>NW_027328721.1:24321095-26721095 GCF_048564905.1 Vicugna pacos | reverse complement strand
TCTAGGGGTGATTGCAGGCAATCCCAGTGACCGAGGCTGCCTCCCCAAGGTCAGGGAAGGTGTTTCCCGGACTTCCCCGAACAGGGAACACCTGTGACTGAAGAGAGCTGCGTGGAGTTGTCTCTCGAGCTCCCCCTCGCACTGACAATGGTTCCGGAATCCTGAGCGTGGGGATGTTCCATCAACGGTCGGCAGCGCGTGGGTTCTATCGGAATGCCTAAGGTCGTCTCCCCTGAGGGTTTTCCTAATGTCTCTGTGCCAGGGAATGCTAGGGGTGATTGCAGGCAATCCCAGGGACCGAGGCTGCCTCCCCAAGTTCAGGGAAGGTATTTCCCGGACTTCCCCGAACAGGGAACACCTGTGACTGAAGAGAGCTGCGTGGAGTTGTCTCTCGAGCTCCCCCACGCACTGACAATGGTTCCGGAATCCTGAGCGTGGGGAGGTTCCACCAACGGTCGGCAGCGCGTTGGTTCTAACAGAATGCCTAAGGTCGTCTCCCCTGAGGGTTTTCCTAATGTCACTGTGCCAGGGAATGCTAGGAGTGATTGCAGGATATCCCAGTGTCCGAGGCTGCCTCCCCAAGTTCAGGGAAGTTGTTTCCCGGACTTCCCCGAACAGGGAACACCTGTGACTGAAGAGAGCTGCGTGGAGTTGTCTCTCGATCTCCCCCACGCACCGACATTGGTTCCGGAATCCTGAGGTTGGGGAGGTTCCACCAACGGTCGGCAGCGCGTGGGTTCTATCGGAATGCCTTAGGTCGTCTCCCCTGAGGGTTTTCCTAATGTCTCTGTGCCAGGGAATGCTAGGGATGATTGTAGGCAATCCCAGTGACCGAGGCTGCCTCCCCAAGTTCAGGGAAGGTATTTCCCGGACTTCCCCGAACAGGGAACACCTGTGACTGAAGAGAGCTGCGTGGAGTTGTCTCTCGAGCTCCCCCACGCACTGACAATTGTTCCGGAATACTGAGCGTGTGGAGGTTCCACCAACGTTCGGCAGCGCGTGGGTTCTAACGGAATGCCTAAGCTCGTCTCCCCTGAGGATTTTCCTAATGTCTCTGTGCCAGGGAATGCTAGGGGTTATTGCAGGATATCCCAGTGACCGAGGCTGCCTCCCCAAGGTCAGGGAAGGTATTGCCCGGACTTCCCAAAACAGGGAACACGTGTGACTGAAGAGAGCTGCGTGGAGTTGTCTCTCGAGCTCCCCCACGCACTGACAATGGTTCCGGAATCCTGAGCGTGGGGAGGTTCCACCAACGGTCGGCAGCGCGTGGGTTCTAACGGAATGCCTAAGCTCGTCTCCCCTGAGGGTTTTCCTAATGTCTCTGTGCCAGGGAATGCTAGGGGTGATTGCAGGATATCCCAGTGACCGAGGCTGCATCCCCAAGTTCAGGGAAGGTGTTTCCCGGACTTCCCCGAACAGGGAACACCTGTGACTGAAGAGAGCTGCGTGGAGTTGTCTCTCGAGCTCCCCCACGCACTGACAATGGTTCCGGAATCCTGAGCGTGGGGAGGTTCCACCAACGGTCGGCAGCGCGTGGGTTCTAACGGAATGCCAAGGTCGTCTCCCCTGAGGGTTTTCCTAATGTCTCTGTGCCAGGGAATTCTAGGGGTGATTGCAGGCAATCCCAGTGACCGAGGCTGCCTCCCCAAGGTCAGGGAAGGTATTTCCCGGACTTCCCCGAACAGGGAACACCTGTGACTGAAGAGAGCTGCGTGGAGTTGTCTCTCGAGCTCCCCCACGCACTGACAATGGTTCCGGAATCCTGAGCGTGGGGAGGTTCCACCAACGGTCGGCAGCGCGTGGGTTCGAACGGAATACCTAAGCTCGTCTCCTCTGAGGGTTTTCCTAATGTCTCTGTGCCAGGGAATGCTAGGAGTGATTGCAGGATATCCCAGTGACCGAGGCTGCCTCCCCAAGGTCAGGGAAGGTTTTTCCCGGACTTCCCCGAACAGGGAACACCTGTGACTGAAGGGAGCTGCGTGGAGTTGTCTCTCGAACTCCCCCACGCACTGACTATGGTTCCGGAATCCTGAGCGTTTGGAGGTTCCACCAACGGTCGGCAGCGCGTGGGTTCTAACGGAATGCCTAAGCTCGTCTCCCCTGAGGGTTTTCCTAATGTCTCTGTGCCAGGGAATGCTAGGGGTGATTGCAGGCAATCCCAGTGACCGAGGCTGCCTCCCCAAGTTCAGGGAAGGTATTTCCCGGACTTCCCCGAACAGGGAACACCTGTGACTGAAGAGAGCTGCGTGGAGTTGTCTCTCGAGCTCCCCCACGCACTGACAATGGTTCCGGAATCCTGAGAGTCGGGAGGTTCCACCAACGGTCGGCAGCGCGTGGGTTCTAACGGAATGCCTAAGGTCGTCTCCCCTGAGGGTTTTCCTAATGTCACTGTGCCAGGGAATGCTAGGGGTGATTGCAGGATATCCCAGTGTCCGAGGCTGCCTCCCCAAGTTCAGGGAAGTTGTTTCCCGGACTTCCCCGAACAGGGAACACCTGTGACTGAAGAGACCTGCGTGGAGTTGTCTCTCGATCTCCCCCACGCACTGACAATTGTTCCGGAATCCTGAGGGTGGGGAGGTTCCACCAACGGTCGGCAGCGCGTGGGTACTATCGGAATGCATTAGGTCGTCTCCCCTGAGGGTTTTCCTAATGTCTCTGTGCCAGGGAATGCTAGGGATGATTGCAGGCAATCCCAGTGACCGAGGCTGCCTCCCCAAGTTCAGGGAAGGTATTTCCCTGACTTCCCCGAACAGGGAACACCTGTGACTGAAGAGAGCTGCGTGGAGTTGTCTCTCGAGCTCCCCCACGCACTGACAATTGTTCCGGAATTCTGAGCGTGTGGAGGTTCCACCAACGGTCGTCAGCGCGTGGGTTATAACGGAATGCCTAAGCTCGTCTCCCCAGAGGGTTTTCCTAATGTCTCTGTGCCAGGGAATGCTAGGGGTGATTGCAGGCAATCCCAGTGACCGAGGCTGCCTCCCCAAGGTCAGGGAAGGTATTTCCCGGACTTCCCCGAACAGGGAACTCCTGTGACTGAAGAGAGCTGCGTGGAGTTGTCTCTCGAGCTCCCCCACGCACTGATAATGGTTCCGGAATCCTGAGCGTGGGGAGGTTCCACCAACGGTCGTCAGTGCGTGGGTTCTAACGGAATGCCTAAGGTCGTCTCCCCTGAGTGTTTTCCTAATGTCTCTGTGCCAGGGAATGCTAGGGGTGATTGCAGGATATCCCAGTGACCGAGGCTGCCTCCCCAAGGTCAGGGAAGGTATTTCCCGGACTTCCCCGAACAGGGAACACCTGTGACTGAAGAGAGCTGCGTGGAGTTGTCTCTCGAGCTCCCCCACGCACTGAAAATTGTTCCGGAATCCTGAGCGTGGGGAGGTTCCACCAACGGTCGGCAGCGCGTGGGTTCAAACGGAATGCCTAAGCTCGTCTCCCCTGAGGGTTTTCCTAATGTCTCTGTGCCAGGGAATGCTAGCGGTGATTGCAGGCAATCCCAGTGACCGAGGCTGCCTCCCCAAGGTCAGGGAAGGTATTTCCTGGACTTCCCCGAACAGGGAACCCCTGTGACTGAAGAGAGCTGCGTGGAGTTGTCTCTCGAGCTCCCCCACGCACTGACAATGGTTCCGGAATCCTGAGCGTGGGGAGGTTCCACCAACGGTCGGCAGCGCGTGGGTTCTAACGGAATGCCTAAGCTCGTCTCCCCTGAGGGTTTTCCTAATGTCTCTGTGCCAGGGAATGCTAGGGGTGATTGCAGGCAATCCCAGTGACCGAGGCTGCCTCCCCAAGGTCAGGGAAGGTATTTCCCGGACTTCCCCGAACAGGGAACACCTGTGACTGAAGAGAGCTGCGTGGAGTTGTCTCTCGAGCTCCCCCACGCACTGACAATTTTTCCGGAATCCTGAGCGTGGGGAGGTTCCACCAACGGTCGGCAGCGCGTGGGTTCTAACGGACTGCCTAAGCTCGTCTCCCCTGAGGGTTTTCCTAATGTCTCTGTGCCAGGGAATGCTAGGGGTGATTGCAGGCAATCCCAGTGACCGAGGCTGCCTCCCCAAGGTCAGGGAAGTTATTTCCCGGACTTCCCCGAACAGGGAACACCTGTGACTGAAGAGAGCTGCGTGAAGTTGTCTCTCGAGATCCCCCACGCACTGACAATGGTTCCGGAATCCTGAGCGTGGGGAGGTTCCACCAACGGTCGGCAGCGCGTGGGTTCTAACGGAATGCCTAAGCTCGTCTCCCCTGAGGGTTTTCCTAATGTCTCTGAGCCAGGGAATGCTAGGGGAGATTGCAGGCAATCCCAGTGACCGAGGCTGCCTCCCCAAGGTCAGGGAAGGTATTTCCCGGACTTCCCCGAACAGGGAACACCTGTGACTGAAGAGAGCTGCGTGGAGTTGTCTCTCGAGCTCCCCCACGCACTGACAATGGTTCCGGAATCCTGAGCGTGGGGAGGTTCCACCAACGGTCGGCAGCGCGTGGGTTCTAACGGAATGCCTAAGCTCGTCTCCCCTGAGGGTTTTCCTAATGTCTCTGTGCCAGGGAATGCTAGGGGTGATTGCATGCAATCCCAGTGACCGAGGCTGCCTCCCCTAGTTCAGGGAAGGTATTTCCCAGACTTCCCCGAACAGGGAACACCTGTGACTGAAGAGAGCTGCGTGGAGATGTCTCTCGAGCTCCCCCACGAACTGACAATGGTTCCGGAATCCTGAGCGTGGGGAGGTTCCACCAAAGGTCGGCAGCGCGTGGGTTCTAACGGAATGCCTAAGGTCGTCTCCCCTGAGGGTTTTCCTAATGTCTCTGTGCCAGGGAATGCTAGGGGTGATTGCATTATATCCCAGTGACTGAGGCTGCCTCCCCAAGTTCAGGGAAGGTTTTTCCCGGACTTCCCCGAACAGGGAACACCTGTGACTGAAGAGAACTGCGTGGAGTTGTCTCCCGAGCTCCCCCACGCACTGACAATGGTTCCGGAATCCTGAGCGTGGGGAGGTTCCACCAAAGGTCGGCAGCGCGTGGGTTCTAACGGAATGCCTAAGCTCGTTTCCCCTGAGGGTTTTCCTAATGTCTCTGTGCCAGGGAATGCTAGGGGTGATTGCAGGCAATCCCAGTGACCGAGGATGCCTCCACAAGCTCAGGGAAGGTATTTCCCGGACTGCCCCGAACAGGGAACACCTGTGACTGAAGAGAGCTGCGTGGAGTTGTCTCTCGAGCTCCCCCACGCACTGACAATGGTTCCTGAATCCTGAGCGTGGGGAGGTTCCACCAACGGTCGGCAGCGCGTGGGTTCTAACGGAATGCCTAAGCTCGTCTCCCCTGAGGGTTTTCCTAATGTCTCTGTGCCAGGGAATGCTAGGGGTGATTGCAGGATATCCCAGTGACCGAGGCTGCCTCCCCAAGGTCAGGGAAGGTATTTCCCGGACTTCCCCGAACAGGGAACACCTGTGACTGAAGAGAGCTGCGTGGAGTTGTCCCTCGAGCTCCCCCACGCACTGACAATGTTTCCGGAATCCTGAGCGTGGGGAGGTTCCACCAACGGTCGTCAGCGCGTGGGTTCTAACGGAATGCCTAAGCTCGTCTCCCCTGAGGGTTTTCCTAATGTCTCTGTGCCAGGGAATGCTAGGGGTGATTGCAGGATATCCCAGTGACCGAGGCTGCCTCCCCAAGGTCAGGGAAGGTATTTCCCGGACTTCCCCGAACAGGGAACACCTGTGACTGAAGAGAGCTGCGTGGAGTTGTCTCTCGAGCTCCCCCACGCACTGACAATGGTTCCGGAATCCTGAGCGTGGGGAGGTTCCACCAACGGTCGGCAGCGCGTGGGTTCTAACGGAATGCCTAAAGTCGTCTCCCCTGAGGGTTTTCCTAATGTCTCTGTGCCAGGGAATGCTAGGGGTGATTGCAGGATATCCCAGTGACCGAGGCTGCCTCCCCAAATTCAGGGAAGGTGTTTCCCGGACTTCCCCGAACAGGGAACACCTGTGACTGAAGAGAGCTGCGTGGAGTTGTCTCTCGAGCTCCCCCACGCACTGACAATGTTTCCGGAATCCTGAGCGTGGGGAGGTTCCATCAACGGTCGGCAGCGCGTGGGTTCTATCGGAATGCCTAAGGTCGTCTCCCCTGAGGATTTTCCTAATGTCTCTGTGCCAGGGAATGCTAGGGGTGATTGCAGGCAATCCCAGTGACCGAGGATGCCTCCACAAGGTCAGGGAAGGTATTTCCCGGACTTCCCCGAACAGGGAACACCTGTGACTGAAGAGAGCTGCGTGGAGTTGTCTCTCGAGCTCCCCCACGCACTGACAATTGTTCCGGAATCCTGAGCGTGGGGAGGTTCCACCAACGGTCGGCAGCGCGTGGTTTCTAACGGAATGCCTAAGCTCGTCTCCCCTGAGGGTTTTCCTAATGTCTCTGTGCCAGGGAATGCTAGGGGTTATTGCAGAATATCCCAGTGACCGAGGCTGCCACCCCAAGTTCAGGGAAGGTGTTTCCCGGACTTGGCAAAACAGGGAACACCTGTGACTGAAGAGAGCTGCGTGGAGTTGTTTCTCGAGCTCCCCCACGCACTGACAATGGTTCCGGAATCCTGAGCGTGGGGAGGTTCCACCAACGGTCGGCAGCGCGTGGTTTCTAACGGAATGCCAAGGTCGTCTCCCCTGAGGGTTTTCCTAATGTCTCTGTGCCAGGGAATGCTAGGGGTGATTGCAGGCAATCCCAGTGACCGAGGTTGCCTCCCCAAGGTCAGGGAAGGTATTTCCCGGACTTCCCCGAACAGGGAACACCTGTGACTGAAGAGAGCTTCGTGGAGTTGTCTCTCGAGATCCCCCACGCACTGACAATGTTTCCGGAATCCTGAGCGTGGGGAGGTTCCACCAACGGTCGGCAGCGCGTGGGTTCTAACGGAATGCCTAAGCTCGTCCCCCTGAGGGTTTTCCTAATGTCTCTGTGCCAGGGAATGCTAGGGGTGATTGCAGGATATCCCAGTGACCGAGGCTGCCTCCCCAAATTCAGGGAAGGTGTTTCCCGGACTTCCCCGAACAGGGAACACCTGTGACTGAAGAGAGCTGCGTGGAGTTGTCTCTCGAGCTCCCCCACGCACTGACAATGGTTCCGGAATCCTGAGCGTGGGGAGGTTCCATCAACGGTCGGCAGCGCGTGGGTTCTATCGGAATGCCTAAGGTCGTCTCCCCTGAGGGTTTTCCTAATGTCTCTGTGCCAGGGAATGCTAGGGGTGATTGCAGGCATTCCCAGTGACCGAGACTGCCTCCCCAAGGTCACTGAAGGTATTTCCCGGACTTCCCAAAACAGGGAACACCTGTGACTGAAGAGAGCTGCGTGGAGTTGTCTCTCGAGCTCCCCCACGCACTGACAATGGTTCCGGAATCCTGAGCGTGGGGAGGTTCCACCAACGGTCGGCAGCGCGTGGGTTCGAACGGAATGCCTAAGCTCGTCTCCCCTGAGGGTTTTCCTAATGTCTCTGTGCCAGGGAATTCTAGGGGTGATTGCAGGCAATCCCAGTGACCGAGGCTGCCTCCCCAAGGTCAGGGAAGGTATTTCCCGGACTTCCCCGAACAGGGAACACCTGTGACTGAAGAGAGCTGCGTGGAGTTGTCTCTCGAGATCCCCCACGCACTGACAATGTTTCCGGAATCCTGAGCGTGGGGAGGTTCCACCAACGGTCGGCAGCGCGTGGGTTCTAACGGAATGCCTAAGCTCGTCTCCCCTGAGGGTTTTCCTAATATCTCTGTGCCAGGGAATGCTAGGGGTGATTGCAGGCAATGCCAGTGACCGAGGCTGCCTCCCCAAGGTCAGGGAAGGTATTTCCCGGACTTCCCCGAACAGGGAACACCTGTGACTGAAGAGAGCTGCGTGGAGTTGTCTCTCGAGCTCCCCCACGCACTGACAATGGTTCCGGAATCCTGAGCGTGGGGAGGTTCCATCGACGGTCGGAAGCGCGTGGGTTCTAACGGAATGCCTAAGGTCGTCTCCCCTGAGGGTTTTCCTAATATCTCTGTGCCAGGGAATGCTAGGGGTGATTGCAGGATATCCCAGTGACCGAGGCTGCCTCCCCAAGTTCAGTGAAGGTATTTCCCGGACTTCCCCGAACAGGGAACACCTGTGACTGAAGAGAGCTGCGTGGAGTTGTCTCTCGAGCTCCCCCACGCACTGACAATGGTTCCGGAATCCTGAGCGTGGGGAGGTTCCACCAACGGTCGGCAGCGCGTTGGTTCTAACAGAATGCCTAAGGTCGTCTCCCCTGAGGGTTTTCCTAATGTCACTGTGCCAGGGAATGCTACGAGTGATTGCAGGATATCCCAGTGTCCGAGGCTGCCTCCCCAAGTTCAGGGAAGTTGTTTCCCGGACTTCCCCGAACAGGGAACACCTGTGACTGAAGAGAGCTGCGTGGAGTTGTCTCTCGATCTCCCCCACGCACCGACATTGGTTCCGGAATCCTGAGGTTGGGGAGGTTCCACCAACGGTCGGCACCGCGTGGGTTCTATCGGAATGCCTTAGGTCGTCTCCCCTGAGGGTTTTCCTAATGTCTCTGTGCCAGGGAATGCTAGGGATGATTGTAGGCAATCCCAGTGACCGAGGCTGCCTCCCCAAGTTCAGGGAAGGTATTTCCCGGACTTCCCCGAACAGGGAACACCTGTGACTGAAGAGAGCTGCGTGGAGTTCTCTCTCGAGCTCCCCCACGCACTGAAAATTGTTCCGGAATACTGAGCGTGTGGAGGTTCCACCAACGTTCGGCAGCGCGTGGGTTCTAACGGAATGCCTAAGCTCGTCTCCCCTGAGGATTTTCCTAATGTCTCTGTGCCAGGGAATGCTGGGGTTATTGCAGGATATCCCAGTGACCGAGGCTGCCTCCCCAAGGTCAGGGAAGGTATTGCCCGGACTTCCCAAAACAGGGAACACGTGTGACTGAAGAGAGCTGCGTGGAGTTGTCTCTCGAGCTCCCCCACGCACTGACAATGGTTCCGGAATCCTGAGCGTGGGGAGGTTCCACCAACGGTCGGCAGCGCGTGGGTTCTAACGGAATGCCTAAGCTCGTCTCCCCTGAGGGTTTTCCTAATGTCTCTGTGCCAGGGAATGCTAGGGGTGATTGCAGGATATCCCAGTGACCGAGGCTGCATCCCCAAGTTCAGGGAAGGTGTTTCCCGGACTTCCCCGAACAGGGAACACCTGTGACTGAAGAGAGCTGCGTGGAGTTGTCTCTCGAGCTCCCCCACGCACTGACAATGGTTCCGGAATCCTGAGCGTGGGGAGGTTCCACCAACGGTCGGCAGCGCGTGGGTTCTAACGGAATGCCAAGGTCGTCTCCCCTGAGGGTTTTCCTAATGTCTCTGTGCCAGGGAATTCTAGGGGTGATTGCAGGCAATCCCAGTGACCGAGGCTGCCTCCCCAAGGTCAGGGAAGGTATTTCCCGGACTTCCCCGAACAGGGAACACCTGTGACTGAAGAGAGCTGCGTGGAGTTGTCTCTCGAGCTCCCCCACGCACTGACAATGGTTCCGGAATCCTGAGCGTGGGGAGGTTCCACCAACGGTCGGCAGCGCGTGGGTTCGAACGGAATACATAAGCTCGTCTCCTCTGAGGGTTTTCCTAATGTCTCTGTGCCAGGGAATGCTAGGAGTGATTGCAGGATATCCCAGTGACCGAGGCTGCCTCCCCAAGGTCAGGGAAGGTTTTTCCCGGACTTCCCCGAACAGGGAACACCTGTGACTGAAAGGAGCTGCGTGGAGTTGTCTCTCGAACTCCCCCACGCACTGACAATGGTTCCGGAATCCTGAGCGTTTGGAGGTTCCACCAACGGTCGGCAGCGCGTGGGTTCTAACGGAATGCCTAAGCTCGTCTCCCCTGAGGCTTTTCCTAATGTCTCTGTGCCAGGGAATGCTAGGGGTGATTGCAGGCAATCCCAGTGACCGAGGCTGCCTCCCCAAGTTCAGGGAAGGTATTTCCCGGACTTCCCCGAACAGGGAACACCTGTGACTGAAGAGAGCTGCGTGGAGTTGTCTCTCGAGCTCCCCCACGCACTGACAATGGTTCCGGAATCCTGAGAGTGGGGAGGTTCCACCAACGGTCGGCAGCGCGTGGGTTCTAACGGAATGCCTAAGGTCGTCTCCCCTGAGGGTTTTCCTTATGTCACTGTGCCAGGGAATGCTAGGGGTGTTTGCAGGATATCCCAGTGTCCGAGGCTGCCTCCCCAAGTTCAGGGAAGTTGTTTCCCGGACTTCCCCGAACAGGGAACACCTGTGACTGAAGAGACCTGCGTGGAGTTGTCTCTCGATCTCCCCCACGCACTGACAATTGTTCCGGAATCCTGAGGGTGGGGAGGTTCCACCAACGGTCGGCAGCGCGTGGGTACTATCGGAATGCATTAGGTCGTCTCCCCTGAGGGTTTTCCTAATGTCTCTGTGCCAGGGAATGCTAGGGATGATTGCAGGCAATCCCAGTGACCGAGGCTGCCTCCCCAAGTTCAGGGAAGGTATTTCCCGGACTTCCCCGAACAGGGAACACCTGTGACTGAAGAGAGCTGCGTGGAGTTGTCTCTCGAGCTCCCCCACGCACTGACAATTGTTCCGGAATTCTGAGCGTGTGGAGGTTCCACCAACTGTCGTCAGCGCGTGGGTTCTAACGGAATGCCTAAGCTCGTCTCCCCAGAGGGTTTTCCTAATGTCTCTGTGCCAGGGAATGCTAGGGGTGATTGCAGGCAATCCCAGTGACCGAGGCTGCCTCCCCAAGGTCAGGGAAGGTATTTCCCGGACTTCCCCGAACAGGGAACACCTGTGACTGAAGAGAGCTGCGTGGAGTTGTCTCTCGAGCTCCCCCACGCACTGACAATGGTTCCGGAATCCTGAGCGTGGGGAGGTGCCACCAACGGTCGGCAGCGCGTGGGTTCTAACGTAATGCCTAAGCTCGTCTCCCCTGAGGATTTTCCTAATGTCTCTGTGCCAGGGAATGCTAGGGGTTATTGCAGGATATCCCAGTGACCGAGGCTGCCTCCCCAAGGTCAGGGAAGGTATTTCCCGGACTTCCCAAAACAGGGAACACGTGTGACTGAAGAGAGATGCGTGGAGTTGTCTCTCGAGCTCCCCCACGCACTGACAATGGTTCCGGAATCCTGAGCGTGGGGAGGTTCCACCAACGGTCGGCAGCGCGTGGGTTCTAACGGAATGCCTAAGCTCGTCTCCCCTGAGGGTTTTCCTAATGTCTCTGTGCCAGGGAATGCTAGGGGTGATGGCAGGATATCCCAGTGACCGAGGCTGCATCCCCAAGTTCAGGGAAGGTGTTTCCCGGACTTCCCCGAACAGGGAACACCTGTGACTGAAGAGAGCTGCGTGGAGTTGTCTCTCGAGCTCCCCCACGCACTGACAATGGTTCCGGAATCCTGAGCGTGGGGAGGTTCCACCAACGGTCGGCAGCGCGTGGGTTCTAACGGAATGCCAAGGTCGTCTCCCCTGAGGGTTTTCCTAATGTCTCTGTGCCAGGGAATGCTAGGGTTGATTTCAGGCAATCCCAGTGACCGAGGCTGCCTCCCCAAGGTCAGGGAAGGTATTTCCCGGACTTCCCCGAACAGGGAACACCTGTGACTGAAGAGAGCTGCGTGGAGTTGTCTCTCGATATCCCCCACGCACTGACAATGTTTCCGGAATCCTGAGCGTGGGGAGGTTCCACCAACGGTCGGCAGCGCGTGGGTTCTAACGGAATGCCTAAGCTCGTCTCCCCTGAGGGTTTTCCTAATGTCTCTGTGCCAGGGAATGCTAGGGGTGATTGCAGGCAATCCCAGTGACCGAGGCTGCCTCCCCAAGGTCAGGGAAGGTATTTCCCGGACTTCCCCGAACAGGGAACACCTGTGAATGATGAGAGCTGCGTGGAGTTGTCTCTCGAGCTCCCCCACGCACTGACAATGTTTCCGGAATCCTGAGCGTGGGGAGGTTCCATCGACGGTCGGCAGCGCGTGGGTTCTAACGGAATGCCTAAGCTCGTCTCCCCTGAGGGTTTTCCTAATTTCTCTGTGCCAGGGAATGCTAGGGGTGATTGCAGGATATCCCAGTGTCCGAGGCTGCCTCCCCAAGTTCAGGGAAGGTATTTCCCGGACTTCCCCGAACAGGGAACACCTGTGACTGAAGAGAGCTGCGTGGAATTGTCTCTCGAGCTCCCCCACGCACTGACAATGTTTCCGGAATCCTGAGCGTGGGGAGGTTCCACGAACGGTCGGCAGCGCGTGGGTTCTAACGGAATGCCTAAGCTCGTCTCCCCTGAGGGTTTTCCTAATGTCTCTGTGCCAGGGAATGCTAGGGGTGATTGCAGGCAATCCCAGTGACCGAGGCTGCCTCCCCAAAGTCAGGGAAGGTATTTTCCGGACTTCCCCGAACAGGGAACACCTGTGACTGAAGAGAGCTGCGTGGAGTTGTCTCTCGAGCTCCCCCACGCACTGATAATGGTTCCGGAATCCTGAGCGTGGGGAGGTTCCACCAACGGTCGTCAGTGCGTGGGTTCTAACGGAATGCCTAAGGTCGTCTCCCCTGAGGGTTTTCCTAATGTCTCTGTGCCAGGGAATGCTAGGGGTGATTGCAGGATATCCCAGTGACCGAGGCTGCCTCCCCAAGGTCAGGGAAGGTATTTCCCGGACTTCCCCGAACAGGGAACACCTGTGACTGAAGAGAGCTGCGTGGAGTTGTCTCTCGAGCTCCCCCACGCACTGAAAATTGTTCCGGAATCCTGAGCGTGGGGAGGTTCCACCAACGGTCGGCAGCGCGTGGGTTCAAACGGAATGCCTAAGCTCGTCTCCCTTGAGGGTTTTCCTAATGTCTCTGTGCCAGGGAATGCTAGCGGTGATTGCAGGCAATCCCAGTGACCGAGGCTGCCTCCCCAAGGTCAGGGAAGGTATTTCCTGGACTTCCCCGAACAGGGAACCCCTGTGACTGAAGAGAGCTGCGTGGAGTTGTCTCTCGAGCTCCCCCACGCACTGACAATGGTTCCGGAATCCTGAGCGTGGGGAGGTTCCACCAACGGTCGGCAGCGCGTGGGTTCTAACGGAATGCCTAAGCTCGTCTCCCCTGAGGGTTTTCCTAATGTCTCTGTGCCAGGGAATGCTAGGGGTGATTGCAGGCAATCCCAGTGACCGAGGCTGCCTCCCCAAGGTCAGGGAAGGTATTTCCCGGACTTCCCCGAACAGGGAACACCTGTGACTGAAGAGAGCTGCGTGGAGTTGTCTCTCGAGCTCCCCCACGCACTGACAATGTTTCCGGAATCCTGAGCGTGGGGAGGTTCCACCAACGGTCGGCAGCGCGTGGGTTCTAACGGAATGCCTTAGCTCGTCTCCCCTGAGGGTTTTCCTAATGTCTCTGTGCCAGGGAATGCTAGGGGTTATTTCAGGATATCCCAGTGACCGAGGCTGCCTCCCCAAGGTCAGGGAAGGTATTTCCCGGACTTCCCAAAACAGGGAACACCTGTGACTGAAGAGAGCTGCGTGGAGTTGTCTCTCGAGCTCCCCCACGCACTGACAATTTTTCCGGAATCCTGAGCGTGGGGAGGTTCCACCAACGGTCGGCAGCGCGTGGGTTCTAACGGACTGCCTAAGCTCGTCTCCCCTGAGGGTTTTCCTAATGTCTCTGTGCCAGGGAATGCTAGGGGTGATTGCAGGCAATCCCAGTGACCGAGGCTGCCTCCCCAAGTTCAGGGAAGTTATTTCCCGGACTTCCCCGAACAGGGAACACCTGTGACTGAAGAGAGCTGCGTGAAGTTGTCTCTCGAGATCCCCCACGCACTGACAATGGTTCCGGAATCCTGAGCGTGGGGAGGTTCCACCAACGGTCGGCAGCGCGTGGGTTCTAACGGAATGCCTAAGCTCGTCTCCCCTGAGGGTTTTCCTAATGTCTCTGAGCCAGGGAATGCTAGGGGAGATTGCAGGCAATCCCAGTGACCGAGGCTGCCTCCCCAAGGTCAGGGAAGGTATTTCCCGGACTTCCCCGAACAGGGAACACCTGTGACTGAAGAGAGCTGCGTGGAGTTGTCTCTCGAGCTCCCCCACGCACTGACAATGGTTCCGGAATCCTGAGCGTGGGGAGGTTCCACCAACGGTCGGCAGCGCGTGGGTTCTAACGGAATGCCTAAGCTCGTCTCCCCTGAGGGTTTTCCTAATGTCTCTGTGCCAGGGAATGCTAGGGGTGATTGCATGCAATCCCAGTGACCGAGGCTGCCTCCCCTAGTTCAGGGAAGGTATTTCCCAGACTTCCCCGAACAGGGAACACCTGTGACTGAAGAGAGCTGCGTGGAGTTGTCTCTCGAGCTCCCCCACGAACTGACAATGGTTCCGGAATCCTGAGCGTGGGGAGGTTCCACCAAAGGTCGGCAGCGCGTGGGTTCTAACGGAATGCCTAAGGTCGTCTCCCCTGAGGGTTTTCCTAATGTCTCTGTGCCAGGGAATGCTAGGGGTGATTGCATTATATCCCACTGACTGAGGCTGCCTCCCCAAGTTCAGGGAAGGTTTTTCCCGGACTTCCCCGAACAGGGAACACCTGTGACTGAAGAGAACTGCGTGGAGTTGTCTCCCGAGCTCCCCCACGCACTGACAATGGTTCCGGAATCCTGAGCGTGGGGAGGTTCCACCAACGGTCGGCAGCGCGTGGGTTCTAACGGAATGCCTAAGCTCGTTTCCCCTGAGGGTTTTCCTAATGTCTCTGTGCCAGGGAATGCTAGGGGTGATTGCAGGCAATCCCAGTGACCGAGGATGCCTCCACAAGCTCAGGGAAGGTATTTCCCGGACTGCCCCGAACAGGGAACACCTGTGACTGAAGAGAGCTGCGTGGAGTTGTCTCTCGAGCTCCCCCACGCACTGACAATGGTTCCGGAATCCTGAGCGTGGGGAGGTTCCACCAACGGTCGGCAGCGCGTGGGTTCTAACGGAATGCCTAAGCTCGTCTCCCCTGAGGGTTTTCCTAATGTCTCTGTGCCAGGGAATGCTAGGGGTGATTGCATGCAATCCCAGTGACCGAGGCTGCCTCCCCTAGTTCAGGGAAGGTATTTCCCAGACTTCCCCGAACAGGGAACACCTGTGACTGAAGAGAGCTGCGTGGAGTTGTCTCTCGAGCTCCCCCACGAACTGACAATGGTTCCGGAATCCTGAGCGTGGGGAGGTTCCACCAAAGGTCGGCAGCGCGTGGGTTCTAACGGAATGCCTAAGGTCGTCTCCCCTGAGGGTTTTCCTAATGTCTCTGTGCCAGGGAATGCTAGGGGTGATTGCATTATATCCCACTGACTGAGGCTGCCTCCCCAAGTTCAGGGAAGGATTTTCCCGGACTTCCCCGAACAGGGAACACCTGTGACTGAAGAGAACTGCGTGGAGTTGTCTCCCGAGCTCCCCCACGCACTGACAATGGTTCCGGAATCCTGAGCGTGGGGAGGTTCCACCAACGGTCGGCAGCGCGTGGGTTCTAACGGAATGCCTAAGCTCGTTTCCCCTGAGGGTTTTCCTAATGTCTCTGTGCCAGGGAATGCTAGGGGTGATTGCAGGCAATCCCAGTGACCGAGGATGCCTCCACAAGCTCAGGGAAGGTATTTCCCGGACTGCCCCGAACAGGGAACACCTGTGACTGAAGAGAGCTGCGTGGAGTTGTCTCTCGAGCTCCCCCACGCACTGACAATGGTTCCGGAATCCTGAGCGTGGGGAGGTTCCACCAACGGTCGGCAGCGCGTGGGTTCTAACGGAATGCCTAAGCTCGTCTCCCCTGAGGGTTTTCCTAATGTCTCTGTGCCAGGGAATGCTAGGGGTGATTGCAGGATATCCCAGTGACCGAGGCTGCCTCCCCAAGGTCAGGGAAGGTATTTCCCGGACTTCCCCGAACAGGGAACACCTGTGACTGAAGAGAGCTGCGTGGAGTTGTCCCTCGAGCTCCCCCACGCACTGACAATGTTTCCGGAATCCTGAGCGTGGGGAGGTTCCACCAACGGTCGTCAGCACGTGGGTTCTAACGGAATGCCTAAGCTCGTCTCCCCTGAGGGTTTTCCTAATGTCTCTGTGCCAGGGAATGCTAGGGGTGATTGCAGGCAATCCCAGTGACCGAGGCTGCCTCCCCAAGGTCAGGGAAGGTATTTCCCGGACTTCCCCGAACAGGGAACACCTGTGACTGAAGAGAGCTGCGTGGAGTTGTCTCTCGAGCTCCCCCACGCACTGACAATGGTTCCGGAATCCTGAGCGTGGGGAGGTTCCACCAACGGTCGGCAGCGCGTGGGTTCTAACGGAATGCCTAAAGTCGTCTCCCCTGAGGGTTTTCCTAATGTCTCTGTGCCAGGGAATGCTAGGGGTGATTGCATGATATCCCAGTGACCGAGGCTGCCTCCCCAAATTCAGGGAAGGTGTTTCCCGGACTTCCCCGAACAGGGAACACCTGTGACTGAAGAGAGCTGCGTGGAGTTGTCTCTCGAGCTCCCCCACGCACTGACAATGGTTCCGGAATCCTGAGCGTGGGGAGGTTCCATCAACGGTCGGCAGCGCGTGGGTTCTATCGGAATGCCTAAGGTCGTCTCCCCTGAGGGTTTTCCTAATGTCTCTGTGCCAGGGAATGCTAGGGGTGATTGCAGGCAATCCCAGTGACCGAGGATGCCTCCCCAAGGTCAGGGAAGGTATTTCCCGGACTTCCCCGAACAGGGAACACCTGTGACTGAAGAGAGCTGCGTGGAGTTGTCTCTCGAGCTCCCCCACGCACTGACAATGGTTCCGGAATCCTGAGCGTGGGGAGGTTCCACCAACGGTCGGCAGCGCGTGGGTTCTAACGGAATGCCTAAAGTCGTCTCCCCTGAGGGTTTTCCTAATTTCTCTGTGCCAGGGAATGCTAGGGGTGATTGCAGGATATCCCAGTGACCGAGGCTGCCTCCCCAAATTCAGGGAAGGTGTTTCCCGGACTTCCCCGAACAGGGAACACCTGTGACTGAAGAGAGCTGCGTGGAGTTGTCTCTCGAGCTCCCCCACGCACTGACAATGTTTCCGGAATCCTGAGCGTGGGGAGGTTCCATCAACGGTCGGCAGCGCGTGGGTTCTATCGGAATGCCTATGGTCGTCTCCCCTGAGGATTTTCCTAATGTCTCTGTGCCAGGGAATGCTAGGGGTGATTGCAGGCAATCCCAGTGACCGAGGATGCCTCCACAAGCTCAGGGAAGGTATTTCCCGGACTGCCCCGAACAGGGAACACCTGTGACTGAAGAGAGCTGCGTGGAGTTGTCTCTCGAGCTCCCCCACGCACTGACAATGGTTCCAGAATCCTGAGCGTGGGGAGGTTCCACCGACGGTCGGCAGCGAGTGGGTTCTAACGGAATGCCTAATCTCGTCTCCCCTGAGTTTTTTCCTAATGTCTCCGTGCCAGGGAATGCTAGGGGTGATTGCAGGATATCCCAGTGACCGAGGCTGCCTCCCCAAGGTCAGGGAAGGTATTTCCCGGACTTCCCCGAACAGGGAACACCTGTGACTGAAGAGAGCTGCGTGGAGTTGTCTCTCGAGCTCCCCCACGCACTGACAATGGTTCCGGAATCCTTAGCGTGGGCAGGTTCCACCAACGGTCGGCAGCGCGTGGGTTCTAACGGAATGACTAAGCTCGTATCCCCTGAGGGTTTTCCTAATGTCTCTGTGCCAGGGAATGCTAGGGGTGATTGCAGTATATCCCTGTGACCGAGGATGCCCCCCAAGGTCAGGGAAGGTATTTCCCGGACTTCCCCGAACAGGGAACACCTGTGACTGAAGAGAGCTGCGTGGAGTTGTCTCTCGAGCTCCCCCACGCACTGACAATGGTTCCGGAATCCTGAGCGTGGGGAGGTTCCACCAACGGTCGGCAGCGCGTGGGTTCTAACGGAATGCCTAAGCTCGTCTCCCCTGAGGTTTTTCCTAATGTCTCTGTGCCAGGGAATGCTAGGTGTGATTGCAGGATATCCCAGTGCCCGAGGCTGCCTCCCCAAGGTCAGGGAAGGTATTTCCCGGACTTCCCCGAACAGGGAACACCTGTGACTGAAGAGAGCTGCGTGGAGTTGTCTCTCGAGCTCCCCCACGCACTTATAATGGTCCCGGAATCCTGAGCGTGGGGAGGTTCCACCAACGGTCGGCAGCGCGTGGGTTTGAACGGAATGCCTAAGCTCGTCTCCCCTGAGGGTTTTCCTAATGTCTCTGTGCCAGGGAATGCTAGCGGTGATTGCAGGCAATCCCAGTGACCGAGGCAGCCTCCCCAAGGTCAGGGAAGTTATTTCCCGGACTTCCCCGAACAGGGAACACCTGTGACTGAAGAGAGCTTCGTGGAGTTGTCTCTCGAGCTCCCCCACGCACTGACAATGTTTCCGGAATCCTGAGCGTGGGAAGGTGCCACCAACGGTCGGCAGCGCGTGGGCTCTAACGGAAGGCCTAAGCTCGTCTCCCCTGAGGGTTTTCCTAAAGTCTCTCTGCCAGGGAATGCTAGGGGTTATTGCAGGATATCCCAGTGACCGAGGCTGCCTCCCCAAGGTCAGGGATGTTATTTCCCGGACTTCCCCGAACAGGGAACACCTGTGACTGAAGAGAGCTGCGTGGAGTTGTCTCTCGAGCTCCCCCACGCACTGATAATGGTTCCGGAATCCTGAGCGTGGGGAGGTTCCACCAACGGTCGGCAGCGCGTGGGTTCTAACGGAATGCCTAAGCTCGTCTCCCCTGAGGGTTTTCCTAATGTCTCTGTGCCAGGGAATGCTACGGGTTATTGCAGGATATCCCAGTGACCGAGGCTGCCTCCCAAAGGTCAGGGAAGGTATTTCCCGGACTTCCCCGAACAGGGAAAACCTGTGACTGAAGAGAACTGCGTGGAGTTGTCTCTCGAGCTCCCCCACGCACTGACAATGTTTCCGGAATCCTGAGCGTGGGGAGGTTCCACCAACGGTCGGCAGCGCGTGGGTTCTAACGGAATGCGTAAGCTCGTTTCCCCTGAGGGTTTTCCTACTGTCTCTGTGCCAGGGAATGCTAGGGGTGATTGCAGGAAATCCCAGTGACCGAGGCTGCCACCCCAAGGTCAGGGAAGGTATTTCCCGGACTTCCCCGAACAGGGAACACCTGTGACTGAAGAGAGCTTCGTGGAGTTGTCTCTCGAGCTCCCCCACGCACTGACAATGGTTGCGGAATCCTGAGCGTGGGGAGGTTCCACCAACTGTCGGCAGCGCGTGGGTTCTAACGGAATGCCTAAGCTCGTCTCCCCTGAGGGTTTTCCTAATGTCTCTGTGCCAGGGAATCCTAGGGGTGATTGCAGGCAATCCCAGTGACCGAGGCTGCCTCCCCAAGGTCAGGGAATGTATTTCCCGGACTTCCCCGAACAGGGAACACCTGTGACTGAAGAGAGCTGCGTGGAGTTGTCTCTCGAGCTCCCCCACGCACTGACAATGTTTCCGGAATCCTGAGCGTGGGGAGGTTCCACCAACGGTCGGCAGCGCGTGGGTTCTAACGGAATGCCTAAGGTCGTCTCCCCTGAGGGTTTTCCTAATGTCTCTGTGCCAGGGTATGCTAGGGGTGATTGCAGGCAATCCCAGTGACCGAGGCTGCCTCCCCAAGGTCAGGGAAGTTATTTCCCGGACTTCCCCGAACAGGGAACACCTGTGACTGAAGAGAGCTGCGTGGAGTTGTCTCTCAAGCTCCCCCACGCACTGACAATGGTTCCGGAATCCTGAGCGTGGGGAGGTGCCACCAACGGTCGGCAGCGCGTGGGTTCTAACGGAAGGCCTAAGCTCGTCTCCCCTGAGGGTTTTCCTAAAGTCTCTCTGCCAGGGAATGCTAGGGGTTATTGCAGGATATCCCAGTGACCGAGGCTGCCTCCCCAAGGTCAGGGAAGGTATTTCCCGAACTTCCTCGAACAGGGAACACCTGTGACTGAAGAGAGCTGCGTGGAGTTGTCTCTCGAGCTCCCCCACGCACTGACAATGGTTCCGGAATCCTGAGCGTGGGGAGGTTCCACCAACGGTCGGCAGCGCGTGGGTTCTAACGGAATGCCTAAGGTCGTCTCCCCTGAGGGTTTTCCTAATGTCTATGTGCCAGGGAATGCTAGGGGTGATTGCAGGCAATCCCAGTGACCGAGGCTGCCTCCCCAAGTCAGGGAAGTTATTTCCCGGACTTCCCCGAACAGGGAACCCCTGTGACTTAAGAGAGCTGCGTGGAGTTGTCTCTCGAGCTCCCCCACGCACTGACAATGGTTCCGGAATCCTGAGCGTGGGGAGGTGCCACCAACGGTCGGCAGCGCGTGGGTTCTAACGGAAGGCCTAAGCTCGTCTCCCCTGAGGGTTTTCCTAAATTCTCTGTGCCAGGGAATGCTAGGGGTGATTGCAGGCAATCCCGGTGACCGAGGCTGCATCCCGAAGATCAGGCAAGGTATTTCCCGCACTTCCCCGAACAGGGAACACCTGTGAATGAAGAGAGCTGCGTGGAGTTGTCTCTCGAGCTCCCCCACGTACTGACAATGGTTCCGGAATCCTGAGCGTGGGGAGGTTCCACCAACGGTCGGCAGCGCGTGGGTTCTTACGGAATGCCTAAGCTCGTCTCCCCTGAAGGTTTTCCTAATGTCTCTGTGCCAGGGAATGCTAGGGGTGATTGCAGGCAATCCCAGTGACCGAGGCTGCCTCCCCATGGTCAGGGAAGGTATTTCCCGGACTTCCCCGAACAGGGAACACCTGTGACTGAAGAGAGCTGCGTGGAGTTGTCTCTCGAGCTCCCCCACGCACTGACAATGGTTCCGGAATCCTGAGCGTGTGGAGGTTCCACCAACGGTAGGCAGCGCGTGGGTTCAAACGGAATGCCTAAGCTCGTCTCCCCTGAGGGTTTTCGTAATGTCTCTGTGCCAGGGAATGCTAGGGGTTATTTCAGGATATCCCAGTGTCCGAGGCTGACTCCCCAAGGTCAGGGAAGGTATTTCCCGGACTTCCCTGAACAGGGAACACCTGTGACTGAAGACAGCTGCGTGGAGTTTTCTCTCGAGCTCCCCCACGCACTGACAATGGTTCCGGAATCCTGAGCGTGGGGAGGTTCCACCAACGGTCGGCAGCGCGTGGGTTCTAACGGAATGCCTAAGCTCGTCTCCCCTGAGGGTTTTCCTAATATCTCTGTGCCAGGGAAAGCTAGGGGTGATTGCAGGCAATCCCAGTGACCGAGGCCGCCTCCCCAAGGTGAGGGAAGGTATTTCCCGGACTTCCCCGAACAGGGAACACCTTTGACTGTAGAGAGCTGCGTGGAGTTGTCTCTCGAGCTCCCCCACGCACTGACAATGGTTCCGGAATCCTGAGCGTGGGGAGGTTCCACCAACGGTCGGCAGCGCGTGGGTTCTAACGGAATGCCTAAGCTCGTCTCCCCTGAGGGTTTTCCTAATTTCTCTGTGCCAGGGAATGCTAGGGGTGATTGCATTCAATCCCAGTGACCGAGGCTGCCTCCCCAAGGTCAGGGAAAGCATTTCCCCGACTTCCCCGAAGAGGGAACACCTGTGACTGAAGAGAGCTGCGTGGAGTTGTCTCTCGAGATCCCCCACGCACTGACAATGGTTCCGGAATCCTGAGCGTGTGGAGGTTCCACCAACTGTCGGCAGCGCGTGGGTTCTAACGGTATGCCTAAGCTCGTACCCCTGAGTGTTTTCCTAATATCTCTGTGCCAGGGAATGCTAGGGGTGATTGCAGGCAATCCCGGTGATCGAGGCTGCATCCCGAAGGACAGGGAAGGTATTTCCCGGACTTCCCCGAACAGGGAACACCTGTGACTGAAGAGAGCTGCGTGGAGTTGTCTCTCGAGCTCCCCTACGCACTGACAATGTTTCCGGAATCCAAAGCGTGGGGAGGTTCCACCAACGGTCGGCAGCGCGTGGGTTCTAACGGAATGCCTAAGCTCGTCTCCCCTGAGGCTTTTCCTAATGTCTCTGTGCCAGAGAATGCTAGGGGTGATTGCAGGCAATCCCAGTGACCGAGGCTGCCTCCCCAAGGTCAGGAAAGTTATTTCCCGGACTTCCCCCAACAGGGAACACCTGTGACTGAAGAGAGCTGCGTGGAGTTGTCTCTCGAGCTCCCCCACGCACTGACAATGGTTCCGGAATCCTGAGCGTGGGGAGGTTCCACCAACGGTCGGCAGCGCGTGGGTTCTAACCGAATGCCTAAGCTCGTCTCCCCTGTGGGTTTTCCTAATGTCTCTGTGCCAGGAATTGCTAGGGGTGATTGCAGGCAATCCCAGTGACCGAGGCTGCCTCCCCAAGATCAGGGAAGGTATTTCCCGGACTTCCCCGAACAGGGAACACCTGTGACTGAAGAGAGCTGCGTGGAGTTGTCTCTCGAGCTCCCCCACGCACTGACAATGGTTCCGGAAACCTGAGCGTGGGGAGGTTCCACCAACGGTCGGCAGCGCGTGGGTTCTAACGGAATGCCTAAGATCGTCTCCCCTGAGGGTTTTCCTAATGTCTCTCTGCCAGGGAATTCTAGGGGTTATTGCAGGATATCCCAGTGTCCGAGGCTGCGTCCCCAAGGTCAGGGAAGGTATTTCCCAGACTTCCCCGAACAGGGAATACCTGTGACTGAAGAGAGCTGCGTGGAGTTTTCTCTCGAGCTCCCCCACGCACTGACAATTGTTCCGGAATCATGAGCGTGAGGAGGTTCCACCAACGGTCGGCAGCGCGTGGGTTCTAACGGAATGCCTAAGGTCGTCTCCCCTGATGGTTTTCCTAATGTCTCTGTGCCAGGGAATGCTAGGGGTGATTGCAGGCAATCCCAGTGACCGAGGCTGCCTCCCCAAGGTCAGGGAAGGTATTTCCCGGGCTTCCCCGAACAGGGAACACCTGTGACTGAAGAGAGCTGCGTGGAGTTGTCTCTCGAGCTCCCCCACGCACTGACAATGGTTCCGGACTCCTGAGCGTGGGGAGGTTCCACCAACGGTCGGCAGCGCGTGGGTTCCAACGGAATGCCTAAGCTCGTCTCCCCTGAGTGTTTTCCTAATGTCTCTGTGCCAGCGAATGCTAGGGGTGATTGCAGGCAATCCCAGTGACCGAGGCTGCCTCCCCAAGGTAAGGGAAGTTATTTCCCGGACTTCTCCGAAGAGGGAACACCTGTGACTGAAGAGAGCTGCGTGGAGTTGTCTCTCGAGCTCCCCCACGCTCTGACATTGGTTCCGGAATCCTGAACTTGGGGAGGTTCCACCAACTGTCGGCAGAGCGTGGGTTCTAACGGTATGCCTAAGCTCGTCTCCCCTGAGGGTTTTCCAAATATCTCTGTGCCAGGGAATGCTAGGGGTGATTGCAGGCATTCCCGGTGACCGAGGCTGCATCCCGAAGATCAGGGAAGGTATATCCCGCACTTCCCCGAACAGGGAACACCTGTGAATGAAGAGAGCTGCGTGGAGTTGTCTCTCGAGCTCCCCCACGCACTGACAATGGTTCCGGAATCCTGAAATTGGGGAGGTTCCACCAACTGTCGGCAGCGCGTGGGTTCTAACGGTATGCCTAAGCTCGTCTCCCCTGAGGATTTTCTTAATTTCTCTGTGCCAGGGAATGCTAGGGGTGATTGCAGGCAATCCCAGTGACCGAGGCTGCTTCCCCAAGGTAAGGGAAGGTATTTCCCGGACTTCCCCGAACTGGGAACACCTGTGACTGAAGAGAGCTGCGTGGAGTTGTCTCTCGAGTTCCCCACGCACTGACAATGGTTCCGCACTCCTGAGCGTGGGGAGGTTCCACCAACGGTCGGCAGCGCGTGGGTTCTAACGGAATGCCTAAGCTCATCTCCCCTGAGGGTTTTCCTAATGTCTCTGTGCCAGGGAATGCTAGGGGTGATTGCAGGCAATCCCAGTGCCCGAGGCTGCCTCCCCAAGGTAAGGGAAGGTATTTCCCGGACTTCCCCGAACTGGGAACACCTGTGACTGAAGAGAGCTGCGTGGAGTTGTCTCTCGAGCTCCCCCACGCACTGACAATGGTTCCGGAATCCTGAGCGTGGGGAGGTTCCACCAACGGTCGGCAGCGCGTGGGTTCGAACGGAATGCCTAAGCTCGTCTCCCCTGAGAGTTTTCCTAATATCTCTGTGCCAGGGAATGCTAGGGGTGATTGCAGGATATCCCAGTGACCGAGGCTGCCTCCCCAAGGTCAGGGAAGGTATTTCCCGGACTTCCCCGAACAGGGAACACCTGTGACTGAAGAGAGCTGCGTGGAGTTGTCTCTCGAGCTCCCCCACGCACTGACAATGGTTCCGGAATCCTGAGCGTGGGGAGGTTCCACCAACGGTCGGCAGCGCGTGGGTTCTAACGGAATGCGTAAGCTCGTTTCCCCTGAGGGTTTTCCTAATCTCTCTGTGCCAGGGAATGCTAGGGGTGATTGCAGGCAATCCCAGTGACCGAGGCTGCCTCCCCAAGGTCAGGGAAGGTATTTCCCGGACTTCCCCGAACAGGGAACACCTGTGACTGAAGAGAGCTGCGTGGAGTTGTCTCTCGAGCTCCCCCACGCACTGACAATGGTTCCGGAATCCTGAGCGTGGGGAGGTTCCACCAACGGTCGGCAGCGCGTGGGTTCTAACGGAATGCCTAAGCTCGTCTCCCCTGAGGTTTTTCCTAATGTCTCTGTGCCAGGGAATGCTAGGTGTGATTGCAGGATATCCCAGTGCCCGAGGCTGCCTCCCCAAGGTCAGGGAAGGTATTTCCCGGACTTCCCCGAACAGGGAACACCTGTGACTGAAGAGAGCTGCGTGGAGTTGTCTCTCGAGCTCCCCCACGCACTTATAATGGTCCCGGAATCCTGAGCGTGGGGATGTTCCACCAACGGTCGGCAGCGCGTGGGTTTGAACGGAATGCCTAAGCTCGTCTCCCCTGAGGGTTTTCCTAATGTCTCTGTGCCAGGGAATGCTAGCGGTGATTGCAGGCAATCCCAGTGACCGAGGCAGCCTCCCCAAGGTCAGGGAAGTTATTTCCCGGACTTCCCCGAACAGGGAACACCTGTGACTGAAGAGAGCTTCGTGGAGTTGTCTCTCGAGCTCCCCCACGCACTGACAATGGTTCCGGAATCCTGAGCGTGGGAAGGTGCCACCAACGGTCGGCAGCGCGTGGGCTCTAACGGAAGGCCTAAGCTCGTCTCCCCTGAGGGTTTTCCTAAAGTCTCTCTGCCAGGGAATGCTAGGGGTTATTGCAGGATATCCCAGTGACCGAGGCTGCCTCCCCAAGGTCAGGGATGTTATTTCCCGGACTTCCCCGAACAGGGAACACCTGTGACTGAAGAGAGCTGCGTGGAGTTGTCTCTCGAGCTCCCCCACGCACTGATAATGGTTCCGGAATCCTGAGCGTGGGGAGGTTCCACCAACGGTCGGCAGCGCGTGGGTTCTAACGGAATGCCTAAGCTCGTCTCCCCTGAGGGTTTTCCTAATGTCTCTGTGCCAGGGAATGCTACGGGTTATTGCAGGATATCCCAGTGACCGAGGCTGCCTCCCAAAGGTCAGGGAAGGTATTTCCCGGACTTCCCCGAACAGGGAAAACCTGTGACTGAAGAGAACTGCGTGGAGTTGTCTCTCGAGCTCCCCCACGCACTGACAATGTTTCCGGAATCCTGAGCGTGGGGAGGTTCCACCAACGGTCGGCAGCGCGTGGGTTCTAACGGAATGCGTAAGCTCGTTTCCCCTGAGGGTTTTCCTACTGTCTCTGTGCCAGGGAATGCTAGGGGTGATTGCAGGAAATCCCAGTGACCGAGGCTGCCACCCCAAGGTCAGGGAAGGTATTTCCCGGACTTCCCCGAACAGGGAACACCTGTGACTGAAGAGAGCTTCGTGGAGTTGTCTCTCGAGCTCCCCCACGCACTGACAATGGTTGCGGAATCCTGAGCGTGGGGAGGTTCCACCAACTGTCGGCAGCGCGTGGGTTCTAACGGAATGCCTAAGCTCGTCTCCCCTGAGGGTTTTCCTAATGTCTCTGTGCCAGGGAATCCTAGGGGTGATTGCAGGCAATCCCAGTGACCGAGGCTGCCTCCCCAAGGTCAGGGAATGTATTTCCCGGACTTCCCCGAACAGGGAACACCTGTGACTGAAGAGAGCTGCGTGGAGTTGTCTCTCGAGCTCCCCCACGCACTGACAATGTTTCCGGAATCCTGAGCGTGGGGAGGTTCCACCAACGGTCGGCAGCGCGTGGGTTCTAACGGAATGCCTAAGGTCGTCTCCCCTGAGGGTTTTCCTAATGTCTCTGTGCCAGGGTATGCTAGGGGTGATTGCAGGCAATCCCAGTGACCGAGGCTGCCTCCCCAAGGTCAGGGAAGTTATTTCCCGGACTTCCCCGAACAGGGAACACCTGTGACTGAAGAGAGCTGCGTGGAGTTGTCTCTCAAGCTCCCCCACGCACTGACAATGGTTCCGGAATCCTGAGCGTGGGGAGGTGCCACCAACGGTCGGCAGCGCGTGGGTTCTAACGGAAGGCCTAAGCTCGTCTCCCCTGAGGGTTTTCCTAAAGTCTCTCTGCCAGGGAATGCTAGGGGTTATTGCAGGATATCCCAGTGACCGAGGCTGCCTCCCCAAGGTCAGGGAAGGTATTTCCCGAACTTCCTCGAACAGGGAACACCTGTGACTGAAGAGAGCTGCGTGGAGTTGTCTCTCGAGCTCCCCCACGCACTGACAATGGTTCCGGAATCCTGAGCGTGGGGAGGTTCCACCAACGGTCGGCAGCGCGTGGGTTCTAACGGAATGCCTAAGGTCGTCTCCCCTGAGGGTTTTCCTAATGTCTATGTGCCAGGGAATGCTAGGGGTGATTGCAGGCAATCCCAGTGACCGAGGCTGCCTCCCCAAGTCAGGGAAGTTATTTCCCGGACTTCCCCGAACAGGGAACCCCTGTGACTTAAGAGAGCTGCGTGGAGTTGTCTCTCGAGCTCCCCCACGCACTGACAATGGTTCCGGAATCCTGAGCGTGGGGAGGTGCCACCAACGGTCGGCAGCGCGTGGGTTCTAACGGAAGGCCTAAGCTCGTCTCCCCTGAGGGTTTTCCTAAATTCTCTGTGCCAGGGAATGCTAGGGGTGATTGCAGGCAATCCCGGTGACCGAGGCTGCATCCCGAAGATCAGGCAAGGTATTTCCCGCACTTCCCCGAACAGGGAACACCTGTGAATGAAGAGAGCTGCGTGGAGTTGTCTCTCGAGCTCCCCCACGTACTGACAATGGTTCCGGAATCCTGAGCGTGGGGAGGTTCCACCAACGGTCGGCAGCGCGTGGGTTCTTACGGAATGCCTAAGCTCGTCTCCCCTGAAGGTTTTCCTAATGTCTCTGTGCCAGGGAATGCTAGGGGTGATTGCAGGCAATCCCAGTGACCGAGGCTGCCTCCCCATGGTCAGGGAAGGTATTTCCCGGACTTCCCCGAACAGGGAACACCTGTGACTGAAGAGAGCTGCGTGGAGTTGTCTCTCGAGCTCCCCCACGCACTGACAATGGTTCCGGAATCCTGAGCGTGTGGAGGTTCCACCAACGGTAGGCAGCGCGTGGGTTCAAACGGAATGCCTAAGCTCGTCTCCCCTGAGGGTTTTCGTAATGTCTCTGTGCCAGGGAATGCTAGGGGTTATTTCAGGATATCCCAGTGTCCGAGGCTGACTCCCCAAGGTCAGGGAAGGTATTTCCCGGACTTCCCTGAACAGGGAACACCTGTGACTGAAGACAGCTGCGTGGAGTTTTCTCTCGAGCTCCCCCACGCACTGACAATGGTTCCGGAATCCTGAGCGTGGGGAGGTTCCACCAACGGTCGGCAGCGCGTGGGTTCTAACGGAATGCCTAAGCTCGTCTCCCCTGAGGGTTTTCCTAATATCTCTGTGCCAGGGAAAGCTAGGGGTGATTGCAGGCAATCCCAGTGACCGAGGCCGCCTCCCCAAGGTGAGGGAAGGTATTTCCCGGACTTCCCCGAACAGGGAACACCTTTGACTGTAGAGAGCTGCGTGGAGTTGTCTCTCGAGCTCCCCCACGCACTGACAATGGTTCCGGAATCCTGAGCGTGGGGAGGTTCCACCAACGGTCGGCAGCGCGTGGGTTCTAACGGAATGCCTAAGCTCGTCTCCCCTGAGGGTTTTCCTAATTTCTCTGTGCCAGGGAATGCTAGGGGTGATTGCATTCAATCCCAGTGACCGAGGCTGCCTCCCCAAGGTCAGGGAAAGCATTTCCCCGACTTCCCCGAAGAGGGAACACCTGTGACTGAAGAGAGCTGCGTGGAGTTGTCTCTCGAGATCCCCCACGCACTGACAATGGTTCCGGAATCCTGAGCGTGTGGAGGTTCCACCAACTGTCGGCAGCGCGTGGGTTCTAACGGTATGCCTAAGCTCGTACCCCTGAGTGTTTTCCTAATATCTCTGTGCCAGGGAATGCTAGGGGTGATTGCAGGCAATCCCGGTGATCGAGGCTGCATCCCGAAGGACAGGGAAGGTATTTCCCGGACTTCCCCGAACAGGGAACACCTGTGACTGAAGAGAGCTGCGTGGAGTTGTCTCTCGAGCTCCCCTACGCACTGACAATGTTTCCGGAATCCAAAGCGTGGGGAGGTTCCACCAACGGTCGGCAGCGCGTGGGTTCTAACGGAATGCCTAAGCTCGTCTCCCCTGAGGCTTTTCCTAATGTCTCTGTGCCAGAGAATGCTAGGGGTGATTGCAGGCAATCCCAGTGACCGAGGCTGCCTCCCCAAGGTCAGGAAAGTTATTTCCCGGACTTCCCCCAACAGGGAACACCTGTGACTGAAGAGAGCTGCGTGGAGTTGTCTCTCGAGCTCCCCCACGCACTGACAATGGTTCCGGAATCCTGAGCGTGGGGAGGTTCCACCAACGGTCGGCAGCGCGTGGGTTCTAACCGAATGCCTAAGCTCGTCTCCCCTGTGGGTTTTCCTAATGTCTCTGTGCCAGGAATTGCTAGGGGTGATTGCAGGCAATCCCAGTGACCGAGGCTGCCTCCCCAAGATCAGGGAAGGTATTTCCCGGACTTCCCCGAACAGGGAACACCTGTGACTGAAGAGAGCTGCGTGGAGTTGTCTCTCGAGCTCCCCCACGCACTGACAATGGTTCCGGAAACCTGAGCGTGGGGAGGTTCCACCAACGGTCGGCAGCGCGTGGGTTCTAACGGAATGCCTAAGATCGTCTCCCCTGAGGGTTTTCCTAATGTCTCTCTGCCAGGGAATTCTAGGGGTTATTGCAGGATATCCCAGTGTCCGAGGCTGCGTCCCCAAGGTCAGGGAAGGTATTTCCCAGACTTCCCCGAACAGGGAATACCTGTGACTGAAGAGAGCTGCGTGGAGTTTTCTCTCGAGCTCCCCCACGCACTGACAATTGTTCCGGAATCATGAGCGTGAGGAGGTTCCACCAACGGTCGGCAGCGCGTGGGTTCTAACGGAATGCCTAAGGTCGTCTCCCCTGATGGTTTTCCTAATGTCTCTGTGCCAGGGAATGCTAGGGGTGATTGCAGGCAATCCCAGTGACCGAGGCTGCCTCCCCAAGGTCAGGGAAGGTATTTCCCGGGCTTCCCCGAACAGGGAACACCTGTGACTGAAGAGAGCTGCGTGGAGTTGTCTCTCGAGCTCCCCCACGCACTGACAATGGTTCCGGACTCCTGAGCGTGGGGAGGTTCCACCAACGGTCGGCAGCGCGTGGGTTCCAACGGAATGCCTAAGCTCGTCTCCCCTGAGTGTTTTCCTAATGTCTCTGTGCCAGCGAATGCTAGGGGTGATTGCAGGCAATCCCAGTGACCGAGGCTGCCTCCCCAAGGTAAGGGAAGTTATTTCCCGGACTTCTCCGAAGAGGGAACACCTGTGACTGAAGAGAGCTGCGTGGAGTTGTCTCTCGAGCTCCCCCACGCTCTGACATTGGTTCCGGAATCCTGAACTTGGGGAGGTTCCACCAACTGTCGGCAGAGCGTGGGTTCTAACGGTATGCCTAAGCTCGTCTCCCCTGAGGGTTTTCCAAATATCTCTGTGCCAGGGAATGCTAGGGGTGATTGCAGGCATTCCCGGTGACCGAGGCTGCATCCCGAAGATCAGGGAAGGTATATCCCGCACTTCCCCGAACAGGGAACACCTGTGAATGAAGAGAGCTGCGTGGAGTTGTCTCTCGAGCTCCCCCACGCACTGACAATGGTTCCGGAATCCTGAAATTGGGGAGGTTCCACCAACTGTCGGCAGCGCGTGGGTTCTAACGGTATGCCTAAGCTCGTCTCCCCTGAGGATTTTCTTAATTTCTCTGTGCCAGGGAATGCTAGGGGTGATTGCAGGCAATCCCAGTGACCGAGGCTGCTTCCCCAAGGTAAGGGAAGGTATTTCCCGGACTTCCCCGAACTGGGAACACCTGTGACTGAAGAGAGCTGCGTGGAGTTGTCTCTCGAGTTCCCCACGCACTGACAATGGTTCCGCACTCCTGAGCGTGGGGAGGTTCCACCAACGGTCGGCAGCGCGTGGGTTCTAACGGAATGCCTAAGCTCATCTCCCCTGAGGGTTTTCCTAATGTCTCTGTGCCAGGGAATGCTAGGGGTGATTGCAGGCAATCCCAGTGCCCGAGGCTGCCTCCCCAAGGTAAGGGAAGGTATTTCCCGGACTTCCCCGAACTGGGAACACCTGTGACTGAAGAGAGCTGCGTGGAGTTGTCTCTCGAGCTCCCCCACGCACTGACAATGGTTCCGGAATCCTGAGCGTGGGGAGGTTCCACCAACGGTCGGCAGCGCGTGGGTTCGAACGGAATGCCTAAGCTCGTCTCCCCTGAGAGTTTTCCTAATATCTCTGTGCCAGGGAATGCTAGGGGTGATTGCAGGATATCCCAGTGACCGAGGCTGCCTCCCCAAGGTCAGGGAAGGTATTTCCCGGACTTCCCCGAACAGGGAACACCTGTGACTGAAGAGAGCTGCGTGGAGTTGTCTCTCGAGCTCCCCCACGCACTGACAATGGTTCCGGAATCCTGAGCGTGGGGAGGTTCCACCAACGGTCGGCAGCGCGTGGGTTCTAACGGAATGCGTAAGCTCGTTTCCCCTGAGGGTTTTCCTAATCTCTCTGTGCCAGGGAATGCTAGGGGTGATTGCAGGCAATCCCAGTGACCGAGGCTGCCTCCCCAAGGTCATGGAAGGTATTTCCCGGTCTTCCCCGAACAGGGAACACCTGTGACTGAAGAGAGCTGCGTGGAGTTGTCTCTCGAGCTCCCCCACGCACTGACAATGTTTCCGGAATCCTGAGCGTGGGGAGGTTCCACCAACGGTCGGCAGCGCGTGGGTTCTAACGGAATGCCTAAGGTCGTCTCCCCTGAGGGTTTTCCTAATGTCTCTGTGCCAGGGAATGCTAGGGGTGATTGCAGGCAATCCCAGTGACCGAGGCTGCCTCCCCAAGGTCAGGGAAGTTATTTCCCGGACTTCCCCGAACAGGGAACACCTGTGACTGAAGAGAGCTTCGTGGAGTTGTCTCTCGAGCTCCCCCACGCACTGACAATGGTTCCGGAATCCTGAGCGTGGGGAGGTGCCACCAACGGTCGGCAGCGCGTGGGTTCTAACGGAAGGCCTAAGCTCGTCTCCCCTGAGGGTTTTCCTAAAGTCTCTCTGCCAGGGAATGCTAGGGGTTATTGCAGGATATCCCAGTGACCGAGGCTGACTCCCCAAGGTCAGGGAAGTTATTTCCCGGACTTCCCCGAACAGGGAACACCTGTGACTGAAGAGAGCTGCGTGGAGTTGTCTCTCCAGCTCCCCCACGCACTGATAATGGTTCCGGAATCCTGAGCGTGGGGAGGTTCCACCAACGGTCGGCAGCGCGTGGGTTCTAACGGAATGCCTAAGGTCGTCTCCCCTGAGGGTTTTCCTAAAGTCTCTCTGCCAGGGAATGCTAGGGGTTATTGCAGGATATCCCAGTGACCGAGGCTGCATCCCCAAGGTCAGGGAAGGTATTTCCCGGACTTCCTCGAACAGGGAACACCTGTGACTGAAGAGAGCTGCGTGGAGATGTCTCTCGAGCTCCCCCACGCACTGACAATGGTTCCGGAATCCTGATCGTGGGGAGGTTCCACCAACGGTCCGCAGCGCGTGGGTTCTAACGGAATGCCTAAGGTCGTCTCCCCTGAGGGTTTTCCTAATGTCTCTGTGCCAGGGAATGCTAGGGGTGATTGCATTCAATCCCAGTGACCGAGGCTGCCTCCCCAAGGTCAGGGAAGTTATTTCCCGGACTTCCCCGAACAGGGAACCCCTGTGACTTAAGAGAGCTGCGTGGAGTTGTCTCTCGAGCTCCCCCACGCACTGACAATGGTTCCGGAATCCTGAGCGTGGGGAGGTGCCACCAACGTTCGGCAGCGCGTGGGTTCTAACGGAAGGCCTAAGCTCGTCTCCCCTGAGGGTTTTCCTAAATTCTCTGTGCCAGGGAATGCTAGGGGTGATTGCAGGCAATCCCAGAGACCGAGGCTGCCTCCCCAAGGTCAGGGAAGTTGTTGCCTGGACTTCCCCGAACAGGGAACACCTGTGACTGAAGAGAGCTGCGTGGAGTTGTCTCTCGAGCTCCCCCACGCACTGACAATGGTTCTGGAATCCTGAGCGTGGGGAGGTTCCACCAACGGTCGGCAGCGCGTGGGTTCTAATGGAATGCCTAAGCTCGTCTCCCCTGAGGGTTTTCCTAATGTCTCTGTGCCAGGGAATGCTAGGGGTGATTGCAGGCAATCCCAGTGACCGAGGCTGCCTCCCCAAGGTCAGGGAAGGTATTTCCCGGACTTCCCCGAACAGGGAACAATTGTGACTGAAGAGAGCTGCGTGGAGTTTTCTCTCGAGCTCCCCCACGTACTGACAATGGTTCCGGAATCCTGAGCGTGGGGAGGTTCCACCAACGGTCGGCAGCGCGTGGGTTCTTACGGAATGCCTAAGCTCGTCTCCCCTGAGGGTTTTCCTAATGTCTCTGTGCCAGGGAATGCTAGGGGTGATTGCAGGCAATCCCAGTGACCGAGGCTGCCTCCCCATGGTCAGGGAATGTATTTCCCGGACTTCCCCGAACAGGGAACACCTGTGACTGAAGAGAGCTGCGTGGAGTTGTCTCTCGAGCTCCCCCACGCACTGACAATGGTTCCGGAATCCTGAGCGTGTGGAGGTTCCACCAACGGTCGGCAGCGCGTGGGTTCTTACGGAATGCCTAAGCTCGTCTCCCCTGAGGGTTTTCCTAATGTCTCTATGCCAGGGAATGCTAGGGGTTATTTCAGGATATCCCAGTTTCCGAGGCTGACTCCCCAAGGTCAGGGAAGGTATTTCCCGGACTTCCCCGAACAGGGAACACCTGTGACTGAAGACAGCTGCGTGGAGTTGTCTCTCGAGCTCCCCCACGCACTGACAATGGTTCCGGAATCCTGAGCGTGGGGAGGTTCCACCAACGGTCGGCAGCGCGTGGGTTCTAACGGAATGCCTAAGCTCGTCTCCCCTGAGGGTTTTCCTAATATCTCTGTGCCAGGGAAAGCTAGGGGTGATTGCAGGCATTCCCAGTGACCGAGGCTGCCTCCCCAAGGTCAGGGAAGGTATTTCCCGGACTTCCCCGAACAGGGAACACCTGTGAATGTAGAGAGCTGCGTGGAGTTGTCTCTCGAGCTCCCCCACGCACTGACAATGTTTCCGGAATCCTGAGCTTGGGGAGGTTCCACCAACGGTCGGCAGCGCGTGGGTTCTAACGGAATGCCTAAGCTCGTCTCCCCTGAGGGTTTTCCTAATTTCTCTGTGCCAAGGAATGCTAGGGGTGATTGCATTCAATCCCAGTGACCGAGGCTGCCTCCCCAAGGTCAGGGAAATCATTTCCCGGACTTCCCCGAACAGGGAACACCTGTGACTGAAGAGAGCTGCGTGGAGTTGTCTCTCGAGCTCCCCCACGCACTGACAATGGTTCCGGAATCCTGAGCGTGGGGAGGTTCCACCAACTGTCAGCAGAGCGTGGGTTCTAACGGAAGGCCTAAGCTCGTCTCCCCTGAGGGTTTTCCTAAATTCTCTGTGCCAGGGAATGCTAGGGGTGATTGCAGGCAATCCCAGTGACCGAGGCTGCCTCCCCAAGGTCAGGGAAGTTGTTACCTGGACTTCCCCGAACAGGGAACACCTGTGACTGAAGAGAGCTGCGTGGAGTTGTCTCTCGAGCTCCCCCACGCACTGACAATGGTCCTGGAATCCTGAGCGTGGGGAGGTTCCACCAAAGGTCGGCAGCGTGTGGGTTCTAACGGAATGCCTAAGCTCGTCTCCCCTGAGGATTTTCCTAATATCTCTGTGCCAGGGAATGCTAGGGGTGATTGCAGGCAATCCCAGTGACCGAGGCTGCCTCCCCAAGGTCAGGGAAGGTATTTCCCGGACTTCCCCGAAGAGGGAACACCTGTGAGTGAAGAGAGCTGCGTGGAGTTGTCTCTCGAGCTCCCCCACGCACTGACAATGGTTCCGGAATCCTGAACTTGGGGAGGTTCCACCAAATGTCGGCAGCGCGTGGGTTCTAACGGTATGCATAAGCTCGTCTCCCCTGAGTATTTTCCTAATGTCTCTGTGCCAGGGAATGCTAGGGGTGATTTCAGGCATTCCCGGTGACCGAGGCTGCATCCCGAAGGTCAGGGAAGGTATTTCCCGGACTTCCCCGAACAGGGAACAACTGTGAATGAAGAGAGCTGCGTGGAGTTGTCTCTCGAGTTCCCCCACGCACTGACAATGGTTCCGGAATCCTGAGAGTGGGGAGGTTCCACCAACGGTCGGCAGCGCGTGGGTTCTAACGGAATGCCTAAGCTCGTCTCCCCTGAGGGTTTTCCTAATGTCTCTGTGCCAGGAAATTCTAGGGGTGATTGCAGGCAATCCCAGTGACCGAGGCTGCCTCCCCAAGGTCAGGAAAGTTATTTCCCGGACTTCCCCCAACAGGGAACACCTGTGACTGAAGAGAGCTGCGTGGAGATGTCTCTCGAGCTCCCCCACGCACTGACAATGTTTCCGGAATCCTGAGCGTGGGGAGGTTCCACCAACGGTCGGCAGCGCGTGGGTTCTAACGGAATGCCTAAGCTCGTCTCCCCTGAGGGTTTTCCTAATGTCTCTGTGCCAGGGAATGCTAGGGGTGATTGCAGGCAATCCCAGTGTCCGAGGCTGCCTCCCCAAGTTCAGCGAAGGTATTTCCCGGACTTCCCCGAACAGAGAACACCTGTGACTGAAGAGAGCTGCGTGGAGTTGTCTCTCGAGCTCCCCCACGCACTGACAATGCTTCCGGAATCCTGAGCGTGGGGAGGTTCCACCAACGGTCGGCAGCGCGTGAGATCTAACGGAATACCTAAGCTTGTCTCCCCTGAGGGTTTTCCTAATGTCTCTGTGCCAGGGAATGCTAGGGGTGATTGCAGGATATCCCAGTGACCTAGGGTGCTCCCCAAGCTCAGGAAAGTTATTTCCCGGACTTCCCCGAAGAGGGAACACCTGTGATTGAAGAGAGCTGCGTGGAGTTGTCTCTCGAGCTCCCCCACGCACTGACAATGGTTCCGGAATACTGAGCGTGGGGAGGTTCCACCAAAGGTCGGCAGCGCGTGGGTTCTAACGGAATGCCTAAGCTCGTCTCCACTGAGGGTTTTCCAAATGTCTCTGTGCCAGGAAATGCTAGGGGTGATTGCAGGATATCCCAGTGTCCGAGGCTGCCTCCCAAAGGTCAGGGAAGGTATTTCCCGAACTTGCCCGCACAGGGAACACCTGTGACTGAAGAGAGCTGCGTGGAGTTGTCTCTCGAGCTCCCCCACGCACTGACAATGGTTCCGGAATCCTGAGCGTGGGGAGGTTCCACCAACGGTCGGCATCGCGTGGGTTCTAACGGAATGCCTAAGCTCGTCTCCCCTGAGGGTTTTCCTAATGTCTCTGGGCCAGGGAATGCCAGGGGTGATTGCAGGCAATCCCAGTGACCGAGACTGCCTCCCGAAAGTCAGGGAAGTTATTTCCCGGACTTCCCCGAACAGGGAACACATGTGACTGCAGAGAGCTGCGTGGAGTTGTCTCTCGAGCTCCCCCACGCACTGACAATGGTTCCGGAATCCTGAACTTGGGGAGGTTCCACCAAATGTCGGCAGCGCGTGGGTTCTAACGGTATGCATAAGCTCGTCTCCCCTGAGTGTTTTCCTAATGTCTCTGTGCCAGGGAATGCTAGGGGTGATTTCAGGCATTCCCGGTGACCGAGGCTGCATCCCGAAGGTCAGGGAAGGTATTTCCCGGACTTCCCCGAACAGGGAACAACTGTGAATGAAGAGAGCTGCGTGGAGTTGTCTCTCGACATCCCCCACGCACTGACAATGGTTCCGGAATCCTGAGAGTGGGGAGGTTCCACCAACGGTCGGCAGCGCGTGGGTTCTAACGGAATGCCTAAGCTCGTCTCCCCTGAGGGTTTTCCTAATGTCTCTGTGCCAGGAAATTCTAAGGGTGATTGCAGGCAATCCCAGTGACCGAGGCTGCCTCCCCAAGGTCAGGAAAGTTATTTCCCGGACTTCCCCCAACAGGGAACACCTGTGACTGAAGAGAGCTGCGTGGAGATGTCTCTCGAGCTCCCCCACGCACTGACAATGTTTCCGGAATCCTGAGCGTGGGGAGGTTCCACCAACGGTCGGCAGCGCGTGGGTTCTAACGGAATGCCTAAGCTCGTCTCCCCTGAGGGTTTTCCTAATGTCTCTGTGCCAGGGAATGCTAGGGGTGATTGCAGGCAATCCCAGTGTCCGAGGCTGCCTTCCCAAGGTCAGGGAAGGTATTTCCCGGACTTCCCCGAACAGAGAACACCTGTGACTGAAGAGAGCTGCGTGGAGTTGTCTCTCGAGCTCCCCCACGCACTGACAATGCTTCCGGAATCCTGAGCGTGGGGAGGTTCCACCAACGGTCGGCAGCGCGTGAGATCTAACGGAATACCTAAGCTTGTCTCCCCTGAGGGTTTTCCTAATGTCTCTGTGCCAGGGAATGCTAGGGGTGATTGCAGGATATCCCAGTGACCTAGGCTGCTCCCCAAGCTCAGGAAAGTTATTTCCCGGACTTCCCCGAACAGGGAACACCTGTGACTGAAGAGAGCTGCGTGGAGTTGTCTCTCGAGCTCCCCCACGCACTGACAATGGTTCCGGAATCCTGAGCGTGGGGAGGTTCCACCAACGGTCGGCAGCGCGTGGGTTCTAACGGAATAACTATGCTCGTCTCCCCTGAGGGTTTTCCTAATATCTCTGTGCCAGAGAATGCTAGGGGTGATTGCAGGATATCCCAGTGACCTAGGCTGCCTCCCCAAGGTCAGGAAAGTTATTTCCCGGCCTTCCCCAAACAGGGAACACCTGTGACTGAAGAGAGCTGCGTGGAGTTGTCTCTCGAGCTCCCCCACGCACTGACAATGGTTCCGGAATCCTGAGCGTGGGGAGGTTCCACCAACGGTCGGCAGCGCGTGGGTTCTAACGGTATGCCTAAGGTCGTCTCCCCTGAGGGTTTTCCTAATATCTCTGTGCCAGGGAATGCTAGGGGTGATTGCAGGCAATCCCAGTGACCGAGGTTGCCTCCCCAAGATCAGGGAAGGTATTTCCCGGACTTCCCCGAACAGGGAACACCTGTGATTGAAGAGAGCTGCGTGGAGTTGTCTCTCGAGCTCCCCCACGCACTGACAATGGTTCCGGAATACTGAGCGTGGGGAGGTTCCACCAACGGTCGGCATCGCGTGGGTTCTAACGGAATGCCTAAGCTCGTCTCCCCTGAGGATTTTCCTAATGACTCTGTGCCAGGGAATGCTAGGGGTGATTGCAGGCAATCCCAGTGACCGAGGCTGCCTCCCCAAGGTCAGGGAAGGTATTTCCCGGACTTCCCCGAACAGGGAACACCTGTGATTGAAGAGAGCTCCGTGGAGTTGTCTCTCGAGCTCCCCCACGCACTGACAATGGTTCCGGAATCCTGAGCGTGGGGAGGTTCCACCAACGGTCGGCAGCGCGTGGGTTCTAACGGAATGCCTAAGCTCGTCTCCCCTGAGGGTTTTCCAAATGTCTCTGTGCCAGGAAATGCTAGGGGTGATTGCAGGATATCCCAGTGTCCGAGGCTGCCTCCCCAAGGTCAGGGAAGGTATTTCCCGTACTTGCCCGAACAGGGAACACCTGTGACTGAAGAGAGCTGCGTGGAGTTGTCTCTCGAGCTCCCCCACGCACTGACAATTTTTCCGGAATCCTGAGCGTGGGGAGGTTCCACCAACGGTCGGCAGCGCGTGGGTTCTAACGGAATGCCTAAGCTCGTCTCCCCTGAGGGTTTTCCTAATGTCTCTGTGCCAGGGAATGCTAGGGGTGATTGCAGGCAATCCCAGTGACCGAGACTGCCTCCCGAAAGTCAGGGAAGTTATTTCCCGGACTTCCCCGAACAGGGAACACATGTGACTGAAGAGAGCTGCGTGGAGTTCTCTCTCGAGCTCCCCCACGCACTGACAATGGTTCCGGAATCCTGAGCGTGGGGAGGTTCCACCAACGGACGGCAGCGCGTGGGTTCTAACGGAATGCCTAAGCTCGTCTCCCCTGAGGGTTTTCCTAATGTCTCTGTGCCAGGGAATGCTAGGGGTGATTGCAGGCAATCCCAGTGACCGAGGCTGCCTCCCCAAGGTCAGGGAAGGTATTTCCCGAACTTCCCAAAACAGGGAACACCTGTGACTGAAGAGAGCTGCGTGGAGTTGTCTCTCGAGATCCCCCACGCACTGACAATGTTTCCGGAATCCTGAGCGTGGGGAGGTTCCACCAACGGTCGTCAGCGCGTGGGTTCTAACGGAATGCCTAAGCTCGTCTCCCCTGAGGGTTTTCCTAATGTCTCTGTGCCAGGGAATGCTAGGGGTGATTGCAGGCAATCCCAGTGACCGAGGCGGCCTCCCCAAGGTCAGGGAAGGTATTTCCCGCACTTCCCCGAACAGGGAACACCTGTGACTGAAGAGAGCTGCGTGGAGTTGTCTCTCGAGCTCCCGCACGCACTGACAATGGTTCCGGAATCCTGAGCGTGGGGAGGTTCCACCAACGGTCGGCAGCGCGTGGGTTCTAAAGGAATGCCTAAGCTCGTCTCCCCTGAGGGTTTTCTTAATGTCTCTGTGCCAGGGAATGCTAGGGGTGATTGCAGGCAATCCCAGTGACCGAGGCTGCCTCCCCAAGGTCAGGGAAGGTATTTCCCGGACTTCCCAAAACAGGGAACACCTGTGACTGAAGAGAGCTGCGTGGAGTTTTCTCTCGAGCTCCCCCACGCACTGACAATGGTTCCGGAATCCTGAGCGTGGGGAGGTTCCACCAACGGTCGGCAGCGCGTGGGTTCTAACGGAATGCCTAAACTCGTCTCCCCTGAGGGTTTTCCTAATGTCTCTGTGCCAGGGAATGCTAGGGGTTATTGCAGGATATCCCAGTGATCGAGGCTGCCTCCCCAAGTTCAGTGAAGTTATTTCCCGGACTTCCCAAAACAGGGAACACCTGTGACTGAAGAGAGCTGCGTGGAGTTGTCTCTCGAGCTCCCCCACGCACTGACAATGGTTCCGGAATCCTGAGCGTGGGGAGGTTCCACCAACGGTCGGCAGCGCGTGGGTTCTAACGGAATGCCTAAGCTCGTCTCCCCTGAGGTTTTTCCTAATGTCTCTGTGCCAGGGAATGCTAGGGGTGATTGCAGGCAATCCCAGTGTCCGAGGCTGCCACCCCAAGGTCAGGGAAGGTATTTCCCGGACTTCCCCGAACAGGGAACACCTGTGACTGAAGAGAGCTTCGTGGAGTTTTCTCTCGAGCTCCCCCACGCACTGATAATGGTTCCGGAATCCTGAGCGTGGGGAGGTTTCACCTACGGTCAGCAGCGCGTGGGTTCGTACGGAATGCCTAAGCTCGTCTCCCCTGAGGGTTTTCCTAATGTCTCTGTGCCAGGGAATGCTAGGGGTGATTGCAGGCAATCCCAGTGAGCGAGGCTGCCTCCCCAAGGTCAGGGAAGGTATTTCCCGGACTTCCCCGAACAGGGAACACCTGTGACTGAAGAGAGCTGCGTGGAGTTGTCTCTCGAGCTCCCCCACGCACTGACAATGGTTCCGGAATCCTGAGCGTGGGGAGGTTCCACCAACGGTCGTCAGCGCGTGGGTTCTAACGGAATGCCTAAGCTCGTCTCCCCTGAGGGTTTTCCTAATGTCTCTGTGCCAGGGAATGCTAGGGGTGATTGCAGGCAATCCCAGTGAGCTATGCTGCCTCCCCAAGGTCAGGGAAGTTATTTCCCGGACTTCCCCGAACAGGGAACACCTGTGACTGAAGAGAGCTGCGTGGAGTTGTCTCTCGAGCTCCCCCACGCACTGACAATGGTTCCGGAATCCTGAGCGTGGGGAGGTTCCACCAACGGTCGTCAGCGCGTGGGTTCTAACGGAATGCCTAAGCTCGTCTCCCCTGAGGGTTTTCCTAATGTCTCTGTGCCAGGGAATGCTAGGGGTGATTGCAGGCAATCTCAATGCCCGAGGCTGCCTCCCCACGGTCAGGGAAGATATTTCCCGGACTTCCCCGAACAGGGAACACCTGTGACTGAAGAGAGCTGCGTGGAGTTGTCTCTCGAGCTCCCCCACGCACTGACAATATTTCCGGAATCCTGAGCGTGGGGAGGTTCCACCAACGGTCGGCAGCGCGTGGGTTCTAACGGAATGCCTAAGCTCGTCTCCCCTGAGGGTTTTCCTAATGTCTCTTTGCCAGGGAATGCTAGGGGTGATTGCAGGCAATCCCAGTGTCCGAGGCTGCCTCCCCAAGTTCACTGAAGGTATTTCCCGGACTTCCCAAAACAGGGAACACCTGTGACTGAAGAGAGCTGCGTGGAGTTGTCTCTCGAGCTCCCCCACGCACTGACAATGTTTCCGGAATCCTGAGCGTCGGGAGGTTCCACCAACGGTCGGCAGCGCGTGGGTTCTAACGGAATGCCTAAGCTCGTCTCCCCTGAGGGTTTTCCTAATGTCTCTGTGCCAGGGAATGCTAGGGGTTATTGCAGGTTATCCCAGTGACCGAGGCTGCCTCCCCAAGGTCACTGAAGGTATTTCCCGGACTTCCCAAAACAGGGAACACCTGTGACTGAAGAGAGCTGCGTGGAGTTGTCTCTCGAGCTCCCCCACGCACTGACAATGGTTCCGGAATCCTGAGCGTGGGGAGGTTCCACCAACGGTCGGCAGCGCGTGGGTTCTAACGGAATGCCTAAGCTCGTCTCCCCTGAGGGTTTTCCTAATGTCTCTGTGCCAGGGAATGCTAGGGGTGATTGCAGGATATCCCTGTGACCGAGGCTGCCTCCCCAAGGTCAGGGAATATATTTCCCGGACTTCCCCGAACAGGGAACACCTGTGACTGAAGAGAGCTGCGTGGAGTTGTCTCTCGAGCTCCCCCACGCACTGACAATGGTTCCGGAATCCTGAGCGTGGGGAGGTTCCACCAACGGTCGGCAGCGCGTGGGTTCTAAAGGAATGCTTAAGCTCGTCTCCCCTGAGGGTTTTCCTAATGTCTCTGTGCCAGGGAATGCTAGGGGTGATTGCAGGATATCCCAGGGACCGAGGCTGCCTCCCCATGCTCAGGTAAGTTATTTCCCGGACTTCCCCGAACAGGGAACACCTGTGACTGAAGAGAGCTGCGTGGAGTTGTCTCTCGAGCTCCCCCACGCACTTACAATGGTTCCGGAATCCTGAGCGTGGGGAGGTTCAACCAACGGTCGGCAGCGCGTGGGTTCTAACGGAATGCCTAAGCTCGTCTCCCCTGAGGGTTTTCCTAATGTCTCTGTGCCAGGGAATGCTAGGGGTGATTGCAGGCAATCCCAGTGACCGAGGCTGCCTCCCCAAGGTCAGGGAAGGTATTTCCCGGACTTCCCCGAACAGGGAACACCTGTGACTGAAGAGAGCTGCGTGGAGTTGTCTCTCGAGCTCCCCCACGCACTTACAATGGTTCCGGAATCCTGAGCGTGGGGAGGTTCAACCAACGGTCGGCAGCGCGTGGGTTCTAACGGAATGCCTATGCTCGTCTCCCCTGAGGGTTTTCCTAATGTCTCTGTGCCAGGGAATGCTAGGGGTGATTGCAGGCAATCCCAGTGACCGAGGCTGCCTCCCCAAGGTCAGGGAAGGTATTTCCCGGACTTCCCCGAACAGGGAACACCTGTGACTGAAGAGAGCTGCGTGGAGTTGTCTCTCGAGCTCCCCCACGCACTGACAATGGTTCCGGAATCCTGAGCGTGGGGAGTTTCCACCAACGGTCGGCAGCGCGTGGGTTCTAACGGAATGCCTAAGCTCGTCTCCCCTGAGGGTTTTCCTAATGTCTCTGTGCCAGGGAATGCTAGGGGTGATTGCAGGCTATCCCAGTGACCCAGGCTGCCTCCCCAAGGTCAGGGAAGGTGTTTCCCGGACTTCCCCGAACAGGGAACACCTGTGACTGAAGAGAGCTGCGTGGAGTTGTCTCTCGAGCTCCCCCACGCACTGACAATGTTTTCGGAATCCTGAGCGTGGGGAGGTTCCACCAACGGTCGGCAGCACGTGGGTTCTAACGGAATGCCTAAGCTCGTCTCCCCTGAGGGTTTTCCTAATGTCTCTGTTCCAGGGAATGCTAGGGGTGATTGCAGGATATCCCTGTGACCGAACTGCCTCCCCAAGGTCAGGGAAGGTATTTCCCGGACTTCCCCGAACAGGGAACACCTGTGACTGAAGAGAGCTGCGTGGAGTTGTCTCTCGATCTCCCCCACGCACTGACAATGTTTTCGGAATCCTGAGCGTGGGGAGGTTCCACCAACGGTCGGCAGCGCATGGGTTCTAACGGAATGCCTAAGCTCGTCTCCCCTGAGGCTTTTCCTAATGTCTCTGTGCCAGGGAATGCTAGGGGTGATTGCAGGATATCCCTGTGACCGAGGCTGCCTCCCCAAGGTCAGGGAAGGTATTTCCCGGACTTCCCCGAACAGGGAACACCTGTGACTGAAGAGAGCTGCGTGGAGTTGTCTCTCGAGCTCCCCCACGCACTGACAATGGTTCCGGAATCCTGAGCGTGGGGAGGTTCCACCAACGGTCGGCAGCGCGTGGGTTCTAAAGGAATGCTTAAGCTCGTCTCCCCTGAGGGTTTTCCTAATGTCTCTGTGCCAGGGAATGCTAGGGGTGATTGCAGGATATCCCAGGGACCGAGGCTGCCTCCCCATGTTCAGGTAAGTTATTTCCCGGACTTCCCCGAACAGGGAACACCTGTGACTGAAGAGAGCTGCGTGGAGTTGTCTCTCGAGCTCCCCCACGCACTTACAATTATTCCGGAATCCTGAGCGTGGGGAGGTTCAACCAACGGTCGGCAGCGCGTGGGTTCTAACGGAATGCCTAAGCTCGTCTCCCCTGAGGGTTTTCCTAATGTCTCTGTGCCAGGGAATGCTAGGGGTGATTGCAGGCAATCCCAGTGACCGAGGCTGCCTCCCCAAGGTCAGGGAAGGTATTTCCCGGACTTCCCCGAACAGGGAACACTTGTGACTGAAGAGAGCTGCGTGGAGTTGTCTCTCGAGCTCCCCCACGCACTGACAATGGTTCCGGAATCCTGAGCGTGGGGAGTTTCCACCAACGGTCGGCAGCGCGTGGGTTCGAACGGAATGCCTAAGCTCGTCTCCCCTGAGGGTTTTCCTAATGTCTCTGTGCCAGGGAATGCTAGGGGTGATTGCAGGCTATCCCAGTGACCCAGGCTGCCTCCCCAAGGTCAGGGAAGGTATTTCCCGGACTTCCCCGAACAGGGAACACCTGTGACTGAAGAGAGCTGCGTGGAGTTGTCTCTCGAGCTCCCCCACGCACTGACAATGGTTCCGGAATCCTGAGCGTGGGGAGGTTCCACCAACGGTCGGCAGCGCGTGGGTTCTAACGGAATGCCTAAGCTCGTCTCCCCTGAGGGTTTTCCTAATGTCTCTGTGCCAGGGAATGCTAGGGGTGATTGCAGGCAATCCCAGTGACCGAGGCTGCCTCCCCAAGGTCAGGGAAGGTATTTCCCGGACTTCCCCGAACAGGGAACACCTGTGACTGAAGAGAGCTGCGTGGAGTTGTCTCTCGAGCTCCCCCACGCACTTACAATGGTTCCGGAATCCTGAGCGTGGGGAGGTTCAACCAACGGTCGGCAGCGCGTGGGTTCTAACGGAATGCCTAAGCTCGTCTCCCCTGAGGGTTTTCCTAATGTCTCTGTGCCAGGGAATGCTAGGGGTGATTGCAGGCAATCCCAGTGTCCGAGGCTGCCTCCCCAAGGTCAGGGAAGGTATTTCCCGGACTTCCCCGAACAGGGAACACCTGTGACTGAAGAGAGCTGCGTGGAGTTGTCTCTCGAGCTCCCCCACGCACTGACAATGGTTCCGGAATCCTGAGCGTGGGGAGTTTCCACCAACGGTCGGCAGCGCGTGGGTTCGAACGGAATGCCTAAGCTCGTCTCCCCTGAGGGTTTTCCTAATGTCTCTGTGCCAGGGAATGCTAGGGGTGATTGCAGGCTATCCCAGTGACCCAGGCTGCCTCCCCAAAGTCAGGGAAGGTATTTCCCGGACTTCCCCGAACAGGGAACACCTGTGACTGAAGAGAGCTGCGTGGAGTTGTCTCTCGAGCTCCCCCACGCACTGACAATGGTTCCGGAATCCTGAGCGTGGGGAGGTTCCACCAACGGTCGGCAGCGCGTGGTTTCTAACGGAATGCCTAAGCTCGTCTCCCCTGAGGGTTTTCCTAATGTCTCTGTGCCAGGGAATGCTAGGGGTGATTGCAGTCTATCCCAGTGACCGAGGCTGCCTCCCCAAGTTCAGGGAAGGTATTTCCCGGACTTCCCCGAACAGGGAACACCTGTGACTGAAGAGAGCTGCGTGGAGTTGTCTCTCGAGCTCCCCCACGCACTGACAATGTTTTCGGAATCCTGAGCGTGGGGAGGTTCCACCAACGGTCGGCAGCGCGTGGGTTCTAACGGAATGCCTAAGCTCGACTCCCCTGAGGCTTTTCCTAATGTCTCTGAGCCAGGGAATGCTAGGGATGATTGCAGGATATCCCTGTGACCGAGGCTGCCTCCCCAAGGTCAGGGAAGGTATTTCCCGGACTTCCCCGAACAGGGAACACCTGTGACTGAAGAGAGCTGCGTGGAGTTGTCTCTCGAGCTCCCCCACGCACTGACAATGTTTTCGGAATCCTGAGCGTGGGGAGGTTCCACCAACGGTCAGCAGCGCGTGGGTTCTAACGGAATGCCTAAGCTCGTCTCCCCTGAGGGTTTTCCTAATGTCTCTGTGCCAGGGAATGCTAGGGGTGATTGCAGGATATCCCTGTGACCGAGGCTGCTTCCCCAAGGTCAGGGAAGGTATTTCCCGGACTTCCCCGAACAGGGAACACCTGTGACTGAAGAGAGCTGCGTGGAGTTGTCTCTCGAGCTCCCCCACGCACTGACAATGGTTCCGGAATCCTGAGCGTGGGGAGGTTCCACCAACGGTCGGCAGCGCATGGGTTCTAACGGAATGCCTAAGCTCGTCTCCCCTGAGGGTTTTCCTAGTGTCTCTGTGCCAGGGAATTCTAGGGGTGATTGCAGGATATCCCAGGGACCGAGGCTGCCTCCCCATGCTCAGGTAAGTTATTTCCCGGGCTTCCCCGAACAGGGAACACCTGTGACTGAAGAGAGCTGCGTGGAGTTGTCTCTCGAGCTCCCCCACGCACTGACAATGGTTCCGGAATCCTGAGCGTGGGGAGGTTCCACCAACGGTCGGCAGCGCGTGGGTTCTAACGGAAAGCCTAAGCTCGTCTCCCCTGAGGGTTTTCCTAATATCTCTGTGCCAGGGAATGCTAGGGGTGATTGCAGGCAATCCCAGTGACCGAGGCTGCCTCCCCAAGGTCAGGGAAGGTATTTCCCGGACTTCCCCGAACAGGGAACACCTGTGACTAAAGAGAGCTGTGTGGAGTTTTCTCTCGAGGTCCCCCACGCACTGACAATGGTTCCGGAATCCTGAGCGTGGGGAGGTTCCACCAACGGTCGGCAGCGCGTGGGTTCTAACGGAATGCCTAAGCTCGTCTCCCCTGAGGATTTTCCTAATGTCTCTGTGCCAGGGAATGCTAGGGGTGATTGCAGGATATCCCAGTGACCGAGGCTGCCTCCCCAAGGTCAGGGAAGGTATTTCCCGGACTTCCCCGAACAGGGAACACCTGTGACTGAAGAGAGCTGCGTGGAGTTGTCTCTCGAGCTCCCCCACGCACTGACAATGGTTCCGGAATCCTGAGCGTGGGGAGGTTCCACCAACGGTCGGCAGCGCATGGGTTCTAACGGAATGCCTAAGCTCGTCTCCCCTGAGGGTTTTCCTAGTGTCTCTGTGCCAGGGAATTCTAGGGGTGATTGCAGGATATCCCAGGGACCGAGGCTGCCTCCCCATGCTCAGGTAAGTTATTTCCCGGGCTTCCCCGAACAGGGAACACCTGTGACTGAAGAGAGCTGCGTGGAGTTGTCTCTCGAGCTCCCCCACGCACTGACAATGGTTCCGGAATCCTGAGCGTGGGGAGGTTCCACCAACGGTCGGCAGCGCGTGGGTTCTAACGGAAAGCCTAAGCTCGTCTCCCCTGAGGGTTTTCCTAATATCTCTGTGCCAGGGAATGCTAGGGGTGATTGCAGGCAATCCCAGTGACCGAGGCTGCCTCCCCAAGGTCAGGGAAGGTATTTCCCGGACTTCCCCGAACAGGGAACACCTGTGACTAAAGAGAGCTGTGTGGAGTTTTCTCTCGAGGTCCCCCACGCACTGACAATGGTTCCGGAATCCTGAGCGTGGGGAGGTTCCACCAACGGTCGGCAGCGCGTGGGTTCTAACGGAATGCCTAAGCTCGTCTCCCCTGAGGATTTTCCTAATGTCTCTGTGCCAGGGAATGCTAGGGGTGATTGCAGGATATCCCAGTGACCGAGGCTGCCTCCCCAAGGTCAGGGAAGGTATTTCCCGGACTTCCCCGAACAGGGAACACCTGTGACTGAAGAGAGCTGCGTGGAGTTGTCTCTCGAGCTCCCCCACGCACTGACAATGGTTCCGGAATCCTGAGCGTGGGGAGGTTCCACCAACGGTCGGCAGCGCGTGGGTTCTAACGGAATGCCTAAGCTCGTCTCCCCTGAGGGTTTTCCTAATGTCTCTGTGCCAGGGAATGCTAGGGGTGATTGCAGGATATCCCAGTGACCGAGGCTGCCTCCCCAAGGTCAGGGAAAGTATTTCCCGGACTTCCCCGAACAGGGAACACCTGTGACTGAAGAGAGCTGCGTGGAGTTGTCTCTCGAGCTCCCCCACGCACTGACAATAGTTCCGGAATCCTGAGCGTGGGGAGGTTCCACCAACGGTCGGCAGCGCGTGGGTTCTAACGGAATGCCTAAGCTCGTCTCCCCTGAGAGTTTTCCTAGTGTCTCTGTGCCAGGGAATGCTAGTGGTGATTGCAGGATATCCCAGTGACCGAGGCTGCCTCCACAAAGTCAGGGAAGGTATTTCCCGGACTTCTCTGAACAGGAAACACCTGTGACTGAAGAGAGCTGCGTGGAGTTGTCTCTCGAGCTCCCCCACGCACTGACAATGGTTCCGGAATCCTGAGCGTGGGGAAGTTCCAGCAACGGTCGGCATCCCATGGGTTTTAACGGAATGCCTAAGCTCGTCTCCCCTGAGGGTTTTCCTAATGTCTCTGTGCCAGGGAATGCTAGGGGTGATTGCAGGCAATCCCAGTGACCGAGGCTGCATCCCCAAGGTCAGGGAAGGTATTTCCCGGACTTCCCCGAACAGGGAACACCTGTGACTGAAGAGAGCTGCGTGGAGTTGTCTCTAGAGCTCCCCCACGCACTGACAATGGTTCCGTAATCCTGAGCGTGGGGAGGTTCCACCAACGGTCGTCAGCGCGTGGGTTCTAACGGAATGCCTAAGCTCGTCTCCCCTGAGGGTTTTCCTAATGTCTCTGTGCCAGGGAATGCTAGGGGTGATTGCAGGATATCCCAGTGACCGACGCTGCCTCCCCAAGGTCAGGGAAGGTATTTCCCGGACTTCCCCGAACAGGGAACACCTGTGACTGAAGAGAGCTGCGTGGAGTTGTCTCTCGAGCTCCCCCACGCACTGACAATGGTTCCGGAATCCTGAGCGTGGGGAGGTTCCACCAACGGTCGGCAGCGCGTGGGTTCTAACGGAATGCCTATGCTCGTCTCCCCTGAGAATTTTCCTAATGTCTCTGTGCCAGGGAATGCTAGGGGTGATTGCAGGATATCCCAGTGACCGAGGCTGCCTCCCCAAGGTCAGGGAAGGTATTTCCCGGACTTCCCCGAACACGGAAAACCTGTGAGTGAAGAGAGCTGCGTGGAGTTGTCTCTCGAGCTCTCCCACGCACTGACAATGGTTCCGGAATCCTGCGCGTGGGGAGGTTCCACCAACGGTTGGCAGCGCATGGGTTCTAACGGAATGCCTAAGCTCGTCTCCCCTGAGGGTTTTCCTAATGTCCCTGTGCCAGGGAATGCTAGGGGTGATTGCAGGCAATCCCAGTGACCGAGGCTGCCTCCCCAAGGTCAGGGAAAGTATTTCCCGGATTTCCCCGAACAGGGAACTCCTGTGACTGAAGAGAGCTGCGTGGAGTTGTCTCTCGAGCTCCCCCACGCACTGACAATGGTTCTGGAATCCTGAGCGTGGGGAGGTTCCTCCAACGGTCGGCAGCGCGTGGGTTCTAACGGAATGCCTAAGCTCGTCTCCCATGAGTGTTTTCCTAAAGTCTCTGTGCCAGGGAATGCTAGGGGTGATTGCAGGATATCCCAGTGACTGAGGCTGCCTCCCCAAGGTCAGGGAAGGTATTTCCCGGACTTCCCCGAACAGGGAACACCTGTGACTGAAGACAGCTGCGTGGAGTTGTCTCTCGAGCTACCCCACGCACTGACAATGGTTCCGGAATCCTGAGCGTGGGGAGGTTCCTCCAACGGTCGGCAGCGCGTGGGTTCTAACGGAATGCCTAAGCTCGTCTCCCATGAGTGTTTTCCTAAAGTCTCTGTGCCAGGGAATGCTAGGGGTGATTGCAGGATATCCCAGTGACTGAGGATGCCTCCCCAAGGTCAGGGAAGTTATTTCCCGGACTTCCCCGAACAGGGAAAACCTGTGACTGAAGAGAGCTGCGTGGAGTTGTCTCTCGAGCTCCCCCAAGCACTGACAATGGTTCCGGAATACTGAGCGTGGGGAGGTTCCACCAACGGTCGGCAGCGCGTGGGTTCTAACGGAAGGCCTAAGCTCCTCTCCCCTGAAGGTTTCCTAATGTCTCTGTGCCAGGGAATGCTAGGGGTGATTGCAGGCAATCCCAGTGACCGAGGCTGCCTCCCCAAGTTCAGGGAAGGTATTTCCCGGACTTCCCCGAACAGGGAACACCTGTGATTGAAGAGATCTGCGTGGAGTTGTCTCTCGAGCTCCCCCACGCACTGACAATGGTTCCGGAATCCTGAGCGTGGGGAGGTTCCACCAACGGTCGGCAGCGCGTGGGTTCTAACGGAATGCCTAAGCTCGTCTCCCCTGAGGTTTTTCCTAATGTCTCTGTGCCAGGGAATGCTAGGGGTGATTGCAGGATATCCCAGTGAACGAGGCTGCCTCCCCAAGGTCAGGGAATGTATTTCCCGGACTTCCCCGAACAGGGAACACCTTTGACTGAAGAGAGCTGCGTGGAGTTGTCTCTCGTGCTCCCCCACGCACTGACAATGGTTCCGGAATCCTGAGCGTGGGGAGGTTCCACCAACGGTCGGCAGCGCGTGGGTTCTAACGGAATGCCTAAGCTCGTCTCCCCTGAGGGTTTTCCTAATGTCTCTGTGCCAGGGAATGCTAGGGGTGATTGCAGGATATCCCAGTGACCGAGGCTGCCCCCCCAAGGTCAGGGAAGGTATTTCCCGGACTTCCCCGAACAGGGAACACCTGTGACTGAAGAGAGCTGCGTGGAGTTGTCTCTCGAGCTCCTCCACGCACTGACAATGGTTCCGGAATCCTGAGCGTGGGGAGGTTCCACCAACGGTCGGCAGCGCGTGGGTTCTAACGGAATGCCTAAGCTCGTCTCCCCTGAGGGTTTTCCTAATGTCTCTGTGCCAGGGTATGCTAGGGGTGATTGCAGGCAATCCCAGTGACCGAGGCTGCCTCCCCAAGGTCAGGGAAGGTATTTCCCGGACTTCCCCGAACAGGGAACACCTGTGACTGAAGAGAGCTGCGTGGAGTTGTCTCTCGAGCTCCACTACGCCCTGACAATGGTTCCGGAATCTTGAGCGTGGGGAGGTTACACCAAAGGTCGGCAGCGCGTGGGTTCTAACGGAAGGCCTAAGCTCGTCTCCCCTGAGGGTTTTCCTAATGTCTCTGTGCCAGGGAATGCTAGGGGAGATTGCAGGATATCCCAGTGACCGAGGCTGCCTCCCCAAGATCATGGAAGGTATTTCTCGGACTTCCCCGAACAGGGAACACCTGTGACTGAAGAGAGCTGCGTGGAGTTGTCTCTCGAGCTCCCCCACGCACTGACAATGGTTCCGGAATCCTGAGCGTGGGGAGGTTCCACCAAAGGTCGGCAGCGCGTGGGTTCTAACGGAATGCCTAAGCTCGTCTCCCCTGAGGGTTTTCCTAATATCTCTGTGCCAGGGAATGCTAGGGGTGATTGCAGGATATCCCAGTGACCGAGGCTGCCTCCCCAAGGTCAGGGAAGGTATTTCCCGGACTTCCCCGAACAGGGAACACCTGTGACTGAAGAGAGCTGCGTGGAGTTGTCTCTCGAGCTCCCCCACGCACTGACAATTGTTCCGGAATCCTGAGCGTGGGGAGGTTCCACCAACGGTCGGCAGCGCGTGGGTTCTAACGGAATGCCTAAGCTCGTCTCCCCTGAAAGTTTTCCTAGTGTCTCTGTGCCAGGGAATGCTAGTGGTGATTGCAGGATATCCCAGTGACCGAGGCTGCCTCCACAAAGTCAGGGAAGGTATTTCCCGGACTTCCCCGAACAGGGAACACCTGTGACTGAAGAGAGCTGCGTGGAGTTGTCTCTCGAGCTCCCCCACGCACTGACAATGGTTCCGGAATCCTGAGCGTGGGGAGGTTCCAGCAACGGTCGGCAGCGCATGGGTTTTAACGGAATGCCTAAGCTCGTCTCCCCTGAGGGTTTTCCTAATATCTCTGTGCCAGGGAATGCTAGGGGTGATTGCAGGCAATCCCAGTGACCGAGGCTGCATCCCCAAGGTCAGGGAAGGTATTTCCCGGACTTCCCCGAACAGGGAACACCTGTGACTGAAGAGAGCTACGTGGAGTTGTCTCTCGAGCTCCCCCACGCACTGACAATGGTTCCGTAATCCTGAGCGTGGGGAGGTTCCACCAACGGTCGGCAGCGCGTGGGTTCTAACGGAATGCCTAAGCTCGTCTCCCCTGAGGGTTTTCCTAATGTCTCTGTGCCAGGGAATGCTAGGGGAGATTGCCGGATATCCCAGTGACCGAGGCTGCCTCCCCAAGATCATGGAAGGTATTTCCCGGACTTCCCCGAACAGGGAACACCTGTGACTGAAGAGAGCTGCGTGGAGTTGTCTCTCGAGCTCCCTCACGCACTGACAATGGTTCCGGAATCCTGAGCGTGGGGAGGTTCCACCAACGGTCGGCAGCGCGTGGGTTCTAACGGAATGCCTAAGCTCGTCTCCCCTGAGGGTTTTCCTAATGTCTCTGTGCCAGGGAATGCTAGGGGTGTTTGCAGGATATCCCAGTGACCGAGGCTGCCTCCCCAAGGTCAGGGAAGGTATTTCCCGGACTTCCCGGAACACGGAAAACCTGTGACTGAAGAGAGCTGCGTGGAGTTGTCTCTCGAGGTCTCCCACGCACTGACAATGGTTCCGGAATCCTGCGCGTGGGGAGGTTCCACCAACGGTTGGCAGCGCATGGGTTCTAACGGAATGCCTAAGCTCGTCTCCCCTGAGGGTTTTCCTAATGTCTCTGTGCCAGGGAATGCTAGGGGTGATTGCAGGCAATCCCAGTGACCGAGGCTGCCTCCCCAAGGTCAGGGAAGGTATTTCCCGGACTTCCACGAACAGGGAACTCCTGTGACTGAAGAGAGCTGCGTGGAGTTGTCTCTCGAGCTCCCCCAAGCACTGACAATGGTTCCGGAATCCTGAGCGTGGGGAAGTTCCACCAACGGTCGGCAGCGCGTGGGTTCTAACGGAAGGCCTAAGCTCCTCTCCCCTGAAGGTTTCCTAATGTCTCTGTGCCAGGGAATGCTAGGGGTGATTGCAGGCAATCCCAGTGACCGAGGCTGCCTCCCCAAGTTCAGGGAAGGTATTTCCCGGACTTCCCCGAACAGGGAAAACCTGTGATTGAAGAGATCTGCGTGGAGTTGTCTCTCGAGCTCCCCCACGCACTGACAATGGTTCCGGAATCCTGAGCGTGGGGAGGTTCCACCAACGGTCGGCAGCGCGTGGGTTCAAACGGAATGCCTAAGCTCGTCTCCCCTGAGGGTTTTCCTAATGTCTCTGTGCCAGGGAATGCTAGGGGTGATTGCAGGATATCCCAGTGACCGAGGCTGCCTCCCCAAGGTCAGGGAATGTATTTCCCGGACTTCCCCGAACAGGGAACACCTGTGACTGATGAGAGCTGCGTGGAGTTGTCTCTCGTGCTCCCCCACGCACTGACAATGGTTCCGGAATCCTGAGCGTGGGGAGGTTCCACCAACGGTCGGCAGCGCGTGGGTTCTAACGGAATGCCTAAGCTCGTCTCCCCTGAGGGTTTTCCTAATGTCTCTGTGCCAGGGAATGCTAGGGGTGATTGCAGGATATCCCAGTGACCGAGGCTGCCTCACCAAGGTCAGGGAAGGTATTTCCCGGACTTCCCCGAACAGGGAACACCTGTGACTGAAGAGAGCAGCGTGGAGTTGTCTCTCGAGCTCCCCCACGCACTGACAATGGTTCCGGAATCCTGAGCGTGGGGAGGTTCCACCAACGGTCGGCAGCGCGTGGGTTCTAACGGAATGCCTAAGCTCGTCTCCCCTGAGGGTTTTCCTAATGTCTCTGTGCCAGGGGATGCTAGGGTTGATTGCAGGCAATCCCAGTGACCGAGGCTGCCTCCCCAAGGTCAGGGAAGGTATTTCCCGGACTTCCCCGTACAGGGAACACCTGTGACTGAAGAGACCTGCGTGGAGTTGTCTCTCGAGATCCCCCACGAACTGACAATGTTTCCGGAATCCTGAGCGTGGTGAGGTTCCACCAACGGTCGGCAGCGCGTGGGTTCTAACGGAATGCCTAAGCTCGTCTCCCCTGAGGGATTTCCTAATGTCTCTGTTCCAGGGAATGCTAGGGGTGATTGCAGGATATCCCAGTGACCGAGGCTGCCTCCCCAAGGTCAGGAAAGGTATTTCCCGGACTTCCCCGAACAGGGAACACCTGTGACTGAAGAGAGCTGCGTGGAGTTGTCTCTCGAGCTCCCCCACGCACTGACAATGGTTCCGGAATCCTGAGCGTGGGGAGGTTCCACCAACGGTCGGCAGCGCGTGGGTTCTAACGGAATGCCTAATCTCGTCTCCCCTGAGGGTTTTCCTAATGTCTCTGTGCCAGGGAATGCTAGGGTTGATTGCAGGCAATCCCAGTGACCGAGGCTGCCTCCCCAAGGTCAGGGAAGTTATTTCCCGGACTTCCCCGAACAGGGAACACCTGTGACTGAAGAGAGCTGCGTGGAGTTGTCTCTCGAGCTCCCCCACGCACTGACAATGGTTCCGGAATCCTGAGCGTGGGGAGGTTCTACCAACGGTCGTCAGCGCCTGGGTTCTAACGGAATGCCTAAGCTCGTCTCCCCTGAGGATTTTCCTAATATCTCTGTGCCAGGGAATGCTAGGGGTGATTGCAGGCAATCCCAGAGACCGAGGCTGCCTCCCCAAGGTAAGGGAAGGTATTTCCCGGACTTCCCCGAACAGGGAACACCTGTGACTGAAGAGAGCTGCGTGGAGTTGTCTCTCGAGCTCCCCCACGCACTGACAATGGTTCCGTAATCCTGAGCGTGGGGAGGTTCCACCAACGGTCGGCAGCGCGTGGGTTCTAACGGAATGCCTAAGCTCGTCTCCCCTGAGGGTTTTCCTAATGTCTCTGTGCCAGGGAATGCTAGGGGTGATTGCTAGCAATCCCAGTGATCGAGGCTGCCTCCCCAAGGTCAGGGAAGGTTTTCCCGGACTTCCCCGAACAGGGAACACCTGTGACTGAAGAGAGCTGCGTGGAGTTGTCTCTCGAGCTCCCCCACGCACTGACAATGGTTCCGGAATCCTGAGCGTGGGGAGGTTCCACCAACGGTCGGCAGCGCATGGGTTCTAACGGAATGCCTAAGCTCGTCTCCCCTGAGAGTTTTCCTAGTGTCTCTGTGCCAGGGAATGCTAGTGGTGATTGCAGGATATCCCAGTGAACGAGGCTGCCTCCACAAAGTCAGGGAAGGTATTTCCCGGACTTCCCTGAACAGGGAACACCTGTGACTAAAGAGAGCTGCGTGAAGTTGTCTCTCGAGCTCCCCCACGCACTGACAATGGTTCCGGAATATTGAGCGTGGGGAGGTTCCACCAACGGTCGGCAGCGCATGGGTTTTAACGGAATGCCTAAGCTCGTCTCCCCTGAGGGTTTTCCTAATGTCTCTGTGCCAGGGAATGCTAGGGGTGATTGCAGGCAATCCCAGTGACCGAGGCTGCATCCCCAAGGTCAGGGAAGGTATTTCCCGGACTTCCCCGAACAGGGAACACCTGTGAGTGAAGAGAGCTGCGTGGAGTTGTCTCTCGAGCTCCCCCACGCACTGACAATGGTTCCGGAATCCTGAGCGTGGGGAGGTTCCACCAACGGTCGGCAGCGCGTGGGTTCTAACGGAATACAGAAGCTCTTCTTCCCTGAGGGTTTTCCTAATATCTCTGTGCCAGGGAATGCTAAGGGTGATTGCAGGATATCCCAGTGACCGAGGCTGCCTCCCCAAGGTCAGGGAAGGTATTTCCCGGACATCCCTTAACAGGGAACACCTGTGACAGAAGAGAGCTACGTGGAGTTTTCTCTCGAGCTCCCCCATGCACTGACAATGTTTCCGGAATCCTGAGCGTGGGGAACTTCCACCAACGGTCGGCAGCGCGTGGGTTCTAACGGAAGGCCTAAGCTCGTCTCCCCTAAGGTTTTTCCTAATGTCTCTGTGCCAGGGAATGCTAGGGGTGATTGCAGGCAATCCCAGTGCCCGAGGCTGCCTCCCCAAGGTCAGGGAAAGTATTTCCCGGACTTCCCCGAACAGGGAACACCTGTGACTGAAGAGAGCTGCGTGGAGTTGTCTCTCGTGCTCCCCCACGCATTGACAATTGTTCCGGAATCCTGAGCGTGGGGAGGTTCCACCAACGGTCGGCAGCGCGTGGGTTCTAACGGAATGCCTAAGCTCGTCTCCCCTGAGGATGTTCCTAATGTCTCTGTGCCAGGGAATGTTAGGGGTGATTGCAGGCAATCCCAGTGACCGAGGCTGCATCCCTAAGGTCAGGGAAGGTATTTCCCGGACTTCCCCGAACAGGGAACACCTGTGACTGAAGAGAGCTGCGTGGAGTAGTCTCTCGAGCTCCCCCACGCACTGACAACGGTTCCGGAATCCTGAGCTTGGGGAGGTTCCACCAACGGTCGGCAGCGCGTGGGTTCTAACGGAATGCCTAAGCTCGTCACCCCTGAGGGTTTTCCTAATGTCTCTGTGCCAGGGAATGCTAAGGGTGATTGCAGGCAATCCCAGTGACCGAGGCTGCCTCCCCAAAGTCAGGGAAGGTATTTCCCGGACTTCCCAGAACAGGGAACACCTGTGATTGAAGAGAGCTGCGTGGAGTTGTCTCTCGAGCTCCCCCACGCACTGACAATGGTTCCGGAATCCTGAGCGTGGGGAGGTTCCACCAACGGTCGGCAGCGCGTGGGTTCTAACGGAATGCCTAAGCTCGTCTCCCTGAGGGTTTTCCTAATGTCTCTGTGCCAGGGAATGCTAGGGGTGATTGCAGGCAATCCCAGTGACCGAGGCTGCCTCCCCAAGGTCAGGGAAGGTATTTCCCGGACTTCCACGAACAGGGAACTCCTGTGACTGAAGAGAGCTGCGTGGAGTTGTCTCTCGAGCTCCCCCAAGCACTGACAATGGTTCCGGAATCCTGAGCGTGGGGAAGTTCCACCAACGGTCGGCAGCGCGTGGGTTCTAACGGAAGGCCTAAGCTCCTCTCCCCTGAAGGTTTCCTAATGTCTCTGTGCCAGGGAATGCTAGGGGTGATTGCAGGCAATCCCAGTGACCGAGGCTGCCTCCCCAAGTTCAGGGAAGGTATTTCCCGGACTTCCCCGAACAGGGAAAACCTGTGATTGAAGAGATCTGCGTGGAGTTGTCTCTCGAGCTCCCCCACGCACTGACAATGGTTCCGGAATCCTGAGCGTGGGGAGGTTCCACCAACGGTCGGCAGCGCGTGGGTTCAAACGGAATGCCTAAGCTCGTCTCCCCTGAGGGTTTTCCTAATGTCTCTGTGCCAGGGAATGCTAGGGGTGATTGCAGGATATCCCAGTGACCGAGGCTGCCTCCCCAAGGTCAGGGAATGTATTTCCCGGACTTCCCCGAACAGGGAACACCTGTGACTGATGAGAGCTGCGTGGAGTTGTCTCTCGTGCTCCCCCACGCACTGACAATGGTTCCGGAATCCTGAGCGTGGGGAGGTTCCACCAACGGTCGGCAGCGCGTGGGTTCTAACGGAATGCCTAAGCTCGTCTCCCCTGAGGGTTTTCCTAATGTCTCTGTGCCAGGGAATGCTAGGGGTGATTGCAGGATATCCCAGTGACCGAGGCTGCCTCACCAAGGTCAGGGAAGGTATTTCCCGGACTTCCCCGAACAGGGAACACCTGTGACTGAAGAGAGCAGCGTGGAGTTGTCTCTCGAGCTCCCCCACGCACTGACAATGGTTCCGGAATCCTGAGCGTGGGGAGGTTCCACCAACGGTCGGCAGCGCGTGGGTTCTAACGGAATGCCTAAGCTCGTCTCCCCTGAGGGTTTTCCTAATGTCTCTGTGCCAGGGGATGCTAGGGTTGATTGCAGGCAATCCCAGTGACCGAGGCTGCCTCCCCAAGGTCAGGGAAGGTATTTCCCGGACTTCCCCGTACAGGGAACACCTGTGACTGAAGAGACCTGCGTGGAGTTGTCTCTCGAGATCCCCCACGAACTGACAATGTTTCCGGAATCCTGAGCGTGGTGAGGTTCCACCAACGGTCGGCAGCGCGTGGGTTCTAACGGAATGCCTAAGCTCGTCTCCCCTGAGGGATTTCCTAATGTCTCTGTTCCAGGGAATGCTAGGGGTGATTGCAGGATATCCCAGTGACCGAGGCTGCCTCCCCAAGGTCAGGAAAGGTATTTCCCGGACTTCCCCGAACAGGGAACACCTGTGACTGAAGAGAGCTGCGTGGAGTTGTCTCTCGAGCTCCCCCACGCACTGACAATGGTTCCGGAATCCTGAGCGTGGGGAGGTTCCACCAACGGTCGGCAGCGCGTGGGTTCTAACGGAATGCCTAATCTCGTCTCCCCTGAGGGTTTTCCTAATGTCTCTGTGCCAGGGAATGCTAGGGTTGATTGCAGGCAATCCCAGTGACCGAGGCTGCCTCCCCAAGGTCAGGGAAGTTATTTCCCGGACTTCCCCGAACAGGGAACACCTGTGACTGAAGAGAGCTGCGTGGAGTTGTCTCTCGAGCTCCCCCACGCACTGACAATGGTTCCGGAATCCTGAGCGTGGGGAGGTTCTACCAACGGTCGTCAGCGCCTGGGTTCTAACGGAATGCCTAAGCTCGTCTCCCCTGAGGATTTTCCTAATATCTCTGTGCCAGGGAATGCTAGGGGTGATTGCAGGCAATCCCAGAGACCGAGGCTGCCTCCCCAAGGTAAGGGAAGGTATTTCCCGGACTTCCCCGAACAGGGAACACCTGTGACTGAAGAGAGCTGCGTGGAGTTGTCTCTCGAGCTCCCCCACGCACTGACAATGGTTCCGTAATCCTGAGCGTGGGGAGGTTCCACCAACGGTCGGCAGCGCGTGGGTTCTAACGGAATGCCTAAGCTCGTCTCCCCTGAGGGTTTTCCTAATGTCTCTGTGCCAGGGAATGCTAGGGGTGATTGCTAGCAATCCCAGTGATCGAGGCTGCCTCCCCAAGGTCAGGGAAGGTTTTCCCGGACTTCCCCGAACAGGGAACACCTGTGACTGAAGAGAGCTGCGTGGAGTTGTCTCTCGAGCTCCCCCACGCACTGACAATGGTTCCGGAATCCTGAGCGTGGGGAGGTTCCACCAACGGTCGGCAGCGCATGGGTTCTAACGGAATGCCTAAGCTCGTCTCCCCTGAGAGTTTTCCTAGTGTCTCTGTGCCAGGGAATGCTAGTGGTGATTGCAGGATATCCCAGTGAACGAGGCTGCCTCCACAAAGTCAGGGAAGGTATTTCCCGGACTTCCCTGAACAGGGAACACCTGTGACTAAAGAGAGCTGCGTGAAGTTGTCTCTCGAGCTCCCCCACGCACTGACAATGGTTCCGGAATATTGAGCGTGGGGAGGTTCCACCAACGGTCGGCAGCGCATGGGTTTTAACGGAATGCCTAAGCTCGTCTCCCCTGAGGGTTTTCCTAATGTCTCTGTGCCAGGGAATGCTAGGGGTGATTGCAGGCAATCCCAGTGACCGAGGCTGCATCCCCAAGGTCAGGGAAGGTATTTCCCGGACTTCCCCGAACAGGGAACACCTGTGAGTGAAGAGAGCTGCGTGGAGTTGTCTCTCGAGCTCCCCCACGCACTGACAATGGTTCCGGAATCCTGAGCGTGGGGAGGTTCCACCAACGGTCGGCAGCGCGTGGGTTCTAACGGAATACAGAAGCTCTTCTTCCCTGAGGGTTTTCCTAATATCTCTGTGCCAGGGAATGCTAAGGGTGATTGCAGGATATCCCAGTGACCGAGGCTGCCTCCCCAAGGTCAGGGAAGGTATTTCCCGGACATCCCTTAACAGGGAACACCTGTGACAGAAGAGAGCTACGTGGAGTTTTCTCTCGAGCTCCCCCATGCACTGACAATGTTTCCGGAATCCTGAGCGTGGGGAACTTCCACCAACGGTCGGCAGCGCGTGGGTTCTAACGGAAGGCCTAAGCTCGTCTCCCCTAAGGTTTTTCCTAATGTCTCTGTGCCAGGGAATGCTAGGGGTGATTGCAGGCAATCCCAGTGCCCGAGGCTGCCTCCCCAAGGTCAGGGAAAGTATTTCCCGGACTTCCCCGAACAGGGAACACCTGTGACTGAAGAGAGCTGCGTGGAGTTGTCTCTCGTGCTCCCCCACGCATTGACAATTGTTCCGGAATCCTGAGCGTGGGGAGGTTCCACCAACGGTCGGCAGCGCGTGGGTTCTAACGGAATGCCTAAGCTCGTCTCCCCTGAGGATGTTCCTAATGTCTCTGTGCCAGGGAATGTTAGGGGTGATTGCAGGCAATCCCAGTGACCGAGGCTGCATCCCTAAGGTCAGGGAAGGTATTTCCCGGACTTCCCCGAACAGGGAACACCTGTGACTGAAGAGAGCTGCGTGGAGTAGTCTCTCGAGCTCCCCCACGCACTGACAACGGTTCCGGAATCCTGAGCTTGGGGAGGTTCCACCAACGGTCGGCAGCGCGTGGGTTCTAACGGAATGCCTAAGCTCGTCACCCCTGAGGGTTTTCCTAATGTCTCTGTGCCAGGGAATGCTAAGGGTGATTGCAGGCAATCCCAGTGACCGAGGCTGCCTCCCCAAAGTCAGGGAAGGTATTTCCCGGACTTCCCAGAACAGGGAACACCTGTGATTGAAGAGAGCTGCGTGGAGTTGTCTCTCGAGCTCCCCCACGCACTGACAATGGTTCCGGAATCCTGAGCGTGGGGAGGTTCCACCAACGGTCGGCAGCGCGTGGGTTCTAACGGAATGCCTAAGCTCGTCTCCCTGAGGGTTTTCCTAATGTCTCTGTGCTAGGGAATGCTAGGGGTGATTGCAGGATATCCCTGTGATCGAGGCTGCCTCCCAAAGGTCAGGGAAGGTTTTTCCCGGACCTCCCCGAACAGGGAACACATGTGACTGAAGAGAGCTGCGTGGAGTTTTCTCTCGAGCTCACCCACGCACTGACAATGTTTCCGGAATCCTGAGCGTGGGGAGGTTCCACCAACGGTCGGCAGCGCGTGGGTTCTAACGGAATGCCTAAGCTCGTCACCCCTGAGGGTTTTCCTAATGTCTCTGTGCCAGGGAATGCTAGGGGTGATTGCAGGATATCCCAGTGACCGAGGCTGCCTCCCCAAGGTCAGGGAAGATATTTCCCGGACTTCCCCGAACAGGGAACACCTGTGACTGAAGAGAGCTGCGTGGAGTTGTCTCTCGAGCTCCCCCACGCACTGACAATGGTTCCGGAATCCTGAGCGTGGGGAGGTTCCACCAACGGTCGGCAGCGCGTGGGTTCTAACGGAATGCCTAAGCTTGTATCCCCTGAGGGTTTTCCTAATGTCTCTGTGCCAGGGAATGCTAGGGGTGATTGCAGGCAATCCCAGTGACCGAGGCTGCCTCCACAAGGTCAGGGAAGGTATTTCCCGGACTTCCCCGAACAGGAAACACCTGTGACTGAAGAGAGCTGCGTGGAGTTGTCTCTCGAGCTCCCCCATGCAATGACAATGGTTCCGGAATCCTGAGCGTGGGGAGGTTCCACCAACGGTCGGCAGCGCGTGGGTTCTAACGGAATGCCTAAGCTCGTCTCCCCTGAGGGTTTTCCTAATGTCTCTGGGCCAGGGAATGCTAGGGTTGATTGCAGGCAATCCCAGTGACCGAGGCTGCCTCCCGAAGGTCAAGGAAGATATTTCCCGGACTTCCCCGAACAGGGAACACCTGTGACTGAAGAGAGCTGCGTGGAGTTGTCTCTCGAGCTCCCCCACGCACTGACAATGGTTCCGGAATCCTGAGCGTGGGGAGGTTCCACCAACGGTCGGCAGCGCGTGGGTTCTAACGGAATGCCTAAGCTCGTCTCCCCTGAGGGTTTTCCTAATGTCTCTGTGCCAGGGTATGCTAGGGGTGATTGCAGGCAATCCCAGTGACCGAGGCTGCCTCCCCAAGTCAGGGAAGGTATTTCCCGGACTTCCCCGAACAGGGAACACCTGTGACTGAAGATAGCTGCGTGGAGTTGTCTCTCGAGCTCCCCCACGCACTGACAATGGTTCCGGAATCCTGAGCGTGGGGAGGTTCCACCAACGGTCGGCAGCGCGTGGGTTCTAACGGAATGCCTAAGCTCGTCTCCCCTGAGGGTTTTCCTAATGTCTCTGTGCCAGGGAATGCTAGGGGTGATTGCAGGATATCCCAGTGACCGAGGCTCCCTCCCCAATTCAGGGAAGGTATTTCCCGGACTTCCCCGAACAGGGAACTCCTGTGACTGAAGAGAGCTGCGTGGAGTTGTCTCTCGAGCTCCCCCACGCACTGACAATTGTTCCGGAATCCTGAGCGTGGGGAGGTTCCACCAACGGTCGGCAGCACGTGGGTTCTAACGGAATGCCTAAACTCGTCTCCCCTGAGGGTTTTCCTAATGTCTCTGTGCCAGGGAATGCTAGGGGTGATTGCAGGATATCCCAGTGACCGAGGCTGCCTCCCCAAGTTCAGGGAAGGTATTTCCCGGACTTCCCCGAACAGGGAACACCTGTGATTGAAGAGAGCTGCGTGGAGCTGTCTCTCGAGCTCCCCCACGCACTGACAATGGTTCCGGAATCCTGAGCGTGGGGAGGTTCCACCAACGGTCGGCAGCGCGTGGGTTCTAACGGAAGGCATAAGCTCGTCTCCCCTGAGGGTTTTCCTAATGTCTCTGAGCCAGGGAATGCTAGGGGTGATTGCAGGCAATCCCAGTGACCGAGTCAGCCTCCCCAAGGTCAGGGAAGGTTTTTCCCGGACATCCCCGAACAGGGAACAACTATGACTGAAGAGAGCTGCGTGGAGTTGTATCTCCAGCTCCCCCAAACACTGACAATGGTTCCGGAATCCCGAGCGTGGGGAGTTTCCACCAACGGTCGGCAGCGCGTGGGTTCTAACGGAATGCCTAAGCTCGTCTCCCCTGAGGGTTTTCCTAATGTCTCTGTGCCAGGGAATGCTAGGGGTGAATGCAGGCAATCCCAGTGACCGAGGCTGCCTCCCCAAGGTCAGGGAAGGTATTTCCCGGACTTCCCCGAACAGGGAACACCTGTGACTGAAGAGAGCTGCGTGGAGTTGTCTCTCGAGCTCCCCCACGCACTCACAATGGTTCCGGAATCCTGAGCATGGGGAGGTTCCACCAACGGTCGGCAGCGCGTGGGTTCTAACGGAATGCCTAAGATCGTCTCCCCTGAGGGTTTTCCTAATGTCTCTGTGCCAGGGAATGCTAGGGGTGATTGCAGGATTTCCCAGTGACCGAGGCTGCCTCCCCAAGGTCAGGGAAGGTATTTCCCGGACTTCGCCGAACAGGGAACTCCTGTGACTGAAGAGAGCTGCGTGGAGTTTTCTCTCGAGCTCCCCCACGCACTGACAATGGTTCCGGAATCCTGAGCGTGGGGAGGTTCCACCAACGGTCGGCAGCGCGTGGGTTCGAACGGAATGCCTAAGCTCGTCTCCCCTGAGGGTTTTCCTGATGTCTCTGTGCCAGGGAATGCTAGGGCTGCTTGCAGGATATCCCAGTGACCGAGGCTGCCTCCCCAAGGTCAGGGAACGTATTTCCCGGACTTCCCCAAACAGGGAACACCTGTGACTGAAGAGAGCTTCTTGGAGTTGTCTCTCGAGCTCCCCCACGCACTGACAATGGTTCCGGAATCCTGAGCGTGGGGAGGTTCCACCAACGGTCGGCAGCGCGTGGGTTTTAATGGAATGCCTAAGCTCGTCTCCCCTGAGGGTTTTCCTAATCTCTCTGTGCCAGGGTATGCTAGGGGTGATTACAGGCAATCCCAGTGACCGAGGCTGCCTCCCCAAAGTCAGGGAAGTTATTTCCCGGACTTCCCCGAACAGGGAACACCTGTGACTGAAGAGAGCTGCGTGGAGTTGTCTCTCGAGCTCCCCCACGCACTGACAATGGTTGCGGAATCCTGAGCGTGGGGAGGTCCCACCAACGGTCGGCAGCGCGTGGGTTCTAACGGAATGCCTAAGCTCGTCTCCCCTGAGGGTTTTCCTAATGTCTCTGTGCCAGGGAATGCTAGGGGTGATTGCAGGCAATCCCAGTGACCGAGGCTGCCTCCCCAGGTTCAGGGAAGGTGTTTCCCGGACTTCCCCGAACAGGGAACACCTGTGACTGAAGAGAGCTGCGTGGAGTTGTCTCTCGAGCTCCCCCACGCACTGACAATGGTTCCGGAATCCTGAGCGTGGGGAGGTTCCACCAACGGTCGGCAGCGCGTGGGTTCTAACGGAATGCCTAAGCTCGTCTCCCCTGAGGGTTTTCCTAATGTCTCTGTGCCAGGGAATGCTAGGGTTGATTGCAGACAATCCCAGTGTCCGAGGCTGCCTCCGCAAAGTCAGGGAAGGTATTTCCCGGACTTCCCCGAACAGGGAACACCTGTGACTGAAGAGAGCTGCGTGGAGTAGTCTCTCGAGCTCCCCCACGCACTGACAATGGTTCCGGAATCCTGATCGTGGGGAGGTTCCACCAACGGTCGGCAGCGCGTGGGTTCTAACGGAATGCCTAAACTCGTCTCCCCTGAGGGTTTTCCTAATGTCTCTGGGCCAGGGAATGCTAGGGGTGATTGCAGGCAATCCCAGTGACCGAGGCTGCCTCCCGAAGGTCAAGGAAGATATTTCCCGGACTTCCCCGAACAGGGAACACCTGTGACTGAAGAGAGCTGCGTGGAGTTTTCTCTCGAGATCCCCCACGCACTGACAATGGTTCCGGAATCCTGAGCGTGGGGAGGTTCCACCAACGGTCAGCAGCGTGCGGTTTCTAACGGAATGCCTAAGCTCGTCTCCCCTGAGGGTTTTCCTAATGTTTCTGTGCCAGGGAATGCTAGGGGTGATTGCAGGATATCCCAGTGACCGAGGCTGCCTCCCCAAGGTCAGGGAAGGTATTTCCCGGACTTCCCCGAACAGGGAACACCTGTGACTGAAGAGAGCTGCGTGGAGTTGTCTCTCGAGCTCCCCCACGCACTGACAATGGTTGCGGAATCCTGAGCGTGGGGAGGTTCCACCAACGGTCGGCAGCGCGTGGGTTCTAACGGAATGCCTAAGCTCGTCTCCCCTGAGGGTTTTCCTAATGTCTCTGTGCCAGGGAATGCTAGGGGTGATTGCAGGCAATCCCAGAGACCGAGGCTGCCTCCCCAGGTTCAGGGAAGGTGTTTCCCGGACTTCCCCGAACAGGGAACACCTGTGACTGAAGAGAGCTGCGTGGAGTTGTCTCTCGAGCTCCCCCACGCACTGACAATGGTTCCGGAATCCTGAGCGTGGGGAGGTTCCACCAACGGTCGGCAGCGCGTGGGTTCTAACGGAATGCCTAAGCTCGTCTCCCCTGAGGGTTTTCCTAATATCTCTGTGCCAGGGAATGCTAGGGTTGATTGCAGGCAATCCCAGTGTCCGAGGCTGCTTCCGCAAAGTCAGGGAAGGTATTAACCGGACTTCCCCGAACAGGGAACACCTGTGACTGAAGAGAGCTGCGTGGAGTTGTCTCTCGAGCTCCCCCACGCACTGACAATGGTTCCGGAATCCTGAGCGTGGGGAGGTTCCACCAACGGTCGGCAGCGCGTGGGTTCTAACGGAATGCCTTAAATCGTCTCCCCTGAGGGTTTTCCTAATGTCTCTGTGCCAGGGAATACTAGGGGTTATTGCAGGCAATCCCAGTGACCGAGGCTGCCTCCCGAAGGTCAAGGATGGTATTTCCCGGACTTCCCCGAACAGGGAACACCTGTGACTGAAGAGAGCTGCGTGGAGTTGTCTCTCGAGCTCCCCCACGCACTGACAATGGTTCCGGAATCATGAGCGTGGGGAGGTTCCACCAACGGTCGGCAGCGCGTGGGTTCTAACGGAATGCCTAAGCTCGTCTCCCATGAGGGTTTTCCTAATGTCTCTGTGCCAGGGAATGCTAGGGTTGATTGCAGGCAATCCCAGGGTCCGAGGCTGCCTCCCCAAGGTCAGGGAAGGTATTTCCCGGACTTCCTCGAACAGGGAACACCTGTGACTGAAGAGAGCTGCGTGGAGTTGTCTCTCGAGCTCCCCCACGCACTGACAATGGTTCCGGAATCCTGAGCGTGGGGAGGATCCACCAACGGTCGGCACCACGTGGGTTCTAACGGAATGCCTAAGCTCGTCTCCCCTGAGGGTTTTCTTAATTTCTCTGTGCCAGGGAATGCTAGGGGTGATTGCAGGACATCCCAGTGACCGAGGCTGCCTCCCCAAGGTCAGGGAAGTTATTTCCCGGACTACCCCGAACAGGGAACACCTGTGACTGAAGAGAGCTACGTGGAGTTGTCTCTCGAGCTCCCCCACGCACTGACAATTTTTCCGGAATCCTGAGCGTGGGGAGGTTCCACCAACGTTCGGCAGCGCGTGGGTTCTAACGGAAGGCCTACGCTCGTCTCTCCTGAGGGTTTACCTAATATCTCTGTGCCAGGGAATGCTAGGGGTGATTTCAGGCAATCCCAGTGACCGAGACTGCCTCCCCAAGGTCAGGGAAGGTATTTCCCGGACTTCCCCGAACAGGGAAAAACTAGGACTGAAGAGAGCTCCGTGGAGTTGTCTCTCGAGCTCCCCCACACACTGACAATGGTTCCGGAATCCTGAGCGTGGGGAGGTTCCACCAACGGTCGGCAGCGCGTGGGTTCGAACGGAATGCCTAATCTCGTCTCCCCTGAGGGTTTTCCTAATGTCTCTGTGCCAGGGAATGCTAGGGGTGATTGCAGGCAATCCCAGTGACCGAGGCTGCCTCCTCAAGGTCAGGGAAGTTATTTCCCGGACTTCCCCGAACAGGGAACACCTGCGACTGAAGAGAGCTGCGTGGAGATTTCTCTCGAGCTCCCGCACGCACTGACAATGGTTCCGGAATCCTGAGCGTGGGGAGGTTCCACCAACGGTCGGCAGCGCCTTGGTTCTAACGGAATTCCTAAGCTCGTCTCCCCTGAGGGTTTTCCTAATGTCTCTGTGCCAGGGAATGCTAAGGGTGATTGCAGGCAATCCCAGGGACCGAGGCTGCCTCCCCAAGGTCAGGGAAGGTATTTCCCGGACTTCCCCGAACAGGGAACACCTGTGACTGAAGAGAGCTGCGTGGAGTTGTCTCTCGAGCTCCCCCACTCACTGACAATGGTTCCGGAATCCTGAGCGTGGGGAGGATCCACCAACGGTCGGCAGCGCGTGGGTTCTAATGGAATGCCTAAGCTCGTCTCCCCTGAGGGTTTTCCTAATGTCTCTGTGCCAGGGAATGCGAGGGGTGATTGCAGGATATCCCAGTGACCGAGGCTGCCTCCCCAAGGTCAGGGAAGGTATTTCCCGGACTTCCCCGAACAGGGAACACCTGTGACTGAAGAGAGCTACGTGGAGTTGTCTCTCGAGCTCCCCCACGCACTGACAATTTTTCCGGAATCCTGAGCGTGGGGAGGTTCCACCAACGTTCGGCAGCGCGTGGGTTCTAACGGAAGGCCTAAGCTCGTCTCCCCTGAGGTTTTTCCTAATATCTCTGTGCCAGGGAATGCTAGGGGTGATTGCAGGATATCCCAGTGACCGAGGCTGCCTCCCCAAGGTCAGGGAATTTTTTTCCCGGACTTCCCCGAACAGGGAACAACTATGACTGAAGAGAGCTGCGTGGAGTTGTCTCTCGAGCTCCCCCACGCACTGACAATGCTTCCGGAATCCTGAGCGTGGGGAGTTACCACCAAAGGTCGGCAGCGAGTGGGTTCTAACGGAATGCCTAAGCTCGTCTCCCCTGAGGGTTTTCCTAATGTCTCTGTGCCAGGGAATGCTAGGGGTGATTGCAGGCTATCCCAGTGACCGAGGCTGCCTCCCCAAGGTCAGGGAATGTATTTCCCGGACTTCCCCGAACAGGGAACACCTGTGACTGAAGAGAGCTGCGTGGAGTTGTCTCTCGAGCTCCCCCATGCACTGACAATGGTTCCGGAATCCTGAGCGTGGGGAGGTTACACCAACGGTCGGCAGCGCGTGGGTTCGAACGGAATGCCTAATCTCGTCTCCCATTAGGGTTTTCCTAATGTCTCTGTGCCAGGGAATGCTAGGGGTGATTGCATGCAATCCCAGTGACCGAGGCTGCCTCCTCAAGGTCAGGGAAGTTATTTCCCGGACTTCCCCGAACAGGGAACACCTGCGACTGAAGAGAGCTGCGTGGAGTTGTCTCTCGAGCTCCCGCACGCACTGACAATGCTTCCGGAATCCTGAGCGTGGGGAGGTTCCAAGAACGGTCGGCAGCGCCTTGGTTCTAACGGAATTCCTAAGCTCGTCTCCCCTGAGGGTTTTCCTAATGTCTCTGTGCCAGGGAATGCTAAGGGTGATTGCAGGCAATCCCAGGGACCGAGGCTGCCTCCCCAAGGTCAGGGAAGGTATTTCCCGGACTTCCCCGAACAGGGAACACCTGTGACTGCAGAGAGCTGCGTGGAATTGTCTCTCGAGCTCCCCCACGCACTGACAATGGTTCCGGAATCCTGAGCGTGGGGAGGTTAGACCAACGGTCGGCAGCGCGTGGGTTCTAACGGAAGGCCTAAGCTCGTCTCCCCTGAGGGTTTTCCTAATGTCTCTGTGCCAGGGAATGCTAGGGGTGATTGCAGGCAATCCCAGTGACCGAGGCTGCCTCCCCAAGGTCAGGGAAGGTATTTCCCTACCTTCCCCGAACAGGGAACAACTATGACTGAAGAGAGCTGCGTGGAGTTGTCTCTCGAGCTCCCCCACACACTGACAATGGTTCCGGAATCCTGAGCGTGGGGAGGTTCCACCAACGGTCGGCAGCGCGTGGGTTCTAACGAAATGCCTAAGCTCGTCTCCCCTGAGGGTTTTCCTATTATCTCTGTGCCAGGGAATGCTAGGGGTGATTGCAGGATATCCCAGAGACAGAGGCTGCCTCCCCAAGGTCAGGGAATTTTTTTCTCGGACTTCCCCGAACAGGGAACAACTATGACTGAAGAGAGCTGCGTGGAGTTGTCTCTCGAGCTCCCGCACGCACTGACAATGTTTCCGGAATTCTGAGCGTGGGGAGGTTCCACCAACGGTCGGCATCGCCTTGGTTCTAACGGAATGCCTAAGCTCGTCTCCCCTGAGGGTTTTCCTAATGACTCTGTGCCAGGGAATGCTAAGGGTGATTGCAGGCAATCCCAGGGACCGAGGCTGCCTCCCCAAGGTCAGGGAAGATATTTCCCGGACTTCCCCGAACAGGGAACACCTGTGACTGAAGAGAGCTGCGTGGAGTTGTCTCTCGAGCTCCCCCACGCACTGACAATGGTTCCGGAATCCTGAGAGTGGGGAGGTTCCACCAACGGTCGGCAGCACGTGGGTTCTAACGGAATGCCTAAGCTCGTCTCCCCTGAGGGTTTTCCTAATGTCTCTGTGCCAGGGAATGCTAGGGTTGATTGCAGGATATCCCAGTGTCCGAGGCTGCCTCCCAAAGTTCAAGGAATGTTTTTCCCGAACTTCCCCGAACAGGGAACACCTGTGACTGAAGAGAGCTGCGTGGAGTTGTCTCTCAAGCTCCCCCACGCACTGACAATGTTTCCGGAATCTTTAGCGTGGGGAGGTTCCACCAACGGTCGGCAGCGCGTGGGTTCTAACGGAATGCCTAAGCTCGTCTCCCCTGAGAGTTTTCCTAATATCTCTGTGCCAGGGAATGCTAGGGGTGATTGCAGGCAATCCCAGTGACCGAGGCTGCCTCCCCAAGGTCAAGGAAGGTATTTCCCGGACTTTCCCGAACAGGGAACACCTATGACTGAAGAGAGCTGCGTGGAGATGTCTCTCGAGCTGCCCCACGCACTGACAATGGTTCCGGAATCCTGAGTGTGGGGAGGTTCCACCAACGGTCGGCAGCGCGTGGGTTCTAACGGAAGGCCTAAGCTCGTCTCCCCTGAGGGTTTTCCTAATGTCTCTGTGCCAGGGAATGCTAGGGGTGATTGCAGGCAATCCCAGTGACCGAGGCTGCCTCCCCAAGGTCAGGGAAAGTATTTCCCGAACTTCCCCGAACAGGGAACAACTATGACTGAAGAGAGCTGCGTGGAGTTGTCTCTCGAGCTCCCCCACACACTGACAATGGTTCCGGAATCCTGAGCATGGGGAGGTTCCACCAACGGTCGGCAGCGCGTGGGTTCTAACGGAATGCCTAAGCTCGTCTCCCCTGAGGGTTTTCCTAATCTCTCTGTGCCAGGGTATGCTAGGGGTGATTGCAGGCAATCCCAGTGACCGAGGCTGCCTCCCCAAAGTCAGGGAAGGTATTTCCCGTACTTCCCCGAACAGGGAACACCTGTGACTGAAGAGAGCTGCGTGGAGTTGTCTCTCGAGCTCCCCCACGCACTGACAATGGTTCCGGAATCCTGAGCGTGGGGAGGTTCCACCAACGGTCGGCAGCGCGTGGGTTCTAACGGAATGCCTAACCTCGTCTCCCCTGAGGGTTTCCCTAATGTCTCTGTGCCAGGGAATGCTAGGGGTGATTGCAGGATATCCCAGTGACCGAGGCTGCCTCCCCAAGGTCAAGGAAGGTATTTCCCGGACTTCCCCGAACAGGGAACACCTGTGACTGAAGAGAGCTGCGTGGAATTGTTTCTCGAGCTCCCCCACGCACTGACAATTGTTCCGGAATCCTGAGCGTGGGGAGGTTCCACCAACGGTCGGCAGCGCATGGGGTTCTAACGGAAGGCCTAAGCTCGTCTCCCCTGAGGGTTTTCCTAATGTCTCTGTGCCAGGGAATGCTAGGGGTGATTGCAGGATATCCCAGTGACCGAGGCTGCCTCCCCAAGGTTAGGGAAGGTATTTCCCGGACTTCCCCGAACAGGGAACAACTATGACTGAAGAGAGCTGCGTGGAGTTGTCTCTCGAACTCCCCCACACACTGACAATGGTTCCGGAATCCTGAGCGTGGGGAGGTTCCACCAACGGTCGGCAGCGCGTGGGTTCGAACGGAATGCCTAAGCTCGTCTCCCCTGAGTGTTTTCCTAATGTCTCTTTGCCAGGGAATGCTAGGGGTGATTGCAGGTTATCCCAGTGACCGAGGCTGCCTCCCCAAGGTCAGGGAAGGTATTTCCCGGACTTCCCCGAACAGGGAACACCTGTGAATGAAGAGAGCTGCGTGGAGTTGTCTCTCGAGCTCCCCCACGCACTGACAATGGTTCCGGAATCCTGAGCGTAGGGAGGTTCCACCAACGGTCGGCAGCGCGTGGGTTCTAACGGAATGCCTAAGCTCGCCTCCCCTGAGGGTTTTCCTAATGTCTCTATGCCAGTGTATGCTAGGGGTGATTGCAGGCAATCCCAGGGACCGAGACTGCCTCCCCAAGGTCAGAGAAGGTATTTCCCGGACTTCCCCGAACAGGGAACACCTGTGACTGAAGAGAGCTGCATGGAGTTTTCTCTCGAGCTGCCCCACGCACTGACAATGGTTCCGGAATCCTGTGCGTGGGGAGGTTCCACCAACGGTCGGCAGCGCTTGGGTTCTAACGGAATGCCTAAGCTCGTCTCCCCTGAGGTTTTTCCTAATATCTCTGTGCCAGGGAATGCTAGGGGTGATTGCAGGATATCCCAGTGACCGAGCCTGCCTCCCCAAGTTCAGGGAAGGTATTTCCCGGACTTCCCCGAACAGGGAACACCTGTGACTGAAGAGAGCTGCATGGAGTTGTCTCTCAAGCTCCCCCACGCACTGACAATGGTTCCGGAATCCTGAGCGTGGGGAGGTTCCACCAACGGTCGGCAGCGCGTGGGTTCTAACGGAATGCCTAAGCTCGTCTCCCCTGAGGGTTTTCCTAATGTCTCTGTGCCAGGGAATGCTAGGGGTGATTGCAGGCAATCCCAGTGACCGAGGCTGCCTCCCAAAGGTCAGGGAAGGTATTTCCCAGACTTCCCCGAACAGGGAACTCCTGTGACTGAAGAGAGCTGCGTGGAGTTGTCTCTCGAGCTCCCCCACGCACTGACAATGGTTCCGGAATCCTGAGCGTGGGGAGGTTCCACCAACGGTCGTCAGCGCATGGGTTCTAACGGAATGCCTAGCTCGTCTCCTCTGAGGGTTTTCCTAATGTCTCTGTGCCAGGGAATGCTAGGGGTGATTGCAGGCAATCCCAGTAACCGAGGCTGCCTCCCCAAGGTCAGGGAAGGTATTTCCCGGACTTCCCCGAAGAGGGAACACCTGTGACTGAAGAGAACTGTGTGGAGTTGTCTCTCGAGCTCCCCCGCACTGACAATGGTTCCGGAATCCTGAGCGTGGGGAGGTTCCACCGAGGGTCGGCAGCGCGTGGGTTCTAACGGAATGCCTAAGCTCGTCTCCCCTGAGGGTTTTCCTAATGTCTCTGTGCCAGGGAATGCTAGGGGTGATTGCAGGATATCCCAGTGAACGAGGCTGCCTCCCCAAGGTCAGGGAAGTTATTTCCCGGACTTCCCCGAACAGGGAACACCTGTGACTGAATAGAGCTGCGTGGAGTTGTCTCTCGAGCTCCCCCACGCACTCACAATGGTTCCGGAATCCTGAGCGTGGGGAGGTTTCACCAACGGTCGGCAGCGCGTGGGTTGTAACGGAATGCCTAAGCTCGTCTCCCCTGAGGGTTTTCCTAATGTCTCTGTGCCAGGGAATGCTAGGGGTGATTGCAGGATATCCCAGTGACCGAGGATGCCTACCCAAGGTCAGGGAAGGTTTTTCCCGGACTTCCCCAAACAGGGAACACCTGTGATTGAAGAGAGCTGCGTGGAGTTGTCTCTCGAGCTCCCCCACGCACTGACAATGGTTCCGGAATCCTGAGCGTGGGGAGGTTCCACCAACGGTCGGCAGCGCTTGGGTTCTAACGGAATGCCTAAGCTCGTCTCCCCTGAGGTTTTTCCTAATATCTCTGTGCCAGGGAATGCTAGGGGTGATTGCAGGCAATCCCAGTGACCGAGGCTGCCTCCTCAAGGTCAGGGAAGGTATTTCCCGGACTTCCCCGAACAGGGAACACCTGTGACTGAAGAGAGCTGCGTGGAGTTGTCTCTCGAGCTCCCCCACGCACTGACAATGGTTCCGGAATCCTGAGCGTGGGGAGGTTCCACCAACGGTCGGCAGCGCGTGGGATCTAACGGAATGCCTAAGCTCGTCTCCCCTGAGGGTTTTCCTAATGTCTCTGTGCCAGGGAATGCTAGGGGTGATTGCAGGCAATCCCAGTGACCGAGGCTGCCTCCCCAAGGTCAGGGAAGGTATTTCCTGGACTTCCCCGAACAGAGAACACCTGTGAATGAAGAGAGCTGCGTGGAGTTGTCTCTCGAGCTCCATCACGCACTGACAATGTTTCCGGAATCCTGAGCGTGGGGAGGTTCCACCAACGGTCGGCAGCGCGTGGGTTCTAACGGAATGCGTAAGCTCGTCTCCCCTGAGGATTTTCCCAATGTCTCTGTGCCAGGGTATGCTAGGGGTGATTGCAGGCAATCCCAGTGACCGAGGCTGCCTCCCCAAGGTCAGGGAAGTTATTTCCCGGACTTCCCCGAACAGGGAACACCTGTGACTGAAGAGAGCTGCGTGGAGTTGTCTCTCGAGCTCCCCCACGCACTGACAATGGTTCCGGAATCCTGAGCCTGGGGAGGTTCCACCAACGGTCGGCAGCGCGTGGGTTCTAACGGAATGCCTAAGCTCGTCTCCCCTGAGGGATTTCCGAATGTCTCTGTGCCAGGGTATGCTAGGGGTGAATGCAGGCAATCCCAGTGACCGAGGCTGCCTCCCCAATGTCAGGGAATTTATTTCCCGGACTTCCCCGAACAGGGAACACCTGTGACTTAAGAGAGCTGCGTGGAGTTGTCTCTCGAGCTCCCCCACGCACTGACAATGGTTCCGGAATCCTGAGCGTGGGGAGGTTCCACCAACGGTCGGCAGCGCGTGGGTTCTAACGGAATGCCTAGCTCGTTTCCTCTGAGGGTTTTCCTAATGTCTCTTTGCCAGGGAATGCTAGGGGTAATTGCAGGCAATCCCAGTGACCGAGGCTGCCTCCCAAAGGTCAGGGAAGGTATTTCCCGGACTTCCCCGAACAGGGAACAACTATGACTGAAGAGAGCTGCGTAAAGTTGTCTCTCGAGCTCCCCCACACACTGACAATGGTTCCGGAATCTTGAGCGTGGGGAGGTTCCACCAACGGTCGGCAGCGCGTGGGTTCTAACGGAATGCCTAAGCTCGTCTCCCCTGAGGATTTTCCTAATGTCTCTGTGCCAGGGAATGCTAGGGGTGATTGCAGGATATCCCAGTGACCGAGGCTGCCTCCCCAAGGTCAGGGAAGGTATTTCCCGGACTTCCCCGAACAGGGAACACCTGTGACTGAAGAGAGCTGCGTGGAGTTGTCTCTCGAGCTCCCCCACGCACTGACAATGGTTCCGGAATCCTGAGCGTGGGGAGGTTCCACCAACGGTCGGCAGCGCGTGGGTTCTAACGGAATGCCTAAGCTCGTCACCCCTGAGGGTTTTCCTAATGTCTCTGTGCCAGGGTATGCTAGGGGTGATTGCAGGCAATCCCAGGGACCGAGGCTGCCTCCCCAAGGTCAGGGAAGGTATTTCCCGGACTTCCCCGAATAGGGAACACCTGTGACTGAATAGAGCTGCGTGGAGTTGTCTCTCGAGCTCCCCCACGCACTCACAATGGTTCCGGAATCCTGAGCGTGGGGAGGTTTCACCAACGGTCGGCAGCGCGTGGGTTCTAACGGAATGCCTAAGCTCGTCTCCCCTGATGCTTTTCCTAATGTCTCTGTGCCAGGGAATGCTAGGGGTGATTGCAGGATATCCCAGTGACCGAGGCTGCCTCCCCAAGGTCAGGGAAGGTTTTTCCCGGACTTCCCCGAACAGGGAACACCTGTGATTGAAGAGAGCTGCGTGGAGTTTTCTCTCGAGCTCCCCCACGCACTGACAATGGTTCCGGAATCCTGAGCGTGGGGAGGTTCCACCAACGGTCGGCAGCGCTTGGGTTCTAACGGAATGCCTAAGCTCGTCTCCCCTGAGGTTTTTCCTAATATCTCTGTGCCAGGGAATGCTAGGGGTGATTGCAGGCAATCCCAGTGACCGAGGCTGCCTCCCCAAGGTCAGGGAAGGTATTTCCCGGACTTCCCCGAACAGGGAACACCTGTGACTGAAGAGAGCTGCGTGGAGTTGTCTCTCGAGATCCCCCACGCACTGACAATGGTTCCGGAATCCTGAGCGTGGGGAGGTTCCACCAACGGTCGGCAGCGCGTGGGTTCTAACGGAATGCGTAAGCTCGTCTCCCCTGAGGATTTTCCCAATGTCTCTGTGCCAGGGTATGCTAGGGGTGATTGCAGGCAATCCCAGTGACCGAGGCTGCCTCCCCAAGGTCAGGGAAGGTATTTCCCGGACTTCCCCGAACAGGGAACACCTGTGACTGAAGAGAGCTGCGTGGAGTTGTCTCTCGAGCTCCCCCACGCACTCACAATGGTTCCGGAATCCTGAGCCTGGGGAGGTTCCACCAACGGTCGGCAGCGCGTGGGTTCTAACGGAATGCCTAAGCTCGACTCCCCTGAGGGATTTCCTAATGTCTCTGTGCCAGGGTATGCTAGGGGTGAATGCAGGCAATCCCAGTGACCGAGGCTGCCTCCCCAATGTCAGGGAATTTATTTCCCGGACTTCCCCGAACAGGGAACACCTGTGACTTAAGAGAGCTGCGTGGAGTTGTCTCTCGAGCTCCCCCACGCACTGACAATGGTTCCGGAATCCTGAGCGTGGGGAGGTTCCACCAACGGTCGGCAGCGCGTGGGTTGTAACGGAATGCCTAAGCTCGTCTCCCCTGAGGGTTTTCCTAATGTCTCTGTGCCAGGGAATGCTAGGGGTGATTGCAGGATATCCCAGTGACCGAGGCTGCCTCCCCAAGGTAATGGAAGGTATTACCCAGACTTCCCCGAACAGGGAACACCTGTGACTGAAGAGATCTGCGTGGAATTGTCTCTCGAGCTCCCCCACGCACTGACAATGGTTCCGGAATCCTGAGCGTGAGGAGGTTCCACCTACGGTCGGCAGCGCGTGGGTTCTAACGGAAGGCATAAGCTCGTCTCCCTTGAGGCTTTTCCTAATGTCTCTGTGCCAGGGAATGCTAGGGGTGATTGCAGGCAATCCCAGTGACCGAGGCTGTCTCCCCAAGGTCAGGGAAGGTTTTTCCCGGACTTCCCCGAACAGGGAACACCTATGACTGAAGAGAGCTTCGTGGAGTTGTCTCTCGAGCTCCCCCACGCACTGACAATGGTTCCGGAATCCTGAGCGTGGGGAGGTTCCACCAACGTTCGGCAGCGCGTGGGTTCTAACGGAATGCCTAAACTCGTCTCCCCTGAGGGTTTTCCTAATGTCTCTGTGCCAGGGAATGCTAGGGGTGATTGCAGGCAATCCCAGTGAACGAGGCTGCCTCCCCAAGGTCAGGGAAGGTATTTCCCGGACTTCCCCGAACAGGGAACACCTGTGACTGAAGAGAGCTGCGTGGAGTTGTCTCTCGAGCTCCCCCACGCACTGACAATGGTTCCGGAATCCTGAGCGTAGGGAGGTTCCACCAACGGTCGGCAGCACGTGGGTTCTAACGGAATGCCTAAGGTCGTCTCCCCTGAGGGTTTTCCTAATGTCTCTGTGCCAGGGAATGCTAGGGGTGATTGCAGGATATCCCAGTGACCGAGGCTGCCTCCCCAAGGACAGGGAAGGTATTTCCCGGACTTCCCCGAACAGGGAACACCTGTGACTGAAGAGAGCTGCGTGGAGTTTTCTCTCGAGCTCCCCCACGCACTGACAATGTTTCCGGAATCCTGTGCGTGGGGACGTTCCACCAACGGTCGGCAGCGCGTGGGTTCTAACGGAATGCCTAAGCTCGTCTCCCCTGAGGGTTTTCCTAATGTCTCTGTGCCAGGGAATGCTAGGGGTTATTGCAAGATATCCCAGTGACCGAAGCTGCCTCCCCAAGGTCAGGGAAGTTATTTCCCGGATGTCCCCGAACAGGGAAAACCTGTGACTGAAGAGAGCTGCATGGAGTTGTCTCTCGAGCCCCCCACGCACTGACAAATGTTCCGGAATCCTGAGTTTTGGGAGGTTCCACCAGCGGTCGGCAGCGCGTGGTTTCTAACGGAATGCCTAAGCTCGTATCCCCTGAGTGTTTTCCTAATGTCTCTGTGCCAGGGAATGCTAGGGGTGATTGCAGGCAATCCCAGTGACCGAGGCTGCCTCCCCAAGGTCAGGGAAGGTATTTCCCGGACTTCCCCGAACAGGGAACACCTGTGACTGAAGAGAGCTGCGTGGAGTTGTCTCTCGAGCTCCCCCACGCACTGACAATTGTTCCGGAATCCTGAGCGTGGGGAGCTTCAACCAACGGTCGGCAGAGCGTGGGTTCAAACGGAATGCCTAAGCTCGTCTCCCCTGAGGGTTTTCCTAATGTCTCTGTGCCAGGGAATGCTAGGGGTGATTGTAGGATATCCCAGTGACCGAGGCTGCCTCCCCAAGGTCAGGGAAGGTATTTCCCGGACTTCCCCGAACAGGGAACACCTGTGACTGAAGAGAGCTGCGTGGAGTTGTCTCTCGAGATCCCCCACGCACTGACAATGGTTCCGGAATCCTGAGCGTGGGGAGGTTCCACCAACGGTCGGCAGCGCGTGGGTTCTAACGGAATAACTAAGCTTGTCTCCCCTGAGGGTTTTCCTAATGTCTCTGTGCCAGGGAATGCTAGGGGTGATTGCAGGCAATCCCAGTGACCGAGGCTGCCTAACCAAGGTCAGGGAAGTTATTTCCCGGACTTCCCCGAACAGGGAACACCTGTGACTGAAGAGAGCTGCGTGGAGTTGTCTCTCGAGCTCCCCCACGCACTGACAATGGTTCCGGAATCCTGAGCGTGGGGAGGTTCCACCAACGGTCGGCAACGCGTGGGTTCTAACGGAATGCCTAAGCTCGTCTCCCCTGAGGGTTTTCCTAATTTCTCTGTGCCAGGGAATGCTAGGGGTGATTGTAGGATATCCCAGTGACCGAGGCTGCCTCCCCAAGGTCAGGGAAGGTATTTCCCGGTCTTCCCCGAACAGGGAACACCTGTGACTGAAGAGAGCTGCGTGGAGTTGTCTCTCGAGCTCCCCCTCGCACTGACAATGGTTCCGGAATCCTGAGCGTGGGGAGGTTCCACCAACGGTCGTCAGCGCGTGGGTTCTATCGGAATGCCTAAGCTCGTCTCCCCTGAGGGTTTTCCTAATGTCTCTGTGCCAGGGAATGCTAGGGGTGATTGCAGGATATCCCAGTGACCGAGGCTGCCTCCCCAAGGTCAGGGAAGGTATTTCCCGGACTTCCCCGAACAGGGAAAACCTGTGAATGAAGAGAGCTGCGTGGAGTTGTCTCTCGAGCTCCCCCACGCACTGACAATGGTTCCGGAATCCTGAGTGTGGGGAGGTTCCACCAACGGTCGGCAGCGCGTGGTTTCTAACGGAATGCCTAAGCCCGTCTCCCCTGAGGGTTTTCCATATATCTCTTTGCCAGGGAATGCTAGGGGTGATTGCAGGCAATCCCAGTGACCGAGGCTGCCTCCCCAAAGTCAGGGAATGTATTTCCCGGTCTTCCCCGAATAGGGAACACCTGTGACTGAAGAGAGCTGCGTGGAGTTGTCTCTCGAACTCCCCCACGCACTGACAATGGTTCCGGAATCCTGAGCGTGGGGAGGTTCCACCAACGGTCGGCAGCGCGTGGGTTCTAACGGAATACCTAAGCTCGTCTCCCCTGAGGGTTTTCCTAATGTCTCTGTGCCAGGGAATGCTAGGGGTGATTGCAGGATATCCCAGTGACCGAGGCTGCATCCCCAAGGTCAGGGAAGGTATTTCCCGGACTTCCCCGAACAGGGAACACCTGTGACTGAAGAGAGCTGCGTGGAGTTGTCTCTCGAGCTCCCAAACGCACTGACAATGGTTCCGGAATCCTGAGCGTGGGGAGGTTCCACCAACGGTCGGCAGCGCGTGGGTTCTAACGGAAGGCATAAGCTCGTCTCCCCTGAGGGTTTTCCTAATGTCTCTGTGCCAGGGAATGCTAGGGGTGATTGCAGGATATCCCAGTGACCGAGGCTGCCTCCCCAAGGTCAGGGAAGGTATTTGCCGGACTTCCCCGAACAGGGAACACCTGTGACTGAAGAGAGCTGCGTGGAGTTGTCTCTCGAGCTCCCCCACTCACTGACAATGGTTCCGGAATCCTGAGCGTGGGGAGGTTCCACCAACGGTCGTCAGAGCGTGGGTTCTATCGGAATGCCTAAGCTCGTCTCCCCTGAGGGTTTTCCTAATATATTTGTGCCAGGGAATGCTAGGGGTGATTGCAGGATATCCCAATGACCGAGGCTGCCTCCCCAAAGTCAGGGAAGGTATTTCCTGGACTTCCCCGAACAGGGAACACCTGTGACTGAAGAGAGCTGCGTGGAGTTGTCTCTCGAGCTCCCCCACGCACTGACAATGGTTCCGGAATCCTGAGCGTGGGGAGGTTCCACCAACGGTCGGCAGCGCTTGGGTTCTAACGGAAAAACTAAGCTCGTCTCCCCTGAGGGTTTTCCTAATGTCTCTGTGCCAGGGAATGCTAGGGGTGATTGCAGGATATCCCAGTGACCGAGGCTGCCTCCCCAAGGTCAGGGAAGGTATTTCCCGGACTTCCCCGAACAGGGAACACCTGTGACTGAAGAGAGCTGCGTGGAGTTGTCTCTCGAGCTCCCCCACTCAGTGACAATGGTTCCGGAATCCTGAGCGTGTGGAGGTTCCACCAACGGTCGTCAGAGCGTGGGTTCTAACGGAATGCCTAAGCTCGTCTCCCCTGAGGGTTTTCCTAATGTATCTGTGCCAGGGAATGCTAGGGGTGATTGCAGGATATCCCAATGACCGAGGCTGCCTCCCCAAGGTCAGGGAAGGTATTTCCCGGACTTCCCCGAACAGGGAACACCTGTGACTTAAGAGAGCTGCGTGGAGTTGTCTCTCGAGCTCCCCCACGCACTGACAATGGTTCCGGAATCCTGAGCGTGGGGAGGGTCCACCAACGGTCGGCAGCACGTGGGTTCTAACGGAATGCCTAAGCTCGTCTCCCCTGAGGATTTTCCTAATGTCTCTGTGCCAGGGAATGCTAGGGGTGATTGCAGGCAATCCCAGTGACCGAGGCTGCCTCCCCAAAGTCAGGGAAAGTATTTCCCGGTCTTCCCCGAACAGGGAACACCTGTGACTGAAGAGAGCTGCGTGGAGTTGTCTCTCGAGCTCCCCCACGCACTGACAATTGTTGCGGAATCCTGAGCGTGGGGAGGTTCCACCATCGGTCGGCAGCGCGTGGGTTCTAACGGAAGGCCTAAGCTCGTCTCCCCTGAGGGTTTTCCTAATGTCTCTGTGCCAGGTAATGCTAGGGGTGATTGCAGGATATCCCAGTGACCGAGGCTGCCTCCCCAAGGTCAGGGAAGGTATTTCCCGTACTTTCCCGAACAGGGAACACCTGTGACTGAAGAGAGCTGCGTGGAGTTGTCTCTCGAGCTCCCCCACGCACTGACAATGGTTCCGGAATCCTGAGCGTGGGGAGGTTCCACCAACGGTCGGCAGCGCGTGGGTTCTAACGGAATGCCTAAGCTCGTCTCCCCTGAGGGTTTTCCTAATGTCTCTGTTCCATTGAATGCTTGGGGTGATTGCAGGATATCCCAGTGACCGAGGCTGCCTCCCCAAGGTCAGGGAAGGTATTTCCCGGACTTCCCCGAACAGGGAACACCTGTGACTGAAGAGAGCTGCGTGGAGTTATCTCTCGAGCTCCCCCACGCACTGACAATGGTTCCGGAATCCTGAGTGTGGGGAGGTTCCACCAATGGTCGGCAGCGCGTGGGTTCTAACGGAATGCCTAAGCTCGTCTCCCCTGAGGGTTTTCCAAATATCTCTGTGCCAGGGAATGCTAGGGGTGATTGCAGGCAATCCCAGTGACCGAGGCTGCCTCCCCAAGGTCAGGGAAGGTATTTCCCGGTCTTCCCCGAACAGGGAACACCTGTGAATGGAGAGAGCTGCGTGGAATTGTCTCTCGAAATTCCCCACGCAGTGACAATGGTTCCGGAATCCTGAACGTGGGGAGGTTCCACCAACGGTCGGCAGCGCGTGGGTTCTAACGGAAGGCCTTAGCTCGTCTCCCCTGAGGTTTTTCCTAATGTCTCTGTGCCAGGGAATGTTAGGGGTGATTGCAGGCAATCCCAGTGACCGAGGCTAACCCCCAAGGTCAGGGAAGGTATTTCCCGGACTTCCCCGAACAGGGAACACCTGTGACTGAAGAGAGCTGCGTGGAGTTGTCTCTCGAGCTCCCCCACGCACTGACAATGGTTCCGGAATCCTGGACGTAGGGAGGTTCCACCAAAGGTCGGCAGCGCTTGGGTTCTAACGGAATTCCTAAGCTCGTCTCCCCTGAGGGTTTTCCTAATGTCTCTGTGCCAGGGAATGCTAGGGGTGATTGCAGGCAATCCCAGTGACCGAGGCTGCCTCCCCAAGGTCAGGGAAGGTATTTCCCGGACTTCCCCGAACAGGGAACACCTATGACTTAAGAGAGCTCTGTGGAGTTGTCTCTCGATCTCCCCCACGCACTGACAATTTTTCCGGAATCCTGAGCGTGGGGAGGTTCCACCAACGGTCGGCAGCGCGTGGGTTCTAACGAAATGCCTAAGCTCGTCTCCCCTGAGGGTTTTCCTAATGTCTCTGTGCCAGGGAATGCTAGGGGTGATTGCAGGATATCCCAGTGACCGAGGCTGCCTCCCCAAGGTCAGGGAAGGTATTTCCCGGACTTCCCCGAACAGGGAACACCTGTGAATGGAGAGAGCTGCGTGGAGTTGTCTCTCGAAATTCCCCACGCAGTGACAATGGTTCCGGAATCCTGAACGTGGGGAGGTTCCACCAACGGTCGGCAGCGCGTGGGTTCTAACGGAAGGCCTTAGCTCGTCTCCCCTGAGGTTTTTCCTAATGTCTCTGTGCCAGGGAATGTTAGGGGTGATTGCAGGCAATCCCAGTGACCGAGGCTAACCCCCAAGGTCAGGGAAGGTATTTCCCGGACTTCCCCGAACAGGGAACACCTGTGACTGAAGAGAGCTGCGTGGAGTTGTCTCTCGAGCTCCCCCACGCACTGACAATGTTTCCGGAATCCTGAGTGTGGGGAGGTTCCACCAACGGTCGGCAGCGCGTGGGTTCTAACGGAAGGCATAAGCTCGTCTCCCCTGAGGGTTTTCTTAATGTCTCGGTTCCAGGGAATGCTAGGGGTGATTGCAGGCAATCCCAGTGACCGAGGCTGCCTCCCCAAGGTCAGGGAAGTTATTTCCCGGACTTCCCCGAACAGGGAACACCTGTGACTGAAGAGAGCTGCGTGGAGATGTCTCTCGAGCTCCCCCACGCACTGACAATGGTTCCGGAATCCTGAGCGTGGGGAGGTTCCACCAACAGTCGGCAACGCGTGGGTTCTAACGGAATGCCTAAGCTCGTCTCCCCTGAGTCTTTTCCTAATGTCTCTGTGCCATGGAATGCTAGGGGTGATTGCAGGATATCCCAGGGACCGAGGCTGCCTCCCCAAGGTCAGGGAAGGTATTTCCCGGTCTTCCCCGAACAGGGAACACCTGTGACTGAAGAGAGCTGCGTGGAGTTGTCTCTCGAAATTCCCCACGCACTGACAATGGTTCCGGAATCCTGAGCGTGGGGAGGTTCCACCAACGGTCGGAAGCGTGTGGGTTCTAACGGAAGACCTTAGCTCGTCTCCCCTGAGGGTTTTCCTAATGTCTGTGTGCCAGGGAATGTTAGGGGTGATTGCAGGCAATCCCAGTGACCGAGGCTACCTCCCCAAGGTCAGGGAAGGTATTTCCCGGACTTCCCCGAACAGGGAACACCTGTGACTGAAGAGAGCTGCGTGGAGTTTTCTCTCGAGCTCCCCCACGCACTGACAATGGTTCCGGAATCCTGAGCGTGGGGAGGTTCCACTAACGGTCGGCAGCGCGTGGGTTCTAACGGAATGCCTAAGCTCGTCTCCCCTGAGGGTTTTCCTAATATCTCTGTGCCAGGGAATGCTAGGGGTGATTGCAGGCAATCCCAGTGACCGAGGCTGCCTCAACAAGGTAAGGGAAGGTATTTCCCGGACTTCCCCGAACAGGGAACACCTGTGACTGAAGAGAGCTGCGTGGAGTTGTCTCTCGAGCTCCCCCACGCACTGACAATATTTCGGGAATCCTGAGTGTGGGGAGGTTCCACCAACGGTCGGCAGCGCGTGGGTTCTAAAGGAATGCCTAAGCTCGTCTCCCCTGAGGGTTTTCCTAATGTCTCTGTGCCAGGGAATGCTAGGGGTGATTGCACGATATCGCAGTGACCGAGGCTGCCTCCCCAAGGTCAGGGAAGGTATTTCCCGGACTTCCCCGTACAGGGAACACCTGTGACTGAAGAGAGCTGCGTGGAGTTGTCTCTCGAGCTCCCCAACGCACTGACAATTGTTGCGGAATCCTGAGCGTGGGGAGGTACCCCAACGGTCGTCAGCGCGTGGTTTCTAACGGAAGGCCTAAGCTCGTCTCCCCTGAGGTTTTTCCTAATGTCTCTGTGCCAGGGAAAGCTAGGGGTGATTGCAGGCAATCCCAGTGACCGAGGCTGCCTCCCGAAGGTCAGGGAAGGTATTTCCCGGACTTCCCCGAACAGGGAACACCTGTGACTGAAGAGAGCTGTGTGGAGTTGTCTCTCGAACTCCCCCACGCACTGACAATGGTTTCGGAATCCTGAGCGTGGGGAGGTTCCACCAACGGTCGGCAGCGCGTGGGTTCTAACGGAATGCCTAAGCTCGCATCCCCTGAGGGTTTTCCTAATGTCTCTGTGCCAGGGAATGCTAGGGGTGATTGCAGGATATCCCAGTGACCGAGGCTGCCTCCCCAAGGTCAGGGAAGGTATTTCCCGGACTTCCCCGAACAGGGAACACCTGTGACTGAAGAGAGCTTCGTGGAGTTGTCTCTCGAGCTCCCCCACGCACTGACAATGTTTCCGGAATCCTGAGCGTGGGGAGGTTCCACCAACGGTCGGCAGCGCGTGGGTTCTAACGGAATGCCTAAGCTCGTCTCCCCTGAGGGTTTACCTAATTTCTCTGTGCCAGGGAATGCTAGGGGTGATTGCAGGATATCCCAGTGACCGAGGCTGCCTCCCCCCAAGTCAGGGAAGGTATTTCCCGGACTTCCCCGAACAGGGAACACCTGTGACTGAAGAGAGCTGCGTGGAGTTGTCTCTCGAGCTCCCCCACGCACTGACAATGGTTCCCAAATCCTGAGAGTGGGGAGGTTCCACCAACAGTCGGCAGCGCGTGGGTTCTAACGGAATCCTAAGCTCGTCTCCCCTGAGGGTTTTCCTAATGTCTCTGTGCCAGGGAATGCTAGGGGTGATTGCAGGCAATCCCAGTGACCGAGGCTGACTCCCCAAGGTCAGGGAAGGTATTTTCCGGACTTCCCCGAACAGGGAACACCTGTGACTGAAGAGAGCTGCGTGGAGTTGTCTCTCGAGCTCCCCCACGCACTGACAATGGTTCCGGAATCCTGAGCGTGGGGAGGTTCCACCAACGGTCGGCAGCGCGTGGGTTCTAACGGAATGCCTAAGCTCGTCTCCCCTGAGGGGTTTCCTAATGTCTCTGTGCCAGGGAATGCTTGGGGTGATTGCAGGATATCCCAGTGACCGAGGCTGCCTCCCCAAGTTCAGGGAAGGTATTTCCCGGACTTCCCCGAACAGTGAACACCTGTGACTGAAGAGAGCTGCGTGGAGTTGTCTCTCGAGCTCCCCCACGCACTGACAATGGTTCCGGAATCCTGACCGTGGGGAGGTTCCACCAACGGTCGGCAGCGCGTGGGTTCTAACGGAATGCCTAAGCTCGTCTCCCCTGAGGGTTTTCCTAATGTCTCTATGCCAGGGAATGCTAGGGGTGATTGCAGGAAATCCCAGTGACCGAGGCTGGCTCCCCAAAGTCAGGGAAGGTATTTCCAGGACTTCCAGGAACAGGGAACACCTGTGACTGAAGAGAGCTGCGTGGAGTTGTCTCTCGAGCTCCCCCACGCACTGACAATGGTTCCGGAATCCTGAGCGTGGGGAGGTTCCACCAACGGTCGGCAGCGCGTGGGTTCTAACGGAATGCCTAAGCTCGTCTCCCTGAGGGTTTTCCTAATGTCTCTGTGCCAGGGAAAGCTAGGGGTGATTGCAGGATATCCCAGTGACCGAGGCTGCCTCCCCAAGGTCAGGGAAGGTTTTTCCGGGACCTCCCCGAACAGGGAACACATGTGACTGAAGAGGGCTGCGTGGAGTTTTCTCTCGAGCTCCCCCACGCACTGACAATGTTTCCGGAATCCTGAGCGTGGGGAGGTTTCACCAACGGTCGGCAGCGCGTGGGTTCTTACGGAATGCCTAAGCTCGTCTCCCCTGAGGGTTTTCCTAATGTCTCTGGGCCAGGGAATGCTAGGGGTGATTGCAGGCTATCCCAGTGACCGAGGCTGCCTCCCCAAGGTCAGGGAAAGTATTTCCCGGACTTCCCCGAACAGGGAACACCTGTGACTGAAGAGAGCTGCGTGGAGTTGTCTCTCGAGCTCCCCCACGCACTGACAATGGTTCCGGAATCCTGAGCGTGGGGAGGTTCCACCAACGGTCGGCAGCGCGTGGGTTCTAACGGAATGCCTAAGCTCGTCTCCCCTGAGGGGTTTCCTAATGTCTCTGTGCCAGGGAATGCTAGGGGTGATTGCAGGATATCCCAGTGACCGAGGCTGCCTCCCCAAGGTCAGGGAAGCTATTTCCCGGACTTCCCCGAACAGGGAACACCTGTGACTGAAGAGAGCTGCGTGGAGTTGTCTCTCGAGCTCCCCCACGCACTGACAATGGTTGCGGAATCCTGAGCGTGGGGAGGTTCCACCAACGGTCGGCAGCGCGTGGGTTCTAACGGAATGCCTAAGCTCGTCTCCCCTGAGGGTTTTCCTAATGTCTCTGTGTCAGGGAATGCTAGGGGTGATTGCAGGCTATCCCAGTGACCGAGGCTGCCTCCCCAATGTCATGGAAGATATTTCCCGGACTTCCCCGAACAGGGAACACCTGTGACTGAAGAGAGCTGCGTGGAGTTGTCTCTCGAGCTCCCCCACGCACTGACAATGTTCCGGAATCCTGAGCGTGGGGAGGTACCACCAACGATCGGCAGCGCGTGGGTTCTAACGGAATGCCTAAGCTCGTCTCCCCTGAGGGTTTTCCTAATGTCTCTGTGCCAGGGAATGCTAGGGGTGATTGCAGTATATCCCAGTGCCCGAGGCTGCCTCCCCAAAGTCAGGGAAGTTATTTCCCGGACTTCCCCGAACAGGGAACACCTGTGACTGAAGAGAGCTGCCTGGATTTGTCTCTCGAGCTCCCCCACGCACTGACAATGGTTCCGGAATCCTGAGCGTGGGGAGGTTCCACCAACGGTCGGCAGCGCGTGGGTTCTAACGGAATGCCTAAGCTCGTCTCCCCTGAGGGTTTTCCTAATGTCTCTGTGCCAGGGAATGCTAGGGGTGATTGCAGTATATCCCAGTGACCGAGGCTGCCTCCCCAAGGTCAGGGAAGTTATTTCCCGGACTTCCCCGAACAGGGAACACCTGTGTCTGAAGAGAGCTGCGTGGAGTTGTCTCTCGAGCTCCCCCACGCACTGACAATGGTTCCGGAATCCTGAGCGTGGGGAGGTTCCACCAACGGTCGGCAGCGCGTGGGTTCTAACGGAATGCCTAAGCTCGTCTCCCCTGAAGGTTTTCCTAATGTCTCTGTGCCAGGGAATGCTAGGGGTGATTGCAGGCAATCCCAGTGACCGAGGCTGCCTCCCCAAGGTCAGGGAAGTTATTTCACGGACTTCCCCGAACAGGGAACACCTGTGACTGAAGAGAGCTGTGTAGAGTTGTCTCTCGAGCTCCCCCACGCACTGACAATGGTTCCGGAATCCTGAGCGTGGGGAGGTTCCACCAACGGTCGGCAGCGCGTGGGTTCTAACGGAATGCCTAAGCTCGTCTCCCCTGAGTGTTTTCCTAATGTCTCTGTGCCAGGGAATGCTAGGGGTGATTTCAGGCAATCCCAGTGATCGAGGCTGCCTCTCCAAGTCAGGGAAGGTATTTCCCGGACTTCCCCGAACAGGGAACACCTGTGAATGAAGAGAGCTGCGTGGAGTTGTCTCTCGAGCTCCCCCACGCACTGACAATGGTTCCGGAATCCTGAGCGTGGGGAGGATCCATCAACGGTCGGCAGAGCGTGGGTTCTAACGGAATGCCTAAGCTCGTCTCCCCTGAGGGTTTTCCTAATATCTCTGTGCCAGGGAATGCTAGGGATGATTGCAGGATATCCCAGTGACCGAGGCTGCCTCCCCAAGGTCAGGGAAGGTATTTCCCGGACTTCCCCGAACAGGGAACACCTGTGACTGAAGAGAGCCTCGTGGAGTTGTCTCTTGAGCTCCCCCACGCACTGACAATGGTTCTGGAATCCTGAGGGTGGGGAGGATCCACCAACGGTCGGCAGCGCGTGGGTTCTAACGGAATGCCTAAGCTCGTCTCCCCTGAGGGTTTTCCTAATGTCTCTATGCCAGGGAATGCTAGGGGTGATTGCAGGCAATCCCAGTGACCGAGGCTGCCTCCCCAAGGTCAGGGAAGGTTTTTCCCGGACCTCCCCGAACAGGGAACACATGTGACTTAAGAGGGCTGCGTGGAGTTTTCTCTCGAGCTCACCCACGCACTGACAATGTTTCCGGAATCCTGAGCGTGGGGAGGTTCCACCAACGGTCGGCAGCGCGTGGGTTCTAACGGAATGCCTAAGCTCGTCTCCCCTGAGGGTTTTCCTAATATCTCTGGGCCAGGGAATGCTAGGGGTGATTGCAGGCAATCCCAGTGACCGAGGCTGCCTCCCCAAGGTCAGGGAAAGTATTTCCCGGACTTCCCCGAACAGGGAACACCTGTGACTGAAGAGAGCTGCGTGGAGTTGTCTCTCGAGCTCCCCCACGCACTGACAATGGTTGCGGAATCCTGAGCGTGGGGAGGTTCCACCAACGGTCGGCAGCGCGTGGGTTCTAACGGAATGCCTAAGTTCGTCTCCCCTGAGGATTTTCCTAATGTCTCTCTGCCAGGGAATGCTAGGGGTGATTGCAGGCAATCACAGTGACCGAGGCTGCCTCCCCAAGGTAAGGGAAGTTATTTCCCGGACTTCCCCGAACAGGGAACACCTGTGAATGAAGAGAGCTGCGTGGAGTTGTCTCTCGAGCTCCCCCACGCACTGACAATGGTTGCGGAATCCTGAGCGTGGGGAGGTTCCACCAACGGTCGGCAGCGCGTGGGTTCTAACGGAATGCCTAAGCTCGTCTCCCCTGAGGGTTTTCCTAATGTCTCTGTGCCAGGGAATGCTAGGGGTGATTGCAGGCTATCCCAGTGACCGAGGCTTGCTCCCCAATGTCATGGAAGTTATTTCCCGGACTTCCCCGAACAGGGAACACCTGTGACTGAAGAGAGCTGCGTGGAGTTGTCTCTCGAGCTCCCCCACGCACTGACAATGTTCCGGAATCCTGAGCGTGGGGAGGTTCCACCAACGATCGGCAGCGCGTGGGTTCTAACGGAATGCCTAAGCTCGTCTCCCCTGAGGGTTTTCCTAATGTCTCTGTGCCAGGGAATGCTAGGGGTGATTGCAGTATATCCCAGTGACCGAGGCTGCCTCCCCAAGGTCAGGGAAGTTATTTCACGGACTTCCCCGAACAGGGAACACCTGTGACTGAAGAGAGCTGCGTGGAGTTGTCTCTCGTGCTCCCCCACGCACTGACAATGGTTCCGGAATCCTGAGCGTGGGGAGGTTCCACCGACGGTCGGCAGCGCGTGGGTTCTTACGGAATGCCTAAGCTCGTCTCCCCTGAGGGTTTTCCTAATGTCTCTGTGCCAGGGAATGCTAGGGGTGATTGCAGGCAATCCCAGTGACCGAGGCTGCCTCCCCAAGTTCAGGGAAGTTATTTCCCGGACTTCCCCGAACAGGGAACACCTGTGACTGAAGAGAGCTGCGTGGAGTTGTCTCTCGAGCTCCCCCACGCACTGACAATGGTTCCGGAATCCTGAGCGTGGGGAGGTTCCACCAACGGTCGGCAGCGCGTGGGTTCTAACGGAATGCCTAAGCTCGCCTCCCCTGAATGTTTTCCTAATGTCTCTGTGCCAGGGAATGCTAGGGGTGATTGCAGGCAATCCCAGTGACCGAGGCTGCCTCCCCAAGGTCAGGGAAGATATTTCACGGACTTCCCCGAACAGGGAACACCTGTGACTGAAGAGAGCTGCGTGGAGTTGTCTCTCGAGCTCCCCCACGCACTGACAATGGTTCCGGAATCCTGAGCGTGGGGAGGTTCCACCAACGGTCGGCAGCGCGTGGGTTCTAACGGAATGCCTAAGCTCGTCTCCCCTGAGGGTTTTCCTAATTTCTCTGTGCCAGGGAATGCTAGGGGTGATTGCAGGCAATCCCAATGACCGAGGCTGCCTCCCCAAAGTCAGGGAAGTTATTTCCCGGACTTCCCCGAACAGGGAACACATGTGACTTAAGAGGGCTGCGTGGAGTTTTCTCTCGAGCTCACCCACGCACTGACAATGTTTCCGGAATCCTGAGCGTGGGGAGGTTCCACAAACGGTCGGCAGCGCGTGGGTTCTAACGGAATGCCTAAGCTCGTCTCCCCTGAGGGTTTTCCTAATGTCTCTGGGCCAGGGAATGCTAGGGGTGATTGCAGGCAATCCCAGTGTCCGAGGCTACCTCCCCAAGGTCAGGGAAAGTATTTCCCGGACTTCCCCGAACAGGGAACACCTGTGACTGAAGAGAGCTGCGTGGAGTTGTCTCTCGAGCTCCCCCACGCACTGACAATGTTCCGGAATCCTGAGCGTGTGGAGGTTCCACCAACGGTCGGCAGCGCGTGGGTTCTAACGGAATGCATAAGCTCGTCTCCCCTGAGGGTTTTCCTAATATCTCTGTGCCAGGGAATGCTAGGGGTGATTGCAGGCAATCCCAGTGACCGAGGCTGCATCCCCAAGGTCAGGGAAGGTATTTCCCGGACTTCCCGGAACAGGGAACACCTGTGACTGAAGAGAGCTGCGTGGAGTTGTCTCTCGAGCTCCCCCACGCACTTACAATGGTTCCGGAATCCTGAGCGTGGGAAGGTTCCAGCAACGGTCGGCAGCGCGTGGGTTCTAACGGAATGCCAAAGCTCGTCTCCCCTGAGTGTTTTCCTAATGTCTCTGTGCCAGGGAATGCTAGGGGTGATTGCAGGCAATTCCAGTGACCGAGGCTGCCTCCCGAAGATCAGGGAAGGTATTTCCCGGACTTCCCCGAACAGGGAACACCTGTGACTGAAGAGAGCTGCGTGGAGTTGTCTCTCGAGCTCCCCCACGCACTGACAATGGTTGCGGAATACTGAGCGTGGGGAGGTTCCACCAACAGTCGGCAGCGCGTGGGTTCTAACGGAATGCCTAAGCTCGTCTCCCCTGAGGGTTTTCCTAAAGTCTCTGTGCCAGGGAATGCTAGGGGTGATTGCAGGATATCCCAGTGACTGAGGCTGCCTCCCCTAGGTCAAGGAAGCTATTTCCCGGACATCCCCGAACAGGGAACACCTGTGACTGAAGAGAGCTGCGTGGAGTTGTCTCTCGAGCTCCCCCACGCACTGACAATGGTTCCGGAATCCTGAGCGTGGGGAGGTTCCACCAACGCTCGGCAGCGCGTGGGTTCTAACGGAATGCCTTAGCTCGTCTCCCCTGAGGGTTTTCTTAATGTCTCTGTGCCAGGGAATGCTAGGGGTGATTTCAGGCAATCCCAGTGATCGAGGCTGCCTCTCCAAGTCAGGGAAGTTATTTCCCGGACTTCCCCGAACAGGGAACACCTGTGACTGAAGAGAGTTGCGTGGAGTTGTCTCTCGAGCTCCCCCACGCACTGACAATGGTTCCGGAATCCTGAGTGTGGGGAGGTTCCACCAACGGTCGGCAGCGCGTGGGTTCTAACGGAATGCCTAAGCTCGTCTCCCCTGAGGGTTTTCCTAATGTCTCTGTGCCAGGGAATGCTAGGGGTGATTGCAGGATATCCCAGTGACCGAGGCTGCCTCCCCAATGTAAGGGAAGGTTTTTCCCGGACTTCCCCGAACAGGGAACACCTGTGACTGAAGAGAGCTGCGTGGAGTTGTCTCTCGAGCTCCCCCACACACTGACAATGGTTCCGGAATCCTGAGCGTGGGGAGGTTCCACCAACGGTCAGCAGCGCGTGGGTTCTAACGGAATGCCTAAGCTCGTCTCCCCTGAGGGTTTTCCTAATGTCTCTGTGCCAGGGAATGCTAGGGGTGATTGCAGGCAATCCCAGTGACCGAGGCTGCCTCCCCAAGTTAAGGGAAGGTATTTCCCGGACTTCCCCGAACAGGGAACACCTGTGACTGAAGAGAGCTGCGTGGAGTTCTCTCACGAGCTCCCCCACGCACTGACAATGTTTCCGGAATCCTGAGCGTGGGGAGGTTCCACCAACGGTCGGCAGCGCGTGGGTTCTAACGGAATGCCTAAGCTCGTCTCCCCTGAGGGTTTTCCTAATGTCTCTGTTCCAGGGAATGCTAGGGGTGATTGCAGGCAATCCCAGTGACAGAGGCTGCCTCACCAAGGTCAGGGAAGGTATTTCCCGGACTTCCGCGAACAGGGAACACCTGTGACTGAAGAGAGCTGCGTGGAGTTGTCTCTCGAGCTCCCCCACGCACTGACAATGTTCCGGAATATTGAGCGTGGGGAGGTTCCACCAACGATCGGCAGCGCGTGGGTTCTAACGGAATGCCTAAGCTCGTCTCCCCTGAGGGTTTTCCTAATGTCTCTGTGCCAGGGAATGCTAGGGGTGATTGCAGTATATCCCAGTGACCGAGGCTGCCTCCCCAAGGTCAGGGAAGGTATTTCCCGGACTTCCCCGAACAGGGAACACCTGTGACTGAAGAGAGCTGCGTGGAGTTGTCTCTCGAGCTCCCCCACGCACTGACAATGGTTCCGGAATCCTGAGCGTGGGGAGGTTCCACCAACGGTCGGCAGCGCGTGGGTTCTAACGGAATGCCTAAGCTCGTCTCCCCTGAGGGTTTTCCTAATGTCTCTGTGCCAGGGAAAGCTAGGGGTGATTGCAGGCAATCCCAGTGAATGAGGCTGACTCCCCAAGTTCAGGGACGGTATTTCCCGGACTTCCCCGAACAGGGAACACCTGTGACTGAAGAGAGCTGCGTGGAGTTTTCTCTTGAGCTCCCCCACGCACTGACAATGGTTCCGGAATCCTGAGCCTGGGGAGGTTCCACCAACGGTCGGCAGCGCGTGGGTTCTAACGGAATGCCTAAGCTCGTCTCCCCTGAGGATTTTCCTAATGTCTCTGTGCCAGGGAATGCTGGGGGTGATTTCAGGCAATCCCAGTGATCGAGACTGCCTCTCCATGGTCAGAGAAAGTATTTCCCGGACTTCCCCGAACAGGGAACACCTGTGACTGAAGAGAGATGCGTGGAGTTGTCTCTCGTGCTCCCCCACGCACTGACAATGGTTCCGGAATCCTGAGCGTGGGGAGGTTCCACCGACGGTCGGCAGCGCGTGGGTTGTTACGGAATACCTAAGCTCGTCTCCCCTGAGGGTTTTCCTAATGTCTCTGTGCCAGGGAATGCTAGGGGTGATTGCAGGCAATCCCAGTGACCGAGGCTGCCTCCCCAAGGTCAGGGAAGGTATTTCCCGGACTTCCCCGAACATGGAACACCTGTGACTGAAGAGAGCTGCGTGGAGTTGTCTCTCGAGCTCCCCCACGCACTGACAATGGTTCCGGAATCCTGAGCGTGGGGAGGTTCCACCAACGCTCGGCAGCGCGTGGGTTCTAACGGAATGCCTTAGCTCGTCTCCCCTGAGGGTTTTCTTAATGTCTCTGTGCCAGGGAATGCTAGGGGTGATTTCAGGCAATCCCAGTGATCGAGGCTGCCTCTCCAAGTCAGGGAAGTTATTTCCCGGACTTCCCCGAACAGGGAACACCTGTGACTGAAGAGAGTTGCGTGGAGTTGTCTCTCGAGCTCCCCCACGCACTGACAATGGTTCCGGAATCCTGAGCGTGGGGAGGTTCCACCAACGGTCGGCAGCGCGTTGGTTCTAACGGAATGCCTAAGCTCGTCTCCCCTGAGGGTTTTCCTAATGTCTCTGTGCCAGGGAATGCTAGGGGTGATTGCAGGCAATCCCAGTGACCGAGGCTGCCTCCCCAAGGTCAGGGAAGGTATTTCCCGGACTTCCCCGGACAGGGAACACCTGTGACTGAAGAGAGCCTCGTGGAGTTGTCTCTTGAGCTCCCCCACGCACTGACAATGGTTCTGGAATCCTGAGCGTGGGGAGGATCCACCAACGGTCGGCAGCGCGTGGGTTCTAACGGAATGCCTAAGCTCGTCTCCCCTGAGGTTTTTCCTAATGTCTTTATGCCAGGGAATGCTAGGGGTGATTGCAGGCTATCCCAGTGACCGAGGCTGTCTCCACAATGTCATGGAAGTTATTTCCCGGACTTCCCCGAACAGGGAACACCTGTGACTGAAGAGAGCTGCGTGGAGTTGTCTCTCGAGCTCCCCCACGCACTGACAATGGTTCCGGAATCCTGAGCGTGGGGAGATTCCACCAACGGTCGGCAGCGAGTGGGTTCTAACGGAATGCCTAAGCTCGTCTCCCCTGAGGGTTTTCTTAATGTCTCTGTGCCAGGGAATGCTAGGGGTGATTGCAGTATATCCAGTGACCGAGGCTGCCTCCCCAAGGTCAGGGAAGGTATTTCCCGGACTTCCCCGAACAGGGAACACCTGTGACTTAAGAGAGCTGCGTGGAGTTGTCTCTCGAGCTCCCCCACGCACTGACAATGGTTCCGGAATCCTGAGCGTGGGGAGGTTCCACCAACGGTCGGCAGCGCTTGGGTTCTAACGGAATGCCTAAGCTCATCTCCCCTGAGTCTTTTCCTAATGTCTCTGTGCCAGGGAATGCTAGGGGTGATTGCAGGCAATCCCAGTGACCGAGGCTGCCTCCCCAAGATCAGTGAAGGTATTTCCCGCACTTCCCCGAACAGGGAACACCTGTGAGTGAAGAGAGCTGAGTGGAGTTGTCTCTCGAGCTCCCCCACGCACTGACAATGGTTCCGGAATCCTGAGCGTGGGGAGGTTCCACCAACGGTCGGCAGCGCGTGGGTTCTAACGGAATGCCTAAGCTCATCTCCCCTGAGTCTTTTCCTAATGTCTCTGTGCCAGGGAATGCTAGGGGTGATTGCAGGCAATCCCAGTGACCGAGGCTGCCTCCCCAAGGTCAGGGAAGGTATTTCCTGGACTTCCCCGAACAGGGAACACCTGTGACTGAAGAGAGCTGCGTGGAGTTGTCTCTCGAGCTCCCCCACGCACTGACAATGGTTGTGAAATCCTGAGCGTGGGGAGGTTCCACCAACGGTCGGCAGCGCGTGGGTTCTAACGGAAGGCCTAAGCTCGTCTCCCCTGAGGGTTTTCCTAATGTCTCTGTGCCAGGGAATGCTAGGGGTGATTGCAGGATATCCCAGGGCCCGAGGCTGCCTCCCCAAGGTCAGGGAAGGTATTTCCAGGACTTCCCCGAACAGGGAACACCTGTGACTGAAGAGAGCTGCGTGGAGTTGTCTCTCGAGCTCCCCCACGCCCTGACAATGTTTCCGGAATCCTGAGCGTGGGGAGGTTCCACCAACAGTCGGCAGCGCGTGGGTTCTAACGGAATGCCTAAGCTCATCTCCCCTGAGGGTTTTCCTAATGTCTCTGTGCCAGGGAATGCTAGGGGTGATTGCAGGCAATCCCAGTGACCGAGGCTGCATCCCCAAGGTCAGGGAAGGTATTTCCCGGACTTCCCCGAACAGGGAACACCTGTGACTGGAGAGAGCTGCGTGGAGTTGTCTCTCGAGCTCCCCCACGCACTGACAATGGTTCCGGAATCCTGAGCGTGGGGAGGTTCCACCAACGGTCAGCAGCGCGTGGGTTCTAACGGAATGCCTAAGCTCGTCTCCCCTGAGGGTTTTCCTAATGTCTCTGTGCCAGGGAATGCTAGGGGTGATTGCAGGCAATCCCAGTGACCGAGGCTGCCTCCCCAAGTTAAGGGAAGGTATTTCCCGGACTTCCCCGAACAGGGAACACCTGTGACTGAAGAGAGCTGCGTGGAGTTGTATCACGAGCTCCCCCACGCACTGACAATGGTTCCGGAATCCTGAGCGTGGGGAGGTTCCACCAACGGTCGGCAGCGCGTGGGTTCTAACGGAATGCCTAAGCTCGTCTCCCCTGAGGGTTTTCCTAATGTCTCTGTGCCAGGGAATGCTAGGGGTGATTGCAGGCAATCCCAGTGTCAGAGGCTGCCTCACCAAGGTCAGGGAAGGTATTTCCCGGACTTCCGCGAACAGGGAACACCTGTGACTGAAGAGAGCTGCGTGGAGTTGTCTCTCGAGCTCCCCCACGCACTGACAATGTTCCGGAATATTGAGCGTGGGGAGGTTCCACCAACGATCGGCAGCACGTGGGTTCTAACGGAATGCCTAAGCTCGTCTCCCCTGAGGGTTTTCCTAATGTCTCTGTGCCAGGGAATGCTAGGGGTGATTGCAGTATATCCCAGTGACCGAGGCTGCCTCCCCAAGGTCAGGGAAGGTATTTCCCGGACTTCCCCGAACAGGGAACACCTGTGACTGAAGAGAGCTGCGTGGAGTTGTCTCTCGAGCTCCCCCACGCACTGACAATGGTTCCGGAATCCTGAGCGTGGGGAGGTTCCACCAACGGTCGGCAGCGCGTGGGTTCTAACGGAATGCCTAAGCTCGTCTCCCCTGAGGGTTTTCCTAATGTCTCTGTGCCAGGGAAAGCTAGGGGTGATTGAGGCAATCCCAGTGAATGAGGCTGACTCCCCAAGTTCAGGGACGGTATTTCCCGGACTTCCCCGAACATGGAACACCTGTGACTGAAGAGAGCTGCGTGGAGTTTTCTCTTGAGCTCCCCCACGCACTGACAATGGTTCCGGAATCCTGAGCGTGGGGAGGTTCCACCAACGGTCGGCAGCGCGTGGGTTCTAACGGAATGCCTAAGCTCGTCTCCCCTGAGGATTTTCCTAATGTCTCTGTGCCAGGGAATGCTAGGGGTGATTTCAGGCAATCCCAGTGATCGAGACTGCCTCTCCATGGTCAGAGAAAGTATTTCCCGGACTTCCCCGAACAGGGAACACCTGTGACTGAAGAGAGATGCGTGGAGTTGTCTCTCGTGCTCCCCCACGCACTGACAATGTTTCCGGAATCCTGAGCGTGGGGAGGTTCCACCGACGGTCGGCAGCGCGTGGGTTCTTACGGAATTCCTAAGCTCGTCTCCCCTGAGGGTTTTCCTAATGTCTCTGTGCCAGGGAATGCTAGGGGTGATTGCAGGCAATCCCAGTGACCGAGGCTGCCTCCCCAAGTTAAGGGAAGGTATTTCCCGGACTTCCCCGAACAGGGAACACCTGTGACTGAAGAGAGCTGCGTGGAGTTGTCTCACGAGCTCCCCCACGCACTGACAATGGTTCCGGAATCCTGAGCGTGGGGAGGTTCCACCAACGGTCGGCAGCGCGTGGGTTCTAACGGAATGCCTAAGCTCGTCTCCCCTGAGGGTTTTCCTAATGTCTCTGTGCCAGGGAATGCTAGGGGTGATTGCAGGCAATCCCAGTGACAGAGGCTGCCTCACCAAGGTCAGGGAAGGTATTTCCCGGACTTCCGCGAACAGGGAACACCTGTGACTGAAGAGAGCTGCGTGGAGTTGTCTCTCGAGCTCCCCCACGCACTGACAATGTTCCGGAATATTGAGCGTGGGGAGGTTCCACCAACGATCGGCAGCGCGTGGGTTCTAACGGAATGCCTAAGCTCGTCTCCCCTGAGGGTTTTCCTAATGTCTCTGTGCCAGGGAATGCTAGGGGTGATTGCAGTATATCCCAGTGACCGAGGCTGCCTCCCCAAAGTCAGGGAAGGTATTTCCCGGACTTCCCCGAACAGGGAACACCTGTGACTGAAGAGAGCTGCGTGGAGTTGTCTCTCGAGCTCCCCCACGCACTGACAATGGTTCCGGAATCCTGAGCGTGGGGAGGTTCCACCAACGCTCGGCAGCGCGTGGGTTCTAACGGAATGCCTAAGCTCGTCTCCCCTGAGGGTTTTCTTAATGTCTCTGTGCCAGGGAATGCTAGGGGTGATTTCAGGCAATCCCAGTGATCGAGGCTGCCTCTCCAAGTCAGGGAAGTTATTTCCCGGACTTCCCCGAACAGGGAACACCTGTGACTGAAGAGAGTTGCGTGGAGTTGTCTCTCGAGCTCCCCCACGCACTGACAATGGTTCCGGAATCCTGAGCGTGGGGAGGTTCCACCAAAGGTCGTCAGCGCGTTGGTTCTAAGGGAATGCCTAAGCTCGTCTCCCCTGAGGGTTTTCCTAATGTCTCTGTGCCAGGGAATGCTAGGGGTGATTGCAGGCAATCCCAGTGACCGAGGCTGCCTCCCCAAGGTCAGGGAAGGTATTTCCCGGACTTCCCCGAACAGGGAACACCTGTGACTGAAGAGAGCCTCGTGGAGTTGTCTCTTGAGCTCCCCCACGCACTGACACTGGTTCTGGAATCCTGAGTGTGGGGAGGATCCACCAACGGTCGGCAGCGCGTGGGTTCTAACGGAATGCCTAAGCTCGACTCCCCTGAGGTTTTTCCTAATGTCTTTATGCCAGGGAATGCTAGGGGTGATTGCAGGATATCCCAGTGACCGAGGCTGTCTCCACAATGTCATGGAAGTTATTTCCCGGACTTCCCCGAACAGGGAACACCTGTGACTGAAGAGAGCTGCGTGGAGTTGTCTCTCGAGCTCCCCCACGCACTGACAATGGTTCCGGAATCCTGAGCGTGGGGAGATTCCACCAACGGTCGGCAGCGAGTGGGTTCTAACGGAATGCCTAAGCTCGTCTCCCCTGAGGGTTTTCTTAATGTCTCTGTGCCAGGGAATGCTAGGGGTGATTGCAGTATATCCCAGTGACCGAGGCTGCCTCCCCAAGGTCAGGGAAGGTATTTCCCGGACTTCCCCGAACAGGGAACACCTGTGACTTAAGAGAGCTGCGTGGAGTTGTCTCTCGAGCTCCCCCACGCACTGACAATGGTTCCGGAATCCTGAGCGTGGGGAGGTTCCACCAACGGTCGTCAGCGCGTGGGTTCTAACGGAATGCCTAAGCTCGTCTCCCCTGAGGGTTTTCCTAATGTCTCTGTGCCAGGGAATGCTAGGGGTGATTGCAGGCAATCCCAGTGACCGAGGCTGCCTCCCCAAGATCAGGGAAGGTATTTCCCGAACTTCCCCGAACAGGGAACACCTGTGAGTGAAGAGAGCTGAGTGGAGTTGTCTCTCGAGCTCCCCCACGCACTGACAATGGTTCCGGAATCCTGAGCGTGGGGAGGTTCCACCAACGGTCGGCAGCGCGTGGGTTCTAACGGAATGCCTAAGCTCGTCTCCCCTGAGGGTTTTCCTAATATCTCTGTGCCAGGGAATGCTAGGGGTGATTGCAGGATATCCCAGTGACCGATTCTGCCTCCCCAAGGTCAGGGAAGGTATTTCCCAGACTTCCCCGAACAGGGAACACCTGTGACTGAAGAGAGCCTCGTGGAGTTGTCTCTTGAGCTCCCCCACGCACTGACAATGGTTCCGGAATCCTGAGCGTGGGGAGAATCCACCAACGGTCGGCAGCGCGTGGGTTCTAACGGAATGCTTAAGCTCGTCTCCCCTGAGGGTTTTCCTAATGTCTCTGTGCCAGGGAATGCTAGGGGTGATTGCAGGATATCCCAGGGACCGAGGCTGCCTCCCCAAGGTCAGGGAAGGTATTTCCAGGACTTCCCCGAACAGGGAACACCTGTGACTGAAGAGAGCTGCGTGGAGTTGTCTCTCGAGCTCCCCCACTCCCTGACAATTTTTCCGGAATCCTGAGCGTGGGGAGGTTCCACCAACAGTCGGCAGCGCGTGGGTTCTAACGGAATGCCTAAGCTCATCTCCCCTGAGTGTTTTCCTAATGTCTCTGTGCCAGGGAATGCTAGGGGTGATTGCAGGCAATCCCAGTGACCGAGGCTGCATCCCCAAGGTCAGGGAAGGTATTTCCCGGACTTCCCCGAACAGGGAACACCTGTGACTGAAGAGAGCTGCGTGGAGTTGTCTCTCGAGCTCCCCCACGCACTGACAATGGTTCCGGAATCCTGAGCGTGGGGAGGTTCCACCAACGGTCGGCAGCGCGTGGGTTCTAACGGAATGCCTAAGCTCGTCTCCCCTGAGGGTTTTCCTAATGTCTCTGTGCCAGGGAATGCTAGGGGTGATTTCAGGCAATCCCAGTGATCGAGGCTGCCTCTCCAAAGTGAGGGAAGGTATTTCCCGGACTTCCCCGAACAGGGAACACCTGTGACTGAAGAGAGCTGCGTGGAGTTGTCTCTCGTGCTCCCCCACGCACTGACAATGGTTCCGGAATCCTGAGCGTGGGGAGGTTCCACCGACGGTCGGCAGTGCGTGGGTTCTAACGGAATGCCTATGCTCGTCTCCCCTGAGGGTTTTCCTAATGTCTCTGTGCCAGGGAATGCTAGGGGTGATTGCAGGCAATCCCAGTGACCGAGGCTGCCTCTCCAAGTCAGGGAAGTTATTTCCCGGACTTCCCCGAACAGGGAACACCTGTGACTGAAGAGAGTTGCGTGGAGTTGTCTCTCGAGCTCCCCCACGCACTGACAATGGTTCCGGAATCCTGAGCGTGGGGAGGTTCCACCAACGGTCGTCAGCGCGTTGGTTCTAAGGGAATGCCTAAGCTCGTCTCCCCTGAGGGTTTTCCTAATGTCTCTGTGCCAGGGAATGCTAGGGGTGATTGCAGGCAATCCCAGTGACCGAGGCTGCCTCCCCAAGGTCAGGGAAGGTATTTCCCGGACTTCCCCGAACAGGGAACACCTGTGACTGAAGAGAGCCTCGTGGAGTTGTCTCTTGAGCTCCCCCACGCACTGACACTGGTTCTGGAATCCTGAGTGTGGGGAGGATCCACCAACGGTCGGCAGCGCGTGGGTTCTAACGGAATGCCTAAGCTCGACTCCCCTGAGGTTTTTCCTAATGTCTTTATGCCAGGGAATGCTAGGGGTGATTGCAGGATATCCCAGTGACCGAGGCTGTCTCCACAATGTCATGGAAGTTATTTCCCGGACTTCCCCGAACAGGGAACTCCTGTGACTGAAGAGAGCTGCGTGGAGTTGTCTCTCGAGCTCCCCCACGCACTGACAATGGTTCCGGAATCCTGAGCGTGGGGAGATTCCACCAACGGTCGGCAGCGAGTGGGTTCTAACGGAATGCCTAAGCTCGTCTCCCCTGAGGGTTTTCTTAATGTCTCTGTGCCAGGGAATGCTAGGGGTGATTGCAGTATATCCCAGTGACCGAGGCTGCCTCCCCAAGGTCAGGGAAGGTATTTCCCGGACTTCCCCGAACAGGGAACACCTGTGACTTAAGAGAGCTGCGTGGAGTTGTCTCTCGAGCTCCCCCACGCACTGACAATGGTTCCGGAATCCTGAGCGTGGGGAGGTTCCACCAACGGTCGTCAGCGCGTGGGTTCTAACGGAATGCCTAAGCTCGTCTCCCCTGAGGGTTTTCCTAATGTCTCTGTGCCAGGGAATGCTAGGGGTGATTGCAGGCAATCCCAGTGACCGAGGCTGCCTCCCCAAGATCAGGGAAGGTATTTCCCGAACTTCCCCGAACAGGGAACACCTGTGAGTGAAGAGAGCTGAGTGGAGTTGTCTCTCGAGCTCCCCCACGCACTGACAATGGTTCCGGAATCCTGAGCGTGGGGAGGTTCCACCAACGGTCGGCAGCGCGTGGGTTCTAACGGAATGCCTAAGCTCGTCTCCCCTGAGGGTTTTCCTAATATCTCTGTGCCAGGGAATGCTAGGGGTGATTGCAGGATATCCCAGTGACCGATTCTGCCTCCCCAAGGTCAGGGAAGGTATTTCCCAGACTTCCCCGAACAGGGAACACCTGTGACTGAAGAGAGCCTCGTGGAGTTGTCTCTTGAGCTCCCCCACGCACTGACAATGGTTCCGGAATCCTGAGCGTGGGGAGAATCCACCAACGGTCGGCAGCGCGTGGGTTCTAACGGAATGCTTAAGCTCGTCTCCCCTGAGGGTTTTCCTAATGTCTCTGTGCCAGGGAATGCTAGGGGTGATTGCAGGATATCCCAGGGACCGAGGCTGCCTCCCCAAGGTCAGGGAAGGTATTTCCAGGACTTCCCCGAACAGGGAACACCTGTGACTGAAGAGAGCTGCGTGGAGTTGTCTCTCGAGCTCCCCCACTCCCTGACAATTTTTCCGGAATCCTGAGCGTGGGGAGGTTCCTCCAACAGTCGGCAGCGCGTGGGTTCTAACGGAATGCCTAAGCTCATCTCCCCTGAGTGTTTTCCTAATGTCTCTGTGCCAGGGAATGCTAGGGGTGATTGCAGGCAATCCCAGTGACCGAGGCTGCATCCCCAAGGTCAGGGAAGGTATTTCCCGGACTTCCCCGAACAGGGAACACCTGTGACTGAAGAGAGCTGCGTGGAGTTGTCTCTCGAGCTCCCCCACGCACTGACAATGGTTCCGGAATCCTGAGCGTGGGGAGGTTCCACCAACGGTCGGCAGCGCGTGGGTTCTAACGGAATGCCTAAGCTCGTCTCCCCTGAGGGTTTTCCTAATGTCTCTGTGCCAGGGAATGCTAGGGGTGATTTCAGGCAATCCCAGTGATCGAGGCTGCCTCTCCAAAGTGAGGGAAGTTATTTCCCGGACTTCCCCGAACAGGGAACACCTGTGACTGAAGAGAGCTGCGTGGAGTTGTCTCTCGTGCTCCCCCACGCACTGACAATGGTTCCGGAATCCTGAGCGTGGGGAGGTTCCACCGACGGTCGGCAGTGCGTGGGTTCTAACGGAATGCCTATGCTCGTTTCCCCTGAGGGTTTTCCTAATGTCTCTGTGCCAGGGAATGCTAGGGGTGATTGCAGGCAATCCCAGTGACCGAGGCTGCCTCCCCAAGGTCAGGGAAGGTATTTCCCGGACTTCCCCGAACAGGGAACACCTGTGACTGAAGAGAGCTGCGTGGAGTTTTCTCTCGAGCTCCCCCACGCACTGACAATGGTTCCGGAATCCTGAGCGTGGAGAGGTTCCACCAACGGTCGGCAGCGCGAGGGTTCTAACGGAATGCCTAAGCTCGTCTCCCCTGATGGTTTTCCTAATTTCTCTGTGCCAGGGAATGCTAGGGGTGATTGCAGGCAATCCCAGTGACCGAGGCTGCCTCCCCAAAGTCAGGGAAGGTATTTCCCGGACTTCCCCGAACAGGGAACACCTGTGAATTAAGAGAGCTGCGTGGAGTTGTCTCTCGAGCTCACCCACGCACTGACAATGCTTCCGGAATCCTGAGCGTGGGGAGGTTCCACCAACGGTCGGCAGCGCGTGGGTTCTAACGGAATGCCTAAGCTCCTCTCCCCTGAGGGTTTTCCTAATGTCTCTGTGCCAGGGAATGCTAGGGGTGATTGCAGGCAATCTCAATGACCGAGGCTACCTCCCCAGAGTCAGGGAAGCTATTTCCCGGACTTCCCCGAACAGGGAACACCTGTGACTGAAGAGAGCTGCGTGGAGTTGTCTCTCGAGCTCCCCCACGCAATGACAATGGTTCCCGAATCCTGAGCGTGGGGAGGATCCACCAACGGTCGGCAGAGCGTGGGTTCTAACGGAATGCCAAAGCTCGTCTCCCCTGAGGGTTTTCCTAATATCTCTGTGCCAGGGAATGCTAGGGGTGATTGCAGGATATCCCAATGACCGAGGCTGCCTCCCCAAGTCCAGGGAAGGTATTTCCCGGACTTCCCCGAACACGGAACACCTGTGACTGAAGAGAGCCTCGTGAAGTTGTCTCTTGAGCTCCCCCACGCACTGACAATGGTTCCGGAATCCTGAGCGTGGGGAGGATTCACCAACGGTCGGCAGCGCGTGGGTTCTAACGGAATGCCTAAGCTCGTCTCCCCTGAGGGTTTTCCTAATCTCTCTGTGCCAGGGAATGCTAGGGGTGATTGCAGGCAATCCCAATGACCGAGGCTGCCTCCCCAAAGTCAGGGAAGGTATTTCCCGGACTTCCCCTAACAGGGAACTCCTGTGACTGAAGAGAGCTGCGTGGAGTTGTCTCTCGAGATCCCCCACGCACTGACAATGGTTCCCGAATCCTGAGCGTGGGGAGGATCCACCAACGGTCGGCAGAGCGTGGGTTCTAACGGAATGCCTAAGCTCGTCTCCCCTGAGGGTTTTCCTAATATCTATGTGCCCGGGAATGCTAGGGGTGATTGCAGGATATCCCAGTGACCGAGGCTGCCTCCCCAAGGTCAGGGAATGTATTTCCCGGACTTCCCAGAACAGGGAACACCTGTGACTGAAGACAGCCTCGTGGAGTTGTCTCTTGAGCTCCCCCACGCACTGACAATGGTTCCGGAATCCTGAGCGTGGGGAGGTTCCACCAACGGTCGGCAGCGCGTGGGTTCAAACGGAATGCCTAAGCTCGTCTCCCCTGAGGGTTTTCCTACTCTCTCTGTGCCAGGGAATGCTAGGGGTGATTGCAGGCAATCCCAGTGACCGAGGCTGCCTCCACAATGTCAGGGAATGTATTTCCCGGACTTCCCCGAACAGGGAACACCTGTGACTGAAGAGAGCTGCGTGGAGTTGTCTCTCGAGCTCCCCCACGCAATGACAATGGTTCCGGAATCCTGAGCGTGGGGAGGTTCCACCAACGGTCGGCAGCGCGTGGGTTCTAACGGAATGCCTAAGCTTGTCTCCCCTGAGGGTTTTCCTAATGTCTCTGTGCCAGGGAATGCTAGGGGTGATTGCAGGCAATCCCAGTGACCGAGGCTGCCTCCCAAGTTCAGGGAAGATATTTCCCGGAATTCCCCGAACAGGGAACACCTGTGACTGAAGAGAGCCTCGTGGAGTTGTATCTTGAGCTCCCCACGCACTGACAATGGTTCCGGAATCCTGAGCGTGGGGAGGTTCCACCAACGGTCGGCAGCGCATGGGTACTAACGGAATGCCTAAGATCGTCTCCCCTGAGGGTTTTCCTAATGTCTCTGTGCCTGGGAATGCTAGGGGTGATTGCAGGCAATCCCAGTGACCGAGGCTGCCTCCCCAAGGTCAGAGAAGGTATTTCCCGGACTTCCCCGAACAGGGAACACCTGTGACTGAAGAGAGCTGCGTGGAGTTGTCTCTCGAGCTCCCCCACGCACTGACAATGGTTCCGGAATCCTGAGCGTGGGGAGGTTCCACCGACGGTCGGCAGCGCGTGGGTTCTAACGGAATGCCTTAGCTCGTCTCCCCTGAGGTTTTTCCTAATATCTCTGTCCCAGGGAATGCTAGGGGTGATTGCAGGCAATCCCAGTGACCGAGGCTGCCTCCCCAAAGTCAGGGAAGGTATTTCCCGGACTTCCCCGAACAGGGAACTACTGTGACTTAAGAGAGCTGCGTGGAGTTGTCTCTCGAGCTACCCCACGCACTGAAAATGGTTCCCGAATTCTGAGCGTGGGGAGGATCCACCAACGGTCGGCAGAGCGTGGGTTCTAACGGAATGCCTAAGCTCGTCTCCCCTGAGGGTTTCCCTAATATCTCTGTGCCAGGGAATACTAGGGGTGATTGCAGGATATCCCAGTGACCGAGGCTGCCTCCCAAAGGTCAGGGAAGGTATTTCCCGGACTTCCCCGAACAGGGAACACCTGTGACTGAAGAGAGCCTCGTGGAGTTGTCTCTTGAGCTCCCCCACGCACTGACAATGGTTCCGGAATCCTGAGCGTGGGGAGAATCCACCAACGGTCGGCAGCGCGTGGGTTCTAACGGAATGCTTAAGCTCGTCTCCCCTGAGGGTTTTCCTAATGTCTCTGTGCCAGGGAATGCTAGGGGTGATTGCAGGATATCCCAGGGCCCGAGGCTGCCTCCCCAAGATCAGGGAAGGTATTTCCAGGACTTCCCCGAACAGGGAACACCTGTGACTGAAGAGAGCTGCGTGGAGTTGTCTCTCGAGCTCCCCCACGCACTGACAATGGTTCCGGAATCCTGAGCGTGGGGAGGTTCCACCGACGGTCGGCAGCGCGTGGGTTTTAACGGAATGCCTAAGCTCGTCTCCCCTGAGGATTTTCCTAATATCTCTGTCCCAGGGAATGCTAGGGGTGATTGCAGGCATTCCCAGTGACCGAGGCTGCCTCCCCAAGTTCAGGAAAGTTATTTCCCGGACTTCCCCGAACAGGGAACACCTGTGACTGAAGAGAGCTGCGTGGAGTTGTCTCTCGAGCTCCCCACGCACTGACAATGGTTCCGGAATCCTGAGCGTGGTGAGGTTCCACCAACGGTCGGCAGCGCGTGGGTTCTAACGGAATGCCTAAGCTCGTCTCCCCTGAGGATTTTCCTAATGTCTCTGTGCCAGGGAATGCTAGGGGTGATTGCAGGCAATCCCAGTGACCGAGGCTGCCTCCCCAAGGTCAGGGAAGTTATTTCCCGGACTTCCCCGAACAGGGAACAACTGTGACTGAAGAGAGCTGCGTGGGGTTGTCTCTCGAGCTCCCCCATGCACTGACAATGGTTCCGGAATCCTGAGCGTGGGGAGGTTCCACCAATGGTCGGCAGCGCGTGGGTTCTAACGGAATGCCTAAGCTCGCCTCCCCTGAGGGTTTTCCTAATGTCTCTGTGCCAGGGAATGCTAGGGGTGATTGCAGGCAATCCTAGTGACCGAGGCTGCCTCCCCAAGTTCAGGGAAGATATTTCCCGGACTTCCCCGAACAGGGAACACCTGTGACTGAAGAGAGCCTCTTGGAGTTGTATCCCGAGCTCCCCCACGCACTGACAATATTTCCGGAATCCTGAGCTTGGGGAGGTTCCACCAACGGTCGGCAGCGCGTGGGTTCTAACGGAATGCCTAAGCTCGTCTCCCCTGAGGGTTTTCCTAATGTCTCTGTGCCAGGGAATGCTAGGGGTGATTGCAGGATATCCCTGTGACCGAGGATGCCCCCCAAGGTCAGGGAAGTTATTTCCCGGACTTCCCCGAACAGGGAACACCTGTGACTGAAGAGAGCTGCGTGGAGTTGTCTCTCGAGCTCCCCCACGCACTGACAATGGTTCCGGAATCCTCAGCGTGGGGAGGTTCCACCAACGGTCGGCAGCGCGTGGGTTCTAACGGAATGCCTAAGGTCGTCTCCCCTGAGGGTTTTCCTAATGTCTCTTTGCCAGGGAATGCTAGGGGTGATTGCAGGCAATCCCAGTGACGGAGGCTGCCTCCCCAAGGTCAGGGAAGGTATTTCCCGAACTTCCCCGAACAGGGAACACCTGTGACTGAAGAGAGCTGCGTGGAGTTGTCTCTCGAGCTCCCCCACGCACTGACAATGTTTCCGGAATCCTGAGCGTGGGGAGGTTCCACCAACGGTCGGCAGCTCGTGGGTTCTAACGGAATGCCTAAGCTCGTCTCCCCTGAGGGTTTTCCTAATGTCTCTGTGCCAGGGAATGCTAGGGGTGATTGCAGGCAATCCCAGAGACTGAGGCTGCCTCCCCAAGTTCAGGGAAGTTATTTCCCGGACTTCCCCGAACAGGGAACACCTGTGACTGAAGAGAGACTCGTGGAGTTTTCTCTTGAGCTCCCCCACGCACTTACAATGGTTCCGGAATCCTGAGCGTGGGGAGGTTCCACCAACGGTCGGCAGCGCGTGGGTTCTAACGGAGTGCCTAAGCTCGTCTCCCCTGAGGGTTTTCCTAATGTTTCTGTGCCAGGGAATGCTAGGGGTGATTGCAGGATATCCCAGTGACCGAGGCTGCCTCCCCAAGGTCAGCGAAGTTATTTCCCGGACTTCCCCGAACAGGGAACACCTGTGACTGAAGAGAGCTGCGTGGAGTTGTCTCTCGAGCTCCCCCACGCACTGACAATGGTTCCGGAATCCTGAGCGTGGGGAGGTTCCACCAACGGTCGGCAGCGCGTGGGTTCTAACGGAATGCCTAAGCTCGTCTCCCCTGAGGGTTTTCCTAATGTCTCTGTGCCAGGGAATGCTAGGGGTGATTGCAGGCAATCCCAGAGTCTGAGGCTGCCTCCCCAAGTTCAGGGAAGTTATTTCCCGGACTTCCCCGAACAGGGAACACCTGTGACTGAAGAGAGCCTCGTGGAGTTGTCTCTTGAGCTCCCCCACGCACTTACAATGGTTCCGGAATCCTGAGCGTGGGGAGGTTCCACCAACGGTCGGCAGCGCGTGGGTTCTAACGGAGTGCCTAAGCTCGTCTCCCCTGAGTGTTTTCCAAATATCTCTGTGCCAGGGAATGCTAGGGATGATTGCAGGATATCCCAGTGACCGTGGCTGCCTCCCCATGTACAGGGAAGGTATTTCCCGGACTTCCCCGAACAGGGAACACCTGTGACTGAAGAGAGCTGCGTGGAGTTGTCCCTCGAGCTCCCCCACGCACTGACAATGGTTCCGGAATCCTGAGCGTGGGGAGGATCCACCAACGGTCGGCAGCGCGTGGGTTCTAACGGAATGCCTAAGATCGTCTCCCCTCAGGGTTTTCCTAATGTCTCTGTGCCAGGGAATGCTAGGAGTGATTGCAGGATATCCCAGTGACCGAGGCTGCCTCCCCAAGGTCAGTTAAGGTATTTCCCTGACTTCCCCGAACAGGGAACATCTGTGACTGAAGAGAGCTGCGTGGAGTTGTCTCTCGAGCTCTCCCACGCACTGACAATGGTTCCGGAATCCTGAGCGTGGGGAGGATCCACCAACGGTCGGCAGCGCGTGGGTTCTAACGGAATGCGTAAGCTCGTCTCCCCTGAGGGTTTTCCTACTATCTCTGTGCCAGGGAATGCTAGGGGTGATTGCAGGCAATCCCAGTGACTGAGGATGCCTCCCCAATTTCAGGGAAGTTATTTCCCGGACTTCCCCGAACAGGGAACACCTGTGACTAAAGAGAGCCTCGTGGAGTTGTCTCTTGAGCTCCCCCACGCACTTACAATGGTTCCGGAATCCTGAGCGTGGGGAGGTTCCACCAACGGTCGGCAGCGCGTTGGTTCTAACGGAATGCCTAAGCTCGTCTCCCCTGAGGCTTTTCCTAATGTCTCAGTGCCAGGGAATGCTAGGGGTGATTGCAGGCAATCCCAGTGACCGAGGCTGCCTCCCCAAGGTCAGGGAAGGTATTTCCCGGACTTCCCCGAACAGGGAACACCTGTGACTGAAGAGAGCTGCGTGGGCTTGTCTCTCGAGCTTCCCCACGCACTGACAATGTTTCCGGAATCCTGAGCATGGGGAGGATCTACCAACGGTCGGCAGCGCGTGGGTTCTAACGGAATGCCTAAGCTCGTCTCCACTGAGGGTTTTCCTAATGTCTCTGTGCCAGGGAATGCTAGGGGTGATTGCAGGATATCCCAGTGACCAAGGCTGCCTCCCCAAGTTCAGGGAAGTTATTTCCCGGACTTCCCCGAACAGGGAACACCTGTGACTGAAGAGAGCTGCGTGGAGTTTTCTCTCGAGCTCCCCCACGCACTGACAATGATTCCGGAATCCTGAGCTTGGGGAGGTTCCACCAACTGTCGGCAGGGCGTGTGTTCTAACGGAATGCCTAAGCTCGTCTCCCCTGAGGGTTTTCCTAATGTCTCTGTGCCAGGGTATGCTAGGGGTGATTGCAGGCAATCCCAGTGACCGAGGCTGCCTCCCCAAGGTCAGGGAAGGTATTTCCCGGACTTCCGCGAACAGGGAACACCTGTGACTGAAGAGAGCTGCGTGGAGTTGTCTCTCGAGCTCCCCCACGCACTGACAATGGTTCCGGAATCCTGAGCGTGGGGAGGTTCCACCAACTGTCGGCAGCGCGTGGGTTCAAACAGAATGCCTAAGCTCGTCTCCCCTGAGGGTTTTCAAACTGTCTCTGTGCAGGGAATGCTAGGGGTGATTGCAGGCAATCCCAGTGACCGACGCTGCCTCCCCAAGGTCAGGGAAGGTATTTCCCGGACTTCCCCGAACAGGGAACACCTGTGACTTAAGAGAGCCTCGTGGAGTTGTCTCTCGAGCTCCCCCACGCACTGACAATGTTTCCGGAATCCTGAGCGTGGGGAGGTTCCACCAACGGTCGGCAGCTCGTGGGTTCTAACGGAATGCCTAAGCTCGTCTCCCCTGAGGGTTTTCCTAATGTCTCTGTGCCAGGGAATGCTAGGGGTGATTGCAGGCAATCCCAGTGACCGAGGCTGCCTCCCCAAGGTGAGGGAAGGTGTTTCCCGGACTTCCCCGAACAGGGAACACCTGTGACTGAAGAGAGCTGCGTGGAGTTGTCTCTCGTGCTCCCCCACGCACTGACAATGGTTCCGGAATCCTGAGCGTGGGTAGGTTCCACCGACGGTCGGCAGTGCGTGGGTTCTAACGGAATGCCTAAGCTGGTCTCCCCTGAGGGTTTTCCTAATGTCTCTGTGCCAGGGAATGCTAGGGGTGATTGCAGGCAATCCCAGTGACCGAGGCTGCCTCCCCAAGTTCAGGGAAGATATTTCCCGGAATTCCCCGAACAGGGAACACCTGTGACTGAAGAGAGTCTCGTGGATTTGTATCTTGAGCTCCCCACGCACTGACAATTGTTCCGGAATCCTGAGCGTGGGGAGGTTCCACCAAAGTTCGGCAGCGCGTGGGTTCTAATGGAATGCCTAAGCTCGTCTCCCCTGAGGGTTTTCTTAATGTCTCTGTGCCAGGTAATGCTAGGGGTGATTGCAGGATATCCCTGTGACCGAGGCTGCCCCCTAAGGTCAGGGAAGGTATTTCCCGGACTTCCCCGAACAGGGAACACCTTTGACTGAAGAGAGCTGCGTGGATTTGTCTCTCGAGCTCCCCCACGCACTGACAATGGTTCCGGAATCCTGAGCGTGGGGAGGTTCCACCAACGGTCGGCATCGCATGGGTACTAACGGAATGCCTAAGCTCGTCTCCCCTGAGGGTTTTCCTAATGTTTCTGTGCCAGGGAATGTTAGGGGTGATTGCAGGCAATCCCAGTGACCGAGGCTGCCTCCCCAAGGTCAGGGAAGGTATTTCCCGGACTTCCCCGAACAGGGAACACCTGTGACTGAAGAGAGCTGCGTGGAGTTGTCTCTCGAGCTCCCCCACGCACTGACAATGGTTCCGGAATCCTGAGCGTGGGGAGGTTCCACCGACGGTCGGCAGCGCGTGGGTTTTAACGGAATGCCTAAGCTCGTCTCCCCTGAGGATTTTCCTAATATCTCTGTCCCAGGGAATGCTAGGGGTGATTGCAGGCATTCCCAGTGACCGAGGCTGCCTCCCCAAGTTCAGGAAAGTTATTTCCCGGACTTCCCCGAACAGGGAACACCTGTGACTGAAGAGAGCTTCGTGGAGTTGTCTCTCGAGCTCCCCACGCACTGACAATGGTTCCGGAATCCTGAGCGTGGTGAGGTTCCACCAACGGTCGGCAGCGCGTGGGTTCTAACGGAATGCCTAAGCTCGTCTCCCCTGAGGATTTTCCTAATGTCTCTGTGCCAGGGAATGCTAGGGGTGATTGCAGGCAATCCCAGTGACCGAGGCTGCCTCCCCAAGGTCAGGGAAGTTATTTCCCGGACTTCCCCGAACAGGGAACAACTGTGACTGAAGAGAGCTGCGTGGAGTTGTCTCTCGAGCTCCCCCATGCACTGACAATGGTTCCGGAATCCTGAGCGTGGGGAGGTTCCACCAATGGTCGGCAGCGCGTGGGTTCTAACGGAATGCCTAAGCTCGCCTCCCCTGAGGGTTTTCCTAATGTCTCTGTGCCAGGGAATGCTAGGGGTGATTGCAGGCAATCCTAGTGACCGAGGCTGCCTCCCCAAGTTCAGGGAAGATATTTCCCGGACTTCCCCGAACAGGGAACACCTGTGACTGAAGAGAGCCTCTTGGAGTTGTATCCCGAGCTCCCCCACGCACTGACAATATTTCCGGAATCCTGAGCTTGGGGAGGTTCCACCAACGGTCGGCAGCGCGTGGGTTCTAACGGAATGCCTAAGCTCGTCTCCCCTGAGGGTTTTCCTAATGTCTCTGTGCCAGGGAATGCTAGGGGTGATTGCAGGATATCCCTGTGACCGAGGATGCCCCCCAAGGTCAGGGAAGTTATTTCCCGGACTTCCCCGAACAGGGAACACCTGTGACTGAAGAGAGCTGCGTGGAGTTGTCTCTCGAGCTCCCCCACGCACTGACAATGGTTCCGGAATCCTCAGCGTGGGGAGGTTCCACCAACGGTCGGCAGCGCGTGGGTTCTAACGGAATGCCTAAGGTCGTCTCCCCTGAGGGTTTTCCTAATGTCTCTTTGCCAGGGAATGCTAGGGGTGATTGCAGGCAATCCCAGTGACGGAGGCTGCCTCCCCAAGGTCAGGGAAGGTATTTCCCGAACTTCCCCGAACAGGGAACACCTGTGACTGAAGAGAGCTGCGTGGAGTTGTCTCTCGAGCTCCCCCACGCACTGACAATGTTTCCGGAATCCTGAGCGTGGGGAGGTTCCACCAACGGTCGGCAGCTCGTGGGTTCTAACGGAATGCCTAAGCTCGTCTCCCCTGAGGGTTTTCCTAATGTCTCTGTGCCAGGGAATGCTAGGGGTGATTGCAGGCAATCCCAGAGACTGAGGCTGCCTCCCCAAGTTCAGGGAAGTTATTTCCCGGACTTCCCCGAACAGGGAACACCTGTGACTGAAGAGAGACTCGTGGAGTTTTCTCTTGAGCTCCCCCACGCACTTACAATGGTTCCGGAATCCTGAGCGTGGGGAGGTTCCACCAACGGTCGGCAGCGCGTGGGTTCTAACGGAGTGCCTAAGCTCGTCTCCCCTGAGGGTTTTCCTAATGTTTCTGTGCCAGGGAATGCTAGGGGTGATTGCAGGATATCCCAGTGACCGAGGCTGCCTCCCCAAGGTCAGGGAAGTTATTTCCCGGACTTCCCCGAACAGGGAACACCTGTGACTGAAGAGAGCTGCGTGGAGTTGTCTCTCGAGCTCCCCCACGCACTGACAATGGTTCCGGAATCCTGAGCGTGGGGAGGTTCCACCAACGGTCGGCAGCGCGTGGGTTCTAACGGAATGCCTAAGCTCGTCTCCCCTGAGGGTTTTCCTAATGTCTCTGTGCCAGGGAATGCTAGGGGTGATTGCAGGCAATCCCAGAGTCTGAGGCTGCCTCCCCAAGTTCAGGGAAGTTATTTCCCGGACTTCCCCGAACAGGGAACACCTGTGACTGAAGAGAGCCTCGTGGAGTTGTCTCTTGAGCTCCCCCACGCACTTACAATGGTTCCGGAATCCTGAGCGTGGGGAGGTTCCACCAACGGTCGGCAGCGCGTGGGTTCTAACGGAGTGCCTAAGCTCGTCTCCCCTGAGTGTTTTCCAAATATCTCTGTGCCAGGGAATGCTAGGGATGATTGCAGGATATCCCAGTGACCGTGGCTGCCTCCCCATGTACAGGGAAGGTATTTCCCGGACTTCCCCGAACAGGGAACACCTGTGACTGAAGAGAGCTGCGTGGAGTTGTCCCTCGAGCTCCCCCACGCACTGACAATGGTTCCGGAATCCTGAGCGTGGGGAGGATCCACCAACGGTCGGCAGCGCGTGGGTTCTAACGGAATGCCTAAGATCGTCTCCCCTCAGGGTTTTCCTAATGTCTCTGTGCCAGGGAATGCTAGGAGTGATTGCAGGATATCCCAGTGACCGAGGCTGCCTCCCCAAGGTCAGTTAAGGTATTTCCCTGACTTCCCCGAACAGGGAACATCTGTGACTGAAGAGAGCTGCGTGGAGTTGTCTCTCGAGCTCTCCCACGCACTGACAATGGTTCCGGAATCCTGAGCGTGGGGAGGATCCACCAACGGTCGGCAGCGCGTGGGTTCTAACGGAATGCGTAAGCTCGTCTCCCCTGAGGGTTTTCCTACTATCTCTGTGCCAGGGAATGCTAGGGGTGATTGCAGGCAATCCCAGTGACTGAGGATGCCTCCCCAATTTCAGGGAAGTTATTTCCCGGACTTCCCCGAACAGGGAACACCTGTGACTAAAGAGAGCCTCGTGGAGTTGTCTCTTGAGCTCCCCCACGCACTTACAATGGTTCCGGAATCCTGAGCGTGGGGAGGTTCCACCAACGGTCGGCAGCGCGTTGGTTCTAACGGAATGCCTAAGCTCGTCTCCCCTGAGGCTTTTCCTAATGTCTCAGTGCCAGGGAATGCTAGGGGTGATTGCAGGCAATCCCAGTGACCGAGGCTGCCTCCCCAAGGTCAGGGAAGGTATTTCCCGGACTTCCCCGAACAGGGAACACCTGTGACTGAAGAGAGCTGCGTGGGCTTGTCTCTCGAGCTTCCCCACGCACTGACAATGTTTCCGGAATCCTGAGCATGGGGAGGATCTACCAACGGTCGGCAGCGCGTGGGTTCTAACGGAATGCCTAAGCTCGTCTCCACTGAGGGTTTTCCTAATGTCTCTGTGCCAGGGAATGCTAGGGGTGATTGCAGGATATCCCAGTGACCAAGGCTGCCTCCCCAAGTTCAGGGAAGTTATTTCCCGGACTTCCCCGAACAGGGAACACCTGTGACTGAAGAGAGCTGCGTGGAGTTTTCTCTCGAGCTCCCCCACGCACTGACAATGATTCCGGAATCCTGAGCTTGGGGAGGTTCCACCAACTGTCGGCAGGGCGTGTGTTCTAACGGAATGCCTAAGCTCGTCTCCCCTGAGGGTTTTCCTAATGTCTCTGTGCCAGGGTATGCTAGGGGTGATTGCAGGCAATCCCAGTGACCGAGGCTGCCTCCCCAAGGTCAGGGAAGGTATTTCCCGGACTTCCGCGAACAGGGAACACCTGTGACTGAAGAGAGCTGCGTGGAGTTGTCTCTCGAGCTCCCCCACGCACTGACAATGGTTCCGGAATCCTGAGCGTGGGGAGGTTCCACCAACTGTCGGCAGCGCGTGGGTTCAAACAGAATGCCTAAGCTCGTCTCCCCTGAGGGTTTTCAAACTGTCTCTGTGCAGGGAATGCTAGGGGTGATTGCAGGCAATCCCAGTGACCGAGGCTGCCTCCCCAAGGTCAGGGAAGGTTTTTCCCGGACTTTCCCGAACAGGGAACACCTGTGACTGAAGAGAGCTGCGTGGAGTTGTCTCTCGAGCTCCCCCACGCACTGACAATGGTTCCGGAATCCTGAGCGTGGGGAGGTTCCACCAACGGTTGGCAGCGCTTTGGTTCTAACGGAATGCCTAAGCTCGTCTCCTATGAGGGTTTTCCTAATGTCTCTGTGCCAGGGAATGCTAAGGGTGATTGCAGGCAATCCCAGTGACCGAGGCTGCCTCCCCAGGCCAGGGAAGATATTTCCCGGACTTCCCCGAACAGGGAACACCTGTGACTGAAGAGAGCTGCGTGGAGTTGTCTCTCGAGCTCCCCTACGCACTGAAAATGGTTCCGGAATCCGGAGCGTGGGGAGGTTCCACCAACGGTCGGCAGCGCGTGGGTTCTAACGGAGTACCTAAGCTCGTCTCCCCTGAGTGTTTTCCTAATGTCTCTGTGCCAGAAAATGCTAGGGGTGATTGCAGGATATCCCTGTGACCGAGGCTGCCCCCCAAGGTCAGGGAAGGTATTTCCCGAACTTCCCCGAACAGGGAACACCTGTGACTGAAGAGAGCTGCGTGGAGTTGTCTATCGAGCTCCCCCACGCACTGACAATGGTTCCGGAATCCTGAGCGTGGGGAGGTTCCACCAACGGTCGGCAGCGCATGGGTTCAAACGGAATGCCTAAGCTCGTCTCCCCTGAGGGTTTTCCTAATGTCTCTGTGCCAGGGAATGCTAGGGGTGATTGCAGGATATCCCAGTGACCGAGGCTGCCTCCCCAAGGTCAGGGAAGGTATTTCCCGGACTTCCCCGAACAGGGAACACCTGTGACTGAAGAGAGCTGCGTGGAGTTGTCTCTCGAGCTCCCCCACGCACTGACAATATTTCCGGAATCCTGAGCTTGGGGAGGTTCCACCAACGGTCGGCAGCGCGTGGGTTCTAACGGAATGCCTAAGCTCGTCTCCCCTGAGGGTTTTCCTAATGTCTCTGTGCCAGGGAATGCTAGGGGTGATTACAGGATATCCCTGTGACCGAGGATGCCCCCAAGGTCAGGGAAGTTATTTCCCGGACTTCCCCGAACAGGGAACACCTGTGACTGAAGAGAGCTGCGTGGAGTTGTCTCTCGAGCTCCCCCACGCACTGACAATGGTTCCGGAATCCTGAGCGTGGGGAGGTTCCACCAACGGTCGGCAGCGCGTGGGTTCTAACGGAATGCCTAAGGTCGTCTCCCCTGAGGGTTTTCCTAATGTCTCTTTGCCAGGGAATGCTAGGGGTGATTGCAGGCATTCCCAGTGACGGAGGCTGCCTCCCCAAGGTCAGGGAAGGTATTTCCCGAACTTCCCCGAACAGGGAACACCTGTGACTGAAGAGAGCTGCGTGGAGTTGTCTCTCGAGCTCCCCCACGCACTGACAATGTTTCCGGAATCCTGAGCGTGGGGAGGTTCCACCAACGGTCGGCAGCTCGTGGGTTCTAACGGAATGCCTAAGCTCGTCTCCCCTGAGGGTTTTCCTAATGTCTCTGTGCCAGGGAATGCTAGGGGTGATTGCAGGCAATCCCAGAGACTGAGGCTGCCTCCCCAAGTTCAGGGAAGTTATTTCCCGGACTTCCCCGAACAGGGAACACCTGTGACTGAAGAGAGCCTCGTGGAGTTGTCTCATGAGCTCCCCCACGCACTTACAATGGTTCCGGAATCCTGAGCGTGGGGAGGTTCCACCAACGGTCGGCAGCGCGTGGGTTCTAACGGAGTGCCTAAGCTCGTCTCCCCTGAGGGTTTTCCTAATGTTTCTGTGCCAGGGAATGCTAGGGGTGATTGCAGGATATCCCAGTGACCGAGGCTGCCTCCCCAAGGTCAGGGAAGTTATTTCCCGGACTTCCCCGAACAGGGAACACCTGTGACTGAAGAGAGCTGCGTGGAGTTGTCTCTCGAGCTCCCCCACGCACTGACAATGGTTCCGGAATCCTGAGCGTGGGGAGGTTCCACCAACGGTCGGCAGCGCGTGGGTTCTAACGGAATGCCTAAGCTCGTCTCCCCTGAGGGTTTTCCTAATGTCTCTGTGCCAGGGAATGCTAGGGGTGATTGCAGGATATCCCAGTGACCGAGGCTGCCTCCCCAAGGTCAGGGAAGGTATTTCCCGGACTTCCCCGAACAGGGAACACCTGTGACTGAAGAGAGCTGCGTGGAGTTGTCTCTCGAGCTCCCCCACGCACTGAGAATGTTTCCGGAATCCTGAGCGTGGGGAGGTTCCACCAACGGTCGGCAGCGCGTGGGATCTAACGGAATGCCTATGCTCGTCTCCCCTGAGTGTTTTCCAAATATCTCTGTGCCAGGGAATGCTAGGGATGATTGCAGGATATCCCAGTGACCGTGGCTGCCTCCCCATGTACAGGGAAGGTATTTCCCGGACTTCCCCGAACAGGGAACACCTGTGACTGAAGAGAGCTGCGTGGGGTTGTCCCTCGAGCTCCCCCACGCACTGACAATGGTTCCGGAATCCTGAGCGTGGGGAGGATCCACCAACGGTCGGCAGCGCGTGGGTTCTAACGGAATGCCTAAGATAGTCTCCCCTGAGGGTTTTCCTAATGTCTCTGTGCCAGGGAATGCTAGGAGTGATTGCAGGATATCCCAGTGACCGAGGCTGCCTCCCCAAGGTCAGGGAAGGTATTTCCCTGACTTCCCCGAACAGGGAACATCTGTGACTGAAGAGAGCTGCGTGGAGTTGTCTCTCGAGCTCTCCCACGCACTGACAATGGTTCCGGAATCCTGAGCGTGGGGAGGATCCACCAACGGTCGGCAGCGCGTGGGTTCTAACGGAATGCGTAAGCTCGTCTCCCCTGAGGGTTTTCCTACTATCTCTGTGCCAGGGAATGCTAGGGGTGATTGCAGGCAATCCCAGTGACTGAGGATGCCTCCCCAAGTTCAGGGAAGTTATTTCCCGGACTTCCCCGAACAGGGAACACCTGTGACTGAAGAGAGCCTCGTGGAGTTGTCTCTTGAGCTCCCCCACGCACTTACAATGGTTCCGGAATCCTGAGCGTGGGGAGGTTTCACCAAAGGTCGGCAGCGCGTGGGTTCTAACGGAATGCCTAAGCTCGTCTCCCCTGAGGCTTTTCCTAATGTCTCAATGCCAGGGAATGCTAGGGGTGATTGCAGGCATTCCCAGTGACCGAGGCTGCCTCCCCAAGATCAGGGAAGGTATTTCCCGGACTTCCCCGAACAGGGAACACCTGTGACTGAAGAGAGCTGCGTGGGCTTGTCTCTCGAGCTTCCCCACGCACTGACAATGTTTCCGGAATCCTGAGCATGGGGAGGATCTACCAACGGTCGGCAGCGCGTGGGTTCTAACGGAATGCCTAAGCTCGTCTCCACTGAGGGTTTTCCTAATGTCTCTGTGCCAGGGAATGCTAGGGGTGATTGCAGGATATCCCAGTGACCAAGGCTGCCTCCCCAAGTTCAGGGAAGTTATTTCCCGGACTTCCCCGAACAGGGAACACCTGTGACTGAAGAGAGCTGCGTGGAGTTGTCTCTCGAGCTCCCCCACGCACTGACAATGATTCCGGAATCCTGAGCTTGGGGAGGTTCCACCAACTGTCGGCAGGGCGTGGGTTCTAACGGAATGCCTAAGCTCGTCTCCCCTGAGGGTTTTCCTAATGTCTCTGTGCCAGGGTATGCTAGGGGTGATTGCAGGCAATCCCAGTGACCGAGGCTGCCTCCCCAAGGTCAGGGAAGCTATTTCCCGGACTTCCGCGAACAGGGAACACCTGTGACTGAAGAGAGCTGCGTGGAGTTGTCTCTCGAGCTCCCCCACGCACTGACAATGGTTCCGGAATCCTGAGCGTGGGGAGGTTCCACCAACTGTCGGCAGCGCGTGGGTTCAAACAGAATGCCTAAGCTCGTCTCCCCTGAGGGTTTTCAAACTGTCTCTGTGCAGGGAATGCTAGGGGTGATTGCAGGCAATCCCAGTGACCGACGCTGCCTCCCCAAGGTCAGGGAAGGTATTTCCCGGACTTCCCCGAACAGGGAACACCTGTGACTTAAGAGAGCCTCGTGGAGTTGTCTCTCGAGCTCCCCCACGCACTGACAATGGTTCCGGAATCCTGAGCGTGGGGAGGTTCCGCCAACTGTCGGCAGCGCGTGGGTTCTAACCGAATGCCTAAGCTAGTCTCCCCTGAGTGTTTTCCTAATGTCTCTGTGCCAGGGAATGCTAGGGGTGATTGCAGGCAATCCCAGTGACCGAGGCTGCCTCCCCAAGGTCAGGGAAGGTATTTCCCGGACTTTCCCGAACAGGGAACACCTGTGACTGAAGAGAGCTGCGTGGAGTTGTCTCTCGAGCTACCCCACGCACTGACAATGGTTCCGGAATCCTGAGCGTGGGGAGGTTCCACCAACGGTTGGCAGCGCTTTGGTTCTAACGGAATGCTTAAGCTCGTCTCCTATGAGGGTTTTCCTAATGTCTCTGTGCCAGGGAATGCTAAGGGTGATTGCAGGCAATCCCAGTGACCGAGGCTGCCTCCCCAGGCCAGGGAAGATATTTCCCGGACTTCCCCGAACAGGGAACACCTGTGACTGAAGAGAGCTGCGTGGAGTTGTCTCTCGAGCTCCCCTTCGCACTGAAAATGGTTCCGGAATCCTGAGCGTGGGGAGGTTCCACCAACGGTCGGCAGCGCGTGGGTTCTAACGGAATGCCTAAGCTCGCCTCCCCTGAGGGATTTCCTAATTTCTCTGGGCCAGAGTATGCTAGGGGTGATTGCAGGCAATCCCAGTGACCGAGGCTGCCTCCCCAAGGTCAGGGAAGGTATTTCCCGTACTTCCCCGAACAGGGAACACCTGTGACTGTAGAGAGCTGCGTGGAGTTGTCTCTCGAGCTCCCCCACGCACTGACAATGGTTCCGGAATCCTGAGCGTGGGGAGGTTCCACCAACCGTCGGCAGCGCGTGGGTTCTAACGGAATGCCTAAGCTCGTCTCCCCTGAGGGTTTTCCTAATGTCTCTGTGCCAGGGAATGCTAGGGGTGATTGCAGGATATCCCAGTGACCAAGGCTGCCTCCCCAAGGTCAGGGAAGTTATTTCCCGGACTTCCCCGAACAGGGAACACCTGTGACTGAAGGGAGCTGCGTGGAGTTGTCTCTCGAGCTCCCCCACGCACTGACAATGGTTCCGGAATCCTGAGCGTGGGGAGGTTCCACCAACGGTCGGCAGCGCGAGGGTTCTAACGGAATGCCTAAGCTCGTCTCCCCTGATGGTTTTCCTAATTTCTCTGTGCCAGGGAATGTTAGGGGTGATTGCAGCAATCCCAGTGACCGAGGCTGCCTCCCCAAAGTCAGGGAAGGTATTTCCCGGACTTCCCCGAACAGGGAACACCTGTGAATGAAGATAGCTGCGTGGAGTTGTCTCTCGAGCTCACCCACGCAGTGACAATGGTTCCGGAATCCTGAGAGTGGGGAGGTTCCACCAACTGTCGGCAGCGCGTGGGTTCTAACGGAATGCCTAAGCTCGTCTCCCCTGAGGGTTTTCCTAATGTCTCTGTGCCAGGGAAAGCTAGGGGTGATTGCAGGCAACCCCAGTGACCGAGGCTGCCTCCCCAAGGTCAGGGAAGGTATTTCCCGGACTTCCCCGAACAGGGAACACCTGTGACTGAAGAGAGCTGCGTGGAGTTGTCTCTCGAGCTCCCCCACGCACTGACAATGGTTCCGGAATCCTGAGCGTGGGGAGGTTCCACCAACGGTCGGCAGCGCGTGGGTTCTAATGGAGTGCCTAAGCTCTTCTCCCCTGAGGATTTTCCTAATGTCTCCGTGACAGGGAATGCTAGGGGTGATTGCAGGATATACCAGTGACCGAGGCTGCCTCCCCAAGGTCAGGGAAGGTATTTCCCGGACTTCCCCGAACAGTGAACACCTGTGACTGAAGAGAGCTGCGTGGAGTTGTCTCTCGAGCTCCCCCACACACTGACAATGGTTCCGGAATCCTGAGCGTGGGGAGGTTCCACCAACGGTCGGCAGCGCGTGAGATCTAACGGAATACCTATGCTCGTCTCCCCTGAGGGTTTTCCTAATATCTCTGTGCCAGGGAATGCTAGGGGTGATTGCAGGATATCCCAGTGACCGAGGCTGCCTCCCCAAATACAGGGAAGTTATTTCCCGGACTTCCCCGAACAGGGAACACCTGTGACTGAAGAGAGCTGCGTGGAGTTGTCTCTCGAGCTCCCCCACGCACTGACAATGGTTCCGGAATCCTGAGCGTGGGGAGGTTCCACCAACGGTCGGCAGCGCGTGGGATCTAACGGAATGCCTAAGCTCGTCTCCCCTGAGGCTTTTCCTAATATCTCTGGGCCAGGGAATGCTAGGGCTGATTGCAGGATATCCCTGTGACCGAGGCGGCCCCCACGGTCAGGGAAGGTATTTCCCGGACTTCCCCGAACAGGGAACACCTGTGACTGAAGAGAGCTGCGTGGAGTTGTCTCTCGAGCTCCCCCACGCACTGACAATGGTTCCGGAATCCTGAGCGTGGGGAGGTTCCACCAAAGTTCGGCAGCGCGTGGGTTCTAACGGAATGCCTAAGCTCGTCTCCCCTGAGGGTTTTCCTAATGTCTCTGTGCCAGGGAAAGCTAGGGGTGATTGCAGGCAATCCCAGTGACCGAGGCTGCCTCCCCAAGGTCAGGGAAGGTATTTCCCGGACTTCCCCGAACAGGGAACACCTGTGACTGAAGAGAGCTGCGTGGAGTTGTCTCTCGAGCTCCCCCACGCACTGACAATGGTTCCGGAATCCTGAGCGTGGGGAGGTTCCACCAACGGTCGGCAGCGCGTGGGTTCTAACGGAATACGTAAGCTCGTCTCCCCTGAGGGTTTTCAAACTGTCTCTGTGCCAGGGAATGCTAGGAGTGATTGCAGGCAATCCCAGTGACCGACGCTGCCTCCCCAAGGTCAGGGAAGGTATTTCCCGGACTTCCCCGAACAGAGAACACCTGTGACTTAAGAGAGCCTCGTGGAGTGGTCTCTCGAGCTCCCCCACGCACTGACAATGGTTCCGGAATCCTGAGCGTGGGGAGGTTCCGCCATCGGTCGGCAGCGCGGGGGTTCTAACCGAATGCCTAAGCTCGTCTCCCCTGAGGGTTTTCCTAATGTCTCTGTGCCAGGGTATGCTAGGGGTGATTGCAGGCAATCCCAGTGACCGAGACTGCCTCCCCAAGGTCAGGGAAGGTATTTCCCGGACTTCCGCGAACAGGGAACACCTGTGACTGAAGAGAGCTGCGTGGAGTTGTCTCTCGAGCTCCCCCACGCACTGACAATAGTTCCGGAATCCTGAACGTGGGGAGGTTCCACCAACGGTCGGCAGCGCGTGGGTTCAAACAGAATGCCTAAGCTCGTCTCCCCTGAGGGTTTTCAAACTGTCTCTGTGCAGGGAATGCTAGGGGTGATTGCAGGCAATCCCAGTGACCGACGCTGCCTCCCCAAGGTCAGGGAAGGTATTTCCCGGACTTCCCCGAACAGGGAACACCTGTGACATAAGAGAGGCTCGTGGAGTTGTCTCTCGAGCTCCCCCACGCACTGACAATGGTTCCGGAATCCTGAGCGTGGGGAGGTTCCGCCAACCGTCGGCAGCGCGTGGGTTCTAACCGAATGCCTAAGCTCGTCTCCCCTGAGGGTTTTCCTAATGTCTCTGTGCCAGGGAATGCTAGGGGTGATTGCAGGCAATCCCAGTGACCGAGGCTGCCTCCCCAAGGTCAGGGAAGGTATTTCCCGGACTTTCCCGAACAGGGAAAACCTGTGACTGAAGAGAGCTGCGTGGAGTTGTCTCTCGAGCTACCCCACGCACTGACAATGGTTCCGGAATCCTGAGCGTGGGGAGGTTCCACCAACGGTTGGCAGCGCTTTGGTTCTAACGGAATGCCTAAGCTCGTCTCCTATGAGGGTTTTCCTAATGTCTCTGTGCCAGGGAATGCTAAGGGTGATTGCAGGCAATCCCAGTGACCGAGGCTGCCTCCCCAGGCCAGGGAAGATATTTCCCGGACTTCCCCGAACAGGGAACACCTGTGACTGAAGAGAGCTGCGTGGAGTTGTCTCTCGAGCTCCCCTACGCACTGAAAATGGTTCCGGAATCCTGAGCGTGGGGAGGTTCCACCAACGGTCGGCAGCGCGTGGGTTCTAACGGAATGCCTAAGCTCGCCTCCCCTGAGGGATTTCCTAATTTCTCTGGGCCAGAGTATGCTAGGGGTGATTGCAGGCAATCCCAGTGACCGAGGCTGCCTCCCCAAGGTCAGGGAAGGTATTTCCCGTACTTCCCCGAACAGGGAACACCTGTGACTGTAGAGAGCTGCGTGGAGTTGTCTCTCGAGCTCCCCCACGCACTGACAATGGTTCCGGAATCCTGAGCGTGGGGAGGTTCCACCAACCGTCGGCAGCGCGTGGGTTCTAACGGAATGCCTAAGCTCGTCTCCCCTGAGGGTTTTCCTAATGTCTCTGTGCCAGGGAATGCTAGGGGTGATTGCAGGATATCCCAGTGACCAAGGCTGCCTCCCCAAGGTCAGGGAAGTTATTTCCCGGACTTCCCCGAACAGGGAACACCTGTGACTGAAGGGAGCTGCGTGGAGTTGTCTCTCGAGCTCCCCCACGCACTGACAATGGTTCCGGAATCCTGAGCGTGGGAAGGTTCCACCAACGGTCGGCAGCGCGAGGGTTCTAACGGAATGCCTAAGCTCGTCTCCCCTGATGGTTTTCCTAATTTCTCTGTGCCAGGGAATGTTAGGGGTGATTGCAGCAATCCCAGTGACCGAGGCTGCCTCCCCAAGGTCAGGGAAGGTATTTCCCGGACTTCCCCGAACAGGGAACACCTGTGAATGAAGAGAGCTGCGTGGAGTTGTCTCTCGAGCTCACCCACGCACTGACAATGTTTCCGGAATCCTGAGAGTGGGGAGGTTCCACCAACGGTCGGCAGCGCGTGGGTTCTAACGGAATGCCTAAGCTCGTCTCCCCTGAGGGTTTTCCTAATGTCTCTGTGCCAGGGAAAGCTAGGGGTGATTGCAGGCAACCCCAGTGACCGAGGCTGCCTCCCCAAGGTCAGGGAAGGTATTTCCCGGACTTCCCCGAACAGGGAACACCTGTGACTGAAGAGAGCTGCGTGGAGTTGTCTCTCGAGCTCCCCCACGCACTGACAATGGTTCCGGAATCCTGAGCGTGGGGAGGTTCCACCAACTGTCGGCAGCGCGTGGGTTCTAATGGAGTGCCTAAGCTCTTCTCCCCTGAGGATTTTCCTAATATCTCCGTGACAGGGAATGCTAGGGGTGATTGCAGGATATACCAGTGACCGAGGCTGCCTCCCCAAGGTCAGGGAAGGTATTTCCCGGACTTCCCCGAACAGTGAACACCTGTGACTGAAGAGAGCTGCGTGGAGTTGTCTCTCGAGCTCCCCCACGCACTGACAATGGTTCCGGAATCCTGAGTGTGGGGAGGTTCCACCAACGGTCGGCAGCGCGTGGGTTCTAACGGAATGCCTAAGCTCGTCTCCCCTGAGGCTTTTCCTAATATCTCTGGGCCAGGGAATGCTAGGGCTGATTGCAGGATATCCCTGTGACCGAGGCGGCCCCCACGGTCAGGGAAGGTATTTCCCGGACTTCCCCGAACAGGGAACACCTGTGACTGAAGAGAGCTGCGTGGAGTTGTCTCTCGAGCTCCCCCACGCACTGACAATGGTTCCGGAATCCTGAGCGTGGGGAGGTTCCACCAAAGGTCGGCAGCGCGTGGGTTCTAACGGAATGCCTAAGCTCGTCTCCCCTGAGGGTTTTCCTAATGTCTCTGTGCCAGGGAAAGCTAGGGGTGATTGCAGGCAATCCCAGTGACCGAGGCTGCCTCCCCAAGGTCAGGGAAGGTATTTCCCGGACTTCCCCGAACAGGGAACACCTGTGACTGAAGAGAGCTGCGTGGAGTTGTCTCTCGAGCTCCCCCACGCACTGACAATGGTTCCGGAATCCTGAGAGTGGGGAGGTTCCACCAACGGTCGGCAGCGCGTGGGTTCTAACGGAATACGTAAGCTCGTCTCCCCTGAGGGTTTTCAAACTGTCTCTGTGCCAGGGAATGCTAGGAGTGATTGCAGGCATTCCCAGTGACCGACGCTGCCTCCCCAAGGTCAGGGAAGGTATTTCCCGGACTTCCCCGAACAGAGAACACCTGTGACTTAAGAGAGCCTCGTGGAGTTGTCTCTCGAGCTCCCCCACGCACTGACAATGGTTCCGGAATCCTGAGCGTGGGGAGGTTCCGCCAACGGTCGGCAGCGCGGGGGTTCTAACCGAATGCCTAAGCTCGTCTCCCCTGAGGGTTTTCCTAATGTCTCTGTGCCAGGGAATGCTAGGGGTGATTGCAGGATATCCCAGTGACCGAGGCTGCTTCCCCAAGTTCAGGGAAGTTATTTCCCGGACTTCCCCGAACAGGAAACACCTGTGACTGAAGAGAGCTGCGTGGAGTTGTCTCTCGAGCTCCCCCACGCACTGACAATGGTTCCGGAATCCTGAGCGTGGGGAGGTTCCACCAACGGTCGGCAGCGCGTGGGTTCTAACGGAATGCCTAAGCTCGTCTCCCCTGAGGGTTTTCCTAATGTCTCTGTGCCAGGGAAAGCTAGGGGTGATTGCAGGCAACCCCAGTGACCGAGGCTGCCTCCCCAAGGTCAGGGAAGGTATTTCCCGGACTTCCCCGAACAGGGAACACCTGTGACTGAAGAGAGCTGCGTGGAGTTGTCTCTCGAGCTCCCCCACGCACTGACAATGGTTCCGGAATCCTGAGCGTGGGGAGGTTCCACCAACGGTCGGCAGCGCGTGGGTTCTAATGGAGTGCCTAAGCTCTTCTCCCCTGAGGATTTTCCTAATGTCTCCGTGACAGGGAATGCTAGGGGTGATTGCAGGATATACCAGTGACCGAGGCTGCCTCCCCAAGGTCAGGGAAGGTATTTCCCGGACTTCCCCGAACAGTGAACACCTGTGACTGAAGAGAGCTGCGTGGAGTTGTCTCTCGAGCTCCCCCACGCACTGACAATGGTTCCGGAATCCTGAGCGTGGGGAGGTTCCACCAACGGTCGGCAGCGCGTGGGTTCTAACGGAATGCCTAAGCTCGCCTCCCCTGAGGGATTTCCTAATTTCTCTGGGCCAGAGTATGCTAGGGGTGATTGCAGGCAATCCCAGTGACCGAGGCTGCCTCCCCAAGGTCAGGGAAGGTATTTCCCGTACTTCCCCGAACAGGGAACACCTGTGACTGTAGAGAGCTGCGTGGAGTTGTCTCTCGAGCTCCCCCACGCACTGACAATGGTTCCGGAATCCTGAGCGTGGGGAGGTTCCACCAACCGTCGGCAGCGCGTGGGTTCTAACGGAATGCCTAAGCTCGTCTCCCCTGAGGGTTTTCCTAATGTCTCTGTGCCAGGGAATGCTAGGGGTGATTGCAGGATATCCCAGTGACCAAGGCTGCCTCCCCAAGGTCAGGGAAGTTATTTCCCGGACTTCCCCGAACAGGGAACACCTGTGACTGAAGGGAGCTGCGTGGAGTTGTCTTTCGAGCTCCCCCACGCACTGACAATGGTTCCGGAATCCTGAGCGTGGGAAGGTTCCACCAACGGTCGGCAGCGCGAGGGTTCTAACGGAATGCCTAAGCTCGTCTCCCCTGATGGTTTTCCTAATTTCTCTGTGCCAGGGAATGTTAGGGGTGATTGCAGCAATCCCAGTGACCGAGGCTGCCTCCCCAAGGTCAGGGAAGGTATTTCCCGGACTTCCCCGAACAGGGAACACCTGTGAATGAAGAGAGCTGCGTGGAGTTGTCTCTCGAGCTCACCCACGCACTGACAATGTTTCCGGAATCCTGAGAGTGGGGAGGTTCCACCAACGGTCGGCAGCGCGTGGGTTCTAACGGAATGCCTAAGCTCGTCTCCCCTGAGGGTTTTCCTAATGTCTCTGTGCCAGGGAAAGCTAGGGGTGATTGCAGGCAACCCCAGTGACCGAGGCTGCCTCCCCAAGGTCAGGGAAGGTATTTCCCGGACTTCCCCGAACAGGGAACACCTGTGACTGAAGAGAGCTGCGTGGAGTTGTCTCTCGAGCTCCCCCACGCACTGACAATGGTTCCGGAATCCTGAGCGTGGGGAGGTTCCACCAACTGTCGGCAGCGCGTGGGTTCTAATGGAGTGCCTAAGCTCTTCTCCCCTGAGGATTTTCCTAATATCTCCGTGACAGGGAATGCTAGGGGTGATTGCAGGATATACCAGTGACCGAGGCTGCCTCCCCAAGGTCAGGGAAGGTATTTCCCGGACTTCCCCGAACAGTGAACACCTGTGACTGAAGAGAGCTGCGTGGAGTTGTCTCTCGAGCTCCCCCACGCACTGACAATGGTTCCGGAATCCTGAGTGTGGGGAGGTTCCACCAACGGTCGGCAGCGCGTGGGTTCTAACGGAATGCCTAAGCTCGTCTCCCCTGAGGCTTTTCCTAATATCTCTGGGCCAGGGAATGCTAGGGCTGATTGCAGGATATCCCTGTGACCGAGGCGGCCCCCACGGTCAGGGAAGGTATTTCCCGGACTTCCCCGAACAGGGAACACCTGTGACTGAAGAGAGCTGCGTGGAGTTGTCTCTCGAGCTCCCCCACGCACTGACAATGGTTCCGGAATCCTGAGCGTGGGGAGGTTCCACCAAAGGTCGGCAGCGCGTGGGTTCTAACGGAATGCCTAAGCTCGTCTCCCCTGAGGGTTTTCCTAATGTCTCTGTGCCAGGGAAAGCTAGGGGTGATTGCAGGCAATCCCAGTGACCGAGGCTGCCTCCCCAAGGTCAGGGAAGGTATTTCCCGGACTTCCCCGAACAGGGAACACCTGTGACTGAAGAGAGCTGCGTGGAGTTGTCTCTCGAGCTCCCCCACGCACTGACAATGGTTCCGGAATCCTGAGAGTGGGGAGGTTCCACCAACGGTCGGCAGCGCGTGGGTTCTAACGGAATACGTAAGCTCGTCTCCCCTGAGGGTTTTCAAACTGTCTCTGTGCCAGGGAATGCTAGGAGTGATTGCAGGCAATCCCAGTGACCGACGCTGCCTCCCCAAGGTCAGGGAAGGTATTTCCCGGACTTCCCCGAACAGAGAACACCTGTGACTTAAGAGAGCCTCGTGGAGTTGTCTCTCGAGCTCCCCCACGCACTGACAATGGTTCCGGAATCCTGAGCGTGGGGAGGTTCCGCCAACGGTCGGCAGCGCGGGGGTTCTAACCGAATGCCTAAGCTCGTCTCCCCTGAGGGTTTTCCTAATGTCTCTGTGCCAGGGAATGCTAGGGGTGATTGCAGGATATCCCAGTGACCGAGGCTGCTTCCCCAAGTTCAGGGAAGTTATTTCCCGGACTTCCCCGAACAGGGAACACCTGTGACTGAAGAGAGCTGCGTGGAGTTGTCTCTCGAGCTCCCCCACGCACTGACAATGGTTCCGGAATCCTGAGCGTGGGGAGGTTCCACCAACGGTCGGCAGCGCGTGGGTTCTAACGGAATGCCTAAGCTCGTCTCCCCTGAGGGTTTTCCTAATGTCTCTGTGCCAGGGAAAGCTAGGGGTGATTGCAGGCAACCCCAGTGACCGAGGCTGCCTCCCCAAGGTCAGGGAAGGTATTTCCCGGACTTCCCCGAACAGGGAACACCTGTGACTGAAGAGAGCTGCGTGGAGTTGTCTCTCGAGCTCCCCCACGCACTGACAATGGTTCCGGAATCCTGAGCGTGGGGAGGTTCCACCAACGGTCGGCAGCGCGTGGGTTCTAATGGAGTGCCTAAGCTCTTCTCCCCTGAGGATTTTCCTAATGTCTCCGTGACAGGGAATGCTAGGGGTGATTGCAGGATATACCAGTGACCGAGGCTGCCTCCCCAAGGTCAGGGAAGGTATTTCCCGGACTTCCCCGAACAGTGAACACCTGTGACTGAAGAGAGCTGCGTGGAGTTGTCTCTCGAGCTCCCCCACGCACTGACAATGGTTCCGGAATCCTGAGCGTGGGGAGGTTCCACCAACGGTCGGCAGCGCGTGGGTTCTAACGGAATGCCTAAGCTCGTCTCCCCTGAGGCTTTTCCTAATATCTTTGGGCCAGGGAATGCTAGGGCTGATTGCAGGATATCCCTGTGACCGAGGCGGCCCCCACGGTCAGGGAAGGTATTTCCCGGACTTCCCCGAAAAGGGAACACCTGTGACTGAAGAGAGCTGCGTGGAGTTGTCTCTCGAGCTCCCCCACGCACTGACAATGGTTCCGGAATCCTGAGCGTGGGGAGGTTCCACCAAAGGTCGGCAGCGCGTGGGTTCTAACGGAATGCCTAAGCTCGTCTCCCCTGAGGGTTTTCCTAATGTCTCTGTGCCAGGGAAAGCTAGGGGTGATTGCAGGCAATCCCAGTGACCGAGGCTGCCTCCCCAAGGTCAGGGAAGGTATTTCCCGGACTTCCCCGAACAGGGAACACCTGTGACTGAAGAGAGCTGCGTGGAGTTGTCTCTCGAGCTCCCCCACGCACTGACAATGGTTCCGGAATCCTGAGCGTGGGGATGTTCCACCAACGGTCGGCAGCGCGTGGGTTCTAACGGAATACGTAAGCTCGTCTCCCCTGAGGGTTTTCAAACTGTCTCTGTGCCAGGGAATGCTAGGAGTGATTGCAGGCAATCCCAGTGACCGACTCTGCCTCCCCAAGGTCAGGGAAGGTATTTCCCGGACTTCCCCGAACAGAGAACACCTGTGACTTAAGAGAGCCTCGTGGAGTTGTCTCTCGAGCTCCCCCACGCACTGACAATGGTTCCGGAATCCTGAGCGTGGGGAGGTTCCGCCAACGGTCGGCAGCGCGGGGGATCTAACCGAATGCCTAAGCTCGTCTCCCCTGAGGGTTTTCCTAATGTCTCTGTGCCAGGGAATGCTAGGGGTGATTGCAGGATATCCCAGTGACCGAGGCTGCTTCGCCAAGTTCAGGGAAGTTATTTCCCGGACTTCCCCGAACAGGGAACACCTGTGACTGAAGAGAGCTGCGTGGAGTTGTCTCTCGAGCTCCCCCACGCACTGACAATGGTTCCGGAATCCTGAGCGTGGGGAGGTTCCACCAACGGTCGGCAGCGCGTGGGTTCTAACGGAATGCCTAAGCTCGTCACCCCTGAGGGTTTTCCTAATATCTCTGTGCCAGGGAATGCTAGGGGTGATTGCAGGCAATCCCAGTGACCGAGGCTGCCTCCCCAAGGTCAGGGAAGGTATTTCCCGGACTTCCCCGAACAGGGAACACCTGTGACTGAAGAGAGCTGCGTGGAGTTGTCTCTCGAGCTCCCCCACGCACTGACAATGGTTCCGGAATCCTGAGCGTGGGGAGGTTCCACCAACGGTCGGCAGCGCGTGGGTTCTAACGGAATGCATAAGCTCGTCTCCCCTGAGGTTTTTCCAAATGTCTCTGTGCCAGGAAATGCTAGGGGTGATTGCAGGATATCCCAGTGTCCGAGGCTGCCTCCCCAAGGTCAGGGAAGGTATTTCCCGGACTTGCCCGAACAGGGAACACCTGTGACTGAAGAGAGCTGCGTGGAGTTGTCTCTCGAGATCCCCCACGCACTGACAATGGTTCCGGAATCCTGAGCGTGGGGAGGTTCCACCAACGGTCGGCAGCGCGTGGGTTCTAACGGAATGCCTAAGCTCGTCTCCCCTGAGGGTTTTCCAAATGTCTCTGTGCCAGGAAATGCTAGGGGTGATTGCAGGATATCCCAGTGACCGAGGCTGCCTCCCCAAGATCAGGGAAGGTATTTCCCGGACTTCCCCGAACAAGGAAAACCTGTGACTGAAGAGAGCTGCGTGGAGTTGTCTCTCGAGCTCCCCCACGCACTGACAATGGTTCCGGAATCCTGAGCGTGGGGAGGTTCCACCAACGGTCGGCAGCGCGTGGGTTCTAACGGAATGCCTAAGCTCGTCTCCCCTGAGGGTTTTCCTAATGTCTCTCTGCCAGGGAATTCTAGGGGTTATTGCAGGATATCCCAGTGACCGAGGCTGCCTCCCCAAGGTCAGGGAAGGTTTTTCCCGGACTTCCCCGAACAGGGAACACCTGTGACTGAAGAGAGCTGCGTGGAGTTGTCTCTCGAGCTCCCCCACGCACTGACAATGGTTCCGGAATCCTGAGCGTGGGGAGGTTCCACCAACGGTCGGCAGCGCGTGGGTTCTAACGGAATGCCTAAGCTCGCCTCCCCTGAGGGATTTCCTAATTTCTCTGGGCCAGAGTATGCTAGGGGTGATTGCAGGCAATCCCAGTGACCGAGGCTGCCTCCCCAAGGTCAGGGAAGGTATTTCCCGTACTTCCCCGAACAGGGAACACCTGTGACTGTAGAGAGCTGCGTGGAGTTGTCTCTCGAGCTCCCCCACGCACTGACAATGGTTCCGGAATCCTGAGCGTGGGGAGGTTCCACCAACCGTCGGCAGCGCGTGGGTTCTAACGGAATGCCTAAGCTCGTCTCCCCTGAGGGTTTTCCTAATGTCTCTGTGCCAGGGAATGCTAGGGGTGATTGCAGGATATCCCAGTGACCAAGGCTGCCTCCCCAAGGTCAGGGAAGTTATTTCCCGGACTTCCCCGAACAGGGAACACCTGTGACTGAAGGGAGCTGCGTGGAGTTGTCTCTCGAGCTCCCCCACGCACTGACAATGGTTCCGGAATCCTGAGCGTGGGAAGGTTCCACCAACGGTCGGCAGCGCGAGGGTTCTAACGGAATGCCTAAGCTCGTCTCCCCTGATGGTTTTCCTAATTTCTCTGTGCCAGGGAATGTTAGGGGTGATTGCAGCAATCCCAGTGACCGAGGCTGCCTCCCCAAGGTCAGGGAAGGTATTTCCCGGACTTCCCCGAACAGGGAACACCTGTGAATGAAGAGAGCTGCGTGGAGTTGTCTCTCGAGCTCACCCACGCACTGACAATGTTTCCGGAATCCTGAGAGTGGGGAGGTTCCACCAACGGTCGGCAGCGCGTGGGTTCTAACGGAATGCCTAAGCTCGTCTCCCCTGAGGGTTTTCCTAATGTCTCTGTGCCAGGGAAAGCTAGGGGTGATTGCAGGCAACCCCAGTGACCGAGGCTGCCTCCCCAAGGTCAGGGAAGGTATTTCCCGGACTTCCCCGAACAGGGAACACCTGTGACTGAAGAGAGCTGCGTGGAGTTGTCTCTCGAGCTCCCCCACGCACTGACAATGGTTCCGGAATCCTGAGCGTGGGGAGGTTCCACCAACTGTCGGCAGCGCGTGGGTTCTAATGGAGTGCCTAAGCTCTTCTCCCCTGAGGATTTTCCTAATGTCTCCGTGACAGGGAATGCTAGGGGTGATTGCAGGATATACCAGTGACCGAGGCTGCCTCCCCAAGGTCAGGGAAGGTATTTCCCGGACTTCCCCGAACAGTGAACACCTGTGACTGAAGAGAGCTGCGTGGAGTTGTCTCTCGAGCTCCCCCACGCACTGACAATGGTTCCGGAATCCTGAGCGTGGGGAGGTTCCACCAACGGTCGGCAGCGCGTGGGTTCTAACGGAATGCCTAAGCTCGTCTCCCCTGAGGCTTTTCCTAATATCTCTGGGCCAGGGAATGCTAGGGCTGATTGCAGGATATCCCTGTGACCGAGGCGGCCCCCACGGTCAGGGAAGGTATTTCCCGGACTTCCCCGAACAGGGAACACCTGTGACTGAAGAGAGCTGCGTGGAGTTGTCTCTCGAGCTCCCCCACGCACTGACAATGGTTCCGGAATCCTGAGCGTGGGGAGGTTCCACCAAAGGTCGGCAGCGCGTGGGTTCTAACGGAATGCCTAAGCTCGTCTCCCCTGAGGGTTTTCCTAATGTCTCTGTGCCAGGGAAAGCTAGGGGTGATTGCAGGCAATCCCAGTGACCGAGGCTGCCTCCCCAAGGTCAGGGAAGGTATTTCCCGGACTTCCCCGAACAGGGAACACCTGTGACTGAAGAGAGCTGCGTGGAGTTGTCTCTCGAGCTCCCCCACGCACTGACAATGGTTCCGGAATCCTGAGAGTGGGGAGGTTCCACCAACGGTCGGCAGCGCGTGGGTTCTAACGGAATACGTAAGCTCGTCTCCCCTGAGGGTTTTCAAACTGTCTCTGTGCCAGGGAATGCTAGGAGTGATTGCAGGCAATCCCAGTGACCGACGCTGCCTCCCCAAGGTCAGGGAAGGTATTTCCCGGACTTCCCCGAACAGAGAACACCTGTGACTTAAGAGAGCCTCGTGGAGTTGTCTCTCGAGCTCCCCCACGCACTGACAATGGTTCCGGAATCCTGAGCGTGGGGAGGTTCCGCCAACGGTCGGCAGCGCGGGGGTTCTAACCGAATGCCTAAGCTCGTCTCCCCTGAGGGTTTTCCTAATGTCTCTGTGCCAGGGAATGCTAGGGGTGATTGCAGGATATCCCTGTGACCGAGGCGGCCCCCACGGTCAGGGAAGGTATTTCCCGGACTTCCCCGAACAGGGAACACCTGTGACTGAAGAGAGCTGCGTGGAGTTGTCTCTCGAGCTCCCCCACGCACTGACAATGGTTCCGGAATCCTGAGCGTGGGGAGGTTCCACCAACGGTCGGCAGCGCGTGGGTTCTAACGGAATGCCTAAGCTCGTCTCCCCTGAGGGTTTTCCTAATGTCTCTGTGCCAGGGAAAGCTAGGGGTGATTGCAGGCAACCCCAGTGACCGAGGCTGCCTCCCCAAGGTCAGGGAAGGTATTTCCCGGACTTCCCCGAACAGGGAACACCTGTGACTGAAGAGAGCTGCGTGGAGTTGTCTCTCGAGCTCCCCCACGCACTGACAATGGTTCCGGAATCCTGAGCGTGGGGAGGTTCCACCAACGGTCGGCAGCGCGTGGGTTCTAATGGAGTGCCTAAGCTCTTCTCCCCTGAGGATTTTCCTAATGTCTCCGTGACAGGGAATGCTAGGGGTGATTGCAGGATATACCAGTGACCGAGGCTGCCTCCCCAAGGTCAGGGAAGGTATTTCCCGGACTTCCCCGAACAGTGAACACCTGTGACTGAAGAGAGCTGCGTGGAGTTGTCTCTCGAGCTCCCCCACGCACTGACAATGGTTCCGGAATCCTGAGCGTGGGGAGGTTCCACCAACGGTCGGCAGCGCGTGGGTTCTAACGGAATGCCTAAGCTCGTCTCCCCTGAGGCTTTTCCTAATATCTCTGGGCCAGGGAATGCTAGGGCTGATTGCAGGATATCCCTGTGACCGAGGCGGCCCCCACGGTCAGGGAAGGTATTTCCCGGACTTCCCCGAACAGGGAACACCTGTGACTGAAGAGAGCTGCGTGGAGTTGTCTCTCGAGCTCCCCCACGCACTGACAATGGTTCCGGAATCCTGAGCGTGGGGAGGTTCCACCAAAGGTCGGCAGCGCGTGGGTTCTAACGGAATGCCTAAGCTCGTCTCCCCTGAGGGTTTTCCTAATGTCTCTGTGCCAGGGAAAGCTAGGGGTGATTGCAGGCAATCCCAGTGACCGAGGCTGCCTCCCCAAGGTCAGGGAAGGTATTTCCGGGACTTCCCCGAACAGGGAACACCTGTGACTGAAGAGAGCTGCGTGGAGTTGTCTCTCGAGCTCCCCCACGCACTGACAATGGTTCCGGAATCCTGAGCGTGGGGAGGTTCCACCAACGGTCGGCAGCGCGTGGGTTCTAACGGAATACGTAAGCTCGTCTCCCCTGAGGGTTTTCAAACTGTCTCTGTGCCAGGGAATGCTAGGAGTGATTGCAGGCAATCCCAGTGACCGACTCTGCCTCCCCAAGGTCAGGGAAGGTATTTCCCGGACTTCCCCGAACAGAGAACACCTGTGACTTAAGAGAGCCTCGTGGAGTTGTCTCTCGAGCTCCCCCACGCACTGACAATGGTTCCGGAATCCTGAGCGTGGGGAGGTTCCGCCAACGGTCGGCAGCGCGGGGGATCTAACCGAATGCCTAAGCTCGTCTCCCCTGAGGGTTTTCCTAATGTCTCTGTGCCAGGGAATGCTAGGGGTGATTGCAGGATATCCCAGTGACCGAGGCTGCTTCGCCAAGTTCAGGGAAGTTATTTCCCGGACTTCCCCGAACAGGGAACACCTGTGACTGAAGAGAGCTGCGTGGAGTTGTCTCTCGAGCTCCCCCACGCACTGACAATGGTTCCGGAATCCTGAGCGTGGGGAGGTTCCACCAACGGTCGGCAGCGCGTGGGTTCTAACGGAATGCCTAAGCTCGTCACCCCTGAGGGTTTTCCTAATATCTCTGTGCCAGGGAATGCTAGGGGTGATTGCAGGCAATCCCAGTGACCGAGGCTGCCTCCCCAAGGTCAGGGAAGGTATTTCCCGGACTTCCCCGAACAGGGAAAACCTGTGACTGAAGAGAGCTGCGTGGAGTTGTCTCTCGAGCTCCCCCACGCACTGACAATGGTTCCGGAATCCTGAGCGTGGGGAGGTTCCACCAACGGTCGGCAGCGCGTGGGTTCTAACGGAATGCCTAAGCTCGTCTCCCCTGAGGTTTTTCCAAATGTCTCTGTGCCAGGAAATGCTAGGGGTGATTGCAGGATATCCCAGTGTCCGAGGCTGCCTCCCCAAGGTCAGGGAAGGTATTTCCCGGACTTGCCCGAACAGGGAACACCTGTGACTGAAGAGAGCTGCGTGGAGTTGTCTCTCGAGATCCCCCACGCACTGACAATGGTTCCGGAATCCTGAGCGTGGGGAGGTTCCACCAACGGTCGGCAGCGCGTGGGTTCTAACGGAATGCCTAAGCTCGTCTCCCCTGAGGGTTTTCCAAATGTCTCTGTGCCAGGAAATGCTAGGGGTGATTGCAGGATATCCCAGTGACCGAGGCTGCCTCCCCAAGATCAGGGAAGGTATTTCCCGGACTTCCCCGAACAAGGAAAACCTGTGACTGAAGAGAGCTGCGTGGAGTTGTCTCTCGAGCTCCCCCACGCACTGACAATTTTTCCGGAATCCTGAGCGTGGTGAGGTTCCACCAATAGTCGGCAGCGCGTGGGTTCTAACGGAAAGCCTAAGCTCGTCTTCCCTGAGGGTTTTCCTAATGTCTCTGTGCCAGGGAATGCTAGGGCGGTTTGCAGGATATCCCAGTGACAGAGGCTGCTTCCCCAAGGTCAGGGAAGGTATTTCTCGGACTTCCCCGAACAGGGAACACTTGTGACTGAAGAGAGCTGCGTGGAGTTGTCTCTCGAGCTCCCCCACGCCCTGACAATGGTTCCGGAATCCTGAGCGTGGGGATATGCCACCAACGGTGGGCAGCGCGTGGGTTCTAACGGAATGCCTATGCTCGTTTCCCCTGAGGCTTTTCCTAATGTCTCTGTGCCAGGGAATGCTAGGGTGGTTTGCAGGATATTCCAGTGACAGAGGCTACCTACCCAAGGTCAGGGAAGGTATTTCACGGACTTCCCCGGACAGGGAAAACCTGTGACTGAAGAGAGCTGCGTGGAGTTGTCTCTCGTGCTCCCCAACGCACTGACAATGGTTCCGGAATCCTGAGCGTGGGGAGGTTCCACCAACGGTCGGCAGAGCGTGGGTTCTAACGGAAAGACTAAGCTCGTCTCCCCTGAGGGTTTTCCTAATGTCTCTGTGCCAGGGAATGCTAGGGGGGTTTGCAGGTTATCCCAGTGACAGCGGCTGCCTCACCAAGATCAGGGAAGTTATTTCTCGGACTTCCCCGAACAGGGAACACCTGTGACTGAAGAGAGCTGCGTGGAGTTGTCTCTCGAGCTCCCCCACGCACTGACAATGGTTCCGGAATCCTGAGCATGGGGAGGTTCCACCAACGGTCGACAGCGCGTGGGTTCTAACGGAAAGCCTAAGCTCGTCTCCCCTGAGGGTTTTCCTAATGTCTCTGTGCCAGGGAATGCTAGGGGGTTTTGCATGATATCCCAGTGACAGATGCTGCCTCCCCAAGGTCAGGGAAGGTATTTCTCGGACTTCCCCGAACAGGGAACACCTGTGACTGAAGAGTGCTGCGTGGAGTTGTCTCTCGAGCTCCCCCACGCACTGACAATGGTTCCGGAATCCTGAGCTTGGGGAGGTTCCACCAACGGTCGGCAGCGCGTGTGTTCTAACGGAAAGCCTAAGCTTGTCTCCCCTGAGAATTTTCCTAGTATCTCTGTGCCAGGGAATGCTAGGGGGTTTGCAGTATATCCCACTGACAGAGGCTGCCACCCAAGGTCACGGAAGATATTTCTCGGACTTCCCCGAACAGGGAACACCTGTGACTGAAGAGAGCTGCGTGGAGTTGTCTCTTGAGATCCCCCACGCACTGACAATGGTTCCGGAATCCTGAGCGTGGGGAGGTTCCACCAACGGTCGGCAGCGCGTGGGTTCTATCGGAAAGCCTAAGCTCGTCTCCCCTGAGGTTATTCCTAATGTCTCTGTGCCAGGGAATGCTTCGGGTGTTTGCAGGTTATCCCAGTGACAGAGGCTACCTCCCCAAGTTCAGGGAAGTTATTTCTCGGACTTCCCCGAACAGGGAACACCTGTGACTGAAGAGAGCTGCGTGGAGTTGTCTCTCGAGCTCCCCCACGCACTGACAATGGTTCCGGAATCCTGAGCGTGGGGAGGATCCACCAACTGTCGGCAGCGCTTGGGTTCTAACGGAAAGCCTAAGCTCGTCTCCCGTGATGGTTTTCCTAATGTTTCTGTGCCAGGGAATGCTTCGGGGGTTTGCAGGATATCCCAGGAACAGAGGTTGCCTCCCCAAGGTCAGGGAAGGTACTTCTCGGACTTCCCCGGACAGGGAACACCTGTGACTGAAGAGAGCTCCGTGGAGTTGTCTCTCGTGCTCCCCAACGCACTGACAGTTGTTCCGAAACCTGAGCGTGGGGAGGTTCCACCAACGGTCGGCAGCGCGTGGGTTCTAACGGAAAGCCTAATCTCGTCTCCCCTGAGGATTTTCCTAATGTCTCTGTGCCAGGGAATGCTAGGGGGGTTTGCAGGATATCCCAGTGACAGCGTCTGCCTCCCCAAGATCAGGGAAGTTATTTCTCGGACTTCCCCAAACACTGAGCACCTGTGACTGAAGAGAGCTGCATGGAGTTGTCTCTCGAGCTCCCCCACGCACTGACAATGTTTCCGGAATCCTGAGCGTGGGGAGGTTCCACCAACGGTCGGCAGCGCTTAGGTTCTAACGGAAAGCCTCAGCTCGTCTCCCTTGAGGGTTTTCCTAATGTCTCTGTGCCAGAGAATGCTAGGGGTGTTTACAGGATATCCCAGTGACAGAGGCTGCCTCCCCAACGTCAGGGAAGGTATTTCTCGGACTTCCCCGTACAGGGAACACCTGTGACTGAAGAGAGCTGCGTGGAGTTGTCTCTCGAGCTCCCCCACGCACTGACAATGGTTCCGGAATCCTGAGATTGGGGAGGTTCCACCAACGGTCGGCAGCGCGTGGGTTCTAACGGAAAGCCTAACCTCGTCTCCCCTGAGGGTTTTCCTAATGTCTCTGTGCCAGGGAATGCTAGGGGTGTTTGCAGGATATCCCAGTGACAGAGGATGCCTCCCCAATTTCAGGGAAGTTATTTCTCGTACTTCCCCAAACAGGGAACACCTGTGACTGAAGAGAGCTGCGTGGAGTTGTCTCTCGAGGTCCCCCACGCACTGACAATTGTTCCGGAATCCTGAGCGTGGGGAGTTTCCACCAACGGTCGGCAGCGAGTGGGTTCTAACGGAAAGCCTAAGCTCGTCTCCCCTGAGGGTTTTCCTAATGTCTCTGTGCCAGGGAATGCTAGGGGGGTTTGCAGGATATCCCAGTGACAGAGGCTGCCTCCCCAAGGTCAGGGAAGGTACTTCTCGAACTTCCCAGAACAGGGAAAACCTGTGACTGAGGAGAGCTGCGTGGAGTTGTCTCTCGAGCTCCCCCACGCACTGACAATGGTTCCGGAATCCTGAGCGTGGGGAGGTTCCACCAACGGTCGGCAGTGCGTGGGTTCTAACGGAAAGCCTAAGCTCGTCTCCCCTGAGGGTTTTCCTAATGTCTCTGTGCCAGGGAATGCTAGGGGTGTTTGCAGGATATCCCAGTGACAGAGGCAGCCTCCCCAAGTTCAGGGAAGGTATTTCTCGGACTTCACCGAACAGGGAACACCTGTGACTGAAGAGAGCTGCGTGGAGTTGTCTCTCGAGCTCCCCCACGCACTGACAATGGTTCCGGAATCCTGAGCGTTGGGAGGTTCCACCAACGGTCGGCAGGGCTTGGGTTCTAACGGAAAGCCTAAGCTCGTCTCCCCTGAGGGTTTTCCTAATGTCTCTGTGCCAGGGAATGCTAGGGGGGTTTGCAGGTATCCCAGTGACAGAGGCTGCCTCCCCAAGGTCAGGGAAGTTACTTCTCGAACTTCCCCGAACAGGGAAAACCTGTGACTGAAGAGAGCTGCGTGGAGTTGTCTCTCGAGCTCCCCCACGCACTGACAATGGTTCAGGAATCCTGAGCGTGGGGAAGTTCCACCAACGGTCGGCAGCGCGTGGGTTCTAACGGAAAGCCTAAGATCGCCTCCCCTGAGGGTTTTCCTAATGTCTGTGTGACAGGGAATGCTAGGGGGGTTTGCAGGATATCCCAGTGATAGAGGCTGCCTCCCCAAGGTCAGGGAAGCTATTTCTCGTACTTCCCCGAACAGGGAACACCTGTGACTGAAGAGAGCTGCGTGGAGTTATCTCTCGAGCTCCCCCACGCACTGACAATGGTTCCGGAATCCTGAGCGTGGGGAGATGCCACCAACGGTGGGCAGCGCGTGGGTTCTAACGGAATGCCTATGCTCGTCTCCCCTGAGGCTTTTCCTAATGTCTCTGTGCCAGGTAATGCTAGTGGGGTTTGCAGGATATCCCAGTGACAGAGACTGCCTCCCCAAGGTCAGGGAAGGTATTTCACGGACTTCCCCGGACAGGGAACACCTGTGACTGAAGAGAGCTGTGTGGAGTTGTCTCTCGTGCTCTCCAACGCACTGACAATTGTTCCGGAATCCTGAGCGTGGGGAGGTTCCACCAACGGTCGGCAGCGCGTGGGTTCTAACGGAAAGCCTAAGCTCGTCTCCCCTGAGGCTTTTCCTAATGTCTCTGTGCCAGGGAATGCTAGGGGGGTTTGCAGGATATCCCAGTGGCAGCGGCTGCCTCCCCAACGTCAGGGAAGGTATTTCTCGGACTTCCCCGAACAGGGAACACCTGTGACTGAAGAGAGCTGCGTGGAGTTGTCTCTCGAGCTCCCCCACGCACTGACAATGGTTCCGGAATCCTGAGATTGGGGAGGTTCCACCAACGGTCGGCAGCGCGTGGGTTCTAACGGAAAGCCTAACCTCGTCTCCCCTGAGGGTTTTCCTAATGTCTCTGTGCCAGGGAATGCTAGGGGTGTTTGCAGGATATCCCAGTGACAGAGGATGCCTCCCCAATTTCAGGGAAGTTATTTCTCGTACTTCCCCAAACAGGGAACACCTGTGACTGAAGAGAGCTGCGTGGAGTTGTCTCTCGAGGTCCCCCACGCACTGACAATTGTTCCGGAATCCTGAGCGTGGGGAGTTTCCACCAACGGTCGGCAGCGAGTGGGTTCTAACGGAAAGCCTAAGCTCGTCTCCCCTGAGGGTTTTCCTAATGTCTCTGTGCCAGGGAATGCTAGGGGGGTTTGCAGGATATCCCAGTGACAGAGGCTGCCTCCCCAAGGTCAGGGAAGGTACTTCTCGAACTTCCCAGAACAGGGAAAACCTGTGACTGAGGAGAGCTGCGTGGAGTTGTCTCTCGAGCTCCCCCACGCACTGACAATGGTTCCGGAATCCTGAGCGTGGGGAGGTTCCACCAACGGTCGGCAGCGCGTGGGTTCTAACGGAAAGCCTAAGCTCGTCTCCCCTGAGGGTTTTCCTAATGTCTCTGTGCCAGGGAATGCTAGGGGTGTTTGCAGGATATCCCAGTGACAGAGGCAGCCTCCCCAAGTTCAGGGAAGGTATTTCTCGGACTTCACCGAACAGGGAAAACCTGTGACTGAAGAGAGCTGCGTGGAGTTGTCTCTCGAGCTCCCCCACGCACTGACAATGGTTCCGGAATCCTGAGCGTTGGGAGGTTCCACCAACGGTCGGCAGGGCTTGGGTTCTAACGGAAAGCCTAAGCTCGTCTCCCCTGAGGGTTTTCCTAATGTCTCTGTGCCAGGGAATGCTAGGGGGGTTTGCAGGTATCCCAGTGACAGAGGCTGCCTCCCCAAGGTCAGGGAAGTTACTTCTCGGACTTCCCCGAACAGGGAAAACCTGTGACTGAAGAGAGCTGCGTGGAGTTGTCTCTCGAGCTCCCCCACGCACTGACAATGGTTCAGGAATCCTGAGCGTGGGGAAGTTCCACCAACGGTCGGCAGCGCGTGGGTTCTAACGGAAAGCCTAAGATCGCCTCCCCTGAGGGTTTTCCTAATGTCTGTGTGACAGGGAATGCTAGGGGGGTTTGCAGGATATCCCAGTGATAGAGGCTGCCTCCCCAAGGTCAGGGAAGCTATTTCTCGTACTTCCCCGAACAGGGAACACCTGTGACTGAAGAGAGCTGCGTGGAGTTATCTCTCGAGCTCCCCCACACACTGACAATGGTTCCGGAATCCTGAGCGTGGGGAGATGCCACCAACGGTGGGCAGCGCGTGGGTTCTAACGGAATGCCTATGCTCGTCTCCCCTGAGGCTTTTCCTAATGTCTCTGTGCCAGGTAATGCTAGTGGGGTTTGCAGGATATCCCAGTGACAGAGACTGCCTCCCCAAGGTCAGGGAAGGTATTTCACGGACTTCCCCGGACAGGGAACACCTGTGACTGAAGAGAGCTGTGTGGAGTTGTCTCTCGTGCTCTCCAACGCACTGACAATTGTTCCGGAATCCTGAGCGTGGGGAGGTTCCACCAACGGTCGGCAGCGCGTGGGTTCTAACGGAAAGCCTAAGCTCGTCTCCCCTGAGGCTTTTCCTAATGTCTCTGTGCCAGGGAATGCTAGGGGTTTTGCAGGATATCCCAGTGACAGCGGCTGCCTCCCCAAGATCAGGGAAGTTATTTCTCGGACTTCCCCGAACAGGGAACACCTGTGACTGAAGAGAGCTGCGTGGAGTTGTCTCTCGAGCTCCCCCACGCACTGACAATGTTTCCGGAATCCTGAGCGTGGGGAGGTTCCACCAACGGTCGGCAGTGCGTGGGTTCTAACGGAAAGCCTAAGCTCATCTCCCCTGAGGGTTTTCCTAATTTCTCTGTGCCAGGGAATGCTAGGGGGGTTTGCAGGATATCCCAGTGAGAGAGGCGGTCTCCCCAAGATCAGGGAAGTTATTTCTCGGACTTCCCCGAACAGGGAACACCTGTGACAGAAGAGAGCTGCGTGGAGTTGTCTCTCGAGCTCCCCCACGCACTGACAATTTTTCCGGAATCCTTAGCGTGGGGAGGTTCCACCCACTGTCGGCAGCGCGTGGGTACTAACGGAAAGCCTAAGATCGCCTCCCCTGAGGGTTTTCCTAATTTCTCTGTGCCAGGGAATGCTAGGGGTGTTTCCAGGATATCCCAGTGATAGAGGCTGCCTCCCCAAGGTCAGGGAAGGTATTTCTCGTACTTCCCCGTACAGGGAACACCTGTGAGTGAAGAGAGCTGCGTGGAGTTATCTCTCGAGCTCCCCCACGCACTGACAATGTTTCCGGAATCCTGAGCGTGGGGAGGTTCCACCAACGGTCGGCAGCGCGTGGGTTCTAACGGAAAGCCTAAGCTCGTCTCCGCTGAGGTTATTCCTAATATCTCTGTGCCAGGGAATGCTTCGGGGGTTTGCAGGATATCCCAGTGACAGAGGCTGCCTCCCCAAGGTCAGGGAATGTACTTCTCGGACTACCCCGAACAGGGAACACCTGTGACTGAAGAGAGATGTGTGGAGTTGTCTCTCGAGCTCCCCCACGCACTGACAACGGTTCCGGAATCCTGAGCGTGGGGAGGTTCCACCAAAGGTCGGCAGCGCGTGGGTTCTAACGGAAAGCCTAATCTCGTCTCCCCTGAGGGTTTTCCTAATGTCTCTGTGCCAGGGAATGCTAGGGGTGTTTGCAGGATATCCCAGTGTCAGAGGCTGCCTCCCCAAGGTCAGGGAAGATATTTCTCAGACTTCCCCGAACAGGGAACACCTGTGACTTAAGAGAGCTGCGTGGAGTTGTCTCTCGAGCTCCCCCACGCACTGACAATGGTTCCGGAATCCTGAGAGTGGGGAGGTTCCACCAACGGTCGGCAGCACGTGGGTTCTAACGGAAAGCCTAAGCTCGTCTCCCCTGAGGGTTTTCCTAATGTCTCTGTGCCAGGGAATGCTAGGGGGGTTTGCAGGATATCCCAGTGACAGAGGCTGCCTCCTCAACGTCAGGGAAGGTACTTCTCGGACATCCCCGAACAGGGAACACCTGTGACTGAAGAGAGCTGTGTGGAGTTGTCTCTCGTGCTCTCCAAAGCACTGACAATTGTTCCGGAATCCTGAGCGTGGGGAGGTTCCACCAACGTTCGGCAGCGCGTGGGTTCTAACGGAAAGCCTAAGCTCGTCTCCCCTGAGGGTTTTCCTAATGTCTCTGTGCCAGGGAATGCTAGGGGGGTTTGCAGGATATCCCAGTGACAGCGGCTGCCTCCCGAAGTTCAGGGAAGTAATTTCTCGGACTTCCCCGAACAGGGAACACCTGTGACTGAAGAGAGCTGCGTGGAGTTGTCTCTCGAGCTCCCCCACGCACTGACAATGGTTCCGGAGTCCTGAGCGTGGGGAGATGCCACCAACGGTGGGCAGCGCGTGGGTTCTAACGGAATGCCTATGCTCGTCTCCCCTGAGGCTTTTCCTAATGTCTCTGTGCCAGGGAATGCTAGTGGGGTTTGCAGGATATCCCAGTGACAGAGACTGCCTCCCCAAGGTCAGGGAAGGTATTTCACGGACTTCCCCGTACAGGGAACACCTGTGACTGAAGAGAGCTGTGTGGAGTTGTCTCTCGTGCTCTCCAACGCACTGACAATTGTTCCGGAATCCTGAGCGTGGGGAGGTTCCACCAACGGTCGGCAGCGCGTGGGTTCTAACGGAAAGCCTAAGCTCGTCTCCCCTGAGGCTTTTCCTAATGTCTCTGTGCCAGGGAATGCTAGGGGGGTTTGCAGGATATCCCAGTGACAGCGGCTGCCTCCCCAAGATCAGGGAAGTTAATTCTCGGACTTCCCCGAACAGGGAACACCTGTGACTGAAGAGAGCTGCGTGGAGTTGTCTCTCGAGCTCCCCCACGCACTGACAATGTTTCCGGAATCCTGAGCGTGGGGAGGTTCCACCAACGGTCGGCAGCGCGTGGGTTCTAACGGAAAGCCTAAGCTCGTCTCCCCTGAGGGTTTTCCTAATTTCTCTGTGCCAGGGAATGCTAGGGGGGTTTGCAGGATATCCCAGTGAGAGTGGCGGTCTCCCCAAGATCAGGGAAGTTATTTCCCGGACTTCCCCGAACAGGGAACACCTGTGACTGAAGAGAGATGCGTGGAGTTGTCTCTCGAGCTCCCCCACGCACTGACAACGGTTCCGGAATCCTGAGCGTGGGGAGGTTCCACCAAAGGTCGGCAGCGCGTGGGTTCTAACGGAAAGCCTAAACTCGTCTCCCCTGAGGGTTTTAATAATGTCTCTGTGCCAGGGAATGCTAGGGGTTTTTGCAGGATATCCCAGTGACAGAGGCTGCCTCCCCAAGGTCAGGGAAGGTATTTCTCGGACTTCCCCGAACAGGGAACACCTGTGACTGAAGAGAGCTGCGTGGAGTTGTCTCTCGAGCTCCCCCACGTACTGACAATGGTTCTGGAATCCTGAGAGTGGGGAGGTTCCACCAACGGTCGGCAGCACGTGGGTTCTAACGGAAAGCCTAAGCTCGTCTCCCCTGAGGATTTTCCTAATGTCTCTGTGCCAGGGAATGCTAGGGGGGTTTGCAGGATATCCCAGTGACAGAGGCTGCCTCCCCAACGTCAGGGAAGGTACTTCTCGGACTTCCCCGAACAGGGAACACCTGTGACTGAAGAGAGCTGCGTGGAGTTGTCTCTCGAGCTCCCCCACGCACTGACAATTGTTCCGGAATCCTGAGCGTGGGGAGATGCCACCAAAGGTGGGCAGCGCGTCGGTTCTAACGGAATGCCTATGCTCGTCTCCCCTGAGGCTTTTCCTAATGTCTCTGTGCCAGGGAATGCTAGGGTGGTTTGCAGGATATCCCAGTGACAGAGGCTGCCTCCCCAAGGTCAGGGAAGTTATTTCACGGACTTCCCCGGACAGGGAACACCTGTGACTGAAGAGAGCTGTGTGGAGTTGTCTCTCGTGCTCTCCAACGCACTGACAATTGTTCCGGAATCCTGAGTGTGGGGAGGTTCCACCAACGGTCGGCAGCGCGTGGGTTCTAACGGAAAGCCTAAGCTCGTCTCCCCTGAGGGTTTTCCTAATGTCTCTGTGCCAGGGAATGCTAGGGGGGTTTGCAGGATATCCCAGTGACAGCGGCTGCCTCCCCAAGATCAGGGAAGTTATTTCTCGGACTTCCCCGAACAGGGAACACCTGTGACTGAAGAGAGCTGCGTGGAGTTGTCTCTCGAGCTCCCCCACGCACTGACAATGTTTCCGGAATCCTGAGCGTGGGGAGGTTCCACCAACGGTCGGCAGCGCGTGGGTTCTAACGGAAAGCCTAAGCTCGTCTCCCCTGAGGGTTTTCCTAATTTCTCTGTGCCAGGGAATGCTAGGGGGGTTTGCAGGATATCCCAGTGAGAGAGGCGGTCTCCCCAAGATCAGGGAAGATATTTCTCGGACTTCCCCGAACAGGGAACACCTGTGACTGAAGAGAGATGCGTGGAGTTGTCTCTCGAGCTCCCCCACGCACTGACAACGGTTCCGGAATCCTGAGCGTGGGGAGGTTCCACCAAAGGTCGGCAGCGCGTGGGTTCTAACGGAAAGCCTAAGCTCGTCTCCCCTGAGGGTTTTAATAATGTCTCTGTGCCAGGGAATGCTAGGGGTTTTTGCAGGATATCCCAGTGACAGAGGCTGCCTCCCCAAGGTCAGGGAAGGTATTTCTCGGACTTCCCCGAACAGGGAACACCTGTGACTGAAGAGAGCTGCGTGGAGTTTTCTCTCGAGCTCCCCCACGTACTGACAATGTTTCCGGAATCCTGAGAGTGGGGAGGTTCCACCAACGGTCGGCAGCACGTGGGTTCTAACGGAAAGCCTAAGCTCGTCTCCCCTGAGGGTTTTCCTAATGTCTCTGTGCCAGGGAATGCTAGGGGGGTTTGCAGGATATCCCAGTGACAGAGGCTGCCTCCCCAACGTCAGGGAAGGTACTTCTCGGACTTCCCCGAACAGGGAACACCTGTGACTGAAGAGAGCTGCGTGGAGTTGTCTCTCGAGCTCCCCCACGCACTGACAATGGTTCCGGAATCCTGAGCCTGGGGAGATGCCACCAAAGGTGGGCAGCGCGTCGGTTCTAACGGAATGCCTATGCTCGTCTCCCCTGAGGCTTTTCCTAATGTCTCTGTGCCAGGGAATGCTAGGGGGGTTTGCAGGATATCCCAGTGACAGAGGCTGCCTCCCCAAGGTCAGGGAAGTTATTTCACGGACTTCCCCGGACAGGGAACACCTGTGACTGAAGAGAGCTGTGTGGAGTTGTCTCTCGTGCTCTCCAACGCACTGACAATTGTTCCGGATTTCTGAGCGTGGGGAGGTTCCACCAACGATCGGCAGCGCATGGGTTCTAATGGAAAGCCTAAGCTCGTCTCCCCTGAGGGTTTTCCTAATGTCTCTGTGCCAGGGAATGCTAGTGGGTTTTGCAGGATATCCCAGTGACAGCGGCTGCCTCCCCAAGATCAGGGAAGTTATTTCTCGGACTTCACCGAACAGGGAACACCTGTGACTGAAGAGAGCTGCGTGGAGTTGTCTCTCGTGCTCCCCCACGCACTGACAATGTTTCCGGAATCCTGAGCGTGGGGAGGTTCCACCAACGGTCGGCAGCGCGTGGGTTCTAACGGAAAGCCTAAGCTCGTCTCCCCTGAGTTTTTTCCTAATTTCTCTGTGCCAGGGAATGCTAGGGGGGTTTACAGGATATCCCAGTGAGAGAGGCGGTCTCCCCAAGATCAGGGAAGTTATTTCTCGGACTTCCCCGAACAGGGAACACCTGTGACTGGAGAGAGCTGCGTGGAGTTGTCTCTCGAGCTCCCCCACGCACTGACAATGTTTCCGGAATCCTGAGCGTGGGGAGGTTCCACCAACGGTCGGCAGCGCGTGGGTTCTAATGGAAAGCCTAAGCTCGTCTCCCCTGAGTTTTTTCCTAATTTCTCTGTGCCAGGGAATGCTAGGGGGGTTTGCAGGATATCCCAGAGAGAGAGGCCGTCTCCCCAAGATCAGGGAAGTTATTTCTCGGACTTCCCCGAACAGGGAACACCTGTGACTGAAGAGAGCTGCGTGGAGTTGTCTCTCGAGCTCCCCCACGCACTGACAATGTTTCCGGAATCCTGAGCGTGGGGAGGTTCCACCCACTGTCGGCAGCGCGTGGGTTCTAACGGAAAACCTAAGCTCGTATCCCCTGAGGATTTTCCTAATTTCTCTGTGCCAGGGAATGCTAGGGGTTTTGCAGGATATCCCAGTGACAGAGGCTGCCTCCACAAGATCAGGGAAGTTATTTCTCGGACTTCCCCGAACAGGGAACAGCTGTGACTGAAGAGAGCTGCGTGGAGTTGTCTCTCGAGCTCCCCCAAAAGCACTGACAATGTTTCCGGAATCCTGAGCGTGGGGAGATGACACCAACGGTGGTCAGCGCGTGGGTTCTAACGGAATGCCTAAGCTCGTCTCCCCTGAGGCTTTTCCTAATTTCTCTGTGCCAGGGAATGCTAGGGGGTTTTGCAGGTTATCCCAGTGACAGAGGCTGCCTCCCCAAGGTCAGGGAAGATATTTCTCGGACTTCCCCGAACATTGAACACCTGTGACTGAAGAGAGCTGCGTGGAGTTGTCTCTCGAGCTTCCCCACGCACTGAAAATGATTCCGGAATCCTGAGCGTGGGGAGGTTCCTCCAACGGTCGGCAGCGCGTGGGTTCTAACGGAAAGCCTAAGCTCGTCTCCCCTGAGGGTTTTTCTAATGTCTCTGTGCCAGGGAATGCTAGGGGGGTTTGCAGGATTTCCCAGTGACAGATGCTGCCTCCCCAAGTTCAGGGAAGGTATTTCTCCGACATCCCCGAACAGGGAACACCTGTGACTGAAGAGAGATGCGTGGAGTTGTCTCTCGAGCTCCCCCACGAACTGACAACGGTTCCGGAATCCTGAGCGTGGGGAGGTTCCACCAAAGGTCGGCAGCGCGTGGGTTCTAACGGAAAGCCTAAGCTCGCCTCCCCTGAGGCTTTTCCTAATGTCTCTGTGCCAGGGAATGCTAGGGGTTTTTGCAGGATATCCCAGTGACAGAGGCTGCCTCCCCAAGGTCAGGGAAATTATTTCTCGGACTTCCCCGATCAGGGAACACCTGTGACTGAAGAGAGCTGCGTGGAGTGTCTCTCGAGCTCCCCCACGCACTGACAATGGTCCCGGAATCCTGAGCGTGGGGAGATGCCACCAAAGGTGGGCAGCGCTTGGGTTCTAACGGAATGCCTATGCTGTCTCCCCTGAGGCTTTTCCTAATGTCTCTGTGCCAGGGAATGCTAGGGGGTTTGCAGGATATCCCAGTGACAGGGGCTGCCTCCCCAAGGTCAGGGAAGTTATTTCACGGACTTCCCCGGACAGGGAACACCTGTGAATGAAGAGAGCTGTGTGGAGTTGTCTCTCGTGCTCTCCAACGCACTGACAATTGTTCCGGATTTCTGAGCGTGGGGAGGTTCCACCAACGATCGGCAGCGCATGGGTTCTAACGGAAAGCCTAAGCTCGTCTCCCCTGAGGGTTTTCCTAATGTCTCTATGCCAGGGAATGCTAGGGGGGTTTGCAGGATATCCCAGTGACAGCGGCTGCCTCCCCAAGATCAGGGAAGTTATTTCTCGGACTTCCCCGAACAGGGAACACCTGTGACTGAAGAGAGATGCGTGGAGTTGTCTCTCGAGCTCCCCCACACACTGACAATGTTTCCGGAATCCTGAGCGTGGGGAGGTTCCACCAACGGTCGGCAGCGCGTGGGTTCTAACGGAAAGCCTAAGCTCGTCTCCCCTGAGGTTATTCCTAATGTCTCTGTGCCAGGGAATGCTTCGGGGGTTTGCAAGTTATCCCAGTGACAAAGGCTGCCTCCCCAAGGTCAGGGAAGGTATTTCTCGGACTTCCCCGAACAGGGAACACCTGTGACTGAAGAGAGCTGCGTGGAGATTTCTCTCGAGATCCCCCACTCACTGACAATGTTTCCGGAATCCTGAGCGTGGGGAGGTTCCCCTACGGTCGGCAGCGCGTGGGTTCTAACGGAAAGCCTAAGCTCGTCTCCCCTGAGGGTTTTCCTAATATCGCTGTGCCAGGGAATGCTAGGGGGGTTTGTAGGATATCCCAGTGTCAGAGGCTGCCTCCCCAAGTTCAGGGAAGGTACTTCACGGACTTCCCCGAACAGGGAACACCTGTGACTGAAGAGAGCTGCGTGGAGTTGTCTCTCGAGCTCCCCCACGCACTGACAATGGTTCCGGAATCCTGAGCGTGGGGAGGTTCCACCAACGGTGGGCAGCACGTGGGTTCTAACGGAATGCCTATGCTCGTTTCCCCTGAGGCTTTTCCTAATGTCTCTGTGCCAGGGAATGCTAGGGGGGTTTGCAGGATATCCCAGTGACAGAGGCTGCCTCCCCAAGTTCAGGGAAGGTACTTATCGGACTTCCCCGAACAGGGAACACCTGTGACTGAAGAGAGCTGCGTGGAGTTGTCTCTCGAGCTCCCCCACGCACTGACAATGTTTCCGGAATCCTGAACTTGGGGAGGTTCCACCAACGGTCGGCAGCGCGTGGGTTCTAACCCAAAGCCTAAGATCGCCTCCCCTGAGGGTTTTCCTAATGTCTGTGTGCCAGGTAATGCTAGGGGGGTTTGCAGGATATCCCAGTGACAGAGGCTGACTCCACAAGGTCAGGGAAGCTTTTTCTCGAACTTCCTCGAACAGGGAACACCTGTGACTGAAGAGAGCTGCGTGGAGTTGTCTCTCGAGCTCCCCCACGCACTGACAATGGTTCCGGAATCCTGAGCGTGGGGAGGTTCCACCAACGGTCGGCAGCGCGTGGGTTCTAACGGAAAGCCTAAGCTCGACTCCCCTGAGGCTTTTCCTAATGTCTCTCTGCCAGGGAATGCTAGGGGGGTTTGCAGGATATCCCAGTGACAGAAGCTGCCTCCCCAAGGTCAGGGAAGGTATTTCTCGAACTTCCCCGAACATGGAACACCTGTGATTGAAGAGAACTGCGTGGAGTTGTTTCTCGATCTCCCCCACGGACTGACAATGTTTCCGGAATCCTGAGCGTGGGGAGGGACCACCAACGGTCGGCAGCGCGTGGGTTATAACGGAAAGCCTAAGCTCGTCTCCCCTGAGGGTTTTCCTAATGTCTCTGTGCCAGGGAATGCTAGGGGGGTTTGCAGGATATCCCAGTGAAAGCGGCTGCCTCCCCAAGATCAGGGAAGTTATTTCTCGGACTTCCCCGAACAGGGAACACCTGTGACTGAAGAGAGCTGCGTGGAGTTGTCTCTCGAGCTCCCCCACGCACTGACAATGTTTCCGGAATCCTGAGCGTGGGGAGGTTCCACCAACGGTCGGCAGCGCGTGGGTTCTAACGGAAAGCCTAAGCTCGTCTCCCCTGAGGTTATTCCTTATGTCTCTGTGCCAGGGAATGCTTCGGGGGTTTGCAGGTTATCCCAGTGACAAAGGCTGCCTCCCCAAGGTCAGGGAAGGTATTTCTCGGACTTCCCCGAACAGGGAACACCTGTGAATGAAGAGAGCTGCGTGGAGTTTTCTCTCGAGCTCCCCCACGCACTGACAATGGTTCCGGAATCCTGAGCGTGGGGAGGTTCCACCAACGGTCGGCAGCGCGTGGGTACTAACGGAAAGCCTAAGCTCGTCTCACCTGAGTGTTTTCCTAATGTCTCTGTGCCAGGGAATATTCGGGGGTTTGCAGGATATCCCAGTGACAGAGGCTCCTCCCCAAGATCAGGGAAGTTATTTCTCGGACTTCCCCGAACAGGGATCACCTGTGACTGAAGAGAGCTGCGTGGAGTTGTCTCTCGAGCTTCTCCACGCACTGACAATTGTTCCGGAATCCTGAGCGTGGGAGGTTCCTCCAACGGTCGGCAGCGCGTGGGTTCTAACGGAAAGCCTAAGCTCGTCTCCCCTGAGGGTTTTCCTAATGTCTCTGTGCCAGGGAATGCTAGGGGGGTTTGCAGGATATAACAGTGACAGAGGCTGCCTCCCCAAGGTCAGGGAAGGTATTTCTAGGACTTCCCCGAACAGGGAACTCCTGTGACTGAAGAGAGCTGCGTGGAGTTGTCTCTCGAGCTCCCCAAGCACTGACAATATTTCCGGAATCCTGAGCGTGGGGAGGTTCCACCAACGGCCGACAGCGCGTTGATTCTAACAGAAAGCCTAAGCTCGTCTCCCCTGAGGCTTTTCCTAATGTCTCTGTGCCAGGGAATGCTAGGGGGGTTTGCAGTATATCCCAGTGGCAGAGGCTGCCTCCCAAGGTCAGGGAAGGTATTTCTCGGACTTCCCCGAACAGGGAACACCTGTGACTGAAGAGAGCTGCGTGGAGTTTTCTCTCGAGCTCCCCCACGCACTGACAATGGTTCCGGAATCCTGAGCGTGGGGAGATGACACCAACGGTGGGCAGCGCGTGGGTTCTAACGGAATGCCTAAGCTCGTCTCCCCTGAGGCTTTTCCTAATGTCTCTGTGCCAGGGAATGCTAGGGGGGTTTGCAGGATATCCCAGTGACAGAGGCTGCCTCCCCAACATCAGGGAAGGTACTTCTCGGAATTCCCCGAACAGGGAACACCTGTGACTGAAGAGAGCTGCGTGGAGTTGTCTCTCGAGCTCCCCCACGCACTGACAATGGTTCCGGAATCCTGAGCGTGGGGAGATGTCACCAACGGTGGGCAGCGCGTGGGTTCTTACGGAATGCTTATGCTCGTCTCCCCTGAGGCTTTTCCTAATGTCTCTGTGCCAGGGAATGCTAGGGGGGTTTGCAGGATATCCCAGTGACAGAGGCTGCCTCACCAAGGTCAGGGAAGGTTTTTCACGGACTTCCCCGGACAGGGAATACCTGTGACTGAAGAGAGCTGTGTGGAGTTGTCTCTCGTGCTCTCCAACGCACTGAAAATTGTTCCGGAATCCTGAGCGTGGGGAGGTTCCACCAACGGTCGGCAGCGCGTTGGTTCTAACGGAAAGCCTAAGCTCGTCTCCAATGATTGTTTTCCTAATGTCTCTGTGCCAGGGAATGCTAGGGGGGATTGCAGGATACCCCAGTGACAGCGGCTGACTCCCCAAGATCAGGGAAGTTATTTCTTGGACTTCCCCGAACAGGGAACACCTGTGACTGAAGAGAGCTGCGAGGAGTTGTCTCTCGAGCTCCCCCACGCACTGACAATATTTCCGGAATCCTAAGCGTGGGGAGGTTCCACCAACTGTCGGCAGCGTGTGGGTTCTAACGGAAAGCGTAAGCTCGTCTCCCCTGAGGGTTTTCCTAATATCTCTGTGCCAGGGAATGCTAGGGGTGTTTGCAGGATATCCCAGTGTCAGAGGCTGCCTCCCCAAGTTCAGGGAAGGTACTTCTCGGACTTCCCCGAACAGGGAACACCTGTGACTGAAGAGAGCTGCGTGGAGTTGTCTCTCGAGCTCCCCCACACACTGACAATGGTTCCGGAATCCTGAGCGTGGGGAGATGCCACCAACGGTGGGCAGCACGTGGGTTCTAACCGAATGCATATGCTCGTCTCCCCTGAGGCTTTTCCTAATGACTCTGTGCCAGGGAATGCTTCGGGGGTTTGCATGATATCCCAGTGACAGAGGCTGCCTCCCCAAGGTCAGGGAATGAATTTCTCCGACTTCCCCGTACAGGGAACACCTGTGACTGAAGAGAGATGCGTGGAGTTGTCTCTCGAGCTCCCCCACGCACTGACAATATTTCCGGAATCCTGAGCGTGTGGAGGTTCCACCAACGGCCGGCAGCGCGTTGGTTCTAACAGAAAGCCTAAGCTCGTCTCCCCTGAGGCTTTTCCTAATGTCTCTGTGCCAGGGAATACTAGGGGGGTTTGCAGTATATCCCAGTGTCAGAGGCTGCCTCCCAAGGTCAGGGAAGGTATTTCTCGGACTTCCCCGAAGCGGGAACACCTGTGACTGAAGAGAGCTGCGTGGAGTTGTCTCTCGAGGTCCCCCACGCACTGACAATGTTTCCGGAATCCTGAGCGTGGGGAGGTTCCAACAAAGGTCGGCAGCGCTTTGGTTCTAACGGAAAGCCTAAGCTCGTCTCCCTTAAGGGTTTTCCTAATTTCTCGGTGCCAGGAAATGCTAGGGGGGTTTGTAGGATATCCCAGTGACAGAGGCTGCCTCCCCAAGGTCACGGAAAGTATTTCTCGGACTTCCCCGAACAGGGAACACCTGCGAATGAAGAGAGCTGCGTGGAGTTGTCTCTCGACCTCCCCCACGCACTGACAATTTTTTCCGGAATCCTGAGCGTGGGGAGGTTCCACCAACGGTCGGCGGCGCGTGGGTTCTAACGGAAAGCCTAAGCTCGTCTCCCCTGAGGGTTTTCCTATTGTCTCTGTGCCAGGGAATGCTAGGGGGGTTTGCAGGATATCCCAGTGACAGCGGCTGCCTCCCCAAGATCATGTGAAGATATTTCTCGGACTTCCTCGAACAGGGAACACCTGTGACTGAAGAGAGCTGTGTGGAGTTTTCTCTCGAGCTTCCCCACGCACTGACAATGGTTCCGGAATCCTGAGCGTGGGGAGGTTCCACCAACGTTCGGCAGCGCGTGGGATCAAACGGAAAGCCTAAGCTCGTCTCCCCTGAGAGTTTTCCTAATGTCTCTGTACCAGGGAATGCTAGGGGGGTTTGCAGGATATCCCAGTGACAGAGGCTGCCTCCCCAAGGTCAGGGAAGTTATTTCACGGACTTCCCCGGACAGGGAACACCTGTGACTGAAGAGAGCTGCGTGGAGTTGTCTCTCGTGCTCCACAACGCACTGAAAATTGTTCCGGAATCCTGAGCGTGGGGAGGATCCGCCAACGGTCGGCAGCGCGTGGGTTCTAATGGAAAGCCTATGCTCGTCTCCCCTGAGGGTTTTCCTAATGTCTCTGTGCCAGGGAATGCTAGGGGCATTTGCAGGATATCCCAGTGACAGCGGCTGTCTCCCCAAGATCAGGGAAGTTATTTCTCGGACTTCCCCGATCAGGGAACAACTGTGACTGAAGAGAGCTGCGTGGAGTTGTCTCTCGACCTCCCCCACGCACTGATAATGTTTCCGGAATCCTGAGCGTGGGGAGGTTCCACCAACGGTCGGCAACGCGTGGGTTCCAACGGAAAGCCTAAGCTCGTTTCCCCTGATTGTTTTCCTAATGTCTCTGTGCCAGGGAATGCTAGGGGGGTTTGCAGGATATCCCAGTGTCAGTGGCTGCCTACCCAAGATCAGGAAAGGTATTTCTCGGACTTCCCCAAACAGGGAACACCTGTGACTGAGGAGAGCTGCGTGGAGTTTTCTCTCGAGCTCCCCCACGCACTGACAATATTTCCGGAATCCTGAGCGTGGGGAGGTTCCACCAACGGCCGGCAGCGCGTTGGTTCTAACAGAAAGCCTAAGCTCGTCTCCCCTGAGGCTTTTCCTAATGTCTCTGTGCCAGGGAATGCTAGGGGGGTTTGCAGTATATCCCAGTGTCAGAGGCTGCCTCCCAAGGTCAGGGAAGGTATTTCTCGGACTTCCCCGAAGCGGGAACACCTGTGACTGAAGAGAGCTTCGTGGAGTTGTCTCTCGAGATAACCCATGCACTGACAATCGTTCCGGAATCCTGAGCGTGGGGAGGTTCCACCAACGGTCGGCAGCGCGTGGGTTCTAACCGAAAGCCTAAGCTCGTCTCCCCTGAGGGTTTTCCTTATGTCTCTGTGCTAGGGAATGCTAGGGGTGTTTGGAGGATATCCCAGTGACAGAGGCTGCCTCCCCAAGGTCAGGGAAGTTATTTCTCGGACTTCCCCGAACAGGGAACACCTGTGACTGAAGAGAGCTGTGTGGAGTTATCTCTCGAGCTCCCCCACGCACTGACAATGCTTCCGGAATCGTGAGCGTGGGGAGATGCCACCAACGGTGGGCAGCGCGTGGGTTCAAACGGAATGCCTAAGCTCGTCTCCCCTGAGGGTTTTCCTAATTTCTCTGTGCCAGGGAATGCCAGGGGGGTTTGCAGGATATTCCAGTGACAGAGGCTGCCTCCCCAAGGTCAGGGTAGGTATTTCTCGGACTTCCCCGAACAGGGAACACCTGTGACTGAAGAGAGCTGCGTGGAGTTGTCTCTCGAGCTCCCCCACGCACTGACAATGTTTCCAGAATCCTGAGCTTGGGGAGGTTCCACCAACGGTCGGCAGAGCGTGGGTTCTAACGGAAAGCCTTAGCTTGTCTCCCCTGAGGGTTTTCCTAATGTCTCTGTGCCAGGGAATGCTAGGGGGTTTTGCAGGATATCCCAGTGACAGAGGCTGCCTCACCAAGGTCAGGGAAGTTATTTCTCCGACTTCCCCGAACAGGGAACACCTGTGACAGAAGAGAGTTGCGTGGAGTTGTCTCTCGAGCTCCCCCAAGCACTGACAATGTTTCCGGAATCCTGAGCGTGGGGAGGTTCCACCAACGATGGGCAGGGCGTTGGTTCTAACGGAAAGCCTAAGCTCGTCTCCCCTGAGTGTTTTCCTAATGTCTCTGTGCCAGGGAATGTTAGGGGGGTTTGCAGGATATCCCAGTGACAGAGGCTGCCTCCCCAAGGTCAGGGAAGGTATTTCTCGGACTTCCCCGAACAGGGAACACCTGTGACTCAAGAGAGCTGCGTGGAGTTGTCTCTCGTGCTCCCCCAAGCACTGACAATTGTTCCGGACTCTTGAGCGTGGGGAGGTTCCACCAACGGTCGGCAGCGCGTGGGTTCTAACGGAATGCCTAAGCTCGTCTCCCCAGAGGTTATTCCTAATTTCTTTGTGCCAGGGAATGCTTCGGGTGTTTGCAGGTTATCCCAGTGACAGAGGCTGCCTCCCCAAGGTCAGGGAAGGTATTTCTCGGACTTCCTGAACAGGGAACACCTGTGACTGAAGGGAGCTGCGTGGAGTTTTCTCTCGAGCTCCCCCACGCACTGACAATTGTTCCGGACTCTTGAGCGTGGGGAGGTTCCACCAACGGTCGGCAGCGCGTGGGTTCTAACGGAAAGCCTATGCTCGTCTCCCCTGAGGGTTTTCCTAATGTCTCTGTGCCAGGGAATGCTAGGGGCATTTGCAGGATATCCCAGTGACAGCGGCTGTCGCCCCAAGATCAGGGAAGTTATTTCTCGGACTTCCCCGAACAGGGGACAACTGTGACTGAAGAGAGCTGCGTGAAGTTGTCTCTCGAGCTCCCCCAAGCACTGACAATGTTTCCGGAATCCTGATCGTGGGGAGGTTCCAACAACGGTCGGCAGCGCGTTGGTTCTAACGGAAAGCCTAAGCTCGTCTCCCTTAAGGGTTTTCCTAATTTCTCTGTGCCAGGAAATGCTAGGGGGGTTTGCAGGATATCCCAGTGACAGAGGCTGCCTCCCCAAGTTCACGGAAATTATTTCTCGGACTTCCCCGAACAGGGAACACCTGCGAATGAAGAGAGCTGCGTGGAGTTGTCTCTCGACCTCCCCCACGCACTGACAATGTTTCCGGAATCCTGAGCGTGGGGAGGTTCCACCAACGGTCGGCAGCCCTTGGGTTCTAACGGAAAGCCTATGCTCATCTCCCCTGAGGGTTTTCCTAATGTCTCTGTGCCAGGGAATGCTAGGGGCGTTTGGAGGATATCCCAGTGACAGAGGCTGCCTCCCCAAGGTCAGGGAAGGTATTTCTCGGACTTCCCGCAAGAGGGAACACCTGTGACTGAAGAGAGCTGCGTGGAGTTGTCTCTCGAGCTCCCCCACGCACTGACAATGGTTCCGGAATCCTGAGCGTGGGGAGGTTCCAACAACGGTCGGCGGCGCGTGGGTTCTTACGGAAAGCCTAAGCTCGTCTCCCCTGAGGGTTTTCCTATTGTCTCTGTGCCAGGGAATGCTAGGGGGGTTTGCAGGATATCCCAGTGACAGCGGCTGCCTCCCCAAGATCATGGAAGATATTTCTCGGACTTCCTCGAACAGGGAACACCTGTGACTGAAGAGAGCTGTGTGGAGTTTTCTCTCGAGCTTCCCCACGCACTGACAATGGTTCCGGAATCCTGAGCGTGGGGAGGTTCCACCAACGTTCGGCAGCGCGTGGGATAAAACGGAAAGCCTAAGCTCGTCTCCCCTGAGGGTTTTCCTAATGTCTCTGTACCAGGGAATGCTAGGGGGGTTTGCAGGATATCCCAGTGACAGAGGCTGCCTCCCCAAGGTCAGGGAAGTTATTTCACGGACTTCCCCGGACAGGGAACACCTGTGACTGAAGAGAGCTGCGTGGAGTTGTCTCTCGTGCTCCACAACGCACTGAAAATTGTTCCGGAATCCTGAGCGTGGGGAGGATCCACCAACGGTCGGCAGCGCGTGGGTTCTAACGGAAAGCATATGCTCGTCTCCCCTGAGGGTTTTCCTAATGTCTCTGTGCCAGGGAATGCTAGGGGCATTTGCAGGATATCCCAGTGACAGCGGCTGTCTCCCCAAGATCAGGGAAGTTATTTCTCGGACTTCCCCGAACAGGGAACAACTGTGACTGAAGAGAGCTGCGTGAAGTTGTCTCTCGAGCTCCCCCACGCACTGACAATGTTTCCGGAATCCTGAGCGTGGGGAGGTTCCAACAACGGTCGGCAGCGCGTTGCTTCTAACGGAAAGCCTAAGCTCGTCTCCCTTAAGGGTTTTCCTAATTTCTCTGTGCCAGGAAATGCTAGGGGGGTTTGCAGGATATCCCAGTGACAGAGGCTGCCTCCCCAAGGTCACGGAAAGTATTTCTCGGACTTCCCCGAACAGGGAACACCTGCGAATGAAGAGAGCTGCGTGGAGTTGTCTCTCGAGCTTCCCCACGCACTGACAATGTTTCCGGAATCCTGAGCGTGGGGAGGTTCCACCAACGTTCGGCAGCGCGTGGGATCAAACGGAAAGACTTAGCTCGTCTCCCCTGAGGGTTTTCCTAATGTCTCTGTACCAGGGAATGCTAGGGGTGTTTGCAGGATATCCCAGTGACAGAGGCTGCCTCCCCAAGGTCAGGGAAGGTATTTCTCGGACTTCCCCGAACAGGGAACACCTGTGACAGAAGAGAGTTGCGTGGAGTTGTCTCTCGAGCTCCCCCAAGCACTGACAATGTTTCCGGAATCCTGAGTGTGGGGAGGTTCCACCAACGATGGGCAGGGCGTTGGTTCTAACGGAAAGCCTAAACTCATCTCCCCTGAGTGTTTTCCTAATGTCTCTGTGCCAGGGAATGCTAGGGGGGTTTGCAGGATATCCCAGTGACAGAGGCTGCCTCCCCAAGGTCAGGGAAGGTATTTCTCGGACTTCCCCGAACAGGGAACACCATTGACTGAAGAGAGCTGCGTGGAGTTGTCTCTCGAGCTTCCCCACGCACTGACAATGGTTTCGGAATCCTGAGCGTGGGGAGGTTCCACCAACGGTCGGCAGCGCGTGGATTCTATCGGAAAGCCAAAGCTCGTCTCCCCTGAGGTTTATCCTAATGTCTCTGTGCCAGGGAATGCTAGGGGGGTTTGCAGGATATCCCAGTGACACAGACTGCCTCCCCAAGGTCAGGGAAGGTATTTCTCGGACTTCCCCGAACAGGGAACACCTGTGACTGAAGAGAGCTGCGTGGAGTTGTCTCTCGAGCTCCCCCACGCACTGACAATGGTTCCGGAATCCTGAGCGTGGGGAGGTTCCACCAACGGTCGGCAGCGCATGGTATCTAACGGAAAGCCTAAGCTGGTCTCCTTTGAGTATTTTCCTAATATCTCTGTGGCAGGGAATGCTAGGGGGGTTTGGAGGATATCCCAGTGGCAGAGGCGGCCTCCCCAAAGTCAGGGAAGGTATTTCTCGGACTTCCCCGAACAGGGAACACCTGTGACTAAAGAGAGCTGCGTGGAGTTGTCTCTCGAGCTCCCCCACGCAATGAGAATGGTTCCGGAATCCTGAGCGTGGGGAGGGTCCACCAACGGTCGGGAGCGCGTGGGTTCTAACGGAAAGACTAAGCTCGTCTCCCCTGAGTGTTTTCCTAATGTCTCTGTGCCAGGGAATGCCAGGGGGGTTTGCAGGATATCGCAGGGACACAGGCTGCCTCCCCAAGTTCAGGAAAGGTTTTTCTCGGACTTCCCCGAACAGGGAACACCTGTGACTGAAGAGAGCTGCGTGGAGATGTCTCTCTAGTTCCCCAAGCACTGACAATGGTTCCGGAATCCTGAGCATGGTTAGGTTCCACCAACGGTCGGCAGCGCGTGGGTTCTAACGGAAAGCCTAAGCTCGTCTCCCCTGAGGGTTTTCCTAATATCTCTGTGCCAGGGAATGCTAGGGGGGTTTGCAGGATATCCCAGTGACAGAGGCTGCTTCCCCAAGGTCAGGGAATTTATGTCTCGGACTTCCCCGAACAGGGAACACCTGTGACTGAAGAGAGCTGCGTGGAGTTGTCTCTCGAGCTCCCCAACGTACTGACAATTATTCCGGAATCCTGAGCGTGGGGAGGTTCCACCAACGGTCGGCAGCGCGTGGGTTCTAACGGAAAGCCTAAGCTCGTCTCCCCTGAGGGTTTTCCTAATGTCTCTGTGCCAGGGAATGCTAGGGGGGTTTGCAGGATATCCCAGTGACAGAGGCTGCCTCCCCATGGTCAGGGAATGTATTTTTCGGATTTCCCCGAACAGGGAACACCTGTGACTGAAGAGAGCTGCGTGGAGTTGTCTCTCGAGCTCCCTCACGCACTGACAATGTTTCCGAAATCCTGAGCGTGGGGAGGATCCACCAACGGTCGGCATCGCGTGGGTTCTAACGGAATGCCTAAGCTCGTCTCCCCTGAGGGTTTTCCTAATGTCTCTGTGCCAGGGAATGCTAGGGGTGATTGCATTATATCCCAGTGTCCGAGGCTGCCTCCCCAAGGTCAGGGAAGTTATTTCTCGGACTTCCTCTAACAGGGAACACCGGTGACTGAAGAGAGCTGCGTGGAGTTGTCTCTCGAGGTCCTCCACGCACTGACAATGGTTCCGGAATCCTGAGCGTGGGGAGGATCCACCAACGGTCGTCAGCGCGTCGGTTCTAACGGAATACCTAAGCTCGTCTCCCCTGAGTGTTTTCCTAATTTCTCTGTGCCAGGGAATGCTAGGGGTGATTGCAGGATATCCCAGTGTCCGAGGCTGCCTCCCCAAGTTCAGGGAAGGTATTTCTAGGACTTCCCCGAACAGGGAACACCTGTGACTGAAGAGAGCTGCGTGGAGTTGTCTCTCGAGATCCCCAAGCACTGAAAATTGTTCCGGAATCCTGAGCGTTCGGAGGTTCCACCAACGGTCGGCAGCGCGTGGGTTCTAACGGAAAGCTTAAGCTCGTCTACCCTGAGGTTTTTCCTAATGTCTTTGTGCCAGGGAATGCTAGGGGGGTTTGCAGGATATCCCAGTGACAGGGGCTGCCTCCCCAATGTCAGGGAAGGTATTTCTCGGACTTCCCCGAACAGGGAACACCTGTGACTGAAGAGACCTGCATGGAGTTGTCTCTCGAGCTCCCCCACACACTGACAATGTTTCCGGAATCCTGAGCGTGGAGAGGTTCCAGCAACGGTCGGCAGCGCGTGGGTTCTAACGGAAAGCCTAAGCTCGTCTCCCCTGAGGGTTTTCCTAATGTCTCTCTGCCAGGGAATGCTAGGGGGGATTGCAGGATATCCCAGTGACAGAGGCTGCCTCACCAAGGTCAGGAAAGTTATTTCTCGGACTTCCCCGAACAGGGAACACCTGTGACTGAAGAGAGCTGCGTGGAATTTTCTCTCGAGATCCACACGCACTGACAATTGTTCCGGAATCCTGAGCGTTGGGAGGTTCCACTAACGGTCGGCAGAGCGTGTTTTCAATTGGAAAGCCTAAGCTCGTCTTCCCTGAGGGTTTTCCTAATGTCTCTGTGCCAGGGAATGCTAGGGGGGGTTTACAGGATATCCCAGTGACAGAGGCTGCCTCCCCAAGTTCAGGGAAGTTATTTCTCGGACTTCCCCGAACATGGAACACCTGTGACTGAAGAGAGATGCGTGGAGTTGTCTCTCGATATCCCCCAGGAACTGAGAATGTTTCCGGAATCCTGAGCATGGGGAGGTTACACCAACGGTGGGCAGCGCTTGGGTTCTAACGGAAAGCCTAAGCTCGTCTCCCCTGAGGATTTTCCTAATATCTCTATGCCTGGGAATGCTAGGGTGTTTGCAGGATATCCCAGTGACAGAGGCTGCCTCCCCAATGTCAGGGAAGGTATTTCTCGGAATTCCCCGAACAGGGAACACCTGTGACTGAAGAGAGCTGCGTGGAGTTGTCTCTCGAGCTCCCCAACGCACTGACAATCGTTCCGGAATCCTGAGCGTGGGGAGGTTCCACCAACGGTCGGCAGCGCGTGGATTCTAACGGAAAGCCTAAGCTCGTCTCCCCTGAGGGTTATCCTAATGTCTCTGTGCCAGGGAATGCTAGGGGGGTTTGCAGGATATCCCAGTGACAGAGGCTGCATCTTCATGGCCAGGGAAGGTATTTCTCGGACTTCCCCGAACAGGGAACACCTGTGACTGAGGAGAGCTGCGTGGAGTTGTCTCTCGAGCTCCCCCACGCACTGACAATGGTTCCGGAATCCTGAGCGTGGGGAGGTTCCACCAACGGTCGGCAGCGCATGGGTTCTAACGGAAAGCCTAAGCTCGTCACCCCTGAGGTTTTTCCTAATTTCTCTTTGACAGGGAATGCTAGGGTGTTTGCAGGATATCCCAGTGACAGAGGCTGCCTCCCCAAGTTCAGGGAAGTTATTTCTCGGACTTCCCCGAACATGGAACACCTGTGACTGAAGAGAGATGCGTGGAGTTGTCTCTCGATATCCCCCACGCACTGAGAATGTTTCCGGAATCCTGAGCATGGGGAGGTTACACCAACGGTCGACAGCGCTTGGGTTCTAACGGAAATCCTAAGCTCGTCTCCCCTGAGGATTTTCCTAATATCTCTGTGCCTGGGAATGCTAGGGTGTTTGCATGATATCCCAGTGACAGAGGCTGCCTCCCCAATGTCAGGGAAGGTATTTCTCGGACTTCCCCGAACAGGGAACACCTGTGACTGAAGAGAGCTGCGTGGAGTTGTCTCTCGAGCTCCCCAACGCACTGACAATCGTTCCGGAATCCTGAGCGTGGGGAGGTTCCACCAACGGTCGGCAGCGCGTGGATTCTAACGGAAAGCCTAAGCTCGTCTCCCCTGAGGGTTATCCTAATGTCTCTGTGCCAGGGAATGCTAGGGGGGTTTGCAGGGCATCCCAGTGACACAGACTGCCTCCCCAAGGTCAGGGAAGGTATTTCTCGGACTTCCCCGAACAGGGAACACCTGTGACTGAAGAGAGCTGCGTGGAGTTGTCTCTAGAGCTCCCCCACGCACTGACAATGGTTCCGGAATCCTGAGCGTGGGGAGGTTCCACCAACGGTCGGCAGCGCATGGTATCTAACGGAAAGCCTAAGCTGGTCTCCTTTGAGTATTTTCCTAATATCTCTGTGCCAGGGAATGCTAGGGGGGTTTGCAGGATATCCCAGTGACAGCGGCTGCCTCCCCAAGGTCAGGGAAGGTATTTATCGGACTTCCCCGAACATGGAACACCTGTGACTGAAGAGAGATGCGTGGAGTTGTCTCTCGATATCCCCCACGCACTGAGAATGTTTCCGGAATCCTGAGCATGGGGAGGTTACACCAACGGTCGGCAGCGCTTGGGTTCTAACGGAAAGCCTAATCTCGTCTCCCCTGAGGATTTTCCTAATATCTCTGTGCCAGGGAATGCTAGGGTGTTTGCAGGATATCCCAGTGACAGAGGCTGCCTCCCCAAGGTCAGGGAATGTATTTCTCGGACTTCCCCGAACAGGGAAGACCTGTGACTGAAGAGAGCTGCGTGGAGTTGTCTCTCGAGCTCCCCAACGCACTGACAATGGTTCCGGAATCCTGAGCGTGGGGAGGATCCACCAACGGTCGGCAGCGCGTGGTATCTAACGGAAAGCCTAAGCTGGTCTCCTTTGAGTATTTTCCTAATATCTCTGTGCCAGGGAATGCTAGGGGGGTTTGCAGGATATCCCAGTGACAGAGGCTGCCTCCCCAAGGTCAGGGAATGTATTTCCCGGACTTCCCCGTACAGGGAACACCTGTGACTGAAGAGAGCTGCGTGGAGTTGTCTCTCGAGCTCCCCCACGAACTGACAATGGTTCCGGAATCCTGAGCGTGGGGAGGTTCCACCAACGGTCGGCAGCGCGTGGGTTCTAACAGAAAGCCAAAGTTCGTCTCACCTGAGCGTTTTCCTAATGTCTCTGTGCCAGGGAATGCTAGGGGTGTTTGCAGGTTATCCCAGTGACAGAGGCTGCCTCCCCAAGGTCACGGAAGGTATTTCTCGGACTTCCCCGAACAGGGAACACCTGTGACTGAAGAGAGCTGCGTGGAGTTGTCTCTCGAGCTCCCCCACGCACTGACAATGGTTCCGGAATCCTGAGCGTGGGGAGGTTCCACCAACGGTCGGCAGCGCGTGGGTTCTAACGGAAAGCCTAAGCTCGTCTCCCCTGGGGGTTTTCCTAATGTCTCTGTGCCAGGGAATTCTCGGGGTGTTTGCAGGGTATCCCAGTGACAGAGGCTGACTCCCCAAGGTCAGGGAAGGTATTTCTCGGACTTCGCCGAACAGGGAACACCTGTGACTGAAGAGAGCTGCGTGGAGTTGTCTCTCGAGTTCCCCCACGCACTGACAATGGTTCCGGAATCCTGAGCGTGGGGAGGTTCCACCAACGGTCGTCAGCGCGTGGGTTCTAACGGAAAGCCTAAGCTCGTCTCCCTTGAGGGTTTTCCTAATGTCTCTGTGCCAGGGAATTCTCGGGGTGTTTGCAGGGTATCCCAGTGACAGAGGCTGCCTCCCCAAAGTAAGGGAAGTTATTTCTCGGACTTCCCCGAACAGGGAACACCTGTGACTGAAGAGAGCTTCGTGGAATTGTCTCTCGAGCTCCCCCACGCACTGACAATGGTTCCGGAATCCTGAGCGTGGGGAGGTTCCACTAACGGTCGACAGCGCGTGGGTTCTAACGGAAAGCCTAAGCTCGTCTCCCCTGAGGGTTTTCCTAATATCTCTGTGCCAGGGAATGCTAGGGGGGTTTACAGGATATCCCAGTGACACAGGCTGCCTCCCCAAGGTCAGGGAAAGGATTTCCCGGACTTCCCCGAACAGGGAACACCTGTGACTGGAGAGAGCTGCGTGGAGTTGTCTCTCGAGCTCCCCCACGCACTGACAATGGTTCCGGAATCCTGAGCGTGGGGAAGTTCCACCAAAGGTCGGCAGCGCGTGGGTTCTAACGGAAAGCCTAAGCTCGTCTCCCCTGAGGGTTTTCCTAATGTCTCTGTGCCAGGGAATGCTAGGGGGGTTTGCAGGATATCCCAGTGTCAGAGGCGGCATCCCCAAGTTCAGGGAAGATATTTCTCGGACTTCCCGGAGCAGGGAACACCTGTGACTGAAGAGAGCTGCGTGGAGTTGTCTCTCGAGCTCCCCCACGCACTGACAATGGTTCTGGAATCCTGAGCGTGGGGAGGTTCCACCAAAGGTCGGCAGCGCGTGGGTTCAAACTGAATGCCAAAGCTCGTTTCCCCTGAGGGTTTTCCTAATGTCTCTGTGCCAGGGAATGCTAGGGGAGTTTGCAGGATATCCCAGTGACAGGGGCTGCCTCCCCAAGGTAATGGAAGTTATTTCTCAGACTTCCACGAACAGGGAACACCTGTGACTGAAGAGAGCTGCGTGGAGTTGTCTCTCGAGCTCCTCCACGCACTGACAATGGTTCCGGAATCCTGAGCGTGGGGAGGTTCCACCAACGTTCGGCAGCGCGTGGGTTCTTACGGAAAGCCTAAGCTCGTCTCCCCTGAGGGTTTTCCTAATATCTCTGTGCCAGGGAATGCTAGGGGTGATTGCAGGGTATCCCAGTGTAAGAGGCTGCCTCCCCAAGTCAGGGAATTTATTTCTCGGACTTCCGCGAACAGGGAACACCTGTGACTGAAGAGAGCTTCGTGGAGTTGTCTCTCGAGCTCCCCCACGCAGTGACAATGGTTCCGGAATCCTGAGCGTGGGGAGGATCCACCAACGGTCGGCAGCGCGTGGGTTCTAACGGAATGCATAAGCTCGTCTCCCCTGAGGGTTTTCCTTATGTCTCTGTACCAGGGAATGCAAGGGGTGATTGCAGGATATACCAGTGTCCGAGGCTGCCTCCCCAAGGTCAGGGAAGTTATTTCTCGGACTTCCTCTAACAGGGAACACCTGTGACTGAAGAGAGCTGCGTGGAGTTGTCTCTCGAGGTCCCCCACGCACTGACAATGGTTCCGGAATCCTGAGCGTGGGGAGGATCCACCAACGGTCGCCAGCGCGTCGGTTCTAACGGAATACCTAAGCTCGTCTCCCCTGAGTGTTTTCCTAATTTCTCTGTGCCAGGGAATGCTAGGGGTGTTTGCAGGATATCCCAGTGACAGGGGCTGCCTCCCCAATGTCAGGGAAGGTATTTCTCGGACTTCCCCGAACAGGGAACACCTGTGACTGAAGAGAGCTGCGTGGAGTTGTCTCTCGAGCTCCCCCACGCACTGACAATGTTTCCGGAATCCTGAGCGTGGGGAGGTTCCACCAACGGTCGGCAGCGCGTGGGTTCTAACGGAAAGCCTAAGCTCGTCTCCCCTGAGGGTTTTCCTAATGTCTCTCTGCCAGGGAATGCTAGGGGGGTTTGCAGGATATCCCAGTGACAGAGGCTGCCTCCCCAAGGTCAGGAAAGTTATTTCTCGGACTTCCCCGAACAGGGAACACCTGTGACTGAAGAGAGCTGCGTGGAATTGTCTCTCGAGATCCCCACGCACTGACAATTGTTCCGGTATCCTGAGCGTTGGGAGGTTCCACCAACGGTCGGCAGAGCGTGGGTTCAATCGGAAAGCCTAAGCTCGTCTCCCCGGAGGGTTTTCCTAATGTCTCTGTGCCAGGGAATGCTAGGGGGGTTTGCAGGATATCCCATTGACAGAGGCTGCCTCCCCAAGGCCAGGGAACGTATTTCTCGGACTTCCCCGAACAGGGAACACCTGTGACTGAAGAGAGCTGCGTGGAGTTGTCTCTCGAACTCCCCCACGCACTGACAATGTTTCCGGAATCCTGAGCGTGGGGAGGTTCGACCAACGGTCGGCAGGGCATGGGTTCTATCGGAAAGCCTAACCTCGTCTCCCCTGAGGTTTTTCCTAATATCTCTGTGCCAGGGAATGATAGGGGGGTTTGCAGGATATCCCAGTGACAGAGGCTGCCTCCCCAAGGTCAGGGAATGTATTTCTCGTACTTCCCCAAACAGGTAACACCTGTGACTGAAGAGAGATGCGTGGAGTTGTCTCTCGAGCTCCCCCACGCACTGACAATGGTTCCGGAATCCTGAGCGTGGGGAGGTTCCACCAACGGTCGGCAGCGCGTGGGTTCTAACGGAAAGCCTAAGGTCGAAGCCCCTGAGGTTTTTCCTAATTTCTCTATGCCAGGGAATGCTACGGCTGTTTGCAGGATATCCCAGTGACAGAGGCTGCCTCCCCAATGTCACGGAAGATATTTCTCGGACTTCCCCGAACAGGGAACACCTGTGACTGATGAGAGCTGCGTGGAGATGTCTCTCGAGCTCCCCCACGCACTGACAATGGTTCCGGAATCCTGAGCGTGGGGAGGTTCCACCAAAGATCGGCAGCGCGTGGGTTCAAAGGAAAGCCTAAGCTCGTCTCCCTTGAGTGTTTTCCTAATGTCTCTGTGCCAGGGAATACTAGGGGGTTTGCAGGATATCCCAGTGACAGAGGCTGCCTCCCCAAGTTCAGGGAAGTTATTTCTCGGACTTCCCCGAACATGGAACACCTGTGACTGAAGAGAGATGCGTGGAGTTGTCTCTCGATATCCCCCAGGAACTGAGAATGTTTCCGGAATCCTGAGCATGGGGAGGTTACACCAACGGTGGGCAGCGCTTGGGTTCTAACGGAAAGCCTAAGCTCGTCTCCCCTGAGGATTTTCCTAATATCTCTATGCCTGGGAATGCTAGGGTGTTTGCAGGATATCCCAGTGACAGAGGCTGCCTCCCCAATGTCAGGGAAGGTATTTCTCGGAATTCCCCGAACAGGGAACACCTGTGACTGAAGAGAGCTGCGTGGAGTTGTCTCTCGAGCTCCACAACGCACTGACAATCGTTCCGGAATCCTGAGCGTGGGGAGGTTCCACCAACGGTCGGCAGCGCGTGGATTCTAACGGAAAGCCTAAGCTCGTCTCCCCTGAGGGTTATCCTAATGTCTCTGTGCCAGGGAATGCTAGGGGGGTTTGCAGGATATCCCAGTGACAGAGGCTGCATCTTCATGGCCAGGGAAGGTATTTCTCGGACTTCCCCGAACAGGGAACACCTGTGACTGAGGAGAGCTGCGTGGAGTTGTCTCTCGAGCTCCCCCACGCACTGACAATGGTTCCGGAATCCTGAGCGTGGGGAGGTTCCACCAACGGTCGGCAGCGCATGGGTTCTAACGGAAAGCCTAAGCTCGTCACCCCTGAGGTTTTTCCTAATTTCTCTTTGACAGGGAATGCTAGGGTGTTTGCAGGATATCCCAGTGACAGAGGCTGCCTCCCCAAGTTCAGGGAAGTTATTTCTCGGACTTCCCCGAACATGGAACACCTGTGACTGAAGAGAGATGCGTGGAGTTGTCTCTCGATATCCCCCACGCACTGAGAATGTTTCCGGAATCCTGAGCATGGGGAGGTTACACCAACGGTCAACAGCGCTTGGGTTCTAACGGAAAGCCTAAGCTCGTCTCCCCTGAGGATTTTCCTAATATCTCTGTGCCTGGGAATGCTAGGGTGTTTGCAGGATATCCCAGTGACAGAGGCTGCCTCCCCAATGTCAGGGAAGGTATTTCTCGGACTTCCCCGAACAGGGAACACCTGTGACTGAAGAGAGCTGCGTGGAGTTGTCTCTCGAGCTCCCCAACGCACTGACAATCGTTCCGGAATCCTGAGCGTGGGGAGGTTCCACCAACGGTCGGCAGCGCGTGGATTCTAACGGAAAGCCTAAGCTCGTCTCCCCTGAGGGTTATCCTAATGTCTCTGTGCCAGGGAATGCTAGGGGGGTTTGCAGGACATCCCAGTGACACAGACTGCCTCCCCAAGGTCAGGGAAGGTATTTCTCGGACTTCCCCGAACAGGGAACACCTGTGACTGAAGAGAGCTGCGTGGAGTTGTCTCTAGAGCTCCCCCACGCACTGACAATGGTTCCGGAATCCTGAGCGTGGGGAGGTTCCACCAACGGTCGGCAGCGCATGGTATCTAACGGAAAGCCTAAGCTGGTCTCCTTTGAGTATTTTCCTAATATCTCTGTGCCAGGGAATGCTAGGGGGGTTTGCAGGATATCCCAGTGACAGCGGCTGCCTCCCCAAGGTCAGGGAAGGTATTTATCGGACTTCCCCGAACATGGAACACCTGTGAATGAAGAGAGATGCGTGGAGTTGTCTCTCGATATCCCCCACGCACTGAGAATGTTTCCGGAATCCTGAGCATGGGGAGGTTACACCAACGGTCGGCAGCGCTTGGGTTCTAACGGAAAGCCTAATCTCGTCTCCCCTGAGGATTTTCCTAATATCTCTGTGCCAGGGAATGCTAGGGTGTTTGCAGGATATCCCAGTGACAGAGGCTGCCTCCCCAAGGTCAGGGAATGTATTTCTCGGACTTCCCCGAACAGGGAAGACCTGTGACTGAAGAGAGCTGCGTGGAGTTGTCTCTCGAGCTCCCCAACGCACTGACAATGGTTCCGGAATCCTGAGCGTGGGGAGGTTCCACCAACGGTCGGCAGCGCGTGGTATCTAACGGAAAGCCTAAGCTGGTCTCCTTTGAGTATTTTCCTAATATCTCTGTGCCAGGGAATGCTAGGGGGGTTTGCAGGATATCCCAGTGACAGAGGCTGCCTCCCCAAGGTCAGGGAATGTATTTCCCGGACTTCCCCGTACAGGGAATACCTGTGACTGAAGAGAGCTGCGTGGAGTTGTCTCTCGAGCTCCCCCACGAACTGACAATGGTTCCGGAATCCTGAGCGTGGGGAGGTTCCACCAACGGTCGGCAGCGCGTGGGTTCTAACAGAAAGCCAAAGTTCGTCTCACCTGAGCGTTTTCCTAATGTCTCTGTGCCAGGGAATGCTAGGGGTGTTTGCAGGTTATCCCAGTGACAGAGGCTGCCTCCCCAAGGTCACGGAAGGTATTTCTCGGACTTCCCCGAACAGGGAACACCTGTGACTGAAGAGAGCTGCGTGGAGTTGTCTCTCGAGCTCCCCCACGCACTGACAATGGTTCCGGAATCCTGAGCGTGGGGAGGTTCCACCAACGGTCGGCAGCGCGTGGGTTCTAACGGAAAGCCTAAGCTCGTCTCCCCTGGGGGTTTTCCTAATGTCTCTGTGCCAGGGAATTCTCGGGGTGTTTGCAGGGTATCCCAGTGACAGAGGCTGACTCCCCAAGGTCAGGGAAGGTATTTCTCGGACTTCGCCGAACAGGGAACACCTGTGACTGAAGAGAGCTGCGTGGAGTTGTCTCTCGAGTTCCCCCACGCACTGACAATGGTTCCGGAATCCTGAGCGTGGGGAGGTTCCACCAACGGTCGTCAGCGCGTGGGTTCTAACGGAAAGCCTAAGCTCGTCTCCCTTGAGGGTTTTCCTAATGTCTCTGTGCCAGGGAATTCTCGGGGTGTTTGCAGGGTATCCCAGTGACAGAGGCTGCCTCCCCAAAGTAAGGGAAGTTATTTCTCGGACTTCCCCGAACAGGGAACACCTGTGACTGAAGAGAGCTTCGTGGAATTGTCTCTCGAGCTCCCCCACGCACTGACAATGGTTCCGGAATCCTGAGCGTGGGGAGGTTCCACTAACGGTCGGCAGCGCGTGGGTTCTAACGGAAAGCCTAAGCTCGTCTCCCCTGAGGGTTTTCCTAATATCTCTGTGCCAGGGAATGCTAGGGGGGTTTACAGGATATCCCAGTGACACAGGCTGCCTCCCCAAGGTCAGGGAAAGGATTTCCCGGACTTCCCCGAACAGGGAACACCTGTGACTGGAGAGAGCTGCGTGGAGTTGTCTCTCGAGCTCCCCCACGCACTGACAATGGTTTCGGAATCCTGAGCGTGGGGAAGTTCCACCAAAGGTCGGCAGCGCGTGGGTTCTAACGGAAAGCCTAAGCTCGTCTCCCCTGAGGGTTTTCCTAATGTCTCTGTGCCAGGGAATGCTAGTGGGGTTTGCAGGATATCCCAGTGACAGAGGCTGCCACCCCAATTTCAGGGAAGGTATTTCTCGGACTTCCCCGAACAGGGAACACCTGTGACTGAAGAGAGCTTCGTGGAGTTGTCTCTCGTGCTCCCGCATGCACTGACAATGGTTCCGGAATCCTGAGCGTGGGGAGGTTCCACCAACGGTCGGCAGCGCGTGGGTTCTAACGGAAAGCCTAAGCTCGTCTCCCCTGAGTGTTTTCCTAATGTCTCTGTGCCAGGGAATGCTAGGGGGTTTGCAGGATATCCCAGTGACAGAGGCTGCCTCCCCAAGTTCATGGAAGGTATTTATCGGACTTCCCCGAACAGGGAAAACCTGTGACTGAAGAGAGATGCGTGGAGTTGCCTTTCGAGCTCCCTCACGCATTGACAATTGTTCCGGAATCCTGAGCGTGGGAGATTCCACCAAAGGACGGCAGCGCGTGGGTTCTAACGGAATGCTTAAGCTCGTCTCCCCTGAGGGTTTTCCTAAAGTCTATGTGCCAGGGAATGCTAGGGGGGTTTGCAGGATATCCCAGTGATAGAGGCTGCCTCCACAAGGTCAGGGAAGGTATTTCTCGGACTTCCCCGAAAAGAGAACACCTGTGACTGAAGAGAGCTGCGTGGAATTTTCTCTCGAGCTCCCCCAAGCACTGACAATGGTTCTGGAATCCTGAGCGTGGGGAGGTTCAACCAACGGTCAGCAGCGCGTGGGTTCAATCGGAAAGCCTAAGCTCGTCTCCCCTGAGGGTTTTCCTAATGTCTCTGTGCCAGGGAATGCTAGGGGGGTTTGCAGGATATCCCAGTGTCAGAGGCGGCATCCCCAAGTTCAGGGAAGATATTTCTCGGACTTCCCGGAGCAGGGAACACCTGTGACTGAAGAGAGCTGCGTGGAGTTGTCTCTCGAGCTCCCCCACGCACTGACAATGGTTCTGGAATCCTGAGCGTGGGGAGGTTCCACCAAAGGTCGGCAGCGCGTGGGTTCAAACTGAATGCCAAAGCTCGTTTCCCCTGAGGGTTTTCCTAATGTCTCTGTGCCAGGGAATGCTAGGGGAGTTTGCAGGATATCCCAGTGACAGGGGCTGCCTCCCCAAGGTAATGGAAGTTATTTCTCAGACTTCCACGAACAGGGAACACCTGTGACTGAAGAGAGCTGCGTGGAGTTGTCTCTCGAGCTCCTCCACGCACTGACAATGGTTCCGGAATCCTGAGCGTGGGGAGGTTCCACCAACGTTCGGCAGCGCGTGGGTTCTTACGGAAAGCCTAAGCTCGTCTCCCCTGAGGGTTTTCCTAATATCTCTGTGCCAGGGAATGCTAGGGGTGATTGCAGGGTATCCCAGTGTAAGAGGCTGCCTCCCCAAGTCAGGGAATTTATTTCTCGGACTTCCGCGAACAGGGAACACCTGTGACTGAAGAGAGCTTCGTGGAGTTGTCTCTCGAGCTCCCCAACGCAGTGACAATGGTTCCGGAATCCTGAGCGTGGGGAGGATCCACCAACGGTCGGCAGCGCGTGGGTTCTAACGGAATGCCTAAGCTCGTCTCCCCTGAGGGTTTTCCTTATGTCTCTGTACCAGGGAATGCAAGGGGTGATTGCAGGATATACCAGTGTCCGAGGCTGCCTCCCCAAGGTCAGGGAAGTTATTTCTCGGACTTCCTCTAACAGGGAACACCTGTGACTGAAGAGAGCTGCGTGGAGTTGTCTCTCGAGGTCCCCCACGCACTGACAATGGTTCCGGAATCCTGAGCGTGGGGAGGATCCACCAACGGTCGCCAGCGCGTCGGTTCTAACGGAATACCTAAGCTCGTCTCCCCTGAGTGTTTTCCTAATTTCTCTGTGCCAGGGAATGCTAGGGGTGTTTGCAGGATATCCCAGTGACAGGGGCTGCCTCCCCAATGTCAGGGAAGGTATTTCTCGGACTTCCCCGAACAGGGAACACCTGTGACTGAAGAGAGCTGCGTGGAGTTGTCTCTCGAGCTCCCCCACGCACTGACAATGTTTCCGGAATCCTGAGCGTGGGGAGGTTCCACCAACGGTCGGCAGCGCGTGGGTTCTAACGGAAAGCCTAAGCTCGTCTCCCCTGAGGGTTTTCCTAATGTCTCTCTGCCAGGGAATGCTAGGGGGGTTTGCAGGATATCCCAGTGACAGAGGCTGCCTCCCCAAGGTCAGGAAAGTTATTTCTCGGACTTCCCCGAACAGGGAACACCTGTGACTGAAGAGAGCTGCGTGGAATTGTCTCTCGAGATCCCCACGCACTGACAATTGTTCCGGTATCCTGAGCGTTGGGAGGTTCCACCAACGGTCGGCAGAGCGTGGGTTCAATCGGAAAGCCTAAGCTCGTCTCCCCGGAGGGTTTTCCTAATGTCTCTGTGCCAGGGAATGCTAGGGGGGTTTGCAGGATATCCCATTGACAGAGGCTGCCTCCCCAAGGCCAGGGAACGTATTTCTCGGACTTCCCCGAACAGGGAACACCTGTGACTGAAGAGAGCTGCGTGGAGTTGTCTCTCGAACTCCCCCACGCACTGACAATGGTTCCGGAATCCTGAGCGTGGGGAGGTTCGACCAACGGTCGGCAGGGCATGGGTTCTATCGGAAAGCATAACCTCGTCTCCCCTGAGGTTTTTCCTAATATCTCTGTGCCAGGGAATGATAGGGGGGTTTGCAGGATATCCCAGTGACAGAGGCTGCCTCCCCAAGGTCAGGGAATGTATTTCTCGTACTTCCCCAAACAGGTAACACCTGTGACTGAAGAGAGATGCGTGGAGTTGTCTCTCGAGCTCCCCCACGCACTGACAATGGTTCCGGAATCCTGAGCGTGGGGAGGTTCCACCAACGGTCGGCAGCGCGTGGGTTCTAACGGAAAGCCTAAGGTCGAAGCCCCTGAGGTTTTTCCTAATTTCTCTATGCCAGGGAATGCTACGGCGGTTTGCAGGATATCCCAGTGACAGAGGCTGCCTCCCCAATGTCACGGAAGATATTTCTCGGACTTCCCCGAACAGGGAACACCTGTAACTGATGAGAGCTGCGTGGAGATGTCTCTCGAGCTCCCCCACGCACTGACAATGGTTCCGGAATCCTGAGCGAGGGGAGGTTCCACCAACGATCGGCAGCGCGTGGGTTCAAAGGAAAGCCTAAGCTCGTCTCCCTTGAGTGTTTTCCTAATGTCTCTGTGCCAGGGAATACTAGGGGGTTTGCAGGATATCCCAGTGACAGAGGCTGCCACCCCAAGGTCAGGGAAGTTTATTCTCGGACTTCCCCGAACAGGGAACACCTGTGACTGAAGAGAGCTGCGTGCAGTTGTCTCTCGAGCTCCCCCACGCACTGACAATGGTTCCGGAATCCTGAGCGTGGGGAGGTTCCACCAACCGTCGTCAGCGCGTGGGTTCTAACGGAAAGCCTAAGCTCGTCTCCACTGAGGGTTTTCCAAATGTCTCTGTGCCAGGGAATGCTAGGGGTGTTTGCAGGATTCCCAGTGACAGAGGCTGCATCTTCATGGCCAGGGAAGTTATTTCTCGGACTTCCCCGAACAGGGAACACCTGTGACTGAGGGGAGCTGCGTGGAGTTGTCTCTCGAGCTCCCCCACGCACTGACAATGGTTCCGGAATCCTGAGCGTGGGGAGGTTCCACCAACGGTCGGCAGCGCATGGGTTCTAACGGAAAGCCTAAGCTCGTCACCCCTGAGGTTTTTCCTAATATCTCTTTGACAGGGAATGCTAGGGTGTTTGCAGGATATCCCAGTGACAGAGGCTGCCTCCCCAAGTTCAGGGAAGTTATTTCTCGGACTTGCCCGAACATGGAACACCTGTGACTGAAGAGAGATGCGTGGAGTTGTCTCTCGATATCCCCCACGCACTGACAATTTTTCCGGAATCCTGAGCATGGGGAGGTTACACCAACGGTCGGCAGCGCTTGGGTTCTAACGGAAAGCCTAAGCTCGTCTCCCCTGAGGATTTTCCTAATATCTCTGTGCCTGGGAATGCTAGGGTGTTTGCAGGATATCCCAGTGACAGAGGCTGCCTCCCCAAGGTCAGGGAAGGTATTTCTCGGACTTCCCCGAACAGGGAACACCTGTGACTGAAGAGAGCTGCGTGGAGTTGTCTCTCGAGCTCCCCAACGCAATGACAATCGTTCCGGAATCCTGAGCGTGGGGAGTTTCCACCAACGGTCGGCAGCGCGTGGATTCTAACGGAAAGCCTAAGCTCGTCTCCCCTGAGGGTTATCCTAATGTCTCTGTGCCAGGGAATGCTAGGGGGGTTTGCAGGATATCCCAGTGAGACAGACTGCCTCCCCAGGTTCAGGGAAGGTATTTCTCGGACTTCCCCGAACAGGGAACACCTGTGACTGAAGAGAGCTGCGTGGAGTTGTCTCTCGAGCTCCCCCACGTACTGACAATTATTCCGGAATCCTGAGCGTGGGGAGTTTCCACCAACGGTCGGCAGCGCGTGGGTTCTAACGGAAAGCCTAAGCTCGTCTCCCCTGAGGGTTTTCCTAATGTCTCTGTGCCAGGGAATGCTAGGGGTGTTTGCAGGTTATCCCAGTGACAGAGGCTGCATCCCCAAGGTCACGGAAGGTATTTCTCGGACTTCCCCGAACAGGGAACACCTGTGACTGAAGAGAGCTGCGTGGAGTTGTCTCTCGAGCTCCCCCACGCACTGACAATGTTTCCGGAATCCTGAGCGTGGGGAGGTTCCACCAACGGTCGGCAGCGCGTGGGTTCTAACGGAAAGCCTAAGCTCGTCTCCCCTGAGGGTTTTCCTAATGTCTCTGTGCCAGGGAATTCTCGGGGTGTTTGCAGGGTATCCCAGTGACAGAGGCTGCCTCCCCAAGTTCAGGGAAGGTATTTCTCGGACTTCCCCGAACAGGGAAAACTTGTGACTGAAGAGAGATGCGTGGAGTTGTCTTTCGAGCTCCCTCACGCACTGACAATTGTTCCGGAATCCTGAGCGTGGGAGATTCCACCAAAGGACGGCAGCGCGTGGGTTCTAACGGAATGCTTAAGCTCGTCTCCCCTGAGGGTTTTCCTAATATCTCTGTGCCAGGGAATGCTAGGGGGGTTTGCAGGATATCCCAGTGACAGAGGCTGCATCTTCATGGCCAGGGAAGGTATTTCTCGGACTTCCCCGAACAGGGAACACCTGTGACTGAGGAGAGCTGCGTGGAATTGTCTCTCGAGCTTCCCCATGCACTGACAATTATTCCGGAATCCTGAGCGTGGGGAGGTTCCACCAACGGTCGGCAGCGCGTGGGTTCTAATGGAAAGCCTAAGCTCGTCTCCCCTGAGGGTTTTCCTAATGTCTCTGTGCCAGGGAATTCTAGGGGGGTTTGCAGGATATCCCAGTGACAGAGGCTGGCTCCCCAAGTTCAGGGAAGGTACTTCTCGGACTTCCCCGGACAGGGAACATCTGTGACTGAAGAGAGCTGCGTAGAGTTGTCTCTCGAGCTCCCTCACGCACTGACAATGGTTCCGGAATCCTGAGCGTGGGGAGGTTCCACCAACGGTCGGCAGCGCGTGGGTTGTAACAGAAAGCCAAAGTTCGTCTCACCTGAGCGTTTTCCTAATGTCTCTGTACCACGGAATGCTAGGGGGTTTTGCAGGATATCCCAGTGACAGAGGCTGCCTCCCCCAGGTCAGGGAAGTTATTTCTCGGACTTCCCCGAACAGGGAACACCTGTGACTGAAGAGAGCTGCGTGGAGTTGTCTCTCGAGCTCCCCCACACACTGACAATTTTTCCGGAATCCTGAGCGTGTGGAGGTTCCACCAAAGGTCGGCAGTCCGTGGATTCTAACGGAAAGCCTAAGCTCGCCTTCCCTGAGTTTTTTCCTAATTTCTCTTTGCCAGGGAATGCTAGGGGTGTTTGCAGGTTATCCCAGTGACAGAGGCTGCCTCCCCAAGGTCACGGAAGGTATTTCTCGGACTTCCCCGAACAGGGAACACATGTGACTGAAGAGAGCTCGGTGGAGTTGTCTCTCGAGCTCCCCCACGCACTGACAATGGTTCCGGAATCCTGAGCGTGGGGAGGTTCCACCAATGGTCGGCAGCGCGTGGGTTCTAACAGAAAGCCTAAGCTCGTCTCCCCTGAGGGTTTTCCTAATGTCTCTGTGTCAGGGAATGCTAGGGGGGTTTACAGGATATCCCAGTGACACAGGCTGCCTCCCCAAGGTCAGGGAAAGGATTTCTCGGACTTCCCCGAACAGGGAACACCTGTGACTTGAGAGAGTTGCGTGGAGTTGTCTCTCGAGCTCCCCCACGCACTGACAATGGTTCCGGAATCCTGAGCGTGGGGAGGTTCCACCAAAGGTCGGCAGCGCGTGGGTTCTAACGGAAAGCATAAGCTCGTCTCCCCTGAGGGTTTTCCTAATGTCTCTGTGCCAGGGAATGCTAGGGGGGTTTGCAGGATATCCCAGTGACAGAGGCTGCCTCCCCAAGTTCAGGGAAGGTACTTCTCGGACTTCCCCGGACAGGGAACACCTGTGACTGAAGAGAGCTGCGTGGAGTTGTCTCTCGAGCTCCCCCACGCACTGACAATGGTTCCGGAATCCTGAGCTTTGGGAGGTTCCACCAACGGTCGGCAGTGCGTGGGTTCTAACGGAAAGCCTAAGCTCGTCTCCCCTGAGGGTTTTCCTAATGTCTCTGTGCCAGGGAATGCTAGGGGGGTTTGTAGGATATCCCAGTGTCAGAGTCTGCCACCACAATGTCAGGGAAGGTATTTCTCAGACTTCCCCGAACAAGGAACTCCTGTGACTGAAGAGAGCTGCATGGAGTTGTCTCTCGAGCTTCACCACGCACTGACAATGGTTCCGGAATACTGAGCGTGGGGAGGTTCCCCAACGGTCGTCAGCGCGTGGGTTCAATCGGAAAGCCTAAGCTCGTCTCCCCTGAGGGTTTTCCTAATGTCTCTGTGCCAGGGAATGCTAGGGGGGTTTGCAGGATATCCCAGTGACAGAGGCTGCCTCCCCAAGTTCAGGGAAGGTACTTCTCGGACTTCCCCGGACAGGGAACACCTGTGACTGAAGAGAGCTGCGTGGAGTTGTCTCTCGAGCTCCCCCACGCACTGACAATGGTTCCGGAATCCTGAGCGTGGGGAGGTTCCACCAACGGTCGGCAGCGCGTGGGTTCTAACGGAAAGCCTAAGCTCGTCTCCCCTGAGGGTTTTCCTAATGTCTCTGTGCCAGGGAATGCTAGGGGGTTTGCTAGATATCCCAGTGACAGAGGCTGCCTCCCCAAGGTCAGGGAAGGTATTTCTCGGACTTCCCCATACAGGGAACACCTGTGACTGAAGGGAGCTGCGTGGAGTTGTCTTTCGAGCTCCCTCACGCACTGACAATTGTTCCGGAATCCTGAGCGTGGGAGATTCCACCAAAGGACGGCAGCGCGTGGGTTCTAACGGAATGCTTAAGCTCGTCTCCCCTGAGGGTTTTCCTAATGTCTCTGTGCCAGGGAATGCTAGGGGGGTTTGCAGGATATCCCAGTGACAGAGGCTGCATCTTCATGGCCAGGGAAGGTATTTCTCGGACTTCCCCGAACAGGGAACACCTGTGACTGAGGAGAGCTGCGTGGAGTTGTCTCTCGAGCTCCCCCACGCACTGACAATGGTTCCGGAATCCTGAGCGTGGGGAGGTTCCACCAACGGTCGGCAGCGTATGGGTACTAACGGAAAGCCTAAGCTCGTCACCCCTGAGGTTTTTCCTAATATCTCTTTGACAGGGAATGCTAGGGTGTTTGCAGGATATCCCAGTGACAGAGGCTGCCTCCCCAAGTTCAGGGAAGTTATTTCTCGGACTTGCACGAACATGGAACACCTGTGACTGAAGAGAGATGCGTGGAGTTGTCTCTCGATATCCCCCACGCACTGACAATGTTTCCGGAATCCTGAGCATGGGGAGGTTACACCAACGGTCGGCAGCGCTTGGGTTCTAACGGAAAGCCTAAGCTCGTCTCCCCTGAGGATTTTCCTAATATCTCTGTGCCTGGGAATGCTAGGGTGTTTGCAGGATATCCCAGTGACCGAGGCTGCCTCCCCAAGGTCAGGGAAGGTATTTCTCGGACTTCCCCGAACAGGGAACACCTGTGACTGAAGAGAGCTGGGTGGAGTTGTCTCTCGAGCTCCCCAACGCAATGACAATCGTTCCGGAATCCTGAGCGTGGGGAGTTTCCACCAACGGTCGGCAGCGCGTGGATTCTAACGGAAAGCCTAAGCTCGTCTCCCCTGAGGGTTTTCCTAATGTCTCTGTGCCAGGGAATGCTAGGGGAGTTTGCAGGATATCCCAGTGACAGGGGCTGCCTCCCCAAGGTCATGGAAGTTATTTCTCAGTCTTCGACGAACAGGGAACACCTGTGACTGAAGAGAGCTGCGTGGAGTTGTCTCTCGAGCTTCCCCATGCACTGACAATTATTCCGGAATCCTGAGCGTGGGGAGGTTCCACCAACGGTCGGCAGCGCGTGGGTTCTAACGGAAAGCCTAAGCTCGTCTCCCCTGAGGGTTTTCCTAATGTCTCTGTGCCAGGGAATGCTAGGGGGGTTTGCAGGATTTCCCAGTGACAGAGGCTGCCTCCCCAAGGTCAGGGAATGTATTTCTCGGACTTTCCCGTACAGGGAACACCTGTGACTTAAGAGAGCTGCGTGGAGTTGTCTCTCGAGGTCCCCCACGAACTGACAATGGTTCCGGAATCCTGAGCGTGGGGTGGTTCCACCAACGGTCGGCAGCGCGTGGGTTCTAACAGAAAGCCAAAGTTCGTCTCACCTGAGCGTTTTCCTAATGTCTCTGTGCCACGGAATGCTAGGGGGTTTTGCAGGATATCCCAGTGACAGAGGCTGCCTCCCCAATGTCAGGGAAGTTATTTCTCGGACTTCCCCGAACAGGGAACACCTGTGACTGAAGAGAGCTGCGTGGAGTTGTCTCTCGAAATCCCCCACCCACTGACAATTGTTCCTGAATCCTGAGCGTGGGGAGGTTCCACCAAAGGTCGGCAGTCCGTGGATTCTAACGGAAAGCATAAGCTCGTCTTCCCTGAGGGTTTTCCTAATGTCTCTGTGCCAGGGAATGCTAGGGGTGTTTGCAGGTTATCCCAGTGACAGAGGCTGCATCCCCAAGGTCACGGAAGGTATTTCTCGGACTTCCCCGAACAGGGAACACCTGTGACTGAAGAGAGCTGCGTGGAGTTGTCTCTCGAGCTCCCCCACGCACTGACAATGTTTCCGGAATCCTGAGCGTGGGGAGGTTCCACCAACGGTCGGCAGCACGTGGGTTCTAACGGAAAGCCTAAGCTCGTCTCCCCTGAGGGTTTTCCTAATGTCTCTGTGCCAGGGAATTCTCGGGGTGTTTGCAGGGTATCCCAGTGACAGAGGCTGCCTCCCCAAGTTCAGGGAAGGTATTTCTCGGACTTCCCCGAACAGGGAAAATCTGTGACTGAAGAGAGATGCGTGGAGTTGTCTTTCGAGCTCCCTCACGCACTGACAATTGTTCCGGAATCCTGAGCGTGGGAGATTCCACCAAAGGACGGCAGCGCGTGGGTTCTAACGGAATGCTTAAGTTCGTCTCACCTGAGGGTTTTCCTAATGTCTCTGTGCCAGGGAATGCTAGGGGGGTTTGCAGGATATCCCAGTGACAGTGGCTGCATCCACAAGTTCAGGGAAGGTATTTCTCGGACTTCCCCGAAAAGAGAACACCTGTGACTGAAGAGAGCTGCGTGGAATTTTCTCTCGAGCTCCCCCAAGCACTGACAATGGTTCCGGAATCCTGAGCGTGGGGAGGTTCCACCAACGGTCGACAGCGCGTGGGTTCTAACGGAAAGCCTTAGCTCGTCTCCCCTGAGGGTTTTCCTAATGTCTCTGTGCCAGGGAATGCTAGGGGAGTTTGCAGGATATCCCAGTGACAGGGGCTGCCTCCCCAAGGTCATGAAGTTATTTCTCAGTCTTCGACGAACAGGGAACACCTGTGACTGAAGAGATCTGCGTGGAGTTGTCTCTCGAGCTTCCCCATGCACTGACAATTATTCCGGAATCCTGAGCGTGGGGAGGTTCCACCAACGGTCGGCAGCGCGTGGGTTCTAATGGAAAGCCTAAGCTCGTCTCCCCTGAGGGTTTTCCTAATGTCTCTGTGCTAGGGAATGCTAGGGGGGTTTGCAGGATATCCCAGTGACAGAGGCTGGCTCCCCAAGTTCAGGGAAGGTACTTCTCGGACTTCCCCGGACAGGGAACATCTGTGACTGAAGAGAGCTGCGTAGAGTTGTCTCTAGAGCTCCCCCACTCACTGACAATGTTTCCGGAATCCTGAGCGTGGTGAGGTTCCACCAACCGTCGGCAGCGCGTGGGTTCTAACGGAAAGCCTAAGCTCGTCTCCCCTGAGGGTTTTCCTAATGTCTCTGTGCCAGGGAATGCTAAGGGGTTTGCTGGATATCCCAGTGACAGAGGCTGCCTCCCCAAGGTCAGGGAAGGTATTTCTCGGACTTCCCCGAACAGGGAACACCTGTGACTGAAGAGAGCTGCGTGGAGTAGTCTCTCGAGCTCCCTCACGCACTGACAATGGTTCCGGAATCCTGAGCGTGGGGAGGTTCCACCAACGGTCGGCAGCGCGTGGGTTGTAACAGAAAGCCAAAGTTCGTCTCACCTGAGCGTTTTCCTAATGTCTCTGTACCACGGAATGCTAGGGGGTTTTGCAGGATATCCCAGTGACAGAGGCTGCCTCCCCAAGGTCAGGGAAGTTATTTCTCGGACTTCCCCGAACAGGGAACACCTGTGACTGAAGAGAGCTGCGTGGAGTTGTCTCTCGAGCTCCCCCACACACTGACAATTTTTCTGGAATCCTGAGCGTGGGGAGGTTCCACCAAAGGTCGGCAGTCCGTGGATTCTAACGGAAAGCCTAAGCTCGTCTTCCCTGAGTTTTTTCCTAATTTCTCTGTGCCAGGGAATGCTAGGGGTGTTTGCAGGTTATCCCAGTGACAGAGGCTGCCTCCCCAAGGTCACAGAAGGTATTTCTCGGACTTCCCCGAACAGGGAACACATGTGACTGAAGAGAGCTCGGTGGAGTTGTCTCTCGAGCTCCCCCACGCACTGACAATGGTTCCGGAATCCTGAGCGTGGGGAGGTTCCACCAATGGTCGGCAGCGCGTGGGTTCTAACGGAAAGCCTAAGCTCGTCTCCCCTGAGGGTTTTCCTAATCTCTCTGTGTCAGGGAATGCTAGGGGGGTTTACAGGATATCCCAGTGACACAGGCTGCCTCTCCAAGGTCAGGGAAAGTATTTCTCGGACTTCCCCGAACAGGGAACACCTGTGACTTGAGAGAGTTGCGTGGAGTTGTCTCTCGAGCTCCCCCACGCACTGAAAATGGTTCCGGAATCGTGAGCGTGGGGAGGTTCCACCAAAGGTCGGCAGCGCGTGGGTTCTAACGGAAAGCATAAGCTCGTCTCCCCTGAGGGTTTTCCTAATGTCTCTGTGCCAGGGAATGCTAGGGGGGTTTGCAGGATATCCCAGTGACAGAGGCTGCCTCCCCAAGTTCAGGGAAGGTATTTCTCGGACTTCCCCGAACAGGGAACACCTGTGACTGAAGAGAGCTTCGTGGAGTTGTCTCTCGTGCTCCCGCATGCATTGACAATGGTTCCGGAATCCTGAGCGTGGGGAGGTTCCACCAACGGTCGGCAGCGCGTGGGTTCTAACGGAAAGCCTAAGCTCGTCTCCCCTGAGTGTTTTCCTAATGTCTCTGTGACAGGGAATGCTAGGGGGTTTGCAGGATATCCCAGTGACAGAGGCTGCCTCCCCAAGTTCATGGAAGGTATTTATCAGACTTCCCCGGACAGGGAACACCTGTGACTGAAGAGAGCTGCGTGGAGTTGTCTCTCGAGCTCCCCCACGCACTGAAAATGTTTCCGGAATCCTGAGCGTGGGTAGGTTCCACCAACGGTCGGCAGCACGTGGGTCCTAACGGAAAGCCTGAGCTCGTCTCCCCTGAGGGTTTTCCTAATGTCTCTGTGCCAGGGAATGCTAGGGGGTTTGCAGGATATCCCAGTGACAGAGGCTGCCTCCCCAAGGTCATTGAAGTTATTTCTCGGACTTCCCCGAACAGGGAACACCTGTGACTGAAGAGAGCTGCGTGGAGTTGTCTCTCGAGCTCCCCCACGCACTGACAATGGTTCCGGAATCCTGAGCTTTGGGAGGTTCCACCAACGGTCGGCAGCGCGTGGGTTCTAACGGAAAGCCTAAGCTCGTCTCCCCTGAGGGTTTTCCTAATGTCTCTGTGCCAGGGAATGCTAGGGGGGTTTGTAGGATATCCCAGTGTCAGAGTCTGCCACCACAATGTCAGGGAAGGTATTTCTCAGACTTCCCCGAACAGGGAACCCCTGTGTCTGAAGAGAGCTGCATGGAGTTGTCTCTCGAGCTTCACCGCGCACTGACAATGGTTCCGGAATACTGAGCGTGGGGAGGTTCCACCAACGGTCGGCAGCGCGTGGGTTCAATCGGACAGCCTAAGCTCGTCTCCCCTGAGGGTTTTTTTAATGTCTCTCTGCCAGGGAATGCTACGGGGTGTTTGCAGGATATCCCAGTGAAAGAGGCTGCCTCCCCAAGGTCAGGGAAGGTATTTCTCGGACTTCCCCGAACAGGGAACTCCTGTGACTGAAGAGAGCTGCGTGGAGTTGTCTCTCGAGCTCCCCCACGCACTGACAATGGTTCCGAAATCCTGAGCGTGGGGAGGTTCCACCAACGGTCGGCAGCGCGTGGGTTCTATCGGAAAGCCTAAGCTCGTCTCCCCTGAGGTTTTTCCTAATATCTCTGTGTCAGGGAATGCTAGGGGTGTTTGCAGGATATCCCAGTGACAGAGGCTGCCTCCAAAAGGTCAGGGAAGTTATTTCTCGGACTTCCCCGAACAGGGAACACCTGTGACTGAAGAGAGCTGCGTGGAGTTGTCTCTCGAGATCCCCCGCGCACTGACATTGGTTCCGGAATCCTGAGCGTGGGGAGGTTCCACCAAGGGTCGTCAGCGCGTGGGTTCAATCGGAAAGCCTAAGCTCGTCTCCCCTGAGGGTTTTCCTAATGTCTCTGTGCCAGGGAATGCTAGGGGGGTTTGCAGGATATCCCAGTGACAGAGGCTGCCTCCCCAAGTTCAGGGAAGGTACTTCTCGGACTTCCCCGGACAGGGAACACCTGTGACTGAAGAGAGCTGCGTGGAGTTGACTCTCGAGCTCCCCCACGCACTGACAATGGTTCCGGAATCCTGAGCGTGGGGAGCTTCCACCAACGGTCGGCAGCGCGTGGGTTCTAACGGAAAGCCTAAGCTCGTCTCCCCTGAGGGTTTTCCTAATGTCTCTGTGCCAGGGAATGTTAGGGGGTTTGCTAGATATCCCAGTGACAGAGGCTGCCTCCCCAAGGTCAGGGAAGGTATTTCTCGGACTTCCCCATACAGGGAACACCTGTGACTGAAGGGAGCTGCGTGGAGTTGTCTCTCGAGCTCCCCCACGCACTGACAATGGTTCCGGAATCCTGAGCGTGGGGAGGTTCCACCAATGGTCGGCAGCGCGTTGGTCTTATCGGAAAGCCTAAGCTCGTCTCCCCTGAAGTTTTTCCTAATATCTCTGTGCCAGGGAATGCTAGGGGTGTTTGCATGATATCCCAGGGACAGAGGCTGCCTCCACAAGGTCAGGGAAGTTATTTCTCGGACTTCCCCGAACAGGGAACACCTGTGACTGAAGAGAGCTGCGTGGAGTTGTCTCTCGAGATCCCCCGCGCACTGACAATGGTTCCGGAATCCTGAGCGTAGGGAGGTTCACAAACGGTCGGCAGCGCGTGGGTTCAATCGGAAAGCCTAAGCTCGTCTCCCCTGAGGGTTTTCCTAATGTCTCTGTGCCAGGGAATGCTAGGGGGGTTTGCAGGATATCCCAGTGACAGTGGCTGCCTCCCCAAGTTCATGGAAGGTACTTCTCGGACTTCCCAGGACAGGGAACACCTGTGACTGAAGAGAGCTGCGTGGAGTTGTCTCTCGAACTCCCCCACGCACTGACAATGTTTCCGGAATCCTGAGCGTTGGGAGGTTCCAACAAAGGTCGGCAGCGCGTGGGTTCTAACGGAAAGCCTATGCTCGTCTCCCCTGAGGGTTTTCCTAATGTCTCTGTGCCTGGGAATGCTAGGGGGTTTGCAGGATATCCCAGTGACAGAGGCTGCCTCCCCAAGGTCAGGGAAGGTATTTCTCGGACTTCCCCGAACAGGGAACACCTGTGACTGAAGAGAGCTGCGTGGAGTTGTCTCTCGAGCTCCCCCACGCACTGACAATGGTTCCGGAATCCTGAGCTTTGGGAGGTTCCACCAACGGTCGGCAGCGCGTGGGTTCTAACGGAAAGCCTAAGCTCGTCTCCCCTGAGGGTTTTCCTAATGTCTCTGTGCCAGGGAATGCTAGGGGGGTTTGTAGGATATCCCAGTGTCAGAGTCTGCCACCACAATGTCAGGGAAGGTATTTCTCAGACTTCCCCGAACAGGGAACCCCTGTGTCTGAAGAGAGCTGCATGGAGTTGTCTCTCGAGCTTCACCGCGCACTGACAATGGTTCCGGAATACTGAGCGTGGGGAGGTTCCACCAACGGTCGGCAGCGCGTGGGTTCAATCGGACAGCCTAAGCTCGTCTCCCCTGAGGGTTTTTTTAATGTCTCTCTGCCAGGGAATGCTAGGGGGTGTTTGCAGGATATCCCAGTGAAAGAGGCTGCCTCCCCAAGGTCAGGGAAGGTATTTCTCGGACTTCCCCGAACAGGGAACACCTGTGACTGAAGAGAGCTGCGTGGAGTTGTCTCTCGAGCTCCCCCACGCACTGACAATGGTTCCGGAATCCTGAGCGTGGGGAGGTTCCACCAACGGTCGGCAGCGCGTGGGTTCTATCGGAAAGCCTAAGCTCGTCTCCCCTGAGGTTTTTCCTAATATCTCTGTGCCAGGGAATGCTAGGGGGGTTTGCAGGATATCCCAGTGACAGAGGCTGCCTCCAAAAGGTCAGGGAAGTTATTTCTCGGACTTCCCCGAACAGGGAACACCTGTGACTGAAGAGAGCTGCGTGGAGTTGTCTCTCGAGATCCCCCGCGCACTGACATTGGTTCCGGAATCCTGAGCGTGGGGAGGTTCCACCAAGGGTCGTCAGCGCGTGGGTTCAATCGGAAAGCCTAAGCTCGTCTCCCCTGAGGGTTTTCCTAATGTCTCTGTGCCAGGGAATGCTAGGGGGGTTTGCAGGATATCCCAGTGACAGAGGCTGCCTCCCCAAGTTCAGGGAAGGTACTTCTCGGACTTCCCCGGACAGGGAACACCTGTGACTGAAGAGAGCTGCGTGGAGTTGTCTCTCGAGCTCCCCCACGCACTGACAATGGTTCCGGAATCCTGAGCGTGGGGAGGTTCCACCAACGATCGGCAGCGCGTGGGTTCTAACGGAAAGCCTAAGCTCGTCTCCCCTGAGGGTTTTCCTAATGTCTCTGTGCCAGGGAATGCTAGGGGGTTTGCTAGATATCCCAGTGACAGAGGCTGCCTCCCCAAGGTCAGGGAAGGTATTTCTCGGACTTCCCCATACAGGGAACACCTGTGACTGAAGGGAGCTGCGTGGAGTTGTCTCTCGAGCTCCCCCACGCACTGACAATGGTTCCGGAATCCTGAGCGTGGGGAGGTTCCACCAATGGTCGGCAGCGCGTTGGTCTTATCGGAAAGCCTAAGCTCGTCTCCCCTGAGGTTTTTCCTAATATCTCTGTGCCAGGGAATGCTAGGGGTGTTTGCAGGATATCCCAGGGACAGAGGCTGCCTCCACAAGGTCAGGGAAGTTATTTCTCGGACTTCCCCGAACAGGGAACACCTGTGACTGAAGAGAGCTGCGTGGAGTTGTCTCTCGAGATCCCCCGCGCACTGACAATGGTTCCGGAATCCTGAGCGTAGGGAGGTTCCACAAACGGTCGGCAGTGCGTGGGTTCAATCGGAAAGCCTAAGCTCGTCTCCCCTGAGGGTTTTCCTAATGTCTCTGTGCCAGGGAATGCTAGGGGGGTTTGCAGGATATCCCAGTGACAGTGGCTGCCTCCCCAAGTTCATGGAAGGTACTTCTCGGACTTCCCAGGACAGGGAACACCTGTGACTGAAGAGAGCTGCGTGGAGTTGTCTCTCGAGCTCCCCCACGCACTGACAATGTTTCCGGAATCCTGAGCGTTGGGAGGTTCCAACAAAGGTCGGCAGCGCGTGGGTTCTAACGGAAAGCCTATGCTCGTCTCCCCTGAGGGTTTTCCTAATGTCTCTGTGCCTGGGAATGCTAGGGGGTTTGCAGGATATCCCAGTGACAGAGGCTGCCTCCCCAAAGTCAGGGAAGGTATTTCTCGGACTTCCCCGAACAGGGAACACCTGTGACTGAAGAGAGCTGCGTGGAGTTGTCTATCGAGCTCCCCCACGCACTGACAATGGTTCCGGAATCCTGAGCGTGGGGAGGTTCCACCAACGGTCGGCAGCGCGTGGGTTCTAACGGAAAGTCTAAGCTCGTCTTCCCTGAGGGTTTTCCTAATGTCTCTGTGCCAGGGAATGCTAGGGGGGTTTGCAGGATATCCCAGGGACAGAGGCTGCCTCCCCAAGATCAGGGAAGGTATTTCTCGGACTTCCCCGAACAGGGAACACTTGTGACTGAAGAGAGCTGCGTGGAGTTGTCTCTCGAGCTCCCCCACGCACTGACAATGTTTCCGGAATCCTGAGCGTGGGGAGGTTCCACCAACCGTCGGCAGCGCGTGGGTTCTAACGGAAATCCTAATCTCGTCTCCCCTGAGGGTTTTCCTAATGTCTCTGGGCCAGGGAATGCTAGGGGGGTTTGCAGGATATCCCAGTGACAGAGGCTGCCTTCCCAAGATCAGGGAAGGTTTTTCTCGGACTTCCCCGGACAGGGAACACCTATGACTGACGAAAGCTGCGTGGAGTTTTCTCTCGAGCTCCCCCACGCAGTGACAATGGTTCCGGAATCTTGAGCGTGGGGAGGTTCCACCAACGGTCGGCAGGGCATGGGTTCTAACGGAAAGCCTAAGCTCGTCTCCCATGAAGTTTTTCCTAATGTCTCTGTGCCAGGGAATGCTAGGGGGATTGAAGGATATCCCAGTGACAGAGGCTGCCTCCCCAAATTCAGGGAAGTTATTTCTCGGACATCCCCGAACAGGGAACACCTGTGACTGCAGAGAGCTGCGTGAAGTTATCTCTCGGGCTCCCCCACGCACTGACAATTGTTCCGGAATCCTGAGCGTGGGGAGGTTCCACCAACGGTCGGCAGCGCGTGGGTTCTAACGGAAAGCCTAAGCTCGTCTCCCCTGAGGATTTTCCTAATGTATCTGTGCCAGGGAATGCTAGGGGGGTTTGCAAGATATCCCAGTGACAGAGGTTGCCTCCCCAAGGTCAGGGAAGGTTTTTCTCGGACATCCCCGAACAGGGAACACCTGTGACTGCAGAGAGCTGCGTGAAATTGTCTCTCGAGCTCCCCCAAGCACTGACAATTGTTCCGGAATCCTGAGCGTGGGGAGGTTCCACCAACGGTCGGCAGCACGTGGGTTCTAACGGAAAGCCTAAGCTCGTCTCCCCTGAGGGTTTTCCTAATGTCTCTGTGCCAGGGAATGCTAGGGGGGTTTGCAGGATATCCCAGTGACAGAGGCTGCCTCCCCAAGGTCAGGGAAGTTATTTCTCGGACTTCCCCGAACAGGGAACACCTGTGACTGAAGAGAGCTGCGTGGAGTTGTCTCTCGAGTTCCCCCACGCACTGACAATATTTCCGGAATCCTGAGCGTGTGGAGGTTCCACCAACCGTCGGCAGCGCGTGGGTTCTAACGGAAAGCCTAATCTCGTCTCCCCTGAGGGTTTTCCTAATGTCTCTGTGCCAGGGAATGCTAGGGGGGTTTGCAGGATATCCCAGTGACAGAGGCTGCCTCCCCAAGATCAGGGAAGGTACTTCTCGGACTTCCCCGAACAGGGAACACCTGTGACTGAAGAGAGCTGCGTGGAGTTGTCTCTCGAGTTCCCCCACGCACTGACAATATTTCCGGAATCCTGAGCGTGGGGAGGTTCCACCAACCGTCGGCAGCGCGTGGGTTCTAACGGAAAGCCTAATCTCGTCTCCCCTGAGGGTTTTCCTAATGTCTCTGTGCCAGGGAATGCTAGGGGATTTGCAGGATATCCCAGTGACAGAGGCTGCCTCCCCAAGATCAGGGAAGGTACTTCTTGGACTTCCCCGAACAGGGAACACCTGTGACTGAAGAGAGTTGCGTGGAGTTGTCTCTCGAGCTCCCCCACGCACTGACAATGGTTCCGGAATCCTGAGCGTGGGGAGGTTCCACCAACGGTCGGCAGCGCGTGGGTTCTAACGGAAAGCCTTAGCTCGTCTCCCCTGAGGGTTTTCCTAATATCTCTGTGCCAGGGAATGCTAGGGGTTTTTGCAGGATATCCCAGTGACAGAGGCTGCCTCCCCAAGTTCAGGGAAGGTATTTCTAGGATTTCCCCGAACAGGGAACACCTGTGACTGAAGAGAGCTGCGTGGAGTTGTCTCTCGAGCTCCCCCACGCACTGACAATGGTTCCAGAATCCTGAGCGTGGGGAGGTTCCACGAACGGTCGGCAGTGCGTGGGTTCTAACGGAAAGCCTAAGCTCGTCTCCCCTGAGGATTTTCCTAATGTATCTGTGCCAGGGAATGCTAGGGGTGTTTGCAAGATATCCCAGTGACAGAGGTTGCCTCCACAAGGTAAGGGAAGGTTTTTCTCGGACATCCCCTAACAGGGAACACCTGTGACTGCAGAGAGCTGCGTGAAGTTGTCTCTCGAGCTCCCCCAAGCACTGACAATTGTTCCGGAATCCTGAGCGTGGGGAGGTTCCACCAACTGTCGGCAGCACGTGGGTTCTAACGGAAAGCCTAAGCTCGTCTCCCCTGAGGGTTTTCCTAATGTCTCTGTGCCAGGGAATGCTAGGGGGGTTTGCAGGATATCCCAGTGACAGAGGCTGCCTCCCCAAGTTCAGGGAAGGTATTTCTCGGACTTCCCCGAACAGGGAACACCTGTGACTGAAGAGAGCTGCGTGGAGTTGTCTCTCGAGTTCCCCCACGCACTGACAATATTTCCGGAATCCTGAGTGTGGGGAGGTTCCACCAACCGTCGGCAGCGCGTGGGTTCTAACGGAAAGCCTTAGCTCGTCTCCCCTGAGGGTTTTCCTAATGTCTCTGAGCCAGGGAATGCTAGGGGTTTTTGCAGGATATCCCAGTGACAGAGGCTGCCTCCCCAAGGTCAGGGAAGGTATTTCTAGGATTTCCCCAAACAGGGAACACCTGTGACTGAAGAGAGCTGCGTGGAGTTGTCTCTCGAGCTCCCCCACGCACTGACAATGGTTCCGGAATCCTGAGCGTGGGGAGGTTCCACCAACGGTCGGCAGTGCGTGGGTTCTAACGGAAAGCCTAAGCTCGTCTCCCCTGAGTGTTTTCCTAATATCTCTGTGCCAGGGAATGCTAGGGGGGTTTGCAGGATATCCCAGTGTCAGATGATGCCTCCCCAAGGTCAGGGAAATTATTTCTCGGACTTCACGAACAGGGAACACCTGTGACTGAAGAGAGCTGCATGGAGTTGTCTCTAGAGCTCCCCCACGCACTGACAATGGTTCCGGAATCCTGAGCGTGGGGAGGTTCCACCAATGGTCGGCAGCGCGTGGGTTCTAACGGAAAGCCTAACTCGTCTCCCCTGAGTATTTTCCTAATATCTCTGTGCCAGGGAATGCTAGGGGTGTTTGCAGGATTTCCCAGTGTCAGAGGCTGCCTCCCCAAGGTCAGGGAAGGTTTTTCTCGGACTTCCCCAAACAGGGAACACCTGTGACTGAAGAGAGCTGCGTGGAGTTGTCTCTCGAGCTCCCCCACGCACTGACAATGGTTCCGGAATCCTGAGCGTGGGGAGGTTCCACCAACGGTCGGCAGCGCGTGGGTTCTAACGGAAAGCCTAATCTCGTCTCCCCTGAGGGTTTTCCTAATGTCTCTGTGCCAGGGAATGCTAGGGTGGTTTGCAGGATATCCCAGTGTCAGAGGCTGCCTCCCCAAGATCAGGGAAGGTACTTCTCGGACTTCCCCGAACAGGGAACACCTGTGACTGAAGAGAGCTGCGTGGAGTTGTCTCTCGAGTACCCCCACGCACTGACAATATTTCCGGAATCCTGAGCGTGGGGAGGTTCCACCAACCGTCGGCAGCGCGTGGGTTCTAACGGAAAGCCTAACTCGTCTCCCCTGAGTGTTTTCCTAATATCTCTGAGCCAGGGAATGCTAGGGGTGTTTGCAGGATATCCCAGTGACAGAGGCTGCCTCCCCAAGGTCAGGGAAGGTTTTTCTCGGACTTCCCTGAACAGGGAACACATGTGACTGCAGAGAGCTGCGTGAAGTTGTCTCTCGAGCTCCCCCACGCACTGACAATGGTTCCGGAATCCTGAGCGTGGGGAGGTTCCACCAACGGTCGGCAGCACGTTGGTTCGAACGGAAAGCCTAAGCTCGTCTCCCCTGAGGGTTTTCCTAATGTCTCTGTGCCAGGGAATGCTAGGGGTGTTTGCAGGTTATCCCAGTGACAGAGGCTGCCTACCCAAGGTCAGGGAAGTTATTTCTCGGACTTCCCCGAACAGGGAACACCTGTGACAGAAGAGAGCTGCGTGGAGTTGTCTCTCGAGTTCCCCCACGCACTGACAATATTTCCGGAATCCTGAGCGTGGATAGGTTCCACCAACCGTCGGGAGCGCGTGGGTTCTAACGGAAAGCCTAAGCTCGTCTCCCCTGAGTGTTTTCCTAATGTCTCTGTGCCAGAGAATGCTAGGGGGGTTTGCAGGATATCCCAGTGACACAGCCTGCCTCCCCAAGGTCAGGGAAGGTATTTCTCGGACTTCCCCGAACAGGGAACACCTGTGACTGAAGAGAGCTGCGTGGAGTTGTCTCTCGAGCTCCCCCACGCACTGACAATGGTTCCGGAATCCTGAGCGTGGGGAGGTTCCACCAAAGGTCGGCAGCGCGTGGGTTCTAACGGAAAGCCTAAGCTCGTCTTCCCTGAGGGTTTTCCTAATGTCTCTGTGCCAGGGAATGCTCGGGGTGGTTGCAGGGTATCCCTGTGACAGATGCTGACTCCCCAAGTTCAGGGAAGGTATTTCTAGGACTTCCCCGAACAGGGAACACCTGTGACTGAAGAGAGCTGCGTGGAGTTGTCTCTCGAGCTCCCCAACACGCTGTCAATGGTTCCGGAATCCTGAGCGTGGGGAGGTTCCACCAACGGTCGGCAGCGCGTGGGTTCTAACGGAAAGCCTAAGCTCGTCTCCCATGGGGGTTTTCCTAATGTCTCTGTGCCAGGGAATGCTAGGGGTGTTTGCAGGACATCCTAGTGACAAAGGCTGCCTCCCCAAGGTCAGGGATGGTTTTTCTCGGATTTCCCTGAACAGGGAACACCTGTGACTGAAGAGAGCTGCGTGGAGTTGTCTCTCGAGATCCCCCACGCACTGACAATGGTTCCGGAATCCTGAGCATGGGGAGGTTCCACCAACGGACGGCAGCACGTGGGTTCGTACGGAAAGCCTAAGCTCGTCTCCCCTGAGGGTTTTCCTAATGTCTCTGTGCCAGGGAATGCTAGGGGTGTTTGCAGGATATCCCAGTGTCAGAGGCTGCCTAAACAAGTTCAGGGAAGGTATTTCTCGGACTTCCCCGAACAGGGAACACCTGTGACAGAAGAGAGCTGCGTGGAGTTGTCTCTCGAGTTCCCCCACGCACTGACAATATTTCCGGAATCCTGAGCGTGGGGAGGTTCCACCAACCGTCGGCAGCGCGTGGGTTCTAACGGAAAGCCTAATCTCGTCTCCCCTGAGGGTTGTCCTAATGTCTCTGTGCCAGGGAATGCTAGGGGGGTTTGCAGGATATCCCAGTGACAGAGGCTGCCTCCCCAAGATAAGGGAAGGTACTTCTCTGACTTCCCCGAACAGTTAACACCTGTCACTGAAGAGAGCTGCGTGGAGTTGTCTCTCGAACTACCCCACGCACTGACAATGGTTCCGGAATCCTGAGCGTGGGGAGGTTCCACCAACGGTCGACATCGCGTGGGTTCTAACTGAAAGCCTAAGCTCGTCTCCCCTGTGGGATTTCCTAATGTCTCTGTGCCAGGGAATGCTAGGGGGGTTTGCAGGATATCCTAGTGACAGAGGCTGCCTCCCCAAGTTCAGGGCAGTTATTTCTCGGACTTCCCCGAACAGGGAACACCTGTGAATTAAGAGAGCTGCGTGGAGTTGTCTCTCGAGCTCCCCCACGCACTGACAATGGTTCCGGAATCCTGAGCGTGGGGAGGTTCCACCAACGGTCGGCAGCGCGTGGGTTATAACGGAAAGCCTAAGCTCGTCTCCCCTGAGGGTTTTCCTAATATCTCTGTGCCAGGGAATGCTAGGGGGGTTTGCAGGATATCCTAGTGACAGAGGCTGCCTTCCCAAGGTCAGGGAAGGTATTTCTCGGACTTCCCCGAACAGGGAACACCTGTGACTGAAGAGAGCTGCGTGGAATTGTCTCTCGAGCTCCCCCACGCACTGACAATGGTTCCGGAATCCTGAGCGTGGGGAGGTTCCATCATCGGTCGGCAGCACGTTGGTTCTAACGGAAAGCCTAAGCTCGTCTCCCCTGAGGGTTTTCCTTATGTCTCTGTGCCAGGGAATGCTAGGGGGGTTGCAGGATATCCCAATGACGGTGGCTGCCTCCCCAAGGTCAGGGAAGATATTTCTCGGACTTCCCCGAACAGGGAACACCTGTGACTGAAGAGAGCTGCGTGGAGTTGTCTCTCGAGCTCCCCCACGCACTGACAATGTTTCCGGAATCCTGAGCGTGGGGAGGTTCCACCAACGGTCGGCAGGGATTGGGTTCTAACGGAAAGCCTAAGCTCGTCTCCCCTGTGGGTTTTCCTAATATCTCTGTGCCAGGGAATGCTAGGGGGGTTTGCAGGATATCCCAGTGACACAGCCTGCCTCCCCAAGGTCAGGGAAGGTATTTCTCGGACTTCCCCGAACAGGGAACACCTGTGACTGAAGAGAGCTGCGTGGAGTTGTCTCTCGAGCTCCCCCACGCACTGACAATGGTTCCGGAATCCTGAGCGTGGGGAGGTTCCACCAAAGGTCGGCAGCGCGTGGGTTCTAACGGAAAGCCTAAGCTCGTCTCCCCTGAGGGTTTTCCTAATATCTCTGTGCCAGGGAATGCTAGGGGGGTTTGCAGGATATCCGAGTGACAGAGGCTGCCTCCCCAAGGTCAGGGAAGGTATTTCTCGGACTTCCCCGAACAGGGAACACCTGTGACTGAAGAGAGCTGCGTGGAGTTGTTTCTCGAGCTCCCCCACGCACTGACAATGGTTCCGGAATCCTGAGCGTGGGGAGGTTCCACCAACGGTCGGCAGCGCGTGGGTTCTAACGGAAAGCCTAAGCTCGTCTTCCCTGAGGGTTTTCCTAATGTCTCTGTGCCAGGGAATGCTCGGGGTGGTTGCAGGATATCCCAGTGACAGATGCTGCCTCCCCAAGTTCAGGGAAGGTATTTCTAGGACTTCCCCGAACAGGGAACACCTGTGACTGAAGAGAGCTGCGTGGAGTTGTCTCTCGAGCTCCCCAACACGCTGTCAATGGTTCCGGAATCCTGAGCGTGGGGAGGTTCCACCAACGGTCGGCAGCGCGTGGGTTCTAACGGAAAGCCTAAGCTCGTCTCCCCTGGGGGTTTTCCTAATGTCTCTGTGCCAGGGAATGCTAGGGGTGTTTGCAGGACATCCTAGTGACAAAGGCTGCCTCCCCAAGGTCAGGGATGGTTTTTCTCGGATTTCCCTGAACAGGGAACACCTGTGACTGAAGAGAGCTGCGTGGAGTTGTCTCTCGAGCTCCCCCACGCACTGACAATGGTTCCGGAATCCTGAGCGTGGGGAGGTTCCACCAACGGACGGCAGCACGTGGGTTCGTACGGAAAGCCTAAGCTCGTCTCCCCTGAGGGTTTTCCTAATGTCTCTGTGCCAGGGAATGCTAGGGGTGTTTGCAGGATATCCCAGTGTCAGAGGCTGCCTAAACAAGTTCAGGGAAGGTATTTCTCGGACTTCCCCGAACAGGGAACACCTGTGACAGAAGAGAGCTGCGTGGAGTTGTCTCTCGAGTTCCCCCACGCACTGACAATTTTTCCGGAATCCTGAGCGTGGGGAGGTTCCACCAACCGTCGGCAGCGCGTGGGTTCTAACGGAAAGCCTAATCTCGTCTCCCCTGAGGGTTGTCCTAATGTCTCTGTGCCAGGGAATGCTAGGGGGGTTTGCAGGATATCCCAGTGACAGAGGCTGCCTCCCCAAGATAAGGGAAGGTACTTCTCTGACTTCCCCGAACAGTTAACACCTGTCACTGAAGAGAGCTGCGTGGAGTTGTCTCTCGAACTCCCCCACGCACTGACAATGGTTCCGGAATCCTGAGCGTGGGGAGGTTCCACCAACGGTCGACATCGCGTGGGTTCTAACTGAAAGCCTAAGCTCGTCTCCCCTGTGGGATTTCCTAATGTCTCTGTGCCAGTGAATGCTAGGGGGGTTTGCAGGATATCCTAGTGACAGAGGCTGCCTCCCCAAGTTCAGGGCAGTTATTTCTCGGACTTCCCCGAACAGGGAACACCTGTGAATTAAGAGAGCTGCGTGGAGTTGTCTCTCGAGCTCCCCCACGCACTGACAATGGTTCCGGAATCCTGAGCGTGGGGAGGTTCCACCAACGGTCGGCAGCGCGTGGGTTATAACGGAAAGCCTAAGCTCGTCTCCCCTGAGGGTTTTCCTAATATCTCTGTGCCAGGGAATGCTAGGGGGGTTTGCAGGATATCCTAGTGAGAGAGGCTGCCTTCCCAAGGTCAGGGAAGGTATTTCTCGGACTTCCCCGAACAGGGAACACCTGTGACTGAAGAGAGCTGCGTGGAATTGTCTCTCGAGCTCCCCCACGCACTGACAATGGTTCCGGAATCCTGAGCGTGGGGAGGTTCCATCATCGGTCGGCAGCACGTTGGTTCTAACGGAAACCCTAAGCTCGTCTCCCCTGAGGGTTTTCCTTATGTCTCTGTGCCAGGGAATGCTAGGGGGGTTTGCAGGATATCCCAATGACGGTGGCTGCCTCCCCAAGGTCAGGGAAGATATTTCTCGGACTTCCCCGAACAGGGAACACCTGTGACTGAAGAGAGCTGCGTGGAGTTGTCTCTCGAGCTCCCCCACGCACTGACAATGGTTCCGGAATCCTGAGCGTGGGGAGGTTCCACCAACGGTCGGCAGGGATTGGGTTCTAACGGAAAGCCTAAGCTCGTCTCCCCTGTGGGTTTTCCTAATGTCTCTGTGCCAGGGAATGCTAGGGGGGTTTGCAGGATATCCCAGTGACAGAGGCTGCCTCCGCAAAATCAGGGAAGGTATTTCTCGGACTTCCCCGTACAGGGAACACCTGTGACTGAAGAGAGCTGCGTGGAGTTGTCTCTCGAGCTCCCCCACGCACTGACAATGGTTCCGGAATCCTGAGCGTGGGGAGGTTCCACCAACGGTCGGCAGCGCGTGGGTTCCAAAGGAAAGCCTAAGCTCGTCTCCCCTGAGGGTTTTCCTAATGTCTCTGTGCCAGGGAATTCTCGGGGTGTTTGCAGGATATCCCAGTGACAGAGGATGCCTCCCCAAAGTAAGGGAAGTTATTTCTCGGACTTCCCCGAACAGGGAACATCTGTGACTGAAGACAGCTTCGTGGAGTTGTCTCTCGAGCTCCCCCACGCACTGACAATGGTTCGGGAATCCTGAGCGTGGGGAGGTTCCACCAACGGTCGGCAGCGCGTGGGTTCTAACGGAAAGCCTAAGCTCGTCTCCCCTGAGGGTTTTCCTAATGTCTCTGTGCCAGAGAATGCTAGGGGGGTTTGCAGGATATCCCAGTGACACAGCCTGCCTCCCCAAGGTCAGGGAAGGTATTTCTCGGACTTCCCCGAACAGGGAACACCTGTGACTGAAGAGAGCTGCGTGGAGTTGTCTCTCGAGCTCCCCCACGCACTGACAATGGTTCCGGAATCCTGAGCGTGGGGAGGTTCCACCAAAGGTCGGCAGCGCATGGGTTCTAACGGAAAGCCTAAGCTCGTCTCCCCTGAGGGTTTTCCTAATGTCTCTGTGCCAGGGAATGCTAGGGTGGTTTGCAGGATGTCCGAGTGACAGAGGCTGCCTCCCCAAGGTCAGGGAAGGTATTTCTCGGACTTCCCCGAGCAGGGAACACCTGTGACTGAAGAGAGCTGCGTGGAGTTGTTTCTCGAGATCCCCCACGCACTGACAATGGTTCCGGAATCCTGAGCGTGGGGAGGTTCCACCAACGGTCGGCAGCGCGTGGGTTCAAACGGAAAGCCTAAGCTCGTCTTCCCTTAGGGTTTTCCTAATGTCTCTGTGCCAGGGAATGCTCGGGGTGGTTGCAGGATATCCCAGTGACAGATGCTGCCTCCCCAAGTTCAGGGAAGGTATTTCTCGGACTTCCCCGAACAGGGAAAAACTGTGACTGAAGAGAGCTGCGTGGAGTTGTCTCTCGAGCTCCCCAACGCGCTGTCAATGGTTCCGGAATCCTGAGCGTGGGGAGGTTCCACCAACGGTCGGCAGCGCGTGGGTTCTAACGGAAAGACTAAGCTCGTCTCCCCTGGGGGTTTTCCTAATGTCTCTGTGCCAGGGAATGCTAGGGGTGTTTGCAGGACATCCTAGTGACAGAGGCTGCATTCCCAAGGTCAGGGATGGTTTTTCTCGGATTTCCCTGAAGAGGGAACACCTGTGACTGAAGAGATCTGCGTGGAGTTGTCTCTCGAGCTCCCCCACGCACTGACAATGGTTACGGAATCCTAAGCGTGGGGAGGTTCCACCATCGGTCGGCAGCGCGTGGGTTCTAACGGAAAGCCTAAGCTCGTCTCCCCTGAGTGTTTTCCTAATATCTCTGTGCCAGGGAATGCTAGGGGGGTTTGCAGGATATTCCAGTGACAGAGGCTGCCTCCCCAAGTTCAGGGAAGATATTTCTCGGACTTCCCCGAACAGGGAACACCTGTGACTGAAGAGAGCTGCGTGGAGTTGTCTCTCGAACTCCCCCACGCACTGACAATGGTTCCGGAATCCTGAGCGTGGGGAGGTTCCACCAACGGTCGGCAGCGCGTGGGTTCTAACGGAAAGCCTAAGCTCGTCTCCCCTGAGGGTTTTCCTAATTTCTCTGTGCCAGGGAATGCTAGGGGGGTTTGCAGGATATCCCAGTGACAGAGGCTGCCTCCCCAAGGTCAGGGAAGGTATTTCTCGGACTTCCCCGAACAGGGAACACCTGTGACTGAAGAGAGCTTCGTGGAGTTGTCTCTAGTGCTCCCGTATGCACTGACAATGGTTCCGGAATCCTGAGCGTGGAGAGGTTCCACCAACGGTCGGCAGCGCGTGGGTTATAACGGAAAGCCTAAGCTCGTCTCCCCTGAGGGTTTTCCTAATGTCTCTGTGCCAGGGAATGCTAAGGGTATTTTCAGGATATCCCAGTTACAGAGGCTACATCCCTAAGGTCAGGAAGGTATTTCTCAGACTTCCCCGAACAGGGAACACCTGTGACTGGAGAGAGCTGCGTGGAGTTGTCTCTCGAGCTCCCCCACGCACTGACAATCGTTCCAGAATCCTGAGCTTGGGGAGGTTCCACCAAATGTCGGCAGCGCGTGGGTTCTAACGGAATGCCTAAGCTCGTCTCCCCTGAGGGTTTTCCTAATGTCTCTGTGCCAGGGAATGCTAGGGGTGTTTGCAGGATATCCCAGTGACAGTGGTTGACTCCCCAAGGTCAGGGAAGGTTTTTCTCGGACTTCCCCGAACAGGGAACACCTGTGATTGAAGAGAGCTGCGTGTAGTTGTCTCTCGAGCTCCCCCACGCACTGACAATGGTTCCGGAATCCTGAGCGTGGGGAGGTTCCACCAATGGTCAGTAGCGCGTGGGTTCTAACTGAATGTCTAAGCTCGTCTCCCCTGAGGCTTTTCCTAATGTCTCTGTGCCAGGGAATGCTAGGGTGTTTGCAGGATATCCCAGTGACAGAAGCTGCCTCCCCAAGGTCAGGGAAGGTATTTCTCGGACTTCCCCGAACAGGGAACACCTGTGACTGAAGAGAGATGCGTGGAGTTGTCTCTCAAGATGCCCCATGCACTGACAATGGTTCCGGATTCCTGAGCGTGGGGAGGTTCCACCAACGGTCGGCAGCGCGTTGGTTCTAACGGAAAGCCTAAGGTCGCCTCCCCTGAGTGTTTTCCTAATATTTCTGTGGAAGGGAATGCTAGGGGGGTTTGCAGGATATCCCAGTGACAGAGGCTGCCTCCCCAAGGTCAGGGAAAGTATTTCTCGGACTTCCCCGAACAGGGAACACCTGTGACTGAAGAGAGCTGCGTGGAGTTGTCTCTCGTGCTCCCCCACGCACTGACAATGGTTCCGGAATCCTGAGCGTGTGGAGGTTCCACCAACGGTCGTCAGCACGTGTGTTCTAACGGAAAGCCTAAGCTCGTCTCCCCTGAGGATTTTCCTTATGTCTCTTTGCCAGGGAATGCTAGGGGGGTTTGCAGGATATCCCAGTGTCAGAGGCTGCCTCCCAAGGTCAGGGAAGATATTTCTCGGACTTCCCCGAACAGGGAACACCTGTGACTGAAGAGAGCTGCATGGAGTTGTCTCTCGAGCTCCCCCACGCACTGACAATGGTTCCGGAATCCTGAGCGTGGGGAGGTTCCACCAACGGTCGGCAGCGCGTGGGTTCTAACGGAAAGCCTAAGCTCGTCTCCCCTGAGTGTTTTCCTTATGTCTCTGTGCCAGGGAATGCTAGCGGGGTTTGCAGGATATCCCAGTGACAGAGGCTGACTCCACAAGGTCAGGGAAGATATTTCTCGGACTTCCCCGAACAGGGAACACCTGTGACTGAAGACACCTGCGTGGAGTTGTCTCTCGAGCTGCCCCATGCACTGACATTGCTTCCAGAATCCTGAGCGTGGAGAGGTTCCACCAACGGTCGGCAGCGCGTGGGTTCTAACGGAAAGCCTAAGCTCGTCTCCCCTGAGGGTTTTCCTAATGTCTCTGTGCCAGGGAATGCTAGGGGGGTTTGCAGGATATCCCAGTGACAGAGGCTGCCTCTCCAAGGTCAGGGAAGTTTTTTCTCGGACTTCCCCGAACAGGGAAGACCTGTGACTGAAGAGAGCTGCGTGGAGATGTCTCTCGAGCTCCCCCACGCACTGGCAATGGTTCCCGGACCTGAGCGTGGGGGGGTTCAACCAACGGTCGGCAGCGCGTAGGTTCTAACGGAAATTCATAAGCTCGTCTCCCCTGAGGGTTTTCCTAAGGTCTGTGTGCCTGGGAATGCTTGGGGGTTTGCAGGATATCCCAGTGACAGAGGATGCATCCCCAAAGTCAGGGAAGTTATTTCTCAGACTTCCCCGAACAGGGAACACCTGTGAATGAAGAGAGCTGCGTGGAGTTGTCTCTCGAGCTCCCCCACGCACTGACAATGGTTCCGGAATCCTGAGCGTGGGGAGGTTCCACCAACGGTCGGCAGCACGTGGGTTCTAACGGAAAGCCTAAGCTCGTCTCCCCTGAGGGTTTTCCTAATGTCTCTGTGCCAGGGAATGCTAGGGTGTTTGCAGGATATCCCAGTGACAGAAGCTGCCTCCCCAAGGTCAGGGAAGGTATTTCTCGGACTTCCCCGAACAGGGAACACCTGTGACTGAAGAGAGATGCGTGGAGTTGTCTCTCGAGATGCCCCATGCACTGACAATGGTTCCGGATTCCTGAGCGTGGGGAGGTTCCACCAACGGTCGGCAGCGCGTTGGTTCTAACGGAAAGCCTAAGGTCGTCTCCCCTGAGGGTTTTCCTAATATTTCTGTGGAAGGGAATGCTAGGGGGGTTTGCAGGATATCCCAGTGACAGAGGCTGCCTCCCCAAGGTCAGGGAAAGTATTTCTCGGACTTCCCCGAACAGGGAACACCTGTGACTGAAGAGAGCTGCGTGGAGTTGTCTCTCGTGCTCCCCCACGCACTGACAATGGTTCCGGAATCCTGAGCGTGTGGAGGTTCCACCAACGGTCGTCAGCACGTGTGTTCTAACGGAAAGCCTAAGCTCGTCTCCCCTGAGGATTTTCCTTATGTCTCTTTGCCAGGGAATGCTAGGGGGGTTTGCAGGATATCCCAGTGTCAGAGGCTGCCTCCCAAGGTCAGGGAAGTTATTTCTCGGACTTCCCCGAACAGGGAACACCTGTGACTGAAGAGAGCTGCATGGAGTTGTCTCTCGAGCTCCCCCACGCACTGACAATGGTTCCGGAATCCTGAGCGTGGGGAGGTTCCACCAACGGTCGGCAGCGCGTGGGTTCTAACGGAAAGCCTAAGCTCGTCTCCCCTGAGTGTTTTCCTTTTGTCTCTGTGCCAGGGAATGCTAGCGGGGTTTGCAGGATATCCCAGTGACAGAGGCTGACTCCACAAGGTCAGGGAAGATATTTCTCGGACTTCCCCGAACAGGGAACACCTGTGACTGAAGACACCTGCGTGGAGTTGTCTCTCGAGCTCCCCCACGCACTGACAGTGGTTCCGGAATGCTGAGCGTGGGGAGGTTCCACCAACGGTCGGCAGCGCGTTGGTTCAATCGGAAAGCCTAAGCTCGTCTCCCCTGAGGGTTTTCCTAATGTCTCTGTGCCAGGGAATGCTAGGGGGGGTTTGCAGGATATCCCAGTTACAGAGGCTGCCTCCCCAAGGTCAGGGAAGTTATTTCTCGGACTTCCCCGAACAGGGAACACCTGTGAATGAAGAGAGCTGCGTGGAGTTGTCTCTCGAGCTCCCCCACACACTGACAATGTTTCCGGAATCCTGAGCGTGGGGAGGTTCCACCAACGGTCGGCAGGGCGTGGGTTGTAACGGAAAGCCTAAGGTAGTCTCCCCTGAGGGTTTTCCTAATGTCTCTGTGCCAAGGAATGCTAGGGGGGTTGAAGGATATCCCAGTGAAAGAGGCTGCCTCCCCAAACTCAGGGAAGGTATTTCTCGGACTTCCCGGAACAAGGAACACCTATGACTGAAGAGAGCTGCGTGGAGTTGTCTCTCGAGCTCCCCCACGCACTGACAATGGTTCCGGAATCCTGAGCGTGGGGAGGTTCCACCAACGGTCGGCAGCGCGTGGGTTCTAACGGAAAGCATAACCTCGTCTCCCCTGAGGATTTTCCTGATGTCTCTGTGCCAGGGAATGCTAGGGGGGTTTCCATGTTATCCCAGTGACAGAGGCTGCCTCCCCAAGTTCAGGGAAGTTATTTCTCGGACTTCCCCGAACAGGGAACACCTGTGACTGAAGAGAGCTGCGTGGAGTTTCCTCTCGTGCTCCCCCATGCACTGACAATGTTTCCGGAATCCTGAGCGTGGGGAGGTTCCACCAACGGTCGGCAGCGCGTTGGTTCTAACGGAAAGCCTAAGCTCGTCTCCCCTGATGGTTTTCCGAATGTCTCTGTGCCGGAAATGCTAGGGGGGTTTGCAGGATATCACAGTGACACAGGCTGCCTCCCCAAGGTCAGGGAAGGTATTTCTCGGACTTCCCCGAACAGTGAACACCTGTGACTGAAGAGAGCTGCTTGGAGTTGTGTCTCGAGCTCCCCCACGCACTGACAATTGTTCCGGAATCCTGAGCGTGGGGAGGTTACACCAACGGTCGGCAGCGCGTGGGTTCTAACGGAAAGCCTAAGCTCGTCTCCCCTGAGAGTTTTCCAAATGTCTCTGTGCCAGGGAATGCTAGGGGTTTTGCAGGATATCCCAATGACAGAGGCTGCCTCTCCAAGGTCAGGAAAGTTATTTCTCAGACTTCCCCAAGCCGGGAACACCTGTGACTGAAGAGAGCTGCGTGGAGTTGTCTCTCGAGCTCCTCCACGCACTGACAATGGTTCCGGAATCCTGACCGTGGGGAGGTTCCACCAACGGTCGGCAGCGCGTGGGTTGAAACGGAAAGCCTAAGCTCGTCTCCCCTGAGGTTTTTCCTAATGTCTCTGTGCCAGGGAATTTTAGGGGGGTTTGCAGGTTATCCCAGTGACAGAGGCTGCCTCCCCAAGGTCATGGAAGGTATTTCTCGGACTTCCCCGAACAGGGAACACCTGTGACTGAAGACACCTGCGTGGAGTTGTCTCTCGAGCTCCCCCACGCACTGACAGTGGTTCCGGAATCCTGAGCGTGGGGAGGTTCCACCAACGGTCGGCAGCGCGTTGGTTCAATCGGAAAGCCTAAGCTCGTCTCCCCTGAGGGTTTTCCAAATATCTCTGTGCCAGGGAATGCTAGAGGGTTTTGCAGGATATCCCAGTGACAGAGGCTGCTTCCCCAAGGTCAGGGAAGCTACTTCTCGGACTTCCCCGAACATGGAACACCTGTGAAAGAAGAGAGCTGCGTGGAGTTGTCTCTCGAGCTCCCCCACGCACTGACAATTTTTCCGGAATCCTGAGCCTGTGGAGGATCCACCAACGGTTGGCAGCGCTTGGGTTCTAACGGAAAGCCTAAGCTCGTCTCCCCTGATTGATTTTCGAATCTCTCTGTGCCAGGGAATGCTAGGTGGGCTTACAGGATATCCCAGTGACAGAGGCTGCCTCCCCAAGGTCAGGGAATTTATTTCTCGGACTTCCCCGAAAAGGGAACACCTCTGACTGAAGAGTGATGCGTGGAGTTGTCTCTCGAGCTCCCCAACGCACTGACATTGGTTCCGGAATCCTGAGCGTGGGGAGGTTCCACCAACGGTCGGCAGCGCGTGGGTTCAAACGGAATGCCTAAGCTCGTCTCCCCTGAGGATTTTCCTAATGTCTCTGTGCCAGGGAATGCTAGGGGTGATCGCAGATTATCCCAGTGTCAGAGGCTGCCTTCCCAAGGTCAGGGAAGGTATTTCTCAGACTTCCGCGAACAGGGAACACCTGTGACTGAAGAGAGCTGCGTGGAGCTGTCTCTCGAGGTCCCCCACGCACTGAAGATGGTTTCGGAATCCTGAGCGAGGAGGTTCCACCAACGGTCGGCAGCACGTGGGTTCTAACGGAATGCCTAAGTTCGTCTCCCCTGAGGGTTTTCCTAATGTCTCTCTCCCAGGGAATGCTAGGGGTGATTGCAGGATATCCCAGTGTCAGAGGCTGCCTCCCCAAGGTCAGGGAAGGTTTTTCTCGGACTTCCCCGAACAGGGAACACCTGTGACTGAAGAGAGCTGCGTGGAGTTGTCTCTCGAGCTCCCCAACGCACTGACAATGGTTCCGGAATCCTGAGCGTGGGGAGGTTCCACCAACGGTCGGCAGCGGGTGGGTTCTAACGGAATGCATAATCTCGTCTCCCCTGAGGTTTTTCCTACAGTCTCTGTACCAGGGAATGCTAGGGGTGATTGCAGGATATTCCAGTGACAGAGGCTGCCTCCCCAAGGTCAGGGAAGGTATTTCTCGGACTTCCCCGAACAGGGAACACCTGTGACTGAAGAGAGCTGCGTGGAGTTGTCTCTCGAGCTCCCAAACGCACTGACAATGGTTCCGGAAACTTGAGCGTGGGGAGGTTCCACCAACGGTCGGCAGCGTGTGGTTTCGTACGGAATGCCTAAGCTCGTCTCCCCTGAGGGTTTTCCAAATATCTCTGTGCCAGGGAATGCTAGGGGTGATTGCAGGATATCCCAGTGTCAGAGGCTGACTCCCCAAGGTCAGGGAAGGTATTTCTCGGACTTCCAGAACAGGGAACCCCTGTGAATGAAGAGAGATGCGTGGAGTTGTCTCTCGAGCTCCCCCACGCACTGTCAATGTTTCCGGAATCCTGAGCGTGGGGAGGTTCCACCAACGGTCGGCAGCGCGTGGGTTCAAACGGAATGCCAAAGCTCGTCTCCCCTGAGGGTTTTCCTAATGTCTCTGTGCCAGGGAATGCTAGGGGTGATTGCAGATTTTCCCAGTGTCAGAGGCTGCCTCCCCAAGGTAAGGGAAGGTGTTTCTCGGACTTCCCTGAACAGGGAACACCTGTGACTGAAGAGAGCTGCACGGAGTTGTCTCTCGAGCTCCCCAACGCACTGACAATGGTTCCGGAATCCTGAGCGTGGGGAGGTTCCAGCAACGGTCGGCAGCGCGTGGGTTCTAACGGAATGCATAAGCTCGTCTCCCCTGAGGGTTTTCCTACAGTCTCTGTGCCAGGGAATGCTAGGGGTGATTGCAGAAAATCCCAGTGACAGAGGCTGCCTCCCCAAGGTCAGTGAAGGTATCTCTCGGACTTCCCCGAACAGGGAAAACCTGTGACTGAAGAGAGCTGCGTGGAGTTGTCTCTCGAGCTCCCCCACGCACTGACAATGATTCCGGAATCCTGAGCGTGGGGAGGTTCCACCAACGGTCGGCAGCGCGTGGGTTCTAACGGAATGACTAAGCTTGTCTCCCCTGAGTGTTTTCCTAATTTCTCTGTTCCAGGGAATGCTAGGGGTGATTGCAGGATATCCCAGTGTCAGAGGCTGCCTCCTCAAGGTGAGGGAAGTTATTTCACGGACTTCTCCGAACAGGGAACCCCTGTGACTGAAGAGAGCTGCGTGGAGTTGTCTCTCGAGCTCCCCCACGCACTGACAATGTTTGCGGAATCCTGAGCGTGGGGAGGTTCCACCAAAGGTCGGCAGCACGTGGATTCCTACGGAATGCCTAAGCTCGCCTCCCCTGTGGGTTTTCCTAATGTCTCTGTGCCAGGGAATGCTAGGGGTGATTGCAGGATATCCCAGTGTCAGAGGCTGCCTCCCCAAAGTCACGGAAGGTATTTCTCGGACTTCCCCGATCAGGGAACCCCTGTGACTTAAGAGAGCTGCGTGGAGTTTTCTCTCGAGCTCCCCCACGCACTTTCAATGTTTCCGGAATCCTGAGCGTGGGGAGGTTCCACCAACGGTCGGCAGCGCCTGGGTTCAAACGGAATGCCAAAGCTCGTCTCCCCTGAGGGTTTTCCTAATGTCTCTGTGCCAGGGAATGCTAGGGGTGATTGCAGGATATCCCAGTGTCAGAGATTGCTTCCCCAAGTTCAGGGAAGTTATTTCTCGGACTTCCCCGAACAGGGAACACCTGTGACTGAAGAGAGGTGCGTGGAGTTGTCTCTCGAGCTCCCCCACGCACTGAAAATGGTTCCGGAATCCTGAGCGTGGGGAGGTTCCAGCAACTGTCGTCAGCGCGTGGGTTCTAACGGAATGCATAAGCTCGTCTCCCCTGAGGGTTTTCCTAAAGACTCTGTGCCAGGGAATGCTAGGGGTGATTGCAGGATATCCCAGTGTCAGAGGCTGCCTCCCCAAGGTCAGGGAAGTTATTTCTCGGACTTCCCCGGACAGGGAACAGCGGTGACTGAAGAGAGCTGCGTGGAGTTGTCTCTCGAGCTCCCCCAGACACTGACAATGTTTCCGGAATCCTGAGCGTGGGGAGGTTCCACCAACGGTCGGCAGCGCGTGGGTTCAAACGGAATGCCTAAGCTCGTCTCCCCTGAGGGTTTTCCTAATGTCTCTCTGCCAGGGAATGCTAGGGGTGATTGCAGGATATCCCAGTGTCCGAGGCTGCCTCCCCATGGTCAGGGAAGCTATTTCTCGGACTTCCCCGAACAGGGAACCCCTGTGACTGAAGAGAGCTGCGTGGAGTTGTCTCTCGAGCTCCCCCACGCACTGACAATGGTTCCGGAATCCTGAGCGTGGGGAGGTTCCACCTACGGTCGGCAGCGCGTGGGTCTAATGGAATGCCTAATCTCGACTCCCCTGAAGCTTTTCCTAATGTCTATGTGCCAGGGAATGCTAGGGGTGATTGCAGGTTATCCCAGTTTAAGATGCTGACTCCCCAAATTCAGGGAAGTTATTTCTCGGACTTACGCGAACAGGGAACACCTGTGACTGAAGACAGCTGCGTGGAGTTGTCTCTCGAGCTCCCCCACGCACTGACAATGTTTCCGGAATCTTGAGCGTGGGGAGGTTCCACCAACGGTCGGCAGCGCGTGGGTTCTAACGGAATGCCTAAGTTCGTCTCCCCTGAGGCTTTTCCTAATGTCTCTGTGCCAGGGAATGCTAGGGGTGATTGCACGATATCCCAGTGTCAGAGGCTGCCTCCCCAAGGCCAGGGAAGGTATTTCTCGGACTTCCCCGAACAGGGAACATCTGTGAATGAAGAGAGATGCGTGGAGTTGTCTCTCGAGATCCGCCACGCACTGACAATGGTTCCGGAATCCTGAGCGTGGGGAGGTTCCACCAACGGGCGGCAGCGCGTGGGTTCTAACGGAATGCCTAAGCTCGTCTCCCCTGAGGTTTTTCCTAATGTCTCTTTGCCAGGGAATACTGGGGTGATTACAGAATATCCCAGTGTCAGAGGCTGCCTCCCCAAGGTCAGGGAAGGTATTTCTCGGACTTTCCGAACAGGGAACTCCTGTGATTGAAGAGGGCTGCGTGGAGTTTTCTCTCGAGCTCCCCCACTCACTGACAATGGTTCCGGAATCCTGAGCGTTGGGAAGTTCCACCAACGGTAGGCAGCGCGTGGGTTCAAACGGAATGCCTAAACTCGTCTCCCCTGAGGGTTTTCCTAATGTCTCTGTGCCAGGGAATGCTAGGGGTGATTGCAGGATATCCCAGTGTCAGAGGCTGCCTCCCCAAGTTCAGGGAAAGTATTTCTCGGACTTGTCCGAACAGGGAACACTTGTGACTGAAGAGAGCTGCGTGGAGTTGTCTCTCGAGCTCCCCCACCCACTGACTATTTTTCCGGAATCCTGAGCTTTGGGAGGTTCCACCAACGGTCGGCAGCGCGTGGGTTCAAAGGGAATGCCTAAGCTCTTCTCCCGTGATGGTTTTCCTAATGTCTCTGTGCCAGGGAATGCTAGGGGTGATTGCAGGATATCCCAGTGTCAGAGGCTTCCTCCCCAAGGTCAGGGAAGGTATTTCTCGGACTTCCGCCAACAGGGAACACCTGTGACTGAAGTGAGCTGCGTGGAGTTGTCTCTCGAACTCCCCCACGCACTGACAATGGTTCCGGATTCCTGACCGTGGGAAGGTTCCACCAACGGTCGTCATCACGTGGGTTCTAACGGAATGCCTAAGCTCGTCTCCCCTGAGGGTTTTCCTAATGTCTCTGTGCCAGGGAATGCTAGGGGTGATTGCAGGATATCCCAGTGTCAGAGGCTGCCTCCCCAAGGTCAGGGAATTTATTTCTCGGACTTGCACGAACAGGGAACACCTGTGACTGAAGAGAGCTGCGTGGAGTTGTCTCTCGAGCTCCCCCACGCACTGACAATGGTTCCGGAATCCTGAGCGTGGGGAGGTTCCACCAACGGTCGGCAGCGCGTGGGTTCTAACGGAATGCCTAAGCTCGTCTCCCCTGAGTGTTTTCCTAATGTCTCTGTGCCAGGGAATGCTAGGGGTGATTGTAGGATATCCCAGTGTCAGAGGCTGCCTCCCCAAGGTCAGGGAAGTTATTTCCCGGACTTCCCCGAACAGGGAACACCTGTGACTGAAGAGAGCTGCGTGGAGTTGTCTCTCGAGCTCCCCCACGCACTGACAATGGTTCTGGAATCCTGAGAGTGGGGAGGTTCCACCAACGGTCGGCAGCGCATGGGTTCTAACGGAATGCCTAAGCTCGTCTCCCCTGAGGGTTTTCCTAATGTCTCTGTGCCAGGGAATGCTAGGGGTGATTGCAGCATATCCCAGTGTCAGATGCTGCCTCCCCAAGTTCAGTGAAGGTATTTCTCGGACTTCCCCGAACAGGGAACACCTGTGACTGAACAGAGCTGCGTGGAGTTGTCTCTCGAGCTCCCCCACACACTGACAATGTTTCCGGAATCCTGAGCGTGGGGAGGTTCCTCCAACGGTCAGCAGCGCGTGGGTTCTAAAGGAATGCCTAAACTCGTCTCCCCTGAGGTTTTTCCTAATGCCTCTGTGCCAGGGAATGCTTGGGGTGATTGCAGGATTACCCAGTGTCAGAGGCTGCCTCCCCAAAGTCAGGGAAGTTATTTCTCGGACTTCCCCGAACAAGGAACACCTGTGACTGAAGAGAGCTGCGTGGAGTTGTCTCTCGTGCTCCCCCACGCACTGACAATGTTTCCGGAATCCTGAACGTGGGGAGGTTCCACCAACGGTCGGCAGCGTGTGGGTTCTAACGGAATGCCTAAGCTCGTCTCCCCTGAGGGTTTTCCTAATGTCTCTGTGCCAGGGAATGCTAGGGTTGATTGTAGGATATCCCAGTGTCAGAGGCTGCCTCCCCAAAGTCAGGGTAGGTATTTCCCGGACTTCCCCGAACAGGGAACACCTGTGACTGAAGAGAGCTGCGTGGAGTTGTCTCTCGAGCTCCCCCACGCACTGACAATGGTTCCGGAATCCTGAGCGTGGGGAGGTTCCACCAACGGTCGGCAGCGCGTGGGGTCTAACGGAATGCCTAAGCTCGTCTCCCCTGAGGGTTTTCCTAATGTCTCTGTGCCAGGGAATGCTAGGGGTGATTGCAGGATATCCCAGTGTCAGTGGCTGCCTCCCCAAGGTCATGGAAGGTATTTTTCGGACTTCCCATAACAGGGAACAATTGTGACTGAAGAGAGCTGCGTGGAGTTGTCTCTCGAGGTCCCCCACGCACTGACAATGGTTCCGGAATCCTGAGCGTGGGGAGGTTCCACCAACGGTCGTCAGCGCGTCGGATCTAACGGAATGCCTAAGCTCGTCTCCCCTGAGGGTTTTCCTAATGTCTCTGTGCCAGGGAATGCTAGGGGTGATTGCAGGATATCCCAGTGTCCGAGGCTGCCTCCCCAAATTCAGGGAAGGTATTTCTAGGACTTCCCCGATCAGGGAACACCTGTGACTGAAGAGAGCTGCGTGGAGTTGTCTCTCGAGCTCCCCCACGCACTGACAATGGTTCCGGAATCCTGAGCGTGGGGAGGTTCCACCAACGGTCGGCAGCAAGTGGGTTCTAACGGAATGCTTAAGCTCGTCTCCCCTGAGGGTTTTCCTAATGTCTCTGTGCCAGGGAATGCTAGGGGTGATTGCAGGATATCCCAGTGTCAGAGGCTGCCTCCCCAAGGTCAGGGAATTAATTTCTCGGACTTCCCCGAACAGGGAACACCTGTAACTGAAGAGAGCTGCGTGGAGTTGTCTCTCGAGCTCCCCCACGCACTGACAATGTTTCCAGAATCCTGAGCGTGGGGAGGTTCCACCAACGGTCGACAGGGCGTGGGTTTTAACTGAATGCCTAAGCTCGTCTCCTCTGAGGGTTTCCCTAATGTCTCTGTGCCAGGGAATGCTAGGGGTTATTGCAGGATATCCCAGTGTCAGAGGCTGCCTCCACAAGGTCAGGGAAGGTATTTCTCGGACTTCCCCGAACAGGGAACACCTGTGACTAATGAAAGCTGCGTGGAGTTGTCTCTCGAGCTCCCCCACGCACTGACAATGGTTCCGGAATCCTGAGCGTGGGGAGGTTCCACCAACGGTCGGCAGCGCGTGGGTTCTAACGGAATGCTTAAGCTCGTCTCCCCTGAGTGTTTTCCTAATGTCTCTGTGCCAGGGAATGCTAGGGGTGATTGTAGGATATCCCAGTGTCAGAGGCTGCCTCCCCAAAGTCAGGGAAGTTATTTCCCGGACTTCCCCGAACAGGGAACACCTGTGACTGAAGAGAGCTGCGTGGAGTTGTCTCTCGAGCTCCCCCACGCACTGACAATGGTTCCGGAATCCTGAGAGTGGGGAGGTTCCACCAACGGTCGGCAGCGCATGGGTTCTAACGGAATGCCTAAGCTCGTCTCCCCTGAGGGTTTTCCTAATGTCTCTGTGCCAGGGAATGCTAGGGGTGATTGCAGGATATCCCAGTGTCAGATGCTGCCTCCCCAATTCAGTGAAGGTATTTCTTGGACTTCCCCGAACAGGGAACACCTGTGACTGAACAGAGCTGCGTGGAGTTGTCTCTCGAGCTCCCCCACGCACTAACAATGGTTCCGGAATCCTGAGCGTGGGGATGTTCCACCAAAGGTCGGCAGCGTGTGGGTTCTAACGGAATGCCAAAACTCGTCTCCCTTGGGGGTTTTCCTAATTTCTCTGTGCCAGGGAATTCTAGGGGTGATTGCAGGATATCCCAGTGTCAGAGGCTGCCTCCCCAAGGTCAGGGAAGTTATTTCTCGGACTTCCCCGAACAGGTAACACCTGTGACTGATGAGAGATTCGTGGAGTTGTCTCTCGAGCTCCCCCACACACTGACAATGTTTCCGGAATCCTGAGCGTGGGGAGGTTCCACCAACGGTCAGCAGCGCGTGGGTTCTAAAGGAATGCCTAAACTCGTCTCCCCTGAGGTTTTTCCTAATGTCTCTGTGCCAGGGAATGCTTCGGGTGATTGCAGGATTACCCAGTGTCAGAGGCTGCCTCCCCAAAGTCAGGGAAGTTATTTCTCGGACTTTCCCGAACAAGGAACACCTGTGACTGAAGAGAGCTGCGTGGAGTTGTCTCTCGTGCTCCCCCACGCACTGACAATGTTTCCGGAATCCTGAGCGTGGGGAGGTTCCACCAACGGTCGGCAGCGCGTGGGTTCTAACGGAATGCCTAAGCTCGTCTCCCCTGAGTGTTTTCCTAATGTCTCTGTGCCAGGGAATGCTAGGGGTGATTGTAGGATATCCCAGTGTCAGAGGCTGCCTCCCCAAAGTCAGGGTAGTTATTTCCCGGACTTCCCCGAACAGGGAACACCTGTGACTGAAGAGAGCTGCGTGGAGTTGTCTCTCGAGCTCCCCCACGCACTGACAATGGTTCCGGAATCCTGAGCGTGGGGAGGTTCCACCAACGGTCGGCAGCGCGTGGGGTCTAACGGAATGCCTAAGCTCGTCTCCCCTGAGGGTTTTCCTAATGTCTCTGTGCCAGGGAATGCTAGGGGTGATTGCAGGATATCCCAGTGTCAGTGGCTGACTCCCCAAGGTCATGGAAGGTATTTTTCGGACTTCCCATAACAGGGAACAATTGTGACTGAAGAGAGCTGCGTGGAGTTGTCTCTCGAGGTCCCCCACGCACTGACAATGGTTCCGGAATCCTGAGCGTGGGGAGGTTCCACCAACGGTCGTCAGCGCGTCGGATCTAACGGAATGCCTAAGCTCGTCTCCCCTGAGGGTTTTCCTAATGTCTCTGTGCCAGGGAATGCTAGGGGTGATTGCAGGATATCCCAGTGTCCGAGGCTGCCTCCCCAAATTCAGGGAAGGTATTTCTAGGACTTCCCCGATCAGGGAACACCTGTGACTGAAGAGAGCTGCGTGGAGTTGTCTCTCGAGCTCCCCCACGCACTGACAATGGTTCCGGAATCCTGAGCGTGGGGAGGTTCCACCAACGGTCGGCAGCAAGTGGGTTCTAACGGAATGCTTAAGCTCGTCTCCCCTGAGGGTTTTCCTAATTTCTCTGTGCCAGGGAATGCTAGGGGTGATTGCAGGATATCCCAGTGTCAGAGGCTGCCTCCCCAAGGTCAGGGAATTAATTTCTCGGACTTCCCCGAACAGGGAACACCTGTAACTGAAGAGAGCTGCGTGGAGTTGTCTCTCGAGCTCCCCCACGCACTGACAATGTTTCCAGAATCCTGAGCGTGGGGAGGTTCCACCAACGGTCGACAGGGCGTGGGTTTTAACTGAATGCCTAAGCTCGTCTCCCCTGAGTGTTTCCCTAATGTCTCTGTGCCAGGGAATGCTAGGGGTGATTGCAGGATATCCCAGTGTCAGAGGCTGCCTCCACAAGGTCAGGGAAGGTATTTCTCGGACTTCCCCGAACAGGGAACACCTGTGACTAATGAAAGCTGCGTGGAGTTGTCTCTCGAGCTCCCCCACGCACTGACAATGGTTCCGGAATCCTGAGCGTGGGGAGGTTCCACCAACGGTCGGCAGCGCGTGGGTTCTAACGGAATGCCTAAGCTCGTCTCCCCTGAGTGTTTTCCTAATGTCTCTGTGCCAGGGAATGCTAGGGGTGATTGTAGGATATCCCAGTGTCAGAGGCTGCCTCCCCAAAGTCAGGGAAGTTATTTCCCGGACTTCCCCGAACAGGGAACACCTGTGACTGAAGAGAGCTGCGTGGAGTTGTCTCTCGAGCTCCCCCACGCACTGACAATGGTTCCGGAATCCTGAGAGTGGGGAGGTTCCACCAACGGTCGGCAGCGCATGGGTTCTAACGGAATGCCTAAGCTCGTCTCCCCTGAGGGTTTTCCTAATGTCTCTGTGCCAGGGAATGCTAGGGGTGATTGCAGGATATCCCAGTGTCAGATGCTGCCTCCCCAATTCAGTGAAGGTATTTCTCGGACTTCCCCGAACAGGGAACACCTGTGACTGAACAGAGCTGCGTGGAGTTGTCTCTCGAGCTCCCCCACGCACTAACAATGGTTCCGGAATCCTGAGCGTGGGGATGTTCCACCAATGGTCGGCAGCGTGTGGGTTCAAACGGAATGCCAAAACTCGTCTCCCTTGGGGGTTTTCCTAATTTCTCTGTGCCAGGGAATGCTAGGGGTGATTGCAGGATATCCCAGTGTCAGAGGCTGCCTCCCCAAGGTCAGGGAAGTTATTTCTCGGACTTCCCCGAACAGGTAACACCTGTGACTGATGAGAGATTCGTGGAGTTGTCTCTCGAGCTCCCCCACACACTGACAATGTTTCCGGAATCCTGAGCGTGGGGAGGTTCCACCAACGGTCAGCAGCGCGTGGGTTCTAAAGGAATGCCTAAACTCGTCTCCCCTGAGGTTTTTCCTAATGTCTCTGTGCCAGGGAATGCTTCGGGTGATTGCAGGATTACCCAGTGTCAGAGGCTGCCTCCCCAAAGTCAGGGAAGTTATTTCTCGGACTTCCCCGAACAAGGAACACCTGTGACTGAAGAGAGCTGCGTGGAGTTGTCTCTCGTGCTCCCCCACGCACTGACAATGTTTCCGGAATCCTGAGCGTGGGGAGGTTCCACCAACGGTCGGCAGCGCGTGGGTTCTAACGGAATGCCTAAGCTCGTCTCCCCTGAGTGTTTTCCTAATGTCTCTGTGCCAGGGAATGCTAGGGGTGATTGTAGGATATCCCAGTGTCAGAGGCTGCCTCCCCAAAGTCAGGGTAGGTATTTCCCGGACTTCCCCGAACAGGGAACACCTGTGACTGAAGAGAGCTGCGTGGAGTTGTCTCTCGAGCTCCCCCACGCACTGACAATGGTTCCGGAATCCTGAGCGTGGGGAGGTTCCACCAACGGTCGGCAGCGCGTGGGGTCTAACGGAATGCCTAAGCTCGTCTCCCCTGAGGGTTTTCCTAATGTCTCTGTGCCAGGGAATGCTAGGGGTGATTGCAGGATATCCCAGTGTCCGAGGCTGCCTCCCCAAATTCAGGGAAGGTATTTCTAGGACTTCCCCGATCAGGGAACACCTGTGACTGAAGAGAGCTGCGTGGAGTTGTCTCTCGAGCTCCCCCACGCACTGACAATGGTTCCGGAATCCTGAGCGTGGGGAGGTTCCACCAACGGTCGGCAGCAAGTGGGTTCTAACGGAATGCTTAAGCTCGTCTCCCCTGAGGGTTTTCCTAATTTCTCTGTGCCAGGGAATGCTAGGGGTGATTGCAGGATATCCCAGTGTCAGAGGCTGCCTCCCCAAGGTCAGGGAATTAATTTCTCGGACTTCCCCGAACAGGGAACACCTGTAACTGAAGAGAGCTGCGTGGAGTTGTCTCTCGAGCTCCCCCACGCACTGACAATGTTTCCAGAATCCTGAGCGTGGGGAGGTTCCACCAACGGTCGACAGGGCGTGGGTTTTAACTGAATGCCTAAGCTCGTCTCCCCTGAGTGTTTCCCTAATGTCTCTGTGCCAGGGAATGCTAGGGGTGATTGCAGGATATCCCAGTGTCAGAGGCTGCCTCCACAAGGTCAGGGAAGGTATTTCTCGGACTTCCCCGAACAGGGAACACCTGTGACTAATGAAAGCTGCGTGGAGTTGTCTCTCGAGCTCCCCCACGCACTGACAATGGTTCCGGAATCCTGAGCGTGGGGAGGTTCCACCAACGGTCGGCAGCGCGTGGGTTCTAACGGAATGCCTAAGCTCGTCTCCCCTGAGTGTTTTCCTAATGTCTCTGTGCCAGGGAATGCTAGGGGTGATTGTAGGATATCCCAGTGTCAGAGGCTGCCTCCCCAAAGTCAGGGAAGTTATTTCCCGGACTTCCCCGAACAGGGAACACCTGTGACTGAAGAGAGCTGCGTGGAGTTGTCTCTCGAGCTCCCCCACGCACTGACAATGGTTCCGGAATCCTGAGAGTGGGGAGGTTCCACCAACGGTCGGCAGCGCATGGGTTCTAACGGAATGCCTAAGCTCGTCTCCCCTGAGGGTTTTCCTAATGTCTCTGTGCCAGGGAATGCTAGGGGTGATTGCAGGATATCCCAGTGTCAGATGCTGCCTCCCCAATTCAGTGAAGGTATTTCTCGGACTTCCCCGAACAGGGAACACCTGTGACTGAACAGAGCTGCGTGGAGTTGTCTCTCGAGCTCCCCCACGCACTAACAATGGTTCCGGAATCCTGAGCGTGGGGATGTTCCACCAATGGTCGGCAGCGTGTGGGTTCAAACGGAATGCCAAAACTCGTCTCCCTTGGGGGTTTTCCTAATTTCTCTGTGCCAGGGAATGCTAGGGGTGATTGCAGGATATCCCAGTGTCAGAGGCTGCCTCCCCAAGGTCAGGGAAGTTATTTCTCGGACTTCCCCGAACAGGTAACACCTGTGACTGATGAGAGATTCGTGGAGTTGTCTCTCGAGCTCCCCCACACACTGACAATGTTTCCGGAATCCTGAGCGTGGGGAGGTTCCACCAACGGTCAGCAGCGCGTGGGTTCTAAAGGAATGCCTAAACTCGTCTCCCCTGAGGTTTTTCCTAATGTCTCTGTGCCAGGGAATGCTTCGGGTGATTGCAGGATTACCCAGTGTCAGAGGCTGCCTCCCCAAAGTCAGGGAAGTTATTTCTCGGACTTCCCCGAACAAGGAACACCTGTGACTGAAGAGAGCTGCGTGGAGTTGTCTCTCGTGCTCCCCCACGCACTGACAATGTTTCCGGAATCCTGAGCGTGGGGAGGTTCCACCAACGGTCGGCAGCGCGTGGGTTCTAACGGAATGCCTAAGCTCGTCTCCCCTGAGTGTTTTCCTAATGTCTCTGTGCCAGGGAATGCTAGGGGTGATTGTAGGATATCCCAGTGTCAGAGGCTGCCTCCCCAAAGTCAGGGTAGGTATTTCCCGGACTTCCCCGAACAGGGAACACCTGTGACTGAAGAGAGCTGCGTGGAGTTGTCTCTCGAGCTCCCCCACGCACTGACAATGGTTCCGGAATCCTGAGCGTGGGGAGGTTCCACCAACGGTCGGCAGCGCGTGGGGTCTAACGGAATGCCTAAGCTCGTCTCCCCTGAGGGTTTTCCTAATGTCTCTGTGCCAGGGAATGCTAGGGGTGATTGCAGGATATCCCAGTGTCAGTGGCTGCCTCCCCAAGGTCATGGAAGGTATTTTTCGGACTTCCCATAACAGGGAACAATTGTGACTGAAGAGAGCTGCGTGGAGTTGTCTCTCGAGGTCCCCCACGCACTGACAATGGTTCCGGAATCCTGAGCGTGGGGAGGTTCCACCAACGGTCGTCAGCGCGTCGGATCTAACGGAATGCCTAAGTTCGTCTCCCATGAGGGTTTTCCTAATGTCTCTGTGCCAGGGAAAGCTAGGGGTGATTGCAGGATATCCCAGTGTCCGAGGCTGCCTCCCCAAAGTCAGGGAAGGTAATTCTAGGACTTCCCCGATCAGGGAACACCTGTGACTGAAGAGAGCTGCGTGGAGTTGTCTCTCGAGCTCCCCCACGCACTGACAATGATTCCGGAATCCTGAGCGTGGGGAAGTTCCACCAACGGTCGGCAGCAAGTGGGTTCTAACGGAATGCCTAAGCTCGTCTCCCCTGAGGGTTTTCCTAATGTCTCTGTGCCAGGGAATGCTTGGGGTGATTGCAGGATATCCCAGTGTCAGAGGCTGCCTCCCCAAGGTCAGGGAATTAATTTCTCGGACTTCCCCGAACAGGGAACACCTGTAACTGAAGAGAGCTGCGTGGAGTTGTCTCTCGAGCTCCCCCACGCACTGACAATGTTTCCAGAATCCTGAGCGTGGGGAGGTTCCACCAACGGTCGACAGGGCGTGGGTTTTAACTGAATGCCTAAGCTCGTCTCCTCTGAGGGTTTCCCTAATGTCTCTTTTCCAGGGAATGCTAGGGGTGATTGCAGGATATCCCAGTGTCAGAGGCTGCCTCCACAAGGTCAGGGAAGGTATTTCTCGGACTTCCCCGAACAGGGAACACCTGTGACTAATGAATGCTACGTGGAGTTGTCTCTCGGGCTTCCCCACGCACTGACAATGGTTCCGGAATCCTGAACGTGGGGAGGTTCCACAACCGTCGGCAGCGCGTGGGTTCTAACGGAATGCCTAAGCTCGTCTCCCCTGAGTGTTTTCCTAATTTCTCTGTGCCAGGGAATGCTAGGGGTGATTGCAGGATAACCCAGTGTCCGAGGCTGCCTCCCCAAGTTCAGGGAAAGTATTTCTCAGACTTCACAGAACAGGGAACACCTGTGACTGAAGAGAGCTGCGTGGAGTTGTCTCTCGAGCTCCCCCACGCACTGACAATGGTTCCGGAATCCTGAGCGTGGGGAGGTTCCTCCAACGGTCGGCAGCGCGTGGGTTCTGACGGAATGCCTAAGCTCGTCTCCCCTGAGGGTTTTCCTAATGTCTCTGTGCCAGGGAATGCTAGGGGTGATTGCAGGATATCCCAGTGTCAGAGGCTGCCTCCCCAAGGTCAGGGAAGTTATTTCTCTGACTTCCGCGTACAGGGAACACCTGTGACTTAAGAGAGCTTCGTGGAGTTGTCTCTCGATCTGCCCCACGCACTGACAATGTTTCCGGAATCCTGAGCGTTGTGAGGTTCCACCAACGGTCAGCAGCGCGTGGGTTCTAACGGAATGCCTAAGCTCGTCTCCCCTGAGGCTTTTCCTAATGTCTCTGTGCCAGGGAATGCTAGGGGTGATTGCAGGATATCCCAGTGTCAGAGGCTGCCTCCCCAAGGTCAGGGAATTAATTTCTCGGACTTCCCCGAACAGGGAACACCTGTAACTGAAGAGAGCTGCGTGGAGTTGTCTCTCGAGCTCCCCCACGCACTGAAAATGTTTCCAGAATCCTGAGCGTGGGGAGGTTCCACCAACGGTCGACAGGGCGTGGGTTTTAACTGAATGCATAAGCTCGTCTCCTCTGAGGGTTTCCCTAATGTCTCTGTGCCAGGGAATGCTAGGGGTGATTGCAGGATATCCCAGTGTCAGAGGCTGCCTCCACAAGGTCAGGGAAGGTATTTCTCGGACTTCCCCGAACAGGGAACACCTGTGACTAAAGAAAGCTGCGTGGAGTTGTCTCTCGGGCTTCCCCACGCACTGACAATGGTTCCGGAATCTGAACGTGGGGAGGTTCCACAACCGTCGGCAGCGCGTGGGTTCTAACGGAATGCCTAAGCTCATCTCCCCTGAGGATTTTCCTAATATCTCTGTGCCAGGGAATACTAGGGGTGATTGCAGGATATCACAGTGTCAGAGGCTGCCTCCCCAAGGTCAGGGAATATATTTCTCGGACTTCCCCGAACAGGGAACACCTGTGAGTGAAGAGAGCTGCGTGGAGTTGTCTCTCGAGATCCTCCACGCACTGACAATAGTTCCGGAATCCTGAGGGTGGGGAGGTTACACCAACGGTCGTCATCGCGTGGGTTCTAACGGAATGCCTAAGCTCGTCTCCCCTGAGGGTTTTCCTAATGTCTCTGTGCCAGGGAATGCTAGGGGTGATTGCAGGATATCCCAGTGTCAGAGGCTGCCTCCCCAAGGTCAGGGAAGATATTTCTCGGACTTCCACGAACAGGGAACACCTGTGACTGAAGAGAGCTGCGTGGAGTTGTCTCTCGAGCTCCCCCACGCACTGACAATGTTTCCGGAATCCTGAGCGTGGGGAGGTTCCACCAACGGTCGGCAGCGCGTGGGTTCTTACGGAATACCTAAGCCCGTCTCCCCTGAGGGTTTTCCTAAAGTCTCTGTGCCAGGGAAAGCAAGGGGTGATTGCAGGATATCCCAGTGTCAGAGGCTGCCTCTCCAAGGTCAGGGAAGGTATTTTTCGGACTTCCCCGAACAGGGAACACCTGTGAGTGAAGAGAGCTGCGTGGAGTTGTCTCTCGATCTCCCCCACGCACTAACAATGGTTCCGGAATCCTGAGCGTGGGGAGGTTCCACCAACGGTCGTCAGCGCGTCGGTGCTACGGAATGCCTAAGCTCGTCTCCCCTGAGGGTTTTCCTAATGTCTCTGTGCCAGGGAATGCTAGGGGTGATTGCAGGTTATCCCAGTGTCCGAGGCAGCCTCCCCTAGTTCAGGGAAGATATTTCTAGGACTTCCCCGAACAGGGAACACCTGTGACTGAAGAGAGCTGCGTGGAGTTGTCTCTCGAGCTCCCCAACGCACTGACAATAGTTCCGGAATCCTGAGTGTGGGGAGGTTCCACCAACGGTCGTCAGCGCGTGGGTTCTAACGGAATGCCTAAGCTCGTCTCCCCTGAGGATTTTCCTAATGTCTCTATTCCAGGGAATGCTAGGGGTGATTGCAGGATATCCCAGTGCCAGAGTCTGCCTCCCCAATGTCAGGGAAGGTACTTCTCGGACTTCCCCGAACAGGGAACACCTGTGACTGAAGAGAGCTGCGTGGAGTTGTCTCTCGAGCTCCCCCACGCCCTGACAATGGTTCCGGAATCCTGAGCGTGGGGAGGTTCCACCAACGGTCGTCATCGCGTGGGTTCTAACGGAATGCCTAAGCTCGTCTCCCCTGAGGGTTTTCCTAATGTCTCTGTGCCAGGGAATGCTAGGTGTGATTGCAGGATATCCCAGTGTCCGAGGCTGCCTCCCCAAGGTCAAGGATTTTATTTCTCGGACTTCCCGGAACACGGAACACCTGTGGCTGAAGAGAGCTGCGTGGAGTTGTCTCTCGAGCTCCCCCACACCCTGACAATGGTTCCGGAATCCTGAGCGTGGGGAGGTTCTACCAAAGTTCGGCAGCGCTTGGGTTCTAACGGAATGCCTAAGCTCATCTCCCCTGAGGGTTTTCCTAATATCTCTGTGCCAGGGAATACTAGGGGTGATTGCAGGATATCCCAGTGTCAGAGGCTGCCTCCCCAAGGTCAGGGAATATATTTCTCGGACTTCCCCGAACAGGGAACACCTGTGACTTAAGAGAGCTGCGTGGAGTTGTCTCACGAGATCCTCCACGCACTGACAATAGTTCCGGAATCCTGAGCGTGGGGAGGTTCCACCAACGGTCGGCAGCGCGTGGGTTCTAACGGAATGCCTAAGCTCGTCTCCCCTGAGGGTTTTCCTAATGTCTCTGTGACAGGGAATGCTAGGGGTGATTGCAGGATATCCCAGAGTCAGAGGATGCCTCCCCAAGGTCAGGGAAGTTATTTCTCGTACTTCCCCGAACAGGGAACACCTGTGACTGAAGAGAGCTGCGTGGAGTTGTCTCTCGAGCTCCCCCAAGCGCTGACAATGGTTCCGGAATCCTGAGCATTGGGAGGTTCCACCAACGGTCGGCAGCGCGTGGGTTCTAACGAAATGCCTAAGCTCGTCTCCCCTGAGTATTTTCCTAATATCTCTGTGCCAGGGAATGCTAGGGGTGATTGCAGGATATCCCAGTGTCAGAGGATGCCTCCCCAAGGTCAGGGAAGGTATTTCTCGGACTTCCCCGAACAGGGAACACCTGTGACTGAAGAGAGCTGCGTGGAGTTGTCTCTCGAGCTCCCCCACGCGCTGACAATGGTTCCGGAATCCTGAGCATTGGGAGGTTCCACCAACGGTCGGCAGCGCGTGGGTTCTAACGAAATGCCTAAGCTCGTCTCCCCTGAGGATTTTCCTAATGTCTCTGTGCCAGGGAATGCTAGGGGTGATTGCAGGTTATCCCAGTGTCAGAGGATGCCTCCCCAAGGTCAGGGAAGCTATTTCTCGGACTTCCCCGAACAGGGAACACCTGTGAATGAAGAGAGCTGCGTGGAGTTGTCTCTCGAGATCCCCCAAACGCTGACAATGGTTCCGGAATCCTGAGCATTGGGAGGTTCCACCAACGGTCGGCAGCACGTGGGTTCTAACGGAATGCCTAAGCTCGTCTCCCCAGAGTGTTTTCGTAATGTCTCTGTGCCAGGGAATGCTAGGGGTGATTGCAGGATATCCCAGTGTCAGAGGATGCCTCCCCAAAATCAGGGAAGTTATTTCTCGGACTTCCCCGAACAGGGAACACCTGTGACTGAAGAGAGCTGCGTGGAGTTGTCTCTCGAGCTCCCCCACGCACTAACAATGGTTCCGGAATCCTGAGCATTGGGAGGTTCCACCAACGGTCGGCAGAGCGTGGGTTCTAACGGAATGCCTAAGCTCGTCTCCCCTGAGGGTTTTCCTAATGTCTCTGTGACAGGGAATGCTAGGGGAGATTGCAGGATATCCCAGAGTCAGAGGCTGCCTCACCAAGGTCAGGGAAGTTATTTCTCGGACTTCCCCGAACAGGGAACACCTGTGACTGAAGTGAGATGCGTGGAGTTGTCTCTCGAGCTCCCCCACGCACTGACAATGTTTCCGGAATCCTGAGCGTGGGGAGGTTCCACCAACGTTCGGCAGCGCTTGGGTTCTAACGGAATGCCTAAGCTCATCTCCCCTGGGGTTTTCCTAATATCTCTGTGCCAGGAAATGCTAGGGGTGATTGCAGGACATCCCAGTGTCGGAGGCTGCCTCCCCATGGTCAGGGAAGATATTTCTCGGACTTCCCCGAACAGGGAACACCTGTGAGTGAAGTGAGCTGCGTGGAGTTGTCTCTCGAGATCCTCCACGCACTGACAATATTTCCGGAATCCTGAGCGTGGGGAGGTTGCACCAACGGTCGTCATGGCGTGGGTTCTAACGGAATGCCTAAGCTCGTCTCCCCTGAGTGTTTTCCTAATGTCTCTGTGCCAGGGAATGCTTGGGGTGATTGCAGGATATCCCAGTGTCAGAGGATGCCTCCCCAAGATCAGGGAAGGTATTTCTCGGACTTCCCCGAACAGGGAACACCTGTGACTGAAGAGAGCTGCATGGAGATGTCTCTCGTGCTCCCCCACGCGCTGACAATGTTTCCGGAATCCTGAGAATTGGGAGGTTCCACCAACGGTCGGCAGCGCGTGGGTTCTAACGGAATGCCTAAGCTCGTCTCCCCTGAGGGTTTTCCTAATGTCTCTGTGCCAGGGAATGCTAGGGGTGATTGCAGGATATCCCAGTGTCAGAGAATGCCTCCCCAAGTACAGGGAAGGTATTTCTCGGACTTCCCCGAACAGGGAACACCTGTGACTGAAGAGAGCTGCGTGGAGTTGTCTCTCGAGCTCCCCCAAGCGCTGACAATGGTTCCGGAATCCTGAGCATTGGGAGGTTCCACCAACGGTCGGCAGCGCGTGGGTTCTAACGAAATGCCTAAGCTCGTCTCCCCTGAGTATTTTCCTAATATCTCTGTGCCAGGGAATGCTAGGGGTGATTGCAGGATATCCCAGTGTCAGAGGATGCCTCCCCAAGGTCAGGGAAGGTATTTCTCGGACTTCCCCGAACAGGGAACACCTGTGACTGAAGAGAGCTGCGTGGAGTTGTCTCTCGAGCTCCCCCACGCGCTGACAATGGTTCCGGAATCCTGAGCATTGGGAGGTTCCACCAACGGTCGGCAGCGCGTGGGTTCTAACGAAATGCCTAAGCTCGTCTCCCCTGAGGATTTTCCTAATGTCTCTGTGCCAGGGAATGCTAGGGGTGATTGCAGGTTATCCCAGTGTCAGAGGATGCCTCCCCAAGTTCAGGGAAGCTATTTCTCGGACTTCCCCGAACAGGGAACACCTGTGAATGAAGAGAGCTGCGTGGAGTTGTCTCTCGAGATCCCCCAAACGCTGACAATGGTTCCGGAATCCTGAGCATTGGGAGGTTCCACCAACGGTCGGCAGCACGTGGGTTCTAACGGAATGCCTAAGCTCGTCTCCCCAGAGTGTTTTCGTAATGTCTCTGTGCCAGGGAATGCTAGGGGTGATTGCAGGATATCCCAGTGTCAGTGGATGCCTCCCCAAAATCAGGGAAGTTATTTCTCGGACTTCCCCGAACAGGGAACACCTGTGACTGAAGAGAGCTGCGTGGAGTTGTCTCTCGAGCTCCCCCACGCACTAACAATGGTTCCGGAATCCTGAGCATTGGGAGGTTCCACCAACGGTCGGCAGAGCGTGGGTTCTAACGGAATGACTAAGCTCGTCTCCCCTGAGGGTTTTCCTAATGTCTCTGTGACAGGGAATGCTAGGGGAGATTGCAGGATATCCCAGAGTCAGAGGCTGCCTCCCCAAGGTCAGGGAAGTTATTTCTCGGACTTCCCCGAACAGGGAACACCTGTGACTGAAGTGAGATGCGTGGAGTTGTCTCTCGAGCTCCCCCACGCACTGACAATGTTTCCGGAATCCTGAGCGTGGGGAGGTTCCACCAACGTTCGGCAGCGCTTGGGTTCTAACGGAATGCCTAAGCTCATCTCCCCTGGGGTTTTCCTAATATCTCTGTGCCAGGAAATGCTAGGGGTGATTGCAGGACATCCCAGTGTCGGAGGCTGCCTCCCCATGGTCAGGGAAGATATTTCTCGGACTTCCCCGAACAGGGAACACCTGTGAGTGAAGTGAGCTGCGTGGAGTTGTCTCTCGAGATCCTCCACGCACTGACAATATTTCCGGAATCCTGAGCGTGGGGAGGTTCCACCAACGGTCGTCATGGCGTGGGTTCTAACGGAATGCCTAAGCTCGTCTCCCCTGAGTGTTTTCCTAATGTCTCTGTGCCAGGGAATGCTAGGGGTGATTGCAGGATATCCCAGTGTCAGAGGATGCCTCCCCAAGATCAGGGAAGGTATTTCTCGGACTTCCCCGAACAGGGAACACCTGTGACTGAAGAGAGCTGCATGGAGATGTCTCTCGTGCTCCCCCACGCGCTGACAATGTTTCCGGAATCCTGAGAATTGGGAGGTTCCACCAACGGTCGGCAGCGCGTGGGTTCTAACGGAATGCCTAAGCTCGTCTCCCCTGAGGGTTTTCCTAATGTCTCTGTGCCAGGGAATGCTAGGGGTGATTGCAGGATATCCCAGTGTCTGAGAATGCCTCCCCAAGTACAGGGAAGGTATTTCTCGGACTTCCCCGAACAGGGAACACCTGTGACTGAAGAGAGCTGCGTGGAGTTGTCTATCGAGTTCCCCACGCGCTGACAATGGTTCCGGAATCCTGAGCATTGGGAGGTTCCACCAACGGTCGGCAGCGCGTGGGTTCTAACGGAATGCCTAAGCTCGTCTCCCCTGAGGGTTTTCCTAATGTCTCTGTGCCAGGGAATGCTAGGGGTGATTGCAGGATATCCCAGTGTCAGAGGATGCCTCCCCAATGTCAGGGAAGTTATTTCTCGGACTTCCCCGAAAAAGGAACACCTGTGACTGAAGAGAGCTGCGTGGATTTGTCTCTCGAGTTCCCCCACGCGCTGACAATGGTTCCGGAATCCTGAGCATTGGGAGGTTCCACCAACGGTCGGCAGCGCGTGGGTTCTAACGGAATGCCTAAGCTCGTCTCCCCTGAGGGTTTTCCTAATGTCTCTGTGACAGGGAATGCTAGGGGTGATTGCAGGAATCCCAGAGTCAGAGGCTGCCTCCCCAAGGTCAGGGAAGTTATTTCTCGGACTTCCCCGAACAGGGAACACCTGTGACTGAAGTGAGATGCGTGGAGTTGTCTCTCGAGTTCCCCCACGCACTGACAATGTTTCCGGAATCCTGAGCGTGGGGAGGTTCCACCAACGTTCGGCAGCGCTTGGGTTCTAACGGAATGCCTAAGCTCGTCTCCCCTGGGGGTTTTCCTAATATCTCTGTGCCAGGGAATGCTAGGGATGATTGCAGTGCATCCCAGTGACGGAGGCTGCCTCCCCATGGTCAGGGAAGATATTTCTCGGACTTCCCCGAACAAGGAACACCTATGAGTGAAGAGAGCTGCGTGGAGTTGTCTCTCGAGATCCTCCTCGCACTGACAATAGTTCCGGAATCCTGAGCGTGGGGAGGTTCCAACAACGGTCGTCATTGCGTGGGTTCTAACGGAATGCCTAAGCTCGTCTCCCCTGAGGGTTTTCCTAATTTCTCTGTGCCAGGGAATGCTAGGGGTGATTGCAGGATATCCCAGTGTCAGAGGATGCCTCCCCAAGGTCAGGGAAGGTATTTCTCGGACTTCCCCGAACAGGGAACACCTGTGACAGAAGAGAGCTGCGTGGAGTTGTCTCTCGTGCTCCCCCACGCGCTGACAATGGTTCCGGAATCCTGAGCATTGGGAGGTTCCACCAACGGTCGGCAGCGCGTGGGTTCTAACGGAATGCCTAAGCTCGTCTCCCCTGAGGGTATTCCTAATGTCTCTTTGCCAGGGAATGCTAGGGGTGATTGCAGGATATCCCAGTGTCAGAGGCTTTTTCCCCAAGGTCAGGGAAGGTATTTATCGGACTTCCGCGAACAGGGAACACCTGTGACTGAAGAGAGCTGCGTGGAGTTTTCTCTCAAGCTCCCCCACGCACTGACAATTGTTCCGGAATCCTGAGCGTGGGGAGGTTCCACCAACGGTCGGCAGCGCGTGGGTTCTAACGGAATGCCTAAGCTCGTCTCCCCTGAGGTTTTTCCTAATGTCTCTGTGCCAGGGAATGCTAGGGGTGATTGCAGGATATCCCAGGGTCCGAGGCTGCCTCCCTAAGGTCAGGGAAGTTATTTCTCGGCTTTGCCCGAAGAGGGAACACCTGTGACTGAAGAGAGCTGCGTGGAGTTGTCTCTCGAGCTCCCCTACGCACTGACAATTTTTCCGGTATCCTGAGCGTGGGAAGGTTCCACCAACGGTCGGCAGCGCTTGGGTTCTAACGGAATGCCTAAGCTCGTCTCCCCTGAGGGTTTTTCTAATGTCTCTGTGCCAGGGAATGCTAGGGGTGATTGCAGGATATCCCAGTGTCAGGGGCTGCCTCCCCAAGGTCAGGGAAGGTTTTTCTCGGACTTCCCCGAACAGGGAACACCTGTGACTGAAGAGAGCTGCGTGGAGTTGTCTCTCGAGCTCCCTCACGCACTGACAATGGTTCCGGAATCCTGAGCGTGGGGAGGTTCCACCAACGGTCGGCAGCGCGTGGGTTCAAACGGAATGCCTAAGCTCGTCTCCCCTGAGGGTTTTCCTAATGTCTATGTGCCAGGGAATGCTAGGGGTGATTGCAGTGCATCCCAGTGTCGGAGGCTGCCTCCCCATGGTCAGGGAAGATATTTCTCGGACTTCCCCGAACAGGGAACACCTATGAGTGAAGAGAGCTGCGTGGAGTTGTCTCTCGAGATCCTCCACGCACTGACAATAGTTCCGGAATCCTGAGCGTGGGGAGGTTCCAACAACGGTCGTCATCGCGTGGGTTCTAACGGAATGCCTAAGCTCGTCTCCCCTGAGGGTTTTCCTAATTTCTCTGTGCCAGGGAATGCTAGGGGTGATTGCAGGATATCGCAGTGTCAGAGGATGCCTCCCCAAGGTCAGGGAAGGTATTTCTCGGACTTCCCCGAACAGGGAACACCTGTGACAGAAGAGAGCTGCGTGGAGTTGTCTCTCGTGCTCCCCCACGCGCTGACAATGTTTCCGGAATCCTGAGCATTGGGAGGTTCCAACAACGGTCGGCAGCGCGTGGGTTCTAACGGAATGCCTAAGCTCGTCTCCCCTGAGGGTATTCCTAATGTCTCTTTGCCAGGGAATGCTAGGGGTGATTGCAGGATATCCCAGTGTCAGAGGCTTCTTCCCCAAGGTCAGGGAATGTATTTATCGGACTTCCGCGAACAGGGAACACCTGTGACTGAAGAGAGCTGCGTGGAGTTTTCTCTCAAGCTCCCCCACGCACTGACAATTGTTCCGGAATCCTGAGCGTGGGGAGGTTCCACCAACGGTCGGCAGCGCGTGGGTTCTAACGGAATGCCTAAGCTCGTCTCCCCTGAGGTTTTTCCTAATGTCTCTGTGCCAGGGAATGCTAGGGGTGATTGCAGGATATCCCAGGGTCCGAGGCTGCCTCCCTAAGGTCAGGGAAGTTATTTCTCGGCTTTGCCCGAAGAGGGAACACCTGTGACTGAAGAGAGCTGCGTGGAGTTGTCTCTCGAGCTCCCCTACGCACTGACAATTTTTCCGGTATCCTGAGCGTGGGAAGGTTCCACCAACGGTCGGCAGCGCTTGGGTTCTAACGGAATGCCTAAGCTCGTCTCCCCTGAGGGTTTTTCTAATGTCTCTGTGCCAGGGAATGCTAGGGGTGATTGCAGGATATCCCAGTGTCAGGGGCTGCCTCCCCAAGGTCAGGGAAGGTTTTTCTCGGACTTCCCCGAACAGGGAACACCTGTGACTGAAGAGAGCTGCGTGGAGTTGTCTCTCGAGCTCCCTCACGCACTGACAATGGTTCCGGAATCCTGAGCGTGGGGAGGTTCCACCAACGGTCGGCAGCGCGTGGGTTCAAACGGAATGCCTAAGCTCGTCTCCCCTGAGGGTTTTCCTAATGTCTATGTGCCAGGGAATGCTAGGGGTGATTGCAGGATATCCCAGTGTCCGAGGCTGCCTCCCCAAGGTCAGGGAAGCTATTTCTCGGACTTCCCAGAACAGGGAACACCTGTGACTGAAGAGAGCTGCGTGGAGTTGTCTCTCGAGCTCCCCCACGCACTGACAATGGTTCCGGAATCCTGAACGTGGGGAGGTTCCACCAACGGTCGGCAGCGCGTGGGTTCTACCGGAATGCCTAAGCTCGTCTCCCCTGAGGGTTTTCCTAATGTCTCTGTGCCAGGGAATGCTAGGGGTGATTGCAGGATATCCCAGTGTCCGAGGCTGCCTCCCCAAAGTCAGGGAAGGTATTTCTTGGACTTCCCCGAACAGGGAACCCCTGTGACTGAAGAGAGCTGCGTGGAGTTGTCCCTCGTGTTCCCCCACGCACTGACAATGGTTCCGGAATCCTGAGCGTGTGGAGGTTCCACCAACGGTCGGTAGCGCGTGGGTTCTAACGGAATGCCTAAGCTCGTCTCCCCTGAGAGTTTTCCTAATGTCTCTGTGCCAGGGAATGCTAGGGGTGATTGCAGGATATCCCAGTGTCAGAGGCTGCCTCCCCAAGGTCAGGGAAGGTATTTCTCGAACTTGTCCGAACACGGAACACTTGTGACTGAAGAGAGCTGCGTGGAGTTGTCTCTGGAGCTCCCATTGGCACTGACAATTTTTCCGGAATCCTGAGCGTGGGGAGGTTCCACCATCGGTCGACAGCGCGTGGGTTCTAACGGAATGACTAAGCTCGTCTCCCCTGATGGTTTTCCTAATGTCTCTGTGCCAGAGAATGCTAGGGGTGATTGCAGGATATCCCAGAGTCCGAGGATGTCTCCCCAATGTCAGGGAAGGTATTTCTCGGACTTCCCCGAACAGGGAACACCTGTGACTGAAGAGAGCTGCGTGGAGTTGTCTCTCGAGCTCCCCCACGCCCTGACAATCTTTCCGGAATCCTGAGCGTGGGGAGGTTCCAACAACGGTCGGCAGCGCGTGGGTTCTAACGGAATGCCTAAGCTCGTGTCCCCTGAGGGTTTTCCTCATGTCTCTGTGCCAGGGAATGCTAGGGGTGATTGCAGGATATCCCAGAGTCCGAGGCTGCCTCCCCAAGTTCAGGGAAGTTATTTCTCTTACTTCCCCTAACAGAGAACACCTGTGACTGAAGAGAGCTGCGTGGAGTTGTCTCTCGAGCTCCCCCACGCACTGAGAATGGTTCCGGAATCCTGAGCTTGGGGAGGTTCCACCAACGGTCGGCAGTACGTGGGTTCTAACGGAATGACTAAGCTCGTCCCCCCTTAGGGTTTTCCTAATGTCTCTGGGCCAGGGAATGCTAGGGGTGATTGCAGGATATCCCAGTGTCAGAGGCTGCCTCCCCAAGGTCAGGGAAGTTATTTCTCGGACTTCCGCGTATAGGGAACACCTGTGACTGAAGAGATCTGCGTGGAGTTGTCTCTCGAGTTCCCCCACGCACTGACAATGATCCCGGAATCCTAAGCGTGGGGAGGTTCCACCAACCTTCGGCAGCGCGTGGGTTTTAACGGATTGCGTAAGCTCGTCTCACCTGAGGTTTTTCCTAATGTCTCTGTGCCAGGGAATGCTAGGGGTTATTGCAGTATATCCCAGTGTCAGAGGCTGCATCCCCAAGGTCAGGGAAGGTATTCCTCGGACTTCCCCTAACAGGGAACACCTGTGACTGAAGAGAGCTTCGTGGAGTTGTCTCTCGACCTTCCCCACACACTGACAATGTTTCCGGAATCCTGAGGGTGTGGAGGTTCCACGAACGGTCGGCAGCGCGTGGGTTCTAACTGAATGCCTAAGCTCGTCTCCCCTGAGGGTTTTCCTAATGTCTCTATGCCAGGGAATGCTAGGGGTGATTGCAGGATATCGCAGTGTCAGAGGATGCCTCCCCAAGGTCAGGGAAGTTATTTCTCGGACTTCCCCGAACAGGGAACACCTGTGACTGAAGAGAGCTGCGTGGAGTTGTCTCTCGAGCTCCCCCACGCGCTGACAATGGTTCCGGAATCCTGAGCATTGGGAGGTTCCACCAACGGTCGGCAGCGCGTGGGTTCTAACGGAATGCATAAGCTCGTCTCCCCTGAGGATTTTCCTAATGTCTCTGTGACAGGGAATGCTAGGGGTGATTGCAGGATATCCCAGAGTCAGAGGCTGCCTCCCCTAGGTCAGGGAAGTTATTTCTCGGACTTCCCCGAACAGGGAACACCTGTGACTGAAGTGAGATGCGTGGAGTTGTCTCTCGAGCTCCCCCACGCACTGACAATGTTTCCGGAATCCTGAGCGTGGGGAGGTTCCACCAACGTTCGGCAGCGCTTGGGTTCTAACGGAATGCCTAAGCTCATCTCCCCTGAGGATTTTCCTAATATCTCTGTGCCAGGGAATGCTAGGGGTGATTGCAGGACATCCCAGTGTCGGAGGCTGCCTCCCCATGGTCAGGGAAGATATTTCTAGGACTTCCCCGAAAAGGGAACACCTGTGAGTCAATAGAGCTGCGTGGAGTTGTCTCTCGAGATCCTCCACGCACTGACAATAGTTCCGGAATCCTGAGCGTGGGGAGGTTCCACCAACGGTCGTCATCGCGTGGGTTCTAACGGAATGCCTAAGCTCGTCTCCCCTGAGGGTTTTCCTAATGTCTCTGTGCCAGGGAATGCTAGGGGTGATTGCAGGATATCCCAGTGTCAGAGGATGCCTCCCCAATGTCAGGGAAGGTATTTCTCGGACTTCCCCGAACAGGGAACACCTGTGACTGAAGAGAGCTGCGTGGAGTTGTCTCTCGTGCTCCCCCACGCGCTGACAATGGTTCCGGAATCCTGAGCATTGGGAGGTTCCACCAACGGTCGGCAGGGCGTGGGTTCTAACGGAATGCCTAAGCTCGTCTCCCCTGAGTGTATTCCTAATGTCTCTGTGCCAGGGAATGCTAGGGGTGATTGCAGGATATCCCAGTGTCAGAGGCTTCTTCCCCAAGGTCAGGGAACGTATTTATCGGACTTCCGCGAACAGGGAACACCTGTGACTGAAGAGAGCTGCGTGGAGTTTTCTCTCGAGCTCCCCCACGCACTGACATTGTTTCCGGAATCATGAGAGTGGGGTGGTTCCACCAACGGTCGGCAGCGCGTGGGTTCTAACGGAATGCCTAAGCTCGTCTCCCCTGAGTGTTTTCCTAATATCTCTGTGCCAGGGAATGCTAGGGGTGATTGCAGGACATCCCAGTGTCAGAGGCTGCCTCCCCAAGTCAGGGAAGGTATTTCTCGGACTTCCCCGAACAGGGAACACCTGTGACTGAAGAGAGATGCGTGGAGTTGTCCCTCGAGATCCCCCAGGTACTGACAATGGTTCCGGAATCCTGAGCGTGGTGAGGTTCCACCAACGGTCGGTAGCGCGTGGGTTCTAACGGAATGCCTAAACTCGTCTCCCCTGAGGATTTTCCTAATGTCTCTGTGCCAGGGAATGCTAGGGGTTATTGCAGGATATCCCAGTGTCAGAGGCTGCCTCCCCAAGGTCATGGAAGGTATTTCTCGGACTTGTCCGGACAGTGAAACCTTGTGACTGAAGAGAGCTGCGTGGAGTTGTCTTTCGAGCTCCCCCAGGCACTGACAATTTTTCCGGAATCCTGAGCGTGGGGACGTTCCACCAACGGTCGGCAGCGCGTGGGTTCAAACGGAATGCCTAAGCTCGTCTCCCCTGAGGTTTTTCCTAAAGTCTCTGTGCCAGGGAATGCTAGGGGTGATTGCACAATATCCGAGTGTCAGTGGCTGCTTCCACAAGGTCAGGGAAGGTATTTCTCGGACTTCCCCGAATAGGGAACTCCTGTGACTGAAGAGAGCTGCGTGGAGTTGTCTCTCGAGCTCCCCCACGCACTGACAATGGTTCCGGAACCCTGAGCGTGGGGAGGTTCCACCATCGGTCGGAACCGCGTGGGTTCTAACGGAATGCCTAAGCTCGTCTCCCCTGAGGCTTTTCCTAATGTCTCTGTGCCAGGGAATGCTAGGGGTGATTGCAGGATATCCCATGTCAGAGGCTGCCTCCCCAAGATCAGGGAAGGTATTTCTCGGACTTCCCCGAACAGGAAACCCCTGTGACTGAAGAGAGCTTCGTGGAGTTTTCTCTCGTGCTCCCCCACGCACTGACAATGGTTTCGGAACCCTGAGCGTGGGGAGGATCCACCAACGGTCGGCCGCGCGTGGGTTCTAACGGAATGCCTAAGCTCGTCTCCCCTGAGTATTTTCCAAATATCTCTGTGCCAGGGAATGCTAGGGGTGATTGCAGGATATCCCAGTGTCAGAGGCTGCCTCCCCAAGGTCAATGAAGGTATTTCTCGGACTTTCCCCAACAGGGAACACCTGTGACTGAAGAGAGCTGCGTGGGGTTGCCTCTCGAGCTCCCAGACGCACTGACAACGGCTGCGGAATCCTGAGAGTTCGGAGGTTCCACCAACGGTCGGTAGCGCGTGGGTTCTAACGGAATGCCTAAGCTCGTCTCCCCTGAGGCTTTTCCTAATGTCCCTGAGCCAGGGTATGGTAGTGGGGTTTACAGGATATCCCAGTGACAGATTCTGCCTCCCCAAGGTCAGGGAAAGTATTTCTCGGACTTCCCCGAACGGGGAAGACCTGTGACTGAAGGGAGCTGCGTGGAGTTGTCTCTCGAGATCCCCCATGCACTGACAATGGTTCCGAAATCCTGAGCGTGGGGAGGTTCCACCAACGGTCGGCAGAGCGTGGGTTCTAACGGAATGCATAAGCTCGTCTCCCCTGAGTGTTTTCCTAATTTCTCTGTGCCAGGGAATGCTAGGGATGATTGCAGGATATCCCAGTGTCAGAGGCTGCCTCCCCAAGATCAGGGAAGGTATATCTCGGACTTCCCCGAACAGGGAACACATGTGACTGAAGAGAGCTGCGTGTAGTTGTCTCTCGAGCTCCCCCACGCACTGAAAATGGTTCCGGAATCCTGAGCGTGGCGAGGTTCCACCAACGGTCGGCAGCGCGTGGGTTCTAACGGAATGCCTAAGCTCGTCTCCCCTGAGGTTTTTCCTAATGTTTCTGTGCCAGGGAATGCTAGGGTTGATTGCAGGATATCCCAGTGTCAGAGGCTGCCTCCGCAAGGTCAGGGAAGTTATTTCTCGGACTTCCCCGAACAGGGAACACCTGTGACTGAAGAGAGCTGCGTGGAGTTGTCTTTTGAGCTCCCACATGCAATGACAATGGTTCCGGAATCCTGAGCGTGGGGAGGTTCCACCAACGGTCGGCAACGCGTGGGTTCTAACGGAATGCCTAAGCTCGTTTCCCCTGAGGGTTTTACTAATGTCTCTGTGCCAGGGAATGCTAGGGGTGATTGCAGGATATCCCAGTGGCAGAGGCTGCCTCCCCAAGGTCAGGGAAGGTATTTCTCGGACTTCCCCGAACAGGGAACACCTGTGACTGAAGAGAGCTGCATGGAGTTGTCTCCCGAGCTCCCCCATGCAATGACAATTGTTCCGGAATCCTGAGTATGGGGAGTTTCCACCAACTGTCGGCAGCGCGTGGGTTCTAAAGGAATGCCTAAGCTGGTCTCCCCTGCGGGTTTTCCTAATTTCTCTGTGCCAGTGAATGCTCCGGGTGATTGCAGGATATCCCAGTGTCAGAGGCTGCCTCCCCACGGTCAGGGAAGTTATTTCTCGTTCTTCCCCGAACAGGGAACACCTGTGACTGAAGGGAGCAGCGTGGATTTGTCTCTCGTGATCCCCCACGCACTGACAATGGTTCCGGATTCCTGAGCGTGGGGAGGTTCCACCAAAGGTCGGCAGAGCGTGGGTTCTAACGGAATCCATAAGCTCGTCTCCCCTGAGGGTTTTCCTAATTTCTCTTTGCCAGGGAATGCTAGGGGTGATTGCAGGATATCCCAGTGTCAGAGGCTGCCTCCCCAAGGTCAGGGAAGTTATTTCTCGGACTTCCGCGTATAGGGAACACCTGTGACTGAAGAGATCTGCGTGGAGTTTTCTCTCGAGTTCCCCCACGCACTGACAATGATCCCGGAATCCTGAGCGTGGGGAGGTTCCACCAACGGTCGGCAGCGCGTGGGTTTTAACGGATTGCGTAAGCTCGTCTCACCTGAGGGTTTTCCTAATGTCTCTGTGCCAGGGAATGCTAGGGGTTATTGCAGTATATCCCAGTGTCAGAGGCTACATCCCCAAGGTCAGGGAAGGTTTTTCTCGGACTTCCCCGAACAGGGAACACCTGTGACTGAAGAGAGCTGCGTGGAGTTTTCTCTCGAGCTCCCCCACGCACTGACAATGCTTCCGGAATCCTGAGCGTGGGGAGGTTCCAACAACGGTCGGCAGCGCGTGGGTTCTAACGGAATGCCTAAGCTCGTCTCCTTTGAGTGTTTTCCTAATGTCTCATTGTCAGGGAATGCTGGGGATATTTGCAGGATTTCCCAGTGTCAGAGGCTGCCTCCCCAAAGTCAGGGAAGGTATTTCTCGGACTTCCCCGAAAAGGGAACACCTGTGACTGAAGAGAGCTGCGTGGAGTTGTCTCTCGAGCTCGCCCACGCAATGACATTTGTTCCGGAATCCTGAGCGTGGGGATGTTCCACCATCGGTCGGCATCGCGTGGGTTCTAACGGAATGCCTAAGCTCGTATCCCCTGAGGGTTTTCCTAATGTCTCTCTGCCAGGGAATGCTAGGGGTGATTGCAGGATATCCCAGTGTCAGAGGCTGCTTCCCCAAGGTCAGGGAAGGTATACTCGGGCTTCCCAGGACAGGGAACACCTGTGAATGAAGAGAGCTGCGTGGAGTTGTCTCACGAGGTCCCCCACGCAGTGACAATGGTTTCGGAATCCTGAGCGAGGGGAGGTTCCACCAACGGTCGGAAGCGCGTGGGTTCTAACGGAATGCCTAAGCTCGTCTCCCCTGAGGGTTTTCCTAATGTCTCTGTGCCAGGGATTGCTAGGGGTGACTGCAGGATATCCCAGTGTCAGAGGCTGCCTCCCCAAGGTCAGGGAATTTATTTCTCGGACTTCCCCGAACAGGGATCGCCTGTGACTGAAGAGAGCTGCGTGGAGTTGTCTGTCGAGCTCCCCCACCCACTGACAATTGTTCCGGAATCCTGAGCGTGGGGAGGTTCCACCAACGGTCGGCAGCGCGTGGGTTCTAACGGAATGCCTAAGCTCGTCTCCCCTGAGTGTTTTCCTAATATCTCTGTGCCAGGGAAAGCTTGGGGTGATTGCAGGATATCCCAGGGTCAGAGGCTGTTTCCCCAAGTTCAGGGAAGGTATTTCTCGGACTTCCCCGAACAGGGAACACTTGTGACTGAAGAGAGCTGCGTGGAGTTGTCTCTAGAGCTCCCCCACTCACTGACATTGGTTCCGGAATCCTGAGCGTGGGGAGGTTCCACCAACGGTCGGCAGCGCGTGGGTTCTAACGGAATGCCTAAGCTCGTCTCCCCTGAGGGTTTTCCTAATGTCTCTGTGCCAGGGAATGCTAGGGGTGATTGCAGGATATCCCAGTGTCAGAGTCTGCCTCCCCAAGGTCAGGGAAGGTATTTCTCGGGCTTCCCCGAACAGGGACCCCTGTGACTGAAGAGAGCTGCGTGGAGTTTTCTCTCGATCTCCCCCACGCACTGAAAATGGTTCCGGAATCCTGAGCGTGGGGAGGTTCCACCAACGGTCGGCAGTGCGTGGGTTATAACGGAATGCCTAAGCTCGTCTCCCCTGAGGGTTTTGCTAATGTCTCTTTGCCAGGGAATGCTAGGGGTGATTGCAGGATATCCCAGTGGCAGAGGCTGCCTCCCCAAGGTCAGGGAAGGTATTTCTCGGACTTCCCCGAACAGGGAACACCTGTGACTGAAGAGAGCTGCATGGAGTTGTCTCCCGAGCTCCCCCATGCAATGACAATTGTTCCGGAATCCTGAGTATGGGGAGTTTCCACCAACTGTCGGCAGCGCGTGGGTTCTAAAGGAATGCCTAAGCTGGTCTCCCCTGCGGGTTTTCCTAATTTCTCTGTGCCAGTGAATGCTCCGGGTGATTGCAGGATATCCCAGTGTCAGAGGCTGCCTCCCCACGGTCAGGGAAGTTATTTCTCGTTCTTCCCCGAACAGGGAACACCTGTGACTGAAGGGAGCAGCGTGGATTTGTCTCTCGAGATCCCCCACGCACTGACAATGGTTCCGGATTCCTGAGCGTGGGGAGGTTCCACCAACGGTCGGCAGAGCGTGGGTTCTAACGGAATCCATAAGCTCGTCTCCCCTGAGGGTTTTCCTAATTTCTCTTTGCCAGGGAATGCTAGGGGTGATTGCAGGATATCCCAGTGTCAGAGGCTGCCTCCCCAAGGTCAGGGAAGTTATTTCTCGGACTTCCGCGTATAGGGAACACCTGTGACTGAAGAGATCTGCGTGGAGTTTTCTCTCGAGTTCCCCCACGCACTGACAATGATCCCGGAATCCTGAGCGTGGGGAGGTTCCACCAACGGTCGGCAGCGCGTGGGTTTTAACGGATTGCGTAAGCTCGTCTCACCTGAGGGTTTTCCTAATGTCTCTGTGCCAGGGAATGCTAGGGGTTATTGCAGTATATCCCAGTGTCAGAGGCTACATCCCCAAGGTCAGGGAAGGTTTTTCTCGGACTTCCCCGAACAGGGAACACCTGTGACTGAAGAGAGCTGCGTGGAGTTTTCTCTCGAGCTCCCCCACGCACTGACAATGCTTCCGGAATCCTGAGCGTGGGGAGGTTCCAACAACGGTCGGCAGCGCGTGGGTTCTAACGGAATGCCTAAGCTCGTCTCCTTTGAGTGTTTTCCTAATGTCTCATTGTCAGGGAATGCTGGGGATATTTGCAGGATTTCCCAGTGTCAGAGGCTGCCTCCCCAAAGTCAGGGAAGGTATTTCTCGGACTTCCCCGAAAAGGGAACACCTGTGACTGAAGAGAGCTGCGTGGAGTTGTCTCTCGAGCTCGCCCACGCAATGACATTTGTTCCGGAATCCTGAGCGTGGGGATGTTCCACCATCGGTCGGCATCGCGTGGGTTCTAACGGAATGCCTAAGCTCGTATCCCCTGAGGGTTTTCCTAATGTCTCTCTGCCAGGGAATGCTAGGGGTGATTGCAGGATATCCCAGTGTCAGAGGCTGCTTCCCCAAGGTCAGGGAAGTTATACTCGGGCTTCCCAGGACAGGGAACACCTGTGAATGAAGAGAGCTGCGTGGAGTTGTCTCACGAGTTCCCCCACGCAGTGACAATGGTTTCGGAATCCTGAGCGTGGGGAGGTTCCACCAACGGTCGGAAGCGCGTGGGTTCTAACGGAATGCCTAAGCTCGTCTCCCCTGAGGGTTTTCCTAATGTCTCTGTGCCAGGGATTGCTAGGGGTGACTGCAGGATATCCCAGTGTCAGAGGCTGCCTCCCCAAGGTCAGGGAATTTATTTCTCGGACTTCCCCGAACAGGGATCGCCTGTGACTGAAGAGAGCTGCGTGGAGTTGTCTGTCGAGCTCCCCCACCCACTGACAATTGTTCCGGAATCCTGAGCGTGGGGAGGTTCCACCAACGGTCGGCAGCGCGTGGGTTCTAACGGAATGCCTAAGCTCGTCTCCCCTGAGTGTTTTCCTAATATCTCTGTGCCAGGGAAAGCTTGGGGTGATTGCAGGATATCCCAGGGTCAGAGGCTGTTTCCCCAAGTTCAGGGAAGGTATTTCTCGGACTTCCCCGAACAGGGAACACTTGTGACTGAAGAGAGCTGCGTGGAGTTGTCTCTAGAGCTCCCCCACTCACTGACATTGGTTCCGGAATCCTGAGCGTGGGGAGGTTCCACCAACGGTCGGCAGCGCGTGGGTTCTAACGGAATGCCTAAGCTCGTCTCCCCTGAGGGTTTTCCTAATGTCTCTGTGCCAGGGAATGCTAGGGGTGATTGCAGGATATCCCAGTGTCAGAGTCTGCCTCCCCAAGGTCAGGGAAGGTATTTCTCGGGCTTCCCCGAACAGGGACCCCTGTGACTGAAGAGAGCTGCGTGGAGTTTTCTCTCGATCTCCCCCACGCACTGAAATTGGTTCCGGAATCCTGAGCGTGGGGAGGTTCCACCAACGGTCGGCAGTGCGTGGGTTATAACGGAATGCCTAAGCTCGTCTCCCCTGAGGGTTTTGCTAATGTCTCTTTGCCAGGGAATGCTAGGGGTGATTGCAGGATATCCCAGTATAAGAGGCTGCCTCCCCAAGGTCAGGGAAATTATTTCCCGGACTTCCCCGAACAGGGAACACCTGTGACTGAAGAGAGCTGCGTGGAGTTGTCTGTCGAGCTCCCCAACGCACTGACAATGGTTCCGGAATCCTGAGCGTGGGGAGGTTCCACAAACGGTCGGCAGCGCGTGGGTTTTAACGGAATGCCTAAGCTCGTCTCCCCTGAGTGTTTTCCTAATATCTCTGTGCCAGGGAATGCTACGGGTGATTGTAGGATATCCCAGTGTCAGAGGCTGTCTCCCCATGGTCAGGGAAGGTATTTCTCGGACTTCCCCGAACATGGAACTCCTGTGACTGTAGGAGCTGCGTGGAGTTGTCTCTCGATTTCCCCACGTACTGACAATGGTTCCGGAATCCTGAGCGTGGGGAGGTTCCACCAACGGTCGTCAACGCGTGGGTTCTAACGGAATGCCAAAGCTCGTCTCCCCTGAGGGTTTTCCTAATGTCTCTGTGCCAGGGAATGCTAGGGGTTAGTTCAGAATATCCCAGTGTCAGAGGCTGCCTCCCCATGGTCAGGGAAGGTATTTCCATGGCTTCCCCGAACAGGGAACACCTGTGACTGAAGAGAGCTGCGCGGAGTTGTCTCTCGAGGTCCCCCACGCACTGACAATGGTTCCGGAATAATGAGCGTGGGGAGGTTCCACCAACGGTCGGCAGCGCGTGGGTTCTAACGGAATGCCTAAGCTCGTCTTCCCTGAGGTTTTTTCTAATGTCTCTGTGCCAGGGAATGCTAGGGGTGATTGCAGGATATCCCAGTGTCAGAGGCTGCCTCCCCAACGTCAGGGAAGTTATTTCTCGGACTTCCACGTACAGGGAACACCTGTGACTGAAGAGAGCTGCGTGGAGTTGTCTCTCGAGCTCCCCCACGCACTGATAATGGTTCCGGAATCCTGAGCGTGGGGAGGTTCCACCATCGGTCGGAACCGCGTGGGTTCTAACGGAATGCCTAAGCTCGTCTCCCCTGAGTATTTTCCTAATGTCTCTGTGCCAGGGAATGCTAGGGGTGATTGCAGGATATCCCAGTGTCAGAGGCTGCCTACCCAAGGTCAGGGAACGTATTTCTCGGACTTCCCCTAACAGGGAACACCTGTGACTGAAGAGAGCTGCGTGGAATTCTCTCTCGAGCTCCCCCACTCACTGACAATGTTTCCGGAATCCTGAGCATTTAGAGGTTCCACCACCGGTCGGCAGCGCATGGGTTCTAACGGAATGCCTAAGCTCGTCTCTCCTGAGTGTCTTCCTAATGTCTCTGTGCCAGGGAATGCTAGGGGTGATTGCAGGGTATCCTACTGTCAGAGGCTGCCTCCACAAGTCAGGGAATATATTTCTCGGACTTCCCCGAACAGGGAACACCTGTGACTGAAGAGAGCTGCGTGGAGTTGTCTACCGAGCTCCCCCACCACAGACAACGTCTGCGGAATCCTGAGCGTGGGGAAGATCCACCAACGGTCGGCTGCGCGTGGGTTCTAACGGAATGCCTAAGCTCATCTCCCTGAGTGTTTTCCTAATGTCCCTTAGCCAGGGAATGCTAGGGGGGTTTGCAGGAAATCCCAGTGACTGAGGCTGCCTACCCAATTTCAGGGAATATATTTCTCGGACTTTCTCGAAGAGGGAACACCTGTGACTGAAGAGAGCTATGTGGAGTTGCCTCTCGATATCCCCCACGCACTGGCAACGGCTGCGGAATCCTGAGCGTGGGGAGGAGCCACCAACGGTCGGCAGCGCGTTGATTCTAACGGAATGCCTCAGCTCGTCTCCCTGAGGATGTCCGTAATGTCCATGTGCCAGGAATGCTAGGGGAGTTTGCAGGAAATCCCAGTGGCAGAGGTTGCCTCCCCAAGGTCAGGGAAGTTATTTCTAGGACTTCCCCGAAGAGGGAACACCTGTGACTGAAGAGAGCTGCGTGGAATTGCCTCTCGAGCTCCCCCACGCACTGACAATGCCTGCGGAATCCTGAGCGTGGGGAGGTTCCACCAACGGTCGGCAGCACGTGGGTTCTAACGGAATGCATATGCTCGACTCCCCTGGAGGTTTTCACAAATTCCCTGTGCCAGGGAATGCTAGGGGGTTTGCAGGAAATCCCAGTGACAGAGTCTGCCTCCCCAAAATCAGGGAAGGTATTTTTCGGATTTCCTCGAACAGGAAACACCTGTGACTTTAGAGAGCTGCGTGGAATTGCCTCTCGAGCTCCCCCACTCACTGACAATGGCTGCGGAATCCTGAGCGTTGGGAGGTTCCACAAACGGTCGGCAGCGCATGGGTTCTAACAGAATGACCAAGCTCGTCTCCCCTGAGGGTTTTCCTAATGTCCTTGTGCCAGGGAATGCTAGGGGGTTTTACAGGAAATCCCAGTGACAGAGGCTGACTCCCCAAGATCAGGGAATTTATTACTCGGACTTCCCCTAACAGGGAAGACCTGTGACTGAAGAGAGCTGCGTGGAGTTGTCTCTCGAGCTCCCCCACGCACTGACAATGGTTCCGGAATCCTGAGCGTGGGGAGGTTCCACAAACGGTCGGCAGCGCGTGGGTTCTAACGGAATGCCTAAGCTCGTCTCCCCTGAGGGTTTTCCAAATGTCTCTGTCCCAGGGAATGCTAGGCGTGATTGCAGGATATCCCAGTGTCTGAGGCTGCCTCCCCATGGTCAGGGAATTTATTTCTCGGACTTCCCCGAACAGGGAACACCTGTGACTGAAGAGAGCTGCGTGGATTTGTCTACCGAGCTCCCCCACCACAGACAACTTCTGCGGAATCCTGAGCGTGGGGAAGATCCACCAACGGTCGGCTGCGCGTGCGTTCTAACGGAATGCCTAAGCTCATCTCCCTGAGTGTTTTCCTAATGTCCCTTAGCCAGGGAATGCTAGGGGGGTTTGCAGGAAATCCCAGTGACTGAGGCTGCCTCCCCAATTTCAGGGAATATATTTCTCGGACTTTCTCGAAGAGGGAACACCTGTGACTGAAGAGAGCTATGTGGAGTTGCCTCTCGATATCCCCCACGCACTGGCAACGGCTGCGGAATCCTGAGCGTGGGGAGGAGCCACCAACGGTCGGCAGCACGTTGATTCTAACGGAATGCCTCAGCTCGTCTCCCTGAGGATGTCCCTAATGTCCCTGTGCCAGGAATGCTAGGGGAGTTTGCAGGAAATCCCAGTGGCAGAGGTTGCCTCCCCAAGGTCAGGGAAGTTATTTCTAGGACTTCCCCGAAGAGGGAACACCTGTGACTGAAGAGAGCTGCGTGGAATTGCCTCTCGAGCTTCCCCACGCACTGACAACGCCTGCGGAATCCTGAGCGTGGGGAGGTTCCACCAACGGTCGGCAGCACGTGGGTTCTAACGGAATGCATATGCTCGACTCCTCTGGAAGTTTTCACAAATTCCCTGTGCCAGGGAATGCTAGGGGGTTTGCAGGAAATCCCAGTGACAGAGTCTGCCTCCCCAAAATCAGGGAAGGTATTTTTCGGATTTCCTCGAACAGGGAACACCTGTGACTTTAGAGAGCTGCGTTGAATTGCCTCTCGAGCTCCCCCACTCACTGACAATGGCTGCGGAATCCTGAGCGTTGAGAGGTTCCACAAACGGTCGGCAGCGCGTGGGTTCTAACAGAATGACCAAGGGCGTCTCCCCTGAGACTTTTCCTAATGTCCCTGTGCCAGGGAATGTTAGGGGGTTTTACAGGAAATCCCAGTGACAGAGGCTGCCTCCCCAAGATCAGGGAATTTATTAGTCAGACTTCCCCTAACAGGGAAGACCTGTGACTGAAGAGAGCTGCGTGGAGTTGTCTCTCGAGCTCCCCCACGCACTGACAATGGTTCCGGAATCCTGAGAGTGTTGAGGTTCCACCAACGATCGACAGCGTGAGGGTTCTTACGGAATGCATATGCTCGTCTCCCCTGAGGCTTTTCCTTATTTCCCTGTGCCAGGGAAAGCTAGGGGGGATTGCAGGATATCCCAGTGTCAGAAGCTGCCTACCCAAGGTCAGCTAAGTTATTTCTCGGACTTCCCCGAACGGGGAAGACCAGTGACTGAAAAGAGAAGCGTGGAGTTGCCTCTCGAGTTCCCCCACGCACTGACAACGGCTGCGGAATCCGGAGCGTGGGGAGGTTCCACCAATGGTCGGCAGCGGGTGGATTCTAACGGAATGCCTAAGCTCGTCTCCCCTGAGGATTTTCCTAATGTCCCTGAGCCAGGGAATGCTAGGGGGGTTTGCAGGAATTCCCAGTGACTGAGGCTGCCTCCCCAATTTCAGGGAATATATTTCTCGGACTTTCTCGAAGAGGGAACACCTGTGACTGAAGAGAGCTGTGTGGAGTTGCCTCTCGTTATCCCCCACTCACTGGCAATGGCTGCGGAATCCTGAGCGTGGGGAAGAGCCACAAACGGTCGGCAGCGCGTGGATTCTAACGGAATGCCTCAGCTCGTCTCCCTGAGGATGTCCCTAATGTCCCTGTGCCAGGAATGCTAGGGGAGTTTGCAGGAAATCCCAGTGGCAGAGGTTGCCTCCCCAAGGTCAGGGAAGTTATTTTTCGGATTTCCTCGAACAGGGAACACCTGTGACTTTAGAGAGCTGCGTGGAGTTGCCTCTCGATATCCCCCACGCACTGGCAATGGCTGCGGAATCCTGAGCGTGGGGAGGTTCCACCAACGGTCGGCAGCGCGTGGGTTCTAACGGAAAGCCTAAGCTCGTCTCCCCTGAGGGTTTTCCTAATGTCTCTGTGCCAGGGAATGCTAGGCGTGATTGCAGGATATCCCAGTGTCTGAGGCTGCCTCCCCAAGGTAAGGGAAGGTATATCACAGACTTCCCCGAACAGGGAACACCTGTGACTGAAGAGAGCTGCGTGTAGTTGCCTCTCGAGCTCCCCCACGCACCTACAACGGCTGCGGAATCCTGAGCGTGGGGAGGTTCCACCAATGGTCGGCAGCGCGTGGGTACTAACGGAATGCCTAAGCACCTCTCCCCTGTGTGTTTTCCTAATGTCCCTGTGCCAGAGAATGCTAGGGGGTTTGCAGGAAATCCCAGTGTCAGAGGCTACCTCCCCAAGGTCAGGGAAGATATTTCGCGGACTTCCCCGAACAGGGAAAACCTGTGACTGAAGAGAGCTGCGTGGAGTTGCCTCTCGAAATCACCCACGCACTGACAACGGCTGCGGAATCCTGAGAGTGTTGAGGTTCCACCAACGGTCGGCAGCGTGAGGGTTCTTACGGAATGCATATGCTCGTCTCCCCTGAGGCTTTTCCTTATTTCCCTGTGCCAGGGAATGCTAGGGGGGATTGCATGATATCCCAGTGACAGAGGCTGCCTACCCAAGGTCAGCTAAGTTATTTCTCGGACTTCCCCTAACGGGGAAGTCCAGTGACTGAAAAGAGAAGCGTGTAGTTGCCTCTCCAGCTCCCCCACGCACTGACAATGGCTGCGGAATCCTGAGAGTGGGGAGGTTCCACCAACGGTCGGCAGCGCGTGGGTTTTAACAGAATGACTAAGCTCGTCTCTCCTGAGGGTTTTCCTAGTATCTCTGTGCCAGGGAATGCTAGGGGTGATTGCAGGATATCCCAGTGTCAGAGGCTGCCTCCCCAAGTTCAGGGAAGGTATTTCTCGGACTTCCCCGAACAGGGAACACCTGTGACTGAAGAGAGCTGCGTGGAGTAGTCTCTCGAGCTCCCCCACGCACTGAGAATGGTTCCGGAATCCGGAGCGTGGGGAGGTTCCACCAAAGGTCGGCAGCGGGTGGATTTTAACGGAATGCCTAAGCTCGTCTCCCCTGAGGGTTTTCCTAATGTCTCTGTGCCAGGGAATGCTAGGGGTGATTGCAGGATATCCCAGTGTCAGAGGCTGACTCCCCAAGGTCAGGAAAGGTATTTTTATGGCTTCCCCAAACAGGGAAATCCTGTGACTGAAGAGAGCTGCGTGGAGTTGTCTGTCGAGCTCCCCCACGCACTGACAATGGTTCCAGAATCCTGAGCTTTGGGATGTTCCACCAACGGTCGGCAGCGCGTGGGTTCTAACGGAATGCCTAAGCTGGTCTCGCCTGAGGATTTTCCTAATGTGTCTGTGCCAGGGAATGCTAGGGGTGATTGCAGGTTTTTCAAGTGTCAGAGCCTGCCTCCGCAAGGTCAGGGAAGTTATTTCTCGGACTTCCCCGAACAGGGAACACCTGTGACTGAAGAGAGCTGCGTGGAGTTGTCTCTCGAGCTCCCCCACGCACTGACAATGTTTCCGGAATCCTGAGCGTTTAGAGGTTCCACCACCGGTCGGCATCGCATGGGTTCTAACGGAATGCCTATGCTCGTCTCCCCTGAGGGTTTTCCTAATGTCTCTGTGCCAGGGAATGCTAGGGGTGATTGCAGGGTATCCCAGTGTCAGAGGCTGCCTCCCCAAGATCAGGGAAGGTATTTCTCGGACTTCCCCGTACAGGGAACACCTGTGAGTGAAGTGAGCTGCGTGGAGTTGTCTCTCGAGCTCCCTAACGCACTGACAATGTTTCCGGAATACTGAGCGTGGGGAGGTTCCACCAACGGACGTCAGAGCGTTGGTTCTAACGGAATGCCTAAGCTCGTTTCCCCTGAGGATTTTCCTAATGTCTCTGTGCCAGGGAATGCTAGGGGTGATTGCAGGATATCCCAGTGTCAGAGGCTGCATCCCCAAGATCAGGGAAGGTATTTCTAGGACTTCACCGAACAGGGAACACCTGTGACTGAAGAGAGATTCGTGGAATTGTCTCTCGAGCTCCCCCACGCACTGAAAATGGTTCCGGAATCCTGAGCGTGGGGAGGTTCCACCACCGGTCGTCAGCGCGTGGGTTCTAAGGGAATACCTAAGCTAGTCTCCCCTGAGGGTTTTCCAAATATCTCTGTGCCAGGGAATGCTTGGGGTGATTGCAGGATTTCCCAGTGTCAGATTCTGCCTCCCCATTGTCAGGGATGGTTTTTCTCGGACTTCCCCGAACAGGGAACCCCTGTGACTGAAGAGAGCTGCGTGGATTTGTCTACAGAGCTCCCCCACCACAGACAACTTCTGCGGAATCCTGAGCGTTGGGAAGATCCACCAACGGTCGGCTGCGCGTGGGTTCTAACGGAATGCCTAAGCTCATCTCCCTGAGTGTTTTCCTAATGTCCCTGAGCCAGGGAATGCTTGAGGGGTTTGCAGGAAATCCCAGTGACTGAGGCTGCCTCCCTAATTTCAGGGAATATATTTCTCGGACTTTCTCGAAGAGGGAACACCTGTGACTGAAGAGAGCTATGTGGAGTTGCCTCTCGATATCCCCCACGCACTGGCAACGGCTGCGGAATCCTGAGCGTGGGGAGGAGCCACCAACGGTCGGCAGCGCGTTGATTCTAACTGAATGCCTCAGCTCGTCTCCCTGAGGATGTCCCTAATGTCCCTGTGCCAGGAATGCTAGGGGAGTTTGCAAGAAATCCCAGTGGCAGAGGTTGCCTCCCCAAGGTCAGGGAAGTTATTTCTAGGACTTCCCCGAAGAGGGAACACCTGTGACTGAAGAGAGCTGCGTGGAATTGCCTCTCGAGCTCCCCCACGCACTGACAACGCCTGCGGAATCCTGAGCGTGGGGAGGTTCCACCAACGGTCGGCAGCACGTGGGTTCTAACGGAATGCATATGCTCGACTCCCCTGGAGGTTTTCACAAATTCCCTGTGCCAGGGAATGCTAGGGGGTTTGCAGGAAATCCCAGTGACAGAGTCTGCCTCCCCAAAATCAGGGAATGTATTTTTCGGATTTCCTCGAACAGGGAACACCTGTGACTTTAGAGAGCTGCGTGGAATTGCCTCTCGAGCTCCCCCACTCACTGACAATGGCTGCGGAATCCTGAGCGTTGGGAGGTTCCACAAACGGTCGGCAGCGCGTGGGTTCTAACAGAATGACCAAGCTCGTCTCCCCTGAGGGTTTTCCTAATGTCCCTGTGCCAGGGAATGCTAGGGGGTTTTACAGGAAATCCCAGTGACAGAGGCTGCCTCCCCAAGATCAGGGAATTTTTTACTCGGACTTCCCCTAACAGGGAAGACCTGTGACTGAAGAGAGCTGCGTGGAGTTGTCTCTCGAGCTCCCCCACGCACTGACAATGGTTCCGGAATCCTGAGCGTGGGGAGGTTCCACCAACGGTCGTCAGCGCGTGGTTTCTAACGGAATGCCTAAGCTCGTCTCCCCTGAGGATTTTCCAAATGTCTCTGTGCCAGGGAATGCTAGGCGTGATTGCAGGATATCCCAGTGTCTGAGGCTGCCTCCCCAAGGTCAAGGAAGTTATATCTCAGACTTCCCCGAACAGGGAACACCTGTGACTGAAGAGAGTTGCGTGTAGTTGCCTCTCGAGCTCCCCCACGCACCTACAACGGCTGCGGAATCCTGAGCGTGGGGAGGTTCCACCAACGGTCGGCAGCGCGTGGGTTCTAACGGAATGCCTAAGCTCGTCTCCCCTGTGTGTTTTCCTAATGTCCCTGTGCCAGGGAATGCTAGGGTGTTTGCAGGAAATCCCAGTGTCAGAGGCTACCTCCCCAAGGTCAGCGAAGATATTTCGCGGACTTCCCCGAACAGGGAAATCTGTGACTGAAGAGAGCTGCGTGGAGTTTCCTCTCGAAATCCCCCACGCACTGACAATGGCTGCGGAATCCTGAGAGTGTTGAGGTTCCACCAACGATCGGCAGCGTGAGGGTTCTTACGGAATGCATATGCTCGTCTCCCCTGAGGCTTTTCCTTATTTCCCTGTGCCAGGGAAAGCTAGGGGGGATTGCAGGTTATCCCAGTGTCAGATGCTGCCTACCCAAGGTCAGCTAAGTTATTTCTCGGACTTCCCCGAACGGGGAAGACCAGTGACTGAAAAGAGAAGCGTGGAGTTGCCTCTCGAGCTCCCCCACGCACTGACAACGGCTGCGGAATCCGGAGCGTGGGGAGGTTCCACCAATGGTCGGCAGCGGGTGGATTCTAACGGAATGCCTAAGCTCGTTTCCCCTGAGGGTTTTCCTAATTTCCCTGAGCCAGGGAATGCTAGGGGGGTTTGCAGGAATTCCCAGTGACTGAGGCTGCCTCCCCAATTTCAGGGAATATATTTCTCGGACTTTCTCGAAGAGGGAACACCTGTGACTGAAGAGAGCTGTGTGGAGTTGCCTCTCGATATCCCCCACGCACTGGCAACGGCTGCGGAATCCTGAGCGTGGGGAGGAGCCACCAACGGTCGGCAGCGCATGGATTCTAACGGAATGCCTCAGCTCGTCTCCCTGAGGATGTCCATAATGTCCCTGTGCAAGGAATGATAGGGGAGTTTGCAGGAAATCCCAGTGGCAGAGGTTGCCTCCCCAAGGTCAGGGAAGTTATTTTTCGGATTTCCTCGATCAGGGAACACCTGTGACTGAAGAGAGCTGCGTGGAGTTGTCTGTCGAAATCCCCCACGCACTGACAACGGCTGCGGAATCCTGAGAGTGTTGAGGTTCCACCAACGGTCGGCAGCGTGAGGGTTCTTACGGAATGCATATGCTCGTCTCCCCTGAGGCTTTTCCTTATTTCCCTGTGCCAGGGAATGCTAGGGGGGATTGCAGGATATCCCAGTGACAGAGGCTGCCTACCCAAGGTCAGCTAAGTTATTTCTCGGACTTCCCCTAACGGGGAAGACCAGTGACAGAAAAGAGAAGCGTGGAGTTGCCTCTCGAGCTCCCCCACGCACTGACAATGGCTGCGGAATACTGAGAGTGGGGAGGTTCCACCAACGGTCGGCAGCGCGTGGGTTTGAACAGAATGACTAAGCTCGTCTCTCCTGATTGTTTTCCTAGTATCTCTGTGCCAGGGAATGCTAGGGGTGATTGCAGGATATCCCAGTGTCAGAGGCTGCCTCCCCAAGTTCAGGGAAGGTATTTCTCGGACTTCCCCGAACAGGGAACCCCTGTGACTGAAGAGAGCTGCGTGGAGTAGTCTCTCGATCTCCCCCACGCACTGACAATGGTTCCGGAATCCGGAGCGTGGGGAGGTTCCACCAAAGGTCGGCAGCGGGTGGATTTTAACGGAATGCATAAGCTCGTCTCCCCTGAGGGTTTTCCTAATGTCTCTGTGCCATGGAATGCTAGGGGTGATTGCAGGATATCCCAGTGTCAGAGGCTGCCTCCCCAAGGTCAGGAAAGGTGTTTTTATGGCTTCCCCAAACAGGGAACCCCTGTGACTGAAGAGAGCTGCGTGGAGTTGTCTGTCGAGCTCCCCCACGCACTGACAATGTTTCCAGAATCCTGAGCTTTGGAATGTTCCACCAACGGTCGGCAGCGCGTGGGTTCTAACGGAATGCCTAAGCTGGTCTCGCCTGAGGATTTTCCTAATGTGTCTGTGCCAGGGAATGCTAGGGGTGATTGCAGGTTTTTCAAGTGTCAGAGCCTGCCTCCGCAAGGTCAGGGAAGTTATTTCTCGGACTTCCCCGAACAGGGAACACCTGTGACTGAAGAGAGCTGCGTGGAGTTGTCTCTCGAACTCCCCAACGCACTGACAATGTTTCCGGAATCCTGAGCGTTTAGACGTTCCACCACCGGTCGGCAGCGCATGGGTTTTAACGGAATGCCTAAGCTCGTCTCTCCTGAGTGTCTTCCTAATATCTCTGTGCCAGGGAATGCTAGGGGTGATTGCAGGGTATCCCAGTGTCAGAGGCTGCCTCCCCAAAGTCAGGGAAGTTATTTCTCGGACTTCCCCGAACAGGGAACACCTGTGAGTGAAGGGAGCTGCGTGGAGTTGTCTCTCGAGCTCCCTAACGCACTGACAATGGTTCCGGAATACTGAGCGTGGGGAGGTTCCACCAACGGTCGGCAGCGCGTGGGTTCTAACGGAATGCCTAAGCTAGTCTCCCCTGAGGTTTTTCCAAATATCTCTGTGCCAGGGAATGCTTGGGGTGATTGCAGGATTTCCCAGTGTCAGATTCTGCCTCCCCATTGTCAGGGATGGTTTTTCTCGGACTTCCCCGAACAGGGAACCCCTGTGACTGAAGAGAGCTGCGTGGAGTTGTCTCTCGAGCTCCCCCACGCACTGACAATATTTCCAGAATCCTGAGCGTGGGGAGGTTCCACCAACGGTCGGCAGCGCGTGGTTTCTAACGGAATGCCTAATCTCTTCTCCCCTGAGGGTTTTCCTAATGTCTTTTCTCCAGGGAATGGTAGGGGAGTTTGCAGGATATCCCAGTGTCAGAGGCTGCCTCCCCAATTTCAGGGAATGTATTTCTCGGACTTTCTCGAAGAGGGAACACCTGTGACTGAAGAGAGCTGCGTGGAGTTGCCTCTCGATCTCCCCCACGCACTGACAACGGCTGCGGAATCCTGAGCGTGGGGAGGTTCCACCAACGGTCGGCAGCGCTTGGGTTCTAACTTAATGCCTAAGCTCGTCTCCCCTGAGGGTTTTCCTAATGTCCCCCTGCCAGGGAATGCTAGGGTGTTTTGCAGGTAATCCCAGTGACAGAGGCTGCCCCCCCAAGGTCAGGGAAGGTATTTGTCAGACTTCCCCGAACAGGGAACACCTGTGACTGAAGAGAGCTGTGTGGAGTTGCCTTTCGAGCTCCCCACGCACTGAAAATGCATGCGGAATCCTGAGCGTGGGGAGGTTCCACCAACGATCGGCAGCGCGTGGGTTCTAACGGAATGCCTAAGCTCGTCTCCCCTGAGGGTTTTCCTAATGTCCCCCTGCCAGGGAATGCTAGGGGTGTTTGCAGGTAATCATAGTGACAGAGGCTGCCTCCCCAAGTTCAGGGAAGTTATTTCTAGGATTTCCCCGAACAAGGAACACCTGTGACTGAAGAGAGCTGCGTGGATTTGCCTTTCGATCTCCCCCACGCACTAAAAACGGCTGCGGAATCCTGAGCGTGGGGAGGTTCCACCAACGGTCGGCAGCGCTTGGGTTCTAACTTAATGCCTAAGCTCGTCTCCCCTGAGGGTTTTCCTAATGTCTCTGTGCCAGGGAATGCTAGGGGTTAGTGCAGAATATCCCAGTGTCAGACGCTGCCTCCCAAAGGTCAGGGAAGTTATTTCTAAGGCTTCCCTGAACAGGGAACACCTGTGACTGAAGAGACTTCCGTGGAGTTGTCTCTCGAGCTCCCCCACGCACTGACAATGTTTCCGGAATCCTGAGAGTGGGGAGGTCCCACCAACGGTCGGCAGCGCGTGGGTTCTAACGGAATGCCTAAGCTCGTCTCCCCTGAGGGTCTTCCAAATGTCTCTGTGCCAGGGAATGCTAGGGGTGATTGCAGGATATCCCAGTGTCAGAGGCTGCCTCCCCAAGGTCAGGGAAGTTATTTCTCGGACTTCCCCGTACAGGGAACACCTGTGATTGAAGAGAGCTGCGTGGATTTGTCTCTCGAGCTCCCCCACGCACTGACAATGGTTCCGGAATCCTGAGCATGGGGAGGTTCCACCAACGGTCGGCAGAGCGTGGGTTCTAACGGAATGCCTAAGCTCGTCTCCCCTGAGGATTTTCCTAATGTCTCTGTGCCAGGGAATGCTAGGGGTGATTGCAGGATATCCCAGTGTCAGAGGCTGCCTCCCCAAGGTCAGGGAAGTTATTTCTCGTACTTCCCCTAACAGGGAACACCTGTGACTGAAGAGAGCTGCGTGGAGTTGTCTCTCGAGCTCCCTCACGCACTGACAATGGTTCCGGAATCCTGAGCGTGGGGAGGTTCCACCAACGGTCGGCAGCGCGTGGGTTCTAACGGAATGCCTAAGCTCGTCTCCCCTGAGTGTTTTCCTAGTGTCTCTGTGCCAGGGAATGCTAGGGGTGATTGCAGGATATCCTAGTGTTAGAGGCTGCCTCCCCAAGGTCAGGAAAGTTATCTTTATGGCTTCCCCAAACAGGGAACCCCTGTGACTGAAGAGAGCTGCGTGGAGTTGTCTCTCGAGCTCCCCCACCCACTGACAATGCTTCCGGAATACTGAGTGTGTGGAGGTTCCACCAACGTTCGGCAGCGCGTGGGTTCTAACGGAATACCTAAGCTCGTCTCCCCTGCTTGTTTTGCTAATGTCTCTGCCAGGGAAACCTAGGGGTGATTGCAGGATATCCCAGTGTCAGAGGCTGCCTCCCCAAGGTCAGGGAAGGTATTTCTCGGACTTACCCTAACATGGAACACCTGATACTGGACAGAGCTGCGTGGAGTGGTCTCTCGAGGTCCCTCACGCACTGACAATTTTTCCGGAATCCTGAGCGTGGGGAGGTTCCACCAACGGTCGGCAGCGCGTGGGTTCTAACGGAATGCCTCAGCTCGTCTTCCTGAGGATGTCCTTAATGTCCCTGTGCCAGGAATGCTTGGGGAGTTTGCAGGAAATCCCAGTGGCAGAGGTTGCCTCCCCAAGGTCAGGGAAGTTATTTTTCGGATTTCCTCGAACAGGGAACACCTGTGACTTTAGAGAGCTTCGTGGAGTTGCCTCTCGAGCTCCCCCACTCACTGACAATGGCTGCGGAATCCTGAGCGTTGGGAAGTTCCACCAACGGTCGGCAGCGCGTGGGTTCTAACAGAATGACAAAGCTCGTCTCCCCTGAGGGTGTTCCTAATGTCCCTGTGCCAGGGAATGCTAGGGGGTTTTACAGGAAATCCCAGTGACAGAGGCTGCCTCCCCAAGGTCAGGGAATTTATTACTCGGACTTCCCCTAACAGGGAAGACCTGTGACTGAAGAGTGCTGCGTGGAGTTGTCTCTCGAGCTCCCCCACCCACTGACAACCGCTGCGGAATCCTGAGCGTGGGGAGGTTCCACCAACGGTCGGCAGCGCGTGGGTTCTAACAGAATGACCAAGCTCGTCTCCCCTGAGGGGTTTCCTAATGTCTCTGTGCCAGGGAATGCTAGGGGTGTTTGCAGGATATAACAGTGTCAGAGGCTGCCTACCCAAAGTCTGGGAATGTATTTCTCGGACTTGTCCGAACAGGGAACACCTGTGACTGAAGAGAGCTGCGTGGAGTTGTCTCTCGAGCTCCCCCACGCACTGACAATGGTTCCGGAATCCTGAGCGTGGGGAGGTTCCACCAACGGTCGGCAGCGCGTGGGTTCTAACGGAAAGCCTAAGCTCGTCTCCCCTGAGGGTTTTCCTAATGTCTCTGTGCCAGGGAATGCTAGGCTAGATTGCAATATATCCCACTGTCTGAGGCTGCCTCCCCAAGGTCAGGGAAGTTATATCTCAGACTTCCCCGAACAGGGAACACCTGTGACTGAAGAGAGCTGCGTGTAGATGCCTCTCGAGCTTCCCCACACACCTAAACGGCTGCGGAATCCTGAACGTGGGGAGGTTCCACCAACGGTCGGCAGCGTGTGGGTTCTAACGGAATTCCTAAGCTCGTCTCCCCTGTGTGTTTTCCTAATGTACCTGTGCCAGGGAATTCTAGGGGTTTGCAGGAAATCCCAGTGTCAGAGGCTACCTCCCCAAGGTCAGGGAAGATATTTCGCGGACTTCCCCGAACAGGGAAAACCTGTGACTGAAGAGAGGTGCGTGGAGTTGCCTCTCGAAATCCCCCACGCACTGACAACGGCTGCGGAATCCTGAGAGTGTTGAGGTTCCACCAACGGTCGGCAGCGTGAGGGTTCTTACGGAATGCATATGCTCGTCTCCCCTGAGGCTTTTCCTTATTTCCCTGTGCCAGGGAATGCTAGGCGGGATTGCAGGTATCCCAGTGACAGAGGCTGCCTACCCAAGTTCAACTAAGTTATTTCTCGGACTTACCCGAACGGGGAAGACCAGTGACTGAAAAGAGAAGCGTGGAGTTGCCTCTCGAGCTCCCCCACGCACTGACAATTTCTGCGGAATCCTGAGCGTGGGGAGGTTCCACCAACGGTCGACAGCGCGTGGGTTTTAACAGAATGCCTAAGCTCGTCTCACCTGAGGATTTTTCTTATGTGTCTGTGCCAGGGGAATGCTAGGGGTGATTGCATTTTTTTCCAGAGTCAGAGGCTGCCTCCGCAAGTTCAGGGAAGTTATTTCTCGGACTTCCCCGAACAGGGAACACCTGTGTCTGAAGAGAGCTGCGTGGAGTTGTGTCTCGAGCTCCCTCACGCACTGACAATGGTTCCGGAATCCTGAGCGTGGGGATGTTCCACCAACGGTCGGCAGCGCGTGGGTTCTAACGGAATGCCAAAGCTCGTCTCTCCTGAGGTTTTACCTAATGTCTCTGTGCCAGGGAATGCTAGGGGTTAGTGCAGAATATCCCAGTGTCAGAGGCTGCCTCCCCATGGTCAGGGAAGTTATTTCTATGGCTTCCCCGAACAGGGAACACCTGTGACTGAAGAGAGTTCCGTGGAGTTGTCTCTCGAGCTCCCCCACGCACTGACAATGGTTCCGGAATCCTGAGCGTGGGGAGGTTCCACCAACGGTCGGCAGCGCGTGGGTTCTAACGGAATGCCTAAGCTCGTCTCCCCTGAGGGTTTTCCTAATGTCTCTGTGCCAGGGAATGCTAGGCGTGATTGCAGGATATCCCAGTGTCTGAGGCTGCCTCCCCAAGGTCAGGGAAGGTATATCTCAGACTTCCCCGAACACGGAACACCTGTGACTGAAGAGAGCTGCGTGGATTTGTCTACCGAGCTCCCCCACCACAGACAACGGCTGCGGAATCCTGAGCGTGGGGAAGATCCACCAACGGTCGGAAGCACGTGGGTTCTAACAGAATGCATAAGCTCGACTCCCCTGGAGGTTTTCACAAATTCCCTGTGCCAGGGAATGCTAGGGGGTTTGCAAGAAATCCCAGTGACAGAGTCTGCCTCCCCAAAATCAGGGAAGGTGTTTTTCGGATTTCCTCGAACAGGGAACACCTGTGACTTTAGAGAGTGCGTGGAGTTGCCTCTCGAGCTCCCCCACTCACAGATATCGGCTGCGGAATCCTGAGCGTGGGGAGGTTCCACCAACGGTCGGCCGCGCGTGGGTTTTAACGGAATGCCTAAGCTCGATTCCCCTGATGGTTTTCCCAATGTCCCTGAGCCAGGGAATGTTAGGGTGGTTTGCAGGATATCCCAGTGACAGAGGCTGCCACCCCAAGATCAGGGAAGGTATTTCCCGGACTACCCCGAACAGGGAACACCTTTGATTGAAGAGATCTGCGTGGAGTTGCCTCTCGAGCTCCCCCACGCAATGACAACGGCTACAGAATCCTGAGCGTGGGGATGTTCCACCAACGGTCGGCAGCGCGTGGGTTCTATCGGAATGCCTAAGCTCGTCTCCCCTGAGGGTTTTCCTAATGTCTCTGTGCCAGGGAATGCTAGGGGTGATTGCAGGATATCCCAGTGTCAGAGGCTGCCTCACCAAGGTCAGGGAAGTTATATCTCGGACTTCTCCGAACAGGGAACACCTGTGACTGAAGAGAGCTGCGTTCAGTTGTCTTCGAGCTCCCCCACGCACTGACAATGGTTCCAGAATCCTGAGCTTTGGGATGTTCCACCAAAGGTCGGCAGCGCGTGGGTTCTATCGGAATGCCAAACTCATCTCCCCTGAGGGTTTTCCTAATGTCTCTGTGCCAGGGAATGCTAGGGGTGATTGCAGGATATCCCAGTGTCAGAGGCTGCCTCCCCAAGGTCAGGGAAGTTATATCTCGGACTTCTCCGAACAGGGAACACCTGTGACTGAAGAGAGCTGCGTTCAGTTGTCTTCGAGCTCCCCAAAGCACTGACAATGGTTCCGGAATCCTGAGCATGGGGAGGTTCCACCAACGGTCGGCAGCGCGTGGGTTCTAACGGAATGCCTAAGCTCGTCTCACCTGAGGATTTTTCTTATGTGTCTCTGCCAGGGAATGCTAGGGGTGATTGCAGGTTTTTCCAGAGTCTGAGGCTGCCTCCGCAAGGTCAGGGAAGTTATTTCTCGGACTTCCCCGAACAGGGAACACCTGTGACTGAAGAGAGGGCGTGGAGTTGTCTCTCGAGCTCCCTCACGCACTGACAATGGTTCCGGAATCCTGTGCGTGGGGATGTTCCACCAACGGTCGGCAGAGCGTGGGTTCTAACGGAATACCTTAGCTCGTCTCCCCTGCTTGTTTTGCTAATGTCTCTGTGCTAAGGAAACCTAGGGGTGATTGCAGGATATCCCAGTGTCAGAGGCTGCCTCCCCAACGTCAGGGAAGGTATTTCTCGGACTTACCCTTACATGGAACACCTGTTACTGGACAGAGCTGCGTGGCTGCGTGGAGTGGTCTCTCGAGGTCCCCCACGCACTGACAATTGTTCCGGAATCCTGAGCGTGGGGAGGTTCCACCAATGGTCGGCAGCGCGTGGGTTCTAACGGAATGCCTAAGCTCATCTCCCCTGAGGGTTTTCCTAATGTCTCTGTGCCAGGGAATGCTAGGGGTGATTGCAGGATTTCCCAGTGTCAGAGGCTGCCTCCCCAAAGTCAGGGAAGGTATTTCTCGGACTTCCCCGAACAGGGAACACCTGTGACTGAACAGAGCTGCGTGGATTTGTCTACCGAGCTCCCCCACCACAGACAACGTCTGCGGAATCCTGAGCATCGGGAAGATCCACCAACGGTCGGCTGCACGTGGGTTCTAATGGAATGCCTAAGCTCGTCTCCCTGAGTGTTTTCCTAATGTCCCTGAGCCAGGGAATGCTAGGGGGGTTTGCAGGAAATCCCAGTGACTGAGGCTGCCTCCCCAATTTCAGGGAATATATTTCTCGGACTTTCTCGAAGAGGGAAACCTGTGACTGAAGAGAGCTGTGTGGAGTTTCCTCTCGATATCCCCCACGCACTGGCAACGGCTGCGGAATCCTGAGCGTGTGGAAGAGCCACCAACGGTCGGCAGCGCGTGGATTCTAACGGAATGCCTCAGCTCGTCTCACTGAGGATGTCCCTAATGTCCCTGTGCCAGGAATGCTAGGGGAGTTTGCAGGAAATCCCAGTGGCAGAGGTTGCCTCCTCAAGGTCAGGGAAGTTATTTTTCGGATTTCCTCGAACAGGGAACACCTGTGACTTTAGAGAGCTGCGTGGAGTTGCCTCTCGAGCTCCCCCACTCACTGACAATGGCTGCGGAATCCTGAGCGTTGGGAAGTTCCACCAACGGTCGGCAGCGCGTTGGTTCTAACAGAATGACCAAGCTCGTCTCCCCTGAGGGTGTTCCTAATGTCCCTGTGCCAGGGAATGCTAGGGGGTTTTACAGGAAATCCCAGTGACAGAGGCTGCCTCCCCAAGGTCAGGGAATTTATTACTCGGACTTCCCCTAACAGGGAAGACCTGTGACTGAAGAGTGCTGCGTGGAGTTGTCTCTCGAGTTCCCCCACGCACTGACAACCGCTGCGGAATCCTGAGCGTGGGGAGGTTCCACCAACGGTCGGCATCGCGTGGGTTCTAACAGAATGACCAAGCTCGTCTCCCCTGAGGGTTTTCCTAATGTCTCTGTGCCAGGGAATGCTAGGGGTGATTGCAGGATATAACAGTGTCAGAGGCTGCCTACCCAAAGTCAGGGAATGTATTTCTCGGACTTGTCCGAACAGGGAACACCTGTGACTGAAGAGAGCTGCGTGGAGTTGTCTCTCGAGCTCCCCCACCCCCTGACAATGGTTCCGGAATCCTGAGCGTGGGGAGGTTCCACCAACCGTCGGCAGCGCGTGGGTTCTAACGGAAAGCCTAAGCTCGTCTCCCCTGAGGGTTTTCCTAATGTCTCTGTGCCAGGGAATGCTAGGCGTGATTGCAATATATCCCACTGTCTGAGGCTGCCTCCCCAAGGTCAGGGAAGGTATATCTCAGACTTCCCCGAACAGGGAACACCTGTGACTGAAGAGAGCTGCGTGTAGTTGCCTCTCGAGCTCCCCCACACACCTAAACGGCTGCGGAATCCTGAACGTGGGGAGGTTCCACCAACGGTCGGCAGCGCGTGGGTTCTAACGGAATGCCTAAGCTCGTCTCCCCTGTGTGTTTTCCTAATGTACCTGTGCCAGGGAATGCTAGGGGGTTTGCAGGAAATCCCAGTGTCAGAGGCTACCTCCCCAAGGTCAGGGAAGATATTTCGCGGACTTCCCCGTACAGGGAAAACCTGTGACTGAAGAGAGCTGCGTGGAGTTGCCTCTCGAAATCCCCCACGCACTGACAACTGCTGCGGAATCCTGAGAGTGTTGAGGTTCCACCACCGATCGGCAGCGTGAAGGTTCTTATGGAATGCATATGCTCGTCTCCCCTGAGGCTTTTCCTTATTTCCCTGTGCCAGGGAATCCTAGGGGGGATTGCAGGTATCCCAGTGACAGAGGCTGCCTACCCAAGTTCAGCTAAGTTATTTCTCGGACTTCCCCGAACGGGGAATACCAGTGACTGAAAAGAGAAGCGTGGAGTTGCCTCTCGAGCTCCCCCACGCACTGACAACGTCTGCGGAATCCTGAGCGTGGGGAGGTTCCACCAACGTTCGGCAGCGCGTGGGTTTTAACAGAATGACTAAGCTCTTCTCTCCTGAGGGTTTTCCTAATATCTCTGTGCCAGGGAATGGAAGGGGTGATTGCAGGATATCCCAGTGTCAGAGGCTGCCTCCCCAAGGTCAGGGAAGGTATTTCTCGGACTTCCCCAAACAGGGAACACCTATGACTGAAGAGAGCTGCTTGGAGTAGTCTCTCGAGCTTCCCCACGCACTGACAATGGTTCCGGAATCCGCAGCGTGGGGAGGTTCCACCAACGGTCGCCAGCGGGTGGATTCTAACGGAATGCCTAAGCTCGTCTCCCCTGAGGGTTTTCCTAATGTCTCTGTGCCAGGGAATGCTAGGGGTGATTGCAGGATATCCCAGTGTCAGAGGCTGCCTCACCAAGGTCAGGGAAGTTATATCTCGGACTTCTCCGAACAGGGAACACCTGTGACTGAAGAGAGCTGCGTTCAGTTGTCTTCGAGCTCCCCAAAGCACTGACAATGGTTCCGGAATCCTGAGCATGGGGAGGTTCCAACAACGGTCGGCAGCGCGTGGGTTCTAACGGAATGCCTAAGCTCGTCTCACCTGAGGATTTTTCTTATGTGTCTGTGCCAGGGAATGCTAGGGGTGATTGCAGGTTTTTCCAGAGTCTGAGGCTGCCTCCGCAAGGTCAGGGAAGTTATTTCTCGGACTTCCCCGAACAGGGAACACCTGTGACTGAAGAGAGGGCGTGGAGTTGTCTCTCGAGCTCCCTCACGCACTGACAATGGTTCCGGAATCCTGAGCGTGGGGATGTTCCACCAACGGTCGGCAGCGCGTGGGTTCTAACGGAATGCCAAAGCTCGTCTCTCCTGAGGTTTTTCCTAATGTCTCTGTGCCAGGAAATGCTAGGGGTTAGTGCAGAAAATCTCAGTGTCAGAGGCTGCCTCCCCATGGTCAGGGAAGGTATTTCTATGGCTTCCCCGAACAGGGAACACCTGTGACTGAAGAGAGTTCCGTGGAGTTGTCTCTGGAGCTCCCCCACGCACTGACAATGGTTCCGGAATCCTGAGAGTGGGGAGGTCCCACCAACGGTCGGCAGCGCGTGGGTTCTAACGGAATGCCTAAGCTCGTCTCCCCTGAGGATTTTCCTAATGTCTCTGTGCCAGGGAATGCTAGGGGTGATTGCAGGATATCCCAGTGTCAGAGGCTGCCTCCCCAAGGTCAGGGAAGTTATTTCTCGGACTTCCCCGTACAGGGAACACCTGTGACTGAAGAGAGCTGCGTGGAGTTGTCTCTCGAGCTCCCCCACGCACTGACAATGGTTCCGGAATCCTGATCATGGGGAGGTTCCACCAACGGTCGGCAGAGCGTGGGTTCTAACGGAATGCCTAAGCTCGTCTCCCCTGAGGATTTTCCTAATATCTCTGTGCCAGGGAATGCTAGGGGTGATTGCAGGATATCCCAGTGTCAGAGGCTGCCTCCCCAAGATCAGGGAAGGTATTTCTCGGACTTCCTCTAACAGGGAACACCTGTGACTGAAGATAGCTGCGTGGAATTCTCTCTCGAGCTCCCCCACGCACTGACAATGTTTCCGGAATCCTGAGCGTTTAGAGGTTCCACCACCGGTCGGCAGGGCATGGGTTCTAACGGAATGCCTAAGCTCGTCTCTCCTGAGTGTCTTCCTAATATCTCTGTGCCAGGGAATGCTAGGGGTGATTGCAGGGTATCCCAGTGTCAGAGGCTGCCTCCCCAAAGTCAGGGAAGTTATTTCTCGGACTTCCCCGAACAGGGAACACCTGTGACTGAAGAGAGCTGCGTGGAGTTGTCTCTCGAGCTCCCCCACGCACTGACAATGTTTCCGGAATCCTGAGCGTGGGGAGGTTCCACCAACGGTCGGCAGCACGTGGGTTCTAACGGAATGCCTATGCTCGTCTCTCCTGAGGTTTTTCCTAATATCTCTGTGCCAGGGAATGCTAGGGGTGATTGCAAGTTATCCCAGTGTCAGAGGCTGCGTCCCCAATATCAGGGAAGTTATTTCTCGGACTTCCCCGAACAGGGAACACCTGTGAGTGAAGAGAACTGCGTGGAGTTGTCTCTCGAGCTCCCTCACGCACTGACAATGGTTCCGGAATACTGAGCGTGGGGAGGTTCCACCAACGGTCGACAGCGCATGGGTTCTAACGGAATGCCTAAGCTCGTCTCCCCTGAGGGTTTTCCTAATGTCTCTGTGCCAGGGAACGCTAGGGGTGATTGCAGGTTATCCCAGTGTCAAATGCTGCCTCCCCAAGGTCAGGGAAGTTATTTCTCGGACTTCCCCGAACAGGGAACACCTGTGACTGAAGAGAGCTGCGTGGAGTAATCTCTCGTGGTCCCGCACGCACTGACAATGTTTCCGGAATCCGGAGCGTGGGGAGGTTCCACCAACGGTCGGCAGCGCGTGGGTTCTAACGGAATGCCTAAGCTCGACTCCCCTGAGGGTTTTCCTAATGTCTCTGTGCCAGGGAAAGCTAGGGGTGATTGCAGGATATCCCAGTGTCAGAGGCTGCCTCCCCAAGGTCAGGGAAGGTATTTCTCGGACTTCCCCTAACATGGAACACCTGTTTCTGGACAGAGCTGCGTGGAGTGGTCTCTCGAGCTCCCCCACGCACTGACAATTTTTCCGGAATCCTGAGCGTTGGGAGTTTCCACCAACGGTCGGCAGCGCTTGGGTTCTAACGGAATGCCTAAGCTCGTCTCCCCTGAGTGTTTTCCTAATGTCTCTGTGCCAGGGAATGCTAGGGGTGATTGCAGGATTTCCCAGTGTCAGAGGCTGCCTCCACAAGGTCAGGGAAAGTATTTCTCGGACTTCCCCGAACAGGGGACACCTGTGATTGAAGAGAGCTGCGTGGATTTGTCTACCGAGCTCCCCCACCACAGACAACGTCTGCGGAATCCTGAGCGTGGGGAAGATCCACCAACAGTCGGCTGCGCGTAGGTTCTAAAGGAATGCCTAATCTCGTCTCCCTGAGTGTTTTCCTAATGTCCTTGAGCCAGGGAATGCTAGGGGGGTTTGCAGGAAATCCCAGTGACTGAGGCTGCCTCCCCAATTTCAGGGAATATATTTCTCGGACTTTCTCGAAGAGGGAACACCTGTGACTGAAGAGAGCTGTGTGGAGTTGCCTCTCGATATCCCCCACGCACTGGCAACGGCTACGGAATCCTGAGCGTGTGGAGGAGCCACCAACGGTCGGCAGCGCGTGGATTCTAACGGAATGCCTCAGCTCGTCTCCCTGAGGATGTCCCTAATGTCCCTGTGCCAGGAATGTTAGGGGTGATTGCAGGATATCCCAGTGTCAGAGGCTGCCTCCCCAAAGTCAGGGAAGGTATTTCTCGGACTTGTCCGAACAGGGAACACCTGTGACTGAAGAGAGCTGCGTGGAGTTGTCTCTAGAGCTCCCCCACGCACTGACAATGGTTCCGGAATCCTGAGCGTGGGGAGGTTCCACCAACGGTCGGCAGCGCGTGGGTTCTAACGGAATGCCTAAGCTCGTCTCCCCTGAGGGTTTTCCTAATGTCTCTGTGCCAGGGAATGCCAGGCGTGATTGCAGGATATCCCAGTGTCAGAGGCTGCCTCCCCAAGGTCAGGGAAGGTATATCTCAGACTTCCCCGAACAGGGAACACCTGTGAATGAAGAGAGCTGCGTGGAGTTGTCTCTCGAGCTCCCCCACGCACTGACAATGGTTCCTGAATCCTGAGCGTGGGGAGGTTCCACCAACGGTCGGCAGCGCGTGGGTTCTAACGGAATGCTTAAGCTCTTCTCTCCTGACGGTTTTCCTAATGTCCCTGACCCAGGGAATGTTAGTGGGGTTGGCAGGTTATCCCAGTGGCAGATTCTGCCTCCCCAAGATCAGGGAATGTATTTCTCGGACTTCCCCTAACGGGGAAGACCTGTGACTGAAGAGAGCTGCGTGGAGTTGCCTCTCGAGCTCCCCCACGTTCTGACAAATTCTGCGGAATCCTAAGCGTGGGGAGGTTCCACCAACGGTCGGCAGCGCGTGGGTTCTAACGGAATGCTTAAGCTCTTCTCTCCTGACGGTTTTCCTAATGTCCCTGTTCCAGGGAATGCTAGGGTGGTTTGCAGGAAATCCCAGTGTCAGAGGCTGCATCCAAAAAGTCAGGGAAGATATTTTTCGGACTTCCCAAAACAGGGAACACCTGTGACTGAAGAGAGCTGCGTGGAGTTGCCTTTCGAGCTCCCCCACTCACTGACAACGGCTGCGGAATCCTGAGGGTGGGGAGGTTACACCAACGGTCGACAGCGCGTGTGTTCTTACGGAATGCCTAAGCTCGTCTCCCCTGAGGGTTTTCCCAATGTCCCTGTGTCAGGGAATGCGAGGTGGTTTACAGGAAATCCCAGTGACATAGGCTGACTCCCCACGATCAGGGAAGTTATTTCTCGCATTCCCCATATAGGGAACCCTTGTGACTGAAGAGAGCTGTGTGGAGTTGCCTCTCGAGCTCCCCCACGCACTGACAACGGCTGCGGAATCCTGAGAGGGGGAGGTTCCACCAACGGTCGGCAGCGCGTGGGTTCTAACGGGATGCCTGAGCTCGTCTCCCCTGAGGGTTTTCCTAATGTCCCTGTGCCTGGGAATGCTATGGGAGATTGCAGGAAATCCCAGTGACAGAGGCTGCCTCCCCAAGATCAGGGAAGGTATTTCTTGGACTACCCCTAACAGGGAACACCTGTGATTGAAGAGATCTGCGTGGAGTTGCCTCTCGAGCTCCCCCACGCACTGACAACGTCTACGGAATCCTGAGCGTGGGGAGGTTCCACCAATGATCCGCAGCTCGTGGGTTCTAACGGAATGCCTAAGCTCGTCTCCCCTGTGTGTTTTCCTAATGTCCCTGTGCCAGGGAATGCTAGGGGTGATTGCAAGATATCCCAGTGTCAGAGGCTGCCTCCCCAAGGTCAGGGAAGCTATTTCTCGGACTTCCCCGAACAGGGAACACCTGTGAGTGAAGAGAGCTGCGTGGAGTTGTCTCTCGAGCTCCCTCACGCACTGACAATGGTTCCGGAATCCTGAGCGTGGGGAGGTTCCACCAACGGTCGGCAGTGCGTGGGTTCTAACGGAATGCCAAAGCTAGTCTCCCCTGAGGGTTTTCCTAATGTCTCTGTGCCAGGGAATGCTAGGGGTGATTGCAGAATATCCCAGTGTCAGAGGCTGCCTCCTCAAGGTCAGGGAAGTTATTTCTATGGGTTCCCCGAACAGGGAACACCTGTGACTGAAGAGAGTTACGTGGAGTTGTCTCTCGAGCTCCCCCACGCACTGACAATGGTTCCGGAATCCTGAGTGTGGGGAGGTTGCACCAACGGTCGGCAGCTCGTGGGTTCTAACGGAATGCCTAAGCTGGTCTCCCCTGAGTCTTTTCCTAATGTCTCTGTGCCAGGGAATGCTAGGGGTGATTGCAGGATATCCCAGTGTCAGAGGCTGCCTCCCCAAGGTCAGGGAAGTTATTTCTCGTACTTCCCCGTACAGGGAACACCTGTGACTGAAGAGAGATGCGTGGAGTTGTCTCTCGAGCTCCCAAACGCACTGACAATGGTTCCGGAATCCTGAGCGTGGGGAGGTTCCACCAACTTTCGGCATCGCGTGGGTTCTAACGGAATGCCTATGCTCGTCTCCCCTGAGGGTTTTCCTAATGTCTCTGTGCCAGGGAATGCTAGGGGTGATTGCAAGATATCCCAGTGTCAGAGGCTGCCTCCCCAAGGTCAGGGAATTTATTTCTCGGACTTCCCCGAACAGGGAACACCTGTGAGTGAAGAGAGCTGCGTGGAGTTGTCTCTCGAGCTCCCTCACGCACTGACAATGGTTCCGGAATCCTGAGCGTGGGGAGGTCCCACCAACGGTCGGCAGCGCGTGGGTTCTAACGGAATGCCAAAGCTAGTCTCCCCTGAGGGTTTTCCTAATGTCTCTGTGCCAGGAAATGCTAGGGGTGATTGCAGAATATCCCAGTGTCAGAGGCTGCCTCCTCAATGTCAGGGAAGATATTTCTATGGCTTCCCCGAACAGGGAACACCTGTGACTGAAGAGAGTTCCGTGGAGTTGTCTCTCGAGCTCCCCCACGCACTGAAAATGGTTCCGGAATCCTGAGTGTGTGGAGGTTGCACCAACGGTCGGCAGCGTGTGGGTTCTAACGGAATGCCTAAGCTGGTCTCCCCTGAGGGTTTTCCTAATGTCTCTGTGCCAGGGAATGCTAGGGGTGATTGCAGGATATCCCAGTGTCAGAGGCTGCCTCCCCTAGGTCAGGGAAGTTATTTCTCGTACTTCCCCGTACAGGGAACACCTGTGACTGAAGAGAGCTGCGTGGAGTTGTCTCTCGAGCTCCCCCACGCACTGACAATGGTTCCGGAATCCTGAGCGTGGGGAGGTTCCACCAACGCTCGGCAGCGCTTGGGTTCTAACGGAAAGCCTAAGCTCGTCTCCTCTGAGGATTTTCCTAATGTCTCTGTGTCAGGGAATGCTAGGGGTGATTTCAGGATATCCCAGTGTCAGAGGCTGCCTCCCCAAGGTCAGGGAAGGTATTTCTCGGACTTCCCCTAATAGGGAACACCTGTGACTGAAGAGAGCTGCGTGGAGTTCTCTCTCGAGCTCACCCACGCACTGACAATGTTTCCGGAATCCTGAGCGCTTAGAGGTTCCACCACCGGTCTGCAGCCCATGGGTTCTAACGGAATGCCTAAGCTCGTCTCTCCTGAGGGTTTTCTTAATGTCTCTGTGCCAGGGAATGCTAGGGGTGATTGCAGGGTATCCCAGTGTCAGAGGCTGCCTCCCCAAGATCAGGGAAGCTATTTCTCGGACTTCCCCGAACAGGGAACACCTGTGACTGAAGAGAGCTGCGTGGAGATTTCTCTCGAGCTCCCCAACGCACTGGCAATTGTTCCGGAATTCTGAGCGTGGGAAGGTTTCACCAACGGTCGTCAGCGCGTGGGTTCTAACGGAATGCCTAAGCTCGTATCCCCTGAGGGTTTTCCTAATGTCTCTGTGCCAGGGAAGGCTAGGGGTGATTGCAGGATATTCCAGTGTCAGAGGCTGCCTCCCCAAGGTCAGGGAAGTTATTTCTCGGACTTCCCCGAACAGGGAACACCTGTGACTGAAGAGATCTGCGTGGAGATTTATCTCGAGCTCCCCCACGCACTGGCAATTGTTCCGGAATCCTGAGCGTGGGAAGGTTTCACCAACGGTCGGCAGCGCGTGGGTTCTAACGGAATGCCTAAGCTCGTCTCCCCTGAGGGTTTTCCTAATGTCTCTGTGCCAGGGAATGCTAGGGGTGATTGCAGGATATCCCAGTGTCAGAGGCTGCCTCCCCAAGGTCAGGGAAGGTATTTCTCGGACTTCCCCGAACAGGGAACACCTGTGACTGAAGAGCGCTGCGTGGAGTAGTCTCTCGAGCTCCCCCACGCACTGACAATGGTTCCTGAATCCGGAGCGTGGGGAGGTTCCACCAACGGTCGGCAGCGGGTGTGTTCTAACGGAATGCCTAAGCTCGTCTCCCCTGAGTGTTTTCCTAATGTCTCTGTGCCAGGGAATGCTAGGGGTGATTGCAGGATATCCCAGTGTCAGAAGCTGCCTCCCCAAGGTCAGGAAATGTATTTTTATGGCTTCCCCAAACAGGGAAAGCCTGTGACTGAAGAGAGCTGCGTGGAGTTGTCTCTCGAGCTCCCCCACCCACTGACAATGCTTCCGGAATCCTGAGTGTGGGGAGGTTCCTCCAACGATCGTCAGCGCGTGCGTTCTAACGGAATACCTAAGCTCGTCTCCCCTGTTTCTTTTCCTAATATCTCTGTGCCAGGGAATTCTAGGGGTGATTGCAGGATATCCCAGTGTCAGAGGCTGCCTCCCCAAGGTCAGGGAAGGTATTTCTAGGACTTCCCCGAACAGGGAACACCTGTGACTGAAGAGAGCTGCGTGGAGTTGTCTCTCGAGCTCCCCCACCCACTGACAATGGTTCCGGAATCCTGAGCGTGGGGAGGTTCCACCAAAGGTCGGCAGCACGTTGGTTCTAACGGAATGCCTAAGCTCATCTCACCTGAGGGTTTTCCTAATGTCTCTGTGCCAGGGAGTGCTAGGGGTGATTGCAAGATATCCAAGTGTCAGAAGCTGCCTCCCCAAAGTCAGGGAAGGTTTTTCTCGGACTTCCCCGAACAGGGAACCCCTGTGACTGAAGAGAGCTGCGTGGAGTTGTCTCTCGAGATCCCCCACGCACTGACAATGGTTCCGGAATCCTGAGCGTGGAGAGGTTCCACCAAAGGTCGGCAGCGCATGGGTTCTAACGGAATGCCTAAGCTCGTCTCCCTTGAGGGTTTTCCTAATGTCTCTGTGCCAGGGAATGCTAGGGGTGATTGCAGGATATCCCAGTGTCAGATCCTGCTTAACCAAGGTCAGGGAAGGTATTTCTCGGACTTCCCCGAACAGGGAACACCTGTGACTGAAGAGAGCTGCGTGGAGTTGTCTTTAGAGCTCCCCCACGCACTGACAATGGTTCCGGAATCCAGAGCGTGGGGAGGTTCCACCAACGGTCGGCAGCGCGTGGGTTCTAACGGAATGCCAAAGCTAGTCTCCCCTGAGGGTTTTCCTAATGTCTCTGTGCCAGGGAATGCTAGGGGTGATTGCAGAATATCCCAGTGTCAGAGGCTGCCTCCTCAAGGTCAGGGAAGATATTTCTATGGGTTCCCCGAACAGGGAACACCTGTGACTGAAGAGAGTTCCGTGGATTTGTCTCTCGAGCTCCCCCACGCACTGACAATGGTTCCGGAATCCTGAGTGTGGGGAGGTTGCACCAACGGTCGGCAACGCGTGGGTTCTAACGGAATGCCTAAGCTGGTCTCCCCTGAGTGTTTTCCTAATTTCTCTGTGCCAGGGAATGCTAGGGGTGATTGCAGGATATCCCAGTGTCAGAGGCTGCCTCCCCAAGGTCAGGGAAGTTATTTCTCGTACTTCCCCGTACAGGGAACACCTGTGACTGAAGAGAGCTGCGTGGAGTTGTCTCTCGAGCTCCCAAACGCACTGACAATGGTTCCGGAATCCTGAGCGTGGGGAGGTTCCACCACCGGTCTGCAGCCCATGGGTTCTAACGGAATGCCTAAGCTCGTCTCTCCTGAGGGTTTTCTTAATGTCTCTGTGCCAGGGAATGCTAGGGGTGATTGCAGGGTATCCCAGTGTCAGAGGCTGCCTCCCCAAGGTCAGGGAAGGTATTTCTCGGACTTCCCCGAACAGGGAACACCTGTTACTGAAGAGAGCTGCGTGGAGTTGTCTCTCGAGCTCCCCAAAGCACTGACAATGGTTCCGGAATCCTGAGCGTGGGGAGGTTCCACCAACGGTCGTCAGCGCGTGGGTTCTAACGGAATGCCTAAGCTCGTCTCCCCTGAGGGTTTTCCTAATGTCTCTGTGCCAGGGAAGTCTAGGGGTGATTGCAGGATATCCCAGTATCAGAGGCTGCCTCCCCAAGGTCATGGAAGGTATTTCTCGGACTTCCCCGAACAGGGAACAACTGTGAATGAAGAGAGCTGCGTGGAGTTGTCTCTCGAGCTCCCTCACGCACTGACAATGGTTCCGGAATCCTGAGCGTGGGGAGGTTCCACCAACGGTCGGCAGCGCGTGGGTTCTAACGGAATGCCTTAGCTCGTCTCCCCTGAGGGTTTTCCTAATGTCTCTGTGCCAGGGAATACTAGGGGTGATTGCAGGATATCCCAGTGTCAGAGGCTGCCTCCCCAAGGTCAGGGAAGGTATTTCTCAGACTTCCACTAACAGGGTACACCTGTGACTGAAGAGAGCTGCGTGGAGTTGTCTCTCGAACTCCCCCACGCACTGACAATGGTTCCGGAATCCTGAGCGTGGGGAGGTTCCAGCAACGGTCGTCAGCGCGTGGGTTCTAACTGAATGCCTAAGCTCGTCTCCCCTGAGGGTTTTACTAATATCTCTGTGCCAGTGAATGCTAGGGGTGATTGCAGGATATCCCAGTGTCAGAGGCTGCCTCCCCAAGGTCAGGGAAGGTATTTCTCGGACTTCCCCGAACAGCGAACACCTGTGACTGAAGAGAGCTGCGTGGAGTTGTCTCTCGAGCTCCCCCACGCACTGACAATGGTTCCGGAATCCTGACCGTGGGGAGGTTCCACCAACGGTCGGCAGCGCGTGGGTTCTAACGGAATGCCTAAGCTCGCCTCCCCTGATGGTTTTCCTAATGTCTCTGTGCCAGGGAATGCTAGGGGGGATTGCAGGATATCCCAGTGTCAGAGGCTGCCTCCCCAAGGTCAGGGAAGGTATTTCTCGGACTTCCCCGAACAGGGAACACGTGTGACTGAAGAGAGTTGCGTAGAGTTGTCTCTCGAGGTAGCCCACGCACTGACAATGGTTCCGGAATCCTGAGCGTGGGGAGGTTCCACCAACGGTCGGCAGCGCGTGGGTTCTAACGGAATGCCTAAGCTCGTCTCCCCTGAGGGTTTTCCTAATGTCTCTGTGCCAGGGAATGCTATGGGAGATTGTAGGATATCCCAGTGTCAGAGGCTGCCTCCCCAAGCTCAGGGAATTTATTTCTCGGACTTCCCCGAACAGGGAACACCTGTGACTGAAGAGAGCTGCGTGGAGTTGTCTCTCGAGTTCCCCACGCACTGACAATTGTTCCGGAATACTAAGCGTGGGGAGGTTCCACCAACGGTCTGCAGCGCGTGGGTTCTAACGGAATGCATAAGCTCGTCTCCCCTGAGGGTTTTCCTAATATCTCTGTGCCAGGGAATGCTAGGGGTGATTGCAGGATATCCCAGTGTCAGAGGCTGCCTCCCCAAGATCAGGGAAGGTATTTTTCGAACTTCCCCGAATAGGGAACACCTGTGACTGAAGAGAGCTGCGTGGAGTTGTCTCTCGAGCTCCCCCACTCACTGACAATGGTTCCGGAATCCTGAGCGTGGGGAGGTTCCACCAACGGTCGTCAGCGCGTGGGTTCTAACGGAATGCATAAGCTCGTCTCCCCTAAGTGTTTTCCTTCACTCTCTGTGCCAGGGAATGCTAGGGGTGATTGCAGGATATCCCAGTGTCAGAGGCTGCCTCCCCAAGGTCAGGGAAGGTATTTCTCGGACTTCCGCTAACAGGGAACACCTGTGACTGAAGAGAGCTGCATGGAGTTGTCTCTCGAGTTCCCCACGCACTGACAATGGTTCCGGAATCCTGAGCGTGGGGAGGTTCCACCAACGGTCGGCAGCGCGTGGGTTCTAACTGAATGCCTAAGCTCGTCTCCCCTGAGGGTTTTCCTAATATCTCTGTGCCAGTGAATGCTAGGGGTGATTGCAGGATATCCCAGTGTCAGAGGGTGCCTCCCCAAGGTCAGGAAATGTATTTCTCGGACTTCCCCGAACAGGGAACACCTGTGACTGAAGAGAGCTGCGTGGAGTTGTCTCTTGAGCTCCCCCACGCACTGACAATGGTTCCAGAATCCTGAGCGTGGGGAGGTACCACCAACGGTCGGCAGCGCGTGGGTTCTAACGGAATGCCTAAGCTCGCCTCCCCTTAGGGTTTTCCTAATGTCTCTGTGCCAGGGAATGCTAGGGGGGTTTGCAGGATATCTCAGTGACAGAGGCTGCCTCCCCAAGGTCAGGGAAGGTATTTCTCGGACTTCCCCAAACAGGGAACACCTTTGACTGAAGAGAGCTGCTTGGAGCTCTCTCTCGAGCTCCCCCACGCACTGACAATGGTTCCGGAATCCTGAGCGTGGGGAGGTTCTACCAACGGTAGGCAGGGCGTGGGTTCTAACGGAAAGCCTAAGCTCGTCTCCCCTGAGGGTTTTCCTAATGTCTCTGTGCCAGGGAATGCTAGGGGATTTTGCAGGATATCCCAGTGTCAGAGGCTGCCTCCCCAAGGTCAGGGAAGGTATTTCTCGGACTTCCCCAAACAGGGAACACCTTTGACTGAAGAGAGCTGCGTGGAGTTGTCTTTCGAGCTCCCCCACGCACTGACAATGGTTCCGGAATCCTGAGCGTGGGGAGGTTCCACCAACGGTCGGCAGCGCGTGGGTTCAAACTGAATGCCTAAGCTCGTCTCCCCTGAGGGTTTTCCTAATGTCTCTGTGCCAGGGAATGCTAGGGGTGTTTGCAGGATATCCCAGTGACAGAGGCTGCTTCTCCAAGGTCAGGGAAGGAATTTCTCGGACTTCCCCGAACAGGGAACACCTGTGAGTGAAGAGAGCTGCGTGGAGTTGTCTCTCGAGCTCCCCCACGCACTGACAATGGTTCCGGAATCCTGAGCGTGGGGAGGTTCCACCAACGGTCGGCAGCGCGAGGGTTCTAACGGAAAGCCTAAGCTCGTCTCCCCTGAGGGTTTTCCTAATGTCTCTGTGCCAGGGAATGCTAGGGGTGTTTGCAGGTTATCCCAGTGTCAGAGGCTGCCTCCCCAAGGTCAGGGAAGGTATTTCCCGGACTTCCCCGAACAGGGAACCCCTGTGACTGAAGGGAGCTGCGTGGAGTTGTCTCTGGAGCTCCCCCACGCACTGACAATGGTTCCGGAATCCTGAGCGTGGGGAGGCTCCACCAACGGTCGGCAGCGCGTGGGTTCTAAAGGAAAGCCTAAGCTCGTCTTCCCTGAGTGTTTTCCTACTGTCTCTGTGCCAGGGAATGCTAGGGGGTTTGCAGGATATCCCAGTGAAAGAGGCTGCCTCCCCAAGGTCAGGGAAGTTATTTCCCGGACTTCCCCGAACAGGGAACACCTGTGACTGAAGAGAGCTCCGTGGAGTTGTCTCTCGAGCTCCCCCACGCACTGACAATGTTTCCGGAATCCTGAGCGTGGGGAGGTTCCACCAACGGTCGGCAGCGCGTGGGTTCTAACGGAAAGCCTAAGCTTGTCTCCCCTGTGGGTTTTCCTAATCTCTCTGAGCCAGGGAATGCTAGGGGGGTTTGCAGATTATCCCAGTGACAGAGGCTGCCTCCCCAAGGTCAGGGAAGTTATTTCTCGGACTTCCCAGAACAGGGAACACCTGTGACTGAAGAGAGCTGCCTGGAGTTGTCTCTCGAGCTCCCCCACGCACTGACAATGTTTCCGGAATCCTGAGCGTGGGAAGGTTCCACCAACGGTCGGCAGCGCGTGGGTTCTAACGGAAAGCCTAAGCTCGTCTCCCCTGAGGGTTTTCCTAATGTCTCTGTGCCAGGGAATGCTAGGGGTGTTTGCAGGATATCCCAGTGACAGAGGCTGCTTCTCCAAGGTCAGGGAAGGAATTTCTCGGACTTCCCCGAACAGGGAACACCTGTGAGTGAAGAGAGCTGCGTGGAGTTGTCTCTCGAGCTCCCCGACGCACTGACAATTGTTCTGGAATCCTGAGCGTTGGGAGGATCCACCAACGGTCGGCAGCGCGTGGGTTCTAATGGAAAGCATAAGCTCGTCTCCCCTGAGGGTTTTCCTGATGTCTCTGTGCCAGGGAATGCTAGGGGGGTTTGCAGGGTATCCCAGTGTCAGAGCCAGCCTCCCCAAGGTCAGGGAAGGTATTTCCCGGACTTCCCCGAACAGGGAAACCCTGTGACTGAAGAGAGCTGCGTGGAGTTGTCTCTCGAGCTCCTCCACGCACTGACAATGGTTAAGGAATCCTGAGCGTGGGGAGGTTCCACCAACGTTCGGTAGCGCGTGGGTTCTAACGGAAAGCCTAAGCTCGTCTTCCCTGAGTGTTTTCCAAATGTCTCTGGGCCAGGGAATGCTAGGGGGTTTGCAGGATATCCCAGTGACAGAGTCTGCCTCCCCAAGGTCAGGGAAGTTATTTCCCGGACTTCCCCGAACAGGGAACACCTGTGACTGAAGAGAGCTGCGTGGAGTTGTCTCTCGAGCTCCCCAACGCACTGACAATGGTTCCGGAATCCTGAGCGTGGGGAGGTTCCACCAACGGTCGGCAGCGCGTGGGTTCTAACGGAAAGCCTAAGCTCGTCTCCCCTGAGGATTTTCCTAATGTCTCTGTGCCAGGGAAATTTAGGGGTTTTGCAGGATATCCCAGTGACAGAGGCTGCCTCCCCAAAATCAGGGAAGTTATTTCTCGGACTTCCCCGAAAAGGGAACACCTGTGACTGAAGAGAGCTGCGTGGATTTGTCTCTCGAGTTCCCCCACGCACTGACAATGTTTCCGGAATCCTGAGCGTGGGGATGTTCCACCAACGTTCGGCAGCGTGTGGGTTCTAAGGGAAAGCTTAATCTCGTCTCCCCTGAGGGTTTTCCTAATGTCTCTGTGTCAGGGAATGCTAGGGGGGTTTGCAGGATATCCCAGTGACAGAGGCTGCCTCCCCAAGGTCAGGGAAGGTATTTCTCGGACTTCCCGGAACAGGGAACACCTGTGACTGAAGAGAGCTGCGTGGAGTTGTCTCTCGAGTTCCCCGACGCACTGACAATGGTTCTGGAATCCTGAGGGTTGGGAGGATCCACCAACGGTCGGCAGCGCGTGGGTTCTAAAGGAAAGCATAAGCTCGTCTCCCCTGAGGGTTTTCCTAAAGTCTCTGTGCCAGGGAATGCTAGGGGGGTTTGCAGGATATCCCAGTGTCAGAGGTTACCTCCCCAAGGTCAGGGAAGTTATTTCCCGGACTTCCCCGAACAGGGAACCCCTGTGACTGAAGAGAGCTGCGTGGAGTTGTCTCTCGAGCTCCCCCACGCACTGACAATGCTTCCGGAATCCTGAGCGTGGGGAGGTCCCACCAACGTTCTGTAGCGCGTGGGTTCTAACGGAAAGCCTAAGCTCGTCTTCCCTGAGTGTTTTCCTAATGTCTCTGTGCCAGGGAATGCTAGGGGGTTTGCAGGATATCCCAGTGAAAGAGGCTGCCTCCCCAAGGTCAGGGAAGTTATTTCCCGGACTTCCCCGAACAGGGAACACCTGTGACTGAAGAGAGCTGCGTGGAGTTGTCTCTCGAGCTCCCCCACGCACTGACAATGGTTCCGGAATCCTGAGCGTGGGGAGGTTCCACCAACGGTCGGCAGTTCGTGGGTTCTAACGGAAAGCCTAAGCTCGTCTCCCCTGAGGGTTTTCCTAATGTCTCTGTGCCAGGGAATGCTAGGGGGGTTTGCAGGATATCCCAGTGACAGAGGCTGCCTCCCCAAGGTCAGGGAAGGTATTTCTCGGACTTCCCCGAACAGGGAACACCTGTGACTGAAGAGAGCTGCGTGGAGATTTCTCTCGAGCTCCCCCACGCACTGACAATGGCTCCGGAATCCTGAGCGTGGGGAGGTTCCACCAACGTTCGGCAGCGCGTGGGTTCTAACGGAAAGCCTAAGCTCGTCTACCCTGAGGGTTTTCCTAATGTCTCTGTTCCAGGGAATGCTAGGGGTGTTTGCAGGATATCCCAGTGACAGAGGCTGCTTCCCCAAGTTTATGGAAGGTATTTCTCGGACTTCCCCAAACAGGGAACACCTATGACTGAAGAGAGCTGCGTGGAGTTGTCTCTCGAGTTTCCCACGCACTGACTATTGTTCCGGAATCCTGAGCGTGTGGAGGTTCCACCAACGGTAGGCAGCGCGTGGGTTCTAACGGAAAGCCTAAGCTCGTCTCCCCTGAGGGTTTTCCTAATGTCTCTGTGCCAGGGAATGCTAGGGGTGATTGCAGGATATCCCAGTGACAGAGGCTGACTCCACAAGGTCAGGGAAGGTATTTCTCGGACTTCCCCGAACAGGGAACACCTGTGACTGAAGAGAGCTGCGTGGAGTTGTCTCTCGAGCTCCCCCACGCACTGAAAATGGTTCCGGAATCCTGAGCGTGGGGAGGTTCCACCAACGGTCGGCAGCTCGTGGGTTCTAACGGAAAGCCTAAGCTCGTCTCCCCTGAGGGTTTTCCTAATGTCTCTGTGCCAGGGAATGCTAGGGGGGTTTGCAGGATATCCCAGTGACAGAGGCTGCCTCCCCAAGGTCAGGGAAGCTATTTCTCGGACTTCCCCGAACAGGGAACACCTGTGACTGAAGAGAGCTGCGTGGAGTTTTCTCTCGAGCTCCCCCACGCGCTGACAATGGTTCCGGAATCCTGAGCGTGGGGAGGTTCCACCAACGGTCGGCAGCGCGTGGGTTCTAACGGAAAGCCTAAGCTCGTCTCCCCTGAGGGTTTTCCTAATGTCTCTGTGCCAGGGAATGCTTGGGGGGTTTGCAGGATATCCCAGTGTCATAGGCTGCCTCCCCAAGCTCAGGGAAGGTATTTCTCGGACTTCCCCGAACAGGGAACAACTGTGACTGAAGAGAGCTGCGTGGAGTTGTCTCTCGAGCTCCCCCACGCAATGACATTGGTTCCGGAATCCTGAGCGTGGGGAGGTTCCACCAACGGTCGGCAGCGCGTGGGTTCTAACGGAAAGCCAGAGCTCGTCTCCCCTGAAGGTTTTCCTAATATCTCTTTGCCAGGGAATGCTAGGGGGGATTGCAGGATATCCCAGTGACAGAGGCTGCCTCCCCAAGGTCAGGGAAGGTATTTCTCGGACTTCCCCAAACAGGGAACACCTGTGACTGAAGAGAGCTGCGTGGAGTTGTCTCTCGAGTTCCCCACGCACTGACAATGGTTCCGGAATCCTGAGCGTGGGGAGGTTCAACAAACCGTCGGCAGCGCGTGGGTTCTAACGGAAAGACTAACCTCGTCTCCCCTGAGGTTTTTCCTAATGTCTCTGTGCCAGGGAATGCTAGGGGGTTTGCAGGATATCCCAGTGACAGAGGCTGCCTCCCCAAGGTCAGGGAAGTTATTTCTCGGACTTCCCCGAACAGGGAACACCTGTGACTGAAGAGAGCTGCGTGGAGTTGTCTCTCGAGCTCCCCCACGCACTGACAATTTTTCCTGAATCCTGAGCGTGGGGAGGTTCCACCAACGGTCGGCAGCGCGTGGGTTCTAACGGAAAGCCTAAGCTCGTCTCCCCTGAGGGTTTTCCTATTGTCTCTGTGCCTGGTAATGCTTGGGGTGTTTTCAGGATATCCCAGTGACAGAGGCTGCCTACCCACGGTCAGGGAATGTATTTCTCGGACTTCCCCGAACAGGGAACACCTGTGACTGAAGAGAGCTGCTTGGAGTTGTCTCTCGATCTCCCACACGCACTGAAAATGGTTCCGGAATCCTGAGCGTGGGGAGGTTCCTCCATCCGTCTGCAGCGCGTGGGTTCTAAGGGAAAGCTTAAGCTCGTCTCCCCTGAGGGTTTTCCTAATGTCTTTGTGTCAGGGAATGCTAGGGGGGTTTGCCGGATATCCCAGTGACAGAGGCTGCCTCCCCAAGGACAGGGAAGGTATTTCACGGACTTCCCGGAACAGGGAACACCTGTGACTGAAGAGAGCTGCGTGGAGTTGTCTCTCGAGCTCCCCGACGCACTGACAATGGTTCTGGAATCCTGAGCGTTGGGAGGATCCACCAACAGTCGGCAGCGCGTGGGTTCTATAGGAAAGCCTAAGCTCGTCTCCCCTAAGGGTTTTCCTAATGTCTCTGTGCCAGGGAATGCTAGGGGGGTTTGCAGGATATCCCAGTGTCAGAGACTGCCTCCCCAAGCTCAGGGAAGGCATTTCCCGGACTTCCCCGAACAGGGAACCCCTATGACTGAAGAGAGCTGCGTGGAGTTGTCTCTCGAGCTCCCCCACGCACTGACAATGGTTCCGGAATCCTGAGCGTGGGGAGGTTCCACCAACGATCGTCAGCGCGTGGGTTCTAACGGAAAGCCTAAGCTCGTCTCCCCTGTGGGTTTTCCTAATCTCTCTGAGCCAGGGAATGCTAGGGGGGTTTGCAGGTTATCCCAGTGACAGAGGCTGCCTCCCCAAAGTCAGGGAAGGTATTTCTCGGACTTCCCGGAACAGGGAACACCTGTGACTGAAGAGAGCTGCGTGGAGTTGTCTCTCGAGCTCCCCCACGCACTGACAATGGTTCCAGAATCCTGAGCGTGGGGAGGTTCCACCAAAGGTCGGCAGCGCGTGGGTTCTAACGGAAAGCCTAAGCTCGTCTCCCCTGAGGGTTTTCCTATTGTCTCTCTGCCAGGGTATGCTAGGGGGGATTGCAGGATATCCCAGTGATAGAGGCTGCCTCCCCAAGGTCAGGGAAGTTATTTCTCGGACTTCCCCGTACAGGGAACACCTGTGACTGAAGAGAGCTGCGTGGAGTTTTCTCTCGAGCTCCCCCACGCACTGACAATTGTTCCGGAATCCTGAGCGTGGGGAGGTTCCACCAACGGTCGGCAGCGCGTGGGTTCTAACGGAAAGCATAAGCTCGTCTCCCCTGAGGGTTTTCCTAATGTCACTGTGCCAGGGAATGCTAGGGGGGTTTGCAGGATATCCCAGTGACCGAGGCTGACTCCAAAAGTTCAAGGAAGCTATTTCTCCAAATTCACTGGACAGGGAACACCTGTGACTGAAGAGAGCTGCGTGGAGTTGTCTCTCGATCTCCCCCACGCACTGACAATGGTTCCGGAATCATGAGATTCGGGAGGTTCCCCCAACGGTCTGCAGCGCGTGGGTTCCAACGGGATGCCTAAGCTCGTCTCCCCTGAGTGTTTTCCTTATATCTCTGTGCCAGGGAATGCTAGGGTGGTTTACAGGATATCCCAGTGACAGAGGCTGCCTCCCCAAGGTCAGGGAAGTTATTTCTCGGACTGCCCCGGACAGGGAAAACCTGTGACTGAAGAGAGATGCGTGGAGTTGTCTCTCGAGCTCCCCCACGCACTGAAAATGATTCCAGAATCCTGAGCCTGGGGAGGTTCAACCAACGATCGGCAGCGCGTGGGATCTAATGGAATGCCTAAGCTCGTATCCCCTGAGTGTTTTCCCAATTTCTCTGTGCCAGGGATTGCTAGCGGCATTTGCAGGATATCCCAGTGACAGAGGCTGCCTCCCCAAGTTAAGGTAAGTTATTTCTCGGACTTCCCCGGACAGGGAACACCTGTGACTGAAGAGAGCTGTGTGGAGTTGTCTCTCGAGCTCCCCAAAGCTCTGAAAATTGTTCCGGAATCATGAGCGTGGGGAGGTTCCACCAACGGTCGACAGCGCGTGGGTTCTAACGGAATGCCTAAGCTCGTCTCCCCTGAGGGTTTCCATATTGTCTCTGTCCAGGGAATTCTAGGGGGTTTTGCAGGATAAACCAGTGACAGAGGCTGCCTCCCCAAGGTCAGGGAAAGTATTTCTCGGACTTCCACGGAAAGGGAACCCCTGTTACTGAAGAGAGCTGCGTGGAGTTGTCTCTCGAGTTCCCCCACGCACTGACAATGGTTCCGGAATGCTGAGGGTGGGGAGTTTCCACCAACGGTCGGTAGCGCGTGGGTTCTAACGGGATGCCTAAGCTCGTCTGCCCTGAGGGTTTTCCTAATGTCTCTGTGCCAGGAATGCTAGGGGGGTTTGCAGGATGTCCCAGTGACAGAGGCTGCCTCCCCAATGTCAGGGAAGGTTTATCTCGGACGTCCCCGGACAGGGAACACCTGTGACTGAAGAGAGCTGCGTGGAGTTCTCTCTCGAGCTCCTCCACGCACTGACAATTTTCTGGAATCCTGAGCGTGTGTAGGTTTCACCAACGGTCGGCAGCGCATGGGTTCTAACGGAATAACTAAAGTCGTCTCCCCTGAGGGTTTTCCTAATATCACTGTGGCAGGGAATTCTAGGGGGGTTTGCAGGATATCCCAGTGACAGAGGTTGCCTCCCCAAGGTCAGGGAAGTTATTTCACGGACTTCTCCTGACAGGGAATACCTGTGACTGAAGAGAGCTGCGTGGAGTTGTCTCTCGAGCTTCGCCACGGACTGACAGTTTTTCCGGAATCCTGAGCGTGGGGAGGTTCCACCGACGGTCAGCAGCGCGTTGGTTCTAACGGGATGCCTAAGCTCGTCTGCCCCGAGGGTTTTCCTAATGTCTCTGTGCCATGGAATGCTAGGGGTTTTGCAGGATATCCCTGTGACCGAGGCTGCCTCCCCAAGTTCAAGGAAGTTATTTCTGCAAATTCACTGGACAGGGAACACCTGTGACTGAAGAGAGCTGCGTGGAGTTGTCTCTCGAGCTCCCCCACGCACTGACAATGGTTCCGGAATCATGAGCTTGGGGAGGTTCCCCCAACGGTCGGTAGCGCGTGGGTTCTAACGGGATGCTTAAGCTCGTCTCCCCTGAGTGTTTTCCTAATATTTCTGTGCCAGGGAATGCTAGGGGGGTTTGCAGGATATCCCAGTGACAGAGGCTGCCTCCCCAAGTTCAGGGAAGGTATTTCTCGGACTTGCCCGAACAGGGAACACCTGTGACTGAAGAGAGCTGCGTGGAGTTGTCTCTCGAGCTCCCCCACGCACTGACAATGGTTCCGGAATCCTGAGCGTAGCGAGGTTCCACCAACGGTCGGCAGCGCGTGGGTTCTAACTGAATGACTAAGCTCGTCTCCCCTGAGGGTTTTCCTAATGTCTCTATGCCAGGGAATGCTAGCGGTGATTGCAGGATATCCCAGTGTCAGAGGCTGCCTCCCCAAGGTCAGGGAAGGTATTTCTCTGACTTCCCCGAACAGGGAACACCTGTGACTGAAGAGAGATGCGTGGAGTTTTCTCTCGAGCTCCCCCACGCAATGACAATGGTTCCGGAATCCTGAGCGTGGGGAGGTTCCACCAACTGTCGGCAGCGCGTGGGTACTAACGGAATGCCTAAGCTCGTCTCCCCTGAAGGTTTTCCTAATGTCTCTGTGCCAGGGAATGCTAGGGGTGATTGCAGGATATCCCAGTGTCAGAGGCTGCCTCCCCAAGGTCAGGAAAGGTATTTCTTGGGCTTCCCAGAACAGGAACACCTGTGACTGAAGAGAGCTGCGTGGAGTTGTCTCTCGATCTCACCCACGCACTGACAATGGTTCCGGAATCTTGAGCGTGAGGAGGTTCCACCAACGGTCGGCAGCGTGTGGGTTCTAACGGAATGCCTAAGCTCGTCTCCCCTGAGTGTTTTCCTAATATCTCTGTGCCAGGGATTGCTAGGGGTGATTGCAGGATATCCCAGTGTCAGAGGCTGCCTCCCCAAGGTCAGGGAAGGTATTTCTCGGACTTCCCCAAACAGGGAACACATGTGACTGAAGAGAGCTGCGTGGAGTTGCCTCTCGAGCTCCCCCACGCACTGACAATGTTTCCGGAATTCTGAGCTTTGGGAGGTTCCACCAACGGTCGGCAGCGCGTGGGTTCTAACGGAATGCCAAAGCTCGTCTCCCCTGAGGCTTTTCCTAATGTCTCTGTGCCAGGGAATGCTAGGGGGGATTGCAGGTTATCTCAGTGTCAGAGGCTGCCTCCCCAAGTTCACGGAAGGTATTTCTCGGACTTCACCGTACAGGGAACACCTGTGAATGAAGAGAGATGCGTGGAGTTGTCTCTCGAGCTCCCCCACGCACTAACAATGGTTCCGGAATCCTGAGTGTGGGGAGGTTCCACCAACGGTCGGCAGCGCGAGGGGTTCTAACGGAATGCCTAAGCGCGTCTCCCCTGCGGGTTTTCCTAATATATCTGTGCCAGGGAATGCTAGGGGTGATTGTAGGATATCCCAGTGTCAGAGGCTGCCTCCCCAAGGCCAGGGAAAGTATTTCTTGGGCTTCCCCGAACAGGGAACACCTGTGACTGTAGACAGATGCGTGGAGTTGTATCTCGAGCTCCCCCACGCACTGACAATGTTGCCAGAATCCTGAGGTTCGGGAGGTTACACCATCGGTCGGCAGCGCGTCGGTTCTATCGAAATGCCTAAACTCGTCTCCCCTGAGGATTTTCCTAATGTCTGTGTGCCAGGGAATCCTAGGGGTGATTGCAGGATATCCCAGTGTCAGAGGCTGCCTCCCCAAGGTCAGGGAAGGTATTTCTTGGGCTTCCCAGAACAGGAACACCTGTGACTGAAGAGAGCTGCGTGGAGTTGTCTCTCGATCTCACCCACGCACTGACAATGGTTCCGGAATCTTGAGCGTAAGGAGGTTCCACCAACGGTCGGCAGCGCGTGGGTTCTAACGGAATGCCTAAGATCGTCTCCCCTGAGTGTTTTCCTAATATCTCTGTGCCAGGGAATGCTAGGGGTGATTGCAGCATATCGCAGTGTCAGAGGCTGCCTCCCCAAAGTCAGGGAAGTTATTTCTCAGCTTCCTCGAACAGGGAACACCTGTGAATGAAGAGAGCTGCGTGGAGTTTTCTCTCGAGCTCCCCCACGCACTGACAGTGGTTCCGGAATCCTGAGCGTGGGGAGGTTCCACCAACGGTCGGTAGCGCGTGGGTTCGAACGGAATGCCTAAGCTCGTCTCCCCTGAGGGTTTTCCTAATGTCTCTGTGCCAGGGAATGCTAGGGGTGATTGCAGGATATCCCAGTGTCAGAGGCTGCCTCCCCAAGGTCAGGGAAGTTATTTCTTGGGCTTCCCAGAACAGGAACACCTTTGACTGAAGAGAGCTGCGTGGAGTTGTCTCTCGATCTCCCCCACGCACTGACAATGGTTCCGGAATCCTGAGCGTGGGGAGGTACCACCAACGGTCGGCAGCGCGTGGATTCTAACGGAATGACTAAGATCGTCTCCCCTGAGGGTTTTCCTAATGTCTCTGTGCCAGGGAAAGCTAGGGGTGATTGCAGGATATCCCAGTGTCAGAGGCTGCCTCCCCAAGGTCAGGGAAGTTATTTCTCGGACTTCCACGAACAGAGAACACCTGTGACTGAAGAGAGCTGCGTGGAGTTGTCTCTCGAGCTCCCCCACGCACTGACAATGCTTCCGGAATCCTGAGCGTGGGGAGGTTCCACCAACGGTCGGACGCGCGTGGGTTCTAACGGAATGCCTAAGCTCGTCTCCCCTGAGGCTTTTCCTAATGTCTCTGTGCCAGGGAATGCTAGGGGTGATTGCAGGATATCCCAGTGTCAGAGGCTGCCTCCCCAAGGTCAGGGAAGGTATTTCTCGGGCTTCCCCGAACAGGGAACCCCTGTGACTGAAGAGAGCTGCGTGGAGTTGTCTCTCGAACTTCCCCACGCACTGACAGTGGTTCCGGAATCCTGAGCCTGGGGAGGTTCAACCAACGGTCGGCAGCGCGTGGGTTATAACGGAATGCCTTAGCTCGTCTCCCCTGAGGGTTTTCCTAATGTCTCTGTGCCAGGGAATGCTAGGGGTGATTGCAGGATATCACAGTGTCAGCGGCTGCCTCCCCAAAGTCAGGGAAGGTATTTCTCGGAGTTCCCCGAACAGGGAACACCTGTGACTGAAGAGAGCTGCGTGGAGTTGTCTCTCGAGCTCCCCCACGCACTGACAATGGTTCCGAAATCCTGAGCGTGGGGAAGTCCCAGCAACGGTCGGCAGCGCGTGGGTTCTATCGGAATGCCAAATCTCGTCTCCCCTGAGATTTTTCCTAATATCTCTGTGCCAGGGAATGCTAGGGGTGATTGCAGGATATCCCAGTGACCGAGGCTGCCTCCCCAAGAACAGGGAAGCTATTTTTCGGGTTTCCCCGAACAGGGAACACCTGTGACTGAAGAGAGCTGCGAGGAGTTGTCTCTCGGGCTCCCCCACGCACTGACAATGGTTCCGGAATCCTGAGCGTGGGGAGGTTCCACCAACGGTCGGCAGCGCGTGGGTTCTAACTGAATGCCTAAGCTCTTGTCCCCTATGGGTTTTCCAAATGTCTCTATGCCAGGGAATGCTAGGGGTTTGCAGGATATCCCAGTGACCGAGGCTGCCTCCCCAAGGTCAGGGAAGGTATTTCTCGGACTTCCCCGAACAGGGAACACCTGTGACTGAAGAGAGCTGCGTGGAGTTGTCTCTCGAGCTCCCCCACGCACTGACAATGGTTCCGGAATCCTGAGCGTGGGGAGGTTCCACCAACTTTCGGCAGCGCTTGGGTTCTAACGGAAAACCTAAGCGCGTCTCCCGTGCGGGTTTTCCTAATATATCTGTGCCAGGGAATGCTAGGTGTGATTGCAGGATATCCCAGTGTCAGAGGCTGCCTCCCCAAGGTCAGGGAAGCTTTTTCTCGGGCTTCCCCGAACAGGGAACACCTGTGACTGTAGAAAGATGCATGGAGTTGTCTCTCGATCTCCCCAAAGCACTGACAATATTTCCGGAATCCTGAGGTTCGGGAGGTTACACCAAAGGTCGGCAGCGCGTGGGTTCTATCGGAATGCCTAAGCTCGTCTCCCCTGAGGGTTTTCCTAATGTCTCTGTGCCAGGGAATGCTAGGGGTGATTGCAGGATATCCCAGTGTCAGAGGCTGCCTCCCCAAGGTCAGGGAAGTTATTTCTTGGGCTTCCCAGAACAGGAACACCTGTGACTGAAGAGAGCTGCGTGGAGTTGTCTCTCGATCTCCCCCACGCACTGACAATGGTTCCGGAATCCTGAGCGTGGGGAGGTACCACCAACGGTCGGCAGCGCGTGGATTCTAACGGAATGACTAAGATCGTCTCCCCTGAGGGTTTTCCTAATGTCTCTGTGCCAGGGAAAGCTAGGGGTGATTGCAGGATATCCCAGTGTCAGAGGCTGCCTCCCCAAGGTCAGGGAAGTTATTTCTCGGACTTCCCAGAACAGGGAACACCTGTGACTGAAGAGAGCTGCGTGGAGTTGTCTCTCGAGCTCCCCCACGCACTGACAATGCTTCCGGAATCCTGAGCGTGGGGAGGTTCCACCAACGGTCGGACGCGCGTGGGTTCTAACGGAATGCCTAAGCTCGTCTCCCCTGAGGCTTTTCCTAATGTCTCTGTGCCAGGGAATGCTAGGGGTGATTGCAGGATATCCCAGTGTCAGAGGCTGCCTCCCCATAGTCAGGGAAGGTATTTCTCGGGCTTCCCCGAACAGGGAACACCTGTGACTGAAGAGAGCTGCGTGGAGTTGTCTCTCGAACTTCCCCACGCACTGACAGTGGTTCCGGAATCCTGAGCCTGGGGAGGTTCAACCAACGGTCGGCAGCGCGTGGGTTCTAACGGAATGCCTTAGCTCGTCTCCCCTGAGGGTTTTCCTAATGTCTCTGTGCCAGGGAATGCTAGGGGTGATTGCAGGATATCCCAGTGTCAGCGGCTGCCTCCCCAAAGTCAGGGAAGGTATTTCTCGGACTTCCCCGAACAGGGAACACCTGTGACTGAAGAGAGCTGCGTGGAGTTGTCTCTCGAGCTCCCCCACGCACTGACAATGGTTCCGAAATCCTGAGCGTGGGGAAGTTCCAGCAACGGTCGGCAGCGCGTGGGTTCTATCGGAATGCCAAATCTCGTCTCCCCTGAGATTTTTCCTAATATCTCTGTGCCAGGGAATGCTAGGGGTGATTGCAGGATATCCCAGTGACCGAGGCTGCCTCCCCAAGAACAGGGAAGCTATTTTTCGGGTTTCCCCGAACAGGGAACACCTGTGACTGAAGAGAGCTGCGAGGAGTTGTCTCTCGGGCTCCCCCACGCACTGACAATGGTTCCGGAATCCTGAGCGTGGGGAGGTTCCACCAACGGTCGGCAGCGCGTGGGTTCTAACTGAATGCCTAAGCTCTTGTCCCCTATGGGTTTTCCAAATGTCTCTATGCCAGGGTATGCTAGGGGTTTGCAGGATATCCCAGTGACCGAGGCTGCCTCCCCAAGGTCAGGGAAGGTATTTCTCGGACTTCCCCGAACAGGGAACACCTGTGACTGAAGAGAGCTGCGTGGAGTTGTCTCTCGAGATCCCCCACGCACTGACAATGGTTCCGGAATCCTGAGCGTGGGGAGGTTCCACCAAAGGACGGCAGCGTGTGCGTTCTAACGGAATACCTAAGCTCGACTCCCGTGAGGGTTCTCCTAATGTCTCTCTGCCAGGGAATGCTACGGGTGATTGCAGGATATCCCAGTGTCAGTGACTGCCTCCCCAAGCCCAGGGAAGTAATTTCTCGGACTTCCCCGAACAGGGAACACCTGTGGCTGAAGAGAGCTGCGTGGAGTTGTCTCTCGAGCTCCCCCACGCACTGACAATGCTTCGGGAATCCTGAGCGTGGGGAGTTTCCACCAACGGTCGGCAGCGCGTGGGTTCTAACGGAATGCCTTAGCTCGTCTCCCCTGAGTATTTTCCTAATATCTCTGTGCCAGTGAAAGCTAGGGGTGATTGCAGGATATCCCAGTGTCAGAGGCGGCCTCCACAAGGTCAGGGAAGGTATTTCTCGGACTTCCCCGAACAGGGAACACCTGTGACTGAAGAGAGCTGCGTGGAGTTGTCTCTCGAGCTCCCCCACCCACTGAAAATTGTTCCGGAATCCTGAGAGTGGGGAGGTTCCACCAACGGTCGGCAGCGCGTGGGTTCTAACGGAATGCCTAAGCTCGTCTCCCCTGAGGGTTTTCCTAATGTCTCTGTGCCAGGGAATGCTAGGAGTGATTGCAGGATATCCCAGTGTCAGAGGCTGCCTCCACAAGGTCAGGGAAGGTATTTCTCGGACTTCCCCGAACAGGGAACACCTGTGACTGAAGAGAGCTTCGTGGAATTGTCTCTCGAGCTCCCGCACGCACTGACTATGGTTCCGGAATCCTGAGCGTGGGGAGGTTCCACCAAAGGTCGTTAGCGCGTGGGTTCTAACGGAATGCCTAAGCTCGTCTCCCCTGAGGGTTTTCCTAATTTCTCTGTGCCAGGGAATGCTAGGTGTGATTGCAGGATATCCCAGTGTCAGAGGCTGCCTCCCCAAGGTCAGGGAAGGTTTTTCTCGGACTTCCCCTAACAGGGAACACCTGTGACTGAAGAGAACTGCGTGGAGTTGTCTCTCGAACTCCCCCACGCACTGACAGTGGTTCCGGAATCCTGAGCCTGGGGAGGTTCAACCAACGGTCGGCAGCGCGTGGGTTCTAACGGAATGCCTTAGCTCGTCTCCCCTGAGGGTTTTCCTAATGTCTCTGTGCCAGGGAATGCTAGGGGTGATTGCAGGATATCCCAGTGTCAGCGGCTGCCTCCCCAAAGTCAGGGAAGGTATTTCTCGGACTTCCCCGAACAGGGAACACCTGTGACTGAAGAGAGCTGCGTGGAGTTGTCTCTCGAGCTCCCCCACGCACTGACAATGGTTCCGAAATCCTGAGCGTGGGGAAGTTCCAGCAACGGTCGGCAGCGCGTGGGTTCTATCGGAATGCCAAATCTCGTCTCCCCTGAGATTTTTCCTAATATCTCTGTGCCAGGGAATGCTAGGGGTGATTGCAGGATATCCCAGTGACCGAGGCTGCCTCCCCAAGAACAGGGAAGCTATTTTTCGGGTTTCCCCGAACAGGGAACACCTGTGACTGAAGAGAGCTGCATGGAGTTGTCTCTCGAGGTCCACCAAGCACTGACAATGGTTCCGGAATCCTGAGCGTGGGGAGGTTCCACCAACGGTCGACAGCGCGTGGGTTCTAACGGAATGCCTAAGCTCGTCTCCCCTGAGGGTTTTCCTAACGTTTTTGTGCCAGGGAATACTAGGGGTGATTGCAGGATATCCCAGTGTGAGAGCCTGCCTCCCCAAGGTCAGGGAAGGTTTTTCTCGGGCTTCCCCGAACAGGGAACACCTGTGACTGAAGAGAGCTGCGTGGAGTTGTCTCTCGACATCCCCCACGCACTGACAATGGTTCCGGAATCCTGAGCGTGGGGAGGTTCCACCAACGGTCGGCAGCGCGTGGGTTCAAACGGAATTCCTAAGCTCGTCTCCCCTGAGGGTTTTCCTAATGTCTCTTTGCCAGGGAATGCTAGGGGTGATTGCAGGATATCCCAGTGTCAGAGGCTTCCTCCCCAATGTCAGGGAATGTATTTCTCGGGCTTCCCCGTACAGGGAACACCTGTGACTGAAGAGAGCTGCGTGGAGTTTTCTCACAGAACTCCCACGCACTAACAATGGTTCCGGAATCCTGAGAGTGGGAAGGTTCCAAAAACGGTCAGCAGCGCGTGGGTTCTATCAGAATGCCAAAGCTCGTCTCCCCTGAGGGTTTTCCTAATGTCTCTGTGCCAGGGAATGCTGGGGGTGATTGCAGGATATCCCAGTGACCGAGGCTGCCTCCCCAAGTTCAGGGGTGTTATTTCTCGGGCTTCCCCGAACAAGGAACACCTGTGACTGAAGAGAGCTGCGTGTAGTTGTCTCTCGAGCTCCCCCACGCACTGACAATGGTTCCGGAATCCTGAGCGTGGGGAGGTTCCAACACCGGTCGGCAGCGCATGGCTTCTAACGGAATGCCTAAGCTCGTCTCCCCTGAGGGTTTTCCTAATGTCTCTGTGCCAGGGAATGCTAGGGGAGATTGCAGGATATCCCAGTGTCAGAGGCTGCTTCCCGAAGGTCAGGGAAGTAATTTCTCGGACTTCCCCGAAGAGGGAACACCTGTGACTGAAGAGAGCTGCGTGGAGTTGTCTCTCGAGCTCCCCCACGCACTGACAATGGATCCGGATTCCTGAGCGTGGGGAGGTTCCACCAACGGTCGGCAAAGCTTGGGTTCTAACAGAATGCGTAAGCTCGTCTCCCCTGCGGGTTTTCCTAATTTCTCTGTGCCAGGGAATGCTAGGGGTGATTTCGGGATATCCCACTGTCAGAGGCTGCCTCCCCAAGGTCAGGGAAGTTATTTCTCGAACTTCCCCGAACAGGGAACACCTGTGACTGAAGAGATCTGCGTGGAGATGTCTCTCGAAGTCACTCACGCACTGACAATGGTTCCGGAATCCTGAGCGTGGGGTGGTTCCACCAACGGTCGCAGCGCGTGGGTTCTAACGGAATGCCTAATATCGTCTCCCCTGAGGGTTTTCCTAATATCTCTGTGCCAGGGAATGCTAGGGGTGATTGCAGGATATCCCAGTGTCAGAGGCTGCCTCCCCAAGGTCAGGGAAGTTATTTCTCGGACTTCCCCGAACAGGGAACACCTGTGAGTGAAGAGAGCTGCGTGGAGTTTTCTCTCGAGCTCCCCCAAGCGCTGACAATGGTTCCGGAATACTGAGCGTGGGGAGGTTCCACCAACGGTCGGCAGCGCTTGGGTACTAACCGAATGCCTAAGCTCGTCTCCCCTGAGTGTTTTCCTAATGTCTCTGTGCCAGAGAATGCTAGGGGTGATTGCAGGATATCCCAGTGTCAGAGGCTGCCTCCCCAAGTTCAGGGAAGTTATTTCTCGGACTTCCCCGAACAGGGAACACCTGTGAATGAAGAGAGCTGCGGGGAGTTGTCTCTCGAGCTCCCCCATGCACTGACAATGGTTCCGGAATCCCCAGCGTGGGGAGGTTCCACCAACGGTCGGCAGCGCGTGGGTTCTAACGGAATGCCTAAGCTCGTGTCCCCTGAGGATTTCCTAATGTCTCTTTGCCAAGTAATGCTAGGGGTGATTGCAGGATATCCCAGTGTCAGAGGCTGCCTCCCCAAGTTCAGGGAAGGTATTTCTCGGACTTCCCCGAACAGGGAACACCCGTGACTTAAGAGAGCTGCGTGGAGTTGTCTCTCGAGCTCCCCCACGCACTGACAATGGTTCCGGAATCCTGAGCGTGGGGAGGTTCTACCAACGGTCGGCAGCGCGTGGGTTCTAACGGAATGCCTAAGCTCGTCTCCCCTGAGGGTTTTCCTAATGTCTCTGTGCCAGGGAATGCTTGGGGTGATTGCAGGATATCCCAGTGTCAGAGGCTGCCTCCACAAAGTCAGGGAAGTTCTTTCTCGGTTTTCCCCGAACAGGGAACACCTGTGACTGAAGAAAACTGCGTGGAGTTGTCTCTCGAGCTCCCCCACGCAATGACAATGGTTCCGGAATCCTGAGCGTGGGGAGGTTCCACCAACGGTCGGCAGGGCGTGGGTTCTAACGGAATGCCTAAGCTCGTCTCCCCTGCGGTTTTCCTAATGTCTCTGTGCCAGGGAATGCTAGGGGTAATTGCAGGATATCCCAGGGTCCGAGGCTGCCTTCCCAAGGTCAGGGAAGATATTCCTCGGACTTCCCCGAACAGGGAACACATGTGACTGAAGAAAGCTGCGTGGAGTTGTCTCTCGAGCTCCCCCACGCACTGAAAATGGTTCCGGAATCCTGAGCGTGGGGAGGTTCCACCAACGGTGGGCAGCGCGTGGGTTCTAACGGAATGCCTAAGCTCGTCTCCCCTGAGGCTTTTCCTAATGTCTCTGTGCCAGGGAATGCTAGGGGTGATTACAGGATATCCCAGTGTCAGAGGCTGCCTCCCCAAGGTAAGGGAAGTTATTTCTCGGACTTCCCCGAACAGGGAACACCTGTGACTGAAGAGAGCTGCGTGGAGTTGTCTCTCGAGCTCCCACACGCACTGACAATATTTCCGGAATCCTGAGCGTGGGGAGGTTCCACCAAAGGTCGGCAGCGAGTGGGTTCTAACGGAATGCCTAAGCTCGTCTCCCCTGAGGCTTTTCCTAATGTCCCTTTGCCAAGTAGTGCTAGGGGTGATTGCAGGATATCGCAGTGTCAGAGGCTGCCTCCCCAAGTTCAGGGAAGGTATTTCTCGGACTTGCCCGAACAGGGAACACCTTTGACTGAAGAGAGCTGCGTGGAGTTGTCTCTCGAGCTCCCCCACGCACTGAAAATGGTTCCGGAATCCTGAGCGTGGGGAGGTTCCACCAACGGTGGGCAGCGCTTGGGTTCTAACGGAAAACCTAAGCGCGTCTCCCCTGCGGGTTTTCCTAATATATCTGTGCCAGGGAATGCTAGGGGTGATTGCAGGATATCCCAGTGTCAGAGGCTGCCTCCCCAAGGTCAGGGAAGCTATTTCTCGGGCTTCCCCGAACAGGGAACACCTGTGACTGTAGAAAGATGCATGGAGTTGTCTCTCGATCTCCCCAAAGCACTGACAATATTTCCGGAATCCTGAGGTTCGGGAGGTTACACCAACGGTCGGCAGCGCGTGGGTTCTATCGGAATGCCTAAGCTCGTCTCCCCTGAGGGTTTTCCTAATGTCTCTGTGCCAGGGAATGCTAGGGGTGATTGCAGGATATCCCAGAGTCAGAGGCTGCCTCCCCAAGGTCAGGGAAGGTATTTCTCGGGCTTCCCCGAACAGGGAACACCTGTGACTGAAGAGAGCTGCGTGGAGTTGTCTCTCGAACTTCCCCACGCACTGACAGTGGTTCCGGAATCCTGAGCCTGGGGAGGTTCAACCAACGGTCGGCAGCGCGTGGGTTCTAACGGAATGCCTTAGCTCGTCTCCCCTGAGGGTTTTCCTAATGTCTCTGTGCCAGGGAATGCTAGGGGTGATTGCAGGATATCCCAGTGTCAGCGGCTGCCTCCCCAAAGTCAGGGAAGGTTTTTCTCGGACTTCCCCGAACAGGGAACACCTGTGACTGAAGAGAGCTGCGTGGAGTTGTCTCTCGAGCTCCCCCACGCACTGACAATGGTTCCGAAATCCTGAGCGTGGGGAAGTTCCAGCAACGGTCGGCAGCGCGTGGGTTCTATCGGAATGCCAAATCTCGTCTCCCCTGAGATTTTTCCTAATTTCTCTGTGCCAGGGAATGCTAGGGGTGATTGCAGGATATCCCAGTGACCGAGGCTGCCTCCCCAAGAACAGGAAAGCTATTTTTCGGGTTTCCCCGAACAGGGAACACCTGTGACTGAAGAGAGCTGCGAGGAGTTGTCTCTCGGGCTCCCCCACGCACTGACAATGGTTCCGGAATCCTGAGCGTGGGGAGGTTCCACCAACGGTCGGCAGCGCGTGGGTTCTAACTGAATGCCTAAGCTCTTGTCCCCTATGGGTTTTCCAAATGTCTCTATGCCAGGGAATGCTAGGGGTTTGCAGGATATCCCAGTGACCGAGGCTGCCTCCCCAAGGTCAGGGAAGGTATTTCTCGGACTTCCCCGAACAGGGAACACCTGTGACTGAAGAGAGCTGCGTGGAGTTGTCTCTCGAGCTCCCCCACGCACTGACAATGGTTGCGGAATCCTGAGCGTGGGGAGGTTCCACCAACTTTCGGCAGCGCTTGGGTTCTAACGGAAAACCTAAGCGCGTCTCCCCTGCGGGTTTTCCTAATATATCTGTGCCAGGGAATGCTAGGGGTGATTGCAGGATATCCCAGTGTCAGAGGCTGCCTCCCCAAGGTCAGGGAAGCTATTTCTCGGGCTTCCCCGAACAGGGAACACCTGTGACTGTAGAAAGATGCATGGAGTTGTCTCTCGATCTCCCCAAAGCACTGACAATATTTCCGGAATCCTGAGGTTCGGGAGGTTACACCAACGGTCGGCAGCGCGTGGGTTCTATCGGAATGCCTAAGCTCGTCTCCCCTGAGGGTTTTCCTAATGTCTCTGTGCCAGGGAATGCTAGGGGTGATTGCAGGATATCCCAGTGTCAGAGGCTGCCTCCCCAAGGTCAGGGAAGTTATTTCTTGGGCTTCCCAGAACAGGAACACCTGTGACTGAAGAGAGCTGCGTGAAGTTGTCTCTCGATCTCCCCCACGCACTGACAATGGTTCCGGAATCCTGAGCGTGGGGATGTACCACCAACGGTCGGCAGCGCGTGGATTCTAACGGAATGACTAAGATCGTCTCCCCTGAGGGTTTTCCTAATGTCTATGTGCCAGGGAAAGCTAGGGGTGATTGCAGGATATCCCAGTGTCAGAGGCTGCCTCCCCAAGGTCAGGGAAGTTATTTCTCGGACTTCCACGAACAGAGAACACCTGTGACTGAAGACAGCTGCGTGGAGTTGTCTCTCGAGCTCCCCCACGCACTGACAATGCTTCCGGAATCCTGAGCGTGGGGAGGTTCCACCAACGGTCGGACGCGCGTGGGTTCTAACGGAATGCCTAAGCTCGTCTCCCCTGAGGCTTTTCCTAATGTCTCTGTGCCAGGGAATGCTAGGGGTGATTGCAGGATATCCCAGTGTCAGAGGCTGCCTCCCCAAGGTCAGGGAAGGTATTTCTCGGGCTTCCCCGAACAGGGAACACCTGTGACTGAAGAGAGCTGCGTGGAATTGTCTCTCGAACTTCCCCACGCACTGACAGTGGTTCCGGAATCCTGAGCCTGGGGAGGTTCAACCAACGGTCGGCAGCGCGTGGGTTCTAACGGAATGCCTTAGCTCGTCTCCCCTGAGGGTTTTCCTAATGTCTCTGTGCCAGGGAATGCTAGGGGTGATTGCAGGATATCCCAGTGTCAGCGGCTGCCTCCCCAAAGTCAGGGAAGGTATTTCTCGGACTTCCCCGAACAGGGAACACCTGTGACTGAAGAGAGCTGCGTGGAGTTGTCTCTCGAGCTCCCCCACGCACTGACAATGGTTCCGAAATCCTGAGCGTGGGGAAGTTCCAGCAACGGTCGGCAGCGCGTGGGTTCTATCGGAATGCCAAATCTCGTCTCCCCTGAGATTTTTCCTAATATCTCTGTGCCAGGGAATGCTAGGGGTGATTGCAGGATATCCCAGTGACCGAGGCTGCCTCCCCAAGAACAGGGAAGCTATTTTTCGGGTTTCCCCGAACAGGGAACACCTGTGACTGAAGAGAGCTGCGAGGAGTTGTCTCTCGGGCTCCCCCACGCACTGACAATGGTTCCGGAATCCTGAGCGTGTGGAGGTTCCACCAACGGTCGGCAGCGCGTGGGTTCTAACTGAATGCCTAAGCTCTTGTCCCCTATGGGTTTTCCAAATGTCTCTATGCCAGGGAATGCTAGGGGTTTGCAGGATATCCCAGTGACCGAGGCTGCCTCCCCAAGGTCAGGGAAGGTATTTCTCGGACTTCCCCGAACAGGGAACACCTGTGACTGAAGAGAGCTGCGTGGAGTTGTCTCTCGAGGTCCCCCACGCACTGACAATGGTTCCGGATTCCTGAGCGTGGGGAGGTTCCACCAAAGGACGGCAGCGTGTGCGTTCTAACGGAATGCCTAAGCTCGACTCCCGTGAGGGTTCTCCTAATGTCTCTCTGCCAGGGAATGCTAGGGGTGATTGCAGGATATCCCAGTGTCAGTGGCTGCCTCCGAAGCCCAGGGAAGTAATTTCACGGACTTCCCCGAACAGGGAACACCTGTGGCTGAAGAGAGCTGCGTGGAGTTGTCTCTCGAGCTCCCCCACGCACTGACAATGCTTCGGGAATCCTGAGCGTGGGGAGTTTCCACCAACGGTCGGCAGCGCGTGGGTTCTAACGGAATGCCTTAGCTCGTCTCCCCTGAGGGTTTTCCTAATATCTCTGTGCCAGTGAAAGCTAGGGGTGATTGCAGGATATCCCAGTGTCAGAGGCGGCCTCCACAAGGTCAGGGAAGGTATTTCTCGGACTTCCCCGAACAGGGAACACCTGTGACTGAAGAGAGCTGCGTGGAGTTGTCTCTCGAGCTCCCCCACGAACTGACAATTGTTCCGGAATCCTGAGAGTGGGGAGGTTCCACCAACGGTCGGCAGCGCGTGGGTTCTAACGGAATGCCTAAGCTCGTCTCCCCTGAGGGTTTTCCTAATGTCTCTGTGCCAGGGAATGCTAGGAGTGATTGCAGGATATCCCAGTGTCAGAGGCTGCCTCCACAAGGTCAGGGAAGGTATTTCTCGGACTTCCCCGAACAGGGAACACCTGTGACTGAAGAGAGCTTCGTGGAATTGTCTCTCGAGCTCCCGCACGCACTGACTATGGTTCCGGAATCCTGAGCGTGGGGAGGTTCCACCAACGGTCGTTAGCGCGTGGGTTCTAACGGAATGCCTAAGCTCGTCTCCCCTGAGGGTTTTCCTAATTTCTCTGTGCCAGGGAATGCTAGGTGTGATTGCAGGATATCCCAGTGTCAGAGGCTGCCTCCCCAAGGTCAGGGAATGTTTTTCTCGGACTTCCCCTAACAGGGAACACCTGTGACTGAAGAGAACTGCGTGGAGTTGTCTCTCGAACTCCCCCACGCACTGACAGTGGTTCCGGAATCCTGAGCCTGGGGAGGTTCAACCAACGGTCGGCAGCGCGTGGGTTCTAACGGAATGCCTTAGCTCGTCTCCCCTGAGGGTTTTCCTAATGTCTCTGTGCCAGGGAATGCTAGGGGTGATTGCAGGATATCCCAGTGTCAGCGGCTGCCTCCCCAAAGTCAGGGAAGTTATTTCTCGGACTTCCCCGAACAGGGAACACCTGTGACTGAAGAGAGCTGCGTGGAGTTGTCTCTCGAGCTCCCCCACGCACTGACAATGGTTCCGAAATCCTGAGCGTGGGGAAGTTCCAGCAACGGTCGGCAGCGCGTGGGTTCTATCGGAATGCCAAATCTCGTCTCCCCTGAGATTTTTCCTAATATCTCTGTGCCAGGGAATGCTAGGGGTGATTGCAGGATATCCCAGTGACCGAGGCTGCCTCCCCAAGAACAGGGAAGCTATTTTTCGGGTTTCCCCGAACAGGGAACACCTGTGACTGAAGAGAGCTGCGAGGAGTTGTCTCTCGGGCTCCCCCACGCACTGACAATGGTTCCGGAATCCTGAGCGTGGGGAGGTTCCACCAACGGTCGGCAGCGCGTGGGTTCTAACTGAATGCCTAAGCTCTTGTCCCCTATGGGTTTTCCAAATGTCTCTATGCCAGGGAATGCTAGGGGTGATTGCAGGATATCCCAGTGACCGAGGCTGCCTCCCCAAGGTCAGGGAAGGTATTTCTCTGACTTCCCCGAACAGGGAACACCTGTGACTGAAGAGAGCTGCGTGGAGTTGTCTCTCGAGTTCCCCCACGCACTGACAATGGTTCCGGAATCCTGAGCGTGGGGAGGTTCCACCAAAGGACGGCAGCGTGTGCGTTCTAACGGAATGCCTAAGCTCGACTCCCCTGAGTGTTCTCCTAATATCTCTCTGCCAGGGAATGCTACGGGTGATTGCAGGATATCCCAGTGTCAGTGGCTGCCTCCCCAAGCCCAGGGAAGGAATTTCTCGGACTTCCCCGAACAGGGAACACCTGTGGCTGAAGAGAGCTGCGTGGAGTTGTCTCTCGAGCTCCCCCACGCACTGACAATGCTTCGGGAATCCTGAGCGTGGGGAGTTTCCACCAACGGTCGGCAGCGCGTGGGTTCTAACGGAATGCCTTAGCTCGTCTCCCCTGAGTATTTTCCTAATATCTCTGTGCCAGTGAAAGCTAGGGGTGATTGCAGGATATCCCAGTGTCAGAGGCGGCCTCCACAAGGTCAGGGAAGGTATTTCTCGGACTTCCCCGAACAGGGAACACCTGTGACTGAAGAGAGCTGCGTGGAGTTGTCTCTCGAGCTCCCCCACGCACTGACAATTGTTCCGGAATCCTGAGAGTGGGGAGGTTCCACCAACGGTCGGCAGCGCGTGGGTTCTAACGGAATGCCTAAGCTCGTCTCCCCTGAGGGTTTTCCTAATGTCTCTGTGCCAGGGAATGCTAGGGGTGATTGCAGGATATCCCAGTGTCAGAGGCTGCCTCCACAAGGTCAGGGAAGGTATTTCTCGGACTTCCCCGAACAGGGAACACCTGTGACTGAAGAGAGCTTCGTGGAGTTGTCTCACGAGCTCCCGCACGCACTGACTATGGTTCCGGAATCCTGAGCGTGGGGAGGTTCCACCAACGGTCGTTAGCGCGTGGGTTCTAACGGAATGCCTAAGCTCGTCTCCCCTGAGGGTTTTCCTAATTTCTCTGTGCCAGGGAATGCTAGGTGTGATTGCAGGATATCCCAGTGTCAGAGGCTGCCTCCCCAAGTTCAGGGAAGGTTTTTCTCGGACTTCCCCTAACAGGGAACACCTGTGACTGAAGAGAGCTGCGTGGAGTTGTCTCTCGAGCTCCCCCACGCACTGACAATGGTTCCGGAATCCTGAGCGTGGGGAGGTTCCACCAACGGTCGGCAGCGCGTGGGTTCTAACGGAATGCCTAAGCTCGTCTCCCCTGAGGGTTTTCCTAATGTCCTGTCCCAGGGAATACTAGGGGTGATTGCAGGATATCCCAGTGTCAGAGACTACCTCCCCAACGTCAGGGAAGATATTTCCCGGACTTCCCGGAACAGGGAACACCTGTGACTGAAGAGAGATGCGTGGAGTTGTCTCTCGAGCTCCCCCACGCACTGACAATGTTTCCGGAATCATGAGCGTGGGGAGGTTCCACCAACGGTCGGCAGCGCGTGGGTTCTAACGGAATGCCTAAGCTCGTCTCCCCTGAGGGTTTTCCTAATGTCTCTGTGCCACGGAATGCTAGGGGTGTTTGCAGCATATCCCAGTGTCAGAGGCTGCCTCCCCAAGGTCAGGGAAGTTATTTCTCGAACTTCCCCGAACAGGAACAACTGTGACTGAAGAGAGCTGCGTGGAGTTGTCTCTCGAGCTCCCCCACGCACTGACAATGGTTCCGGAATCCTGAGCGTGGGGAGGTTCCACCAACGGTCGGCAGCGCGTGGGTTCTAACGGAATGCCTAAGCTCGTCTCCCCTGAGGGTTTTCCTAATGTCCTGTCAAAGGGAATGCTAGGGGTGATTGCAGGATATCCCAGTGTCAGAGACTTCCTCCCCAAGGTCAGGGAAGATATTTCTCGGACTTCCCGGAACAGGGAACACCTGTGACTGAAGAGAGCTGCGTGGAGTTGTCTCTCGAGATCCCCCACGCACTGACAATGGTTCCGGAATCCTGAGCGTGGTGAGGTTCCACCAAAAGTCGCAGCGCGTGGGTTCTAACGGAATGCCTAAGCTCGTCTCCCCTGAGGGTTTTCCTAATATCTCTGTGCCAGGGAATGCTAGGGGTGATTGCAGGATATCCCAGTGTCAAAGGCTGCCTCCCCAAGGTCAGGGAAGGTATTCCTCGGACTTCCCCGATGAGGGAACACTTGTGACTGAAGAGAGCTGCGTGGAGTTGTCTCTCGAGCTCCCCCACGCACTGACAATGTTTCCGGAATCCTGAGCGTGGGGAGGTTCCACCAACGGTCGGCAGCGCGTGGGTTCTAACGGAATGCCTAAGCTCGTCTCCCCTGCGTGTTGTCCTAATATCTCTGTGCCACGGAATGCTAGGGGTGATTGCAGGATATCCCAGTGTCAGAGGCTGCCTCCCCAAGGTCAGGGAAGGTATTTCTCGAACTTCCCCGAACAGGGAACAACTGTGACTGAAGAGAGCTTCGTGGAGTAGTCTCTCGAGCTCCCCCACGCACTGACAATGGTTCCGGAATCCTGAGCGTGGGGAGGTTCCACCAACGGTCGGCAGCGCGTGGGTTCTAACGGAATGCCTAAGCTCGTCTCCCCTGAGGGTTTTCCTAATGTCCTGTCAAAGGGAATGCTAGGGGTGATTGCAGGATATCCCAGTGTCAGAGACTTCCTCCCCAAGGTCAGGGAAGATATTTCTCGGACTTCCCTGAACAGGGAACACCTGTGACTGAAGAGAGCTGCGTGGAGTTGTCTCTCGAGATCCCCCACGCACTGACAATGGTTCCGGAATACTGAGCGTGGTGAGGTTCCACCAAAAGTCGCAGCGCGTGGGTTCTAACGGAATGCCTAAGCTTGTCTCCCCTGAGGGTTTTCCTAATATCTCTGTGCCAGGGAATGCTAGGGGTGATTGCAGGATATCCCAGTGTCAGAGGCTGCCTCCCCAAGGTCAGGGAAGGTATTCCTCAGACTTCCCCGAAGAGGGAACACCTGTGACTGAAGAGAGCTGCGTGGAGTTGTCTCTCGAGCTCCCCCACGCACTGACAATGGTTCCGGAATCCTGAGCGTGGGGAGGTTCCACCAACGGTCGGCAGCGCGTGGGTTCTAACGGAATGCCTAAGCTCGTCTCCCCTGCGTGTTGTCCTAATGTCTCTGTGCCACGGAATGCTAGGGGTGATTGCAGGATATCCCAGTGTCAGAGGCTGCCTCCCCAAGGTCAGGGAAGGTATTTCTCGAACTTCCCCGAACAGGGAACAACTGTGACTGAAGAGAGCTGCGTGGAGTAGTCTCTCGAGCTCCCCCACGCACTGACAATGGTTCCGGAATCCTGAGCGTGGGGAGGTTCCACCAACGGTCGGTAGCGCGTGGGTTCTAACGGAATGCCTAAGCTCGTCTCCCCTGAGAGTTTTCCAAATGTCCTGTCCTAGGGAATGCTAGGGGTGATTGCAGGAAATCCCAGTGTCAGAGACTTCCTCCCCAAGATCAGGGAAGATATTTCTCGGACTTCCCGGAACAGGGAACACCTGTGACTGAAGAGAGCTGCGTGGAGTTGTCTCTCGAGCTCCCCCACGCACTGACAATGGTTCCGGAATCCTGAGCGTGGGGAGGTTCCACCAATGGTCGTCAGCGCGTGGGTTCTAACGGAATGCCTAAGCTCGTCTCCCCTGAGGCTTTTCCTAATGTCTCTGTGCCAGGGAATGCTAGGGGTGATTGCAGGATATCCCAGTGTCAGAGGCTGCCTCCCCAAGGTCCGGGAAGGTCTTTCTCGGACTTCCCCGAACAGGGAACACCTGTGACTGAAGAGAGCTGCGTGGAGTTGTTTCTCGAGCTCCCCCACGCACTGACAATGGTTCCGGAATCCTGAGCGTGGGGAGGTTCCACCAACGGTCGGCAGCGCGTGGGTTCTAACGGAATGCCTAAGCTCTTCTCCCCTGAGGGTTTTCCTAATGTCTCTGTGCCAGGGAATGCTAGGGGTGATTGCAGGATATCCCAGTGTCAGAGGCTGCCTCCCCAAGGTCAGGAAAGGTAATTCTCGGACTTCCCCGAACAGGGAACACCTGTGACTGAAGAGAGCTTCGTGGAGTTGTCTCTCGAGCTCCCGCACGCACTGACTATGGTTCCGGAATCCTGAGCGTGGGGAGGTTCCAACACCGGTCGGCAGCGCATGGCTTCTTACGGAATGCCTAAGCTCGTCTCCCCTGAGGGTTTTCCTAATGTCTCTGTGCCAGGGAATGCTAGGGGAGATTGCAGGATATCCCAGTGTCAGAGGCTGCTTCCCGAAGGTCAGGGAAGGAATTTCTCGGACTTCCCCGAAGAGGGAACACCTGTGACTGAAGAGAGCTGCGTGGAGTTGTCTCTCGAGCTCCCCCACGCACTGACAATGGATCCGGATTCCTGAGCGTGGGGAGGTTCCACCAACGGTCGGCAAAGCTTGGGTTCTAACAGAATGCGTAAGCTCGTCTCCCCTGCGGGTTTTCCTAATTTCTCTGTGCCAGGGAATGCTAGGGGTGATTGCGGGATATCCCAGTGTCAGAGGCTGCCTCCCCAAGGTCAGGGAAGTTATTTCTCGAACTTCCCCGAACAGGGAACACCTGTGACTGAAGAGATCTGCGTGGAGATGTCTCTCGAAGTCCCCCACGCACTGACAATGGTTCCGGAATCCTGAGCGTGGGGTGGTTCCACCAACGGTCGGCAGCGCGTGGGTTCTAACGGAATGCCTAAGCTCGTCTCCCCTGAGGGTTTTCCTAATGTCTCTTTGCCAAGTAATGCTAGGTGTGATTGCAGGATATCCCAGTGTCATAGGCTGCCTCCCAAGGTCAGGGAAGTTATTTCTCTGACTTCCCCGAACAGGGAACACCTGTGACTGAAGAGAGCTGCGTGGAATTGTCTATCGAGCTCCCACACGCACTGACAATGGTTCCGGAATGCTGAGCGTGGGGAGGTACCACCAACGGTCGGCAGCGAGTGGGTTCTAACGGAATGCCTAAGCTCGTCTCCCCTGAGGCTTTTCCTAATGTCTCTTTGCCAAGTAGTGCTAGGGGTGATTGCAGGATATCGCAGTGTCAGAGGCTGCCTCCCCAAGTTCAGGGAAGGTATTTCTCGGACTTGCCCGAACAGGGAACACCTTTGACTGAAGAGAGCTGCGTGGAGTTGTCTCTCGATCTCCCCCACGCACTGAAAATGGTTCCGGAATCCTGAGCGTGGGGAGGTTCCACCAACGGTCGGCACCGCGTGGGTTCTAACAGAATGCCTAAGCTCGTCTCCCCTGAGGATTTTCCTAATGTCTCTGTGCCAAGGAATGCTAGGGGTGATTGCAGAATATCGCAGTGTCAGAGGCTGCCTCCCCAAGTTCAGCGAAGGTATTTCCCGGACTTCCCCGAACAGGGAACACTTGTTACTTAAGAAAGCTGCGTGGAGTTGTCTAGCGAGCTCCCCCACGCACTGACAATGTTTCCGGAATCCAGAGCGTGCGAAAGTTCCACCAACGGTCGGCAGCGCGTGGGTTCTAACGGAATGCTTAAGCTCGTCTCCCCTGAGGGTTTTCCTAATGTCTCTGTGCCAAGGAATGCTTGGGGTGATTGCAGGATATCCCAGTGACAGAGGCTGCCTCCCCAAGGTCAGGGAAGATATTTCTCGGACTTCCCCGAACAGGAAACACCAGTGACTGAAGAGAGCTTCGTGGAGTTGTCTCTCGAGCTCCCCCACGCACTGACAATGTTTCCGGAATCCTGAGCGTGTGCAGGTTCCTCCAACGGTCGGCAGCGCGTGGGTTCTAACGGAATGCCTAAGCTCGTCTCCCCTGAGGGTTTTCCTAATATCTCTGTCCCAGGGAATGCTAGGAGTGATTACAGGGTATCCCAGTGTCAGAGACTTCCTCCCCAAGGTCAGGGAAGGTATTTCTCGGACTTCCCGGAACAGGGAACACCTGTGACTGAAGAGAGCTGCGTGGAGTTGTCTCTCGAGCTCCCCCACGCACTGAAAATGGTTCCGGAATCCTGAGCGTGGGGAGGTTCCACCAAAGGTCGGAAGCGCGTGGGTTCTAAAGGAATGCCTAAGCTCGTCTCCCCTGATGGTTTTCCTAATATCTCTGTGCCAGGGACTGCTAGGGGGGATTGTAGGATATCCCAGAATCAGAGGCTGCCTCCCCAAGGTCAGGGAAGGTATTTCTCGGACTTCCCCGAACAGGGAACACCTGTGACTGAAGAGAGCTGCGTGGAGTTGTCTCTCGAGCTCCCCCACGCACTGAAAATGCTTCCGGAATCCTGAGCTTGGGGAGGTTCCATCAACGGTCGGCAGCGCGTGGGTTCTAACGGAATGCCTAAGCTCGTCTCCCCTGAGGGTTTTCCTAATGTCTCTATGCCAGGGAATGCTAGGGGTGATTGCAGGATATCCCAGAGTCAGAGGCTGCCTCCCCAAGGTCAGGGAAGGTATTTCTCGGCCTTCCCCGAACAGGGAACACCTGTGACTAAAGAGAGTTGCGTGGAGTTGTCTCTCGAGCTCCCCCACGCACTGAAAATGGTTCCGGAATCCTGAGCGTGGGGAGGTTCCACAACTGTCGGCAGCGCGTGGGTTCTAACGGAATGCCTAAGCTCGTCTCCCCTGCGTGTTGTCCTAATGTCTCTGTGCCACGGAATGCTAGGGGTGATTGCAGGATATCCCAGTGTCAGTGGCTGCCTCCCCATGGTCAGGGAAGCTATTTCTCGAACTTCCCCGAACAGGGAACAACTGTGACTGAAGAGAGCTTCGTGGAGTAGTCTCTCGAGCTCCCCCACGCACTGACAATGGTTCCGGAATCCTGAGCGTGGGGAGGTTCCACCAACGGTCGGCAGCGCGTGGGTTCTAACGGAATGCCTAAGCTCGTCTCCCCTGAGGGTTTTCCTAATGTCCTGTCAAAGGGAATGCTAGGGGTGATTGCAGGATATCCCAGTGTCAGAGACTTCCTCCCCAAGGTCAGGGAAGATATTTCTCGGACTTCCTGGAACAGGGAACACCTGTGACTGAAGAGAGCTGCGTGGAGTTGTCTCTCGAGATCCCCCACGCACTGACAATGGTTCCGGAATACTGAGCGTGGTGAGGTTCCACCAAAAGTCGCAGCGCGTGGGTTCTAACGGAATGCCTAAGCTTGTCTCCCCTGAGGGTTTTCCTAATATCTCTGTGCCAGGGAATGCTAGGGGTGATTGCAGGATATCCCAGTGTCAGAGGCTGCCTCCCCAAGGTCAGGGAAGGTTTTCCTCAGACTTCCCCGAAGAGGGAACACCTGTGACTGAAGAGAGCTGCGTGGAGTTGTCTCTCGAGCTCCCCCACGCACTGACAATGGTTCCGGAATCCTGAGCGTGGGGAGGTTCCACCAACGGTCGGCAGCGCGTGGGTTCTAACGGAATGCCTAAGCTCGTCTCCCCTGCGTGTTGTCCTAATGTCTCTGTGCCACGGAATGCTAGGGGTGATTGCAGGATATCCCAGTGTCAGAGGCTGCCTCCCCAAGTTCAGGGAAGGTATTTCTCGAACTTCCCCGAACAGGGAACAACTGTGACTGAAGAGAGCTGCGTGGAGTAGTCTCTCGAGCTCCCCCACGCACTGACAATGGTTCCGGAATCCTGAGCGTGGGGAGGTTCCACCAACGGTCGGCAGCGCGTGGGTTCTAACGGAATGCCTAAGCTCGTCTCCCCTGAGAGTTTTCCAAATGTCCTGTCCTATGGAATGCTAGGGGTGATTGCAGGATATCCCAGTGTCAGAGACTTCCTCCCCAAGGTCAGGGAAGATATTTCTCGGACTTCCCGGAACAGGGAACACCTGTGACTGAAGAGAGCTGCGTGGAGTTGTCTCTCGAGCTCCCCCACGCACTGACAATGGTTCCGGAATCCTGAGCGTGGGGAGGTTCCACCAATGGTCGTCAGCGCGTGGGTTCTAACGGAATGCCTAAGCTCGTCTCCCCTGAGGCTTTTCCTAATGTCTCTGTGCCAGGGAATGCTAGGGGTGATTGCAGGATATCCCAGTGTCACAGGCTGCCTCCCCAAGGTCCGGGAAGGTGTTTCTCGGACTTCCCCGAACAGGGAACACCTGTGACTGAAGAGAGCTGCGTGGAGTTGTTTCTCGAGCTCCCCCACGCACTGACAATGGTTCCGGAATCCTGAGCGTGGGGAGGTTCCACCAACGGTCGGCAGCGCGTGGGTTCTAACGGAATGCCTAAGCTCTTCTCCCCTGAGGGTTTTCCTAATGTCTCTGTGCCAGGGAATGCTAGGGGTGATTGCAGGATATCCCAGTGTCAGAGGCTGCCTTCCCAAGGTCAGGAAAGGTAATTCTCGGACTTCCCCGAACAGGGAACACCTGTGACTGAAGAGAGCTTCGTGGAGTTGTCTCTCGAGCTCCCGCACGCACTGACTATGGTTCCGGAATCCTGAGCGTGGGGAGGTTCCACCAACGGTCGTTAGCGCGTGGGTTCTAACGGAATGCCTAAGCTCGTCTCCCCTGAGGGTTTTCCTAATTTCTCTGTGCCAGGGAATGCTAGGTGTGATTGCAGGATATCCCAGTGTCAGAGGCTGCCTCCCCAAGTTCAGGGAAGGTTTTTCTCGGACTTCCCCTAACAGGGAACACCTGTGACTGAAGAGAGCTGCGTGGAGTTGTCTCTCGAGCTCCCCCACGCACTGACAATGTTTTCGGAATCCTGAGCGTGGGGAGGTACCACCAACGGTCGGCAGCGCGTGGGTTCTAACGGAATGCCTAGTCTCGTCTCCCATGAGTTTTTTCCTAACATCTCTGTGCCAAGGAATGCTAGCGGTGTTTGCAGGATATCCCAGCGAACGAGGCTGCATCCCCAAGTTCAGGGAAGTTATTTCTCGGACTTCCCGGAACATGGAACACCTGTGAATGAAGAGGGCTGCGTGGTGTTGTCTCTCGGGCACCCCCACGCACTGACAATGTTTCCGGAATCATGAGCGTGGGGAGGTGACACCAAAGTTCGGCAGCGCGTGGGTTCTAACGGAATGCCTAAGCTCGTCTCCCCTGAGTGTTTTCCTAATGTCTCTGTGTAGGGAATGCTAGGGGTGATTGCAGGATATCCCAGTGACCGAGGCTGCCTCCCCAGGGTCAAGGAAGGTATTTCTCGGACTTCCCCGAAAAGGGAACACCTGTGACTGAAGAGAGCTGCGTGGAGTTGTCTCTCGAATTCTCCCACGCACTGACAATGGTTTCGGAATCCTGAGCGTGGGGAGGTTCCACCTACGTTCGGCAGCGCGTGGGTTCAAACGGAATGCCTAAGCTCGTCTCCCCTGAGGATTTTCCTAATGTCTCTGTGGCAGGGAATGCTAGGGGTGATTTCAGGATATCCCAGTGTCAGAGGCTGCCTCACCATGGTCAGGGAAGTTATCTCTCGTCCTTGCCCGAACAGGGAACACCTGTGACTGAAGAGAGATGCATGGAGTTGTCTCTCGAGGTCCACCAAGCACTGACAATGGTTCCGGAATCCTGAGCGTGGGGAGGTTCCACCAACGGTCGACAGCGCGTGGGTTCTAACGGAATGCCTAAGCTCGTCTCCCCTGAGGGTTTTCCTAACGTTTTTGTGCCAGGGAATACTAGGGGTGATTGGAGGATATCCCAGTGTGAGAGCCTGCCTCCCCAAGGTCAGGGAAGGTTTTTCTCGGGCTTCCCCGAACAGGGAACACCTGTGACTGAAGAGAGCTGCGTGGAGTTGTCTCTCGACCTCCCCCACGCACTGACAATGGTTCCGGAATCCTGAGCGTGGGGAGGTTCCACCAACGGTCGGCAGCGCGTGGGTTCAAACGGAATTCCTAAGCTCGTCTCCCCTGAGGGTTTTCCTAATGTCTCTTTGCCAGGGAATGCTAGGGGTGATTGCAGGATATCCCAGTGTCAGAGGCTTCCTCCCCAATGTCAGGGAATGTATTTCTCAGGCTTCCCCGTACAGGGAACACCTGTGACTGAAGAGAGCTGCGTGGAATTTTCTCACAGAACTCCCACGCACTAACAATGGTTCCGGAATCCTGAGAGTGGGAAGGTTCCAAAAACGGTCAGCAGCGCGTGGGTTCTATCAGAATGCCAAAGCTCGTCTCCCCTGAGGGTTTTCCTAATGTCTCTGTGCCAGGGAATGCTGGGGGTGATTGCAGGATATCCCAGTGACCGAGGCTGCCTCCCCAAGTTCAGGGGTGTTATTTCTCGGGCTTCCCCGAACAAGGAACTCCTGTGACTGAAGAGAGCTGCGTGTAGTTGTCTCTCGAGCTCCCCCACGCACTGACAATGGTTCCGGAATCCTGAGCGTGGGGAGGTTCCAACACCTGTCGGCAGCGCATGGCTTCTAACGGAATGCCTAAGCTCGTCTCCCCTGAGGGTTTTCCTAATGTCTCTGTGCCAGGGAATGCTAGGGGAGATTGCAGGATATCCCAGTGTCAGAGGCTGCTTCCCGAAGGTCAGGGAAGGAATTTCTCGGACTTCCCCGAAGAGGGAACACCTGTGACTGAAGAGAGCTGCGTGGAGTTGTCTCTCGAGCTCCCCCACGCACTGACAATGGATCCGGATTCCTGAGCGTGGGGAGGTTCCACCAACGGTCGGCAAAGCTTGGGTTCTAACAGAATGCGTAAGCTCGTCTCCCCTGCGGGTTTTCCTAATTTCTCTGTGCCAGGGAATGCTAGGGGTGATTGCGGGATATCCCAGTGTCAGAGGCTGCCTCCCCAAGGTCAGGGAAGTTATTTCTCGAACTTCCCCGAACAGGGAACACCTGTGACTGAAGAGATCTGCGTGGAGATGTCTCTCGAAGTCCCCCACGCACTGACAATGGTTCCGGAATCCTGAGCGTGGGGTGGTTCCACCAACGGTCGGCAGCGCGTGGGTTCTAACGGAGTGCCTAATATCGTCTCCCCTGAGGGTTTTCCTAATATCTCTGTGCCAGGGAATGCTAGGGGTGATTGCAGGATATCCCAGTGTCAGAGGCTGCCTCCCCAAGGTCAGGGAAGTTATTTCTCGGACTTCCCCGAACAGGGAACACCTGTGAGTGAAGAGAGCTGCGTGGAGTTTTCTCTCGAGTTCCCCACGCCCTGACAATGGTTCCGGAATCCTGAGCGTGGGGAGGTTCCACCAACGGTCGGCAGCGCTTGGGTACTAACCGAATGCCTAAGCTCGTCTCCCCTGAGTGTTTTCCTAATGTCTCTGTGCCAGAGAATGCTAGGGGTGATTGCAGGATATCCCAGTGTCAGAGGCTGCCTCCCCAAGTTCAGGGAAGTTATTTCTCGGACTTCCCCGAACAGGGAACACCTGTGACTGAAGAGAGCTGCGTGGAGTTGTCTCTCGAGCTCCCCCATGCACTGACAATGGTTCCGGAATCCCCAGCGTGGGGAGGTTCCACCAACGGTCGGCAGCGCGTGGGTTCTAACGGAATGCCTAAGCTCGTCTCCCCTGCGGTTTTCCTAATGTCTCTGTGCCAGGGAATGCTAGTTGTAATTGCAGGATATCCCAGGGTCCGAGGCTGCCTTCCCAAGGTCAGGGAAGATATTCCTCGGACTTCCCCGAACAGGGAACACATGTGACTGAAGAAAGCTGCGTGGAGTTGTCTCTCGAGCTCCCCCACGCACTGAAAATGGTTCCGGAATCCTGAGCGTGGGGAGGTTCCACCAACGGTGGGCAGCGCGTGGGTTCTAACGGAATGCCTAAGCTCGTCTCCCCTGAGGCTTTTCCTAATGTCTCTGTGCCAGGGAATGCTAGGGGTGATTACAGGATATCCCTGTGTCAGAGGGTGACTCCCCAAGGTCAGGGAAGGTATTTCTCGGACTTCCCCGAACAGGGAACACCCGTGACTTAAGAGAGCTGCATGGAGTTGTCTCTCGAGCTCCCCCACGCACTGACAATGGTTCCGGAATCCTTAGCGTGGGGAGGTTCCACCAACGGTCGGCAGCGCGTGGGTTCTAACGGAATGTCTAAGCTCGTCTCCCCTGAGTGTTTTCCTTATGTCTCTGTGCCAGGGAATGCTAGGGGTGATTGCAGGATATCCCAGTGTCAGAGGCTGCCTCCCCAAGGTAAGGGAAGTTATTTCTCGGACTTCCCCGAACAGGGAACACCTGTGACTGAAGAGAGCTGCGTGGAGTTGTCTCTCGAGCTCCCACACGCACTGACAATATTTCCGGAATCCTGAGCGTGGGGAGGTTCCACCAAAGGTCGGCAGCGAGTGGGTTCTAACGGAATGCCTGAGCTCGTCTCCCCTGAGGGTTTTCCTAATGTCTCTTTGCCAAGTAATGCTAGGGGTGATTGCAGGATATCCCAGTGTCAGAGGCTGCCTCCCCAAGGTCAGGGAAGTTATTTCTCTGACTTCCCCGAACAGGGAACACCTGTGACTGAAGAGAGCTGCGTGGAATTGTCTATCGAGCTCCCACACGCACTGACAATGGTTCCGGAATGCTGAGCGTGGGGAGGTTCCACCAACGGTCGGCAGCGAGTGGGTTCTAACGGAATGCCTAAGCTCGTCTCCCCTGAGGCTTTTCCTAATGTCTCTTTGCCAAGTAGTGCTAGGGGTGATTGCAGGATATCGCAGTGTCAGAGGCTGCCTCCCCAAGTTCAGGGAAGGTATTTCTCGGACTTGCCCGAACAGGGAACACCTTTGACTGAAGAGAGCTGCGTGGAGTTGTCTCTCGATCTCCCCCACGCACTGAAAATGGTTCCGGAATCCTGAGCGTGGGGAGGTTCCACCAACGGTCGGCACCGCGTGGGTTCTAACAGAATGCCTAAGCTCGTCTCCCCTGAGGATTTTCCTAATGTCTCTGTGCCAAGGAATGCTAGGGGTGATTGCAGAATATCGCAGTGTCAGAGGCTGCCTCCCCAAGTTCAGCGAAGGTATTTCCCGGACTTCCCCGAACAGGGAACACTTGTTACTTAAGAAAGCTGCGTGGAGTTGTCTAGCGAGCTCCCCCACGCACTGACAATGTTTCCGGAATCCAGAGCGTGCGGAAGTTCCACCAACGGTCGGCAGCGCGTGGGTTCTAACGGAATGCTTAAGCTCGTCTCCCCTGAGGGTTTTCCTAATGTCTCTGTGCCAAGGAATGCTTGGGGTGATTGCAGGATATCCCAGTGACAGAGGCTGCCTCCCCAAGGTCAGGGAAGGTATTTCTCGGACTTCCCCGAACAGGAAACACCAGTGACTGAAGAGAGCTTCGTGGAGTTGTCTCTCGAGCTCCCCCACGCACTGACAATGGTTCCGGAATCCTGAGCGTGTGCAGGTTCCTCCAACGGTCGGCAGCGCGTGGGTTCTAACGGAATGCCTAAGCTCGTCTCCCCTGAGGGTTTTCCTAATATCTCTGTCCCAGGGAATGCTAGGGGTGATTACAGGGTATCCCAGTGTCAGAGACTTCCTCCCCAAGGTCAGGGAAGGTATTTCTCGGACTTCCCGGAACAGGGAACACCTGTGACTGAAGAGAGCTGCGTGGAGTTGTCTCTCGAGCTCCCCCACGCACTGAAAATGGTTCCGGAATCCTGAGCGTGGGGAGGTTCCACCAAAGGTCGGAAGCGCGTGGGTTCTAACGGAATGCCTAAGCTCGTCTCCCCTGATGGTTTTCCTAATATCTCTGTGCCCGGGACTGCTAGGGGGGATTGTAGGATATCCCAGAATCAGAGGCTGCCTCCCCAAGGTCAGGGAAGGTATTTCTCGGACTTCCCCGAACAGGGAACTCCTGTGACTGAAGAGAGCTGCGTGGAGTTGTCTCTCGAGCTCCCCCACGCACTGAAAATGCTTCCGGAATCCTGAGCTTGGGGAGGTTCCATCAAAGGTCGGCAGTGCGTGGGTTCTAACGGAATGCCTAAGCTCGTCTCCCCTGAGGGTTTTCCTAATGTCTCTATGCCAGGGAATGCTAGGGGTGATTGGAGGATATCCCAGAGTCAGAGGCTGCCTCCCCAAGGTCAGGGAAGGTATTTCTCGGCCTTCCCCGAACAGGGAACACCTGTGACTAAAGAGAGTTGCGTGGAGTTGTCTCTCGAGCTCCCCCACGCACTGAAAATGGTTCCGGAATCCTGAGCGTGGGGAGGTTCCACCAACTGTCGGCAGCGCGTGGGTTCTAACGGAATGCCTAAGCTCGTCTCCCCTGCGTGTTTTCCTAATGTCTCTGTTCCACAGAATGCTAGGGGTGATTGCAGGATATCCCAGTGTCAGAGGCTGCCTCCCCAAGGTCAGGGAAGTTATTTCTCGAACTTCCCCGTACAGGGAACAACTGTGACTGAAGAGAGCTGCGTGGAGTTGTCTCTCGAGCTCCCCCACACACTGACAATGGTTCCGGATTCCTGAGCGTGGGGAGGTTCCACCAACGGTCGGCAGCGCGTGGGTTCTAACGGAATGCCTAAGCTCGTCTCCCTTGAGGGTTTTCCTAATGTCTCTGTGCCAGGGAATGCTAGGGGTGATTGCAGGATATCCCAGAGTCAGAGGCTGCCTCTCCAAGTTCAGGGAAGTTATTTCTCGGACTTCCCCGAACAGGGAACACCTGTGACTGAAGAGAGCTGCGTGGAGTTGTCTCTCGAGCTCCCCCATGCACTGACAATGGTTCCGGAATCCTGAGCGTGGGGAGGTTCCACCAACGGTCGGCAGCGCGTGGGTTCTAACGGAATGCCTAAGCTCGTCTCCCCTGAGGGTTTTCCTAATGTCTCTGTGCCACGGAATGCTAGGGGTGTTTGCAGCATATCCCAGTGTCAGAGGCTGCCTCCCCAAGGTCAGGGAAGTTATTTCTCGAACTTCCCCGAACAGGAACAACTGTGACTGAAGAGAGCTGCGTGGAGTTGTCTCTCGAGCTCCCCCACGCACTGACAATGGTTCCGGAATCCTGAGCGTGGGGAGGTTCCACCAACGGTCGGCAGCGCGTGGGTTCTAACGGAATGCCTAAGCTCGTCTCCCCTGAGGGTTTTCCTAATGTCCTGTCAAAGGGAATGCTAGGGGTGATTGCAGGATATCCCAGTGTCAGAGACTTCCTCCCCAAGGTCAGGGAAGATATTTCTCGGACTTCCCGGAACAGGGAACACCTGTGACTGAAGAGAGCTGCGTGGAGTTGTCTCTCGAGATCCCCCACGCACTGACAATGGTTCCGGAATACTGAGCGTGGTGAGGTTCAACCAAAAGTCGCAGCGCGTGGGTTCTAACGGAATGCCTAAGCTCGTCTCCCCTGAGGGTTTTCCTAATATCTCTGTGCCAGGGAATGCTAGGGGTGATTGCAGGATATCCCAGTGTCAGAGGCTGCCTCCCCAAGTTCAGGGAAGGTATTCCTCGGACTTCCCCGATGAGGGAACACCTGTGACTGAAGAGAGCTGCGTGGAGTTGTCTCTCGAGCTCCCCCACGCACTGACAATGGTTCCGGAATCCTGAGCGTGGGGAGATTCCACCAACGGTCGGCAGCGCGTGGGTTCTAACGGAATGCCTAAGCTCGTCTCCCCTGAGGGTTTTCCTAATGTCCTGTCAAAGGGAATGCTAGGGGTGATTGCAGGATATCCCAGTGACCGAGGCTGCCTCCCCAAGTTCAGGGGTGTTATTTCTCGGGCTTCCCCGAACAAGGAACACCTGTGACTGAAGAGAGCTGCGTGTAGTTGTCTCTCGAGCTCCCCCACGCACTGACAATGGTTCCGGAATCCTGAGCGTGGGGAGGTTCCAACACCGGTCGGCAGCGCATGGCTTCTAACGGAATGCCTAAGTTCGTCTCCCCTGAGGGTTTTCCTAATGTCTCTGTGCCAGGGAATGCTAGGGGAGATTGCAGGATATCCCAGTGTCAGAGGCTGCTTCCCGAAGGTCAGGGAAGGAATTTCTCGGACTTCCCCGAAGAGGGAACACCTGTGACTGAAGAGAGCTGCGTGGAGTTGTCTCTCGAGCTCCCCCACGCACTGACAATGGATCCGGATTCCTGAGCGTGGGGAGGTTCCACCAACGGTCGGCAAAGCTTGGGTTCTAACAGAATGCGTAAGCTCGTCTCCCCTGCGGGTTTTCCTAATTTCTCTGTGCCAGGGAATGCTAGGGTTGATTGCGGGATATCCCAGTGTCAGAGGCTGCCTCCCCAAGGTCAGGGAAGTTATTTCTCGAACTTCCCCGAACAGGGAACACCTGTGACTGAAGAGATCTGCGTGGAGATGTCTCTCGAAGTCCCCCACGCACTGACAATGGTTCCGGAATCCTGAGCGTGGGGTGGTTCCACCAACGGTCGGCAGCGCGTGGGTTCTAACGGAGTGCCTAATATCGTCTCCCCTGAGGGTTTTCCTAATATCTCTGTGCCAGGGAATGCTAGGGGTGATTGCAGGATATCCCAGTGTCAGAGGCTGCCTCCCCAAGGTCAGGGAAGTTATTTCTCGGACTTCCCCGAACAGGGAACACCTGTGAGTGAAGAGAGCTGCGTGGAGTTTTCTCTCGAGTTCCCCACGCGCTGACAATGGTTCCGGAATCCTGAGCGTGGGGAGGTTCCACCAACGGTCGGCAGCGCTTGGGTACTAACCGAATGCCTAAGCTCGTCTCCCCTGAGTGTTTTCCTAATGTCTCTGTGCCAGAGAATGCTAGGGGTGATTGCAGGATATCCCAGTGTCAGAGGCTGCCTCCCCAAGTTCAGGGAAGTTATTTCTCGGACTTCCCCGAACAGGGAACACCTGTGACTGAAGAGAGCTGCGTGGAGTTGTCTCTCGAGCTCCCCCATGCACTGACAATGGTTCCGGAATCCCCAGCGTGGGGAGGTTCCACCAACGGTCGGCAGCGCGTGGGTTCTAACGGAATGCCTAAGCTCGTCTCCCCTGCGGTTTTCCTAATGTCTCTGTGCCAGGGAATGCTAGGGGTAATTGCAGGATATCCCAGGGTCCGAGGCTGCCTTCCCAAGGTCAGGGAAGATATTCCTCGGACTTCCCCGAACAGGGAACACATGTGACTGAAGAAAGCTGCGTGGAGTTGTCTCTCGAGCTCCCCCACGCACTGAAAATGGTTCCGGAATCCTGAGCGTGGGGAGGTTCCACCAACGGTGGGCAGCGCGTGGGTTCTAACGGAATGCCTAAGCTCGTCTCCCCTGAGGCTTTTCCTAATGTCTCTGTGCCAGGGAATGCTAGGGGTGATTACAGGATATCCCAGTGTCAGAGGCTGACTCCCCAAGGTCAGGGAAGGTATTTCTCGGACTTCCCCGAACAGGGAACACCCGTGACTTAAGAGAGCTGCATGGAGTTGTCTCTCGAGCTCCCCCACGCACTGACAATGGTTCCTGAATCTTGAGCGTGGGGAGGTTCCAACAACGGTCGGCAGCGCGTGGGTTCTAACGGAATGCCTAAGCTCGTCTCCCCTGAGGTTTTTCCTAATATCTCTGTGCCAGGGAATGCTAGGGGTGATTGCAGGATATCCCAGTGTCAGAGGCTGCCTCCCCAAGATCAGGGAAGGTTTTCCTCGGACTTCCGCGAACAGGGAACACCTGTGACTGAAGAGAGCTGCGTGGAGTTTTCTCTCGAGCTCAGCCACGCACTGACAATGGTTCCGGAATCCTTAGCGTGGGGAGGTTCCACCAACGGTCGGCAGCGCGTGGGTTCTAACGGAATGCCTAAGCTCGTCTCCCCTGAGTGTTTTCCTTATGTCTCTGTGCCAGGGAATGCTAGGGGTGATTGCAGGATATCCCAGTGTCAGAGGCTGCCTCCCCAAGGTAAGGGAAGTTATTTCTCGGACTTCCCCGAACAGGGAACACCTGTGACTGAAGAGAGCTGCGTGGAGTTGTCTCTCGAGCTCCCCCACGCACTGACAATATTTCCGGAATCCTGAGCGTGGGGAGGTTCCACCAAAGGTCGGCAGCGAGTGGGTTCTAACGGAATGCCTGAGCTCGTCTCCCCTGAGGGTTTTCCTAATGTCTCTTTGCCAAGTAATGCTAGGGGTGATTGCAGGATATCCCAGTGTCAGAGGCTGCCTCCCCAAGGTCAGGGAAGTTATTTCTCTGACTTCCCCGAACAGGGAACACCTGTGACTGAAGAGAGCTGCGTGGAATTGTCTATCGAGCTCCCACACGCACTGACAATGGTTCCGGAATGCTGAGCGTGGGGAGGTTCCACCAACGGTCGGCAGCGAGTGGGTTCTAACGGAATGCCTAAGCTCGTCTCCCCTGAGGCTTTTCCTAATGTCTCTTTGCCAAGTAGTGCTAGGGGTGATTGCAGGATATCGCAGTGTCAGAGGCTGCCTCCCCAAGTTCAGGGAAGGTATTTCTCGGACTTGCCCGAACAGGGAACACCTTTGACTGAAGAGAGCTGCGTGGAGTTGTCTCTCGATCTCCCCCACGCACTGAAAATGGTTCCGGAATCCTGAGCGTGGGGAGGTTCCACCAACGGTCGGCACCGCGTGGGTTCTAACAGAATGCCTAAGCTCGTCTCCCCTGAGGATTTTCCTAATGTCTCTGTGCCAAGGAATGCTAGGGGTGATTGCAGAATATCGCAGTGTCAGAGGCTGCCTCCCCAAGTTCAGCGAAGGTATTTCCCGGACTTCCCCGAACAGGGAACACTTGTTACTTAAGAAAGCTGCGTGGAGTTGTCTAGCGAGCTCCCCCACGCACTGACAATGTTTCCGGAATCCAGAGCGTGCGGAAGTTCCACCAACGGTCGGCAGCGCGTGGGTTCTAACGGAATGCTTAAGCTCGTCTCCCCTGAGGGTTTTCCTAATGTCTCTGTGCCAAGGAATGCTTGGGGTGATTGCAGGATATCCCAGTGACAGAGGCTGCCTCCCCAAGGTCAGGGAAGGTATTTCTCGGACTTCCCCGAACAGGAAACACCAGTGACTGAAGAGAGCTTCGTGGAGTTGTCTCTCGAGCTCCCCCACGCACTGACAATGGTTCCGGAATCCTGAGCGTGTGCAGGTTCCTCCAACGGTCGGCAGCGCGTGGGTTCTAACGGAATGCCTAAGCTCGTCTCCCCTGAGGGTTTTCCTAATATCTCTGTCCCAGGGAATGCTAGGGGTGATTACAGGGTATCCCAGTGTCAGAGACTTCCTCCCCAAGGTCAGGGAAGGTATTTCTCGGACTTCCCGGAACAGGGAACACCTGTGACTGAAGAGAGCTGCGTGGAGTTGTCTCTCGAGCTCCCCCACGCACTGAAAATGGTTCCGGAATCCTGAGCGTGGGGAGGTTCCACCAAAGGTCGGAAGCGCGTGGGTTCTAACGGAATGCCTAAGCTCGTCTCCCCTGATGGTTTTCCTAATATCTCTGTGCCAGGGACTGCTAGGGGGGATTGTAGGATATCCCAGAATCAGAGGCTGCCTCCCCAAGGTCAGGGAAGGTATTTCTCGGACTTCCCCGAACAGGGAACACCTGTGACTGAAGAGAGCTGCGTGGAGTTGTCTCTCGAGCTCCCCCACGCACTGAAAATGCTTCCGGAATCCTGAGCTTGGGGAGGTTCCATCAACGGTCGGCAGCGCGTGGGTTCTAACGGAATGCCTAAGCTCGTCTCCCCTGAGGGTTTTCCTAATGTCTCTATGCCAGGGAATGCTAGGGGTGATTGCAGGATATCCCAGAGTCAGAGGCTGCCTCCCCAAGGTCAGGGAAGGTATTTCTCGGCCTTCCCCGAACAGGGAACACCTGTGACTAAAGAGAGTTGCGTGGAGTTGTCTCTCGAGCTCCCCCACGCACTGAAAATGGTTCCGGAATCCTGAGCGTGGGGAGGTTCCACCAACTGTCGGCAGCGCGTGGGTTCTAACGGAATGCCTAAGCTCGTCTCCCCTGCGTGTTTTCCTAATGTCTCTGTTCCACAGAATGCTAGGGGTGATTGCAGGATATCCCAGTGTCAGAGGCTGCCTCCCCAAGGTCAGGGAAGTTATTTCACGAACTTCCCCGTACAGGGAACAACTGTGACTGAAGAGAGCTGCGTGGAGTTGTCTCTCGAGCTCCCCCACACACTGACAATGGTTCCGGATTCCTGAGCGTGGGGAGGTTCCACCAACGGTCGGCAGCGCGTGGGTTCTAACGGAATGCCTAAGCTCGTCTCCCTTGAGGGTTTTCCTAATGTCTCTGTGCCAGGGAATGCTAGGGGTGATTGCAGGATATCCCAGAGTCAGAGGCTGCCTCTCCATGTTCAGGTAAGTTATTTCTCGGACTTCCCCGAACAGGGAACACCTGTGACTGAAGAGAGCTGCGTGGAGTTGGCTCTCGAGCTCCCCCATGCACTGACAATGGTTCCGGAATCCTGAGCGTGGGGAGGTTCCACCAACGGTCGGCAGCGCGTGGGTTCTAACGGAATGCCTAAGCTCGTCTCCCCTGAGTGTTTTACTAATGTCTCTGTGCCAGGGAATGCTAGGGGTGATTGCAGGATATCCCAGTGCCAGAGGCTGCCTCCCAAAAGTCAGGGAACGTATTTCTCGGACTTCCCCGAACAGGGAACACCTGTGACTTAAGAGAGCTGCGTGGAGTTGTCTCTCGTGCTCCCCCACGCACTGACAATGGTTCCGGAATCCTGAGCGTAGGGAGGCTCCACCAATGGTCGGCAGGGCGTGGGTTCTAACGGAATGCCTAAGCTCGTCTCCCCTGAGGGTTTTCCTAATGTCTCTGTGCCAGGGAATGCTAGGTGTGATTGCAGGCTATCCCAGTGTCAGAGGCTGCCTCCCCAATGTCAGGGAAGGTATTTCTCGGACTTCCCCGAACAGGCAACACCTGTGACTGAAGAGAGCTGCGTGGAGTTGTCTCTCGAGCTCCCCCACGCACTGACAATGGTTCCGGAATCCTGAGCGTGGGGAGGTTCCACCAACGGTCGGCAGCGCATGGGTTCTAACGGAATGCCTAAGCTCGTCTCCCCTGAGGGTTTTCCTAATTTCTCTGTGCCAGGGAATGCTAGGGGTGATTGCAGGATATCCCAGTGTCAGAGGCTGCCTCCCCAAAATCAGGGAACGTATTTCTCGGACTTCCCCGAACAGGGAACACCTGTGACTGAAGAGAGCTGCGTGGAGTTGTCTCTCGAGCTCCCCCACGCACTGAAAATGGTTCCGGATTCCTGAGCGTGGGGAGGTTCCACCAACGGTCGGCAGCGCGTGGGTTCTAACGGAATGCCTAAGCTCGTCTCCCCTGAGGGTTTTCCTAATGTCTCTGTGCCAGGGAATGCTAGGGGTGATTGCAGGATATCCCAGTGTCAGAGGCTGCCTCCCCAAAGTCAGGGAAGGTATTTCTCAGACTTCCCCGAAAAGGGAACACCTGTGACTGAAGAGAGCTGCGTGGAGTTGTCTCTCGAGCTCCCCCACGCACTGACAATGGTTCCGGAATCCTGAGCGTGGGGAGGTTCCACCAACGGTCGGCAGCGCATGGGTTCTAACTGAATGCCTAAGATCGTCTCCCCTGAGGGTTTTCCTAATGTCCTGTCCCAGGGAATACTAGGGGTGATTGCAGGATATCCCAGTGTCAGAGACTACCTCCCCAAGGTCAGGGAAGATATTTCCCGGACTTCCCGGAACAGGGAACACCTGTGACTGAAGAGAGATGCGTGGAGTTGTCTCTCGAGCTCCCCCACGCACTGACAATGGTTCCGGAATCATGAGCGTGGGGAGGTTCCACCAACGGTCGGCAGCGCGTGGGTTCTAACGGAATGCCTAAGCTCGTCTCCCCTGAGGGTTTTCCTAATGTCTCTGTGCCACGGAATGCTAGGGGTGTTTGCAGCATATCCCAGTGTCAGAGGCTGCCTCCCCAAGGTCAGGGAAGTTATTTCTCGAACTTCCCCGAACAGGAACAACTGTGACTGAAGAGAGCTGCGTGGAGTTGTCTCTCGGGCTCCCCCACGCACTGACAATGGTTCCGGAATCCTGAGCGTGGGGAGGTTCCACCAACGGTCGGCAGCGCGTGGGTTCTAACGGAATGCCTAAGCTCGTCTCCCCTGAGGGTTTTCCTAATGTCCTGTCAAAGGGAATGCTAGGGGTGATTGCAGGATATCCCAGTGTCAGAGACTTCCTCCCCAAGGTCAGGGAAGATATTTCTCGGACTTCCCGGAACAGGGAACACCTGTGACTGAAGAGAGCTGCGTGGAGTTGTCTCTCGAGATCCCCCACGCACTGACAATGGTTCCGGAATCCTGAGCGTGGTGAGGTTCAACCAAAAGTCGCAGCGCGTGGGTTCTAACGGAATGCCTAAGCTCGTCTCCCCTGAGGGTTTTCCTAATATCTCTGTGCCAGGGAATGCTAGGGGTGATTGCAGGATATCCCAGTGTCAGAGGCTGCCTCCCCAAGGTCAGGGAAGGTATTCCTCGGACTTCCCCGATGAGGGAACACCTGTGACTGAAGAGAGCTGCGTGGAGTTGTCTCTCGAGCTCCCCCACGCACTGACAATGGTTCCGGAATCCTGAGCGTGGGGAGGTTCCACCAACGGTCGGCAGCGCGTGGGTTCTAACGGAATGCCTAAGCTCGTCTCCCCTGCGTGTTGTCCTAATGTCTCTGTGCCACGGAATGCTAGGGGTGATTGCAGGATATCCCAGTGTCAGAGGCTGCCTCCCCAAGGTCAGGGAAGTTATTTCTCGAACTTCCCCGAACAGGGAACAACTGTGATTGAAGAGAGCTTCGTGGAGTAGTCTCTCGAGCTCCCCCACGCACTGACAATGGTTCCGGAATCCTGAGCGTGGGGAGGTTCCACCAACGGTCGGCAGCGCGTGGGTTCTAACGGAATGCCTAAGCTCGTCTCCCCTGAGGGTTTTCCTAATGTCCTGTCAAAGGGAATGCTAGGGGTGATTGCAGGATATCCCAGTGTCAGAGACTTCCTCCCCAAGTTCAGGGAAGATATTTCTCGGACTTCCCGGAAGAGGGAACACCTGTGACTGAAGAGAGCTGCGTGGAGTTGTCTCTCGAGATCCCCCACGCACTGACAATGGTTCCGGAATACTGAGCGTGGTGAGGTTCCACCAAAAGTCGCAGCGCGTGGGTTCTAACGGAATGCCTAAGCTTGTCTCCCCTGAGGGTTTTCCTAATATCTCTGTGCCAGGGAATGCTAGGGGTGATTGCAGGATATCCCAGTGTCAGAGGCTGCCTCCCCAAGGTCAGGGAAGGTATTCCTCAGACTTCCCCGAAGAGGGAACACCTGTGAATGAAGAGAGCTGCGTGGAGTTGCCTCTCGAGCTCCCCCACGCACTGACAATGGTTCCGGAATCCTGAGCGTGGGGAGGTTCCACCAACGGTCGGCAGCGCGTGGGTTCTAACGGAATGCCTAAGCTCGTCTCCCCTGCGTGTTGTCCTAATGTCTCTGTGCCACGGAATGCTAGGGGTGATTGCAGGATATCCCAGTGTCAGAGGCTGCCTCCCCAAGGTCAGGGAAGGTATTTCTCGAACTTCCCCGAACAGGGAACAACTGTGACTGAAGAGAGCTGCGTGGAGTAGTCTCTCGAGCTCCCCCACGCACTGACAATGGTTCCGGAATCCTGAGCGTGGGGAGGTTCCACCAACGGTCGGCAGCGCGTGGGTTCTAACGGAATTCCTAAGCTCGTCTCCCCTGAGAGTTTTCCAAATGTCCTGTCCTAGGGAATGCTAGGGGTGATTGCAGGATATCCCAGTGTCAGAGACTTCCTCCCCAAGGTCAGGGAAGATATTTCTCGGACTTCCCGGAACAGGGAACACCTGTGACTGAAGAGAGCTGCGTGGAGTTGTCTCTCGAGCTTCCCCACGCACTGACAATGGTTCCGGAATCCTGAGCGTGGGGAGGTTCCACCAATGGTCGTCAGCGCGTGGGTTCTAACGGAATGCCTAAGCTCGTCTCCCCTGAGGCTTTTCCTAATGTCTCTGTGCCAGGGAATGCTAGGGGTGATTGCAGGATATCCCAGTGTCAGAGGCTGCCTCCCCAAGGTCCGGGAAGGTGTTTCTCGGACTTCCCCGAACAGGGAACACCTGTGACTGAAGAGAGCTGCGTGGAGTTGTTTCTCGAGCTCCCCCACGCACTGACAATGGTTCCGGAATCCTGAGCGTGGGGAGGTTCCACCAACGGTCGGCAGCGCGTGGGTTCTAACGGAATGCCTAAGCTCTTCTCCCCTGAGGGTTTTCCTAATGTCTCTGTGCCAGGGAATGCTAGGGGTGATTGCAGGATATCCCAGTGTCAGAGGCTGCCTCCCCAAGGTCAGGAAAGGTAATTCTCGGACTTCCCCGAACAGGGAACACCTGTGACTGAAGAGAGCTGCGTGGAGTTGTCTCTCGAGCTCCCCAACGCACTGACAATGATTCCGGAATCCTGAGCTTGGGGAGGTTCCACCAACGGTCGGCAGCACGTGGGTTCTAACGGAATGCCTAAGCTCGACTCCCCTGAGGGTTTTCCTAATATCTCTGTGCCAGGGAATGCTAGGGGTGATTGCAGGATATCCCAGTGTCAGAGGCTGCCTCCCCAAGGTCAGGGAAGGTATTCCTCGGACTTCCCCGAACAGGGAACACCTGTGACTGAAGAGAGCTGCGTGGAGTTGTCTCTCGAGCTCCCCCACGCACTTACAATGGTTCCGGAATCCTGAGCTTGGGGAGGTTCCACCAACGGTCGGCAGCGCGTGGGTTCTAACGGAATGCCTAAGCTCGTCTCCCCTGAGGGTTTTCCTAATATCTCTGTGCCAGGGAATGCTAGGGGTGATAGCAAGATATCCCAGAGTCAGAGGCTGCCTCCCCAAGGTCAGGGAAGTTATTTCTCGGACTTCCCCGAACAGGGAACACCTGTGACTGAAGAGAGCTGCGTGGAGTTGTCTCTCGAGCTCCCCCACGCACTGACAATGGTTCCGGAATCCTGAGCGTGTGGAGGTTCCACCAACGGTCGGCAGCGCGTGGGTTCTAACGGAATGCCTAAGCTCGTCTCCCCTGAGTTTTTTCCTAATGTCTCTGTGCCAGGGAATGCTAGGGGTGATTGCAGGATATCCCAGTGTCAGAGGCTGCCTCCCCAAGGTCAGGGAAGGTATTTCTCGGACTTCCCCGAACAGGGAACACCCGTGACTTAAGAGAGCTGCGTGGAGTTTTCTCTCGAGCTCCCCCACGCACTGACAATGGTTCCGGAATCCTGAGCGTGAGGAGGCTCCACCAACGGTCGGCAGCGCGTGGGTTCTAACGGAATGCATAAGCTCGTCTCCCCTGAGGATTTTCCTAATGTCTCTGTGCCAGGGAATGCTAGGGGTGTTTGCAGGCTATCCCAGTATCAGAGGCTGCCTCCCCAAGGTCAGGGAAGGTTTTTCTCGGACTTCCCCGAACAGGGAACACCTGTGAGTGAAGAGAGCTGCGTGGAGTTGTCTCTCGAGCTCCCCCACGCACTGACAATGATTCCGGAATCCGGAGCGTGGGGAGGTTCCCACAACGGTCGGCAGCGCGTGGGTTCTAATGGAATGCCTAAGCTCGTCTCCTCTGATTTTTTTCCTAATGTCTCTGTGCCACGGAATGTTAGGGGTGATTGCAGGATATCCCAGTGTCAGAGGCTGCCTCCCCAAGGTCAGGGAAGGTAATTCTTGGACTTCCCCGAACAGGGAACACCTGTGACTGAAGAGAGCTGCGTGGAGTTGTCTCTCGTGCTCCCCAACTCACTGACAATGATTCCGGAATCCTGAGCGTGGGGAGGTTCCACCAACGGTCGGCAGCACGTGGGTTCTAACGGAATGCCTAAGCTCGACTCCCCTGATGATATTCCTAATATCTCTGTGCCAGGGAATGCTAGGGTTGATTGCAGGTTATCCCAGTGTCAGAGGCTGCCTCCCCAAGGTCAGGGAAGGTATTTCTCGGACTTCCCCGAACAGGGAACACCTGTGACTGAAGAGAGCTGCGTGGAGATGTCTCTCGAGCTCCCCCACGCACTGACAATTGTTCCGGAATCCTGAGCATGGGGAGGTTCCACCAACGGTCGGCAGCGCGTGGGTTCGAACGGAATGCCTAAGCTCGTCTCCCCTGAGGGTTTTCCTAATGTCTCTGTGCCAGGGAATGCTAGGGGTGATTGCAGGATATCCCAGTGTCAGAGGCTGCCTCCAAAAGGTCAGGGAAGTTATTTCTTAAACTTCCCCGAACACGGAACACCTGTGACTGAAGAGAGCTGCGTGGAGTTGTCTCTCGAGCTCCCCCACGCACTGACAATGGTTCCGGAATCCTTAGCGTGGGGAGGTTCCACCAACGGTCGGCAGCGCGTGGGTTCGAACGGAATGCCTAAGCTCGTCTCCCCTGAGGGTTTTCCTTATGTCTCTGTTCCAGGGAATGCTAGAGGTGATTGCAGGATATCCCAGTGTCAGTGGCTGACTCCCCTTGGTCAGGGAAGCTATTCCTCGGACTTCCCCGAACAGGGAACACCTGTGACTGAAGAGAGCTGCGTGGAGTTGTCTCTCGAGGTCCCCCACGCACTGAAAATGGTTCCGGAATCCTGAGCATGGGGAGGTTCCACCAACGGTCGGTAGCGCGTGGGTTTTAACGGAATGCCTAAGCTCGTCTCCCCTGAGTGTTTTCCTAATGTCTCTGTGCCAGGGAATGCTAGGGGTGATTGCAGGGTATCCCAGTGTCAGAGGCTGCCTCCCCAAGGTCAGAGAAAGTATTTCTCGGACTTCCCCGAACAGGGAACACCTGTGACTGAAGAAAGCTTCGTGGAGTTGTCTCTCGATCTCCCCCACGCACTGACAATTTTTAAGGAATCCTGAGCGTGGGGAGGTTCCAGCAACGGTCGGCAGCGCGTGGGTTCTAACGGAATGCCTAAGCTCGTCTCCCCTGAGGATTTTCCTAATGTCTCTTTGCCAGGGAATGCTAGGGGTGATTGCAGGATATCCCAGTGTCAGAGGCTGCCTCCCCAAGATCAGGGAAGGTATTTCTCGGACTTCCCCAAACAGGGAACACCTGTGACTGAAGAGAGCTACGTGGAGTTGTCTCTCGAACTCCCCCACGCACTGACAATGGTTCCGGGATCCTGAGCGTGGGGAGGTTCCACCAACGGTCGGCAGCGCGTGGGTTCTAACGAAATGCCTAAGCTAGTCTCCCCTGAGACTTTTCCTAATGTCTCTGTGCCAGGGAATGCTAGGAGTGATTGCAGGATATCCCAGTGTCAGAGGCTGCCTCCCCAAAGTCAGGGAAGGTATTTCTCGGACTTCCCCGAACAGGGAACTCCTGTGACTGAAGAGAGCTGCGTGGAGTTGTCTCTCGATCTCCCCCACGCACTGACAATGGTTAAGGAATCCTGAGCGTGGGGAGGTTCCACCAACGGTCGGCAGCGCGTGGGTTCTAACGGAATGCCTAAGCTCGTCTCCCCTGAGGGTTTTTTCTAATGTCTCTGTGCCAGGGAATGCTAGGGGTGATTGCAGGATATCCCAGTGACCGAGGCTGCCTCCCCAAGGTCAGGGAAGTTATTTCTCGGACTTCCCCGAAAAGGGAAAACCTGTGACTGAAGTGAGCTGCGTGGAGATGTCTCTCGTGCTCCCCCACGCACTGACAATGTTACCGGAATCCTGAGCGTGGGGAGGTTCCATCAACGGTCGGCAGCGCGTGGGTTCTAACGGAATGCCTAAGCTCGTCTCTCCTGAGGATTTTCCTAATGTCTCTGTGCCAGGGAATCCTAGGGGTGATTGCAGGATATCCCAGTGTCAGAGGCTGCCTCCCCAAAGTCAGGGAAGGTATTTCTCGGACTTCCCCGGACAGGGAACACTTTTGACTGAAGAGAGCTGCGTGGAGTTGTCTCTCGAGCTCCCCCACGCACTGACAATGTTTCCGGAATCATGAGCGTGGGGAGGTTCCACCAAGGGTCTGCAGCGCGTGGGTTCTAACGGAAAGCTTAAGCTCGTCTCCGCTGAGTGTTTTCCTAATGTCTCTGTGCCAGGGAATGCTATGGGTGATTGCAGGATATCCCAGTGTCAGAGGCTGCCTCCCCATGGTCAGGGAAGCTATTCCTCGGAATTCCCCGTACAGGGAACACCTTTGACTGAAGAGAGCTACGTGGAGTTGTCTCTCGATTTCCCCCACGCACTGAAATGGTTCTGGAATCCTGAGCATGGGGAGGTTCCACCAACGGTCGGTAGCACTTGGGTTCTAACGGAATGCCTAAGCTCGTCTCCCCTGAGGGTTTTCCTAATGTCTCTGTGCCAGGGAATGCTAGGGGTGATTGCAGGATATTCCAGTGTCAGAGGCTGCCTCCCCAAGGTCAGGGAAGTTATTTCTCGGACTTCCCCAAACAGGGAACACCTGTGACTGAAGAGAGCTGCGTGGTGTTGTCTCTCGAGCTCCCCCACGCACTGACAATGTTTCCGGAATCCTGAGCGTGGGGAGGTACCACCAACGGTCGGCAGCGCGTGGGTTCTAACGGAATGCCTAAGCTCGTCTCCCCTGAGTGTTTTCCTAATGTCTCTGTGCCAGGGAATGCTAGGGGTGATTGCAGGATATCCCAGTGTCAGAGGCTGCCTCCCCAAGTTCAGGGAAGTTATTTCTCGGACTTCCCCGAACAGGGAACACCTGTGACTGAAGAGAGCTTCGTGGAGTTGTCTCTCGATCTCCCCCACGCACTGACAATGGTTAAGGAATCCTGAGCGTGGGGAGGTTCCACCAACGGTCGGCAGCGCGTGGGTTCTAACGGAATGCCTAAGCTCGTCTCCCCTGAGGGTTTTCCTAATGTCTCTGTGCCAGGGAATGCTAGGGGTGATTGCAGGATATCCCAGTGTCAGAGTCTGCCTCCACAATGTCAGGGAAGGTATTTCTCGGACTTCCCCGAACAGGGAACACTTGTAACTGAAGAGAGTTGCGTGGAGTTGTCTCTCGAGCTCCCCAACGCACTGACAATGTTTCCGGAATCCTGAGCGTGGGGAGGTTCCACCAACGGTCGGCAGCGCGTGGGTTCTAACGGAATGCCTAAGCTCGTCTCCCCTGAGTGTTTTCCTAATGTCTCTGTGCCAGGGAATGCTAGGGGTGATTGCAGGATATCCCAGTGTCAGAGGCTGCCTCACCAAAGTCAGGGAAGCTATTTCTCGGACTTCCCCGAACAGGGAACACCTGTGACTGAAGAGAGCTGCGTGGAATTTTCTCTCGAGCTCCCCCACGCACTGACAATGGTTAAGGAATCCTGAGCGTGGGGAGGTTCCACCAACGGTCGGCAGCGCGTGGGTTCAAACGGAATGCCTAAGCTCGTCTCCCCTGAGGGTTTTACTAATGTCTCTGTGCCAGGTAATGCTAGGGGTGATTGCAGGATATCCCAGTGTCAGAGGCTGCCTCCCCAAGTTCAGGGAAGGTATTTCTCGGTCTTCCCCGAACAGGGAACACATGTGACTGAAGAGAGCTGCGTGGAGTTGTCTCTCGAGCTCCCCCACGCACTGACAATGTTTCCGCAATCCTGAGCGTTGGGAGGTTCCACCAACGGTCGGCAGCGCGTGGGTTCTAACGGAATGCCTAAGCTCATCTCCCCTGAGTGTTTTCGTAATGTCTCTGTGCCAGGGAATGCTAGTGGTGATTGCAGGATATCCCAGTGTCAGAGGCTGACTCCCCAAGGTCAGGGAAGGTATTTCTCGGACTTCTCCAAACTTGGAACCCCTGTGACTGAAGAGAGCTGCGTGGAGTTGTCTTTCGAGATCCCCCACTCACTGACAATGGTTCCGGAATCCTGAGCGTGGGGAGGTTCCACCAACGGTCGGCAGCGCGTTGGTTCTAACGGAATGCCTAAGCTCGCCTCCCCTGAGATTTTTCCTAATGTCTCTGTGCCAGGGAATGCTAGGGGTGATTGCAGGTTATCCCAGTGTCAGTGGCTGCCTCCCAAAGGTCAGGGAATTTATTTCTCGGACTTCCCCGAACAGGGAACACCTGTGAGTAAAGAGAGCTGCGTGGAGTTGTCTCTCGAGCTCCCCTACGCACTGATAATGGTTCCGGAATCCTGAGCGTGGGGAGGTTCCACCAACGGTCGGCAGCGCTTGGGTTCTAACGGAATGCCTAAGCTCGTCTCCCCTGCGGGTTTTCCTAATTTCTCTGTGCCAGGGAATGCTAGGGGTGATTGCAGGATATCCCAGTGTCAGAGGCTGCCTCCCCAAGGTCAGGGAAGGTATTTCTCGGAATTCCCCGAACAGGAAACACCTGTGACTGAAGAGAGCTGCGTGGATTTGTCTCTCGAGCTCCCCCACGCACTGACAATGGTTCCGGAATCCTGAGCGTGGGGAGGTTCCACCAACGGTCGACAGCGCGTGGGTTTTAACGGAATGCCTAAGCTAGTCTCCCCTGAGGCTTTTCCTAATTTCTCTGTGCCAGGGAATGCTAGGGGTGATTGCAGGATATCCCAGAGTCAGAGGCTGCCTCCCCAAGTTCAGGGAAATTATTTCTCGGACTTCCCCGAACAAGGAACACCTGTGATTGAAGAGAGCTGGGTGGAGTTGTCTCTCGATCTCCCCCACGCACTGAAAATGGTTCCGGAATCCTGAGCTTGGGGAGGTTCCACCAACGGTCGGCAGCGCGTGGGTTCTAACGGAATGCCTAAGCTCGTCTCCCCTGCGTGTTTTCCTAATTTCTCTGTGCCAGGGAATGCTAGGGGTGATTGCAGGATATCCCAGTGTCAGAGGCTGCCTCCCCAAGGTCAGGGAAGGTATTTCTCGGACTTCCACGAACAGGGAACACCTGTGACTGAAGAGAGCTGCGTGGAGTTGTCTCTCGAGCTCCCCCACGCACTGACAATGGTTCCGGAATCCTGAGCGTGGGGAGGTTCCACCAACGATCGGCAGGGCGTGGGATCTAAAGGAATGCTTTGTCTCGTCTCCCCTGAGGGTTTTCCTAATGTCTCTGTGCCAGGGAATGCTAGGGGTGATTGCAGGATATCCCAGTGTCTGAGGCTGCCTCCCCAAGGTCAGGGAAGGTATTTCTCGGCCTTCCCCGAACAGGGAACACATGTGACTGAAGAGAGATGCGTGGAGTTCTCTCTCGGGCTCCCCCACGCACTGACAATGGTTCCGGAATTCTGAGCGTTGGGAGGTTCCACCAAAGGTCGGCAGCGCATGGGTTCTAACGGAATGCCTAAGCTCAACTCCCCTGAGGGTTTTCATAATGTCTCTGTGCCAGGGAATGCTAGGGGTGATTGCAGGATATCCCAGTGTCAGAGGCTGCCTCCCCAAGGTCAGGAAAGGTATTTCTCGGACTTCCCCAAACTTGGAACCCCTGTGAATGAAGAGAGCTACGTGGAGTTGTCTTACGAGCTCCCCCACTCACTGACAATGGTTCCGGAATCCTGAGCGTGTGGAGGTTCCACCAACGGTCGGCAGCGCGTTGGTTCTAACGGAATGCCTAAGCTCGTCTCCCCTGAGATTTTTCCTAATATCTCTGTGCCAGGGAATGCTAGGGGTGATTGCAGGTTATCCCAGTGTCAGTGGCGGCCTCCCAAAGGTCAGGGAAGTTATTCCTCGAACGTCCCCGAACAGGGAACACCTGTGACTGAAGAGAGCTTCGTGGAGTTGTCTCTCGAGCTCCCCAACGCACTGACAATGGTTCCGGAATCCTGAGCGTGGGGAGGTACCACCAACGGTCGGCAGCGCGTGGGTTCTAACGGAATGCCTAAGCTCGTCTCCCCTGCGGGTTTTCCTATTTTCTCTGTGCCAGGGAATGCTAGGGGTGATTGCAGGATATCCCAGTGTCAGAGGATGCCTCCCCAAGGTCAGGGAAGGTATTTCTCGGACTTCCCCGAACAGGAAACACCTGTGACTGAAGAGAGCTGCGTGGAGTTTTCTCTCGAGCTCCCCCACGCACTGACAATGGTTCCGGAATCCTGAGCGTGGGGAGGTTCCACCAACGGTCGGCATCGCGTGGGTTCTAACGGAATGCCTAAGCTCGTCTCCCCTGAGTATTTTCCTAATGTCTCTGTGCCAGGGAATGCTAGGGGTGATTGCAGGATATCCCAGTGTCAGAGTCAGCTTCCCCAAGGTCAGGGAAGTTATTTCTCGGACTTCCCCGAACAGGGAACACCTGTGACTGAAGAGAGATGCGTGGAGTTTTCTCTCGAGCTCCCCCACGCACTGACAATGGTTCCGGAATCCTGAGCGTGGGGAGGTTCCACCAAAGGTCGGCAGCGCGTGGGTTCTAATGGAATGCCTAATCTCGTCTCCCCTGAGGTTTTTCCTAATGTCTCTGTGCCAGGGAATGCTAGGGGTGATTGCAGGAAATCCCAGTGTCAGAGGATGCCTCCCCAAGGTCAGGGAAGTTATTTCTCGGACTTCCCCGAACAGGGAACACCTGTGACTGAAGAGAGCTGCGTGGAGTTGTCTCTCGAGCTCCCCCACGCACTGACAATGGTTCCTGAATCCTGAGCGTGGGGAGGTTCCACCAACTGTCGGCAGAGCGTGGGTTCTAACGGAATGCCTAAGCTGGTCTCCCCTGAGGGTTTTCCTAATGTCTCTGTGCCAGGGAAATCTAGGGGTGATTGCAGGATATCCCAGTGTCAGAGGCTGCCTCCCCAAGGTCAGGGAAAGTATTTCTCGGACTTCCCCGAACAGGGAACACCTGTGACTGAAGTGAGCTTCGTGGAGTTTTCTCTCGAGCTCCCCCACGCACTGACAATGTTTCCGGAATCCTGAGCATGGGGAGGTTCCACCAACGGTCGGCAGCGCGTGGGTTCAAACGGAATGCCTAAGATAGTTTCCCCTGAGGTTTTTCCTAATGTCTCTGTGCCAGAGAATGCAAGGGGTGATTGCAGGATATCCCAGTGTCAATGGCTGCCTCCTCAACGTCAGGGAAGGTATTTCTCGGACTTCCCCGAACACGGAACACCTGTGACTGAAGAGAGCTGCGTGGAGTTTTCTCTCGAGCTCCCCCACGCACTGACAATGGTTCCGGAATCCTGAGCGTGGGGAGGTTCCACCAACGGTCGGCAGCGCATGGGTTCTAACGGAATGCCTAAGCTCGCCTCCCCTGAGGGTTTTCCTAATCTCTCTGTGCCAGGGAATGCTAGGGGTGATTGCAGGATATCCCAGAGTCAGAGTATGACTCCCCAAGGTCAGGGAAGATTTTTCTCGGACTTCCCTAAACAGGGAACACCTGTGACTGAAGAGAGCTGCGTGGAGTTGTCTCTCGAGCTCCCCCACGCACTGACAATGGTTCCGGAATCCTGAGCGTGGGGAGGTTCCACCAACGGTCGGCAGCGCGTGGGTTCTAACGGAATGCCTAAGCCAGTCTCCCCTGAGGCTTTCCCTAATGTCTCTGTGCCAGGGAATGCTAGGGGTGTTTGCAGGATATCCCAGTGTCAGAGGCTGCCTCCCCAAGTTCAGGGAAGGTTTTTCTCGGACTTCCGTAAACAGGGAACACCTGTGACTGAAGAGAGCTGCGTGGAATTTTCTCTCGAGCTCCCCCACACACTGACAATGTTTCCAGAATCCTGAGCATGGGGAGGTTCCACCAACGGTCGGCAGCGCGTGGGTTCTAACGGAATGCATTAGATCGTCTCCCCTGAGGGTTTTCCTTATGTCTCTTTGCCAGAGAATGCTAGGGGTGATTGCAGGATATCCCAGTGTCAGAGGCTGCCTCCCCAAAGTAAGGGAGGGTATTTCTCGGTCTTCCTCGAAGAGGGAACACCTGTGATTGAAGAGAGCTGCGTGGAGTTTTCTCTGGAGCTCCCCCACGCACTGACAATGGTTCCGGAATACTGAGCGTGGGGAGGTTCCACCAACCGTCGGCAGCGCGTGGGGTCTAACGGAATGCCTACGCTCGTCTCCCCTCAGGTTTTTCCTAATGTCTCTTTGCCAGGGAATGCTAGGGGTGATTGCAGGATATCCCAGTGTCAGAGGCTACCACACCAAGGTCAGGGACGGTATTTCTCGGACTTCCCCGAACAGGGAACACCTGTGACTGAAGAGAGCTGCGTGGAGTTGTCTCTCGAGCTCCCCCACACACTGACAATGGTTCCGGAATCCTGAGCATGGGGAGGTTCCACCAACGGTCGGCAGCGCGTGGGTTCTAACGGAATGCCTAAGCTCGTCTCCCCTGAGGCTTTTCCTAATGTCTCTGTTGCAGGGAATACTAGGGGTGATTGCAAGATATCCCAGTGTCAGAGGCTGCCTCCCCAAGGTCAGGGAACGTATTTCTCGGACTTTCTCGATCAGGGAACACCTGTGACTGAAGAGAGATGCGTGAAGTTGTCTCTCGAGCTCCCTCACGCAGTGACAATGGTTCCAGAATCCTGAGCGTGGGGCTGTTCCACCAACGGTCCGCAGCGCATGGGTTCCAACGGAATGACTAAGCTCGTCTCCCCTGAGTGTTTTCCTAATGTCTCTGTGCCAGGGAATGCTACCGGTTATTGCAGGATATCCCAGTGTCAGAGGATGCTTCCCCAAGTTCAGGGAAGGTATTTCTCGGACTTCCCCGAACAGGGAACACCTGTGAGTGAAGAGAGCTGCGTGCAGTTGTCTCTCGAGCTCCCCCACGCACTGACAATGGTTCCGGAATCCTGAGCGTGGCGAGGTTCCACCAACGGTCGGCAGCGCGTGGGTTCAAACGGAATGCCTAAGCTCGTCCCCCTGAGGTTTTTCCTAATGTCTCTGTGCCAGGGAATGCTAGCGGTGATTGCAGGATATCCCAGTGTCAGAGGCTGCCTCCCCAAGGTAAGGGAAGATATTTCTCGGACTTGCCCGAACAGGGAACACCTGTGACTGAAGAGAGCTGCGTGGAGTTGTCTCTCGAGCTCCCCCACGCACTGACAATGGTTCCGGAATCCTGAGCGTGGGGAGGTTCCACCAACGGTCGGCAGCGCGTGGGTTTTAACGGAATGCATAAGCTCGTCTCCCCTGAGGGTTTTCCTAATATCTCTGTGCCAGGGAATGCTAGGGGTGATTTCAGGATATCCCAGTGTCAGAGGCTGCCTCCCCAAGGTCAGGGAAGTTATTTCTCGGACTTCCCTGAACAGGGAACACCTGTGACTGAAGAGAGCTGCGTGGAGTTCTCTCTCGAGCTCCCCCTCGCACTGACAATTGTTCCGGAATCCTGAGCGTGGGGAGGTTCCACCAACGGTCGGCAGCGCGTGGGTTCTAACGGAATGCCTAAGCTAATCTCCCCTGAGGGTTTTCCTAATGTCTCTGTGCCAGGGAATGCTAGGGGTGATTGCCGGATATCCAAGTGTCAGAGGCTGCCTCCCCAAGGTCAGGGAAGTTATTTCTCGGACTTCCCCGAACAGGGAACACCTGTGACTAAAGAGCTGCATGGAGTTGTCTCTCGAGCTCCCCCACGCACTGACAATGGTTCCGGAATCCTGAGCGTGGGGAGGTTCCACCAAAGGTCGGTAGCGCGTGGGTTCTAACGGAATGCCTAAGCTCGTATCCCCTAAGGTTTTTCCTAATTTCTCTGTGCCAGGGAATGCTAGGGGTGATTGCAGGGTATCCCAGTGCCAGAGGCTGCCACCCCATGCTCAGGGAAGGTATTTCTCGGACTTCCCCGAACAAGGAAAACCTGTGACTGAAGAGAGCTTCGTGGAGTTGTCTCTCGAGCTCCCCCACGCACTGACAATGGTTTCGGAATCCTGAGCGTGGGGAAGTTCCACCAACGGTCGGCAGTGTGTGGGTTCTAACGGAATGCCTAAGCTCGTTTCCCCTGAGGTTTTTCCTAATGTCTCTGGGCCAGGGAATGCTAGGGGTGATTGCAGGATATCCCAGTGTCAGAGGCTGCCTCCCCAAGGTCAGGGAAGGTATTTCTCTGAGTTCCCCGAACAGGGAACACCTGTGACTGAAGAGAGCTGCGTGGAGTTGTCTCTCGATTTCCCTCACGCACTGACAATGGTTCCGGAATCCTGAGCGTGGGGAGGTTCCACCAACGGTCGGCAGCGCGTGGGTTCTAACGGAATGCCTAAGCTCCTATCCCCTGAGTGCTTTCCTAATGTCTCTGTGCCAGGGAATGCTAGGGGTGATTGCAGGATATCCCAGTGTCAGAGGCTGCCTCCACAAGGTCAGGGAAGATATTTCTCGGACTTCCCCGAACAGGGAACACCTGTGACTGAAGAGAGCTGCGTGGAATTGTCTCTCGAACTTCCCCACGCACTCACAATGTTTCCGGAATCCTGAGCGTGTTGAAGTATCACCAACCGTCGGCAGCGCGTGGGTTCTAACGGAATGCCTAAGCCCGACTTCCCTGAGGGTTTTCCTAATGTCTCTGTGCCAGGGAATACTAAGGGTGATTGCAGGATATCCCAGTGTCAGAGGCTGCCTCCCCAAGGTCAGGGAAGGTATTTCTCGGGCTTCCACCAACAGGGAACACCTGTGACTGAAGAGAGCTGCGTGGAGTTGTCTCTCGAGCTCCCCCACGCACTGACAATTGTTCCGGAATCCTGAGCGTGGGGAGGTTCCACCAACGGTCGTCAGCGCGTGGGTTCTAACGGAATGAATAAGCTCGTCTCCCCTGAGGGTTTTCCTAATATCTCTGTGCCAGGGAATGCTAGCGGTGATTGCAGGATATCCCAGTGTCAGAGGCTGCCTCCCCAAGGTCAGGGAAGGTATTTCTCGGACTTCCCCGAACAGGGAACACCTGTGACTTAAGAGAGCTGCGTGGAGTTGTCTCTCGAGCTCCCCCACACACTGTCAATTTTTCCGGAATCCTGAGCGTGGGGAGGTTCCACCAACGGTCGGCAGCGCGTTGGTTCAAACGGAATGCCTAAGCTCATCTCCCCTGAGGGTTTTCCTAATGTCTCTGTGCCAGGGAATGCTAGGGGTGATTGCCGGATATCCCAGTGTCAGAGGCTGCCTCCCCAAGGTCAGGGAAGGTATTTCTCGGACTTCCCCGAACAGGGAACACCTGTGACTAAAGAGCTGCGTGGAGTTGTCTATCGAGCTCCCCCACGCACTGACAATATTCAAGGAATCTTGAGCGTGGGGAGGTTCCACCAACGGTCGGCAGCGCGTGGGTTCTAACGGAATGCCTAAGCTCGTCTCCCCTGAGGCTTTTCCTAATGTCTCTGTTGCAGGGAATACTAGGGGTGATTGCAAGATATCCCAGTGTCAGAGGCTGCCTCCCCAAGGTAAGGGAACGTATTTCTCGGACTTCCCCGATCAGGGAACACCTGTGACTGAAGAGAGATGCGTGAAGTTGTTTCTCGAGCTCACCCACGCAGTGACAATGGTTCCAGAATCCTGAGCGTGGGGCTGTTCCACCAACGGTCCGCAGCGCATGGGTTCCAACGGAATGACTAAGCTCGTCTCCCCTGAGTGTTTTCCTAATGTCTCTGTGCCAGGGAATGCTACCGGTTATTGCAGGATATCCCAGTGTCAGAGGCTGCCTCCCCATGTTCAGGGAAGGTATTTTTCGGACTTGAACGAACAGGGAACACCTGTGACTGAAGAGAGCTGCGTGGACTTTTCTCTCGAGCTCCCCCACGCACTGACAATGGTTCCGGAATCCTGAGCGTGGGGAGGTTCCACCAACGGTCGGCAGCGCGTGGGTTCTAACGGAATGCATAAGCTCGTCTACCCTGAGGGTTTTCCTAATGTCTCTGTGCCAGGGAAAGCTAGGGGTGATTGCAGGATATCCCAGTGTCAGAGGCTGCCTCCCCAAGGTCAGGGAAGTTATTTCTCGGGCTTCCCCGATCTGGGAACTCCTGTGACTGAAGAGAGCTGCGTGGAGTTGTCTCTCGAGCTCCCCCACGCACTGACAATGGTTCCGGAATCCTGAGCGTGGGGAGGTTCCACCAACGGTCGGCAGCGCGTGGGTTCTAACGGAATGCCTAAGCTCGTCTCCCCTGAGGGTTTTCCTAATGTCTCTGTGCCAGGGAATGCTAGGGCTGATTGCATGATATCCCAGTGTCAGAGGCTGCCTCCCCAAGGTCAGGGAAGTTATTTCTCGGAATTCCCCGAACAGGGAACACCTGTGACTGAAGAGAGATGCGTGGAGTTGTATCTCGAACTCCCCCACGCACTGACAATGCTTCGGGAATCCTGAGCGTGGGGAGATTCCACCAACGGTCGACAGCGCGTGGGTTCAAACGGAATTCCTAAGCTCGTCTCCCCTGAGGGTTTCCCAATGTCTCTGTGCCAGGGAATGCTAGGGGTGATTGCAGGATATCCCAGTGTCAGAGGCTGCCTCCCCAATTTCAGGGAAGGTATTTCTCGGACTTCCCCGAACAGGGAACACCTGTGACTGAAGAGAGCTGCGTGGATTTGTCTCTCGAGCTCCCCCACGCAGTGACAATGGTTTCGGAATCCTGAGCGTGCGGAGGTTCCACCAACGGTCGACAGCGCGTGGGTTCTTACGGAATGCCTAAACTCGTCTCCCCTGAGGGTTTTCCTAGTGTCTCTGTGCCAGGGAATGCTAGGGGTGATTGCAGGATATCCCAGTGTCAGAGGATGCTTCCCCAAGTTCAGGGAAGGTATTTCTCGGACTTCCCCGAACAGGGAACACCTGTGACTGAAGAGAGCTGCGTGCAGTTGTCTCTCGAGCTCCCCCACGCACTGACAATGGTTCCGGAATCCTGAGCGTGGCGAGGTTCCACCAACGGTCGGCAGCGCGTGGGTTCAAACGGAATGCCTAAGCTCGTCCCCCTGAGGTTTTTCCTAATGTCTCTGTGCCAGGGAATGCTATCGGTGATTGCAGGATATCCCAGTGTCAGAGGCTGCCTCCCCAAGGTAAGGGAAGATATTTATCGGACTTGCCCGAACAGGGAACACCTGTGACTGAAGAGAGCTGCGTGGAGTTGTCTCTCGAGCTCCCCCACGCACTGACAATGATTCCGGAATCCTGAGCCTGGGGAGGTTCCACCAACGGTCGGCAGCGCGTGGGTTCTAACGGAATGCATAAGCTCGTCTCCCCTGAGGGTTTTCCTAATATCTCTGTGCCAGGGAATGCTAGGGGTGATTGCAGGATATCCCAGTGTCAGAGGCTGCCTCGCCAAGGTCAGGGAAGTTATTTCTCGGACTTCCCCGAACAGGGAACACCTGTGACTAAAGAGCTGCATGGAGTTGTCTCTCGAGCTCCCCCACGCACTGACAATGGTTCCGGAATCCTGAGCGTGGGGAGGTTCCACCAAAGGTCGGCAGCGCGTGGGTTCTAACGGAATGCCTAAGCTCGTATCCCCTAAGGTTTTTCCTAATGTCTCTGTGCCAGGGAATGCTAGGGGTGATTGCAGGGTATCCCAGTGCCAGAGGCTGCCACCCCAAGCTCAGGAAAGTTATTTCTCGGACTTCCCCGAACAAGGAAAACCTGTGACTGAAGAGAGCATCGTGGAGTTGTCTCTCGAGCTCCCCCACGCACTGACAATGGTTTCGGAATCCTGAGCGTGGGGAAGTTCCACCAACGGTCGGCAGTGTGTGGGTTCTAACGGAATGCCTAAGCTCGTTTCCCCTGAGGTTTTTCCTAATGTCTCTGTGCCAGGGAATGCTAGGGGTGATTGCCGGATATCCCAGTGTCAGAGGCTGCCTCCCCAAGGTCAGGGAATGTATTTCCCGGACTTCCCCGAACAGGGAACACCTGTGACTAAAGAGCTGCGTGGAGTTGTCTCTCGAGCTCCCTCACGCAATGACAATGGTTCCGGAATCCTGAGCGTGGGGAGGTTCCACCAACGGTCGGCAGCGCGTGGGTTCTAACGGAATGCCTTAGCTCGTCTCCCCTGAGTGTTTTCCTAATATCTCTGTGCCAGGGAAAGCTAGGGGTGATTGCAGGATATCCCAGTGTCAGAGGCTGCCTCCCCAAGGTCAGGGAAGATATTTCTCGGACTTCCCTGAACAGGGAACACCTGTGACTGAAGAGAGCTGCGTGGAGCTGTCTCTCGAGCTCCCCCACGCACTCACAATGTTTCCGGAATCCTGAGCGTGTGGAAGTTCCACCAACCGTCGGCAGCGCGTGGGTTCTAACGGAATGCCTAAGCTCGACTCCCCTGAGGGTTTTCCTAATGTCTCTGTGCCAGGGAATACTAAGGGTGATTGCAGGATATCCCAGTGTCAGAGGCTGCCTCCCCAAGGTCAGGGAAGGTATTTCTCGGGCTTCCACGAACAGGGAACACCTGTGACTGAAGAGAGCTGCGTGGAGTTGTCTCTCGAGCTCCCCCACGCACTGACAATGGTTCCGGAATCCTGAGCGTGGGGAGGTTCCAGCAACGGTCGGACGCGCGTGGGTTCTAACGGAATACCTAAGCTCGTCTCCCCTAAGTGTTTTCCTAATGTCTCATAGCCAGGGAATGCTAGGGGTGATTGCAGGATATCCCAGCGTCCGAGGCTGCCTCCCCAAGGTCAGGGAAGGTATTTCTCGGACTTCCCCGAACAGGGAACAACTGTGACTGAAGAGAGCTGCGTGGAGTTGTCTCTCGAGCTCCCCCACGCACTGACAATGGTTCCGGAATCCTGAGCGTGGGGAGGTTCCACCAACGGTCGGCAGCGCGTGGGTTCTAACGGAATGCATAAGCTCGACTCCCCTGAGGGTTTTCCTAATATCTCTGTGCCAGGGAATGCTAGGGGTGATTGCAGGATATCCCAGTGTCAGAGGCTGCCTCCCCAAGGTCATGGAAGGTATTTCTCGGACTTCCCCGAACAGGGAACACCTGTGACTGAAGAGAGCTGCGTGGAGTTGTCTCTCGAGCTCCCCCACACACTGACGATGGATCCGGAATCCTGAGCGTGGGGAGGTTCCACCAACGGTCGGTAGCGCGTTGGTTCTAACGGAATGCCAAGCTCGAGTCCCCTGAGGGTTTTCCTAATGTCTCAATGCCAGGGAATGCTAGGGGTGATTGCAGGATATCCCAGTGTCAGAGGCTGCCTCCCCAAGGTCAGGGAAGTTATTTCTCGAACTTTCCCGAACAGGGAACACCTGTGAATGAAGAGAGCTGCGTGCAGTTGTCTCTCGAGCTCCCCCACGCACTGAAAATTTTCCAGGAATATTGAGCGTGGGGAGGTTCCAACAACGGTCGGCAGCGCGTGGGTTCTAACGGAATGCCTAAGCTGGTCTCCCCTGAAGATTTACCTAATGTCTCTGTGCCAGGGAATGCTACGTGTGATTGCAGGATATCCCAGTGTCAGAGGCTGCCTCCCCATGGTCAGGGAAGCTATTTCTCGGACTTCCCCGAACAGGGAAAACCTGTGACTGAAGAGAGCTTCGTGGAGTTGTCTCTCGAGATCCCCCACGCACTGACAATGGTTCCGGAATCCTGAGCATGGGGAGGTTCCACCAACGGTCGGCAGAGCGTGGGTTCTAACGGAATGCCTAAGCTCGTCTCCCCTGAGGGTTTTCCTAATGTCTCTGTTCCAGGGAATGCTAGGGGTGATTTCAGGATATCCCAGTATCAGTGACTGCCTCCCCAAGGTCAGGGAAGTTATTTCTCGGGCTTCCCAAACAGGGAACACCTGTGATTGAAGAGAGCTGCGTGGAGTTGTCTCTCGAGCTCCCACACGCACTGACAATGTTTCCGGAATCCTGAGCGTGGGGAGGTTCCACCAACGGTCGGCAGCGCGTGGGTTCTAACGGAATGCTTAAGCTCGTCTCCCCTGAGTGTTTTCCTAATGTCTCTGTGCCAGGGAATGCTAGGTGTGATTGCAGGATATCCCAGTGTCAGAGGCTGCCTCCCCAAAGTCAGGGAAGATATTTCTCGGACTTCCCCGAACAGGGAACACCTGTGACTGAAGAGCGCTGCGTGGAGTTGTCTCTCGTGCTCCCCCACGCACTGACAATGGTTCCGGAATCCTGAGCGTGGGGAGGTTCCACCAACCTTTGGCAGCGCGTGGGTTCTAACGGAATGCCTAAGCTCGACTCCCCTGAGTGTTTTCCTAATGTCTCTGTCCCAGAAAATACTAGGGGGGTTTGTATGATATCCCAGAGTCAGAGGCTGCCTACCCAAGGTCATGGAAAGTATTTCTCGACTTCCCCGATCTGGGAACACTTGTGACTGAAGAGAGCTTCGTGGAGTTGTCTCTCGAGCTCCCCCACGCACTGACAATGGTTCCGGAATCCTGAGCGTGGGACGGTTCCACCATCCGTCGGCAGCGCGTGGGTTCTAACGGGATGCCTAAGCTCGTCTCCCCTGAGGGTTTTCCTAATGTCTCTGAGCCAGTGAATGCTAGAGGGGTTTGAAGGTTATGCCAGTCACAGAGCCTGCCTCCCCAAGGTCAGGGAAGCTATTTCTAGGACTTCCCTGGACAGGGAACACCTGTAACTGAAGAGAGCTGCGTGGAGTTGTCTCTCGAGCTCCCCCACGCACTGACAATGGTTCCGGAATCATGAGCTTGGGAAGGTTCCCCCAACGGTCGGCAGCACGTGAGTTCTAACGGGATGCCTAAGCTCGTCTCCCCTGAGGGTTTTCCTAATATTTCTCTGTCAGGGAATGCTAGGGGGGTTTGCAGGATATCCCAGTGTCAGAGGCTGCCTCCCCAATTTCCGGGAAGGTATTTCTCGGACTTCCCCGAACAGAGAACACCTGTGACTGAAGAGAGCTGCGTGGAGTTGTCTCTCGAGCTCCCCCAATCACTGACAATGGTTCCGGAATCCTGAGCGTGGGTACGTTCCACCAACGGTCGGCAGTGCGTTGGTTCTAACAGAATGCCTAAGCTCGTCTCCATTGAGGGTTTTCCTAATGTCTCTGTGCCAGGGAATGCTAGGGGTGATTGCAGGATATCCCAGTGTCAGAGGCTGCCTCCCCAAGGTCAGGGAAGTTATTTCTCGGACTTCCCCGAACAGGGAACACCTGTGAGTGAAGAGAGCTGCGTGGAGTTGTCTCTCGAGCTCCCTCACGCACTGACAATGTTTCCGGAATCCTGAGCGTGGGGAGGTTCCACCAACGGTCCGCAGCGCGTGGGTTCTAACGGAATGCCTAAGCTCGTCTCCCCTGAGTGTTTTCCTAATGTCTCTGTGCCAGGGAATGCTAGGGGTGATTGCAGGATATCCCAGTGTCAGAGGCTGCCTCCCCAAGGTCAGGGAAGATATTTCTCAGACTTCCCCGAACAGGGAACACCTGTGACTGAAGAGAGCTGCGTGGAGTTGTCTCTCGAGCTCCCCCACGCACTCACAATATTTCCGGAATCCTGAGCGTGCGGAAGTTCCACCAACCGTCGGCAGCGCGTGGGTTCTAACGGAATGCCTAAGCTCGACTCCCCTGAGGGTTTTCCTAATGTCTCTGTGCCAGGGAATGCTAGGGGTGATTGCAGGATATCCCAGTGTCAGAGGCTGCCTCCCCAAGGTCAGGGAAGGTATTTCTCGGGCTTCCACGAACAGGGAACATCTGTGACTGAAGAGAGCTGCGTGGAGTTGTCTCTCGAGCTCCCCCACGCACTGACAATGGTTCCGGAATCCTGAGCGTGGGGAGGTTCCACCAACGGTCGGACGCGCGTGGGTTCTAACGGAATGCCTAAGCTCGTCTCCCCTGAGGCTTTTCCTAATGTCTCTGTGCCAGGGAATGCTAGGGGTGATTGCACGATATCCCAGCGTCCGAGGTTGCCTCCCCAAGTTCAGGGAAGGTATTTCTCGGACTTCCCCGAACAGGGAACACCTGTGACTGAAGAGAGCTGCGTGGAGTTTTATCTCGAGCTCCCCCACACACTGACGATGGTTCCGGAATCCTGAGCGTGGGGAGGTTCCACCAACGGTCGGCAGCGCGTGGGTTCTAACGGAATGCCAAGCTCGTCTCCCCTGAGTGTTTTCCTAATGTCTCATTGCCAGGGAATGCTAGGGGTGATTGCAGGATATCCCAGTGTCAGAGGCTGCCTCCCCAAGATCAGGGAAGTTATTTCTCGGACTTCCCCTGACAGGGAACACCTGTGACTGAAGAGAGCTGCGTGGAGTTGTCTCTCGAGCTCCGCCACGGACTGACAGTTTTTCCGGAATCCTGAGCATGGGGAGGTTTCACCGTCGGTCAGCAGCGCGTGGGTTATACCTGGATGCCTAAGCTCATCTGCCCTGAGTGTTTTCCTAATGTCACTGTGCCAGGGAATGCTAGGGGTTTTGCAGGAAGTCCCAGTGACAGAGGCTGCCTCCCCAAGTTCTGGGAAGGTATTTCTCCAAATTCACTTGGCAGGGAACACCTGAGTGAAGAGAGCTGCGTGGAGTTGTCTCTCGAGCTCCCCCACGCACTGACAATTTTTCCGGAATCCTGAGCGTGGGGAGGTTCCACCAACGGTCGGCAACGCGTGGGTTCTGACGGAATGCATAAGCTCGTCTCCCCTGAGAGTTTTCCAAATGTCTCTGTGCCAGGGAATGCTAGGGGTGATTGCAGGAATTCCCAGTGTCAGAGGATGCCTCCCCAAGGTCAGGGAAGGTATTTCTCGGACTTCCCCGAACAGGGAACACCTGTGACTAAAGAGAGTTGCGTGGAGTTGTCTCTCGAGCTCCCCCACGCACTGAAAATGGTTCCGGAATCCTGAGCGTGGGGCGGTTCTACCAACGGTCGGCAGCACGTGGGTTCTAACCGAATGCCTAAGCTCGTCTCCCCTGAGGGTTTTCCTTATGTCTCTGTGCCAGGGAATGCTAGGGGTCATTGCAGGATATCCCAGTGTCAGAGGTTGCCACCCCAAGGTCAGGGAAGGTATTTCTCGGACTTCCCCGAACAGGGAACACCTGTGACTGAAGAAAGCTTCGTGGAGTTGTCTCTCGAGCTCCCCCACGCACTGAAAATGGTTCCGGAATCCTGAGCGTGGGGAGGTTCCACCAACGGTCGCCAGCGCGTGGGTTCTAACGGAATGCCTAAGCTCGTCTCCCCTGAGGTTTTTCCTAAAGTCTCTGTGCCAGGGAATGCTAGGGGTGAATGCAGGATATCCCAGTGTAAGTGGCTGCCTCCCCAAGGTCAGAGAAAGTATTTCTTGGACTTCCCCGAACAGGGAACACCTGTGACTGAAGAAAGCTTCGTGGAGTTGTCTCTCGATCTCCCCCACGCACTGACAATGGTTAAGGAATCCTGAGCGTGGGGAGGTACCAGCAATGGTCGGCAGCGTGTGGGTTCTAACGGAATGCCTAAGCTCGTCTCCCCTGAGGGTTTTCTTAATGTCTCTGTGCCAGGGAATGCTAGGGGTGATTGCAGGATATCCCAGTGTCAGAGGATGCCTCCCCAATGTCAGGGAAGGTATTTCTCGGACTTCCCCGAACAGGGAACACCTGTGACTGAAGAGAGCTGCGTGGAGTTGTCTCTCGAGCTCCCCCACGCACTGACAATGGTTCCGGAATCCTGAGCGTGGGGAGGTTCCACCAACGGTCGGCAGCGCGTGGGTTCTAACGGAATGCCTAAGCCCATCTCCCCTGAGGGTTTTCCTAATGTCTCTGTTCCAGGGAATGCTAGGGGTGATTGCAGGATATCCCAGTGTCAGAGGCTGCCTCCCCAAGTTCAGGGAAGGTATTTCTCGGACTTCCCCGAACAGTGAACACCTGTGACTGAAGAGAGCTGCGTGGAGTTATCTCTCGAGCTCCCCCACGCACTGACAATGGTTCCGGAATCCTGAGCGTGGGGAGGTTCCACAAACGGTCGGCAGCGCGTGGGTTCTTACGGAAAGCTTAAGCTCGTCTCCCCTGAGTGTTTTCCTAATGTCTCTGTGCCAGGGAATACTATGGGTGATTGCAGGATATCCCAGTGTCAGAGGCTGCCTCCCCAAGGTCAGGGAAGGTATTTCTCGGACTTCCCCGAACAGGGAACACCTGTGACTGAAGAGAGCTGCGTGGAGTTGTCTCTCGAGCTCCCCCACGCACTGAAAATGGTTCCGGAATCCTGAGCGTGGGGAGGTTCCACCAACGGTCGGCAGCGCGTGGGTTCTAACGGAATGCCTAAGCTCGTCTCCCCTGAGGTTTTTCCTAATGTCTCTGTGCCAGGGAATGCTAGGGGTGATTGCAGGATAAGCCAGTGTCAGAGGCTGCCTCCCCATGGTCAGGGAAGGTATTTATCGGACTTCCCCGAACAGGGAACACCTGTTACTGAAGAGAGCTGCGTGGAGTTGTCTCTCGAGCTCCCCCACGCACTGACAATGGTTCCGGGATCCTGAGCGTGGGGAGGTTCCAACAACGGTCGGCAGCGCGTGGGTTCTAACGGAATGCCTAAGCTCGTCTCCCCTGAGGGTTTTCCTACTTTCTCTGTGCCAGCGAATGCTAGGGGTGATTGCAGGATATCCCAGTGTCAGAGGCTGCATCCCCAAGGTCAGGGAAGTTATTTCTCGGACTTCCCCGAATAGGGAACACCTGTGACTGAAGAGAGCTGCGTGGAGTTGTCTCTCGAGCTCCCCCACGCACTGACAATAGTTCCGGAATCCTGAGCGTGGGGAGGTTCCACCAACGGTCGGCAGCGCGTGGGTTCTAACGGAATGCCTAAGCTCGTCTCCCCTGAGGGTTTTACTAATGTCTCTGTTCCAGGGAAGGCTAGGGGTGATTGCAGGATATCCCAGTGTCAGAGGCTGTCTCCCCAAGTTCAGGGAAGGTATTTCTCGGACTTCCCCGAACAGGGAACACCTGTGACTGAAGAGAGCTGCGTGGAGTTGTCTCTCGAGTTCCCCACGCACTGACAATGGTTCCGGAATCCTGAGCGTGGGGAGGTTCCACCAACGGTCGGCAACGCGTGGGTTCTGACGGAATACCTAAGCTCGTCTCCCCTGAGGGTTTTCCAAATGTCTCTGTGCCAGGGAATGCTAGGGGTGATTGCAGGAAATCCCGGTGTCAGAGGATGCCTCCCCAAGGTCAGGGAAGTTATTTCTCGGACTTCCACGAACAGGGAACACTTGTGACTGAAGAGAGCTGCGTGGAGTTGTCTCTCGAGCTCCCCCACGCACTGAAAATGTTTCCGGAATCCTGAGCGTGGGGAGGTACCACCAACGGTCGGCAGCGCTTAGGTTCTAACGGAATGCCTAAGCTCGTCTCCCCTGAGGGTTTTCCTAATGTCTCTGTGCCAGGGAAAGCTAGGGGTGATTGCAGGATATCGCAGTGTCAGAGGCTGCCTCCCCAAGGTCAGGGAAGCTATTTCTCGGACTTCCCCGAACAGGGAATATCTGTGACTGAAGAGGGCTGCGTGGAGTTGTCTCTTGGTCTCCCCCACGCACTGACAATGATTAAGGAATCCTGAGCGTGGGGAGGTTCCACCAACGGTCGGCAGCGCGTGGGTTCTAACGGAATTCCTAAGCTCGTCTCCCCTGAGGTTTTTCCTAATTTCTCTGTGCCAGGGAATGCTAGGGTTGATTGCAGGATATCCCAGTGTCAGAGGTTGCCTCCCCAAGTTCAGGGAAGTTATTTCTCGGACTTCCCCGAACAGGGAACACCTGTGACTGAAGAGAGTTGCGTGGAGTTGTCTCTCGAGCTCCCCCACGCACTGACAATGGTTCCGGAATCCTGAGCGTGGGGCGGTTCTAAAAACGGTCTGCAGCACGTGGGTTCTAACCGAATGCCTAAGCTCGTCTCCCCTGAGGGTTTTCCTTATGTCTCTATGCCAGGGAATGCTAGGGGTCATTGCAGGATATCCCAGTGTCAGAGGCTGCCTCCCCAAGTTCAGGGAATGTATTTCTCGGACTTCCCCGAAAAGGGAAAACCTGTGACTGAAGTGAGCTTCGTGGAGTTGTATCTCGAGCTCCCCCACGCACTGACAATGGTTCCGGAATACTGAGCGTGGGGAGGTTCCACCATCGGTCGGCAGCGCGTGGGTTCTAACGGAAAGCAAAAGCTCGTCTCCCCTGAGGATTATCCTAATATCTCTGTGCCAGGGAATGCTAGGGGTGTTTACAGGATATCCCGGTGACAGAGACTGCCTCCCCAAGGTCAGGGAAGGTATTTTTCGGACTTCCCCGAACAGGGAACACCTGTGACTGAAGAGAGCTGCGTGGAGTTGTCTCTCGAACTCCACCACGCACTGAAAATGTTTCCGGAATCCTGAGCGTGTGGAGGTTCCACCAACGGTCGGCAGCGCGTGGTATCTAACGGAAAGACTAAGCTCGTCTTCCCTGAGGGTTTTCCTAATGTATCTGTGTCAGGGAATGCTAGGGGTGATTACAGGATATCCCAGTGACAGAGGCTGCCTCCCCAAGGTCAGGGAAGTTATTTCTCGGACTTCCCCAAACAGGGAACACCTGTGACTGAAGAGAGTTGCGTGGAGTTGTCTCCCGAGCTCCCCCACGCACTGAAAATGGTTCCGGAATCCTGAGCGAGGGGAAGTTCCACCAACGGTCATCAGCGCTTGGGTTCTAACGGAAAGCCTAAGCTCGTCTCCCCTGAGGTTTATCCTAATGTCTCTGTGCCAGGGAATGCTAGGGGTGTTTGAAGGATTTCCCAGTGACAGAGGCTGCCTCCCTAAGTTCAGGGAAGTTATTTCTCAGACTTCCCCGAATAGGGAACACCTGTTACTGAAGAGAGCTGCGTGGAGTTTTCTCTCGAGCTCCCCCACGCACTGAAAATGGTTCGGGGATCCTGAGCGTGGGGAGGTTCCACCAACGGTCGGCAGCGCGTGGTATCTAACGGAAAGCCTAAGATCGTCTTCCCTGAGGGTTTTCCTAATGTCACTGTGCCAGGGAATGCTAGGGGGGTTTGCAGGATATCCCAGTGACAGAGGCTGCCTCCCCAAGGTCAGGGAAAGTATTTCTCGGACTTCCCCGAACAGGGAACACCTGTGACTGAAGACAGTTGCGTGGAGTTGTCTCTCGAGCTACCCCACGGACTGACAATGGTTCCGGAATCCTGAGCGAGGGGAGGATCCACCAACGGTCGGCAGCGCGTGTGTTCAAAGGGTAAGCCTAAGCTCGCCTCCCCTAAAAGTTTTCATAATGTCTCGGTGCCAGGGAATGCTAGGGGGGTTTGCAGGATTTCCCAGTGACAGAGGCTGCATCCCCAAGGTCAGGGAAGATATTTCTCGGACTTCCCCGAACAGGGAACAGCTGTGACTGAAGAGAGCTGCGTGGAGTTGTCTCTCGAGCTCCCCCACGCACTGACAATGGTTCCGGAATCCTGAGCGTGGGGAGGTTCCAACAACGGTCGGCAGCGCTTGGGTTTTAACGGAAAGCCTAAGCTCGTCTCCCCTGAGGTTTATCCTAATGTCTCTGTGCCAGGGAATGCTAGGGGTGTTTGCAGGATATCCCAGTGACAGAGGCTGCCTCCCTAAGTTCAGGGAAGGTATTTCTCAGACTTCCACGAATAGGGAACACCTGTGACTGAAGAGAGCTTCGTGGAGTTGTCTCTCGAGCTCCCCCACGCACTGAAAATGGTTCCGGGATCCTGAGCGTGGGGAGGTTCCAAAAACTGTCGGCAGCGCGTGGGTTCTAACGGAAAGCCTAAGCTCGTCTCCCCTGAGGGTTTTCCTAATATCTCTGTGCCAGGGAATGCAAGGGGGGTTTGCAGGATATCCCAGTGACAGAGGCTGCCTCCCCAAGTTCAGGGAAGATATATCTCGGACTTCCCCGGACAGGGAACAGCTGTGTCTGAAGAGAGCTGCGTGGAGTTGTCTCTCGAGCTTCCCCACGCACTGACAATGGTTCCGGAATCCTGAGCGTGGGGAGTTTCCACCAACGGTCGGCAGGGCGTGGGTTCAAAGGGAAAGCCTAAGCTAGTCTCCCCTGAGGGTTTTCCTAATGTCTCTGTGCCAGGGAATGCTAGGGGGGGTTTGCAGGATATCCCAGTGACAGAGGATGCCTCCCCAAGTTCAGGGAAGTTATTTCTCGGACTTCCCCGAACAGGGAACACCTGTGACTGAAGAGAGCTGCGTGGAGTTTTCTCTCGAGCTCCCAAACGCACTGACAATGGTTCCGGAAACCTGAGCGTGAGGAAGTTCCATCAACCGCCGGCAGCGCGTGGGTTCTAACGGAAAGCCTAAGCTCGTCTCCCCTGAGGGTTTTCATAATGTCTCTGTGCCAGGGAATGCTAGGATGGTTTGCAGGATATCCCAGTGACTGAGGCTGCCTCCCCAAATTCAGGGAAGTTATTTCTCGGACTTCCCCGAACAGGGATCACCTGTGACTGAAGAGAGCTGCGTGGAGTTGTCTCTCGAGCTTCCGCACGCACTGACAATGTTTCCGGAATCCTGAGCGTGGGGAGGTTCCACCAACGGTCGGCAGCGCGTGGGTTCTAACGGAATGCCTAAGCTCGCCTCCCCTGAGTGTTTTCCTAATGTCTCTGTGCCAGGGAATGCTAGGGGGGTTTGCAGGATATCCCAGTGACAGAGGCTGCCTCCCCAAGGTCAGGGAAGTTATTTCTCGGACTTCCCCGAACAGGGAACACCTGTGACTGAAGAGAGCTGCGTGGAGTTGTCTCTCGAGCTCCCCCACGCACTGACAATGGTTCCGGAATCCTGAGCGTGGGGAGGTTCCACCAACGGTCGGCAGCGCGTGGGTTCTAACGGAAAGCCTAAGCTCGTCTCCCCTGAGTGTTTTCCTAATGTCTCTGTGCCAGGGAATGCTAGGGGGGTTTGCAGGATATCCCAGTGTCAGAGGCTGCCTCCCCAAGGTCAGCGAAGATATTTCTCGGACTTCCCCTAACAGGGAACACTGTGACTGAAGAGAGCTTCGTGGAGTTGTCTCTCGAGCTCCCCCACGCACTGACAATGGTTCCGGAATCCTGAGCGTGGGGAAGTTCCATCAACCGTCGGCAGCGCGTGGGTTCTAACGGAAAGCCTAAGCTCGTCTCCCCTGAGGGTTTTCCTAATGTCTCTGTGCCAGGGAATGCTAGAGGGGTTTGCAGGATATCCCAGTGTCATAGGCTGCCTCTCCAAGGTCAGGGAAGTTATTTCTCGGACTTCCCCGAACAGGGAACACCTGTGACTGAAGAGAGCTGCGTGGAGTTGTCTCTCGAGCTCCCCCACGCACTGACAATGGTTCCGGAATCCTGAGCGTGGGGAGGATCCAAAAACGGTCGGCAGCGCGTGGGTTCTAACGGAAAGCCTAAGCTCGTCTCCCCTGATTGTTTTCCTACTTTCTCTGTGCCAGGGAATGCTAGGGGTGTTTGCAGGATATCCCAGTGAAAGAGGCTGCCTCCCCAAGGTCAGGGAAGGTATTTCTCGGAGTTCCCCCAGCAGGGAACACCTGTGACTGAAGAGAGCTGCGTGGAGTTGTCTCTCGAGCTCCCCCACGCACTTACAATGGTTCAGGAATCCTGAGCGTGGGGAGGTTCCACCAACGATCGGCAGCGCGTGGGTTCTAACGGAAAGCCTAAGCTCGTCTCCCCTGAGGGTTTTCCTAATGTCTCTTTGCCAGGGAATTCTAGGGGGGATTGCAGGATATCCCAGTGACAGAGTCTGCCTCCCCAAGGTCACGGAAGATATTTCTCGGACTTCCCCGAACAGGGAACACCTGTGACTGAAGAGAGCTGCGTGGAGTTGTCTCTCGAGCTCCCCCACGCACTGACAATGGTTCCGGAATCCTGAGCGTGGGGAGGTTCCACCAACGGTCGGCAGGGCGTGGGTTCAAAATGAAAGCCTAAGCTCGTCTCCCCTGAGCGTTTTCCTAATGTCTCTGTGCCAGGGAATGCTAGGGGGGTTTGCAGGCTATCCCAGAGACAGAGGCTGCCTCCCCAAGGCCAGGGAAGATATTTCTCGGACTTCCCCGAACAGGGAACACCTGTGACTGAAGAGAGCTGCGTGGAGTTGTCTCTCGAGCTCCCCCACGCACTGACAGTGGTTCCGGAATCCTGAGCGTGGGGAGGTTCCACCAACGGTCGGCAGCGCGTGGGTTCTAACGGAAAGCCTATCCTCGTCTCCCCTGAAGGTTTTCCTAATGTCTCTGTGCCAGGGAATTCTAGGGAGGATTGCAGGATATACCAGTGACAGAGGCTGCCTCCCCAAGGTCAGGCAAGATATTTCTCGGACTTCCCCGAACAGGGAACACCTGTGACTGAAGAGAGCTTCGTGGAGTTGTCTCTCGAGCTCCCCCACGCACTGACAATGGTTCCGGAATCCTGAGCGTGGGGAGGTTCCACCAACGGTCGGCAGGTCGTGGGTTCAAAGGGAAAGCCTAAGCTCGTCTCCCCTGAGGGTTTTCCTAATGTCTCTGTGCCAGGGAATGCTAGGGGAGGTTTGCAGGATATCCCAGTGACAGAAGCCGCCTACCCAAGTTCAGGGAATTTATTTCTTGGACTTCCCCTAACAGGGAACACCTGTGACTGAAGAGAGCTGCGTTGAGTTTTCTCTCGAGCTCCCCCACGCACTGACAATGGTTCCGTTATCCTGAGCGTGGGGAAGTTCCATCAACCGTCGGCAGCGCGTGGGTTCTAACGGAAAGCCTAAGCTCATCTCCCCTGAGGGTTTTCATAATGTCTCTGTGCCAGGGAATGCTAGGATTGTTTGCAGGATATCCCAGTGACTGAGGCTGCCTCCCCAAAGTCAGGGAAGTTATTTCTCGGACTTCCCCGAACAGGGATCACCTGTGACTGAAGAGAGCTGCGTGGAGTTATCTCTCGAGCTCCCCCACGCACTGACAATGGTTCCGGAATCCTGAGCGTGGGGAGGTTCCACCAACGGTCGGCAGCGCGTGGGTTCTAACGGAATGCCTAAGCTCGCTTCCCCTGAGGGTTTTCCTAATGTCTCTGTGCCAGGGAATGCTAGGGGGGTTTGCAGGATATCCCAGTGACAGAGGCTGCCTCCCCAAGATCAGGGAAGTTATTTCTCGGACTTCCCCGAACAGGGAACACCTGTGACTGAAGAGAGCTGCGTGGAGTTGTCTCTCGAGCTCCCCAACGCACTGACAATGGTTCTGGAATCCTGAGCGTGGGGAGGTTCCACCAACGGTCGGCAGCGCGTGGGTTCTAACGGAAAGCCAAAGCTCGTCTCCCCTGAGGGTTTTCGTAATGTCTCTGTGCCAGGAAATGCTAGGGGGGTTTGCAGGATATCCCAGTGACAGAGGCTGCCTCAACAAGGTCAGGGAAGGTATTTCTCGGACTTCCCGGAACAGGGAACACCTGTGACTGAAGAGAGCTGCGTGGAGTTGTCTCTCGAGCTCCCCCACGCACTGACAATTGTTCCGGAATCCTGAGCATGGGGAGGTTCCACCAACGGTCGGCAGCGCGTGGGTTAAAATGGAATGCATAAGCTCGTCTCCCCTGAGGGTTTTCCTAATGTCTCTCTGCCAGGGAATGCTTGGGGGGTTTGCAGGATATCCCAGAGACAGAGGCTGCCTCCCCAAGGTCAGGGAAAGTTTTTCTCGGACTTCCCCGAACTGGGAACACCTGTGACTGAAGAGAGCTGCGTGGTGTTGTCTCTAGAGCTCCCCCACGCACTGACAATGTTTCCGGAATCCTGAGCGTGGGAAGGTTCCACCAACGGTCGGCAGCGCGTGGGTTCTAACGGAAAGCCTAAGCTCGTCTCCCCTGAGGGTTTTCCTAATGTCTCTGTGCCAGGCAATGCTAGGGGGTTTTGCAGGATATCCCAGTGACAGAGGCTGCCTCCCCAAGTTCAGGGAAGTTATTTCACGGACTTCCCCGAAAAGGGAACACCTGTGACTGAAGAGAGCTGCGTGGAGTTGACTCTCGAGCTCCCCTACGGACTGACAATGGTTCCGGAATCCTGAGCGTGGGGAGGTTCCACCAACGGTCGGCAGCGCGTGGGTTCTAATGGAATGCCTAAGCTCGTCTCCCCTGAGGGTTTTCCTAATTTCTCTCTGCCAGGGAATACTTGGGGGGTTTGCAGGATATCCCAGTGACAGAGGCTGCCTCCCCAAGGTCAGGGAATTTATTTCTCGGACTTCCCCGAACAGGGAACACCTGTGATTGAAGAGAGCTTCGTGGAGTTGTCTCTCGAGCTCCCTCACGCACTGACAATGGTTCCAGAATCCTGAGCGTGGGGAGGTTCCACCAACGGTCGGCAGCGTGTGGGTTCAAACGGAAAGCCTAAGTTCGCCTCCCCTGAGGGTTTTCCTAATGTCTCTGTACCAGGGAATGCTAGGGGGGTTTGCAGGATATCCCAGTGACAGAGGCTGCCTCCCCAAGGTCAGGGAAAGTATTTCTCGGACTTCACCGAAAAGGGAACACCTGTGACTGAAGAGAGCTGCGTGGATTTGTCTCTCGAGCTCCCCCACGCACTGACAATGGTTCCGGAATCCTGAGCGGGGGAGGTTCCACCAACGGTCGGCAGCGCGTGGGTTATAACAGAAAGCCTATGCTCGTCTTCCCTGAGGGTTTTCCTAATGTCTCTGTGCCAGGTAATACTAGGGGGGTTTGCAGGATATCCCAGTGAAAGAGGCTGATTCCCCAAGGTCAGGGAAGGTACTTCTGGGACTTCCCCGAACAGGGAACACCTGTGACTGAAGAGAGCTGCGTGGAGTTTACTCTCGAGCTCCCCCACGCACTGACAATGGGTCCGGAATCCTGAGCGTGGGGAGGTTCGACCAACGGTCGGCAGCGCTTGGGTTCTAATGGAATGACTAAGCTCGTCTCCCCTGAGGGTTTTCCTAATGTCCCTCTGCCAGGGAATGCTTGGGGGGTTTGCAGGATATCCCAGTGTTAGAGGCTGCCTCCCCAAGGTCAGGGAAGTTATTTCTCGGACTTCCCCGACCAGGGAACACCTGTGAATGAAGAGAGCTGCGTGGAGTTGTCTCTCGAGCTCCCCCACGCACTGACAATGGTTCCGGAATCCTGAGCGTGTGTAGGTTCCACCAACGGTCGGCAGCGCGTGGGTTCTAACGGAAAGCCTAAGCTCGTCTCCCCTGAGTGTTATACGAATGTCTGGGCCAGGGAATGCTAGGGGGATTTGCAGGATATCCCAGTGACAGAGGCTTCCTCCCCAAGTTCAGGGAAGATATTTCTCGGACTTCCCCGAACAGGGAACACCTGTGACTGAAGAGAGCTGCGTGGAGTTGTCTCTCGAGCTCCCCCACGCACTGACAAATTTTCCGGAATCCTGAGCGTGGGGAGGTTCCACCAACGGTCGTCAGCTCGTGGTATCTAACGGAAAGCCTAAGCTCGTCTTCCCTGAGACTTTTCCTAATGTCTCTGTGCCAGGTAATACTAGGGGGGTTTGCAGGATATCCCAGTGACAGAGGCTGCCTCCCCAAGGTCAGGGAAGGTATTTCTCGGACTTCCCCGAACAGGGAACACCTGTGACTGAAGAGAGCTGCGTGGAGTTTACTCTCGAGCTCCCCCACGCACTGACAATGGTTCCGGAATCCTGAGCGTGGGGGGGTTCGACCAACGGTCGGCAGCGCTTGGGTTCTAATGGAATGACTAAGCTCGTCTCCCCTGATGGTTTTCCTAATGTCCCTCTGCCAGGGAATGCTTGGGGGGTTTGCAGGATATCCCAGTGATAGAGGCTGCCTCCCCAAGGTCAGGGAAGGTATTTCTCGGACTTCCCCGACCAGGGAACACCTGTGAATGAAGAGAGCTGCGTGGAGTTGACTCTCGAGCTCCCCCACGCACTGACAATGGTTCCGGAATCCTGAGCGTGGGGAGGTTCCACCAACGGTCGGCAGCGCGTGGGTTCTAATGGAATGCGTAAGCTCATCTCCCCTGAGGGTTTTCCTAATGTCTCTCTGCCAGGGAATGCTTGGGGTGTTTGGAGGATATCCCAGTGACAGAAGCTGCCTCCCCAAAGTCAGGGAAGTTATTTCTCGGACTTCCCCGAACAGGGAACACCTGTGACTGAAGAGAGCTTCGTGGAGTTGTCTCTCGAGCTCCCCCACCCACTGAAAATAGTTCCGGAATCCTGAGCGTGGGGAGGTTCCACCAACCGTCGGCAGCGCGTGGGTTCTAACGGAAAGCCTAAGCTCGTCTCCCCTGAGGATTTTCCTATTATCTCTGTGCCAGGGAATGCTAGGGGAGTTTGCAGGATAACCCAGTGACAGACGCTGCCTCCAAAAGATCAGGGAATATATTTCTCGGACTTCCCCGAACAGGGAACACCTGTGTCTGAAGAGAGCAGCGTGGAGTTGTCTCTCGAGCTCCCCCACGCACTGACAATAGTTCCGGAATCCTGAGCGTGGGCAGGTTCCACCAACGTTCGACAGCGCGTGGGTTCTAACGGAAAGCCTAAGCTCGTCTCCCCTGAGTGTTATACTAATGTCTGGGCCAGGGAATGCTAGGGGGATTTGCAGGATATCCCAGTGACAGAGGCTTCCTCCCCAAGTTCAGGGAAGATATTTCTCGGACTTCCCCGAACAGGGAACACCTGTGACTGAAGAGAGCTGCGAGGAGTTGTCTCTCGAGCTCCCCCACGCACTGACAATTTTTCCGGAATCCTGAGCGTGGGGAGGTTCCACCAACGGTCGTCAGCGCGTGGTATCTAACGGAAAGCCTAAGCTCTTCTTCCCTGAGACTTTTCCTAATGTCTCTGTGCCAGGGAATGGTAGGGGGTTTGCAGGATATCCCAGTGACAGAGGCTGCCTCCCCAAGATCAGGGAAGTTATTTCCCGGACTTCCCCGTACAGGTAACACCTGTGACTGAAGAGAGTTGCGTGGAGTTGTCTCTCGAGCTCCCCCACGCACTGACAATGGTTCCGGAATCCTGAGAGTGGGGAGGTTCCACCAACGGTCGGCAGCGCGTGGGATATAACGGAATGCCTAAGCTCGTCTCCCCTGAGGATTTTCCTAATGTCTCTGTGCCAGGGAATGCTAGGGGGGTTTGCAGGATATCCCAGTGACAGAGGATGCCTCCTCAAAGTCAGGGAAGGTATTTCTCGGACTTCCCCGAACAGGGAACACCTGTGACTAAAGCGAGCTGCGTGGAGTTGACTCTCGAGCTCCCCCACGCACTGAAAATGGTTCCGGAATCCTGAGCGTGGGGAGGTTCCACCAACGGTCGGCAGTGCGTGGGTTCTAATGGAATGCCTAAGCTCGTCTCCCCTGAGGGTTTTCCTAAGTCTCTGTGCCAGGGAATGCTTGGGGGGTTTGCAGGATATCCCAGTGACAGAGGCTGCCTCCGCAAGGTCAGGGAAGGTATTCCTCGGACTTCCCCAAGCAGGGAACACCTGTGACTGAAGAGAGCTGCGTGGAGTTGTCTCTCGAGCTCCCCCACGCACTGACAGTGATTCCGGAATCCTGAGCGTGGGGAGGTTCCACCAACGGTCGGCAGCACGTGGGTTCTAACGGAAAGCCTAAGCTCGTCTCCCCTGAGGGTTTTCCTAATTTTTCTCTACCAGGGAATGCTAGGGAGGTTTGTAAGATATCCCAGTGACAGAGGCTGCCTCCCCAAGATCAGGGAATGTATTTCTCGGATTTCCCCGAAGAGGTAACACGTGTGACTGAAGAGAGTTGCGTGGAGTTGTCTCTCGAGCTCCTCCACGCACTGACAGTGGTTCCGGAATCCTGAGCGTGGGGAGGTTTCACCAACGGTCGGCAGCACGTGGGGTCTAACGGAAAGCCTAAGCTCGCCTCCCCTGAGGGTTTTCCTAATGTATCTGTGCCAGGGAATGCTAGGGGGCATTGCAGGATATCCCAGTGACAGAGGCTGCCTCCCCAAGGTCAGGGAAGGTATTTCTCGGACTTTCCCCGACAGGGAACACCTGTGACTGAAGAGAGCTGCGTGGAGTTGTCTCTCGAGCTCCCCCACGCACTGATAATGGTTCCGGAATCCTGAGCGTGGGGAGGTTCCACCTACGGTCGGCAGGGTTTGGGTTCAAACGGAAAGCCTAAGCTCGTTTCCCCTGAGTGTTTTCCTAATGTCTCTGTGCCAGGGAATGCTAAGGGGGTTTGCAGGATATCCCAGTGACAGAGGCTGCAGCCCCAAGGTCAGGGAAGTTATTTCTCGGACTTCCCCGAACAGGGAACACCTGTGACTGAAGAGAGCTGCGTGGAGTTGTCTCTCGAGCTCCCCCACTCACTGAAAATGTTTCCGGAATCCTGAGCGTGGGGAGGTTCCACCAATGGTCGGCAACGCGTGGGTTCTAACGGAAAGCCTAAGCTCGTCTCCCCTGAGTATTTTCCTAATGTCTCTGTGCCAGGGAATGCCTGGAGTGTTTGCAGGATATCCCAGTGACAGAGGCTTCTTTCCAAGCTCAGGGAAGCTATTTCTCGGACTTCCCCGAACAGGGAACACCTGTGAATGAAGAGAGCTGCGTGGAGTTGTCTCTCGAGATCCCCCACGCACTGACAATTGTTCCGGAATCCTGAGCGTGGGGAGGTTCCACCAACGGTCGGCAGCGCGTGGGTTCTAACGGAAAGCCTAAGCTCGTTTCCCCTGAGGGTTTTCCTAATGTCTCTGTGCAAGGGAATGTTAGGGGTGTTTGCAGGATATCCCAGTGACAGAGGATGCCTCCCCAAAGTCAGGGAAGGTATTTCTCGGACTTCCCCGAACAGGGAACACCTGTGACTGAAGAGAGCTGCGTGGAGTTGTCTCTCGTGCTCCCCCATGCACTGACAATGTTTCCGGAATCCTGAGCTTTGGGAGGTTCCACCAACGGTCGGCAGCGCGTGGGTTCTAACGGAAGCCTAAGCTAGTCTCCCCTGAGGTTTTTCCTAATGTTTCTGTGCCTATGAATGCTAGGGGTGTTTGTAGGATATCCCCGTGACAGAGGCTGCCTCCCCAAGGTCAGGGAAGGTATCTCTCGGACTTCCCCGAACAGGGAAAACCTGTGACTGAAGAGAGCTGCGTGGAGTTGTCTCTCGAGCTCCCCCATGCACTGACAATGTTTCCGGAATCCTGAGCTTTGGGAGGTTCCACCAACGGTCGGCAGCGCGTGGGTTCTAACGGAAGCCTAAACTAGTCTCCCCTGAGGTTTTTCCTAATATTTCTGGGCCTATGAATGCTAGGGGTGTTTGCAGGATATCCCAGTGACAGAGGCTGCAGCCATAAGGTCAGGGAAGATATTTCTCGGACTTCCCCGAACAGGGAACACCTGTGACTGAAGAGAGCTGCGTGGAGTTGTCTCTCGAGCTCCCACACTCACTGAAAATCTTTCCGGAATCCTGAGCGTGGGGAGGTTCCAACAATGGTCGGCAGCGCGTGGGTTCTACCGGAAAGCCTAAGCTCGTCTCCCCTGAGGTTTTTCCTAATGTCTCTGTGCCAGGGAATGCTAGGGGGGTTTGCAGGATATCCCAGTGACAGAGGCTTCCTTCCAAGCTTAGGGAAGTTATTTCTCGGACATCCCCGAACAGGGAACACCTGTGACTGAAGAGAGCTGCGTGGAGTTGTCTCTCGAGCTCCCCCACGTACTGACAATAGTTCCGGAATCCTGAGGTTAGGGAGGTTCCACCAACGGTCGGCAGCGCGTGGGTTCTAACGGAAAGCCTAAGCTCGTTTCCCCTGAGGGTTTTCCTAATGTCTCTGTGCAAGGGAATGCTAGGGGGGTTTGCAGGATATCCCAGTGACAGAGGATGCCTCCCCAAAGTCAGGGAAGTTATTTCTCGGACTTCCCCGAACAGGGAACACCTGTGACTGAAGAGAGCTGCGTGGAGTTGTCTCTCGAGCTCCCCCACGTACTGACAATAGTTCCGGAATACTGAGGTTAGGGAGGTTCCACCAACGGTCGGCAGCGCGTGGGTTCTAACGGAAAGCCTAAGCTCGTTTCCCCTGAGGGTTTTCCTAATGTCTCTGTGCAAGGGAATGCTAGGGGGGTTTGCAGGATATCCCAGTGACAGAGGATGCCTCCTCAAAGTCAAAGAAGGTATTTCTCGGACTTCCCCGAACAGGGAACACCTGTGACTGAAGAGAGCTGCGTGGAGTTGTCTCTCGTGCTCCCCCATGCACTGACAATAGTTCCGGAATCCTGAGCTTTGGGAGGTTCCACCAACGGTCGGCAGCGCGTGGGTTCTAACGGAAGCCTAAGCTAGTCTCCCCTGAGGTTTTTCCTAATGTTTCTGTGCCTATGAATGCTAGGGGTGTTTGTAGGATATCCCAGTGACAGAGGCTGCCTCCCCAAGGTCAGGGAAGGTACTTCTCGGACTTCACCGAACAGGGAAGACCTGTGACTGAAGGGAGATGCGTGGAGTTGTCTCTCGAGCTCCCCCACGCATTGACAATGTTTCCGGAATCCTGAGCGTGGGGAGGTCCCACCAACGGTCGGCAGCGCGTGGGTTCTAACGGAAAGCCTAAGCTCGTCTCCCCTGAGGGTTTTCGTAATGTCTCTGTGCCAGGGAATGCTAGGGGGGTTGCAGGATATCCCAGTGACAGTGGCTGCCTCCCCAAGGTCAGGGAAGGTATCTCTCGGACTTCCCCGAACAGGGAAAACCTGTGACTGAAGAGAGCTGCGTGGAGTTGTCTCTCGTGCTCCCCCATGCACTGACAATTGTTCCAGAATCCTGAGCGTGGGGAGGTTCCACCAACGGTCGGCAGCGCTTGGGTTCTAACGGAAAGCCTAAGCTCGTCTCCCCTGAGGGTTTTCCTAATGTCTCTGTGCCAGTGAATGCTAGGGGGGTTTGCAGGATATCCCAGTGAAAGAGGCTGCCTCCCCAAGGACAGGGAATGTATTCCTCGGACTTCCCCAAGCAGGGAACACCTGTGACTGAAGAGAGATGCGTGGAGTTGTCTCTCGAGCTCCCCCACGCACTGACAATGTTTCCAGAATCCTGAGCGTGGGGAGGTTCCACCAACGGTCGGCAGCGCGTGGGTTCTAACGGAAGCCTAAGCTAGTCTGCCCTGAGGTTTTTCCTAATGTTTCTGTGCCTATGAATGCTAGGGGTGTTTGTAGGATATCCCCGTGACAGAGGCTGCCTCCCCAAGGTCAGGGAAGGTACTTCTCGGACTTCACCGAACAGGGAACACCTGTGACTGAAGAGAGATGCGTGGAGTTGTCTCTCGAGCTCCCCCACGCATTGACAATATTTCCGGAATCCTGAGCGTGGGGAGGTTCCTCCAACGGTCGGCAGCGCGTGGGTTCTAACGGAAAGCCTAAGATCGTCTCCCCTGAGGGTTTTCGTAATGTCTCTGTGCCAGGGAATGCTAGGGGGGTGGCAGGATATCCCAGTGACAGTGGCTGCCTCCCCAAGGTCAGGGAAGGTATCTCTCGGACTTCCCCGAACAGGGAAAACCTGTGACTGAAGAGAGCTGCGTGGAGTTGTCTCTCGAGCTCCCCCACGCACTGAAAATGTTTCCGGAATCCTGAGCGTTGGGAGGTTCCACCAACGGTCGGCAGCGCGTGGGTTCTAACGGGATGCCTGAACTCGTCTCCCCTGAGGGTTTTCCTAATTTCTCTGTGCCAGGGAATGCTAGGGGGTGTTTGCAGGAAATCCCAGTGACAGAGGCTGCTTCCCCAAGGTCAGGGAAGGTATTTCCCGGACTTCCCCAAACAGGGAACACCTGTGAATGAAGAGAGCTGCGTGGAGTTGTCTGTCGAGCTCCCCCACGCTCTGACAATGTTTCCGGAATCCTGAGTGTGGGGAGGTTCCACCAACGGTCGGCAGCGCGTGGGTTCTAACGGGATGCCTGAGCTCGTCTCCCCTGAGGGTTTCCCTAATGTCTCTGTGCCAGGGAATGCTAGTAGGGGTTTGCAGGAAATCTCAGTGACAGAGGCTGCCTCCCCAAGTTCAGGGAAAGTATTTCTCGGACTTCCCCGAACAGGGAACACCTGTGACTGTACAGAGCTGCTTGGAGTTGTCTCTCGAGCTCCCCCACGCACTGACAATGTTTCCAGAATCCTGAGCATGGGGAGGTTCCAACAACGGTCGGCAGCGCGTGGGTTCTAACGGGATGCCACAGCTCGTCTCCCCTGATGGTTTCCCTAATTTCTCTGTGCCAGGGAATGCTAGGGGGGGTTTGCAGGAAATCCCAGTGACAGAGGCTGCCTCCCCAAGGTCAGGGAAGGTATTTCTCGGACTTCCCCGAACAGGGAACACCTGTGACTGAAGAGAGCTGCGTGGAGTTGTCTCTCGAGTTCTCCCACGCACTGACAACGGTTCCGGAATCCTGAGCGTGGGGACGTTCCACCAACGGTCGGCAGCGCGTGGGTTCTAACGGGATGCCTGAGCTCGTCTCCCCTGAGGGTTTCCCTAATGTCTCTGTGCCAGGGAATGCTAGGGGGGGTTTTCAGGAATTCCCAGTGACTGAGGCTGCCTCCACAAGGTCAGGGAAGTTATTTCTCGGACTTCCCCGAACAGGGAACACCTGTGACTGAACAGAGCTGTGTGGAGTTGTCTCTCGAGATCCCCCATGCACTGAAAATGGTTCCGGAATCCTGAGCGTGGGGAGGTTCCACCAACGGTCGGCAGCACGTTTGTTCTAACGGGATGCCTGAGCTCGTCTCCCCTGAGGGTTTTCCTAATGTCTCTGTGCCAGGGAATGCTAGGGGGGGTTTGCAGGAAATCCCAGTGACAGAGGCTGCCTCCCCAAGGTCAGGGAAGGTATTTCTCGGACTTCCCCGAACAGGGAACACCTGTGACTGAAGAGAGCTGCGTGGAGTTGTCTCTCGAGCTCCCCCACGCACTGACAATGGTTCCGGAATCCTGAGCGTTGGGAGGTTCCACCAACGGTCGGCAGCGCGTGGGTTCTATCTGGTTGCATGACCTCGTCTCCCCTGAGGATTTCCCTAATATCTCTCTGCCAGGGAATGCTAGGGGGGTTTTGCAGGAAATCCCAGTGACAGAGGCTGCCTCCCCAAGGTCAGGGAAGGTATTTCTCGGACTTCCCCGAACAGGGAACACCTGTGACTGAAGAGAGCTGCGTGGAGTTGTCTCTCGAGCTCCCCCACGCACTGACAATGGTTCCGGAATCCTGAGCATGGGGAGGTTCCACCAACGGTCGGCAGCGCGTGGGTTCTAACCGGATGCCTGAGCTCGTCTCCCCTGAGGGTTTCCCTAATGTCTCTGTGCCAGGGAATGCTAGGGGGGGTTTGCAGGATATCCCAGTGACAGAGGCTGCCTCCCCAAGGTCAGGGAAGGTATTTCTCGGACTTCCCCGAACAGGGAACACCTGTGACTGAAGAGAGCTGCGTGGAGTTGTCTCTCGAGCTCCCCCACGCACTGACAATGTTTCCGGAATCCTGAGCGTGGGGAGGTTCCACCAACGGTCGTCAGCGCGTGGGTTCTAACGGGATGCCTGAGCTCGTCTCCCCTGAGTGTTTCCCTAATGTCTCTGTGCCAGGGAATGCTAGGGGGGGTTTGCAGGAAATCCCAGTTACAGAGGCTGCCTCCCCAAGTCAGGGAAGGTATTTCTCGGACTTCCCCGAACAGGGAACACCTGTGACTGAAGAGAGCTCCGTGGAGTTGTCTCTCGAGCTCCCCCACGCACTGACAATTGTTTCGGAATCCTGAGCTTTGGGAGGTTCCACCAACGGTCGGCAGCGCGTGGGTTCTAAAGGGATGCCTGAGCTCGTCTCCCCTGAGTGTTTCCCTAATGTCTCTGTGCCAGGGAATGCTAGGGGTGGTTTGCAGGAAATCCCAGTGACAGAGGCTGCCTCCCCAAGTTCAGGGAAAGTATTTCTCGGACTTCCCCCAACAGGGAACCCCTGTGACTGAAGAGAGTTTCGTGGAGTTGTCTCTCGAGCTCCCCCACGCACTGACAATGGTTCCGGAATCCTGAGCGTGGGGAGGTTCCACCAACGGTCGGCAGCGCGTGGGTTCAAACGGGATGCCTGAGCTCGTCTCCCCTGAGGGTTTCCCTAATGTCTCTGTGCCAGGGAATGCTAGTAGGGGTTTGCAGGAAATCTCAGTGACAGAGGCTGCCTCCCCAAGTTCAGGGAAAGTATTTCTCGGACTTCACCGAACAGGGAACACCTGTGACTGTACAGAGCTGCTTGGAGTTGTCTCTCGAGCTCCCCCACGCACTGACAATGTTTCCAGAATCCTGAGCATGGGGAGGTTCCAACAACGGTCGGCAGCGCGTGGGTTCTAACGGGATGCCACAGCTCGTCTCCCCTGATGGTTTCCCTAATTTCTCTGTGCCAGGGAATGCTAGGGGGGGTTTGCAGGAAATCCCAGTGACAGAGGCTGCCTCCCCAAGGTCAGGGAAGGTATTTCTCGGACTTCCCCGAACAAGGAACACCTGTGACTGAAGAGAGCTGCGTGGAGTTGTCTCTCGAGTTCTCCCACGCACTGACAACGGTTCCGGAATCCTGAGCGTGGGGACGTTCCACCAACGGTCGGCAGCGCGTGGGTTCTAACGGGATGCCTGAGCTCGTCTCCCCTGAGGGTTTCCCTAATTTCTCTGTGCCAGGGAATGCTAGGGGGGGTTTTCAGGAATTCCCAGTGACATAGGCTGCCTCCACAAGGTCAGGGAAGTTATTTCTCGGACTTCCCCGAACAGGGAACACCTGTGACTGAACAGAGCTGTGTGGAGTTGTCTCTCGAGATCCCCCATGCACTGAAAATGGTTCCGGAATCCTGAGCGTGGGGAGGTTCCACCAACGGTCGGCAGCACGTTTGTTCTAACGGGATGCCTGAGCTCGTCTCCCCTGAGGGTTTTCCTAATGTCTCTGTGCCAGGGAATGCTAGGGGGGGTTTGCAGGAAATCCCAGTGACAGAGGCTGCCTCCCCAAGGTCAGGGAAGGTATTTCTCGGACTTCCCCGAACAGGGAACACCTGTGACTGAAGAGAGCTGCGTGGAGTTGTCTCTCGAGCTCCCCCACGCACTGACAATGGTTCCGGAATCCTGAGCGTTGGGAGGTTCCACCAACGGTCGGCAGCGCGTGGGTTCTATCGGGTTGCATGACCTCGTCTCCCCTGAGGATTTCCCTAATATCTCTCTGCCAGGGAATGCTAGGGGGGTTTTGCAGGAAATCCCAGTGACAGAGGCTGCCTCCCCAAGGTCAGGGAAGGTATTTCTCGGACTTCCCCGAACAGGGAACACCTGTGACTGAAGAGAGCTGCGTGGAGTTGTCTCTCGAGCTCCCCCACGCACTGACAATGGTTCCGGAATCCTGAGCATGGGGAGGTTCCACCAACGTTCGGCAGCGCGTGGGTTCTAACCGGATGCCTGAGCTCGTCTCCCCTGAGGGTTTCCCTAATGTCTCTGTGCCAGGGAATGCTAGGGGGGGTTTGCAGGAAATCCCAGTGACAGAGGCTGCCTCCCCAAAGTCAGGGAAGGTATTTCTCGGACTTCCCCGAACAGGGAACACCTGTGACTGAAGAGAGCTGCGTGGAGTTGTCTCTCGAGCTCCCCCACGCACTGACAATGTTTCCGGAATCCTGAGCGTGGGGAGGTTCCACCAACGGTCGTCAGCGCGTGGGTTCTAACGGGATGCCTGAGCTCGTCTCCCCTGAGTGTTTCCCTAATGTCTCTGTGCCAGGGAATGCTAGGGGGGGTTTGCAGGAAATCCCAGTTACAGAGGCTGCCTCCCCAAGTCAGGGAAGGTATTTCTCGGACTTCCCCGAACAGGGAACACCTGTGACTGAAGAGAGCTCCGTGGAGTTGTCTCTCGAGCTCCCCCACGCACTGACAATGGTTCCGGAATCCTGAGCGTGGGGAGGTTCCACCAACGGTCGGCAGCGCGTGGGTTCTATCGGGATGCCTGAGCTCGTCTGCCCTGAGGGTTTCCCAAATGTCTCTGTGCCAGGGAATGCTAGGGGGGGTTTGCAGGAAATCCCAGTGACAGAGGCTGCCTCCCCAAGGTCAGGGAAGGTATTTCTCGGACTTCCCCGTACAGGGAACACCTGTGACTGAAGAGAGCTGCGTGGAGTTGTCTCTCGAGCTCCCCCACGTACTGACAATGGTTCCGGAATCCTGAGCGTGGGGAGGTTCCACCAACGGTCGGCAGCGCGTGGGTTCTAACGGGATGCCTGAGCTCGTCTCCCCTGAGTGTTTCCCTAATGTCTCTGTGCCAGGGAATGCTAGGGGTGGTTTGCAGGATATCCCAGTGACAGAGGCTGCCTCCCCAAGGTCAGGGAAGGTATTTCTCGGACTTCCCCGAACAGTGAACACCTGTGACTGAAGAGAGCTGCGTGGAGTTGTCTCTCGAGCTCCCCCACGCACTGACAATGGTTCCGGAATCCTGAGCGTGGGGAGGTTCCACCAACGGTCGGCAGCGCGTGGGTTTTAACGGGTTGCATGACCTCGTCTCCCCTGAGGGTTTCCCTAATGTTTCTCTGCCAGGGAATGCTAGGGGGGTTTTGCAGGAAATCCCAGTGACAGAGGCTGCCTCCCCAAGGTCAGGGAAGGTATTTCTCGGACTTCCCCGAACAGGGAACACCTGTGACTGAAGAGAGCTGCGTGGAGTTGTCTCTCGAGCTCCCCCACGCACTGACAATGGTTCCGGAATCCTGAGCGTGGGGAGGTTCCACCAACGGTCGGCAGCGCGTGGGTTCTAACGGGATGCCTGAGCTCGTCTGCCCTGAGGGTTTCCATAATGTCTCTGTGCCAGGGAATGCTAGGGGTGGTTTGCAGGAAATCCCAGTGACAGAGGCTGCCTCCCCAAGTCAGGGAAGGTATTTCTCGGACTTCCCCGAACAGGGAACACCTGTGACTGAAGAGAGCTCCGTGGAGTTGTCTCTCGAGCTCCCCCACGCACTGACAATTGTTTCGGAATCCTGAGCTTTGGGAGGTTCCACCAACGGTCGGCAGCGCGTGGGTTCTAAAGGGATGCCTGAGCTCGTCTCCCCTGAGTGTTTCCCTAATGTCTCTGTGCCAGGGAATGCTAGGGGTGGTTTGCAGGAAATCCCAGTGACAGAGGCTGCCTCCCCAAGTTCAGGGAAAGTATTTCTCGGACTTCCCCCAACAGGGAACCCCTGTGACTGAAGAGAGTTTCGTGGAGTTGTCTCTCGAGCTCCCCCACGCACTGACAATGGTTCCGGAATCCTGAGCGTGGGGAGGTTCCACCAACGGTCGGCAGCGCGTGGGTTCAAACGGGATGCCTGAGCTCGTCTCCCCTGAGGGTTTCCCTAATGTCTCTGTGCCAGGGAATGCTAGTAGGGGTTTGCAGGAAATCTCAGTGACAGAGGCTGCCTCCCCAAGTTCAGGGAAAGTATTTCTCGGACTTCACCGAACAGGGAACACCTGTGACTGTACAGAGCTGCTTGGAGTTGTCTCTCGAGCTCCCCCACGCACTGACAATGTTTCCAGAATCCTGAGCATGGGGAGGTTCCAACAACGGTCGGCAGCGCGTGGGTTCTAACGGGATGCCACAGCTCGTCTCCCCTGATGGTTTCCCTAATTTCTCTGTGCCAGGGAATGCTAGGGGGGGTTTGCAGGAAATCCCAGTGACAGAGGCTGCCTCCCCAAGGTCAGGGAAGGTATTTCTCGGACTTCCCCGAACAAGGAACACCTGTGACTGAAGAGAGCTGCGTGGAGTTGTCTCTCGAGTTCTCCCACGCACTGACAACGGTTCCGGAATCCTGAGCGTGGGGACGTTCCACCAACGGTCGGCAGCGCGTGGGTTCTAACGGGATGCCTGAGCTCGTCTCCCCTGAGGGTTTCCCTAATTTCTCTGTGCCAGGGAATGCTAGGGGGGGTTTTCAGGAATTCCCAGTGACATAGGCTGCCTCCACAAGGTCAGGGAAGTTATTTCTCGGACTTCCCCGAACAGGGAACACCTGTGACTGAACAGAGCTGTGTGGAGTTGTCTCTCGAGATCCCCCATGCACTGAAAATGGTTCCGGAATCCTGAGCGTGGGGAGGTTCCACCAACGGTCGGCAGCACGTTTGTTCTAACGGGATGCCTGAGCTCGTCTCCCCTGAGGGTTTTCCTAATGTCTCTGTGCCAGGGAATGCTAGGGGGGGTTTGCAGGAAATCCCAGTGACAGAGGCTGCCTCCCCAAGGTCAGGGAAGGTATTTCTCGGACTTCCCCGAACAGGGAACACCTGTGACTGAAGAGAGCTGCGTGGAGTTGTCTCTCGAGCTCCCCCACGCACTGACAATGGTTCCGGAATCCTGAGCGTTGGGAGGTTCCACCAACGGTCGGCAGCGCGTGGGTTCTATCGGGTTGCATGACCTCGTCTCCCCTGAGGATTTCCCTAATATCTCTCTGCCAGGGAATGCTAGGGGGGTTTTGCAGGAAATCCCAGTGACAGAGGCTGCCTCCCCAAGGTCAGGGAAGGTATTTCTCGGACTTCCCCGAACAGGGAACACCTGTGACTGAAGAGAGCTGCGTGGAGTTGTCTCTCGAGCTCCCCCACGCACTGACAATGGTTCCGGAATCCTGAGCATGGGGAGGTTCCACCAACGTTCGGCAGCGCGTGGGTTCTAACCGGATGCCTGAGCTCGTCTCCCCTGAGGGTTTCCCTAATGTCTCTGTGCCAGGGAATGCTAGGGGGGGTTTGCAGGAAATCCCAGTGACAGAGGCTGCCTCCCCAAAGTCAGGGAAGGTATTTCTCGGACTTCCCCGAACAGGGAACACCTGTGACTGAAGAGAGCTGCGTGGAGTTGTCTCTCGAGCTCCCCCACGCACTGACAATGTTTCCGGAATCCTGAGCGTGGGGAGGTTCCACCAACGGTCGTCAGCGCGTGGGTTCTAACGGGATGCCTGAGCTCGTCTCCCCTGAGTGTTTCCCTAATGTCTCTGTGCCAGGGAATGCTAGGGGGGGTTTGCAGGAAATCCCAGTTACAGAGGCTGCCTCCCCAAGTCAGGGAAGGTATTTCTCGGACTTCCCCGAACAGGGAACACCTGTGACTGAAGAGAGCTCCGTGGAGTTGTCTCTCGAGCTCCCCCACGCACTGACAATGGTTCCGGAATCCTGAGCGTGGGGAGGTTCCACCAACGGTCGGCAGCGCGTGGGTTCTATCGGGATGCCTGAGCTCGTCTGCCCTGAGGGTTTCCCAAATGTCTCTGTGCCAGGGAATGCTAGGGGGGGTTTGCAGGAAATCCCAGTGACAGAGGCTGCCTCCCCAAGGTCAGGGAAGGTATTTCTCGGACTTCCCCGTACAGGGAACACCTGTGACTGAAGAGAGCTGCGTGGAGTTGTCTCTCGAGCTCCCCCACGTACTGACAATGGTTCCGGAATCCTGAGCGTGGGGAGGTTCCACCAACGGTCGGCAGCGCGTGGGTTCTAACGGGATGCCTGAGCTCGTCTCCCCTGAGTGTTTCCCTAATGTCTCTGTGCCAGGGAATGCTAGGGGTGGTTTGCAGGATATCCCAGTGACAGAGGCTGCCTCCCCAAGGTCAGGGAAGGTATTTCTCGGACTTCCCCGAACAGTGAACACCTGTGACTGAAGAGAGCTGCGTGGAGTTGTCTCTCGAGCTCCCCCACGCACTGACAATGGTTCCGGAATCCTGAGCGTGGGGAGGTTCCACCAACGGTCGGCAGCGCGTGGGTTTTAACGGGTTGCATGACCTCGTCTCCCCTGAGGGTTTCCCTAATGTTTCTCTGCCAGGGAATGCTAGGGGGGTTTTGCAGGAAATCCCAGTGACAGAGGCTGCCTCCCCAAGGTCAGGGAAGGTATTTCTCGGACTTCCCCGAACAGGGAACACCTGTGACTGAAGAGAGCTGCGTGGAGTTGTCTCTCGAGCTCCCCCACGCACTGACAATGGTTCCGGAATCCTGAGCGTGGGGAGGTTCCACCAACGGTCGGCAGCGCGTGGGTTCTAACGGGATGCCTGAGCTCGTCTGCCCTGAGGGTTTCCATAATGTCTCTGTGCCAGGGAATGCTAGGGGGGGTTTGCAGGAAATCCCAGTTACAGAGGCTGCCTCCCCAAGGTCAGGGAAGGTATTTCTCGGACTTCCCAGAACAGGGAACACCTGTGACTGAAGAGAGCTGCGTGGAGTTGTCTCTCGAGCTCCCCCAAGCACTGACAATGGTTCCGGAATCCTGAGCGTGGGGAGGTTCCACCAACGGTCGGCAGCGCGTGGGATCTAACCGGATGCCTGAGCTCGTCTCCCCTGAGGGTTTCCCTAATGTCTCTGTGCCAGGGAATGCTAGGGGGGGTTTGCAGGAAATCCCAGTGACAGAGGTTGCCTCCCCAAGGTCAGGGAAGGTATTTCTCGGACTTCCCCGAACAGGGAACACCTGTGACTGAAGAGAGCTGCGTGGAGTTGTCTCTCGAGCTCCCCCACGCACTGACAATGGTTCCGGAATCCTGAGCGTGGGGAGGTTCCACCAACGGTCGGCAGCGCGTGGGTTCTAACGGGATGCCTGAGCTCGTCTCCCCTGAGGGTTTCCCTAATGTCTCTGTGCCAGGGAATGCTCGGGTGGGTTTGCAGGAAATCCCAGTGACAGAGGCTGCCTCCCCAAGGTCAGGGAAGGTATTTCTCGGACTTCCCCGAACAGGGAACACCTGTGACTGAAGAGAGCTGCGTGGAGTTGTCTCTCGAGCTCCCCCACGCACTGACAATGGTTCCGGAATCCTGAGCGTGGGGAGGTTCCACCAACGGTCGGCAGCGCGTGGGTTCTAACGGGATGCCTGAGCTCGTCTCCCCTGAGGGTTTCCCTAATGTCTCTGTGCCAGGGAATGCTCGGGGGGGTTTGCAGGAAATCCCAGTGACAGAGGCTGCCTCCCCAAGGTCAGGGAAGGTATTTCTCGGACTTCCCCGAACAGGGAACACCTGTGACTGAAGAGAGCTGCGTGGAGTTGTCTCTCGAGCTCCCCCACGCACTGACAATGGTTCCGGAATCCTGAGCGTGGGGAGGTTCCACCAACGGTCGGCAGCGCGTGGGTTCTAACGGGATGCCTGAGCTCGTCTCCCCTGAGGGTTTCCCTAATGTCTCTGTGCCAGGGAATGCTAGGGGGGTTTGCAGGAAATCCCAGTGACAGAGGCTGCCTCCCCAAGGTCAGGGAATGTATTTCTCGGACTTCCCCGAACAAGGAACACCTGTGACTGAAGAGAGCTGCGTGGAGTTGTCTCTCGATCTCCCCCACGCACTGACAATGTTTCCGGAATCCTGAGCGTGGGGAGGTTCCACCAACGGTCGGCAGCGCGTGGGTTCTAACGGGATGCCTGAGCTCGTCTTCCCTGAGGGTTTTCCTAATATCTCTGTGCCAGGGAATGCTAGGGGGGGTTTGCAGGAAATCCCAGTGACAGAGGCTCCCTCCCCAAGGTCAGGGAAGGTATTTCCCGGACTTCCCCAAACAGGGAACACCTGTGAATGAAGAGAGCTGCGTGGAGTTGTCTCTCGAGCTCCCCCACGCACTGACAATGGTTCTGGAATCCTGAGCGTGGGGAGGTTCCAACAACGGTCGGCAGCGCGTGGGTTCTAACGGGATGCCTGAGCTCGTCTCCCCTGAGGGTTTCCCTAATGTCTCTGTGCCACGGAATGCTAGGGGTTGTTTGCAGGAAATCTCAGTGACAGTGGCTGCCTCCCCAAGGTCAGGGAAGGTTTTTCTCGGACTTCCCCGAACAGGGAACACCTGTGACTGAAGAGAGCTGCGTGGAGTTGTTTCTCGAGCTCCCCCACGCACTGACAATGGTTCCGGAATCCTGAGCGTGGGGAGGTTCCACCAACGGTCGGCAGCGCGTGGGTTCTAACGGGATGCCTGAGCTCGTCTGCCCTGAGGGTTTCCCTAATGTCTCTGTGCCAGGGAATGCTAGGGGGGGTTTGCAGGAAATCCCAGTGACAGAGGCTGCCTCCCCAAGGTCAGGGAAGGTATTTCTCGGACTTCCCCGAACAGGGAACACCTGTGACTGAAGAGAGCTGCGTGGAGTTGTCTCTCGAGCTCCCCCACGCACTGACAATGTTTCCGGAATCCTGAGCGTGGGGAGGTTCCACCAACGGTCGGCAGCGCGTGGGTTCTAACGGGATGCCTGAGCTCGTCTCTCCTGAGGGTTTCCCTAATGTCTCTGTGCCAGGGAGTGCTAGGGGGGGTTTGAAGGAAATCCCAGTGACAGAGGCTGCTTCCCCAAGGTCAGGGAAGGTATTTCTCGGACTTCCCCGAACAGGGAACACCTGTGACTGAAGAGAGCTGCGTGGAGTTGTCTCTCGAGCTCCCCCACGCACTGACAATTGTTCCGGAATCCTGAGCGTGTGGACGTTCCACCAACGGTCGGCAGCGCGTGGGTTCTAACGGGATGCCTGAGCTCGTCTCCCCTGAGGGTTTCCCTAATGTCTCTGTGCCAGGGAATGCTAGGGGGGGTTTGCAGGAAATCCCAGTGACTGAGGCTGCATCCTCACGATCAGGGAAGGTATTTCTCGGACTTCCCGAACAGGGAACACCTGTGAATGAAGAGAGCTGCGTGGAGTTTTCTCTCGTGCTCCCCCACTCACTGACAATGGTTCCGGAATCCTGAGCGTGGGGAGGTTCCACCAACGGTCGGCAGCGCGTGGGTTCTAACGGGATGCCTGAGCTCGTCTCCCCTGAGTGTTTCCCTAATGTCTCTGTGCCAGGGAATGCTAACGTGGGTTTGCAGGAAATCCCAGTGACAGAGGCTGCCTCCCCAAGGTCAGGGAAGTTATTTCTCGGACTTCCCCAAACAGGGAACACCTGTGACTGAAGAGAGCTGCGTGGAGTTGTCTCTCGAGCTCCCCCACGCACTGACAATGGTTCCGGAATCCTGAGCGTGGGGACGTTCCACCAACGGTCGGCAGCGCGTTGGTTCTAACGGGATGCCTGATCTCGTCTCCCCTGAGGGTTTTCCTAATGTCTCTGTGCCAGGGAATGCTAGGGGGGGTTTGCAGGAAATCCCAGTGACAGAGGCTGCCTCCCCAAGGTCAGGGAAGGTATTTCTCGGACTTCCCCGAACAGGGAACACCTGTGACTGAAGAGAGCTGCGTGGAGTTGTCTCTCGAGCTCCCCCACGCACTGACAATGTTTCCGGAATCCTGAGCGTGGGAAGGTTCCACCAACGGTCGGCAGCGCGTGGGTTCTAACGGGATGCCTGAGCTCGTCTCCCCTGAGTGTTTCCCTAATGTCTCTGTGCCAGGGAATGCAAGGGGGGTTGCAGGAAATCCCAGTGACAGAGGCTGCCTCCCCAAGTTCAGGGAAGTTATTTCTCGGACTTCCCCGAACAGGGAACACCTGTGACTGAAGAGAGCTTCGTGGAGTTGTCTCTCGAGCTCCCCCACGCACTGACAATGGTTCCGGAATCCTGAGCGTGTGGACGTTCCACCAACGGCCGGCAGCGCGTGGTTTCTAACGGGATGCCTGAGCTCGTCTCCCCTGAGGGTTTCCCTAATGTCTCTGTGCCAGGGAATGCTAGGGGGGGTTTGCAGGAAATCCCAGTGACTGAGGCTGCATCCCCACGATCAGGGAAGGTATTTCTCGGACTTCCCCGAACAGGGAACACCTGTGACTGAAGAGAGCTGCGTGGAGTTGTCTCTCGAGCTCCCCCACGCACTGACAATGGTTCCGGAATCCTGAGCGTGGGGAGGTTCCACCAACGGTCGGCAGCGCGTGGGTTCTAACGGGATGCCTGAGCTCGTCTCCCCTGAGGGTTTCCCTAATGTCTCTGTGCCAGGGAATGCTAGGGGGGGTTTGCAGGAAATCCCAGTGACAGAGGCTGCCTCCCCAAGGTCAGGGAAGTTATATCTCGGACTTCCCCGAACAGGGAACACCTGTGAGTGAAGAGAGCTGCGTGGAGTTGTCTCTCGAGCTCCCCCACGCACTGACAATGGTTCCGGAATCCTGAGCGTGGGGAGGTTCCACCAACGGTCGGCAGCGCGTGGGTTCTAACGGGATGCCTGAGCTCGTCTCCCCTGAGGGTTTCCCTAATGTCTCTGTGCCAGGGAATGCTAGGGGGGGTTTGCAGGAAATCCCAGTGACAGAGGGTGCCTCCCCAAGTTCAGGGAAGGTATTTCTCCGACTTCCCCGAACAGGGAACACCTGTGACTGAAGAGAGTTTCGTGGAGTTGTCTCTCGAGCTCCCCCACGCACTGACAATGTTTCCGGAATCCTGAGCGTGGGGAGGTTCCACCAACGGTCGGCAGCGCGTGGGTTCTAACGGGATTCCTGAGCTCGTCTCCCCTGAGTGTTTCCCTAATGTGTCTGTGCCAGGGAATGCTAGGGGGGGTTTGCAGGAAATCCCAGTGACAGAGGCTGCCTCCCCAAGGTCAGTGAAAGTTTTTCTCGGACTTCCCCGAACAGGGAACTTCTGTGAATTAAGAGAGCTCCGTGGAGTTGTCTCTCGAGCTCCCCCACGCTCTGACAATGGTTCCGGAATCCTGAGCGTGGGGAGGTTCCACCAACGGTCGGCAGCGCGTGGGTTTTTACGGGATGCCTGAGCTCGTCTCCCCTGAGGGTTTCCCTAATGTCTCTGTGCCAGGGAATGCTAGGGGGGGTTTGCAGGAAATCCCAGTGACAGAGGCTGCCTCCCCAAGGTCAGGGAAGTTATATCTCGGACTTCCCCGAACAGGGAACACCTGTGACTGAAGAGAGCTGCGTGGAGTTGTCTCTCGAGCTCCCCCACGCACTGACAATGGTTCCGGAATCCTGAGCGTGGGGAGGTTCCACCAACGGTCGGCAGCGCGTGGGTTCTAACGGGATGCCTGAGCTCGTCTCCCCTGAGGGTTTCCCTAATGTCTCTGTGCCAGGGAATGCTAGGGGTGGTTTGCAGGAAATCCCAGTGACAGAGGGTGCCTCCCCAAGGTCAGGGAAGTTATTTCCCGGACTTCCCCGAACAGGGAACACCTGTGACTGAAGAGAGTTTCGTGGAGTTGTCTCTCGAGCTCCCCCACGCACTGACATTGTTTCCGGAATCCTGAGCGTGGGGAGGTTCCACCAACGGTCGGCAGCGCGTGGGTTCTAACGGGATGCCTGAGCTCGTCTCCCCTGAGTGTTTCCCTAATGTGTCTGTGCCAGGGAATGCTAGGGGGGGTTTGCAGGAAATCCCAGTGACAGAGGCTGCCTCCCCAAGGTCAGTGAAAGTGTTTCTCGGACTTCCCCGAACAGGGAACTTCTGTGAATTAAGAGAGCTCCGTGGAGTTGTCTCTCGAGCTCCCCCACGCTCTGACAATGGTTCCGGAATCCTGAGCGTTGGGAGGTTCCACCAACGGTCGGCAGAGCGTGGGTTCTAACGGGATGCCTGAGCTCGTCTCCCCTGAGTGTTTTCCTAATATCTCTGTGCCAGGGAATGCTAGGGGGGGTTTGCAGGAAATCCCAGTGACAGAGGCTGCCTCCCCAAGGTCAGGGAAGGTATTTCTCGGACTTCCCCGAACAGGGAACACCTGTGACTGAAGAGAGCTGCGTGGAGTTGTCTCTCGTGCTCCCCCACGCACTGACAATGGTTCCGGAATCCTGAGCGTGGGGAGGTTCCACCAACGGTCGACAGCGCGTGGGTTCTAACGGGATGCCTGAGCTCGTCTGCCCTGAGGGTTTCCATAATGTCTCTGTGCCAGGGAATGCTAGGGGGGGTTTGCAGGAAATCCCAGTTACAGAGGCTGCCTCCCCAAGGTCAGGGAAGGTATTTCTCGGACTTCCCCGAACAGGGAACACCTGTGACTGAAGAGAGCTGCGTGGAGTTGTCTCTCGAGCTCCCCCACGCACTGACAATGGTTCCGGAATCCTGAGCGTGGGGAGGTTCCACCAACGGTCGGCAGCGCGTGCGTTCTAACGGGATGCCTGAGCTCGTCTCCCCTGAGGGTTTCCCTAATGTCTCTGTGCCAGGGAATGCTAGGGGGGGTTTGCAGGAAATCCCAGTTACAGAGGCTGCCTCCCCAAGGTCAGGGAAGGTATTTCTCGGACTTCCCCGAACAGGGAACACCTGTGACTGAAGAGAGCTGCGTGGAGTTTTCTCTCGAGCTCCTCCACGCACTGACAATGGTTCCGGAATCCTGAGCGTGGGGAGGTTCCACCAACGTTCGGCAGCGCGTGGGTTCTATCGGGATGCCTGAGCTCGTCTCCCCTGAGGGTTTCCCTAATGTCTCTGTGCCAGGGAATGCTAGGGGGGTTTGCAGGAAATCCCAGTGACAGAGGCTGCCTCCCCAAGGTCAGGGAAGGTTTTTCTCGGACTTCCCCGACCAGGGAACACCTGTGACTGAAGAGAGCTGCGTGGAGTTGTCTCTCGAGCTCCCCCACGCACTGACAATGGTTCCGGAATCCTGAGCGTGGGGAGGTTCCACCAACGGTCGGCAGCGCGTGGGTTCTAACGGGATGCCTGAGCTCGTCTCCCCTGAGGGTTTCCCTAATATCTCTGTGCCAGGGAATGCTAGGGGGAGTTTGCAGGAAATCCCAGTGACAGAGGCTGCCTCCCCAAAGTCAGGGAAGTTATTTCTCGGACTTCCCCGAACAGGGAACACCTGTGAATGAAGAGAGCTGCGTGGAGTTGTCTCTCGGCCTCCCCTACGCACTGACAATGGTTCCGGAATCCTGAGCGTGGAGAGGTTCCACCAACGGTCGGCAGCGCGTGGGTTCTAACGGGATGCCTGAGCTCGTCTCCCCTGAGGGTTTCCCTAATGTCTCTGTGCCAGGAAATGCTAGGCGGGGTTTGCAGGAAATCCCAGTGACAGAGGCTGCCTCCCCAAGGTCAGGGAAGGTATTTCTCGGACTTCCCCGAACAGGGAACACCTGTGACTGAAGAGAGCTGCGTGGAGTTGTCTCTCGAGCTCCCCCACGCACTGACAATGTTTCCGGAATCCTGAGCGTGGGGAGGTTCCACCAACGGTCGGCAGCGCGTGGGATCTAACGGGATGCCTCAGCTCGTCTCCCCTGAGGGTTTCCCTAATGTCTCTGTGCCAGGGAATGCTAGGGGGGGTTTGCAGGAAATCCCAGTGACAGAGGCTGCCTCCCCAAGGTCAGGGAAGGTATTTCTCGGACTTCCCCGAACAGGGAACACCTGTGACTGAAGAGAGCTGCGTGGAGTTGTCTCTAGAGCTCCCCACGCACTGACAATGGTCCGGAATCCTGAGCGTGTGGACGTTCCACCAACGGTCGGCAGCGCGTGGGTTCTAACGGGATGCCTGAGCTCGTCTCCCCTGAGTGTTTCCCTAATGTCTCTGTGCCAGGGAATGCTAGGGGGGTTTTGCAGGAAATCCCAGTGACTGAGGCTGCATCCTCACGATCACGGAAGGTATTTCTCGGACTTCCCCGAACAGGGAACACCTGTGACTGAAGAGAGCTGCGTGGAGTTGTCTCTAGAGCTCCCCACGCACTGACAATGGTCCGGAATCCTGAGCGTGTGGACGTTCCACCAACGGTCGGCAGCGCGTGGGTTCTAACGGGATGCCTGAGCTCGTCTCCCCTGAGTGTTTCCCTAATGTCTCTGTGCCAGGGAATGCTAGGGGGGATTTGCAGGAAATCCCAGTGACTGAGGCTGCATCCTCACGATCACGGAAGGTATTTCTCGGACTTCCCCGAACAGGGAACACCTGTGACTGAAGAGAGCTGCGTGGAGTTGTCTCTCGAGCTCCCCCACGCACTGACAATGGTTCCGGAATCCTGAGCGTGGGGACGTTCCACCAACGGTCGGCAGCGCGTGGGTTCTAACGGGATGCCTGATCTCGCCTCCCCTGAGTGTTTCCCTAATGTCTCTGTGCCAGGGAATGCTAGGGGGGTTTGCAGTAAATCCCAGTGACAGAGGCTGCCTCCCCAAGGTCAGGGAAAGTATTTCTCGGACTTCCCCGAACAAGGAACACCTGTGACTGAAGAGAGCTGCGTGGAGTTGTCTCTCGATCTCCCCCACGCACTGACAATGTTTCCGGAATCCTGAGCGTGGGGAGGTTCCACCAACGGTCGGCAGCGCGTGGGTTCTAACGGGATGCCTGAGCTCGTCTTCCCTGAGGGTTTTCCTAATGTCTCTGTGCCAGGGAATGCTAGGGGGTTTTGCAGGAAATCCCAGTGACAGAGGCTCCCTCCCCAAGGTCAGGGAAGGTATTTCCGGGACTTCCCCAAACAGGGAACACCTGTGAATGAAGAGAGCTGCGTGGAGTTGTCTCTCGAGCTCCCCCACGCACTGACAATGGTTCTGGAATCCTGAGCGTGGGGAGGTTCCAACAACGGTCGGCAGCGCGTGGGTTCTAACGGGATGCCTGAGCTCGTCTCCCCTGAGGGTTTCCCTAATGTCTCTGTGCCACGGAATGCTAGGGGTTGTTTGCAGGAAATCTCAGTGACAGAGGCTGCCTCCCCAAGGTCAGGGAAGGTATTTCTCGGACTTCCCCGAACAGGGAACACCTGTGACTGAAGAGAGCTGCGTGGAGTTGTCTCTCGAGCTCCCCCACGCACTGACAATGGTTCCGGAATCCTGAGCGTGGGGAGGTTCCACCAACGGTCGGCAGCGCGTGGGTTCTAACGGGATGCCTGAGCTCGTCTGCCCTGAGGGTTTCCCTAATGTCTCTGTGCCAGGGAATGCTAGGGGGGGTTTGCAGGAAATCCCAGTGACAGAGGCTGCCTCCCCAAGGTCAGGGAAGGTATTTCTCGGACTTCCCCGAACAGGGAACACCTGTGACTGAAGAGAGCTGCGTGGAGTTGTCTCTCGAGCTCCCCCACGCACTGACAATGTTTCCGGAATCCTGAGCGTGGGGAGGTTCCACCAACGGTCGGCAGCGCGTGGGTTCTAACGGGATGCCTGAGCTCGTCTCTCCTGAGGGTTTCCCTAATGTCTCTGTGCCAGGGAGTGCTAGGGGGGGTTTGCAGGAAATCCCAGTGACACAGGCTGCCTCCCCAAGGTCAGGGAATGTATTTCTCGGACTTCCCCGAACAGGGAACACCTGTGACTGAAGAGAGCTGCGTGGAGTTGTCTCTCGAGCTCCCCCACGCACTGACAATGGTTCCGGAATCCTGAGCGTGGGGAGGTTCCAACAACGGTCGGCAGCGCTTGGGTTCTAACGGGATGCCTGAACTTGTCTCCCCTGAGGTTTTTCCTAATGTCTCTCTGCAAGGGATTGCTAGGGGGGGTTTGCAGGAAATCCCAGGGACAGAGGCTGCCTCCCCAAGGTCAAGGAAGGTATTTCTCGGACTTCCCCGAACAGGGAACACCTGTGACTGAAGAGAGCTGCGTGGAGTTGTCTCTCGGGATCCCCCACGCACTGACAATGGTTCCGGAATCCTGAGCGTGGGGAGGTTCCACCAAAGGTCGGCAGCGCGTGGGTTCTAACGGGATGCCTGAGCTCGTCTCCCCTGAGTGTTTCCCTAATGTCTCTGTGCCAGGGAATGCTAGGGGGGGTTCGCAGGAAATCCCAGTGACAGTGGCTGCCTCCCCAAGGTCAGGGAAGGTATTTCTCGGACTTCCCCGAACAGGGAACACCTGTGACTGAAGAGAGCTGCGTGGAGTTGTCTCTCGAGCTCCCCCACGCACTGACAATGGTTCCGGAATCCTGAGCGTGGGGAGGTTCCAACAACGGTCGGCAGCGCTTGGGTTCTAACGGGATGCCTGAACTTGTCTCCCCTGAGGTTTTTCCTAATGTCTCTCTGCAAGGGATTGCTAGGGGGGGTTTGCAGGAAATCCCAGGGACAGAGGCTGCCTCCCCAAGGTCAAGGAAGGTATTTCTCGGACTTCCCCGAACAGGGAACACCTGTGACTGAAGAGAGCTGCGTGGAGTTGTCTCTCGGGATCCCCCACGCACTGACAATGGTTCCGGAATCCTGAGCGTGGGGAGGTTCCACCAAAGGTCGGCAGCGCGTGGGTTCTAACGGGATGCCTGAGCTCGTATCCCCTGAGTGTTTCCCTAATGTCTCTGTGCCAGGGAATGCTAGGGGGGGTTCGCAGGAAATCCCAGTGACAGTGGCTGCCTCCCCAAGGTCAGGGAAGGTATTTCTCGGACTTCCCCGAACAGGGAACACCTGTGACTGAAGAGAGCTGCGTGGAGTTGTCTCTCGAGCTCCCCCACGCACTGACAATGGTTCCGGAATCCTGAGCGTGGGGAGGTTCCAACAACGGTCGGCAGCGCTTGGGTTCTAACGGGATGCCTGAACTTGTCTCCCCTGAGGTTTTTCCTAATGTCTCTCTGCAAGGGATTGCTAGGGGGGGTTTGCAGGAAATCCCAGGGACAGAGGCTGCCTCCCCAAGGTCAAGGAAGGTATTTCTCGGACTTCCCCGAACAGGGAACACCTGTGACTGAAGAGAGCTGCGTGGAGTTGTCTCTCGGGATCCCCCACGCACTGACAATGGTTCCGGAATCCTGAGCGTGGGGAGGTTCCACCAAAGGTCGGCAGCGCGTGGGTTCTAACGGGATGCCTGAGCTCGTCTCCCCTGAGTGTTTCCCTAATGTCTCTGTGCCAGGGAATGCTAGGGGGGGTTCGCAGGAAATCCCAGTGACAGTGGCTGCCTCCCCAAGGTCAGGGAAGGTATTTCTCGGACTTCCCCGAACAGGGAACACCTGTGACTGAAGAGAGCTGCGTGGAGTTGTCTCTCGAGCTCCCCCACGCACTGACAATGGTTCCGGAATCCTGAGCGTGGGGAGGTTCCACCAACGGTCGGCAGCGCGTGGGTTCTAACGGGATGCCTGAGCTCGTCTCCCCTGAGTGTTTCCCTAATGTCTCTGTGCCAGGGAATGCTAGGGGGGGTTTGCAGGAAATCCCAGTGACAGTGGCTGCCTACCCAAGGTCAGGGAAGGTATTTCTCGGACTTCCCCGAACAGGGAACACTTGTGACTGAAGCGAGCTCCGTGGAGTTGTCTCTCGAGCTCCCCCACGCACTGACAATGGTTCTGGAATACTGAGCGTGGGGAGGTTCCACCAACGGTCGGCAGCGCGTGGGTTCTAACCGGATGCCTGAGCTCGTCTCCCCTGAGTGTTTCCCTAATGTCTCTGTGCCAGGGAATGCTAGGGGGGGTTTGCAGGAAATCCCAGTGACTGAGGCTGCATCCCCACGATCAGGGAAAGTATTTCTCGGACTTCCCCGAACAGGGAACACCTGTGACTGAAGAGAGCTGCTTGGAGTTGTCTCTCGAGCTCCCCCACGCACTGACAATGGTTCCGGAATCCTGAGCGTGGGGAGATTCCACCAACGGTCGGCAGCGCGTGGGTTCTAACGGGATGCCTGAGCTCGTCTCCCCTGAGGGTTTCCCTAATGTCTCTGTGCCAGGGAATGCTAGAGGTGGTTTGCAGGAAATCCCAGTGACAGAGGGTGCCTCCCCAAGGTCAGGGAAGGTATTTCTCGGACTTCCCCGAACAGGGAACACCTGTGACTGAAGAGAGTTTCGTGGAGTTGTCTCTCGAGCTCCCCCACGCACTGACAATGTTTCCGGAATTCTGAGCGTGGGGAGGTTCCACCAACGGTCGGCAGCGCGTGGGTTCTAACGGGATGCCTGAGCTCGTCTCTCCTGAGGGTTTTCCTAATGTCTCTGTGCCAGGGAATGCTAGGGGGGGTTTGCAGGAAATCCCAGTGACAGAGGCTGCCTCCCCAAGGTCAAGGAAAGTGTTTCTCGGACTTCCCCGAACAGGGAACTTCTGTGACTTAAGAGAGCTTCGTGGAGTTGTCTCTCGAGCTCCCCCACGCTCTGACAATGGTTCCGGAATCCTGAGCGTGGGGAGGTTCCACCAACGGTCGGCAGCGCGTGGGTTCTAACGGGATGCCTGAGCTCGTCTCCCCTGAGTGTTTTCCTAATATCTCTGTGCCAGGGAATGCTAGGGGGGGTTTGTAGGAAATCCCAGTTACAGAGGCTGCCTCCCCAAGGTCAGGGAAGGTATTTCTCGGACTTCCCCGAACAGGGAACACCTGTGACTGAAGAGAGCTGCGTGGAGTTGTCTCTCGAGCTCCCCCACGCACTGACAATGGTTCCGGAATCCTGAGCGTGGGGAGGTTCCACCAACGGTCGGCAGCGCGTGGGTTCTAACGGGATGCCTGAGCTCGTCTCCCCTGAGAGTTTTCCTAATGTCTCTGTGCCAGGGAATGCTAGGGGGGGTTTGCAGGAAATCCCAGTGACAGAGGCTGCCTCCCCAAAGTCAGGGAAAGTATTTCTCGGACTTTCCCGAACTCGGAACACCTGTGATTGAAGAGAGCTGTGTGGAGTTGTCTCTCGAGCTCCCCCACGCACTGACAATGTTTCCGGAATCCTGAGCGTGGGGAGGTTCCACCAACGGTCGGCAGCGCGTGGGTTCTAACGGGATTCCTGAGCTCGTCTCCCTTAAGAGTTTCCCTAATGTCTCTGTGCCAGGGAATGCTAGGGGGGTTTGTAGGAAATACCAGTGACAGAGGCTGCCTCCCCAAGTTCAGGGAAGTTTTTTCTCGGACTTCCCCGAACAGGGAACACCTGTGATTGTGGAGAGCTGCGTGGAGTGGTCTCTCGAGCTCCCCCACGCACTGACAATGTTTCCGGAATCCTGAGCGTGGGGAGGTTCCACCAACGGTCGGCAGCGCGTGGGTTCTAACGGGATGCCTGAGCTCGTCTCCCCTGAGGGTTTCCCTAATGTCTCTGTGCCAGGGAATGCTAGGGGGTTTTGCAGGAAATCCCAGTGACAGAGGCTGCCTCCCCAAGGTCAGGGAAGGTATTTCTCGGACTTCCCCAAACAGGGAACACCTGTGACTGAAGAGAGCTGCGTGGAATTGTCTCTCGAGCTCCCCCACGCACTGACAATGGTTCCGGAATCCTGAGCGAGGGGAGGTTCCACCAACGGTCGGCAGCGCGTGGGTTCTAACAGGATGCCTGAGCTCGTCTCCCCTGAGGGTTTCCCTAATATCTCTGTGCCAGGGAATGCTAGGGGGGGTTTGCAGGAAATCCCAGTGATAGGGGCTGCATCCCCAAGGTCAGGGAAGGTATTTCTCGGACTTCCCCGAACAGGGAACACCTGTTAATGAAGAGAGCTGCGTGGACTTGTCTCTCGAACTTCCCCAAGCACTGACAATGGTTCCCGAATTCTGAGCGTGGGGAGGTTCCACCAACGGTCGGCAGCGCGTGGGTTCTAACGGGATGACTGAGCTCGTCTCCCCTGAGTGCTTTCCTAATATCTCTGTGCCAGGGAATGCTAGGGGGGGCTTGCAGGAAATCCCAGTGACAGAGGCTGCCTCCCCAAGGTCAGGGAATGTATTTCTCGGACTTCCCCGATCAGGGACACCTGTGACTGAAGAGAGCTTCGTGGAGTTGTCTCTCGAGCTCCCCCACGCACTGACAATGGTTCCGGAATCCTGAGCGTGTGGAGGTTCCACCAACTGTCGGCAGCGCGTGGGTTATAACGGGATGCCTGAGCTCGTCTCCCCTGAGGGTTTCCCTAAAGTCTCTGTGCCAGGGAATGCTAGGGGGGGTTTGCAGGAAATCCCAGTGACAGAGGCTGCCTCCCCAAGGTCAGGGAAGGTATTTCTCGGACTTCCCCGAACAGGGAACACCTGTGACTGAAGAGAGCTGCGTGGAATTTTCTCTCGAACTCCCCCACGCACTGTCAATGTTTCCGGAATCCTGAGCGTGGGGAGGTTCCAACAACGGTCGGCAGCGCGTGGGTTCTAACGGAATGACTGAGCTCGTCTCCCCTGAGGGTTTTCCTAATGTCTCTGTGCCAGGGAATGCTAGGAGGGGTTTGCAGGAAATCCCAGTGACAGAGGCTGCCTCCACAAAGTCAGGGAAGGTATTTCTCGGACTTCCCCAAACAGGGAACACCTGTGACTGAAGAGAGCTGCGTGGAGTTGTCTCTCGAGCTCCCCCACGTACTGACAATGGTTCCGGAATCCTGAGCGTGGGGAGGTTCCACCAACGGTCGGCAGCGCGTGGGTTCTAACGGGATGCCTGAGCTCGTCTCCCCTGAGGGTTTCCCTAATGTCTCTGTGCCAGGGAATGCTAGGGGGGGTTTGCAGGAAATCCCAGTGACAGAGGCTGCCTCCCCAAGGTCAGGGAAGGTATTTCCAGGACTTCCCCGAACAGGGAACACCTGTGAATGAAGAGAGCTGCGTGGAGTTGTCTCTCGAGCTCCCCCACGCACTGACAATGGTTCCGGAATCCTGAGCGTGGGGAGGTTCCACCAACGGTCGGCAGCGCGTGGGTTCTAACGGGATGCCTGAGCTCGTCTCCCCTGAGTGTTTCCCTAATGTCCCTGTGCCAGGGAATGCTAGGGGGGGTTTGCAGGAAATCCCAGTGATAGAGGCTGCCTCCCCAAGTTCAGGGAAGGTATTTCTCGGACTTCCCCGAACAGGGAACACCTGTGAGTGAAGAGAGCTGCGTGGAGTTGTCTCTCGAGCTCCCCCACGCACTGACAATGTTTCCGGAATCCTGAGCGTGGGGAGGTTCCACCAACGGTCGGCAGCGCGTGGGTTCTAACGGGATGCCTGAGCTCGTCTCCCCTGAGTGTTTTCCTAATGTCTCTGTGCCAGGGAATGCTTGGGGGGGTTTGCAGGAAATCCCAGTGACAGTGGCTGCCTCCCCAAGGTCACGGAAGGTATTTCTCGGACTTCCCCGAACAGGGAACACCTGTGACTGAAGAGAGCTGCGTGGAGTTGTCTCTCGAGCTCCCCCACGCACTGACAATGGTTCCGGAATCCTGAGCTTGGGGAGGTTCCACCAACGGTCGGCAGCGCGTGGGTTCTAACGGGATGCCTGAGCTCGTCTCCCCTGAGGTTTTTCTTAATGTCTCTGTGCCAGGGAATGCTAGGGGGGTTTGCAGGAAATCCCAGTGACAGAAGCTGCCTCCCCAAGGTCAGGGAATGTATTTCCCGGACTTCCCCGAACAGGGAACACCTGTGACTGAAGAGGGCTGCGTGGAGTTGTCTCTCGAGCTCCCCCACGCACTGACAATGGTTCCGGAATCCTGAGCGTGGGGAGGTTCCACCAACGGTCGGCAGCGCGTGGGTTCTAACGGGATGCCTGAGCTCGTCTCCCCTGAGGGTTTCCCTAATGTCTCTGTGCCAGGGAATGCTAGGGGGGTTTTGCAGGATATCCCAGTGACAGAGGCTGCCTCCCCAAGTCAGGGAAGGTATTTCTCGGACTTCCCCGAACAGGGAACACCTGTGACTGAAGTGAGATGCGTGGAGTTGTCTCTCGAGCTCCCCCACGCACTGACAATATTTCCGGAATACTGAGCGTGGGGAGGTTCCACCAACTGTCGTCAGCCTAGGGTTCTAACGGGATGCCTGAGCTCGTCTCCGCTGAGGGTTTCCCTAATGTCTCTGTGCCAGGGAATGCTATTGGGGGTTTGCAGGAAATCCCAGTGACAGAGGCTGCCTCCCCAAGGTCAGGGAAGGTATTTCCCGGACTTCCCCGAACAGGGAACACCTGTGACTGTAGAGAGCTGCGTGGAGTTGTCTCTCGAGCTCCCCCACGCACTTGCAATGGTTCCGGAATCCTGAGCGTGGGGAGGTTCCACCAACGGTCGGCAGCGCGTGGGTTCTAACGGGATGCCTGAGCTCGTCTCCCCTGAAGGTTTCCCTAATGTCTCTGTGTCAGGGAATGCTAGGGGGGGTTTGCAGGAAATCCCAGTGACAGAGGCTGCCTCCCCAAGGTCAGGGAATGTATTTCTCGGACTTCCCCGAACAGGGAACACCTGTGACTGAAGAGAGCTGCGTGGAGTTGTCTCTCGAGCTCCCCCACGCACTGACAATGGTTCCGGAATCCTGAGCGTGGGGAGGTTCCACCAACGGTCGGCAGCGCGTGGGTTCTAACGGGATGCCTGAGCTCGTCTCCCCTGAGGGTTTCCCTAATGTCTCTGTGCCAGGGAATTCTAGGGGGGGTTTGCAGGAAATCCCAGTGACAGAGGCTGCCACCCCAAGGTCAGGGAAGGTATTTCTCGGACTTCCCCGAACAGGGAACACCTGTGACTGAAGAGAGCTGCGTGGAGTTGTCTCTCGAGCTCCCCCACGCACTGACAATGGTTCCGGAATCCTGAGCGTGGGGAGGTTCCACCAACGGTCGGCAGCGCGTGGGTTCTAACTGGATGCCTGAGCTCGTCTCCCCTGAGGGTTTTCCTAATGTCTCTGTGCCAGGGAATGCTAGCGCGGGTTTGCAGGAAATCCCAGTGTAAGAGGCTGCCTCCCAAAGGTCAGGGAAGCTATTTCCCGGACTTCCCCGAACAGGGAACACCTGTGACTGAAGAGAGCTGCGTGGAGTTGTCTCTCGAGCTCCCCCACGCACTGACAATGGTTCCGGAATCCTGAGCGTGGGGAGGTTCCACCAACGGTCGGCAGCGCGTGGGTTCTAACGGGATGCCTGAGCTCGTCTCCCCTGAGTGTTTCCCTAATGTCTCTGTGCCAGGGAATGCTGGGGGGGTTTGTAGGAAATCCCAGTGACAGAGGCTGCTTCCCCAAGGTCAGGGAAGGTATTTCTCGGACTTCCCCGAACAGGGAACACCTGTGACTGAAGAGAGCTGCGTGGAGTTGTCTCTCGTGCTCCCCCACGCACTGACAATGTTTCCGGAATCCTGAGCGTGGGGAGGTTCCACCAACTGTCGTCAGCCTAGGGTTCTAACGGAATGCCTGAGCTCGTCTCCCCTGAGGGTTTCCCTAATGTCTCTCTGCCAGGGAATGCTAGGGGGGGTTTGCAGGAAATCCCAGTGACAGAGGCTGCCTCCCCAATGTCAGGGAAGGTATTTCTCGGACTTCCCGGAACAGGGAACACCTGTGACAGAAGAGAGCTGCTTGGAGTTGTCTCTCGAGTTCCCCACGCACTGACAATGTTTCCGGAATCCTGAGCGTGGGGAAGTTCCACCAACGGTCGGCAGCGCGTGGGTTCTAACGGGATGCCTGAGCTCGTCTCCCCTGAGGGTTTTCCTAATGTCTCTGTGCCAGGGAATGCTAGGGGGGGTTTGCAGGAAATCCCAGTGACAGAGGCTGCCTCCCGAAGGTCACGGAAGGTATTTTTCGGACTTCCCCGAACAGGGAACACCTGTGACTGAAGAGAGCTGCGTGGAGTTGTCTCTCGAGCTCCCCCACGCACTGACAATAGTTCCGGAATCCTGAGCGTGGGGAGGTTCCACCAACGGTCGGCAGCGCCTGGGTTCTAACGGGATGCATGAGCTCGTCTCCCCTGGGTGTTTCCCTAATGTCTTTGGGCCAGGGAATGCTAGGGGGGGTTTGCAAGAAATCCCAGTGACAGAGGCTGCCTCCCCAAGGTCAGTGAAGGTATTTCTCGGACTTCCCCGAACAGGGAACACCTGTGACTGAAGAGAGCTGCGTGGAGTTTTCTCTCGAGTTCTCCCACGTACTGACAATGGTTCCGGAATCCTGAGCGTGGGGACGTTCCACCATCGGTCGGTAGCGCGTGGGTTCTAACGAGATGCCTGAGCTCGTCTCCCCTGAGGGTTTCCCTAATGTCTCTGTGCCAGGGAATGCTAGGGGGGGTTTGCAGGCTATCCCAGTCACAGAGGCTGCCTCCCCAAGGTCAGGGAAGATATTTCTCGGACTTCCCCGAACAGGGAACACCTGTGACTGAAGAGAGATGCGTGGAGTTGTCTCTCGAGCTCCCCCACGCACTGACAATTGTTCCGGAATCCTGAGCGTGGGGAGGTTCCACCAACGGTCGGCAGCGCGTGGGTTCTAACGGGATGCCTGAGCTCGTCTCCCCTGAGGGTTTTCCTAATGTCTCTGTGCCAGGGAATGCTAGGGGTGGTTTGCAGGAAATCCCAGTGACAGAGGCTGCCTCCCCAAGGTCAGGGAAGGTTTTTCTCGGACTTCCCCCAAAAGGGAACACCTGTGACTGAAGAGAGCTACGTGGAGTTGTCTCTCGAGCTCCCCCACGCACTGACAATGGTTCCGGAATCCTGAGCGTGGGGAGGTTCCACCAACGGTCGGCAGCGCGTGGGTTCTAACGGGATGCCTGAGCTCGTCTCCCCTGAGGGTTTTCCTAATGTCTCTGTGCCAGGGAATGCTAGGGGTGGATTGCAGGAAATCCCAGTGACAGAGGCTGCCTCCCCAAGATCAGGGAAGGTATTTCTTGGACTTCCCCGAACAGGGAACACTTGTGACTGAAGAGAGCTGCGTGGAGTTGTCTCTCGAGCTCCCCCACGCACTGACAATGGTTCCGGAATCCTGAGCGTGGGGAGGTTCCACCAACGGTCGGCAGCGCGTGGGTTCTAACGGGATGCCTGAGCTCGTCTCCCCTGAGGGTTTCCCTAATGTCTCTGTGCCAGGGAATGCTAGGGGGGGTTTGCAGGACATCCCAGTGACAGAGGCTGCCTCCCCAACGTCAGGGAAGGTATATCTCGGACTTCCCCGAACAGGGAACACCTGTGACTGAAGAGAGCTGCGTGGAGTTGTCTCTCCAGCTCCCCCACGCACTGACAATGGTTCCGGAATCCTGAGCGTGGGGAGGTTCCACCAACGGTCGGCAGCGCGTGGTTTCTAACGGGATGCCTGATCTCGTCTCCCCTGAGGGTTTTCCAATGTCTCTGAGCCAGGGAATGCTAGGGGGTGCTTGCAGGATATCCCAGTGACAGAGGCTGCCTCCCCAAGGTCAGGGAAGGTATTTCTCGGAGTTCCCCGAACAGGGAACACCTGTGACTGAAGAGAGCTGCGTGGAGTTGTCTCTCGAGCTCCCCCACGCACTGACAATGGTTCCGGAATCCTGAGCGTGGGGAGGTTCCACCAACGGTCGGCAGCGCGTGGGTTCTAACGGGATGCCTGAGCTCGTCTCCCCTGAGGGTTTTCCTAATGTCTCTGTGCCAGGGAATGCTAGGGGTGGTTTGCAGGAAATCCCAGTGACAGAGGCTGCCGCCCCAAAGTCATGGAAGGTAATTCTCGGACTTCCCCGAACAGGGAACACCTGTGACTGAAGAGAGCTGCGTGGAGTTGTCTCTCCAGCTCCCTCACGCACTGACAATGGTTCCGGAATACTGAGCGTGGGGAGGTTCCACCAACGGTCGGCAGTGCGTGGTTTCAAACGGGATGCCTGATCTCGTCTCCCCTGAGGGTTTTCCAATGTCTCTGTGCCAGGGAATGTTAAGGGGGTTTGCAGGAAATCCCAGTGACAGAGGCTGAATCCCCAAATTCAGGGAATTTATTTCTCGTATTCCCGAAACGGGGAACACCATTGAATGAAGAGAGCTGCGTGGAGTTGTCTCTCGAGCTCCCCCACTCACTGACAATGGTTCCGGAATCCTGAGCGAGGGGAGGTTCCACCTTCGGTCGGCAGCGCTTGGGTTCTAATGGGATGCCAGAGCTCGTTTCCCCTGAGGGTTTTCCTAATGTCTCTGTGCCAGGGAATGCTAGGGGTGGTTTGCAGGAAATCCCAGTGACAGAGGCTGCCTCCCCAAGTTCAGGGAAGTTATTTCTTGGACTTCCCCGAACAGGGAACACCTGTGACTGAAGAGAGCTGCGTGGAGTTGTCTCTCGAGCTCCCCCACGCACTGACAATGGTTCCGGAATCCTGAGTGTGGGGAGGTTCCACCAACGGTCGGCAGCGCGTGGGTTCTAACGGGATGCCTGAGCTCGTCTCCCCTGAGGGTTTTCCTAATGTCTCTGTGCCAGGGAATGCTAGGGGGTGTTTGCAGGAAATCCGAGTGACAGGGGCTGCCTCCCCAAGGTCAGGGAAGGTATTTCTCGGACTTCCCCGAACAGGGAACACCTGTGACTGAAGAGAGCTGCGTGGAGTTGTCTCTCGAGCTCCCCCACGCACTGACAATGGTTCCGGAATCCTGAGCGTGGGGAGGTTCCACCAACGGTCGGCAGCGCGTGGGTTCTAACGGGATGCCTGAGCTCGTCTCCCCTTAGAGTTTTCCTAATGTCTCTGGGCCAGGGAATGCTAGGGGGGGTTTGCAGGAAATCCCAGTGACAGAGGCTGCCTCCCCAAGGTCAGGGAATGTATTTCTCGGACTTCCCCGAACAGGGAACACGTGTGACTGAAGAGTGCTACGTGCAGATCTCTTTCGAGCTCCCCCACGCACTGACAATGTTTCCGGAATCCTGAGCGTGGGGAGGTTCCACCAACGGTCGGCAGCGCGTGGGTTCTAACGGGATGCCTGAACTCGTCTCCCCTGAGGGTTTCCCTAATGTCTCTGTGCCAGGGAATGCTAGGGGGGGTTTGCAGGACATCCCAGTGACAGAGGCTGCCTCCCCAAGTTCAGGGAAGGTATATCTCGGACTTCCCCGAACAGGGAACACCTGTGACTGAAGAGAGCTGCGTGGAGTTGTCTCTCCAGCTCCCCCAAGCACTGACAATGGTTCCGGAATCCTGAGCGTGGGGAGGTTCCACCAACGGTCGGCAGCGCGTGGTTTCTAACGGGATGCCTGATCTCGTCTCCCCTGAGGGTTTTCCAATGTCTCTGAGCCAGGGAATGCTAGGGGTTGCTTGCAGGAAATCCCAGTGACAGAGGCTGCCTCGCCAAGGTCAGGGAAGGTATTTCTCGGAGTTCCCCGAAAAGGGAACACCTGTGACTGAAGAGAGCTGCGTGGAGTTGTCTCTCTAGCTCCCCTACGCACTGACAATGGTTCCGGAATCCTGAGCGTGGGGAGGTTCCACCAACGGTCGGCAGCGCGTGGGTTCTAACGGGATGCCTGAGCTCGTCTCCCCTGAGGGTTTCCCTAATGTCTCTGTGCCAGGGAATGCTAGGGGGGGTTTGCAGGAAATCCCAGTGACAGAGGCTGCCTCCCCAAGGTCAGGGAAGGTATTTCTCGGACTTCCCCGAACAGGGAACACCTGTGACTGAAGAGAGCTGCGTGGAGTTGTCTCTCGAGTTCCCCATGCACTGCCAATGGTTCCGGAATCCTGAGCGAGGGGAGGTTCCACTAACGTTCGGCAGCGCGTGGGTTCTAACGGGATGCCTGAGCTCGTCTCCCCTGAGGGTTTTCCTAATGTCTCTGTGCCAGGGAATGCTAGGGGGTGTTTGCAGGAAATCCGAGTGACAGGGGCTGCCTCCCCAAGGTCAGGGATGGTATTTCTCGGACTTCCCCGAACAGGGAACACCTGTGACTGAAGAGAGCTGCGTGGAGTTGTCTCTCGAGCTCCCCCACGCACTGACAATGGTTCCGGAATCCTGAGCTTGGGGAGGTTCCACCAACGGTCGGCAGCGCGTGGGTTCTAACGGGATGCCTGAGCTCGTCTCCCCTTAGTGTTTTCCTAATGTCTCTGGGCCAGGGAATGCTAGGGGGGGTTTGCAGGAAATCCCAGTGACAGAGGCTGCCTTCCCAAGGTCAGGGAAGGTATTTCTCGGACTTCCCCGAACAGGGAAGACGTGTGACTGAAGTGTGCTACGTGCAGTTGTCTCTCGAGCTCCCCCACGCACTGACAATGGTTCCGGAATCCTGAGCGTGGGGAGGTTCCACCAACGGTCGGCAGCGCGTGGGTTCTAACGTGATGCCTGAGCTCGTCTCCCCTGAGTGTTTTCCTAATGTCTCTGTGCCAGGGAATGCTAGGGGTGGTTTGCAGGAATTCCCAGTGACAGAGGCTGCCTCCCCAAGGTCATGGAAGGTATTTCTCGGACTTCCCCGAACAGGGAACACCTGTGACTGAAGAGAGCTGCGTGGAGTTGTCTCTCCAGCTCCCTCACGCACTGACAATGGTTCCGGAATACTGAGCGTGGGGAGGTTCCACCAACGGTCGGCAGTGCGTGGTTTCAACGGGATGCCTGATCTCCTCTCCCCTGAGGGATTTCCAATGTCTCTGTGCCAGGGAATGTTAAGGGGGTTTGCAGGAAATCCCAGTGACAGAGGCTGAATCCCCAAATTCAGGGAATTTATTTCTCGGACTTCCCGAAACGGGGAACACCATTGAATGAAGAGAGCTGCGTGGAGTTGTCTCTCGAGCTCCCCCACTCACTGACAATGGTTCCGGAATCCTGAGCGAGGGGAGGTTCCACCTACGGTCGGCAGCGCGTGGGTTCTAATGGGATGCCTGAGCTCGTTTCCCCTGAGGGTTTTCCTAATGTCTCTGTGCCAGGGAATGCTAGGGGGGGTTTGCAGGAAATCCCAGTGACAGAGGCTGCCTCCCCAAGTTCAGGGAAGTTATTTCTTGGACTTCCCCGAACAGGGAACACCTGTGACTGAAGAGAGCTGCGTGGAGTTGTCTCTCGAGCTCCCCCACGCACTGACAATGGTTCCGGAATCCTGAGTGTGGGGAGGTTCCACCAACGGTCGGCAGCGCGTGGGTTCTAACGGGATGCCTGAGCTCGTCTCCCCTGAGGGTTTTCCTAATGTCTCTGTGCCAGGGAATGCTAGGGGGTGTTTGCAGGAAATCCGAGTGAGAGGGGCTGCCTCCCCAAGGTCAGGGAAGGTATTTTTCGGACTTCCCCGAACAGGGAACACCTGTGACTGAAGAGAGCTGCGTGGAGTTGTCTCTCGAGCTCCCCCACGCACTGACAATGTTTCCGGAATCATGAGCGTGGGGAGATTCCATCAACGGTCGGCAGCGCGTGGGTTCTAACGGGATGCCTGAGCTCGTCTCCCCTTAGAGTTTTCCTAACGTCTCTGGGCCAGGGAATGCTAGGGGGGGTTTGCAGGAAATCCCAGTGACAGAGGCTGCCTCCCCAAGGTCAGGGAATGTATTTCTCGGACTTCCCCGAACAGGGAACACGTGTGACTGAAGAGTGCTACGTGCAGTTCTCTCTCGAGCTCCCCCACGCACTGACAATGGTTCCGGAATCCTGAGCGTGGGGAGGTTCCACCAACGGTCGGCAGCGCGTGGGTTCTAACGGGATGCCTGAACTCGTCTCCCCTGAGGATTTTCCTAATGTCTCTGTGCCAGGGAATGCTAGGGGTGGTTTGCAGGAAATCCGAGTGACAGAGGTTGCCTCCCCAAGGTCAGGGAAGGTATTTCTCGGACTTCCCCCAAAAGGGAACACCTGTGACTGAAGAGAGCTACATGGAGTTGTCTCTCGAGCTCCCCCACGCACTGACAATGGTTCCGGAATCCTGAGCGTGGGGAGGTTCCACCAACGGTCGGCAGCGCGTGGGTTCTAACGGGATGCCTGAGCTCGTCTCCCCTGAGGGTTTTCCTAATGTCTCTGTGCCAGGGAATGCTAGGGGTGGTTTGCAGGAAATCCCAGTGACAGAGGCTGCCACCCCAAGATCAGGGAAGGTATTTCTCTGACTTCCCCGAACAGGGAACACCTGTGACTGAAGAGAGCTGCGTGGAGTTGTCTCTCGAGCTCCCCCACGCACTGACAATGGTTCCGGAATCCTGAGCGTGGGGAGGTTCCACCAACGGTCGGCAGCGCGTGGGTTCTAACGGGATGCCTGAGCTCGTCTCCCCTGAGGGTTTCCCTAATGTCTCTGTGCCTCGGAATGCTAGGGGGGGTTTGCAGGACATCCCAGTGACAGAGGCTGCCTCCCCAAGGTCAGGGAAGGTATTTCTCGGACTTCCCCGAACAGGGAACACCTGTGACTGAAGAGAGCTGCGTGGAGTTGTCTCTCCAGCTCCCCCACGCACTGACAATTGTTCCGGAATCCTGAGCGTGGGGAGGTTCCACCAACGGTCGGCAGCGCGTGGTTTCTAACGGGATGCCTGATCTCGTCTCCCCTGAGGGTTTTCCAATGTCTCTGTGCCAGGGAATGCTAGGGGGTGCTTGCAGGAAATTCCAGTGACAGAGGCTGCCTCGCCAAGGTCATGGAAGGTATTTCTCAGAGTTCCGCGAACAGGGAACACCTGTGACTGAAGAGAGCTGCGTGGAGTTGTCTCTCGAGCTCCCCCACGCACTGACAATGCTTCCGGAATCCTGAGCGTGGGGAGGTTCCACCAACGGTCGGCAGCGCGTGGGTTCGAACGGGATGCCTGAGCTCGTCTCCCCTGAGGGTTTTCCTAATGTCTCTGTGCCAGGGAATGCTAGGGGTGGTTTGCAGGAAATCCCAGTGACAGAGGCTGCCTCCCCAAGGTCAGGGAAGGTTTTTCTCGGACTTCCCCCAAAAGGGAACACCTGTGACTGAAGAGAGCTACGTGGCGTTGTCTCTCGAGCTCCCCCACGCACTGACAATGGTTCCGGAATCCTGAGCGTGGGGAGGTTCCACCAACGGTCGGCAGAGCGTGGGTTCTAACGGGATGCCTGAGCTCGTCTCCCCTGAGGGTTTTCCTAATGTCTCTGTGCCAGGGAATGCTAGGGGTGGTTTGCAGGAAATCCCAGTGACAGAGGCTGCCTCCCCAAGGTCAGGGAAGGTATTTCTCGGACTTCCCCGAACAGGGAACACCTGTGACTGAAGAGAGCTGCGTGGAGTTGTCTCTCGAGCTCCCCCACGCACTGACAATGGTTCCGGAATCCTGAGCGTGGGGAGGTTCCACCAACGGACGGCAGCGCGTGGGTTCTAACGGGATGCCTGAGCTCGTCTCCCCTGAGGGTTTCCCTAATGTCTCTGTGCCAGGGAATGCTAGGGGGGGTTTTCAGGACATCCCAGTGACAGAGGCTGCCTCCCCAAGGTCAGGGAAGGTATTTCTCGGACTTCCCCGAACAGGGAACACCTGTGACTGAAGAGAGCTGCGTGGAGTTGTCTCTCCAGTTCCCCCACGCACTGACAATGGTTCCGGAATCCTGAGCGTGGGGAGGTTCCACCAACGGTCGGCAGCGCGTGGTTTCTAACGGGATGCCTGATCTCGTCTCCCCTGAGGGTTTTCCAATGTCTCTGTGCCAGGGAATGCTAGGGGGTGCTTGCAGGAAATCCCAGTGACAGAGGCTGCCTCGCCAAGGTCAGGGAAGGTATTTCTCGGAGTTCCCCGATCAGGGAACACCTGTGACTGAAGAGAGCTGCGTGGAGTTGTCTCTCGAGCTCCCCCACGCACTGACAATGGTTCCGGAATCCTGAGCGTGGGGAGGTTACACCAACGGTCGGCAGCGCGTGGGTTCTAACCGGATGCCTGAGCTCGTCTCCCCTGAAGGTTTCCCTAATGTCTCTGTGCCAGGGAATGCTAGGGGGGGTTTGCAGGAAATCCCAGTGACAGTGGCTGCCTCCCCATGGTCAGGGAAGGTATTTCCCGGACTTCCCCGAACAGGGAACACCTGCGACTGAAGAGAGCTGCGTGGAGTTGTCTCTCGAGTAACCCATGCACTGCCAATGTTTCCGGAATCCTGAGCGAGGGGAGGTTCCACCAACGGTCGGCAGCGCGTGGGTTCTAACGGGATGCCTGAGCTCGTCTCCCCTGAGGGTTTTCCTAATGTCTCTGTGCCAGGGAATGCTAGGGGGGGTTTGCAGGAAATCCGAGTGACAGGGGCTGCCTCCCCAAGGTCAGGGAAGGTATTTCTCGGACTTCCCCGAACAGGGAACACCTGTGACTGAAGGGAGCTGCGTGGAGTTGTCTCTCGAGCTCCCCCACGCACTGACAATGGTTCCGGAATCCTGAGCGTGGGGAGGTTCCACCAACGGTCGGCAGCGCGTGGGTTCTAACGGGATGCCTGAGCTCGTCTCCCCTTAGAGTTTTCCTAATGTCTCTGGGCCAGGGAATGCTAGGGGGGGTTTGCAGGAAATCTCAGTGACAGAGGCTGCCTCCCCAAGGTCAGGGAAGGTATTTCTCGGACTTCCCCGAAGAGGGAACACCTGTGACTGAAGTGTGCTACGTGCAGTTGTCTCTCGAGCTCCCCCACGCACTGACAATGTTTCCGGAATCCTGAGCGTGGGGAGGTTCCACCAACGGTCGGCAGCGCGTGGGTTCTAACGTGATTCCTGATCTCGTCTCCCCTGAGGGTTTTCCTAATGTCTCTGTGCCAGGGAATGCTAGGGGTGGTTTGCAGGAAATCCCAGTGACAGAGGCTGCCTCCCCAAGGTCATGGAAGGTATTCCTCGGACTTCCCCGAACAGGGAACACCTGTGACTGAAGAGAGCTGCGTGGAGTTGTCTCTCCATCTCCCTCACGCACTGACAATGGTTCCGGAATACTGAGCGTGGGGAGGTTCCACCAACCGTCGGCAGTGCGTGGTTTCAAACGGGATGCCTGATCTCGTCTCCCCTGAGGGTTTTCCAATGTCTCTGTGCCAGGGAATGTTAAGGGGGTTTGCAGGAAATCCCAGTGACAGAGGCTGAATCCCCAAGTTCAGGGAATTTATTTCTCGGACTTCCCGAAACAGGGAACACCAGTGACTGAAGAGAGCTGCGTGGAGTTGTCTCCCGAGCTCCCCCACGCACTGACAATGGTTCCGGAATCCTGAGTGTGGGGAGGTTCCACCAACGGTCGGCAGCGCGTGGGTTCTAACGGGATGCCTGAGCTCGTCTCCCCTGAGGGTTTTCCTAATGTCTCTGTGCCAGGGAATGCTAGGGGGTGTTTGCAGGAAATCCGAGTTACAGTGGCTGCCTCCCCAAGGTCAGGGAAGGTATTTCTCGGACTTCCCCGAACAGGGAACACCTGTGACTGAAGAGAGCTGCGTGGAGTTGTCTCTCGAGCTCCCCCACGCACTGACAATGGTTCCGGAATCCTGAGCGAGGGGAGGTTCCACCAACGGTCGGCAGCGCGTGGGTTCTAACGGGATGCCTGAGCTCGTCTCCCCTGAGGGTTTTCCTAATGTCTCTGGGACAGGGAATGCTAGGGGGGGTTTGCAGGAAATCCCAGTGACAGAGGCTGCCTCCCCAAGGTCAGGGAAGGTATTTCTCGGACTTCCCCGAACAGGGAAGACGTGTGACTGAAGTGTGCTACGTGCAGTTGTCTCTCGAGCTCCCCCACGCACTGACAATGGTTCCGGAATCCTGAGCGTGGGGAGGTTCCACCAACGGTCGGCAGCGCGTGGGTTCTAACGTGATGCCTGAGCTCGTCTCCCCTGAGGGTTTTCCTAATTTCTCTGTGCCAGGGAATGCTAGGGGTGGTTTGCAGGAAATCCCAGTGACAGAGGCTGCCTCCCCAAAGTCATGGAAGGTAATTCTCGGACTTCCCCGAACAGGGAACACCTGTGACTGAAGAGAGCTGCGTGGAGTAGTCTCTCCAGCTCCCTCACGCACTGACAATGGTTCCGGAATACTGAGCGTGGGGAGGTTCCACCAACGGTCGGCAGTGCGTGGTTTCAAACGGGATGCCTGATCTCGTCTCCCCTGAGGGTTTTCCAATGTCTCTGTGCCAGGGAATGTTAAGGGGGTTTGCAGGAAATCCCAGTGACAGAGGCTGAATCCCCAAATTCAGGGAATTTATTTCTCGGAATTCCCGAAACGGGGAACACCATTGAATGAAGAGAGCTGCGTGGAGTTGTCTCTCGAGCTCCCCCACTCACTGACAATGGTTCCGGAATCCTGAGCGAGGGGAGGTTCCATCTTCGGTCGGCAGCGCGTGGGTTCTAATGGGATGCCTGAGCTCGTTTCCCCTGAGGGTTTTCCTAATGTCTCTGTGCCAGGGAATGCTAGGGGGGGTTTGCAGGAAATCCCAGTGGCAGACGCTGCCTCCCCAAGTTCAGGGAAGTTATTTCTTGGACTTCCCCGAACAGGGAACACCTGTGACTGAAGAGAGCTGCGTGGAGTTGTCTCTCCAGCTCCCCCACACACTGACAATGGTTCCGGAATCCTGAGTGTGGGGAGGTTCCACCAACGGTCGGCAGTGCGTGGGTTCTAACGGGATGCCTGAGCTCGTCTCCCCTGAGGGTTTTCCTAATGTCTCTGTGCCAGGGAATGCTAGGGGGTGTTTGCAGGAAATCCGAGTGACAGGGGCTGCCTCCCCAAGGTCAGGGAAGGTATTTCTCGGACTTCCCCGAACAGGGAACACCTGTGACTGAAGAGAGCTGCGTGGAGTTGTCTCTCGAGCTCCCCCACGCACTGACAATGGTTCCGGAATCCTGAGCGTGGGGAGGTTCCACCAACGGTCGGCAGCGCGTGGGTTCTAACGGGATGCCTGAGCTCGTCTCCCCTTAGAGTTTTCCTAATGTCTCTGGGCCAGGGAATGCTAGGGGGGGTTTGCAGGAAATCCCAGTGACAGAGGCTGCCTCCCCAAGGTCAGGGAATGTATTTCTCGGACTTCCCCGAACAGGGAACACGTGTGACTGAAGAGTGCTACGTGCAGATCTCTTTCGAGCTCCCCCACGCACTGACAATGTTTCCGGAATCCTAAGCGTGGGGAGGTTCCACCAACGGTCGGCAGCGCGTGGGTTCTAACGGGATGCCTGAACTCGTCTCCCCTGAGGGTTTCCCTAATGTCTCTGTGCCAGGGAATGCTAGGGGGGGTTTGCAGGACATCCCAGTGACAGAGGCTGCCTCCCCAAGGTCAGGGAAGGTATATCTCGGACTTCCCCGAACAGGGAACACCTGTGACTGAAGAGAGCTGCGTGGAGTTGTCTCTCCAGCTCCCCCAAGCACTGACAATGGTTTCGGAATCCTGAGCGTGAGGAGGTTCCACCAACGGTCGGCAGCGCGTGGTTTCTAACGGGATGCCTGATCTCGTCTCCCCTGAGTGTTTTCCAATGTCTCTGAGCCAGGGAATGCTAGGGGGTGCTTGCAGGAAATCCCAGTGACAGAGGCTGCCTCCCCAAGGTCAGGGAAGGTATTTCTCGGAGTTCCCCGAAAAGGGAACACCTGTGACTGAAGAGAGCTGCGTGGAGTTGTCTCTCTAGCTCCCCCACGCACTGACAATGGTTCCGGAATCCTGAGCGTGGGGAGGTTCCACCAACGGTCGGCAGCGCGTGGGTTCTAACGGGATGCCTGAGCTCGTCTCCCCTGAGGGTTTCCCTAATGTCTCTGTGCCAGGGAATGCTAGGGGGGGTTTGCAGGAAATCCCAGTGACAGAGGCTGCCTCCCCAAGGTCAGGGAAGGTATTTCTCGGACTTCCCCGAACAGGGAACACCTGTGACTGAAGAGAGCTGCGTGGAGTTGTCTCTCGAGTTCCCCATGCACTGCCAATGGTTCCGGAATCCTGAGCGAGGGGAGGTTCCACCAACGTTCGGCAGCGCGTGTGTTCTAACGGGATGCCTGAGCTCGTCTCCCCTGAGGGTTTTCCTAATGTCTCTGTGCCAGGGAATGCTAGGGGGTGTTTGCAGGAAATCCGAGTGACAGGGGCTGCCTCCCCAAGGTCAGGGATGGTATTTCTCGGACTTCCCCGAACAGGGAACACCTGTGACTGAAGAGAGCTGCGTGGAGTTGTCTCTCGAGCTCCCCCACGCACTGACAATGGTTCCGGAATCCTGAGCTTGGGGAGGTTCCACCAACGGTCGGCAGCGCGTGGGTTCTAACGGGATGCCTGAGCTCGTCTCCCCTTAGTGTTTTCCTAATGTCTCTGGGCCAGGGAATGCTAGGGGGGGTTTTCAGGAAATCCCAGTGACAGAGGCTGCCTCCCCAAGGTCAGGGAAGGTATTTCTCGGACTTCCCCGAACAGGGAAGACGTGTGACTGAAGTGTGCTACGTGCAGTTGTCTCTCGAGCTCCCCCACGCACTGACAATGGTTCCGGAATCCTGAGCGTGGGGAGGTTCCACCAACGGTCGGCAGCGCGTGGGTTCTAACGTGATGCCTGAGCTCGTCTCCCCTGAGGGTTTTCCTAATGTCTCTGTGCCAGGGAATGCTAGGGGTGGTTTGCAGGAATTCCCAGTGACAGAGGCTGCCTCCCCAAGGTCATGGAAGGTATTTCTCGGACTTCCCCGAACAGGGAACACCTGTGACTGAAGAGAGCTGCGTGGAGTTGTCTCTCCAGCTCCCTCACGCACTGACAATGTTTCCGGAATACTGAGCGTGGGGAGGTTCCACCAACGGTCGGCAGTGCGTGGTTTCAACGGGATGCCTGATCTCGTCTCCCCTGAGGGATTTCCAATGTCTCTGTGCCAGGGAATGTTAAGGGGGTTTGCAGGAAATCCCAGTGACAGAGGCTGAATCCCCAAATTCAGGGAATTTATTTCTCGGACTTCCCGAAACGGGGAACACCATTGAATGAAGAGAGCTGCGTGGAGTTGTCTCTCGAGCTCCCCCACTCACTGACAATGGTTCCGGAATCCTGAGCGAGGGGAGGTTCCACCTACGGTCGGCAGCGCGTGGGTTCTAATGGGATGCCTGAGCTCGTTTCCCCTGAGGGTTTTCCTAATGTCTCTGTGCCAGGGAATGCTAGGGGGGGTTTGCAGGAAATCCCAGTGACAGAGGCCTCCTCCCCAAGTTCAGGGAAGTTATTTCTTGGACTTCCCCGAACAGGGAACACCTGTGACTGAAGAGAGCTGCGTGGAGTTGTCTCTCGAGCTCCCCCACGCACTGACAATGGTTCCGGAATCCTGAGTGTGGGGAGGTTCCACCAACGGTCGGCAGCGCGTGGGTTCTAACGGGATGCCTGAGCTCGTCTCCCCTGAGGGTTTTCCTAATGTCTCTGTGCCAGGGAATGCTAGGGGGTGTTTGCAGGAAATCCGAGTGACAGGGGCTGCCTCCCCAAGGTCAGGGAAGGTATTTTTCGGACTTCCCCGAACAGGGAACACCTGTGACTGAAGAGAGCTGCGTGGAGTTGTCTCTCGAGCTCCCCCACGCACTGACAATGTTTCCGGAATCCTGAGCGTGGGGAGGTTCCACCAACGGTCGGCAGCGCGTGGGTTCGAACGGGATGCCTGAGCTCGTCTCCCCTGAGGATTTTCCTAATGTCTCTGTGCCAGGGAATGCTAGGGGTGGTTTGCAGGAAATCCGAGTGACAGAGGTTGCCTCCCCAAGGTCAGGGAAGGTATTTCTCGGACTTCCCCCAAAAGGGAACACCTGTGACTGAAGAGAGCTACATGGAGTTGTCTCTCGAGCTCCCCCACGCACTGACAATGGTTCAGGAATCCTGAGCGTGGGGAGGTTCCACCAACGGTCGGCAGCGCGTGGGTTCTAACGGGATGCCTGAGCTCGTCTCCCCTGAGGGTTTTCCTAATGTCTCTGTGACAGGGAATGCTAGGGGTGGTTTGCAGGAAATCCCAGTGACAGAGGCTGCCACCCCAAGATCAGGGAAGGTATTTCTCGGACTTCCCCGAACAGGGAACACCTGTGACTGAAGAGAGCTGCGTGGAGTTGTCTCTCGAGCTCCCCCACGCACTGACAATGGTTCCGGAATCCTGAGCGTGGGGAGGTTCCACCAACGGTCGGCAGCGCGTGGGTTCTAACGGGATGCCTGAGCTCGTCTCCCCTGAGGGTTTCCCTAATGTCTCTGTGCCTGGGAATGCTAGGGGGGGTTTGCAGGACATCCCAGTGACAGAGGCTGCCTCCCCAAGGTCAGGGAAGGTATTTCTCGGACTTCCCCGAACAGGGAACACCTGTGACTGAAGAGAGCTGCGTGGAGTTGTCTCTCCAGCTCCCCCACGCACTGACAATTGTTCCGGAATCCTGAGCGTGGGGAGGTTCCACCAACGGTCGGCAGCGCGTGGTTTCTAACGGGATGCCTGATCTCGTCTCCCCTGAGGGTTTTCCAATGTCTCTGTGCCAGGGAATTCTAGGGGGGGTTTGCAGGAAATCCCAGTGACAGAGGCTGCCTCCCCAAGGTCATGGAAGGTATTTCTCAGAGTTCCGCGAACAGGGAACACCTGTGACTGAAGAGAGCTGCGTGGAGTTGTCTCTCGAGCTCCCCCACGCACTGACAATGGTTCCGGAATCCTGAGCGTGGGGAGGTTCCACCAACTGTCGGCAGCGCGTGGGTTCGAACGGGATGCCTGAGCTCGTCTCCCCTGAGGGTGTTCCTAATGTCTCTGTGCCAGGGAATGCTAGGGGTGGTTTGCAGGAAATCCCAGTGACAGAGGCTGCCTCCCCAAGGTCAGGGAAGGTTTTTCTGGGACTTCCCCCAAAAGGGAACACCTGTGACTGAAGAGAACTACGTGGCGTTGTCTCTCGAGCTCCCCCACGCACTGACAATGGTTCCGGAATCCTGAGCGTGGGGAGGTTCCACCAACGGTCGGCAGAGCGTGGGTTCTAACGGGATGCCTGAGCTCGTCTCCCCTGAGGGTTTTCCTAATGTCTCTGTGCCAGGGAATGCTAGGGGTGGTTTGCAGGAAATCCCAGTGACAGAGGCTGCCTCCCCAAGTTCAGGGAAGGTATTTCTCGGACTTCCCCGAACAGGGAACACCTGTGACTGAAGAGAGCTGCGTGGAGTTGTCTCTCGAGCTCCCCCACGCACTGACAATGGTTCCGGAATCCTGAGCGTGGGGAGGTTCCACCAACGGACGGCAGCGCGTGGGTTCTAACGGGATGCCTGAGCTCGTCTCCCCTGAGGGTTTCCCTAATGTCTCTGTGCCAGGGAATGCTAGGGGGGGTTTTCAGGACATCCCAGTGACAGAGGCTGCCTCCCCAAGGTCAGGGAAGGTATTTCTCGGACTTCCCCGAACAGGGAACACCTGTGACTGAAGAGAGCTGCGTGGAGTTGTCTCTCCAGTTCCCCCACGCACTGACAATGGTTCCGGAATCCTGAGCGTGGGGAGGTTCCACCAACGGTCGGCAGCGCGTGGTTTCTAACGGGATGCCTGATCTCGTCTCCCCTGAGGGTTTTCCAATGTCTCTGTGCCAGGGAATGCTAGGGGGTGCTTGCAGGAAATCCCAGTGACAGAGTCTGCCTCGCCAAGGTCAGGGAAGGTATTTCTCGTAGTTCCCCGATCAGGGAACACCTGTGACTGAAGAGAGCTGCGTGGAGTTGTCTCTCGAGCTCCCCCACGCACTGACAATGGTTCCGGAATCCTGAGCGTGGGGAGGTTCCACCAACGGTCGGCAGCGCGTGGGTTCTAACCGGATGCCTGAGCTCGTCTCCCCTGAAGGTTTCCCTAATGTCTCTGTGCCAGGGAATGCTAGGGGGGGTTTGCAGGAAATCCCAGTGACAGAGGCTGCCTCCCCATGGTCAGGGAAGGTATTTCCCGGACTTCCCCGAACAGGGAACACCTGCGACTGAAGAGAGCTGCGTGGAGTTGTCTCTCGAGTAACCCATGCACTGCCAATGTTTCCGGAATCCTGAGCGAGGGGAGGTTCCACCAACGTTCGGCAGCGCGTGGGTTCTAACGGGATGCCTGAGCTCGTCTCCCCTGAGGGTTTTCCTAATGTCTCTGTGCCAGGGAATGCTAGGGGGGGTTTGCAGGAAATCCGAGTGACAGGGGCTGCCTCCCCAAGGTCAGGGAAGGTATTTCTCGGACTTCCCCGAACAGGGAACACCTGTGACTGAAGGGAGCTTCGTGGAGTTGTCTCTCGAGCTCCCCCACGCACTGAGAATGGTTCCGGAATCCTGAGCGTGGGGAGGTTCCACCAACGGTCGGCAGCGCGTGGGTTCTAACGGGATGCCTGAGCTCGTCTCCCCTTAGAGTTTTCCTAATGTCTCTGGGCCAGGGAATGCTAGGGGGGGTTTGCAGGAAATCTCAGTGACAGAGGCTGCCTCCCCAAGGTCATGGAAGGTATTCCTCGGACTTCCCCGAACAGGGAACACCTGTGACTGAAGAGAGCTGCGTGGAGTTGTCTCTCCATCTCCCTCACGCACTGACAATGGTTCCGGAATACTGAGCGTGGGGAGGTTCCACCAACGGTCGGCAGTGCGTGGTTTCAAACGGGATGCCTGATCTCGTCTCCCCTGAGGGTTTTCCAATGTCTCTGTGCCAGGGAATGTTAAGGGGGTTTGCAGGAAATCCCAGTGACAGAGGCTGAATCCCCAAGTTCAGGGAATTTATTTCTCGGACTTCCCGAAACAGGGAACACCAGTGACTGAAGAGAGCTGCGTGGAGTTGTCTCTCGAGCTCCCCCACGCACTGACAATGGTTCCAGAATCCTGTGTGTGGGGAGGTTCCACCAACGGTCGGCAGCGCGTGGGTTCTAACGGGATGCCTGAGCTCGTCTCCCCTGAGGGTTTTCCTAATGTCTCTGTGCCAGGGAATGCTAGGGGGTGTTTGCAGGAAATCCGAGTTACAGGGGCTGCCTCCCCAAGGTCAGGGAAGGTATTTCTCGGACTTCCCCGAACAGGGAACACCTGTGACTGAAGAGAGCTGCGTGGAGTTGTCTCTCGAGCTCCCCCACGCACTGACAATGGTTCCGGAATCCTGGGCGTGGGGAGGTTCCACCAACGGTCGGCAGCGCGTGGGTTCTAACGGGATGCCTGAGCTCGTCTCCCCTTAGAGTTTTCCTAATGTCTCTGGGCCAGGGAATGCTAGGGGGGGTTTGCAGGAAATCCCAGTGACAGAGGCTGCCTCCCCAAGGTCAGGGAAGGTATTTTTCGGACTTCCCCGAACAGGGAACACGTGTGACTGAAGAGTGCCTCGTGCAGTTCTCTCTCGAGCTCCCCCACGCACTGACAATGTTTTCGGAATCCTGAGCGTGGGGAGGTTCCACCAACGGTCGGCAGCGCGTGGGTTCTAACGGGATGCCTGAGCTCGTCTCCCCTGAGGGTTTTCCTAATGTCTCTGTGCCAGGGAATGCTAGGGGTGGTTTGCAGGTAATCCCAGTGACAGAGGCTGCCTCCCCAAGATCAGGGAAGGTATTTCTCGGACTTCCCCGAACAGGGAACACCTGTGACTGAAGAGAGCTGCGTGGAGTTGTCTCTCTAGCTCCCCCACGCACTGACAATGGTTCCGGAATCCTGAGCGTGGGGAGGTTCCACCAACGGTCGGCAGCGCGTGGGTTCTAACGGGATGCCTGAGCTCGTCTCCCCTGAGGGTTTCCCTAATGTCTCTGTGCATGGGAATGCTAGGGGGGGTTTGCAGGACATCCCAGTGACAGAGGCTGCCTCCCCAAGGTCAGGGAAGGTATTTCCCGGACTTCCCCGAACAGGGAACACCTGTGACTGAAGAGAGCTGCGTGGAGTTGTCTCTCGAGTAACCCTTGCACTGCCAATGTTTCCGGAATCCTGAGCGAGGGGAGGTTCCACCAACGTTCGGCAGCGCGTGGCTTCTAACGGAATGCCTGAGCTCGTCTCCCCTGAGGATTTTCCTAATGTCTCTGTGCCAGGGAATGCTAGGGGAGGTTTGCAGGAAATCCGAGTGACAGGGGCTGCCTCCCCAAGGTCAGGGAATGTATTTCTCGGACTTCCCCGAACAGGGAACACCTGTGACTGAAGAGAGCTGCGTGGAGTTGTCTCTCGAGCTCCCCCACGCACTGACAATGGTTCCGGAATCCTGAGCGTGGGGAGGTTCCACCAACGGTCGGCAGCGCGTGGGTTCTAACGGGATGCCTGAGCTCGTCTCCCCTTAGAGTTTTCCTAATGTCTCTGGGCCAGGGAATGCTAGGGGGGGTTTGCAGGAAATCTCAGTGACAGAGGCTGCCTCCCCAAGGTCAGGGAAGGTATTTCTCGGACTTCCCCGAAAAGGGAAGACGTGTGACTGAAGTGTGCTACGTGCAGTTGTCTCTCGAGCTCCCCCACGCACTGACAATGGTTCCGGAATCCTGAGCGTGGGGAGGTTCCACCAACGGTCGGCAGCGCGTGGGTTCTAACGGGATGCCTGAGCTCGTCTCCCCTGAGGGTTTTCCTAATGTCTCTTTGCCAGGGAATGCTAGGGGTGGTTTGCAGGGAATCCCAGTGACAGAGGCTGCCTCCCCAAGGTCATGGAAGGTATTCCTCGGACTTCCCCGAACAGGGAACACCTGTGACTGAAGAGAGCTGCGTGGAGTTGTCTCTCCAGCTCCCTCACGCACTGACAATGGTTCCGGAATACTGAGCGTGGGGAGGTTCCACCAACTGTCGTCAGCCTAGGGTTCTAACGGGATGCCTGAGCTCGTCTCCCCTGAGGGTTTCCCTAATGTCTCTGTGCCAGGGAATGCTATTGGGGGTTTGCAGGAAATCCCAGTGGCAGAGGCTGCCTCCCCAAGGTCAGGGAAGGTATTTCCCGGACTTCCCCGAACAGGGAACACCTGTGACTGTAGAGAGCTGCGTGGAGTTGTCTCTCGAGCTCCCCCACGCACTGACAATGGTTCCGGAATCCTGAGCGTGGGGAGGTTCCACCAACGGTCGGCAGCGCGTGGGTTCTAACGGGATGCCTGAGCTCGTCTCCCCTGAGGGTTTCCCTAATGTCTCTGTGTCAGGGAATGCTAGGGGGGGTTTGCAGGAAATCCCAGTGACAGAGGCTGCCTCCCCAAGGTCAGGGAAGGTATTTCTCGGACTTCCCCGAACAGGGAACACCTGTGACTGAAGAGAGCTGCGTGGAGTTGTCTCTCGATCTCCCCCACGCACTGACAATGGTTCCGGAATCCTGAGCGTGGGGAGGTTCCACCAACGGTCGGCAGCGCGTGGGTTCTAACGGGATGCCTGAGCTCGTCTCCCCTGAGGGTTTCCCTAATGTCTCTGTGCCAGGGAATGCTAGGGGGGGTTTGCAGGAAATCCCAGTGACAGAGGCTGCCACCCCAAGGTCAGGGAAGGTATTTCTCGGACTTCCCCGAACAGGGAACACCTGTGACTGAAGAGAGCTGCGTGGAGTTGTCTCTCGAGCTCCCCCACGCACTGACAATGGTTCCGGAATCCTGAGCGTGGGGAGGTTCCACCAACGGTCGGCAGCGCGTGGGTTCTAACGGGATGCCTGAGCTCGTCTCCCCTGAGGGTTTCCCTAATGTTTCTGTGTCAGGGAATGCTAGGGGGGTTTTGCAGGAAATCCCAGTGACAGAGGCTGCCTCCCCAAGGTCAGGGAAGGTATTTCTCGGACTTCCCCGAACAGGGAACACCTGTGACTGAAGAGAGCTGCGTGGAGTTGTCTCTCGAGATCCCCCACGCACTGACAATGGTTCCGGAATCCTGAGCGTGGGGAGGTTCCACCAACGGTCGGCAGCGCGTGGGTTCTAACGGGATGCCTGAGCTCGTCTCCCCTGAGGGTTTCCCTAATGTCTCTGTGCCAGGGAATGCTAGGGGGGTTTGCAGGAAATCCTAGTGACCGAGGCTGCCTTCCAAAGGTCAGGGAAGGTATTTCTCGGACTTCCCCGTAGAGGGAACACCTGTGATTGAAGAGAGCTGCGTGGAGTTGTCTCTCGAGCTCCCCCACGCACTGACAATGGTTCTGGAATCCTGAGCGTGGGGAGGTTCCACCAACGGTCGGCAGCGCGTGGGTTCTAACGGAATGCCTGAGCTCGTCTCCCCTGAGGGTTTTCCTAATATCTCTGTGCCAGGGAATGCTAGGGGGGATTTGCAGGAAATCCCAGTGACAGAGGCTGCCTCCCCAAGGTCAGGGAAGGTATTTCTCGGACTTCCCCGAACAGGGAACACCTGTGACTGAAGAGAGCTGCGTGGAGTTGTCTCTCGAGCTCCCCCACGCACTGACAATGTTTCCGGATTCCTGACCGTGGGGAGGTTCCACCAACGATCGGCAGCGCGTGGGTTCTACAGGATGCCTGAGCTCGTATCCCCTAAGTGTTTCCCTAATATCTATGTGCCAGGGAATGCTAACGGGGGTTTGCAGGAAATCCCAGTGACAGAGGCTGCCTCCCCAAGTTCAGGGAAGGTATTTCTCGGGCTTCCCCGAACAGGGAACTCCTGTGACTGAAGAGAGCTGCGTGGAGTTGTCTCTCGAGCTCCCCCACGCAGTGACAATGGTTCCGGAATCCTGAGCGTGGGTAGGTTCCACCAAAGGTCGGCAGCGCGTGGGTTCTAACGGGATGCCTGAGCTCGTCTCCCCTGAGGGTTTCCCTAATGTCCCTGTGCCAGGGAATGTTAGGGGGGGTTTGCAGGAAATCCCAGTGACAGAGGCTGCCTCCTCAAAGTCAGGGAAGGTATTTCTCGGACTTCCCCGAACAGGGAACACCTGTGACTGAAGAGAGCTGCGTGGAGTTGTCTCTCGAGCTCCCCCACGCACTGACAATGGTTCCGGAATCCTGAGCGTTGGGAGGTTCCACCAACGGTCGTCAGCCTAGGGTTCTAACGGGATGCCTGAGCTCGTCTCCCCTGAGGGTTTCCCTAATGTCTCTGTGCCAGGGAATGCTATTGGGGGTTTGCAGGAAATCCCAGTGGCAGAGGCTGCCTCCCCAAGGTCAGGGAAGGTATTTCCCGGACTTCCCCGAACAGGGAACACCTGTGACTGTAGAGAGCTGCGTGGAGTTGTCTCTCGAGCTCCCCCACGCACTGACAATGGTTCCGGAATCCTGAGCGTGGGGAGGTTCCACCAACGGTCGGCAGCGCGTGGGTTCTAACGGGATGCCTGAGCTCGTCTCCCCTGAGGGTTTCCCTAATGTCTCTGTGTCAGGGAATGCTAGGGGGGGTTTGCAGGAAATCCCAGTGACAGAGGCTGCCTCCCCAAGGTCAGGGAAGGTATTTCTCGGACTTCCCCGAACAGGGAACACCTGTGACTGAAGAGAGCTGCGTGGAGTTGTCTCTCGAGCTCCCCCACGCACTGACAATGGTTCCGGAATCCTGAGCGTGGGGAGGTTCCACCAACGGTCGGCAGCGCGTGGGTTCTAACGGGATGCCTGAGCTCGTCTCCCCTGAGGGTTTCCCTAATGTCTCTGTGCCAGGGAATGCTAGGGGGGGTTTGCAGGAAATCCCAGTGACAGAGGCTGCCACCCCAAGGTCAGGGAAGGTATTTCTCGGACTTCCCCGAACAGGGAACACCTGTGACTGAAGAGAGCTGCGTGGAGTTGTCTCTCGAGCTCCCCCACGCACTGACAATGGTTCCGGAATCCTGAGCGTGGGGAGGTTCCACCAACGGTCGGCAGCGCGTGGGTTCTAACTGGATGCCTGAGCTCGTCTCCCCTGAGGGTTTTCCTAATGTCTCTGTGCCAGGGAATGCTAGCGCGGGTTTGCAGGAAATCCCAGTGAAAGAGGCTGCCTCCCAAAGGTCAGGGAAGCTATTTCCCGGACTTCCCCGAACAGGGAACACCTGTGACTGAAGAGAGCTGCGTGGAGTTGTCTCTCGAGCTCCCCCACGCACTGACAATGGTTCCGGAATCCTGAGCGTGGGGAGGTTCCACCAACGGTCGGCAGCGCGTGGGTTCTAACGGGATGCCTGAGCTCGTCTCCCCTGAGTGTTTCCCTAATGTCTCTGTGCCAGGGAATGCTGGGGGGGGTTTGTAGGAAATCCCAGTGACAGAGGCTGCTTCCCCAAGGTCAGGGAAGGTATTTCTCGGACTTCCCCGAACAGGGAACACCTGTGACTGAAGAGAGCTGCGTGGAGTTGTCTCTCGTGCTCCCCCACGCACTGACAATTTTTCCGGAATCCTGAGCGTGGGGAGGTTCCACCAACTGTCGTCAGCCTAGGGTTCTAACGGAATGCCTGAGCTCGTCTCCCCTGAGGGTTTCCCTAATGTCTCTCTGCCAGGGAATGCTAGGGGGGGTTTGCAGGAAATCCCAGTGACAGAGGCTGCCTCCCCAATGTCAGGGAAGGTATTTCTCGGACTTCCCCGAACAGGGAACACCTGTGACAGAAGAGAGCTGCTTGGAGTTGTCTCTCGAGCTCCCCCACGCACTGACAATGGTTCCGGAATCCTGAGCGTGGGGAAGTTCCACCAACGGTCGGCAGCGCGTGGGTTCTAACGGGATGCCTGAGCTCGTCTCCCCTGAGGGTTTCCCTAATGTCTCTGTGCCAGGGAATGCTAGGGGGGGTTTGCAGGAAATCCCAGTGACAGAGGCTGCCTCCCGAAGGTCACGGAAGGTATTTTTCGGACTTCCCCGAACAGGGAACACCTGTGACTGAAGAGAGCTGCGTGGAGTTGTCTCTCGAGCTCCCCCACGCACTGACAATAGTTCCGGAATCCTGAGCGTGGGGAGGTTCCACCAACGGTCGGCAGCGCCTGGGTTCTAACGGGATGCATGAGCTCGTCTCCCCTGAGTGTTTCCCTAATGTCTTTGGGCCAGGGAATGCTAGGGGGGGTTTGCAAGAAATCCCAGTGACAGAGGCTGCCTCCCCAAGGTCAGTGAAGGTATTTCTCGGACTTCCCCGAACAGGGAACACCTGTGACTGAAGAGAGCTGCGTGGAGTTTTCTCTCGAGTTCTCCCACGTACTGACAATGGTTCCGGAATCCTGAGCGTGGGGACGTTCCATCATCGGTCGGCAGCGCGTGGGTTCTAACGAGATGCCTGAGCTCGTCTCCCCTGAGGGTTTCCCTAATGTCTCTGTGCCAGGGAATGCTAGGGGGGGTTTGCAGGCTATCCCAGTCACAGAGGCTGCCTCCCCAAGGTCAGGGAAGGTATTTCTCGGACTTCCCCGAACAGGGAACACCTGTGACTGAAGAGAGATGCGTGGAGTTGTCTCTCGAGCTCCCCCACGCACTGACAATTGTTCCGGAATCCTGAGCGTGGGGAGGTTCCACCAACGGTCGGCAGCGCGTGGGTTCTAACGGGATGCCTGAGCTCGTCTCCCCTGAGGGTTTTCCTAATGTCTCTGTGCCAGGGAATGCTAGGGGTGGTTTGCAGGAAATCCCAGTGACAGAGGCTGCCTCCACAAGGTCAGGGAAGGTTTTTCTCGGACTTCCCCCAAAAGGGAACACCTGTGACTTAAGAGAGCTACGTGGAGTTGTCTCTCGAGCTCCCCCACGCACTGACAATGGTTCCGGAATCCTGAGCGTGGGGAGGTTCCACCAACGGTCGGCAGCGCGTGGGTTCTAACGGGATGCCTGAGCTCGTCTCCCCTGAGGGTTTTCCTAATGTCTCTGTGCCAGGGAATGCTAGGGGTGGATTGCAGGAAATCCCAGTGACAGAGGCTGCCTCCCCAAGATCAGGGAAGTTATTTCTTGGACTTCCCCGAACAGGGAACACTTGTGACTGAAGAGAGCTGCGTGGAGTTGTCTCTCGAGCTCCCCCACGCACTGACAATGGTTCCGGAATCCTGAGCGTGGGGAGGTTCCACCAACGGTCGGCAGCGCGTGGGTTCTAACGGGATGCCTGAGCTCGTCTCCCCTGAGGGTTTCCCTAATTTCTCTGTGCCAGGGAATGCTAGGGGGGGTTTGCAGGAAATCCCAGTGACAGAGGCTGCCTCCCCAAGTTCAGGGAAGGTATTTCTCGGACTTCCCCGAACAGGGAACACCTGTGACTGAAGAGAGCTGCGTGGAGTTGTCTCTCGAGTTCCCCATGCACTGCCAATTGTTCCGGAATCCTGAGCGAGGGGAGGTTCCACCAACGTTCGGCAGCGCGTGGGTTCTAACGGGATGCCTGAGCTCGTCTCCCCTGAGGGTTTTCCTAATGTCTCTGGGCCAGGGAATGCTAGGGGGGGTTTGCAGGAAATCCCAGTGACAGAGGCTGCCTCCCCAAGGTCAGGGAAGGTATTTCTCGGACTTCCCCGAACAGGGAAGACGTGTGACTGAAGTGTGCTACGTGCAGTTGTCTCTCGAGCTCCCCCACGCACTGACAATGGTTCCGGAATCCTGAGCGTGGGGAGGTTCCACCAACGGTCGGCAGCGCGTGGGTTCTAACGTGATGCCTGAGCTCGTCTCCCCTGAGGGTTTTCCTAATGTCTCTGTGCCAGGGAATGCTAGGGGTGGTTTGCAGGAAATCCCAGTGACAGAGGCTGCCTCCCCAAAGTCATGGAAGGTAATTCTTGGACTTCCCCTAACAGGGAACACCTGTGAGTGAAGAGAGCTGCGTGGAGTTGTCTCTCCAGCTCCCTCACGCACTGACAATGGTTCCGGAATACTGAGCGTGGGGAGGTTCCACCAACGGTCGGCAGTGCGTGGTTTCAAACGGGATGCCTGATCTCGTCTCCCCTGAGGGTTTTCCAATGTCTCTGTGCCAGGGAATGTTAAGGGGGTTTGCAGGAAATCCCAGTGACAGAGACTGAATCCCCAAATTCAGGGAATTTATTCCTCGGAATTCCCGAAACGGGGAACACCATTGAATGAAGAGAGCTGCGTGGAGTTGTCTCTCGAGCTCCCCCACTCACTGACAATGGTTCCGGAATCCTGAGCGAGGGGAGGTTCCACCTTCGGTCGGCAGCGCGTGGGTTCTAATGGGATGCCTGAGCTCGTTTCCCCTGAGGGTTTTCCTAATGTCTCTGTGCCAGGGAATGCTAGGGGGGGGTTTGCAGGAAATCCCAGTGACAGAGACTGCCTCCCCAAGTTCAGGGAAGTTATTTCTTGGACTTCCCCGAACAGGGAACACGTGTGACTGAAGAGTGCTACGTGCAGATCTCTCTCGAGCTCCCCCACGCACTGACAATGTTTCCGGAATCCTGAGCGTGGGGAGGTTCCACCAACGGTCGGCAGTGCGTGGGTTCTAACGGGATGCCTGAACTCGTCTCCCCTGAGGGTTTCCCTAATGTCTCTGTGCCAGGGAATGCTAGGGGGGGTTTGCAGGACATCCCAGTGACAGAGGCTGCCTCCCCAAGGTCAGGGAAGGTATATCTCGGACTTCCCCGAACAGGGAACACCTGTGACTGAAGAGAGCTGCGTGGAGTTGTCTCTCCAGCTCCCCCAAGCATTGACAATGGTTCCGGAATCCTGAGCGTGGGGAGGTTCCACCAACGGTCGGCAGCGCGTGGTTTCTAACGGGATGCCTGATCTCGTCTCCCCTGAGGGTTTTCCAGTGTCTCTGAGCCAGGGAATGCTAGGGGGTGCTTGCAGAAAATCCCAGTGACAGAGGTTGCCTCGCCAAGGTCAGGGAAGGTATTTCTCGGAGTTCCCCGAAAAGGGAACACCTGTGACTGAAGAGAGCTGCGTGGAGTTGTCTCTCTAGCTCCCCCACGCACTGACAATGGTTCCGGAATCCTGAGCGTGGGGATGTTCCACCAACGGTCGGCAGCGCGTGGGTTCTAACGGGATGCCTGAGCTCGTCTCCCCTGAGGGTTTCCCTAATGTCTCTGTGCCAGGGAATGCTAGGGGGGGTTTGCAGGAAATCCCAGTGACAGAGGCTGCCTCCCCAAGGTCAGGGAAGGTATTTCTCGGACTTCCCCGAACAGGGAACACCTGTGACTGAAGAGAGCTGCGTGGAGTTGTCTCTCGAGTTCCCCATGCACTGCCAATGGTTCCGGAATCCTGAGCGAGGGGAGGTTCCACCAACGTTCGGCAGCGCGTGGGTTCTAACGGGATGCCTGAGCTCGTCTCCCCTGAGGGTTTTCCTAATGTCTCTGTGCCAGGGAATGCTAGGGGGTGTTTGCAGGAAATCCGAGTGACAGGGGCTGCCTCCCCAAGGTCAGGGATGGTATTTCTCGGACTTCCCCGAACAGGGAACACCTGTGACTGAAGAGAGCTGCGTGGAGTTGTCTCTCGAGCTCCCCCACGCACTGAAAATGGTTCCGGAATCCTGAGCTTGGGGAGGTTCCACCAACGGTCGGCAGCGCGTGGGTTCTAACGGGATGCCTGAGCTCGTCTCCCCTTAGTGTTTTCATAATGTCTCTGGGCCAGGGAATGCTAGGGGGGGTTTGCAGGAAATCCCAGTGACAGAGGCTGCCTCCCCAAGGTCAGGGAAGGTATTTCTCGGACTTCCCCGAACAGGGAAGACGTGTGACTGAAGTGTGCTACGTGCAGTTGTCTCTCGAGCTCCCCCACGCACTGACAATGGTTCCGGAATCCTGAGCGTGGGGAGGTTCCACCAACGGTCGGCAGCGCGTGGGTTCTAACGTGATGCCTGAGCTCGTCTCCCCTGAGGGTTTTCCTAATGTCTCTGTGCCAGGGAATGCTAGGGGTGGTTTGCAGGAATTCCCAGTGACAGAGGCTGCCTCCCCAAGGTCATGGAAAGTATTTCTCGGACTTCCCCGAACAGGGAACACCTGTGACTGAAGAGAGCTGCGTGGAGTTGTCTCTCCAGCTCCCTCACGCACTGACAATGGTTCCGGAATACTGAGCGTGGGGAGGTTCCACCAACGGTCGGCAGTGCGTGGTTTCAACGGGATGCCTGATCTCGTCTCCCCTGAGGGTTTTCCAATGTCTCTGTGCCAGGGAATGTTAAGGGGGTTTGCAGGAAATCCCAGTGACAGAGGCTGAATCCCCAAATTCAGGGAATTTATTTCTCGGACTTCCCGAAACGGGGAACACCATTGAATGAAGAGAGCTGCGTGGAGTTGTCTCTCGAGCTCCCCCACTCACTGACAATGGTTCCGGAATCCTGAGCGAGGGGAGGTTCCACCTACGGTCGGCAGCGCGTGGGTTCTAATGGGATGACTGAGCTCGTTTCCCCTGAGGGTTTTCCTAATGTCTCTGTGCCAGGGAATGCTAGGGGGGGTTTGCAGGAAATCCCAGTGACAGAGGCTGCCTCCCCAAGTTGAGGGAAGTTATTTCTTGGACTTCCCCGAACAGGGAACACCTGTGACTGAAGAGAGCTGCGTGGAGTTGTCTCTCGAGCTCCCCCACGCACTGACAATGGTTCCGGAATCCTGAGTGTGGGGAGGTTCCACCAACGGTCGGCAGCGCGTGGGTTCTAACGGGATGCCTGAGCTCGTCTCCCCTGAGGGTTTTCCTAATGTCTCTGTGCCAGGGAATGCTAGGGGGTGTTTGCAGGAAATCCGAGTGACAGGGGCTGCCTCCCCAAGGTCAGGGAAGGTATTTTTCGGACTTCCCCGAACAGGGAACACCTGTGACTGAAGAGAGCTGCGTGGAGTTGTCTCTCGAGCTCCCCCACGCACTGACAATGGTTCCGGAATCCTGAGCGTGGGGAGGTTCCACCAACGGTCGGCAGCGCGTGGGTTCTAACGGGATGCCTGAGCTCGTCTCCCCTTAGAGTTTTCCTAATGTCTCTGGGCCAGGGAATGCTAGGGGGGGTTTGCAGGAAATCCCAGTGACAGAGGCTGCCTCCCCAAGGTCAGGGAATGTATTTCTCGGACTTCCCCGAACAGGGAACACGTGTGACTGAAGAGTGCTACGTGCAGTTCTCTCTCGAGCTCCCCCACGCACTGACAATGTTTCCGGAATCCTGAGCGTGGGGAGGTTCCACCAACGGTCGGCAGCGCGTGGGTTCTAACGGGATGCCTGAACTCGTCTCCCCTGAGGATTTTCCTAATGTCTCTGTGCCAGGGAATGCTAGGGGTGGTTTGCAGGAAATCCGAGTGACAGAGGTTGCCTCCCCAAGGTCAGGGAAGGTATTTCTCGGACTTCCCCCAAAAGGGAACACCTGTGACTGAAGAGAGCTACATGGAGTTGTCTCTCGAGCTCCCCCACGCACTGACAATGGTTCCGGAATCCTGAGCGTGGGGAGGTTCCACCAACGGTCGGCAGCGCGTGGGTTCTAACGGGATGCCTGAGCTCGTCTCCCCTGAGGGTTTTCCTAATGTCTCTGTGCCAGGGAATGCTAGGGGTGGTTTGCAGGAAATCCCAGTGACAGAGGCTGCCACCCCAAGATCAGGGAAGGTATTTCTCGGACTTCCCCTAACAGGGAACACCTGTGACTGAAGAGAGCTGCGTGGAGTTGTCTCTCGAGCTCCCCCACGCACTGACAATGGTTCCGGAATCCTGAGCGTGGGGAGGTTCCACCAACGGTCGGCAGCGCGTGGGTTCTAACGGGATGCCTGAGCTCGTCTCCCCTGAGGGTTTCCCTAATGTCTCTGTGCCTGGGAATGCTAGGGGGGGTTTGCAGGACATCCCAGTGACAGAGGCTGCCTCCCCAAGGTCAGGGAAGGTATTTCTCGGACTTCCCCGAACAGGGAACACCTGTGACTGAAGAGAGCTGCGTGGAGTTGTCTCTCCAGCTCCCCCACGCACTGACAATTGTTCCGGAATCCTGAGCGTGGGGAGGTTCCACCAACGGTCGGCAGCGCGTGGTTTCTAACGGGATGCCTGATCTCATCTCCCCTGAGGGTTTTCCAATGTCTCTGTGCCAGGGAATGCTAGGGGGTGCTTGCAGAAAATTCCAGTGACAGAGGCTGCCTCGCCAAGGTCATGGAAGATATTTCTCAGAGTTCCGCGAACAGGGAACACCTGTGACTGGAGAGAGCTGCGTGGAGTTGTCTCTCGAGCTCCCCCACGCACTGACAATGGTTCCGGAATCCTGAGCGTGGGGAGGTTCCACCAACGGTCGGCAGCGCGTGGGGTCTAACGGGATGCCTGAGCTCGTCTCCCCTGAAGGTTTCCCTAATGTCTCTGTGCCAGGGAATGCTAGGGGTTGCTTGCAGTAAATCCCAGTGACAGAGGCTGACTCCCCAAGGTCAGGGAAGGTATTTCTCGGACTTCCCCCAACAGGGAACACCTGTGACTGAAGAGAGCTGCGTGGAGTTTTCTCTCGAGTTCCCCCACGCACTGACAATGTTTCCGGAATCCTGAGCGTGGGGAGGTTCCACCAACGGTCGGCAGCGCGTGGGTTCTAACGGGATGCCTGAGCTCGTCTCCCCTGAGGGTTTCCCTAATGTCTCTGTGCCAGGGAATGCTCGGGGGGGTTTGCAGGAAATCCCAGTGACAGAGGCTGCCTCCCCAAGGTCAGGGAATGTATTTCCCGGACTTCCCCGAACAGGGAACACCTGTGACTGAAGAGAGAGGCGTGGAGTTGTCTCTCGAGCTCCCCCACGCACTGACAATGGTTCCGGAATACTGAGCGTGGGGAGGTTCCACCAACGGTCGGCAGCGCCTGGGTTCTAACGGGATGCCTGAGCTCGTCTCCCCTGAGGGTTTCCCTAATGTCTTTGGGCCAGGGAATGCTAAGGGGGGTTTGCAAGAAATCCCAGTGACAGAGGCTGCCTCCCCAAGGTCAGGGAAATTATTTCTCGGACTTCCCCGAACAGGGAACCCCTGTGACTGAAGAGAGCTGCGTGGAGTTGTCTCTCGAGTTCTCCCACGTACTGACAATGGTTCCGGAATCCTGAGCGTGGGGACGTTCCATCATCGGTCGGCAGCGCGTGGGTTCTAACGAGATGCCTGAGCTCGGCTCCCCTGAGGGTTTCCCTAAAGTCTCTGTGCCTGGGAATGCTAGGGGGGGTTTGCAGGCTATCCCAGTCACAGAGGCTGCCACCCCAAGGTCAGGGAATGTATTTCTCGGACTTCCCCGAACAGGGAACACCTGTGACTGAAGAGAGCTGCGTGGAGTTGTCTCTCGAGCTCCCCCACGCACTGACAATGGTTCCGGAATCCTGAGCGTGGGGAGGTTCCACCAACGGTCGGCAGCGCGTGGGTTCGAACGGGATGCCTGAGCTCGTCTCCCCTGAAGGTTTCCCTAATGTCTCTGGGCCAGGGAATGCTAGGGGGGGTTTGCAGGAAATCTCAGTGACAGAGGCTGCCTCCCCAAGGTCAGGGAAGGTATTTCTCGGACTTCCCCGAACATGGAACACCTGTGACTGAAGTGTGCTACGTGCAGTTGTCTCTCGAGCTCCCCCACGCACTGACAATGGTTCCGGAATCCTGAGCGTGGGGAGGTTCCACCAACGGTCGGCAGCGCGTGGGTTCTAACGTGATTCCTGAGCTCGTCTCCCCTGAGGGTTTTCCTAATGTCTCTGTGCCAGGGAATGCTAGGGGTGGTTTGCAGGAAATCCCAGTGACAGAGGCTGCCTCCCCAAGGTCATGGAAGGTATTCCTCGGACTTCCCCGAACAGGGAACACCTGTGACTGAAGAGAGCTGCGTGGAGTTGTCTCTCCATCTCCCTCACGCACTGACAATGGTTCCGGAATACTGAGCGTGGGGAGGTTCCACCAACGGTCGGCAGTGCGTGGTTTCAAACGGGATGCCTGATCTCGTCTCCCCTGAGGGTTTTCCAATGTCTCTGTGCCAGGGAATGTTAAGGGGGTTTGCAGGAAATCCCAGTGACAGAGGCTGCCTCCCCAAGGTCAGGGAAGGTATTTTTCGGACTTCCCCGAACAGGGAACACGTGTGACTGAAGAGTGCTACGTGCAGTTCTCTCTCGAGCTCCCCCACGCACTGACAATGTTTTCGGAATCCTGAGCGTGGGGAGGTTCCACCAACGGTCGGCAGCGCGTGGGTTCTAACGGGATGCCTGAGCTCGTCTCCCCTGAGGGTTTTCCTAATGTCTCTGTGCCAGGGAATGCTAGGGGTGGTTTGCAGGTAATCCCAGTGACAGAGGCTGCCTCCCCAAGATCAGGGAAGGTATTTCTCGGACTTCCCCGAACAGGGAACACCTGTGACTGAAGAGAGCTGCGTGGAGTTGTCTCTCGAGCTCCCCCACGCACTGACAATGGTTCCGGAATCCTGAGCGTGGGGAGGTTCCACCAACGGTCGGCAGCGCGTGGGTTCTAACGGGATGCCTGAGCTCGTCTCCCCTGAGGGTTTCCCTAATGTCTCTGTGCCTGGGAATGCTAGGGGGGGTTTGCAGGACATCCCAGTGACAGAGGCTGCCTCCCCAAGGTCAGGGAAGGTATTTCCCGGACTTCCCCGAACAGGGAACACCTGTGACTGAAGAGAGCTGCGTGGAGTTGTCTCTCGAGTAACCCTTGCACTGCCAATGTTTCCGGAATCCTGAGCGAGGGGAGGTTCCACCAACGTTCGGCAGCGCGTGGGTTCTAACGGAATGCCTGAGCTCGTCTCCCCTGAGGATTTTCCTAATGTCTCTGTGCCAGGGAATGCTAGGGGGGGTTTGCAGGAAATCCGAGTGACAGGGGCTGCCTCCCCAAGGTCAGGGAATGTATTTCTCGGACTTCCCCGAACAGGGAACACCTGTGACTGAAGAGAGTTGCGTGGAGTTGTCTCTCGAGCTCCCCCACGCACTGACAATGGTTCCGGAATCCTGAGCGTGGGGAGGTTCCACCAACGGTCGGCAGCGCGTGGGTTCTAACGGGATGCCTGAGCTCGTCTCCCCTTAGAGTTTTCCTAATGTCTCTGGGCCAGGGAATGCTAGGGGGGGTTTGCAGGAAATCTCAGTGACAGAGGCTGCCTCCCCAAGGTCAGGGAAGGTATTTCTCGGACTTCCCCTGACAGGGAACACCTGTGACTGAAGAGAGCTGCGTGGAGTTTTCTCTCGAGATCCCCCACGCACTGACAATGGTTCCGGAATCTTGAGCGTGGGGAGGTTCCACCAACGGTCGGCAGCGCATGGGTTCTACCGGGATGCCTGAGCTCGTCTAACCTGAGGGTTTTCCTAATATCTCTGTGCCAGGGAATGCTAGGGGGGGTTTGCAGGAAATCCCAGTGACAGAGGCTGCCTCCCCAAGGTCAGGGAAGGTATTTCTAGAACTTTCCCGAACAGGGAACACCTGTGACTGAAGAGAGCTGCGTGGAGTTGTCTCTCGAGCTCCCCCTCGCACTGACAATGGTTCCAGAATCCTGAGCGTGGGGAGGTTCCACCAACGGTCGGCAACGCTTGGGTTCTAACGGGATGCCTGGGCTCGTCTCCCCTGAGGGTTTCCCTAATATCTCTGTGCCAGGGAATGCTAGGGGGGGTTTGCAGGAAATCCCAGTGACAGAGGCTGCCTCCCCACGGTCAGGGAAGGTATTTCTCGGACTTCCCCGAACAGGGAACACCTGTGACTGAAGAGAGCTGCGTGGAGCTGTCTCTCGAGCTCCCCCACGCACTGACAATGGTTCCGGAATCCTGAGCGTGGGGAGGTTCCACCAACGGTCGGCAGCGCGTGGTTTCAAACGGGATGCCTGAGCTCGACTGCCCTGAGGGTTTTCCTAATGTCTCTGAGCCAGGGAATGCTAGGGGGGGTTTGCAGGAAATCCCAGTGTCAGAGGCTGCCTCCCAAAGTTCAGGGAAGGTATTTCTTGGAATTCCCCGAACAGGGAACACCTGTGACTGAAGAGAGCTGCGTGGAGTTGTCTCTCGAGCTCCCCCACGCACTGACAATGGTTCCGGAATCCTGAGCGTGGGGAGGTTCCACCAACGGTCGGCAGCGCGTGGGTTCTAACGGGATGCCTAAGCTCGTCTCCCCTGAGGGTTTCCCTAATGTCTCTGTGCCAGGGAATGCTAGGGGGGTTTTGCAGGAAATCCCAGTGACAGAGGCTGCCTCCCCAAGGTCAGGGAAGGTATTTCTCGGACTTCCCCGAACAGGGAACACCTGTGACTGAAGAGAGCTGCGTGGAGTTGTCTCTCGAGCTCCCCCACCCACTGACAATGGTTCCGGAATACTGAGGGTGGGGAGGTTCCACCAACGGTCGGCAGGGCGTGGGTTCTAACGGGATGCCTGAGCTCGTCTCCCCTGAAGGTTTCCCTAATGTCTCTGTGCCAGGGAATGCTAGGGGGGGTTTGCAGGAAATCCCAGTGACAGAGGCTGCCTCCCCAAGGTCAGGGAAGGTATTTCTCGGACTTCCCCGAACAGGGAACACCTGTGACTGAAGAGAGTTGCGTGGAGTTGTCTCTCGAGTTCCCCATGCACTGACAATGGTTCCGGAATCCTGAGCAAGTGGAGGTTCCACCTACGGTCGGCAGCGCGTGGGTTCTAACGGGATGCCTGAGCTCGTCTCCCCTGAAAGTTTCCCTAATGTCTCTGTGCCAGGGAATGCTAGGGGGTGTTTGCAGGAAATCCGAGTGACAGGGGCTTCCTCCCCAAGGTCAATGAAGGTATTTCTCGGACTTCCCCAAACAGGGAACAACTGTGACTGAAGAAAGCTGCGTGGAGTTGTCTCTCGAGCTCCCCCACGCACTGACAATGGTTCCGGAATCCTGAGCGTGGGGAGGTTCCACCAACGGTCGGCAGCGCGTGGGTTATAACGGGATGCCTGAGCTCGTCTCCCCTGAGGGTTTCCCTAATGTCTCTGTGCCAGGGAATGTTAGGGGGGGTTTGCAGGACATCCCAGTGACAGAGGCTGCCTCCCCAAGGTCAGGGAAGGTATTTCTCGGACTTCCCCGAACAGGGAACACCTGTGACTGAAGAGAGCTGCGTGGAGTTGTCTCTCGAGCTCCCCCTCGCACTGACAATGGTTCCAGAATCCTGAGCGTGGGGAGGTTCCACCAACGGTCGGCAGCGCGTGGGTTCTAACGGGATGCCTGAGCTCGTCTCCCCTGAGTGTTTCCCTAATGTCTCTGTGCCAGGGAATGCTAGGGGGGGTTTGCAGGACATCCCAGTGACAGAGGCTGCCTCCCCAAGGTCAGGGAAGGTATTTCTCGGACTTCCCCGAACAGGGAACACCTGTGACTGAAGAGAGCTGCGTGGAGTTCTCTCTCGAGCTCCCCCACGCATTGACAATGTTTCCGGAATCCTGAGCGTGGGGAGGTTCCACCAACGGTCGGCAGCGCGTGGGTTCTAACGGGATGCCTGAGCTCTTCACCCTGAGGGTTTTCCTAATGTCTCTGAGCCAGGGAATGCTAGGGGGGGATTGCAGGAAATCCCAGTGACAGAGGCTGCCTCCCCACGGTCAGGGAATGTATTTCTCGGACTTCCCCGAACAGGGATCACCTGTGACTTAAGAGAGCTGCGTGGAGTTGTCTCTCAAGTTCCCCCACGCACTGACAATTGTTCCGGAATCCTGAGCGTGGGGAGGTTCCACCAACGGTCGGCAGCGCGTGGGTTCTAACGGGATGCCTGAGCTAGTCTCCCCTGAGTGTTTTCCTAATATCTCTGTGCCAGGGAATGCTAGGGGGGGTTTGCAGGAAATCCCAGTGACAGAGGCTGCCTCCCCAAAGTCAGGGAAGGTATTTCTCGGACTTCCCCGAACAGGGAACCCCTGTGACTGAAGAGAGCTGCGTGGAGTTGTCTCTCGAGCTCCCCCACGCACTGACAATGGTTCCGGAATCCTGAGCGTGGGGAGGTTCCACCAACGGTCGGCAGCGCGTGGGTTCTAACGGGATGCCTGAGCTCCTCTCCCCTGAGTGTTTTCCTAATGTCTCTGTGCCAGGGAATGCTAGGGGGGGTTTGCAGGAAATCCCAGTGACAGAGGCTGCCTCCCCAAGGTCAGGGAAGGTATTTCTCGGACTTCCCCGAACAGGGAACCCCTGTGACTGAAGAGAGCTGCGTGGAGTTGTCTCTCGAGCTCCCCCAAGCACTGACAATGGTTCCGGAATCCTGAGCGTGGGGAGGTTCCACCAACGGTCGGCAGCGCGTGGGTTCTAACGGGATGCCTGAGCTCGTCTCCCCTGAGGGTTTCCCTAATGTCTCTGTGCCAGGGAATGCTAGGGGGGGTTTGCAGGACATCCCAGTGACAGAGGCTGCCTCCCCAAGGTCAGGGAAGGTATTTCTCGGACTTCCCCGAACAGGGAACACCTGTGAATGAAGAGAGCTGCGTGGAGTTGTCTCTCGAGCTCCCCCACGCATTGACAATGTTTCCGGAATCCTGAGCGTGGGGAGGTTCCACCAACGGTCGGCAGCGCGTGGGTTCTAACGGGATGCCTGATTTCTTCACCCTGAGGGTTTTCCTAATGTCTCTGAGCCAGGGAATGCTAGGGGGGGATTGCAGGAAATCCCAGTGACAGAGGCTGCCTCCCCAAGGTCAGGGAAGGTATTTCCCGGACTTCCCCGAACAGGGAACACCTGTGACTGAAGAGAGCTGCGTGGAGTTGTCTCTCGAGCTCCCCCACGCACTGACAATGGTTCCGGAATCCTGAGCGTGGGGAGGTTCCACCAACGGTCGGCAGCGCGTGGGTTCTAACGGGATGCCTGAGCTCGTCTCCCCTGAGGGTTTCCCTAATGTCTCTGTGCCTGGGAATGCTAGGGGGGGTTTGCAGGACATCCCAGTGACAGAGGCTGCCTCCCCAAGGTCAGGGAAGGTATTTCCCGGACTTCCCCGAACAGGGAACACCTGTGACTGAAGAGAGCTGCGTGGAGTTGTCTCTCGAGTAACCCTTGCACTGCCAATGTTTCCGGAATCCTGAGCGAGGGGAGGTTCCACCAACGTTCGGCAGCGCGTGGGTTCTAACGGAATGCCTGAGCTCGTCTCCCCTGAGGATTTTCCTAATGTCTCTGTGCCAGGGAATGCTAGGGGGGGTTTGCAGGAAATCCGAGTGACAGGGGCTGCCTCCCCAAGGTCAGGGAATGTATTTCTCGGACTTCCCCGAACAGGGAACACCTGTGACTGAAGAGAGTTGCGTGGAGTTGTCTCTCGAGCTCCCCCACGCACTGACAATGGTTCCGGAATCCTGAGCGTGGGGAGGTTCCACCAACGGTCGGCAGCGCGTGGGTTCTAACGGGATGCCTGAGCTCGTCTCCCCTTAGAGTTTTCCTAATGTCTCTGGGCCAGGGAATGCTAGGGGGGGTTTGCAGGAAATCTCAGTGACAGAGGCTGCCTCCCCAAGGTCAGGGAAGGTATTTCTCGGACTTCCCCTGACAGGGAACACCTGTGACTGAAGAGAGCTGCGTGGAGTTTTCTCTCGAGATCCCCCACGCACTGACAATGGTTCCGGAATCTTGAGCGTGGGGAGGTTCCACCAACGGTCGGCAGCGCATGGGTTCTACCGGGATGCCTGAGCTCGTCTAACCTGAGGGTTTTCCTAATATCTCTGTGCCAGGGAATGCTAGGGGGGGTTTGCAGGAAATCCCAGTGACAGAGGCTGCCTCCCCAAGGTCAGGGAAGGTATTTCTAGAACTTTCCCGAACAGGGAACACCTGTGACTGAAGAGAGCTGCGTGGAGTTGTCTCTCGAGCTCCCCCTCGCACTGACAATGGTTCCAGAATCCTGAGCGTGGGGAGGTTCCACCAACGGTCGGCAACGCTTGGGTTCTAACGGGATGCCTGGGCTCGTCTCCCCTGAGGGTTTCCCTAATATCTCTGTGCCAGGGAATGCTAGGGGGGGTTTGCAGGAAATCCCAGTGACAGAGGCTGCCTCCCCACGGTCAGGGAAGGTATTTCTCGGACTTCCCCGAACAGGGAACACCTGTGACTGAAGAGAGCTGCGTGGAGCTGTCTCTCGAGCTCCCCCACGCACTGACAATGGTTCCGGAATCCTGAGCGTGGGGAGGTTCCACCAACGGTCGGCAGCGCGTGGTTTCAAACGGGATGCCTGAGCTCGACTGCCCTGAGGGTTTTCCTAATGTCTCTGAGCCAGGGAATGCTAGGGGGGGTTTGCAGGAAATCCCAGTGTCAGAGGCTGCCTCCCAAAGTTCAGGGAAGGTATTTCTTGGAATTCCCCGAACAGGGAACACCTGTGACTGAAGAGAGCTGCGTGGAGTTGTCTCTCGAGCTCCCCCACGCACTGACAATGGTTCCGGAATCCTGAGCGTGGGGAGGTTCCACCAACGGTCGGCAGCGCGTGGGTTCTAACGGGATGCCTAAGCTCGTCTCCCCTGAGGGTTTCCCTAATGTCTCTGTGCCAGGGAATGCTAGGGGGGTTTTGCAGGAAATCCCAGTGACAGAGGCTGCCTCCCCAAGGTCAGGGAAGGTATTTCTCGGACTTCCCCGAACAGGGAACACCTGTGACTGAAGAGAGCTGCGTGGAGTTGTCTCTCGAGCTCCCCCACCCACTGACAATGGTTCCGGAATACTGAGGGTGGGGAGGTTCCACCAACGGTCGGCAGGGCGTGGGTTCTAACGGGATGCCTGAGCTCGTCTCCCCTGAAGGTTTCCCTAATGTCTCTGTGCCAGGGAATGCTAGGGGGGGTTTGCAGGAAATCCCAGTGACAGAGGCTGCCTCCCCAAGGTCAGGGAAGGTATTTCTCGGACTTCCCCGAACAGGGAACACCTGTGACTGAAGAGAGTTGCGTGGAGTTGTCTCTCGAGTTCCCCATGCACTGACAATGGTTCCGGAATCCTGAGCAAGTGGAGGTTCCACCTACGGTCGGCAGCGCGTGGGTTCTAACGGGATGCCTGAGCTCGTCTCCCCTGAAAGTTTCCCTAATGTCTCTGTGCCAGGGAATGCTAGGGGGTGTTTGCAGGAAATCCGAGTGACAGGGGCTTCCTCCCCAAGGTCAATGAAGGTATTTCTCGGACTTCCCCAAACAGGGAACAACTGTGACTGAAGAAAGCTGCGTGGAGTTGTCTCTCGAGCTCCCCCACGCACTGACAATGGTTCCGGAATCCTGAGCGTGGGGAGGTTCCACCAACGGTCGGCAGCGCGTGGGTTATAACGGGATGCCTGAGCTCGTCTCCCCTGAGGGTTTCCCTAATGTCTCTGTGCCAGGGAATGTTAGGGGGGGTTTGCAGGACATCCCAGTGACAGAGGCTGCCTCCCCAAGGTCAGGGAAGGTATTTCTCGGACTTCCCCGAACAGGGAACACCTGTGACTGAAGAGAGCTGCGTGGAGTTGTCTCTCGAGCTCCCCCTCGCACTGACAATGGTTCCAGAATCCTGAGCGTGGGGAGGTTCCACCAACGGTCGGCAGCGCGTGGGTTCTAACGGGATGCCTGAGCTCGTCTCCCCTGAGTGTTTCCCTAATGTCTCTGTGCCAGGGAATGCTAGGGGGGGTTTGCAGGACATCCCAGTGACAGAGGCTGCCTCCCCAAGGTCAGGGAAGGTATTTCTCGGACTTCCCCGAACAGGGAACACCTGTGACTGAAGAGAGCTGCGTGGAGTTCTCTCTCGAGCTCCCCCACGCATTGACAATGTTTCCGGAATCCTGAGCGTGGGGAGGTTCCACCAACGGTCGGCAGCGCGTGGGTTCTAACGGGATGCCTGAGCTCTTCACCCTGAGGGTTTTCCTAATGTCTCTGAGCCAGGGAATGCTAGGGGGGGATTGCAGGAAATCCCAGTGACAGAGGCTGCCTCCCCACGGTCAGGGAATGTATTTCTCGGACTTCCCCGAACAGGGATCACCTGTGACTTAAGAGAGCTGCGTGGAGTTGTCTCTCAAGTTCCCCCACGCACTGACAATTGTTCCGGAATCCTGAGCGTGGGGAGGTTCCACCAACGGTCGGCAGCGCGTGGGTTCTAACGGGATGCCTGAGCTAGTCTCCCCTGAGTGTTTTCCTAATATCTCTGTGCCAGGGAATGCTAGGGGGGGTTTGCAGGAAATCCCAGTGACAGAGGCTGCCTCCCCAAAGTCAGGGAAGGTATTTCTCGGACTTCCCCGAACAGGGAACCCCTGTGACTGAAGAGAGCTGCGTGGAGTTGTCTCTCGAGCTCCCCCACGCACTGACAATGGTTCCGGAATCCTGAGCGTGGGGAGGTTCCACCAACGGTCGGCAGCGCGTGGGTTCTAACGGGATGCCTGAGCTCCTCTCCCCTGAGTGTTTTCCTAATGTCTCTGTGCCAGGGAATGCTAGGGGGGGTTTGCAGGAAATCCCAGTGACAGAGGCTGCCTCCCCAAGGTCAGGGAAGGTATTTCTCGGACTTCCCCGAACAGGGAACCCCTGTGACTGAAGAGAGCTGCGTGGAGTTGTCTCTCGAGCTCCCCCAAGCACTGACAATGGTTCCGGAATCCTGAGCGTGGGGAGGTTCCACCAACGGTCGGCAGCGCGTGGGTTCTAACGGGATGCCTGAGCTCGTCTCCCCTGAGGGTTTCCCTAATGTCTCTGTGCCAGGGAATGCTAGGGGGGGTTTGCAGGACATCCCAGTGACAGAGGCTGCCTCCCCAAGGTCAGGGAAGGTATTTCTCGGACTTCCCCGAACAGGGAACACCTGTGAATGAAGAGAGCTGCGTGGAGTTGTCTCTCGAGCTCCCCCACGCATTGACAATGTTTCCGGAATCCTGAGCGTGGGGAGGTTCCACCAACGGTCGGCAGCGCGTGGGTTCTAACGGGATGCCTGATTTCTTCACCCTGAGGGTTTTCCTAATGTCTCTGAGCCAGGGAATGCTAGGGGGGGATTGCAGGAAATCCCAGTGACAGAGGCTGCCTCCCCACGGTCAGGGAAGGTATTTCTCGGACTTCCCCGAACAGGGAACACTTGTGACTGAAGAGAGCTGCGTGGAGTTGTCTCTCAAGTTCCCCCACGCACTGACAATGGTTCCGGAATCCTGAGCGTGGGGAGGTTCCACCAACGGTCGGCAGCGCGTGGGTTCTAACGGGATGCCTGAGCTCGTCTCCCCTGAGTGTTTTCCTAATGTCTCTGTGCCAGGGAATGCTAGGGGGGGTTTGCAGGAAATCCCAGTGACAGAGGCTGCCTCCCCAAGGTCAGGGAAGGTATTTCTCGGACTTCCCCGAACAGGGAACCCCTGTGACTGAAGAGAGCTGCGTGGAGTTTTCTCTCGAGCTCCCCCCGCACTGACAATTGTTCCGGAATCCTGAGCGTGGTGAGGTTCCACCAACGGTCGGCAGCGCTTGTGTTCTAACGGGAAGCCTAAGCTCGTCTCCCCTGAGGGTTTCCCTAATGTCTCTGTGCCACGGAATGCTAGGGAGGGTTTGCAGGAAATCCCAGTGACAGAGGCTGCCTCCCCAAGGTCAGGGAAGGTATTTCTCGGACTTCCCCTGACAGGGAACACCTGTGACTGAAGAGAGCTGCGTGGAGTTTTCTCTCGAGATCCCCCACGCACTGACAATGGTTCCGGAATCCTGAGCGTGGGGAGGTTCCACCAACGGTCGGCAGCGCATGGGTTCTACCGGGATGCCTGAGCTCGTCTAACCTGAGGGTTTTCCTAATATCTCTGTGCCAGGGAATGCTAGGGGGGGTTTGCAGGAAATCCCAGTGACAGAGGCTGCCTCCCCAAGGTCAGGGAAGGTATTTCTAGAACTTTCCCGAACAGGGAACACCTGTGACTGAAGAGAGCTGCGTGGAGTTGTCTCTCGAGCTCCCCCTCGCACTGACAATGGTTCCGGAATCCTGAGCGTGGGGAGGTTCCACCAACGGTCGGCAACGCTTGGGTTCTAACGGGATGCCTGGGCTCGTCTCCCCTGAGTGTTTCCCTAATATCTCTGTGCCAGGGAACGCTAGGGGGGGTTTGCAGGAAATCCCAGTGACAGAGGCTGCCTCCCCACGGTCAGGGAAGGTATTTCTCGGACTTCCCCGAACAGGGAACACCTGTGACTGAAGAGAGCTGCGTGGAGCTGTCTCTCGAGCTCCCCCACGCACTGACAATGGTTCCGGAATCCTGAGCGTGGGGAGGTTCCACCAACGGTCGGCAGCGCGTGGGTTCAAACGGGATGCCTGAGCTCGAATGCCCTGAGGGTTTTCCTAATGTCTCTGTGCCAGGGAATGCTAGGGGGGGTTTGCAGGAAATCCCAGTGTCAGAGGCTGCCTCCCAAAGGTCAGGGAAGGTATTTCTTGGAATTCCCCGAACAGGGAACACCTGTGACTGAAGAGAGCTGCGTGGAGTTGTCTCTCGAGCTCCCCCACGCACTGACAATGGTTCCGGAATCCTGAGCGTGGGGAGGTTCCACCAACGGTCGGCAGCGCGTGGGTTCTAACGGGATGCCTGAGCTCGTCTCCCCTGAGGGTTTCCCTAATGTCTCTGTGCCAGGGAATGCTAGGGGGGTTTTGCAGGAAATCCCAGTGACAGAGGCTGCCTCCCCAAGGTCAGGGAAGGTATTTCTCGGACTTCCCCGAACAGGGAACACCTGTGACTGAAGAGAGCTGCGTGGAGTTGTCTCTCGAGCTCCCCCACGCACTGACAATGGTTCCGGAATCCTGAGCGTGGGGAGGTTCCACCAACGGTCCGCAGCGCGTGGGTTCTAACGGGATACCTGAGCTCGTCTCCCCTGAGTGTTTCCCTAATATCTCTGTGCCAGGGAATGCTAGGGGGGGTTTGCAGGAAATCCCAGTGACAGAGGCTGCCTCCACAAGGTCAGGGAAGGTATTTCTCGGACTTCCCTGTACAGGGATCACCTGTGACTGAAGAGAGCTGCTTGGAGTAGTCTCTCGAGTTCCGCCACGCACTGACAATGGTTCCGGAATCATGAGCGTGGGGAGGTTCCACCAACGGTCGGCAGCGCGTGGGTTCTAACGGGATGCCAGAGCTCGTCTGCCTTGAGGGTTTTCCTAATGTCTCTGTGCCAGGGAATGCTAGGGGGGGTTTGCCGGAAATCCCAGTGACAGAGGCTGCCTCCCCAAGGTCAGGGAAGGTATTTCTTGGACTTCCCCGAACAGGGAACACCTGTGACTGAAGAGAGCTGCGTGGAGTTGTCTCTCGAGCTCCCCCACGCAGTGAAAATGTTTCCGGAATCCTGAGCGTGGGGAGGTTCCACCAACGGTCGGCAGCGCGTGGGTTCTAACGGGATGCCTGAGCTCGTCTCCCCTGAGGGTTTCCCTAAAGTTTCTGTGCCAGGGAATGCTAGGGCGGGTTTGCAGGAAATCCCAGTGACAGAGGCTGCCTCCCCAAGATCAGGGAAGGTATTTATCGGACTTCCCCGAACAGGGAACACCTGTGACTGAAGAGAGCTGCGTGGAGCTGTCTCTCGAGCTCCCCCACGCACTGACAATGTTTCCGGAATCCTGAGCGTGGGGAGGTTACGCCAACGGTCGTCAGCGCGTGGGTTCTAACGGGATGCCTGAGCTCGTCTCCCCTGAGAATTTCCCTAATGTCTCTGTGCCAGGGAATGCTAGGGGGGGTTTGCAGGAAATCCCAGTGACAGAGGCTGCCTCCCCAATTTCAGGGAAGTTATTTCTCGCACTTCCCCGAATAGGGAACACCTGTGACTGAAGAGAGCTGCGTGGAGTTGTCTCTCGAGCTCCCCCACGCACTGAGAATGGTTCCGGAATCCTGAGCGTGTGGAGGTTCCACCAACGGTCGGCAGCGCGTGGGTTCTAACAGGATGCCTCAGCTCGTCTCCACTGAGTGTTTATCTAATGTCTCTGTGCCAGGGAATGCTAGGGGGTTTTGCAGGATATCCCAGTGACAGAGGCTGCCTCCCCAAGGTCAGGGAAGTTATTTCTAGGACTTCCCCGAAGATGGAACACCTGTGACTGAAAAGAGCTACGTGGAGTTGTCTCTCGAGCTCCCCCACGCACTGACAATGGTTCCGGAATCCTGATCGTTGGGAGGTTTCACCAACGGTCGGCAGCGCGTGGGTTCTAACGGGATGCCTGAGCTCGTCTCCCCTGAAGGTTTCCCTAATATCTCTGTGCCAGGGAATGCTAGGGGGGGTTTGCAGGATATCCCAGTGAAAGAGGCTGCCTCCCCAAGGTCAGGGAAGGTATTTCTCGGACTTCCCCGAACAGGGAACACCTGTGACTGAAGAGAGCTGCGTGGAGTTGTCTCTCGAGCTCCCCCACGCACTGACAATTTTTTCGGAATCCTGAACGTGGGGACGTTCCACCAACGGTCGGCAGACCGTGGGATCTATCGGAATGCCTAAGCTCGTCTCCCCTGAGGTTTTTCCTAATATCTCTGTGCCAGGGAATGCTAGGGGTGATTGCAGAATATCCCAGTGACCGAGGCTGCTTCCACAATGTCTGGGAAGTTATTTCTCGGACTTCCCCGATCAGGGAACTCCTGTGACTGAAGAGAGCTGCGTGGAGTTGTCTCTCGAGCTCCCCCACGCACTGACAACGGTTCCGGAATCCTGAGCGTGGGGAGGTTCCACCAACTGTCGGCAGCGCGTGGGTTCTAACGGGATGCCTGAGCTCGTCTCCCCTGAGGGTTTTCCTAATGTCTCTGTGCCAGGGACTGCTAGTGGGGGTGTGCAGGAAATCCCAGTGACAGAGACTGCCTCGCCAAGGTCAGGGAAGGTATTTCTCGGACTTCCCCGAACAGGGATCACCTGTGACTGAAGAGTGCTACGTGCAGATCTTCTCGAGCTCCCCCACGCACTGACAATGTTTCCGGAATCCTGAGCGTGGGGAGGTTCCACCAACGGTCGGCAGCACGTGGGTTCTAACGGGATGCCTGAACTCGTCTCCCCTGAGGGTTTCCCTAATGTCTCTGTGCCAGGGAATGCTAGGGGGGGTTTGCAGGACATCCCAGTGACAGAGGCTGCCTCCCCAAGGTCAGGGAAGGTATATCTCGGACTTCCCCGAACAGGGAACACCTGTGACTGAAGAGAGCTGCGTGGAGTTGTCTCTCCAGCTCCCCCAAGCACTGACAATGGTTCCGGAATCCTGAGCGTGAGGAGGTTCTCCAACGGTCGGCAGCGCGTGGTTTCTAACGGGATGCCTGATCTCGTCTCCCCTGAGGGTTTTCCAATGTCTCTGAGCCAGGGAATGCTAGGGGGTGCTTGCAGGAAATCCCAGTGACAGAGGCTGCCTCGCCAAGGTCAGGGAAGGTATTTCTCGGAGTTCCCCGAAAAGGGAACACCTGTGACTGAAGAGAGCTGCGTGGAGTTGTCTCTCTAGCTCCCCCACGCACTGACAATGGTTCCGGAATCCTGAGCGTGGGGAGGTTCCACCAACGGTCGGCAGCGCGTGGGTTCTAACGGGATGCCTGAGCTCGTCTCCCCTGAGGGTTTCCCTAATGTCTCTGTGCCAGGGAATGCTAGGGGGGGTTTGCAGGAAATCCCAGTGACAGAGGCTGCCTCCCCAAGGTCAGGGAAGGTATTTCTCGGACTTCCCCGAACAGGGAACACCTGTGACTGAAGAGAGCTACGTGGAGTTGTCTCTCGAGTTCCCCATGCACTGCCAATGGTTCCGGAATCCTGAGCGAGGGGAGGTTCCACCAACGTTCGGCAGCGCGTGGGTTCTAACGGGATGCCTGAGCTCGTCTCCCCTGAGGGTTTTCCTAATGTCTCTGTGCCAGGGAATGCTAGGGGGTGTTTGCAGGAAATCCGAGTGACAGGGGCTGCCTCCCCAAGGTCAGGGATGGTATTTCTCGGACTTCCCCGAACAGGGAACACCTGTGACTGAAGAGAGCTGCGTGGAGTTGTCTCTCGAGCTCCCCCACGCACTGACAATGGTTCCGGAATCCTGAGCTTGGGGAGGTTCCACCAACGGTCGGCAGCGCGTGGGTTCTAACGGGATGCCTGAGCTCGTCTCCCCTTAGTGTTTTCCTAATGTCTCTGGGCCAGGGAATGCTAGGGGGGGTTTGCAGGAAATCCCAGTGACAGAGGCTGCCTCCCCAAGGTCAGGGAAGGTATTTCTCGGACTTCCCCGAACAGGGAAGACGTGTGACTGAAGTGTGCTACGTGCAGTTGTCTCTCGAGCTCCCCCACGCACTGACAATGGTTCCGGAATCCTGAGCGTGGGGAGGTTCCACCAACGGTCGGCAGCGCGTGGGTTCTAACGTGATGCCTGAGCTCGTCTCCCCTGAGGGTTTTCCTAATGTCTCTGTGCCAGGGAATGCTAGGGGTGGTTTGCAGGAATTCCCAGTGAAAGAGGCTGCCTCCCCAAGGTCATGGAAGGTATTTCTCGGACTTCCCCGAACAGGGAACACCTGTGACTGAAGAGAGCTGCGTGGAGTTGTCTCTCCAGCTCCCTCACGCACTGACAATGGTTCCGGAATACTGAGCGTGGGGAGGTTCCACCAACGGTCGGCATTGCGTGGTTTCAACGGGATGCCTGATCTCGTCTCCCCTGAGGGATTTCCAATGTCTCTGTGCCAGGGAATGCTAGGGGGGGTTTGCAGGAAATCCCAGTGACAGAGGCTGCCTCCCCAAGGTCAGGGAATGTATTTCACGGACTTCCCCGAACAGGGAACACGTGTGACTGAAGAGTGCTACGTGCATTTCTCTCTCGAGCTCCCCCACGCACTGACAATGTTTCCGGAATCCTGAGCGTGGGGAGGTTCCACCAACGGTCGGCAGCGCGTGGGTTCTAACGGGATGCCTGAACTCGCCTCCCCTGAGGATTTTCCTAATGTCTCTGTGCCAGGGAAAGCTAGGGGTGGTTTGCAGGAAATCCGAGTGACAGAGGTTGCCTCCCCAAGGTCAGGGAAGGTATTTCTCGGACTTCCCCCAAAAGGGAACACCTGTGACTGAAGAGAGCTACATGGAGTTGTCTCTCGAGCTCCCCCACGCACTGACAATGTTTCCGGAATCATGAGCGTGGGGAGGTTCCACCAACGGTCGGCAGCGCGTGGGTTCTAACGGGATGCCTGAGCTCGTCTCCCCTGAGGGTTTTCCTAATGTCTCTGTGCCAGGGAATGCTAGGGGTGGTTTGCAGGAAATCCCAGTGACAGAGGCTGCCACCCCAAGATCAGGGAAGGTATTTCTCGGACTTCCCCGAACAGGGAACACCTGTGACTGAAGAGAGCTGCGTGGAGTTGTCTCTCGAGCTCCCCCACGCACTGACAATGGTTCCGGAATCCTGAGCGTGGGGAGGTTCCACCAACGGTCGGCAGCGCGTGGGTTCTAACGGGATGCCTGAGCTCGTCTCCCCTGAGGGTTTCCCTAATGTCTCTGTGCCTGGGAATGCTAGGGGGGGTTTGCAGGACATCCCAGTGACAGAGGCTGCCTCCCCAAGGTCAGGGAAGGTATTTCTCGGACTTCCCCGAACAGGGAACACCTGTGACTGAAGAGAGCTGCGTGGAGTTGTCTCTCCAGCTCCCCCACGCACTGACAATTGTTCCGGAATCCTGAGCGTGGGGAGGTTCCACCAACGGTCGGCAGCGCGTGGTTTCTAACGGGATGCCTGATCTCGTCTCCCCTGAGGGTTTTCCAATGTCTCTGTGCCAGGGAATGCTAGGGGGTGCTTGCAGGAAATTCCAGTGACAGAGGCTGCCTCGCCAAGGTCATGGAAGGTATTTCTCAGAGTTCCGCGAACAGGGAACACCTGTGACTGGAGAGAGCTGCGTGGAGTTGTCTCTCGAGCTCCCCCACGCACTGACAATGGTTCCGGAATCCTGAGCGTGGGGAGGTTCCACCAACGGTCGGCAGCGCGTGGGGTCTAACGGGATGCCTGAGCTCGTCTCCCCTGAAGGTTTCCCTAATGTCTCTGTGCCAGGGAATGCTAGGGGTTGCTTGCAGTAAATCCCAGTGACAGAGGCTGACTCCCCAAGGTCAGGGAAGGTTTTTCTCGGACTTCCCCCAACAGGGAACACCTGTGACTGAAGAGAGCTGCGTGGAGTTTTCTCTCGAGTTCCCCCACGCACTGACAATGTTTCCGGAATCCTGAGCGTGGGGAGGTTCCACCAACGGTCGGCAGCGCGTGGGTTCTAACGGGATGCCTGAGCTCGTCTCCCCTGAGGGTTTCCCTAATGTCTCTGTGCCAGGGAATGCTCGGGGGGGTATGCAGGAAATCCCAGTGACAGAGGCTGCCTCCCCAAGGTCAGGGAATGTATTTCCCGGACTTCCCCGAACAGGGAACACCTGTGACTGAAGAGAGCTGCGTGGAGTTGTCTCTCGAGCTCCCCCACGCACTGACAATGGTTCCGGAATACTGAGCGTGGAGAGGTTCCACCAACGGTCGGCAGCGCCTGGGTTCTAACGGGATGCCTGAGCTCGTCTCCCCTGAGGGTTTCCCTAATGTCTTTGGGCCAGGGAATGCTAAGGGGGGTTTGCAAGAAATCCCAGTGACAGAGGCTGCCTCCCCAAGGTCAGGGAAAGTATTTCTCGGACTTCCCCGAACAGGGAACACCTGTGACTGAAGAGAGCTGCGTGGAGTTGTCTCTCGAGTTCTCCCACGTACTGACAATGGTTCCGGAATCCTGAGCGTGGGGACGTTCCATCATCGGTCGGCAGCGCGTGGGTTCTAACGAGATGCCTGAGCTCGGCTCCCCTGAGGGTTTCCCTAAAGTCTCTGTGCCAGGGAATGCTAGGGGGGGTTTGCAGGCTATCCCAGTCACAGAGGCTGCCACCCCAATGTCAGGGAAGGTATTTCTCGGACTTCCCCGAACAGGGAACACCTGTGACTGAAGAGAGCTGCGTGGAGTTGTCTCTCGAGCTCCCCCTCGCACTGACAATGGTTCCGGAATCCTGAGCGTGGGGAGGTTCCACCAACGGTCGGCAGCGCGTGGGTTCGAACGGGATGCCTGAGCTCGTCTCCCCTGAGGGTTTCCCTAATGTCTCTGTGCCAGGGAATGCTAGGGGTGGTTTGCAGGAAATCCCAGTGACAGAGGCTGCCTCTCCAAGGTCAGGGAAGGTTTTTCTCGGACTTCCCCCAAAAGGGAACACCTGTGACTGAAGAGAGCTACGTGGCGTTGTCTCTCGAGCTCCCCCACGCACTGACAATGGTTCCGGAATCCTGAGCGTGGGGAGGTTCCACCAACGGTCGGCAGAGCGTGGGTTCTAACGGGATGCCTGAGCTCGTCTCCCCTGAGGGTTTTCCTAATGTCTCTGTGCCAGGGAATGCTAGGGGTGGTTTGCAGGAAATCCCAGTGACAGAGGCTGCCTCCCCAAGTTCAGGGAAGGTATTTCTCGGACTTCCCCGAACAGGGAACACCTGTGACTGAAGAGAGCTGCGTGGAGTTGACTCTCGAGCTCCCCCACGCACTGACAATGGTTCCGGAATCCTGAGCGTGGGGAGGTTCCACCAACGGACGGCAGCGCGTGGGTTCTAACGGGATGCCTGAGCTCGTCTCCCCTGAGGGTTTCCCTAATGTCTCTGTGCCAGGGAATGCTAGGGGGGGTTTTCAGGACATCCCAGTGACAGAGGCTGCCTCCCCAAGGTCAGGGAAGGTATTTCTCGGACTTCCCCGAACAGGGAACACCTGTGACTGAAGAGAGCTGCGTGGAGTTGTCTCTCCAGTTCCCCCACGCACTGACAATGGTTCCGGAATCCTGAGCGTGGGGAGGTTCCACCAACGGTCGGCAGCGCGTGGTTTCGAACGGGATGCCTGATCTCGTCTCCCCTGAGGGTTTTCCAATGTCTCTGTGCCAGGGAATGCTAGGGGGTGCTTGCAGGAAATCCCAGTGACAGAGGCTGCCTCGCCAAGGTCAGGGAAGGTATTTCTCGGAGTTCCCCGATCAGGGAACACCTGTGACTGAAGAGAGCTGCGTGGAGTTGTCTCTCGAGCTCCCCCACGCACTGACAATGGTTCCGGAATCCTGAGCGTGGGGAGGTTCCACCAACGGTCGGCAGCGCGTGGGTTCTAACCGGATGCCTGAGCTCGTCTCCCCTGAAGGTTTCCCTAATGTCTCTGTGCCAGGGAATGCTAGGGGGGGTTTGCAGGAAATCCCAGTGACAGAGGCTGCCTCCCCATGGTCAGGGAAGGTATTTCCCGGACTTCCCCGAACAGGGAACACCTTCGACTGAAGAGAGCTGCGTGGAGTTGTCTCTCGAGTAACCCATGCACTGCCAATGTTTCCGGAATCCTGAGCGAGGGGAGGTTCCACCAACGTTCGGCAGCGCGTGGGTTCTAACGGGATGCCTGAGCTCGTCTCCCCTTAGAGTTTTCCTAATGTCTCTGGGCCAGGGAATGCTAGGGGGGGTTTGCAGGAAATCTCAGTGACAGAGGCTGCCTCCCCAAGGTCAGGGAATGTATTTCTCGGACTTCCCCGAACAGGGAACACCTGTGACTGAAGTGTGCTACGTGCAGTTGTCTCTCGAGCTCCCCCACGCACTGACAATGTTTCCGGAATCCTGAGCGTGGGGAGGTTCCACCAACGGTCGGCAGTGCGTGGTTTCAAACGGGATGCCTGATCTCGTCTCCCCTGAGGGTTTTCCAATGTCTCTGTGCCAGGGAATGTTAAGGGGGTTTGCAGGAAATCCCAGTGACAGAGGCTGAATCCCCAAGTTCAGGGAATTTATTTCTCGGACTTCCCGAAACAGGGAACACCAGTGACTGAAGAGAGCTGCGTGGAGTTGTCTCTCGAGCTCCCCCACGCACTGACAATGGTTCCGGAATCCTGAGTGTGGGGAGGTTCCACCAACGGTCGGCAGCGCGTGGGTTCTAACGGGATGCCTGAGCTCGTCTCCCCTGAGGGTTTTCCTAATGTCTCTGTGCCAGGGAATGCTAGGGGGGGTTTGCAGGAAATCCGAGTTACAGGGGCTGCCTCCCCAAGGTCAGGGAAGGTATTTCTCGGACTTCCCCGAACAGGGAACACCTGTGACTGAAGAGAGCTGCGTGGAGTTGTCTCTCGAGCTCCCCCACGCACTGACAATGGTTCCGGAATCCTGAGCGTGGGGAGGTTCCAACAACGGTCGGCAGCGCGTGGGTTCTAACGGGATGCCTGAGCTCGTCTCCCCTTAGAGTTTTCCTAATGTCTCTGGGCCAGGGAATGCTAGGGGGGGTTTGCAGGAAATCCCAGTGACAGAGGCTGCCTCCCCAAGGTCAGGGAAGGTATTTTTCGGACTTCCCCGAACAGGGAACACGTGTGACTGAAGAGTGCTACGTGCAGTTCTCTCTCGAGCTCCCCCACGCACTGACAATGTTTTCGGAATCCTGAGCGTGGGGAGGTTCCACCAACGGTCGGCAGCGCGTGGGTTCTAACGGGATGCCTGAGCTCGTCTCCCCTGAGCGTTTTCCTAATGTCTCTGTGCCAGGGAATGCTAGGGGTGGTTTGCAGGTAATCCCAGTGACAGAGGCTGCCTCCCCAAGATCAGGGAAGGTATTTCTCGGACTTCCCCGAACAGGGAACACCTGTGACTGAAGAGAGCTGCGTGGAGTTGTCTCTCGAGCTCCCCCACGCACTGACAATGGTTCAGGAATCCTGAGCGTGGGGAGGTTCCACCAACGGTCGGCAGCGCGTGGGTTCTAACGGGATGCCTGAGCTCGTCTCCCCTGAGGGTTTCCCTAATGTCTCTGTGCCAGGGAATGCTAGGGGGGTTTTGCAGGAAATCCCAGTGACAGAGGCTGCCTCCCCAAGGTCAGGGAAGGTATTTCTCGGACTTCCCCGAACAGGGAACACCTGTGACTGAAGAGAGCTGCGTGGAGTTGTCTCTCGAGCTCCCCCACGCACTGACAATGGTTCCGGAATCCTGAGAGTGGGGAGGTTCCACCAACGGTCGGCAGCGCGTGGGTTTTAACGGGATGCCTGAGCTCGTCTCCCCTGAGGGTTTCCCTAATGTCTCTGTGCCAGGGAATGCTAGGGGGGGTTTGCAGGAAATCCTAGTGACCGAGGCTGCCTTCCAAAAGTCAGGGAAGGTATTTCTCGGACTTCCCCGTAGAGGGAACACCTGTGATTGAAGAGAGCTGCGTGGAGTTGTCTCTCGAGCTCCCCCACGCACTGACAATGGTTCCGGAATCCTGAGCGTGGGGAGGTTCCACCAACGGTCGGCAGCGCGTGGGTTCTAACGGAATGCCTGAGCTCGTCTCCCCTGAGGGTTTTCCTAATATCTCTGTGCCAGGGAATGCTAGGGGGGATTTGCAGGAAATCCCAGTGACAGAGGCTGTCTCCCCAAGGTCAGGGAAGGTATTTCTCGGACTTCCCCGAACAGGGAACACCTGTGACTGAAGAGAGCTGCGTGGAGTTGTCTCTCGAGCTCCCCCACGCACTGACAATGTTTCCGGATTCCTGAGCGTGTGGAGGTTCCACCAACGATCGGCAGCGCGTGGGTTCTACAGGATGCCTGAGCTCGTCTCCCCTAAGTGTTTCCCTAATATCTATGTGCCAGGGAATGCTAACGGGGGTTTGCAGGAAATCCCAGTGACAGAGGCTGCCTCCCCAAGTTCAGGGAAGGTATTTCTCGGGCTTCCCCGAACAGGGAACACCTGTGAATGAAGAGAGCTGCGTGGAGTAGTCTCTCGAGCTTCCCCACGCACTGACAATGGTTCCGGAATCCTGAGCGTGGGGAGGTTCCACCAACGGACGGCAGCGCGTGGGTTCTAACGGGATGCCTGAGCTCGTCTCCCCTGAGGGTTTCCCTAATGTCTCTGTGCCAGGGAATGCTAGGGGGGGTTTTCAGGACATCCCAGTGACAGAGGCTGCCTCCCCAAGGTCAGGGAAGGTATTTCTCGGACTTCCCCGAACAGGGAACACCTGTGACTGAAGAGAGCTGCGTGGAGTTGTCTCTCCAGTTCCCCCACGCACTGACAATGGTTCCGGAATCCTGAGCGTGGGGAGGTTCCACCAACGGTCGGCAGCGCGTGGTTTCGAACGGGATGCCTGATCTCGTCTCCCCTGAGGGTTTTCCAATGTCTCTGTGCCAGGGAATGCTAGGGGGTGCTTGCAGGAAATCCCAGTGACAGAGGCTGCCTCGCCAAGGTCAGGGAAGGTATTTCTCGGAGTTCCCCGATCAGGGAACACCTGTGACTGAAGAGAGCTGCGTGGAGTTGTCTCTCGAGCTCCCCCACGCACTGACAATGGTTCCGGAATCCTGAGCGTGGGGAGGTTCCACCAACGGTCGGCAGCGCGTGGGTTCTAACCGGATGCCTGAGCTCGTCTCCCCTGAAGGTTTCCCTAATGTCTCTGTGCCAGGGAATGCTAGGGGGGGTTTGCAGGAAATCCCAGTGACAGAGGCTGCCTCCCCATGGTCAGGGAAGGTATTTCCCGGACTTCCCCGAACAGGGAACACCTTCGACTGAAGAGAGCTGCGTGGAGTTGTCTCTCGAGTAACCCATGCACTGCCAATGTTTCCGGAATCCTGAGCGAGGGGAGGTTCCACCAACGTTCGGCAGCGCGTGGGTTCTAACGGGATGCCTGAGCTCGTCTCCCCTTAGAGTTTTCCTAATGTCTCTGGGCCAGGGAATGCTAGGGGGGGTTTGCAGGAAATCTCAGTGACAGAGGCTGCCTCCCCAAGGTCAGGGAATGTATTTCTCGGACTTCCCCGAACAGGGAACACCTGTGACTGAAGTGTGCTACGTGCAGTTGTCTCTCGAGCTCCCCCACGCACTGACAATGTTTCCGGAATCCTGAGCGTGGGGAGGTTCCACCAACGGTCGGCAGTGCGTGGTTTCAAACGGGATGCCTGATCTCGTCTCCCCTGAGTGTTTTCCAATGTCTCTGTGCCAGGGAATGTTAAGGGGGTTTGCAGGAAATCCCAGTGACAGAGGCTGAATCCCCAAGTTCAGGGAATTTATTTCTCGGACTTCCCGAAACAGGGAACACCAGTGACTGAAGAGAGCTGCGTGGAGTTGTCTCTCGAGCTCCCCCACGCACTGACAATGGTTCCGGAATCCTGAGTGTGGGGAGGTTCCACCAACGGTCGGCAGCGCGTGGGTTCTAACGGGATGCCTGAGCTCGTCTCCCCTGAGGGTTTTCCTAATGTCTCTGTGCCAGGGAATGCTAGGGGGGGTTTGCAGGAAATCCGAGTTACAGGGGCTGCCTCCCCAAGGTCAGGGAAGGTATTTCTCGGACTTCCCCGAACAGGGAACACCTGTGACTGAAGAGAGCTGCGTGGAGTTGTCTCTCGAGCTCCCCCACGCACTGACAATGGTTCCGGAATCCTGAGCGTGGGGAGGTTCCAACAACGGTCGGCAGCGCGTGGGTTCTAACGGGATGCCTGAGCTCGTCTCCCCTTAGAGTTTTCCTAATGTCTCTGGGCCAGGGAATGCTAGGGGGGGTTTGCAGGAAATCCCAGTGACAGAGGCTGCCTCCCCAAGGTCAGGGAAGGTATTTTTCGGACTTCCCCGAACAGGGAACACGTGTGACTGAAGAGTGCTACGTGCAGTTCTCTCTCGAGCTCCCCCACGCACTGACAATGTTTTCGGAATCCTGAGCGTGGGGAGGTTCCACCAACGGTCGGCAGCGCGTGGGTTCTAACGGGATGCCTGAGCTCGTCTCCCCTGAGCGTTTTCCTAATGTCTCTGTGCCAGGGAATGCTAGGGGTGGTTTGCAGGTAATCCCAGTGACAGAGGCTGCCTCCCCAAGATCAGGGAAGGTATTTCTCGGACTTCCCCGAACAGAGAACACCTGTGACTGAAGAGAGCTGCGTGGAGTTGTCTCTCGAGCTCCCCCACGCACTGACAATGGTTCAGGAATCCTGAGCGTGGGGAGGTTCCACCAACGGTCGGCAGCGCGTGGGTTCTAACGGGATGCCTGAGCTCGTCTCCCCTGAGGGTTTCCCTAATGTCTCTGTGCCAGGGAATGCTAGGGGGGTTTTGCAGGAAATCCCAGTGACAGAGGCTGCCTCCCCAAGGTCAGGGAAGGTATTTCTCGGACTTCCCCGAACAGGGAACACCTGTGACTGAAGAGAGCTGCGTGGAGTTGTCTCTCGAGCTCCCCCACGCACTGACAATGGTTCCGGAATCCTGAGCGTGGGGAGGTTCCACCAACGGTCGGCAGCGCGTGGGTTTTAACGGGATGCCTGAGCTCGTCTCCCCTGAGGGTTTCCCTAATGTCTCTGTGCCAGGGAATGCTAGGGGGGTTTGCAGGAAATCCTAGTGACCGAGGCTGCCTTCCAAAAGTCAGGGAAGGTATTTCTCGGACTTCCCCGTAGAGGGAACACCTGTGATTGAAGAGAGCTGCGTGGAGTTGTCTCTCGAGCTCCCCCACGCACTGACAATGGTTCCGGAATCCTGAGCGTGGGGAGGTTCCACCAACGGTCGGCAGCGCGTGGGTTCTAACGGAATGCCTGAGCTCGTCTCCCCTGAGGGTTTTCCTAATATCTCTGTGCCAGGGAATGCTAGGGGGGATTTGCAGGAAATCCCAGTGACAGAGGCTGTCTCCCCAAGGTCAGGGAAGGTATTTCTCGGACTTCCCCGAACAGGGAACACCTGTGACTGAAGAGAGCTGCGTGGAGTTGTCTCTCGAGCTCCCCCACGCACTGACAATGTTTCCGGATTCCTGAGCGTGTGGAGGTTCCACCAACGATCGGCAGCGCGTGGGTTCTACAGGATGCCTGAGCTCGTCTCCCCTAAGTGTTTCCCTAATATCTATGTGCCAGGGAATGCTAACGGGGGTTTGCAGGAAATCCCAGTGACAGAGGCTGCCTCCCCAAGTTCAGGGAAGGTATTTCTCGGGCTTCCCCGAACAGGGAACACCTGTGAATGAAGAGAGCTGCGTGGAGTAGTCTCTCGAGCTTCCCCACGCACTGACAATGGTTCCGGAATCCTGAGCGTGGGGAGGTTCCACCAACGGTCGGCAGCGCGTGGGTTTTAACGGGATGCCTGAGCTCGTCTCCCCTGAGGGTTTTCCTAATGTCTCTGTGCCAGGGAATGCTAGGGGGGGTTTGCAGGAAATCCCAGTGACAGAGGCTGCCTCCCAAATGTCAGGGAATGTATTTCTCGGACTTCCCCGAACAGGGAACACCTGTGACTGAAGAGAGCTGCGTGGAGTTGTCTCTCGAGCTCCCCCACGCACTGACAATGGTTCCGGAATCCTGAGCGTGGGGAGGTTCCACCAACGGTCGGCAGCGCGTGGGTTCTAACGGGATGCCTGAGCTCGTCTCCCCTGAGGGTTTCCCTAATTTCTCTGTGCCAGGGAATGCTAGGGGGGTTTGCAGGAATTCCCAGTGACAGAGGCTGCCTCCCCAAGGTCAGGGAAGGTATTTCTCGGACTTCCCCGAACAGGGAACACCTGTGACTGAAGAGAGCTTCGTGGAGTTGTCTCTCGAGCTCCCCCACGCACTGACAATGGTTCCGGAATCCTGAGCGTGGGGAGGTTCCACCAACGGTCGGCAGCGCGTGGGTTCTAACGGGATGCCTGAGCTCGTCTCCCCTGAGTGTTTCCCTAATATCTCTGTGCCAGGGAATGCTAGGGACGGTTTGCCGGAAATCCCAGTGACAGAGGTTGCCTCCCCAAGGTCAGGGAAGGTATTTCTCGGACTTCCCCAAAAGGGAACACCTGTGACTGAAGAGAGCTACGTGGAGTTGTCTCTCGAGCTCCCCCACGCACTGACAATGTTTCCGGAATCCTGAGCGTGGGGAGGTTCCACCAACGGTCGGCAGCGCGTGGGTTCTAACGGGATGCCTGAGCTCGTCTCCCCTGAGTGTTTTCCTTATGTCTCTGTGCCAGGGAATTCTAGGGGTGGTTTGCAGGAAATCCCAGTGACAGAGGCTGACTCCCCAAGATCAGGGAAGTTATTTCTCGGACTTCCCCGAACAGGGAACACCTGTGACTGTAGAGAGCTGCGTGGAGTTGTCTCTCGAGCTCCCCCACGCACTGACAATGTTTCCGGAATCCTGAGCGTGGGGAGGTTCCACCAACGGTCGGCAGCGCGTGGGTTCTAACGGGATGCCTGAGCTCGTCTCCCCTGAGGGTTTCCCTAATGTCTCTGTGCCAGGGAATGCTTGGGGGGGGTTTGTAGGACATCCCAGTGACAGAGGCTGCCTCCCCAAGATCAGGGAAGGTATTTCTCGGACTTCCCCGAACAGGGAACACCTGTGACTGAAGAGAGCTGCGTGGAGTTGTCTCTCCAGCTCCCCCACGCACTGACAATGGTTCCGGAATCCTGAGCGTGGGGAGGTTCCACCAACGGTCGGCAGCGCGTGGTTTCTAACGGGATGCCTGATCTCGTCTCCCCTGAGGGTTTTCCAATGTCTCTGTGCCAGGGAATGCTAGGGGGTGCTTGCAGGAAATCCCAGTGGCAAAGTCTGCCTCGCCAAGGTCAGGGAAGGTATTTATCGGACTTCCCCGAACAGGGAACACCTGTGACTGAAGAGAGCTGCGTGGAGTTGTCTCTCGAGCTCCCCCACGCACTGACAATGTTTCCGGAATCCTGAGCGTGGGGAGGTTCCACCAACTGTCGGCAGCGCGTGGGTTCTAACGGGATGCCTGAGCTCGTCTCCCCTGAAGGTTTCCCTAATGTCTCTGTGCCAGGGAATGCTAGGGGTTGCTTGCAGGAAATCCCAGTTACAGAGGCTGCCTCCCCAAGGTCAGGGAAGGTATTTCTCGGACTTCCCCGAACAGGGAACACCTGTGACTGAAGAGAGCTGCGTGGAGTTGTCTCTCGAGCTCCCCCACGCACTGACAATGGTTCCGGAACACTGAGCGTGGGGAGGTTCCACCAACGGTCGGCAGCGCGTGGGTTCTAACGGGATGCCTGAGCTCGTCTCCCCTGAAGGTTTCCCTAATGTCTCTGTGCCAGGGAATGCTAGGGGGGGTTTGCAGGAAATCCCAGTGACAGAGGCTGCCTCCCCAAGGTCAGGGAAGGTATTTCTCGGACTTCCCCGAACAGGGAACACCTGTGACTGAAGACAGTTGCGTGGAGTTGTCTCTCGAGTTCCCCATGCACTGACAATGGTTCCGGAATCCTGAGCAAGTGGAGGTTCCACCTATGGTCGGCAGCGCGTGTGTTCTAACGGGATGCCTGAGCTCGTCTCCCCTGAAGGTTTCCCTAATGTCTCTGTGCCAGGGAATGCTACGGGGTGTTTGCAGGAAATCCGAGTGACAGGGGCTTCCTCCCCAAGGTCAGGGAAGGTATTTCTCGGTCTTCCCCGAACAGGGAACACCTGTGACTGAAGAAAGCTGCGTGGAGTTGTCTGTCGAGCTCCCCCACGCACTGACAATGGTTCCGGAATCCTGAGCGTGGGGAGGTTCCACCAACGGTCGGCAGCGCGTGGGTTCTAACGGGATGCCGGAGCTCGTCTCCCCTGAGGGTTTCCCTAATATCTCTGTGCCAGGGAATGTTAGGGGGGGTTTGCAGGACATCCCAGTGACAGAGGCTGCCTCCCCAAGGTCAGGGAAGGTATTTCTCGGACTTCCCCGAACAGGGAACACCTGTGACCGAAGAGAGCTGCGTGGAGTTGTCTCTCGAGCTCCCCCTCGCACTGACAATGGTTCCAGAATCCTGAGCGTGGGGAGGTTCCACCAACGGTCGGCAGCGCGTGGGTTCTATCGGGATGCCTGAGCTCTTCACCCTGAGGGTTTTCCTAATGTCTCTGAGCCAGGGAATGCTAGGGGGGGATTGCAGGAAATCCCAGTGACAGAGGCTGCCTCCCCACGGTCAGGGAAGGTATTTCTCGGACTTCCCCGAACAGGGAACACCTGTGACTGAAGAGAGCTGCGTGGAGTTGTCTCTCAAGTTCCCCCACGCACTGACAATTGTTCCGGAATCCTGAGCGTGGGGAGGTTCCACCAACGGTCGGCAGCGCGTGGGTTCTAACGGGATGCCTGAGCTCGTCTCCCCTGAGTGTTTTCCTAATGTCTCTGTGCCAGGGAATGCTAGGGGGCGTTTGCAGGAAATCCCAGTGACAGAGGCTGCCTCCCCAAGGTCAGGGAAGGTATTTCTCGGACTTCCCCGAACAGGGAACCCCTGTGACTGAAGAGAGCTGCGTGGAGTTGTCTCTCGAGCTCCCCCACGCACTGACAATGGTTCCGGAATCCTGAGCGTGGGGAGGTTCCACCAACGGTCGGCAGCGCGTGGGTTCTAACGGGATGCCTGAGCTCGTCTCCCCTGAGGGTTTTCCTAATGTCTCTGTGCCAGGGAATGCTAGGGGGGGTTTGCAGGAAATCCCAGTGACAGAGGCTGCCTCCCCAAGGTCAGGGAAGGTATTTTTCGGACTTCCCCGAACAGGGAACCCCTGTGACTGAAGAGAGCTGCGTGGAGTTGTCTCTCGAGCTCCCCCACGCACTGACAATGGTTCCGGAATCCTGAGCGTGGGGAGGTTCCACCAACGGTCGGCAGCGCGTGGGTTCTAACGGGATGCCTGAGCTCGTCTCCCCTGAGGGTTTCCCTAATGTCTCTGTGCCAGGGAATGCTAGGGGGGGTTTGCAGGACATCCCAGTGACAGAGGCTGCCTCCCCAAGGTCAGGGAAGGTATTTCTCGGACTTCCCCGAACAGGGAACACCTGTGACTGAAGAGAGCTGCGTGGAGTTGTCTCTCGAGCTCCCCCACGCATTGACAATGTTTCCGGAATCCTGAGCGTGGGGAGGTTCCACCAACGGTCGGCAGCGCGTGGGTTCTAACGGGATGCCTGAGTTCTTCACCCTGAGGGTTTTCCTAATGTCTCTGAGCCATGGAATGCTAGGGGGGGATTGCAGGAAATCCCAGTGACAGAGGCTGCCTCCCCACGGTCAGGGAAGGTATTTCTCGGACTTCCCCGAACAGGGAACACTTGTGACTGAAGAGAGCTGCGTGGAGTTGTCTCTCAAGTTCCCCCACGCACTGACAATGGTTCCGGAATCCTGAGCGTGGGGAGGTTCCACCAACGGTCGGCAGCGCGTGGGTTCTAACGGGATGCCTGAGCTCGTCTCCCCTGAGTGTTTTCCTAATGTCTCTGTGCCAGGGAATGCTAGGGGGGGTTTGCAGGAAATCCCAGTGACAGAGGCTGCCTCCCCAAGGTCAGGGAAGTTATTTCTCGGACTTCCCCGAACAGGGAAACCCTGTGACTGAAGAGAGCTGCGTGGAGTTGTCTCTCGAGCTCCCCCACGCACTGACAATGGTTCCGGAATCCTGAGCGTGGGGAGGTTCCACCAACGGTGGGCAGCGCGTGGGTTCTAACGGGATGCCTGAGCTGGTCTCCCCTGAGTGTTTTCCTAATGTCTCTGTGCCAGGGAATGCTAGGGGGGGTTTGCAGGAAATCCCAGTGACAGAGGCTGCCTCCCCAAGTTCAGGGAAGGTATTTCTCGGACTTCCCCGAACAGGGAACCCCTGTGACTGAAGAGAGCTGCGTGGAGTTGTCTCTCGAGCTCCCCCACGCACTGACAATGGTTCCGGAATCCTGAGCGTGGGGAGGTTCCACCAACGGTCGGCAGCGCGTGGGTTCTAACGGGATGCCTGAGCTCGTCTCCCCTGAGGGTTTCCCTAATGTCTCTGTGCCAGGGAATGCTAGGGGGGGTTTGCAGGACATCCCAGTGACAGAGGCTGCCTCCCCAAGGTCAGGGAAGGTATTTCTCGGACTTCCCCGAACAGGGAACACCTGTGACTGAAGAGAGCTGCGTGGAGTTGTCTCTCGAGCTCCCCCACGCATTGACAATGTTTCCGGAATCCTGAGCGTGGGGAGGTTCCACCAACGGTCGGCAGCGCGTGGGTTGTAACGGGATGCCTGAGTTCTTCACCCTGAGGGTTTTCCTAATGTCTCTGAGCCAGGGAATGCTAGGGGGGGATTGCAGGAAATCCCAGTGACAGAGGCTGCCTCCCCACGGACAGGGAAGGTATTTCTCGGACTTCCCCGAACAGGGAACACTTGTGACTGAAGAGAGCTGCGTGGAGTTGTCTCTCAAGTTCCCCCACGCACTGACAATGGTTCCGGAATCCTGAGCGTGGGGAGGTTCCACCAACGGTCGGCAGCGCGTGGGTTCTAACGGGATGCCTGAGCTCGTCTAACCTGAGGGTTTTCCTAATATCTCTGTGCCAGGGAATGCTAAGGGGGGGTTTGCAGGAAATCCCAGTGACAGAGGCTGCCTCCCCAAGGTCAGGGAAGGTATTTCTAGAACTTTCCCGAACAGGGAACACCTGTGACTGAAGAGAGCTGCGTGGAGTTGTCTCTCGAGCTCCCCCTCGCACTGACAATGGTTCCGGAATCCTGAGCGTGGGGAGGTTCCACCAACGGTCGGCAGCGCGTGGGTTCTAACGGGATGCCTGAGCTCGTCTCCCCTGAGGGTTTTCCTAATGTCTCTGTGCCAGGGAATGCTAGGGGGGGTTTGCAGGAAATCCCAGTTACAGAGGCTGCCTCCCCAAGGTCAGGGAAGGTATTTCTCGGACTTCCCCGAACAGGGAACCCCTGTGACTGAAGAGAGCTGCGTGGAGTTGTCTCTCGAGCTCCCCCACGCACTGACAATGGTTCCGGAATCCTGAGCGTGGGGAGGTTCCACCAACGGTCGGCAGCGCGTGGGTTCTAACGGGATGCCTGAGCTCGTCTCCCCTGAGGGTTTCCCTAATGTCTCTGTGCCAGGGAATGCTAGGGGGGGTTTGCAGGACATCCCAGTGACAGAGGCTTCCTCCCCAAGGTCAGGGAAGGTATTTCTCGGACTTCCCCGAACAGGGAACACCTGTGACTGAAGAGAGCTGCGTGGAGTTGTCTCTCGAGCTCCCCCACGCATTGACAATGTTTCCGGAATACTGAGCGTGGGGAGGTTCCACCAACGGTCGGCAGCGCGTGGGTTCTAACGGAATGCCTGAGTTCTTCACCCTGAGGGTTTTCCTAATGTCTCTGAGCCAGGGAATGCTAGGGGGGGATTGCAGGAAATCCCAGTGACAGAGGCTGCCTCCCCACGGTCAGGGAAGGTATTTCTCGGACTTCCCCGAACAGGGAACACTTGTGACTGAAGAGAGCTGCGTGGAGTTGTCTCTCAAGTTCCCCCACGCACTGACAATGGTTCCGGAATCCTGAGCGTGGGGAGGTTCCACCAACGGTCGGCAGCGCGTGGGTTCTAACGGGATGCCTGAGCTCGTCTCCCCTGAGTGTTTTCCTAATGTCTCTGTGCCAGGGAATGCTAGGGGGGGTTTGCAGGAAATCCCAGTGACAGAGGCTGCCTCCCCAATGTCAGGGAAGGTATTTCTCGGACTTCCCCGAACAGGGAACCCCTGTGACTGAAGAGAGCTGCGTGGAGTTGTCTCTCGAGCTCCCCCACGCACTGACAATGGTTCCGGAATCCTGAGCGTGGGGAGGTTCCACCAACGGTCGGCAGCGCGTGGGTTCTAACGGGATGCCTGAGCTCGTCTCCCCTGAGTGTTTTCCTAATGTCTCTGTGCCAGGGAATGCTAGGGGGGGTTTGCAGGAAATCCCAGTGACAGAGGCTGCCTCCCCAAGGTCAGGGAAGGTATTTTTCGGACTTCCCCGAACAGGGAACCCCTGTGACTGAAGAGAGCTGCGTGGAGTTGTCTCTCGAGCTCCCCCACGCACTGACAATGGTTCCGGAATCCTGAGCGTGGGGAGGTTCCACCAACGGTCGGCAGCGCGTGGGTTCTAACGGGATGCCTGAGCTCGTCTCCCCTGAGGGTTTCCCTAATGTCTCTGTGCCAGGGAATGCTAGGGGGGGTATGCAGGACATCCCAGTGACAGAGGCTGCCTCCCCAAGGTCAGGGAAGGTATTTCTCGGACTTCCCCGAACAGGGAACACCTGTGACTGAAGAGAGCTGCGTGGAGTTGTCTCTCGAGCTCCCCCACGCATTGACAATGTTTCCGGAATCATGAGCGTGGGGAGGTTCCACCAACGGTCGGCAGCGCGTGGGTTCTAACGGGATGCCTGAGTTCTTCACCCTGAGGGTTTTCCTAATGTCTCTGAGCCAGGGAATGCTAGGGGGGGATTGCAGGAAATCCCAGTGACAGAGGCTGCCTCCCCACGGACAGGGAAGGTATTTCTCGGACTTCCCCGAACAGGGAAAACTTGTGACTGAAGAGAGCTGCGTGGAGTTGTCTCTCAAGTTCCCCCACGCACTGACAATGGTTCCGGAATCCTGAGCGTGGGGAGGTTCCACCAACGGTCGGCAGCGCGTGGGTTCTAACGGGATGCCTGAGCCCGTCTCCCCTGAGTGTTTTCCTAATGTCTCTGTGCCAGGGAATGCTAGGGGGGGTTTGCAGGAAATCCTAGTGACAGAGGCTGCCTCCCCAAGGTCAGGGAAGGTATTTCTCGGACTTCCCCGAACAGGGAACCCCTGTGACTGAAGAGAGATGCGTGGAGTTTTCTCTCGAGCTCCCCCCGCACTGACAATTGTTCCGGAATCCTGAGCGTGGGGAGGTTCCACCAACGGTCGGCAGCGCGTGTGTTCTAACGGGAAGCCTAAGCTCGTCTCCCCTGAGGGTTTCCCTAATGTCTCTGTGCCAGGGAATGCTAGGGAGGGTTTGCAGGAAATCCCAGTGACAGAGGCTGCCTCCCCAAGGTCAGGGAAGGTATTTCTCGGACTTCCCCTGACAGGGAACACCTGTGACTGAAGAGAGCTGCGTGGAGTTTTCTCTCGAGATCCCCCACGCACTGACAATGGTTCCGGAATCTTGAGCGTGGGGAGGTTCCACCAACGGTCGGCAGCGCATGGGTTCTACCGGGAAGCCTGAGCTCGTCTAACCTGAGGGTTTTCCTAATATCTCTGTGCCAGGGAATGCTAGGGGGGGTTTGCAGGAAATCCCAGTGACAGAGGCTGCCTCCCCAAGGTAAGGGAAGGTATTTCTAGAACTTTCCCGAACAGGGAACACCTGTGACTGAAGAGAGCTGCGTGGAGTTGTCTCTCGAGCTCCCCCACGCACTGACAATGGTTCCGGAATCCTGAGCGTGGGGAGGTTCCAACAACGGTCGGCAGCGCGTGGGTTCTAACGGGATGCCTGAGCTCGTCTCCCCTGAGGGTTTCCCTAATGTCTCTGTGCCAGGGAATGCTAGGGGGGTTTTGCAGGAAATCCCAGTTACAGAGGCTGCCTCCCCAAGGTCAGGGAAGGTATTTCTCGGACTTCCCCGAACAGGGAACACCTGTGAATGAAGAGAGCTGCGTGGAGTTGTCTCTCGAGCTCACCCACGCACTGACAATGGTTCCGGAATCCTGAGCGTGGGGAGGTTCCACCAACGGTCGGCAGCGCGTGGGTTCTAACGGGATGCCTGAGCTCGTCTCCCCTGAGGGTTTCCCTAATGTCTCTGTGCCAGGGAATGCTAGGGGGGTTTGCAGGAAATCCCAGTGACAGAGGCTGCCTCCCCAAGGTCAGGGAAGGTATTTCTCGGACTTCCCCGAACAGGGAACACCTGTGACTGAAGAGAGCTTCGTGGAGTTGTCTCTCGAGCTCCCCCACGCACTGACAATGGTTCCGGAATCCTGAGCGTGGGGAGGTTCCACCAACGGTCGGCAGCGCGTGGGTTCTAACGGGATACCTGAGCTCGTCTCCCCTGAGTGTTTCCCTAATATCTCTGTGCCAGGGAATGCTAGGGACGGTTTGCAGGAAATCCCAGTGACAGAGGTTGCCTCCCCAAGGTCAGGGAAGGTATTTCTCGGACTTCCCCGAACAGGGAACACCTGTGACTGAAGAGAGCTTCGTGGAGTTGTCTGTCGAGCTCCCCCACACACTGACAATGGTTCCGGAATCCTGAGCGTGGGGAGGTTCCACCAACGGTCGGCAGCGCGTGGGTTCTAACGGGATGCCTGAGCTCGTCTCCCCTGAGGGTTTTCCTAATGTCTCTGTGCCAGGGAATGCTAGGGGGTGCTTGCAGGATATCCCAGTGGCAAAGTCTGCCTCGCCAATGTCAGGGAAGGTATTTATCGGACTTCCCCGAACAGGGAACACCTGTGACTGAAGAGAGCTGCGTGGAGTTGTCTCTCGAGCTCCCCCACGCACTGACAAAGTTTCCGGAATCCTGAGCGTGGGGAGGTTCCACCAACTGTCGGCAGCGCGTGGGTTCTAACGGGATGCCTGAGCTCGTCTCCCCTGAAGGATTCCCTAATGTCTCTGTGCCAGGGAATGCTAGGGGTTGCTTGCAGGAAATCCCAGTTACAGAGGCTGCCTCCCCAAGGTCAGGGAAGGTATTTCTCGGACTTCCCCGAACAGGGAACACCTGTGACTGAAGAGAGCTGCGTGGAGTTGTCTCTCGAGCTCCCCCACGCACTGACAATGGTTCCGGAATACTGAGCGTGGGGAGGTTCCACCAACGGTCGGCAGGGCGTGGGTTCTAACGGGATGCCTGAGCTCGTCTCCCCTGAACGTTTCCCTAATGTCTCTGTGCCAGGGAATGCTAGGGTGGGTTTGCAGGAAATCCCAGTGACAGAGGCTGCCTCCCCAAGGTCAGGGAAGGTATTTCTCGGACTTCCCCGAACAGGGAACACCTGTGACTGAAGAGAGCTGCGTGGAGTTGTCTCTCGAGTTCCCCATGCACTGACAATGGTTCCGGAATCCTGAGCAAGTGGAGGTTCCACCTACGGTCGGCAGCGCGTGGGTTCTAACGGGATGCCTGAGCTCGTCTCCCCTGAGGGTTTCCCTAATGTCTCTGTGCCAGGGAATGCTAGGGGGGGTTTGCAGGACATCCCAGTGACAGAGGCTGCCTCCCCAAGGTCAGGGAAGGTATTTCTCGGACTTCCCCGAACAGGGAACACCTGTGAATGAAGAGAGCTGCGTGGAGTTGTCTCTCGAGCTCCCCCACGCATTGACAATGTTTCCGGAATCCTGAGCGTGGGGAGGTTCCACCAACGGTCGGCAGCGCGTGGGTTCTAACGGGATGCCTGAGTTCTTCACCCTGAGGGTTTTCCTAATGTCTCTGAGACAGGGAATGCTAGGGGGGGATTGCAGGAAATCCCAGTGACAGAGACTGCCTCCCCACGGTCAGGGAAGGTATTTCTCGGACTTCCCCGAACAGGGAACACTTGTGACTGAAGAGAGCTGCGTGGAGTTGTCTCTCAAGTTCCCCCACGCACTGACAATGGTTCCGGAATCCTGAGCGTGGGGAGGTTCCAGCAACGGTCGGCAGCGCGTGGGTTCTAACGGGATGCCTGAGCTCGTCTCCCCTGAGTGTTTTCCTAATGTCTCTGTGCCAGGGAATGCTAGGGGGGGTTTGCAGGAAATCCCAGTGACAGAGGCTGCCTCCCCAAGGTCAGGGAAGGTATTTCTCGGACTTCCCCAAACAGGGAACCCCTGTGACTGAAGAGAGCTGCGTGGAGTTTTCTCTCGAGCTCCCCCCGCACTGACAATTGTTCCGGAATCCTGAGCGTGGGGAGGTTCCACCAACGGTCGGCAGCGCTTGTGTTCTAACGGGAAGCCTAAGCTCGTCTCCCCTGAGGGTTTCCCTAATGTCTCTGTGCCACGGAATGCTAGGGAGGGTTTGCAGGAAATCCCAGTGACAGCGGCTGCCTCCCGAAGGTCAGGGAAGGTATTTCTCGGACTTCCCCTGACAGGGAACACCTGTGACTGAAGAGAGCTGCGTGGAGCTGTCTCTCGAGCTCCCCCACGCACTGACAATGGTTCCGGAATCCTGAGCGTGGGGAGGTTCCACCAACGGTCGGCAGCGCGTGGGTTCAAACGGGATGCCTGAGCTCGACTGCCCTGAGGGTTTTCCTAATGTCTCTGTGCCAGGGAATGCTAGGGGGGGTTTGCAGGAAATCCCAGTGTCAGAGGCTGCCTCCCAAAGGTCAGGGAAGGTATTTCTTGGAATTCCCCGAACAGGGAACACCTGTGACTGAAGAGAGCTGCGTGGAGTTGTCTCTCGAGCTCCCCCACGCACTGACAATGGTTCCGGAATCCTGAGCGTGGGGAGGTTCCACCAACGGTCGGCAGCGCGTGGGTTCTAACGGGATGCCTGAGCTCGTCTCCCCTGAGGGTTTCCCTAATGTCTCTGTGCCAGGGATTGCTAGGGGGGTTTTGCAGGAAATCCCAGTGACAGAGGCTGCCTCCCCAAGGTCAGGGAAGGTATTTCTCGGACTTCCCCGAACAGGGAACACCTGTGACTGAAGAGAGCTGCGTGGAGTTGTCTCTCGAGCTCCCCCACGCACTGACAATGGTTCCGGAATCCTGAGCGTGGGGAGGTTCCACCAACGGTCGGCAGCGCGTGGGTTCTAACGGGATGCCTGAGCTCGTCTCCCCTGAGGGTTTCCCTAATGTCTCTGTGCCAGGGAATGCTAGGGGGGTTTGCAGGAAATCCCAGTGACAGAGGCTGCCTCCCCAAGGTCAGGGAAGGTATTTCTCGGACTTCCCCGAACAGGGAACACCTGTGACTGAAGAGAGCTTCGTGGAGTTGTCTCTCGAGCTCCCCCACGCACTGACAATGGTTCCGGAATCCTGAGCGTGGGGAGGTTCCAGCAACGGTCGGCAGCGCGTGGGTTCTAACGGGATACCTGAGCTCGTCTCCCCTGAGTGTTTCCCTAATATCTCTGTGCCAGGGAATGCTAGGGGGGGTTTGCAGGAAATCCCAGTAACAGAGGCTGCCTCCCCAAGGTCAGGGAAGGTATTTCTCGGACTTCCCTGAACAGGGATCACCTGTGACTGAAGAGAGCTGCTTGGAGTAGTCTCTCGAGTTCCGCCACGCACTGACAATGGTTCCGGAATCATGAGCGTGGGGAGGTTCCACCAACGGTCGGCAGCGCGTGGGTTCTAACGGGATGCCAGAGCTCGTCTACCTTGAGGGTTTTCCTAATGTCTCTGTGCCAGGGAATGCTAGGGGGGGTTTGCCGGAAATCCCAGTGACAGAGGCTGCCTCCCCAAGTTCAGGGAAGGTATTTCTTGGACTTCCCCGAACAGGGAACACCTGTGACTGAAGAGAGCTGCGTGGAGTTGTCTCTCGAGCTCCCCCACGCAGTGACAATGTTTCCGGAATCCTGAGCGTGGGGAGGTTCCACCAACGGTCAGCAGCGCGTGGGTTCTAACGGGATGCCTGAGCTCGTCTCCCCTGAGGGTTTCCCTAAAGTTTCTGTGCCAGGGAATGCTAGGGCGGGTTTGCAGGAAATCCCAGTGACAGAGGCTGCCTCCCCAAGATCAGGGAAGGTATTTATCGGACTTCCCCGAACAGGGAACACCTGTGACTGAAGAGAGCTGCGTGGAGCTGTCTCTCGAGCTCCCCCACGCACTGACAATGTTTCCGGAATCCTGAGCGTGGGGAGGTTACGCCAACGGTCGTCAGCGCGTGGGATCTAACGGGATGCCTGAGCTCGTCTCCCCTGAGGATTTCCCTAATGTCTCTGTGCCAGGGAATGCTAGGGGGGGTTTGCAGGAAATCCCAGTGACAGAGGCTGCCTACCCAATTTCAGGGAAGTTATTTCTCGCACTTCCCCGAATAGGGAACACCTGTGACTGAAGAGAGCTGCGTGGAGTTGTCTCTCGAGCTCCCCCACGCACTGAGAATGGTTCCGGAATCCTGAGCGTGGGGAGGTTCCAACAACGGTCGGCAGCGCGTGGGTTCTAACAGGATGCCTGAGCTCGTCTCCACTGAGTGTTTATCTAATGTCTCTGTGCCAGGGAATGCTAGGGGGTTTTGCAGGATATCCCAGTGACAGAGGCTGCCTCCCCAAGGTCAGGGAAGTTATTTCTAGGACTTCCCCAAAGAGGGAACACCTGTGACTGAAAAGAGCTACGTGGAGTTGTCTCTCGAGCTCCCCCACGCACTGACAATGGTTCCGGAATCCTGAGCGTGGGGAGGTTCCACCAACGGTCGGCAGCGGGTGGGGTCTAACGGGATGCCTGAGCTCGTCTCCCCTGAGGGTTTCCCTAATGTCTCTGTGCCAGGGAATGCTAGGGGGGGTTTGCAGGAAATCCCAGTGACAGAGGCAGCCTCCCCAAGTTCAGGGAAGTTATTTCTCGGACTTCCCAGAACAGGGAACACCTGTGACTGAAGAGAGCTGCGTGGAGTTGTCTCTCGAGCTCCCCCACGCACTGACAATGGTTCCGGAATCCTGAGCGTGGGGAGGTTCCACCAACGGTCGGCAGCGCGTGGGTTAACGGGATGCCTGAGCTCGTCTGCCCTGAGGGTTTTCCTAATGTCTCTGTGCCAGGGAAAGCTAGGGGGGGTTTGCAGGAAATCCCAGTGACAGAGGCTGCCTCCCCAAGGTCAGGGAAGGTATTTCTTGGACTTCCCCGAACAGGGAACACCTGTGACTGAAGAGAGCTGCGTGGAGTTGTCTCTCGAGCTCCCCCACGCAGTGACAATGTTTCCGGAATCCTGAGCGTGGGGAGGTTCCACCAACGGTCGGCAGCGTGTGGGTTCTAACGGGATGCCTGAGCTCGTCTCCCCTGAGGGTTTCCCTAATGTCTCTGTGCCAGGGAATGCTAGGGGGTTTTGCAGGAAATCCCAGTGACAGAGGCTGCCTCCCCAAGTTCAGGGAAGGTATTTCTCGGACTTCCCGAACTGGGAACACCTGTGACTGAAGAGAGCTGCGTGGAGATGTCTCTCGAGCTCCCCCACGCAGTGACAATGTTTCCGGAATCCTGAGCGTGGGGAGGTTCCACCAACGGTCGGCAGCGCGTGGGTTCTAACGGGATGCCTGAGCTCGTATCCCCTGAGGGTTTTCCTAATGTCTCTGTGCCAGGGAATGCAAGGGGGGGTTTGCAGGAAATCCCAGTGACAGAGGCTGCCTCCCCAAGGTCAGGGAAGGTATTTCTCGGACTTCCTCGAACAGGGAACACCTGTGACTGAAGAGAGCTGCGTGGAGTTGTCTCTCGAGCTGCCCCACGCACTGACAATGGTTCCGGAATCCTGAGCGTGGGGAGGTTCCACCAACGGTCGGCAGCGCGTGGGTTCTAACGGGATGCCTGTGCTCGTCTCCCCTGAGTGTTTTCCTAATGTCTCTGTGCCAGGGAATGCTAGGGGGGGTTTGCAGGAAATCCCAGTGACAGAGGCTGCCTCCCCAAGGTCAGGGAAGGTATTTCTCGAACTTCCCCGAACAGGGAACACCTGTGACTGAAAAGAGTTTCGTGGAGTTGTCTCTCGAGTTCCCCCACGCACTGACAATTGTTCCGGAATCCTGAGCGTGGGGAGGTTCCACCAACGGTCGGCAGCGCGTGGGTTTTAACGGGATGCCTGAGCTCGTCTCCCCTGAGGGTTTTCCTAATGTCTCTGTGCCAGGGAATTCTAGGGGGGGTTTGCAGGAAATTCCAGTGACAGAGGCTGCATCCCCAAGGTCAGGGAAGTTATTTCTCGGACTTCCCCGAACAGGGAACACCTGTGACTGAAGAGAGCTACGTGGAGTTGTCTTTCGAGCTCCGCCACGCACTGATAATGGTTCCGGAATCCTGATCGTTGGGAGGTTTCACCAACGGTCGGCAGCGCGTGGGTTCTAACGGGATGCCTGAGCTCGTCTCCCCTGAAGGTTTCCCTAATATCTCTGTGCCAGGGAATGCTAGGGGGGGTTTGCAGGATATCCCAGTGAAAGAGGCTGCCTCCCCAAGGTCAGGGAAGGTATTTCTCGGACTTCCCCGAACAGGGAACACCTGTGACTGAAGAGAGCTGCGTGGAGTTGTCTCTCGAGCTCCCCCACGCACTGACAATTTTTTCGGAATCCTGAACGTGGGGACGTTCCACCAACGGTCGGCAGACCGTGGGATCTATCGGAATGCCTAAGCTCGTCTCCCCTGAGGTTTTTCCTAATATCTCTGTGCCAGGGAATGCTAGGGGTGATTGCAGGATATCCCAGTGACCGAGGCTGCTTCCACAATGTCTGGGAAGTTATTTCTCGGACTTCCCCGATCAGGGAACTCCTGTGACTGAAGAGAGCTGCGTGGAGTTGTCTCTCGAGCTCCCCCACGCACTGACAACGGTTCCGGAATCCTGAGCGTGGGGAGGTTCCACCAACTGTCGGCAGCGCGTGGGTTCTAACGGGATGCCTGAGCTCGTCTCCCCTGAGGGTTTTCCTAATGTCTCTGTGCCAGGGACTGCTAGTGGGGGTTTGCAGGAAATCCCAGTGACAGAGACTGCCTCGCCAAGGTCAGGGAAGGTATTTCTCGGACTTCCCCGAACAGGGAACACCTGTGACTGAAGAGAGCTGCGTGGAGTTGTCTCTCGAGCTCCCCCACGCACTGACAATGGTTCCGAAATCCTGAGCGTGGGGAGGTTCCACCCACGGTCGGCAGCGCGTGGGTTCTAACGCGATGCCTGAGCTCGTCTCCCCTGAGGGTTTTCCTAAAGTCTCTATGCCAGGGAATGCTAGGGGGGGGTTACAGGAAATCCCAGTTACAGAGGCTGCCTCCCCAAGGTCAGGGAAGGTATTTCTCGGACTTCCACGAACAGGGAACACCTGTGACTGGAGAGAGCTGCGTGGAGTTTTCTCTCGAGTTCCCCATTCACTGACAATGGTTCCGGAATCCTGAGCGAGGGGAGGTTCCACCTACGTTCGGCAGTGCGTGGGTTCAAACGGGATGCCTGAGCTCGTCTCCCCTGAGGGTTTTCCTAATGTCTCTTTGCCAGGGAATGCTAGGGGTGGTTTGCAGGAAATCCCAGTGACAGAGGCTGCCTCCCAAAAGTCAGGGAAGGTATTTCTCGGACTTCCCCGAACAGGGAACACCTGTGACTGAAGAAAGCTGCATGGAGTTGACTCTCGAGCTCCCCCACGCACTGACAATGGTTCCGGAATACTGAGCGTGGGGAGGTTTCAACAACGGTCGGCAGCGCGTGAGTTCTAACGGGATTCATGATCTCGTCTCCCCTGAGGGTTTTCCTAATTTCTCTCTGCCAAGGAATGCTAGGGGGGGTTTGCAGGAAATCCCAGTGACAGAGGCTGCCTCCCCAAGGTCATGGAAGGTATTTCTCTGACTTCCCCGAACAGGGAACACCTGTGACTGAAGAGAGCTTCGTGGAGTTGTCTCTCCAGCTCCCCCACGCACTGACAATGGTTCCGGAATCCTGAGCGTGGGGAGGTTCCACCAACGGTCGGCAGCGCGTGGGTTCTAACGGGATGCCTGAGCTCGTCTCCCCTGAGGGTTTTCCTAATGTCTCTGTGCCAGGGAATGCTAGGGGGGGTTTGCAGGATATCCCAGTGACAGAGGCTGCCTCCCCAAGGTCGGGGAAGGTATTTCTCGGAATTCCCCGAACAGGGAACACCTGTGACTGAAGAGAGCTGCGTGGAGTTGTCTCTCGAGCTCCCCCACGCACTGACAATGTTTCCGGAATCCTGAGCGTGGAGAGGTTCCACCAACGGTCGGCAGCGCGTGGGTTCTAACGGGATGCTTGAGCTCGTATCCCCTGAGGGTTTTCCTAAAGTCTCTATGCCAGGGAATGCTAGGGGGGGTTTGCAGGAAATCCCAGTGTCAGTGGCTGCCTCCCCAAGGTCAGGGAAGGTATTTCTCGGACTTCCCCGAACAGGGAACACCTGTGACTGAAGAGAGCTGCGTGGAGTTGTCTCTCGTGTTCCCCATGCACTGACAATGGTTCCGGAATCTTGAGCGAGGGGAGGTTCCACCTACGGTCGGCAGCGCGTGGGTTCTAACGGGATGCCTGAGCTCGTCTCCCCTGAGGGTTTTCCCTATGTCTATTTGCCAGGGTATGCTAGGGGTGGTTTGCAGGAAATCCCAGTGACAGAGGCGGACTCACCAAGGTCAGGGAAGGTATTTCTCGGACTTCCCCGAACAGGGAACACCTGTGACTGAAGAGAGCTGCATGGAGTTTTCTCTCGAGCTCCCCCACGCACTGACAATTTTTCCGGAATCCTGAGCGTGGGGAGGATTCACCAACGGTCGGCAGCGCGTGGGTTCTAACGGGATTCATGATTTCGTCTCCCCTGAGGGTTTTCCTAATTTCTCTGTGCCAAGGAATGCTAGGGGGGGTTTGCAGGAAATCCCAGTGAAAGAGGCTGCTTCCCCAAGGTCATGGAAGGTATTTCACGGACTTCCCCGAACAGGGAACACCTGTGACTGAAGAGAGCTTCGTGGAGTTGTCTCTCCAGCTCCCTCACGCACTGACAATGGTTCCGGAATCCTGAGCGTGGGGAGGTTCCACCAACGGTCGGCAGCGCGTGGTTTCTAACGGGATGCCTGATCTCGTCTCCCATGAGGTTTTTCTAATGTCTCTGTGCCAGGGAATGTTAAGGGGGTTTGCAGGAAATCCCAGTGACAGAGGCTGCCTCCCCAAGGTCAGGGAATTTATTTCTCGGACTTCCCCGAACAGGGAAAACCTGTGACTGAAGAGAGCTGCGTGGAGTTGTCTCTCGAGCTCCCCCACGCACTGACAATGGTTCCGGAATCCTGAGCGTGGGGAGGTTCCACCAACGGTCGGCAGCGCGTGGGTTCTAACGGGATGCCGGAGCTCGTCTCCCCTGAGGGTTTTCCTAATATCTCTGTGCCAGGGAAATCTAGGGGGGGTTTGCAGTAAATCCCAGTGACAGAGGCTGCCTCCCCAAGGTCAGGGAAGGTATTTCTCGGACTTCCCCGGACAGGGAACACCTGTGACTGAAGAGAGCTGCGTGGAGTTGTCTCTCGAGCTCCCCCACGCACTGACAATGGTTCCGGAATCCTGAGCGTGGGGAGGTTCCACCAACGGTCGGCAGCGCGTGGGTTCTAACGGGATGCCTGAGATCGTCTCCCCTGAGGGTTTTCCTAATATCTCTGTGCCAGGGAATGCTAGGGGGGGTTTGCAGGAAATCCCAGTGACAGAGGCTGCCTCCCCAAGGTCAGGGAAGGTATTTCTCGGACTTCCCCGAACAGGGAACACCTGTGACTGAAGAGAGCTGCGTGGTGTTGTCTCTCGAGCTCCCCCACGCACTGACAATGTTTCCGGAATCCTGAGCGTGGGGAGGTTCCACCAACGGTCGGCAGCGCGTGGGTTCTAACGGGATGCCTGATCTCGTCTCCCCTGAGGGTTTCCCTAATGTCTCTGTGCCAGGGAATGCTAGGGGCGGTTTGCAGGAAATCCCAGTGACAGAGGCTGCCTCCCCAAGGTCAGGGAAGGTATTTCTCGGACTTCCCCGAAAAGGGAACACCTGTGACTGAAGAGAGCTGCGTGGATTTGTCTCTCGAGCTCCCCCACGCACTGACAATGGTTCCGGAATCCTGAGCGTGGGGAGGTTCCACCAACGGTCGGCAGCGCGTAGGTTCTAACGGGATGCCTGAGCTCGTCTCCCCTGAGGGTTTCCCTAATGTCTCTGTGCCAGGGAATGCTACGGGGGGTTTGCAGGAAATCCCAGTGACAGAGGCTGCCTCCCCAAGGTCAGGGAAGGTATTTCTCGGACTTCCCCGAACAGGGAACACCTGTGACTGTAGAGAGCTGCGTGGAGTTTTCTCTCGAGCTCCCCCACGCACTGACAATGTTTGCGGAATACTGAGCATGGGGAGGTTCCACGAACGGTCGGCAGCGCGTGGGATCTAACGGGATGCCTGGGCTCGTCTACCCTGAGGGTTTCCCTAATATCTCTGTGCCAGGGAATGCTAGGGGCGGTTTGCAGGAAATCCCAGTGACAGAGGCTGCCTCCCCAAGGTCAGGGAAGGTATTTCTCGGACTTCCCCGAAAAGGGAACACCTGTGACTCAAGAGAGCTGCGTGGAGTTGTCTCTCGAGCTCCCCCACGCACTGACATTGGTTCCAGAATCCTGAGCGTGGGGAGGTTCCACCAACGTTCGGCAGCGCGTAGGTTCTAACGGGATGCCTGAGCTCGTCTCCCCTGAGGGTTTCCCTAATGTCTCTGTGCCAGGGAATGCTAGGGGGGGTTTGCAGGAAATCCCAGTTACAGAGGCTGCCTCCCCATGGTCAGGGAAGGTTTTTCTCGGACTTCCCCGAACAGGGAATTCCTGTGACTGAAGAGAGCTGCGTGGAGTTTTCTCTCGATCTCCCCCACGCACTGACAATGGTTCCGGAATCCTGAGCGAGGGGAGGTTCCACCTACGGTCGGCAGCGCGTGGGTTCTAACGGGATGCCTGAGCTCGTCTCCCCTGAGGGTTTTCCCAATGTCTATTTGCCAGGGTATGCTAGGGGTGGTTTGCAGGAAATCCCAGTGACAGAGGCGGACTCACCAAGGTCAGGGAAGGTATTTCTCGGACTTCCCCGAACAGGGAACACCTGTGACTGAAGAGAGCTGCATGGAGTTTTCTCTCGAGCTCCCCCACGCACTGACAATTGTTCCGGAATCCTGAGCGTGGGGAGAATTCACCAACGGTCGGCAGCGCGTGGGTTCTAACGGGATGCCTGATCTCGTCTCCCCTGAGGGTTTCCCTAATGTCTCTGTGCCAGGGAATGCTAGGGGCGGTTTGCAGGAAATCCCAGTGACAGAGGCTGCCTCCCCAAGGTCAGGGAAGGTATTTCTCGGACTTCCCCGAAAAGGGAACACCTGTGACTGAAGAGAGCTGCGTGGATTTGTCTCTCGTGCTCCCCCACGCACTGACAATGGTTCCGGAATCCTGAGCGTGGGGAGGTTCCACCAACGGTCGGCAGCGCGTAGGTTCTAACGGGATGCCTGAGCTCGTCTCCCCTGAGGGTTTCCCTAATGTCTCTGTGCCAGGGAATGCTAGGGGGGGTTTGCAGGAAATCCCAGTTACAGAGGCTGCCTCCCCAAGGTCAGGGAAGGTTTTTCTCGGACTTCCCCGAACAGGGAATACCTGTGACTGTAGAGAGCTCCGTGGAGTTTTCTCTCGATCTCCCCCACGCACTGACAATGGTTCCGGAATCCTGAGCGTGGGGAGGTTCCACCAACGGTCGGCAGCGCGTGGGTTCTAACGGGATGCCTGAGCTCGTCTCCCCTGAGGGTTTCCCTAATGTCTCTGTGCCAGGGAATGCTACGGGGGGTTTGCAGGAAATCCCAGTGACAGAGGCTGCCTCCCCAAGGTCAGGGAAGGTATTTCTCGGACTTCCCCGAACAGGGAACACCTGTGACTGTAGAGAGCTGCGTGGAGTTTTCTCTCGAGCACCCCCACGCACTGACAATGTTTGCGGAATACTGAGCATGGGGAGGTTCCACGAACGGTCGGCAGCGCGTGGGATCTAACGGGATGCCTGGGCTCGTCTACCCTGAGTGTTTCCCTAATATCTCTGTGCCAGGGAATGCTAGGGGCGGTTTGCAGGAAATCCCAGTGACAGAGGCTGCCTCCCCAAGGTCAGGGAAGGTATTTCTCGGACTTCCCCGAAAAGGGAACACCTGTGACTGAAGAGAGCTGCGTGGAGTTGTCTCTCGAGCTCCCCCACGCACTGACAATGGTTCCAGAATCCTGAGCGTGGGGAGGTTCCACCAACGTTCGGCAGCGCGTAGGTTCTAACGGGATGCCTGAGCTCGTCTCCCCTGAGGGTTTCCCTAATGTCTCTGTGCCAGGGAATGCTAGGGGGGGTTTGCAGGAAATCCCAGTTACAGAGGCTGCCTCCCCAAGGTCAGGGAAGGTTTTTCTCGGACTTCCCCGAACAGGGAATTCCTGTGACTGAAGAGAGCTGCGTGGAGTTTTCTCTCGATCTCCCCCACGCACTGACAATGGTTCCGGAATCCTGAGCGAGGGGAGGTTCCACCTACGGTCGACAGCGCGTGGGTTCTAACGGGATGCCTGAGCTCGTCTCCCCTGAGGGTTTTCCCAATGTCTATTTGCCAGGGTATGCTAGGGGTGGTTTGCAGGAAATCCCAGTGACAGAGGCGGACTCACCAAGGTCAGGGAAGGTATTTCTCGGACTTCCCCGAACAGGGAACACCTGTGACTGAAGAGAGCTGCATGGAGTTTTCTCTCGAGCTCCCCCACGCACTGACAATTGTTCCGGAATCCTGAGCGTGGGGAGGATTCACCAACGGTCGGCAGCGCGTGGGTTCTAACGGGATGCCTGATCTCGTCTCCCCTGAGGGTTTCCCTAATGTCTCTGTGCCAGGGAATGCTAGGGGCGGTTTGCAGGAAATCCCAGTGACAGAGGCTGCCTCCCCAAGGTCAGGGAAGGTATTTCTCGGACTTCCCCGAAAAGGGAACACCTGTGACTGAAGAGAGCTGCGTGGATTTGTCTCTCGAGCTCCCCCACGCACTGACAATGGTTCCGGAATCCTGAGCGTGGGGAGGTTCCACCAACGGTCGGCAGCGCGTAGGTTCTAACGGGATGCCTGAGCTCGTCTCCCCTGAGGGTTTCCCTAATGTCTCTGTGCCAGGGAATGCTAGGGGGGGTTTGCAGGAAATCCCAGTTACAGAGGCTGCCTCCCCAAGGTCAGGGAAGGTTTTTCTCGGACTTCCCCGAACAGGGAATACCTGTGACTGTAGAGAGCTGCGTGGAGTTTTCTCTCGATCTCCCCCACGCACTGACAATGGTTCCGGAATCCTGAGCGTGGGGAGGTTCCACCAACGGTCGGCAGCGCGTGGGTTCTAACGGGATGCCTGAGCTCGTCTCCCCTGAGGGTTTCCCTAATGTCTCTGTGCCAGGGCATGCTACGGGGGGTTTGCAGGAAATCCCAGTGACAGAGGCTGCCTCCCCAAGGTCAGGGAAGGTATTTCTCGGACTTCCCCGAACAGGGAACACCTGTGACTGTAGAGAGCTGCGTGGAGTTTTCTCTCGAGCTCCCCCACGCACTGACAATGTTTGCGGTATACTGAGCATGGGGAGGTTCCACGAACGGTCGGCAGCGCGTGGGATCTAACGGGATGCCTGGGCTCGTCTACCCTGAGGGTTTCCCTAATATCTCTGTGCCAGGGAATGCTAGGGGCGGTTTGCAGGAAATCCCAGTGACAGAGGCTGCCTCCCCAAGGTCAGGGAAGGTATTTCTCGGACTTCCCCGAAAAGGGAACACCTGTGACTGAAGAGAGCTGCGTGGAGTTGTCTCTCGAGCTCCCCCACGCACTGACAATGGTTCCAGAATCCTGAGCGTGGGGAGGTTCCACCAACGTTCGGCAGCGCGTAGGTTCTAACGGGATGCCTGAGCTCGTCTCCCCTGAGGGTTTTCCCAATGTCTATTTGCCAGGGTATGCTAGGGGTGGTTTGCAGGAAATCCCAGTGACAGAGGCGGACTCACCAAGGTCAGGGAAGGTATTTCTCGGACTTCCCCGAACAGGGAACACCTGTGACTGAAGAGAGCTGCATGGAGTTTTCTCTCGAGCTCCCCCACGCACTGACAATTGTTCCGGAATCCTGAGCGTGGGGAGGATTCACCAACGGTCGGCAGCGCGTGGGTTCTAACGGGATTCATGATTTCGTCTCCCCTGAGGGTTTTCCTAATTTCTCTGTGACAAGGAATGCTAGGGGGGGTTTGCAGGAAATCCCAGTGACAGAGGCTGCCTTCCCAAGGTCAGGGAAGGTATTTCTCGGACTTCCCCGAACAGGGAACACCTGTGACTGAAGAGAGCTTCGTGGAGTTGTCTCTCCAGCTCCCTCACGCACTGACAATGGTTCCGGAATCCTGAGCGTGGGGAGGTTCCACCAACGGTCGGCAGCGCGTGGTTTATAACGGGATGCCTGATCTCGTCTCCCATGAGGTTTTTCTAATGTCTCTGTGCCAGGGAATGTTAAGGGGGTTTGCAGGAAATCCCAGTGACAAAGGCTGCCTCCCCAAGGTCAGGGAAGATATTTCTCGGACTTCCCCGAACAGGGAAAACCTGTGACTGAAGAGAGCTGCGTGGAGTTGTCTCTCGAGCTCCCCCACGCACTGACAATGGTTCCGGAATCCTGAGCGTGGGGAGGTTCCACCAACGGTCGGCAGCGCGTGGGTTCTAACGGGATGCCGGAGCTCGTCTCCCCTGAGGGTTTTCCTAATGTCTCTGTGCCAGGGAAATCTAGGGGGGGTTTGCAGTAAATCCCAGTGACAGAGGCTGCCTCCCCAAGGTCAGGGAAGGTATTTCCCGGACTTCCCCGAAGAGGGAACACTTGTGACTGAAGAGAGCTGCGTGGAGTTGTCTCTCGAGATCCCCCACGCACTGACAATGGTTCCGGAATCCTGAGCGTGGGGAGGTTCCACCAACGGTCGGCAGCGCGTGGGTTCTAACGGGATGCCTGAGCTCGTCTCCCCTGAGGGTTTTCCTAATATCTCTGTGCCAGGGAATGCTAGGGGGGGTTTGCAGGAAATCCCAGTGACAGAGGCTGCCTCCCCAAGGTCAGGGAAGGTATTTCTCGGACTTCCCCGAACAGGGAACACCTGTGACTGAAGAGAGCTGCGTGGTGTTGTCTCTCGAGCTCCCCCACGCACTGACAATGTTTCCGGAATCCTGAGCGTGGGGAGGTTCCACCAACGGTCGGCAGCGCGTGGGTTCTAACGGGATGCCTGATCTCGTCTCCCCTGAGGGTTTCCCTAATGTCTCTGTGCCAGGGAATGCTAGGGGCGGTTTGCAGGAAATCCCAGTGACAGAGGCTGCCTCCCCAAGGTCAGGGAAGGTATTTCTCGGACTTCCCCGAAAAGGGAACACCTGTGACTGAAGAGAGCTGCGTGGATTTGTCTCTCGAGCTCCCCCACGCACTGACAATGGTTCCGGAATCCTGAGCGTGGGGAGGTTCCACCAACGGTCGGCAGCGCGTAGGTTCTAACGGGATGCCTGAGCTCGTCTCCCCTGAGGGTTTCCCTAATGTCTCTGTGCCAGGGAATGCTACGGGGGGTTTGCAGGAAATCCCAGTGACAGAGGCTGCCTCCCCAAGGTCAGGGAAGGTATTTCTCGGACTTCCCCGAACAGGGAACACCTGTGACTGTAGAGAGCTGCGTGGAGTTTTCTCTCGAGCTCCCCCACGCACTGACAATGTTTGCGGAATACTGAGCATGGGGAGGTTCCACGAACGGTCGGCAGCGCGTGGGATCTAACGGGATGCCTGGGCTCGTCTACCCTGAGGGTTTCCCTAATATCTCTGTGCCAGGGAATGCTAGGGGCGGTTTGCAGGAAATCCCAGTGACAGAGGCTGCCTCCCCAAGGTCAGGGAAGGTATTTCTCGGACTTCCCCGAAAAGGGAACACCTGTGACTGAAGAGAGCTGCGTGGAGTTGTCTCTCGAGCTCCCCCACGCACTGACATTGGTTCCAGAATCCTGAGCGTGGGGAGGTTCCACCAACGTTCGGCAGCGCGTAGGTTCTAACGGGATGCCTGAGCTCGTCTCCCCTGAGGGTTTCCCTAATGTCTCTGTGCCAGGGAATGCTAGGGGGGGTTTGCAGGAAATCCCAGTTACAGAGGCTGCCTCCCCATGGTCAGGGAAGGTTTTTCTCGGACTTCCCCGAACAGGGAATTCCTGTGACTGAAGAGAGCTGCGTGGAGTTTTCTCTCGATCTCCCCCACGCACTGACAATGGTTCCGGAATCCTGAGCGAGGGGAGGTTCCACCTACGGTCGGCAGCGCGTGGGTTCTAACGGGATGCCTGAGCTCGTCTCCCCTGAGGGTTTTCCCAATGTCTATTTGCCAGGGTATGCTAGGGGTGGTTTGCAGGAAATCCCAGTGACAGAGGCGGACTCACCAAGGTCAGGGAAGGTATTTCTCGGACTTCCCCGAACAGGGAACACCTGTGACTGAAGAGAGCTGCATGGAGTTTTCTCTCGAGCTCCCCCACGCACTGACAATTGTTCCGGAATCCTGAGCGTGGGGAGAATTCACCAACGGTCGGCAGCGCGTGGGTTCTAACGGGATGCCTGATCTCGTCTCCCCTGAGGGTTTCCCTAATGTCTCTGTGCCAGGGAATGCTAGGGGCGGTTTGCAGGAAATCCCAGTGACAGAGGCTGCCTCCCCAAGGTCAGGGAAGGTATTTCTCGGACTTCCCCGAAAAGGGAACACCTGTGACTGAAGAGAGCTGCGTGGATTTGTCTCTCGTGCTCCCCCACGCACTGACAATGGTTCCGGAATCCTGAGCGTGGGGAGGTTCCACCAACGGTCGGCAGCGCGTAGGTTCTAACGGGATGCCTGAGCTCGTCTCCCCTGAGGGTTTCCCTAATGTCTCTGTGCCAGGGAATGCTAGGGGGGGTTTGCAGGAAATCCCAGTTACAGAGGCTGCCTCCCCAAGGTCAGGGAAGGTTTTTCTCGGACTTCCCCGAACAGGGAATACCTGTGACTGTAGAGAGCTCCGTGGAGTTTTCTCTCGATCTCCCCCACGCACTGACAATGGTTCCGGAATCCTGAGCGTGGGGAGGTTCCACCAACGGTCGGCAGCGCGTGGGTTCTAACGGGATGCCGGAGCTCGTCTCCCCTGAGGGTTTCCCTAATGTCTCTGTGCCAGGGAATGCTACGGGGGGTTTGCAGGAAATCCCAGTGACAGAGGCTGCCTCCCCAAGGTCAGGGAAGGTATTTCTCGGACTTCCCCGAACAGGGAACACCTGTGACTGTAGAGAGCTGCGTGGAGTTTTCTCTCGAGCACCCCCACGCACTGACAATGTTTGCGGAATACTGAGCATGGGGAGGTTCCACGAACGGTCGGCAGCGCGTGGGATCTAACGGGATGCCTGGGCTCGTCTACCCTGAGGGTTTCCCTAATATCTCTGTGCCAGGGAATGCTAGGGGCGGTTTGCAGGAAATCCCAGTGACAGAGGCTGCCTCCCCAAGGTCAGGGAAGGTATTTCTCGGACTTCCCCGAAAAGGGAACACCTGTGACTGAAGAGAGCTGCGTGGAGTTGTCTCTCGAGCTCCCCCACGCACTGACAATGGTTCCAGAATCCTGAGCGTGGGGAGGTTCCACCAACGTTCGGCAGCGCGTAGGTTCTAACGGGATGCCTGAGCTCGTCTCCCCTGAGGGTTTCCCTAATGTCTCTGTGCCAGGGAATGCTAGGGGGGGTTTGCAGGAAATCCCAGTTACAGAGGCTGCCTCCCCAAGGTCAGGGAAGGTTTTTCTCGGACTTCCCCGAACAGGGAATTCCTGTGACTGAAGAGAGCTGCGTGGAGTTTTCTCTCGATCTCCCCCACGCACTGACAATGGTTCCGGAATCCTGAGCGAGGGGAGGTTCCACCTACGGTCGACAGCGCGTGGGTTCTAACGGGATGCCTGAGCTCGTCTCCCCTGAGGGTTTTCCCAATGTCTATTTGCCAGGGTATGCTAGGGGTGGTTTGCAGGAAATCCCAGTGACAGCGGCGGACTCACCAAGGTCAGGGAAGGTATTTCTCGGACTTCCCCGAACAGGGAACACCTGTGACTGAAGAGAGCTGCATGGAGTTTTCTCTCGAGCTCCCCCACGCACTGACAATTGTTCCGGAATCCTGAGCGTGGGGAGGATTCACCAACGGTCGGCAGCGCGTGGGTTCTAACGGGATGCCTGATCTCGTCTCCCCTGAGGGTTTCCCTAATGTCTCTGTGCCAGGGAATGCTAGGGGCGGTTTGCAGGAAATCCCAGTGACAGAGGCTGCCTCCCCAAGGTCAGGGAAGGTATTTCTCGGACTTCCCCGAAAAGGGAACACCTGTGACTGAAGAGAGCTGCGTGGATTTGTCTCTCGAGCTCCCCCACGCACTGACAATGGTTCCGGAATACTGAGCGTGGGGAGGTTCCACCAACGGTCGGCAGCGCGTAGGTTCTAACGGGATGCCTGAGCTCGTCTCCCCTGAGGGTTTCCCTAATGTATCTGTGCCAGGGAATGCTAGGGGGGGTTTGCAGGAAATCCCAGTTACAGAGGCTGCCTCCCCAAGGTCAGGGAAGGTTTTTCTCGGACTTCCCCGAACAGGGAATACCTGTGACTGTAGAGAGCTGCGTGGAGTTTTCTCTCGATCTCCCCCACGCACTGACAATGGTTCCGGAATCCTGAGCGTGGGGAGGTTCCACCAACGGTCGGCAGCGCGTGGGTTCTAACGGGATGCCTGAGCTCGTCTCCCCTGAGGGTTTCCCTAATGTCTCTGTGCCAGGGAATGCTACGGGGGGTTTGCAGGAAATCCCAGTGACAGAGGCTGCCTCCCCAAGGTCAGGGAAGGTATTTCTCGGACTTCCCCGAACAGGGAACACCTGTGACTGTAGAGAGCTGCGTGGAGTTTTCTCTCGAGCTCCCCCACGCACTGACAATGTTTGCGGAATACTGAGCATGGGGAGGTTCCACGAACGGTCGGCAGCGCGTGGGATCTAACGGGATGCCTGGGCTCGTCTACCCTGAGGGTTTCCCTAATATCTCTGTGCCAGGGAATGCTAGGGGCGGTTTGCAGGAAATCCCAGTGACAGAGGCTGCCTCCCCAAGGTCAGGGAAGGTATTTCTCGGACTTCCCCGAAAAGGGAACACCTGTGACTGAAGAGAGCTGCGTGGAGTTGTCTCTCGAGCTCCCCCACGCACTGACAATGGTTCCAGAATCCTGAGCGTGGGGAGGTTCCACCAACGTTCGGCAGCGCGTAGGTTCTAACGGGATGCCTGAGCTCGTCTCCCCTGAGGGTTTTCCCAATGTCTATTTGCCAGGGTATGCTAGGGGTGGTTTGCAGGAAATCCCAGTGACAGAGGCGGACTCACCAAGGTCAGGGAAGGTATTTCTCGGACTTCCCCGAACAGGGAACACCTGTGACTGAAGAGAGCTGCATGGAGTTTTCTCTCGAGCTCCCCCACGCACTGACAATTGTTCCGGAATCCTGAGCGTGGGGAGGATTCACCAACGGTCGGCAGCGCGTGGGTTCTAACGGGATTCATGATTTCGTCTCCCCTGAGGGTTTTCCTAATTTCTCTGTGACAAGGAATGCTAGGGGGGGTTTGCAGGAAATCCCAGTGACAGAGGCTGCCTTCCCAAGGTCAGGGAAGGTATTTCTCGGACTTCCCCGAACAGGGAACACCTGTGACTGAAGAGAGCTTCGTGGAGTTGTCTCTCCAGCTCCCTCACGCACTGACAATGGTTCCGGAATCCTGAGCGTGGGGAGGTTCCACCAACGGTCGGCAGCGCGTGGGTTCTAACGGGATGCCTGAGCTCGTCTCCCCTGAGGGTTTTCCTAAAGTATCTGTGCCAGGGAATTCTAGGGGGGGTTTGCAGGAAATCCCAGTGACAGAGGCTGCCTCCCCAAGGTCAGGGAAGGTATTTCTCGGACTTCCCCGAACAGGGAACACCTGTGACTGAAGAGAGCTGCGTGGAGTTGTCTCTCGAGCTCCCCCACGCAGTGACAATGGTTCCGGAATCCTGAGCGTGGGGAGGTTCCACCAACGGTCGTCAGCGCGAAGGTTCTAACGGGATGCCTGAGCTCGTCTCCCCTGAGGGTTTTCCTAATATCTCTGTGCCAGGGAATGCTAGGGGGGGTTTGCAGGAAATCCCAGTGACAGAGGCTGCCTCCCCAGGGTCAGGGAAGGTATTTATCGGACTTCCCCGAACAGGGAACACCTGTGACTGAAGAGAGCAGCGTGGAGTTGTCTCTCGAGCTCCCCCACGCACTGACAATTGTTCCGGAATCCTGAGAGTGGGGAGGTTTCACCAACGGTCGGCAGCGCGTTGGTTCTAACGGGATTCATGATTTCGTCTCCCCTCAGGGTTTTCATAATTTCTCTGTGCCAAGGAATGCTAGGGGGGGTTTGCAGGAAATCCCAGTGACAGAGGCTGCCTCCCCAAGGTCATGGAAGGTATTTCACAGACTTCCCCGAACAGGGAACACCTGTGACTGAAGAGAGCTTCGTGGAGTTGTCTCTCCAGCTCCCTCACGCACTGACAATGGTTCCGGAATCCTGAGCGTGGGGAGGTTCCACCAACGGTCGGCAGCGCGTGGTTTCTAACGGGATGCCTGATCTCGTCTCCCATGAGGTTTTTCCAATGTCTCTGTGCCAGGGAATGTTAAGGGGGTTTGCAGGAAATCCCAGTGACAGAGGCTGCCTCCCCAAGGTCAGGGAATTTATTTCTCGGACTTCCCCGAACAGGGAAAACCTGTGACTGAAGAGAGCTGCGTGGAGTTGTCTCTCGAGCTCCCCCACGCACTGACAATGGTTCCGGAATCCTGAGCGTGGGGAGGTTCCACCAACGGTCGGCAGCGCGTGGGTTCTAACGGGATGCCGGAGCTCGCCTCCCCTGAGGGTTTTCCTAATGTCTCTGTGCCAGGGAAATCTGGGGGGGGTTTGCAGTAAATCCCAGTGACAGAGGCTGCCTCCCCAAGGTCAGGGAAGGTATTTCTCGGACTTCCCCGAACAGGGAACACCTGTGACTGAAGAGAGCTGCGTGGAGTTGTCTCTCGAGCTCCCCCACGCACTGACAATGGTTCCGGAATCCTGAGCGTGGGGAGGTTCCACCAACGGTCGGCAGCGCGTGGGTTCTAACGGGATGCCTGAGCTCGTCTCCCCTGAGGGTTTTCCTAATATCTCTGTGCCAGGGAATGCTAGGGGGGGTTTGCAGGAAATCCCAGTGACAGAGGCTGCCTCCCCAAGGTCAGGGAAGGTATTTCTCGGACTTCCCCGAACAGGGAACACCTGTGACTGAAGAGAGATGCGTGGTGTTGTCTCTCGAGCTCCCCCACGCACTGACAATGTTTCCGGAATCCTGAGCGTGGGGAGGTTCCACCAACGGTCGGCAGCGCGTGGGTTCTAACGGGATGCCTGATCTCGTCTCCCCTGAGGGTTTCCCTAATGTCTCTGTGCCAGGGAATGCTAGGGGCGGTTTGCAGGAAATCCCAGTGACAGAGGCTGCCTCCCCAAGGTCAGGGAAGGTATTTCTCGGACTTCCCCGAAAAGGGAACACCTGTGACTGAAGAGAGCTGCGTGGAGTTGTTTCTCGAGCTCCCCCACGCACTGACAATGGTTCCGGAATCCTGAGCGTGGGGAGGTTCCACCAACGGTCGGCAGCGCGTAGGTTCTAACGGGATGCCTGAGCTCGTCTCCCCTGAGGGTTTCCCTAATGTCTCTGTGCCAGGGAATGCTAGGGGGGGTTTGCAGGAAATCCCAGTTACAGAGGCTGCCTCCCCAAGGTCAGGGAAGGTTTTTCTCGGACTTCCCCGAACAGGGAATACCTGTGACTGTAGAGAGCTGCGTGGAGTTTTCTCTCGATCTCCCCCACGCACTGACAATGGTTCCCGAATCCTGAGCGTGGGGAGGTTCCACCAACGGTCGGCAGCGCGTGGGTTTTAACGGGATGCCTGAGCTCGTCTCCCCTGAGGGTTTCCCTAATGTCTCTGTGACAGGGAATGCTACGGGGGGTTTGCAGGAAATCCCAGTGACAGAGGCTGCCTCCCCAAGGTCAGGGAAGGTATTTCTCGGACTTCCCCGAACAGGGAACACCTGTGACTGTAGAGAGCTGCGTGGAGTTTTCTCTCGAGCTCCCCCACGCACTGACAATGTTTGCGGAATCCTGAGCATGGGGAGGTTCCACGAACGGTCGGCAGCGCGTGGGATCTAACGGGATGCCTGGGCTCGTCTACCCTGAGGGTTTCCCTAATATCTCTGTGCCAGGGAATGCTAGGGGCGGTTTGCAGGAAATCCCAGTGACAGAGGCTGCCTCCCCAAGGTCAGGGAAGGTATTTCTCGGACTTCCCCGAAAAGGGAACACCTGTGACTGAAGAGAGCTGCGTGGAGTTGTCTCTCGAGCTCCCCCACGCACTGACAATGGTTCGGGAATCCTGAGCGTGGGGAGGTTCCACCAACGTTCCGCAGCGCGTAGGTTCTAACGGGATGCCTGAGCTCGTCTCCCCTGAGGGTTTCCCTAATGTCTCTGTGCCAGGGAATGCTAGGGGGTTTTGCAGGAAATCCCAGTTACAGAGGCTGCCTCCCCAAGGTCAGGGAAGGTTTTTCTCGGACTTCCCCGAACAGGGAATACCTGTGACTGTAGAGAGCTGCGTGGAGTTTTCTCTCGATCTCCCCCACGCACTGACAATGGTTCCGGAATCCTGAGCGTGGGGAGGTTCCACCAACGGTCGGCAGAGCGTGGGTTCTAACGGGATGCCTGAGCTCGTCTCCCCTGAGGGTTTCCCTAATGTCTCTGTGCCAGGGAATTCTAGGGGGGGTTTGCAGGAAATCCCAGTGACAGAGGCTGCCTCCCCAAGGTCAGGGAAGGTATTTTTCGGACTTCCCCGAACAGGGAACACCTGTGACTGAAGAGAGCTGCGTGGAGTTGTCTCTCGAGTTCCCCATGCACTGACAATGGTTCCGGAATCCTGAGCGTGGGGAGGTTCCACCAACGGTCGGCAGCGCGTGGTTTCTAACGGGATGCCTGACCTCGTCTCCCATGAGGTTTTTCCAATGTCTCTGTGCCAGGAAATGTTAAGGGGGTTTGCAGGAAATCCCAGTGACAGAGGCTGCCTCCCCAAGGTCAGGGAATTTATTTCTCGGACCTCCCCGAACAGGGAAAACCTGTGACTGAAGAGAGCTGCGTGGAGTTGTCTCTCGAGCTCCCCCACGCACTGACAATGGTTCCGGAATCCTGAGCGTGGGGAGGTTCCACCAACGGTCGTCAGCGCGTGGGTTCTAACGGGATGCCGGAGCTCGTCTCCCCTGAGGGTTTTCCTAATGTCTCTGTGCCAGGGAATTCTAGGGGCGGTTTGCAGGAAATCCCAGTGACAGAGGCTGCCTCCCCAAGGTCAGGGAAGGTATTTCTCGGACTTCCCCGAACAGGGAACACCTGTGACTGAAGAGAGCTGCGTGGAGTTGTCTCTCGAGCTCCCCCACGCACTGAAAATGGTTCCGGAATCCTGAGCGTGGGGAGGTTCCACCAACGGTCGGCAGCGCGTGGGTTCTAACGGGATGCCTGAGCTCGTCTCCCCTGAGGGTTTTCCTAATTTCTCTGTGCCAGGGAATGCTAGGGGGGGTTTGCAGTAAATCCCAGTGACAGAGGCTGCCTCCCCAAGGTCAGGGAAGGTATTTCTCGGACTTCCCCGAACAGGGAACACCTGTGACTGAAGAGAGCTGCGTGGAGTTGTCTCTCGAGCTCCCCCACGCACTGACAATGTTTCCGGAATCCTGAGCGTGGGGAGGTTCCACCAACGGTCGGCAGCGCGTGGGTTCTAACGGGATGCCTGAGCTCGTCTCCCCTGAGGGTTTCCCTAATGTCTCTGTGCCAGGGAATGCTAGGGGCGGTTTGCAGTATATCCCAGTGACAGAGGCTGCCTCCCCAAGGTCAGGGAAGGTATTTCTCGGACTTCCCCGAAAAGGGAACACCTGTGACTGAAGAGAGCTGCGTGGAGTTGTCTCTCGAGCTCCCCCACGCACTGACAATGGTTCCGGAATCCTGAGCGTGGGGAGGTTCCACCAACGGTCGGCAGCGCGTGGGTTCTAACGGGATGCCTGAGCTCGTCTCCCCTGAGGGTTTCCCAAATGTCTCTGTGCCAGGGAATGCTAGGGGGGGTTTGCAGAAAATCCCAGTGACAGAGGCTGCCTCCCCAAGGTCAGGGAAGGTATTTCTCGGACTTCCCCGAACAAGGAACACCTGTGACTGAAGAGAGCTGCGTGGAGATGTCTCTCGAGATCCCCATGCACTGACAATTGTTCCGGAATCCTGAGCGAGGGGAGGTTCCACCTACGGTCGGCAGCGCGTGGGTTCTAACGGGATGCCTGAGCTCGTCTCCCCTGAGGTTTTTCCAATGTCTCTGTGCCAGGGAATGCTAGGGGTGGTTTGCAGGAAATCCCAGTGACAGAGGCGAACTCACCAAGGTCAGGGAAGGTATTTCTCGGACTTCCCCGAACAGGGAACACCTGTGACTGAAGAGAGCTGCATGGAGTTGTCTCTCGAGCTCCCCCACGCACTGACAATTGTTCCGGAATCCTGAGCGTGGGGAGGTTTCACCAACGGTCGGCAGCGCGTTGGTTCTAACGGGATTCATGATTTCGTCTCCCCTGAGGGTTTTCATAATTTCTCTGTGCCAAGGAATGCTAGGGGGGGTTTGCAGGAAATCCCAGTGACAGAGGCTGCCTCCCCAAGGTCAGGGAATTTATTTCTCGGACTTCCCCGAACAGGGAAAACCTGTGACTGAAGAGAGCTGCGTGGATTTGTCTCTCGAGCTCCCCCACGCACTGACAATGATTCCGGAATACTGAGCGTGGGGAGGTTCCACCAACGGTCGGCAGCGCGTGGGTTCTAACGGGATGCCGGAGCTCGTCTCCCCTGAGGGTTTTCCTAATGTCTCTGTGCCAGGGAATTCTAGGGGGGGTTTGCAGTAAATCCCAGTGACAGAGGCTGCCTCCCCAAGGTCAGGGAAGGTATTTCTCGGACTTCCCCGAACAGGGAACACCTGTGACTGAAGAGAGCTGCGTGGAGTTGTCTCTCGAGCTCCCCCACGCACTGACAATTGTTCCGGAATCCTGAGCGTGGGGAGGTTCCTCCAACGGTCGGCAGCGCGTGGGTTCTAACGGGATGCCTGAGCTCGTCTCCCCTGAGGGTTTCCCTAATGTCTCTATGCCAGAGAATGCTAGGGGGTGTTTGCAGGAAATCCCAGTGACAGAGGGTGACTCCCCAAGGTCAGGGAAGGTATTTCTCGGACTTCCCCGAACAGGGAATACATGTGACTGTAGAGAGCTGCGTGGACTTTTCTCTCGATCTCCCCCACGCACTGACAATGGTTCCGGAATCCTGAGCGTGGGGAGGTTCCACCAACGGTCGGCAGCGCGTGGGTTCTAACGGGATACCTGAGCTCATCTCCCCTGAGGGTTTCCCTAATGTCTCTGTGCCAGGGAATGCTAGGGGGGGTTTGCAGGAAATTCCAGTGACAGAGGCTGCCTCCCCAAGGTCAGGGAAGGTATTTCTCGGACTTCCCCGAACAGGGAACACCTGTGACTGAAGGGAGCTGCGTGGAGTTGTCTCACGAGCTCCCCCACGCACTGAGAATGGTTCCGGAATCCTGAGCGTGGGGAGGTTCCACCAACGGTCGGCAGCGCGTGGGTTCTAACGGGATGACTGAGCTCGTCTCCCCTGAGGGTTTCCCTAATTTCTCTGTGCCAGGGAATGCTAGGGGGGGTTTGCAGGAAATTCCAGTGACAGAGGCTGCCTCCCCAAGTTCAGGGAAGGTATTTCTCGGACTTCCCCGAACAGGGAACACCTGTGACTGAAGAGAGCTGCGTGGAGTTGTCTCTCGAGCTCCCCCACGCACTGAGAATGGTTCCGGAATCCTGAGCGTGGGGAGGTTCCACCAACGGTCGGCAGCGCGTAGGTTCTAACGGCATGCCTGAGCTCGTCTCCCTTGAGGGTTTCCCTAATGTCTCTGTGCCAGGGAATGCTAGGGGGGGTTTGCAGGAAATCCCAGTTACAGAGGCTGCCTCCCCAAGGTCAGGGAAGGTTTTTCTCGGACTTCCCCGAACAGGGAATACCTGTGACTGTAGAGAGCTGCGTGAAGTTTTCTCTCGATCTCCCCCACGCACTGACAATGGTTCCGGAATCCTGAGCGTGGGGAGGTTCCACCAACGGTCGGCAGCGCGTGGGTTCTAACGGGATGCCTGAGCTCGTCTCCCCTGAGGGTTTCCCTAATGTCCCTGTGCCAGGGAATGCTAGGGGTGGTTTGCAGGATATCCCAGTGACAGAGGCGAACTCACCAAGGTCAGGGAAGGTATATCTCGGACTTCCCCGAACAGGGAAAACCTGTGACTGAAGAGAGCTGCGTGGAGTTGTCTCTCGAGCTCCCCCACGCACTGACAATGGTTCCGGAATCCTGAGCGTGGGGAGGTTCCACCAACGGTCGGCAGCGCGTGGGTTCTAACGGGATGCCGGATCTCGTCTCCCCTGAGGGTTTTCCTAATTTCTCTGTGCCAGGGAATTCTAGGGGGGGTTTACAGTAAATCCCAGTGACAGAGGCTGCCTCCCCAAGGTCAGGGAAGGTATTTCTCGGACTTCCCCGAACAGGGAACACCTGTGACTGAAGAGAGCTGCGTGGAGTTGTCTCTCGAGCTCCCCCACGCACTGAGAATGGTTCCGGAATCCTGAGCGTGGGGAGGTTCCACCAACGGTCGGCAGCGCGTGGGTTCTAACGGGATGCCTGAGCTCGTCTCCCCTGAGGGTTTCCCTAATGTCTCTGTGCCAGGGAATGCTAGGGGGGGTTTGCAGGAAATCCCAGTGACAGAGGCTGCCTCCCCAAGGTCAGGGAAGGTATTTCTCGGACTTCCCCGAAAAGGGAACACCTGTGACTGAAGAGAGCTGCGTGGAGTTGTCTCTCGAGCTCCCCCACGCACTGACAATGGTTCCGGAATCCTGAGCGTGGGGAGGTTCCACCAACGGTCGGCAGCGCGTGGGTTCTAACGGGATGCCGGAGCTCGTCTCCCCTGAGGGTTTTCCTAATGTCTATGTGCCAGGGTATTCCAGGGGGGATTTGCAGTAAATCCCAGTGACAGAGGCTGCCTCCCCAAGGTCAGGGAAAGTATTTCTCGGACTTCCCCGAACAGGGAACACCTGTGACTGAAGAGAACTGCGTGGAGTTGTCTCTCGAGCTCCCCCACGAACTGACAATGGTTCCGGAATCCTGAGCGTGGGGAGGTACCTCCAACGGTCGGCAGCGCGTGAGTTCTAACGGGATGCCTGAGCTCGTCTCCCCTGAGGGTTTCCCTAATGTCTCTATGCCAGGGAATGCTAGGGGGTGTTTGCAGGAAATCCCAGTGACATAGGCTGCCTCCCCAAGGTCAGGGAAGGTATTTCTCGGACTTCCCCGAACAGGGAACACCTGTGACTGTAGAGAGCTGCGTGGAGTTTTCTCTCGAGCTTCCCCACGCACTGACAATGTTTCCGGAATCCTGAGCGTGGGGAGGTTCCACCAACGGTCGGCAGCGCGTGGGATCTAACGGGATGCCTGGGCTCGTCTACCCTGAGGGTTTCCCTAATATCACTGTGCCAGGGAATGCTAGTGGGGGGGTTTGCAGGAAATTACAGTGACAGAGTCTGCCTCCCCAAGGTCAGGGAAGGTATTTCTCGGACTTCCCCGAACAGGGAACACCTGTGACTGAAGAGAGCTGCGTGGAGTTGTCTCTCGAGTTCCCCCACGCACTGAGAATGGTTCCGGAATCCTGAGCATGGGGAGGTTCCACCAACGGTCGGCAGCGCGTGGGTTCTATCGGGATGCCTGAGCTCGTCTCCCCTGAGTGTTTCCCTAATGTCTCTGTGCCAGGGAATGCTAGGGGCGGTTTGCAGGAAATCCCAGTGACAGAGGCTGCCTCCCCAAAGTCAGGGAAGGTATTTCTCGGACTTCCCCGAAAAGGGAACACCTGTGACTGAAGAGAGCTGCGTGGATTTGTCTCTCGAGCTCCCCCACGCACTGACAATGGTTCCGGAATCCTGAGCGTGGGGAGGTTCCACCAACGGTCGGCAGCGCGTAGGTTCTAACGGGATCCCGGAGCTCGTCTCCCCTGAGGGTTTCCCTAATGTCTCTGTGCCAGGGAATGCTAGGGGGGGTTTGCAGGAAATCCCAGTTACAGATGCTGCCTCCCCAAGGTCAGGGAAGGTTTTTCTCGGACTTCCCCGAACAGGGAATACCTGTGACTGTAGAGAGCTGCGTGGAGTTTTCTCTCGATCTCCCCCACGCACTGACAATGGTTCCGGAATCCTGAGCGTGGGGAGGTTCCACCAACGGTCGGCAGCGCGTGGGTTCTAACGGGATGCCTGAGCTCGTCTCCCCTGAGGGTTTCCCTAATGTCTCTGTGCCAGGGAATGCTGGGGGGGGTTTGCAGTAAATCCCAGTGACAGAGGCTGCCTCCCCAAGGTCAGGGAAGGTATTTCTCGGACTTCCCCGAACAGGGAACACCTGTGACTGTAGAGAGCTGCGTGGAGTTTTCTCTCGAGCTCCCCCACGCACTGACAATGTTTCCGGAATCCTGAGCGTGGGGAGGTTCCACCAACGGTCGGCAGCGCGTCGGATCTAACGGGATGCCTGGGCTCGTCTACCCTGAGGGTTTCCCTAATATCTCTGTGCCAGGGAATGCTAGTGGGGGGGTTTGCAGGAAATTCCAGTGACAGAGGCTGCCTCCCCAAGGTCAGGGAAGGTATTTCTCGGACTTCACCGATCAGGGAACACCTGTGACTGAAGAGAGCTGCGTGGAGTTGTCTCTCGAGCTCCCCCACGCACTGAGAATGGTTTCGGAATCCTGAGCGTGGGGAGGTTCCACCAACGGTCGGCAGCGCGTGGGTTCTAACGGGATGCCTGAGCTCGTCTCCCCTGAGTGTTTCCCTAATGTCTCTGTGCCAGGGAATGCTAGGGGCGGTTTGCAGGAAATCCCAGTGACAGAGGCTGCCTCCCCAAGGTCAGGGAAGGTATTTCTCGGACTTCCCCGAAAAGAGAACACCTGTGACTGAAGAGAGCTGCGTGGAGTTGTCTCTCGAGCTCCCCCACTCACTGACAATGGTTCCGGAATCCTGAGCGTGGGGAGGTTCCACCAATGGTCGGCAGCGCGTAGGTTCTAACGGGATGCCTGAGCTCGTCTCCCCTGAGGGTTTCCCTAATGTCTCTGTGCCAGGGAATGCTAGGGGGGGTTTGCAGGAAATCCCAGTGACAGAGGCTGCCTCCCCAAGGTCAGGGAAGGTTTTTCTCGGACTTCCCCGAACAGGGAACACCTGTGACTGTAGAGAGCTGCGTGGAGTTTTCTCTCGATCTCCCCCACGCACTGACAATGGTTCCGGAATCCTGAGCGTGGGGAGGTTCCACCAACGGTCGGCAGCGCGTGTGTTCTAACGGGATGCCTGAGCTCGTCTCCCCTGAGGGTTTTCCTAATGTCTCTGTGCCAGGGAATGATAGGGGTGGTTTGCAGGAAATCCCAGTGACAGAGGCGAACTCACCAAGGTCAGGGAAGGTATTTCTCGGACTTCCCCGAACAGGGAAAACCTGTGACTTAAGAGAGCTGCGTGGAGTTGTCTCTCGAGCTCCCCCACGCACTGACAATGGTTCCGGAATCCTGAGCGTGGGGAGTTTCCACCAACGGTCGGCAGCGCGTGGGTTCTAACGGGATGCCGGAGCTCGTCTCCCCTGAGGGTTTTCCTAATATCTCTGTGCCAGGGAATTCTAGGGGGGGTTTGCAGTAAATCCCAGTGACAGAGGCTGCCTCCCCAAGGTCAGGGAAGGTATTTCTCGGACTTCCCCGAACAGGGAACACCTGTGACTGAAGAGAGCTGCGTGGAGTTGTTTCTCGAGCTCCCCCACGCACTGAGAATGGTTCCGGAATCCTGAGCGTGGGGAGGTTCCACCAACGGTCGGCAGCGCGTGGGTTCTAACGGGATGCCTGAGCTCGTCTCCCCTGAGGGTTTCCCTAATGTCTCTGTGCCAGGGAATGCTAGGGGCGGTTTGCAGGAAATCCCAGTGAAAGAGGCTGCCTCCCCAAGTTCAGGGAAGGTATTTTTCGGACTTCCCCGAAAAGGGAACACCTGTGACTGAAGAGAGCTGCGTGGAGTTGTCTCTCGAGCTCCCCCACGCACTGACAATGGTTCCGGAATCCTGAGCGTGGGGAGGTTCCACCAACGGTCGGCAGCGCGTGGGTTCTAACGGGATGCCGTAGCTCGTCTCCCCTGAGGGTTTTCCTAATGTCTCTGTGCCAGGGAATTCTAGGGGGGGTTTGCAGTAAATCCCAGTGACAGAGGCTGCCTCCCCAAGGTCAGGGAAGGTATTTCTCGGACTTCCCCGAACAGGGAACACCTGTGACTGAAGAGAACTGCGTGGAGTTGTCTCTCGAGCTCCCCCACGAACTGACAATGGTTCCGGAATCCTGAGCGTGGGGAGATTCCTCCAACGGTCGGCAGCGCGTGGGTTCTAACGGGATGCCTGAGCTCGTTTCCCCAGAGGGTTTCCCTAATGTCTCTATGCCAGGGAATGCTAGGGGGTGTTTGCAGGAAATCCCAGTGACATAGGCTGCCTCCGCAAGGTCAGGGAAGGTTTTTCTCGGACTTCCCCGAACAGGGAACACCTGTGACTGTAGAGAGCTGCGTGGAGTTTTCTCTCGAGCTCCCCCACGCACTGACAATGTTTCCGGAATCCTGAGCGTGGGGAGGTTCCACCAACGGTCGGCAGCGCGTGGGATCTATCGGGATCCCTGGGCTCGTCTACCCTGAGGGTTTCCCTAATATCTCTGTGCCAGGGAATGCTAGTGGGGGGGTTTGCAGGAAATTCCAGTGACAGAGGCTGCCTCCCCAAGGTCAGGGAATGTATTTCTCGGACTTCCCCGAACAGGGAACACCTGTGACTGAAGAGAGCTGCGTGGAGTTGTCTCTCGAGCTCCCCCACGCACTGAGAATGGTTCCGGAATCCTGAGCGTGGGGAGGTTCCACCAACGGTCGGCAGCGCGTGGGTTCTAACGGGATGCCTGATCTAGTCTCCCCTGAGTGTTTCCCTAATGTCTCTGTGCCAGGGAATGCTAGGGGCGGTTTGCAGGAAATCCCAGTGACAGAGGCTGCCTCCCCAAGGTCAGGGAAGGTATTTCTCGGACTTCCCCGAACAGGGAACACCTGTGACTGAAGAGAGCTGCGTGGAGTTTTCTCTCGAGCTCCCCCACGCACTGACAATGGTTCCGGAATCCTGAGCGTGGGGAGGTTCCACCAACGGTCGGCAGCGCGTAGGTTCTAACGGGATGCCTGAGCTCGTCTCCCCTGAGGGTTTCCCTAATGTCTCTGTGCCAGGGAATGCTAGGGGTGGTTTGCAGGAAATCCCAGTGACAGAGGCGAACTCACCAAGGTCAGGGAAGGTATTTCTCGGACTTCCCCGAACAGGGAAAACCTGTGACTGAAGAGAGCTGCATGGAGTTGTCTCTCGAGCTCCCCCACGCAATGACAATTGTTCCGGAATCCTGAGCGTGGGGAGGTTTCACCAACGGTCGGCAGCGCGTTGGTTCTAACGGGATTCATGATTTCGTCTCCCCTGAGGGTTTTCATAATTTTTCTGTGCCAAGGAATGCTAGGGGGGGTTTGCAGGAAATCCCAGTTACAGAGGCTGCCTCCCCAAGTTCATGGAAGGTATTTCACGGACTTCCCCGAACAGAGAACACCTGTGACTGAAGAGAGCTTCGTGGAGTTGTCTCTCCAGCTCACTCACGCACTGACAATGGTTCCGGAATCCTGAGCGTGGGGAGGTTCCACCAACGGTCGGCAGCGCGTGGTTTCTAACGGGATGCCTGATCTCGTCTCCCATGAGGTTTTTCCAATGTCTCTGTGCCAGGGAATGTTAAGGGGGTTTGCAGGAAATCCCAGTGACAGAGGCTGCCTCCCCAAGGTCAGGGAATTTATTTCTCGGTCTTCCCCGAACAGGGAAAACCTGTGACTGAAGAGAGCTGCGTGGAGTTGTCTCTCGAGCTCCCCCACGCACTGAGAATGGTTCCGGAATCCTGAGCGTGGGGAGGTTCCACCAACGGTCGGCAGTGCGTGGGTTCTAACGGGATGCCGGAGCTCGTCTCCCCTGAGGGTTTTCCTAATGTCTCTGTGCCAGGGAATTCTAGGGGGGGTTTGCAGTAAATCCCAGTGACAGAGGCTGCCTCCCCAAGGTCAGGGAAGGTATTTCTCGGACTTCCCCGAACAGGGAACACCTGTGACTGAAGAGAGCTGCGTGGAGTTGTCTCTCGAGCTCCCCCACGCACTGACAATGTTTCCGGAAGCCTGAGCGTGGGGAGGTTCCACCAACGGTCGGCAGCGCGTGGGTTCTAACGGGATGCCTGAGCTCGTCTCCCCTGAGGGTTTTCCTAATATCTCTGTGCCAGGGAATGCTAGGGGGGGTTTGCAGGAAATCCCAGTGACAGAGGCTGCCTCCCCAAGGTCAGGGAAGGTATTTCTCGGACTTCCCCGAACAGGGAACACCTGTGACTGAAGAGAGCTGCGTGGAGTTGTCTCTCGAGCTCCCCCACGCACTGACAATGTTTCCGGAATCCTGAGCGTGGGGAGGTTCCACCAACGGTCGGCAGCGCGTGGGTTCTAACGGGATGCCTGAGCTCGTCTCCCCTGAGGGTTTCCCTAATGTCTCTGTGCCTGGGAATGCTAGGGGCGGTTTGTAGGAAATCCCAGTGGCAGAGGCTGCCTCCCTAAGGTCAGGGAAGCTATTTCTCGGACTTCCCCGAACAGGGAACACCTGTGACTGAAGAGAGCTGCGTGGAGTTTTCTCTCGAGCTCCCCCACACACTGACAATGGTTCTGGAATCCTGAGCGTGGGGAGGTTCCAACAACGGTCGGCAGCGCGTGGGTTATAACGGGATGCCTGAGCTCGTCTCCCCTGAGGGTTTCCCTAATGTCTCTGTGCCAGGGTATGCTAGGGGGGGTTTGCAGGAAATTCCAGTTACAGAGGCTGCCTCCCCAAGGTCAGGGAAGGTTTTTCTCGGACTTCCCCGACAGGGAATACCTGTGACTGTAGAGAGCTGCGTGGAGTTTTCTCTCGATCTCCCCCACGCACTGACAATGGTTCCGGAATCCTGAGCGTGGGGAGGTTCCACCAACGGTCGGCAGCGCGTGGGTTCTAACGGGATGCCTGAGCTCGTCTCCCCTGAGGGTTTCCCTAATGTCTCTGTGCCAGGGAATGCTAGGGGCGGTTTGCAGGAAATCCCAGTGACAGAGGCTGCCTCCCCAAGGTCAGGGAAGGTATTTCTCGGACTACCCCGAAAAGGGAACACCTGTGACTGAAGAGAGCTGCGTGGAGTTGTCTCTCGAGCTCCCCCACGCACTGACAATGGTTCCGGAATCCTGAGCGTGGGGAGGTTCCACCAACGGTCGGCAGCGCGTAGGTTCTAACGGGATGCCTGAGCTCGTCTCCCCTGAGGGTTTCCCTAATGTCTCTGTGCCAGGGAATGCTACGGGGGGTTTGCAGGATATCCCAGTTACAGAGGCTGCCTCCCCAAAGTCAGGGAAGATTTTTCTCGGACTTCCCCGAACAGGGAATACCTGTGACTGTAGAGAGCTGCGTGGAGTTTTCTCTCGATCTCCCCCACGCACTGACAATGGTTCCGGAATCCTGAGCTTGGGGAGGTTCCACCAACGGTCGGCAGCGCGTGGGTTCTAACGGGATGCCTGAGCTCGTCTCCCCTGAGTGTTTCCCTAATGTCTCTGTGCCAGGGAATGCTAGGGGGGGTTTGCAGGAAATCCCAGTGACAGAGGCTGCCTCCCCAATGTCAGGGAAGGTATTTCTCGGACTTCCCCGAACAGGGAACACCTGTGACTGAAGAGAGCTGCGTGGAGTTGTCTCTCGAGTTCCCCATTCACTGCCAATGGTTCCGGAATCCTGAGTGAGGGGAGGTTCCACCTACGGTCGGCAGCGCGTTGGTTCTAACGGGATGCCTGAGCTCGTCTCCCCTGAGGGTTTTCCTAATGTCTCTGTGCCAGGGAATGCTAGGGGTGGTTTGCAGGAAATCCCAGTGACAGAGGCGAACTCACCAAGGTCAGGGAAGGTATTTCTCGGACTTCCCCGAACAGGGAACACCTGTGACTGAAGAGAGCTGCATGGAGTTGTCTCTCGAGCTGCCCCACGCACTGACAATTGTTCCGGAATCCTGAGCGTGGGGAGGTTTCACCAACGGTCGGCAGCGCGTTGGTTCTAACGGGATTCATGATTTCGTCTCCCCTGAGGGTTTTCATAATTTCTCTGTGCCAAGGAATGCTAGGGGGGGTTTGCAGGAAATCCCAGTGACAGAGGCTGCCTCCCCAAGGTCATGGAAGGTATTTCACGGACTTCCCCGTACAGGGAACACCTGTGACTGAAGAGAGCTTCGTGGAGTTGTCTCTCCAGCTCCCTCACGCACTGACAATGGTTCCGGAATCCTGAGCGTGGGGAGGTTCCACCAACGGTCGGCAGCGCGTGGTTTCTAACGGGATGCCTGATCTCGTCTCCCATCAGGTTTTTCCAATATCTCTGTGCCAGGGAATGTTAAGGGGGTTTGCAGGAAATCCCAGTGACAGAGGCTGCCTCCCCAAGGTCAGGGAATTTATTTCTCGGACTTCCCCGAACAGGGAACACCTGTGACTGAAGAGAGCTGCGTGGAGTTGTCTCTCGAGCTCCCCCACGCACTGACAATGTTTCCGGAATCCTGAGCGTGGGGAGGTTCCACCAACGGTCGGCAGCGCGTGGGTTCTAACGGGATGCCGGAGCTCGTCTCCCCTGAGGGTTTTCCTAATGTTTCTGTGCCAGGGAATTCTATGGGGGGTTTGCAGTAAATCCCAGTGACAGAGGCTGCCTCCCCAAGGTCAGGGAAGGTATTTCTCGGACTTCCCCGAACAGGGAACACCTGTGACTGAAGAGAGCTGCGTGGAGTTGTCTCTCGAGCTCCCCCACGCACTGACAATGGTTCCGGAATCCTGAGCGTGGGGAGGTTCCTTTAACGGTCGGCAGCGCGTGGGTTCTAATGGGATGCCTGAGCTCGTCTCCCCTGAGGGTTTTCCTAATATCTCTCTGCCAGGGAATGCTAGGGGGGGTTTGCAGGAAATCCCAGTGACAGAGGCTGCTTCCCCAAGGTCAGGGAAGGTATTTCTCGGACTTCCCCGAACAGGGAACACCTGTGACTGAAGAGAGCTGCGTGGAGTTGTCTCTCGAGCTCCCCCATGCACTGAGAATGGTTCCGGAATCCTGAGCGTGGGGAGGTTCCACCAACGGTCGGCAGCGCGTGGGTTCTAACGGGATGCCTGAGCTCGTCTCCCCTGAGGGTTTCCCTAATGTCTCTGTGCCAGGGAATGCTAGGGGCGGTTTGCAGGAAATCCCAGTGACAGAGGCTGCCTCCCCAAGGTCAGGGAAGGTATTTCTCGGACTTCCCCGAACAGGGAACACCTGTGACTGAAGAGAGCTGCGTGGAGTTGTCTCTCGAGCTCCCCCACGCACTGAGAATGGTTCCGGAATCCTGAGCGTGGGGAGGTTCCACCAACGGTCGGCAGCGCGTGGGTTCTAACGGGATGCCTGAGCTCGTCTCCCCTGAGGGTTTCCCTAATGTCTCTGTGCCAGGGAATGCTAGGGGCGGTTTGCAGGAAATCCCAGTGACAGAGGCTGCCTCCCCAAAGTCAGGGAAGGTATTTCTCGGACTTCCCCGAAAAGGGAACACCTGTGACTGAAGAGAGCTGCGTGGAGTTGTCTCTCGAGCTCCCCCACGCACTGACAATGGTTCCGGAATCCTGAGCTTGGGGATGTTCCACCAACTGTCGGCAGCGCGTAGGTTCTAACGGGATGCCTGAGCTCGTCTCCCCTGAGGGTTTCCCTAATGTCTCTGTGCCAGGGAATGCTAGGGGGGGTTTGCAGGAAATCCCAGTTAAAGAGGCTGCCTCTCCAAGGTCAGGGAAGGTTTTTCTCGGACTTCCCCGAACAGGGAATACCTGTGACTGTAGAGAGCTGCGTGGAGTTTTCTCTCGATCTCCCCCACGCACTGACAATGGTTCCGGAATCCTGAGCGTGGGGAGGTTCCACCAACGGTCGGCAGCGCGTGGGTTCTAACGGGATGCCTGAGCTCGTCTCCCCTGAGGGTTTCCCTAATGTCTCTGTGCCAGGGAATGCTAGGGGCGGTTTGCAGGAAATCCCAGTGACAGAGGCTGCCCCCCCAAGGTCAGGGAAGGTATTTCTCGGACTTCCCCGAAAAGGGAACACCTGTGACTGAAGAGAGCTGCGTGGAGTTGTCTCTCGAGCTCCCCCACGCACTGACAATGGTTCCGGAATCCTGAGCGTGGGGAGGTTCCACCAACGGTCGGCAGCGCGTAGGTTCTAACGGGATGCCTGAGCTCGTCTCCCCTGAGGGTTTCCCTAATGTCTCTGTGCCAGGGAATGCTAGGGGGGGTTTGCAGGAAATCCCAGTTACAGAGGCTGCCTCCCCAAGGTCAGGGAAGGTTTTTCTCGGACTTCCCCGAACAGGGAACACCTGTGACTGAAGAGAGCTGCGTGGAGTTTTCTCTCGAGCTCCCCCACGCACTGAGAATTGTTCCGGAATCCTGAGCGTGGGGAGGTTCCACCAACGGTCGGCAGCGCGTGGGTTCTAACGGGATGCCTGAGCTCGTCTCCCCTGAGGGTTTCCCTAATGTCTCTGTGCCAGGGAATGCTAGGGGCGGTTTGCAGGAAATCCCAGTGACAGAGGCTGCCTCCCCAAGGTCAGGGAAGCTATTTCTCGGACTTCCCCGAACAGGGAACACCTGTGACTGAAGAGAGCTGCGTGGAGTTGTCTCTCGAGCTCCCCCACGCACTGATAATGGTTCCGGAATCCTGAGCGTGGGGAGGTTCCACCAACGGTCGGCAGCGCGTGGGTTCTAACGGGATGCCTGAGCTCGTCTCCCCTGAGGGTTTCCCTAATGTCTCTGTGCCAGGGAATGCTAGGGGGGGGTTGCAGGAAATCCCAGTGACAGAGGCTGCCTCCCCAAGGTCAGGGAAGGTTTTTCTCGGACTTCCCCGAACAGGGAATACCTGTGACTTTAGAGAGCTGCGTGGAGTTTTCTCTCGATCTCCCCCACGCATTGACAATGGTTCCGGAATCCTGAGCGTGGGGAGGTTCCACCAACGGTCGGCAGCGCGTGGGTTCTAACGGGATGCCTGAGCTCGTCTCCCCTGAGGGTTTCCCTAATGTCTCTGTGCCAGGGAATGCTATGGGGGGTTTGCAGGAAATCCCAGTGACAGAGGCTGCCTCCCCAAGGTCAGGGAAGGTATTTCTCGGACTTCCCCGAACAGGGAACACCTGTGACTGAAGAGAGCTGCGTGGAGTTGTCTCTCGAGTTCCCCATGCACTGACAATGTTTCCGGAATCCTGAGCGAGGGGAGGTTCCACCTACGGTCGGCAGCGCGTGGGTTCTAACGGGATGCCTGAGCTCGTCTCCCCTGAGGGTTTTCCTAATGTCTCTGTGCCATTGAATGCTAGGGGTGGTTTGCAGGAAATCCCAGTGACAGAGGCGAACTCACCAAGGTCAGGGAAGGTATTTCTCGGACTTCCCCGAACAGGGAACACCTGTGACTGAAGAGAGCTGCATGGAGTTGTCTCTCGAGCTCCCCCACGCACTGACAATGGTTCCGGAATCCTGAGCGTGGGGAGGTTTCACCAACGGTCGGCAGCGCGTTGGTTCTAACGGGATTCATGATTTCGTCTCCCCTGAGGGTTTTCATAATTTCTCTGTGCCAAGGAATGCAAGGGGGGGTTTGCAGGAAATCCCAGTGACAGAGGCTGCCTCCCCAAGGTCATGGAAGGTATTTCACGGACTTTCCCGAACAGGGAACACCTGTGACTGAAGAGAGCTTCGTGGAGTTGTCTCTCCAGCTCCTTCACGCACTGACAATGGTTCCGGAATCCTGAGCGTGGGGAGGTTCCACCAACGGTCGGCAGCGCGTGGGTTCTAACGGGATGCCGGAGCTCGTCTCCCCTGAGGGTTTTCCTAATGTCCCTGTGCCAGGGAATTCTAGGGGGGGTTTGCAGGAAATGTCAGTGACAGAGGCTGCCTCCCCAAGGTCAGGGAAGGTATTTCTCGGACTTCCCCGAACAGGGAACACCTGTGACTGAAGAGAGCTGCGTGGAGTTGTCTCTCGAGCTCCCCCACGCACTGACAATGGTTCCGGAATCCTGAGCGTGGGGAGGTTCCACCAACGGTCGGCAGCGCGTGGGTTCTAACGGGATGCCTGAGCTCGTCTCCCCTGAGGGTTTTCCTAATATCTCTGTGCCAGGGAATGCTAGGGGGGGTTTGCAGGAAATCCCAGTGTCAGAGGCTGCCTCCCCAAGGTCAGGGAAGGTATTTCTCGGACTTCCCCGAACAGGGAACACCTGTGACTGAAGAGAGCTGCGTGGAGTTGTCTCTCGAGCTCCCCCATGCACTGAGAATGGTTCCGGAATCCTGAGCGTGGGGAGGTTCCACCAACGGTCGTCAGCGCGTGGGTTCTAACGGGATGCCTGAGCTCGTCTCCCGTGAGGGTTTCCCTAATGTCTCTGTGCCAGGGAATGCTAGGGGGGGTTTGCAGGAAATTCCAGTGACAGAGGCTGCCTCCCCAAGGTCAGGGAAGGTATTTCTCGGACTTCCCCGAACAGGGAACACCTGTGACTGAAGAGAGCTGCGTGGAGTTGTCTCTCGAGCTCCCCCACGCACTGAGAATGGTTCCGGAATCCTGAGCGTGGGGAGGTTCCACCAACGGTCGGCAGCGCGTGGGTTCTAACGGGATGCCTGAGCTCGTCTCCCCTGAGGGTTTCCCTAATATCTCTGTGCCAGGGAATGCTAGGGGCGGTTTGCAGGAAATCCCAGTGACATAGGCTGCCTCCCCAAGGTCAGGGAAGGTATTTCTCGGACTTCCCCGAACAGGGAACACCTGTGACTGAAGAGAGCTTCGTGGAGTTGTCTCTCGAGCTCCCCCACGCACTGACAATGGTTCCGGAATCCTGAGCGTGGGGAGGTTCCACCAACGGTCGGCAGCGCGTAGGTTCTAACGGGATGCCTGAGCTCGTCTCCCCTGAGGGTTTCCCTAATGTCTCTGTGCCAGGGAATGCTAGGGGGGGTTTGCAGGAAATCCCAGTGACAGAGGCTGCCTCCCCAAGGTCAGGGAAGGTATTTCTCGGACTTCCCCGAACAGGGAACACCTGTGACTGAAGAGAGCTGCGTGGAGTTGTCTCTCGAGCTCCCCCACGCACTGAGAATGGTTCCGGAATCCTGAGCGTGGGGAGGTTCCACCAACGGTCGGCAGCGCGTGGGTTCTAATGGGATGCCTGAGCTCGTCTCCCCTGAGGGTTTCCCTAATGTCTCTGTGCCAGGGAATGCTAGGGGCGGTTTGCAGGAAATCCCAGTGACAGAGGCTGCCTCCCCAAGGTCAGGGAAGGTATTTCTCGGACTTCCCCGAAAAGGGAACACCTGTGACTGAAGAGAGCTGCGTGGAGTTGTCTCTCGAGCTCCCCCACGCACTGACAATGGTTCCGGAATCCTGAGCGTGGGGAGGTTCCACCAACGGTCGGCAGCGCGTAGGTTCTAACGGGATGCCTGAGCTCGTCTCCCCTGAGGGTTTCCCTAATGTCTCTGTGCCAGGGAATGCTAGGGGGGGTTTGCAGGAAATCCCAGTTACAGAGGCTGCCTCCCCAAGGTCAGGGAAGGTTTTTCTCGGACTTCCCCGAACAGGGAATACCTGTGACTGTAGAGAGCTGCGTGGAGTTTTCTCTCGATCTCCCCCACGCACTGACAATGGTTCCGGAATCCTGAGCGTGGGGAGGTTCCACCAACGGTCGGCAGCGCGTGGGTTCTAACGGGATGCCTGAGCTCGTCTCCCCTGAGGGTTTCCCTAATGTCTCTGTGCCAGGGAATGCTGGGGGGGGTTTGCAGAAAATCCCAGTGTAAGAGGCTGCCTCCCCAAGGTCAGGGAAGTTATTTCTCGGACTTCCCCGAACAGGGAACACCTGTGACTGAAGAGAGCTGCGTGGAGATGTCTCTCGAGCTCCCCCACGCACTGTAAATGGTTCCGGAATCATGAGCGTGGGGAGGTTCCACCAACGGTCGGCAGCGCGTGGGTTCTTACGGGATGCCTGAGCTCGTCTCCCCTGAGGGTTTCCCTAATGTCTCTGTGCCAGGGAATGCTAGGGGCGGTTTGCAGGAAATCCCAGTGAAAGAGGCTGCCTCCCCAAGGTCAGGGAAGGTATTTCTCGGACTTCCCCGAAAAGGGAACACCTGTGACTGAAGAGAGCTACGTGGAGTTGTCTCTCGAGCTCCCCCACGCACTGACAATGGTTCCGGAATCCTGAGCGTGGGGAGGTTCCACCAACGGTCGGCAGCGCGTAGGTTCTAACGGGAAGCCTGAGCTCGTCTCCCCTGAGGGTTTCCCTAATGTCTCTGTGCCAGGGAATGCTAGGGGGGGTTTGCAGGAAATCCCAGTTACAGAGGCTGCCTCCCCAAGGTCAGGGAAGGTATTTCTCGGACTTCCCCGAAAAGGGAACACCTGTGACTGAAGAGAGCTGCGTGGAGTTGTCCCTCGAGCTCCCCCACGCACTGACAATGGTTCCGGAATCCTGAGCGTGGGGAGGTTCCTCCAACGGTCGGCAGCGCGTAGGTTCTAAAGGGATGCCTGAGCTCGTCTCCCCTGAGGGTTTCCCTAATGTCTCTGTGCCAGGGAATGCTAGGGGGGGTTTGCAGGAAATCCCAGTGACAGAGGCTGCCTCCCCAAGGTCAGGGAAGGTATTTCTCGGACTTCCCCGAACAGGGAACATCTGTGACTGAAGAGAGCTGCGTGGAGTTGTCTTTCGAGTTCCCCATGCACTGACAATGGTTCCGGAATCCTGAGCGAGGGGAGGTTCCACCTACGGTCGGCAGCGCGTGGTTTCTAACGGGATGCCTGATCTCGTCTCCCCTGAGGGTTTTCCTAATGTCTCTGTGCCAGGGAATGTTAAGGGGGTTTGCAGGAAATCCCAGTGACAGAGGCTGCCTCCCCAAGGTCAGGGAAGGTATTTCTCGGACTTCCCCGAACAGGGAACACCTGTGACTGAAGAGAGCTGCGTGGAGTTGTCTCTCGAGCTCCCCCACGCAGTGACAATGGTTCCGGAATCCTGAGCGTGGGGAGGTTCCACCAACGGTCGGCAGCGCGTGGGTTCTAACGGGATGCCGGAGCTAGTCTCCCCTGAGGGTTTTCCTAATGTCTCTGTGCCAGGGAATTCTATGGGGGGTTTGCAGTAAATCCCAGTGACAGAGGCTGCCTCCCCAAGGTCAGGGAAGTTATTTCTCGGACTTCCCCGAACAGGGAACACCTGTGACTGAAGAGAACTGCGTGGAGTTGTCTCTCGAGCTCCCCCACGAACTGACAATATTTCCGGAATCCTGAGCGTGGGGAGGTTCCTCCAACGGTCGGCAGCGCGTGGGTTCTAACGGGATGCATGAGCTCGTCTCCCCTGAGGGTTTCCCTAATGTCTCTGTGCCAGGGAATGCTAGGGGCGGTTTGCAGGAAATTCCAGTGACAGAGGCTGCCTCCCCAAGGTCAGGGAAGGTATTTCTCGGACTTCCCCGAACAGGGAACACCTGTGACTGAAGAGAGCTGCGTGGAGTTGTCTCTCGAGCTCCCCCACGCACTGAGAATGGTTCCGGAATCCTGAGCGTGGGGAGGTTCCACCAACGGTCGGCAGCGCGTGGGTTCAAACGGGATGCCTGAGCTCGTCTCCCCTGAGGGTTTCCCTAATGTCTCTGTGCCAGGGAATGCTAGGGGGGGTTTGCAGGAAATCCCAGTGACAGAGGCTGCCTCCCCAAGGTCAGGGAAGGTATTTCTCGGACTTCCCCGAAAAGGGAACACCTGTGACTGAAGAGAGCTGCGTGGAATTGTCTCTCGAACTCCCCCACGCACTGAGAATGGTTCCGGAATCCTGAGCGTGGGGAGGTTCCACCAACGGTCGGCAGCGCGTGGGTTCTAACGGGATGCCTGAGCTCGTCTCCCCTGAGGGTTTCCCTAATGTCTCTGTGCCAGGGAATGCTAGGAGCGGTTTGCAGGAAATCCCAGTGACAGAGGCTGCCTCCCCAAGGTCAGGGAAGGTATTTCTCGGACTTCCCCGAAAAGGGAACACCTGTGACTGAAGAGAGCTGCGTGGAGTTGTCTCTCGAGCTCCCCCACGCACTGAGAATGGTTCCGGAATCCTGAGCGTGGGGAGGTTCCACCAACGGTCGGCAGCGCGTGGGTTCTAACGGGATGCCTGAGCTCGTCTCCCCTGAGGGTTTCCCTTATGTCTCTGTGCCAGGGAATGCTAGGGGGGTTTGCAGGAAATCCCAGTGACAGAGGCTGCCTCCCCAAGGTCAGGGAAGGTATTTCTCGGACTTCCCCGAAAAGGGAACACCTGTGACTGAAGAGAGCTGCGTGGAGTTGTCTCTCGAGCTCCCCCACGCACTGACAATGGTTCCGGAAACCTGAGCGTGGGGAGGTTCCACCAACGGTCGGCAGCGCGTGGGTTCTAACGGGATGCCTGAGCTCGTCTCCCCTGAGGGTTTCCCTAATGTCTCTGTGCCAGGGAATGATAGGGGGGGTTTGTAGGAAATCCCAGTGACAGAGGCTGCCTCCACAAGGTCAGGGAAGGTATTTCTCGGACTTCCCCCAACAGGGAACACCTGTGACTGAAGAGAGCTGCGTGGAGTTGTCTCTCGTGCTCCCCCACGCACTGACAATGGTTCCGGAATCCTGAGCGTGGGGAGGTTCCACCAACGGTCGGCAGCGCGTGGGTTCTAACGGGATGACTGAGCTCGTCTCCCCTGAGGGTTTCCCTTATATCTCTGTGCCAGGGAATGCTAGGGGGGGTTTGCAGGAAATCCCAGTGACAGAGGCTGCCTCCCCAAGGTCACGGAAGGTATTTCTCGGACTTCCCCGTACAGGGAACACCTGTGACTGAAGAGAGCTTCGTGGAGTTGTCTCTCCAGCTCCCCCACGCACTGACAATGGATCCGGAATCCTGAGCGTGGGGAGGTTCCACCAACGGTCGGCCGCGCGTGGGTTCTAACGGGATGCCTGAGCTCGTCTCCCCTGAGTGTTTCCCTAATGTCTCTGTGCCAGGGAATGCTAGCGGGGGTTTGCAGGAAATCCCAGTGACAGAGGCTGCCTCCCCAAGGTCAGGGAAGGTTTTTGTCGGACTTCCCCGAACAGGGAACACCTGTGACTGAAGTGAGATGCGTGGAGTTGTCTCTCGAGCTCCCCCACGCACTGACAATGGTTCCGGAATCCTGAGCGTGGGGAGGTTCCACCAACTGTCGTCAGCCTAGGGTTCTAAAGGGATGCCTGAGCTCGTCTCCCCTGAGGGTTTCCCTAATATCTCTGTGCCAGGGAATGCTAGGGGGGGTTTGCAGGAAATCCCAGTAACAGAGGCTGCCTCCCCAAAGTCAGGGAATGTATTTCTCGGACTTCCCCGAACAGGGAACACCTGTGACTGAAGAGAGCTGCGTGGAGTTGTCTCTCGAGCTCCCCCACGCACTGACAATGGTTCCGGAATCCTGAGCGTGGGGAGGTTCCACCAACGGTCGGCAGCGCGTGGGTTCTAACGGGATGCCTGAGCTCGTCTCCCCTGAGTGTTTTCCTAATGTCTCTGTGCCAGGGAATGCTAGCGGGGGTTTGCAGGAAATCCCAGTGAAAGTGGCTGCCTCCCAAAGGTCAGGGAAGCTATTTCCCGGACTTCCCCGTACAGGGAACACCTGTGACTGAAGAGAGCTGCGTGGAGTTGTCTCTCGTGCTCCCCCACGCACTGACAATGTTTCCGGAATCCTGAGCGTGGGGAGGTTCCACCAACGGTCGGCAGCGCGTGGGTTCTAACGGGATGACTGAGCTCGTCTCCCCTGAGGGTTTCCCTAATGTCTCTGTGCCAGGGAATGCTAGCGGGGGTTTGCAGGAAATCCCAGTATCAGAGGATGCCTCCCCAAGGTCAGGGAAGGTATTTCTCGGACTTCCCCGAACAGGGATCACCTGTGACTGAAGAGAGCTGCGTGGATTTGTCTCTCGAGCTCCCTCACGCACTGACAATGTTTCCGGAATCCTGAGCGTGGGGAGGTTCCACCAACGGTCGGCAGGGGGTGGGTTCTAACGGAAAGCCTGAGCTCGTCTCCCCTGAGGGTTTTCCTAATGTCTCTGTGCCAGGGAATGCTAGGGGGTGTTTGCAGGAAATCCCAGTGACAGAGGCTGCCACCCCAAGATCAGGGAATGTATTTCTCGGACTTCCCCGAACAGGGAACACCTGTGAATGAAGAGAGATGCGTGGAGTTGTCTCTCGAGCTCCCCCACGCACTGACAATGGTTCCGGAATCCTGAGCGTGGGGAGGTTCCACCAACGGTCGGCAGCGCGTGGGTTCTAACGGGATGCCTGAGCTCGTCTCCCCTGAGGGTTTCCCTAATGTCTCTGTGCCAGGGAATGCTTGGGGGGTTTTGCAGGAAATCCCAGTGACAGAGGCTGCCTCCCCAAGGTCAGGGAAAGTATTTCTCGGACTTCCCTGAACAGGGAACACCTGTGACTGAAGAGAGATGCGTGGAGTTGTCTCTCGAGCTCCCCCACGCACTGACAATGGTTCCGGAATCCTGAGCGTGGGGAGGTTCCACCAACTGTCGTCAGCCTAGGGTTCTAACGGAATGTCTGAGCTCGTCTCCCCTGAGGGTTTCCCTAATGTCTCTGTGCCAGGGAATGCTAGGGGGGGTTTGCAGGAAATCCCAGTGACAGAGGCTGCCTCCCCAAGGTCAGGGAAGGTATTTCTCGGACTTCCCCGACCAGGGAACACCTGTGACTGAAGAGAGCTGCGTGGAGTTGTCTCTCGAGCTCCCCCACGCACTGACAATGGTTCCGGAATCCTGAGCGTGGGGAGGTTCCACCAACGGTCGGCAGCGCGTGGGTTCTAACGGGATGCCTGAGCTCGTCTCCCCTGAGGGTTTCCCTAATATCTCTGTGCCAGGGAATGCTAGGGGGGGTTTGCAGGAAATCCCAGTGACAGAGGCTGCCTCCCCAAGGTCAGGGAATGTATTTCTCGGACTTCCCCGAACAGGGAACACCTGTGACTGAAGAGAGCTGCGTGGAGTTGTCTCTCGAGCTCCCCCACGCACTGACAATGTTTCCGGAATCCTGAGCGTGCGGAGGTTCCACCAACGGTCGGCAGCGCGTGGGTTCTAACGGGATGCTTAAGCTCGTCTCCCCTGAGGGTTTCCCTAATGTCTCTGTGCCAGGGAATGCTAGGGGGGGTTTGCAGGAAATCCCAGTGAAATAGGCTGCCTCCCCAAGTTCAGGGAAGGTATTTCCCGGACTTCCTCGAACAGGGAACACCTGTGACTGAAGACAGCTGCGTGGAGTTGTCTCTCGAGCTCCCCCACGCACTGACAATGGTTCCGGAATCCTGAGCGTGGGGAGGTTCCACCAACGGTCGGCAGCGCGTAGGTTCTAACGGGATGCCTGAGCTCGTCTCCCCTGAGGGTTTTCCTAATGTCTCTGTGCCAGGGAATGCTAGGGGGGGTTTGCAGGAAATCCCAGTGACAGAGGCTGCCTCCCCAAGATCAGGGAAGGTATTTCTCGGACTTCCCCGAACAGGGAACACCTGTGACTGAAGAGAGCTGCGTGGAGTTGTCTCTCGAGCTCCCCCACGCACTGACAATGTTTCCGGAATCCTGAGCGTGGGGAGGTTCCACCAACGGTCGGCAGCGCGTGGGTTCTAACGGGATGCCTGAGCTCGTCTCCCCTGAGGGTTTCCCTAATGTCTCTGTGCCAATGAATGCTAGGGGTGGTTTGCTGGAAATCCCAGTAACAGAGGCTGCCTCGCCAAGGTCAGGGAATGTATTTCTCGGAGTTCCCCGAACAGGGAACACCTGTGACTGAAGAGAGATGCGTGGAGTTGTCTCTCGAGCTCCCCCACGCACTGACAATGTTTCCGGAATCCTGAGCGTGGGGAGGTTCCACCAACGTTCGGCAGCGCGTGGGTTCTAACGGGATGCCTGAGCTCGTCTCCCCTGAGGGTTTTTCTAATGTTTCTTTGCCAGGGAATGCTAGGGGTGGTTTGCAGGAAATCCCAGTGACAGAGGCTGCAACCCAATGTCAGGGAAGGTTTTTCTCGGACTTCCCCGAACAGGGAACACCTGTGACTGAAGAGAGCTGCGTGGAGTTGTCTCTCGAGCTCCCCCACGCACTGACAATGGTTCCGGAATCCTGAGCGTGGGGAGGTTCCACCAACGGTCGACAGCGCGTGGGTTCTAACGGGATGCCTGAGCTCGTCTCCCCTGAGTGTTTCCCTAATGTCCCTGTGCCAGGGAATGCTAGGGGGGGTTTGCGGGAAATCCCAGTGACAGAGGCTGCCTCCCCAAGGTCAGGGAAAGTATTTCTCGGACTTCCCCGAACAGGGAACACCTGTGACTGAAGAGAGCTGCTTGGAGTTGTCTCTCGAGCTCCCCCATGCACTGAAAATGTTTCCGGAATCCTGAGCGTGGGGAGGTTCCACCAACGGTCGGCAGCGCGTGGGTTCTAACGGGATGCCTGAGCTCGTCTCCCCTGAGGGTTTCCCTAATGTCTGTGTGCCAGGGAATGCTAGGGGGGGTTTGCAGGAAATCCCAGTGATACAGGCTGCCTCCCCAAGGTCACGGAAGGTATTTCTCGGACTTCCCCGAACAGGGAACACCTGTGACTGAAGAGAGCTGCGTGGAGCTGTCTCTCGAGCTCCCCCACGCACTGACAATGGTTCCGGAATCCTGAGCGTGGGGAGGTTCCACCAACGGTCGGCAGCGCGTAGGTTCTAACGGGATGCCTGAGCTCGTCTCCCCTGAGGGTTTTCCTAATGTCTCTATGCCAGGGAATGCTAGGGGGGGTTTGCAGGAAATCCCAGTGACAGAGGCTGCCTCCCCAAGGTCAGGGAATGTATTTCCCGGACTTCCCCGAACAGGGAACACCTGTGACTGAAGAGAGCTGCGTGGAGTTGTCTCTCGAGCTCCCCCACGCACTGACAATGGTTCCGGAATCCTGAGCGTGGGGAGGTTCCACCAACGGTCGGCATCGCCTGGGTTCTAACGGGATGCATGAGCTCGTCTCCCCTGAGGGTTTCCCTAATGTCTCTGTGCCAGGGAATGCTAGGGGGGGTTTGCAGGAAATCCCAGTGACAGAGACTGCCTCCCCAAGGTCAGGGAAGGTATTTCTCGGACTTCCCCGAACAGGGAACCCCTGTGACTGAAGAGAGCTGCGTGGAGTTGTCTCACGAGTTCTCCCACGTACTGACAATGGTTCCGGAATCCTGAGCGTGGGGACGTTCCACCATCGGTCGGCAGCGCGTGGGTTCTAACCCGATGCCTGAGCTCGTCTACCCAGAGTGTTTCCATAATGTCTCTGTGCCAGGGAATGCTAGGGGGGGTTTGCAGGCTATCCCAATCACAGAGGCTGCCTCCCCAAGGTCAGGGAAGGTATTTCTCGGACTTCCCCGAACAACGAACACCTGTGACTGAAGAGAGCTGCGTGGAGTTGTCTCTCGAGCTCCCCCACGCACTGACAATTGTTCCGGAATCCTGAGCGTGGGGAGGTTCCAAAAACGGTCGGCAGTGCGTGGGTTCTAACGGGATGCATGAGCTCGTCTCCCCTGAGGGTTTCCCTAATGTCTCTGGGCCAGGGAATGCTAGGGGGGGTTTGCAGGAAATCCCAGTGACAGAGGCTGCCTCCCCAAGGTCAGGGAAGGTATTTCTCGGACTTCCCCGAACAGGGAACACCTGTGACTGAAGAGAGCTGCGTGGAGTTGTCTCTAGAGTTCTCCCACGCACTGACAATGGTTCCGGAATCCTGAGCGTGGGGACGTTCCACTAACGGTCGGCAGCCTAGGGTTCTAACGAGATGCCTGAGCTCGACTCCCCTGAGGGTTTCTCTAATGTCTCTGTGACAGAGAATGCTAGGGGGGGTTTGCAGGAAATCCCAGTGACATAGGCTGCAACCCAATGTCAGGGAAGGTTTTTCTCGGACTTCCCCGAACAGGGAACACCTGTGACTGAAGAGAGCTGCGTGGAGTTGTCTCTCGAGCTCCCCCACGCACTGACAATGGTTCCGGAATCCTGAGCGTGGGGAGGTTCCACCAACGGTCGACAGCGCGTGGGTTCTAACGGGATGCCTGAGCTCGTCTCCCCTGAGTGTTTCCCTAATGTCCCTGTGCCAGGGAATGCTAGGGGGGGTTTGCAGGAAATCCCAGTGACAGAGGCTGCCTCCCCAAGGTCAGGGAAAGTATTTCTCGGACTTCCCCGAACAGGGAACACCTGTGACTGAAGAGAGCTGCTTGGAGTTGTCTCTCGAGCTCCCCCATGCACTGAAAATGTTTCCGGAATCCTGAGCGTGGGGAGGTTCCACCAACGGTCGGCAGCGCGTGGGTTCTAACGGGATGCCTGAGCTCGTCTCCCCTGAGGGTTTCCCTAATGTCTGTGTGCCAGGGAATGCTGGGGGGGGTTTGCAGGAAATCCCAGTGATAGAGGCTGCCTCCCCAAGGTCACGGAAGGTATTTCTCGGACTTCCCCGAACAGGGAACACCTGTGACTGAAGAGAGCTGCGTGGAGCTGTCTCTCGAGCTCCCCCACGCACTGACAATGGTTCCGGAATCCTGAGCGTGGGGAGGTTCCACCAACGGTCGGCAGCGCGTAGGTTCTAACGGGATGCCTGAGCTCGTCTCCCCTGAGGGTTTTCCTAATGTCTCTGTGCCAGGGAATGCTAGGGGGGGTTTGCAGGAAATCCCAGTGACAGAGGCTGCCTCCACAAGATCAGGGAAGGTATTTCTCGGACTTCCCCGAACAGGGAACACCTGTGACTGAAGAGAGCTGCGTGGAGTTGTCTCTCGAGCTCCCCCACGCACTGACAATGTTTCCGGAATCCTGAGCGTGGGGAGGTTCCACCAACGGTCGGCAGCGCTTGGGTTCTAACGGGATGCCTGAGCTCGTCTCCCCTGAGGGTTTCCCTAATGTCTCTGTGCCAATGAATGCTAGGGGTGGTTTGCTGGAAATCCCAGTAACAGAGGCTGCCTCGCCAAGTTCAGGGAATGTATTTCTCGGAGTTCCCCGAACAGGGAACACCTGTGACTGAAGAGAGCTGCGTGGAGTTGTCTCTCGAGCTCCCCCACGCACTGACAATGTTTCCGGAATCCTGAGCGTGGGGAGGTTCCACCAACGTTCGGCAGCGCGTGGGTTCTAACGGGATGCCTGAGCTCGTCTCCCCTGAGGGTTTTTCTAATGTTTCTGTGCCAGGGAATGCTAGGGGGGGTTTGCAGGAAATCCCAGTGACAGAGGCTGCCTCCCCAAGGTCAGGGAAGGTATCTCTCGGACTTCCCCGAACAGGGAACACCTGTGACTGAAGAGAGCTGCGTGGAGTTGTCTCTCGAGCTCCCCCACGCACTGACAATGGTTCCGGAATCCTGAGCGTGGGGAGGTTCCACCAACGGTCAGCAGCGCGTGGGTTCTAACGGGATGCCTGAGCTCGTCTCCCCTGAGGGTTTCCCTAATGTCTCTGTGCCAGGGAATGCTAGGGGGGGTTTACAGGAAATCCCAGTGACAGAGGCTGCCTCCCCAAGGTCAGGGAAGGTATTTCTCGGACTTCCCCGAACAGGGAACACCTGTGACTGAAGAGAGCTGCGTGGAGTTGTCTCTCGTGCTCCCCCACGCACTGACAATGTTTCCGGAATCCTGAGCGTGGGGAGGTTCCACCAACCGTCGGCAGCGCGTGGGTTCTAACGGGATGCCTGAGCTCGTCTCCCCTGAGGGTTTTCCTAATGTCCCTGTGCCAGGGAATGCTAGGGGGGATTTGCAGGAAATCCCAGTGACAGAGGCTGCCTCCCCAAGGTCAGGGAATGTATTTCCCGGACTTCCCCGAACAGGGAACACCTGTGACTGAAGAGAGCTGCGTGGAGTTGTCTCTCGAGTTCTCCCACGCACTGACAATGGTTCCGGAATCCTGAGCGTGGGGCCGTTCCACCAACGGTCGGCAGCCTAGGGTTCTAACGAGATGCCAGAGCTCGACTCCCCTGAGGGTTTCTCTAATGTCTCTGTGCCAGAGAATGCTAGGGGGGGTTTTCAGGAAATCCCAGTGACATAGGCTGCCACCCCAATGTCAGGGAAGGTTTTTCTCGGACTTCCCCGAACAGGGAACACCTGTGACTGAAGAGAGCTGCGTGGAGTTGTCTCTCGAGCTCCCCCACGCACTGACAATGGTTCCGGAATCCTGAGCGTGGGGAGGTTCCACCAACGGTCGGCAGCGCGTGGGTTATAACGGGATGCCTGAGCTCGTCTCCCCTGAGTGTTTCCCTAATGTCCCTGTGCCAGGGAATGCTAGGGGGGGTTTGCAGGAAATCCCAGTGACAGAGGCTGCCTCCTCAAGTCAGGGAAAGTATTTCTCGGACTTCCCCGAACAGGGAACACCTGTGACTGAAGAGAGCTGCGTGGAGTTGTCTCTCGAGCTCCCCCATGCACTGAAAATGTTTCCGGAATCCTGAGCGTGGGGAGGTTCCACCAACGGTCGGCAGCGCGTGGGTTCTAACGGGATGCCTTAGCTCGTCTCCCCTGAGGGTTTCCCTAATTTCTGTGTGCCAGGGAATGCTAGGGGGGGTTTGCAGGAAATCCCAGTTATAGAGGCTGCCTCCCCAAGGTCACGGAAGGTATTTCTCGGACTTCCCCGAACAGGGAACACCTGTGACTGAAGAGAGCTTCGTGGAGCTGTCTCTCGAGCTCCCCCACGCACTGACAATGGGTCCGGAATCCTGAGCGTGGGGAGGTTCCACCAACGGTCGGCAGCGCGTGGGTTCTAACGGGATGCCTGAGCTCGTCTCCCCTGATGGTTTTCCTAATGTCTCTATGCCAGGGAATGCTAGGGGGGGTTTGCAGGAAATCACAGTGACAGAGGCTGCCTCCCCAAGGTCAGGGAATGTATTTCTCAGACTTCCCCGAACAGGGAACACCTGTGACTGAAGAGAGCTGCGTGGAGTTGTCTCTCGAGATCCCCCACGCACTGACAATGGTTCCGGAATCCTGAGCGTGGGGAGGTTCCACCAACGGTCGGCAGCGCCTGGGTTCTAACGGGATGCCTGAGCTCGTCTCCCCTGAGGGTTTTCCTAATTTCTCTGTGCCAGGGAATGCTAGGGAGGGTTAGCAGGAATTCCCAGTGACAGAGGCTGCCTCCCCAAGTCAGGGAAGGTATTTCTCGGACTTCCCCGACCAGGGAACACTTGTGACTGAAGAGAGCTGCGTGGAGTTGTCTCTCTTGATCCCCCACGCACTGACAATGGTTCCGGAATCCTGAGCGTGGGGAGGTTCCACCAACGGTCGGCAGCGCGTGGGTTCTAATGGGATGCCTGAGCTCGTTTCCCCTGAGGGTTTTCCTAATGTCCCTGTGCCAGGGAATGCTAGGGGGGGTTTGCAGGAAATCCCAGTGACAGAGGCTGCCTCCCCAAGGTCAGGGAATGTATTTCCCGGACTTCCCCGAACAGGGAACACCTGTGACTGAAGAGAGCTGCTTGGAGTTGTCTCTCGAGCTCCCCCATGCACTGAAAATGTTTCCGGAATCCTGAGCGTGGGGAGGTTCCACCAACGGTCGGCAGCGCGTGGGTTCTAACGGGATGCCTGAGCTCGTCTCCCCTGAGGGTTTCCCTAATGTCTGTGTGCCAGGGAATGCTAGGGGGGGTTTGCAGGAAATCCCAGTGATAGAGGCTGCCTCCCCAAGGTCACGGAAGGTATTTCTCGGACTTCCCCGAACAGGGAACACCTGTGACTGAAGAGAGCTGCGTGGAGCTGTCTCTCGAGCTCCCCCACGCACTGACAATGGTTCCGGAATCCTGAGCGTGGGGAGGTTCCACCAACGGTCGGCAGCGCGTAGGTTCTAACGGGATGCCTGAGCTCGTCTCCCCTGAGGGTTTTCCTAATGTCTCTATGCCAGGGAATGCAAGGGGGGGTTTGCAGGAAATCACAGTGACAGAGGCTGCCTCCCCAAGGTCAGGGAATGTATTTCCCGGACTTCCCCGAACAGGGAACACCTGTGACTGAAGAGAGCTGCGTGGAGTTGTCTCTCGAGCTCCCACACGCACTGACAATGGTTCCGGAATCCTGAGCGTGGGGAGGTTCCACCAACGGTCGGCAGCGCCTGGGTTCTAACGGGATGCCTGAGCTCGTCTCCCCTGAGGGTTTTCCTAATGTCTCTGTGCCAGGGAATGCTAGGGATGGTTTGCAGGAATTCCCAGTGACAGAGGCTGCCTCCCCAAGTCAGGGAAGGTATTTCTCGGACTTCCCCGACCAGGGAACACTTGTGACTGAAGAGAGCTGCGTGGAGTTTTCTCTCTTGATCCCCCACGCACTGACAATGGTTCCGGAATCCTGAGCGTGGGGAGGTTCCACCAACGGTCGGCAGCGCGTGGGTTCTAATGGGATGCCTGAGCTCGTTTCCCCTGAGGGTTTTCCTAATGTCTCTGTGCCAGGGAATGCTAGGGGGGGTTTGCAGGAAATCCCAGTGACAGAGGCTGCCTCCCCAATGTCAGGGAAGGTGTTTCTCGGACTTCCCCTAACAGGGAACACCTGTGACTGAAGAGAGCTGCGTGGAGTTGTCTCTCGAGCTCCCCCACGCACTGACAATGTTTCCAGAATCCTGAGCGTGGGGAGGTTCCACCAACGGTCGGCAGCGCGTGGGTTCTAACGGGATGCATGAGCTCGTTTCCCCTGAGGGTTTTCCTAATGTCTCTCTGCCAGGGAATGCTAGGGGGGGTTTGCAGGAAATCCCAGTGACAGAGGCTGCCTCCCCAAGGTCAGGGAAGTTATTTCTCGGACTTCCCCGAACAGGGAACACCTGTGACTGAAGAGAGCTGCGTGGAGTTGTCTCTCGAGCTCCCCCACGCACTGACAATGGTTCCGGAATCCTGAGCGTGGGGAGGTTCCACCAACGGTCGGCAGCGCGTGGGTTCTAACGGGATGCCTGAGCTCGTCTCCCCTGAGGGTTTTCCTAATATCTCTGTGCCAGGGAATGCTAGGGGGTGTTTGCAGGAAATCCGAGTGACAGGGGCTGCCTCCCCAAGATCAGGGAAGGTATTTCTCGGACTTCCCCGAACAGGGAACACCTGTGACTGAAGAGAGCTGCGTGGAGTTGTCTCTCGAGCTCCCCCACGCACTGACAATGGTTCCGGAATCCTGAGCGTGGGGAGGTTCCACCAACGGTCGTCAGCGCGTGGGTTCTAACGGGAAGCCTGAGCTTGTCTCCCCTGAGGGTTTCCCTAATGTCTCTGTGCCAGGGAATGCTAGGGGGGGGTTTGCAGGATATCCCAGTGACAGAGGCTGCCTCCCCAAGGTCAGGGAAGGTATTTCTCGGACTTCCCCGAACAGGGAACACCTGTGACTGAAGAGAGCTGCGTGGAGTTGTCTCTCGAGCTCCCCCACGCACTGACAATTGTTCCGGAATCCTGAGCGTGGGGAGGTTCCACCAACTGTCGTCAGCCTAGGGTTCTAACGGGATGCCTGAGCTCGTCTCCCCTGAGGGTTTCCCTAATGTCTCTGTGCCAGGGAATGCTAGGGGTGGTTTGCAGGAAATCCCAGTGACAGAGGCTGCCTCCCCAAGGTCAGGGAAGGTATTTCTCGGACTTCCCCGAACAGGGAACACCTGTGACTGAAGAGAGCTGCGTGGAGTTGTCTCTCGAGATCCCCCACGCACTGACAATGGTTCCGGAATCCTGAGCGTGGGGAGGTTCCACCAACGATCGGCAGCGCGTGGGTTCTAACGGGATGCCTGAGCTCGTCTCCCCTGAGGGTTTCCCTAATATCTCTGTGCCAGGGAATGCTAGGGGGGGTTTGCAGGAAATCCCAGTGACAGAGGCTGACTCCCCAAGGTCAGGGAATGTATTTCTCGTACTTCCCCGAACAGGGAACACCTGTGACTGAAGAGAGCTGCGTGGAGTTGTCTCTCGAGCTCCCCCACGCACTGACTATGGTTCCGGAATCCTGAGCGTGGGGAGGTTCCACCAACGGTCGGCAGCGCGTGGGTTCTAACGGGATGCCTGAGCTCGTCTCCCCTGAGGGTTTTCCTAATGTCTCTGTGCCAGGGAATGCTAGGGGTGGTTTGCAGGAAATCCCAGTGATAGTGGCTGCCTCCCCAAAGTCAGGGAATGTATTTCTCGGACTTCCCCGAACAGGGAACACCTGTGACTGAAGAGAGCTGCGTGGAGTTGTCTCTTGTGCTCCCCCACACACTGACAATGGTTCCGGAATCCTGAGCGTGGGGAGGTTCCACCAACGGTCGGCAGCGCGTGGGTTCTAACGGGATGCCTGAGCTCGTCTCCCCTGAGGGTTTCCCTAATGTCTCTGTGCCAGGGAAAGCTAGGGGGGGGTTGCAGGAAATCCCAGTGACAGGGGCTGCCTCCCCAAAGTCAGGGAAGGTATTTCTCGGACTTCCCCGAACAGGGAACACCTGTGACTGAAGAGAGCTGCGTGGAGTTGTCTCTCGAGCTCCCCCACGCACTGACAATGGTTCCGGAATCCTGAGCGTGGGGAGGTTCCACCAACGGTCGGCAGCGCGTGGGTTCTTACGGGATGCCTGAGCTCGTCTCCCCTGAGGGTTTCCCTAATGTCTCTGTGCCAGGGAATGCTAGGGGGGTTTGCAGGAAATCCCAGTGACAGAGGCTGCCTCCCCAAGGTCAGGGAAGGTATTTCTCGGACTTCCCCGAACAGGGAACACCTGTGACTGAAGAGAGCTGCGTGGAGTTGTCTCTCGAGCTCCCCCACGCACTGACAATAGTTCCGGAATTCTGAGCGTGGGGAGGTTCCACCAACAGTCGTCAGCCTAGGGTTCTAACGGGATGCATGAGCTCGCCTCCCCTGAGGGTTTCCCTAATGTCTCTGTGCCAGGGAATGCTAGTGGGGGTTTGCAGGAAATCCCAGTGACAGAGGCTGCCTCCACAAGGTCATGGAAGGTATTTCCCGGACTTCCCCGAACAGGGAACACCTGTGACTGTAGAGAGCTGCGTGGAGTTGTATCTCGAGCTCCCCCACGCACTGACAATATTTCCGGAATCCTGAGCGTGGGGAGGTTCCACCAACGGTCGGCAGCGCGGGGGTTATAACGGGATGCCTGAGCTCGTCTCCCCTGAGGGTTTCCCTAATGTCTCTGTGCCAGGGAATGCTAGGGGGGGTTTGCAGGAAATCCCAGTGACAGAGGCTGCCTCCCCAAGGTCAGGGAAGGTATTTCTCGGACTTCCCCGAACAGGGAACACCTGTGACTGAAGAGAGATGCGTGGAGATGTCTCTCGAGCTCCCCCACGCACTGACAATGTTTCCGGAATACTGAGCGTGGGGAGGTTCCACCAACTTTCGTCAGCCTAGGGTTCTAACGGGATGCCTGAGCTCGTCTCCCCTGAGGGTTTCCCTAATGTCTCTGTGCCAGGGAATGCTAGGGGGGGTTTGCAGGAAATCCCAGTGACAGAGGCTGCCTCCCCAAGGTCAGGGAAGGTATTTCCCGGACTTCCCCGAACAGGGAACACCTGTGACTGAAGACAGCTGCGTGGAGTTGTCTCTCGAGCTCCCCCACGCACTGACAATATTTCCGGAATCCTAAGCGTGGGGAGGTTCCACCAACGGTCGGCAGCGCGTGGGTTCTAACGGGATGCCTGAGCTCGTCTCCCCTGAGGGATTTCCTAATGTCTCTGTGCCAGGGAATGCTAGGGGTGGTTTGCAGGAAATCCCAGTGAAAGACGTTGCCTCCCCAAGGTCAGGGAAGGTATTTCTCGGACTTCCCCGAACAGGGAACACCTGTGACTGAAGAGAGCTGCTTGGAGTTGTCTCTCGAGCTCCCCCACGCACTGACAATGGTTCCGGAATCCTGAGCGTGGGAAGGTTCCACCCACATTCGTCAGCCTAGGGTTCTAACGGGATGCCTGAGCTCGTCTCCCCTGAGGGTTTCCCTAATGTCTCTGTGCCAGGGAATGCTAGTGGGGGTTTGCAGGAAATCCCAGTGACAGAGGCTGCCTCCCCAAGGTCAGGGAAGGTATTTCCCGGACTTCCCCGAACAGGGAACACCTGTGACTGTAGAGAGCTGCGTGGAGTTGTCTCTCGAGCTCCCCCACGCACTGACAATAGTTCCGGAATCCTGAGCGTGGGGAGGTTCCACCAACGGTCGGCAGCGCGTGGGTTCTAACGGGATGCCTGAGCTCGTCTCCCCTGAGGGTTACCCTAATTTCTCTGTGCCAGGGAATGCTAGGAGGGGTTTGCAGGATATCCCAGTGACAGAGGCTGCCTCCCCAAGGTCAGGGAAGTTATTTCTCGGAATTCCCCGAACAGGGAACACCTGTGACTGAAGAGAGATGCGTGGAGTTGTCTCTCGAGCTGCCCCACGCACTAACAATAGTTCCGGAATACTGAGCGTGGGGAGGTTCCACCAACTTTCGTCAGCCTAGGGTTCTAACGGGATGCCTGAGATCGTCTCCCCTGAGGGTTTCCCTAATGTCTCTGTGCCAGGGAATGCTAGGGGGGGTTTGCAGGAAATCCCAGTGAAAGAGGCTGCATCCCCAAGGTCAGGGAAGGTATTTCCCGGACTTCCCCGAACAGGGAACACCTGTGACTGTAGAGAGCTGCGTGGAGTTGTCTCTCGAGCTCCCCCACGCACTGACAATAGTTCCGGAATCCTGAGCGTGGGGAGGTTCCACCAACGGTCGGCAGCGCGTGGGTTCTAACGGGATGCCTGAGCTCGTCTCCCCTGAGGGTTTCCCTAATATCTCTGTGCCAGGGAATGCTAGGGGGGGTTTGCAGGAAATCCCAGTGACAGAGGCTGCCTCCCCAAAGTCAGGGAAGGTATTTCTCGGACTTCCCCGAACAGGGAACACCTGTGACTGAAGAGAGCTGCGTGGAGTTGTCTCTCGAGCTCCCCCACGCACTGACAATGGTTCCGGAATCCTGAGCGTGGGGAGGTTCCACCAACGGTCAGCAGCGCGTGGGTTCTAACGGGATGCCTGAGCTCGTCTCCCCTGAGGGTTTTCCTAATGTCTCTGTGCCAGGGAATGCTAGCGCGGGTTTGCAGGAAATCCCAGTGAAAGAGGCTGCCTCCCAAAGGTCAGGGAAGCTATTTCCCGGACTTCCCCGAACAGGGAACACCTGTGACTGAAGAGAGCTGCGTGGAGTTGTCTCTCGAGCTCCCCCACGCACTGACAATGGTTCCGGAATCCTGAGCTTGGGGAGGTTCCACCAACGGTCGGCAGCGCGTGGGTTCTAACGGGATGCCTGAGCTCGTCTCCCCTGAGTGTTTCCCTAATGTCTCTGTGCCAGGGAATTCTAGGGGGGGTTTGTAGGAAATCCCAGTGACAGAGGCTGCTTCCCCAAGGTCAGGGAAGGTATTTTTCGGACTTCCCCGAACAGGGAACACCTGTGACTGAAGAGAGCTGCGTGGAGTTGTCTCTCGTGCTCCCCCACGCACTGACAATGTTTCCGGAATCCTGAGCGTGGGGAGGTTCCACCAACGGTCGGCAGCGCGTGGGTTCTAACGGGATGACTGAGCTCGTCTCCCCTGAGTGTTTCCCTAATGTCTCTCTGCCAGGGAATGCTAGGGGGGTTTGCAGGAAATCCCACTGACAGAGGCTGCCTCCCCAAGGTCAGGGAAGGTTTTTCTCGGACTTCCCCGAACAGGGAACACCTGTGACTGAAGAGAGCTGCGTGGAGTTGTCTCTCGAGCTCCCCCAAGCACTGAAAATGGTTCCGGAATCCTGAGCGTGGGGAGGTTCCACCAACGATCGACAGCGCGTGGGTTCTAACGGGAAGCCTGAGCTCGTCTCCCCTGAGGGTTTCCCTAATTTCTCTGTGCCAGGGAATGCTAGGGGGGGGTTGCAGGATATCCCAGTGACAGAGGCTGCCTCCCCAAAGTCAGGGAAGGTATTTCTCGGACTTCCCCGAACAGGGAACACCTGTGACTGAAGAGAGCTGCGTGGAGTTGTCTCTCGAGCTCCCCCACGCACTGACAATGGTTCCGGAATCCTGAGCGTGGGGAGGTTCCACCAACTGTCGTCAGCCTAGGGTTCTAACGGGATGCTGAGCTCGTCTCCCCTGAGGGTTTCCCTAATGTCTCTGTGCCAGGGAATGCTAGGGGTGGTTTGCAGGAAATCCCAGTGACAGAGGCTGCCTCCCCAAGGTCAGGGAAGGTATTTCTCGGACTTCCCCGAACAGGGAACACCTGTGACTGAAGAGAGCTGCGTGGAGTTGTCTCTCGAGCTCCCCCACGCACTGACAATGGTTCCGGAATCCTGAGCGTGGGGAGGTTCCACCAACGGTCGGCAGCGCGTGGGTTCTAACGGGATGCCTGAGCTCGTCTCCCCTGAGGGTTTCCCTAATATCTCTGTGCCAGGGAATGCTAGGGGGGGTTTGCAGGAAATCCCAGTGACAGAGGCTGACTCCCCAAGGTCAGGGAAGGTTTTTTCCGGACTTCCCCGAACAGGGAACACCTGTGAATGTAGAGAGCTGCGTGGAGTTGTATCTCGAGCTCCCCCACGCACTGACAATAGTTCCGGAATCCTGAGCGTGGGGAGGTTCCACCAACGGTCGGCAGCGCGTGGGTTATAACGGGATGCCTGAGCTCGTCTCCCCTGAGGGTTTCCCTAATGTCTCTGTGCCAGGGAATGCTAGGGGGGGTTTGCAGGAAATCCCAGTGACAGAGGCTGCCTCCCCAAGGTCAGGGAAGTTATTTCTCCGACTTCCCCGAACAGGGAACACATGTGACTGAAGAGAGATGCGTGGAGATGTCTCTCGAGCTCCCCCACGCACTGACAATGTTTCCGGAATACTGAGCGTGGGGAGGTTCCACCAACTTTCGTCAGCCTAGGGTTCTAACGGGATGCCTGAGCTCGTCTCCCCTGAGGGTTTCCCTAATGTCTCTGTGCCAGGGAATGCTAGGGGGGGTTTGCAGGAAATCCCAGTGACAGAGGCTGCCTCCCCAAGGTCAGGGAAGGTATTTCCCGGACTTCCCCGAACAGGGAACACCTGTGACTGTAGAGAGCTGCGTGGAGTTGTCTCTCGAGCTCCCCCACGCACTGACAATAGTTCCGGAATCCTGAGCGTGGGGAGGTTCCACCAACGGTCGTCAGCGCGTGAGTTCTAACGGGATGCCTGAGCTCGTCTCCCCTGAGGGTTACCCTAATGTCTCTGTGCCAGGGAATGCTAGGGGGGGTTTGCAGGAAATCCCAGTGACAGAGGCTGCCTCCCCAAGGTCAGGGAAGGTATTTCTCGGAATTCCCCGAACAGGGAACACCTGTGACTGAAGAGAGATGCGTGGAGTTGTCTCTCGAGCTCCCCCACGCACTGACAATAGTTCCGGAATACTGAGCGTGGGGAGGTTCCACCAACTTTCGTCAGCCTAGGGTTCTAACGGGATGCCTGAGCTCGTCTCCCCTGAGGGTTTCAATTATGTCTCTGTGCCAGGGAATGCTAGGGGGGGTTTGCAGGAAATCCCAGTGACACAGGCTGCCTCCCCAAGGTCAGGGAAGGTATTTCTCGGACTTCCCTGAACAGGGAACACCTGTGACTGAAGTGAGCTGCGTGGAGTTGTCTCTCGAGCTCCCCCACGCACTGACAATGGTTCCGGAATCCTGAGCGTGGGGAGGTTCCACCAACGGTCGGCAGCGCGTGGGTTCTAACGGGATGCCTGATCTCGACTCCCCTGAGGGTTTCCCTAATGTCTCTGTGCCAGGGAATGCTAGGGGGGGTTTGCAGGAAATCCCAGTGACAGAGGCTGCCTCCCCAAAGTCAGGGAAGGTATTTCTCGGACTTCCCCGAACAGGGAACACCTGTTATTGAAGAGAGCTGCGTGGAGTTTTCTCTCGAGCTCCCCCACGCACTGACAATGGTTCCGGAATCCTGAGCGTGGGGAGGTTCCACCAACGGTCAGCAGCGCGTGGGTTCTTACGGGATGCCTGAGCTCGTCTCCCCTGAGGGTTTTCCTAATGTCTCTGTGCCTGGGAATGCTAGCGCGGGTTTGCAGGAAATCCCAGTGAAAGAGGCTGCCTCCCAAAGGTCAGGGAAGCTATTTCCCGGACTTCCCCGAACAGGGAACACCTGTGACTGAAGAGAGCTGCGTGGAGTTGTCTCTCGAGCTCCCCCACGCACTGACAATGGTTCCGGAATCCTGAGCTTGGGGAGGTTCCACCAACGGTCGGCAGCGCGTGGGTTCTAACGGGATGCCTGAGCTCGTCTCCCCTGAGTGTTTCCCTAATGTCTCTGTGCCAGGGAATGCTAGGGGGGGTTTGTAGGAAATCCCAGTGACAGAGGCTGCTTCCCCAAGGTCAGGGAAAGTATTTCTCGGACTTCCCCGAACAGGGAACACCTGTGACTGAAGAGAGCTGCGTGGAGTTGTCTCTCGTGCTCCCCCACGCACTGACAATGTTTCCGGAATCCTGAGCGTGGGGAGGTTCCACCAACGGTCGGCAGCGCGTGGGTTCTAACGGGATGCCTGAGCTCGTCTCCCCTGAGTGTTTCCCTAATGTCTCTGTGCCAGGGAATGCTAGGGGGGGTTTGCAGGAAATCCCAGTGACAGAGGCTGCCTCCCCAAGGTCAGGGAAGTTATTTCTCGGACTTCCCCGAACAGGGAACACCTGTGACTGAAGAGAGCTGCGTGGAGTTGTCTCTCGAGCTCCCCCACGCACTGACAATGGATCCGGAATCCTGAGCGTGGGGAGGTTCCACCAACGGTCGGCAGCGCGTGGGTTCTAACGGGATGCCTGAGCTCGTCTCCCCTGAGGGTTTTCCTAATGTCTCTGTGCCAGGGAATGCTAGGGGGGGTTTGCAGGAAATCCCAGTGACAGAGGCTGCCACCCCAAGATCAGGGAACGTATTTCTCGGACTTCCCCGAACAGGGAACACCTGTGAATGAAGAGAGCTGCGTGGAGTTGTCTCTCGAGCTCCCCCACCCACTGACAATGTTTCCGGAATCCTGAGCGTGGGGAGGTTCCACCAACGGTCGGCAGCGCGTGGGTTCTAACGGGATGCCTGAGCTCGTCTCCCCTGAGGGATTTCCTAATGTCTCTGTGCCAGGGAATGTTTGGGGTGGTTTGCAGGAAATCCCAGTGAAAGAGGTTGCCTCCCCAAGGTCAGGGAAGGTATTTCTCGGACTTCCCCGAACAGGGAACACCTGTGACTGAAGAGAGCTGCTTGGAGTTGTCTCTCGAGCTCCCCCACGCACTGACAATGGTTCCGGAATCCTGAGCGTGGGAAGGTTCCACCAACAGTCGTCAGCCTAGGGTTCTAACGGGATGCCTGAGCTCGTCTCCCCTGAGGGTTTCCCTAATGTCTCTGTGCCAGGGAATGCTAGTGGGGGTTTGCAGGAAATCCCAGTGACAGAGGCTGCCTCCCCAAGGTCAGGGAAGGTATTTCCCGGACTTCCCCGAACAGGGAACACCTGTGACTGTAGAGAGCTGCGTGGAGTTGTCTCTCGAGCTCCCCCACGCACTGACAATAGTTCCGGAATCCTGAGCGTGGGGAGGTTCCACCAACGGTCGGCAGCGCGTGGGTTCTAACGGGATGCCTGAGCTCGTCTCCCCTGAAGGTTACCCTAATTTCTCTGTGCCAGGGAATGCTAGGAGGGGTTTGCAGGAAATCCCAGTGACAGAGGCTGCCTCCCCAAGGTCAGGGAAGGTATTTCTCGGAATTCCCCGAACAGGGAACACCTGTGACTGAAGAGAGATGCGTGGAGTTGTCTCTCGAGCTCCCCCACGCACTGACAATGGTTCCGGAATCCTGAGCGTGGGGAGGTTCCACCAACAGTCGTCAGCCTAGGGTTCTAACGGGATGCCTGAGCTCGTCTCCCCTGAGGGTTTCCCTAATGTCTCTGTGCCAGGGAATGCTAGTGGGGGTTTGCAGGAAATCCCAGTGACAGAGGCTGCCTCCCCAAGGTCAGGGAAGGTATTTCCCGGACTTCCCCGAACAGGGAACACCTGTGACTGTAGAGAGCTGCGTGGAGTTGTCTCTCGAGCTCCCCCACGCACTGACAATAGTTCCGGAATCCTGAGCGTGGGGAGGTTCCACCAACGGTCGTCAGCGCGTGGGTTCTAACGGGATGCCTGAGCTCGTCTCCCCTGAGGGTTACCCTAATGTCTCTGTGCCAGGGAATGCTAGGGGGGGTTTGCAGGAAATCCCAGTGACAGAGGCTGCCTCCCCAAGGTCAGGGAAGGTATTTCTCGGAATTCCCCGAACAGGGAACACCTGTGACTGAAGAGAGATGCGTGGAGTTGTCTCTCGAGCTCCCCCACGCACTGACAATAGTTCCGGAATACTGAGCGTGGGGAGGTTCCACCAACTTTCGTCAGCCTAGGGTTCTAACGGGATGCCTGAGCTCGTCTCCCCTGAGGGTTTCAATTATGTCTCTTGCCAGGGAATGCTAGGGGGGGTTTGCAGGAAATCCCAGTGACAGAGGCTGCCTCCCCAAGGTCAGGGAAGGTATTTCTCGGACTTCCCTGAACAGGGAACACCTGTGACTGAAGTGAGCTGCGTGGAGTTGTCTCTCGAGCTCCCCCACGCACTGACAATGGTTCCGGAATCCTGAGCGTGGGGAGGTTCCACCAACGGTCGGCAGCGCGTGGGTTCTAACGGGATGCCTGAGCTCGACTCCCCTGAGGGTTTCCCTAATGTCTCTGTGCCAGGGAATGCTAGGGGGGGTTTGCAGGAAATCCCAGTGACAGAGGCTGCCTCCCCAAAGTCAGGGAAGGTATTTCTCGGACTTCCCCGAACAGGGAACACCTGTTACTGAAGAGAGCTGCGTGGAGTTGTCTCTCGAGCTCCCCCACGCACTGACAATGGTTCCGGAATCCTGAGCGTGGGGAGGTTCCACCAACGGTCAGCAGCGCGTGGGTTCTTACGGGATGCCTGAGCTCGTCTCCCCTGAAGGTTTTCCTAATGTCTCTGTGCCTGGGAATGCTACCGCGGGTTTGCAGGAAATCCCAGTGAAAGAGGCTGCCTCCCAAAGGTCAGGGAAGCTATTTCCCGGACTTCCCCGAACAGGGAACACCTGTGACTGAAGAGAGCTGCGTGGAGTTGTCTCTCGAGCTCCCCCACGCACTGACAATGGTTCCGGAATCCTGAGCTTGGGGAGGTTCCACCAACGGTCGGCAGCGCGTGGGTTCTAACGGGATGCCTGAGCTCGTCTCCCCTGAGTGTTTCCCTAATGTCTCTGTGCCAGGGAATGCTAGGGGGGGTTTGTAGGAAATCCCAGTGACAGAGGCTGCTTCCCCAAGGTCAGGGAAGGTATTTCTCGGACTTCCCCGAACAGGGAACACCTGTGACTGAAGAGAGCTGCGTGGAGTTGTCTCTCGTGCTCCCCCAAGCACTGACAATGGTTCCGGAATCCTGAGCGTGGGGAGGTTCCACCAACGGTCGGCAGCGCGTGGGTTCTAACGGGATGCCTGAGCTCGTCTCCCCTGAGGGTTTCCCTAATGTCTCTGTGCCAGGGAATGCTAGGGGGGGTTTGCAGGAAATCCCAGTGACAGTGGCTGCCTCCCCAAGGTCAGGGAAGTTATTTCTCGGACTTCCCCGAACAGGGAACACCTGTGACTGAAGAGAGCTGCGTGGAGTTGTCTCTCGAGCTCCCCCACGCACTGACAATGGATCCGGAATCCTGAGCGTGGGGAGGTTCCACCAACGGTCGGCAGCGCGTGGGTTCTAACGGGATGCCTGAGCTCGTCTCCCCTGAGGGTTTTCCTAATGTCTCTGTGCCAGGGAATGCTAGGGGGGGTTTGCCGGAAATCCCAGTGACAGAGGCTGCCACCCCAAGATCAGGGAACGTATTTCTCGGACTTCCCCGAACAGGGAACACCTGTGAATGAAGAGAGCTGCGTGGAGTTGTCTCTCGAGCTCCCCCACGCACTGACAATGTTTCCGGAATCCTGAGCGTGGGGAGGTTCCACCAACGGTCGGCAGCGCGTGGGTTCTAACGGGATGCCTGAGCTCGTCTCCCCTGAGGGTTTCCCTAATGTCTCTGTGCCAGGGAATGCTAGGGGGGTTTTGCAGGAAATCCCAGTGTCAGAGGCTGCCTCCCCAAGGTCAGGGAAGGTATTTCTCGGACTTCCCCGAACAGGGAACACCTGTGACTGAAGTTAGATGCGTGGAGATGTCTCTCGAGCTCCCCCACGCACTGACAATGGTTCCGGATCCTGAGCGTGGGGAGGTTCCACCAACTGTCGTCAGCCTAGGGTTCTAACGGGATGCCTGTGCTCGTCTCCCCTGAGGGTTTCCCTAATGTCTCTGTGCCAGGGAATGCTAGGGGTGGTTTGCAGGAAATCCCAGTGACAGAGGCTGCCTCCCCATGGTCAGGGAAGGTATTTTTCGGACTTCCCCGAACAGGGAACACCTGTGATTGAAGAGAGCTGCGTGGAGTTGTCTCTCGAGCTCCCCCACGCACTGACAATGGTTCCGGAATCCTGAGCGTGGGGAGGTTCCACCAACGGTCGGCAGCGCGTGGGTTCTAACGGGATGCCTGAGCTCGTCTCCCCTGAGGGTTTCCCAAATATCTCTGTGCCAGGGAATGCTAGGGGGGGTTTGCAGGAAATCCCAGTGACAGAGGCTGCCTCCCCAAGGTCAGGAAAGGTATTTCCCGGACTTCCCCGAACAGGGAACACCTGTGAATGAAGACAGCTGCGTGGAGTTGTCTCTCGAGCTCCCCCACGCACTGACAATAATTCCGGAATCCTAAGCGTGGGGAGGTTCCACCAACGGTCGGCAGCGCGTGGGTTCTAACGGGATGCCTGAGCTCGTCTCCCCTGAGGGTTTTCCTAATGTCTCTGTGCCAGGGAATGCTAGGGGTGGTTTGCAGGAAATCCCAGTGACAGTGGCTGCCTCCCCAAGGTCAGGGAATGTATTTCTCGGACTTCCCCGAACAGGGAACACCTGTGACTGAAGAGAGCTGCGTGGAGTTGTCATACGTGCTCCCCCACACACTGACAATGGTTCCGGAATCCTGAGCGTGGGGAGGTTCCACCAACGGTCGGCAGCGCGTGGGTTCTAACGGGATGCCTGAGCTCGTCTCCCCTGAGCGTTTCCCTAATGTCTCTGTGCCAGGGAATGATAGGGGGGGGTTGCAGGAAATCCCAGTGACAGGGGCTGCCTCCCCAAAGTCAGGGAAGGTATTTCTCGGACTTCCCCGAACAGGAAACACCTGTGACTGAAGAGAGCTGCGTGGAGTTGTCTCTCGAGCTCCCCCACGCACTGACAATAGTTCCGGAATTCTGAGCGTGGGGAGGTTCCACCAACGGTCGGCAGCGCGTGGGTTCTTACGGGATGCCTGAGCTCGTCTCCCCTGAGGGTTTCCCTAATGTCTCTGTGCCAGGGAATGCTAGGGGGGTTTGCAGGAAATCCCAGTGACAGAGGCTGCCTCCCCAAGGTCAGGGAAGGTATTTCTCGGATTTCCCCGAACAGGGAACACCTGTGACTGAAGAGAGCTTCGTGGAGTTGTCTCTCGAGCTCCCCCACGCACTGACAATAGTTCCGGAATTCTGAGCGTGGGGAGGTTCCACCAACGGTCGTCAGCCTAGGGTTCTAACGGGATGCCTGAGCTCGTCTCCCCTGAGGGTTTCCCTAATGTCTCTGTGCCAGGGAATGCTAGTGGGGGTTTGCAGGATATCCCAGTGACAGAGGCTGCCTCCACAAGGTCAGGGAATGTATTTCTCGGACTTCCCCGAACAGGGAACACCTGTGACTGAAGAGAGATGCGTGGAGATGTCTCTCGAGCTCCCCCACGCACTGACAATTTTTCCGGAATCCTGAGCGTGGGGAGGTTCCACCAACTTTCGTCAGCCTAGGGTTCTAACGGGATGCCTGAGCTCGTCTCCCCTGAGGGTTTCCCTAATGTCTCTGTTCCAGGGAATGCTAGGGGGGGTTTGCAGGAAATCCCAGTGACAGAGGCTGCCTCCCCAAGGTCAGGGAAGTTATTTCACGGACTTCCCCGAACAGGGAACACCTGTGACTGAAGACAGCTGCGTGGAGTTGTCTCTCGAGATCCCCCACGCACTGACAATATTTCCGGAATCCTAAGCGTGGGGAGGTTCCACCAACGGTCGGCAGCGCGTGGGTTCTAACGGGATGCCTGAGCTCGTCTCCCCTGAGGGTTTTCCTAAAGTCTCTGTGCCAGGGAATGCTAGGGGTGGTTTGCAGGAAATCCCAGTGAAAGAGGCTGCCTCCCCAAGGTCAGGGAAGGTATTTCTCGGACTTCCCCGAACAGGGAACACCTGTGACTGAAGAGAGCTGCGTGGAGTTGTCTCTCGTGCTCCCCCACACACTGACAATGGTTCGGAATTCTGAGCGTGGGGAGGTTCCACCAACGGTCGGCAGCGCGTGGGTTCTAACGGGATGCCTGAGCTCGTCTCCCCTGAGGGTTTCCCTAAAGTCTCTGTGCCAGGGAATGCTAGGGGGGGGTTGCAGGAAATCCCAGTGACAGGGGCTGCCTCCCCAAAGTCAGGGAAGGTATTTCTAGGACTTCCCCGTACAGGGAACACCTCTGACTGAAGAGAGCTGCGTGGAGTTGTCTCTCGAGCTCCCCCACGCACTGACAATGTTTCCGGAATCCTGAGCCTGGGGAGGTTCCACCAACGGTCGGCAGAGTGTGAGTTCTAACGGGATGCCTGAACTCGTTTCCCCTGAGGGTTTCCCTAATGTCTCTGTGCCAGGGAATGCTAGGGGGTTTTGCAGGAAATCCCAGTGACAGAGGCTGCCTCCCCAAGGTCAGGGAAGGTGTTTCTCGGACTTCCCCGAACAGGGAACACCTGTGACTGAAGAGAGCTGCGTGGAGTTGTCTCTCGAGCTCCCCCACGCACTGACAATGGTTCCGGAATCCTGAGCGTGGGGAGGTTCCACCAACGGTCGGCAGCGCGTGGGTTCTAACGGGATGCCTGAGCTCGTCTCCCCTGAGGGTTTCCCTAATGTCTCTGTGCCAGGGAATGCTAGGGGGGTTTGCAGGAAATCCCAGTGACAGAGGCTGCCTCCCCAAGGTCAGGGAAGGTATTTCCCGGACTTCCCCGAACAGGGAACACCTGTGACTGAAGAGAGCTTCGTGGAGTTGACTCTTGAGCTCCCCAACGCACTGACAATGGTTCCGGAATCCTGAGAGTGGGGAGGTTCCACCAACGGTCGGCAGCACGTGGGTTCTAACGGGATGCCTGAGCTCGTCTCCCCTGAGGGTTTTCCTAATGTCTCTGTGCCAGGGAATGCTAGGAGGGTTTTGCAGGAAATCCCAGTGACAGAGGCTGCCTCCCCAAGGTCAGGGAAAGTATTTCTCGGACTTCCCCGAACAGGGAACACCTGTGACTGAAGAGAGCTGCTTGGAGTTGTCTCTCGAGCTCCCCCACGCACTGACAATGGTTCCGGAATACTGAGCGTGGGGAGGTTCCACCAACGGTCGGCAGCGCGTGGGTTCTAACCGGATGCATGAGCTCGTCTCCCCTGAGGGTTTTCCTAATGTCTCTGTGCCAGGGAATGCTAGGGGGGGTTTGCAGGAAATCCCAGTGAAAGAGGCTGCATCCCCAAGGTCAGGGAAGGTATTTCCCGGACTTCCCCGAACAGGGAAAACCTGTGACTGTAGAGAGCTGCGTAGAGTTGTCTCTCGAGCTCCCCCACGCACTGACAATAGTTCCGGAATCCTGAGCGTGGGGAGGTTCCACCAACGGTCGGCAGCGCGTGGGTTCTAACGGGATGCCTGAGCTCGTCTCCCCTGAGGGTTTCCCTAATGTCTCTGTGCCAGGGAATGCTAGGGGGGGTTTGCAGGAAATCCCAGTGACAGAGGCTGCCTCCCCAAAGTCAGGGAAGGTATTTCTCGGACTTCCCCGAACAGGGAACACCTGTGACTTAAGAGAGCTTCGTGGAGTTGTCTCTCGAGCTCCCCCACGCACTGACAATGGTTCCGGAATCCTGAGCGTGGGGAGGTTCCACCAACGGTCAGCAGCGCGTGGGTTCTAACGGGATGCCTGAGCTCGTCTCCCCTGAGGGTTTTCCTAATGTCTCTGTGCCAGGGAATGCTAGCGCGGGTTTGCAGGAAATCCCAGTGAAAGAGGCTGCCTCCCAAAGGTCAGGGAAGCTATTTCCCGGACTTCCCCGAACAGGGAACACCTGTGACTGAAGAGAGCTGCGTGGAGTTGTCTCTCGAGCTCCCCCACGCACTGACAATGGTTCCGGAATCCTGAGCTTGGGGAGGTTCCACCAACGGTCGGCAGCGCGTGGGTTCTAACGGGATGCCTGAGCTCGTCTCCCCTGAGTGTTTCCCTAATGTCTCTGTGCCAGGGAATGCTAGGGGGGGTTTGTAGGAAATCCCAGTGACAGAGGCTGCTTCCCCAAGGTCAGGGAAGGTATTTCTCGGACTTCCCCGAACAGGGAACACCTGTGACTGAAGAGAGCTGCGTGGAGTTGTCTCTCGTGCTCCCCCACGCACTGACAATATTTCCGGATTCCTGAGCGTGGGGAGGTTCCACCAACGGTCGGCAGCGCGTGGGTTCTAACGGGATGACTGAGCTCGTCTCCCCTGAGGGTTTCCCTAATGTCTCTGTGCCAGGGAATGCTAGGGGGGTTTTGCAGGAAATCCCAGTGACAGAGGCTGCCTCCCCAAGGTCAGGGAAGTTATTTCTCGGACTTCCCCGAACAGGGAACACCTGTGAATGAAGACAGCTGCGTGGAGTTGTCTCTCGAGCTCCCCCACGCACTGACAATGGATCCGGAATCCTGAGCGTGGGGAGGTTCCACCAACGGTCGGCAGCGCGTGGGTTCAAACCGGATGCCTGAGCTCGTCTCCCCTGAGGGTTTCCCTAATGTCTCTGTGCCAGGGAATGCTATCGGGGGTTTGCAGGAAATCCCAGTGATAGTGGCTGCCTCCCCAAGGTCAGGGAAGGTATTTCTCGGACTTCCCCGAACAGGGAACACCTGTGACTGAAGAGAGCTGCGTGGATTTGTCTCTCGAGCTCCCTCAAGCACTGACAATGTTTCCGGAATCCTGAGTGTGGGGAGGTTCCACCAACGGTCGGCAGCGCGTGGGTTCTAACGGGATGCCTGAGCTCGTCTCCCCTGAGGGTTTTCCTAATGTCTCTGTGCCAGGGAATGCTAGGGGGGGTTTGCAGGAAATCCCAGTGACAGAGGCTGACACCCCAAGATCAGGGAACGTATTTCTCGGACTTCCCCGAACAGGGAACACCTGTGAATGAAAGAGCTGCGTGGAGTTGTCTCTCGAGCTCCCCCACGCACTGACAATGTTTCCGGAATCCTGAGCGTGGGGAGGTTCCACCAACGGTCGGCAGCGCGTGGGTTCTAACGGGATGCCTGAGCTCGTCTCCCCTGAGGGTTTCCCTAATGTCTCTGTGCCAGGGAATGCTAGGGGGGTTTTTCAGGAAATCCCAGTGACAGAGGCTGCCTCCCCAAGGTCAGGGAAGGTATTTCTCAGACTTCCCCGAACAGGGAACACCTGTGACTGAAGTTAGATGCGTGGAGTTGTCTCTCGAGCTCCCCCACGCACTGACAATGGTTCCGGAATCCTGAGCGTGGGGAGGTTCCACCAACTGTCGTCAGCCTAGGGTTCTAACGGGATGCCTGAGCTCGTCTCCCCTGAGGGTTTCCCTAATGTCTCTGTGCCAGGGAATGCTAGGGGTGGTTTGCAGGAAATCCCAGTGACAGAGGCTACCTCCCCAAGGTCAGGGAAGGTATTTCTCGGACTTTCCCGAACAGGGAACACCTGTGACTGAAGAGAGCTGCGTGGAGTTGTCTCTCGAGCTCCCCCACGCACTGACAATGGTTCCGGAATCCTGAGCGTGGGGAGGTTCCACCAACGGTCGGCAGCGCGTGGGTTCTAACGGGATGCCTGAGCTCGTCTCCCCTGAGGGTTTCCCTAATATCTCTGTGCCAGGGAATGCTAGGGGGGGTTTGCAGGAAATCCCAGTGACAGAGGCTGCCTCCACAAGGTCAGGGAAGGTATTTCTCGTACTTCCCCGAACAGGGAACACCTGTGACTGAAGAGAGCTGCGTGGAGTTTTCTCTCGAGCTCCCCCACGCACTGACAATGGTTCCGGAATCCTGAGCGTGGGGAGGTTCCACCAACGGTCGGCAGCGCGTGGGTTCTAACGGGATGCCTGAGCTCGTCTCCCCTGAGGGTTTCCCTAAAGTCTCTGTGCCAGGGAATGCTAGGGGGGTTTTGCAGGAAATCCCAGTGACACAGGCTGCCTCCCCAAGGTCAGGGAAGGTATTTCTCGGACTTCCCCGAACAGGGAACACCTGTGACTGAAGAGAGCTGCTTGGAGTTGCCTCTCGAGCTACCCCACGCAATGACAATGGTTCCGGAATACTGAGCGTGGGGAGGTTCCACCAACAGTCGTCAGCCTAGGGTTCTAACGGGATGCCTGAGCTCGTCTCCCCTGAGGGTTTCCCTAATGTCTCTGTGCAAGGGAATGCTAGTGGGGGTTTGCAGGAAATCCCAGTGACAGAGGCTGCCTCCCCAATGTCAGGGAAGGTATTTCCCGGACTTCCCCGAACAGGGAACACCTGTGACTGTAGAGAGCTGCGTGGAGTTTTCTCTCGAGCTCCCCCACGCACTGACAATATTTCCGGAATCCTGAGCGTGGGGAGGTTCCACCAACGGTCGGCAGCGCGTGGGTTCTAACGGGATGCCTGAGCTCGTCTCCCCTGAGGGTTTCCCTAATGTCTCTGTGCCAGGGAATGCTAGGGGGGGTTTGCAGGAAATCCCAGTGACAGAGGCTGCCTCCCCAAGTTCAGGGAAGGTATTTCTCGGACTTCCCCGAACAGGGAACACCTGTGACTGAAGAGAGATGCGTGGAGTTGTCTCTCGAGCTCCCCCACGCACTGACAATATTTCCGGAATACTGAGCGTGGGGAGGTTCCACCAACTTTCGTCAGCCTAGGGTTCTAACGGGATGCCTGAGCTCGTCTCCCCTGAGGGTTTCCCTAATGTCTCTGTGCCAAGGAATGCTAGGGGGGGTTTGCAGGAAATCCCAGTGACAGAGGCTGCCTCCCCAAGGTCAGGGAAGGTATTTCTCGGACTTCCCCGAACAGGGAACACCTGTGATTGAAGTGAGCTGCGTGGAGTTGTCTCTCGAGCTCCCCCACGCACTGACAATGGTTCCGGAATCCTGAGCGTGGGGAGGTTCCACCAACGGTCGGCAGCGCGTGGGTTCTAACGGGATGCCTGAGCTCGTCTCCCCTGAAGGTTTTCCTAATATCTCTGTGCCAGGGAATGCTAGGGGGGGTTTGCAGAAAATCCCAGTGAAAGAGGCTGCATCCTCAATGTCAGGGAAGGTATTTCCCGGACTTCCCCGAACAGGGAACACCTGTGACTGTAGAGAGCTGCGTGGAGTTGTCTCTCGAGCTCCCCCACGCACTGACAATAGTTCCGGAATCCTGAGCGTGGGGAGGTTCCACCAACGGTCGGCAGCGCGTGGGTTCTAACGGGATGCCTGAGCTCGTCTCCCCTGAGGGTTTCCCTAATGTCTCTGTGCCAGGGAATTCTAGGGGGGGTTTGCAGGAAATCCCAGTGACAGAGGCTGCCTCCCCAAGGTCAGGGAAGGTATTTCTCGGACTTCCCCGAACAGGGAACACCTGTGACTGAAGAGAGCTGCGTGGAGTTGTCTCTCCAACTCCCCCACGCACTGACAATGGTTCCGGAATCCTGTGCGTGGGGAGGTTCCACCAACGGTCGGCAGCGCGTGGGTTCTAACGGGATGCCTGAGCTCGCTTCCCCTGAGGGTTTCCCTAATATCTCTGTGCCAGGGAATGCTAGGGGGGGTTTGCAGGAAATCCCAGTGACAGAGGCTGCCTCCCCAAGGTCAGGGAACGTATTTCTCGGACTTCCCCGAACAGGGAACACCTGTGACTGAAGAGAGCTGCGTGGATTTGTCTCTCGAGCTCCCCCACGCACTGACAATGGTTCCGGATTCCTGAGCGTGGGGAGGTTCCACCAACGGTCGGCAGCGCGTGGGTTCTAACGGGATGCCACAGCTCGTCTCCCCTGAGTATTTCCCTAATGTCTATGTGCCAGGGAATGCTAGGGGGGGTTTGCAGGAAATCCCAGTGACAGAGGCTGCCTCTCCAAAGTCAGGATAGGTATTTCTCGGACTTCCCCGAACAGGGAACCCCTGTGACTGAAGAGAGCTGCGTGGAGTTGTCTCTCGAGCTCCCCCACGCACTGACAATGATTCCGGAATCCTGAGCGTGGGGAGGTTCCAACAGCGGTCGGCAGCGCTTGGGTTCTAACGGGATGCCTGAGCTCGTCTCCCCTGAATGTTTCCGTAATTTCAATGTGCCAGGGAATGCTAGGGGGGGTTTGCAGGAAATCCCAGTGACAGAGGCTGCCTCCCCAAGGTCAGGGAAGGTATTTCTCGGACTTCCCCGAACAGGGAACTCCTGTGACTGAAGAGAGCTACGTGGAGTTGTCTCTCGTGCTCCCCCACGCACTGACAATGTTTCCGGAATCATGAGCGTGGGGAGGTTCCACCAACGGTCGGCAGCGCGTGGGTTCAAACGGGAAGCCAGAGCTCGTCTCCCCTGAGGGTTTCCCTAATGTCTCTGTGCCAGGGAATGCTAGGGGTGGTTTGCAGGAAATCCCAGTGACAGAGGCTGCCTCCCCAAGGTCAGGGAAGATATTTCTTGGACTTCCCCGAACAGGGAACACCTGTGACTGAATAGAGCTGCGTGGAGTTGTCTCTCGAGCTCCCCCACGCACTGATAATGGTTCCGGAATCCTGAGCGTGGGAAGGTTCCACCAACGGTCGGCAGCGCGTGGGTTCTAACGGGATGCCTGAGCTCGTCTCCCCTGAGGGTTTCCCTAATTTCTCTGTGCCAGGGAATGCTAGGGGTGGTTTGCAGGAAATCCCAGTGACAGAGGCTGCCTCCCCAAGGTCTGGGAAGGTATTTCTCGGACTTCCCCGAACAGGGAACACCTGTGACTGAAAAGAGCTGCGTGGAGTTGTCTCTCGAGCTCCCCCACGCACTGACAATGGTTCCGGAATCCTGAGCGTGGGGAGGTTCCACCAACGGTCGGCAGCGCGTGGGTTCTAACGGGATGCCTGAGCTCGTCTCCCCTGAGGGTTTCCCTAATATCTCTGTGCCAGGGAATGCTAGGGGGGGTTTGCAGGAAATCCCAGTGACAGAGGCTGCCTCCACAAGGTCAGGGAAGGTATTTCTCGTACTTCCCCGAACAGGGAACACCTGTGACTGAAGAGAGCTGCGTGGAGTTTTCTCTCGAGCTCCCCCACGCACTGACAATGGTTCCGGAATCCTGAGCGTGGGGAGGTTCCACCAACGGTCGGCAGCGCGTGGGTTCTAACGGGATGCCTGAGCTCGTCTCCCCTGAGGGTTTCCCTAATGTCTCTGTGCCAGGGAATGCTAGGGGGGTTTTGCAGGAAATCCCAGTGACACAGGCTGCCTCCCCAAGGTCAGGGAAGGTATTTCTCGGACTTCCCCGAACAGGGAACACCTGTGACTGAAGAGAGCTGCTTGGAGTTGCCTCTCGAGCTACCCCACGCAATGACAATGGTTCCGGAATACTGAGCGTGGGGAGGTTCCACCAACAGTCGTCAGCCTAGGGTTCTAACGGGATGACTGAGCTCGTCTCCCCTGAGGGTTTCCCTAATGTCTCTGTGCAAGGGAATGCTAGTGGGGGTTTGCAGGAAATCCCAGTGACAGAGGCTGCCTCCCCAATGTCAGGGAAGGTATTTCCCGGACTTCCCCGAACAGGGAACACCTGTGACTGTAGAGAGCTGCGTGGAGTTTTCTCTCGAGCTCCCCCACGCACTGACAATATTTCCGGAATCCTGAGCGTGGGGAGGTTCCACCAACGGTCGGCAGCGCGTGGGTTATAACGGGATGCCTGAGCTCGTCTCCCCTGAGTGTTTCCCTAATGTCTCTGTGCCAGGGAATGCTAGGGGGGGTTTGCAGGAAATCCCAGTGACAGAGGCTGCCTCCCCAAGTTCAGGGAAGGTATTTCTCGGACTTCCCCGAACAGGGAACACCTGTGACTGAAGAGAGATGCGTGGAGTTGTCTCTCGAGCTCCCCCACGCACTGACAATGTTTCCGGAATACTGAGCGTGGGGAGGTTCCACCAACTTTCGTCAGCCTAGGGTTCTAACGGGATGCCTGAGCTCGTCTCCCCTGAGGGTTTCCCTAATGTCTCTGTGCCAAGGAATGCTAGGGGGGGTTTGCAGGAAATCCCAGTGACAGAGGCTGCCTCCCCAAGGTCAGGGAAGGTATTTCTCGGACTTCCCCGAACAGGGAACACCTGTGACTGAAGTGAGCTGCGTGGAGTTGTCTCTCGAGCTCCCCCACGCACTGACAATGGTTCCGGAATCCTGAGCGTGGGGAGGTTCCACCAACGGTCGGCAGCGCGTGGGTTCTAACGGGATGCCTGAGCTCGTCTCCCCTGAAGGTTTTCCTAATATCTCTGTGCCAGGGAATGCTAGGGGGGGTTTGCAGAAAATCCCAGTGAAAGAGGCTGCATCCTCAATGTCAGGGAAGGTATTTCCCGGACTTCCCCGAACAGGGAACACCTGTGACTGTAGAGAGCTGCGTTGAGTTGTCTCTCGAGCTCCCCCACGCACTGACAATAGTTCCGGAATCCTGAGCGTGGGGAGGTTCCACCAACGGTCGGCAGCGCGTGGGTTCTAACGGGATGCCTGAGCTCGTCTCCCCTGAGGGTTTCCCTAATGTCTCTGTGCCAGGGAATTCTAGGGGGGGTTTGCAGGAAATCCCAGTGACAGAGGCTGCCTCCCCAAGGTCAGGGAAGGTATTTCTCGGACTTCCCCGAACAGGGAACACCTGTGACTGAAGAGAGCTGCGTGGAGTTGTCTCTCCAACTCCCCCACGCACTGACAATGGTTCCGGAATCCTGTGCGTGGGGAGGTTCCACCAACGGTCGGCAGCGCGTGGGTTCTAACGGGATGCCTGAGCTCGCTTCCCCTGAGGGTTTCCCTAATATCTCTATGCCAGGGAATGCTAGGGGGGGTTTGCAGGAAATCCCAGTGACAGAGGCTGCCTCCCCAAGGTCAGGGAACGTATTTCTCGGACTTCCCCGAACAGGGAACACCTGTGACTGAAGAGAGCTGCGTGGAGTTGTCTCTCGAGCTCCCCCACGCACTGACAATGGTTCCGGATTCCTGAGCGTGGGGAGGTTCCACCAACGGTCGGCAGCGCGTGGGTTCTAACGGGATGCCACAGCTCGTATCCCCTGAGTATTTCCCTAATGTCTATGTGCCAGGGAATGCTAGGGGGGGTTTGCAGGAAATCCCAGTGACAGAGGCTGCCTCTCCAAAGTCAGGATAGGTATTTCTCGGACTTCCCCGAACAGGGAACCCCTGTGACTGAAGAGAGCTGCGTGGAGTTGTCTCTCGAGCTCCCCCACGCACTGACAATGATTCCGGAATCCTGAGCGTGGGGAGGTTCCACCAGCGGTCGGCAGCGCTTGCGTTCTAACGGGATGCCTGAGCTCGTCTCCCCTGAATGTTTCCGTAATTTCAATGTGCCAGGGAATGCTAGGGGGGGTTTGCAGGAAATCCCAGTGACAGAGGCTGCCTCCCCAAGGTCAGGGAAGTTATTTCTCGGACTTCCCCGAACAGGGAACTCCTGTGACTGAAGAGAGCTACGTGGAGTTGTCTCTCGTGCTCCCCCACGCACTGACAATGTTTCCGGAATCATGAGCGTGGGGAGGTTCCACCAACGGTCGGCAGCGCGTGGGTTCAAACGGGAAGCCAGAGCTCGTCTCCCCTGAGGGTTTCCCTAATGTCTCTGTGCCAGGGAATGCTAGGGGTGGTTTGCAGGAAATCCCAGTGACAGAGGCTGCCTCCCCAAGGTCAGGGAAGATATTTCTTGGACTTCCCCGAACAGGGAACACCTGTGACTGAATAGAGCTGCGTGGAGTTGTCTCTCGAGCTCCCCCACGCACTGACAATGGTTCCGGAATCCTGAGCGTGGGAAGGTTCCACCAACGGTCGGCAGCGCGTGGGTTCTAACGGGATGCCTGAGCTCGTCTCCCCTGAGGGTTTCCCTAATTTCTCTGTGCCAGGGAATGCTAGGGGTGGTTTGCAGGAAATCCCAGTGACAGAGGCTGCCTCCCCAAGGTCTGGGAAGGTATTTCTCGGACTTCCCCGAACAGGGAACACCTGTGACTGAAAAGAGCTGCGTGGAGTTGTCTCTCGAGCTCCCCCACGCACTGACAATGGTTCCGGAATCCTGAGCGTGGGGAGGTTCCACCAACGGTCGTCAGCGCGTGAGTTCTAACGGGATGCCTGAGCTCGTCTCCCCTGAGGGTTTCCCTTATGTCTCTGTGCCAGGAAATGCTAGGGGGGGTTTGCAGGAAATCCCAGTGACAGAGGCTGCCTCCCCAAGGTCAGGGAAGGTATTTCTCGGACTTCCCCGAACAGGGAACACCTGTGACTGAAGAGAGCTGCGTGGAGTTGTCTCTCGAGCTCCCCCACGCACTGACAATGGTTCCGGAATCCTGAGCGTGGGGAGGTTCCACCCACGGTCGGCAGCGCGTGGGTTCTAACGGGATGCCTGAGCTCGTCTCGCCTGAGGGTTTCCATAATTTCTCTGTGCCAGGGAATGCTAGGGGGGGTTTGCAGGAAATCCCAGTTACAGATGCTGCCTCCCCAAGGTCAGGGAAGGTATTTCTCGGACTTCCCCGAACAGGGAACACCTGTGACTGAAGAGAGCTGCGTGGAGTTGTCTCTCGAGCTCCCCCACGCACTGACAATGTTTCCGGAATCCTGAGCGTGGGGAGGTTCCACCAACGGTCGGCAGCGCGTGGGTTCTAACGGGATGCCTGAGCTCGTCTCCTCAGAGGGTTTCCCTAATGTCTCTGTGCCAGGGAATGCTAGGGGGGGTTTGCAGGAAATCCCAGTGACAGAGGCTTCCTCCCCAAGGTCAGGGAAGGTATTTCTCGGACTTCCCCGAACAGGGAACACCTGTGACTGAAGAGAGCTGCGTGGAGTTGTCTCTCGAGCTCCCCCACGCACTGACAATGGTTCCGGAATCCTGAGCGTGGGGAGGTTCCACCAACGGTCGGCAGCGCGTGGGTTCTAACGGGATGCCTGAGCTCGTCTCCCCTGAGGGTTTCCCTAATGTCTCTGTGCCAGGGAATGCTAGGGGGGGTTTGCAGGAAATCCCAGTGACAGAGGCTGCCTCCCCAAGGTCAGGGAAGGTATTTCTCGGACTTCCCCGAACAGGGAACACTTGTGACTGAAGAGAGCTGCGTGGAGTTGTCTCTCGAGCTCCCCCACGCACTGACAATGCTTCCGGAATCCTGAGGGTGGGGAGGTTCCACCAACGGTCGGCAGCACGTGGGATCTAACGGGATGCCTGAGCTCGTCTCCCCTGAGGGTTTCCCTAATGTCTCTGTGCCAGGGAATGCTAGGGGGGGTTTGCAGGAAATCCCAGTGACAGAGGCTGCCTCCCCAAGGTCAGGGAAGGTATTTCTCGGACTTTCCCGAACAGGGAACACCTGTGACTGAAGAGAGCTGCGTGGAGTTGACTCTCGAGCTCCCCCACGCACTGACAATGGTTCCGGAATCCTGAGCGTGGGGAGGTTCCACCAACGGTCGGCAGCGCGTGGGTTCTAACGGGATGCCTGAGCTCGTCTCCCCTGAGGGTTTTCCTAATGTCTCTGTGCCAGGGAATGCTAGGGGGGGTTTGCAGGAAATCCCAGTGACAGAGGCTGCCTCCCCAAGCTCAGGGAAGGTATTTCTCGGACTTCCCCTAACAGGGAACACCTGTGACTGAAGAGAGCTGCGTGGAGTTGTCTCTCGAGCTCCCCCACGCACTGACAATGGTTCCGGAATCCTGAGCGTGGGGAGGTTCCACCAACGGTCGGCAGCGCGTGGGTTCTAACGGGATGCCTGAGCTCGTCTCCCCTGAGGGTTTCCTTAATGTCTCTGTGCCAGGGAATGCTAGGGGGGGTTTGCAGGAAATCCCAGTGACAGTGGCTGCCTCCCCAAGGTCAGGGAATTTATTTCTCGGACTTCCCCGAACAGGGAACACCTGTGACTGAAGAGAGCTGCGTGGAGTTGTCTCTCGAGCTCCCCCACGCACTGACAATGGTTCCGGAATCCTGAGCGTGGGGAGGTTCCACCAACGGTCGGCAGCGCGTGGGTTCTAACGGGATGCCTGAGCTCGTCTCCCCTGAGGGTTTCCCTAATATCTCTGTGCCAGGTAATGCTGGGGGGGGGTTTGCAGGAAATCCCAGTGACAGATGCTGCCTCCCCAAGTCCAGGGAAGGTATTTCTCGGACTTCCCCAAACAGGGAACACCTGTGACTGAAGAGAGCTGCGTGGAGTTGTCTCTCGAGCTTCCCCACGCACTGACAATGGTTCCGGAATCCTGAGCGTGGGGAGGTTCCACCAACGTTCGGCAGCGCGTGGGTTCTAACGGGATGCCTGAGCTCGTCTCCCCTGAGGGTTTCCCTAATATCTCTGTGCCAGGGAATGCTAGGGGGGTTTGCAGGATATCCCAGTCACAGAGGCTGCCTCCCCAAGTTCAGTGAAGTATTTCTCGGACTTCCCCAAACAGGGAACACCTGTGACTGAAGAGAGCTGCGTGGAGTTGTCTCTCGAGCTCCCCCACGCACTGACAATGGTTCCGGAATCCTGAGCGTGGGGAGGTTCCACCAACGGTCGGCAGCGCGTGGGTTCTAACGGGATGCATGAGCTCGTCTCCCCTGAGGGTTTTCCTAATGTCTCTGTGCCAGGGAATGCTAGGGGGGGTTTGCAGGAAATCCCAGTGACAGAGGCTGAATCCCCAAGGTCAGGGAAGGTATTTCTCGGACTTCCCCGAACAGGGAACACCTGTGACTGAAGAGAGCTGCGTGGAGTTGTCTCTCGAGCTCCCCCACGCACTGACAATGTTTCCGGAATCATGAGCGTGGGGAGGTTCCACCAACGGTCGGCAGCGCGTGGGTTCAAACGGGAAGCCAGAGCTCGTCTCCCCTGAGGGTTTCCCTAATGTCTCTGTGCCAGGGAATGCTAGGGGTGGTTTGCAGGAAATCCCAGTGACAGAGGCTGCCTCCCCAAGTTCAGGGAAGATATTTCTTGGACTTCCCCGAACAGGGAACACCTGTGACTGAATAGAGCTGCGTGGAGTTGTCTCTCGAGCTCCCCCACGCACTGATAATGGTTCCGGAATCCTGAGCGTGGGAAGGTTCCACCAACGGTCGGCAGCGCGTGGGTTCTAACGGGATGCCTGAGCTCGTCTCCCCTGAGGGTTTCCCTAATTTCTCTGTGCCAGGGAATGCTAGGGGTGGTTTGCAGGAAATCCCAGTGACAGAGGCTGCCTCCCCAAGGTCTGGGAAGGTATTTCTCGGACTTCCCCGAACAGGGAACACCTGTGACTGAAAAGAGCTGCGTGGAGTTGTCTCTCGAGCTCCCCCACGCACTGACAATGGTTCCGGAATCCTGAGCGTGGGGAGGTTCCACCAACGGTCGGCAGCGCGTAGGTTCTAACGGGATGCCTGAGCTCGTCTCCCCTGAGGGTTTCCCTTATGTCTCTGTGCCAGGAAATGCTAGGGGGGGTTTGCAGGAAATCCCAGTGACAGAGGCTGCCTCCCCAAGGTCAGGGAAGGTATTTCTCGGACTTCCCCGAACAGGGAACACCTGTGACTGAAGAGAGCTGCGTGGAGTTGTCTCTCGAGCTCCCCCACGCACTGACAATGGTTCCGGAATCCTGAGCGTGGGGAGGTTCCACCCACGGTCGGCAGCACGTGGGTTTTAACGGGATGCCTGAGCTCGTCTCGCCTGAGGGTTTCCCTAATTTCTCTGTGCCAGGGAATGCTAGGGGGGGTTTGCAGGAAATCCCAGTTACATAGGCTGCCTCCCCAAGGTCAGGGAAGGTATTTCTCCGACTTCCCCGAACAGGGAACACCTGTGACTGAAGAGAGCTGCGTGGAGTTGTCTCTCGAGCTCCCCCACGCACTGACAATGATTCCGGAATCCTGAGCGTGGGGAGGTTCCATCAACGGTCGGCAGCGCGTGGGTTCTAACGGGATGCCTGAGCTCGTCTCGCCTGAGGGTTTCCCTAATTTCTCTGTGCCAGGGAATGCTAGGGGGGGTTTGCAGGAAATCCCAGTTACAGAGGCTGCCTCCCCAAGGTCAGGGAAGGTATTTCTCGGACTTCCCCGAACAGGGAACACCTGTGACTGAAGAGAGCTGCGTGGAGTTGTCTCTCGAGCTCCCCCACGCACTGACAATGTTTCCGGAATCCTGAGCGTGGGGAGGTTCCACCAACGGTCGGCAGCGCGTGGGTTCTAACGGGATGCCTGAGCTCGTCTCCTCAGAGGGTTTCCCTAATGTCTCTGTGCCAGGGAATGCTAGGGGGGGTTTGCAGGAAATCCCAGTGACAGAGGCTTCCTCCCCAAGGTCAGGGAAGGTATTTCTCGGACTTCCCCGAACAGGGAACACCTGTGACTGAAGAGAGCTGCGTGGAGTTGTCTCTCGTGCTCCCCCACGCACTGACAATGTTTCCGGAATCCTGAGCGTGGGGAGGTTCCACCAACGGTCGGCAGCGCGTGGGTTCTAACGGGATGCATGAGCTCGTCTCCCCTGAGGGTTTTCCTAATGTCTCTGTGCCAGGGAATGCTAGGGGGGGTTTGCAGGAAATCCCAGTGACAGAGGCTGAATCCCCAAGGTCAGGGAAGGTATTTCTCGGACTTCCCCGAACAGGGAACACCTGTGACTGAAGAGAGCTGCGTGGAGTTGTCTCTCGAGCTCCCCCACGCACTGACAATGGTTCCGGAATCCTGAGCGTGGGGAGGTTCCACCAACGGTCGGCAGCGCGTGGGTTCTAACGGGATGCCTGAGCTCGTCTCCCCAGAGGGTTTCCCCAATATCTCTGTGAAAGGGAATGCTAGGGGGGGTTTGCAAGAAATCCCAGTGACAGAGGCTGCCTCCCCACAGTCAGTGAAGATATTTCTTGGACTTCCCCGAACAGGGAACACCTGTGACTGAAGAGAGCTCCGTGGAGTTGTCTCTCGAGCTCCCCCACGCACTGACAATGGTTCCGGAATCCTGAGCGTGGGGAGGTTCCACCCACGGTCGGCAGCGCGTGGGTTCTAACGGGATGCCTGAGCTCGTATCCCCTAATGGTTTTCCTAAAGTCTCTATGCCAGGGAATGCTAGGGGGGGTTTGCAGGAAATCCCAGTGACAGAGGCTGCCTCCCCAAGGTCAGGGAAGGTATTTCTCGGACTTCCACGAACAGGGAACACCTGTGACTGGAGAGAGCTGCGTGGAGTTTTCTCTCGAGTTCCCCATGCACTGACAATGGTTCCGGAATCCTGAGCGAGGGGAGGTTCCACCTAAGGTCGGCAGCGCGTGGGTTCTAACGGGATGCCTGAGCTCGTCTCCCCTGAGGGTTTTCCTAATGTCTCTGTGCCAGGGAATGCTAGGGGTGGTTTGCAGGAAATCCCAGTGACAGAGGCTGCCTCCCAAAGTTCAGGGAAGGTATTTCTCGGACTTCCCCGAACAGGGAACACCTGTGACTGAAGAGAGCTGCATGGATTTGTCTCTCGAGCTCCCGCACGCACTGACAATGGTTCCGGAATCCTGAGCGTGGGGAGGTTTCACCAACGGTCGGCAGCGCGTGGGTTCTAACGGGATTCATGATCTCGTCTCCCCTGAGGGTTTTCCTAATTTCTCTGTGCCAAGGAATGCTAGGGGGGGTTTGCAGGATATCCCAGTGACAGAGGCTGCCTCCCCAAGGTCATGGAAGGTATTTCTCGGACTTCCCCGAACAGGGAACACCTGTGACTGAAGAGAGCTGCGTGGAGTTGCCTCTCCAGCTCCCCCACGCACTGACAATGGTTCCGGAATACTGAACATGGGGAGGTTCCACCAACGGTCGGCAACGCGTGGTTTCTAACGGGATGCCTGATCTCGTCTCCCCTGATGCTTTTCCAATGTCTCTTTGCCAGGGAATGTTAAGGGGGTTCGCAGGAAATCCGAGTGACAGAGGCTGACTCCCCAAGGTCAGGGAATTTTTTTCTCGGACTTTCCCGAACAGGGAATACCTGTGACTGAAGAGAGCTGCGTGGAGTTGTCTCTCGAGCTCCTCCACGCACTGACAATGATTCCGGAATACTGAGCGTGGGGAGGTTCCACCAACGGTCGGCAGCACGTGGGTTCTTACGGGATGCCTGAGCTCGTCTCCCCTGTAGGTTTTCCTAATGTCTGTGTGCCAGGGAATGCTAGGGGGGGTTTGCAGGAAATCCCAGTGAGAGAGGCTGCCTCCCCAAGGTCAGGGAAGGTATTTCTCGGACTTCCCCGAACAGGGAACACCTGTGACTGAAGAGAGCTTCGTGGAGTTGTCTCTCGAGGTCCCCCACGCACTGACAATGGTTCCGGAATTCTGAGGGTGGGGAGGTTCCACCAACGGTCGGCAGCGCGTGGGTCCTAACGGGATGCATGAGCTCGTCTCCACTGAGGGTTTCCCTAATATCTCTGTGCCAGGGAATGCTAGGGGGGGTTTGCAGGAAATCCCAGTTACAGAGGCTGCCTCCCCAAGGTCAGGGAAGGTATTTCTCGGACTTCCCCGAACAGGGAACACCTGTGACTGAAGAGAGCTGCGTGGAGTTGTCTCTCGAGCTCCCCCACGCACTGAAAATGGTTCCGGAATCCTGAGCGTGGGGAGGTTCCACCAACGGTCGGCAGCGCGTGGGTTCTAACGGGATGCATGAGCTCGTCTCCCCTGAGGGTTTTCCTAATGTCTCTGTGCCAGGGAATGCTAGGGGGGGTTTGCAGGAAATCCCAGTGACAGAGGCTGCCTCCCCAAGGTCAGGGAAGGTATTTCCCGGACTTCCCCGCACAGGGAACAACTGTGACTGAAGAGAGCTGCGTTGAGTTGTCTCTCGCGCTCCCCAACGCACTGACAATGGTTCCGGAATCATGAGCGTGGGGAGGTTCCACCAACGGACGGCAGCGCGTGGGTTCTAACGGGATGCCTGAGCTCGTCTCCCCTGAGGGTTTCCCTAATGTCTCTGTGCCAGGGAATGCAAGGGGGGGATTGCAGGACATCCCAGTGACAGAGGCTGCCTCCCCAAGGTCAGGGAAGGTATTTCTCGGACTTCCCCGAACAGGGAACACCTGTGACTGAAGAGAGCTTCGTGGAGTTGTCTCTCGAGCTCCCCCACGCACTGACAATGGTTCCGGAATCCTGAGCGTGGGGAGGTTCCACCAACGGTCAGCAGGGCGTGGGTTCTAACGGGATGCCTGAGCTCGTCTCCCCTGAGTGTTTCCCTAATATCTCTGTGACAGGGAATGCAAGGGGGGGTTTGCAGGAAATCCCAGTGACAGAGGCTTCCTCCCCAAAGTCATGGAAGGTATTTCTCGGACTTCCCCGAACAGGGAACACCTGTGACTGAAGAGAGCTGCGTGGAATTTTCTCTCGAGCTCCCCCACGCACTGACAATGTTTCCGGAATCCTGAGCGTGGGGAGGTTCCACCAACGGTCGGCAGCGCGTGGGTTCTAACGGGATGTCTGAGATCGTCTCCCCTGAGTGTTTCCCTAATGTCTCTGTGCGAGGGAATGCTAGGGGGGGTTTGCAGGAAATCCCAGAGACAGAGGCTGCCTCCCCACGGTCAGTGAAGGTATTTCTTGGACTTCCCCGAACAGGGAACACCTGTGACTGAAGAGAGCTGCGTGGAGTTTTCTCTCGAGCTCCCCCACGCACTGACAATGGTTCCGGAATCCTGAGCGTGGGGAGGTTCCACCAACGGTCGGCAGCGCGTGGGTTCTAACGGGATGCATGAACTCGTCTCCCCTGAGGGTTTTCCTAATGTCTCTGTGCCAGGGAATGCTAGGGGGGGTTTGCAGGAAATCCCAGTGACAGAGGCTGCCTCCCCAAGGTAAGGGAAGGTATTTCCCGGACTTCCCCGTACAGGGAACAACTGTGACTGAAGAGAGCTGCGTTGAGTTGTCTCTCGAGCTCCCCCACGCACTGACAATGGTTCCGGAATCCTGAGCGTGGGGAGGTTCCACCAACGGTCGGCAGCGCGTGGGTTCAAACGGGATGCTTGATCTCGTCTCCCCTGAGGGTTTCCCTAATGTCTCTGTGCCAGGGAATGCAAGGGGGGGTTTGCAGGAAATCCCAGTGACAGAGGCTGCCTCCCCAAGGTCAGGGAAGGTATTTCTCGGACTTCCCCGAACAGGGAACACCTGTGACTGAAGAGAGCTGCGTGGAATTCTCTCTCGAGCTCCCCCACGCACTGACAATGTTTTCGGAATCCTGAGCGTGGGGAGGTTCCACCAACGGTCGGCAGCGCGTGGGTTCTAACGGGATGCCTGAGCTCGTCTCCCCTGAGGGTTTTCCTAATATCTCTGTGCCAGGGAATCCTAGGGGGTGTTTGCAGGAAATCCCAGTGACAGAGGCTTTCTCCCCAAGGTAAGGGAAGGTATTTCCCGGACTTCCCCGAACTGGGAACACCTGTGACTGAAGAGAGCTCCGTGGAGTTGTCTCTCGAACTCCCCCACGCACTGACAATGTTTCCGGAATCCTGAGCGTGGGGAGGTTCCACCAACGGTCGGCAGCGCGTGGGTTTTAACAGGATGCATGAGCTCGTCTCCCCTGAGGGTTTCCCTAATGTCTCTGTGCCAGGGAATGCTAGGGGGGGTTTGCAGGAAATCCCAGTGACAGAGGCTGCCTCCCCAAGGTCAGGGAAGGTCTTTCTCGGACTTCCCCGAACAGGGAACACCTGTGACTGAAGAGAGCTGCGTGGAGTTGTCTCTCGAGTTCTCCCACGCACTGACAATGGTTCCGGAATCCTGAGCGTGGGGACGTTCCACCAACGGTCGGCAGCGCGTGGGTTCTAACGGGATGCCTGAGCTCGTCTCCCCTGAGGGTTTTCCTAATATCTCTGTGCCAGGGAATGATAGGGGGGGTTTGCAGGAAATCCCAGTGACAGAGGCTGCCTCCCCAAGGTAAGGGAAGGTATTTCTCGGACTTCCCCGAACAGGGAACACCTGTGAGAGAAGAGAGCTGCGTGGAGTTGACTCTCGAGGTCCCCAACGCACTGACAATGGTTCCGGAATCCTGAGCGTGGGGAGGTTCCACCAACGGTCGGCAGCGCGTGGGTTCTAACGGGATGTCTGAGATCGTCTCCCCTGAGTGTTTCCCTAATGTCTCTGTGCGAGGGAATGCTAGGGGGGGTTTGCAGGAAATCCCAGAGACAGAGGCTGACTCCCCACGGTCAGTGAAGTTATTTCTTGGACTTCCCCGAACAGGGAACACCTGTGACTGAAGAGAGCTGCGTGGAGTTGTCTCTCGAGCTCCCCCACGCACTGACAATGGTTCCGGAATCCTGAGCGTGGGGAGGTTCCACCAACGGTCGGCAGCGCGTGGGTCCTAACGGGATGCCTGAGCTCGTCTCCCCTGAGGGTTTCCCTAATGTCTCTGTGCCAGGGAATGCTAGGGGGGGTTTGCAGGAAATCCCAGTGAGAGAGGCTGCCTCCCCAAAGTCAGGGAAGGTATTTCTCGGACTTCCCCGAACAGGGAACACCTGTGACTGAAGAGAGCTGCGTGGAGTTGTCTCTCGAGCTCCCCCACACCCTGACAATGGTTCCGGAATCCTGAGCGTGGGGAGGTTCCACCAACGGTCGGCAGCGCGTGGGTTCTAACGGGATGCCTGAGATCGTCTCCCCTGAGGGTTTTCCTAAATTCTCTGTGACAGGGAATGCTAGGGGGGGTTTGCAGGAAATCCCAGTGACAGAGGCTGTCTCCCCAAGGTCAGGGAAGTTATTTCTCGGACTTCCCCGAACAGGGAACAACTGTGACTGAAGAGAGCTGCGTGGAGTTGTCTCTAGAGCTCCCCCACGCACTGACAATGTTTCCGGAATCCTGAGCGTGGGAAGGTTCCACCAACGGTCGGCAGCGCGTGGGTTCTAACGGGATGTCTGAGATCATCTCCCCTGAGTGTTTCCCTAATGTCTCTGTGCGATGGAATGCTAGGGGGGGGTTTGCAGGTAATCCCAGTTACAGAGGCTGCCTCCCCACGGTCAGGGAAGGTATTTCTCGGACTTCCCCGAACAGGGAACACCTGTGACTGAAGAGAGATGCGTGGAGTTGTCTCTCGAGCTCCCCCACGCACTGACAATGGTTCCGGAATCCTGAGGGTGGGGAGATTCCAACAACGGTCGGCAGCGCGTGGGTTCAAACGGGATGCCTGAGCTCGTCTCCCCTGAGGGTTTTCCTAATGTCTCTGTACTAGGGAATGCTAGGGGTGGTTCGCAGGAAATGCCAGTGACAGAGGCTGCCTACCCAAGTTCAGGGAATGTATTTTTTGGACTTCCCCGAACAGGGAACACCTGTGACTGAAGAGAGCTGCGTGGAGTTGTCTCTAGAGCTCCCCCACACAGTGACATTGTTTCCGGAATCCTGAGCGTGGGTAGGTTCCACCAACGGTCGGTAGCGCGTGGGTTCTAACGGGATGCCTGAGCTCGTCTCCCCTGAGGGTTTCCCTAATGTCTCTGTGCCAGGGAATGCTAGGGGGGTTTTGCAGGAAATCCCAGTGACAGAGGCTGACTCCCCACGGTCAGGGAAGGTATTTCTCGGACTTCCCCGAACAGGGAACACCTGTGACTGAAGAGAGATGCGTGTAGTTGTCTCTCGAGCTCCCCCACGCACTGACAATGGTTCCGGAATCCTGAGCGTGGGGAGATTCCAACAACGGTCGGCAGCGCGTGGTTTCAAACGGGATGCCTGAGCTCGTCTCCCCTGAGGGTTTTCCTAATGTCTCTGTACTAGGGAATGCTAGGGGGGGTTCGCAGGAAATGCCAGTGACAGAGGCTGCCTCCCCAAGTTCAGGGAATGTATTTCTTGGACTTCCCCGAACAGGGAACACCTGTGACTGAAGAGAGCTGCGTGGAGTTGTCTCTCGAGCTCCCCCACGCAGTGACATTGTTTCCGGAATCCTGAGCGTGGGTAGGTTCCACCAACGGTCGGCAGCGCGTGGGTTCTAACGGGATGCCTGAGCTCGTCTCCCCTGAGGGTTTCCCTAATGTCTCTGTGCCAGGGAATGCTAGGGGGGTTTTGCAGGAAATTCCAGTGACAGAGGCTGCCTCCCCAAGGTCAGGGAAGGTATTTCTCGGACTTCCCCGAACAGGGAACACCTGTGACTGAAGAGAGCTGCGTGGAGTTGTCTCTCGAGCTCCCCCACGCACTGACAATGGTTCCGGAATCCTGAGCGTGGGGAGGTTCCACCAACGGTCTGCAGCGAGTGGGTTCTAACGGGATGCCTGTGCTCGTCTCCCCTGAGGGTTTCCCTAATGTCTCTGGGCCAGGGAATTCTATGGGTGGTTTGCAGGAAATCCCAGTGACAGAGGCTGCCTCCCCAAGGTCAGGGAAGGTATTTCTCGGACTTCCCCGAACAGGGAACACCTGTCACTGAAGAGAGCTGAGTGGAGTTGTCTCTCGAGCTCACCCACGCTGTGACAATGGTTCCGGAATCATGAGCGTGGGGAGGTTCCACCAACGGTCGGCAGCGCGTGGGTTCTAACGTTATGCCTGAGCTCGTCTCCCCTGAGGGTTTTCCTAATGTCTCTGTGCCAGGGAATGCTAGGGGGGCTTTGCAGGAAATCCCAGTGACAGAGGCTGCCTCCCCACGGTCGGGGAATGTATTTCTCGAACTTCCCCGAACAGGGAACACCTGTGACTGAAGAGAGCTGCGTGGAGTTGTCTCTCGAGCTCCCCCACGCACTGACAATGGTTCCGGAATCCTGAGCGTGGGGAGGTTCCACCAACGGTCGGCTGCGCGTGGGTTCTAACAGGATGCATGATCTCGTCTCCCCTGAGGGTTTCCCTAATGTCTCTGTGCCAGGGAATGCTAGGGGGGGTTCGAAGTAAATCCCAGTGACAGAGGCTGCCTCCCCAAAGACAGGGAATGTTTTTCTCGGACTTCCCCAAACAGGGAACACCTGTGACTGAAGAGAGCTGCGTGGAGTTGTCTCTCGAGCTCCCCCACGCACTGACAATGGTTCCGGAATCCTGAGCGTGGGGACGTTCCACCAACGGTCGGTAGCCCGTGGGTTCTATCGGAATGCCTAAGCTCGTCTCCCCTGAGGGTTTTCCTAATGTCTCTGTTCCAGGGAATGCTAGGGGTGATTGCAGGATATCCCAGTGACCGAGGCTGCTTCCACAATGTCAGGGAACGTATTTCTCGGTCTTCCCCGATCAGGGATCTCCTGTGAATGAAGAGAGCTGCGTAGAGTTGTCTCTCGAGCTCCCCCACGCACTGACAATGGTTCCGGAATCCTGAGCGTGGGGAGGTTCCACCAACTGTGTGCAGCGCGTGGGTTCTAACTGGATGCCTGAGCTCGTCTCCCCTGAGGGTTTTCCTAATGTCTCTGTGCCAGGGATTGCTAGGGGGGGTGTGCAGGAAACCCCAGTGACAGAGACTGCCTCGCCAAGGTCAGGGAAGGTTTTTCTCGGACTTCCCCGAACAGGGAACACCTGTGACTGAAGAGAGCTGCGTGGAGTTGTCTCTCGAGCTTCCCCACGCACTGACAATTGTTCCGGAATCCTGAGCGTGGGGAGGTTCCACCCACGGTCGGCAGCGCGTGGGTTCTAACGGGATGCCTGAGCTCGTCTCCCCTAAGGGTTTTCCTAAAGTCTCTATGCCAGGGAATGCTAGGGGGGGTTTGCTGGAAATCCCAATGACAGAGGCTGCCTCCCCAAGGTCAGGGAAGGTATTTCTCGGACTTCCACGAACAGGGAACACCTGTGACTGGAGAGAGCTGCGTGGAGTTGTCTCTCGAGCTCCCCCACGCACTGACAATGGTTCCGGAATCCTGAGGGTGGGGAGGATCCACCAACGGTCGGCAGCGCGTGGGTCCTAACGGGATGCCTGAGCTCGTCTCCCCTGAGGGTTTCCCTAATGTCTCTGTGCCAGGGAATGCTAGGGGGGGTTTGCAGGAAATCCCAGTGACTGGGACTGCCTCCCCAAGATCAGTGAATGTATTTCACGGACTTCCCCAAACAGGGAACACCTGTGACTGAAGAGAGCTGCGTGGAGTTGTCTCTCGAGCTACCCCACGCACTGACAATGGTTCCGGAATTCTGAGCGTGGGGAGGTTCCACCAACGGTCGGCAGCGCGTGGGTTCTAACGGGATGCCTGAGCTCGTCTCCCCTGAGGGTTTCCCTAATGTCTCTGTGCCAGGGAATGATAGGGGGGATTGCAGGAAATCCCAGTGACAGAGGCTGCCTCCCCAAGGTCAGGGAAGGTATTTCTCGGACTTCCCCGAACAGGGAACACCTGTGACTGAAGAGAGATGCGTGGAGTTGTCTCTCGAGCTCCCCCACGCACTGACAATGGTTCCGGAATCCTGAGCGTGGGGAGGTTCCACCAACTGTCGTCAGCCTAGTCTTCTAACGGGATGCCTGAGCTCGTCTCCCCTGAGGGTTTCCATAATTTCTCTGTGCCAGGGAATGCTAGGGGTGGTTTGCAGGAAATCCCAGTGACAGAGGCTGCCTCCCCAAGGTCAGGGAAGGTATTTCTCGGACTTCCCCGAACAGGGAACACCTGTGACTGAAGAGAGCTGCGTGGAGTTGTCTCTCGAGCTCCCCCACGCACTGACAATGGTTCCGGAATCCTGAGCGTGGGGAGGTTCCACCAACTGTCGGCAGCGCGTGGGTTCTAACGGGATGCCTGAGCTCGTCTCCCCTGAGTGTTTCCCTAATATCTCTGTGCCAGGGAATGCTAGGGGGGGTTTGGAGGAAATCCCAGTGACAGAGGCGGCCTCCCCAAGGTCAGGGAAGGTATTTCTCGGACTTCCCCGAACAGGGAACACCTGTGACTTAAGAGAGCTGCGTGGAGTTGTCTCACGAGCTCCCCCACGCAGTGACAATGGTTCCGGAATCCTGAGCGTGGGGAGGTTCCACCAACGGTCGGCAGCGCGTGGGTTCTAACGGGATGCCTGAGCTCGTCTCCCCTGAGGGTTTTCCTAATCTCTCTGTGCCAGGGAATGCTAGGGGGGGTTTGCAGGAAATCCCAGTGAATGAGACTGCCTCCCCAAAGTCAGGGAAATTATTTCTCGGACTTCCCCGAACAGGAACACCTGTGACTGAAGAGAGCTGCGTGGAGTTGTCTCTCGAACTCCCACACGCACTGACAATGGTTCCGGAATCCTGAGCGTGGGGAGGTTCCACCAACTGTCGGCTGCGCGTGGATTCTAACGGGATGCCTGAGCTCGTCTCCCCTGATGGTTTTCCTAATGTCTCTGTGCCAGGGAAAGCTAGGGGGATTTGCAGGAAATTCCAGTGACAGGCTGCCTCCCAAAGGTCAGGGAAGGTATTTCTCGGAATTCCCCGTACAGGGAACACCTGTGACTGAAGAGAGCTTCGTGGAGTTGTCTCTCGAGCTCCCCCACGCACTGACAATGGTTCCGGAATCCTGAGAGTGGGGAGGTTCCACCAACGGTTGGCAGCGCGTGGGTTCTAACGGGATGCCTGAGCTCGTCTCCCCTGATGGTTTTCCAAACGTCTCTGTGCCAGGGAATGCTAGGGGGGTTTTGCAGGAAATCCCAGTGACAGAGGCTGCCTCCCCAAGGTCAGGGAAAGTTTTTCTCGGACTTCCCCGAACAGGGAACACCTGTGACTGAAGAGAGCTGCGTGGAGTTGTCTCTCGAGCTCCCCCACGTACTGAAAATGGTTCCGGAATCCTGAGCGTGGGGAGGTTCCACCAACGGTCGGCAGCGCGTGGGTTCTAACGGGATGCCTGAGCTCGTCTGCCCTGAGGGTTTCCCTAATGTCTCTGTGCCAGGGAATGCTAGGGGGGGTTTGCAGGAAATCCCAGTGACAGAGGCTGCCTCCCCAAGGTCAGGGAAGGTATTTCTCGGACTTCCCCGAACAGGGAACACCTGTGACTGAAGAGAGCTGCGTGGAGTTGTCTCTCGAGCTCCCCCACGCACTGACAATATTTCCGGAATACTGAGCGTGGGGAGGTTCCACCAACTGTCGTCAGCCTAGGGTTCTAATGGGATGCCTGAGCTCGTCTCCCCTGAGGTTTTCCCTAATGTCTCTGTGCCAGGGAATGCTAGGGGGTTTTGCAGGAAATCCCAGTGACAGAGGCTGCCTCCCCAAGGTCAGGGAAGGTATTTCTCGGACTTCCCCGAACAGGGAACACCTGTGACTGAAGAGAGCTGCGTGGAGTTGTCTCTCGAGCTCCCCCACGCACTGACAATTGTTCCGGAATCCTGAGCGTGGGGAGGTTCCACCAACGGTCGGCAGCGCGTGTGTTCAAACGGGATGCCTGAGCTCGTCTCCCCTGAGGGTTTCCCTAATGTCTCTGTGCCAGGGAATGCTAGGGGGGGTTTGCAGGAAATCCCAGTGACAGAGGCTGCATCCCCAAGGTCAGGGAAGGTATTTCTCGGACTTCCCCGAACAGGGAACACCTGTGACTGAAGAGAGCTGCGTGTAGTTGTCTCTCGAGTTCCCCCACGCACTGACAATGGTTCCGGAATCCTGAGCATGGGGAGGTTCCACCAACGGTCGGCAGCGCGTGGGTTCTAACGGGATGCATGAGCTCGTCTCCCCTGAGGGTTTCCCTAATATCTCTGTGCCAGGGAATGCTAGGGGGGGTTTGCAGGCTATCCCAGTCACAGAGGCTGCCTACCCAAGGTCACGGAATGTATTTCTCGGACTTCCCCGAACAGGGATCACCTGTGACTGAAGAGAGCTGCGTGGAGTTGTCTCTCGAGCTCCCCCACGCACTGACAATGGTTCCGGAATACTGAGCGTGGGGATGTTCCACCAACGGTCGGCAGCGCGTGGGTTCTAACGGGATGCCTGAGCTCGTCTCCCCTGTGTGTTTCCCTAATATCTCTGTGCCAGGGAATGCTAGGGGGGGTTTGCAGGAAATCCCAGTGACAAAGGCTGACTCCCCAAGGTCAGGGAAGGTATTTCTCGGACTTCCCCGAACAGGGAACACCTGTGACTGAAGAGAGCTGCGTGGAGTTTTGTCTCGAGTTCCCCACGCACTGACAATGTTTCCGTAATCCTGAGCGTGGGGAGGTTCCACCAACTGTCGGCAGCGTGTGGGTTCTAACGGGATGCCTGAGCTCGTCTCCCCTGAGGGTTTTCCTAATGTCTCTGTGCCAGGGATTGCTAGGGGGGGTGTGCAGGAAACCCCAGTTACAGAGACTGCCTCGCCAAGGTCAGGGAAGGTATTTCTCGGACTTCCCCGAACAGGGAACACCTGTGACTGAAGAGAGCTGCGTGGAGTTGTCTCTCGAGCTCCCCCACGCACTGACAATGGTTCCGGAATCCTGAGCGTGGCAGGTTCCACCCACGGTCGGCAGCGCATGGGTTCTAACGGGATGCCTGAGCTCGTCTCCCCTAAGGGTTTTCCTAAAGTCTCTATGCCAGGGAATGCTAGGGGGGGTTTGCAGGAAATCCCAGTGACAGAGGCTGCCTCACCAAAGTCAGGGAAGGTATTTCTCGGACTTCCCCGAACAGGGAACACCTGTGACTGAAGAGAGCTGCGTGGAATTTTCTCTCGAGCTCCCCCACGCACTGACAATGGTTCCGGAATACTGAGCGTGGGGAGGTTCCACCAACGGTCGGCAGCGTGTGGGTTCTAACGGGATGCCTGAGCTCGTCTCCCCTGAGGGTTTCCCTAATATCTCTGTGACAGGGAATGCTAGGGGGGGTTTGCAGGAAATCCCAGTGACAGAGGCTGCCTCCCCAAAGTCAGGGAAGGTATTTCTCGGACTTCCCCGAACAGGGAACACCTGTGACTGAAGAGAGCTGCGTGGAATTTTCTCTCGAGCTCCCCCACGCACTGACAATGTTTCCGGAATCCTGAGCGTGGGGAGGTTCCACCAACGGTCGGCAGCGCGTGGGTTCTAACGGGATGCCTGAGCTCGACTCCCCTGAGGGTTTTCCTAATATCTCTGTGCCAGGGAATCCTAGGGGGTGTTTGCAGGAAATCCCAGTGACAGAGGCTGCCTCCCCAAGGTCAGGGAAGGTATTTCCCGGACTTCCCCGAACTGGGAACACCTGTGACTGAAGAGAGCTCCGTGGATTTTTCTCTCGAGCTCCCCCACGCACTGACAATGTTTCCGGAATCCTGAGCGTGGGGAGGTTCCACCAACGGTCGGCAGCGCGTGGGTTCTAACGGGATGCCTGAGCTCGTCTCCCCTGAGGGTTTCCCTACTTTTTCTGTGCCAGGGAATGCTAGGTGGGGTTTGCAGGAAATCCCAGTGACAGAGGCTGCCTCCCCAAAGTCAGGGAAGGTATTTCTCGGACTTCCCTGAACAGGGAACACCTGTGACTGAAGAGAGATGCGTGGAGTTGTCTCTCGAGCTCCACACGCACTGACAATATTTCCGGAATACTGAGCGTGGGGAGGTTCCACCAACTGTCGTCAGCCTAGGGTTCTAATGGGATGCCTGAGCTCATCTCCCCTGAGGGTTTCCCTAATGTCTCTGTGCCAGGGAATGCTAGGGCGTTTTGCAGGAAATCCCAGTGACAGAGGCTGCCTCCCCAAAGTCAGGGAAGGTATTTCTCGGACTTCCCCGAACAGGGAACACCTGTGACTGAAGAGAGCTGCGTGGAGTTGTCTCTCGAGCTCCCCCACGCACTGACAATGGTTCCGGAATCCTGAGCGTGGGGAGGTTCCACCAACGGTCGGCAGCGCGTGGGTTCTAACGGGATACCTGAGCTCGTCTCCCCTGAGTGTTTATCAAATGTCTCTGTGCCAGGGAATGCTAGGGGGGGTTTGCAGGAAATCCCAGTGAAAGAGGCTGCCTCCCCAAGGTCAGGGAAGATATTTCTCGGACTTCCCCGAACAGGGAACACCTGTGACTGAAGAGAGCTGCGTGGAGTTGTCTCTCGAGCTCCCCCACGCACTGACAATGTTTCCGGAATCCTGAGCGTGGGGAGGTTACACCAACGGTCGGCAGCGCGTGGGTTCTAACGGGATGCCTGAGCTCGTCTCCCCTGAGGGTTTTTCTAATGATTCTGTGCCAGGGAATGCTAGGGGGGGTTTGCAGGATATCCCAGTGACAGAGGCTGACTCCCCAAGGTCAGGGAAGGTATTTCTCGGACTTCCCCGAACAGGGAACACCTGTGACTGAAGAGAGCTGCGTGGAGTTGTCTCTCGAGCTCCCGCACGCACTGAAAATGGTTCCGGAATCCTTAGCGTGGGGAGGTTCCACCAACGGTCGGCAGCGCGTGGGTTCTAACGGGATGCCTGAGCTCGTCTCCCCTGAGTGTTTCTCTAATGTCTCTGTGCCAGGGAATGCTAGGGGGGGTTTGCAGGAAATCCCAGTGACAGAGGCTGCCTCCCCAAGGTCAGGGAAAGTTTTTCTCGGACTTCCCCGAACAGGGAACACCTGTGACTGAAGAGAGCTGCGTGGAGTTGTCTCTCGAGCTCCCCCATGTACTGACAATGGTTCCGAAATCCTGAGCGTGGGGAGGTTCCACCAACGGTCGGCAGCGCGTGGGTTCTAACGGGATGCCTGAGCTCGTCTCCCCTGAGGGTTTCCCTAATTTCTCTGTGCCAGGGAATGCTAGGTGGGGTTTGCAGGAAATCCCAGTGACAGAGGCTGCCTCCCCAAAGTCAGGGAAGGTATTTCGCGGACTTCCCTGAACAGGGAACACCTGTGACTGAAGAGAGATGCGTGGAGTTGTCTCTCGAGCTCCCCCACGCACTGACAATATTTCCGGAATACTGAGCGTGGGGAGGTTCCACCAACTGTCGTCAGCCTAGGGTTCTAATGGGATGCCTGAGCTCGTCTCCCCTGAGGGTTTCCCTAATGTCTCTGTGCCAGGGAATGCTAGGGGGTTTTGCAGGAAATCCCAGTGACAGAGGCTGCATCCCTAAAGTCAGGGAAGGTATTTCTCGGACTTCCCCGAACAGGGAACACCTGTGACTGAAGAGAGCTGCGTGGAGTTGTCTCTCGAGCTCCCCCACGCACTGACAATGGTTCCGGAATCCTGAGCGTGGGGAGGTTCCACCAACGGTCGGCAGCGCGTGGGTTCTAACGGGATACCTGAGCTCGTCTCCCCTGAGTGTTTATCTAATGTCTCTGTGCCAGGGAATGCTAGTGGGGGTTTGCAGGAAATCCCAGTGACAGAGGCTGCCTCCCCAAGGTCAGGGAAGATATTTCTCGGACTTCCCCGAACAGGGAACACCTGTGACTGAAGAGAGCTGCGTGGAGTTGTCTCTCGAGCTCCCCCACGCACTGACAATGTTTCCGGAATCTTGAGCGTGGGGACGTTACACCAACGGTCGGCAGCGCGTGGGTTCTAACGGGATGCCTGAGCTCGTCTCCCCTGAGGGTTTTTCTAATATTTCTGTGCCAGGGAATGCTAGGGGGGGTTTGCAGGATATCCCAGTGACAGAGGCTGACTCCCCAAGGTAAGGGAAGGTATTTCTCGGACTTCCCCGAACAGGGAACACCTGTGACTGAAGAGAGCTGCGTGGAGTTGTCTCTCGAGCTCCCGCACGCACTGAAAATGGTTCCGGAATCCTGAGCGTGGGGAGGTTCCACCAACGGTCGGCAGCGCGTGGGTTCTAACCGGATGCCTGAGCTCGTCTCCCCTGAGTGTTTCCCTAATGTCTCTGTGCCAGGGAATGCTGGGGGTGGTTTGCAGGAAATCCCAGTGACAGAGGCTGCCTCCCCAAGGTCAGGGAAGGTATTTCTCGGACTTCCCCGAACAGGGAACACCTGTGACTGAAGAGAGCTGCGTGGAGTTTTCTCTCGAGCTCCCCCACGCACTGACAATGTTTCCGGAATCCTGAGCGTGGGGAGGTTCCACCAACGGTCGGCAGCGCGTGGGTTCTAACGGGATGCCTGAGCTCGTCTCCCCTGAGGGTTTCTCTAATATTTCTGTGCCAGGGAATGCTAGGGGGGGTTTGCAGGATATCCCAGTGACAGAGGCTGCCTCCCCAAGGTCAGGGAAGGTATTTCTCGGACTTCCCTGAACAGGGAACACCTGTGACTGAAGAGAGCTGCGTGGAGTTGTCTCTCGAGCTCCCCCACGCACTGACAATGGTTCCGGAATCCTGAGCGTGGGGAGGTTCCACCAACGGTCGGCAGCGCGTGTGTTCAAACGGGATGCCTGAGCTCGTCTCCCCTGAGTGTTTCCCTAATATCTCTGTGCCAGGGAATGCTAGGGGGGGTTTGCAGGAAATCCCAGTGACAGAGGCTGCCTCCCCAAGGTCAGGGAATGTATTTCCCGGACTTCCCCGAAGAGGGAACACTTGTGACTGAAGAGAGCTGCGTGGAGTTGTCTCTCGAGATCCCCCACGCACTGACAATGGTTCCGGAATCCTGAGCGTGGGGAGGTTCCACCAAAGGTCGGCAGCGCGTGGGTTCTAACGGAATGCCGGAGCTCGTCTCCCCTGAGGGTTTCCCTAATATCTCTGTGCCAGGTAATGCTAGGGGTGGTTTGCAGGAAATCCCAGTGACAGAGGCTGCCTCCCCAAGGTCAGGGAAAGTATTTCTCGGACTTCCCCGAACAGGGAACACCTGTGACTGAAGAGAGCTGCGTGGAGTTGTCTCTCGAGCTCCCCCACGCACTGAGAATTGTTCCGGAATCCTGAGCGTGGGGAGGTTCCACCAACGGTCGGCAGCGAGTGGGTTCTAACGGGATGCCTGAGCTCGCCTCCCCTGAGGGTTTTCCTAAGGTCTCTGTGCCAGGGAAAGCTAGGGGTGGTTTGCAGGAAATCCCAGTGACAGAGGCTGCCTCCCCAAGGTCAGGGAAGGTATTTCTCGGACTTCCCCGAACAGGGAACACCTGTGACTGAAGAGAGCTGCGTGGAGTTGTCTCTCGAGCTCCCCCACGCACTGAGAATTGTTCCGGAATCCTGAGCGTGGGGAGGTTCCACCAACGGTCGGCAGCGCGTGGGTTCTAACGGGATGCCTGAGCTCGTCTCCCCTAAGGGTTTCCCTAATGTCTCTGTGCCAGGGAATGCTAGTGGGGGTTTTCAGGAAATCCCAGTGACAGAGGCTACCTCCCCAAGGTCAGGGAATTTATTTCTCGGACTTCCCCGAACAGGGAACACCTGTGACTGAAGAGAGATGCGTGGAGTTGTCTCTCGAGTTCTCCCACGCACTGACAATGGTTCCGGAATCCTGAGCGTGGGGAGGTTCCACCAACTGTCGGCAGCGCGTGGGTTCTAACGGGATGCCTGAGCTCGTTTCCCCTGAGGGTTTCCCTAATGTCTCTGTGCCAGGGAATGCTAGGGGGGGTTTGCAGGCTATCCCAGTCACAGAGGCTGCCTCCCCAAGTTCAGGGAAGGTATTTCTCGGACTTCCCCGAACAGGGAACACCTGTGACTGAAGAGAGCTGCGTGGTGTTGTCTCTCGAGCTCCCCCACGCACTGACAATTGTTCCGGAATCCTGAGCGTGGGGAGGTTCCACCAACGGTCGGCAGCGCGTGGGTTCTAACGGGATGCCTGAGCTCGTCTCCCCTGAGATTTTCCCTAATATCCCTGTGCCAGGGAATGCTAGGGGGGGTTTACAGGAAATCCCAGTGACAGAGGCTGCCACCCCAAGGTCAGGGAAGGTATTTCTCGGACTTCCCCGAACAGGGAACACCTGTGACTTAAGAGAGCTGCGTGGAGTTTTCTCTCGAGCTCCCCCACGCACTGACAATATTTCCGGAATCCTGAGCGTGGGGAGGTTCCACCAACGGTCGGCAGCGCGTAGGTTCTAACGGGATGCCTGAGCTCGTCTCCCCTGAGGGTTTTCCTAATATCTCTGTGCCAGGGAATGCTAGAGGGGTTTGCAGGAAATCCCAGTGGCAGAGGCTGCCTCCCCAAGGTCAGGGAAGGTATTTCCCGGACTTCCCAGAACAGGGAACACCTGTGACTGAAGAGAGCTGCGTGGAGTTGTCTCTCGAGCTCCCCCACGCACTGACAATGGTTCCGGAATCCTGAGCGTGGGGAGGTTCCACCAACGGTCGGCAGCGCGTGGGTTCTAACGGGATGCATGAGCTCGTCTCCCCTGAGGGTTTCCCTAATGTCGCTGGGCCAGGGAATGCTAGGGGGGGTTTGCAGGAAATCCCAGTGACAGAGGCTGCCTCCCCAAGGTCAGGGAAGGTATTTCTCGGACTTCCCCGAACAGGGAACACCTGTGACTGAAGAGAGCTGCGTGGAGTTGTCTCTCGAGCTCCCCCACGCACTGACAATGTTTCCGGAATCCAGAGCGTGGGGAGGTTCCACCAACGGTCGGCAGCGCGTGGGTTCTAACGGGATGCATGAGCTCGTCTCCCCTGAGGGTTTCCCTAATGTCTCTGTGCCAGGGAATGCTAGGGGGGGTTTGCAGGAAATCCCAGTGACAGAGGCTGCCTCCCCAAGTCAGGGAAGGTATTTCCCGGACTTCCCCGAACAGGGAACATCTGTGACTGAAGAGAGCTGCGTGGAGTTGTCTCTCGAGCTCCCCCACGCACTGACAATGGTTCCGGAATCCTGAGCGTGGGGAGGTTCCACCAACGGTCGGCAGCGCGTGGGTTCTAACGGGATGCCTGAGCTCGTCTCCCCTGAGTGTTTCCCTAATGTCCCTGTGCCAGGGAATGCTAGGGGGGGTTTGCAGGAAATCCCAGTGACAGAGGCTGCCTCTCCAAGGTCAGGGAAGGTATTTCTCGGACTTCCCCGAACAGGGAACACCTGTGACTGAAGAGAGCTGCGTGGAGTTGTCTCTCGAGCTCCCCCACGCAATGACAATGTTTCCGGAATCCTGAGCGTGGGGAGGTTCCACCAACGGTCGGCAGCGCGTGGGTTTTAACGGGATGCCTGAGCTCGTCTCCCCTGAGGGTTTCCCTAATATCTCTGTGCCAGGGAATGCTAGGGGGGGTTTGCAAGAAATCCCAGTGACAGAGGCTGCCTCCCCAACGTCACGGAAGGTATTTCTCGGACTTCCCCGAACAGGGAACACCTGTGACTGAAGAGAGCTGCGTGGAGTTGTCTCTCGAGCTCCCCCACGCACTGACAATGTTTCCGGAATCCTGAGCGTGGGGAGGTTCCACCAACGGTCGGCAGCGCGTGGGATCAAACGGGATGCCTGAGCTCGTCTCCCCTGAGGGTTTTCCAATGTCTCTGTGCCAGGGAATGCTAGGGGGTGCTTGCAGGAAATCACAGTGACAGAGGGTGCCTCGCCAAGGTCAGGGAAGGTATTTCTCGGAGTTCCCCGAACAGGGAACACCTGTGACTGAAGAGAGCTGCGTGGAGTTGTCTCTCGAGTTCCCCCACGCACTGACAATGGTTCCGGAATCCTGAGCGTGGGGAGGTTCCACCAACGGTCGGCAGCGCGTGGGTTCTAACGGGATGCCTAAGCTCGTCTCCACTGAAGTTTTCCCTAATATCTCTGTGCCAGGGAATGCTAGGGGGGGTTTGCAGGAAATCCCAGTGACAGAGGCTGCCTCCACAAGGTCAGGGAAGGTATTTCTCGGACTTCCCCGAACAGGGAACACCTGTGCCTGAAGAGAGCTGCGTGGAGTTGTCTCTCGAGCTCCCCCACGCAATGACAATATTTCCGGAATCCTGAGCGTGGGGAGGTTCCACCAACGGTCGGCAGCGCTTGGGTTTTAACGGGATGCCTGAGCTCGTCTCCCCTGAGGGTTTCCCTAATGTCTCTGTGCCAGGGAATGCTAGGGGTGGTTTGCAGGAAATCCCAGTGACAGAGGCTGCCTCCCCAAGGTCACGGAAGGTATTTCTCGGACTTCCCCGAACAGGGAACACCTGTGACTGAAGAGAGCTGCGTGGAGTTGTCTCTCGAGCTCCCCCACGCACTGACAATGGTTCCGGAATCCTGAGCGTGGGGAGGTTCCACCAACGGTCGGCAGCGCGTGGGTTCTAACGGGATGCATGAGCTCGTCTCCCCTGAGGGTTTCCCTAATGTCTCTCGGCCAGGGAATGCTAGGGGGGGTTTGCAGGAAATCCCAGTGACAGAGGCTGCCTCCCCAAGGTCAGGGAAGTTTTTTCTCGGACTTCCCCGAACAGGGAACACCTGTGACTGAAGAGAGCTGCGTGGAGTTGTCTCTCGAGCTCCCCCACGCACTGACAATGGTTCCGGAATCCTGAGCGTGGGGAGGTTCCACCAACTGTCGGCAGCGCGTGGGTTCTAACGGGATGCCTGAGCTCGTCTCCCCTGAGGGTTTTCCTAATGTCTCTGTGCCAGGGAATGCTAGGGGGTGTTTGCAGGAAATCCGAGTGACAGGGGCTGCCTCCCTAAGGTCAGGGAAGGTATTTCTCGGACTTCCCCGAACAGGGAACACCTGTGACTGAAGAGAGCTGCGTGAAGTTGTCTCTCGAGCTCCCCCACGCACTGACAATGGTTCCGGAATCCTGAGCGTGGGGAGGTTCCACCAACGGTCGGCAGCGCGTGGGTTCTAACGGGATGCCTGAGCTCGTCTCCCCTGAGGGTTTTCCTAATGTCTCTGTGCCAGGGAATGCTAGGGGTGGTTTGCAGGAAATCCCAGTGACAGAGGCTGCCTCCCCAAGATCAGGGAAGGTATTTCTCGGACTTCCCCGAACAGGGAACACCTGTGACTGAAGAGAGCTGCGTGGAGTTGTCTCTCGAGCTCCCCCACGCACTGACAATGGTTCCGGAATCCTAAGCGTGGGGAGGTTCCACCAACGGTCGGCAGCGCGTGGTTTCTAACGGGATGCGTGGTCTCGTCTCCCCTGAGGGTTTTCCAATGTCTCTGTGCCAGGGAATGCTAGGGGGGGTTTGCAGGAAATCCCAGTGAAAGACGCTGCCTCGCCAAGGTCAGGGAAGGTATTTCTCAGAGTTCCCCGAACAGGGAACACCTGTGACTGAAGAGAGCTGCGTGGAGTTGTCTCTCGAGCTCCCCCACGCACTGACAATGGTTCCGGAATCCTGAGCGTGGGGAGGTTCCACCAACGGTCGGCAGCGCGTGATTTCTAATGGGATGCCTGAGCTCGTCTCCCCTGAAGGTTTCCCTAATGTCTCTGTGCCAGGGAATGCTAGGGGGGGTTTGCAGGACATCCCAGTGACAGAGGCTGCCTCCCCAAGGTCAGGGAAGATATTTCTCGGACTTCCCCGAACAGGGACCCCTGTGACTGAAGAGAGCTGCGTGGAGTTGTCTCTCGAGTTCCCCATGCACTGACAATGGTTCCGGAATCCTGAGCGAGGGGAGGTTCCACCTACGGTCAGCAGCGCGGGGGTTCTAACGGGATGCCTGAGCTCGTCTCCCCTGAGGGTTTTCATAATATCTCTGTGCCAGGGAATGCTAGGGGGTGTTTGCAGGAAATCCGAGTGCCAGGGGCTGCCTCCCCAAGGTCAGGGAAGGTATTTCTCGGACTTCCCCGAACAGGGAATACCTGTGACTGAAGAGAGCTGCGTGGAGTTGTCTCTCGAGCTCCCCCACGCACTGACAATGGTTCCGGAATCCTGAGCGTGGGGAGGTTCCACCAACGGTCGGCAGCGCGTGGGTTCTAACGGGATGCCTGAGCTCGTCTCCCCTTAGAGTTTCCCTAATGTCTCTGTGCCAGGGAATGCTAGGGGGGGTTTGCAGGACATCCCAGTGACAGAGGCTGCCTCCCCAAGGTCAGGGAAGGTATTTCTCGGACTTCCCCGAACAGGGAACACCTGTGACTGAAGAGAGCTGCGTGGAGTTTTCTCTCGAGTTCCCCATGCACTGACAATGGTTCCGGAATCCTGAGGGAGGGGAGGTTCCACCTACGGTCGGCAGCGCGTGGGTTCTAACGGGATGCCTGAGCTCGTCTCCCCTGAAGGTTTCCCTAATGTCTCTGTGCTAGGGAATGCTAGGGGGTGTTTGCAGGAAATCCGAGTTACACGGGCTGCTTCCCCCAGGTCAAGGAAGGTATTTCTCGGACTTCCCCGAACAGGGAACCCCTGTGACTGAAGAGAGCTGCGTGGAGTTGTCTCTCGAGCTCCCCCACGCACTGACAATGGTTCTGGAATTCTGAGCGTGGGGAGGTTCCACCAACGGTCGGCAGCGCGTGGGTTCTAACGGGATGCCTGAGCTCGTCTCCCCTTAGAGTTTTCCTAATGTCTCTGGGCCAGGGAATGCTAGGGGGGGTTTGCAGGAAATCCCAGTGACAGAGGCTGCCTCCCCAAGGTCAGGGAAGGTATTTCTCGGACTTCCCCGAACAGGGAACACGTGTGACTGAAGAGTGCTACGTGCAGTTGTCTCTCGAGCTCCCCCACGCCCTGACAATGTTTCCGGAATCCTGAGCGTGGGGAGGTTCCACCAACGGTCGGCAGCGCCTGGGTTCTAACGGGATGCCTGAGATCGTCTCCCTGAGGGTTTTCCTAATGTCTCTGTGCCAGGGAATGCTAGGGGTGGTTTGCAGGAAATCCCAGTGACAGAGGCTGCCTCCCCAAGGTCAGGGAAGGTATTTCTCGGACTTCCCCGAACAGGGAACACCTGTGACTGAAGAGAGATGCGTGGAGTTGTCTCTCGAGCTCCCCCACGCACTGACAATTTTTCCGGAATACTGAGCGTGGGAAGGTTCCACCAACATTCGTCAGCCTAGGGTTCTAACGCGATGCCTGAGTTCGTCTCCCCTGAGGGTTTCCCTAATGTCTCTGTGCCAGGGAATGCTAGGGGGGGTTTGCAGGAAATCCCAGTGACAGAGGCTGCCTCCCCAAGGTCAGGGAAGTTATTTCTCGGACTTCACCGAACAGGGAACACCTGTGACTGAAGTGAGCTGCGTGGAGTTGTCTCTCGAGCTCCCCCACGCACTGACAATGGTTCCGGAATCCTGAGCGTGGGGAGGTTCCACCAAAGGTCGGCAGCGCGTGGTTTCTAACGGGATGCCTGATCTCGTCTCCCCAGAGGGTTTTCCAATGTCTCTGTGCCAGGGAATGCTAGGGGGTGCTTGCAGGAAATCCCAGTGGCAGAGGCTGCCTCGCCAAGATCAGGGAAGGTATTTCTCGGAGTTCCCAGAACAGGGAACACCTGTGACTGAAGAGAGCTGCGTGGAGTTGTCTCTCGAGCTCCCCCACGCACTGACAATGGTTCCGGAATCCTGAGCTTGGGGAGGTTCCACTAACGGTCGGCAGCGCGTGGGTTCTAACGGGATGCCTGATCTCGTCTCCCCTGAAGGTTTCCCTAATGTCTCTGTGCCAGGGAATGCTAGGGGTTGCTTGGAGGAAATCCCAGTGACAGAGGCTGCATCCTCAAGGTCAGGGAAGGTTTTTCTCGGACTTCCCCGAACAGGGAACACCTGTGACTGAAGAGAGCTGCGTGGAGTTGTCTCTCGAGCTCCCCCACGCACTGACAATGGTTCCGGAATCCTGAGCGTGGGGAGGATCCACCAACCGTCGGCAGCGCGTGGGTTCTAACGGGATGCCTGAGCTCGTCTCCCCTTAGATTTTTCCTAATGTCTCTGGGCCAGGGAATGCTAGGGGGGGTTTGCAGGAAATCCCAGTGACAGAGGCTGCCTCCCCAAGGTCAGGGAAGGTATTTCTCGGACTTCCCCGAACAGGGAACACGTGTGACTGAAGAGTGCTACGTGCAGTTGTCTCTCGAGCTCCCCCACGCACTGACAATGGTTCCGGAATCCTGAGCGTGGGGAGGTTCCACCAACGGTCGGCAGCGCGTGGGTTCTAACGGGATGCCTGAGCTCGTCTCCCCTGAGGGTTTTCCTAATGTCTCTGTGCCAGGGAATGCTAGGGGTGGTTTGCAGGAAATCCCAGTGACAGAGGCTGCCTCCCCAAGGTCAGGGAAGGTATTTCTCGGACTTCCCCGAACAGGGAACACCTGTGAATGAAGAGAGCTGCGTGGAGTTGTCTCTCGAGCTCCCCCACGCACTGACAATGGTTCCAGAATCCTGAGCGTGGGGAGGTTCCACCAACGGTCGGCAGCGCGTGGGTTCTAACGGGATGCCTGGGCTCGTCTCCCCTGAGGGTTTCCCTAATGTCTCTGTGCCAGGGAATGCTAGTGGGGATTTGCAGGAAATCCCAGTGACAGAGTCTGCCTCCCCAAGGTCAGCGAAGGTATTTCCCGGACTTCCCCGAACAGGGAACACCTGTGAGTGTAGAGAGCTGCGTGGAGTTGTCTCTCGAACTCCCCCACGCACTGACAATAGTTCCGGAATCCTGAGCGTGGGGAGGTTCCACCAACGGTCGGCAGCGCGTGGGTTATAACGGGATGCCTGAGCTCGTCTCCCCTGAAGGTTTCCCTAATGTCTCTGTGCCAGGGAATGCTAGGGGGGTTTTTCAGGAAATCCCAGTGACAGAGGCTGCCTCCCCAAGGTCAGGGAAGGTATTTCTCGGACTTCCCCGAACAGGGAACACCTGTGACTGAAGAGAGATGCGTGGAGTTGTCTCTCGAGCTCCCCCACGCACTGACAATTTTTCCGGAATACTGAGCGTGGGGAGGTTCCACCAACATTCGTCAGCCTAGGGTTCTAACGCGATGCCTGAGTTCGTCTCCCCTGAGGGTTTCCCTAATGTCTCTGTGCCAGGGAATGCTAGGGGGGGTTTGCAGGAAATCCCAGTGACAGAGGCTGCCTCCCCAAGGTCAGGGAAGTTATTTCTCGGACTTCACCGAACAGGGAACACCTGTGACTGAAGTGAGCTGCGTGGAGTTGTCTCTCGAGCTCCCCCACGCACTGACAATGGTTCCGGAATCCTGAGCGTGGGGAGGTTCCACCAACGGTCGGCAGCGGGTGGGTTCTAACGGGATGCCTGAGCTCGTCTCCCCTGAGGGTTTTCCTAATGTCTCTGTGCCAGGGAATGCTAGGGGGGGTTTGCAGGAAATCCCAGTGAAAGAGGCTGCATCCCCAAGGTCAGGGAAGGTATTTCCCGGACTTCCCCGAACAGGGAACACCTGTGACTGTAGAGAGCTGCGTGGAGTTGTCTCTCGAGCTCCCCCACGCACTGACAATAGTTCCGGAATCCTGAGCGTGGGGAGGTTCCACCAACGTTCGGCAGCGCGTGGGTTCTAACGGGATGCCTGAGCTCGTCTCCCCTGAGGGTTTTCCTAATGTCTCTGTGCCAGGGAATGCTAGGGGGGGTTTGCAGGAAATCCCAGTGATAGATGCTGCCTCCCCAAGGTCACGGAAGGTATTTCTCGGACTTCCCCGAACAGGGAACACCTGTGACTGAAAAGAGCTGCGTGGAGTTGTCTCTCGAGCTCCCCCACGCACTGACAATGGTTCCGGAATCCTGAGCGTGGGGAGGTTCCACCAACGGTCGGCAGCGCGTGGGTTCTAACGGGATGCCTGAGCTCGTCTCCCCTGAGGGTTTTCCTAATGTCCCTGTGCCAGGGAATGCTAGGGGGGGTTTGCAGGAAATCCCAGTGACAGAGGCTGCCTCCCCAAGGTCAGGGAATGTATTTCCCGGACTTCCCCGAACAGGGAACACCTGTGACTGAAGAGAGCTGCGTGGAGTTGTCTCTCGAGCTCCCCCACGCACTGACAATGGTTCCGGAATCCTGAGCGTGGGGAGGTTCCACCAACGGTCGGCAGAGCCTGGGTTCTAACGGGATGCATGATCTCGTCTCCCCTGAGGGTTTCCCTAATGTCTCTTTGCCAGGGAATGCTAGGTGGGGTTTGCAGTCTATCCCAGTCACAGAGGCTGCCTCCCCAAAGTCAGGGAAGGTATTTCTCGAACTTCCCCGAACAGGGAACACCTGTGACTGAAGAGAGCTGCGTGGAGTTGTCTCTCGAGCTCCCCCACGCACTGACAATGGTTCCGGAATCCTGAGCGTGGGGAGGTTCCACCAACGGTCGGCAGCGCGTGGGTTCTAACGGGATGCCTGAGCTCGTCTCCCCTGAGGGTTTCCCTAATATCTCTGTGCCAGGGAATGCTAGGGGGGGTTTGCAGGAAATCCCAGTGACAGAGGCTGCCTCCCCAAGCTCAGGGAAGGTATTTCTCGGACTTCCCCGAACAGGGAACACCTGTGACTGAAGAGAGCTGCGTGAAGTTGTCTCTCGAGTTCTCCCACGCACTGACAATGTTTCCGGAATCCTGAGCGTGGGGAGGTTCCACCAACGGTCGGCAGCGCGTGGGTTCTAACGAGATGCCTGAGCTCGTCTCCCCTGAGGGTTTCCCTAATGTCTCTGTGCCAGGGAATGCAAGGGGGGGTTTGCAGGAAATCCCAGTGACATAGGCTGCCACCACAATGTCAGGGAAGGTATTTCTCGGACTTCCCCGAACAGGGAACACCTGTGACTGAAGAGAGCTGCGTGGAGTTGTCTCTCGAGCTCCCCCACGCACTGACAATGGTTCCGGAATCCTGAGCGTGGGGAGGTTCCACCAACGGTCGGCAGCGCGGGGGTTTTAACGGGATGCCTGAGCTCGTCTCCCCTGAGGGTTTCCCTAATGTCTCTGTGCAAGGGAATGCTAGGGGGGGTTTACAGGAAATCCCAGTGACAGAGGCTGCCTCCCCAAGGTCACGGAAGGTATTTCTCGGACTTCCCCGAACAGGGAACACCTGTGACTGAAGAGAGCTGCGTGGAGTTGTCTCTCGTGCTCCCCCACGCACTGACAATGGTTCCGGAATCCTGAGCGTGGGGAGGTTCCACCAACGGTCGGCAGCCCGTGGGTTCTAACGGGATGCCTGAGCTCGTCTCCCCTGAGGGTTATCCTAATATCCCTGTGCCAGGGAATGCTAGGGGGGGTTTGCAGGAAATCCCAGTTACAGAGGCTGCCTCCCCAAGGTCAGGGAATGTTTTTCCCGGACTTCCCCGAACAGGGAACACCTGTGACTGAAGAGAGCTGCGTGGAGTTGTCTCTCGAGCTCCCCCACGCACTGACAATGGTTCCGGAATCCTGAGCGTGGGGAGGTTCCACCAACGGTCGGCAGCGCCTAGGTTCTAACGGGATGCATGAGCTCGTCTCCCCTGAGGGTTTCCCTAATGTCTCTGTGCCAGGGAATGCTAGGGGGGGTTTGCAGGAAATCCCAGTGACAGAGGCTGCCTCCCCAAGGTCAGGGAAGGTATTTCTCGGACTTCCCCGAACAGGGAACACCTGTGACTGAAGAGAGCTGCGTGGAGTTGTCTCTCGAGCTCCCCCACGCACTGACAATGGTTCCGGAATCCTGAGCGTGGGGAGGTTCCACCAACGGTCGGCAGCGCGTGGGTTCTAACGGGATGCCTGAGCTCGTCTCCCCTGAGGGTTTTCCTAATGTCTCTGTGCCAGGGAACGCTAGGAGGGGTTTGCAGGAAATCCCAGTGACAGAGGCTTCCTCCCCAAGTCAGGGAAGGTATTTCTCGGACTTCCCCGACCAGGGAACACTTGTGACTGAAGAGAGCTGCGTGGAGTTGTCTCACTTGATCCCCCACGCACTGAAAATGGTTCCGGAATCCTGAGCGTGGGGAGGTTCCACCAACGGTCGCCAGCGCGTGGGTTCTAATGGGATGCCTGAGCTCGTTTCCCCTGAGGGTTTTCCTAATATCTCTGTGCCAGGGAATGCTAGGGGGTTTTGCAGGAAATCCCAGTGACAGAGGCTGCCTCCCCAATGTCAGGGAAGGTATTTCTCGGACTTCCCCGAACAGGGAACACCTGTGACTGAAGAGAGCTGCGTGGAGTTGTCTCTCGAGCTCCCCCACACACTGACAATGTTTCCGGAATCCTGAGCGTGGGGAGGTTCCACCAACTGTCGGCAGCGCGTGGGTTCTAACGGGATGCCTGAGCTCATCTCCCCTGAGGGTTTTCCTAATGTCTCTGTGCCAGGGAATGCTAGGGGGGGTTTGCAGGAAATCCCAGTGACAGAGGCTGCCTCCCCAAGGTCAGGGAAGGTATTTCTCGGACTTCCCCGAACAGGGAACCCCTGTGACTGAAGAGAGCTGCGTGGAGTTGTCTCTCGAGCTCCCCCACGCACTGACAATGGTTCCGGAATCCTGAGCGTGGGGAGGTTCCACCAACGGTCGGCAGCGCGTGGGTTCTAACGGGATGCCTGAGCTCGTCTCCCCTGAGGGTTTTCCTAATGTCTCTGTGCCAGGGAATGCTAGGGGGGGTTTGCAGGAAATCCCAGTGACAGAGGCTGCCTCCCCAAGTCAGGGAAGTTATTTCTCGGACTTCCCCCACCAGGGAACACTTGTGACTGAAGAGAGCTGCGTGGAGTTGTCTCTCCAGTTCCCCCACGCACTGACAATGGTTCCGGAATCCTGAGCGTGGGGAGGTTCCACCAACGGTCGGCAGCGCGTGGTTTCTAACTGGATGCCTGATCTCGTCTCCCCTGAGGGTTTTCCAATGTCTCTGTGCCAGGGAATGCTAGGGGGTGCTTGCAGGAAATCCCAGTGACAGAGGCTGCCTCGCCAAGTTCAGGGAAGGTATTTCTCGGACTTCCCCGAACAGGGAACACCTGTGACTGAAGAGAGCTGCGTGGAGTTGTCTCTCGAGATCCCCCTCGCACTGTCAATGGTTCCGGAATCCTGAGCGTGGGGAGGTTCCACCAACTGTCGGCAGCGCGTGGGTTCTAACGGGATGCCTGAGCTCGTCTCCCCTGAAGGTTTCCCTAATGTCTCTGTGCCAGGGAATGCTAGGGGGGGTTTGCAGGAAATCCCAGTGACAGAGGCTGCCTCCCCAAGGTCAGGGAAGGTATTTCTCGGACTTCCCCGAACAGGGAACACCTGTGACTGAAGAGAGCTGCGTGGAGTTGTCTCTCGAGTTCCCCATGCACTGACAATGGTTCCGTAATCTTGAGCGAGGGGAGGTTCCACCTACGGTCGGCAGCGCGTGGGTTCTAACGGGATGCCTGAGCTCGTCTCCCCTGAGGGTTTTCCTAATGTCTCTGTGCCAGGGAATGCTAGGGGGTGTTTGCAGGAAATCCGAGTGACAGGGGCTGCCTCCCCAAGGTCAGGGAAGGTATTTCTCGGACTTCCCCGAACAGGGAACACCTGTGACTGAAGAGAGCTGCGTGGAGTTGTCTCTCGATCTCCCCCACGCACTGACAAAGGTTCCGGAATCCTGAGCGTGGGGAGGTTCCACCAACGGTCGGCAGCGCGTGGGTTCTTACGGGATGCCTGAGCTCGTCTCCCATTAGAGTTTTCCTAATGTCTCTGGGCCAGGGAAAGATAGGGGGGGTTTGCAGGAAATCCCAGTGACAGAGGCTGCCTCCCCAAGGTCAGGGAAGGTATTTCTCGGACTTCCCCGAACAGGGAACACGTGTGACTGAAGAGTGCTACGTGCAGTTGTCTCTCGAGTTCCCCATGCACTGACAATGGTTCCGGAATCCTGAGCGAGGGGAGGTTCCACCTACGGTCGGCAGCGCGTGGGTTCAAACGGGATGCCTGAGCTCGTCTCCCCTGAGGGTTTTCCTAATGTCTCTGTGCCAGGGAATGCTAGGGGGTGTTTGCAGGAAATCCGAGTGACAGGGGCTGCCTCCCCAATGTCAGGGAAGTTATTTCTCGGACTTCCCTGAACAGGGAACACCTGTGACTGAAGAGAGCTGCGTGGAGTTGTCTCTCGAGCTCCCCCACGCACTGACAATGGTTCCGGAATCCTGAGCGTGGGGAGGTTCCACCAACGGTCGGCAGCGCGTGGGTTCTAACGGGATGCCTGAGCTCGTCTCCCCTTAGAGTTTTCCTAATGTCTCTGGGCCAGGGAAAGATAGGGGGGGTTTGCAGGAAATCCCAGTGACAGAGGCTGCCTCCCCAAGGTCAGGGAAGGTATTTCTCGGACTTCCCCGAACAGGGAACACCTGTGACTGAAGAGAGCTGCGTGGAGTTGTCTCTCGAGCTCCCCCACGCACTGACAATGGTTCCGGAATCCTGAGCGTGGGGAGGTTCCACCAACGGTCGGCAGCGCGTGGGTTCTAACGGGATGCCTGAGCTCGTCTCCCCTGAGGGTTTTCCTAATATCTCTGTGCCAGGGAATGCTAGGGGGGGTTTGCAGGAAATCCCAGTGACAGAGGCTGCCTCCCCAAGGTCAGGGAAGGTATTTCTCGAACTTCCCCGGACAGGGAACACCTGTGACTGAAGAGAGCTGCGTGGAGTTGTCTCTAGAGCTCCCCCACGCACTGACAATGGTTCCGGAATCCTGAGCGTGGGGAGGTTCCACCAACGGTCGGCAGCGCGTGGGTTCTAACGGGATGTCTGAGATCTTCTCCCCTGAGTGTTTCCCTAATGTCTCTGTGCGAGGAAATGCTGGGGGGGGGTTTGCAGGAAATCCCAGTTACAGAGGCTGCCTCCCCACGGTCAGGGAAGGTATTTCCCGGACTTCCCCGTACAGGGAACAACTGTGACTGAAGAGAGCTGCGTTGAGTTGTCTCTCGAGCTCCCCCACGCACTGACAATGGTTCCGGAATCCTGAGCGTGGGGAGGTTCCACCAACGGTCGGCAGCGCGTGGGGTCTAACGGGATGCCTGAGCTTGTCACCCCTGAGGGTTTCCCTAATGTCTCTGTGCCAGGGAATGCAAGGGGGGGTTTGCAGGAAATCCCAGTGACAGTGGCTGCCTCCCCAAGGTCAGGGAAGGTATTTCTCGGACTTCCCCGAACAGGGAACACCTGTGACTGAAGAGAGCTGCGTGGAGTTGTCTCTCGAGCTCCCCCACGCACTGACAATGGTTCCGGAATCCTGAGCGTGGGGAGGTTCCACCAACGGTCGGCAGCGCGTGGGTTCTAACGGGATGCCTGAGCTCGTCTCCCCTGAGGGTTTCCCTAATATCTCTGTGACAGGGAATGCTACGGGGGGTTTGCAGGAAATCCCAGTGACATAGGCTGCCTCCCCAAAGTCAGGGAAGGTTTTTCTCGGACTTCCCCGAACAGGGAACACCTGTGACTGAAGAGAGCTGCGTGGAATTTTCTCTCGAGCTCCCCCACGCACTGACAATGTTTCCGGAATCCTAAGCGTGGGGAGGTTCCACCAACGGTCAGCAGCGCGTGGGTTCTAACGGGATGCCTGAGCTCGTTTCCCCTGAGGGTTTTCCTAATATCTCTGGGCCAGGGAATCCAAGGGGGTGTTTGCAGGAAATCCCAGTGAAAGAGGCTGCCTCCCCAAGGTCAGGGAAGGTATTTCCCGGACTTCTCCGAACTGGGAACACCTGTGACTGAAGAGAGCTCCGTGGAGTTGTCTCTCGAGCTCCCCCACGCACTGACAATGTTTCCGGAATCCTGAGCGTGGGGAGGTTCCACCAACGGTCGGCAGCGCGTGGGTTCTAACGGGATGCATGAGCTTGTCTCCCCTGAGGGTTTCCCTAATGTCTCTGTGCCAGGGAATGCTATGGGGGGTTTGCAGGAAATCCCAGTGACAGAGGCTGACTCCCCAAGTTCAGGGAAGGTATTTCTCGGACTTCCCCGAACAGGGAACACCTGTGACTGAAGAGAGCTGCGTGGAGTTGTCTCTCGAGTTCTCCCACGCACTGACAATGGTTCCGGAATCCTGAGCGTGGGGACGTTCCACCAACGGTCAACAGCGCGTGGGTTCTAACGGGATGCCTGAGCTCGTCTCCCCTTTGGGTTTTCCTAATGTCTCTGTGCCAGGGAATGCTAGGGGGGGTTTGCAGGAAATCCCAGTGACAGAGGTTGCCTCCCCAAGGTCAGGGAAGGTATTTCTCGGACTTCCCGGAACAGGGAACACCTGTGACTGAAAAGAGCTGCGTGGACTTGACTCTCGAGGTCCCGCACGCACTGATAATGTTTCCGGAATCCTGAGCGTGGGGAGGTTCCACCAACGGTCGGCAGCGCGTGGGTTCTAACGGGATGCCTGAGCTCGTCTCCCCTGAGGGTTTTCCTAATATCTCTGTGCCAGGGAATGCTGGGGGGGGTTTGCAGGAAATCCCAGTGACAGAGGCTGCCTCCCCAAGGTCAGGGAATGTATTTCTCGAACTTCCCCGAACAGGGAACACCTGTGACTGAAGAGAGTTGCGTGGAGTTGTCTCTAGATCTCCCCCACGCACTGACAATGGTTCCGGAATCCTGAGCGTGGGGAGGTTCCACCAACGGTCGGCAGCGCGTGGGTCCTAACGGGATGTCTGAGATCGTCTCCCCTGAGTGTTTCCCTAATGTCTCTGTGCGAGGGAATGCTGGGGGGGGTTTGCAGGAAATCCCAGAGACAGAGGCTGCCTCCCCACGTCAGTGAAGATATTTCTTGGACTTCCCCGAACAGGGAACACCTGTGAGTGAAGAGAGCTGCGTGGAGTTGTCTCTCGAGCTCCCCCACGCACTGACAATGGTTCCGGAATCCTGAGCGTGGGGAGGTTCCACCAACGGTCGGCAGCGCGTGGGTTCTAACGGGATGCCTGAGCTCGTCTCCCCTGAGGGTTTTCCTAATGTCTCTGTGACAGGGAATGCTAGGGGGGGTTTGCTGGAATTCCTAGTGAAAGAGGCTGCCTCCCCAAGGTCAGGGAAGATATTTCTCGGACTTCCCCGTTCAGGGAACACCTCTGACTGAAGAGAGCTGCGTGGAGTTGTCTCTCGAACTCCCCCAAGCACTGACAATGGTTCTGGAATCCTGAGCATGGGGAGGTTCCACCAACGGTCGGCAGCGCGTGGGTTCTAACGTGATGCCTGAGCTCGTCTCCCCTGAGGGTTTTCCTAATGTCTCTGTGCCAGTGAATGCTAGGGGGGGTTTGCAGGAAATCCCAGTGACAGAGGCTGCCTCCCCACGGTCGGGGAATGTATTTCTCGAACTTCCCCGAACAGGGAACACCTGTGACTGAAGAGAGCTGCGTGGAGTTGTCTCTCGTGCTCCCCCACGCACTGACAATGGTTCCGGAATACTGAGCGTGCGGAGGTTCCACCAACGGTCGGCTGCGCGTGGGTTCTAACAGGATGCATGAGCTCGTCTCCCCTGAGGGTTTCCCTAATGTCTCTGTGCCAGGGAATGCTAGGGGGGTTCGAAGGAATTCCCAGTGACAGAGGCTGCCTCCCCAAATTCAGGGAATGTTTTTCTCGGACTTCCTCAAACAGGGAACACCTGTGACTTAAGAGAGCTGCGTGGAGTTGTCTCTCGAGCTCCCCCGCGCACTGACAATGTTTCCTGAATCCTGAGCGTGGGGAGGTTCCACCAACGGTCGGCAGCGCGTGGGTTCTAACGGGATGCCTGAGCTCGTCTCCCCTGAGAGTTTCCCTAATGTCTCTGTGCCAGGGAATGCAAGGGGGGGTTTGCAGGAAATCCCAGTGACAGAGGCTGCCTCCCCAAGTTCAGGGATGGTATTTCTCGGACTTCCCAGAACAGGGAACACCTGTGAATATAGAGAGCTGCGTGGAGTGGTCTCTCGAGCTCCCCCACGCACTGACAATGTTTTCGGAATCCTGAGCGTGGGGACGTTCCACCAACGGTCGGTAGCCCGTGGGTTCTATCGGAATGCCTAAGCTCGTCTCCCCTGAGGATTTTCCTAATGTCTCTGTGCCAGGGAATGCTAGGGGTGATTGCAGGATATCCCATTGACCGAGACTGCTTCCACAATGTCAGGGAAGGTATTTCTCGGACTTCCCCGATCAGGGAACTCCTGTGAATGAAGAGAGCTGCGTGGAGTTGTCTCTCGTGCTCCCCCACGCACTGACAATGGTTCCGGAATCCTGAGCGTGGGGAGGTTCCACCCACGGTCGGCAGCGCGTGGGTTCTAACGGGATGCCTGAGCTCGTCTCCCCTGAGGGTTTTCCTAAATTCTCTATGCCAGGGAATGCTAGGGGGGGTTTGCAGGAAATCCCAGTGTCAGAGGCTGCCTCCCCAAGGTCAGGGAAGGTTTTTCTCGGACTTCCACGAACAGGGAACACCTGTGACTGGAGAGAGCTGCGTGGAGTTTTCTCTCGAGTTCCCCATGCACTGACTATGTTTCCGGAATCCTGAGCGAGGGGAGGTTCCACCTACGGTCGGCAGCGCGTGGGTTCTAACGGGATGCCTGAGCTCGTCTCCCCTGAGGGTTTTCCTAATTTCTCTGTGCCAGGGAATGCTAGGGGTGGTTTGCAGGAAATCCCAGTGACAGAGGCTGCCTCCCAAAGTCAGGGAAGGTATTTCTCGGACTTCCCCGAACAGGGAACACCTGTGACTGAAGAGAGCTGCATGGAGTTGTCTCTCGAGCTCCCCCACGCACTGACAATGGTTCCGGAATCCTGAGCGTGGGGAGGTTTCACCAACGGTCGGCAGCGCGTGGGTTCTAACGGGATTCATGATCTCGTCTCCCCTGAGGGTTTTCCTAATTTCTCTGTGCCAAGGAATGCTAGGGGGGGTTTGCAGGGTATCCCAGTGACAGAGGCTGCCTCCCCAAGGTCAGGGAAGGTATTTCTCGGACTTCCCCGAACAGGGAACACCTGTGACTGAAGAGAGCTCCGTGGAGTTGCCTTTCCAGCTCCCCCACGTACTGACAATGGTTCCGGAATACTGAGCGTGGGGAGGTTCCACCAACGGTCGGCAGCGCGTGGTTTCTAACGGGATGCCTGATCTCGTCTCCCCTGAGGCTTTTCCAATGTCTCTGTGCCAGGGAATGTTAAGGGGGTTTGCAGGAAATCCCAGTGACAGAGGCTGACTCCCCAAGGTCAGGGAAATTTTTTCTCGGACTTTCCCGAACAGGGAATACCTGTGACTGAAGAGAGCTGCGTGGAGTTGTCTCTCGAGCTCCCCCACGCACTGACAATGATTCCGGAATCCTGAGCGTGGGGAGGTTCCACCAACGGTCGGCAGCGCGTGGGTTCTAACGGGATGCCTGAGCTCGTCTCCCCTGAGGGTTTTCCTAATGTCTCTGTGCCAGGGAATGCTAGGGGGGGGGTTTGCAGGAAATCCCAGTGAGAGAGGCTGCCTCCCCAAGGTCAGGGAAGGTATTTCTCGGACTTCCCCGAACAGGGAACACCTGTGACTGAAGAGAGCTGCGTGGAGTTGTCTCTCGAGCTCCCCCACGCACTGACAATGGTTCCGGAATCCTGAGCGTGGGGAGGTTCCACCAACGGTCGGCAGCGCGTGGGTTCTAACGGGATGCCTGAGCTCGTCTCCCCTGAGGGTTTTCCTAATGTCTCTGTGACAGGGAATGCTAGGGGGGGTTTGCTGGAATTCCTAGTGAAAGAGGCTGCCTCCCCAAGGTCAGGGAAGATATTTCTCGGACTTCCCCGTTCAGGGAACACCTCTGACTGAAGAGAGCTGCGTGGAGTTGTCTCTCGAACTCCCCCAAGCACTGACAATGGTTCTGGAATCCTGAGCGTGGGGAGGTTCCACCAACGGTCGGCAGCGCGTGGGTTCTAACGTGATGCATGAGCTCGTCTCCCCTGAGGGTTTTCCTAATGTCTCTGTGCCAGGGAATGCTAGGGGGGGTTTGCAGGAAATCCCAGTGACAGAGGCTGCCTCCCCACAGTCGGGGAATGTATTTCTCGAACTTCCCCGGACAGGGAACACCTGTGACTGAAGAGAGCTGCGTGGAGTTGTCTCTCGTGCTCCCCCACGCACTGACAATGGTTCCGGAATCCTGAGCGTGCGGAGGTTCCACCAACGGTCGGCTGCGCGTGGGTTCTAACAGGATGCATGAGCTCGTCTCCCCTGAGGGTTTCCCTAATGTCTCTGTGCCAGGGAATGCTAGGGGGGTTCGAAGGAATTCCCAGTGACAGAGGCTGCCTCCCCAAAGTCAGGGAATGTTTTTCTCGGACTTCCTCAAACAGGGAACACCTGTGACTGAAGAGAGCTGCGTGGAGTTGTCTCTCGAGCTCCCCCGCGCACTGACAATGTTTCCTGAATCCTGAGCGTGGGGAGGTTCCACCAACGGTCGGCAGCGCGTGGGTTCTAACGGGATGCCTGAGCTCGTCTCCCCTGAGAGTTTCCCCAATGTCTCTGTGCCAGGGAATGCAAGGGGGGGTTTGCAGGAAATCCCAGTGACAGAGGCTGCCTCCCCAAGTTCAGGGATGGTATTTCTCGGACTTCCCAGAACAGGGAACACCTGTGAATATAGAGAGCTGCGTGGAGTGGTCTCTCGAGCTCCCCCACGCACTGACAATGTTTTCGGAATCCTGAGCGTGGGGACGTTCCACCAACGGTCGGTAGCCCGTGGGTTCTATCGGAATGCCTAAGCTCGTCTCCCCTGAGGATTTTCCTAATGTCTCTGTGCCAGGGAATGCTAGGGGTGATTGCAGGATATCCCATTGACCGAGACTGCTTCCACAATGTCAGGGAAGGTATTTCTCGGACTTCCCCGATCAGGGAACTCCTGTGAATGAAGAGAGCTGCGTGGAGTTGTCTCTCGTGCTCCCCCACGCACTGACAATGGTTCCGGAATCCTGAGCGTGGGGAGGTTCCACCCACGGTCGGCAGCGCGTGGGTTCTAACGGGATGCCTGAGCTCGTCTCCCCTGAGGGTTTTCCTAAATTCTCTATGCCAGGGAATGCTAGGGGGGGTTTGCAGGAAATCCCAGTGTCAGAGGCTGCCTCCCCAAGGTCAGGGAAGGTTTTTCTCGGACTTCCACGAACAGGGAACACCTGTGACTGGAGAGAGCTGCGTGGAGTTTTCTCTCGAGTTCCCCATGCACTGACAATGTTTCCGGAATCCTGAGCGAGGGGAGGTTCCACCTACGGTCGGCAGCGCGTGGGTTCTAATGGGATGCCTGAGCTCGTCTCCCCTGAGGGTTTTCCTAATTTCTCTGTGCCAGGGAATGCTAGGGGTGGTTTGCAGGAAATCCCAGTGACAGAGGCTGCCTCCCAAAGTCAGGGAAGGTATTTCTCGGACTTCCCCGAACAGGGAACACCTGTGACTGAAGAGAGCTGCATGGAGTTGTCTCTCGAGCTCCCCCACGCACTGACAATGGTTCCGGAATCCTGAGCGTGGGGAGGTTTCACCAACGGTCGGCAGCGCGTGGGTTCTAACGGGATTCATGATCTCGTCTCCCCTGAGGGTTTTCCTAATTTCTCTGTGCCAAGGAATGCTAGGGGGGGTTTGCAGGGTATCCCAGTGACAGAGGCTGCCTCCCCAAGGTCAGGGAAGGTATTTCTCGGACTTCCCCGAACAGGGAACACCTGTGACTGAAGAGAGCTCCGTGGAGTTGCCTTTCCAGGTCCCCCACGTACTGACAATGGTTCCGGAATACTGAGCGTGGGGAGGTTCCACCAACGGTCGGCAGCGCGTGGTTTCTAACGGGATGCCTGATCTCGTCTCCCCTGAGGCTTTTCCAATGTCTCTGTGCCAGGGAATGTTAAGGGGGTTTGCAGGAAATCCCAGTGACAGAGGCTGACTCCCCAAGGTCAGGGAAATTTTTTCTCGGACTTTCCCGAACAGGGAATACCTGTGACTGAAGAGAGCTGCGTGGAGTTGTCTCTCGAGCTCCCCCACGCACTGACAATGATTCCGGAATCCTGAGCGTGGGGAGGTTCCACCAACGGTCGGCAGCGCGTGGGTTCTAACGGGATGCCTGAGCTCGTCTCCCCTGAGGGTTTTCCTAATGTCTCTGTGCCAGGGAATGCTAGGGGGGGGGTTTGCAGGAAATCCCAGTGAGAGAGGCTGCCTCCCCAAGGTCAGGGAAGGTATTTCTCGGACTTCCCCGAACAGGGAACACCTGTGACTGAAGAGAGCTGCGTGGAGTTGTCTCTCGAGCTCCCCCACGCACTGACAATGGTTCCGGAATCCTGAGCGTGGGGAGGTTCCACCAACGGTCGGCAGCGCGTGGGTTCTAACGGGATGCCTGAGCTCGTCTCCCCTGAGGGTTTTCCTAATGTCTCTGTGACAGGGAATGCTAGGGGGGGTTTGCTGGAATTCCTAGTGAAAGAGGCTGCCTCCCCAAGGTCAGGGAAGATATTTCTCGGACTTCCCCGTTCAGGGAACACCTCTGACTGAAGAGAGCTGCGTGGAGTTGTCTCTCGAACTCCCCCAAGCACTGACAATGGTTCTGGAATCCTGAGCGTGGGGAGGTTCCACCAACGGTCGGCAGCGCGTGGGTTCTAACGTGATGCATGAGCTCGTCTCCCCTGAGGGTTTTCCTAATGTCTCTGTGCCAGGGAATGCTAGGGGGGGTTTGCAGGAAATCCCAGTGACAGAGGCTGCCTCCCCACGGTCGGGGAATGTATTTTTCGAACTTCCCCGGACAGGGAACACCTGTGACTGAAGAGAGCTGCGTGGAGTTGTCTCTCGTGCTCCCCCACGCACTGACAATGGTTCCGGAATCCTGAGCGTGCGGAGGTTCCACCAACGGTCGGCTGCGCGTGGGTTCTAACAGGATGCATGAGCTCGTCTCCCCTGAGGGTTTCCCTAATGTCTCTGTGCCAGGGAATGCTAGGGGGGTTCGAAGGAATTCCCAGTGACAGAGGCTGCCTCCCCAAAGTCAGGGAATGTTTTTCTCGGACTTCCTCAAACAGGGAACACCTGTGACTGAAGAGAGCTGCGTGGAGTTGTCTCTCGAGCTCCCCCGCGCACTGACAATGTTTCCTGAATCCTGAGCGTGGGGAGGTTCCACCAACGGTCGGCAGCGCGTGGGTTCTAACGGGATGCCTGAGATCGTCTCCCCTGAGAGTTTCCCCAATGTCTCTGTGCCAGGGAATGCAAGGGGGGGTTTGCAGGAAATCCCAGTGACAGAGGCTGCCTCCCCAAGTTCAGGGATGGTATTTCTCGGACTTCCCAGAACAGGGAACACCTGTGAATATAGAGAGCTGCGTGGAGTGGTCTCTCGAGCTCCCCCACGCACTGACAATGTTTTCGGAATCCTGAGCGTGGGGACGTTCCACCAACGGTCGGTAGCCCGTGGGTTCTATCGGAATGCCTAAGCTCGTCTCCCCTGAGGATTTTCCTAATGTCTCTGTGCCAGGGAATGCTAGGGGTGATTGCAGGATATCCCATTGACCGAGACTGCTTCCACAATGTCAGGGAAGGTATTTCTCGGACTTCCCCGATCAGGGAACTCCTGTGAATGAAGAGAGCTGCGTGGAGTTGTCTCTCGTGCTCCCCCACGCACTGACAATGGTTCCGGAATCCTGAGCGTGGGGAGGTTCCACCCACGGTCGGCAGCGCGTGGGTTCTAACGGGATGCCTGAGCTCGTCTCCCCTGAGGGTTTTCCTAAATTCTCTATGCCAGGGAATGCTAGGGGGGGTTTGCAGGAAATCCCAGTGTCAGAGGCTGCCTCCCCAAGGTCAGGGAAGGTTTTTCTCGGACTTCCACGAACAGGGAACACCTGTGACTGGAGAGAGCTGCGTGGAGTTTTCTCTCGAGTTCCCCATGCACTGACAATGTTTCCGGAATCCTGAGCGAGGGGAGGTTCCACCTACGGTCGGCAGCGCGTGGGTTCTAATGGGATGCCTGAGCTCGTCTCCCCTGAGGGTTTTCCTAATTTCTCTGTGCCAGGGAATGCTAGGGGTGGTTTGCAGGAAATCCCAGTGACAGAGGCTGCCTCCCAAAGTCAGGGAAGGTATTTCTCGGACTTCCCCGAACAGGGAACACCTGTGACTGAAGAGAGCTGCATGGAGTTGTCTCTCGAGCTCCCCCACGCACTGACAATGGTTCCGGAATCCTGAGCGTGGGGAGGTTTCAGCAACGGTCGGCAGCGCGTGGGTTCTAACGGGATTCATGATCTCGTCTCCCCTGAGGGTTTTCCTAATTTCTCTGTGCCAAGGAATGCTAGGGGGGGTTTGCAGGGTATCCCAGTGACAGAGGCTGCCTCCCCAAGGTCAGGGAAGGTATTTCTCGGACTTCCCCGAACAGGGAACACCTGTGACTGAAGAGAGCTCCGTGGAGTTGCCTTTCCAGCTCCCCCACGTACTGACAATGGTTCCGGAATACTGAGCGTGGGGAGGTTCCACCAACGGTCGGCAGCGCGTGGTTTCTAACGGGATGCCTGATCTCGTCTCCCCTGAGGCTTTTCCAATGTCTCTGTGCCAGGGAATGTTAAGGGGGTTTGCAGGAAATCCCAGTGACAGAGGCTGACTCCCCAAGGTCAGGGAAATTTTTTCTCGGACATTCCCGAACAGGGAATACCTGTGACTGAAGAGAGCTGCGTGGAGTTGTCTCTCGAGCTCCCCCACGCACTGACAATGATTCCGGAATCCTGAGCGTGGGGAGGTTCCACCAACGGTCGGCAGCGCGTGGGTTCTAACGGGATGCCTGAGCTCGTCTCCCCTGAGGGTTTTCCTAATGTCTCTTTGCCAGGGAATGCTAGGGGTGGTTTGCAGGAAATCCCAGTGACAGAGGCTGCCTCCCCACGGTCGGGGAATGTATTTCTCGAACTTCCCCGAACAGGGAACACCTGTGACTGAAGAGAGCTGCGTGGAGTTGTCTCTCGTGCTCCCCCACGCACTGACAATGGTTCCGGAATCCTGAGCGTGCGGAGGTTCCACCAACGGTCGGCTGCGCGTGGGTTCTAACAGGATGCATGAGCTCGTCTCCCCTGAGGTTTTCCCTAATGTCTCTGTGCCAGGGAATGCTAGGGGGGTTCGAAGGAATTCCCAGTGACAGAGGCTGCCTCCCCAAAGTCAGGGAATGTTTTTCTCGGACTTCCTCAAACAGGGAACACCTGTGACTGAAGAGAGCTGCGTGGAGTTGTCTCTCGAGCTCCCCCGCGCACTGACAATGTTTCCTGAATCCTGAGCGTGGGGAGGTTCCACCAACGGTCGGCAGCGCGTGGGTTCTAACGGGATGCCTGAGCTCGTCTCCCCTGAGAGTTTCCCTAATGTCTCTGTGCCAGGGAATGCAAGGGGGGGTTTGCAGGAAATCCCAGTGACAGAGGCTGCCTCCCCAAGTTCAGGGATGGTATTTCTCGGACTTCCCAGAACAGGGAACACCTGTGAATATAGAGAGCTGCGTGGAGTGGTCTCTCGAGCTCCCCCACGCACTGACAATGTTTTCGGAATCCTGAGCGTGGGGACGTTCCACCAACGGTCGGTAGCCCGTGGGTTCTATCGGAATGCCTAAGCTCGTCTCCCCTGAGGATTTTCCTAATGTCTCTGTGCCAGGGAATGCTAGGGGTGATTGCAGGATATCCCATTGACCGAGACTGCTTCCACAATGTCAGGGAAGGTATTTCTCGGACTTCCCCGATCAGGGAACTCCTGTGAATGAAGAGAGCTGCGTGGAGTTGTCTCTCGTGCTCCCCCACGCACTGACAATGGTTCCGGAATCCTGAGCGTGGGGAGGTTCCACCCACGGTCGGCAGCGCGTGGGTTCTAACGGGATGCCTGAGCTCGTCTCCCCTGAGGGTTTTCCTAAATTCTCTATGCCAGGGAATGCTAGGGGGGGTTTGCAGGAAATCCCAGTGTCAGAGGCTGCCTCCCCAAGGTCAGGGAAGGTTTTTCTCGGACTTCCACGAACAGGGAACACCTGTGACTGGAGAGAGCTGCGTGGAGTTTTCTCTCGAGTTCCCCATGCACTGACAATGTTTCCGGAATCCTGAGCGAGGGGAGGTTCCACCTACGGTCGGCAGCGCGTGGGTTCTAACGGGATGCCTGAGCTCGTATCCCCTGAGGGTTTTCCTAATTTCTCTGTGCCAGGGAATGCTAGGGGTGGTTTGCAGGAAATCCCAGTGACAGAGGCTGCCTCCCAAAGTCAGGGAAGGTATTTCTCGGACTTCCCCGAACAGGGAACACCTGTGACTGAAGAGAGCTGCATGGAGTTGTCTCTTGAGCTCCCCCACGCACTGACAATGGTTCCGGAATCCTGAGCGTGGGGAGGTTTCACCAACGGTCGGCAGCGCGTGGGTTCTAACGGGATTCATGATCTCGTCTCCCCTGAGGGTTTTCCTAATTTCTCTGTGCCAAGGAATGCTAGGGGGGGTTTGCAGGGTATCCCAGTGACAGAGGCTGCCTCCCCAAGGTCAGGGAAGGTATTTCTCGGACTTCCCCGAACAGGGAACACCTGTGACTGAAGAGAGCTCCGTGGAGTTGCCTATCCAGCTCCCCCACGTACTGACAATTGTTCCGGAATACTGAGCGTGGGGAGGTTCCACCAACGGTCGGCAGCGCGTGGTTTCTAACGGGATGCCTGATCTCGTCTCCCCTGAGGCTTTTCCAATGTCTCTGTGCCAGGGAATGTTAAGGGGGTTTGCAGGAAATCCCAGTGACAGAGGCTGACTCCCCAAGGTCAGGGAAATTTTTTCTCGGACTTTCCCGAACAGGGAATACCTGTGACTGAAGAGAGCTGCGTGGAGTTGTCTCTCGAGCTCCCCCACGCACTGACAATGATTCCGGAATCCTGAGCGTGGGGAGGTTCCACCAACGGTCGGCAGCGCGTGGGTTCTAACGGGATGCCTGAGCTCGTCTCCCCTGAGGGTTTTCCTAATGTCTCTGTGCCAGGGAATGCTAGGGGGGGGTTTGCAGGAAATCCCAGTGAGAGAGGCTGCCTCCCCAAGGTCAGGGAAGGTATTTCTCGGACTTCCCCGAACAGGGAACACCTGTGACTGAAGAGAGCTGCGTGGAGTTGTCTCTCGAGCTCCCCCACGCACTGACAATGTTTCCGGAATCCTGAGCGTGGGGAGGTTCCACCAACGGTCGGCAGCGCGTGGGTTCTAACGGGATGCCTGAGCTCGTCTCCGCTGAGGGTTTCCCTAATGTCTCTGTGCCAGGGAATGCTAGGGGGGATTTGCAGGAAATCCCAGTGACAGAGGCTGCCTCCCCAAGGTCAGGGAAGATATTTCTCTGACTTCCCCGAACAGGGAACACCTGTGTCTGAAGAGAGCTGCGTGGAGTTGTCTCTCGAGCTCCCCCACGCACTGACAATGGTTCCGGAATCCTGAGCGTGGGGAGGTTCCACCAACGGTCGGCAGCGCGTGAGTCCTAACGGGATGCCTGAGCTCGTCTACGCTGAGGGTTTCCCTAATGTCTCTGTGCCAGGGAATGCTAGGGGGGGTTTGCAGGAAATCCCAGTGACAGACGCTGCCACCCCAAGATCAGGGAACGTATTTCACGGACTTCCCCGAACAGGGAACACCTGTGACTGAAGAGAGCTGCGTGGAGTTGTCTCTCGAGCTACCCCACGCACTGACAATTGTTCCGGAATCCTGAGCGTGCGGAGGTTCCAGCAACGGTCGGCAGCGCGTGGGTTCTAACGGGATGCCTGAGCTCGTCTCCCCTGAGGGTTTCCCTAATGTCTCTGTGCCAGGGAATGCTAGGGGGTTTTGCAGGATATGCCAGTGACAGAGGCTGCCTCCCCAAGGTCAGGGAAGGTATTTCTCGGACTTCCCCGAACAGGGAACACCTGTGACTGAAGAGAGATGCGTGGAGTTGTCTCTCGAGCTCCCCCACGCACTGACAATGTTTCCGGAATACTGAGCGTGGGGAGGTTCCACCAACGGTCGGCAGTGCGTGGGTTCTAACGGGATGCCTGAGCTCGTCTCCCCTGAGGGTTTTCCTAATATCTATGTGCCAGGGAATGCTAGGGGGGGTTTGCAGGAAATCCCAGTGACAGAGGCTGCCTCCCCAAGGTCAGGGAAGGTATTTCCCGGACTTCCCCGAACAGGGAACACCTGTGACTGAAGAGAGCTGCGTGGAGTTGTCTCTCGAGCTCCCCCACGCACTGACAATATTTCCGGAATCCTGAGCGTGGGGAGGTTCCACCAACGGTCGGCAGCGCGTGGGTTCTAACGGGATGCCTGAGCTCGTCTCCCCTGAGGGTTTTCCTAATGTCTCTGTGCCAGGGAATGCTGGAGGGGGGTTTGCAGGAAATCCCAGTGACAGAGGCTGCCTCCCCAAGGTCAGGGAAGGTATTTCTCGGACTTCCCCGAACAGGGAACACCTGTGACTGAAGAGAGCTGCGTGGAGTTGTCTCTCGAGCTCCCCCACGCACTGACAATGGTTCCGGAATCCTGAGCGTGGGGAGGTTCCACCAACGGTCGGCAGCGCGTGGGTTCTAACGGAATGCCTGAGCTCGTCTCCCCTGAGGGTTTTCCTAATGTCTCTGTGCCAGGGAATGCTAGGGGGGGTTTGCAGGAAATCACAGTGAAAGAGGCTGCCTCCCCAAGGTCAGCGAAGGTATTTCTCGGACTTCCCCGAACAGGGAACACCTGTGACTGAAGAGAGCTGCGTGGAGTTGTCTCTCGAGCTCCCCCACGCACTGACAATGGTTCCGGAATCCTGAGCGTGGGGAGGTTCCACCAACGGTCGGCAGCGCGTGGGTTCTAACGGAATGCCTGAGCTCGTCTCCCCTGAGGGTTTTCCTAATGTCTCTGTGCCAGGGAATGCTAGGGGGGGTTTGCAGGAAATCACAGTGAAAGAGGCTGCCTCCCCAAGGCCAGGGAAGGTATTTCCCGGACTTCCCCGAACAGGGAACACCTGTGACTGAAGAGAGCTGCTTGGAGTTGTCTCTCGAGCTCCCCCACGCCCTGACAATATTTCCGGAATCCTAAGCGTGGGGAGGTTCCACCAACGGTCGGCAGCGCGTGGGTTCTTACGGGATGCCTGAGCTCGTCTCCCCTGAGGGTTTTCCTAATGTCTCTGTGCCAGGGAATGCTAGGGGGGGTTTGCAGGAAATCCCAGTGACAGAGGCTGCCTCCCCAAGATCAGGGAAGATATTTCTCGGACTTCCCCGAACAGGGAACACCTGTGACTTAAGAGAGCTGCGTGGAGTTGTCTCTCGTGCTCCCCCTCGCACTGACAATGGTTCCGGAATCCTGAGCGTGGGGAGGTTCCACCAACGGTCGGCAGCGCGTGGGTTCTAACGGGATGCTTGAGCTCGTCTCCCCTGAGGGTTTCCCTAATGTCTCTGTGACAGGGAATGCTAGGGGGGGGTTGCAGGAAATCCCAGTGACAGAGGCTGCCTCCCCAAGGTCAGGGAAGGTATTTCTCGGACTTCCCTGAACAGGGAACACCTGTGACTGAAGAGAGCTTCGTGGAGTTGTCTCTCGAGCTCCCCCACGCACTGACAATGGTTCCGGAATCCTGAGCGTGGGGAGGTTCCACCAACGGTCGTCAGAGCGTGGGTTCTAACGGGATGCCTGAGCTCGTCTCCCCTGAGGATTTCCCTAATGTCTCTGTGCCAGGGAATGCTAGGGGGGGTTTGCAGGAAATCCCAGTGACAGAGGCTGCCTCCCCAAGGTCAGGGAAGGTATTTCTCGGACTTCCCCGAACAGGGAACACCTGTGACTGAAGAGAGCTGCGTGGAGTTGTCTCTCGAGCTCCCCCACGCACTGACAATGTTTCCGGAATCCTGAGCGTGGGGAGGTTCCACCAACGGTTGGCAGCGCGTGGGTTCTAACGGGATGCCTGAGCTCGTCTCCCCTGAGGGTTTCCCTAATGTCTCTGTGCCAGGGAATGCTAGGGGTGGTTTGCAGGATATCCCAGTGACAGAGGCTGCCTCCCCAAGGTCAGGGAAGGTATTTCTCGGACTTCCCCGAATAGGGAACACCTGTGACTGAAGAGAGCTGCGTGGAGTTGTCTCTCGAGCTCCCCCACGCACTGACAATGGTTCCGGAATCCTGAGCGTGGGGAGGTTCCACCAACGGTCGGCAGAGCGTGGGTTCTAACGGGATGCCTGAGCTCGTCTCCCCTGAGGGTTTCCCTAATGTCTCTGTGCCAGGGAATGCTAGGGGTGGTTTGCAGGAAATCCCAGTTACAGAGGCTGCCTCCCCAAGGTCAGGGAAGGTATTTCTCGGACTTCCCCGAACAGGGAACACCTGTGACTGAAGAGAGTTTCGTGGAGTTGTCTCTCGAGCTCCCCCACGCACTGACAATGGTTCCGGAATCCTGAGCGTGGGGAGGTTCCACCAACGGTCGGCAGCGCGTGGGTTCTAACGGGATGCCTGAGCTCGTCTCCCCTAGGGTTCCCTAATGTCTCTGTGCCAGGGAATGCTAGGGGTGGTTTGCAGGAAATCCCAGTGACAGAGGCTGCCTCGCCAAGGTCAGGGAAGATATTTCTCGGAGTTCCCCGAACAGGGAACACCTATGACTGAAGAGAGCTGCGTGGAGTTGTCTCTCGAGCTCCCCCACGCACTGACAATGGTTCCGGAATCCTGAGCGTGGGGAGGTTCCACCAACGGTCGGCAGCGCGTGGGTTCTAACGGGATGCCTGAGCTCGTCTCCCCTGAGGGTTTCCCTAATGTCTCTGTGCCAGGGAATGCTAGGGGGGGTTTGCAGGAAATACCAGTGACAGAGGCTGCCTCCCCAAGGTCAGGGAAGGTATTTCTCGGACTTCCTCGAACAGGGAACACCTGTGACTGAAGAGAGCTGCGTGGATTTGTCTCTCGAGATCCCCCACGCACTGACAATGGTTCCGGAATCCTGAGCGTGGGGAGGTTCCACCAACGGTCGGCAGCGCGTGGGTTCTAACGGGATGCCTGAGCTCGTCTCCCCTGAGGGTTTCCCTAATGTCTCTGTGCCAGGGAATGCTAGGGGGGGTTTGCAGGTAATCCCAGGGACAGAGGCTGCTTCCCCAAGGTCACAGAAGGTATTTCTCGGACTTCCCCGAACAGGGAACACCTGTGACTGAAGAGAGATGCGTGGAGTTGTCTCTCGAGCTCCCCCACGCACTGACAATGGTTCCGGAATCATGAGCGTGGGGAGGTTCCACCAACGGTCGGCAGCGCGTGGGTTCTAACGGGATGCCTGAGCTCGTCTCCCCTGAGGGTTTCCCTAATGTCTCTGTGCCAGGGAATGATAGGGGGGGTTTGCAGGAAATCCCAGTGACAGAGGCTGCCTCCCCAATATCAGGGAAAGTATTTCTCGGACTTCCCCGAACAGGGAACACCTGTGACTGAAGAGAGCTGCGTGGGGTTGTCTCTCGAGTTCTCCCACGCACTGACAATGGTTCCGGAATCCTGAGCATGGGGACGTTCCATCATCGGTCGGCAGCGGGTGGGTTCTAACGAGATGCCTGAGCTGGTCTCCCCTGAGGGTTTCCCTAATGTCTATGTCCCAGGGAATGCTAGGGGGGGTTTGCAGGAAATCCCAGTGACATAGGCTGCCTCCCCAATGTCAGGGAAGCTATTTCTCGGACTTCCCCGAACAGGGAACACCTGTGACTGAAGAGAGCTGCGTGGATTTGTCTCTCGAGCTCCCCCACGCACGGAGAATGGTTCCGGAATCCTGAGCGTGGGGAGGTTCCTCCAACGGTCGGCAGCGATTGGGTTCTAACGGGATGCCTGAGCTCGTCTCCCCTGAGGGTTTCCCTAAGGTTTCTGTGCCAGGGAATGCTTGGGGGGGTTTGCAGGAAATCCCAGTGACAGAGGCTGCCTCCCCAAGGTCAGGGAAGGTATTTCTCGGACTTCCCCGAACAGGGAACACCTGTGACTTAAGAGAGCTGCGTGGAGTTGTCTCTCGAGCTCCCCCACGCACTGACAATGGTTCCAGAATCATGAGCGTGGGGAGGTTCCACCAACGGTCGGCAGCGCGTGGGTTCTAACGGGATGCCTGAGCTCGTCTCCCCTAGGGTTTCCCTAATGTCTCTGTGCCAGGGAATGCTAGGGGTGGTTTGCAGGAAATCCCAGTGACAGAGGCTGCCTCGCCAAGGTCAGGGAAGATATTTCTCGGAGTTCCCCGAACAGGGAACACCTATGAATGAAGAGAGCTGCGTGGAGTTGTCTCTCGAGCTCCCCCACGCACTGACAATGGTTCCGGAATCCTAAGCGTGGGGAGGTTCCACCAACGGTCGGCATCGCGTGGGTTCTAACGGGATGCCTGAGCTCGTCTCCCCTGAGGGTTTCCCTAATGTCTCTGTGCCAGGAAATGCTAGGGGGGGTTTGCAGGAAATCCCAGTGACAGAGGCTGCCTCCCCAAGGTCAGGGAAGGTATTTCTCGGACTTCCCCGAACAGGGAACACCTGTGAATGAAGAGAGCTGCGTGGAGTTGTCTCTCGAGCTCCCCCACGCACTGACAATGGTTCCGGAATCCTGAGCGTGGGGAGGTTCCACCAACGGTCGGCAGCGCGTGGGTTCTAACGGGATGCCTGAGCTCGTCTCCCCTGAGGGTTTCCCTAATGTCTCTGTGCCAGGGAATGCTAGGGGGGGTTTGCAGGTAATCCCAGGTACAGAGGCTGCTTCCCCAAGTTCACAGAAGGTATTTCTCGGACTTCCCCGAACAGGGAACACCTGTGACTGAAGAGAGCTGCGTGGAGTTGTCTCTCGAGCTCCCCCACGCACTGACAATGGTTCCGGAATCCTGAGCCTGGGGAGGTTCCACCAACGGTCGGCAGCGCGTTGGTTCTAACGGGATGCCTGAGCTCGTCTCCCCTGAGGGTTTTCCTAATGTCTCTGTGCCAGGGAATGCTAGGGGGGGTTTGCAGGAAATCCCAGTTACAGTGGCTGCCTCCCCAATGTCAGGGAATGTATTTCCTGGACTTCCCCGAACAGGGAACACCTGTGACTGAAGATAGCTGCGTGGAGTTGTCTCTCGAGTTTCCCCACGCACTGACAATGGTTCCGGAATCCTGAGCGTGGGGAGGTTCCACCAACGGTCGGCAGCGCGTGGGTTCTAACGGGATGCATGAGCTCGTCTCCCATGAGGGTTTCCCTAATGTCTCTGTGCCAGGGAATGCTAGGGGGGTTTGCAGGAAATCCCAGTGACAGAGGCTGCCTCCCCAAGGACATGGAAGGTATTTCTCGGACTTCCCAGAACAGCGAACACCTGTGACTGAAGAGAGCTGCGTGGAGTTGTCTCTCGAGTTCTCCCACGCACTGACAATGGTTCCGGAATCCTGAGCGTGGGGAGGTTCCACCAACGGTCGGCAGCGCGTGGGTTCTAACGGGATGCATGAGCTCGTCTCCCCTGAGTGTTTCCCTAATGTCTCTGTGCCAGGGAATGCTAGGGGGGGTTTGCAGGAAATCCCAGTGACAGAGGCTGCCTCCCCAATATCAGGGAAAGTATTTCTCGGACTTCCCCGAACAGGGAACACCTGTGACTGAAGAGAGCTGCGTGGTGTTGTCTCTCGAGTTCTCCCACGCACTGACAATGGTTCCGGAATCCTGAGCGTGGGGACGTTCCAACATCGGTCGGCAGCGGGTGGGTTCTAACGAGATGCCTGAGCTTGTCTCCCCTGAGGGTTTCCCTAATGTCTATGTGCCAGGGAATGCTAGGGGGGGTTTGCAGGAAATCCCAGTGACATAGGCTGCCTCCCCAATGTCAGGGAAGCTATTTCTCGGACTTCCCCGAACAGGGAACACCTGTGACTGAAGAGAGCTGCGTTGAGTTGTCTCTCGAGCTCCCCCACGCACTGACAATGGTTCCGGAATCCTGAGCGTGGGGAGGTTCCACCAACGGTCGGCAGCGCGTGGATTCTAACGGGATGCCTGAGCTCGTCTCCCCTGAGAGTTTCCCTAATGTCCCTGTGCCAGGGAATGCTAGGGGGGGTTTGCAGGAAATCCCAGTGACAGAGGCTGCCTCCCCAAGGTCAGGGAAGATATTTCTCGGACTTCCCCGAACAGGGAACACCTGTGACTGAAGAGAGCTGCGTGGAGTTGTCTCTCGAGCTCCCCCACGCACTGACAATGGTTCCGGAATCCTGAGCGTGGGGAGGTTCCACCAACGGTCGGCAGCGCGTGGGTTCTAACGGGATGCCTGAGCTCGTCTCCTTTGAGTGTTTCCCTAATATCTCTGAGCCAGGGAATGCTAGGGGGGGTTTGCAGGAAATCCCAGTGACAGAGGCTGCCTCCCCAATGTCAGGGAAGGTATTTCTCGGACTTCCCCGAACAGGGAACATCTGTGACTGAAGAGAGCTGCGTGGAGTTGTCTCTCGAGCTCCCCCACGCACTGACAATGGTTCCGGAATACTGAGCGTGGGGAGGTTCCACCAAAGGTCGGCAGCGCGTGGGTTCTAATGGGATGCCTGAGCTCGTCTCCACTGAGGGTTTTCCTAATATCTCTGTGCCAGGGAATTCTTGGGGGGGTTTACAGAAAATCCCAGTGACAGAGGCTGCCTCCCGAAGGTCAGGGAATGTATTTCTCGGACTTCCCTGAACAGGGAACACCTGTGACTGAAGAGAGCTGCGTGGAGTTTTCTCTCTTTATCCCCCACGCACTGACAATGGTTCCGGAATCCTGAGCGTGGGGAGGTTCCACCAACGGTCGGCAGCGCGTGGGTTCTAACGGGATGCCTGAGCTCTTCTCCCCTGAGGGTTTCCCTAATGTCTCTTTGCCAGGGAATGCTAGGGGGGGTTTGCAGGAAATCCGAGTGACATGGGCTGCCTCCCCAATGTCAGGGAAGGTATTTCTCGGACTTCCCCGAACAGGGAACACCTGTGACTGAAGAGAGCTGCGTGGAGTTGTCTCTCGAGCTCCCCCACGCACTGACAATGTTTCCGGAATCCTGAGCGTGGGGAGGTTCCACCAACGGTCGGCAGCGCGTGGGATCTAACGGGATGCCTGAGCTCGTCTCCCCTGAGTCTTTTCCTAATGTCCCTGTGCCAGGGAATGCTAGGGGTGGTTTGCAGGAAATCCCAGTGACAGAGGCTGCCTCCCCAAGGTCAGGGAAGTTATTTCTCGGACTTCCCCGAACAGGGAACACCTGTGACTGAAGAGAGCTGCGTGGAGTTGTCTCTCGAGCTCCCCCACGCACTGACAATGGTTCCGGAATCCTGAGCGTGGGGAGGTTCCACCAACGGTCGACAGCGCGTGGGTTCTAACGGGATGCCTGAGCTCGTCTCCCCTGAGTGTTTCCCTAATGTCTCTGTGCCAGGGAATGCTAGGGTGTGTTTGCAGGAAATCCGAGTGACAGGGGCTGCCTCCCCAAGGTCAGGGAATGTATTTCTCGGACTTCCCCGAACAGGGAACACCTGTGACTGAAGAGAGCTGCGTGGAGTTGTCTCTCGAGCTCCCCCACGCACTGACAATGGTTCCGGAATCCTGAGCGTGGGGAGGTTCCACCAACGGTCGGCAGCGCGTGGGTTCTAACGGGATGCCTGTGCTCGTCTCCCCTTAGAGTTTTCCAAATGTCTCTGGGCCAGGGAATGCTAGGGGGGGTTTGCAGGAAATCCCAGTGACAGAGGCTGCCTCCCCAAGGTCAGGGAATGTATTTCTCGGACTTCCCCGAACAGGGAACACCTGTGACTGAAGAGAGCTGCGTGGAGTTGTCTCTCGAGCTCCCCCACGCACTGACAATGGTTCCGGAATCCTGAGCGTGGGGAGGTTCCACCAACGGTCGGCAGCGCGTGGGTTCTAACGGGATGCCTGAGCTCGTCTCCCCTGAGGGTTTTCCTAATGTCTCTGTGCCAGGGAATGCTAGGGTGTGTTTGCAGGAAATCCGAGTGACAGGGGCTGCCTCCCGAAGGTCAGGGAATGTATTTCTCGGACTTCCCCGAACAGGGAACACCTGTGACTGAAGAGAGCTGCGTGGAGTTGTCTCTCGAGATCCCCCACGCACTGACAATGTTTCCGGAATCCTGAGCGTGGGGAGGTTCCACCAACGGTCGGCAGCGCGTGGGATCTAACGGGATGCCTGAGCTCGTCTCCCCTGAGTCTTTTCCTAATGTCCCTGTGCCAGGGAATGCTAGGGGTGGTTTGCAGGAAATCCCAGTGACAGAGGATGCATACCCCCAAGGTCAGGGAAGTTATTTCTCGGACTTCCCCGAACAGGGAACACCTGTGACTGAAGAGAGCTGCGTGGAGTTGTCTCTCGAGCTCCCCCACGCACTGACAATGGTTCCGGAATCCTGAGCGTGGGGAGGTTCCACCAACGGTCGGCAGCGCGTGGGTTCTAACGGGATGCCTGAGCTCGTCTCCCCTGAGGGTTTTCCTAATGTCTCTGTGCCAGGGAATGCTAGGGTGTGTTTGCAGGAAATCCGAGTGACAGGGGCTGCCTCCCCAAGGTCAGGGAATGTATTTCTCGGACTTCCCCGAACAGGGAACACCTGTGACTGAAGAGAGCTGCGTGGAGTTTTCTCTCTTTATCCCCCACGCACTGACAATGGTTCCGGAATCCTGAGCGTGGGGAGGTTCCACCAACGGTCGGCAGCGCGTGGGTTCTAACGGGATGCCTGAGCTCGTCTCCCCTGAGGGTTTCCCTAATGTCTCTTTGCCAGGGAATGCTAGGGGGTGTTTGCAGGAAATCTGAGTGACATGGGCTGCCTCCCCAATGTCAGGGAAGGTATTTCTCGGACTTCCCCGAACAGGGAACACCTGTGACTGAAGAGAGCTGCGTGGAGTTGTCTCTCGAGCTCCCCCACGCACTGACAATGGTTCCGGAATCCTGAGCGTGGGGAGGTTCCACCAAAGGTCGGCAGCGCGTGGGTTCTAACGGGATGCCTGAGCTCGTCTCCCCTGAGGGTTTCCCTAATGTCTCTGTGCCAGGGAATGCTAGGGGGGGTTTGCAGGAAATCCCAGTGACAGAGGCTGCCTCCGCAAGGTCAGGGAAGGTATTTCTCGGACTTCCCCGAACAGGGAACACCTGTGACTGAAGAGAGCTGCGTGGAGTTATCTCTCGAGCTCCCCCACGCACTGACAATGGTTCCGGAATCCTGAGCGTGGGGAGGTTTCACTAACGGTCGGCAGCGCGTGGGTTCTAACGGGATGCCTGAGCTCGTCTCCCCTGAGGGTTTTCCTAATGTCTCTGTGCCAGGGAATGCTAGGGGGGGTTTGCAGGAATTCCCAGTGAAAGAGGCTGCCTCGCCAAGGTCAGGGAAGGTATTTCTCGGACTTCCCCGAACAGGGAACACCTGTGACTGAAGAGAGCTGCGTGGAGTTGTCTCTCGAGCTCCCCCACGCACTGACAATGGTTCCGGAATACTGAGCGTGGGGAGGTTCCACCAAAGGTCGGCAGCGCGTGGGTTCTAACGGGATGCCTGAGCTCGTCTCCCCTGAGGGTTTTCCTAATATCTCTGTGCCAGGGAATTCTTGGGGGGGTTTGCAGGAAATCCCAGTGACAGAGGCTGCCTCCCGAAGGTCAGGGAATGTATTTCTCGGACTTCCCTGAACAGGGAACACCTGTGACTGAAGAGAGCTGCGTGGAGTTTTCTCTCTTGATCCCCCACGCACTGACAATGGTTCCGGAATCCTGAGCGTGGGGAGGTTCCACCAACGGTCGGCAGCGCGTGGGTTCTAATGGGATGCCTGAGCTCGTTTCCCCTGAGGGTTTTCCTAATGTCTCTGTGCCAAGGAATGCTAGGGGGGGTTTGCAGGAAATCCCAGTGACAGAGGCTGCCTCCCCAAGGTCAGGGAAAGTATTTCTCGGACTTCCCCGTACAGGGAACACCTGTGAATGAAGAGAGCTGCGTGGAGTTGTCTCTCGAGCTCCCCCACGCACTGACAATGTTTCCGGAATCCTGAGCGTGGGGAGGTTCCACCAACGGTCGGCAGCGCGTGGGATCTAACGGGATGCCTGAGCTCGTCTCCCCTGAGTCTTTTCCTAATGTCCCTGTGCCAGGGAATGCTAGGGGTGGTTTGCAGGAAATCCCAGTGACAGAGGCTGCCTCCCCAAGGTCAGGGAAGTTATTTCTCGGACTTCCCCGAACAGGGAACACCTGTGACTGAAGAGAGCTGCGTGGAGTTGTCTCTCGAGCTCCCCCACGCACTGACAATGGTTCCGGAATCCTGAGCGTGGGGAGGTTCCACCAACGGTCGACAGCGCGTGGGTTCTAACGGGATGCCTGAGCTCGTCTCCCCTGAGGGTTTCCCTAATGTCTCTGTGCCAGGGAATGCTAGGGTGTGTTTGCAGGAAATCCGTGTGACAGGGGCGGCCTCCCCAAGGTCAGGGAATGTATTTCTCGGACTTCCCCGAACAGGGAACACCTGTGACTGAAGAGAGCTGCGTGGAGTTGTCTCTCGAGCTCCCCCACGCACTGACAATGGTTCCGGAATCCTGAGCGTGGGGAGGTTCCACCAACGGTCGGCAGCGCGTGGGTTCTAACGGGATGCCTGTGCTCGTCTCCCCTTAGAGTTTTCCAAATGTCTCTGGGCCAGGGAATGCTAGGGGGGGTTTGCAGGAAATCCCAGTGACAGAGGCTGCCTCCCCAAGGTCAGGGAATGTATTTCTCGGACTTCCCCGAACAGGGAACACCTGTGACTGAAGAGAGCTGCGTGGAGTTGTCTCTCGAGCTCCCCCACGCACTGACAATGGTTCCGGAATCCTGAGCGTGGGGAGGTTCCACCAACGGTCGGCAGCGCGTGGGTTCTAACGGGATGCCTGAGCTCGTCTCCCCTGAGGGTTTTCCTAATGTCTCTGTGCCAGGGAATGCTAGGGTGTGTTTGCAGGAAATCCGAGTGACAGGGGCTGCCTCCCGAAGGTCAGGGAATGTATTTCTCGGACTTCCCCGAACAGGGAACACCTGTGACTGAAGAGAGCTGCGTGGAGTTGTCTCTCGAGCTCCCCCACGCACTGACAATGTTTCCGGAATCCTGAGCGTGGGGAGGTTCCACCAACGGTCGGCAGCGCGTGGGATCTAACGGGATGCCTGAGCTCGTCTCCCCTGAGTCTTTTCCTAATGTCCCTGTGCCAGGGAATGCTAGGGGTGGTTTGCAGGAAATCCCAGTGACAGAGGATGCATACCCCCAAGGTCAGGGAAGTTATTTCTCGGACTTCCCCGAACAGGGAACACCTGTGACTGAAGAGAGCTGCGTGGAGTTGTCTCTCGAGCTCCCCCACGCACTGACAATGTTTCCGGAATCCTGAGCGTGGGGAGGTTCCACCAACGGTTGGCAGCGCGTGGGTTCTAACGGGATGCCTGAGCTTGTCGCCCCTGAGAGTTTCCCTAATGTCTCTGTGCCAGGGAATGCTAGGGGGGGTTTGCAGGATATCCCAGTGACAGGGGCTGCTTCCCCAAGGTCAGGGAAGGTATTTCTCGGACTTCCCCGAACAGGGAACACCTGTGACTGAAGAGAGCTGCGTGGAGTTGTCTCTCGAGCTCCCCCACGCACTGACAATGGTTCCGGAATACTGAGCGTGGGAAGGTTCCACCAACGGTCGGCAGCGCGTGGGTTCTAACGGGATGCCTGAGCTCGTCTCCCCTGAGGGTTTTCCTAATGTGTCTGTGCCAGGGAATGCTAGGGGGGGTTTGCAGGAATTCCCAGTGAAAGAGGCTGCCTCGCCAAGGTCAGGGAAGGTATTTCTCGGACTTCCCCGTACAGGGAACACCTGTGAATGAAGAGAGCTGCGTGGAGTTGTCTCTCGAGCTCCCCCACGCACTGACAATGTTTCCGGAATCCTGAGCGTGGGGAGGTTCCACCAACGGTCGGCAGCGCGTGGGATCTAACGGGATGCCTGAGCTCGTCTCCCCTGAGTCTTTTCCTAATGTCCCTGTGCCAGGGAATGCTAGGGGTGGTTTGCAGGAAATCCCAGTGACAGAGGCTGCCTCCCCAAGGTCAGGGAAGTTATTTCTCGGACTTCCCCGAACAGGGAACACCTGTGACTGAAGAGAGCTGCGTGGAGTTGTCTCTCGAGCTCCCCCACGCACTGACAATGGTTCCGGAATCCTGAGCGTGGGGAGGTTCCACCAACGGTCGACAGCGCGTGGGTTCTAACGGGATGCCTGAGCTCGTCTCCCCTGAGGGTTTCCCTAATGTCTCTGTGCCAGGGAATGCTAGGGTGTGTTTGCAGGAAATCCGTGTGACAGGGGCGGCCTCCCCAAGGTCAGGGAATGTATTTCTCGGACTTCCCCGAACAGGGAACACCTGTGAATGAAGAGAGCTGCGTGGAGTTGTCTCTCGAGCTCCCCCACGCACTGACAATGGTTCCGGAATCCTGAGCGTGGGGAGGTTCCACCAACGGTCGGCAGCGCGTGGGTTCTAACGGGATGCCTGTGCTCGTCTCCCCTTAGAGTTTTCCAAATGTCTCTGGGCCAGGGAATGCTAGGGGGGGTTTGCAGGAAATCCCAGTGACAGAGGCTGCCTCCCCAAGGTCAGGGAATGTATTTCTCGGACTTCCCCGAACAGGGAACACCTGTGACTGAAGAGAGCTGCGTGGAGTTGTCTCTCGAGCTCCCCCACGCACTGACAATGGTTCCGGAATCCTGAGCGTGGGGAGGTTCCACCAACGGTCGGCAGCGCGTGGGATCTAACGGGATGCCTGAGCTCGTCTCCCCTGAGGGTTTTCCTAATGTCTCTGTGCCAGGGAATGCTAGGGTGTGTTTGCAGGAAATCCGAGTGACAGGGGCTGCCTCCCGAAGGTCAGGGAATGTATTTCTCGGACTTCCCCGAACAGGGAACACCTGTGACTGAAGAGAGCTGCGTGGAGTTGTCTCTCGAGCTCCCCCACGCACTGACAATGGTTCCGGAATCCTGAGCGTGGGGAGGTTCCACCAACGGTCGGCAGCGCGTGGGTTCTAACGGGATGCCTGTGCTCGTCTCCCCTTAGAGTTTTCCAAATGTCTCTGGGCCAGGGAATGCTAGGGGGGGTTTGCAGGAAATCCCAGTGACAGAGGCTGCCTCCCCAAGGTCAGGGAATGTATTTCTCGGACTTCCCCGAACAGGGAACACCTGTGACTGAAGAGAGCTGCGTGGAGTTGTCTCTCGAGCTCCCCCACGCACTGACAATGGTTCCGGAATCCTGAGCGTGGGGAGGTTCCACCAACGGTCGGCAGCGCGTGGGTTCTAACGGGATGCCTGAGCTCGTCTCCCCTGAGGGTTTTCCTAATGTCTCTGTGCCAGGGAATGCTAGGGTGTGTTTGCAGGAAATCCGAGTGACAGGGGCTGCCTCCCGAAGGTCAGGGAATGTATTTCTCGGACTTCCCCGAACAGGGAACACCTGTGACTGAAGAGAGCTGCGTGGAGTTGTCTCTCGAGCTCCCCCACGCACTGACAAAGTTTCCGGAATCCTGAGCGTGGGGAGGTTCCACCAACGGTCGGCAGCGCGTGGGATCTAACGGGATGCCTGAGCTCGTCTCCCCTGAGTCTTTTCCTAATGTCCCTGTGCCAGGGAATGCTAGGGGTGGTTTGCAGGAAATCCCAGTGACAGAGGATGCATACCCCCAAGGTCAGGGAAGTTATTTCTCGGACTTCCCCGAACAGGGAACACCTGTGACTGAAGAGAGCTGCGTGGAGTTGTCTCTCGAGCTCCCCCACGCACTGACAATGGTTCCGGAATCCTGAGCGTGGGGAGGTTCCACCAACGGTCGGCAGCGCGTGGGTTCTAACGGGATGCCTGAGCTCGTCTCCCCTGAGGGTTTTCCTAATGTCTCTGTGCCAGGGAATGCTAGGGTGTGTTTGCAGGAAATCCGAGTGACAGGGGCTGCCTCCCCAAGGTCAGGGAATGTATTTCTCGGACTTCCCCGAACAGGGAACACCTGTGACTGAAGAGAGCTGCGTGGAGTTGTCTCTCGAGCTCCCCCACGCACTGACAATGGTTCCGGAATCCTGAGCGTGGGGAGGTTCCACCAACGGTCGGCAGCGCGTGGGTTCTAACGGGATGCCTGTGCTCGTCTCCCCTTAGAGTTTTCCAAATGTCTCTGGGCCAGGGAATGCTAGGGGTGGTTTGCAGGAAATCCCAGTGACAGAGGCTGCCTCCCCAAGGTCAGGGAATGTATTTCTCGGACTTCCCCGAGCAGGGAACACGTGTGACTGAAGAGAGCTACGTGCAGTTGTCTCTCGAGCTCCCCAACGCACTGACAATATTTCCGGAATCCTGAGCGTGGGGAGGTTCCACCAACGGTCGGCAGCGCGTGGATTCTAACGGGATGCCTGAGCTCGTCTCCCCTTAGGGTTTTCCTAATTTCTCTGTGCCAGGGAATGCTAGGGGTGGTTTGCAGGAAATCCCAGTGACAGAGGCTGCCTCCCCAAGGTCAGGGAAGGTATTTCTCGGACTTCCCCGAACAGGGAACACCTGTGACTGAAGAGAGCTGCGTGGAGTTGTCTCACGTGTTCCCCATGCACTGACAATGGTTCCGGAATCCTGAGCGAGGGGAGGTTCCACCTACGTTCGGCAGCGCGTGGGTTCTAACGGGATGCCTGAGCTCGTCTCCCCTGAGGGTTTTCCTAATGTCTCTGTGCCAGGGAATGCTAGGGGTGGTTTGCAGGAAATCCCAGTGACAGAGGCTGTCTCACCAAGGTCAGGGAAGGTATTTCTCGGACTTCCCCGAACAGGGAACACCTGTGACTGAAGAGAGCTGCATGGAGTTGTCTCTCGAGTTCCCCCACGCACTGACAATGGTTCCGGAATCCTGAGCGTGGGGAGGTATCACCAACGGTCGGCAGCGCGTGAGTTCTAAGTGGATTCATGATTTCGTCTCCCCTGAGGGTTTTCCTAATGTCTCTGTGCCAAGGAATGCTAGGGGTGGTTTGCAGGAAATCCCAGTGACAGAGGCTGCCTCCCCAAGGACATGGAAGGTATTTCTCGGACTTCCCCGAACAGGGAACACCTGTGACTGAAGAGAGCTGCGTGGAGTTGTCTCTCCAGCTCCCTCACTCACTGACAATGGTTCCGGAATCCTGAGCGTGGGGAGGTTCCACCAACGGTCGGCAGCGCGTGGTTTCAAACGGGATGCCTGATCTCGTCTCCCCTGAGGGTTTTCCAATGTCTCTGTGCCAGGGAATGTTAAGGGGGTTTGCAGGAAATCCCAGTGTCAGAGACTGACTCCCCAAGTTCAGGGAATTTATTTCTCGGACTTCCCCGAACAGGGAAAACCTGTGACTGAAGAGAGCTGCGTGGAGTTGTCTCTCGAGCTCCCCCACGCACTGACAATGTTTCCGGAATCCTGAGCGTGGGGAGGTTCCACCAACGGTTGGCAGCGCGTGGGTTCTAACGGGATGCCTGAGCTTGTCGCCCCTGAGAGTTTCCCTAATGTCTCTGTGCCAGGGAATGCTAGGGGGGGTTTGCAGGATATCCCAGTGACAGGGGCTGCCTCCCCAAGGTCAGGGAAGGTATTTCTCGGACTTCCCCGAACAGGGAACACCTGTGACTGAAGAGAGCTGCGTGGAGTTGTCTCTCGAGCTCCCCCACGCACTGACAATGGTTCCGGAATACTGAGCGTGGGAAGGTTCCACCAACGGTCGGCAGCGCGTGGGTTCTAACGGGATGCCTGAGCTCGTCTCCCCTGAGGGTGTTCCTAATGTGTCTGTGCCAGGGAATGCTAGGGGGGGTTTGCAGGAAATCCCAGTGACAGAGGCTGCCTCCCCAAGGTCAGGGAAGGTATTTCTCGGACTTCCCCGAACAGGGAACACCTGTGACTGAAGAGAGCTGCGTGGAGTTGTCTCTCGAGCTCCCCCACGCACTGACAATGGTTCCGGAATACTGAGCGTGGGGAGGTTCCACCAAAGGTCGGCAGCGCGTGGGTTCTAACGGGATGCCTGAGCTCGTCTCCCCTGAGGGTTTTCCTAATATCTCTGTGCCAGGGAATTCTTGGGGGGGTTTGCAGGAAATCCCAGTGACAGAGGCTGCCTCCCGAAGGTCAGGGAATGTATTTCTCGGACTTCCCTGAACAGGGAACACCTGTGACTGAAGAGAGCTGCGTGGAGTTTTCTCTCTTGATCCCCCACGCACTGACAATGCTTCCGGAATCCTGAGCGTGGGGAGGTTCCACCAACGGTCGGCAGCGCGTGGGTTCTAATGGGATGCCTGAGCTCGTTTCCCCTGAGGGTTTTCCTAATGTCTCTGTGCCAAGGAATGCTAGGGGGGGTTTGCAGGAAATCCCAGTGACAGAGGCTGCCTCCCCAAGGTCAGGGAAAGTATTTCTCGGACTTCCCCGAACAGGGAACACCTGTGACTGAAGAGAGCTGCGTGGAGTTGTCTCTCGAGCTCCCCCACGCACTGACAATGTTTCCGGAATCCTGAGCGTGGGGAGGTTCCACCAACGGTCGGCAGCGCGTGGGATCTAACGGGATGCCTGAGCTCGTCTCCCCTGAGTCTTTTCCTAATGTCCCTGTGCCAGGGAATGCTAGGGGTGGTTTGCAGGAAATCCCAGTGACAGAGGCTGCCTCCCCAAGGTCAGGGAAGTTATTTCTCGGACTTCCCCGAACAGGGAACACCTGTGACTGAAGAGAGCTGCGTGGAGTTGTCTCTCGAGCTCCCCCACGCACTGACAATGGTTCCGGAATCCTGAGCGTGGGGAGGTTCCACCAACGGTCGACAGCGCATGGGTTCTAACGGGATGCCTGAGCTCGTCTCCCCTGAGGGTTTTCCTAATGTCTCTGTGCCAGGGAATGCTAGGGTGTGTTTGCAGGAAATCCGAGTGACAGGGGCTGCCTCCCCAAGGTCAGGGAATGTATTTCTCGGACGTCCCCGAACAGGGAACACCTGTGAATGAAGAGAGCTGCGTGGAGTTGTCTCTCGAGCTCCCCCACGCACTGACAATGGTTCCGGAATCCTGAGCGTGGGGAGGTTCCACCAACGGTCGGCAGCGCGTGGGTTCTAACGGGATGCCTGTGCTCGTCTCCCCTTAGAGTTTTCCAAATGTCTCTGGGCCAGGGAATGCTAGGGGGGGTTTGCAGGAAATCCCAGTGACAGAGGCTGCCTCCCCAAGGTCAGGGAATGTATTTCTCGGACTTCCCCGAACAGGGAACACCTGTGACTGAAGAGAGCTGCGTGGAGTTGTCTCTCGAGCTCCCCCACGCACTGACAATGGTTCCGGAATCCTGAGCGTGGGGAGGTTCCACCAACGGTCGGCAGCGCGTGGGTTCTAACGGGATGCCTGAGCTCGTCTCCCCTGAGGGTTTTCCTAATGTCTCTGTGCCAGGGAATGCTAGGGTGTGTTTGCAGGAAATCCGAGTGACAGGGGCTGCCTCCCGAAGGTCAGGGAATGTATTTCTCGGACTTCCCCGAACAGGGAACACCTGTGACTGAAGAGAGCTGCGTGGAGTTGTCTCTCGAGCTCCCCCACGCACTGACAATGTTTCCGGAATCCTGAGCGTGGGGAGGTTCCACCAACGTTCGGCAGCGCGTGGGATCTAACGGGATGCCTGAGCTCGTCTCCCCTGAGTCTTTTCCTAATGTCCCTGTGCCAGGGAATGCTAGGGGTGGTTTGCAGGAAATCCCAGTGACAGAGGATGCATACCCCCAAGGTCAGGGAAGTTATTTCTCGGACTTCCCCGAACAGGGAACACCTGTGACTGAAGAGAGCTGCGTGGAGTTGTCTCTCGAGCTCCCCCACGCACTGACAATGGTTCCGGAATCCTGAGCGTGGGGAGGTTCCACCAACGGTCGGCAGCGCGTGGGTTCTAACGGGATGCCTGTGCTCGTCTCCCCTGAGGGTTTTCCTAATGTCTCTGTGCCAGGGAATGCTAGGGTGTGTTTGCAGGAAATCCGAGTGACAGGGGCTGCCTCCCCAAGGTCAGGGAATGTATTTCTCGGACTTCCCCGAACAGGGAAAACCTGTGACTGAAGAGAGCTGCGTGGAGTTGTCTCTCGAGCTCCCCCACGCACTGACAATGTTTCCGGAATCCTGAGCGTGGGGAGGTTCCACCAACGGTTGGCAGCGCGTGGGTTCTAACGGGATGCCTGAGCTTGTCGCCCCTGAGAGTTTCCCTAATGTCTCTGTGCCAGGGAATGCTAGGGGGGGTTTGCAGGATATCCCAGTGACAGGGGCTGCCTCCCCAAGGTCAGGGAAGGTATTTCTCGGACTTCCCCGAACAGGGAACACCTGTGACTGAAGAGAGCTGCGTGGAGTTGTCTCTCGAGCTCCCCCACGCACTGACAATGGTTCCGGAATACTGAGCGTGGGAAGGTTCCACCAACGGTCGGCAGCGCGTGGGTTCTAACGGGATGCCTGAGCTCGTCTCCCCTGAGGGTGTTCCTAATGTGTCTGTGCCAGGGAATGCTAGGGGGGGTTTGCAGGAAATCCCAGTGACAGAGGCTGCCTCCCCAAGGTCAGGGAAGGTATTTCTCGGACTTCCCCGAACAGGGAACACCTGTGACTGAAGAGAGCTGCGTGGAGTTGTCTCTCGAGCTCCCCCACGCACTGACAATGGTTCCGGAATACTGAGCGTGGGGAGGTTCCACCAAAGGTCGGCAGCGCGTGGGTTCTAACGGGATGCCTGAGCTCGTCTCCCCTGAGGGTTTTCCTAATATCTCTGTGCCAGGGAATTCTTGGGGGGGTTTGCAGGAAATCCCAGTGACAGAGGCTGCCTCCCGAAGGTCAGGGAAAGTATTTCTCGGACTTCCCTGAACAGGGAACACCTGTGACTGAAGAGAGCTGCGTGGAGTTTTCTCTCTTGATCCCCCACGCACTGACAATGCTTCCGGAATCCTGAGCGTGGGGAGGTTCCACCAACGGTCGGCAGCGCGTGGGTTCTAATGGGATGCCTGAGCTCGTTTCCCCTGAGGGTTTTCCTAATGTCTCTGTGCCAAGGAATGCTAGGGGGGGTTTGCAGGAAATCCCAGTGACAGAGGCTGCCTCCCCAAGGTCAGGGAAAGTATTTCTCGGACTTCCCCGAACAGGGAACACCTGTGACTGAAGAGAGCTGCGTGGAGTTGTCTCTCGAGCTCCCCCACGCACTGACAATGTTTCCGGAATCCTGAGCGTGGGGAGGTTCCACCAACGGTCGGCAGCGCGTGGGATCTAACGGGATGCCTGAGCTCGTCTCCCCTGAGTCTTTTCCTAATGTCCCTGTGCCAGGGAATGCTAGGGGTGGTTTGCAGGAAATCCCAGTGACAGAGGCTGCCTCCCCAAGGTCAGGGAAGTTATTTCTCGGACTTCCCCGAACAGGGAACACCTGTGACTGAAGAGAGCTGCTTGGAGTTGTCTCTCGAGCTCCCCCACGCACTGACAATGGTTCCGGAATCCTGAGCGTGGGGAGGTTCCACCAACGGTCGACAGCGCGTGGGTTCTAACGGGATGCCTGAGCTCGTCTCCCCTGAGGGTTTTCCTAATGTCTCTGTGCCAGGGAATGCTAGGGTGTGTTTGCAGGAAATCCGAGTGACAGGGGCTGCCTCCCCAAGGTCAGGGAATGTATTTCTCGGACGTCCCCGAACAGGGAACACCTGTGAATGAAGAGAGCTGCGTGGAGTTGTCTCTCGAGCTCCCCCACGCACTGACAATGGTTCCGGAATCCTGAGCGTGGGGAGGTTCCACCAACGGTCGGCAGCGCGTGGGTTCTAACGGGATGCCTGTGCTCGTCTCCCCTTAGAGTTTTCCAAATGTCTCTGGGCCAGGGAATGCTAGGGGGGGTTTGCAGGAAATCCCAGTGACAGAGGCTGCCTCCCCAAGGTCAGGGAATGTATTTCTCGGACTTCCCCGAACAGGGAACACCTGTGACTGAAGAGAGCTGCGTGGAGTTGTCTCTCGAGCTCCCCCACGCACTGACAATGGTTCCGGAATCCTGAGCGTGGGGAGGTTCCACCAACGGTCGGCAGCGCGTGGGTTCTAACGGGATGCCTGAGCTCGTCTCCCCTGAGGGTTTTCCTAATGTCTCTGTGCCAGGGAATGCTAGGGTGTGTTTGCAGGAAATCCGAGTGACAGGGGCTGCCTCCCGAAGGTCAGGGAATGTATTTCTCGGACTTCCCCGAACAGGGAACACCTGTGACTGAAGAGAGCTGCGTGGAGTTGTCTCTCGAGCTCCCCCACGCACTGACAATGTTTCCGGAATCCTGAGCGTGGGGAGGTTCCACCAACGTTCGGCAGCGCGTGGGATCTAACGGGATGCCTGAGCTCGTCTCCCCTGAGTCTTTTCCTAATGTCCCTGTGCCAGGGAATGCTAGGGGTGGTTTGCAGGAAATCCCAGTGACAGAGGATGCATACCCCCAAGGTCAGGGAAGTTATTTCTCGGACTTCCCCGAACAGGGAACACCTGTGACTGAAGAGAGCTGCGTGGAGTTGTCTCTCGAGCTCCCCCACGCACTGACAATGGTTCCGGAATCCTGAGCGTGGGGAGGTTCCACCAACGGTCGGCAGCGCGTGGGTTCTAACGGGATGCCTGTGCTCGTCTCCCCTGAGGGTTTTCCTAATGTCTCTGTGCCAGGGAATGCTAGGGTGTGTTTGCAGGAAATCCGAGTGACAGGGGCTGCCTCCCCAAGGTCAGGGAATGTATTTCTCGGACTTCCCCGAACAGGGAACACCTGTGACTGAAGAGAGCTGCGTGGAGTTGTCTCTCGAGCTCCCCCACGCACTGACAATGGTTCCGGAATCCTGAGCGTGGGGAGGTTCCACCAACGGTCGGCAGCGCGTGGGTTCTAATGGGATGCCAGTGCTCGTCTCCCCTTAGAGTTTTCCAAATGTCTCTGGGCCAGGGAATGCTAGGGGGGGTTTGCAGGAAATCCCAGTGACAGAGGCTGCCTCCCCAAGGTCAGGGAATGTATTTCTCGGACTTCCCCGAACAGGGAACACCTGTGAATGAAGAGAGCTGCGTGGAGTTGTCTCTCGAGCTCCCCCACGCACTGACAATGGTTCCGGAATCCTGAGCGTGGGGAGGTTCCACCAACGGTAGGCAGCGCGTGGGTTCTAACGGGATGCCTGAGCTCGTCTCCCCTGAGGGTTTTCCTAATATCTCTGTGCCAGGGAATGCTAGGGTGTGTTTGCAGGAAATCCGAGTGACAGGGGCTGCCTCCCCAAGGTCAGGGAATGTATTTATCGGACTTCCCCGAACAGGGAACACCTGTGACTGAAGGGAGCTGCGTGGAGTTGTCTCTCGAGCTCCCCCACGCACTGACAATGGTTCCGGAATCCTGAGCGTGGGGAGGTTCCACCAACGGTCGGCAGCGCGTGGGTTCTAACGGGATGCCTGTGCTCGTCTCCCCTTAGAGTTTTCCTAATGTCTCTGGGCCAGGGAATGCTAGGGGGGGTTTGCAGGAAATCCCAGTGACAGAGGCTGCCTCCCCAAGGTCAGGGAATGTATTTCTCGGACTTCCCCGAACAGGGAACACGTGTGACTGAAGAGAGCTACGTGCAGTTGTCTCTCGAGCTCCCCCACGCACTGACAATATTTCCGGAATCCTGAGCGTGGGAAGGTTCCACCAACGGTCGGCAGCGCGTGGATTCTAACGGGATGCCTGAGCTCGTCTCCCCTTAGGGTTTTCCTAATTTCTCTGTGCCAGGGAATGCTAGGGGTGGTTTGCAGGAAATCCCAGTGACAGAGGCTGCCTCCCCAAGGTCAGGGAAGGTATTTCTCGGACTTCCCCGAACAGGGAACACCTGTGACTGAAGAGAGCTGCGTGGAGTTGTCTCACGAGTTCCCCATGCACTGACAATGGTTCCGGAATCCTGAGCGAGGGGAGGTTCCACCTACGGTCGGCAGCGCGTGGGTTCTAACGGGATGCCTGAGCTCGTCTCCCCTGAGGGTTTTCCTAATGTCTCTGTGCCAGGGAATGCTAGGGGTGGTTTGCAGGAAATCCCAGTGACAGAGGCTGTCTCACCAAGGTCAGGGAAGGTATTTCTCGGACTTCCCCGAACAGGTACACCTGTGACTGAAGAGAGCTGCATGGAGTTGTCTCTCGAGTTCCCCCACGCACTGACAATGGTTCCGGAATCCTGAGCGTGGGGAGGTATCACCAACGTTCGGCAGCGCGTGAGTTCTAAGTGGATTCATGATTTCGTCTCCCCTGAGGGTTTTCCTAATGTCTCTGTGCCAAGGAATGCTAGGGGTGGTTTGCAGGAAATCCCAGTGACAGAGGCTGCCTCCCCAAGGACATGGAAGGTATTTCTCGGACTTCCCCGAACAGGGAACACCTGTGACTGAAGAGAGCTGCGTGGAGTTGTCTCTCCAGCTTCCTCACGCACTGACAATGGTTCCGGAATACTGAGCGTAGGGAGGTTCCACCAACGGTCGGCAGCGCGTGGTTTCAAACGGGATGCCTGATCTCGTCTCCCCTGAGGGTTTTCCAATGTCTCTGTGCCAGGGAATGTTAAGGGGGTTTGCAGGAAATCCCAGTGTCAGAGACTGACTCCCCAAGTTCAGGGAATATATTTCTAGGACTTCCCCGAACAGGGAAAACCTGTGACTGAAGAGAGCTGCGTGGAGTTGTCTCTCGAGCTCCCCCACGCACTGACAATGTTTCCGGAATCCTGAGCGTGGGGAGGTTCCACCAACGGTTGGCAGCGCGTGGGTTCTAACGGGATGCCTGAGCTTGTCGCCCCTGAGGGTTTCCCTAATGTCTCTGTGCCAGGGAATGCTAGGGGGGGTTTGCAGGATATCCCAGTGACAGGGGCTGCCTCCCCAAGGACATGGAAGGTATTTCTCGGACTTCCCCGTACAGGGAACACCTGTGACTGAAGAGAGCTGCGTGGAGTTGTCTCTCGAGCTCCCCCACGCACTGACAATGGTTCCGGAATACTGAGCGTGGGAAGGTTCCACCAACGGTCGGCAGCGCGTGGGTTCTAACGGGATGCCTGAGCTCGTCTCCCCTGAGGGTTTTCCTAATGTGTCTGTGCCAGGGAATGCTAGGGGGGGTTTGCAGGAAATCCCAGTGACAGAGGCTGCCTCCCCAAGGTCAGGGAAGTTTTTTCTCGGACTTCCCCGAACAGGGAACACCTGTGACTGAAGAGAGCTGCGTGGAGTTGTCTCTCGAGCTCCCCCACGCACTGACAATTGTTCCGGAATCCTGAGCATAGGGAGGTTCCACCAACGGTCGGCAGCGCGTGGGTTCTAACGGGATGCCTGAGCTCGTCTCCCCTGAGTGTTTTCCTAATGTCTCTGTGCCAGGGAATGCTAGGGGTGGTTTGCAGGAAATCCCAGTGACAGAGGCTGCCTCCCCAAGTTCAGGGAAGGTATTTCTTGGACTTCCCCGAACAGGGAACACCTGTGACTGAAGAGAGCTGCGTGGAGTTGTCTCTCGAGCTCCCCCACGCACTGAAAATTTTTCCGGATTCCTGAGCGTTGGGAGGTTCCACCAAAGGTCGGTAGCGCATGGGTTCTAACGGGATGCCTGAGCTCGTCTCCCCTGAGGGTTTCCCTAATGTCTCTGTGCCAGGGAATGCTAGGGGGGGTTTGCAGGAATTCCCAGTGACAGAGGTTGCGTCCCCAAGGTCAGGGAAGGTATTTCTCAGACTTCCCCGAACAGGGAACACCTGTGACTGAAGAGAGCTGCGTGGAGTTGTCTCTCGAACTCCCCCACGCACTGACAATGGTTCCGGAATCCTGAGCGTGGGGAGGTTCCACCAACGGTCGGCAGCGCGTGGGTTCTAACGGGATGCCTGAGCTCGTCTCCCCTGAGGGTTTCCCTAATGTCTCTGTGCCAGGGAATGCTAGGGGGGGTTTGCAGGAAATCCCAGTGACAGAGGCTGCCTCCCCAAGGTCAGGGAAGTTATTTCTCGGACTTCCCCGAACAGGGAACACCTGAGACTGAAGAGAGCTGCGTGGAGTTGTCTCTCGAGCTCCCCCACGCACTGACAATGGTTCCGGAATCCTGAGCGTGGGGAGGTTCCACCAACGGTCGGCAGCGCGTGGGTTCTAACGGGATGCCTGAGCTCGTCTCCCCTGAGGGTTTTCCTAATGTCTCTGTGCCAGGAAATGCTAGGGGGGTTTTGCAGGAAATCCCAGTGACAGAGGCTCCCTCCCCAAGGTCAGGGAAGGTATTTCTCGGACTTCCCCGAACAGGGAACACCTGTGAATGAAGAGAGCTGCGTGGAGTTGTCTCTCGAGCTCCCCCACGCACTGACAATGGTTCCAAAATCCTGAGCGTGGGGAGGTTCCACCAACGGTCGGCAGCGTGTGGGTTCTAACGGGATGCCAGAGCTCGTCTCCCCTTAGAATTTTCCTAATGTCTCTGGGCCAGGGAATGCTAGGGGAGGTTTGCAGGAAATCCCAGTGACAGAGGCTGCCTCCCCAAGGTAAGGGAAGGTATTTCTCGGACTTCTCCGAACAGGGAACACGTGTGACTGAAGAGAGCTACGTGGAGTTGTCTCTCGAGCTCCCCAACGCACTGACAATGGTTCCGGAATCTTGAGCGTGGGGAGCTTCCACCAACGGTCGGCAGCGCGTGGGTTCAAACGGGATCCCTGAGCTCATCTCCCCTGAGTGTTTTTCTAATGTCTCTGTGCCAGGGAATGCTAGGGGGTGTTTTCAGGAAATCCCAGTGACAGAGGTTGCTTCCCCAAGGTCAGGGAAGGTATTTCTCGGACTTCCCCGAACAGGGAACACCTGTGACTGAAGAGAGCTACGTGGAGATCTCTCTCGAGCTCCCCCACGCACTGACAATAATTCCGGAATCCTGAGCGTGGGGAGGTTCCACCAACGGTCGGCAGCGCGTGGGTTCTAACGGGATGCCTGAGCTCGTCTCCCCTGAGGGTTTTCCTAAAGTCTCTATGCCAGGGAATACTAGGGGTGGTTTGCAGGAAATCCCAGTGAAAGAGGCTGCCTTCCCAAGGTCAGGGAAGTTATTTCTCGGAGTTCCCCGAACAGGGAACACCTGTGACTGAAGAGAGCTGCGTGGAGTTGTCTCTCGAGCTCCCCCACGCACTGACAATGGTTCCGGAATCCTGAGCGTGGGGAGGTTCCACCAACGTTCGGCAGCGCGTGGGTTCTAACGGGATGCCTGAGCTCGTCTCCCCTGAGGGTTTCCCTAATGTCTCTGTGCCAGGGAATGCTAGGGGGGGTTTGCAGTAAATCCCAGTGACAGAGGCTGCCTCCCCAAGGTCAGGGAAGTTATTTCTCGGACTTCCCCGAACAGGGAACACCTGAGACTGAAGAGAGCTGCGTGGAGTTGTCTCTCGAGCTCCCCCACGCACTGACAATGGTTCCGGAATCCTGAGCGTGGGGAGGTTCCACCAACCGTCGGCAGCGCGTGGGTTCTAACGGGATGCCTGAGCTCGTCTCCCCTGAGGGTTTTCCTAATGTCTCTGTGCCAGGGAATGCTAGGGGTGGTTTGCATGAAATCCCAGTGACAGAGGCTGCCTCCCCAAGGTCAGGGAAGGTATTTCTCGGACTTCCCCGAACAGGGAACACCTGTGAATGAAGAGAGCTTCGTGGAGTTGTCTCTCGAGATCCCCCACGCAGTGACAATGGTTCCGGAATCCTGAGCGTGGGGAGGTATCACCAACGGTCGGCAGCGCGTGAGTTCTAAGTGGATTCATGATTTCGTCTCCCCTGAGGGTTTTCCTAATGTCTCTGTGCCAAGGAATGCTAGGGGTGGTTTGCAGGAAATCCCAGTGACAGAGGCTGCCTCCCCAAGGACATGGAAGGTATTTCTCGGACTTCCCCGAACAGGGAACACCTGTGACTGAAGAGAGCTGCGTGGAGTTGTCTCTCCAGCTCCCTCACGCACTGACAATGGTTCCGGAATACTGAGCGTGGGAAGGTTCCACCAACGGTCGGCAGCGCGTGGGTTCTAACGGGATGCCTGAGCTCGTCTCCCCTGAGGGTTTTCCTAATGTGTCTGTGCCAGGGAATGCTAGGGGGGGTTTGCAGGAAATCCCAGTGACAGAGGCTGCCTCCCCAAGGTCAGGGAAGGTATTTCTCGGACTTCCCCGAACAGGGAACACCTGTGACTGAAGAGAGCTGCGTGGAGTTGTCTCTCGAGCTCCCCCACGCACTGACAATTGTTCCGGAATCCTGAGCATAGGGAGGTTCCACCAACGGTCGGCAGCGCGTGGGTTTTAACGGGATGCCTGAGCTCGTCTCCCCTGAGTGTTTTCCTAATGTCTCTGTGCCAGGGAATGCTAGGGGTGGTTTGCAGGAAATCCCAGTGACAGAGGCTGCCTCCCCAAGTTCAGGGAAGGTATTTCTTGGACTTCCCCGAACAGGGAACACCTGTGACTGAAGAGAGCTGCGTGGAGTTGTCTCTCGAGCTCCCCCACGCACTGAAAATTTTTCCGGATTCCTGAGCGTTGGGAGGTTCCACCAACGGTCGGTAGCGCGTGGGTTCTAACGGGATGCCTGAGCTCGTCTCCCCTGAGGGTTTCCCTAATGTCTCTGTGGCAGGGAATGCTAGGGGGGGTTTGCAGGAATTCCCAGTGACAGAGGTTGCGTCCCCAAGGTCAGGGAAGGTATTTCTCAGACTTCCCCGAACAGGGAACACCTGTGACTGAAGAGAGCTGCGTGGAGTTGTCTCTCGAACTCCCCCACGCACTGACAATGGTTCCGGAATCCTGAGCGTGGGGAGGTTCCACCAACGGTGGGCAGCGCGTGGGTTCTAACGGGATGCCTGAGCTCGTCTCCCCTGAGGGTTTCCCTAATGTCTCTGTGCCAGGGAATGCTAGGGGGGGTTTGCAGGAAATCCCAGTGACAGAGGCTGCCTCCCCAAGGTCAGGGAAGTTATTTCTCGGACTTCCCCGAACAGGGAACACCTGAGACTGAAGAGAGCTGCGTGGAGTTGTCTCTCGAGCTCCCCCACGCACTGACAATTGTTCCGGAATCCTGAGCGTGGGGAGGTTCCACCAACGGTCGGCAGCGCGTGGGTTCTAACGGGATGCCTGAGCTCGTCTCCCCTGAGGGTTTTCCTAATGTCTCTGTGCCAGGGAATGCTAGAGGGGGTTTGCAGGAAATCTCAGTGACAGAGGCTGCCTTCCCAAGGTCAGGGAACGTATTTCCCGGATTTCCCCGAACAGGGAACACCTGTGACTGAAGAGAGATGCGTGGAGTTGTCTCTCGAGCTCCCCCACGCACTGACAATGGTTCCGGAATCCTGAGCGTGGGGAGGTTCCACCAACGGTCGTCAGCGCGTGGGTTCAAACGGGATGCCTGAGCTCGTCTCCCCTGAGGGTTTCCCTAATATCTCTGTGCCAGGGAATGCTAGGGGGGGTTTGCAGGAAATCCCAGTTACAGAGGCTGCCTCCCCAAGGTCAGGGAAGGTATTTCTCGGACTTCCCCGAACAGGGAACACCTGTGACTGAAGAGAGCTGCGTGGAGTTGTCTCTCGAGCTCCCCCACGCACTGACAATTGTTCCGGAATCCTGAGCGTGGGGAGGTTCCACCAACGGTCGGCAGCGCGTGGGTTCTAACGGGATGCCTGAGCTTGTCTCCCCTGAGGGTTTCCCTAATGTCTCTGTGCCAGGGAATGCTAGGGGGGGTTTGCAGGAAATCCCAGTGACAGAGGCTGCCTCCCCAAGGTCAGGGAAGGTATTTCTCGGACTTCCCCGAACAGGGAACACCTGTGACTGAAGAGAGTTTCGGGGAGTTGTCTCTCGAGCTCCCCCATGCACTGACAATGGTTCCGGAATCCTGAGCGTGGGGAGGTTCCACCAACGGTCGGCAGCGCGTGGGTTCTAACGGGATGCCTGAGCTCGTCTCCCCTGAGTGTTTTCCTAATGTCTCTGTGCCAGGGAATGCTAGGGGGGTTTGCAGGAAATCCCAGTGAAAGAGGCTGCCTCCCCAAGGTCAGGGAAGGTATTTCTCGGACTTCCCCGAACAGGGAACACCTGTGACTGAAGAGAGCTGCGTGGAGTTGTCTCTCGAGATCCCCCACGCACTGACAATGTTTCCGGAATCCTGAGCGTGGGGAGGTCCAACCAACGGTCGGCAGCGCGTGGGTTCTAACCGGATGCCTGAGCTCGTCTCCCCTGTGGGTTTCCCTAATGTCTCTTTGCCAGGGAATGCTAGGGGGGGTTTGCAGGATATCCCAGGGACAGAGGCTGCCTCCCCAAGGTCAGGGAAGGTATTTCTCGGACTTCCCCGAACAGGGAACACCTGTGACTGAAGAGAGCTGCGTGGAGTTGTCTCTCGAGCTCCCCCACGCACTGACAATGGTTCCGGAATCCTGAGCGTGTGGAGGTTCCACCAAAGGTCGGCAGCGCGTGGGTTCTAACGGGATGCCTGAGCTCGTCTCCCCTGAGTGTTTCCCTAATGTCTCTGTGCCAGGGAATGCTAGGGGTGGTTTGCAGGAAATCCCAGTGACAGAGGCTGCCTCCCCAAGTTCAGGGAAGGTATTTCTCGTACTTCCCCGAACAGGGAACACCTGTGACTGAAGAGAGTTTCGTGGAGTTGTCTCTCGAGCTCCCCCACGCACTGACAATGTTTCCGGAATCATGAGCGTGGGGATGTTCCACCAACGGTCGGCAGCGCGTGGGTTCTAACGGGATGCCTGAGCTCGTCTCCCCTGAGTGTTTTCCTAAAGTCTCTGTGCCAGGGAATGCTAGGGGGAAGTTTGCAGGAAATCCCAGTGACAGAGGCTGCCTCCCCAAGGTCAGAGAAAGTGTTTCTCAGACTTCCCCGAACAGGGAACTTCTGTGACTGAAGAGAGCTCCGTGGAGTTGTCTCTCGAGCTCCCCCACGCTCTGACAATGGTTCCGGAATCCTGATCGTGGGGAGGTTCCACCAACGGTCGGCAGCGCGTGGGTTCTAACGGGATGCCTGAGCTCGTCTCCCCTGAGGGTTTTCCTAATGTCTCTGTGCCAGGGAATGCTAGGGGGGGTTTGCAGGATATCCCAGTGACAGAGGCTGCCTCCCCAAGGTCAGGGAAGGTATTTCTCGGACTTCCCCGAACAGGGAACACCTGTGACTGAAGAGAGCTGCGTGGAGTTGTCTCTCGAGCTACCCACGCACTGACAATAGTTCCGGAACCCTGAGCGTGGGGAAGTTCCACCAACGGTCGGCAGCGCGTGGGTTCTAACGGAAAGCCTAAGCTCGTGTTCCCTTAGGATTTTCCTAATGTCTCTGTGCCAAGGAATGCTAGGGGGGTTAGCAGGATATCCCAGTGACAGAGGCTGCCTCCCCAAGGTCAGGGAAGATATTTCTCGGACTTCCCCGAACAGGGAACACCTGTGACTGAAGAGAGCTGCGTGGAGTTGTCTATCGAGGTCCCCCACGCACTGACAATGGTTCCGGAATCCTGAGCGTGGGGAGGTTCCACCAACGGTCGGCAGCGCGTGGGTTCTAACGGAAAGCATAAGCTCGTCTCCCTTGAGTGTTTTCCTAATATCTCTGTGCCAGGGAATGCTAGGGGTTTTGCAGGATATCCCAGTGACAGAGGCTGCCTCCCCAAGGTCAGGGAAGTTATTTCTCGGACTTCCCGGAACAGGGAACACCTGTGACTGAAGAGAGCTGCGTGGAGTTGTCTGTCGAGCTCCCCCACGCACTGACAATGGTTCCGGAATCCTGAGCGTGGGGAGGTTCCACCAACGGTCGGCAGCGCGTGGGTTCTAATGGAATGCCTAAGCTCGTCTCCCCTGAGGGTTTTCCTAATGTCTCTCTGCCAGGGAATGCTTGGGGGGTTTGCAGGATATCCCAGTGACAGTGGTTGCCTCCCCAAGCTCAGGGAAGATATTTCTCGGACTTCCCCGAACAGGGAACACCTGTGACTGAAGAGAGCTGCGTGGAGTTGTCTCTCGAGCTCCCCCACGTACTGACAATAGTTCCGGAATCCTGAGGTTAGGGAGGTTCCACCAACGGTCGGCAGCGCGTGGGTTCTAACGGAAGCCTAAGCTAGTCTGCCCTGAGGTTTTTCCTAATGTTTCTGTGCATATGAATGCTAGGGGTGTTTGTAGGATATCCCCGTGACAGAGGCTGCCTCCCCAAGGTCAGGGAAGGTACTTCTCGGACTTCACCGAACAGGGAACACCTGTGACTGAAGAGAGATGCGTGGAGTTGTCTCTCGAGCTCCCCCACGCATTGACAATGTTTCCGGAATCCTGAGCGTGGGGAGGTTCCTCCAACGGTCGGCAGCGCGTGGGTTCTAACGGAAAGCCTAAGATCGTCTCCCCTGAGGGTTTTCGTAATGTCTCTGTGCCAGGGAATGCTAGGGGGTTTGCAGGATATCCCAGTGACAGTGGCTGCCTCCCCAAGGTCAGGGAAGGTATCTCTCGGACTTCCCCGAACAGGGAAAACCTGTGACTGAAGAGAGCTGCGTGGAGTTGTCTCTCGAGCTCCCCCATGCACTGACAATGTTTCCGGAATCCTGAGCTTTGGGAGGTTCCACCAACGGTCGGCAGCGCGTGGGTTCTAACGGAAGCCTAAACTAGTCTCCCCTGAGGTTTTTCCTAATATTTCTGTGATTAAGAATGCTAGGGGTGTTTGCAGGATATCCCAGTGACAGAGGCTGCAGCCACAAGGTCAGGGAAGATATTTCTCGGACTTCCCCGAACAGGGAACACCTGTGACTGAAGAGAGCTGCGTGGAGTTGTCTCTCGAGCTCCCCCACTCACTGAAAATCTTTCCGGAATCCTGAGCGTGGGGAGGTTCCAACAATGGTCGGCAGCGCGTGGGTTCTACCGGAAAGCCTAAGCTCGTCTCCCCTGAGGTTTTTCCTAATGTCTCTGTGCCAGGGAATGCTAGGGGGGTTTGCAGGATATCCCAGTGACAGAGGCTTCCTTCCAAGCTTAGGGAAGTTATTTCTCGGACTTCCCCGAACAGGGAACACCTGTGACTGAAGAGAGATGCGTGGAGTTGTCTCTCGAGCTCCCCCACGTACTGACAATAGTTCCGGAATACTGAGGTTAGGGAGGTTCCACCAACGGTCGGCAGCGCGTGGGTTCTAACGGAAAGCCTAAGCTCGTTTCCCCTGAGGGTTTTCCTAATGTCTCTGTGCAAGGGAATGCTAGGGGGGTTTGCAGGATATCCCAGTGACAGAGGATGCCTCCTCAAAGTCAGGGAAGGTATTTCTCGGACTTCCCCGAACAGGGAACACCTGTGACTGAAGAGAGCTGCGTGGAGTTGTCTCTCGTGCTCCCCCATGCACTGACAATGTTTCCGGAATCCTGAGCTTTGGGAGGTTCCACCAACGGTCGGCAGCGCGTGGGTTCTAACGGAAGCCTAAGCTAGTCTCCCCTGAGGTTTTTCCTAATGTTTCTGTGCCTATGAATGCTAGGGGTGTTTGTAGGATATCCCAGTGACAGAGGCTGCCTCCCCAAGGTCAGGGAAGTTACTTCTCGGACTTCACCGAACAGGGAAGACCTGTGACTGAAGAGAGATGCGTGGAGTTGTCTCTCGAGCTCCCCCACGCATTGACAATGTTTCCGGAATCCTGAGCGTGGGGAGGTTCCACCAACGGTCGGCAGCGCGTGGGTTCTAACGGAAAGCCTAAGCTCGTCTCCCCTGAGGGTTTTCGTAATGTCTCTGTGCCAGGGAATGCTAGGGGGGTTGCAGGATATCCCAGTGATAGTGACTGCCTCCCCAAGGTCAGGGAAGGTATCTCTCGGACTTCCCCGAACAGGGAAAACCTGTGACTGAAGAAAGCTGCGTGGAGATATCTCTCGTGCTCCCCCATGCACTGACAATGGTTCCAGAATCCTGAGCGTGGGGAGGTTCCACCAACGGTCGGCAGGGCTTGGGTTCTAACGGAAAGCATAAGCTCGTCTCCCCTGAGGGTTTTCCTAATGTCTCTGTGCCAGTGAATGCTAGGGGGGTTTGCAGGATATCCCAGTGAAAGAGGCTGCCTCCCCAAGGACAGGGAAGGTATTTCTCGGACTTCCCCGAACAGGGAACACCTGTGACTGAAGAGAGCTGCGTGGAGTTGTCTCTCGAGCTCCCCCACGCACTGACAATGGTTCCGGAATCCTGAGCGTGGGGAGGTTCCACCAACGGTCGGCAGCGCGTGGGATCTAACCGGATGCCTGAGCTCGTCTCCCCTGAGGGTTTCCCTAATGTCTCTGTGCCAGGGAATGCTAAGGGGGGTTTGCAGGAAATCCCAGTGACAGAGGTTGCCTCCCCAAGGTCAGGGAAGGTATTTCTCGGACTTCCCCGAACAGGGAACACCTGTGACTGAAGAGAGCTGCGTGGAGTTGTCTCTCGAGCTCCCCCACGCACTGACAATGGTTCCGGAATCCTGAGCGTGGGGAGGTTCCACCAACGGTCGGCAGCGCGTGGGTTCTAACGGGATGCCTGAGCTCGTCTCCCCTGAGGGTTTCCCTAATATCTCTGTGCCAGGGAATGCTCGGGGGGGTTTGCAGTAAATCCCAGTGACAGAGGCTGCCTCCCCAAGGTCAGGGAAGGTATTTCTCGGACTTCCCCGAACAGGGAACACCTGTGACTGAAGAGAGCTGCGTGGAGTTGTCTCTCGAGCTCCCCCACGCACTGACAATGGTTCCGGAATCCTGAGCGTGGGGAGGTTCCACCAACGGTCGGCAGCGCGTGGGTTCTAACGGGATGCCTGAGCTCGTCTCCCCTGAGGGTTTCCCAAATGTCTCTATGCCAGGGAATGCTAGGGGTGGTTTGCAGGAAATCCCAGTGACAGAGGTTGCCTCCCCAAGGTCAGGGAAGGTATTTCTCGGACTTCCCCGAACAGGGAACACCTGTGACTGAAGAGAGTTTCGTGGAGTTGTCTCTCGAGCTCCCCCACGCACTGACAATGGTTCCGGAATCCTGAGCGTGGGGAGGTTCCACCAACGGTCGGCAGCGCGTGGGTTCTAACGGGATGCCTGAGCTCGTCTCCCCTGAGTGTTTTCCTAATGTCTCTGTGCCAGGGAATGCTAGGGGGGTTTGCAGGAAATCCCAGTGACAAAGGCTGCCTCCCCAAGATCAGGGAAGTTATTTCTCGGACTTCCCCGAACAGGGAACACCTGTGACTGAAGAGAGCTGCGTGGAGTTGTCTCTCGAGCTCCCCCACGCACTGAAAATGGTTCCGGAATCCTGAGCGTGGGGAGGTTCCACCAACGGTCGGCAGCGCGTGGGTTCTAACCGGATGCCTGAGCTCGTCTCCCCTGAGTGTTTCCCTAATGTCTCTGTGCCAGGGAATGCTAGGGGGGTTTTGTAGGAAATCCCAGTGACAGAGGCTGCCTCCCCAAGTTCAGGGAAGATATTTCTCGGACTTCCCCGAACAGGGAACACCTTTGACTGAAGAGAGCTGCGTGGTGTTGTCTCTCGAGCTCTCCCACGCACTGACAATGGTTCCGGAATCCTGAGCGTGGGGAGGTTCCACCAACTGTCGGCAGCACGTGGGTTCTAACGGGATGCCTGAGCTCGTCTCCCCTGAGGGTTTCCCTAATGTCTCTGTGCCAGGGAATGCTAGGGGGGGTTTGCAGGAAATCCCAGTTACAGAGGCTGCCTCCCCAAAGTCAGGGAAGGTATTTCTCGGACTTCCCCGAACAGGGAACACCTGTGACTGAAGAGAGCTGCGTGGAGTTGTCTCTCGAGCTCCCCCACGCACTGACAATGGTTCCGGAATCCTGAGCGTGGGGAGGTTCCACCAACGTTCGGCAGCGCGTGGGTTCTATCGGGATGCCTGAGCTCGTCTCCCCTGAGGGTTTCCCTAATGTCTCTGTGCCAGGGAATGCTAGGGGGGGTTTGCAGGAAATCCCAGTGACAGAGGCTGCCTCCCCAAGGTCAGGGAAGGTATTTCTCGGACTTCCCCGAACAGGGAACACCTGTGACTGAAGAGAGCTGCGTGGAGTTGTCTCTAGAGCTCCCCACGCACTGACAATGGTCCGGAATCCTGAGCGTGTGGACGTTCCACCAACGGTCGGCAGCGCGTGGGTTCTAACGGGATGCCTGAGCTCGTCTCCCCTGAGTGTTTCCCTAATGTCTCTGTGCCAGGGAATGCTAGGGGGGTTTTGCAGGAAATCCCAGTGACTGAGGCTTCATCCTCACGATCACGGAAGGTATTTCTCGGACTTCCCCGAACAGGGAACACCTGTGACTGAAGAGAGATGCGTGGAGTTGTCTCTCGAGCTCCCCCACGCACTGACAATGGTTCCGGAATCCTTAGCGTGGGAAGGTTCCACCAACGGTCGGCAGCGCGTGGGTTCTAACGGGATGCCTGAGCTCGTCTCCCCTCAGTGTTTCCCTAATTTCTCTGTGCCAGGGAATGCTAACGTGGGTTTGCAGGAAATCCCACTGACAGAGGCTGCCTCCCCAAAGTCAGGGAAGGTATTTCTCGGACTTCCCCGAACAGGGAAAACCTGTGACTGAAGAGAGCTGCGTGGAGTTTTCTCTCGAGCTCCCCCACGCACTGACAATGGTTCCGGAATCCTGAGCGTGGGGACGTTCCACCAACGATCGGCAGCGCGTGGGTTCTAACGGGATGCCTGATCTCGTCTCCCCTGAGGGTTTTCCTAATATCTCTGTGCCAGGGAATGCTAGGGGGGGTTTGCAGGAAATCCCAGTGACAGAGGCTGCCTCCCCAAGATCAGGGAAGTTATTTCTCGGAATTCCCCGAACAGGGAACACCTGTGACTGAAGAGAGCTTCGTGGAGTTGTCTCTCAAGCTCCCCCACGCACTGATAATGTTTCCGGAATCCTGAGCGTGGGGAGGTTCCACCAACGGTCAGCAGTGCGTGGGTTCTAACGGGATGCCTGAGCTCGTCTCCCCTGAGGGTTTCCCTAATGTCTCTGTGCCAGGGAATGCTAGGGGGGGGGTTGCAGGAAATCCCAGTGACAGAGGCTGCCTCCCCAAGGTCAGGGAAGGTATTTCTCGGACTTCCCCGAACAGGGAACACTTGTGACTGAAGAGAGCTGCGTGGAGTTGTCTCTAGAGCTCCCCCACTCACTGACAATGGTTCCGGAATCCTGAGCGTGTGGACGTTCCGCCAACGGCCGGCAGTGCGTGGGTTCTAACGGGATGCCTGAGCTCGCCTCCCCTGAGGGTTTCCCTAATGTCTCTGTGCCAGGGAATGCTAGGGGGGGTTTGCAGGAAATCCCAGTGACTGAGGCTGCATCCCCAAAGTCAGGGAAGGTATTTCTCGGACTTCCCCGAACAGGGAACACCTGTGACTGAAGAGAGCTGCGTGGAGTTGTCTCTCGAGCTCCCCCACGCACTGACAATTGTTCCGGAATCCTGAGCGTGGGGAGGTTCCACCAACGGTCGGCAGTGCGTGGGTTCTAACGGGATGCCTGAGCTCGTCTCCCCTGAGTGTTTTCCTAATGTCTCTGTGCCAGGGAATGCTAGGGGGGGTTTGCAGGAAATCCCAGTGACAGAGGCTGCCTCCCCAAAGTCAGGGAAAGTGTTTCTCGGACTTCCCCGAACAGGGAAATTCTGTGACTGAAGAGAGCTCCGTGGATTTGTCTCTCGAGCTCCCCCACTCTCTGACAATGGTTCCGGAATCCTGAGCGTGGGGAGGTTCCACCAACGGTCGGCAGCGCGTGGGTTCTAACGGGATGCCTGAGCTCGTCTCCCCTGAGTGTTTTCCTAATATCTCTGTGCCAGGGAATGCTAGGGGGGGTTTGCAGGAAATCCCAGTTACAGAGGCTGCCTCCCCAAGGTAAGGGAAGTTATTTCTCGGACTTCCCCGAACAGGGAACACCTGTGACTGAAGAGAGCTGCGTGGAGTTGTCTCTCGAGCTCCCCCACGCACTGACAATGGTTCCGGAATCCTGAGCGTGGGGAGGTTCCACCAACGGTCGGCAGCGCGTGGGTTCTAACGGGATGCATGAGCTCGCCTCCCCTGAGTGTTTCCCTAATGTCTCTGTGCCAGGAAATGCTATTGGGGTTTGCAGGAAATCCCAGTGACAGAGGCTGCCTCCCCAAGGTCAGGGAATGTATTTCTCGGACTTCCCCGAACAAGGAACACCTGTGACTGAAGAGAGCTGCGTGGAGTTGTCTCTCGATCTCCCCCACGCACTGACAATGTTTCCGGAATCCTGAGCGTGGGGAGGTTCCACCAACGGTCGGCAGCGCGTGGGTTCTAACGGGATGCCTGAGCTCGTCTTCCCTGAGGGTTTTCCTAATATCTCTGTGCCAGGGAATGCTAGGGGGGGTTTGCAGGAAATCCCAGTGACAGAGGCTCCCTCCCCAAGGTCAGGGAAGGTATTTCCCGGACTTCCCCAAACAGGGAACACCTGTGAATGAAGAGAGCTGCGTGGAGTTGTCTCTCGAGCTCCCCCACGCACTGACAATGGTTCTGGAATCCTGAGCGTGGGGAGGTTCCAACAACGGTCGGCAGCGCGTGGGTTCTAACGGGATGCCTGAGCTCGTCTCCCCTGAGGGTTTCCCTAATGTCTCTGTGCCACGGAATGCTAGGGGTTGTTTGCAGAAAATCTCAGTGACAGTGGCTACCTCCCCAAGGTCAGGGAAGGTATTTCTCGGACTTCCCCGAACAGGGAACACCTGTGACTGAAGAGAGCTGCGTGGAGTTGTTTCTCGAGCTCCCCCACGCACTGACAATGGTTCCGGAATCCTGAGCGTGGGGAGGTTCCACCAACGGTCGGCAGCGCGTGGGTTGTAACGGGATGCCTGAGCTCGTCTGCCCTGAGGGTTTCCCTAATGTCTCTGTGCCAGGGAATGCTAGGGGGGGTTTGCAGGAAATCCCAGTGACAGAGGCTGCCTCCCCAAGGTCAGGGAAGGTATTTCTCGGACTTCCCCGAACAGGGAACACCTGTGACTGAAGAGAGCTGCGTGGAGTTGTCTCTCGAGGTCCCCCACGCACTGACAATGTTTCCAGAATCCTGAGCGTGGGGAGGTTCCACCAACGGTCGGCAGCGCGTGGGTTCTAACGGGATGCCTGAGCTCGTCTCTCCTGAGGGTTTCCCTAATATCTCTGTGCCAGGGAGTGCTAGGGTGGGTTTGCAGGAAATCCCAGTTACAGAGGCTGCTTCCCCAAGGTCAGGGAAGGTATTTCTCGGACTTCCCCGAACAGGGAACACCTGTGACTGAAGAGAGCTGCGTGGAGTTGTCTCTCGAGCTCCCCCACGCACTGACAATGGTTCCGGAATCCTGAGCGTGTGGACGTTCCACCAAAGGTCGGCAGCGCGTGGGTTCTAACGGGATGCCTGAGCTCGTCTCCCCTGAGGGTTTCCCTAATGTCTCTGTGCCAGGGAATGCTAGGGGGGGTTTGCAGGAAATCCCAGTGACTTAGGCTGCATCCTCACGATCAGGGAAGGTATTTCTCGGACTTCCCGAACAGGGAACACCTGTGAATGAAGAGAGCTGCGTGGAGTTTTCTCTCGTGCTCCCCCACTCACTGACAATGGTTCCGGAATCCTGAGCGTGGGGAGGTTCCACCAACGGTCGGCAGCGCGTGGGTTCTAACGGGATGCCTGAGCTCGTCTCCCCTGAGTGTTTCCCTAATGTCTCTGTGCCAGGGAATGCTAACGTGGGTTTGCAGGAAATCCCAGTGACAGAGGCTGCCTCCCCAAGGTCAGGGAAGTTATTTCTCGGACTTCCCCAAACAGGGAACACCTGTGACTGAAGAGAGCTGCGTGGAGTTGTCTCTCGAGCTCCCCCACGCACTGACAATGTTTCCGGAATCCTGAGCGTGGGGACGTTCCACCAACGGTCGGCAGCGCGTTGGTTCTAACGGGATGCCTGATCTCGTCTCCCCTGAGGGTTTTCCTAATGTCTCTGTGCCAGGGAATGCTAGGGGTGGTTTGCAGGAAATCCCAGTGACAGAGGCTGCCTCCCCAAGGTCAGGGAAGGTATTTCTCGGACTTCCCCGAACAGGGAACACCTGTGAATGAAGAGAGCTGCGTGGAGTTGTCTCTCGAGCTCCCCCACGCACTGACAATGTTTCCGGAATCCTGAGCGTGGGAAGGTTCCACCAACGGTCGGCAGCGCGTGGGTTCTAACGGGATGCCTGAGCTCGTCTCCCCTGAGGGTTTCCCTAATGTCTTTGTGCCAGGGAATGCAAGGGGGGGTTGCAGGAAATCCCAGTGACAGAGGCTGCCTCCCCAAGTTCAGGGAAGGTATTTCTCGGACTTCCCCGAACAGGGAACACCTGTGACTGAAGAGAGCTGCGTGGAGTTGTCTCTCGAGCTCCCCCACGCACTGACAATGGTTCCGGAATCCTGAGCGTGTGGACGTTCCACCAACGGCCGGCAGCGCGTGGGTTCTAACGGGATGCCTGAGCTCGTCTCCCCTGAGGGTTTCCCTAATGTCTCTGTGCCAGGGAATGCTAGGGGGGGTTTGCAGGAAATCCCAGTGACTGAGGCTGCATCCCCACGATCAGGGAAGGTTTTTCTCGGACTTCCCCGAACAGGGAACACCTGTGACTGAAGAGAGCTGCGTGGAGTTGTCTCTCGAGCTCCCCCACGCACTGACAATGGTTCCGGAATCCTGAGCGTGGGGAGGTTCCACCAACGGTCGGCAGCGCGTGGGTTCTAACGGGATGCCTGAGCTCGTCTCCCCTGAGGGTTTCCCTAATGTCTCTGTGCCAGGGAATGCTAGGGGTGGTTTGCAGGAAATCCCAGTGACAGAGGGTGCCTCCCCAAGGTCAGGGAAGGTATTTCTCGGACTTCCCCGAACAGGGAACACCTGTGACTGAAGAGAGTTTCGTGGAGTTGTCTCTCGAGCTCCCCCACGCACTGACAATGTTTCCGGAATCCTGAGCGTGGGGAGGTTCCACCAACGGTCGGCAGCGCGTGGGTTCTAACGGGATTCCTGAGCTCGTCTCCCCTGAGTTTTTCCCTAATGTGTCTGTGCCAGGAAATGCTGGGGGGGGTTTGCAGGAAATCCCAGTGACAGAGGCTGCCTCCCCAAGGTCAGTGAAAGTGTTTCTCGGACTTCCCCGAACAGGGAACTTCTGTGACTTAAGAGAGCTCCGTGGAGTTGTCTCTCGAGCTCCCCCACGCTCTGACAATGATTCCGGAATCCTGAGCGTGGGGAGGTTCCACCAACGGTCGGCAGCGCGTGGGTTCTAACGGGATGCCTGAGCTCGTCTCCCCTGAGGGTTTCCCTAATGTCTCTGTGCCAGGGAATGCTAGGGGGGGTTTGCAGGAAATCCCAGTGACAGAGGCTGCCTCCCCAAGGTCAGGGAAGTTATATCTCGGACTTCCCCGAACAGGGAACACCTGTGACTGAAGAGAGCTGCGTGGAGTTGTCTCTCGAGCTCCCCCACGCACTGACAATGGTTCCGGAATCCTGAGCGTGGGGTGGTTCCACCAACGGTCGGCAGCGCGTGGGTTCTAACGGGATGCCTGAGCTCGTCTCCCCTGAGGGTTTCCCTAATGTCTCTGTGCCAGGGAATGCTAGGGGTGGTTTGCAGGAAATCCCAGTGACAGAGGCTGCCTCCCCAAGGTCAGGGAAGGTATTTCTCGGACTTCCCCGAACAGGGAACACCTGTGACTGAAGAGAGCTGCGTGGAGTTGTCTCTCGAGCTCCCCCACGCACTGACAATGGTTCCGGAATCCTGAGCGTGGGGAGGTTCCACCAACGGTCGGCAGCGCGTGGGTTCTAACGGGATGCCTGAGCTCGTCTCCCCTGAGGGTTTCCCTAATGTCTCTGTGCCAGGGAATGCTAGGGGGGGTTTGCAGGAAATCCCAGTTACAGAGGCTGCCTCCCCAAGGTCAGGGAAGGTATTTCTCGGACTTCCCCGAACAGGGAACACCTGTGACTGAAGAGAGCTGCGTGGAGTTTTCTCTCGAGCTCCCCCACGCACTGACAATGGTTCCGGAATCCTGAGCGTGGGGAGGTTCCACCAACGTTCGGCAGCGCGTGGGTTCTATCGGGATGCCTGAGCTCGTCTCCCCTGAGGGTTTCCCTAATGTCTCTGTGCCAGGGAATGCTAGGGGGGGTTTGCAGGAAATCCCAGTGACAGAGGCTGCCTCCCCAAGGTCAGGGAAGGTTTTTCTCGGACTTCCCCGACCAGGGAACACCTGTGACTGAAGAGAGCTGCGTGGAGTTGTCTCTCGGCTTCCCCTACGCACTGACAATGGTTCCGGAATCCTGAGCGTGGAGAGGTTCCACCAACGGTCGGCAGCGCGTGGGTTCTAACGGGATGCCTGAGCTCGTCTCCCCTGAGGGTTTCCCTAATGTCTCTGTGCCAGGGAATGCTAGGCGGGGTTTGCAGGAAATCCCAGTGACAGAGGCTGCCTCCCCAAGGTCAGGGAAGGTATTTCTCGGACTTCCCCGAACAGGGAACACCTGTGACTGAAGAGAGCTGCGTGGAGTTGTCTCTCGAGCTCCCCCACGCACTGACAATGTTTCCGGAATCCTGAGCGTGGGGAGGTTCCACCAACGGTCGGCAGCGCGTGGGATCTAACGGGATGCCTGAGCTCGTCTCCCCTGAGGGTTTCCCTAATGTCTCTGTGCCAGGGAATGCTAGGGGGGGTTTGCAGGAAATCCCAGTGACAGAGGCTGCCTCCCCAAGGTCAGGGAAGTTATTTCTCGGACTTCCCCGAACAGGGAACACCTGTGACTGAAGAGAGCTGCGTGGAGTTGTCTCTAGAGCTCCCCACGCACTGACAATGGTCCGGAATCCTGAGCGTGTGGACGTTCCACCAACGGTCGGCAGCGTGTGGGTTCTAACGGGATGCCTGAGCTCGTCTCCCCTGAGTGTTTCCCTAATGTCTCTGTGCCAGGGAATGCTAGGGGGGTTTTGCAGGAAATCCCAGTGACTGAGGCTGCATCCTCACGATCACGGAAGGTATTTCTCGGACTTCCCCGAACAGGGAACACCTGTGACTGAAGAGAGCTGCGTGGAGTTGTCTCTAGAGCTCCCCACGCACTGACAATGGTCCGGAATCCTGAGCGTGTGGACGTTCCACCAACGGTCGGCAGCGCGTGGGTTCTAACGGGATGCCTGAGCTCGTTTCCCCTGAGTGTTTCCCTAATGTCTCTGTGCCAGGGAATGCTAGGGGGGTTTTGCAGGAAATCCCAGTGACTGAGGCTGCATCCTCACGATCACGGAAGGTATTTCTCGGACTTCCCCGAACAGGGAACACCTGTGACTGAAGAGAGCTGCGTGGAGTTGTCTCTCGAGCTCCCCCACGCACTGACAATGGTTCCGGAATCCTGAGCGTGGGGACGTTCCACCAACGGTCGGCAGCGCGTGGGTTGTAACGGGATGACTGAGCTCGCCTCCCCTGAGTGTTTCCCTAATGTCTCTGTGCCAGGGAATGCTAGGGGGGTTTGCAGGAAATCCCAGTGACAGAGGCTGCCTCCCCAAGGTCAGGGAAAGTATTTCTCGGACTTCCCCGAACAAGGAACACCTGTGACTGAAGAGAGCTGCGTGGAGTTGTCTCTCGATCTCCCCCACGCACTGACAATGTTTCCGGAATCCTGAGCGTGGGGAGGTTCCACCAACGGTCGGCAGCGTGTGGGTTCTAACGGGATGCCTGAGCTCGTCTTCCCTGAGGGTTTTCCTAATGTCTCTGTGCCAGGGAATGCTAGGGGGGGTTTGCAGGAAATCCCAGTGACAGAGGCTCCCTCCCCAAGGTCAGGGAAGGTATTTCCCGGACTTCCCCAAACAGGGAACACCTGTGAATGAAGAGAGCTGCGTGGAGTTGTCTCTCGAGCTCCCCCACGCACTGACAATGGTTCTGGAATCCTGAGCGTGGGGAGGTTCCAACAACGGTCGGCAGCGCGTGGGTTCTAACGGGATGCCTGAGCTCGTCTCCCCTGAGGGTTTCCCTAATGTCTCTGTGCCAGGGAGTGCTAGGGGGGGTTTGCAGGAAATCCCAGTGACACAGGCTGCCTCCCCAAGGTCAGGGAAGGTATTTCTCGGACTTCCCCAAACAGGGAACACCTGTGACTGAAGAGAGCTGCGTGGAGTTGTCTCTCGAGCTCCCCCACGCACTGACAATGGTTCCGGAATCCTGAGCGTGGGGAGGTTCCACCAACGGTCGGCAGCGCGTGGGTTCTAACGGGATGCCTGAGCTCGTCTCCCCTGAGTGTTTCCCTAATGTCTCTGTGCCAGGGAATGCTAGGGGGGGTTTGCAGGAAATCCCAGTGACAGTGGCTGCCTACCCAAGGTCAGGGAAGGTATTTCTCGGACTTCCCCGAACAGGGAACACTTGTGACTGAAGCGAGCTCCGTGGAGTTGTCTCTCGAGCTCCCCCACGCACTGACAATGGTTCTGGAATCCTGAGCGTGGGGAGGTTCCACCAACGGTCGGCAGCGCGTGGGTTCTAACCGGATGCCTGAGCTCGTCTCCCCTGAGTGTTTCCCTAATGTCTCTGTGCCAGGGAATGCTAGGGGGGGTTTGCAGGAAATCCCAGTGACTGAGGCTGCATCCCCACGATCAGGGAAGGTATTTCTCGGACTTCCCCGAACAGGGAACACCTGTGACTGAAGAGAGCTGCTTGGAGTTGTCTCTCGAGCTCCCCCACGCACTGACAATGGTTCCGGAATCCTGGGCGTGGGGAGGTTCCACCAACGGTCGGCAGCGCGTGGGTTCTAACGGGATGCCTGAGCTCGTCTCCCCTGAGTGTTTCCCTAATGTCTCTGTGCCAGGGAATTCAAGGGGGGGTTTTCAGGAAATCCCAGTGACAGAGGCTGCCTCCCCAAGGTCAGGGAAAGTATTTCTCGGACTTCCCCGAACAGGGAACACCTGTGACTGAAGAGAGCTGAGTGGAATTGTCTCTCGAGCTCCCTCACGCACTGACAATGGTTCCGGAATCCTGAGCGTGGGGAGGAACCACCAACGGTCGGCAGCGCGTGGGTTCTAACGGGATGCCTGAGCTCGTCTCCCCTGAGGGTTTCCCTAATGTCTCTGTGCCAGGGAATGCTAGGGGTGGTTTGCAGGAAATCCCAGTGACAGAGGGTGCCTCCCCAAGGTCAGGGAAGGTATTTCTCGGACTTCCCCGAACAGGGAACACCTGTGACTGAAGAGAGTTTCGTGGAGTTGTCTCTCGAGCTCCCCCACGCACTGACAATGTTTCCGGAATTCTGAGCGTGGGGAGGTTCCACCAACGGTCGGCAGCGCGTGGGTTCTAACGGGATGCCTGAGCTCGTCTCCCCTGAGTGTTTTCCTAATGTCTCTGTGCCAGGGAATGCTAGGGGGGGTTTGCAGGAAATCCCAGTGACAGAGGCTGCCTCCCCAAGGTCAAGGAAAGTGTTTCTCGGACTTCCCCGTACAGGGAACTTCTGTGACTTAAGAGAGCTTCGTGGAGTTGTCTCTCGAGCTTCCCCACGCTCTGACAATGGTTCCGGAATCCTGAGCGTGGGGAGGTTCCACCAACGGTCGGCAGCGCGTGGGTTCTAACGGGATGCCTGAGCTCGTCTCCCCTGAGTGTTTTCCTAATATCTCTGTGCCAGGGAATGCTAGGGGGGGTTTGTAGGAAATCCCAGTTACAGAGGCTGCCTCCCCAAGGTCAGGGAAGGTATTTCTCGGACTTCCCCGAACAGGGAACACCTGTGACTGAAGAGAGCTGCGTGGAGTTGTCTCTCGAGCTCCCCCACGCACTGACAATGGTTCCGGAATCCTGAGCGTGGGGAGGTTCCACCAACGTTCGGCAGCGCGTGGGTTCTAACGGGATGCCTGAGCTCGTCTCCCCTGAGAGTTTTCCTAATGTCTCTGTGCCAGGGAATGCTAGGGGGGGTTTGCAGGAAATCCCAGTGACAGAGGCTGCCTCCCCAAAGTCAGGGAAAGTATTTCTCGGACTTTTCCGAACACGGAACACCTGTGATTGAAGAGAGCTGTGTGGAGTTGTCTCTCGAGCTCCCCCACGCACTGACAATGTTTCCGGAATCCTGAGCGTGGGGAGGTTCCACCAACGGTCGGCAGCGCGTGGGTTCTAACGGGATGCCTGAGCTCGTCTCCCCTGAGGGGTTCCCTAATGTCTCTGTGCCAGGGAATGCTAGGGGCGGTTTGCAGGAAATCCCAGTGACAGAGGCTGCCTCCCCAAGGTCAGGGAAGGTATTTCTCGGACTTCCCCGAACAGGGAACACCTGTGAATGAAGAGAGCTGCGTGGAGTTGTCTCTCGAGCTCCCCCACGCACTGACAATGGTTCCGGAATCCTGAGCGTGGGGAGGTTCCACCAACGGGCGGCAGCGCGTGGGTTCTAACGGGATGCCTGAGCTCGTCTCCCCTGAGGGTTTTCCTAATGCCTCTGTGCCAGGGAATGCTAGGGGGGGTTTGCAGGAAATCCCAGTGACAGAGGCTGCCTCGCCAAGGTCAGGGAAGTATTTCTCGGCCTTCCCTGAACATGGCACACCTGTGACTGAAGAGAGCTGCTTGGAGTTGTCTCTCGAGCTCCCCCACGCACTGACAATGGTTCCGAAATCCTGAGCGTGGGGAGGTTCCACCAACGGTCGGCAGCGCGTGGGTTCTAACGGGATTCCTGAGCTCGTCTCCCTTAAGAGTTTCCCTAATGTCTCTGTGCCAGGGAATGCTAGGGGTTTTGTAGGAAATACCAGTGACAGAGGCTGCCTCCCCAAGTTCAGGGAAGTTTTTTCTCGGACTTCCCCGAACAGGGAACACCTGTGACTGTGGAGAGCTGCGTGGAGTGGTCTCTCGAGCTCCCCCACGCACTGACAATGGTTCCGGAATCCTGAGCGTGGGGAGGTTCCAACAACGGTCGGCAGCGCGTGGGTTCTAACGGGATGCCTGAGCTCGTCTCCCCTGAGGGTTTCCCTAATGTCTCTGTGCCAGGGAATGCTAGGGGGTTTTGCAGGAAATCCCAGTGACAGAGGCTGCCTCCCCAAGGTCAGGGAAGGTGTTTCTCGGACTTCCCCGAACAGGGAACACCTGTGACTGAAGAGAGCTGCGTGGAGTTGTCTCTCGAGCTCCCCCACGCACTGACAATGGTTCCGGAATCCTGAGCGAGGGGAGGTTCCACCAACGGTCGGCAGCGCGTGGGTTCTAACAGGATGCCTGATCTCGTCTCCCCTGAGGGTTTCCCTAATATCTCTGTGCCAGGGAATGCTAGGGGGGGTTTGCAGGAAATCCCAGTGATAGGGGCTGCATCCCCAAGGACAGGGAAGGTATTTCTCGGACTTCCCCGAACAGGGAACACCTGTTAATGAAGAGAGCTGCGTGGACTTGTCTCTCGAACTTCCCCAAGCACTGACAATGGTTCCCGAATTCTGAGCGTGGGGAGGTTCCACCAACGGTCGGCAGCGCGTGTGTTCTAACGGGATGACTGAGCTCGTCTCCCCTGAGTGTTTTCCTAATATCTCTGTGCCAGGGAATGCTAGGGGGGGCTTGCAGGAAATCCCAGTGACAGAGGCTGCCTCCCCAAGGTCAGGGAATGTATTTCTCGGACTTCCCCGATCAGGGACACCTGTGACTGAAGAGAGCTTCGTGGAGTTGTCTCTCGAGCTCCCCCACGCACTGACAATGGTTCCGGAATCCTGAGCGTGTGGAGATTCCACCAACGGTCGGCAGCGCGTGGGTTATAACGGGATGCCTGAGCTCGTCTCCCCTGAGGGTTTCCCTAAAGTCTCTGTGCCAGGGAATGCTAGGGGGGGTTTGCAGGAAATCCCAGTGACAGAGGCTGCTTCCCCAAGGTCAGGGAAGGTATTTCTCGGACTTCCCCGAACAGGGAACACCTGTGACTGAAGAGAGCTGCGTGGAATTTTCTCTCGAACTCCCCCACGCACTGTCAATGTTTCCGGAATCCTGAGCGTGGGGAGGTTCCACCAACGGTCGGCAGCGCGTGGGTTCTAACGGAATGACTGAGCTCGTCTCCCCTGAGGGTTTTCCTAATGTCTCTGTGCCAGGGAATGCTAGGAGGGGTTTGCAGGAAATCCCAGTGACAGAGGCTGCCTCCACAAAGTCAGGGAAGGTATTTCTCGGACTTCCCCGAACAGGGAACACCTGTGACTGAAGAGAGCTGCGTGGAGTTGACTCTCGAGCTCCCCCACGCACTGACAATGGTTCCGGAATCCTGAGCGTGGGGAGGTTCCACCAACGGTCGGCAGCGCGTGGGTTCTAACGGGATGCCTGAGCTCGTCTCCCCTGAGGGTTTCCCTAATGTCTCTGTGCCAGGGAATGCTAGGGGGGGTTTGCAGGAAATCCCAGTGACAGAGGCTGCCTCCCCAAGGTCAGGGAAGGTATTTCTCGGACTTCCCCGTACAGGGAACACCTGTGACTGAAGAGAGCTGCGTGGAGTTGCCTCTCGAGCTCCCCAACGCACTGACAATGGTTCCGGAACCCTGAGCTTGGGGAGGTTCCACCAACGGTCGGCAGCGCGTGGGTTCTAACGGGATGCCTGAGCTCGTCTCCCCTGAGGGTTTCCCGAATATCTCTGTGCCAGGGAATGCTAGGGGGGGTTTGCAGGAAATCCCAGTGACAGAGTCTGCCTCCCCAAGGTCAGGGAAGGTATTTCCAGGACTTCCCCGAACAGGGAACACCTGTGACTGAAGAGAGCTGCGTGGAGTTGTCTCTCGAGCTCCCCCACGCACTGACAATGGTTCCGGAATCCTGAGCGTGGGGAGGTTCCACCAACGGTCGGCAGCGCGTGGGTTCTAACGGGATGCCTGAGCTCGTCTCCCCTGAGTGTTTCCCTAATGTCCCTGTGCCAGGGAATGCTGGGGGGGGTTTGCAGGAAATCCCAGTGATAGAGGCTGCCTCCCCAAGGTCAGGGAAGGTATTTCTCGGACTTCCCCGAACAGGGAACACCTGTGAGTGAAGAGAGCTGCGTGGAGTTGTCTCTCGAGCTCCCCCACGCACTGACAATGGTTCCGGAATCCTGAGCGTGGGGAGGTTCCACCAACGGTCGGCAGCGCGTGGGTTCTAACGGGATGCCTGAGCTCGTCTCCCCTGAGGGTTTTCCTAATGTCTCTGTGCCAGGGAATGCTGGGGGGGGTTTGCAGGAAATCCCAGTGATAGGGGCTGCATCCCCAAGGTCAGGGAAGGTATTTCTCGGACTTCCCCGAACAGGGAACACCTGTTAATGAAGAGAGCTGCGTGGACTTGTCTCTCGAACTTCCCCAAGCACTGACAATGGTTCCCGAATTCTGAGCGTGGGGAGGTTCCACCAACGGTCGGCAGCGCGTGGGTTCTAACGGGATGACTGAGCTCGTCTCCCCTGAGGGTTTTCCTAATATCTCTGTGCCAGGGAACGCTAGGGGGGGCTTGCAGGAAATCCCAGTGACAGAGGCTGCCTCCCCAAGGTCAGGGAATGTATTTCTCGGACTTCCCCGATCAGGGACACCTGTGACTGAAGAGAGCTTCGTGGAGTTGTCTCTCGAGCTCCCCCACGCACTGACAATGGTTCCGGAATCCTGAGCGTGTGGAGGTTCCACCAACGGTCGGCAGCGCGTGGGTTATAACGGGATGCCTGAGCTCGTCTCCCCTGAGGGTTTCCCTAAAGTCTCTGTGCCAGGGAATGCTAGGGGGGGTTTGCAGGAAATCCCAGTGACAGAGGCTGCCTCCCCAAGGTCAGGGAAGGTATTTCTCGGACTTCCCCGAACAGGGAACACCTGTGACTGAAGAGAGCTGCGTGGAATTTTCTCTCGAACTCCCCCACGCACTGTCAATGTTTCCGGAATCCTGAGCGTGGGGAGGTTCCACCAACGGTCGGCAGCGCGTGGGTTCTAACGGAATGACTGAGCTCGTCTCCCCTGAGGGTTTTCCTAATGTCTCTGTGCCAGGGAATGCTAGGAGGGGTTTGCAGGAAATCCCAGTGACAGAGGCTGCCTCCACAAAGTCAGGGAAGGTATTTCTCGGACTTCCCCGAACAGGGAACACCTGTGACTGAAGAGAGCTGAGTGGAGTTGTCTCTCGAGCTCCCCCACGCACTGACAATGGTTCCGGAATCCTGAGCGTGGGGAGGTTCCACCAACGGTCGGCAGCGCGTGGGTTCTAACGGGATGCCTGAGCTCGTCTCCCCTGAGGGTTTCCCTAATGTCTCTGTGCCAGGGAATGCTAGGGGGGGTTTGCAGGAAATCCCAGTGACAGAGGCTGCCTCCCCAAGGTCAGGGAAGGTATTTCTCGGACTTCCCCGTACAGGGAACACCTGTGACTGAAGAGAGCTGCGTGGAGTTGCCTCTCGAGCTCCCCAACGCACTGACAATGGTTCCGGAACCCTGAGCTTGGGGAGGTTCCACCAACGGTCGGCAGCGCGTGGGTTCTAACGGGATGCCTGAGCTCGTCTCCCCTGAGGGTTTCCCGAATATCTCTGTGCCAGGGAATGCTAGGGGGGGTTTGCAGGATATCCCAGTGACAGAGTCTGCCTCCCCAAGGTCAGGGAAGGTATTTCCAGGACTTCCCCGAACAGGGAACACCTGTGACTGAAGAGAGCTGCGTGGAGTTGTCTCTCGAGCTCCCCCACGCACTGACAATGGTTCCGGAATCCTGAGCGTGGGGAGGCTCCACCAACGGTCGGCAGCGTGTGGGTTCTAACGGGATGCATGAGCTCGTCTCCCCTGAGGGTTTCCCTAATGTCTCTGGGCAAGGGAATGCTAGGGGGGGTTTGCAGGAAATCCCAGTGACAGAGGCTGCCTCCCCAAGGTCAGGGAAGGTATTTCTCGGACTTACCCGAACAGGGAACACCTGTGAATGAAGAGAGCTGCGTGGAGTTGTCTCTCGAGCTCCCCCACGCACTGACAATGGTTCCGGAATCCTGAGCGTGGGGAGGTTCCACCAACGGTCGGCAGCGCGTGGGTTCTAACGGGATGCCTGAGCTCGTCTCCCCTGAGTGTTTCCCTAATGTCCCTGTGCCAGGGAATGCTGGGGGGGGTTTGCAGGAAATCCCAGTGATAGAGGCTGCCTCCCCAAGGTCAGGGAAGGTATTTCTCGGACTTCCCCGAACAGGGAACACCTGTGAGTGAAGAGAGCTGCGTGGAGTTGTCTCTCGAGCTCCCCCACGCACTGACAATGTTTCCGGAATCCTGAGCGTGGGGAGGTTCCACCAACGGTCGGCAGCGCGTGGGTTCTAACGGGATGCCTGAGCTCGTCTCCCCTGAGTGTTTTCCTAATGTCTCTGTGCCAGGGAATGCTAGGGGGGGTTTGCAGGAAATCCCAGTGACAGAGGCTGCCTCCCAAAGGTCACGGAAGGTATTTCTCGGACTTCCCCGAACAGGGAACACCTGTGACTGAAGAGAGCTGCGTGGAGTTGTCTCTCGAGCTCCCCCACGCACTGACAATGGTTCCGGAATCCTGAGCGTGGGGAGGTTCCACCAACGGTCGGCAGCGCGTGGGTTCTAACGGGATGCCTGAGCTCGTCTCCCCTGAGGGTTTTCCTAATGTCTCTGTGCCAGGGAATGCTAGGGGGGGTTTGCAGGAAATCCCAGTGACAGAGGCTGCCTCCCCAAGGTCAGGGAATGTATTTCCCGGACTTCCCCGAACAGGGAACACCTGTGACTGAAGAGAGCTGCGTGGAGTTGTCTCTCGAGCTCCCCCACGCACTGACAATGGTTCCGGAATCCTGAGCGTGGGGAGGTTCCACCAACGGTTGGCAGCGCCTGGGTTCTAACGGGATGCATGAGCTCGTCTCCCCTGAGGGTTTCCCTAATGTCTCTGTGCCAGGGAATGCTAGGGGGGGTTTGCAGGAAATCCCAGTGACAGAGGCTGCCTCCCCAAGGTCAGGGAAATTATTTCTCGGTCTTCCCCGAACAGGGAACACCTGTGACTGAAGAGAGCTGCGTGGAGTTGTCTCTCGAGTTCTCCCACGCACTGACAATGGTTCCGGAATCCTGAGCGTGGGGACGTTCCACCATCGGTCGGCAGCGCGTGGGTTCTAACGAGATGCCTGAGCTCGTCTCCCCTGAGGGTTTCCCTAAAGTCTCTGTGCCAGGGAATGCTAGGGGGGGTTTGCAGGAAATCCCAGTGACAGAGGCTGCCTCCCCAATGTCAGGGAAGGTATTTCTCGGACTTCCCCGAACAGGGAACTCCTGTGACTGAAGAGAGCTGCGTGGAGTTGTCTCTCGAGCTCCCCCACGCAGTGACAATGGTTCCGGAATCCTGAGCGTGGGGAGTTTCCACCAACGGTCGGCAGCGCGTGGGTTCTAACGGGATGCCTGAGCTCGTCTCCCCTGAGGGTTTCCCTAATTTCTCTGTGCCAGGGAATGCTAGGGGGGTTTTGCAGGATATCCCATTGACAGAGGCTGCCTCCCCAAGGTCAGGGAAGGTATTTCTCGGACTTCCCCGAACAGGGAACACCTGTGACTGAAGTGAGATGCGTGGAGTTGTCTCTCGAGCTCCCCCACGCACTGACAATATTTCCGGAATACTGAGCGTGGGGAGGTTCCACCAACTGTCGTCAGCCTAGGGTTCTAACGGGATGCCTGAGCTCGTCTCCCCTGAGGGTTTCCCTAATGTCTCTGTGCCAGGGAATGCTATTGGGGGTTTGCAGGAAATCCCAGTGACAGAGGCTGCCTCCCCAAGGTCAGGGAAGGTATTTCCCGGACTTCCCCGAACAGGGAACACCTGTGACTGTAGAGAGCTGCGTGGAGTTGTCTCTCGAGCTCCCCAACGCACTGACAATGTTTCCGGAATCCTGAGCGTGGGGAGGTTCCACCAACGGTCGGCAGCGCGTGGGTCCTAACGGGATGCCTGAGCTCGTCTCCCCTGAGGGTTTCCCTAATGTCTCTCTGTCAGGGAATGCTAGGGGGGGTTTGCAGGAAATCCCAGTGACAGAGGCTGCCTCCCCAAGGTCAGGGAAGGTATTTCTCGGACTTCCCCGAACAGGGAACACCTGTGACTGAAGAGAGCTGCGTGGAGTTGTCTCTCGAGCTCCCCCACGCACTGACAATGGTTCCGGAATCCTGAGCGTGGGGAGGTTCCACCAACGGTCGGCAGCGCGTGGGTTCTAACGGGATGCCTGAGCTCGTCTCCCCTGAGGGTTTCCCTAATGTCTCTGTGCCAGGGAATGCTAGGGGGGGTTTGCAGGAAATCCCAGTGACAGAGGCTGCCACCCCAATGTCAGGGAAGGTATTTCTCGGACTTCCCCGAACAGGGAACACCTGTGACTGAAGAGAGCTGCGTGGAGTTGTCTCTCGAGCTCCCCCACGCACTGACAATGGTTCCGGAATCCTGAGCGTGGGGAGGTTCCACCAACGGTCGGCAGCGCGTGGGTTCTAACTGGATGCCTGAGCTCGTCTCCCCTGAGGGTTTTCCTAATGTCTCTGTGCCAGGGAATGCTAGCGCGGGTTTGCAGGAAATCCCAGTGAAAGAGGCTGCCTCCCAAAGGTCAGGGAAGCTATTTCCCGGACTTCCCCGAACAGGGAACACCGGTGACTGAAGAGAGCTGCGTGGAGTTGTCTCTCGAGCTCCCCCACGCACTGACAATGGTTCCGGAATCCTTAGCGTGAGGAGGTTCCACCAACGGTCGGCAGCGCGTGGGTTCTAACGGGATGCCTGAGCTCGTCTCCCCTGAGTGTTTCCCTAATGTCTCTGTGCCAGGGAATGCTGGGGGGGGTTTGTAGGAAATCCCAGTGACAGAGGCTGCTTCCCCAAGGTCAGGGAAGGTATTTCTCGGACTTCCCCGAACAGGGAACACCTGTGACTGAAGAGAGCTGCGTGGAGTTGTCTCTCGTGCTCCCCCACGCACTGACAATGTTTCCGGAATCCTGAGCGTGGGGAGGTTCCACCAACTGTCGTCAGCCTAGGGTTCTAACGGAATGCCTTAGCTCGTCTCCCCTGAGGGTTTCCCTAATGTCTCTCTGCCAGGGAATGCTAGGGGGGGTTTGCAGGAAATCCCAGTGACAGAGGCTGCCTCCCAAATGTCAGGGAAGGTATTTCTCGGACTTCCCCGAACAGGGAACACCTGTGACAGAAGAGAGCTGCTTGGAGTTGTCTCTCGAGCTCCCCCACGCACTGACAATGGTTCCGGAATCCTGAGCGTGGGGAAGTTCCACCAACGGTCGGCAGCGCGTGGGTTCTAACGGGATGCCTGAGCTCGTCTCCCCTGAGGGTTTCCCTAATGTCTCTGTGCCAGGGAATGCTAGGGGGGGTTTGCAGGAAATCCCAGTGACAGAGGCTGCCTCCCGAAGGTCACGGAAGGTATTTTTCGGACTTCCCCGAACAGGGAACACCTGTGACTGAAGAGAGCTGCGTGGAGTTGTCTCTCGAGCTCCCCCACGCACTGACAATTGTTCCGGAATCTTGAGCGTGGGGAGGTTCCACCAACGGTCGGCAGCGCCTGGGTTCTAACGGGATGCATGAGCTCGTCTCCCCTGAGTGTTTCCCTAATGTCTTTGGGCCAGGGAATGCTAGGGGGGGTTTGCAAGAAATCCCAGTGACAGAGGCTGCCTCCCCAAGGTCAGTGAAGGTATTTCTCGGACTTCCCCGAACAGGGAACACCTGTGACTGAAGAGAGCTGCGTGGAGTTTTCTCTCGAGTTCTCCCACGTACTGACAATGGTTCCGGAATCCTGAGCGTGGGGACGTTCCACCATCGGTCGGCAGCGCGTGGGTTCTAACGAGATGCCTGAGCTCGTCTCCCCTGAGGGTTTCCCTAATGTCTCTGTGCCAGGGAATGCTAGGGGGGGTTTGCAGGGTATCCCAGTCACAGAGGCTGCCTCCCCAAGGTCAGGGAAGGTATTTCTCGGACTTCCCCGAACAGGGAACACCTGTGACTGAAGAGAGATGCGTGGAGTTGTCTCTCGAGCTCCCCCACGCACTGACAATTGTTCCGGAATCCTGAGCGTGGGGAGGTTCCACCAACGGTCGGCAGCGCGTGGGTTCTAACGGGATGCCTGAGCTCGTCTCCCCTGAGGGTTTTCCTAATGTCTCTGTGCCAGGGAATGCTAGGGGTGCTTTGCAGGAAATCCCAGTGACAGAGGCTGCCTCCCCAAGGTCAGGGAAGGTTTTTCTCGGACTTCCCCCAAAAGGGAACACCTGTGACTGAAGAGAGCTACGTGCAGTTGTCTCTCGAGCTCCCCCACGCACTGACAATGGTTCCGGAATCCTGAGCGTGGGGAGGTTCCACCAACGGTCGGCAGCGCGTGGGTTCTAACGTGATGCCTGAGCTCGTCTCCCCTGAGGGTTTTCCTAATGTCTCTGTGCCAGGGAATGCTAGGGGTGGTTTGCAGGAAATCCCAGTGACAGAGGCTGCCTCCCCAAAGTCATGGAAGGTAATTCTCGGACTTCCCCGAACAGGGAACACCTGTGACTGAAGAGAGCTGCGTGGAGTTGTCTCTCCAGCTCCCTCACGCACTGACAATGGTTCCGGAATACTGAGCGTGGGGAGGTTCCACCAACGGTCGGCAGTGCGTGGTTTCAAACGGGATGCCTGATCTCGTCTCCCCTGAGGGTTTTCCAATGTCTCTGTGCCAGGGAATGTTAAGGGGGTTTGCAGGAAATCCCAGTGACAGAGGCTGAATCCCCAAATTCAGGGAATTTATTTCTCGGAATTCCCGAAACGGGGAACACCATTGAATGAAGAGAGCTGCGTGGAGTTGTCTCTCGAGCTCCCCCACTCACTGACAATGGTTCCGGAATCCTGAGCGAGGGGAGGTTCCACCTACGGTCGGCAGCGCGTGGGTTCTAATGGGATGCCTGAGCTCGCTTCCCCTGAGGGTTTTCCTAATGTCTCTGTGCCAGGGAATGCTAGGGGGGGTTTGCAGGAAATCCCAGTGACAGAGGCTGCCTCCCCAAGTTCAGGGAAGTTATTTCTTGGACTTCCCCGAACAGGGAACACCTGTGACTGAAGAGAGCTGCGTGTAGTTGTCTCTCGAGCTCCCCCACGCACTGACAATGGTTCCGGAATCCTGAGTGTGGGGAGGTTCCACCAACGGTCGGCAGCGCGTGGGTTCTAACGGGATGCCTGAGCTCGTCTCCCCTGAGGGTTTTCCTAATGTCTCTGTTCCAGGGAATGCTAGGGGGGGTTTGCAGGCTATCCCAGTCACAGAGGCTGCCACCCCAAGGTCAGGGAAGGTATTTCTCGGACTTCCCCGAACAGGGAACACCTGTGACTGAAGAGAGCTGCGTGGAGTTGTCTCTCGAGCTCCCCCACGCACTGACAATGGTTCCGGAATCCTGAGCGTGGGGAGGTTCCACCAACGGTCGGCAGCGCGTGGGTTCGAACGGGATGCCTGAGCTCGTCTCCCCTGAGGGTTTTCCTAATGTCTCTGTGCCAGGGAATGCTAGGGGTGGTTTGCAGGAAATCCCAGTGACAGAGGCTGCCTCCCCAAGGTCAGGGAAGGTTTTTCTCGGACTTCCCCCAAAAGGGAACACCTGTGACTGAAGAGAGCTACGTGGCGTTGTCTCTCGAGCTCCCCCACGCACTGACAATGGTTCCGGAATCCTGAGCGTGGGGAGGTTCCACCAACGGTCGGCAGCGCGTGGGTTCTAACGGGATGCCTGAGCTCGTCTCCCCTGAGGGTTTTCCTAATGTCTCTGTGCCAGGGAATGCTAGGGGTGGTTTGCAGGAAATCCCAGTGACAGAGGCTGCCTCCCCAAGTTCAGGGAAGGTATTTCTCGGACTTCCCCGAACAGGGAACACCTGTGACTGAAGAGAGCTGCGTGGAGTTGTCTCTCGAGCTCCCCCACGCACTGACAATGGTTCCGGAATCCTGAGCGTGGGGAGGTTCCACCAACGGTCGGCAGCGCGTGGGTTGTAACCGGATGCCTGAGCTCGTCTCCCCTGAAGGTTTCCCTAATGTCTCTGTGCCAGGGAATGCTAGGGGGGGTTTGCAGGAAATCCCAGTGACAGAGGCTGCCTCCCCATGGTCAGGGAAGGTATTTCCCGGACTTCCCCGAACAGGGAACACCTGCGACTGAAGAGAGCTGCGTGGAGTTGTCTCTCGAGTAACCCATGCACTGCCAATGGTTCCGGAATCCTGAGCGAGGGGAGGTTCCACCAACGTTCGGCAGCGCGTGGGTTCTAACGGGATGCCTGAGCTCGTCTCCCCTGAGGATTTTCCTAATGTCTCTGTGCCAGGGAATGCTAGGGGGGGTTTGCAGGAAATCCGAGTGACATTGGCTGCCTCCCCAAGGTCAGGGAAGGTATTTCTCGGACTTCCCCGAACAGGGAACACCTGTGACTGAAGGGAGCTGCGTGGAGTTGTCTCTCGAGCTCCCCCACGCACTGACAATGGTTCCGGAATCCTGAGCGTGGGGAGGTTCCACCAACGGTCGGCAGCGCGTGGGTTCTAACGGGATGCCTGAGCTCGTCTCCCCTTAGAGTTTTCCTAATGTCTCTGGGCCAGGGAATGCTAGGGGGGGTTTGCAGGAAATCTCAGTGACAGAGGCTGCCTCCCCAAGGTCAGGGAAGGTATTTCTCGGACTTCCCCGAACAGGGAACACCTGTGACTGAAGTGTGCTACGTGCAGTTGTCTCTCGAGCTCCCCCAAGCACTGACAATGTTTCCGGAATCCTGAGCGTGGGGAGGTTCCACCAACGGTCGGCAGCGCGTGGGTTCTAACGTGATTCCTGAGCTCGTCTCCCCTGAGGGTTTTCCTAATGTCTCTGTGCCAGGGAATGCTAGGGGTGGTTTGCAGGAAATCCCAGTGACAGAGGCTGCCTCCCCAAGGTCATGGAAGGTATTCCTCGGACTTCCCCGAACAGGGAACACCTGTGACTGAAGAGAGCTGCGTGGAGTTGTCTCTCCAGCTCCCTCACGCACTGACTATGGTTCCGGAATACTGAGCGTGGGGAGGTTCCACCAACGGTCGACAGTGCGTGGTTTCAAACGGGATGCCTGATCTCGTCTCCCCTGAGGGTTTTCCAATGTCTCTGTGCCAGGGAATGTTAAGGGGGTTTGCAGGAAATCCCAGTGACAGAGGCTGAATCCCCAAGTTCAGGGAATTTATTTCTCGGACTTCCTGAAACAGGGAACACCAGTGAATGAAGAGAGCTGCGTGGAGTTGTCTCTCGAGCTCCCCCACGCACTGACAATGGTTCCGGAATACTGAGCGTGGGGAGGTTCCACCAACGGTCGGCAGCGCGTGGGTTCTAACGGGATGCCTGAGCTCGTCTCCCCTGAGGGTTTCCCTAATGTCTCTGTGCCAGGGAATGCTAGGGGGGGTTTGCAGGAAATCCCAGTGACAGAGGCTGCCTCCCCAAGGTCAGGGAATGTATTTCCCGGACTTCCCCGAACAGGGAACACCTGTGACTGAAGAGAGCTGCGTGGAGTTGTCTCTAGAGCTCCCCCACGCACTGACAATGGTTCCGGAATACTGAGCGTGGGGAGGTTCCACCAACGGTCGACAGCGCCTGGGTTCTAACGGGATGCATGAGCTCGTCTCCCCTGAGGGTTTCCCTAATGTCTTTGGGCCAGGGAATGCTAAGGGGGGTTTGCAAGAAATCCAAGTGACAGAGGCTGCCTCCCCAAGGTCAGGGAAAGTATTTCTCGGACTTCCCCGAACAGGGAACACCTGTGACTGAAGAGAGCTGCGTGGAGTTGTCTCTCGAGTTCTCCCACGTACTGACAATGGTTCCGGAATCCTGAGCGTGGGGACGTTCCATCATCGGTCGGCAGCGCGTGGGTTCTAACGAGATGCCTGAGCTCGGCTCCCCTGAGTGTTTCCCTAAAGTCTCTGTGCCAGGGAATGCTAGGGGGGGTTTGCAGGCTATCCCAGTCACAGAGGCTGACACCCCAAGGTCAGGGAAGGTATTTCTCGGACTTCCCCGAACAGGGAACACCTGTGACTGAAGAGAGCTGCGTGGAGTTGTCTCTCGAGCTCCCCCACGCACTGACAATGGTTCCGGAATCCTGAGCGTGGGGAGGTTCCACCAACGGTCGGCAGCGCGTGGGTTCGAACGGGATGCCTGAGCTCGTCTCCCCTGAGGGTTTTCCTAATGTCTCTGTGCCAGGGAATGCTAGGGGTGGTTTGCAGGAAATCCCAGTGACAGAGGCTGCCTCCCCAAGGTCAGGGAAGGTTTTTCTCGGACTTCCCCCAAAAGGGAACACCTGTGACTGAAGAGAGCTACGTGGCGTTGTCTCTCGAGCTCCCCCACGCACTGACAATGGTTCCGGAATCCTGAGCGTGGGGAGGTTCCACCAACGGTCGGCAGAGCGTGGGTTCTAACGGGATGCCTGAGCTCGTCTCCCCTGAGGGTTTTCCTAATGTCTCTGTGCCAGGGAATGCTAGGGGTGGTTTGCAGGAAATCCCAGTGACAGAAGCTGCCTCCCCAAGTTCAGGGAAGGTATTTCTCGGACTTCCCCGAACAGGGAACACCTGTGACTGAAGAGAGCTGCGTGGAGTTGTCTCTCGAGCTCCCCCACGCACTGACAATGGTTCCGGAATCCTGAGCGTGGGGAGGTTCCACCAACGGTCGGCAGCGCGTGGGTTCTAACCGGATGCCTGAGCTCGTCTCCCCTGAAGGTTTCCCTAATGTCTCTGTGCCAGGGAATGCTAGGGGGGGTTTGCAGGAAATCCCAGTGACAGAGGCTGCCTCCCCATGGTCAGGGAAGGTATTTCCCGGACTTCCCCGAACAGGGAACACCTGCGACTGAAGAGAGCTGCGTGGAGTTGTCTCTCGAGTAACCCATGCACTGCCAATGGTTCCGGAATCCTGAGCGAGGGGAGGTTCCACCAACGTTCGGCAGCGCGTGGGTTCTAACGGGATGCCTGAGCTCGTCTCCCCTGAGGGTTTTCCTAATGTCTCTGTGCCAGGGAATGCATGGGGGGTTTTGCAGGATATCCGAGTGACAGGGGCTGCCTCCCCAAGGTCAGGGAAGGTATTTCTCGGACTTCCCCGAACAGGGAACACCTGTGACTGAAGGGAGCTGCGTGGAGTTGTCTCTCGAGCTCCCCCACGCACTGACAATGGTTCCGGAATCCTGAGCGTGGGGAGGTTCCACCAACGGTCGGCAGCGCGTGGGTTCTAACGGGATGCCTGAGCTCGTCTCCCCTTAGAGTTTTCCTAATGTCTCTGGGCCAGGGAATGCTAGGGGGGGTTTGCAGGAAATCTCAGTGACAGAGGCTGCCTCCCCAAGGTCAGGGAAGGTTTTTCTCGGACTTCCCCGAACAGGGAACACCTGTGACTGAAGTGTGCTACGTGCAGTTGTCTCTCGAGCTCCCCCACGCACTGACAATGTTTCCGGAATCCTGAGCGTGGGGAGGTTCCACCAACGGTCGGCAGCGCGTGGGTTCTAACGTGATTCCTGAGCTCGTCTCCCCTGAGGGTTTTCCTAATGTCTCTGTGCCAGGGAATGCTAGGGGTGGTTTGCAGGAAATCCCAGTGACAGAGGCTGCCTACCCAAGGTCATGGAAGGTATTCCTCGGACTTCCCCGAACAGGGAACACCTGTGACTGAAGAGAGCTGCGTGGAGTTGTCTCTCCAGGTCCCTCACGCACTGACAATGGTTCCGGAATACTGAGCGTGGGGAGGTTCCACCAACGGTCGGCAGTGCGTGGTTTCAAACGGGATGCCTGATCTCGTCTCCCCTGAGGGTTTTCCAATGTCTCTGTGCCAGGGAATGTTAAGGGGGTTTGCAGGAAATCCCAGTGACAGAGGCTGAATCCCCAAGTTCAGGGAATTTATTTCTCGGACTTCCCGAAACAGGGAACACCAGTGAATGAAGAGAGCTGCGTGGAGTTGTCTCTCGAGATCCCCCACTCACTGACAATGGTTCCGGAATCCTGAGCGAGGGGAGGTTCCACCTACGGTCGGCAGCGCGTGGGTTCTAATGGGATGCCTGAGCTCGTTTCCCCTGAGGGTTTTCCTAATGTCTCTGTGCCAGGGAATGCTAGGGGGGGTTTGCAGGAAATCCCAGTGACAGAGGCTGCCTCCCCAAGTTCAGGGAAGTTATTTCTCGGACTTCCCCGAACAGGGAACACCTGTGACTGAAGAGAGCTGCGTGGAGTTGTCTCTCGAGCTCCCCCACGCACTGACAATGGTTCCGGAATCCTGAGTGTGGGGAGGTTCCACCAACGGTCGGCAGCGCGTGGGTTCTAACGGGATGCCTGAGCTCGTCTCCCCTGAGGGTTTTCCTAATGTCTCTGTGCCAGGGAATGCTAGGGGGTGTTTGCAGGAAATCCGAGTTACAGGGGCTGCCTCCCCAAGGTCAGGGAAGTTATTTCTCGGACTTCCCCGAACAGGGAACACCTGTGACTGAAGATAGCTGCGTGGAGTTGTCTCTCGAGCTCCCCCACGCACTGACAATGGTTCCGGAATCCTGAGCGTGGGGAGGTTCCACCAACGGTCGGCAGCGCGTGGGTTCTAACGGGATGCCTGAGCTCGTCTCCCCTTAGAGTTTTCCTAATGTCTCTGGGCCAGGGAATGAAAGGGGGGGTTTGCAGGAAATCCCAGTGACAGAGGCTGCCTCCCCAAGGTCAGGGAAGGTATTTTTCGGACTTCCCCGAACAGGGAACACGTGTGACTGAAGAGTGCTACGTGCAGTTCTCTCTCGAGCTCCCCCACGCACTGACAATGTTTTCGGAATCCTGAGCGTGGGGAGGTTCCACCAACGGTCGGCAGCGCGTGGGTTCTAACGGGATGCCTGAGCTCGTCTCCCCTGAGGGTTTTCCTAATATCTCTGTGCCAGGGAATGCTAGGGGTGGTTTGCAGGTAATCCCAGTGACAGAGGCTGCCTCCCCAAGATCAGGGAAGGTATTTCTCGGACTTCCCCGAACAGGGAACACCTGTGACTGAAGAGAGCTGCGTGGAGTTGTCTCTCGAGCTCCCCGACGCACTGACAATGGTTCCGGAATCCTGAGCGTGGGGAGGTTCCACCAACGGTCGGCAGCGCGTGGGTTCTAACGGGATGCCTGAGCTCGTCTCCCCTGAGGGTTTCCCTAATGTCTCTGTGCCTGGGAATGCTAGGGGGGGTTTGCAGGACATCCCAGTGACAGAGGCTGCCTCCCCAAGGTCAGGGAAGGTATTTCCCGGACTTCCCCGAACAGGGAACACCTGTGACTGAAGAGAGCTGCGTGGAGTTGTCTCTCGAGTAACCCATGCACTGCCAATGGTTCCGGAATCCTGAGCGAGGGGAGGTTCCACCAACGTTCGGCAGCGCGTGGGTTCTAACGGAATGCCTGAGCTCGTCTCCCCTGAGGGTTTTCCTAATGTCTCTGTGCCAGGGAATGCTAGGGGGGGTTTGCAGGAAATCCCAGTGACAGGGGCTGCCTCCCCAAGGTCAGGGAATGTATTTCTCGGACTTCCCCGAACAGGGAACACCTGTGACTGAAGAGAGCTGCGTGGAGTTGTCTCTCGAGCTCCCCCACGCACTGACAATGGTTCCGGAATCCTGAGCGTGGGGAGGTTCCACCAACGGTCGGCAGCGCGTGGGTTCTAACGGGATGCCTGAGCTCGTCTCCCCTTAGAGTTTTCCTAATGTCTCTGTGCCAGGGAATGCTAGTGGGGGTTTGCAGGAAATCTCAGTGACAGAGGCTGCCTCCTCAAGGTCAGGGAAGGTATTTCTCGGACTTCCCCGAACAGGGAAGACGTGTGACTGAAGTGTGCTACGTGCAGTTGTCTCTCGAGCTCCCCCACGCACTGACAATGGTTCCGGAATCCTGAGCGTGGGGAGGTTCCACCAACGGTCGGCAGCGCGTGGGTTCTAACGTGATTCCTGAGCTCGTCTATCCTGAGGGTTTTCCTAATGTCTCTATGCCAGGGAATGCTAGGGGTGGTTTGCAGGAAATCCCAGTGACAGAGGCTGCCTCCCCAAGGTCATGGAAGGTATTCCTCGGACTTCCCCGAACAGGGAACACCTGTGACTGAAGAGAGCTGCGTGGAGTTGTCTCTCGAGCTCCCCCACGCACTGACAATGGTTCCGGAATCCTGAGCGTGGGGAGGTTCCACCAACGGTCGGCAGCGCGTGAGTTCTAACGGGATGCCTGAGCTCGTCTCCCCTGAGGGTTTCCCTAATGTCTCTGTGCCAGGGAATGCTAGGGGGGGTTTGCAGGACATCCCAGTGACAGAGGCTGCCTCCCCAAGGTCAGGGAAGGTATTTCTCGGACTTCCCCGAACAGGGAACACCTGTGACTGAAGAGAGCTGCGTGGAGTTGTCTCTCGAGCTCCCCCACGCATTGACAATGTTTCCGGAATCCTGAGCGTGGGGAGGTTCCACCAACTGTCGGCAGCGCGTGGGTTCTAACGGGATGCCTGAGTTCTTCACCCTGAGGGTTTTCCTAATTTCTCTGAGCCAGGGAATGCTAGGGGGGGATTGCAGGAAATCCCAGTGACAGAGGCTGCCTCCCCACGGTCAGGGAAGGTATTTCTCGGACTTCCCCGAACAGGGAACACTTGTGACTGAAGAGAGCTGCGTGGAGTTGTCTCTCAAGTTCCCCCACGCACTGACAATGGTTCCGGAATCCTGAGCGTGGGGAGGTTCCACCAACGGTCGGCAGCGCGTGGGTTCTAACGGGATGCCTGAGCTCGTCTCCCCTGAGTGTTTTCCTAATGTCTCTGTGCCAGGGAATGCTAGGGGGGGTTTGCAGGAAATCCCAGTGACAGAGGCTGCCTCCCCAAGGTCAGGGAAGGTATTTCTCGGACTTCCCCGAACAGGGAACCCCTGTGACTGAAGAGAGCTGCGTGGAGTTGTCTCTCGAGCTCCCCCACGCACTGACAATGGTTCCGGAATCCTGAGCGTGGGGAGGTTCCACCAACGGTCGGCAGCGCGTGGGTTCTAACGGGATGCCTGAGCTCGTCTCCCCTGAGTGTTTTCCTAATGTCTCTGTGCCAGGGAATGCTAGGGGGGGTTTGCAGGAAATCCCAGTGACAGAGGCTGCCTCCCCAAGTTCAGGGAAGGTATTTCTCGGACTTCCCCGAACAGGGAACACCTGTGACTGAAGAGAGCTGCGTGGAGTTGTCTCTCGAGCTCCCCCACGCACTGACAATGGTTCCGGAATCCTGAGCGTGGGGAGGTTCCACCAACGGTCGGCAGCGCGTGGGTTCTAACGGGATGCCTGAGCTCGTCTCCCCTGAGGGTTTCCCTAATGTCTCTGTGCCAGGGAATGCTAGGGGGGGTTTGCAGGACATCCCAGTGACAGAGGCTGCCTCCCCAAGGTCAGGGAAGGTATTTCTCGGACTTCCCCGAACAGGGAACACCTGTGACTGAAGAGAGCTGCGTGGAGTTGTCTCTCGAGCTCCCCCACGCATTGACAATGTTTCCGGAATCCTGAGCGTGGGGAGGATCCACCAACGGTCGGCAGCGAGTGGGTTCTAACGGGATGCCTGAGTTCTTCACCCTGAGGGTTTTCCTAATGTCTCTGAGCCAGGGAATGCTAGGGGGGGATTGCAGGAAATCCCAGTGACAGAGGCTGCCTCCCCACGGAGAGGGAAGGTATTTCTCGGACTTCCCCGAACAGGGAACACTTGTGACTGAAGAGAGCTGCGTGGAGTTGTCTCTCAAGTTCCCCCACGCACTGACAATGGTTTCGGAATCCTGAGCGTGGGGAGGTTCCACCAACGGTCGGCAGCGCGTGGGTTCTAACGGGATGCCTGAGCTCGTCTCCCCTGAGTGTTTTCCTAATGTCTCTGTGCCAGGGAATGCTAGGGGGGGTTTGCAGGAAATCCTAGTGACAGAGGCTGCCTCCCCAAGGTCAGGGAAGGTATTTCTCGGACTTCCCCGAACAGGGAACCCCTGTGACTGAAGAGAGCTGCGTGGAGTTTTCTCTCGAGCTCCCCCCGCACTGACAATTGTTCCGGAATCCTGAGCGTGGGGAGGTTCCACCAACGGTCGGCAGCGCGTGTGTTCTAACGGGAAGTCTAAGCTCGTCTCCCCTGAGGGTTTCCCTAATGTCTCTGTGCCAGGGAATGCTTGGGAGGGTTTGCAGGAAATCCCAGTGACAGAGGCTGCCTCCCCAAGGTCAGGGAAGGTATTTCTCGGACTTCCCCTGACAGGGAACACCTGTGACTGAAGAGAGCTGCGTGGAGTTTTCTCTCGAGATCCCCCACGCACTGACAATGGTTCCGGAATCTTGAGCGTGGGGAGGTTCCACCAACGGTCGGCAGCGCATGGGTTCTACCGGGATGCCTGAGCTCGTCTAACCTGAGAGTTTTCCTAATATCTCTGTGCCAGGGAATGCTAGGGGGGGTTTGCAGGAAATCCCAGTGACAGAGGCTGCCTCCCCAAGGTCAGGGAAGGTATTTCTAGAACTTTCCCGAACAGGGAACACCTGTGACTGAAGAGAGCTGCGTGGAGTTGTCTCTCGAGCTCCCCCTCGCACTGACAATGGTTCCGGAATCCTGAGCGTGGGGAGGTTCCACCAACGGTCGGCAGCGCGTGGGTTCTAACGGGATGCCTGAGCTCGTCTCCCCTGAGGGTTTCCCTAATGTCTCTGTGCCAGGGAATGCTAGGGGGGGTTTGCAGGACATCCCAGTGACAGAGGCTGCCTCCCCAAGGTCAGGGAAGGTATTTCTCGGACTTCCCCGAACAGGGAACCCCTGTGACTGAAGAGAGCTGCGTGGAGTTGTCTCTCGAGCTCCCCCACGCACTGACAATGGTTCCGGAATCCTGAGCGTGGGGAGGTTCCACCAACGGTCGGCAGCGCGTGGGTTCTAACGGGATGCCTGAGCTCGTCTCCCCTGAGTGTTTTCCTAATGTCTCTGTGCCAGGGAATGCTAGGGGGGGTTTGCAGGAAATCCCAGTGACAGAGGCTGCCTCCCCAAGGTCAGGGAAGGTATTTCTCGGACTTCCCCGAACAGGGAACCCCTGTGACTGAAGAGAGCTGCGTGGAGTTGTCTCTCGAGCTCCCCCACGCACTGACAATGGTTCCGGAATCCTGAGCGTGGGGAGGTTCCACCAACGGTCGGCAGCGCGTGGGTTCTAACGGGATGCCTGAGCTCGTCTCCCCTGAGGGTTTCCCTAATGTCTCTGTGCCAGGGAATGCTAGGGGGGGTTTGCAGGACATCCCAGTGACAGAGGCTGCCTCCCCAATGTCAGGGAAGGTATTTCTCGGACTTCCCCGAACAGGGAACACCTGTGACTGAAGAGAGCTGCGTGGAGTTGTCTCTCGATCTCCCCCACGCATTGACAATGTTTCCGGAATCATGAGCGTGGGGAGGTTCCACCAACGGTCGGCAGCGCGTGGGTTCTAACGGGATGCCTGAGTTCTTCACCCTGAGGGTTTTCCTAATGTCTCTGAGCCAGGGAATGCTAGGGGGGGATTGCAGGAAATCCCAGTGACAGAGGCTGCCTCCCCACGGACAGGGAAGGTATTTCTCGGACTTCCCCGAACAGGGAAAACTTGTGACTGAAGAGAGCTGCGTGGAGTTGTCTCTCAAGTTCCCCCACGCACTGACAATGGTTCCGGAATCCTGAGCGTGGGGAGGTTCCACCAACGGTCGGCAGCGCGTGGGTTCTAACGGGATGCCTGAGCTCGTCTCCCCTGAGTGTTTTCCTAATGTCTCTGTGCCAGGGAATGCTAGGGGGGGTTTGCAGGAAATCCTAGTGACAGAGGCTGCCTCCCCAAGGTCAGGGAAGGTATTTCTCGGACTTCCCCGAACAGGGAACCCCTGTGACTGAAGAGAGCTGCGTGGAGTTTTCTCTCGAGCTCCCCCCGCACTGACAATTGTTCCGGAATCCTGAGCGTGGGGAGGTTCCACCAACGGTCGGCAGCGCGAGTGTTCTAACGGGAAGCCTAAGCTCGTCTCCCCTGAGGGTTTCCCTAATGTCTCTGTGCCAGGGAATGCTAGGGAGGGTTTGCAGGAAATCCCAGTGACAGAGGCTGCCTCCCCAAGGTCAGGGAAGGTATTTCTCGGACTTCCCCTGACAGGGAACACCTGTGACTGAAGAGAGCTGCGTGGAGTTTTCTCTCGAGATCCCCCACGCACTGACAATGGTTCCGGAATCTTGAGCGTGGGGAGGTTCCACCAACGGTCGGCAGCGCATGGGTTCTACCGGGATGCCTGAGCTCGTCTAACCTGAGGGTTTTCCTAATATCTCTGTGCCAGGGAATGCTAGGGGGGGTTTGCAGGAAATCCCAGTGACAGAGGCTGCCTCCCCAAGGTCAGGGAAGGTATTTCTAGAACTTTCCCGAACAGGGAACACCTGTGACTGAAGAGAGCTGCGTGGAGTTGTCTCTCGAGCTCCCCCTCGCACTGACAATGGTTCCAGAATCCTGAGCGTGGGGAGGTTCCACCAACGGTCGGCAACGCTTGGGTTCTAACGGGATGCCTGGGCTCGTCTCCCCTGAGGGTTTCCCTAATATCTCTGTGCCAGGGAATGCTAGGGGGGGTTTGCAGGAAATCCCAGTGACAGAGGCTGCCTCCCCACGTTCAGGGAATGTATTTCTCGGACTTCCCCGAACAGGGAACACCTGTGACTGAAGAGAGCTGCGTGGAGCTGTCTCTCGAGCTCCCCCACGCACTGACAATGGTTCCGGAATCCTGAGCGTGGGGAGGTTCCACCAACGGTCGGCAGCGCGTGGGTTCAAACGGGATGCCTGAGCTCGACTGCCCTGAGGGTTTTCCTAATGTCTCTGTGCCAGGGAATGCTAGGGGGGGTTTGCAGGAAATCCCAGTGTCAGAGGCTGCCTCCCAAAGGTCAGGGAAGGTATTTCTTGGAATTCCCCGAACAGGGAACACCTGTGACTGAAGAGAGCTGCGTGGAGTTGTCTCTCGAGCTCCCCCACGCACTGACAATGGTTCCGGAATCCTGAGCGTGGGGAGGTTCCACCAACGGTCGGCAGCGCGTGGGTTCTAACGGGATGCCTGAGCTCGTCTCCCCTGAGGGTTTCCCTAATGTCTCTGTGCCAGGGAATGCTAGGGGGGTTTTGCAGGAAATCCCAGTGACAGAGGCTGCCTCCCCAAGGTCAGGGAAGGTATTTCTCGGACTTCCCCGAACAGGGAACACCTGTGACTGAAGAGAGCTGCGTGGAGTTGTCTCTCGAGCTCCCCCACGCACTGACAATGGTTCCGGAATCCTGAGCGTGGGGAGGTTCCACCAACGGTCGGCAGCGCGTGGGTTCTAACGGGATGCCTGAGCTCGTCTCCCCTGAGGGTTTCCCTAATGTCTCTGTGCCAGGGAATGCTACGGGGGTTTGCAGGAAATCCCAGTGACAGAAGCTGCCTCCCCAAGGTCAGGGAAGGTATTTCTCGGACTTCCCCGAACAGGGAACACCTGTGACTGAAGAGAGCTTCGTGGAGTTGTCTCTCGAGCTCCCCCACGCACTGACAATGGTTCCGGAATCCTGAGCGTGGGGAGGTTCCACCAACGGTCGGCAGCGCGTGGGTTCTAACGGGATACCTGAGCACGTCTCCCCTGAGTGTTTCCCTAATATCTCTGTGCCAGGGAATGCTAGGGACGGTTTGCAGGAAATCCCAGTGACAGAGGTTGCCTCCCCAAGGTCAGGGAAGGTATTTCTCGGACTTCCCCGAACAGGGAACTCCTGTGACTGAAGAGAGCTGCGTGGAGTTGTCTGTCGAGCTCCCCCACACACTGACAATGGTTCCGGAATCCTGAGCGTGGGGAGGTTCCACCAACGGTCGGCAGCGCGTGGGTTCTAACGGGATGCCTGAGCTCGTCTCCCCTGAGGGTTTTCCTAATGTCTCTGTGCCAGGGAATGCTAGGGGGTGCTTGCAGGATATCCCAGTGGCAAAGTCTGCCTCGCCAATGTCAGGGAAGGTATTTATCGGACTTCCCCGAACAGGGAACACCTGTGACTGAAGAGAGCTGCGTGGAGTTCTCTCTCGAGCTCCCCCACGCATTGACAATATTTCCGGAATCCTGAGCGTGGATGAGGTTCCACCAACGGTCGGCAGCGCGTGGGTTCTAACGGGATGCCTGAGCTCGTCTCCCCTGAGTGTTTTCCTAATGTCTCTGTGCCAGGGAATGATAGGGGGGGTTTGCAGGAAATCCCAGTGACAGAGGCTGCCTCCCCAAGGTCAGGGAAGGTATTTCTCGGACTTCCCCGAACAGGGAACCCCTGTGACTGAAGAGAGCTGCGTGGAGTTGTCTCTCGAGCTCCCCCACGCACTGACAATGGTTCCGGAATCCTGAGCGTGGGGAGGTTCCACCAACGGTCGGCAGCGCGTGGGTTCTAACGGGATGCCTGAGCTCGTCTCCCCTGAGGGTTTCCCTAATGTCTCTGTGCCAGGGAATGCTAGGGGGGGTTTGCAGGACATCCCAGTGACAGAGGCTGCCTCCCCAAGGTCAGGGAAGGTATTTCTCGGACTTCCCCGACCAGGGAACACCTGTGAATGAAGAGAGCTGCGTGGAGTTGTCTCTCGAGCTCCCCCACGCATTGACAATGTTTCCGGAATCCTGAGCGTGGGGAGGTTCCACCAACGGTCGGCAGCGCGTGGGTTCTAACGGGATGCCTGAGTTCTTCACCCTGAGGGTTTTCCTAATGTCTCTGAGCCAGGGAATGCTAGGGGGGGATTGCAGGAAATCCCAGTGACAGAGGCTGCCTCCCCACGGTCAGGGAAGGTATTTCTCGGACTTCCCCGAACAGGGAACACTTGTGACTGAAGAGAGCTGCGTGGAGTTGTCTCTCAAGTTCCCCCACGCACTGACAATGGTTCCGGAATCCTGAGCGTGGGGAGGTTCCACCAACGGTCGGCAGCGCGTGGGTTCTAACGGGATGCCTGAGCTCGTCTCCCCTGAGGGTTTTCCTAATGTCTCTGTGCCAGGGAATGCTAGGGGGGGTTTGCAGGAAATCCCAGTGACAGAGGCTGCCTCCCCAAGGTCAGGGAAGGTATTTCTCGGACTTCCCCGAACAGGGAACCCCTGTGACTGAAGAGAGATGCGTGGAGTTGTCTCTCGAGCTCCCCCACGCACTGACAATGGTTCCGGAATCCTGAGCGTGGGGAGGTTCCACCAACGGTCGGCAGCGCGTGGGTTCTAACGGGATGCCTGAGCTCGTCTCCCCTGAGTGTTTCCCTAATGTCTCTGTGCCAGGGAATGCTAGGGGGGGTTTGCAGGACATCCCAGTGACAGAGGCTGCCTCCCCAAGGTCAGGGAAGGTATTTCTCGGACTTCCCCGAACAGGGAACCCCTGTGACTGAAGAGAGCTGCGTGGAGTTGTCTCTCGAGCTCCCCCACGCACTGACAATGGTTCCGGAATCCTGAGCGTGGGGAGGTTCCACCAACGGTCGGCAGCGCGTGGGTTCTAACGGGATGCCTGAGCTCGTCTCCCCTGAGTGTTTTCCTAATGTCTCTGTGCCAGGGAATGCTAGGGGGGGTTTGCAGGAAATCCCAGTGACAGAGGCTGCCTCCCCAAGGTCAGGGAAGGTATTTCTCGGACTTCCCCGAACAGGGAACCCCTGTGACTGAAGAGAGCTGCGTGGAGTTGTCTCTCGAGCTCCCCCACGCACTGACAATGGTTCCGGAATCCTGAGCGTGGGGAGGTTCCACCAACGGTCGGCAGCGCGTGGGTTCTAACGGGATGCCTGAGCTCGTCTCCCCTGAGGGTTTCCCTAATGTCTCTGTGCCAGGGAATGCTAGGGGGGGTTTGCAGGACATCCCAGTGACAGAGGCTGCCTCCCCAAGGTCAGGGAAGGTATTTCTCGGACTTCCCCGAACAGGGAACACCTGTGACTGAAGAGAGCTGCGTGGAGTTGTCTCTCGTGCTCCCCCACGCATTGACAATGTTTCCGGAATCATGAGCGTGGGGAGGTTCCACCAACGGTCGGCAGCGCGTGGGTTCTAACGGGATGCCTGAGTTCTTCACCCTGAGGGTTTTCCTAATGTCTCTGAGCCAGGGAATGCTAGGGGGGGATTGCAGGAAATCCCAGTGACAGAGGCTGCCTCCCCACGGACAGGGAAGGTATTTCTCGGACTTCCCCGAACAGGGAAAACTTGTGACTGAAGAGAGCTGCGTGGAGTTGTCTCTCAAGTTCCCCCACGCACTGACAATGGTTCCGGAATCCTGAGCGTGGGGAGGTTCCACCAACGGTCGGCAGCGCGTGGGTTCTAACGGGATGCCTGAGCTCGTCTCCCCTGAGTGTTTTCCTAATGTCTCTGTGCCAGGGAATGCTAGGGGTGGTTTGCAGGAAATCCTAGTGACAGAGGCTGCCTCCCCAAGGTCAGGGAAGGTATTTCTCGGACTTCCCCGAACAGGGAACCCCTGTGACTGAAGAGAGCTGCGTGGAGTTTTCTCTCGAGCTCCCCCCGCACTGACAATTGTTCCGGAATCCTGAGCGTGGGGAGGTTCCACCAACGGTCGGCAGCGCGTGTGTTCTAACGGGAAGCCTAAGCTCGTCTCCCCTGAGGGTTTCCCTAATGTCTCTGTGCCAGGGAATGCTAGGGAGGGTTTGCAGGAAATCCCAGTGACAGAGGCTGCCTCCCCAAGGTCAGGGAAGGTATTTCTCGGACTTCCCCTGACAGGGAACACCTGTGACTGAAGAGAGCTGCGTGGAGTTTTCTCTCGAGATCCCCCACGCACTGACAATGGTTCCGGAATCTTGAGCGTGGGGAGGTTCCACCAACGGTCGGCAGCGCATGGGTTCTACCGGGATGCCTGAGCTCGTCTAACCTGAGGGTTTTCCTAATATCTCTGTGCCAGGGAATGCTAGGGGGGGTTTGCAGGAAATCCCAGTGACAGAGGCTGCCTCCCCAAGGTCAGGGAAGGTATTTCTAGAACTTTCCCGAACAGGGAACACCTGTGACTGAAGAGAGCTGCGTGGAGTTGTCTCTCGAGCTCCCCCTCGCACTGACAATGGTTCCAGAATCCTGAGCGTGGGGAGGTTCCACCAACGGTCGGCAACGCTTGGGTTCTAACGGGATGCCTGGGCTCGTCTCCCCTGAGGGTTTCCCTAATATCTCTGTGCCAGGGAATGCTAGGGGGGGTTTGCAGGAAATCCCAGTGACAGAGGCTGCCTCCCCACGTTCAGGGAATGTATTTCTCGGACTTCCCCGAACAGGGAACACCTGTGACTGAAGAGAGCTGCGTGGAGCTGTCTCTCGAGCTCCCCCACGCACTGACAATGGTTCCGGAATCCTGAGCGTGGGGAGGTTCCACCAACGGTCGGCAGCGCGTGGGTTCAAACGGGATGCCTGAGCTCGACTGCCCTGAGGGTTTTCCTAATGTCTCTGTGCCAGGGAATGCTAGGGGGGGTTTGCAGGAAATCCCAGTGTCAGAGGCTGCCTCCCAAAGGTCAGGGAAGGTATTTCTTGGAATTCCCCGAACAGGGAACACCTGTGACTGAAGAGAGCTGCGTGGAGTTGTCTCTCGAGCTCCCCCACGCACTGACAATGGTTCCGGAATCCTGAGCGTGGGGAGGTTCCACCAACGGTCGGCAGCGCGTGGGTTCTAACGGGATGCCTGAGCTCGTCTCCCCTGAGGGTTTCCCTAATGTCTCTGTGCCAGGGAATGCTAGGGGGGTTTTGCAGGAAATCCCAGTGACAGAGGCTGCCTCCCCAAGGTCAGGGAAGGTATTTCTCGGACTTCCTCGAACAGGGAACACCTGTGACTGAAGAGAGCTGCGTGGAGTTGTCTCTCGAGCTCCCCCACGCACTGACAATGGTTCCGGAATCCTGAGCGTGGGGAGGTTCCACCAACGGTCGGCAGCGCGTGGGTTCTAACGGGATGCCTGAGCTCGTCTCCCCTGAGGGTTTCCCTAATGTCTCTGTGCCAGGGAATGCTACGGGGGTTTGCAGGAAATCCCAGTGACAGAGGCTGCCTCCCCAAGGTCAGGGAAGGTATTTCTCGGACTTCCCCGAACAGGGAACACCTGTGACTGAAGAGAGCTTCGTGGAGTTGTCTCTCGAGCTCCCCCACGCACTGACAATGGTTCCGGAATCCTGAGCGTGGGGAGGTTCCACCAACGGTCGGCAGCGCGTGGGTTCTAACGGGATACCTGAGCTCGTCTCCCCTGAGTGTTTCCCTAATATCTCTGTGCCAGGGAATGCTAGGGACGGTTTGCAGGAAATCCCAGTGACAGAGGTTGCCTCCCCAAGGTCAGGGAAGGTATTTCTCGGACTTCCCCGAACAGGGAACTCCTGTGACTGAAGAGAGCTGCGTGGAGTTGTCTGTCGAGCTCCCCCACACACTGACAATGGTTCCGGAATCCTGAGCGTGGGGAGGTTCCACCAACGGTCGGCAGCGCGTGGGTTCTAACGGGATGCCTGAGCTCGTCTCCCCTGAGGGTTTTCCTAATGTCTCTGTGCCAGGGAATGCTAGGGGGTGCTTGCAGGATATCCCAGTGGCAAAGTCTGCCTCGCCAATGTCAGGGAAGGTATTTCTCGGACTTCCCCGAACAGGGAACACCTGTGACTGAAGAGAGCTGCGTGGAGTTCTCTCTCGAGCTCCCCCACGCATTGACAATATTTCCGGAATCCTGAGCGTGGGGAGGTTCCACCAACGGTCGGCAGCGCGTGGGTTCTAACGGGATGCCTGAGCTCGTCTCCCCTGAGTGTTTTCCTAATGTCTCTGTGCCAGGGAATGCTAGGGGGGGTTTGCAGGAAATCCCAGTGACAGAGGCTGCCTCCCCAAGGTCAGGGAAGGTATTTCTCGGACTTCCCCGAACAGGGAACCCCTGTGACTGAAGAGAGCTGCGTGGAGTTGTCTCTCGAGCTCCCCCACGCACTGACAATGGTTCCGGAATCCTGAGCGTGGGGAGGTTCCACCAACGGTCGGCAGCGCGTGGGTTCTAACGGGATGCCTGAGCTCGTCTCCCCTGAGTGTTTTCCTAATGTCTCTGTGCCAGGGAATGATAGGGGGGGTTTGCAGGAAATCCCAGTGACAGAGGCTGCCTCCCCAAGGTCAGGGAAGGTATTTCTCGGACTTCCCCGAACAGGGAACCCCTGTGACTGAAGAGAGCTGCGTGGAGTTGTCTCTCGAGCTCCCCCACGCACTGACAATGGTTCCGGAATCCTGAGCGTGGGGAGGTTCCACCAACGGTCGGCAGCGCGTGGTTTCTAACGGGATGCCTGAGCTCGTCTCCCCTGAGGGTTTCCCTAATGTCTCTGTGCCAGGGAATGCTAGGGGGGGTTTGCAGGACATCCCAGTGACAGAGGCTGCCTCCCCAAGGTCAGGGAAGGTATTTCTCGGACTTCCCCGACCAGGGAACACCTGTGAATGAAGAGAGCTGCGTGGAGTTGTCTCTCGAGCTCCCCCACGCATTGACAATGTTTCCGGAATCCTGAGCGTGGGGAGGTTCCACCAAAGGTCGGCAGCGCGTGGGTTCTAACGGGATGCCTGAGTTCTTCACCCTGAGGGTTTTCCTAATGTCTCTGAGCCAGGGAATGCTAGGGGGGGATTGCAGGAAATCCCAGTGACAGAGGCTGCCTCCGAACGGTCAGGGAAGGTATTTCTCGGACTTCCCCGAACAGGGAACACTTGTGACTGAAGAGAGCTGCGTGGAGTTGTCTCTCAAGTTCCCCCACGCACTGACAATGGTTCCGGAATCCTGAGCGTGGGGAGGTTCCACCAACTGTCGGCAGCGCGTGGGTTCTAACGGGATGCCTGAGCTCGTCTCCCCTGAGTGTTTTCCTACTGTCTCTGTGCCAGGGAATGCTAGGGGGGGTTTGCAGGAAATCCCAGTGACAGAGGCTGCCTCCCCAAGGTCAGGGAAGGTATTTCTCGGACTTCCCCGAACAGGGAACCCCTGAGACTGAAGAGAGCTGCGTGGAGTTTTCTCTCGAGCTCCCCCCGCACTGACAATTGTTCCGGAATCCTGAGCGTGGTGAGGTTCCACCAACGGTCGGCAGCGCTTGTGTTCTAACGGGAAGCCTAAGCTCGTCTCCCCTGAGGGTTTCCCTAATGTCTCTGTGCCACGGAATGCTAGGGAGGGTTTGCAGGATATCCCAGTGACAGAGGCTGCCTCCCCAAGATCAGGGAAGGTATTTCTCGGACTTCCCCTGACAGGGAACACCTGTGACCTAAGAGAGCTGCGTGGAGTTTTCTCTCGAGATCCCCCACGCACTGACAATGGTTCCGGAATCCTGAGCGTGGGGAGGTTCCACCAACGGTCGGCAGCGCATGGGTTCTACCGGGATGCCTGAGCTCGTCTAACCTGAGGGTTTTCCTAATATCTCTGTGCCAGGGAATGCTAGGGGGGGTTTGCAGGAAATCCCAGTGACAGAGGCTGCCTCCCCAAGGTCAGGGAAGGTATTTCTAGAACTTTCCCGAACAGGGATCACCTGTGACTGAAGAGAGCTGCGTGGAGTTGTCTCTCGAGCTCCCCCACGCAGTGACAATGTTTCCGGAATCCTGAGCGTGGGGAGGTTCCACCAACGGTCGGCAGCGCGTGGGTTCTAACGGGATGCCTGAGCTCGTCTCCCCTGAGGGTTTTCCTAATGTCTCTGTGCCAGGGAATGCAAGGGGGGGTTTGCAGGAAATCCCAGTGACAGAGGCTGCCTCCCCAAGGTCAGGGAAGGTATTTCTCGGACTTCCTCGAACAGGGAACACCTGTGACTGAAGAGAGCTGCGTGGAGTTGTCTCTCGAGCTGCCCCACGCACTGACAATGGTTCCGGAATCCTGAGCGTGGGGAGGTTCCACCAACGGTCGGCAGCGCGTGGGTTCTAACGGGATGCCTGTGCTCGTCTCCCCTGAGTGTTTTCCTAATGTCTCTGTGCCAGGGAATGCTAGGGGGGGTTTGCAGGAAATCCCAGTGACAGAGGCTGCCTCCCCAAGGTCAGGAAAGGTATTTCTCGAACTTCCCCGAACAGGGAACACCTGTGACTGAAGAGAGTTTCGTGGAGTTGTCTCTCGAGTTCACCCACGCACTGACAATTGTTCCGGAATCCTGAGCGTGGGGAGGTTCCACCAACGGTCGGCAGCGCGTGGGTTTTAACGGGATGCCTGAGCTCGTCTCCCCTGAGGGTTTTCCTAATGTCTCTGTGCCAGGGAATTCTAGGGGGGGTTTGCAGGAAATCCCAGTGACAGAGGCTGCCTCCCCAAGGTCAGGGAAGTTATTTCTCGGACTTCCCCGAACAGGGAACACCTGTGACTGAAGAGAGCTACGTGGAGTTGTCTTTCGAGCTCCGCCACGCACTGACAATGGTTCCGGAATCCTGATCGTTGGGAGGTTTCACCAACGGTCGGCAGCGCGTGGGTTCTAACGGGATGCCTGAGCTCGTCTCCCCTGAAGGTTTCCCTAATATCTCTGTGCCAGGGAATGCTAGGGGGAGTTTGCAGGATATCCCAGTGAAAGGGGCTGCCTCCCCAAGGTCAGGGAAGGTATTTCTCGGACTTCCCCGAACAGGGAACACCTGTGACTGAAGAGAGCTGCGTGGAGTTGTCTCTCGAGCTCCCCCACGCACTGACAATTTTTTCGGAATCCTGAACGTGGGGACGTTCCACCAACGGTCGGCAGACCGTGGGATCTATCGGAATGCCTAAGCTCGTCTCCCCTGAGGTTTTTCCTAATATCTCTGTGCCAGGGAATGCTAGGGGTGATTGCAGGATATCCCAGTGACCGAGGCTGCTTCCACAATGTCTGGGAAGTTATTTCTCGGACTTCCCCGATCAGGGAACTCCTGTGACTGAAGAGAGCTGCGTGGAGTTGTCTCTCGAGCTCCCCCACGCACTGACAACGGTTCCGGAATCCTGAGCGTGGGGAGGTTCCACCAACTGTCGGCAGCGCGTGGGTTCTAACGGGATGCCTGAGCTCGTCTCCCCTGAGGGTTTTCCTAATGTCTCTGTGCCAGGGACTGCTAGTGGGGGTGTGCAGGAAATCCCAGTGACAGAGACTGCCTCGCCAAGGTCAGGGAAGGTATTTCTCGGACTTCCCCGAACAGGGAACACCTGTGACTGAAGAGAGCTGCGTGGAGTTGTCTCTCGAGCTCCCCCACGCACTGACAATGGTTCGAAATCCTGAGCGTGGGGAGGTTCCACCCACGGTCGGCAGCGCGTGGGTTCTAACGCGATGCCTGAGCTCGTCTCCCCTGAGGGTTTTCCTAAAGTCTCTATGCCAGGGAATGCTAGGGGGGGGTTACAGGAAATCCCAGTTACAGAGGCTGCCTCCCCAAGGTCAGGGAAGGTATTTCTCGGACTTCCACGAACAGGGAACACCTGTGACTGGAGAGAGCTGCGTGGAGTTTTCTCTCGAGTTCCCCATGCACTGACAATGGTTCCGGAATCCTGAGCGAGGGGAGGTTCCACCTACGTTCGGCAGCGCGTGGGTTCAAACGGGATGCCTGAGCTCGTCTCCCCTGAGGGTTTTCCTAATGTCTCTGTGCCAGGGAATGCTTGGGGTGGTTTGCAGGAAATCCCAGTGACAGAGGCTGCCTCCCAAAAGTCAGGGAAGGTATTTCTCGGACTTCCCCGAACAGGGAACACCTGTGACTGAAGAAAGCTGCATGGAGTTGACTCTCGAGCTCCCCCACGCAATGACAATGGTTCCGGAATACTGAGCGTGGGGAGGTTCCAACAACGGTCGGCAGCGCGTGAGTTCTAACGGGATTCATGATCTCGTCTCCCCTGAGGGTTTTCCTAATTTCTCTCTGCCAAGGAATGCTAGGGGGGGTTTGCAGGAAATCCCAGTGACAGAGGCTGCCTCCCCAAGGTCATGGAAGTTATTTCTCTGACTTCCCCGAACAGGGAACACCTGTGACTGAAGAGAGCTTCGTGGAGTTGTCTCTCCAGCTCCCCCACGCACTGACAATGGTTCCGGAATCCTGAGCGTGGGGAGGTTCCACCAACGGTCGGCAGTGCGTGGGTTCTAACGGGATGCCTGAGCTCGTCTCCCCTGACGGTTTTCCAAATGTCTCTGTGCCAGGGAATTCTAGGGGGGGTTTGCAGGAAATCCCAGTGACAGAGGCTGCCTCCCCAAGGTCAGGGAAGGTATTTCTCGGACTTCCCCGAACAGGGAACACCTATGACTGAAGAGAGCTGCGTGGAGTTGTCTCTCGAGCTCCCCCACGCAGTGACAATAGTTCCGGAATCCTGAGCGTGGGGAGGTTCCACCAACGGTCGTCAGCGCGTGGGTTCTAACGGGATGCCTGAGCTCGTCTCCCCTGAGGGTTTTCCTAATGTCTCTATGCCAGGAAATGCTAGGGGGGGTTTGCAGGAAATCCCAGTGACAGAGGCTGCCTCCCCAAGGTCGGGGAAGGTATTTCTCGGAATTCCCCGAACAGGGAACACCTGTGACTGAAGAGAGCTGCGTGGAGTTGTCTCTCGAGCTCCCCCACGCACTGACAATGTTTCCGGAATCCTGAGCGTGGAGAGGTTCCACCAACGTTCGGCAGCGCGTGGGTTCTAACGGGATGCTTGAGCTCGTATCCCCTGAGGGTTTTCCTAAAGTCTCTATGCCAGGGAATGCTAGGGGGGGTTTGCAGGAAATCCCAGTGTCAGTGGCTGCCTCCCCAAGGTCAGGGAAGGTATTTCTCGGACTTCCCCGAACAGGGAACACCTGTGACTGAAGAGAGCTGCGTGGAGTTGTCTCTCGTGTTCCCCATGCACTGACAATGGTTCCGGAATCTTGAGCGAGGGGAGGTTCCACCTACGGTCGGCAGCGCGTGGGTTCTAACGGGATGCCTGAGCTCGTCTCCCCTGAGGGTTTTCCCTATGTCTATTTGCCAGGGTATGCTAGGGGTGGTTTGCAGGAAATCCCAGTGACAGAGGCGGACTCACCAAGGTCAGGGAAGGTATTTCTCGGACTTCCCCGAAAAGGGAACACCTGTGACTGAAGAGAGCTTCGTGGAGTTGTCTCTCCAGCTCCCTCACGCACTGACAATGGTTCCGGAATCCTGAGCGTGGGGAGGTTCCACCAACGGTCGGCAGCGCGTGGTTTCTAACGGGATGCCTGATCTCGTCTCCCATGAGGTTTTTCCAATGTCTCTGTGCCAGGGAATGTTAAGGGGGTTTGCAGGAAATCCCAGTGACAGAGGCTGCCTCCCCAAAGTCAGGGAATTTATTTCTCGGACTTCCCCGAACAGGGAAAACCTGTGACTGAAGAGAGCTGCGTGGAGTTGTCTCTCGAGCTCCCCCACGCACTGACAATGGTTCCGGAATCCTGAGCGTGGGGAGGTTCCACCAACGGTCGGCAGCGCGTGGGTTCTAACGGGATGCCGGAGCTCGTCTCCCCTGAGGGTTTTCCTAATGTCTCTGTGCCAGGGAAATCTAGGGGGGGTTTGCAGTAAATCCCAGTGACAGAGGCTGCCTCCCCAAGGTCAGGGAAGGTATTTCTCGGACTTCCCCGGACAGGGAACACCTGTGACTGAAGAGAGCTGCGTGGAGTTGTCTCTCGAGCTCCCCCACGCACTGACAATGGTTCCGGAATCCTGAGCGTGGGGAGGTTCCACCAACGGTCGGCAGCGCGTGGGTTCTAACGGGATGCCTGAGCTCGTCTCCCCTGAGGGTTTTCCTAATATCTCTGTGCCAGGGAATGCTAGGGGGGGTTTGCAGGAAATCCCAGTGACAGAGGCTGCCTCCCCAAGGTCAGGGAAGGTATTTCTCGGACTTCCCCGAACAGGGAACACCTGTGACTGAAGAGAGCTGCGTGGTGTTGTCTCTCGAGCTCCCCCACGCACTGACAATGTTTCCGGAATCCTGAGCGTGGGGAGGTTCCACCAACGGTCGGCAGCGCGTGGGTTCTAACGGGATGCCTGATCTCGTCTCCCCTGAGGGTTTCCCTAATGTCTCTGTGCCAGGGAATGCTAGGGGCGGTTTGCAGGAAATCCCAGTGACAGAGGCTGCCTCCCCAAGGTCAGGGAAGGTATTTCTCGGACTTCCCCGAAAAGGGAACACCTGTGACTGAAGAGAGCTGCGTGGATTTGTCTCTCGAGCTCCCCCACGCACTGACAATGGTTCCGGAATCCTGAGCGTGGGGATGTTCCACCAACGGTCGGCAGCGCGTAGGTTCAAACGGGATGCCTGAGCTCGTCTCCCCTGAGGGTTTCCCTAATGTCTCTGTGCCAGGGAATGCTAGGGGGGGTTTGCAGGAAATCCCAGTTACAGAGGCTGCCTCCCCAAGGTCAGGGAAGGTTTTTCTCGGACTTCCCCGAACAGGGAATACCTGTGACTGTAGAGAGCTCCGTGGAGTTTTCTCTCCATCTCCCCCACGCACTGACAATGGTTCCGGAATCCTGAGCGTGGGGAGGTTCCACCAACGGTCGGCAGCGCGTGGGTTCTAACGGGATGCCTGAGCTCGTCTCCCCTGAGGGTTTCCCTAATGTCTCTGTGCCAGGGAATGCTACGGGGGGTTTGCAGGATATCCCAGTGACAGAGGCTGCCTCCCCAAGGTCAGGGAAGGTATTTCTCGGACTTCCCCGAACAGGGAACACCTGTGACTGTAGAGAGCTGCGTGGAGTATTCTCTCGAGCTCCCCCACGCACTGACAATGTTTGCGGAATCCTGAGCATGGGGAGGTTCCACGAACGGTCGGCAGCGCGTGGGATCTAACGGGATGCCTGGGCTCGTCTACCCTGAGGGTTTCCCTAATATCTCTGTGCCAGGGAATGCTAGGGGCGGTTTGCAGGAAATCCCAGTGACAGAGGCTGCCTCCCCAAGGTCAGGGAAGGTATTTCTCGGACTTCCCCGAAAAGGGAACACCTGTGACTGAAGAGAGCTGCGTGGAGTTGTCTCTCGAGCTCCCCCACGCACTGACAATGGTTCCAGAATCCTGAGCGTGGGGAGGTTCCACCAACGTTCGGCAGCGCGTAGGTTCTAACGGGATGCCTGAGCTCGTCTCCCCTGAGGGTTTCCCTAATGTCTCTGTGCCAGGGAATGCTAGGGGGGGTTTGCAGGAAATCCCAGTTACAGAGGCTGCCTCCCCAAGGTCAGGGAAGGTTTTTCTCGGACTTCCCCGAACAGGGAATACCTGTGACAGAAGAGAGCTGCGTGGAGTTTTCTCTCGATCTCCCCCACGCACTGACAATGGTTCCGGAATCCTGAGCGAGGGGAGGTTCCACCTACGGTCGGCAGCGCGTGGGTTCTAACGGGATGCCTGAGCTCGTCTCCCCTGAGGGTTTTCCCAATGTCTATTTGCCAGGGTATGCTAGGGGTGGTTTGCAGGAAATCCCAGTGACAGAGGCGGACTCACCAAGGTCAGGGAAGGTATTTCTCGGACTTCCCCGAACAGGGAACACCTGTGACTGAAGAGAGCTGCATGGAGTTTTCTCTCGAGCTCCCCCACGCACTGACAATTGTTCCGGAATCCTGAGCGTGGGGAGGATTCACCAACGGTCGGCAGCGCGTGGGTTCTAACGGGATTCATGATTTCGTCTCCCCTGAGGGTTTTCCTAATTTCTCTGTGACAAGGAATGCTAGGGGGGGTTTGCAGGAAATCCCAGTGACAGAGGCTGCCTTCCCAAGGTCAGGGAAGGTATTTCTCGGACTTCCCCGAACAGGGAACACCTGTGACTGAAGAGAGCTTCGTGGAGTTGTCTCTCCAGCTCCCTCACGCACTGACAATGGTTCCGGAATCCTGAGCGTGGGGAGGTTCCACCAACGGTCGGCAGCGCGTGGTTTCTAACGGGATGCCTGATCTCGTCTCCCATGAGATTTTTCCAATGTCTCTGATCCAGGGAATGTTAAGGGGGTTTGCAGGAAATCCCAGTGACAGAGGCTGACTCCCCAAGGTCAGGGAAGTTATTTCTCGGACTTCCCCGAACAGGGAACACCTGTGACTGAAGAGAGCTGCGTGGAGTTGTCTCTCGAGCTCCCCCACGCAGGGACAATGTTTCCGGAATCCTGAGCGTGGGGAGGTTCCACCAACGGTCGTCAGCGCGAGGGTTCTAACGGGATGCCTGAGCTCGTCTCCCCTGAGGGTTTTCCTAATATCTCTGTGCCAGGGAATGCTAGGGGGGGTTTGCAGGATATCCCAGTGACAGAGGCTGCCTCCCCAGGGTCAGGGAAGGTATTTCTCGGACTTCCCCGAACAGGGAACACCTGTGACTGAAGAGAGCAGCGTGGAGTTGTCTCTCGATCTCCCCCACGCACTGACAATTGTTCCGGAATCCTGAGAGTGGGGAGGTTTCACCAACGGTCGGCAGCGCGTTGGTTCTAACGGGATTCATGATTTCGTCTCCCCTCAGGGTTTTCATAATTTCTCTGTGCCAAGGAATGCTAGGGGGGGTTTGCAGGAAATCCCAGTGACAGAGGCTGCCTCCCCAAGGTCATGGAAGTTATTTCACGGACTTCCCCGAACAGGGAACACCTGTGACTGAAGAGAGCTTCGTGGAGTTGTCTCTCCAGCTCCCTCACGCACTGACAATGGTTCCGGAATCCTGAGCGTGGGGAGGTTCCACCAACGGTCGGCAGCGCGTGGTTTCTAACGGGATGCCTGATCTCGTCTCCCATGAGGTTTTTCCAATGTCTCTGTGCCAGGGAATGTTAAGGGGGTTTGCAGGAAATCCCAGTGACAGAGGCTGCCTCCCCAAGGTCAGGGAATTTATTTCTCGGACTTCCCCGAACAGGGAAAACCTGTGACTGAAGAGAGCTGCGTGGAGTTGTCTCTCGAGCTCCCCCACGCACTGACAATGGTTCCGGAATCCTGAGCGTGGGGAGGTTCCACCAACGGTCGGCAGCGCGTGGGTTCTAACGGGATGCCGGAGCTCGTATCCCCTGAGGGTTTTCCTAATGTCTCTGTGCCAGGGAAATCTGGGGGGGGTTTGCAGTAAATCCCAGTGACAGAGGCTGCCTCCCCCAGGTCAGGGAAGGTATTTCTCGGACTTCCCCGAACAGGGAACACCTGTGACTGAAGAGAGCTGCGTGGAGTTGTCTCTCGAGCTCCCCCACGCACTGACAATGGTTCCGGAATCCTGAGCGTGGGGAGGTTCCACCAACGGTCGGCAGCGCGTGGGTTCTAACGGGATGCCTGAGCTCGTCTCCCCTGAGGGTTTTCCTAATATCTCTGTGCCAGGGAATGCTAGGGGGGGTTTGCAGGAAATCCCAGTGACAGAGGCTGCCTCCCCAAGGTCAGGGAAGGTATTTCTCGGACTTCCCCGAACAGGGAACACCTGTGACTGAAGAGAGATGCGTGGTGTTTTCTCTCGAGCTCCCCCACGCACTGACAATGTTTCCGGAATCCTGAGCGTGGGGAGGTTCCACCAACGGTCGGCAGCGCGTGGGTTCTAACGGGATGCCTGATCTCGTCTCCCCTGAGGGTTTCCCTAATGTCTCTGTGCCAGGGAATGCTAGGGGCGGTTTGCAGGAAATCCCAGTGACAGAGGCTGCCTCCCCAAGGTCAGGGAAGTTATTTCTCGGACTTCCCCGAAAAGGGAACACCTGTGACTGAAGAGAGCTGCGTGGAGTTGTCTCTCGAGCTCCCCCACGCACTGACAATGGTTCCGGAATCCTGAGCGTTGGGAGGTTCCACCAACGGTCGGCAGCGCGTAGGTTCTAACGGAATGCCTGAGCTCGTCTCCCCTGAGGGTTTCCCTAATGTCTCTGTGCCAGGGAATGCTAGGGGGGGTTTGCAGGAAATCCCAGTTACAGAGGCTGCCTCCCCAAGGTCAGGGAAGGTTTTTCTCGGACTTCCCCGAACAGGGAATACCTGTGACTGTAGAGAGCTGCGTGGAGTTTTCTCTCGATCTCCCCCACGCACTGACAATGGTTCCCGAATCCTGAGCGTGGGGAGGTTCCACCAACGGTCGGCAGCGCGTGGGTTCTAACGGGATGCCTGAGCTCGTCTCCCCTGAGGGTTTCCCTAATGTCTCTGTGCCAGGGAATGCTACGGGGGGTTTGCAGGAAATCCCAGTGACAGAGGCTGCCTCCCCAAGGTCAGGGAAAGTATTTCTCGGACTTCCCCGAACAGGGAACACCTGTGACTGTAGAGAGCTGCGTGGAGTTTTCTCTCGAGCTCCCCCACGCACTGACAATGTTTGCGGAATCCTGAGCATGGGGAGGTTCCACGAACGGTCGGCAGCGCGTGGGATCTAACGGGATGCCTGGGCTCGTCTACCCTGAGGGTTTCCCTAATATCTCTGTGCCAGGGAATGCTAGGGGCGGTTTGCAGGAAATCCCAGTGACAGAGGCTGCCTCCCCAAGGTCAGGGAAGGTATTTCTCGGACTTCCCCGAAAAGGGAACACCTGTGACTGAAGAGAGCTGCGTGGAGTTGTCTCTCGAGCTCCCCCACGCACTGACAATGGTTCCGGAATCCTGAGCGTGGGGAGGTTCCACCAACGTTCCGCAGCGCGTAGGTTCTAACGGGATGCCTGAGCTCGTCTCCCCTGAGGGTTTCCCTAATGTCTCTGTGCCAGGGAATGCTAGGGGGTTTTGCAGGAAATCCCAGTTACAGAGGCTGCCTCCCCAAGGTCAGGGAAGGTTTTTCTCGGACTTCCCCGAACAGGGAATACCTGTGACTGTAGAGAGCTGCGTGGAGTTTTCTCTCGATCTCCCCCACGCACTGACAATGGTTCCGGAATCCTGAGCGTGGGGAGGTTCCACCAACGGTCGGCAGCGCGTCGGATCTAACGGGATGCCTGGGCTCGTCTACCCTGAGGGTTTCCCTAATATCTCTGTGCCAGGGAATGCTAGTGGGGGGGTTTGCAGGAAATTCCAGTGACAGAGGCTGCCTCCCCAAGGTCAGGGAAGGTATTTCTCGGACTTCCCCGATCAGGGAACACCTGTGACTGAAGAGAGCTGCGTGGAGTTGTCTCTCGAGCTCCCCCACGCACTGAGAATGGTTCCGGAATCCTGAGCGTGGTGAGGTTCCACCAACGGTCGGCAGCGCGTGGGTTCTAACGGGATGCCTGAGCTCGTCTCCCCTGAGTGTTTCCCTAATGTCTCTGTGCCAGGGAATGCTAGGGGCGGTTTGCAGGAAATCCCAGTGACAGAGGCGAACTCACCAAGGTCAGGGAAGGTATTTCTCGGACTTCCCCGAATAGGGAACACCTGTGACTGAAGAGAGCTGCATGGAGTTGACTCTCGAGCTCCCCCACGCACTGACAATTGTTCCGGAATCCTGAGCGTGGGGAGGTTCCACCAACGGTCGGCAGCGCGTGGTTTCTAACGGGATGCCTGAGCTCGTCTCCCCTGAGTGTTTCCCTAATGTCTCTATGCCAGGGAATGCTAGGGGGTGTTTGCAGGAAATCCCAGTGACAGAGGCTGCCTCCCCAAGGTCAGGGAAGGTATTTCTCGGACTTCCCCGAACAGGGAATACCTGTGACTGTAGAGAGCTGCGTGGAGTTTTCTCTCGATCTCCCCGACGCACTGACAATGGTTCCGGAATCCTGAGCGTGGGGAGGTTCCACCAACGGTCGGCAGCGCGTGGGTTCGAACGGGATGCCTGAGCTCAACTCCCCTGAGGGTTTCCCTAATGTCTCTGTGCCAGGGAATGCTAGGGGGGGTTTGCAGGAAATTCCAGTGAAAGAGGCTGCCTCCCCAAGGTCAGGGAAGGTATTTCTCGGACTTCCCCGAACAGGGAACACCTGTGACTGAAGAGAGCTGCGTGGAGTTGTCTCTCGAGCTCCCCCACGCACTGAGAATGGTTCCGGAATCCTGAGCGTGGGGAGGTTCCACCAACGGTCGGCAGCGCGTGGGTTCTAAAGGGATGCCTGAGCTCGTCTCACCTGAGGGTTTCCCTAATGTCTCTGTGCCAGGGAATGCTAGGGGGGGTTTGCAGGAAATTCCAGTGACAGAGGCTGCCTCCCCAAGGTCAGGGAAGGTATTTCTCGGACTTCCCCGAACAGGGAACACCTGTGACTGAAGAGAGCTGCGTGGAGTTGTCTCTCGAGCTCCCCCACGCACTGAGAATGGTTCCGGAATCCTGAGCGTGGGGAGGTTCCACCAACGGTCGGCAGCGCGTAGGTTCTAACGGGATGCCTTAGCTCGTCTCCCTTGAGGGTTTCCCTAATGTCTCTGTGCCAGGGAATGCTAGGGTGGTTTCAGGAAATCCCAGTTACAGAGGCTGCCTCCCCAAGGTCAGGGAATGTTTTTCTCGGACTTCCCCGAACAGGGAATACCTGTGACTGTAGAGAGCTGCGTGGAGTTTTCTCTCGATCTCCCCCACGCACTGACAATGGTTCCGGAATCCTGAGCGTGGGGAGGTTCCACCAACGGTCGGCAGCGAGTGGGTTCTAACGGGATGCCTGAGCTCGTCTCCCCTGAGGGTTTCCCTAATGTCCCTGTGCCAGGGAATGCTAGGGGGTGTTTGCAGGAAATCCCAGTGACAGAGGCTGCCTCCCCAAGGTCAGGGAAGGTATTTCTCGGACTTCCCCGAACAGGGAACACCTGTGACTGAAGAGAGCTGCGTGGATTTTTCTCTCGAGTTCCCCATGCACTGACAATGGTTCCGGAATCCTGAGCGAGGGGAGGTTCCACCTACGGTCGGCAGCGCGTGGGTTCTAACGGGATGCCGGAGCTCGTCTCCCCTGAGGGTTTTCCTAATGTCTCTGTGCCAGGGAATTCTAGGGGGGGTTTGCAGTAAATCCCAGTGACAGAGGCTGCCTCCCCAAGGTCAGGGAAGGTATTTCTCGGACTTCCCTGAACAGGGAACACCTGTGACTGAAGAGAACTGCGTGGAGTTGTCTCTCGAGCTCCCCCACGAACTGACAATGGTTCCGGAATCCTGAGCGTGGGGAGGTTCCTCCAACGGTCGGCAGCGCGTGGGTTCTAACGGGATGCCTGAGCTCGTTTCCCCAGAGGGTTTCCCTAATGTCTCTATGCCAGGGAATGCTAGGGGGTGTTTGCAGGAAATCCCAGTGACATAGGCTGCCTCCCCAAGGTCAGGGAAGGTTTTTCTCGGACTTCCCCGAACAGGGAACACCTGTGACTGTAGAGAGCTGCGTGGAGTTTTCTCTCGAGCTCCCCCACGCACTGACAATGTTTCCGGAATCCTGAGCGTGGGGAGGTTCCACCAACGGTCGGCAGCGCGTGGGATCTATCGGGATGCCTGGGCTCGTCTACCCTGAGGGTTTCCCTAATATCTCTGTGCCAGGGAATGCTAGTGGGGGGGTTTGCAGGAAATTCCAGTGAAAGAGGCTGCCTCCCCAAGGTCAGGGAATGTATTTCTCGGACTTCCCCGAACAGGGAACACCTGTGACTGAAGAGAGCTGCGTGGAGTTGTCTCTCGAGCTCCCCCACGCACTGAGAATGGTTCCGGAATCCTGAGCGTGGGGAGGTTCCACCAACGGTCGGCAGCGCGTGGGTTCTAACGGGATGCCTGAGCTCGTCTCCCCTGAGGGTTTCCTTAATGTCTCTGTGCCTGGGAATGCTAGGGGCGGTTTGCAGGAAATCCCAGTGGCAGAGGCTGCCTCCCTAAGGTCAGGGAAGGTATTTCTCGGACTTCCCCGAACAGGGAACACCTGTGACTGAAGAGAGCTGCGTGGAGTTGTCTCTCGAGCTCCCCCACACACTGACAATGGTTCTGGAATCCTGAGCGTGGGGAGGTTCCAACAACGGTCGGCAGCGCGTGGGTTATAACGGGATGCCTGAGCTCGTCTCCCCTGAGGGTTTCCCTAATGTCTCTGTGCCAGGGTATGCTAGGGGGGGTTTGCAGGAAATTCCAGTTACAGAGGCTGCCTCCCCAAGGTCAGGGAAGGTTTTTCTCGGACTTCCCCGAACAGGGAATACCTGTGACTGTAGAGAGCTGCGTGGAGTTTTCTCTCGATCTCCCCCACGCACTGACAATGGTTCCGGAATCCTGAGCGTGGGGAGGTTCCACCAACGGTCGGCAGCGCGTGGGTTCTAACGGGATGCCTGAGCTCGTCTCCCCTGAGGGTTTCCCTAATGTCTCTGTGCCAGGGAATGCTAGGGGCGGTTTGCAGGAAATCCCAGTGACAGAGGCTGCCTCCCCAAGGTCAGGGAAGGTATTTCTCGGACTTCCCCGAAAAGGGAACACCTGTGACTGAAGAGAGCTGCGTGGAGTTGTCTCTCGAGCTCCCCCACGCACTGACAATGATTCCGGAATCCTGAGCGTGGGGAGGTTCCACCAACGGTCGGCAGCGCGTAGGTTCTAACGGGATGCCTGAGCTCGTCTCCCCTGAGGGTTTCCCTAATGTCTCTGTGCCAGGGAATGCTAGGGGGGTTTTGCAGGAAATCCCAGTTACAGAGGCTGCCTCCCCAAGGTCAGGGAAGGTTTTTCTCGGACTTCCCCGAAAAGGGAACACCTGTGACTGAAGAGAGCTGCGTGGAGTTGTCCCTCGAGCTCCCCCACGCACTGACAATGGTTCCGGAATCCTGAGCGTGGGGAGGTTCCTCCAACGGTCGGCAGCGCGTAGGTTCTAACGGGATGCCTGAGCTCGTCTCCCCTGAGGGTTTCCCTAATGTCTCTGTGCCAGGGAATGCTAGGGGGGGTTTGCAGGATATCCCAGTTACAGAGGCTGCCTCCCCAAGGTCAGGGAAAGTTTTTCTCGGACTTCCCCGAACAGGGAATACCTGTGACTGTAGAGAGCTGCGTGGAGTTTTCTCTCGATCTCCCCCACGCACTGACAATGGTTCCGGAATCCTGAGCATGGGGAGGTTCCACCAACGGTCGGCAGCGCGTGGGTTCTAACGGGATGCCTGAGCTCGTCTCCCCTGAGGGTTTCCCTAATGTCTCTGTGCCAGGGAATGCTAGGGGGGGTTTGCAGGAAATCCCAGTGACAGAGGCTGCCTCCCCAAGGTCAGGGAAGGTATTTCTCGGACTTCCCCGAACAGGGAACACCTGTGACTGAAGAGAGCTGCGTGGAGTTGTCCCTCGAGCTCCCCCACGCACTGAGAATGGTTCCGGATTCCTGAGCGTGGGGAGGTTTCACCAACGGTCGGCAGCGCGTTGGTTCTAACGGGATTCATGATTTCGTCTCCCCTGAGGTTTTTCATAATTTCTCTGTGCCAAGGAATGAAAGGGGGGGTTTGCAGGAAATCCCAGTGACAGAGGCTGCCTCCCCAAGGTCATGGAAGGTATTTCACGGACTTTCCCGAACAGGGAACACCTGTGACTGAAGAGAGCTTCGTGGAGTTGTCTCTCCAGCTCCTTCACGCACTGACAATGGTTCCGGAATCCTGAGCGTGGGGAGGTTCCACCAACGGTCGGCAGCGCGTGGTTTCTAACGGGATAAATGATCTCGTCTCCCATGAGGTTTTTCCAATGTCTCTGTGCCAGGGAATGTTAAGGGGGTTTGCAGGAAATCCCAGTGACAGAGGCTGCCTCCCCAAGGTTAGGAAAGGTATTTCTCGGACTTCCCCGAACAGGGAACACCTGTGACTGAAGAGAGCTGCGTGGAGTTGTCTCTCGAGCTCCCCCACGCACTGACAATGGTTCCGGAATCCTGAGCGTGGGGAGGTTCCACCAACGGTCGGCAGCGCGTGGGTTCTAACGGGATGCCGGAGCTCGTCTCCCCTGAGGGTTTTCCTAATGTCTCTCTGCCAGGGAATTCTAGGGGGGGTTTGCAGTAAATCCCAGTGACAGAGGCTGCCTCCCCAAGGTCAGGGAAGTTATTTCTCGGACTTCCCAGAACAGGGAACACCTGTGACTGAAGAGAACTGCGTGGAGTTGTCTCTCGAGCTCCCCCACGAACTGACAATATTTCCGGAATCCTGAGCGTGGGGAGGTTCCTCCAACGGTCGGCAGCGCGTGGGTTCTAACGGGATGCCTGAGCTCGTCTCCCCTGAGGGTTTCCCTAATGTCTCTGTGCCAGGGAATGCTAGGGGCGGTTTGCAGGAAATTCCAGTGACAGAGGCTGCCTCCCCAAGGTCAGGGAAGGTATTTCTCGGACTTCCCCGAACAGGGAACACCTGTGACTGAAGAGAGCTGCGTGGAGTTGTCTCTCGAGCTCCCCCACGCACTGAGAATTGTTCCGGAATCCTGAGCGTGGGGAGGTTCCACCAACGGTCGGCAGCGCGTGGGTTCAAACGGGATGCCTGAGCTCGTCTCCCCTGAGGGTTTCCCTAATGTCTCTGTGCCAGGGAATGCTAGGGGGGGTTTGCAGGAAATCCCAGTGACAGAGGCTGCCTCCCCAAGGTCAGGGAAGGTATTTCTCGGACTTCCCCGAACAGGGAACACCTGTGACTGAAGAGAGCTGCGTGGAATTGTCTCTCGAACTCCCCCACGCACTGAGAATGGTTCCGGAATCCTGAGCGTGGGGAGGTTCCACCAACGGTCGGCAGCGCGTGGGTTCTAACGGGATGCTTGAGCTCGTCTCCCCTGAGGGTTTCCCTAATGTCTCTGTGCCAGGGAATGCTAGGGGGGGTTTGCAGGAAATCCCAGTGACAGAGGCTGCCTCCCCAAGGTCAGGGAAGGTATTTCTCGGACTTCCCCGACCAGGGAACACCTGTGACTGAAGAGAGCTGCGTGAAGTTGTCTCTCGAGCTCCCCCACGCACTGAGAATGGTTCCGGAATCCTGAGCGTGGGGAGGTTCCACCAACGGTCGGCAGCGCGTGGGTTCTAACGGGATGCCTGAGCTCGTCTCCCCTGAGGGTTTCCCTAATGTCTCTGTGCCAGGGAATGCTAGGGGCGGTTTGCAGGATATCCCAGTGACAGAGGCTGCCTCCCCAAGGTCAGGGAAGGTATTTCTCGGACTTCCCCGAAAAGGGAACACCTGTGACTGAAGAGAGCTGCGTGGAGTTGTCTCTCGGGCTCCCCCAGGTACTGACAATGGTTCCGGAATCCTGAGCGTGGGGAGGTTCCACCAACGGTCGGCAGCGCGTAGGTTCTAACGGGATGCCTGAGCTCGTCTCCCCTGAGGGTTTCCCTAATGTCTCTGTGCCAGGGAATGCTACGGGGGGTTTGCAGGAAATCCCAGTTACAGAGGCTGCCTCCCCAAGGTCAGGGAAGGTTTTTCTCGGACTTCCCCGAACAGGGAATACCTGTGACTGTAGAGAGCTGCGTGGAGTTTTCTCTCGATCTCCCCCACGCACTGACAATTGTTCGGGAATCCTGAGCGTGGGGAGGTTCCACCAACGGTCGGCAGCGCGTGGGTTCTAACGGGATGCCTGAGCTCGTCTCCCCTGAGGGTTTCCCTAATGTCTCTGTGCCAGGGAATGCTAGGGGGGGTTTTCAGGAAATCCCAGTGACAGAGGCTGCCTCCCCAAGGTCAGGGAAGGTATTTCTCGGACTTCCCCGAACAGGGAACACCTGTGACTGAAGAGAGCTGCGTGGAGTTGTCTCTCGAGTTCCCCATGCACTGACAATGGTTCCGGAATCCTGAGCGAGGGGAGGTTCCACCTACGGTCGGCAGCGCGTGGGTTCTAACGGGATGCCTGAGCTCGTCTCCCCTGAGGGTTTTCCTAATGTCTCTGTGCCAGGGAATGCTAGGGGTGGTTTGCAGGAAATCCCAGTGACAGGGGCGAACTCACCAAGGTCAGGGAAGGTATTTCTCGGACTTCCCCGAACAGGGAACACCTGTGACTGAAGAGAGCTGCATGGAGTTGTCTCTCGAGCTCCCCCACGCACTGACAATTGTTCCGGAATCCTGAGCGTGGGGAGGTTTCACCAACGGTCGGCAGCGCGTTGGTTCTAACGGGATTCATGATTTCGTCTCCCCTGAGGGTTTTCATAATTTCTCTGTGCCAAGGAATGCTAGGGGGGGTTTGCAGGAAATCCCAGTGACAGAGGCTGCCTCCCCAAGGTCATGGAAGGTATTTCACGGACTTCCCCGTACAGGGAAGACCTGTGACTGAAGAGAGCTTCGTGGAGTTGTCTCTCCAGCTCCCTCACGCACTGACAATGGTTCCGGAATCCTGAGCGTGGGGAGGTTCCACCAACGGTCGGAAGCGCGTGGTTTCTAACGGGATGCCTGATCTCGTCTCCCATGAGGTTTTTCCAATGTCTCTGTGCCAGGGAATGTTAAGGGGGTTTGCAGGAAATCCCAGTGACAGAGGCTGCCTCCCCAAGGTCAGGGAATTTATTTCTCGGACTTCCCCGAACAGGGAAAACCTGTGACTGAAGAGAGCTGCGTGGAGTTGTCTCTCGAGCTCCCCCACGCACTGACAATGGTTCCGGAATCCTGAGCGTGGGGAGGTTCCACCAACGGTCGGCAGCGCGTAGGTTCTAACGGGATGCCTGAGCTCGTCTCCCCTGAGGGTTTCCCTAATGTCTCTGTGCCAGGGAATGCTAGGGGGGGTTTGCAGGAAATCCCAGTGACAGAGGCTGCCTCCCCAAGGTCAGGGAAGGTATTTCTCGGACTTCCCCGAACAGGGAACACCTGTGACTGAAGAGAGCTGCGTGGAGTTGTCTCTCGAGCTCCCCCACGCACTGAGAATGGTTCCGGAATCCTGAGCGTGGGAAGGTTCCACCAACGGTCGGCAGCGCGTGGGTTCTAACGGGATGCCTGAGCTCGTCTCCCCTGAGGGTTTCCCTAATGTCTCTGTGCCAGGGAATGCTAGGGGGGGTTTGCAGGAAATCCCAGTGACAGAGGCTGCCTCCCCAAGGTCAGGGAAGGTATTTCTCGGACTTCCCCGAAAAGGGAACACCTGTGACTGAAGAGAGCTGCGTGGAGTTGTCTCTCGAGCTCCCCCACGCACTGACAATGGTTCCGGAATCCTGAGCGTGGGGAGGTTCCACCAACGGTCGGCAGCGCGTAGGTTCTAACGGGATGCCTGAGCTCGTCTCCCCTGAGGGTTTCCCTAATGTCTCTGTGCCAGGGAATGCTAGGGGGTGTTTGCAGGAAATCCCAGTTACAGAGGCTGCCTCCCCAAGGTCAGGGAAGGTTTTTCTCGGACTTCCCCGAACAGGGAATACCTGTGACTGTAGAGAGCTGCGTGGAGTTGTCTCTCGAGCTCCCCCACGCACTGACAATGGTTCCGGAATCCTGAGCGTGGGGAGGTTCCACCAACGGTCGGCAGCGCGTGGGTTCTAACGGGATGCCTGAGCTCGTCTCCCCTGAGGGTTTCCCTAATGTCTCTGTGCCAGGGAATGCTAGGGGCGGTTTGCAGGAAATCCCAGTGAAAGAGGCTGCCTCACCAAGGTCAGGGAAGGTATTTCTCGGACTTCCCCGAAAAGGGAACACCTGTGACTGAAGAGAGCTACGTGGAGTTGTCTCTCGAGCTCCCCCACGCACTGACAATGGTTCCGGAATCCTGAGCGTGGGGAGGTTCCACCAACGGTCGGCAGCGCGTAGGTTCTAACGGGATGCCTGAGCTCGTCTCCCCTGAGGGTTTCCCTAATGTCTCTGTGCCAGGGAATGCTGGGGGGGGTTTGCAGGAAATCCCAGTTACAGAGGCTGCCTCCCCAAGGTCAGGGAAGGTATTTCTCGGACTTCCCCGAAAAGGGAACACCTGTGACTGAAGAGAGCTGCGTGGAGTTGTCCCTCGAGCTCCCCCACGCACTGACAATGGTTCCGGAATCCTGAGCGTGGGGAGGTTCCACCAACGGTCGGAAGCGCGTGGTTTCTAACGGGATGCCTGATCTCGTCTCCCATGAGGTTTTTCCAATGTCTCTGTGCCAGGGAATGTTAAGGGGGTTTGCAGGAAATCCCAGTGACAGAGGCTGCCTCCCCAAGGTCAGGGAATTTATTTCTCGGACTTCCCCGAACAGGGAAAACCTGTGACTGAAGAGAGCTGCGTGGAGTTGTCTCTCGAGCTCCCCCACGCACTGACAATGGTTCCGGAATCCTGAGCGTGGGGAGGTTCCACCAACGGTCGGCAGCGCGTGGGTTCTAACGGGATGCCGGAGCTCGTCTCCCCTGAGGGTTTTCCTAATGTCCCTGTGCCAGGGAATTCTAGGGGGGGTTTGCAGTAAATCCCAGTGACAGAGGCTGCCTCCCCCAGGTCAGGGAAGGTATTTCTCGGACTTCCCCGAACAGGGAACACCTGTGACTGAAGAGAGCTGCGTGGAGTTGTCTCTCGAGCTCCCCCACGCACTGACAATGGTTCCGGAATCCTGAGCGTGGGGAGGTTCCACCAACGGTCGGCAGCGCGTGGGTTCTAACGGGATGCCTGAGCTCGTCTCCCCTGAGGGTTTTCCTAATATCTCTGTGCCAGGGAATGCTAGTGGGGGTTTGCAGGAAATCCCAGTGACAGAGGCTGCCTCCCCAAGGTCAGGGAAGGTATTTCTCGGACTTCCCCGAACAGGGAACACCTGTGACTGAAGAGAGCTGCGTGGAGTTGTCTCTCGAGCTCCCCCATGCACTGAGAATGGTTCCGGAATCCTGAGCGTGGGGAGGTTCCACCAACGGTCGTCAGCGCGTGGGTTCTAACGGGATGCCTGAGCTCGTCTCCCCTGAGGGTTTCCCTAATGTCTCTGTGCCAGGGAATGCTAGGGGGGGTTTGCAGAAAATTCCAGTGACAGAGGCTGCCTCCCCAAGGTCAGGGAAGTTATTTCTCGGACTTCCCCGACCAGGGAACACCTGTGACTGAAGAGAGCTGCGTGGAGTTGTCTCTCGAGCTCCCCCACGCACTGAGAATGGTTCCGGAATCCTGAGCGTGGGGAGGTTCCACCAACGGTCGGCAGCGCGTGGGTTCTAACGGGATGCCTGAGCTCGTCTCCCCTGAGGGTTTCCCTAATGTCTCTGTGCCAGGAAATGCTAGGGGCGGTTTGCAGGAAATCCCAGTGACATAGGCTGCCTCCCCAAGGTCAGGGAAGGTTTTTCTCGGACTTCCCCGAACAGGGAACACCTGTGACTGAAGAGAGCTTCGTGGAGTTGTCTCTCGAGCTCCCCCACGCAGTGACAATGGTTCCGGAATCCTGAGCGTGGGGAGGTTCCACCAACGGTCGGCAGCGCGTAGGTTCTAACGGGATGCCTGAGCTCGTCTCCCCTGAGGGTTTCCCTAATGTCTCTGTGCCAGGGAATGCTAGGGGGGGTTTGCAGGAAATCCCAGTGACAGAGGCTGCCTCCCCAAGGTCAGGGAAGGTATTTCTCGGACTTCCCCGAACAGGGAACACCTGTGACTGAAGAGAGCTGCGTGGAGTTGTCTCTCGAGCTCCCCCACGCACTGAGAATGGTTCCGGAATCCTGAGCGTGGGGAGGTTCCACCAACGGTCGGCAGCGCGTGGGTTCTAACGGGATGCCTGAGCTCGTCTCCCCTGAGGGTTTCCCTAATGTCTCTGTGCCAGGGAATGCTAGGGGGGGTTTGCAGGAAATCCCAGTGACAGAGGCTGCCTCCCCAAGGTCAGGGAAGGTATTTCTCGGACTTCCCCGAAAAGGGAACACCTGTGACTGAAGAGAGCTGCGTGGAGTTGTCTCTCGAGCTCCCCCACGCACTGACAATGGTTCCGGAATCCTGAGCGTGGGGAGGTTCCACCAACGGTCGGCAGCGCGTAGGTTCTAACGGGATGCCTGAGCTCGTCTCCCCTGAGGGTTTCCCTAATGTCTCTGTGCCAGGGAATGCTAGGGGGTGTTTGCAGGAAATCCCAGTTACAGAGGCTGCCTCCCCAAGGTCAGGGAAGGTTTTTCTCGGACTTCCCCGAACAGGGAATACCTGTGACTGTAGAGAGCTGCGTGGAGTTTTCTCTCGATCTCCCCCACGCACTGACAATGGTTCCGGAATCCTGAGCGTGGGGAAGTTCCACCAACGGTCGGCAGCGCGTGGGTTCTAACGGGATGCCTGAGCTCGTCTCCCCTGAGGGTTTCCCTAATGTCTCTGTGCCAGGGAATGCTAGGGGCGGTTTGCAGGAAATCCCAGTGAAAGAGGCTGCCTCCCCAAGGTCAGGGAAGGTATTTCTCGGACTTCCCCGAAAAGGGAACACCTGTGACTGAAGAGAGCTACGTGGAGTTGTCTCTCGAGCTCCCCCACGCACTGACAATGGTTCCGGAATCCTGAGCGTGGGGAGGTTCCACCAACGGTCGGCAGCGCGTAGGTTCTAACGGGATGCCTGAGCTCGTCTCCCCTGAGGGTTTCCCTAATGTCTCTGTGCCAGGGAATGCTGGGGGGGGTTTGCAGGAAATCCCAGTTACAGAGGCTGCCTCCCCAAGGTCAGGGAAGGTATTTCTCGGACTTCCCCGAAAAGGGAACACCTGTGACTGAAGAGAGCTGCGTGGAGTTGTCCCTCGAGCTCCCCCACGCACTGACAATGGTTCCGGAATCCTGAGCGTGGGGAGGTTCCTCCAACGGTCGGCAGCGCGTAGGTTCTAACGGGATGCCTGAGCTCGTCTCCCCTGAGGGTTTCCCTAATGTCTCTGTGCCAGGGAATGCTAGGGGGGGTTTGCAGGAAATCCCAGTTACAGAGGCTTCCTCCCCAAGGTCAGGGAAGGTTTTTCTCGGACTTCCCCGAACAGGGAATACCTGTGACTGTAGAGAGCTGCGTGGAGTTTTCTCTCGATCTCCCCCACGCACTGACAATGGTTCCGGAATCCTGAGCGTGGGGAGGTTCCACCAACGGTCGGCAGCGCGTGGGTTCTAACGGGATGCCTGAGCTCGTCTCCCCTGAGGGTTTCCCTAATGTCTCTGTGCCAGGGAATGCTAGGGGGGGTTTGCAGGAAATCCCAGTGACAGAGGCTGCCTCCCCAAGGTCAGGGAAGTTATTTCTCGGACTTCCCCGAACAGGGAACACCTGTGACTGAAGAGAGCTGCGTGGAGTTGTCTCTCGAGCTCCCCCACGCACTGAGAATGGTTCCGGAATCCTGAGCGTGGGGAGGTTCCACCAACGGTCGGCAGCGCGTGGGTTCTAACGGGATGACTGAGCTCGTCTCCCCTGAGGGATTCCCTAATGTCTCTGTGCCAGGGAATGCTAGGGGCGATTTGCAGGAAATCCCAGTGACAGAGGCTGCCTCCCCAAGGTCAGGGAAGGTATTTCTCGGACTTCCCCGAACAGGGAACACCTGTGACTGAAGAGAGCTGCGTGGAGTTGTCTCTCGAGCTCCCCCACGCACTGAGAATGGTTCCGGAATCCTGAGCGTGGGGAGGTTCCACCAACGGTCGGCAGCGCGTGGGTTCTAACGGGATGCCTGAGCTCGTCTCCCCTGAGGGTTTCCCTAATATCTCTGTGCCAGGGAATGCTAGGGGCGGTTTGCAGGAAATCCCAGTGACAGAGGCTGCCTCCCCAAGGTCAGGGAAGTTATTTCTCGGACTTCCCCGAAAAGGGAACACCTGTGACTGAAGAGAGCTGCGTGGAGTTGTCTCTCGAGCTCCCCCACGCACTGACAATGGTTCCGGAATCCTGAGCTTGGGGAGGTTCCACCAACGGTCGGCAGCGCGTAGGTTCTAACGGGATGCCTGAGCTCGTCTCCCCTGAGGGTTTCCCTAATGTCTCTGTGCCAGGGAATGCTGGGGGGGGTTTGCAGGAAATCCCAGTGACAGAGGATGCCTCCCCAAGGTCAGGGAAGGTTTTTCTCGGACTTCCCCGAACAGGGAATACCTGTGACTGTAGAGAGCTGCGTGGAGTTTTCTCTCGATCTCCACCACGCACTGACAATGGTTCCGGAATCCTGAGCGTGGGGAGGTTCCACCAACGGTCGGCAGCGCGTGGGTTCTAACGGGATGCCTGAGCTCGTCTCCCCTGAGGGTTTCCCTAATGTCTCTCTGCCAGGGAATGCTATGGGGGGTTTGCAGGAAATCCCAGTGACAGAGGCTGCCTCCCCAAGGTCAGGGAAGGTATTTCTCGGACTTCCCCGAACAGGGAACATCTGTGACTGAAGAGAGCTGCGTGGAGTTGTCTCTCGAGTTCCCCATGCACTGACAATGGTTCCGGAATCCTGAGCGAGGGGAGGTTCCACCTACGGTCGGCAGCGCGTTGGTTCTAACGGGATGCCTGAGCTCGTCTCCCCTGAGGGTTTTCCTAATGTCTCTGTGCCAGGGAATGCTAGGGGTGGTTTGCAGGAAATCCCAGTGACAGAGGCGAACTCACCAAGGTCAGGGAAGGTATTTCTCGGACTTCCCCGAACAGGGAACACCTGTGACTGAAGAGAGCTGCATGGAGTTGTCTCTCGAGCTCCCCCACGCACTGACAATTGTTCCGGAATCCTGAGCGTGGGGAGGTTTCACCAACGGTCGGCAGCGCGTTGGTTCTAACGGGATTCATGATTTCGTCTCCCCTGAGGGTTTTCATAATTTCTCTGTGCCAAGGAATGCTAGGGGGGGTTTGCAGGAAATCCCAGTGACAGAGGCTGCCTCCCCAAGGTCATGGAAGTTATTTCACGGACTTCCCCGAACAGGGAACACCTGTGACTGAAGAGAGCTTCGTGGAGTTGTCTCTCCAGCTCCCTCACGCACTGACAATGGTTCCGGAATCCTGAGCGTGGGGAGGTTCCACCAACGGTCGGCAGCGCGTGGTTTCTAACGGGATGCCTGATCTCGTCTCCCATGAGGTTTTTCCAATGTCTCTGTGCCAGCGAATGTTAAGGGGGTTTGCAGGAAATCCCAGTGACAGAGGCTGCCTCCCCAAGGTCAGGGAAGGTATTTCTCGGACTTCCCCGAACAGGGAACACCTGTGACTGAAGAGAGCTGCGTGGAGTTGTCTCTCGAGCTCCCCCACGCAGTGACAATGGTTCCGGAATCCTGAGCGTGGGGAGGTTCCACCAACGGTCGGCAGCGCGTGGGTTCTAACGGGATGCCGGAGCTAGTCTCCCCTGAGGGTTTTCCTAATGTCTCTGTGCCAGGGAATTCTATGGGGGGTTTGCAGTAAATCCCAGTGACAGAGGCTGCCTCCCCAAGGTCAGGGAAGTTATTTCTCGGACTTCCCCGAACAGGGAACACCTGTGACTGAAGAGAACTGCGTGGAGTTGTCTCTCGAGCTCCCCCACGAACTGACAATATTTCCGGAATACTGAGCGTGGGGAGGTTCCTCCAACGGTCGGCAGCGCGTGGGTTCTAACGGGATGCCTGAGCTCGTCTCCCCTGAGGGTTTCCCTAATGTCTCTGTGCCAGGGAATGCTAGGGGCGGTTTGCAGGAAATTCCAGTGACAGAGGCTGCCTCCCCAAGGTCAGGGAAGGTATTTCTCGGACTTCCCCGAACAGGGAACACCTGTGACTGAAGAGAGCTGCGTGGAGTTGTCTCTCGAGCTCCCCCACGCACTGAGAATGGTTCCGGAATCCTGAGCGTGGGGAGGTTCCACCAACGGTCGGCAGCGCGTGGGTTCAAACGGGATGCCTGAGCTCGTCTCCCCTGAGGGTTTCCCTAATGTCTCTGTGCCAGGGAATGCTAGGGGGGATTTGCAGGAAATTCCAGTGACAGAGGCTGCCTCCCCAAGGTCAGGGAAGGTATTTCTCGGACTTCCCCGAAAAGGGAACACCTGTGACTGAAGAGAGCTGCGTGGAATTGTCTCTCGAACTCCCCCACGCACTGAGAATGGTTCCGGAATCCTGAGCGTGGGGAGGTTCCACCAACGGTCTGCAGCGCGTGGGTTCTAACGGGATGCCTGAGCTCGTCTCCCATGAGGGTTTCCCTAATGTCTCTGTGCCAGGGAATGCTAGGGGCGGTTTGCAGGAAATCCCAGTGACAGAGGCTGCCTCCCCAAGGTCAGGGAAGGTATTTCTCGGACTTCCCCGAAAAGGGAACACCTGTGACTGAAGAGAGCTGCGTGGAGTTGTCTCTCGAGCTCCCCCACGCACTGAGAATGGTTCCGGAATCCTGAGCGTGGGGAGGTTCCACCAACGGTCGGCAGCGCGTGGGTTCTAACGGGATGCCTGAGCTCGTCTCCCCTGAGGGTTTCCCTAATGTCTCTGTGCCAGGGAATTCTAGGGGGGGTTTGCAGGAAATCCCAGTGACAGAGGCTGCCTCCCCAAGGTCAGGGAAGGTATTTCTCGGACTTCCCCGAACAGGGAACACCTGTGACTGAAGAGAGCTGCGTGGAGTTGTCTCTCGAGCTCCCCCACGCACTGACAATGGTTCCGGAATCCTGAGCGTGGGGAGGTTCCACCAACGGTCGGCAGCGCGTGGGTTCTAACCGGATGCCTGAGCTCGCCTCCCCTGAGGGTTTCCCTAATGTCTCTGTGCCAGGGAATGCAAGGGGGGGTTTACAGGATATCCCAGTGACAGAGGCTGCCTCCCCAACTCAGGGTGGATATTTCTCGGACTTCCCAGAACAGGGAACACCTGTGACTGAAGAGAGCTGCGTGGAGTTGTCTCTCGAGCTCCCCCATGCACTGACAATGGTTCCGGAATCCTGAGCGTGGGGAGGTTCCACCAACGGTCGTCAGCGCGTGGGTTCTAACGGGATGCCTGAGCTCGTCTCCCCTGAGGGTTTCCCTAATGTCTCTGTGCCAGGGAATGCTAGGGGGGTTTGCAGGAAATCCCAGTGACAGAGGCTGCCTCCCCAAGGTCAGGGAAGGTATTTCTCGTACTTCCCCGAACAGGGAACACCTGTGACTGAAGAGAGCTGCGTGGAGTTGTCTCTCGAGCTCCCCCACGCACTGACAATGGTTCCGGAATCCTGAGCGTGGGGAGGTTCCACCAACGGTCGGCAGCGCGTGGGTTCTAACGGGATGCTTGAGCTCGTCTCCCCTGAGGGTTTCCCTAATGTCTCTGTGCCAGGGAATGCTAGGGGGGGTTTGTAGGAAATCCCAGTGACAGAGGCTGCCTCCACAAGGTCAGGGAAGGTATTTCTCGGACTTCCCCCAACAGGGAACACCTGTGACTGAAGAGAGCTGCGTGGAGTTGTCTCTCGTGCTCCCCCACGCACTGACAATGGTTCCGGAATCCTGAGCGTGGGGAGGTTCCACCAACGGTCGGCAGCGCGTGGGTTCTAACGGGATGCCTGAGCTCGTCTCCCCTGAGGGTTTCCCTTATGTCTCTGTGCCAGGGAATGCTAGGGGGGGTTTGCAGGAAATCCCAGTGACAGAGGCTGCCTCCCCAAGGTCACGGAAGGTATTTCTCGGACTTCCCCGTACAGGGAACACCTGTGACTGAAGAGAGCTTCGTGGAGTTGTCTCTCGAGCTCCCCCACGCACTGACAATGGATCCGGAATCCTGAGCGTGGGGAGGTTCCACCAACGGTCGGCCGCGCGTGGGTTCTAACGGGATGCCTGAGCTCGTCTCCCCTGAGGGTTTCCCTAATGTCTCTGTGCCAGGGAATGCTAGCGGGGGTTTGCAGAAAATCCCAGTGACAGAGGCTGCCTCCCCAAGGTCAGGGAATGTTTTTGTCGGACTTCCCCGAACAGGGAACACCTGTGACTGAAGTGAGATGCGTGGAGTTGTCTCTCGAGCTCCCCCACGCACTGACAATGGTTCCGGAATCCTGAGCGTGGGGAGGTTCCACCAACTGTCGTCAGCCTAGGGTTCTAAAGGGATGCCTGAGCTCGTCTCCCCTGAGTGTTTCCCTAATGTCTCTGTGCCAGGGAATGCTAGGGGGGGTTTGCAGGAAATCCCAGTGACAGAGGCTGCCTTCCCAAGGTCTGGGAAGCAATTTCTCGGACTTCCCCGAACAGGGAACACCTGTGACTGAAGAGAGCTGCGTGGAATTGTCTCTCGAGCTCCCCCACGCACTGACAATGGTTCCGGAATCCTGAGCGTGGGGAGGTTCAACCAACGGTCGGCAGCGCGTGGGTTCTAACGGGATGCCTGAGCTCGTCTCCCCTGAGGGTTTTCCTAATGTCTCTGTGCCAGGGAATGCTAGGGGGGGTTTGCAGGAAATCCCAGTGAAAGAGGCTGCCTCCCCAAGGTCAGAGAAGGTATTTCCCGGACTTCCCCGAACAGGGAACACCTGTGACTGAAGACAGCTGCGTGGAGTTGTCTCTCGAGCTCCCCCACGCACTGACAATATTTCCGGAATAGTAAGCGTGGGGAGGTTCCACCAACGGTCGGCAGCGCGTGGGTTCTAACGGGATGCCTGATCTCGTCTCCCCTGAGGGTTTCCCTAATGTCTCTGTGCCAGGGAATGCTAGGGGGGGGTTGCAGGACATCCCAGTGACAGAGGCTGCCTCCCCAAAGTCAGGGAAGGTATTTCTCGGACTTCCCCGTACAGGGAACACCTCTGACTGAAGAGAGCTGCGTGGAGTTGTCTCTCGAGCTCCCCCACGCACTGACAATGGTTCCGGAATCCTGAGCGTGGGGAGGTTCCACCAACGGTCGGCAGAGCGTGAGTTCTAACGGGATGCCTGAACTCGTTTCCCCTGAGGGTTTCCCTAATGTCTCTGTGCCAGAGAATGCTAGGGGGGGTTTGCAGGAAATCCCAGTGACAGAGGCTGCCTCCCCAAGATCAGGTAAGGTATTTCTCGGACTTCCCCGAACAGGGAACACCTGTGACTGAAGAGAGCTGAGTGGAGTTGTCTCTCGAGCTCCCCCACGCACTGACAATAGTTCCGGAATGCTGAGCGTGGGGAGGTTCCGCCAACGGTCGGCAGCTTAGGGTTCTTACGGGATGCCTGAGCTCGTCTCCCCTGAGGGTTTCCCTAATATCTCTGTGCCAGGGAATGCTAGGGGGGGTTTGCAGGAAATCCCAGTAACAGAGGCTGCCTCCCCAAAGTCAGGGAAGGTATTTCTCAGACTTCCCCGAACAGGGAACACCTGTGACTGAAGAGAGCTGCGTGGAGTTGTCTCTCGAGCTCCCCCACGCACTGACAATGTTTCCGGAATCATGAGCGTGGGGAGGTTCCACCAACGGTCGGCAGCGCGTGGGTTCTAACGGGATGCCTGAGCTCGTCTCCCCTGAGTGTTTTCCTAATGTCTCTGTGCCAGGGAATGCTAGGGGGGGTTTGCAGGAAATCCCAGTGAAAGTGGCTGCCTCCCAAAGGTCAGGGAAGCTATTTCCCGGACTTCCCCGTACAGGGAACACCTGTGACTGAAGAGAGCTGCGTGGAGTTGTCTCTCGAGCTCCCCCACGCACTAACAATGGTTCCGGAATCCTGAGCGTGGGGAGGTTCCACCAACGGTCGTCAGCGCGTGGGTTCTAACGGGATGCCTGAGCTCGTCTCCCCTGAGGGTTTTCCTAATGTCTCTGTGCCAGGGAATGCTAGGGGGGGTTTGCAGGAAATCCCAGTGACAGAGGCTGCCTCCCCAAGATCAGGGAAGGTATTTCTCGGACTTCCCCGAACAGGGAACACCTGTGACTGAAGAGAGCTGCGTGGAGTTGTCTCTCGAGCTCCCCCACGCACTGACAATGTTTCCGGAATCCTGAGCGTGGGGAGGTTCCACCAACGGTCGGCAGCGCGTGGGTTCTAACGGGATGCCTGAGCTCGTCTCCCCTGAGGGTTTCCCTAATGTCTCTGTGCCAATGAATGCTAGGGGTGGTTTGCTGGAAATCCCAGTAACAGAGGCTGCCTCGCCAAAGTCAGGGAATGTATTTCTCGGAGTTCCCCGAACAGGGAACACCTGTGACTGAAGAGAGCTGCGTGGAGTTGTCTCTCGAGCTCCCCCACGCACTGACAATGTTTCCGGAATCCTGAGCGTGGGGAGGTTCCACCAACGTTCGGCAGCGCGTGGGTTCTAACGGGATGCCTGAGCTCGTCTCCCCTGAGGGTTTTTCTAATGTTTCTGTGCCAGGGAATGCTAGGGGGGGTTTGCAGGAAATCCCAGTGACAGAGGCTGCCTCCCCAAGGTCAGGGAAGGTATCTCTCGGACTTCCCCGAACAGGGAACACCTGTGACTGAAGAGAGCTGCGTGGAGTTGTCTCTCGAGCTCCCCCACGCACTGACAATGGTTCCGGAATCCTGAGCGTGGGGAGGTTCCACCAACGGTCAGCAGCGCGTGGGTTCTAACGGGATGCCTGAGCTCGTCTCCCCTGAGGGTTTCCCTAATGTCTCTGTGCCAGGGAATGCTAGGGGGGGTTTGCAGGAAATCCCAGTGACAGAGGCTGCCTCCCCAAGGTCAGGGAAGGTATTTCTCGGACTTCCCCGAACAGGGAACACCTGTGACTGAAGAGAGCTGCGTGGAGTTGTCTCTCGAGCTCCCCCACGCACTGACAATGTTTCCGGAATCCTGAGCGTGGGGAGGTTCCACCAACCGTCGGCAGCACGTGGGTTCTAACGGGATGCCTGAGCTCGTCTCCCCTGAGGGTTTTCCTAATGTCCCTGTGCCAGGGAATGCTAGGGGGGGTTTGCAGGAAATCCCAGTGACAGAGGCTGCCTCCCCAAGGTCAGGGAATGTATTTCCCGGACTTCCCCGAACAGGGAACACCTTTGACTGAAGAGAGCTGCGTGGAGTTGTCTCTCGAGCTCCCCCACGCACTGACAATGGTTCCGGAATCCTGAGCGTGGGGAGGTTCCACCAACGGTCGGCAGCACCTGGGTTCTAACCGGATGCATGAGCTCGTCTCCCCTGAGGGTTTCCCTAATGTCTCTGTGCCAGGGAATGCTAGGGGGGGTTTGCAGGAAATCCCAGTGACAGAGGCTGCCTCCCCAAGTTCAGGGAAGGTATTTCTCGGACTTCCCCGAACAGGGAACACCTGTGACTGAAGAGAGCTGCGTGGAGTTGTCTCTCGAGCTCCCCCACGCACTGACAATGGTTCCGGAATCCTGAGCGTGGGGAGGTTCCAAAAACGGTCGGCAGCGCGTGGGTTCTAACGGGATGCATGAGCTCGTCTCCCTTGAGGGTTTCCCTAATGTCTCTGGGCCAGGGAATGCTAGGGGGGTTTGCAGGATATCCCAGTTACAGAGGCTGCCTCCCCAAGGTCAGGGAAGGGATTTCTCGGACTTCCCCGAACAGGGAACACCTGTGACTGAAGAGAGCTGCGTGGAGTTGTCTCTCGAGTTATCCCACGCACTGACAATGGTTCCGGAATCCTGAGCGTGGGGCCGTTCCACCAACGGTCGGCAGCCTAGGGTTCTAACGAGATGCCTGAGCTCGACTCCCCTGAGGGTTTCTCTAATGTCTCTGTGCCAGAGAATGCTAGGGGGGGTTTTCAGGAAATCCCAGTGACATAGGCTGCCACCCCAATGTCAGGGAAGGTTTTTCTCGGACTTCCCCGAACAGGGAACACCTGTGACTGAAGAGAGCTGCGTGGAGTTGTCTCTCGAGCTCCCCCACGCACTGACAATGGTTCCGGAATCCTGAGCGTGGGGAGGTTCCACCAACGGTCGGCAGCGCGTGGGTTCTAACGGGATGCCTGAGCTCGTCTCCCCTGAGGGTTTCCCTAATTTCTGTGTGCCAGGGAATGCTAGGGGGGGTTTGCAGGAAATCCCAGTTATAGTGGCTGCCTCCCCAAGGTCACGGAAGGTATTTCTCGGACTTCCCCGAACAGGGAACACCTGTGACTGAAGAGAGCTGCGTGGAGCTGTCTCTCGAGCTCCCCCACGCACTGACAATGGGTCCGGAATCCTGAGCGTGGGGAGGTTCCACCAACGGTCGGCAGCGCGTGGGTTCTAACGGGATGCCTGAGCTCGTCTCCCCTGATGGTTTTCCTAATGTCTCTATGCCAGGGAATGCTAGGGGGGGTTTGCAGGAAATCACAGTGACAGAGGCTGCCTCCCCAAGGTCAGGGAATGTATTTCTCAGACTTCCCCGAACAGGGACAACCTGTGACTGAAGAGAGCTGCGTGGAGTTGTCTCTCGAGCTCCCCCACGCACTGACAATGGTTCCGGAATCCTGAGCGTGGGGAGGTTCCACCAACGGTCGGCAGCGCGTGGGTTCTAACGGGATGCCTGAGCTCGTCTCCCCTGAGGGTTTTCCTAATGTCTCTGTGCCAGGGAATGCTAGGGAGGGTTTGCAGGAATTCCCAGTGACAGAGGCTGCCTCCCCAAGTCAGGGAAGGTATTTCTCGGACTTCCCCGACCAGGGAACACTTGTGACTGAAGAGAGCTGCGTGGAGTTGTCTCTCTTGATCCCCCACGCACTGACAATGGTTCCGGAATCCTGAGCGTGGGGAGGTTCCACCAACGGTCGGCAGCGCGTGGGTTCTAATGGGATGCCTGAGCTCGTTTCCCCTGAGGGTTTTCCTAATGTCCCTGTGCCAGGGAATGCTAGGGGGGGTTTGCAGGAAATCCCAGTGACAGAGGCTGCCTCCCCAAGGTCTGGGAATGTATTTCCCGGACTTCCCCGAACAGGGAACACCTGTGACTGAAGAGAGCTGCGTGGAGTTGTCTCTCGAGCTCCCCCACGCACTGACAATGGTTCCGGAATCCTGAGCGTGGGGAGGTTCCACCAACGGTCGGCATCGCCTGGGTTCTAACGGGATGCATGAGCTCGTCTCCCCTGAGGGTTTCCCTAATGTCTCTGTGCCAGGGAATGCTAGGGGGGGTTTGCAGGAAATCCCAGTGACAGAGACTGCCTCCCCAAGGTCAGGGAAGGTATTTCTCGGACTTCCCCGAACAGGGAACCCCTGTGACTGAAGAGAGCTGCGTGGAGTTGTCTCACGAGTTCTCCCACGTACTGACAATGGTTCCGGAATCCTGAGCGTGGGGACGTTCCACCATCGGTCGAAAGCGCGTGGGTTCTAACCCGATGCCTGAGCTCGTCTACCCAGAGGGTTTCCATAATGTCTCTGTGCCAGGGAATGCTAGGGGGGGTTTGCAGGCTATCCCAATCACAGAGGCTGCCTCCCCAAGGTCAGGGAAGGTATTTCTCGGACTTCCCCGAACAGCGAACACCTGTGACTGAAGAGAGCTGCGTGGAGTTGTCTCTCGAGCTCCCCCACGCACTGACAATTGTTCCGGAATCCTGAGCGTGGGGAGGTTCCAAAAACGGTCGGCAGCGCGTGGGTTCTAACGGGATGCATGAGCTCGTCTCCCCTGAGGGTTTCCCTAATGTCTCTGGGCCAGGGAATGCTAGGGGGGGTTTGCAGGAAATCCCAGTGACAGAGGCTGCCTCCCCAAGGTCAGGGAAGGTATTTCTCGGACTTCCCCGAACAGGGAACACCTGTGACTGAAGAGAGCTGCGTGGAGTTGTCTCTCGAGTTCTCCCACGCACTGACAATGTTTCCGGAATCCTGAGCGTGGGGAGGTTCCACCAACGTTCGGCAGCGCGTGGGTTCTAACGGGATGCCTGAGCTCGTCTCCCCTGAGGGTTTTTCTAATGTTTCTGTGCCAGGGAATGCTAGGGGGGGTTTGCAGGAAATCCCAGTGACAGAGGCTGCCTCCCCAAGGTCAGGGAAGGTATCTCTCGGACTTCCCCGAACAGGGAACACCTGTGACTGAAGAGAGCTGCGTGGAGTTGTCTCTCGAGCTCCCCCACGCACTGACAATGGTTCCGGAATCCTGAGCGTGGGGAGGTTCCACCAACGGTCAGCAGCGCGTGGGTTCTAACGGGATGCCTGAGCTCGTCTCCCCTGAGTGTTTCCCTAATGTCTCTGTGCCAGGGAATGCTAGGGGGGGTTTGCAGGAAATCCCAGTGACAGAGGCTGCCTCCCCAAGGTCAGGGAAGGTATTTCTCGGACTTCCCCGAACAGGGAACACCTGTGACTGAAGAGAGCTGCGTGGAGTTCTCTCTCGAGCTCCCCCACGCACTGACAATGTTTCCGGAATCCTGAGCGTGGGGAGGTTCCACCAACCGTCGGCAGCACGTGGGTTCTAACGGGATGCCTGAGCTCGTCTCCCCTGAGGGTTTTCCTAATGTCCCTGTGCCAGGGAATGCTAGGGGGGGTTTGCAGGAAATCCCAGTGACAGAGGCTGCCTCCCCAAGGTCAGGGAATGTATTTCCCGGACTTCCCCGAACAGGGAACACCTTTGACTGAAGAGAGCTGCGTGGAGTTGTCTCTCGAGCTCCCCCACGCACTGACAATGGTTCCGGAATCCTGAGCGTGGGGAGGTTCCACCAACGGTCGGCAGCGCCTGGGTTCTAACCGGATGCATGAGCTCGTCTCCCCTGAGGGTTTCCCTAATGTCTCTGTGCCAGGGAATGCTAGGGGGGGTTTGCAGGAAATCCCAGTGACAGAGGCTGCCTCCCCAAGGTCAGGGAAGGTATTTCTCGGACTTCCCCGAACAGGGAACACCTGTGACTGAAGAGAGCTGCGTGGAGTTGTCTCTCGAGCTCCCCCACGCACTGACAATGGTTCCGGAATCCTGAGCGTGGGGAGGTTCCAAAAACGGTCGGCAGCGCGTGGGTTCTAACGGGATGCATGAGCTCGTCTCCCTTGAGGGTTTCCCTAATGTCTCTGGGCCAGGGAATGCTAGGGGGGGTTTGCAGGATATCCCAGTTACAGAGGCTGCCTCCCCAAGGTCAGGGAAGGGATTTCTCGGACTTCCCCGAACAGGGAACACCTGTGACTGAAGAGAGCTGCGTGGAGTTGTCTCTCGAGTTCTCCCACGCACTGACAATGGTTCCGGAATCCTGAGCGTGGGGCCGTTCCACCAACGGTCGGCAGCCTAGGGTTCTAACGAGATGCCTGAGCTCGAATCCCCTGAGGGTTTCTCTAATGTCTCTGTGCCAGAGAATGCTAGGGGGGGTTTTCAGGAAATCCCAGTGACATAGGCTGCCACCCCAATGTCAGGGAAGGTTTTTCTCGGACTTCCCCGAACAGGGAACACCTGTGACTGAAGAGAGCTGCGTGGAGTTGTCTCTCGAGCTCCCCCACGCACTGACAATGGTTCCGGAATCCTGAGCGTGGGGAGGTTCCACCAACGGTCGGCAGCGCGTGGGTTCTAACGGGATGCCTGAGCTCGTCTCCCCTGAGGGTTTCCCTAATTTCTGTGTGCCAGGGAATGCTAGGGGGGGTTTGCAGGAAATCCCAGTTATAGAGGCTGCCTCCCCAAGGTCACGGAAGGTATTTCTCGGACTTCCCCGAACAGGGAACACCTGTGACTGAAGAGAGCTGCGTGGAGCTGTCTCTCGAGCTCCCCCACGCACTGACAATGGGTCCGGAATCCTGAGCGTGGGGAGGTTCCACCAACGGTCGGCAGCGCGTGGGTTCTAACGGGATGCCTGAGCTCGTCTCCCCTGATGGTTTTCCTAATGTCTCTATGCCAGGGAATGCTAGGGGGGGTTTGCAGGAAATCACAGTGACAGAGGCTGCCTCCCCAAGGTCAGGGAATGTATTTCTCAGACTTCCCCGAACAGGGAACACCTGTGACTGAAGAGAGCTGCGTGGAGTTGTCTCTCGAGCTCCCCCACGCACTGACAATGGTTCCGGAATCCTGAGCGTGGGGAGGTTCCACCAACGGTCGGCAGCGCGTGGGTTCTAACGGGATGCCTGAGCTCGTCTCCCCTGAGGGTTTTCCTAATGTCTCTGTGCCAGGGAATGCTAGGGAGGGTTTGCAGGAATTCCCAGTGACAGAGGCTGCCTCCCCAAGTCAGGGAAGGTATTTCTCGGACTTCCCCGACCAGGGAACACTTGTGACTGAAGAGAGCTGCGTGGAGTTGTCTCTCTTGATCCCCCACGCACTGACAATGGTTCCGGAATCCTGAGCGTGGGGAGGTTCCACCAACGGTCGGCAGCGCGTGGGTTCTAATGGGATGCCTGAGCTCGTTTCCCCTGAGGGTTTTCCTAATGTCCCTGTGCCAGGGAATGCTAGGGGGGGTTTGCAGGAAATCCCAGTGACAGAGGCTGCCTCCCCAAGGTCTGGGAATGTATTTCCCGGACTTCCCCGAACAGGGAACACCTGTGACTGAAGAGAGCTGCGTGGAGTTGTCTCTCGAGCTCCCCCACGCACTGACAATGGTTCCGGAATCCTGAGCGTGGGGAGGTTCCACCAACGGTCGGCATCGCCTGGGTTCTAACGGGATGCATGAGCTCGTCTCCCCTGAGGGTTTCCCTAATGTCTCTGTGCCAGGGAATGCTAGGGGGGGTTTGCAGGAAATCCCAGTGACAGAGACTGCCTCCCCAAGGTCAGGGAAGGTATTTCTCGGACTTCCCCGAACAGGGAACCCCTGTGACTGAAGAGAGCTGCGTGGAGTTGTCTCACGAGTTCTCCCACGTACTGACAATGGTTCCGGAATCCTGAGCGTGGGGACGTTCCACCATCGGTCGGCAGCGCGTGGGTTCTAACCCGATGCCTGAGCTCGTCTACCCAGAGGGTTTCCATAATGTCTCTGTGCCAGGGAATGCTAGGGGGGGTTTGCAGGCTATCCCAATCACAGAGGCTGCCTCCCCAAGGTCAGGGAAGGTATTTCTCGGACTTCCCCGAACAGCGAACACCTGTGACTGAAGAGAGCTGCGTGGAGTTGTCTCTCGAGCTCCCCCACGCACTGACAATTGTTCCGGAATCCTGAGCGTGGGGAGGTTCCAAAAACGGTCGGCAGCGCGTGGGTTCTAACGGGATGCATGAGCTCGTCTCCCCTGAGGGTTTCCCTAATGTCTCTGGGCCAGGGAATGCTAGGGGGGGTTTGCAGGAAATCCCAGTGACAGAGGCTGCCTCCCCAAGGTCAGGGAAGGTATTTCTCGGACTTCCCCAAACAGGGAACACCTGTGACTGAAGAGAGCTGCGTGGAGTTGTCTCTCGAGTTCTCCCACGCACTGACAATGGTTCCGGAATTCTGAGCGTGGGGACGTTCCACCAACGGTCGGCAGCCTAGGGTTCTAACGAGATGCCTGAGCTCGACTCCCCTGAGGGTTTCTCTAATGTCTCTGTGACAGAGAATGCTAGGGGGGGTTTTCAGGAAATCCCAGTGACATAGGCTGCAACCCAATGTCAGGGAAGGTTTTTCTCGGACTTCCCCGAACAGGGAACACCTGTGACTGAAGAGAGCTGCGTGGAGTTGTCTCTCGAGCTCCCCCACGCACTGACAATGGTTCCGGAATCCTGAGCGTGGGGAGGTTCCACCAACGGTCGACAGCGCGTGGGTTCTAACGGGATGCCTGAGCTCGTCTCCCCTGAGTGTTTCCCTAATGTCCCTGTGCCAGGGAATGCTAGGGGGGGTTTGCAGGAAATCCCAGTGACAGAGGCTGCCTCCCCAAGGTCAGGGAAAGTATTTCTCGGACTTCCCCGAACAGGGAACACCTGTGACTGAAGAGAGCTGCTTGGAGTTGTCTCTCGAGCTCCCCCATGCACTGAAAATGTTTCCGGAATCCTGAGCGTGGGGAGGTTCCACCAACGGTCGGCAGCGCGTGGGTTCTAACGGGATGCCTGAGCTCGTCTCCCCTGAGGGTTTCCCTAATGTCTGTGTGCCAGGGAATGCTAGGGGGGGTTTGCAGGAAATCCCAGTGATAGAGGCTGCCTCCCCAAGGTCACGGAAGGTATTTCTCGGACTTCCCCGAACAGGGAACACCTGTGACTGAAGAGAGCTGCGTGGAGTTGTCTCTCGAGCTCACCCACGCACTGACAATGGTTCCGGAATCCTGAGCGTGGGGAGGTTCCACCAACGGTCGGCAGCGCGTGGGTTCTTACGGGATGCCTGAGCTCGTCTCCCCTGAGGTTTTCCCTAATGTCTCTGTGCCAGGGAATGCTAGGGGGGTTTGCAGGAAATCCCAGTGACAGAGGCTGCCTCCCCAAGCTCAGGGAAGGTATTTCTCGGACTTCCCCGAACAGGGAACACCTGTGACTGAAGAGAGCTTCGTGGAGTTGTCTCTCGAGCTCCCCCACGCACTGACAATAGTTCCGGAATTCTGAGCGTGGGGAGGTTCCACCAACAGTCGTCAGCCTAGGGTTCTAACGGGATGCCTGAGCTCGTCTCCCCTGAGGGTTTCCCTAATGTCTCTGTGCCAGGGAATGCTAGTGGGGGTTTGCAGGAAATCCCAGTGACAGAGGCTGCCTCCACAAGGTCAGGGAAGGTATTTCCCGGCCTTCCCCGAACAGGGAACACCTGTGACTGTAGAGAGCTGCGTGGAGTTGTATCTCGAGCTCCCCCACGCACTGACAATAGTTCCGGAATCCTGAGCGTGGGGAGGTTCCACCAACGGTCGGCAGCGCGTGGGTTATAACGGGATGCCTGAGCTCGTCTCCCCTGAGGGTTTCCCTAATGTCTCTGTGCCAGGGAATGCTAGGGGGGGTTTGCAGGAAATCCCAGTGACAGAGGCTGCCTCCCCAAGGTCAGGGAAGGTATTTCTCGGACTTCCCCGAACAGGGAACACCTGTGACTGAAGAGAGATGCGTGGAGATGTCTCTCGAGCTCCCCCACGCACTGACAATGTTTCCGGAATACTGAGCGTGGGGAGGTTCCACCAACTTTCGTCAGCCTAGGGTTCTAACGGGATGCCTGAGCTCGTCTCCCCTGAGGGTTTCCCTAATGTCTCTGTGCCAGGGAATGCTAGGGGGGGTTTGCAGGAAATCCCAGTGACAGAGGCTGCCTCCCCAAGGTCAGGGAAGGTATTTCCCGGACTTCCCCGAACAGGGAACACCTGTGACTGAAGACAGCTGCGTGGAGTTGTCTCTCGAGCTCCCCCACGCACTGACAATATTTCCGGAATCCTAAGCGTGGGGAGGTTCCACCAACGGTCGGCAGCGCGTGGGTTCTAACGGGATGCCTGAGCTCGTCTCCCCTGAGGGATTTCCTAATGTCTCTGTGACAGGGAATGCTAGGGGTGGTTTTCAGGAAATCCCAGTGAAAGAGGTTGCCTCCCCAAGGTCAGGGAAGGTATTTATCGGACTTCCCCGAACAGGGAACACCTGTGACTGAAGAGAGCTGCTTGGAGTTGTCTCTCGAGCTCCCCCACGCACTGACAATGGTTCCGGAATCCTGAGCGTGGGAAGGTTCCACCAACAGCCGTCAGCCTAGGGTTCTAACGAGATGCCTGAGCTCGTCTCCCCTGAGGGTTTCCCTAATGTCTCTGTGCCAGGGAATGCTAGTGGGGGTTTGCAGGAAATCCCAGTGACAGAGGCTGCCTCCCCAAGGTCAGGGAAGGTATTTCCCGGACTTCCCCGAACAGGGAACACCTGTGACTGTAGAGAGCTGCGTGGAGTTGTCTCTCGAGCTCCCCCACGCACTGACAATACTTCCGGAATCCTGAGCGTGGGGAGGTTCCACCAACGGTCGGCAGCACGTGGGTTCTAACGGGATGCCTGAGCTCGTCTCCCCTGAGGGTTACCCTAATTTCTCTGTGCCAGGGAATGCTAGGAGGGGTTTGCAGGAAATCCCAGTGACAGAGGCTGCCTCCCCAAGGTCAGGGAAGTTATTTCTCGGAATTCCCCGAACAGGGAACACCTGTGACTGAAGAGAGATGCGTGGAGTTGTCTCTCGAGCTCCCCCACGCACTAACAATAGTTCCGGAATACTGAGCGTGGGGAGGTTCCACCAACTTTCGTCAGCCTAGGGTTCTAACGGGATGCCTGAGCTCGTCTCCCCTGAGGGTTTCCCTAATGTCTCTGTGCCAGGGAATGCTAGGGGGGGTTTGCAGGAAATCCCAGTGACAGAGGCTGCCTCCCCAAAGTCAGGGAAGGTATTTCTCGGACTTCCCTGAACAGGGAACACCTGTGACTGAAGTGAGCTGCGTGGAGTTGTCTCTCGAGCTCCCCCACGCACTGACAATGGTTCCGGAATCCTGAGCGTGGGGAGGTTCCACCAACGGTCGGCAGCGCGTGGGTTCTAACGGGATGCCTGAGCTCGTCTCCCCTGAGTGTTTCCCTAATGTCTCTCTGCCAGGGAATGCTAGGGGGGGTTTGCAGGAAATCCCAGTGACAGAGGCTGCCTCCCCAAGGTCAGGGAAGGTTTTTCTCGGACTTCCCCGAACAGGGAACACCTGTGACTGAAGAGAGCTGCGTGGAGTTGTCTCTCGAGCTCCCCCACGCACTGACAATGGTTCCGGAATCCTGAGCGTGGGGAGGTTCCACCAACGGTCGTCAGCGCGTGGGTTCTAACGGGAAGCCTGAGCTCGTCTCCCCTGAGGGTTTCCCTAATTTCTCTGTGCCAGGGAATGCTAGGGGGGGTTTGCAGGATATCCCAGTGACAGAGGCTGCCTCCCCAAGGTCAGGGAAGGTATTTCTCGGACTTCCCCGAACAGGGAACACCTGTGACTGAAGAGAGCTGCGTGGAGTTGTCTCTCGAGCTCCCCCACGCACTGACAATGGTTCCGGAATCCTGAGCGTGGGGAGGTTCCACCAACTGTCGTCAGCCTAGGGTTCTAACGGGATGCCTGAGCTCGTCTCCCCTGAGGGTTTCCCTAATGTCTCTGTGCCAGGGAATGCTAGGGGTGGTTTGCAGGAAATCCCAGTGACAGAGGCTGCCTCCCCAAGGTCAGGGAAGGTATTTCTCGGACTTCCCCGAACAGGGAACACCTGTGACTGAAGAGAGCTGCGTGGAGTTGTCTCTCGAGCTCCCCCACGCACTGACAATGGTTCCGGAATCCTGAGCGTGGGGAGGTTCCACCAACGGTCGGCAGCGCGTGGGTTCTAACGGGATGCCTGAGCTCGTCTCCCCTGAGTGTTTCCCTAATATCTCTGTGCCAGGGAATGTTAGGGGGGGTTTGCAGGAAATCCCAGTGACAGAGGCTGACTCCCCAAGGTCAGGGAAGGTATTTTCCGGACTTCCCCGAACAGGGAACACCTGTGACTGTAGAGAGCTGCGTGGAGTTGTCTCTCGAGCTCCCCCACGCACTGACAATATTTCCGGAATAATGAGCGTGGGGAGGTTCCACCAACTTTCGTCAGCCTAGGGTTCTAACGGGATGCCTGAGCTCGTCTCCCCTGAGGGTTTCAATTATGTCTCTGTGCCAGGGAATGCTAGGGGGGGTTTGCAGGAAATCCCAGTGACAGAGGCTGCCTCCCCAAGGTCAGGGAAGGTATTTCTCGGACTTCCCTGAACAGGGAACACCTGTGACTGAAGTGAGCTGCGTGGAGTTGTCTCTCGAACTCCCCCACGCACTGACAATGGTTCCGGAATCCTGAGCGTGGGGAGGTTCCACCAACGGTCGGCAGCGCGTGGGTTCTAACGGGATGCCTGAGCTCGACTCCCCTGAGGGTTTCCCTAATGTCTCTGTGCCAGGGAATGCTAGGGGGGGTTTGCAGAAAATCCCAGTGACAGAGGTTGCCTCCCCAAAGTCAGGGAAGGTATTTCTCGGACTTCCCCGAACAGGGAACACCTGTTACTGAAGAGAGCTGCGTGGAGTTTTCTCTCGAGCTCCCCCACGCACTGACAATGGTTCCGGAATCCTGAGCGTGGGGAGGTTCCACCAACGGTCAGCAGCGCGTGGGTTCTTACGGGATGCCTGAGCTCGTCTCCCCTGAGGGTTTTCCTAATGTCTCTGTGCCTGGGAATGCTAGCGCGGGTTTGCAGGAAATCCCAGTGAAAGAGGCTGCCTCCCAAAGGTCAGGGAAGCTATTTCCCGGACTTCCCCGAACAGGGAACACCTGTGACTGAAGAGAGCTGCGTGGAGTTGTCTCTCGAGCTCCCCCACGCACTGACAATGGTTCCGGAATCCTGAGCTTGGGGAGGTTCCACCAACGGTCGGCAGCGTGTGGGTTCTAACGGGATGCCTGAGCTCGTCTCCCCTGAGTGTTTCCCTAATGTCTCTGTGCCAGGGAATGCTAGGGGGGGTTTGTAGGAAATCCCAGTGACAGAGGCTGCTTCCCCAAGTTCAGGGAAGGTATTTCTCGGACTTCCCCGAACAGGGAACACCTGTGACTGAAGAGAGCTGCGTGGAGTTGTCTCTCGTGCTCCCCCACGCACTGACAATGTTTCCGGAATCCTGAGCGTGGGGAGGTTCCACCAACGGTCGGCAGCGCGTGGGTTCTAACGGGATGCCTGAGCTCGTCTCCCCTGAGTGTTTCCCTAATGTCTCTGTGCCAGGGAATGCTAGGGGGGGTTTGCAGGAAATCCCAGTGACAGAGGCTGCCTCCCCAAGGTCAGGGAAGTTTTTTCTCGGACTTCCCCGAACAGGGAACACCTGTGACTGAAGAGAGCTGCGTGGAGTTGTCTCTCGAGCTCCCCCACGCACTGACAATGGATCCGGAATCCTGAGCGTGGGGAGGTTCCACCAACGGTCGGCAGCGCGTGGGTTCTAACGGGATGCCTGAGCTCGTCTCCCCTGAGGGTTTTCCTAATGTCTCTGTGCCAGGGAATGCTAGGGGGGGTTTGCAGGAAATCCCAGTGACAGAGGTTGCCACCCCAAATCATGGAACGTATTTCTCGGACTTCCCCGAACAGGGAACACCTGTGAATGAAGAGAGCTGCGTGGAGTTGTCTCTCGAGCTCCCCCACGCACTGACAATGTTTCCGGAATCCTGAGCGTGGGGAGGTTCCACCAACGGTCGGCAGCGCGTGGGTTCTAACGGGATGCCTGAGCTCGTCTCCCCTGAGGGATTTCCTAATGTCTCTGTGCCAGGGAATGTTAGGGGTGGTTTGCAGGAAATACCAGTGAAAGAGGTTGCCTCCCCAAGGTCAGGGAAGGTATTTCTCGGACTTCCCCGAACAGGGAACACCTGTGACTGAAGAGAGCTGCTTGGAGTTGTCTCTCGAGCTCCCCCACGCACTGACAATGGTTCCGGAATCCTGAGCGTGGGAAGGTTCCACCAACAGTCGTCAGCCTAGGGTTCTAACGGGATGCCTGAGCTCGTCTCCCCTGAGGGTTTCCCTAATGTCTCTGTGCCAGGGAATGCTAGTGGGTGTTTGCAGGAAATCCCAGTGACAGAGGCTGCCTCCCCAAGGTCAGGGAAGGTATTTCCCGGACTTCCCCGAACAGGGAACACCTGTGACTGTAGAGAGCTGCGTGGAGTTGTCTCTCGAGCTCCCCCACGCACTGACAATAGTTCCGGAATCCTGAGCGTGGGGAGGTTCCACCAACGGTCGGCAGCGCGTGGGTTCTAACGGGATGCCTGAGCTCGTCTCCCCTGAGGGTTACCCTAATTTCTCTGTGCCAGGGAATGCTAGGAGGGGTTTGCAGGAAATCCCAGTGACAGAGGCTGCCTCCCCAAGGTCAGGGAAGGTATTTCTCGGAATTCCCCGAACAGGGAACACCTGTGACTGAAGAGAGATGCGTGGAGTTGTCTCTCGAGCTCCCCCACGCACTGACAATGGTTCCGGAATCCTGAGCGTGGGGAGGTTCCACCAACAGTCGTCAGCCTAGGGTTCTAACGGGATGCCTGAGCTCGTCTCCCCTGAGGGTTTCCCTAATGTCTCTGTGCCAGGGAATGCTAGTGGGGGTTTGCAGGAAATCCCAGTGACAGACGCTGCCTCCCCAAGGTCAGGGAAGGTATTTCCCGGACTTCCCCGAACAGGGAACACCTGTGACTGTAGAGAGCTGCGTGGAGTTGTCTCTCGAGCTCCCCCACGCACTGACAATAGTTCCGGAATCCTGAGCGTGGGGAGGTTCCACCAACGGTCGTCAGCGCGTGGGTTCTAACGGGATGCCTGAGCTCGTCTCCCCTGAGGGTTACCCTAATGTCTCTGTGCCAGGGAATGCTAGGGGGGGTTTGCAGGAAATCCCAGTGACAGAGGCTGCCTCCCCAAGGTCAGGGAAGGTATTTCTCGGAATTCCCCGAACAGGGAACACCTGTGACTGAAGAGAGATGCGTGGAGTTGTCTCTCGAGCTCCCCCACGCACTGACAATAGTTCCGGAATACTGAGCGTGGGGAGGTTCCACCAACTTTCGTCAGCCTAGGGTTCTAACGGGATGCCTGAGCTCGTCTCCCCTGAGGGTTTCAATTATGTCTCTGTGCCAGGGAATGCTAGGGGGGGTTTGCAGGAAATCCCAGTGACAGAGGCTGCCTCCCCAAGGTCAGGGAAGGTATTTCTCGGACTTCCCTGAACAGGGAACACCTGTGACTGAAGTGAGCTGCGTGGAGTTGTCTCTCGAGCTCCCCCACGCACTGACAATGGTTCCGGAATCCTGAGCGTGGGGAGGTTCCACCAACGGTCGGCAGCGCGTGGGTTCTAACGGGATGCCTGAGCTCGACTCCCCTGAGGGTTTCCCTAATGTCTCTGTGCCAGGGAATGCAAGGGGGGGTTTGCAGGAAATCCCAGTGACAGAGGCTGCCTCCCCAAAGTCAGGGAAGGTATTTCTCGGACTTCCCCGAACAGGGAACCCCTGTTACTGAAGAGAGCTGCGTGGAGTTGTCTCTCGAGCTCCCCCACGCACTGACAATGGTTCCGGAATCCTGAGCGTGGGGAGGTTCCACCAACGGTCGGCAGCGCGTGGGTTCTAACGGGATGCCTGAGCTCGTCTCCCCTGAGGGTTTCCCTAATGTCTCTGTGCCAGGGAATGCTAGGGGGGTTTGCAGGAAATCCCAGTGACAGAGGCTGCCTCCCCAAGGTCAGGGAAGGTATTTCCCGGACTTCCCCGAACAGGGAACACCTGTGACTGAAGAGAGCTTCGTGGAGTTGACTCTTGAGCTCCCCCACGCACTGACAATGGTTCCGGAATCCTGAGAGTGGGGAGGTTCCACCAACGGTCGGCAGCGCGTGGGTTCTAACGGGATGCCTGAGCTCGTCTCCCCTGAGTGTTTCCCTAATGTCTCTGTGCCAGGGAATGCTAGGGGGGGTTTGTAGGAAATCCCAGTGACAGAGGCTGCTTCCCCAATGTCAGGGAAGGTATTTCTCGGACTTCCCCGAACAGGGAACACCTGTGACTGAAGAGAGCTGCGTGGAGTTGTCTCTCGTGCTCCCCCACGCACTGACAATGTTTCCGGAATCCTGAGCGTGGGGAGGTTCCACCAACGGTCGGCAGCGCGTGGGTTCTAACGGGATGACTGAGCTCGTCTCCCCTGAGGGTTTCCCTAATGTCTCTGTGCCAGGGAATGCTAGGGGGGTTTTGCAGGAAATCCCAGTGATAGTGGCTGCCTCCCCAAGGTCAGGGAAGGTATTTCTCGGACTTCCCCGAACAGGGAACACCTGTGAATGAAGAGAGCTGCGTGGAGTTGTCTCTCGAGCTCCCTCAAGCACTGACAATGTTTCCGGAATCCTGAGTGTGGGGAGGTTCCACCAACGGTCGGCAGCGCGTGGGTTCTAACGGGATGCCTGAGCTCGTCTCCCCTGAGGGTTTTTCTAATGTCTCTGTGCCAGGGAATGCTAGGGGGGGTTTGCAGGAAATCCCAGTGACAGAGGCTGACACCCCAAGATCAGGGAACGTATTTCTCGGACTTCCCCGAACAGGGAACACCTGTGAATGAAGAGAGCTGCGTGGAGTTGTCTCTCGAGCTCCCCCACGCACTGACAATGTTTCCGGAATCCTGAGCGTGGGGAGGTTCCACCAACGGTCGGCAGCGCGTGGGTTCTAACGGGATGCCTGAGCTCGTCTCCCCTGAGGGTTTCCCTAATGTCTCTGTGCCAGGGAATGCTAGGGGGGTTTTTCAGGAAATCCCAGTGACAGAGGCTGCCTCCCCAAGGTCAGGGAAGGTATTTCTCGGACTTCCCCGAACAGGGAACACCTGTGACTGAAGTTAGATGCGTGGAGTTGTCTCTCGAGCTCCCCCACGCACTGACAATGGTTCCGGAATACTGAGCGTGGGGAGGTTCCACCAACTGTCGTCAGCCTAGGGTTCTAACGGGATGCCTGAGCTCGTTTCCCCTGAGGGTTTCCCTAATGTCTCTGAGCCAGGGAATGCTAGGGGTGGTTTGCAGGAAATCCCAGTGACAGAGGCTACCTCCCCATGGTCAGGGAAGGTATTTCTCGGACTTTCCCGAACAGGGAACACCTGTGACTGAAGAGAGCTGCGTGGAGTTGTCTCTCGAGCTCCCCCACGCACTGACAATGGTTCCGGAATCCTGAGCGTGGGGAGGTTCCACCAACGGTCGGCAGCGCGTGGGTTCTAACGGGATGCGTGAGCTCGTCTCCCCTGAGGGTTTCCCTAATGTCTCTGTGCCAGGGAATGCTAGGGGGGGTTTGCAGGAAATCCCAGTGACAGAGACTGCCTCCCCAAGGTCAGGGAAGGTATTTCTCGTACTTCCCCGAACAGGGAACACCTGTGACTGAAGAGAGCTGCGTGGAGTTTTCTCTCGTGCTCCCCCACGCACTGACAATGGTTCCGGAATCCTGAGCGTGGGGAGGTTCCACCAACGGTCGGCAGCGCGTGGGTTCTAACGGGATGCCTGAGCTCGTCTCCCCTGAGGGTTTCCCTAATGTCTCTGTGCCAGGGAATGCTAGGGGGGTTTTGCAGGAAATCCCAGTGACACAGGCTGCCTCCCCAAGGTCAGGGAAGGTATTTCTCGGACTTCCCCGAACAGGGAACACCTGTGACTGAAGAGAGCTGCTTGGAGTTGCCTCTCGCGCTACCCCACGCAATGACAATGGTTCCGGAATACTGAGCGTGGGGAGGTTCCACCAACAGTCGTCAGCCTAGGGTTCTAACGGGATGACTGAGCTCGTCTCCCCTGAGGGTTTCCCTAATGTCTCTGTGCAAGGGAATGCTAGTGGGGGTTTGCAGGAAATCCCAGTGACAGAGGCTGCCTCCCCAATGTCAGGGAAGGTATTTCCCGGACTTCCCCGAACAGGGAACACCTGTGACTGTAGAGAGCTGCGTGGAGTTGTCTCTCGAGCTCCCCCACGCACTGACAATGGTTCCGGAATCCTGAGCGTGGGGAGGTTCCACCAACGGTCGGCAGCGCGTGGGTTCTAACGGGATGCCTGAGCTCGTCTCCCCTGAGTGTTTCCCTAATATCTCTGTGCCAGGGAATGTTAGGGGGGGTTTGCAGGAAATCCCAGTGACAGAGGCTGACTCCCCAAGGTCAGGGAAGGTATTTTCCGGACTTCCCCGAACAGGGAACACCTGTGACTGTAGAGAGCTGCGTGGAGTTGTCTCTCGAGCTCCCCCACGCACTGACAATATTTCCGGAATAATGAGCGTGGGGAGGTTCCACCAACTTTCGTCAGCCTAGGGTTCTAACGGGATGCCTGAGCTCGTCTCCCCTGAGGGTTTCAATTATGTCTCTGTGCCAGGGAATGCTAGGGGGGGTTTGCAGGAAATCCCAGTGACAGAGGCTGCCTCCCCAAGGTCAGGGAAGGTATTTCTCGGACTTCCCTGAACAGGGAACACCTGTGACTGAAGTGAGCTGCGTGGAGTTGTCTCTCGAACTCCCCCACGCACTGACAATGGTTCCGGAATCCTGAGCGTGGGGAGGTTCCACCAACGGTCGGCAGCGCGTGGGTTCTAACGGGATGCCTGAGCTCGACTCCCCTGAGGGTTTCCCTAATGTCTCTGTGCCAGGGAATGCTAGGGGGGGTTTGCAGAAAATCCCAGTGACAGAGGTTGCCTCCCCAAAGTCAGGGAAGGTATTTCTCGGACTTCCCCGAACAGGGAACACCTGTTACTGAAGAGAGCTGCGTGGAGTTTTCTCTCGAGCTCCCCCACGCACTGACAATGGTTCCGGAATCCTGAGCGTGGGGAGGTTCCACCAACGGTCAGCAGCGCGTGGGTTCTTACGGGATGCCTGAGCTCGTCTCCCCTGAGGGTTTTCCTAATGTCTCTGTGCCTGGGAATGCTAGCGCGGGTTTGCAGGAAATCCCAGTGAAAGAGGCTGCCTCCCAAAGGTCAGGGAAGCTATTTCCCGGACTTCCCCGAACAGGGAACACCTGTGACTGAAGAGAGCTGCGTGGAGTTGTCTCTCGAGCTCCCCCACGCACTGACAATGGTTCCGGAATCCTGAGCTTGGGGAGGTTCCACCAACGGTCGGCAGCGTGTGGGTTCTAACGGGATGCCTGAGCTCGTCTCCCCTGAGTGTTTCCCTAATGTCTCTGTGCCAGGGAATGCTAGGGGGGGTTTGTAGGAAATCCCAGTGACAGAGGCTGCTTCCCCAAGTTCAGGGAAGGTATTTCTCGGACTTCCCCGAACAGGGAACACCTGTGACTGAAGAGAGCTGCGTGGAGTTGTCTCTCGTGCTCCCCCACGCACTGACAATGTTTCCGGAATCCTGAGCGTGGGGAGGTTCCACCAACGGTCGGCAGCGCGTGGGTTCTAACGGGATGCCTGAGCTCGTCTCCCCTGAGTGTTTCCCTAATGTCTCTGTGCCAGGGAATGCTAGGGGGGGTTTGCAGGAAATCCCAGTGACAGAGGCTGCCTCCCCAAGGTCAGGGAAGTTTTTTCTCGGACTTCCCCGAACAGGGAACACCTGTGACTGAAGAGAGCTGCGTGGAGTTGTCTCTCGAGCTCCCCCACGCACTGACAATGGATCCGGAATCCTGAGCGTGGGGAGGTTCCACCAACGGTCGGCAGCGCGTGGGTTCTAACGGGATGCCTGAGCTCGTCTCCCCTGAGGGTTTTCCTAATGTCTCTGTGCCAGGGAATGCTAGGGGGGGTTTGCAGGAAATCCCAGTGACAGAGGTTGCCACCCCAAATCATGGAACGTATTTCTCGGACTTCCCCGAACAGGGAACACCTGTGAATGAAGAGAGCTGCGTGGAGTTGTCTCTCGAGCTCCCCCACGCACTGACAATGTTTCCGGAATCCTGAGCGTGGGGAGGTTCCACCAACGGTCGGCAGCGCGTGGGTTCTAACGGGATGCCTGAGCTCGTCTCCCCTGAGGGATTTCCTAATGTCTCTGTGCCAGGGAATGTTAGGGGTGGTTTGCAGGAAATACCAGTGAAAGAGGTTGCCTCCCCAAGGTCAGGGAAGGTATTTCTCGGACTTCCCCGAACAGGGAACACCTGTGACTGAAGAGAGCTGCTTGGAGTTGTCTCTCGAGCTCCCCCACGCACTGACAATGGTTCCGGAATCCTGAGCGTGGGAAGGTTCCACCAACAGTCGTCAGCCTAGGGTTCTAACGGGATGCCTGAGCTCGTCTCCCCTGAGGGTTTCCCTAATGTCTCTGTGCCAGGGAATGCTAGTGGGTGTTTGCAGGAAATCCCAGTGACAGAGGCTGCCTCCCCAAGGTCAGGGAAGGTATTTCCCGGACTTCCCCGAACAGGGAACACCTGTGACTGTAGAGAGCTGCGTGGAGTTGTCTCTCGAGCTCCCCCACGCACTGACAATAGTTCCGGAATCCTGAGCGTGGGGAGGTTCCACCAACGGTCGGCAGCGCGTGGGTTCTAACGGGATGCCTGAGCTCGTCTCCCCTGAGGGTTACCCTAATTTCTCTGTGCCAGGGAATGCTAGGAGGGGTTTGCAGGAAATCCCAGTGACAGAGGCTGCCTCCCCAAGGTCAGGGAAGGTATTTCTCGGAATTCCCCGAACAGGGAACACCTGTGACTGAAGAGAGATGCGTGGAGTTGTCTCTCGAGCTCCCCCACGCACTGACAATGGTTCCGGAATCCTGAGCGTGGGGAGGTTCCACCAACAGTCGTCAGCCTAGGGTTCTAACGGGATGCCTGAGCTCGTCTCCCCTGAGGGTTTCCCTAATGTCTCTGTGCCAGGGAATGCTAGTGGGGGTTTGCAGGAAATCCCAGTGACAGACGCTGCCTCCCCAAGGTCAGGGAAGGTATTTCCCGGACTTCCCCGAACAGGGAACACCTGTGACTGTAGAGAGCTGCGTGGAGTTGTCTCTCGAGCTCCCCCACGCACTGACAATAGTTCCGGAATCCTGAGCGTGGGGAGGTTCCACCAACGGTCGTCAGCGCGTGGGTTCTAACGGGATGCCTGAGCTCGTCTCCCCTGAGGGTTACCCTAATGTCTCTGTGCCAGGGAATGCTAGGGGGGGTTTGCAGGAAATCCCAGTGACAGAGGCTGCCTCCCCAAGGTCAGGGAAGGTATTTCTCGGAATTCCCCGAACAGGGAACACCTGTGACTGAAGAGAGATGCGTGGAGTTGTCTCTCGAGCTCCCCCACGCACTGACAATAGTTCCGGAATACTGAGCGTGGGGAGGTTCCACCAACTTTCGTCAGCCTAGGGTTCTAACGGGATGCCTGAGCTCGTCTCCCCTGAGGGTTTCAATTATGTCTCTGTGCCAGGGAATGCTAGGGGGGGTTTGCAGGAAATCCCAGTGACAGAGGCTGCCTCCCCAAGGTCAGGGAAGGTATTTCTCGGACTTCCCTGAACAGGGAACACCTGTGACTGAAGTGAGCTGCGTGGAGTTGTCTCTCGAGCTCCCCCACGCACTGACAATGGTTCCGGAATCCTGAGCGTGGGGAGGTTCCACCAACGGTCGGCAGCGCGTGGGTTCTAACGGGATGCCTGAGCTCGACTCCCCTGAGGGTTTCCCTAATGTCTCTGTGCCAGGGAATGCAAGGGGGGGTTTGCAGGAAATCCCAGTGACAGAGGCTGCCTCCCCAAAGTCAGGGAAGGTATTTCTCGGACTTCCCCGAACAGGGAACCCCTGTTACTGAAGAGAGCTGCGTGGAGTTGTCTCTCGAGCTCCCCCACGCACTGACAATGGTTCCGGAATCCTGAGCGTGGGGAGGTTCCACCAACGGTCGGCAGCGCGTGGGTTCTAACGGGATGCCTGAGCTCGTCTCCCCTGAGGGTTTCCCTAATGTCTCTGTGCCAGGGAATGCTAGGGGGGTTTGCAGGAAATCCCAGTGACAGAGGCTGCCTCCCCAAGGTCAGGGAAGGTATTTCCCGGACTTCCCCGAACAGGGAACACCTGTGACTGAAGAGAGCTTCGTGGAGTTGACTCTTGAGCTCCCCCACGCACTGACAATGGTTCCGGAATCCTGAGAGTGGGGAGGTTCCACCAACGGTCGGCAGCGCGTGGGTTCTAACGGGATGCCTGAGCTCGTCTCCCCTGAGTGTTTCCCTAATGTCTCTGTGCCAGGGAATGCTAGGGGGGGTTTGTAGGAAATCCCAGTGACAGAGGCTGCTTCCCCAATGTCAGGGAAGGTATTTCTCGGACTTCCCCGAACAGGGAACACCTGTGACTGAAGAGAGCTGCGTGGAGTTGTCTCTCGTGCTCCCCCACGCACTGACAATGTTTCCGGAATCCTGAGCGTGGGGAGGTTCCACCAACGGTCGGCAGCGCGTGGGTTCTAACGGGATGACTGAGCTCGTCTCCCCTGAGGGTTTCCCTAATGTCTCTGTGCCAGGGAATGCTAGGGGGGTTTTGCAGGAAATCCCAGTGATAGTGGCTGCCTCCCCAAGGTCAGGGAAGGTATTTCTCGGACTTCCCCGAACAGGGAACACCTGTGAATGAAGAGAGCTGCGTGGAGTTGTCTCTCGAGCTCCCTCAAGCACTGACAATGTTTCCGGAATCCTGAGTGTGGGGAGGTTCCACCAACGGTCGGCAGCGCGTGGGTTCTAACGGGATGCCTGAGCTCGTCTCCCCTGAGGGTTTTTCTAATGTCTCTGTGCCAGGGAATGCTAGGGGGGGTTTGCAGGAAATCCCAGTGACAGAGGCTGACACCCCAAGATCAGGGAACGTATTTCTCGGACTTCCCCGAACAGGGAACACCTGTGAATGAAGAGAGCTGCGTGGAGTTGTCTCTCGAGCTCCCCCACGCACTGACAATGTTTCCGGAATCCTGAGCGTGGGGAGGTTCCACCAACGGTCGGCAGCGCGTGGGTTCTAACGGGATGCCTGAGCTCGTCTCCCCTGAGGGTTTCCCTAATGTCTCTGTGCCAGGGAATGCTAGGGGGGTTTTTCAGGAAATCCCAGTGACAGAGGCTGCCTCCCCAAGGTCAGGGAAGGTATTTCTCGGACTTCCCCGAACAGGGAACACCTGTGACTGAAGTTAGATGCGTGGAGTTGTCTCTCGAGCTCCCCCACGCACTGACAATGGTTCCGGAATACTGAGCGTGGGGAGGTTCCACCAACTGTCGTCAGCCTAGGGTTCTAACGGGATGCCTGAGCTCGTTTCCCCTGAGGGTTTCCCTAATGTCTCTGAGCCAGGGAATGCTAGGGGTGGTTTGCAGGAAATCCCAGTGACAGAGGCTACCTCCCCATGGTCAGGGAAGGTATTTCTCGGACTTTCCCGAACAGGGAACACCTGTGACTGAAGAGAGCTGCGTGGAGTTGTCTCTCGAGCTCCCCCACGCACTGACAATGGTTCCGGAATCCTGAGCGTGGGGAGGTTCCACCAACGGTCGGCAGCGCGTGGGTTCTAACGGGATGCGTGAGCTCGTCTCCCCTGAGGGTTTCCCTAATGTCTCTGTGCCAGGGAATGCTAGGGGGGGTTTGCAGGAAATCCCAGTGACAGAGACTGCCTCCCCAAGGTCAGGGAAGGTATTTCTCGTACTTCCCCGAACAGGGAACACCTGTGACTGAAGAGAGCTGCGTGGAGTTTTCTCTCGTGCTCCCCCACGCACTGACAATGGTTCCGGAATCCTGAGCGTGGGGAGGTTCCACCAACGGTCGGCAGCGCGTGGGTTCTAACGGGATGCCTGAGCTCGTCTCCCCTGAGGGTTTCCCTAATGTCTCTGTGCCAGGGAATGCTAGGGGGGTTTTGCAGGAAATCCCAGTGACACAGGCTGCCTCCCCAAGGTCAGGGAAGGTATTTCTCGGACTTCCCCGAACAGGGAACACCTGTGACTGAAGAGAGCTGCTTGGAGTTGCCTCTCGCGCTACCCCACGCAATGACAATGGTTCCGGAATACTGAGCGTGGGGAGGTTCCACCAACAGTCGTCAGCCTAGGGTTCTAACGGGATGACTGAGCTCGTCTCCCCTGAGGGTTTCCCTAATGTCTCTGTGCAAGGGAATGCTAGTGGGGGTTTGCAGGAAATCCCAGTGACAGAGGCTGCCTCCCCAATGTCAGGGAAGGTATTTCCCGGACTTCCCCGAACAGGGAACACCTGTGACTGTAGAGAGCTGCGTGGAGTTTTCTCTCGAGCTCCCCCACGCACTGACAATATTTCCGGAATCCTGAGCGTGGGGAGGTTCCACCAACGGTCGGCAGCGCGTGGGTTATAACGGGATGCCTGAGCTCGTCTCCCCTGAGGGTTTCCCTAATGTCTCTGTGCCAGGGAATGCTAGGGGGGGTTTGCAGGAAATCCCAGTGACAGAGGCTGCCTCCCCAAGTTCAGGGAAGGTATTTCTCGGACTTCCCCGAACAGGGAACACCTGTGACTGAAGAGAGATGCGTGGAGTTGTCTCTCGAGCTCCCCCACGCACTGACAATGTTTCCGGAATACTGAGCGTGGGGAGGTTCCACCAACTTTCGTCAGCCTAGGGTTCTAACGGGATGCCTGAGCTCGTCTCCCCTGAGGGTTTCCCTAATGTCTCTGTGCCAAGGAATGCTAGGGGGGGTTTGCAGGAAATCCCAGCGACAGAGGCTGCCTCCCCAAGGTCAGGGAAGGTATTTCTCGGACTTCCCCGAACAGGGAACACCTGTGACTGAAGTGAGCTGCGTGGAGTTGTCTCTCGAGCTCCCCCACGCACTGACAATGGTTCCGGAATCCTGAGCGTGGGGAGGTTCCACCAACGGTCGGCAGCGCGTGGGTTCTAACGGGATGCCTGAGCTCGTCTCCCCTGAAGGTTTTCCTAATATCTATGTGCCAGGGAATGCTAGGGGGGGTTTGCAGGAAATCCCAGTGAAAGAGGCTGCATCCTCAATGCCAGGGAAGGTATTTCCCGGACTTCCCCGAACAGGGAACACCTGTGACTGTAGAGAGCTGCGTTGAGTTGTCTCTCGAGCTCCCCCACGCACTGACAATAGTTCCGGAATCCTGAGCGTGGGGAGGTTCCACCAACGGTCGGCAGCGCGTGGGTTCTAACGGGATGCCTGAGCTCGTCTCCCCTGAGGGTTTCCCTAATGTCTCTGTGCCAGGGAATTCTAGGGGGGGTTTGCAGGAAATCCCAGTGACAGAGGCTGCCTCCCCAAAGTCAGGGAAGGTATTTCTCGGACTTCCCCGAACAGGGAACACCTGTGACTGAAGAGAGCTGCGTGGAGTTGTTTCTCGTGCTCCCCCACGCACTGACAATGGTTCCGGAATCCTGAGCGTGGGGAGGTTCCACCAACGGTCGGCAGCGCGTGGGTTCTAACGGGATGAATGAGCTCGTCTCCCCTGAGGGTTTCCCTAATGTCTCTGTGCCAGGGAATGCTAGGGGGGGTTTGCAGGATATCCCAGTGACAGAGGCTGCCTCCCCAAGGTCAGGGAAGGTATTTCTCGGACTTCCCCGAACAGGGAACACCTGTGACTGAAGACAGCTGCGTGGAGTTGTCTCTCGAGCTCCCCCACGCACTGAAAATGGATCCGGAATCCTGAGTGTGGGGAGGTTCCACCAACGGTCGGCAGCGCGTGGGTTCTAACGGGATGCCTGAGCTCGTCTCCCCTGAGGGTTTCCCTAATGTCTCTGTGCCAGGGAATGCTAGCGGGGGTTTGCAGGAAATCCGAGTGACAGTGGATGCCTCCCCAAGGTCAGGGAATGTATTTCTCGGACTTCCCCGTACAGGGAACACCTGTGACTGAAGAGAGTTGCGTGGAGTTGTCTTTCGAGCTCCCCCACGCACTGACAATGGTTCCGGAATCCTGAGCGTGGGGAGGTTCCACCAACGGTCGGCAGAGTGTGGGTTCTAACGGGATGCCTGAGCTCGTCTCCCCTGAGGGTTTCCCTAATGTCTCTGTGCCAGGGAATGCTAGGGGGGTTTTGCAGGAAATCCCAGTGACAGAGGCTGACTCCCCAAGGTCAGGGAAGGTATTTCTCGGACTTCCCCGAACAGGGAACACCTGTGACTGAAGAGAGATGCGTGGAGTTGTCTCTCGAGCTCCCCCACGCACTGACAATGGTTCCGGAATCCTGAGCGTGGGTAGGTTCCACCAACGGTCGGCAGCGCGTGGGTTCTAACGGGATGCCAGAGCTCGTCTCCCCTGAGGGTTTTCCTAATGTCTCTGTGCCAGGGAATGGCAGGGGGGTTTTGCAGGAAATCCCAGTGACAGAGGCTGCCTCCCCAAGGTCAAGGAAAGTATTTCTCGGACTTCCCCGAACAGGGAACACCTGTGACTGAAGAGAGCTGCTTGGAGTTGTCTCTCGAGCTCCCCCACGCACTGACAATGGTTCCGGAATCCTAAGCGTGGGGAGGTTCCACCAATTGTCGGCAGCGCGTGGGTTCTAACGGGATGCCTGAGCTCGTCTCCCCTGAGTGTTTCCCTAATGTCTCTGTGCCTGGGAATGCTAGGGGCGGTTTGCAGGAAATCCCAGTGACAGAGGCTGCCTCCCCAAGGTCAGGGAAGGTATTTCCCGGACTTCCCCGAACAGGGAACACCTGTGAATGTAGAGAGCTGCGTGGAGTTGTCTCTCGAGCTCCCCCACGCACTGACAATAGTTCCGGAATCCTGAGCGTGGGGAGGTTCCACCAACGGTCGGCAGCACTTGGGTTCTAACGGGATGCCTGAGCTCGTCTCCCCTGAGTGTTTCCCTAATGTCTCTGTGCCAGGGAATGCTAGGGGGGGTTTTCAGGAAATCCCAGTGACAGAGGCTGCCTCCCCAAGGTCAGGGAAGGTATTTCTCGGACTTCCCCGAACAGGGAACACCTGTGACTGAAGAGAGATGCGTGGAGTTGTCTCTCGAGCTCCCCCACGCACTGACAATCTTTCCGGAATACTGAACGTGGGGAGGTTCCACCAACTTTCGTCAGCCTAGGGTTCTAACGCGATGCCTGAGCTCGTCTCCCCTGAGGGTTTCCCTAATTTCTCTGTGCCAGGGAATGCTAGGGGGGGTTTGCAGGAAATCCCAGTGACAGAGGCTGCCTCCCCAAGGTCAGGGAAGGTTTTTCTCGGACTTCCCCGAACAGGGAACACCTGTGACTGAAGTGAGCTGCGTGGAGTTGTCTCTCGAGTTCCCCCACGCACTGACAATGGTTTCGGAATCCTGAGCGTGGGGAGGTTCCACCAACGGTCGGCAGCGCGTGGGTTCTAACAGGATGCCTGAGCTCGTCTCCCCTGAGGGTTTCCCTAATGTCTCTGTGACAGGGAATGCTAGGGGGGTTTGCAGGAAATCCCAGTGACAGAGGCTGCCTCCCAAATGTCAGGGAAGGTATTTCTCGGACTTCCCCGAACAGGGAACACCTGTGACTGAAGAGAGCTGCGTGGAGTTGTCTCTCGAGCTCCCCCACGCACTGACAATGGTTCCGGAATCCTGAGCGTGGGGAGGTTCCACCAACGGTCGGCAGCGCGTGGGTTCTAACGGGATGCCTGAGCTCGTCTCCCGTGAAGGTTTCCCTAATGTCTCTGTGCCAGGGATTGCTAGGGGGGGTTTGCAGGAAATCCCAGTGACAGAGGCTGCCTCCCCAAGGTCAGGGAAGGTATTTCTCGGACTTCCCCGAATAGGGAACAAATGTGACTGAAGAGAGCTGCGTGGAGTTGTCTCTCGAGTTCCCCATGCACTGACAATGGTTCCGGAATCCTGAGCGAGGGGAGGTTCCACCTACGGTCGGCAGCGCGTGGGTTCTTACGGGATGCCTGAGCTCGTCTTCCCTGAAGCTTTCCCTAATGTCTCTGTGCCAGGGAATGCTAGGGGGTGTTTGCAGGAAATCCGAGTGACAGGGGCTGCCTCCCCAAGGTCAGGGAAGGTATTTCTCGGACTTCCCCGAACAGGGAACACCTGTGACTGAAGAGAGTTGCGTGGAGTTGTCTCTCGAGCTCCCCCACGCACTGACAATGGTTCCGGAATCCTGAGCGTGGGGAGGTTCCAACAAAGGTCGGCAGCGCGTGGGTTCTAACGGGATGCCTGAGCTCGTCTCCCCTTAGAGTTTTCCTAATGTCTCTGGGCCAGGGAAAGCTAGGGGGGGTTTGCAGGAAATCCCAGTGACAGAGGCTGCCTCCCCAAGGTCAGGGAAGATATTTCTCGGACTTCCCCGAACAGGGAACACGTGTGACTGAAGAGTGCTACATGCAGGTGTCTCTTGAGCTCCCCCACGCACTGACAATGTTTCCGGAATCCTGAGCGTGGGGAGGTTCCACCAACGGTCGGCAGCGCGTGGGTTCTAACGGGATGCCTGAGCTCGTCTCCCCTTAGAGTTTTCCTAATGTCTCTGGGACAGGGAATGCTAGGGGTGGTTTGCAGGAAATCCCAGTGACAGAGGCTGCCTCCCCAAGGTCAGGGAACTTATTTCTCGGACTTCCCCGAACAGGGAACACCTGTGACTGAAGAGAGCTGCTTGGAGTTGTCTCTCGTGCTCCCCCACGCACTGACAATGGTTTCAGAATCCTGAGAGTGGGGAGGTTCCACCAACGTTCGGCAGCGCGTGGGTTCTAACGGGATGCCTGAGCTCGTCTCCCCTGAGGGTTTCCCTAATGTCTCTGTGCCAGGGAATGCTAGGGGGGGTTTGCAGGAAATCCCAGTGACAGAGGCTGCCTCCCCAAGTTCAGGGAAGGTATTTCTCGGACTTCCCCGAACAGGGAACACCTGTGACTGAAGAGAGATGCGTGGAGTTGTCTCTCGAGCTCCCCCACGCACTGACAATGTTTCCGGAATACTGAGCGTGGGGAGGTTCCACCAACTTTCGTCAGCCTAGGGTTCTAACGGGATGCCTGAGCTCGTCTCCCCTGAGGGTTTCCCTAATGTCTCTGTGCCAAGGAATGCTAGGGGGGGTTTGCAGGAAATCCCAGCGACAGAGGCTGCCTCCCCAAGGTCAGGGAAGGTATTTCTCGGACTTCCCCGAACAGGGAACACCTGTGACTGAAGTGAGCTGCGTGGAGTTGTCTCTCGAGCTCCCCCACGCACTGACAATGGTTCCGGAATCCTGAGCGTGGGGAGGTTCCACCAACGGTCGGCAGCGCGTGGGTTCTAACGGGATGCCTGAGCTCGTCTCCCCTGAAGGTTTTCCTAATATCTATGTGCCAGGGAATGCTAGGGGGGGTTTGCAGGAAATCCCAGTGAAAGAGGCTGCATCCTCAATGCCAGGGAAGGTATTTCCCGGACTTCCCCGAACAGGGAACACCTGTGACTGTAGAGAGCTGCGTTGAGTTGTCTCTCGAGCTCCCCCACGCACTGACAATAGTTCCGGAATCCTGAGCGTGGGGAGGTTCCACCAACGGTCGGCAGCGCGTGGGTTCTAACGGGATGCCTGAGCTCGTCTCCCCTGAGGGTTTCCCTAATGTCTCTGTGCCAGGGAATTCTAGGGGGGGTTTGCAGGAAATCCCAGTGACAGAGGCTGCCTCCCCAAAGTCAGGGAAGGTATTTCTCGGACTTCCCCGAACAGGGAACACCTGTGACTGAAGAGAGCTGCGTGGAGTTGTTTCTCGTGCTCCCCCACGCACTGACAATGGTTCCGGAATCCTGAGCGTGGGGAGGTTCCACCAACGGTCGGCAGCGCGTGGGTTCTAACGGGATGAATGAGCTCGTCTCCCCTGAGGGTTTCCCTAATGTCTCTGTGCCAGGGAATGCTAGGGGGGGTTTGCAGGATATCCCAGTGACAGAGGCTGCCTCCCCAAGGTCAGGGAAGGTATTTCTCGGACTTCCCCGAACAGGGAACACCTGTGACTGAAGACAGCTGCGTGGAGTTGTCTCTCGAGCTCCCCCACGCACTGAAAATGGATCCGGAATCCTGAGTGTGGGGAGGTTCCACCAACGGTCGGCAGCGCGTGGGTTCTAACGGGATGCCTGAGCTCGTCTCCCCTGAGGGTTTCCCTAATGTCTCTGTGCCAGGGAATGCTAGCGGGGGTTTGCAGGAAATCCGAGTGACAGTGGATGCCTCCCCAAGTTCAGGGAATGTATTTCTCGGACTTCCCCGTACAGGGAACACCTGTGACTGAAGAGAGTTGCGTGGAGTTGTCTTTCGAGCTCCCCCACGCACTGACAATGGTTCCGGAATCCTGAGCGTGGGGAGGTTCCACCAACGGTCGGCAGAGTGTGGGTTCTAACGGGATGCCTGAGCTCGTCTCCCCTGAGGGTTTCCCTAATGTCTCTGTGCCAGGGAATGCTAGGGGGGTTTTGCAGGAAATCCCAGTGACAGAGGCTGACTCCCCAAGGTCAGGGAAGGTATTTCTCGGACTTCCCCGAACAGGGAACACCTGTGACTGAAGAGAGATGCGTGGAGTTGTCTCTCGAGCTCCCCCACGCACTGACAATGGTTCCGGAATCCTGAGCGTGGGTAGGTTCCACCAACGGTCGGCAGCGCGTGGGTTCTAACGGGATGCCAGAGCTCGTCTCCCCTGAGGGTTTTCCTAATGTCTCTGTGCCAGGGAATGGCAGGGGGGTTTTGCAGGAAATCCCAGTGACAGAGGCTGCCTCCCCAAGGTCAAGGAAAGTATTTCTCGGACTTCCCCGAACAGGGAACACCTGTGACTGAAGAGAGCTGCTTGGAGTTGTCTCTCGAGCTCCCCCACGCACTGACAATGGTTCCGGAATCCTGAGCGTGGGGAGGTTCCACCAATTGTCGGCAGCGCGTGGGTTCTAACGGGATGCCTGAGCTCGTCTCCCCTGAGTGTTTCCCTAATGTCTCTGTGCCAGGGAATGCTAGGGGCGGTTTGCAGGAAATCCCAGTGACAGAGGCTGCCTCCCCAAGGTCAGGGAAGGTATTTCCCGGACTTCCCCGAACAGGGAACACCTGTGAATGTAGAGAGCTGCGTGGAGTTGTCTCTCGAGCTCCCCCACGCACTGACAATAGTTCCGGAATCCTGAGCGTGGGGAGGTTCCACCAACGGTCGGCAGCACTTGGGTTCTAACGGGATGCCTGAGCTCGTCTCCCCTGAGTGTTTCCCTAATGTCTCTGTGCCAGGGAATGCTAGGGGGGGTTTTCAGGAAATCCCAGTGACAGAGGCTGCCTCCCCAAGGTCAGGGAAGGTATTTCTCGGACTTCCCCGAACAGGGAACACCTGTGACTGAAGAGAGATGCGTGGAGTTGTCTCTCGAGCTCCCCCACGCACTGACAATCTTTCCGGAATACTGAACGTGGGGAGGTTCCACCAACTTTCGTCAGCCTAGGGTTCTAACGCGATGCCTGAGCTCGTCTCCCCTGAGGGTTTCCCTAATTTCTCTGTGCCAGGGAATGCTAGGGGGGGTTTGCAGGAAATCCCAGTGACAGAGGCTGCCTCCCCAAGGTCAGGGAAGGTTTTTCTCGGACTTCCCCGAACAGGGAACACCTGTGACTGAAGTGAGCTGCGTGGAGTTGTCTCTCGAGTTCCCCCACGCACTGACAATGGTTTCGGAATCCTGAGCGTGGGGAGGTTCCACCAACGGTCGGCAGCGCGTGGGTTCTAACAGGATGCCTGAGCTCGTCTCCCCTGAGGGTTTCCCTAATGTCTCTGTGACAGGGAATGCTAGGGGGGTTTGCAGGAAATCCCAGTGACAGAGGCTGCCTCCCAAATGTCAGGGAAGGTATTTCTCGGACTTCCCCGAACAGGGAACACCTGTGACTGAAGAGAGCTGCGTGGAGTTGTCTCTCGAGCTCCCCCACGCACTGACAATGGTTCCGGAATCCTGAGCGTGGGGAGGTTCCACCAACGGTCGGCAGCGCGTGGGTTCTAACGGGATGCCTGAGCTCGTCTCCCGTGAAGGTTTCCCTAATGTCTCTGTGCCAGGGATTGCTAGGGGGGGTTTGCAGGAAATCCCAGTGACAGAGGCTGCCTCCCCAAGGTCAGGGAAGGTATTTCTCGGACTTCCCCGAATAGGGAACAACTGTGACTGAAGAGAGCTGCGTGGAGTTGTCTCTCGAGTTCCCCATGCACTGACAATGGTTCCGGAATCCTGAGCGAGGGGAGGTTCCACCTACGGTCGGCAGCGCGTGGGTTCTTACGGGATGCCTGAGCTCGTCTTCCCTGAAGCCTTCCCTAATGTCTCTGTGCCAGGGAATGCTAGGGGGTGTTTGCAGGAAATCCGAGTGACAGGGGCTGCCTCCCCAAGGTCAGGGAAGGTATTTCTCGGACTTCCCCGAACAGGGAACACCTGTGACTGAAGAGAGCTGCGTGGAGTTGTCTCTCGAGCTCCCCCACGCACTGACAATGGTTCCGGAATCCTGAGCGTGGGGAGGTTCCAACAAAGGTCGGCAGCGCGTGGGTTCTAACGGGATGCCTGAGCTCGTCTCCCCTTAGAGTTTTCCTAATGTCTCTGGGCCAGGGAAAGCTAGGGGGGGTTTGCAGGAAATCCCAGTGACAGAGGCTGCCTCCCCAAGGTCAGGGAAGATATTTCTCGGACTTCCCCGAACAGGGAACACGTGTGACTGAAGAGTGCTACATGCAGGTGTCTCTTGAGCTCCCCCACGCACTGACAATGTTTCCGGAATCCTGAGCGTGGGGAGGTTCCACCAACGGTCGGCAGCGCGTGGGTTCTAACGGGATGCCTGAGCTCGTCTCCCCTTAGAGTTTTCCTAATGTCTCTGGGACAGGGAATGCTAGGGGTGGTTTGCAGGAAATCCCAGTGACAGAGGCTGCCTCCCCAAGGTCAGGGAACTTATTTCTCGGACTTCCCCGAACAGGGAACACCTGTGACTGAAGAGAGCTGCGTGGAGTTGTCTCTCGAGCTCCCCCACGCACTGACAATGATTCCGGAATCCTGAGCGTGGGGAGGTTCCACCAGCGGTCGGCAGCGCTTGGGTTCTAACGGGATGCCTGAGCTCGTCTCCCCTGAATGTTTCCGTAATTTCAATGTGCCAGGGAATGCTAGGGGGGGTTTGCAGGAAATCCCAGTGACAGAGGCTTCCTCCCCAAGGTCAGGGAAGGTATTTCTCGGACTTCCCCGAACAGGGAACTCCTGTGACTGAAGAGAGCTACGTGGAGTTGTCTCTCGTGCTCCCCCACGCACTGACAATGTTTCCGGAATCATGAGCGTGGGGAGGTTCCATCAACGGTCGGCAGCGCGTGGGTTCAAACGGGAAGCCAGAGCTCGTCTCCCCTGAGGGTTTCCCTAATGTCTCTGTGCCAGGGAATGCTAGGGGTGGTTTGCAGGAAATCCCAGTGACAGAGGCTGCCTCCCCAAGGTCAGGGAAGATATTTCTTGGACTTCCCCGAACAGGGAACACCTGTGACTGAATAGAGCTGCGTGGAGTTGTCTCTCGAGCTCCCCCACGCACTGACAATGGTTCCGGAATCCTGAGCGTGGGAAGGTTCCACCAACGGTCGGCAGCGCGTGGGTTCTAACGGGATGCCTGAGCTCGTCTCCCCTGAGGGTTTCCCTAATTTCTCTGTGCCAGGGAATGCTAGGGGTGGTTTGCAGGAAATCCCAGTGACAGAGGCTGCATCCCCAAGGTCTGGGAAGGTATTTCTCGGACATCCCCGAACAGGGAACACCTGTGACTGAAAAGAGCTGCGTGGAGTTGTCTCTCGAGCTCCCCCACGCACTGACAATGGTTCCGGAATCCTGAGCGTGGGGAGGTTCCACCAACGGTCGGCAGCGCGTAGGTTCTAACGGGATGCCTGAGCTCGTCTCCCCTGAGGGTTTCCCTTAAGTCTCTGTGCCAGGAAATGCTAGGGGGGGTTTGCAGGAAATCCCAGTGAAAGAGGCTGCCTCCCCAAGGTCAGGGAAGGTTTTTCTCGGACTTCCCCGAACAGGGAACACCTGTGACTGAAGAGAGCTGCGTGGAGTTGTCTCTCGAGCTCCCCCACGCACTGACAATGGTTCCGGAATCCTGAGCGTGGGGAGGTTCCACCCACGGTCGGCAGCGCGTGGGTTCTAACGGGATGCCTGAGCTCGTCTCGCCTGAGGGTTTCCCTAATTTCTCTGTGCCAGGGAATGCTAGGGGGGGTTTGCAGGAAATCCCAGTTACAGAGGCTGCCTCCCCAAGGTCAGGGAAGGTATTTCTCCGACTTCCCCGAACAGGGAACACCTGTGACTGAAGAGAGCTGCGTGGAGTTGTCTCTCGAGCTCCCCCGCGCACTGACAATGTTTCCGGAATCCGGAGCGTGGGGAGGTTCCACCAACGGTCGGCAGCGCGTGGGTTCTAACGGGATGCCTGAGCTCGTCTCCTCAGAGGGTTTCCCTAATGTCTCTGTGCCAGGGAATGCTAGGGGGGATTTGCAGGAAATCCCAGTGACAGCGGCTTCCTCCCCAAGGTCAGGGAAGGTATTTCTCGGACTTCCCCGAACAGGGAACACCTGTGACTGAAGAGAGCTGCGTGGAGTTGTCTCTCGAGCTCCCCCACGCACTGACAATGGTTCCGGAATCCTGAGCGTGGGGATGTTCCACCCACGGTCGGCAGCGCGTGGGTTCTAACGGGATGCCTGAGCTCGTCTAGCCTGAGGGTTTCCCTAATTTCTCTGTGCCAGGGAATGCTAGGGGGGGTTTGCAGGAAATCCCAGTTACAGAGGCTGCCTCCCCAAGGTCAGGGAAGGTATTTCTCGGACTTCCCCGAACAGGGAACACCTGTGACTGAAGAGAGCTGCGTGGAGTTGTCTCTCGAGCTCCCCCACGCACTGACAATGTTTCCGGAATCCTGAGCGTGGGGAGGTTCCACCAACGGTCGGCAGCGCGTGGGTTCTAACGGGATGCCTGAGCTCGTCTCCTCAGAGGGTTTCCCTAATGTCTCTGTGCCAGGGAATGCTAGGGGGGGTTTGCAGGAAATCCCAGTGACAGAGGCTTCCTCCCCAAGGTCAGGGAAGGTATTTCTCGGACTTCCCCGAACAGGGAACACCTGTGACTGAAGAGAGCTGCGTGGAGTTGTCTCTCGAGCTCCCCCACGCACTGACAATGGTTCCGGAATCCTGAGCGTGGGGAGGTTCCACCAACGGTCGGCAGCGCGTGGGTTCTAACGGGATGCCTGAGCTCGTCTCCCCTGAGGGTTTCCCTAATGTCTCTGTGCCAGGGAATGCTAGGGGGGGTTTGCACGAAATCCCAGTGACAGAGGCTGCCTCCCCAAGGTCAGGGAAGGTATTTCTCGGACTTCCCCGAACAGGGAACACTTGTGACTGAAGAGAGCTGCGTGGAGTTGTCTCTCGAGCTCCCCCACGCACTGACAATGCTTCCGGAATCCTGAGGGTGGGGAGGTTCCATCAACGGTCGGCAGCACGTGGGATCTAACGGGATGCCTGAGCTCGTCTCCCCTGAGGGTTTCCCTAATGTCTCTGTGCCAGGGAATGCTAGGGGGTGTTTGCAGGAAATCCCAGTGACAGAGGCTGCCTCCCCAAGGTCAGGGAAGGTATTTCTCGGACTTCCCCGAACAGGGAACACCTGTGACTGAAGAGAGCTGCGTGGAGTTGACTCTCGAGCTCCCACACGCACTGACAATGGTTCAGGAATCCTGAGCGTGGGGAGGTTCCACCAACGGTCGGCAGCGCGTGGGTTCTATCGGGATGCCTGAGCTCGTCTACCCTGAGGGTTTTCCTAATGTCTCTGTGCCAGGGAATGCTAGGGGGGGTTTGCAGGAAATCCCAGTGACAGAGGCTGCCTCCCCAAGGTCAGGGAAGGTATTTCTCGGACTTCCCCTAACAGGGAACACCTGTGACTGAAGAGAGCTGCGTGGAGTTGTCTCTCGAGCTCCCCCACGCACTGACAATGTTTCCGGAATCCTGAGCGTGGGGAGGTTCCACCAACGGTCGGCAGCGCGTGGGTTCTAACGGGATGCCTGAGCTCGTCTCCCCTGAGGGTTTCCCTAATATCTCTGTGCCAGGTAATGCTGGGGGGGGAGTTTGCAGGAAATCCCAGTGACAGATGCTGCCTCCCCAAGTCCAGGGAAGGTATTTCTCGGACTTCCCCAAACAGGGAACACCTGTGACTGAAGAGAGCTGCGTGGAGTTGTCTCTCGAGCTTCCCCACGCACTGACAATGGTTCCGGAATCCTGAGCGTGGGGAGGATCCACCAACGTTCGGCAGCGCGTGGGTTCTAACGGGATGCCTGAGCTCGTCTCCCCTGAGGGTTTCCCTAATATCTCTGTGCCAGGGAATGCTAGGGGGGTTTGCAGGATATCCCAGTCACAGAGGCTGCCTCCCCAAGTTCAGTGAATTATTTCTCGGACTTCCCCAAACAGGGAACCCCTGTGACTGAAGAGAGCTGCGTGGAGTTGTCTCTCGAGCTCCCCCACGCACTGACAATGGTTCCGGAATCCTGAGCGTGGGGAGGTTCCACCAACGGTCGGCAGCGCGTGGGTTCTAACGGGATGCATGAGCTCGTCTCCCCTGAGGGTTTTCCTAATGTCTCTGTGCCAGGGAATGCTAGGGGGGGTTTGCAGGAAATCCCAGTGACAGAGGCTGAATCCCCAAGGTCAGGGAAGGTATTTCTCGGACTTCCCCGAACAGGGAACACCTGTGACTGAAGAGAGCTGCGTGGAGTTGTCTCTCGAGCTCCCCCACGCACTGACAGTGTTTCCGGAATCATGAGCGTGGGGAGGTTCCACCAACGGTCGGCAGCGCGTGGGTTCAAACGGGAAGCCAGAGCTCGTCTCCCCTGAGGGTTTCCGTAATGTCTCTGTGCCAGGGAATGCTAGGGGTGATTTGCAGGAAATCCCAGTGACAGAGGCTGCCTCCCCAAGGTCAGGGAAGATATTTCTTGGACTTCCCCGAACAGGGAACACCTGTGACTGAATAGAGCTGCGTGGAGTTGTCTCTCGAGCTCCCCCACGCGCTGACAATGGTTCCGGAATCCTGAGCGTGGGAAGGTTCCACCAACGGTCGGCAGCGCGTGGGTTCTAACGGGATGCCTGAGCTCGTCTCCCCTGAGGGTTTCCCTAATTTCTCTGTGCCAGGGAATGCTAGGGGTGGTTTGCAGGAAATCCCAGTGACAGAGGCTGCCTCCCCAAGGTCTGGGAAGGTATTTCTCGGACTTCCCCGAACAGGGAACACCTGTGACTGAAAAGAGCTGCGTGGAGTTGTCTCTCGAGCTCCCCCACGCACTGACAATGTTTCCGGAATCCTGAGCGTGGGGAGGTTCCACCAACGGTCGGCAGCGCGTAGGTTCTAACGGGATGCCTGAGCTCGTCTCCCCTGAGGGTTTCCCTTATGTCTCTGTGCCAGGAAATGCTAGGGGGGGTTTGCAGGAAATCCCAGTGACAGAGGCTGCCTCCCCAAGGTCAGGGAAGGTATTTCTCGGACTTCCCCGAACAGGGAACACCTGTGACTGAAGAGAGCTGCGTGGAGTTGTCTCTCGAGCTCCCCCACGCACTGACAATGGTTCCGGAATCCTGAGCGTGGGGAGGTTCCACCCACGGTCGGCAGCGCGTGGGTTCTAACGGGATGCCTGAGCTCGTCTCGCCTGAGGGTTTCCCTAATTTCTCTGTGCCAGGGAATGCTAGGGGGGGTTTGCAGGAAATCCCAGTTACAGAGGCTGCCTCCCCAAGGTCAGGGAAGGTATTTCTCCGACTTCCCCGAACAGGGAACACCTGTGACTGAAGAGAGCTGCGTGGAGTTGTCTCTCGAGCTCCCCCACGCACTGACAATGATTCCGGAATCCTGAGCGTGGGGAGGTTCCACCAACGGTCGGCAGCGCGTGGGTTCTAACGGGATGCCTGAGCTCGTCTCCTCAGAGGGTTTCCCTAATTTCTCTGTGCCAGGGAATGCTAGGGGGGATTTGCAGGAAATCCCAGTGACAGAGGCTTCCTCCCCAAGGTCAGGGAAGGTATTTCTCGGACTTCCCCGAACAGGGAACACCTGTGACTGAAGAGAGCTGCGTGGAGTTGTCTCTCGAGCTCCCCCACGCACTGACAATGGTTCCGGAATCCTGAGCGTGGGGATGTTCCACCCACGGTCGGCAGCGCGTGGGTTCTAACGGGATGCCTGAGCTCGTCTCGCCTGAGGGTTTCCCTAATTTCTCTGTGCCAGGGAATGCTAGGGGGGGTTTGCAGGAAATCCCAGATACAGAGGCTGCTTCCCCAAGGTCAGGGAAGGTATTTCTCGGACTTCCCCGAACAGGGAACACCTGTGACTGAAGAGAGCTGCGTGGAGTTGTCTCTCGAGCTCCCCCACGCACTGACAATGTTTCCGGAATCCTGAGCGTGGGGAGGTTCCACCAACGGTCGGCAGCGCGTGGGTTCTAACGGGATGCCTGAGCTCGTCTCCTCAGAGGGTTTCCCTACTGTCTCTGTGCCAGGGAATGCTAGGGGGGGTTTGCAGGAAATCCCAGTGACAGAGGCTTCCTCCCCAAGGTCAGGTAAGGTATTTCTCGGACTTCCCCGAACAGGGAACACCTGTGACTGAAGAGAGCTGCGTGGAGTTGTCTCTCGAGCTCCCCCACGCACTGACAATGGTTCCGGAATCCTGAGCGTGGGGAGGTTCCACCAACGGTCGGCAGCGCGTGGGTTCTAACGGGATGCCTGAGCTCATCTCCCCTGAGGGTTTCCCTAATGTCTCTGTGCCAGGGAATGCTAGGGGGGGTTTGCAGGAAATCCCAGTGACAGAGGCTGCCTCCCCAAGGTCAGGGAAGGTTTTTCTCGGACTTCCCCGAACAGGGAACACTTGTGACTGAAGAGAGCTGCGTGGAGTTGTCTCTCGAGCTCCCCCACGCACTGACAATGCTTCCGGAATCCTGAGGGTGGGGAGGTTCCACCAACGGTCGGCAGCACGTGGGATCTAACGGGATGCCTGAGCTCGTCTCCCCTGAGGGTTTCCCTAATGTCTCTGTGCCAGGGAATGCTAGGGGGGGTTTGCAGGAATTTCCAGTGACAGAGGCTTCCTCCCCATGGTCAGGGAAGGTATTTCTCGGACTTCCCCGAACAGGGAACACCTGTGACTGAAGAGAGCTGCGTGGAGTTGACTCTCGAGCTCCCCCACGCACTGACAATGGTTCCGGAATCCTGAGCGTGGGGAGGTTCCACCAACGGTCGGCAGCGCGTGGGTTCTAACGGGATGCCTGAGCTCGTCTCCCCTGAGGGTTTTCCTAATGTCTCTGTGCCAGGGAATGCTAGGGGGGGTTTGCAGGAAATCCCAGTGACAGAGGCTGCCTCCCCAAGGTCAGGGAAGGTATTTCTCGGACTTCCCCTAACAGGGAACACCTGTGACTGAAGAGAGCTGCGTGGAGTTGTCTCTCGAGCTCCCCCACGCACTGACAATGGTTCCGGAATCCTGAGCGTGGGGAGGTTCCACCAACGGTCGGCAGCGCGTGGGTTCTAACGGGATGCCTGAGCTCGTCTCCCCTGAGGGTTTCCCTAATGTCTCTGTGCCAGGGAATGCTAGGGGGGGTTTGCAGGAAATCCCAGTGACAGAGGCTGCCTCCCCAAGGTCAGGGAATTTATTTCTCGGACTTCCCCGAACAGGGAACACCTGTGACTGAAGAGAGCTGCGTGGAGTTGTCTCTCGAGCTCTCCCACGCACTGACAATGGTTCCGGAATCCTGAGAGTGGGGAGGTTCCACCAACGGTCGGCAGCGCGTGGGTTCTAACGGGATGCCTGAGCTCGTCTCCCCTGAGGGTTTCCCTAATATCTCTGTGCCAGGTAATGCTGGGGGGGGGGTTTGCAGGAAATCCCAGTGACAGATGCTGCCTCCCCAAGTCCAGGGAAGGTATTTCTCGGAATTCCCCAAACAGGGAACACCTGTGACTGAAGAGAGCTGCGTGGAGTTGTCTCTCGAGCTTCCCCACGCACTGACAATGGTTCCGGAATCCTGAGCGTGGGGAGGTTCCACCAACGTTCGGCAGCGCGTGGGTTCTAACGGGATGCCTGAGCTCGTCTCCCCTGAGGGTTTCCCTAATATCTCTGTGCCAGGGAATGCTAGGGGGGTTTGCAGGATATCCCAGTCACAGAGGCTGCCTCCCCAAGTTCAGTGAAGTATTTCTCGGACTTCCCCAAACAGGGAACCCCTGTGACTGAAGAGAGCTGCGTGGAGTTGTCTCTCGAGCTCCCCCACGCACTGACAATGGTTCCGGAATCCTGAGCGTGGGGAGGTTCCACCAACGGTCGGCAGCGCGTGGGTTCTAACGGGATGCATGAGCTCGTCTCCCCTGAGGGTTTTCCTAATGTCTCTGTGCCAGGGAATGCTAGGGGGGGTTTGCAGGAAATCCCAGTGACAGAGGCTGAATCCCCAAGGTCAGGGAAGGTATTTCTCGGACTTCCCCGAACAGGGAACACCTGTGACTGGAGAGAGCTGCGTGGAGTTTTCTCTCGAGTTCCCCATGCACTGACAATGGTTCCGGAATCCTGAGCGAGGGGAGGTTCCACCTAAGGTCGGCAGCGCGTGGGTTCTAACGGGATGCCTGAGCTCGTCTCCCCTGAGGGTTTTCCTAATGTCTCTGTGCCAGGGAATGCTAGGGGTGGTTTGCAGGAAATCCCAGTGACAGAGGCTGCCTCCCCAAGATCAGGGAAGGTATTTCTCTTACTTCCCCGAACAGGGAACACCTGTGACTGAAGAGAGCTGCATGGATTTGTCTCTCGAGCTCCCGCACGCCCTGACAATGGTTCCGGAATCCTGAGCGTGGGGAGGTTTCACCAACGGTCGGCAGCGCGTGGGTTCTAACGGGATTCATGATCTCGTCTCCCCTGAGGGTTTTCCTAATTTCTCTGTGCCAAGGAATGCTAGGGGGGGTTTGCAGGAAATCCCAGTGACAGAGGCTGCCTCCCCAAGGTCATGGAAGGTATTTCTCGGACTTCCCCGAACAGGGAACACCTGTGACTGAAGAGAGCTGCGTGGAGTTCCCTCTCCAGCTCCCCCACGCACTGACAATGGTTCCGGAATACTGAACGTGGGGAGCTTCCACCAACGGTCGGCAACGCGTGGTTTCTAACGGGATGCCTGATCTCGTCTCCCCTGATGCTTTTCCAATGTCTCTTTGCCAGGGAATGTTAAGGGGGTTCGCAGGAAATCCGAGTGACAGAGGCTGACTCCCCAAGGTCAGGGAATTTTTTTCTCGGACTTTCCCGAACAGGGAATACCTGTGACTGAAGAGAGCTTCGTGGAGTTGTCTCTCGAGCTCCTCCACGCACTGACAATGATTCCGGAATCCTGAGCGTGGGGAGGTTCCACCAACGGTCGGCAGCGCGTGGGTTCTAACGGGATGCCTGAGCTCGTCTCCCCTGAGGGTTTTCCTAATGTCTGTGTGCCAGGGAATGCTAGGGGGGGTTTGCAGGAAATCCCAGTGAGAGAGGCTGCCTCCCCAAAGTCAGGGAAGGTATTTCTCGGACTTCCCCGAACAGGGAACACCTGTGACTGAAGAGAGCTGCGTGGAGTTGTCTCTCGAGGTCCCCCACGCACTGACAATGGTTCCGGAATTCTGAGGGTGGGGAGGTTCCACCAACGGTCGGCAGCGCGTGGGTCCTAACGGGATGCCTGAGCTCGTCTCCACTGAGGGTTTCCCTAATATCTCTGTGCCAGGGAATGCTAGGGGGGGTTTGCAGGAAATCCCAGTTACAGAGGCTGCCTCCCCAAGGTCAGGGAAGGTATTTCTCGGACTTCCCCGAACAGGGAACACCTGTGACTGAAGAGAGCTGCGTGGAGTTGTCTCTCGAGCTCCCCCACGCACTGAAAATGGTTCCGGAATCCTGAGCGTGGGGAGGTTCCACCAACGGTCGGCAGCGCGTGGGTTCTAACGGGATGTCTGAGATCTTCTCCCCTGAGTGTTTCCCTAATGTCTCTGTGCGAGCGAAAGCTAGGGGGGGGTTTGCAGGAAATCCCAGTTACAGAGGCTGCCTCCCCACGGTCAGGGAAGGTATTTCTCGGACTTCCCCGAACAGGGAACACCTGTGACTGAAGAGAGATGCGTGGAGTTGTCTCTCGAGCTCCCCCACGCACTGACAATGGTTCCGGAATCCTGAGCGTGGGGAGGTTCCACCAACGGTCGGCAGCGCGTGGGTTCTAACGGGATGCATGAGCTCGTCTCCCCTGAGGGTTTTCCTAATGTCTCTGTGCCAGGGAATTCTAGGGGGGGTTTGCAGGAAATCCCAGTGACAGAGGCTGCCTCCCCAAGGTCAGGGAAGGTATTTCCCGGACTTCCCCGCACAGGGAACAACTGTGACTGAAGAGAGCTGCGTTGAGTTGTCTCTCGCGCTCCCCCACGCACTGACAATGGTTCCGGAATCCTGAGCGTGGGGAGGTTCCACCAACGGTCGGCAGCGCGTGGGTTCTAACGGGATGCCTGAGCTCGTCTCCCCTGAGGGTTTCCCTAATGTCTCTGTGCCAGGGAATGCAAGGGGGGGATTGCAGGAAATCCCAGTGACAGAGGCTGCCTCCCCAAGGTCAGGGAAGGTATTTCTCGGACTTCCCCGAACAGGGAACACCTGTGACTGAAGAGAGCTTCGTGGAGTTGTCTCTCGAGCTCCCCCACGCACTGACAATGGTTCCGGAATCCTGAGCGTGGGGAGGTTCCACCAACGGTCAGCAGGGCGTGGGTTCTAACGGGATACCTGAGCTCGTCTCCCCTGAGGGTTTCCCTAATATCTCTGTGACAGGGAATGCTAGGGGGGGTTTGCAGGAAATCCCAGTGACAGAGGCTTCCTCCCCAAAGTCATGGAAGGTATTTCTCGGACTTCCCCGAACTGGGAACACCTGTGACTGAAGAGAGCTGCGTGGAATTTTCTCTCGAGCTCCCCCACGCACTGACAATGTTTCCGGAATCCTGAGCGTGGGGAGGTTCCACCAACGGTCGGCAGCGCGTGGGTTCTAACGGGATGTCTGAGATCGTCTCCCCTGAGTGTTTCCCTAATGTCTCTGTGCGAGGGAATGCTAGGGGGGGTTTGCAGGAAATCCCAGAGACAGAGGCTGCCTCCCCACGGTCAGTGAAGGTATTTCTTGGACTTCCCCGAACAAGGAATACCTGTGACTGAAGAGAGCTGCATGGAGTTTTCTCTCGAGCTCCCCCACGCACTGACAATGGTTCCGGAATCCTGAGCGTGGGGAGGTTCCACCAACGGTCGGCAGCGCGTGGGTTCTAACGGGATGCATGAACTCGTCTCCCCTGAGGGTTTTCCTAATGTCTCTGTGCCAGGGAATGCTAGGGGGGGTTTGCAGGAAATCCCAGTGACAGAGGCTGCCTCCCCAAGGTAAGGGAAGGTATTTCCCGGACTTCCCCGTACAGGGAACACCTGTGAGAGAAGAGAGCTGCGTGGAGTTGACTCTCGAGGTCCCCCACGCACTGACAATGGTTCCGGAATCCTGAGCGTGGGGAGGTTCCACCAACGGTCGGCAGCGCGTGGGTTCTAACGGGATGCCTGAGATCGTCTCCCCTGAGGGTTTTCCTAAATTCTCTGTGCCAGGGAATGCTAGGGGGGGTTTGCAGGAAATCCCAGTGACAGAGGCTGCCTCCCCAAGGTCAGGGAAGGTATTTCTCGGACTTCCCCGAACAGGGAACACCTGTGACTGAAGAGAGCTGCGTGGAGTTGTCTCTCGAGCTACCCCACGCACTGACAATGGTTCCGGAATTCTGAGCGTGGGGAGGTTCCACCAACGGTCGGCAGCGCGTGGGTTCTAACGGGATGCCTGAGCTCGTCTCCCCTGAGGGTTTCCCTAATGTCTCTGTGCCAGGGAATGATAGGGGGGATTGCAGGAAATCCCAGTGACAGAGGCTGCCTCCCCAAGGTCAGGGAAGGTATTTCTCGGACTTCCCCGAACAGGGAACACCTGTGACTGAAGAGAGATGCGTGGAGTTGTCTCTCGAGCTCCCCCACGCACTGACAATGGTTCCAGAATCCTGAGCGTGGGGAGGTTCCACCAACTGTCGTCAGCCTAGTCTTCTAACGGGATGCCTGAGCTCGTCTCCCCTGAGGGTTTCCCTAATTTCTCTGTGCCAGGGAATGCTAGGGGTGGTTTGCAGGAAATCCCAGTGACAGAGGCTGCCTCCCCAAGGTCAGGGAAGGTATTTCTCGGACTTCCCCGAACAGGGAACACCTGTGACTGAAGAGAGCTGCGTGGAGTTGTCTCTCGAGCTCCCCCACGCACTGACAATGGTTCCGGAATCCTGAGCGTGGGGAGGTTCCACCAACTGTCGGCAGCGCGTGGGTTCTAACGGGATGCCTGAGCTCGTCTCCCCTGAGTGTTTCCCTAATATCTCTGTGCCAGGGAATGCTAGGGGGGGTTTGGAGGAAATCCCAGTGACAGAGGCGGCCTCCCCAAGGTCAGGGAAGGTATTTCTCGGACTTCCCCGAACAGGGAACTCCTGTGACTTAAGAGAGCTGCGTGGAGTTGTCTCACGAGCTCCCCCACGCAGTGACAATGGTTCCGGTATCCTGAGCGTGGGGAGGTTCCACCAACGGTCGGCAGCGCGTGGGTTCTAACGGGATGCCTGAGCTCGTCTCCCCTGAGGGTTTTCCTAATCTCTCTGTGCCAGGGAATGCTAGGGGGGGTTTGCAGGAAATCCCAGTGAATGAGACTGCCTCCCCAAAGTCAGGGAAATTATTTCTCGGACTTCCCCGAACAGGAACACCTGTGACTGAAGAGAGCTGCGTGGAGTTGTCTCTCGAACTCCCACACGCACTGACAATGGTTCCGGAATCCTGAGCGTGGGGAGGTTCCACCAACTGTCGGCTGCGCGTGGGTTCTAACGGGATGCCTGAGCTCGTCTCCCCTGATGGTTTTCCTAATGTCTCTGTGCCAGGGAAAGCTAGGGGGATTTGCAGGAAATTCCAGTGACAGGCTGCCTCCCAAAGGTCAGGGAAGGTATTTCTCGGAATTCCCCGTACAGGGAACACCTGTGACTGAAGAGAGCTTCGTGGAGTTGTCTCTCGAGCTCCCCCACGCACTGACAATGGTTCCGGAATCCTGAGAGTGGGGAGGTTCCACCAACGGTTGGCAGCGCGTGGGTTCTAACGGGATGCCTGAGCTCGTCTCCCCTGATGGTTTTCCAAACGTCTCTGTGCCAGGGAATGCTAGGGGGGTTTTGCAGGAAATCCCAGTGACAGAGGCTGCCTCCCCAAGGTCAGGGAAAGTTTTTCTCGGACTTCCCCGAACAGGGAACACCTGTGACTGAAGAGAGCTGCGTAGAGTTGTCTCTCGAGCTCCCCCACGTACTGAAAATGGTTCCGGAATCCTGAGCGTGGGGAGGTTCCACCAACGGTCGGCAGTGCGTGGGTTCTAACGGGATGCCTGAGTTCGGCTCCCCTGAGGGTTTCCCTAATTTCTCTGTGCGAGGGAATGCTAGGTGAGGTTTGCAGGAATTCCCAGTGACAGAGGCTGCCTCCCCAAAGTCAGGGAAGGTATTTCTCGGACTTCCCTGAACAGGGAACACCTGTGACTGAAGAGAGATGCGTGGAGTTGTCTCTCGAGCTCCCCCACGCACTGACAATATTTCCGGAATACTGAGCGTGGGGAGGTTCCACCAACTGTCGTCAGCCTAGGGTTCTAATGGGATGCCTGACCTCGTCTCCCCTGAGGGTTTCCCTAATATCTCTCTGCCAGGGAATGCTAGGGGGGTTTGCAGGAAATCCCAGTGGCAGAGGCTGCCTCCCCAAGGTCAGGGAAGGTATTTCTCGGACTTCCCCGAACAGGGAACACCTGTGACTGAAGAGAGCTGCGTGGAGTTGTCTCTCGAGCTCCGCAACGCACTGAGAATTGTTCCGGAATCCTGAGCGTGGGGAGGTTCCACCAACGGTCGGCAGCGTGTGGGTTCTAACGGGATGCCTGAGCTCGTCTCCCCTGAGGGTTTCCCTAATGTCTCTGTGCCAGGGAATGCTAGGGGGGGTTTGCAGGATATCCCAGTCACAGAGGCTGCCTACCCAAGGTCACGGAAGGTATTTCTCGGACTTCCCCGAACAGGGATCACCTGTGACTGAAGAGAGCTGCGTGGAGTTGTCTCTCGAGCTCCCCCACGCACTGACAATGGTTCCGGAATACTGAGCGTGGGGAGGTTCCACCAACGGTCGGCAGCGCGTGGGTTCTAACGGGATGCCTGAGCTCGTCTCCCCTGAGAGTTTCCCTAATATCTCTGTGCCAGGGAATGCTATGGGGGGTTTGCAGGAAATCCCAGTGACAGAGGCTGCCTCCCCAAGGTCAGGGAATGTATTTCTCGGACTTCCCCGAACAGGGAACACCTGTGACTGAAGAGAGCTGCGTGGAGTTTTCTCTCGAGCTCCCCCACGCACTGACAATGTTTCCGGAATACTGAGCGTGGGGAGGTTCCACCAACGGTCGGCAGCGCGTGGGTTCTAACGGGATGTCTGAGATCGTCTCCCCTGAGTGTTTCCCTAATGTCTCTGTGCGAGGGAATGCTAGGGTGCTTTTGCAGGAAATCCCAGAGACAGAGGCTGCCTCCCCACCGTCAGTGAAGGTTTTTCTTGGACTTCCCCGAACAGGGAACATCTGTGACTGAAGAGAGCTGCGTGGAGTTGTCTCTCGAGCTCCCCCACGCACTGACAATGGTTCCGGAATCCTGAGCGTGGGGAGGTTCCACCAACGGTCGCCAGCGCGTGGGTCCTAACGGGATGCCTGAGCTCGTTTCCCCTGAGGTTTTCCCTAATGTCTCTGTGCCAGGGAATGCTAGGGGGGGTTTGCAGGAAATCCCAGTGACAGAGGCTGCCTCACCAAAGTCAGGGAAGGTATTTCTCGGACTTCCCCGAACAGGGAAACCCTGTGACTGAAGAGAGCTGCGTGGAGTTGTCTCTCGAGCTCCCCCACGCACTGACAATGGTTCCGGAATCCTGAGCGTGGGGAGGTTCCACCAACGGTCGGCAGCGCGTGGGTTCTAACGGAATGTCTGAGATCATCTCCCCTGAGTGTTTCCCTAATGTCTCTGTGCGAGGGAATGCTAGGGGGGGGTTTGCAGGAAATCCCAGTGACAGAGGCTGCCTCCCCACGGTCAGGGAAGGTATTTCTCGGACTTCCCCGAACAGGGAACACCTGTGACTGAAGAGAGATGCGTGGAGTTGTCTCTCGAGCTCCCCCAAGCACTGACAATGGTTCCGGAATCCTGAGCGTGGGGAGGTTCCACCAACGGTCGGCAGCGCATGGGTTCTAACGGGATGCATGAGCTCGTCTCCCCTGAGGGTTTTCCTAATGTGTCTGTGCCAGGGAATGCTAGGGGGGGTTTGCAGGAAATCCCAGTGCAGAGGCTGCCTCCCCAAGGTCAGGGAAGGTATTTCCCGGACTTACCCGTACAGGGAACAACTGTGACTGAAGAGAGCTGCGTTGAGTTGTCTCTCGAGCTCCCCCACGCACTGACAATGGTTCCGGAATCCTGAGCGTGGGGAGGTTCCACCAACGGTCGGCAGCGCGTGGGTTCTAACGGGATGCCAGAGCTCGTCTCCCCTGAGGGTTTCCCTAATATCTCTGTGCCAGGGAATGCAAGGGGGGGTTTGCAGGAAATCCCAGTGACAGAGGCTGCCTCCCCAAGGTCAGAGAAGATATTTCCCGGACTTCCCCAAACAGGGAACACCTGTGACTGAAGAGAGCTGCGTGGAGTTGTCTCTCGAGCTCCCCCACGCACTGACAATGGTTCCGGAATCCTGAGCGTGGGGAGGTTCCACCAACGGTCGGCAGCGCGTGGGTTCTAACGGGATGCCTGAGCTCGTCTCCCCTGAGGGTTTCCCTAATATCTCTGTGACAGGGAATGCTAGGGGGGGTTTGCAGGAAATCCCAGTGACAGAGGCTGCCTCACCAAAGTCAGGGAAGGTATTTCTCGGACTTCCCCGAACAGGGAACACCTGTGACTGAAGAGAGCTGCGTGGAATTTTCTCTCGAGCTCCCCCACGCACTGACAATGGTTCCGGAATACTGAGCGTGGGGAGGTTCCACCAACGGTCGGCAGCGTGTGGGTTCTAACGGGATGCCTGAGCTCGTCTCCCCTGAGGGTTTCCCTAATATCTCTGTGACAGGGAATGCTAGGGGGGGTTTGCAGGAAATCCCAGTGACAGAGGCTGCCTCCCCAAAGTCAGGGAAGGTATTTCTCGGACTTCCCCGAACAGGGAACACCTGTGACTGAAGAGAGCTGCGTGGAATTTTCTCTCGAGCTCCCCCACGCACTGACAATGTTTCCGGAATCCTGAGCGTGGGGAGGTTCCACCAACGGTCGGCAGCGCGTGGGTTCTAACGGGATGCCTGAGCTCGACTCCCCTGAGGGTTTTCCTAATATCTCTGTGCCAGGGAATCCTAGGGGGTGTTTGCAGGAAATCCCAGTGACAGAGGCTGCCTCCCCAAGGTCAGGGAAGGTATTTCCCGGACTTCCCCGAACTGGGAACACCTGTGACTGAAGAGAGCTCCGTGGATTTTTCTCTCGAGCTCCCCCACGCACTGACAATGTTTCCGGAATCCTGAGCGTGGGGAGGTTCCACCAACGGTCGGCAGCGCGTGGGTTTTAACGGGATGCATGAGCTCGTCTCCCCTAAGGGTTTTCCTAAAGTCTCTATGCCAGGGAATGCTAGGGGGGGTTTGCAGGAAATCCCAGTGACAGAGGCTGCCTCCCAAAGGTCAGGGAAGGTTTTTCTCGGACTTCCCCGAACAGGGAACACCTGTGACTGAAGAGAGCTGCATGGAGTTGTCTCTCGAGCTCCCGCACGCACTGACAATGGTTCCGGAATCCTGAGCGTGGGGAGGTTTCACCAACGGTCGGCAGCGGGTGGGTTCTAACGGGATTCATGATCTCGTCTCCCCTGAGGGTTTTCCTAATTTCTCTGTGCCAAGGAATGCTAGGGGGGGTTTGCAGGAAATCCCAGTGACAAAGGCTGCCTCCCCAAGGTCATGGAATGTATTTCTCGGACTTCCCCGAACAGGGAACACCTGTGACTGAAGAGAGCTGCGTGGAGTTGCCTCTCCAGCTCCCCCACGCACTGACAATGGTTCCGGAATACTGAGCGTGGGGAGGTTCCACCAACGGTCGGCAACGCGTGGTTTCTAACGGGATGCCTGATCTCGTCTCCCCTGAGGCTTTTCCAATGTCTCTGTGCCAGGGAATGTTAAGGGGGTTCGCAGGAAATCCCAGTGACAGAGGCTGACTCCCCAAGGTCAGGGAATTTTTTTCTCGGACTTTCCCGAACAGGGAATACCTGTGACTGAAGAGAGCTGCGTGGAATTGTCTCTCGAGCTCCCCCACGCACTGAAAATGGTTCCGGAATCCTGAGCGTGGGGAGGTTCCACCAACGGTCGGCAGCGCGTGGGTTCTAACGGGATGCATGAGCTCGTCTCCCCTGAGGGTTTTCCTAATGTCTCTGTGCCAGGGAATGCTATGGGGGGTTTGCAGGAAATCCCAGTGACAGAGGCTGCCTCCCCAAGGTTAGGGAAGGTATTTCCCGGACTTCCCCGAACAGGGAACAACTGTGACTGAAGAGAGCTGCGTGGAGTTGTCTCTCGAGCTCCCCCACGCACTGACAATGGTTCCGGAATCCTGAGCGTGGGGAGGTTCCACCAACGGTCGGCAGCGCGTGGGTTCTAACGGGATGCCTGAGCTCGTCTCCCCTGAGGGTTTCCCTAATGTCTCTGTGCCAGGGAATGCAAGGGGGGGTTTGCAGGAAATCCCAGTGACAGAGGCTGCCTCCCCAAGGTCAGGGAAGGTATTTCTCGGACTTCCCCGAACAGGGAACACCTGTGACTGAAGAGAGCTGCGTGGAGTTGTCTCTCGAGCTCCCCCACGCACTGACAATGGTTCCGGAATCCTGAGCGTGGGGAGGTTCCACCAACGGTCAGCAGGGCGTGGGTTCTAACGGGATGCCTGAGCTCGTCTCCCCTGAGGGTTTCCCTAATATCTCTGTGACAGGGAATGCTAGGGGGGGTTTGCAGGAAATCCCAGTGACAGAGTCTGCCTCCCCAAAGTCAGGGAAGGTATTTCTCGGACTTCCCCGAACAGGGAACACCTGTAACTGAAGAGAGCTGCGTGGAGTTGTCTCTCGAGCTCCCCCACGCACTGACAATGGTTCCGGAATCCTGAGCGTGGGGAGGTTCCACCAACGGTCGGCAGCGCGTGGGTTTTAACGGGATGCCTGAGCTCGTCTCCCCTGAGGGTTTCCCTAATATCTCTGTGACAGGGAATGCTAGGGGGGGTTTGCAGGAAATCCCAGTGACAGAGGCTGCCTCCCCAAAGTCAGGGAAGGTATTTCTCGGACTTCCCCGAACAGGGAACACCTGTGACTGAAGAGAGCTGCGTGGAGTTGTCTCTCGAGCTCCCCCACGCAGTGACATTGTTTCCGGAATCCTGAGCGTTGGGAGGTTCAACCAACGGTCGGCAGCGCGTGGGTTCTAACGGGATGCCTGAGCTCGTCTCCCCTGAGGGTTTCCCTAATGTCTCTGTGCCAGGGAATGCTAGGGGGGTTTTGCAGGAAATCCCAGTGACAGAGGCTGCCTCCCCAAGGTCAGGGAAGGTATTTCTCGGACTTCCCCGAACAGGGAACACCTGTGACTGAAGAGAGCTGCGTGGAGTTGTCTCTCGAGCTCCCCCACGCACTGACAATGGTTCCGGAATCCTGAGCGTGGGGAGGTTCCACCAACGGTCTGCAGCGAGTGGGTTCTAACGGGATGCCTGTGCTCGTCTCCACTGAGGGTTTCCCTAATGTCTCTGGGCCAGGGAATTCTATGGGTGATTGCAGGATATCCCAGTGACCGAGACTGCTTCCACAATGTCAGGGAACGTATTTCTCGGTCTTCCCCGATCAGGGATCTCCTGTGAATGAAGAGAGCTGCGTAGAGTTGTCTCTCGAGCTCCCCCACGCACTGACAATGGTTCCGTAATCCTGAGCGTGGGGAGGTTCCACCAACTGTCGGCAGCGTGTGGGTTCTAACGGGATGCCTGAGCTCGTCTCCCCTGAGGGTTTTCCTAATGTCTCTGTGCCAGGGATTGCTAGGGGGGGTGTGCAGGAAACCCCAGTGACAGAGACTGCCTCGCCAAGGTCAGGGAAGGTATTTCTCGGACTTCCCCAAACAGGGAACACCTGTGACTGAAGAGAGCTGCGTGGAGTTGTCTCTCGAGCTCCCCCACGCACTGACAATGGTTCCGGAATCCTGAGCGTGGCAGGTTCCACCCACGGTCGGCAGCGGGTGGGTTCTAACGGGATGCTTGAGCTCGTCTCCCCTAAGGGTTTTCCTAAAGTCTCTATGCCAGGGAATGCTAGGGGGGGTTTGCAGGAAATCCCAGTGACAGAGGCTGCCTCCCCAAGGTCAGGGAAGGTATTTCTCGGACTTCCACGAACAGGGAACACCTGTGACTGAAGAGAGCTGCGTAAAGTTGTCTCTCGAACTCCCACACGCACTGACAATGGTTCCGGAATCCTGAGCGTGGGGAGGTTCCACCAACGGTCGGCAGCGCGTGGGTTCTAACGGGATGCCTGAGCTCGTCTCCCCTGATGGTTTTCCTAATGTCTCTGTGCCAGGGAAAGCTAGGGGGATTTGCAGGAAATTCCAGTGACAGGCTGCCTCCCAAAGGTCAGGGAAGGTATTTCTCGGAATTCCCCGTACAGGGAACACCTGTGACTGAAGAGAGCTTCGTGGAGTTGTCTCTCGAGCTCCCCCACGCACTGACAATGGTTCCGGAATCCTGAGAGTGGGGAGGTTCCACCAACTGTCGGCAGCGCGTGGGTTCTAACGGGATGCCTGAGCTCGTCTCCCCTGAAGGTTTTCCTAACGTCTCTGTGCCAGGGAATGCTAGGGGTGTTTTGCAGGAAATCCCAGTGACAGAGGCTGCCTCCCCAAGGTCAGGGAAAGTTTTTCTCGGACTTCCCCGAACAGGGAACACCTGTGACTGAAGAGAGCTGCGTGGAGTTGTCTCTCGAGCTCCCCCACGTACTGACAATGGTTCCGGAATCCTGAGCGTGGGGAGGTTCCACCAACGGTCGGCAGCGCGTGGGTTCTAACGGGATGCCTGAGCTCGTCTCCCCTGAGGGTTTCCCTAATTTTTCTGTGCCAGGGAATGCTAGGTGGGGTTTGCAGGAAATCCCAGTGAAAGAGGCTGCCTCCCCAAAGTCAGGAAAGGTATTTCTCGGACTTCCCTGAACAGGGAACACCTGTGACTGAAGAGAGATGCGTGGAGTTGTCTCTCGAGCTCCACACGCACTGACAATATTTCCGGAATACTGAGCGTGGGGAGGTTCCACCAACTGTCGTCAGCCTAGGGTTCTAATGGGATGCCTGAGCTCGTCTCCCCTGAGGGTTTCCCTAATGTCTCTGTGCCAGGGAATGCTAGGGCGTTTTGCAGGAAATCCCAGTGACAGAGGCTGCCTCCCCAAAGTCAGGGAAGGTATTTCTCGGACTTCCCCGAACAGGGAACACCTGTGACTGAAGAGAGCTGCGTGGAGTTGTCTCTCGAGCTCCCCCACGCACTGACAATGGTTCCGGAATCCTGAGCGTGGGGAGGTTCCACCAACGGTCGGCAGCGCGTGGGTTCTAACGGGATACCTGAGCTCGTCTCCCCTGAGTGTTTATCAAATGTCTCTGTGCCAGGGAATGCTAGGGGGGGTTTGCAGGAAATCCCAGTGACAGAGGCTACCTCCCCAAGGTCAGGGAAGATATTTCTCGGACTTCCCCGAACAGGGAACACCTGTGACTGAAGAGAGCTGCGTGGAGTTGTCTCTCGAGCTCCCCCACGCACTGACAATGGTTCCGGAATCCTGAGCGTGGGGAGGTTACACCAACGGTCGGCAGCGCGTGGGTTCTAACGGGATGCCTGAGCTCGTCTCCCCTGAGGGTTTTTCTAATGTTTCTGTGCCAGGGAATGCTAGGGGGGGATTGCAATATATCCCAGTGACAGAGGCTGACTCCCCAAGGTCAGGGAAGGTATTTCTCGGACTTCCCCGAACAGGGAACACCTGTGACTGAAGAGAGCTGCGTGGAGTTGTCTCTCGAGCTCCCGCACGCACTGAAAATGGTTCCGGAATCCTGAGCGTGGGGAGGTTCCACCAACGGTCGGCAGCGCGTGGGTTCTAACGGGATGCCTGAGCTCGTCTCCCCTGAGTGTTTCCCTAATGTCTCTGTGCCAGGGAATGCTGGGGGGGGTTTGCAGGAAATCCCAGTGACAGAGGCTGCCTCCCCAAGGTCAGGGAAGGTATTTCTCGGACTTCCCCGAACAGGGAACACCTGTGACTGAAGAGAGCTGCGTGGAGTTGTCTCTCGATCTCCCCCACGCACTGACAATGTTTCCGGAATCCTGAGCGTGGGGAGGTTCCACCAACGGTCGGCAGCGCGTGGGTTCTAACGAGATGCCTGAGCTCGTCTTCCCTGAGGGTTTCTCTAATGTTTCTGTGCCAGGGAATGCTAGGGGGGGTTTGCAGGATATCCCAGTGACAGAGGCTGCCTCCCCAAGGTCAGGGAAGGTATTTCTCGGACTTCCCCGAACAGGGAACACCTGTGACTGAAGAGAGCTGCGTGGAGTTGTCTCTCGAGCTCCCCCACGCACTGACAATGGTTCCGGAATCCTGAGCGTGGGGAGGTTCCACCAACGGTCGGCAGCGCGTGTGTTCAAACGGGATGCCTGAGCTCGTCTCCCCTGAGTGTTTCCCTCATGTCTCTGTGCCAGGGAATGCTAGGGGGGGTTTGCAGGAAATCCCAGTGACAGAGGCTGCCTCCCCAAGGTCAGGGAAAGTTTTTCTCGGACTTCCCTGAACAGGGAACACCTGTGACTGAAGAGAGATGCGTGGAGTTGTCTCTCGAGCTCCCCCACGCACTGACAATATTTCCGGAATACTGAGCGTGGGGAGGTTCCACCAACTGTCGTCAGCCTAGGGTTCTAATGGGATGCCTGAGCTCGTCTCCCCTGAGGGTTTCCCTAATGTCTCTGTGCCAGGGAATGCTAGGGGGTTTTGCAGGAAATCCCAGTGACAGAGGCTGCATCCCTAAAGTCAGGGAAGGTATTTCTCGGACTTCCCCGAACAGGGAACACCTGTGTCTGAAGAGAGCTGCGTGGAGTTGTCTCTCGAGCTCCCCCACGCACTGACAATGGTTCCGGAATCCTGAGCGTGGGGAGGTTCCACCAACGGTCGACAGCGCGTGGGTTCTAACGGTATACCTGAGCTCGTCTCCCCTGAGTGTTTATCTAATGTCTCTGTGCCAGGGAATGCTAGATGGGGTTTGCAGGAAATCCCAGTGACAGAGGCTGCCTCCCCAAGGTCAGGGAAGATATTTCTCGGACTTCCCCGAACAGGGAACACCTGTGACTGAAGAGAGCTGCGTGGAGTTGTCTCTCGAGCTCCCCCACGCACTGACAATGTTTCCGGAATCCTGAGCGTGGGGACGTTACACCAACGGTCGGCAGCGCGTGGGTTCTAACGGGATGCCTGAGCTCGTCTCCCCTGAGGGTTTTTCTAATGTTTCTGTGCCAGGGAATGCTACGGGGGGTTTGCAGTATATCCCAGTGACAGAGGCTGACTCCCCAAGGTCAGGGAAGGTATTTCTCGGACTTCCCCGAACAGGGAACACCTGTGACTGAAGAGAGCTGCGTGGAGTTGTCTCTCGAGCTCCCCCACGCAGTGACATTGTTTCCGGAATCCTGAGCGTGGGGAGGTTCAACCAACGGTCGGCAGCGCGTGGGTTTTAACGGGATGCCTGAGCTCGTCTCCCCTGAGGGTTTCCCTAATGTCTCTGTGCCAGGGAATGCTAGGGGGGTTTTGCAGGAAATCCCAGTGACAGAGGCTGCCTCCCCAAGGTCAGGGAAGGTATTTCTCGGACTTCCCCGAACAGGGAACACCTGTGACTGAAGAGAGCTGCGTGGAGTTGTCTCTCGAGCTCCCCCACGCACTGACAATGGTTCCGGAATCCTGAGCGTGGGGAGGTTCCACCAACGGTCTGCAGCGAGTGGGTTCTAACGGGATGCCTGTGCTCGTCTCCACTGAGTGTTTCCCTAATGTCTCTGGGCCAGGGAATGCTATGGGTGATTGCAGGATATCCCAGTGACCGAGACTGCTTTCACAATGTCAGGGAACGTATTTCTCGGTCTTCCCCGATCAGGGATCTCCTGTGAATGAAGAGAGCTGCGTAGAGTTGTCTCTCGAGCTCCCCCACGCACTGACAATGGTTCCGTAATCCTGAGCGTGGGGAGGTTCCACCAACTGTCGGCAGCGTGTGGGTTCTAACGGGATGCCTGAGCTCGTCTCCCCTGAGGGTTTTCCTAATGTCTCTGTGCCAGGGATTGCTAGGGGGGGTTTGCAGGAAACCCCAGTGACAGAGACTGCCTCGCCAAGGTCAGGGAAGGTATTTCTCGGACTTCCCCGAACAGGGAACACCTGTGACTGAAGAGAGCTGCGTGGAGTTGTCTCTCGAGCTCCCCCACGCACTGACAATGGTTCCGGAATCCTGAGCGTGGCAGGTTCCACCCACGGTCGGCAGCGCGTGGGTTCTAACTGGATGCCTGAGCTCGTCTCCCCTAAGGGTTTTCCTAAGGTCTCTATGCCAGGGAATGCTAGGGGGGGTTTGCAGGAAATCCCAGTGACAGAGGCTGCCTCCCCAAAGTCAGGGAAGGTATTTCTCGGACTTCCACGAACAGGGAACACCTGTGACTGAAGAGAGCTGCGTAAAGTTGTCTCTCGAACTCCCACACGCACTGACAATGGTTCCGGAATCCTGAGCGTGGGGAGGTTCCACCAACGGTCGGCAGCGCGTGGGTTCTAACGGGATGCCTGAGCTCGTCTCCCCTGATGGTTTTCCTAATGTCTCTGTGCCAGGGAAAGCTAGGGGGATTTGCAGGAAATTCCAGTGACAGGCTGCCTCCCAAAGGTCAGGGAAGGTATTTCTCGGAATTCCCCGTACAGGGAACACCTGTGACTGAAGAGAGCTTCGTGGAGTTGTCTCTCGAGCTCCCCCACGCACTGACAATGGTTCCGGAATCCTGAGAGTGGGGAGGTTCCACCAACGGTCGGCAGCGCGTGGGTTCTAACGGGATGCCTGAGCTCGTCTCCCCTGATGGTTTTCCTAACGTCTCTGTGCCAGGGAATGCTAGGGGGGTTTTGCAGGAAATCCCAGTGACAGAGGCTGCCTCCCCAAGGTCAGGGAAAGTTTTTCTCGGACTTCCCCGAACAGGGAACACCTGTGACTGAAGAGAGCTGCGTGGTGTTGTCTCTCGAGCTCCCCCACGTACTGACAATGTTTCCGGAATCCTGAGCGTGGGGAGGTTCCACCAACGGTCGGCAGCGCGTGGGTTCTAACGGGATGCCTGAGCTCGTCTCCCCTGAGGGTTTCCCTAATTTTTCTGTGCCAGGGAATGCTAGGTGGGATTTGCAGGAAATCCCAGTGACAGAGGCTGCCTCCCCAAAGTCAGGGAAGGTATTTCTCGGACTTCCCTGAACAGGGAACACCTGTGACTGAAGAGAGATGCGTGGAGTTGTCTCTCGAGCTCCACACGCACTGACAATATTTCCGGAATACTGAGCGTGGGGAGGTTCCACCAACTGTCGTCAGCCTAGGGTTATAATGGGATGCCTGAGCTCATCTCCCCTGAGGATTTCCCTAATGTCTCTGTGCCAGGGAATGCTAGGGCGTTTTGCAGGAAATCCCAGTGACAGAGGCTGCCTCCCCAAAGTCAGGGAAGGTATTTCTCGGACTTCCCCGAACAGGGAACACCTGTGACTGAAGAGAGCTGCGTGGAGTTGTCTCTCGAGCTCCCCCACGCACTGACAATGGTTCCGGAATCCTGAGCGTGGGGAGGTTCCACCAACGGTCGGCAGCGCGTGGGTTCTAACCGGATACCTGAGCTCGTCTCCCCTGAGTGTTTATCAAATGTCTCTGTGCCAGGGAATGCTAGGGGGGGTTTGCAGGAAATCCCAGTGACAGAGGCTGCCTCCCCAAGGTCAGGGAAGATATTTCCCGGACTTCCCCGAACAGGGAACACCTGTGACTGAAGAGAGCTGCGTGGAGTTGTCTCTCGAGCTCCCCCACGCACTGACAATGTTTCCGGAATCCTGAGCGTGGGGAGGTTACACCAACGGTCGGCAGCGCGTGGGTTCTAACGGGATGCCTGAGCTCGTCTCCCCTGAGGGTTTTTCTAATGTTTCTGTGCCAGGGAATGCTAGGGGGGGTTTGCAGGATATCCCAGTGACAGAGGCTGACTCCCCAAGGTCAGGGAAGGTATTTCTCGGACTTCCCCGAACAGGGAACACCTGTGACTGAAGAGAGCTGCGTGGAGTTGTCTCTCGAGCTCCCGCACGCACTGAAAATGGTTCCGGAATCCTTAGCGTGGGGAGGTTCCACCAACGGTCGGCAGCGCGTGGGTTCTAACGGGATGCCTGAGCTCGTCTCCCCTGAGTGTTTCCCTAATGTCTCTGTGCCAGGGAATTCTGGGGGGGGTTTGCAGGAAATCCCAGTGACAGAGGCTGCCTCCCCAAGGTCAGGGAAGGTATTTCTCGGACTTCCCCGAACAGGGAACACCTGTGACTGAAGAGAGCTGCGTGGAGTTTTCTCTCGATCTCCCCCACGCACTGACAATGTTTCCGGAATCCTGAGCGTGGGGAGGTTCCACCAACGGTCGGCAGCGCGTGGGTTCTAACGAGATGCCTGAGCTCGTCTCCCCTGAGGGTTTCTCTAATGTCTCTGTGCCAGGGAATGCTAGGGGGGGTTTGCAGGATATCCCAGTGACAGAGGCTGCCTCCCCAAGGTCATGGAAGGTATTTCTCGGACTTCCCAGAACAGGGAACACCTGTGACTGAAGAGAGCTGCGTGGAGTTGTCTCTCGAGCTCCCCCACGCACTGACAATGGTTCCGGAATACTGAGCGTGGGGAGGTTCCACCAACGGTCGGCAGCGCGTGTGTTCAAACGGGATGCCTGAGCTCGTCTCCCCTGAGTGTTTCTCTAATATCTCTGTGCCAGGGAATGCTAGGGGGGGTTTGCAGGAAATCCCAGTGACAGAGGCTGCCTCCCCAAATTCAGGGAAAGTTTTTCTCGGACTTCCCCGAACAGGGAACACCTGTGACTGAAGAGAGCTGCGTGGAGTTGTCTCTCGAGCTCCCCCATGTACTGACAATTGTTCCGAAATCCTGAGCGTGGGGAGGTTCCACCAACGGTCGGCAGCGCGTGGGTTCTAACGGGATGCCTGAGCTCGTCTCCCCTGAGGGTTTCCCTAATTTCTCTGTGCCAGGGAATGCTAGGTGGGGTTTGCAGGAAATCCCAGTGACAGGGGCTGCCTCCCCAAAGTCAGGGAAGGTATTTCGCGGACTTCCCTGAACAGGGAACACCTGTGACTGAAGAGAGATGCGTGGAGTTGTCTCTCGAGCTCCCCCACGCACTGACAATATTTCCGGAATACTGAGCGTGGGGAGGTTCCACCAACTGTCGTCAGCCTAGGGTTCTAATGGGATGCCTGAGCTCGTCTCCCCTGAGGGTTTCCCTAATGTCTCTGTGCCAGGGAATGCTAGGGGGTTTTGCAGGAAATCCCAGTGACAGAGGCTGCATTCCTAAAGTCAGGGAAGGTATTTCTCGGACTTCCCCGAACAGGGAACACCTGTGACTGAAGAGAGCTGCGTGGAGTTGTCTCTCGAGCTCCCCCACGCACTGACAATGTTTCCGGAATCCTGAGCGTGGGGACGTTACACCAACGGTCGGCAGCGCGTGGGTTCTTACGGGATGCCTGAGCTCGTCTCCCCTGAGGGTTTTTCTAATGTTTCTCTGCCAGGGAATGCTAGGGGGGGTTTGCAGGATATCCCAGTGACAGAGGCTGACTCCCCAAGGTCAGGGAAGGTATTTCTCGGACTTCCCCGAACAGGGAACACCTGTGACTGAAGAGAGCTGCGTGGAGTTGTCTCTCGAGCTCCCGCACGCACTGAAAATGGTTCCGGAATCCTGAGCGTGGGGAGGTTCCACCAACGGTCGGCAGCGCGTGGGTTCTAACGGGATGCCTGAGCTCGTCTCCCCTGAGTGTTTCCCTAATGTCTCTGTGACAGGGAATGCTGGGGGTGGTTTGCAGGAAATCCCAGTGACAGAGGCTGCCTCCCCAAGGTCAGGGAAGGTATTTCTCGGACTTCCCCGAACAGGGAACACCTGTGACTGAAGAGAGCTGCGTGGAGTTTTCTCTCGAGCTCCCCCACGCACTGACAATGTTTCCGGAATCCTGAGCGTGGGGAGGTTCCACCAACGGTCGGCAGCGCGTGGGTTCTAACGGGATGCCTGAGCTCGTCTCCCCTGAGGGTTTCTCTAATATTTCTGTGCCAGGGAATGCTAGGGGGGGTTTGCAGGATATCCCAGTGACAGAGGCTGCCTCCCCAAGGTCAGGGAAGGTATTTCTCGGACTTCCCTGAACAGGGAACACCTGTGACTGAAGAGAGCTGCGTGGAGTTGTCTCTCGAGCTCCCCCACGCACTGACAATGGTTCCGGAATCCTGAGCGTGGGGAGGTTCCACCAACGGTCGGCAGCGCGTGGGTTCTAACGGGATGCCTGAGCTCGTCTCCCCTGAGGGTTTCCCTAATGTCTCTGTGCCAGGGAATGCTAGGGGGGGTTTGCAGGCTATCCCAGTCACAGAGGCTGCCTACCCAAGGTCACGGAAGGTATTTCTCGGACTTCCCCGAACAGGGATCACCTGTGACTGAAGAGAGCTGCGTGGAGTTGTCTCTCGAGCTCCCCCACGCACTGACAATGGTTCCGGAATACTGAGCGTGGGGAGGTTCCACCAACGGTCGGCAGCGCGTGGGTTCTAACGGGATGCCTGAGCTCGTCTCCCCTGAGTGTTTTCCTAATATCTCTGTGCCAGGGAATGCTAGGGGGGGTTTGCAGGAAATCCCAGTGACAGAGGCTGCCTCCCCAAGGTCAGGGAAGGTATTTCTCGGACTTCCCCGAACAGGGAACACCTGTGACTGAAGAGAGCTGCGTGGAGTTTTCTCTCGAGCTCCCCCACGCACTGACAATGTTTCCGGAATACTGAGCGTGGGGAGGTTCCACCAACGGTCGGCAGCGCGTGGGTTCTAACGGGATGCCTGAGCTCGTCTCCCATGAGGGTTTTCCTAATGTCTCTGTGCCAGGGAATTCTAGGGGGGGTTTGCAGGAAATCCCAGTGACAGAGGCTGCCTCCCCAAGGTCAGGGAAGGTATTTCCCGGACTTCCCCGAAGAGGGAACACTTGTGACTGAAGAGAGCTGCGTGGAGTTGTCTCTCGATCTCCCCCACGCACTGACAATAGTTCCGGAATCCTGAGCGTGGGGAGGTTCCACCAAAGGTCGGCAGCGCGTGGGTTCTAACGGGATGCCTGAGCTCGTCTCCCCTGAGGGTTTCCCTAATATCTCTGTGCCAGGGAATGCTAGGGGGGGTTTGCAGGATATCCCAGTGACAGAGGCTGCCTCCCCAAGGTCAGGGAAGGTATTTCTCGGACTTCCCCGAACAGGGAACACCTGTGACTGAAGAGAGCTGCGTGGAGTTGTCTCTCGAGATCCCCCACGCACTGACAATGGTTCCGGTATCCTGAGCGTGGGGAGGTTCCACCAACGGTCGGCAGAGTGTGAGTTCTAACGGGATGCCTGAACTCGTTTCCCCTGAGGGTTTCCCTAATGTCTCTGTGCCAGGGAATGCTAGGGTGGGTTTGCAGGAAATCCCAGTGACAGAGGCTGCCTCCCCAAGGTCAGGGAAGGTATTTCTCGGACTTCCCCGAACAGGGAACACCTGTGACTGAAGAGAGCTGCGTGGAGTTGTCTCTCGAGCTCCCCCACGCACTGACAATGTTTCCGGAATCCTGAGCGTGGGGAGGTTCCACCAACGGTCGGCAGCGCGTGGGTTCTAACGGGATGCCTGAGCTCGTCTCCCCTGAGGGTTTCCCTAATGTCTCTGTGCCAGGGAATGCTAGTGGGGGTTTTCAGGAAATCCCAGTGACAGAGGCTACCTCCCCAAGGTCAGGGAATTTATTTCTCGGACTTCCCCGAACAGGGAACACCTGTGACTGAAGAGAGATGCGTGGAGTTGTCTCTCGAGTTCTCCCACGCACTGACAATGGTTCCGGAATCCTGAGCGTGGGGAGGTTCCACCAACGGTCGGCAGCGCGTGGGTTCTAACGGGATGCCTGAGCTCGTCTCCCCTGAGGGTTTCCCTAATGTCTCTGTGCCAGGGAATGCTAGGGGGGGTTTGCAGGAAATCCCAGTGACAGAGGCTGCCTCCCCAAAGTCAGGGAAGGTATTTCTCGGACTTCCCCGAACAGGGAACACCTGTGACTGAAGTGAGCTGCGTGGAGTTGTCTCTCGTTTTCCCCCACACACTGACAATGGTTCCGGAATCCTGAGCGTGGGGAGGTTCCACCAACGGTCGGCAGCGCGTGGGTTCTAACGGGATGCCTGAGCTCGTCTCCCCTGAGGGTTTCCCTAATGTCTCTGTCCCAGGGAATGCTAGGGGGGGTTTGCAGTAAATCCCAGTGACAGAGGCTGCCTCCCCAAAGTCAGGGAAGGTATTACTCGGACTTCCCCGAACAGGGAACACCTGTGACTGAAGAGAGCTGCGTGGAGTTGTCTCTCGAGCTCCCCCACGCACTGACAATGGTTCCGGAATCCTGAGCGTGGGGAGGTTCCACCAACGGTCGGCAGCGCGTGGGTTCTAACGGGATGCCTGAGCTCGTCTCCCCTGAGGGTTTTCCTAATGTCTCTGTGCCAGGGAATGCTAGCGCGGGTTTGCAGGAAATCCAGTCAAGAGGCTGGCTCCCAAAGGTCAGCGAAGCTATTTCCCGGACTTCCCCGAACAGGGAACACCTGTGACTGAAGAGAGCTGCGTGGAGTTGTCTCTCGAGCTCCCCCACGCACTGACAATGTTTCCGGAATCCTGAGCGTGGGGAGGTTCCACCAACGGTCGGCAGCGCGTGCGTTCTAACGGGATGCCTGAGCTCGTCTCCCCTGAGTGTTTCCCTAATGTCTCTGTGCCAGGGAATGCTAGGGGGGGTTAGTAGGAAATCCCAGTGACAGAGGCTGCTTCCCCAAGGTCAGGGAAGGTATTTCTCGGACTTCCCCGAACAGGGAACACCTGTGACGGAAGAGAGCTGCGTTGAGTTGTCTCTCGTGCTCCCCCATGCACTGACAATGGTTCCGGAATCCTGAGCGTGGGGAGGTTCCACCAACGGTCGGCAGTGCGTGGGTTCAAACGGGATGCCTGAGCTCGTCTCCCCTGAGTGTTTCCCTAATGTCTCTGTGCCAGGGAATGCTAGGGGGGGTTTGCAGGAATTCCCAGTGACAGAGGCTGCCTCCCCAAGGTAACGGAAGCTTTTTCTCGGACTTCCCCGATCAGGAACACCTGTGACTGAAGACAGCTGCGTGGAGTTGTCTCTCGAGCTCCCCCACGCACTGACAATGGTTCCGGATTCCTGAGCGTGGGGAGGTTCCACCAACGGTCGACAGCGCGTGGGTTCTAACGGGATGCCTGAGCTCGTCTCCCCTGAGGGTTTCCCTAATGTCTCTGTGCCAGGGAATGCTAGCGGGGGTGTGCAGGAAATCCCAGTGACAGAGGATGCCTCCCCAAGGTCAGGGAATGTATTTCTCGGACTTCCCCGAACAGGGAACACCTGTGACTGAAGAGAGCTGCGTGGATTTGTCTCTCGAGCTCCCTCACGCACTGACAATGTTTCTGGAATCCTGAACGTGGGGAGGTTCCACCAACTGTCGTCTGCCTAGGGTTCTAACGTAATGCTGAGCTCGTCTCCCCTGAGGGTTTCCCTAATGTCTCTGTGCCAAGGAATGCTAGGGGGGGTTTGCAGAAAATCCCAGTGACCGAGGCTGCCTCCCCAAGTTCAGGGAATGTATTTCTCGGACTTCCCCGAACAGGGAACACCTGTGACTGAAGAGAGAAGCGTGGAGTTGTCTCTCGAGCTCCCCCACGCACTGACAATGGTTCCGGAATCCTGAGCGTGGGGAGGTTCCACCAACGGTCGGCAGCGCGTGGGTTCTAACGGGATGCGTGAGCTCGTCTCCCCTGAAGGTTTCCCTAATATCTCTGTGCCAGGGAATGCTAGGGGGGGTTTGCAGGAAATCCCAGTGACAGAGGCTGCCTCCCCAATGTCAGGGAAGGTATTTTTCGGACTTCCCCGAACAGGGAACACCTGTGACTGAAGAGAGCTGCGTGGAGTTGTCTCTCGAGCTCCCCCACGCACTGACAATGGTTCCGGAATCCTGAGCGTGGGGAGGTTCCACCAACGGTCGGCAGCGCGTGGGATCTAACGGGATGCCTGAGCTCGTCTCCCCTGATGGTTTCCCTAATGTCTCTGTGCCAGGGAATGCTAGGGGGGGTTTGCAGGAAATCCCAGTGACAGAGGCTGCCTCCCCAAGGTCACGGAAGTTATTTCTCGGACTTCCCCGAACAGGGAACACCTGTGACTGAAGAGAGCTGCGTGGAGTTGTCTCTCGAGCTCCCCCACGCACTGACAATGTTTCCGGAATCCTGAGCGTGGGGAGGTTCCACCAACGGTCGGCAGCGTGTGGGTTCTAACGGGATGCCTGAGCTCGTTTCCCCTGAGTGTTTCCCTAAAGTCTCTGTGCCAGGGAATGCTAGAGGGGTTTGCAGGAAATCCCAGTGGCAGAGGCTGCCTCCCCAAGGTCAGGGAAGGTATTTCCCGGACTTCCCAGAACAGGGAACACCTGTGACTGAAGAGAGCTGCGTGGAGTTGTCTCTCGAGCTCCCCCACGCACTGACAATGTTTCCGGAATCCTGAGCGTGGGGAGGTTCCACCAACGGTCGGCAGCGCGTGGGTTCTAACGGGATGCATGAGCTCGTCTCCCCTGAGGGTTTCCCTAATGTCGCTGGGCCAGGGAATGCTAGGGGGGGTTTGCAGGAAATCCCAGTGACAGAGGCTGCCTCCCCAAGGTCACGGAAGGTATTTCTCGGACTTCCCCGAACAGGGAACACCTGTGACTGAAGAGAGCTGCGTGGAGTTGTCTCTCGAGCTCCCCCACGCACTGACAATGGTTCCGGAATCCTGAGCGTGGGGAGGTTCCACCAACGGTCGGCAGCGCGTGGGTTCTAACGGGATGCCTGAGCTCGTCTCCCCTGAGGGTTTCCCTAATGTCTCTGTGCCAGGGAATGCTAGGGGGGGTTTGCAGGAAATCCCAGTGACAGAGGCTGCCTCCCCAAGGTCAGGGAAGGTATTTCCCGGACTTCCCCGAACAGGGAACACCTGTGACTGAAGAGAGCTGCGTGGAGTTGTCTCTCGAGCTCCCCCACGCACTGACAATGGTTCCGGAATCCTGAGCGTGGGGAGGTTCCACCAACGGTCGGCAGCGCGTGGGTTCTAACGGGATGCCTGAGCTCGTCTCCCCTGAGTGTTTCCCTAATGTCCCTGTGCCAGGGAATGCTAGGGGGGGTTTGCAGGAAATCCCAGTGACAGAGGCTGCCTCTCCAAGGTCAGGGAAGGTATTTCACGGACTTCCCCGAACAGGGAACACCTGTGACTGAAGAGAGCTGCGTGGAGTTGTCTCTCGAGCTCCCCCACGCAATGACAATGTTTCCGGAATCCTGAGCGTGGGGAGGTTCCACCAACGGTCGGCAGCGCGTGGGTTTTAACGGGATGCCTGAGCTCGTCTCCCCTGAGGGTTTCCCTAATGTCTCTGTGCCAGGGAATGCTAGGGGGGGTTTGCAAGAAATCCCAGTGACAGAGGCTGCCTCCCCAACGTCACGGAAGGTATTTCTCGGACTTCCCCGAACAGGGAACACCTGTGACTGAAGAGAGCTGCGTGGAGTTGTCTCTCGAGCTCCCCCACGCACTGACAATTTTTCCGGAATACTGAGCGTGGGGAGGTTCCACCAACATTCGTCAGCCTAGGGTTCTAACGCGATGCCTGAGTTCGTCTCCCCTGAGGGTTTCCCTAATGTCTCTGTGCCAGGGAATGCTAGGGGGGGTTTGCAGGAAATCCCAGTGACAGAGGCTGCCTCCCCAAGGTCAGGGAAGTTATTTCTCGGACTTCACCGAACAGGGAACACCTGTGAGTGAAGTGAGCTGCGTGGAGTTGTCTCTCGAGCTCCCCCACGCACTGACAATGGTTCCGGAATCCTGAGCGTGGGGAGGTTCCACCAACGGTCGGCAGCGCGTGGGTTCTAACGGGATGCCTGAGCTCGTCTCCCCTGAGGGTTTTCCTAATGTCTCTGTGCCAGGGAATGCTAGGGGGGGTTTGCAGGAAATCCCAGTGAAAGAGGCTGCATCCCCAAGGTCAGGGAAGGTATTTCCCGGACTTCCCCGAACAGGGAACACCTGTGACTGTAGAGAGCTGCGTGGAGTTGTCTCTCGAGCTCCCCCACGCACTGACAATAGTTCCGGAATCCTGAGCGTGGGGAGGTTCCACCAACGGTCGGCAGCGCGTGGGTACTAACGGGATGCCTGAGCTCGTCTCCCCTGAGGGTTTTCCTAATGTCTCTGTGCCAGGGAATGCTAGGGGGGGTTTGCAGGAAATCCCAGTGAAAGAGGCTGCATCCCCAAGGTCAGGGAAGGTATTTCCCGGACTTCCCCGAACAGGGAACACCTGTGACTGTAGAGAGCTGCGTGGAGTTGTCTCTCGAGCTCCCCCACGCACTGACAATAGTTCCGGAATCCTGAGCGTGGGGAGGTTCCATCAACGGTCGGCAGCGCGTGGGTTCTAATGGGATGCCTGAGCTCGTCTCCCCTGAAGGTTTCCCTAATGTCTCTGTGCCAGGGAATGCTAGGGGGGTTTTTCAGGAAATCCCAGTGACAGAGGCTGCCTCCCCAAGGTCAGGGAAGGTATTTCTCGGACTTCCCCGAACAGGGAACACCTGTGACTGAAGAGAGATGCGTGGAGTTGTCTCTCGAGCTCCCCCACGCACTGACAATTTTTCCGGAATACTGAGCGTGGGGAGGTTCCACCAACATTCGTCAGCCTAGGGTTCTAACGCGATGCCTGAGTTCGTCTCCCCTGAGGGTTTCCCTAATGTCTCTGTGCCAGGGAATGCTAGGGGGGGTTTGCAGGAAATCCCAGTGACAGAGGCTGCCTCCCCAAGGTCAGGGAAGTTATTTCTCGGACTTCACCGAACAGGGAACACCTGTGACTGAAGTGAGCTGCGTGGAGTTGTCTCTCGAGCTCCCCCACGCACTGACAATGGTTCCGGAATCCTGAGCGTGGGGAGGTTCCACCAACGGTCGGCAGCGCGTGGGTTCTAACGGGATGCCTGAGCTCGTCTCCCCTGAGGGTTTTCCTAATGTCTCTGTGCCAGGGAATGCTAGGGGGGGTTTGCAGGAAATCCCAGTGAAAGAGGCTGCATCCCCAAGGTCAGGGAAGGTATTTCCCGGACTTCCCCGAACAGGGAACACCTGTGACTGTAGAGAGCTGCGTGGAGTTGTCTCTCGAGCTCCCCCACGCACTGACAATAGTTCCGGAATCCTGAGCGTGGGGAGGTTCCACCAACGGTCGGCAGCGCGTGGGTTCTAACGGGATGCCTGAGCTCGTCTCCCCTGAGGGTTTTCCTAATGTCTCTGTGCCAGGGAATGCTAGGGGGGGTTTGCAGGAAATCCCAGTGATAGATGCTGCCTCCCCAAGGTCACGGAAGGTATTTCTCGGACTTCCCCGAACAGGGAACACCTGTGACTGAAAAGAGCTGCGTGGAGTTGTCTCTCGAGCTCCCCCACGCACTGACAATGGTTCCGGAATCCTGAGCGTGGGGAGGTTCCACCAACGGTCGGCAGCGCGTGGGTTCTAACGGGATGCCTGAGCTCGTCTCCCCTGAGGGTTTTCCTAATGTCCCTGTGCCAGGGAATGCTAGGGGGGGTTTGCAGGAAATCCCAGTGACAGAGGCTGCCTCCCCAAGGTCAGGGAATGTATTTCCCGGACTTCCCCGAACAGGGAACACCTGTGACTGAAGAGAGCTGCGTGGAGTTGTCTCTCGAGCTCCCCCACGCACTGACAATGGTTCCGGAATCCTGAGCGTGGGGAGGTTCCACCAACGGTCGGCAGCGCGTGGGTTCTAACGGGATGCATGAGCTCGTCTCCCCTGAGGGTTTCCCTAATGTCGCTGGGCCAGGGAATGCTAGGGGGGGTTTGCAGGAAATCCCAGTGACAGAGGCTGCCTCCCCAAGGTCAGGGAAGGTATTTCTCGGACTTCCCCGAACAGGGAACACCTGTGACTGAAGAGAGCTGCGTGGAGTTGTCTCTCGAGCTCCCCCACGCACTGACAATTTTTCCGGAATCCTGAGCCTGGGGAGGTTCCACCAACGGTCGGCAGCGCGTGGGTTCTAACGGGATGCCTGAGCTCGTCTCCCCTGAGGGTTTCCCTAATGTCTCTGTGCCAGGGAATGCTAGGGGGGGTTTGCAGGAAATCCCAGTGACAGAGGCTGCCTCCCCAAGGTCAGGGAAGGTATTTCCCGGACTTCCCCGAACAGGGAACACCTGTGACTGAAGAGAGCTGCGTGGAGTTGTCTCTCGAGCTCCCCCACGCACTGACAATGGTTCCGGAATCCTGAGCGTGGGGAGGTTCCACCAACGGTCGGCAGCGCGTGGGTTCTAACGGGATGCCTGAGCTCGTCTCCCCTGAGTGTTTCCCTAATGTCCCTGTGCCAGGGAATGCTAGGGGGGGTTTGCAGGAAATCCCAGTGACAGAGGCTGCCTCTCCAAGGTCAGGGAAGGTATTTCACGGACTTCCCCGAACAGGGAACACCTGTGACTGAAGAGAGCTGCGTGGAGTTGTCTCTCGAGCTCCCCCACGCAATGACAATGTTTCCGGAATCCTGAGCGTGGGGAGGTTCCACCAACGGTCGGCAGCGCGTGGGTTTTAACGGGATGCCTGAGCTCGTCTCCCCTGAGGGTTTCCCTAATGTCTCTGTGCCAGGGAATGCTAGGGGGGGTTTGCAAGAAATCCCAGTGACAGAGGCTGCCTCCCCAAAGTCACGGAAGGTATTTCTCGGACTTCCCCGAACAGGGAACACCTGTGACTGAAGAGAGCTGCGTGGAGTTGTCTCTCGAGCTCCCCCACGCACTGACAATGTTTCCGGAATCCTGAGCGTGGGGAGGTTCCACCAACGGTCGGCAGCGCGTGGGATCTAACGGGATGCCTGAGCTCGTCTCCCCTGAGGGTTTTCCAATGTCTCTGTGCCAGGGAATGCTAGGGGGTGCTTGCAGGAAATCACAGTGACAGAGTGTGCCTCGCCAAGGTCAGGGAAGGTATTTCTCGGAGTTCCCCGAAAAGGGAACACCTGTGACTGAAGAGAGCTGCGTGGAGTTGTCTCTCGAGTTCCCCCACGCACTGACAATGGTTCCGGAATCCTGAGCGTGGGGAGGTTCCACCAACGGTCGGCAGCGCGTGGGTTCTAACGGGATGCCTAAGCTCGTCTCCCCTGAAGTTTTCCCTAATGTCTCTGTGCCAGGGAATGCTAGGGGGGGTTTGCAGGAAATCCCAGTGACAGAGGCTGCCTCCCCAAGGTCAGGGAAGGTATTTCTCGGACTTCCCCGAACAGGGAACACCTGTGACTGAAGAGAGCTGCGTGGAGTTGTCTCTCGAGCTCCCCCACGCACTGACAATGGTTCCGGAATCCTGAGCGTGGGGAGGTTCCACCAACGGTCGGCAGCGCGTGGGTTCTAACGGGATGCATGAGCTCGTCTCCCCTGAGGGTTTCCCTAATGTCTCTCTGCCAGGGAATGCTAGGGGGGGTTTGCAGGAAATCCCAGTGACAGAGGCTGCCTCCCCAAGGTCAGGGAAGTTTTTTCTCGGACTTCCCCGAACAGGGAACACCTGTGACTGAAGAGAGCTGCGTGGAGTTGTCTCTCGAGCTCCCCCACGCACTGACAATGGTTCCGGAATCCTGAGCGTGGGGAGGTTCCACCAACTGTCGGCAGCGCGTGGGTTCTAACGGGATGCCTGAGCTCGTCTCCCCTGAGGGTTTTCCTAATGTCTCTCTGCCAGGGAATGCTAGGGGGTGTTTGCAGGAAATCCGAGTGACAGGGGCTGCCTCCCTAAGGTCAGGGAAGGTATTTCTCGGACTTCCCCGAACAGGGAACACCTGTGACTGAAGAGAGCTGCGTGAAGTTGTCTCTCGAGCTCCCCCACGCACTGACAATGGTTCCGGAATCCTGAGCGTGGGGAGGTTCCACCAACGGTCGGCAGCGCGTGGGTTCTAACGGGATGCCTGAGCTCGTCTCCCCTGAGGGTTTTCCTAATGTCTCTGTGCCAGGGAATGCTAGGGGTGGTTTGCAGGAAATCCCAGTGACAGAGGCTGCCTCCCCAAGATCAGGGAAGGTATTTCTCGGACTTCCCCGAACAGGGAACACCTGTGACTGAAGAGAGCTGCGTGGAGTTGTCTCTCGAGCTCCCCCACGCACTGACAATGGTTCCGGAAAACTAAGCGTGGGGAGGTTCCACCAACGGTCGGCAGCGCGTGGTTTCTAACGGGATGCGTGGTCTCGTCTCCCCTGAGGGTTTTCCAATGTCTCTGTGCCAGGGAATGCTAGGGGGGGTTTGCAGGAAATCCCAGTGCCAGAGGCTGCCTCGCCAAGGTCAGGGAAGGTATTTCTCAGAGTTCCCCGAACAGGGAACACCTGTGACTGAAGAGAGCTGCGTGGAGTTGTCTCTCGAGCTCCCCCACGCACTGACAATGGTTCCGGAATCCTGAGCGTGGGGAGGTTCCACCAACGGTCGGCAGCGCGTGATTTCTAATGGGATGCCTGAGCTCGTCTCCCCTGAAGGTTTCCCTAATGTCTCTGTGCCAGGGAATGCTAGGGGGGGTTTGCAGGACATCCCAGTTACAGAGGCTGCCTCCCCAAGGTCAGGGAAGGTATTTCTCGGACTTCCCCGAACAGGGAACCCCTGTGACTGAAGAGAGCTGCGTGGAGTTGTCTCTCGAGTTCCCCATGCACTGACAATGGTTCCGGAATCCTGAGCGAGGGGAGGTTCCACCTACGGTCAGCAGCGCGGGGGTTCTAACGGGATGCCTGAGCTCGTCTCCCCTGAGGGTTTTCATAATATCTCTGTGCCAGGGAATGCTAGGGGGTGTTTGCAGGAAATCCGAGTGCCAGGGGCTGCCTCCCCAAGGTCAGGGAAGGTATTTCTCGGACTTCCCCGAACAGGGAACACCTGTGACTGAAGAGAGCTGCGTGGAGTTGTCTCTCGAGCTCCCCCACGCACTGACAATGGTTCCGGAATCCTGAGCGTGGGGAGGTTCCACCAACGGTCGGCAGCGCGTGGGTTCTAACGGGATGCCTGAGCTCGTCTCCCCTTAGAGTTTCCCTAATGTCTCTGTGCCAGGGAATGCTAGGGGGGGTTTGCAGGAAATCCCAGTGACAGAGGCTGCCTCCCCAAGGTCAGGGAAGGTATTTCTCGGACTTCCCCGAACAGGGAACACCTGTGACTGAAGAGAGCTGCGTGGAGTTTTCTCTCGAGTTCCCCATGCACTGACAATGGTACCGGAATCCTGAGGGAGGGGAGGTTCCACCTACGGTCGGCAGCGCGTGGGTTCTAACGGGATGCCTGAGCTCGTCTCCCCTGAAGGTTTCCCTAATGTCTCTGTGCTAGGGAATGCTAGGGGGTGTTTGCAGGAAATCCGAGTGACACGGGATGCTTCCCCCAGGTCAAGGAAGGTATTTCTCGGACTTCCCCGAACAGGGAACCCCTGTGACTGAAGAGAGCTGCGTGGAGTTGTCTCTCGAGCTCCCCCACGCACTGACAATGGTTCTGGAATTCTGAGCGTGGGGAGGTTCCACCAACGGTCGGCAGCGCGTGGGTTCTAACGGGATGCCTGAGCTCGTCTCCCCTTAGAGTTTTCCTAATGTCTCTGGGCCAGGGAATGCTAGGGGGGGTTTGCAGGAAATCCCAGTGACAGAGGCTGCCTCCCCAAGGTCAGGGAAGGTATTTCTCGGACTTCCCCGAACAGGGAACACGTGTGACTGAAGAGTGCTACGTGCAGTTGTCTCTCGAGCTCCCCCACGCACTGACAATGTTTCCGGAATCCTGAGCGTGGGGAGGTTCCACCAACGGTCGGCAGCGCCTGGGTTCTAACGGGATGCCTGAGATCGTCTCCCTGAGGGTTTTCCTAATGTCTCTGTGCCAGGGAATGCTAGGGGTGGTTTGCAGGAAATCCCAGTGACAGAGGCTGCCTCCCCAAGGTCAGGGAATGTATATCTCGGACTTCCCCGAACAGGGAAAACCTGTGATTGAAGAGAGCTACGTGGAGTTGTCTCTCGAGCTCAACCACGCACTGACAATTTTTCCGGAATCCTGAGCGTGGGGAGGTTCCACCAACGGTCGACAGCGCGTGGGTTCAAAAGGGATGCCTGAGCTCGTCTCCCCTGGGGGTTTTCCTAAAGTCTCTGTGCCAGGGAATACTAGGGGTGGTTTGCAGGAAATCCCAGTGACAGAGGCTGCCTCCCCAAGGTCAGGGAAGGTATTTCTCGGACTTCCCCGAACAGGGAACACCTGTGACTGAAGAGAGCTGCGTGGAGTTGTCTCTCGAGCTCCCCCACGCACTGACAATGGTTCCGGAATCCTGAGCGTGGGGAGGTTCCACCAACGGTCGGCAGCGCGTGGGTTCTAACGGGATGCCTGAGCTCGTCTCCCCTGAGGGTTTTCCTAATGTCTCTGTGCCAGGGAATGCTAGGGGGGGTTTGCAGGAAATCCCAGTGAAAGAGGCTGCATCCCCAAGGTCAGGGAAGGTATTTCCCGGACTTCCCCGAACAGGGAACACCTGTGACTGTAGAGAGCTGCGTGGAGTTGTCTCTCGAGCTCCCCCACGCACTGACAATAGTTCCGGAATCCTGAGCGTGGGGAGGTTCCACCAACGGTCGGCAGCGCGTGGGTTCTAACGGGATGCCTGAGCTCGTCTCCCCTGAGGGTTTTCCTAATGTCTCTGTGCCAGGGAATGCTAGGGGGGGTTTGCAGGAAATCCCAGTGATAGATGCTGCCTCCCCAAGGTCACGGAAGGTATTTCTCGGACTTCCCCGAACAGGGAACACCTGTGACTGAAAAGAGCTGCGTGGAGTTGTCTCTCGAGCTCCCCCACGCACTGACAATGGTTCCGGAATCCTGAGCGTGGGGAGGTTCCACCAACGGTCGGCAGCGCGTGGGTTCTAACGGGATGCCTGAGCTCGTCTCCCCTGAGGGTTTTCCTAATGTCCCTGTGCCAGGGAATGCTAGGGGGGGTTTGCAGGAAATCCCAGTGACAGAGGCTGCCTCCCCAAGGTCAGGGAATGTATTTCCCGGACTTCCCCGAACAGGGAACACCTGTGACTGAAGAGAGCTGCGTGGAGTTGTCTCTCGAGCTCCCCCACGCACTGACAATGGTTCCGGAATCCTGAGCGTGGGGAGGTTCCACCAACGGTCGGCAGCGCGTGGGTTCTAACGGGATGCATGAGCTCGTCTCCCCTGAGGGTTTCCCTAATGTCGCTGGGCCAGGGAATGCTAGGGGGGGTTTGCAGGAAATCCCAGTGACAGAGGCTGCCTCCCCAAGGTCAGGGAAGGTATTTCTCGGACTTCCCCGAACAGGGAACACCTGTGACTGAAGAGAGCTGCGTGGAGTTGTCTCTCGAGCTCCCCCACGCACTGACAATGTTTCCGGAATCCTGAGCCTGGGGAGGTTCCACCAACGGTCGGCAGCGCGTGGGTTCTAACGGGATGCCTGAGCTCGTCTCCCCTGAGGGTTTCCCTAATGTCTCTGTGCCAGGGAATGCTAGGGGGGGTTTGCAGGAAATCCCAGTGACAGAGGCTGCCTCCCCAAGGTCAGGGAAGGTATTTCCCGGACTTCCCCGAACAGGGAACACCTGTGACTGAAGAGAGCTGCGTGGAGTTGTCTCTCGAGCTCCCCCACGCACTGACAATGGTTCCGGAATCCTGAGCGTGGGGAGGTTCCACCAACGGTCGGCAGCGCGTGGGTTCTAACGGGATGCCTGAGCTCGTCTCCCCTGAGTGTTTCCCTAATGTCCCTGTGCCAGGGAATGCTAGGGGGGGTTTGCAGGAAATCCCAGTGACAGAGGCTGCCTCTCCAAGGTCAGGGAAGGTATTTCACGGACTTCCCCGAACAGGGAACACCTGTGACTGAAGAGAGCTGCGTGGAGTTGTCTCTCGAGCTCCCCCACGCAATGACAATGTTTCCGGAATCCTGAGCGTGGGGAGGTTCCACCAACGGTCGGCAGCGCGTGGGTTTTAACGGGATGCCTGAGCTCGTCTCCCCTGAGGGTTTCCCTAATGTCTCTGTGCCAGGGAATGCTAGGGGGGGTTTGCAAGAAATCCCAGTGACAGAGGCTGCCTCCCCAAAGTCACGGAAGGTATTTCTCGGACTTCCCCGAACAGGGAACACCTGTGACTGAAGAGAGCTGCGTGGAGTTGTCTCTCGAGCTCCCCCACGCACTGACAATGTTTCCGGAATCCTGAGCGTGGGGAGGTTCCACCAACGGTCGGCAGCGCGTGGGATCTAACGGGATGCCTGAGCTCGTCTCCCCTGAGGGTTTTCCAATGTCTCTGTGCCAGGGAATGCTAGGGGGTGCTTGCAGGAAATCACAGTGACAGAGTGTGCCTCGCCAAGGTCAGGGAAGGTATTTCTCGGAGTTCCCCGAAAAGGGAACACCTGTGACTGAAGAGAGCTGCGTGGAGTTGTCTCTCGAGTTCCCCCACGCACTGACAATGGTTCCGGAATCCTGAGCGTGGGGAGGTTCCACCAACGGTCGGCAGCGCGTGGGTTCTAACGGGATGCCTAAGCTCGTCTCCCCTGAAGTTTTCCCTAATGTCTCTGTGCCAGGGAATGCTAGGGGGGGTTTGCAGGAAATCCCAGTGACAGAGGCTGCCTCCCCAAGGTCAGGGAAGGTATTTCTCGGACTTCCCCGAACAGGGAACACCTGTGACTGAAGAGAGCTGCGTGGAGTTGTCTCTCGAGCTCCCCCACGCACTGACAATGGTTCCGGAATCCTGAGCGTGGGGAGGTTCCACCAACGGTCGGCAGCGCGTGGGTTCTAACGGGATGCATGAGCTCGTCTCCCCTGAGGGTTTCCCTAATGTCTCTCTGCCAGGGAATGCTAGGGGGGGTTTGCAGGAAATCCCAGTGACAGAGGCTGCCTCCCCAAGGTCAGGGAAGTTTTTTCTCGGACTTCCCCGAACAGGGAACACCTGTGACTGAAGAGAGCTGCGTGGAGTTGTCTCTCGAGCTCCCCCACGCACTGACAATGGTTCCGGAATCCTGAGCGTGGGGAGGTTCCACCAACTGTCGGCAGCGCGTGGGTTCTAACGGGATGCCTGAGCTCGTCTCCCCTGAGGGTTTTCCTAATGTCTCTCTGCCAGGGAATGCTAGGGGGTGTTTGCAGGAAATCCGAGTGACAGGGGCTGCCTCCCTAAGGTCAGGGAAGGTATTTCTCGGACTTCCCCGAACAGGGAACACCTGTGACTGAAGAGAGCTGCGTGAAGTTGTCTCTCGAGCTCCCCCACGCACTGACAATGGTTCCGGAATCCTGAGCGTGGGGAGGTTCCACCAACGGTCGGCAGCGCGTGGGTTCTAACGGGATGCCTGAGCTCGTCTCCCCTGAGGGTTTTCCTAATGTCTCTGTGCCAGGGAATGCTAGGGGTGGTTTGCAGGAAATCCCAGTGACAGAGGCTGCCTCCCCAAGATCAGGGAAGGTATTTCTCGGACTTCCCCGAACAGGGAACACCTGTGACTGAAGAGAGCTGCGTGGAGTTGTCTCTCGAGCTCCCCCACGCACTGACAATGGTTCCGGAAAACTAAGCGTGGGGAGGTTCCACCAACGGTCGGCAGCGCGTGGTTTCTAACGGGATGCGTGGTCTCGTCTCCCCTGAGGGTTTTCCAATGTCTCTGTGCCAGGGAATGCTAGGGGGGGTTTGCAGGAAATCCCAGTGCCAGAGGCTGCCTCGCCAAGGTCAGGGAAGGTATTTCTCAGAGTTCCCCGAACAGGGAACACCTGTGACTGAAGAGAGCTGCGTGGAGTTGTCTCTCGAGCTCCCCCACGCACTGACAATGGTTCCGGAATCCTGAGCGTGGGGAGGTTCCACCAACGGTCGGCAGCGCGTGATTTCTAATGGGATGCCTGAGCTCGTCTCCCCTGAAAGTTTCCCTAATGTCTCTGTGCCAGGGAATGCTAGGGGGGGTTTGCAGGACATCCCAGTTACAGAGGCTGCCTCCCCAAGGTCAGGGAAGGTATTTCTCGGACTTCCCCGAACAGGGAACCCCTGTGACTGAAGAGAGCTGCGTGGAGTTGTCTCTCGAGTTCCCCATGCACTGACAATGGTTCCGGAATCCTGAGCGAGGGGAGGTTCCACCTACGGTCAGCAGCGCGGGGGTTCTAACGGGATGCCTGAGCTCGTCTCCCCTGAGGGTTTTCATAATATCTCTGTGCCAGGGAATGCTAGGGGGTGTTTGCAGGAAATCCGAGTGCCAGGGGCTGCCTCCCCAAGGTCAGGGAAGGTATTTCTCGGACTTCCCCGAACAGGGAACACCTGTGACTGAAGAGAGCTGCGTGGAGTTGTCTCTCGAGCTCCCCCACGCACTGACAATGGTTCCGGAATCCTGAGCGTGGGGAGGTTCCACCAACGGTCGGCAGCGCGTGGGTTCTAACGGGATGCCTGAGCTCGTCTCCCCTTAGAGTTTCCCTAATGTCTCTGTGCCAGGGAATGCTAGGGGGGGTTTGCAGGAAATCCCAGTGACAGAGGCTGCCTCCCCAAGGTCAGGGAAGGTATTTCTCGGACTTCCCCGAACAGGGAACACCTGTGACTGAAGAGAGCTGCGTGGAGTTTTCTCTCGAGTTCCCCATGCACTGACAATGGTACCGGAATCCTGAGGGAGGGGAGGTTCCACCTACGGTCGGCAGCGCGTGGGTTCTAACGGGATGCCTGAGCTCGTCTCCCCTGAAGGTTTCCCTAATGTCTCTGTGCTAGGGAATGCTAGGGGGTGTTTGCAGGAAATCCGAGTGACACGGGATGCTTCCCCCAGGTCAAGGAAGGTATTTCTCGGACTTCCCCGAACAGGGAACCCCTGTGACTGAAGAGAGCTGCGTGGAGTTGTCTCTCGAGCTCCCCCACGCACTGACAATGGTTCTGGAATTCTGAGCGTGGGGAGGTTCCACCAACGGTCGGCAGCGCGTGGGTTCTAACGGGATGCCTGAGCTCGTCTCCCCTTAGAGTTTTCCTAATGTCTCTGGGCCAGGGAATGCTAGGGGGGGTTTGCAGGAAATCCCAGTGACAGAGGCTGCCTCCCCAAGGTCAGGGAAGGTATTTCTCGGACTTCCCCGAACAGGGAACACGTGTGACTGAAGAGTGCTACGTGCAGTTGTCTCTCGAGCTCCCCCACGCACTGACAATGTTTCCGGAATCCTGAGCGTGGGGAGGTTCCACCAACGGTCGGCAGCGCCTGGGTTCTAACGGGATGCCTGAGATCGTCTCCCTGAGGGTTTTCCTAATGTCTCTGTGCCAGGGAATGCTAGGGGTGGTTTGCAGGAAATCCCAGTGACAGAGGCTGCCTCCCCAAGGTCAGGGAATGTATATCTCGGACTTCCCCGAACAGGGAAAACCTGTGATTGAAGAGAGCTACGTGGAGTTGTCTCTCGAGCTCAACCACGCACTGACAATTTTTCCGGAATCCTGAGCGTGGGGAGGTTCCACCAACGGTCGACAGCGCGTGGGTTCAAAAGGGATGCCTGAGCTCGTCTCCCCTGGGGGTTTTCCTAAAGTCTCTGTGCCAGGGAATACTAGGGGTGGTTTGCAGGAAATCCCAGTGACAGAGGCTGCCTCCCCAAGGTCAGGGAAGGTATTTCTCGGACTTCCCCGAACAGGGAACACCTGTGACTGAAGAGAGCTGCGTGGAGTTGTCTCTCGAGCTCCCCCACGCACTGACAATGGTTCCGGAATCCTGAGCGTGGGGAGGTTCCACCAACGGTCGGCAGCGCGTGGGTTCTTACGGGATGCCTGAGCTCGTCTCCCCTGAGGGTTTCCCTAATGTCTCTGTGCCAGGGAATACTAGGGGGGGTTTGCAGGACATCCCAGTGACAGAGGCTGCCTCCCCAAGGTCAGGGAAGGTATTTCTCTGACTTCCCCGAACAGGGAACACCTGTGACTGAAGAGAGCTGCGTGGAGTTGTCTCTCCAGCTCCCCCACGCACTAACAATGGTTCCGGAATCCTGAGCGTGGGGAGGTTCCACCAAAGGTCGGCAGCGCGTGGTTTCTAACGGGATGCCTGATCTCGTCTCCCCAGAGGGTTTTCCAATGTCTCTGTGCCAGGGAATGCTAGGGGGTGCTTGCAGGAAATCCCAGTGGCAGAGGCTGCCTCGCCAAGATCAGGGAAGGTATTTCTCGGAGTTCCCAGAACAGGGAACACCTGTGACTGAAGAGAGCTGCGTGGAGTTGTCTCTCGAGCTCCCCCACGCACTGACAATGGTTCCGGAATCCTGAGCTTGGGGAGGTTCCACTAACGGTCGGCAGCGCGTGGGTTCTAACGGGATGCCTGATCTCGTCTCCCCTGAAGGTTTCCCTAATGTCTCTGTGCCAGGGAATGCTAGGGGTTGCTTGGAGGAAATCCCAGTGACAGAGGCTGCATCCTCAAGGTCAGGGAAGGTTTTTCTCGGACTTCCCCGAACAGGGAACACCTGTGACTGAAGAGAGCTGCGTGGAGTTGTCTCTCGAGCTCCCCCACGCACTGACAATGGTTCCGGATTACTGAGCGTGGGGAGGTTCCACCAACGGTCGGCAGCGCGTGGGTTCTAACGGGATGCCTGAGCTCGTCTCCCCTGAATGTTTCCCTAATGTCTCTGTGCCAGGGAATGCTAGGGGGGGTTTGCAGGAAATCCCAGTGACAGAGGCTGCCTCCCCAAGGTCAGGGAAGGTATTTCTCGGACTTCCCCGAACAGGGAACACCTGTGACTGAAGAGAGCTGCGTGGAGTTGTCTCTCGAGTTCCCCATGCACTGACAATGTTTCCGGAATCCTGAGCGAGGGGAGGTTCCACCTACGGTTGGCAACGCGTGGGTTCTAACGGGATGCCTGAGCTCGTCTCCCCTGAAGGTTTCCCTAATGTCTCTGTGCCAGGGAATGCTAGCGGGTGTTTGCAGGAAATCCCAGTGACAGGGGCTGCCTCCCCAAGGTCAGGGAAGGTATTTCTCGGACTTCCCCGAACAGGGAACACGTGTGACTGAAGAGTGCTACGTGCAGTTGTCTCTCGAGCTCCCCCACGCGCTGACAATGTTTCCGGAATCCTGAGCGTGGGGAGGTTCCACCAACGGTCGGCAGCGCGTGGGTTCTAACGGGATGCCTGAGCTCGTCTCCCCTGAGGGTTTTCCTAATGTCTCTGTGCCAGGGAATGCTAGGGGTGGTTTACAGGAAATCCCAGTGACAGAGGCTGCCTCCCCAAGGTCAGGGAAAGTATTTCTCGGACTTCCCCGAACAGGGAACACCTGTGACTGAAGAGAGCTGCGTGGAGTTGTCTCTCGAGCTCCCCCACGCACTGACAATGGTTCCAGAATCCTGAGCGTGGGGAGGTTCCACCAACGGTCGGCAGCGCGTGAGTTCTAACGGGATGCCTGGGCTCGTCTCCCCTGAGGTTTTCCCTAATGTCTCTGTGCCAGGGAATGCTAGGGGTGTTTGTAGGAAATCCCAGTGACAGAGGCTGCCTCCCCAAGGTCAGGGAAAGTTTTTCTCGGATTTCCCCGAACAGGGAACACCTGTGACTGAAGAGAGCTTCGTGGAGTTGTCTCTCGAGATCCCCCACGCACTGACAATGGTTCCGGAATCCTGAGAGTGGGGAGGTTCCACCAACGGTCGGCAGCGCGTGGGTTCTAACGGGATGCATGAGCTCGTCTCCCCTGAGGGTTTTCCTAATGTCTCTGTGCCAGGGAATGCTAGGGGGGTTTTGCAGGAAATCCCAGTGACAGAGTCTGCCTCCCCAAGGTCAGGGAAAGTATTTCTCGGACTTCCCCGAACAGGGAACACCTGTGACTGAAGAGAGATGCGTGGAGTTGTCTCTCGAGCTCCCCCTCGCACTGACAATGTTTCCGGAATACTGAGCGTGGGGAGGTTCCACCAACTGTCGTCAGCCTAGTGTTCTAACGGGATGCCTGAGCTCGTCTCCCCTGAGGGTTTCCCTAATGTCTCTGTGCCAGGGAATGCTAGTGGGGATTTGCAGGAAATCCCAGTGACAGAGTCTGCCTCCCCAAGGTCAGGGAAGGTATTTCCCGGACTTCCCCGAACAGGGAACACCTGTGAGTGTAGAGAGCTGCGTGGAGTTGTCTCTCGAGCTCCCCCACGCACTGACAATAGTTCCGGAATCCTGAGCGTGGGGAGGTTCCACCAACGGTCGGCAGCGCGTGGGTTATAACGGGATGCCTGAGCTCGTCTCCCCTGAAGGTTTCCCTAATGTCTCTGTGCCAGGGAATGCTAGGGGGGTTTTTCAGGAAATCCCAGTGACAGAGGCTGCCTCCCCAAGGTCAGGGAAGGTATTTCTCGGACTTCCCCGAACAGGGAACACCTGTGACTGAAGAGAGATGCGTGGAGTTGTCTCTCGAGCTCCCCCATGCACTGACAATTTTTCCGGAATACTGAGCGTGGGGAGGTTCCACCAACATTCGTCAGCCTAGGGTTCTAACGCGATGCCTGAGTTCGTCTCCCCTGAGGGTTTCCCTAATGTCTCTGTGCCAGGGAATGCTAGGGGGGGTTTGCAGGAAATCCCAGTGATAGATGCTGCCTCCCCAAGGTCACGGAAGGTATTTCTCGGACTTCCCCGAACAGGGAACACCTGTGACTGAAAAGAGCTGCGTGGAGTTGTCTCTCGAGCTCCCCCACGCACTGACAATGGTTCCGGAATCCTGAGCGTGGGGAGGTTCCACCAACGGTCGGCAGCGCGTGGGTTCTAACGGGATGCCTGAGCTCGTCTCCCCTGAGGGTTTTCCTAATGTCCCTGTGCCAGGGAATGCTAGGGGGGGTTTGCAGGAAATCCCAGTGACAGAGGCTGCCTCCCCAAGGTCAGGGAATGTATTTCCCGGACTTCCCCGAACAGGGAACACCTGTGACTGAAGAGAGCTGCGTGGAGTTGTCTCTCGAGCTCCCCCACGCACTGACAATGGTTCCGGAATCCTGAGCGTGGGGAGGTTCCACCAACGGTCGGCAGAGCCTGGGTTCTAACGTGATGCAAGATCTCGTCTCCCCTGAGGGTTTCCCTAATATCTCTTTGCCAGGGAATGCTAGGTGGGGTTTGCAGTCTATCCCAGTCACAGAGGCTGCCTCCCCAAAGTCAGGGAAGGTATTTCTCGAACTTCCCCGAACAGGGAACACCTGTGACTGAAGAGAGCTGCGTGGAGTTGTCTCTCGAGCTCCCCCACGCACTGACAATGGTTCCGGAATCCTGAGCGTGGGGAGGTTCCACCAACGGTCGGCAGCGCGTGGGTTCTAACGGGATGCCTGAGCTCGTCTCCCCTGAGGGTTTCCCTAATATCTCTGTGCCAGGGAATGCTAGGGGGGGTTTGCAGGAAATCCCAGTGACAGAGGCTGCCTCCCCAAGCTCAGGGAAGGTATTTCTCGGACTTCCCCGAACAGGGAACACCTGTGACTGAAGAGAGCTGCGTGAAGTTGTCTCTCGAGTTCTCCCACGCACTGACAATGGTTCCGGAATCCTGAGCGTGGGGAGGTTCCACCAACGGTCGGCAGCGCGTGGGTTCTAACGAGATGCCTGAGCTCGTCTCCCCTGAGGGTTTCCCTAATGACTCTGTGCCAGGGAATGCAAGGGGGGGTTTGCAGGAAATCCCAGTGACATAGGCTGCCACCACAATGTCAGGGAAGGTATTTCTCGGACTTCCCCGAACAGGGAACACCTGTGACTGAAGAGAGCTGCGTGGATTTGTCTCTCGAGCTCCCCCACGCACTGACAATGGTTCCGGAATCCTGAGCGTGGGGAGGTTCCACCAACGGTCGGCAGCGCGGGGGTTCTAACGGGATGCCTGAGCTCGTCTCCCCTGAGGGTTTCCCTAATGTCTCTGTGCAAGGGAATGCTAGGGGGGGTTTGCAGGAAATCCCAGTGACAGAGGCTGCCTCCCCAAGGTCACGGAAGGTATTTCTCGGACTTCCCCGAACAGGGAACACCTGTGACTGAAGAGAGCTGCGTGGAGTTGTCTCTCGTGCTCCCCCACGCACTGACAATGGTTCCGGAATCCTGAGCGTGGGGAGGTTCCACCAACGGTCGGCAGCGCGTGGGTTCTAACGTGATGCCTGAGCTCGTCTCCCCTGAGGGTTATCCTAATATCCCTGTGCCAGGGAATGCTAGGGGGGGTTTGCAGGAAATCCCAGTTACAGAGGCTGCCTCCCCAAGGTCAGGGAATGTATTTCCCGGACTTCCCCGAACAGGGAACACCTGTGACTGAAGAGAGCTGCGTGGAGTTGTCTCTCGAGCTCCCCCACGCACTGACAATGGTTCCGGAATCCTGAGCGTGGGGAGGTTCCACCAACGGTCGGCAGCGCCTAGGTTCTAACGGGATGCATGAGCTCGTCTCCCCTGAGGGTTTCCCTAATGTCTCTGTGCCAGGGAATGCTAGGGGGGGTTTGCAGGAAATCCCAGTGACAGAGGCTGCCTCCCCAATGTCAGGGAAGGTATTTCTCAGACTTCCCCGAACAGGGAACACCTGTGACTGAAGAGAGCTGCGTGGAGTTGTCTCTCGAGTTCTCCCACGTACTGACAATTGTTCCGGAATCCTGAGCGTGGGACGTTCCACCATCGGTCGGCAGCGCGTGGGTTCTAACGAGATGTCTGAGCTCGTATCCCCTGAGGGTTTCCCTAATGTCTCCGTGCCAGGGAATGCTAGGGGGGGTTTGCAGGCTATCCCAGTCACAGAGGCAGCCTCCCCAATGTCAGGGAAGGTATTTCTCGGACTTCCCCGAACAGGGAACACCTGTGACTTAAGAGAGCTGCGTGGAGTTGTCTCTCGATCTCCCCCACGCACTGACAATGGTTCCGGAATCCTGAGCGTGGGGAAGTTCCACCAAAGGTCGGCAGCGCGTGGGTTCTAACGGGATGCCTGAGCTCGTCTCCCCTGAGTGTTTCCCTAATGTCCCTGTGCCAGGGAATGCTAGGGGGGGTTTGCAGGAAATCCCAGTGACAGAGGCTGCCTCCTCAAGGTCAGGGAAGGTATTTCTCGGACTTCCCCGAACAGGGAACACCTGTGACTGAAGAGAGCTGTGTGGAGTTGTCTCTCGAGCTCCCCCACGCACTGACAATGGTTCCGGAATCCTGAGCGTGGGGAGGTTCCACCAACGGTCGGCAGCGCGTTGGTTCTAACGGGATGCCTGAGCTCGTCTCCCCTGAGGTTTTCCCTAATGTCTCTGTGCCAGGGAATGCTAGGGGGGGTTTGCAGGAAATCCCAGTGACAGAGGCTGCCTCCCCAAGGTCAGGGAAGGTATTTCTCGGACTTCCCCGAACAGGGAACACCTGTGACTGAAGAGAGCTGCGTGGAGTTGTCTCTCGAGCTCCCCCACGCACTGACAATGGTTCCGGAATCCTGAGCGTGGGGAGGTTCCACCAACGGTCGGCAGCGCGTGGGTTCTAACGGGATGCCTGAGCTCGTCTCCCCTGAGGGTTTTCCTAATGTCTCTGTGCCAGGGAACGCTAGGAGGGGTTTGCAGGAAATCCCAGTGACAGAGTCTTCCTCCCCAAGTCAGGGAAGGTATTCCTCGGACTTCCCCGACCAGGGAACACTTGTGACTGAAGAGAGCTGCGTGGAGTTGTCTCTCTTGATCCCCCACGCACTGAAAATGGTTCCGGAATCCTGAGCGTGGGGAGGTTCCACCAACGGTCGCCAGCGCGTGGGTTCTAATGGGATGCCTGAGCTCGTTTCCCCTGAGGGTTTTCCTAATATCTCTGTGCCAGGGAATGCTAGGGGGTTTTGCAGGAAATCCCAGTGACAGAGGCTGCCTCCCCAATGTCAGGGAAGGTATTTCTCGGACTTCCCCGAACAGGGAACACCTGTGACTGAAGAGAGCTGCGTGGAGTTGTCTCTCGAGCTCCCCCACACACTGACAATGTTTCCGGAATCCTGAGCGTGGGGAGGTTCCACCAACGGTCGGCAGCGCGTGGGTTCTAACGGGATGCCTGAGCTCGTTTCCCCTGAGGGTTTTCCTAATGTCTCTCTGCCAGGGAATGCTAGGGGGGGTTTGCAGGAAGTCCCAGTGACAGAGGCTGCCTCCCCAATGTCAGGGAAGGTATTTCTCGGACTTCCCCGAACAGGGAACACCTGTGACTGAAGAGAGCTGCGTGGAGTTGGCTCTCGAGCTCCGCCACGCACTGACAATTTTTCCGGAATCCTTAGCGTGGGGAGGTTCCACCAACGGTCGGCAGCGCGTGGGTTCTAACGGGATGCCTGAGCTCGTCTCCCCTGAGGGTTTCCCTAATTTCTCTGTGCCAGGGAATGCTAGGGGGGGTTTGCAGGAAATCCCAGTGACAGAGGCTGCCTCCCCATGTTTAGGGAAGGTATTTCTCGGACTTCCCCGAACACGGAACACCTGTGACTGAAGAGAGCTGCGTGGAGTTGTCTCTCGAGCTCCCCCACGCACTGACAAAGTTTCCGGAATACTGAGCGTGGGGAGGTTCCACCAACGGTCGGCAGCACGTGGGTTCTAACGGGATGCCTGAGCTCGTCTCCTCAGAGGGTTTCCCTAATGTCTCTGTGCCAGGGAATGCTAGGGGGGGTTTGCAGGAATTCCCAGTGACAGAGGCTTCCTCCCCATGGTCAGGGAAGGTATTTCTCGGACTTCCCCGAACAGGGAACACCTGTGACTGAAGAGAGCTGCGTGGAGTTGTCTCTCGAGCTCCCCCACGCACTAAAAATGTTTCCGGAATCCTGAGCGTGGGGAGGTTCCACCAACGGTCGGCAGCGCGTGGGTTCTAACGGGATGCCTAAGCTCGTCTCCCCTGAGTGTTTTCCTAATGTCTCTGTGCCAGGGAATGCTAGGGGGGTTTGCAGGAAATCCCAGTGACAGAGGTTGCCTCCCGAAGGTCAGGGAAGGTATTTCTCGGACTTCCAATAACAGGGAACACCTGTGACTGAAGAGAGCTGCGTGGAGTTGTCTCTCGAGCTCCCCCACGCACTGACAATGGTTCCGGAATCCTGAGCGTGGGGAGGTTCCACCAACGGTCGGCAGCGCGTGGGTTCTAACGGGATGCCTGAGCTCGTCTCCCCTGAGTTTTTCCCTAATGTCTCTGTGCCAGGGAATGCTAGGGGTGTTTGCAGGAAATCCCAGTGAAAGAAGCTGCCTCCCCAAGTCAGGGAAGGTATTTCCCGGACATCCCCGAACTGGGAACACCTGTGACTGAAGAGAGATGCGTGGAGTTGTCTCTCGAGCTCCCCCTCGCACTGACAATGTTTCCGGAATACTGAGCGTGGGGAGGTTCCACCAACTTTCGTCAGCCTAGTGTTCTAACGGGATGCCTGAGCTCGTCTCCCCTGAGGGTTTCCCTAATGTCTCTGTGCCAGGGAATGCTAGTGGGGATTTGCAGGAAATCCCAGTGACAGAGTCTGCCTCCCCAAGGTCAGGGAAGGTATTTCCCGGACTTCCCCGAACAGGGAACACCTGTGAGTGTAGAGAGCTGCGTGGAGTTGTCTCTCGAGCTCCCCCACGCACTGACAATAGTTCCGGAATCCTGAGCGTGGGGAGGTTCCACCAACGGTCGGCAGCGCGTGGGTTATAACGGGATGCCTGAGCTCGTCTCCCCTGAAGGTTTCCCTAATGTCTCTGTGCCAGGGAATGCTAGGGGGGTTTTTCAGGAAATCCCAGTGACAGAGGCTGCCTCCCCAAGGTCAGGGAAGGTATTTCTCGGACTTCCCCGAACAGGGAACACCTGTGACTGAAGAGAGATGCGTGGAGTTGTCTCTCGAGCTCCCCCATGCACTGACAATTTTTCCGGAATACTGAGCGTGGGGAGGTTCCACCAACATTCGTCAGCCTAGGGTTCTAACGCGATGCCTGAGTTCGTCTCCCCTGAGGGTTTCCCTAATGTCTCTGTGCCAGGGAATGCTAGGGGGGGTTTGCAGGAAATCCCAGTGATAGATGCTGCCTCCCCAAGGTCACGGAAGGTATTTCTCGGACTTCCCCGAACAGGGAACACCTGTGACTGAAAAGAGCTGCGTGGAGTTGTCTCTCGAGCTCCCCCACGCACTGACAATGGTTCCGGAATCCTGAGCGTGGGGAGGTTCCACCAACGGTCGGCAGCGCGTGGGTTCTAACGGGATGCCTGAGCTCGTCTCCCCTGAGGGTTTTCCTAATGTCCCTGTGCCAGGGAATGCTAGGGGGGGTTTGCAGGAAATCCCAGTGACAGAGGCTGCCTCCCCAAGGTCAGGGAATGTATTTCCCGGACTTCCCCGAACAGGGAACACCTGTGACTGAAGAGAGCTGCGTGGAGTTGTCTCTCGAGCTCCCCCACGCACTGACAATGGTTCCGGAATCCTGAGCGTGGGGAGGTTCCACCAACGGTCGGCAGAGCCTGGGTTCTAACGTGATGCATGATCTCGTCTCCCCTGAGGGTTTCCCTAATGTCTCTTTGCCAGGGAATGCTAGGTGGGGTTTGCAGTCTATCCCAGTCACAGAGGCTGCCTCCCCAAAGTCAGGGAAGGTATTTCTCGAACTTCCCCGAACAGGGAACACCTGTGACTGAAGAGAGCTGCGTGGAGTTGTCTCTCGAGCTCCCCCACGCACTGACAATGGTTCCGGAATCCTGAGCGTGGGGAGGTTCCACCAACGGTCGGCAGCGCGTGGGTTCTAACGGGATGCCTGAGCTCGTCTCCCCTGAGGGTTTCCCTAATATCTCTGTGCCAGGGAATGCTAGGGGGGGTTTGCAGGAAATCCCAGTGACAGAGGCTGCCTCCCCAAGCTCAGGGAAGGTATTTCTCGGACTTCCCCGAACAGGGAACACCTGTGACTGAAGAGAGCTGCGTGAAGTTGTCTCTCGAGTTCTCCCACGCACTGACAATGGTTCCGGAATCCTGAGCGTGGGGAGGTTCCACCAACGGTCGGCAGCGCGTGGGTTCTAACGAGATGCCTGAGCTCGTCTCCCCTGAGGGTTTCCCTAATGACTCTGTGCCAGGGAATGCAAGGGGGGGTTTGCAGGAAATCCCAGTGACATAGGCTGCCACCACAATGTCAGGGAAGGTATTTCTCGGACTTCCCCGAACAGGGAACACCTGTGACTGAAGAGAGCTGCGTGGATTTGTCTCTCGAGCTCCCCCACGCACTGACAATGGTTCCGGAATCCTGAGCGTGGGGAGGTTCCACCAACGGTCGGCAGCGCGGGGGTTCTAACGGGATGCCTGAGCTCGTCTCCCCTGAGGGTTTCCCTAATGTCTCTGTGCAAGGGAATGCTAGGGGGGGTTTGCAGGAAATCCCAGTTACAGAGGCTGCCTCCCCAAGGTCACGGAAGGTATTTCTCGGACTTCCCCGAACAGGGAACACCTGTGACTGAAGAGAGCTGCGTGGAGTTGTCTCTCGTGCTCCCCCACGCACTGACAATGGTTCCGGAATCCTGAGCGTGGGGAGGTTCCACCAACGGTCGGCAGCGCGTGGGTTCTAACGTGATGCCTGAGCTCGTCTCCCCTGAGGGTTATCCTAATATCCCTGTGCCAGGGAATGCTAGGGGGGGTTTGCAGGAAATCCCAGTTACAGAGGCTGCCTCCCCAAGGTCAGGGAATGTATTTCCCGGACTTCCCCGAACAGGGAACACCTGTGACTGAAGAGAGCTGCGTGGAGTTGTCTCTCGAGCTCCCCCACGCACTGACAATGGTTCCGGAATCCTGAGCGTGGGGAGGTTCCACCAACGGTCGGCAGCGCCTAGGTTCTAACGGGATGCATGAGCTCGTCTCCCCTGAGGGTTTCCCTAATGTCTCTGTGCCAGGGAATGCTAGGGGGGGTTTGCAGGAAATCCCAGTGACAGAGGCTGCCTCCCCAATGTCAGGGAAGGTATTTCTCGGACTTCCCCGAACAGGGAACACCTGTGACTGAAGAGAGCTGCGTGGAGTTGTCTCTCGAGTTCTCCCACGTACTGACAATTGTTCCGGAATCCTGAGCGTGGGACGTTCCACCATCGGTCGGCAGCGCGTGGGTTCTAACGAGATGTCTGAGCTCGTATCCCCTGAGGGTTTCCCTAATGTCTCCGTGCCAGGGAATGCTAGGGGGGGTTTGCAGGCTATCCCAGTCACAGAGGCAGCCTCCCCAATGTCAGGGAAGGTATTTCTCGGACTTCCCCGAACAGGGAACACCTGTGACTTAAGAGAGCTGCGTGGAGTTGTCTCTCGATCTCCCCCACGCACTGACAATGGTTCCGGAATCCTGAGCGTGGGGAAGTTCCACCAAAGGTCGGCAGCGCGTGGGTTCTAACGGGATGCCTGAGCTCGTCTCCCCTGAGTGTTTCCCTAATGTCCCTGTGCCAGGGAATGCTAGGGGGGGTTTGCAGGAAATCCCAGTGACAGAGGCTGCCTCCTCAAGGTCAGGGAAGGTATTTCTCGGACTTCCCCGAACAGGGAACACCTGTGACTGAAGAGAGCTGTGTGGAGTTGTCTCTCGAGCTCCCCCACGCACTGACAATGGTTCCGGAATCCTGAGCGTGGGGAGGTTCCACCAACGGTCGGCAGCGCGTTGGTTCTAACGGGATGCCTGAGCTCGTCTCCCCTGAGGTTTTCCCTAATGTCTCTGTGCCAGGGAATGCTAGGGGGGGTTTGCAGGAAATCCCAGTGACAGAGGCTGCCTCCCCAAGGTCAGGGAAGGTATTTCTCGGACTTCCCCGAACAGGGAACACCTGTGACTGAAGAGAGCTGCGTGGAGTTGTCTCTCGAGCTCCCCCACGCACTGAAAATGGTTCCGGAATCCTGAGCGTGGGGAGGTTCCACCAACGGTCGCCAGCGCGTGGGTTCTAATGGGATGCCTGAGCTCGTTTCCCCTGAGGGTTTTCCTAATATCTCTGTGCCAGGGAATGCTAGGGGGTTTTGCAGGAAATCCCAGTGACAGAGGCTGCCTCCCCAATGTCAGGGAAGGTATTTCTCGGACTTCCCCGAACAGGGAACACCTGTGACTGAAGAGAGCTGCGTGGAGTTGTCTCTCGAGCTCCCCCACACACTGACAATGTTTCCGGAATCCTGAGCGTGGGGAGGTTCCACCAACGGTCGGCAGCGCGTGGGTTCTAACGGGATGCCTGAGCTCGTTTCCCCTGAGGGTTTTCCTAATGTCTCTCTGCCAGGGAATGCTAGGGGGGGTTTGCAGGAAGTCCCAGTGACAGAGGCTGCCTCCCCAATGTCAGGGAAGGTATTTCTCGGACTTCCCCGAACAGGGAACACCTGTGACTGAAGAGAGCTGCGTGGAGTTGGCTCTCGAGCTCCGCCACGCACTGACAATTTTTCCGGAATCCTTAGCGTGGGGAGGTTCCACCAACGGTCGGCAGCGCGTGGGTTCTAACGGGATGCCTGAGCTCGTCTCCCCTGAGGGTTTCCCTAATTTCTCTGTGCCAGGGAATGCTAGGGGGGGTTTGCAGGAAATCCCAGTGACAGAGGCTGCCTCCCCATGTTTAGGGAAGGTATTTCTCGGACTTCCCCGAACACGGAACACCTGTGACTGAAGAGAGCTGCGTGGAGTTGTCTCTCGAGCTCCCCCACGCACTGACAAAGTTTCCGGAATACTGAGCGTGGGGAGGTTCCACCAACGGTCGGCAGCACGTGGGTTCTAACGGGATGCCTGAGCTCGTCTCCTCAGAGGGTTTCCCTAATGTCTCTGTGCCAGGGAATGCTAGGGGGGGTTTGCAGGAATTCCCAGTGACAGAGGCTTCCTCCCCATGGTCAGGGAAGGTATTTCTCGGACTTCCCCGAACAGGGAACACCTGTGACTGAAGAGAGCTGCGTGGAGTTGTCTCTCGAGCTCCCCCACGCACTAAAAATGTTTCCGGAATCCTGAGCGTGGGGAGGTTCCACCAACGGTCGGCAGCGCGTGGGTTCTAACGGGATGCCTGAGCTCGTCTCCCCTGAGGGTTTTCCTAATGTCTCTGTGCCAGGGAATGCTAGGGGGGTTTGCAGGAAATCCCAGTGACAGAGGTTGCCTCCCGAAGGTCAGGGAAGGTATTTCTCGGACTTCCAATAACAGGGAACACCTGTGACTGAAGAGAGCTGCGTGGAGTTGTCTCTCGAGCTCCCCCACGCACTGACAATGGTTCCGGAATCCTGAGCGTGGGGAGGTTCCACCAACGGTCGGCAGCGCGTGGGTTCTAACGGGATGCCTGAGCTCGTCTCCCCTGAGGTTTTCCCTAATGTCTCTGTGCCAGGGAATGCTAGGGGTGTTTGCAGGAAATCCCAGTGAAAGAAGCTGCCTCCCGAAGTCAGGGAAGGTATTTCCCGGACATCCCCGAACTGGGAACACCTGTGACTGAAGAGAGCTGCGTGGAGTTGTCTCTCGAGCTCCCCAACGCACTGACAATGTTTCCGGAATCCTGAGCGTGGGGAGGTTCCACCAACGGTCGGCAGCGCGTGGGTTCTAACGGGATGCATGAGCTCGTCTCCCCTGAGGGTTTCCCTAATGTCTCTGTGCCAGGGAATGCTAGGGGAGGTTTGCAGGAAATCCCAGTGACAGAGGCTGCCTCCCCAAGGTCAGGGAAGGTATTTCTCGGACTTCCCCGAACAGGGAACACCTGTGACTGAAGAGAGCTGCGTGGAGTTTTCTCTCGAGTTCTCCCACGCACTGACAATGGTTCCGGAATCCTGAGCGTGGGGACGTTCCACCAACGGTCGGCAGCGCGTGGGTTCTAACGGGATGTCTGAGATCTTCTCCCCTGAGTGTTTCCCTAATGTCTCTGTGCGAGGGAATGCTAGGGGGGGGTTTGCAGGAAATCCCACTTACAGAGGCTGCCTCCCCACGGTCAGGGAAGGTATTTCCCGGACTTCCCCGTACAGGGAACAACTGTGACTGAAGAGAGCTGCGTTGAGTTGTCTCTCGAGCTCCCCCACGCACTGACAATGGTTCCGGAATCCTGAGCATGGGGAGGTTCCACCAACGGTCGGCAGCGCGTGGGTTCTATCGGGATGCCTGAGCTCGTCTACCCTGAGGGTTTCCCTAATGTCTCTGTGCCAGGGAATGCAAGGGGGGGTTTGCAGGAAATCCCAGTTACAGAGGCTGCCTCCCCAAGGTCAGGGAAGGTATTTCTCGGACTTCCCCGAACAGGGAACACCTGTGACTGAAGAGAGCTGCGTGGAGTTGTCTCTCGAGCTCCGCCACGCACTGACAATTTTTCCGGAATCCTGAGCGTGGGGAGGTTCCACCAACGGTCGACATCGCTTGGGTTCTAACGGGATGCCTGAGCTCGACTCACCTGAGGATTTCTGTAATATCTCTGTGCCAGGGATTGCTAGGGGGGTTTGCAGGAAATCCCAGTGACAGAGGCTGCCTCCCCACGGTCAGGGAAGGTTTTTCTCGGACTTCCCCGAACAGGGAACACCTGTGACTGAAGAGAGCTGCGTGGAGTTGTCTCTCGAGGTCCCCCACGCACTGATAATGTTTCCGGAATCCTGAGCGTGGGGAGGTTCCACCAACGGTCGGCAGCGCGTGGGTTCTAACGGGATGCCTTAGCTCGTCTCCCCTGAGGGTTTTCCTAATATCTCTGTGCCAGGGAATGCTAGGGGCGGTTTGCAGGAAATCCCAGTGACAGAGGCTGCCTCCCCAAGGTCAGGGAAGGTATTTCTCGAACTTCCCCGAACAGGGAACACCTGTGACTGAAGAGAGCTGCGTGGAGTTGTCTCTAGAGCTCCCCCACGCACTGACAATGGTTCCGGAATCCTGAGCGTGGGGAGGTTCCACCAACGGTCGGCAGCGCGTGGGTTCTAACGGGATGTCTGAGATCTTCTCCCCTGAGTGTTTCCCTAATGTCTCTGTGCGAGGGAATGCTGGGGGGGGTTTGCAGGAAATCCCAGTTACAGAGGCTGCCTCCCCACGGTCAGGGAAGGTATTTCCCGGACTTCCCCGTACAGGGAACAACTGTGACTGAAGAGAGCTGCGTTGAGTTGTCTCTCGAGCTCCCCCACGCACTGACAATGGTTCCGGAATCCTGAGCGTGGGGAGGTTCCACCAACGGTCGGCAGCACGTGGGGTCTAACGGGATGCCTGAGCTTGTCACCCCTGAGGGTTTCCCTAATGTCTCTGTGCCAGGGAATGCAAGGGGGGGTTTGCAGGAAATCCCAGTGACAGTGGCTGCCTCCCCAAGGTCAGGGAAGGTATTTCTCGGACTTCCCCGAACAGGGAACACCTGTGACTGAAGAGAGCTGCGTGAAGTTGTCTCTCGAGCTCCCCCACGCACTGACAATGGTTCCGGAATCCTGAGCGTGGGGAGGTTCCACCAACGGTCGGCAGCGCGTGGGTTCTAACGGGATGCCTGAGCTCGTCTCCCCTGAGGGTTTCCCTAATATCTCTGTGACAGGGAATGCTACGGGGGGTTTGCAGGAAATCCCAGTGACATAGGCTGCCTCCCCAAAGTCAGGGAAGGTATTTCTCGGACTTCCCCGAACAGGGAACGCCTGTGACTGAAGAGAGCTGCGTGGAATTTTCTCTCGAGCTCCCCCACGCACTGACAATGTTTCCGGAATCCTAAGCGTGGGGAGGTTCCACCAACGGTCAGCAGCGCGTGGGTTCTAACGGGATGCCTGAGCTCGTTTCCCCTGAGGGTTTTCCTAATATCTCTGGGCCAGGGAATCCTAGGGGGTGTTTGCAGGAAATCCCAGTGACAGAGGCTGCCTCCCCAAGGTCAGGGAAGGTATTTCCCGGACTTCCCCGAACTGGGAACACCTGTGACTGAAGAGAGCTCCGTGGAGTTGTCTCTCGAGCTCCCCCACGCACTGACAATGTTTCCGGAATCCTGAGCGTGGGGAGGTTCCACCAACGGTCGGCAGCGCGTGGGTTCTAACGGGATGCATGAGCTTGTCTCCCCTGAGGGTTTCCCTAATGTCTCTGTGCCAGGGAATGCTATGGGGGGTTTGCAGGAAATCCCAGTGACAGAGGCTGACTCCCCAAGTTCAGGGAAGTTATTTCTCGGACTTCCCCGAACAGGGAACACCTGTGACTGAAGAGAGCTGTGTGGAGTTGTCTCTCGAGTTCTCCCACGCACTGACAATGGTTCCGGAATCCTGAGCGTGGGGACGTTCCACCAACGGTCAACAGCGCGTGGGTTCTAACGGGATGCCTGAGCTCGTCTCCCCTGTGGGTTTTCCTAATGTCTCTGTGCCAGGGAATGCTAGGGGGGGTTTGCAGGAAATCCCAGTGACAGAGGTTGCCTCCCCAAGGTCAGGGAAGGTATTTCTCGGACTTCCCCGAACAGGGAACACCTGTGACTGAAAAGAGCTGCGTGGACTTGACTCTCGAGGTCCCGCACGCACTGATAATGTTTCCGGAATCCTGAGCGTGGGGAGGTTCCACCAACGGTCGGCAGCGCGTGGGTTCTAACGGGATGCCTGAGCTCGTCTCCCCTGAGGGTTTTCCAAATATCTCTGTGCCAGGGAATGCTGGGGGTGGTTTGCAGGAAATCCCAGTGACAGAGGCTGCCTCCCCAAGGTCAGGGAATGTATTTCTCGAACTTCCCCGAACAGGGAACACCTGTGACTGAAGAGAGCTGCGTGGAGTTGTCTCTAGAGCTCCCCCACGCACTGACAATGGTTCCGGAATCCTGAGCGTGGGGAGGTTCCACCAACGGTCGGCAGCGCGTGGGTTCTAACGGGATGTCTGAGATCGTCTCCCCTGAGTGTTTCCCTAATGTCTCTGTGCGAGGGAATGCTGGGGGGGGTTTGCAGGAAATCCCAGAGACAGAGGCTGCCTCCCCACGTCAGTGAAGATATTTCTTGGACTTCCCCGAACAGGGAACACCTGTGAGTGAAGAGAGATGCGTGGAGTTGTCTCTCGAGCTCCCCCACGCACTGACAATGGTTCCGGAATCCTGAGCGTGGGGAGGTTCCACCAACGGTCGGCAGCGCGTGGGTTCTAACGGGATGCCTGAGCTCGTCTCCCCTGAGGGTTTTCCTAATGTCTCTGTGACAGGGAATGCTAGGGGGGGTTTGCTGGAATTCCTAGTGAAAGAGGCTGCCTCCCCAAGGTCAGGGAAGATATTTCTCGGACTTCCCCGTTCAGGGAACACCTCTGACTGAAGAGAGCTGCGTGGAGTTGTCTCTCGAACTCCCCCAAGCACTGACAATGGTTCTGGAATCCTGAGCGTGGGGAGGTTCCACCAACGGTCGGCAGCGCGTGGGTTCTAACGTGATGCCTGAGCTCGTCTCCCCTGAGGGTTTTCCTAATGTCTCTGTGCCAGGGAATGCTAGGGGGGGTTTGCAGGAAATCCCAGTGACAGAGGCTGCCTCCCCACGGTCGGGGAATGTATTTCTCGAACTTCCCCGAACAGGGAACACCTGTGACTGAAGAGAGCTGCGTGGAGTTGTCTCTCGTGCTCCCCCACGCACTGACAATGGTTCCGGAATCCTGAGCGTGCGGAGGATCCACCAACGGTCGGCTGCGCGTGGGTTCTAACAGGATGCATGAGCTCGTCTCCCCTGAGGGTTTCCCTAATGTCTCTGTGCCAGGGAATGCTAGGGGGGTTCGAAGGAATTCCCAGTGACAGAGGCTGCCTCCCCAAAGTCAGGGAATGTTTTTCTCGGACTTCCTCAAACAGGGAACACCTCTGACTGAAGAGAGCTGCGTGGAGTTGTCTCTCGAGCTCCCCCGCGCACTGACAATGTTTCCTGAATCCTGAGCGTGGGGAGGTTCCACCAACGGTCGGCAGCGCGTGGGTTCTAACGGGATGCCTGAGCTCGTCTCCCCTGAGAGTTTCCCTAATGTCTCTGTGCCAGGGAATGCAAGGGGGGGTTTGCAGGAAATCCCAGTGACAGAGGCTGCCTCCCCAAGTTCAGGGATGGTATTTCTCGGACTTCCCAGAACAGGGAACACCTGTGAATATAGAGAGCTGCGTGGAGTGGTCTCTCGAGCTCCCCCACGCACTGACAATGTTTTCGGAATCCTGAGCGTGGGGACGTTCCACCAACGGTCGGTAGCCCGTGGGTTCTATCGGAATGCCTAAGCTCGTCTCCCCTGAGGATTTTCCTAATGTCTCTGTGCCAGGGAATGCTAGGGGTGATTGCAGGATATCCCATTGACCGAGACTGCTTCCACAATGTCAGGGAAGGTATTTCTCGGACTTCCCCTATCAGGGAACTCCTGTGAATGAAGAGAGCTGCGTGGAGTTGTCTCTCGTGCTCCCCCACGCACTGACAATGGTTCCGGAATCCTGAGCGTGGGGAGGTTCCACCCACGGTCGGCAGCGCGTGCGTTCTAACGGGATGCCTGAGCTCGTCTCCCCTGAGGGTTTTCCTAAATTGTCTATGCCAGGGAATGCTAGGGGGGGTTTGCAGGAAATCCCAGTGTCAGAGGCTGCCTCCCCAAGGTCAGGGAAGGTTTTTCTCGGACTTCCACGAACAGGGAACACCTGTGACTGGAGAGAGCTGCGTGGAGTTTTCTCTCGAGTTCCCCATGCACTGACAATGTTTCCGGAATCCTGAGCGAGGGGAGGTTCCACCTACGGTCGGCAGCGCGTGGGTTCTAACGGGATGCCTGAGCTCGTCTCCCCTGAGGGTTTTCCTAATTTCTCTGTGCCAGGGAATGCTAGGGGTGGTTTGCAGGAAATCCCAGTGACAGAGGCTGCCTCCCAAAGTCAGGGAAGGTATTTCTCGGACTTCCCCGAACAGGGAACACCTGTGACTGAAGAGAGCTGCATGGAGTTGTATCTCGAGCTCCCCCACGCACTGACAATGGTTCCGGAATCCTGAGCGTGGGGAGGTTTCACCAACGGTCGGCAGCGCGTGGGTTCTAACGGGATTCATGATCTCGTCTCCCCTGAGGGTTTTCCTAATTTCTCTGTGCCAAGGAATGCTAGGGGGGGTTTGCAGGGTATCCCAGTGACAGAGGCTGCCTCCCCAAGGTCAGGGAAGGTATTTCTCGGACTTCCCCGAACAGGGAACACCTGTGACTGAAGAGAGTTCCGTGGAGTTGCCTTTCCAGCTCCCCCACGTACTGACAATGGTTCCGGAATACTGAGCGTGGGGAGGTTCCACCAACGGTCGGCAGCGCGTGGTTTCTAACGGAATGCCTGATCTCGTCTCCCCTGAGGCTTTTCCAATGTCTCTGTGCCAGGGAATGTTAAGGGGGTTTGCAGGAAATCCCAGTGACAGAGGCTGACTCCACAAGGTAAGGGAAATTTTTTCTCGGACTTTCCCGAACAGGGAATACCTGTGACTGAAGAGAGCTGCGTGGAGTTGTCTCTCGAGCTCCCCCACGCACTGACAATGATTCCGGAATCCTGAGCGTGGGGAGGTTCCACCAACGGTCGGCAGCGCGTGGGTTCTAACGGGATGCCTGAGCTCGTCTCCCCTGAGGGTTTTCCTAATGTCTCTGTGCCAGGGAATGCTAGGGGGGGGTTTGTAGGAAATCCCAGTGAGAGAGGCTGCCTCCCCAAGGTCAGGGAAGGTATTTCTCGGACTTCCCCGAACAGGGAACACCTGTGACTGAAGAGAGCTGCGTGGAGTTGTCTCTCGAGCTCCCCCACGCCCTGACAATGGTTCCGGAATCCTGAGCGTGGGGAGGTTCCACCAACGGTCGGCAGCGCGTGGGTTCTAACGGGATGCCTGAGCTCGTCTCCCCTGAGGGTTTTCCTAATGTCTCTGTGACAGGGAATGCTAGGGGGGGTTTGCTGGAATTCCTAGTGAAAGAGGCTGCCTCCCCAAGGTCAGGGAAGATATTTCTCGGACTTCCCCGTTCAGGGAACACCTCTGACTGAAGAGAGCTGCGTGGAGTTGTCTCTCGAACTCCCCCAAGCACTGACAATGGTTCTGGAATCCTGAGCGTGGGGAGGTTCCACCAACGGTCGGCAGCGCGTGGGTTCTAACGTGATGCCTGAGCTCGTCTCCCCTGAGGGTTTTCCTAATGTCTCTGTGCCAGGGAATGCTAGGGGGGGTTTGCAGGAAATCCCAGTGACAGAGGCTGCCTCCCCACGGTCGGGGAATGTATTTCTCGAACTTCCCCGAACAGGGAACACCTGTGACTGAAGAGAGCTGCGTGGAGTTGTCTCTCGTGCTCCCCCACGCACTGACAATGGTTCCGGAATCCTGAGCGTGCGGAGGTTCCACCAACGGTCGGCTGCGCGTGGGTTCTAACAGGATGCATGAGCTCGTCTCCCTTGAGGGTTTCCCTAATGTCTCTGTGCCAGGGAATGCTAGGGGGGTTCGAAGGAATTCCCAGTGACAGAGGCTGCCTCCCCAAAGTCAGGGAATGTTTTTCTCGGACTTCCTCAAACAGGGAACACCTGTGACTGAAGAGAGCTGCGTGGAGTTGTCTCTCGTGCTCCCCCGCGCACTGACAATGTTTCCTGAATCCTGAGCGTGGGGAGGTTCCACCAACGGTCGGCAGCGCGTGGGTTCTAACGGGATGCCTGAGCTCGTCTCCCCTGAGAGTTTCCCTAATGTCTCTGTGCCAGGGAATGCAAGGGGGGGTTTGCAGGAAATCCCAGTGACAGAGGCTGCCTCCCCAAGTTCAGGGATGGTATTTCTCGGACTTCCCAGAACAGGGAACACCTGTGAATATAGAGAGCTGCGTGGAGTGGTCTCTCGAGCTCCCCCACGCACTGACAATGTTTTCGGAATCCTGAGCGTGGGGACGTTCCACCAACGGTCGGTAGCCCGTGGGTTCTATCGGAATGCCTAAGCTCGTCTCCCGTTGAGGATTTTCCTAATGTCTCTGTGCCAGGGAATGCTAGGGGTGATTGCAGGATATCCCATTGACCGAGACTGCTTCCACAATGTCAGGGAAGGTATTTCTCTGACTTCCCCGATCAGGGAACTCCTGTGAATGAAGAGAGCTGCGTGGAGTTGTCTCTCGTGCTCCCCCACGCACTGACAATGGTTCCGGAATCCTGAGCGTGGGGAGGTTCCACCCACGGTCGGCAGCGCGTGGGTTCTAACGGGATGCCTGAGCTCGTCTCCCCTGAGTGTTTTCCTAAATTCTCTATGCCAGGGAATGCTAGGGGGGGTTTGCAGGAAATCCCAGTGTCAGAGGCTGCCTCCCCAAGGTCAGGGAAGGTTTTTCTCGGACTTCCACGAACAGGGAACACCTGTGACTGGAGAGAGCTGCGTGGAGTTTTCTCTCGAGTTCCCCATGCACTGACAATGTTTCCGGAATCCTGAGCGAGGGGAGGTTTCACCAACGGTCGGCAGCGCGTGGGTTCTAACGTGATTCATGATCTCGTCTCCCCTGAGGGTTTTCCTAATTTCTCTGTGCCAAGGAATGCTAGGGGGGGTTTGCAGGGTATCCCAGTGACAGAGGCTGCCTCCCCAAGGTCAGGGAAGGTATTTCTCGGACTTCCCCGAACAGGGAACACCTGTGACTGAAGAGAGCTCCGTGGAGTTGCCTTTCCAGCTCCCCCACGTACTGACAATGGTTCCGGAATACTGATCGTGGGGAGGTTCCACCAACGGTCGGCAGCGCGTGGTTTCTAACGGGATGCCTGATCTCGTCTCCCCTGAGGCTTTTCCAATGTCTCTGTGCCAGGGAATGTTAAGGGGGTTTGCAGGAAATCCCAGTGACAGAGGCTGACTCCCCAAGGTCAGGGAAATTTTTTCTCGGACTTTCCCGAACAGGGAATACCTGTGACTGAAGAGAGCTGCGTGGAGTTGTCTCTCGAGCTCCCCCACGCACTGACAATGATTCCGGAATCCTGAGCGTGGGGAGGTTCCACCAACGGTCGGCAGCGCGTGGGTTCTAACGGGATGCCTGAGCTCGTCTCCCCTGAGGGTTTTCCTAATGTCTCTGTGCCAGGGAATGCTAGGGGGGGGTTTGCAGGAAATCCCAGTGAGAGAGGCTGCCTCCCCAAGGTCAGGGAAGGTATTTCTCGGACTTCCCCGAACAGGGAACACCTGTGACTGAAGAGAGCTGCGTGGAGTTGTCTCTCGAGCTCCCCCACGCACTGACAATGTTTCCGGAATCCTGAGCGTGGGGAGGTTCCACCAACGGTCGGCAGCGCGTGGGTTCTAACGGGATGCCTGAGCTCGTCTCCGCTGAGGGTTTCCCTAATGTCTCTGTGCCAGGGAATGCTAGGGGGGATTTGCAGGAAATCCCAGTGACAGAGGCTGCCTCCCCAAGGTCAGGGAAGATATTTCTCTGACTTCCCCGAACAGGGAACACCTGTGTCTGAAGAGAGCTGCGTGGAGTTGTCTCTCGAGCTCCCCCACGCACTGACAATGGTTCCGGAATCCTGAGCGTGGGGAGGTTCCACCAACGGTCGGCAGCGCGTGAGTCCTAACGGGATGCCTGAGCTCGTCTACGCTGAGGGTTTCCCTAATGTCTCTGTGCCAGGGAATGCAGGGGGTTTTGCAGGATATGCCAGTGACAGAGGCTGCCTCCCCAAGGTCAGGGAAGGTATTTCTCGGACTTCCCCGAACAGGGAACACCTGTGACTGAAGAGAGATGCGTGGAGTTGTCTCTCGAGCTCCCCCACGCACTGACAATGTTTCCGGAATACTGAGCGTGGGGAGGTTCCACCAACGGTCGGCAGTGCGTGGGTTCTAACGGGATGCCTGAGCTCGTCTCCCCTGAGGGTTTTCCTAATATCTATGTGCCAGGGAATGCTAGGGGGGGTTTGCAGGAAATCCCAGTGACAGAGGCTGCCTCCCCAAGGTCAGGGAAGGTATTTCCCGGACTTCCCCGAACAGGGAACACCTGTGACTGAAGAGAGCTGCGTGGAGTTGTCTCTCGAGCTCCCCCACGCACTGACAATATTTCCGGAATCCTGAGCGTGGGGAGGTTCCACCAACGGTCGGCAGCGCGTGGGTTCTAACGGGATGCCTGAGCTCGTCTCCCCTGAGGGTTTTCCTAATGTCTCTGTGCCAGGGAATGCTGGAGGGGGGTTTGCAGGAAATCCCAGTGACAGAGGCTGCCTCCCCAAGGTCAGGGAAGGTATTTCTCGGACTTCCCCGAACAGGGAACACCTGTGACTGAAGAGAGCTGCGTGGAGTTGTCTCTCGAGCTCCCCCACGCACTGACAATGTTTCCGGAATCCTGAGCGTGGGGAGGTTCCACCAACGGTCGGCAGCGCGTGGGTTCTAACGGAATGCCTGAGCTCGTCTCCCCTGAGGGTTTTCCTAATGTCTCTGTGCCAGGGAATGCTAGGGGGGGTTTGCAGGAAATCACAGTGAAAGAGGCTGCCTCCCCAAGGCCAGGGAAGGTATTTCCCGGACTTCCCCGAACAGGGAACACCTGTGACTGAAGAGAGCTGCTTGGAGTTGTCTCTCGAGCTCCCCCACGCCCTGACAATAGTTCCGGAATCCTAAGCGTGGGGAGGTTCCACCAACGGTCGGCAGCGCGTGGGTTCTAACGGGATGCCTGAGCTCGTCTCCCCTGAGGGTTTCCCTAATGTCTCTGTGCCAGGGAATGCTAGGGGGGGTTTGCAGGAAATCCCAGTGACAGAGGCTGCCTCCCCAATGTCAGGGAAGGTATTTCTCGGACTTCCCCGAACAGGGAACACCTGTGACTGAAGAGAGCTGCGTGGAGTTGTCTCTAGAGCTCCCCCACGCACTGACAATGGTTCCGGAATCCTGAGCGTGGGGAGGTTCCACCAACGGTCGGCAGCGCGTGGGTTTTAACGAGATGCTTGAGCTCGTCTCCCCTGAGGGTTTTCCTAATGTCTCTGTGCCAGGGAATGCTAGGGGGGGTTTGCAGGAAATCCCAGTGAAGAGTCTGCCTCCCAAAGGTCAGGGAAGCTATTTCCCGGACTTCCCCGAACAGGGAACACCTGTGACTGAAGAGAGCTGCGTGGAGTTGTCTCTCGAGCTCCCCCACACACTGACAGTAGTTCCGGAATCCTGAGCGAGGGGAGGTTCCACCAACGGTCGGCAGCGCGTGGGTTCTAACGGGATGCCTGAGCTCGTCTCCCCTGAGGGTTTTCCTAATGTCTCTGTGCCAGGGAATGCTGGAGGGGGGTTTGCAGGAAATCCCAGTGACAGAGGCTGCCTCCCCAAGGTCAGGGAAGGTATTTCTCGGACTTCCCCGAACAGGGAACACCTGTGACTGAAGAGAGCTGCGTGGAGTTGTCTCTCGAGCTCCCCCACGCACTGACAATGGTTCCGGAATCCTGAGCGTGGGGAGGTTCCACCAACGGTCGGCAGCGCGTGGGTTCTAACGGAATGCCTGAGCTCGTCTCCCCTGAGGGTTTTCCTAATGTCTCTGTGCCAGGGAATGCTAGGGGGGGTTTGCAGGAAATCACAGTGAAAGAGGCTGCCTCCCCAAGGCCAGGGAAGGTATTTCCCGGACTTCCCCGAACAGGGAACACCTGTGACTGAAAAGAGCTGCTTGGAGTTGTCTCTCGAGCTCCCCCACGCCCTGACAATAGTTCCGGAATCCTAAGCGTGGGGAGGTTCCACCAACGGTCGGCAGCGCGTGGGTTCTAACGGGATGCCTGAGCTCGTCTCCCCTGAGGGTTTCCCTAATGTCTCTGTGCCAGGGAATGCTAGGGGGGGTTTGCAGGAAATCCCAGTGACAGAGGCTGCCTCCCCAAGGTCAGGGAAGATATTTCTCGGACTTCCCCGAACAGGGAACACCTGTGACTTAAGAGAGCTGCGTGGAATTGTCTCTCGTGCTCCCCCTCGCACTGACAATGGTTCCGGAATCCTGAGCGTGGGGAGGTTCCACCAACGGTCGGCAGCGCGTGGGTTCTAACGGGATGCTTGAGCTCGTCTCCCCTGAGGGTTTTCCTAATGTCTCTGTGCCAGGGAATGATAGGGGGGGGTTGCAGGAAATCCCAGTGACAGAGGCTGCCTCCCCAAAGTCAGGGAAGGTATTTCTCGGACTTCCCCGAACAGGGAACACCTGTGACTGAAGAGAGCTTCGTGGAGTTGTCTCTCGAGCTCCCCCACGCACTGACAATGGTTCCGGAATCCTGAGCGTGGGGAGGTTCCACCAACGGTCGTCAGAGCGTGGGTTCTAACGGGATGCCTGAGCTCGTCTCCCCTGAGGGTTTCCCTAATGTCTCTGTGCCAGGGAATGCTAGGGGGGGTTTGCAGGAAATCCCAGTGACAGAGGCTGCCTCCCCAAGGTCAGGGAAAGTATTTCTCGGACTTCCCCGAACAGGGAACACCTGTGACTGAAGAGAGCTGCGTGGAGTTGTCTCTCGAGCTCCCCCACGCACTGACAATGTTTCCGGAATCCTGAGCGTGGGGAGGTTCCACCAACGGTCGGCAGCGCGTGGGTTCTAACGGGATGCCTGAGCTCGTCTCCCCTGAGGGTTTCCCTAATGTCTCTGCGCCAGGGAATGCTAGGGGTGGTTTGCAGGATATCCCAGTGACAGAGGCTGCCTCCCCAAGGTCAGGGAAGGTATTTCTCGGACTTCCCCGAATAGGGAACACCTGTGACTGAAGAGAGCTGCGTGGAGTTGTCTCTCGAGCTCCCCCACGCACTGACAATGGTTCCGGAATCCTGAGCGTGGGGAGGTTCCACCAACGGTCGGCAGAGCTTGGGTTCTAACGGGATGCCTGAGCTCGTCTCCCCTGAGTGTTTCCCTAATGTCTCTGTGCCAGGGAATGCTAGGGGTGGTTTGCAGGAAATCCCAGTTACAGAGGCTGCCTCCCCAAAGTCAGGGAAGGTATTTCTCGGACTTCCCCGAACAGGGAACACCTGTGACTAAAGAGAGCTTCGTGGAGTTTTCTCTCGAGCTCCCACACGCACTGACAATGGTTCCGGAATCCTGAGCGTGGGGAGGTTCCACCAACGGTCGGCAGCGCGTGGGTTCTAACGGGATGCCTGAGCTCGTCTCCCCTAGGGTTTCCCTAATGTCTCTGTGCCAGGGAATGCTAGGGGTGGTTTGCAGGAAATCCCAGTGACAGAGGCTGCCTCGCCAAGGTCAGGGAAGATATTTCTCGGAGTTCCCCGAACAGGGAACACCTATGAATGAAGAGAGCTGCGTGGAGTTGTCTCTCGAGCTCCCCCACGCACTGACAATGTTTCTGGAATCCTGAGCGTGGGGAGGTTCCACCAACGGTCGGCAGCGCGTGGGTTCTAACGGGATGCCTGAGCTTGTCTCCCCTTAGGGTTTTTCAAATGTTTCTGTGCCAGGGAATTCTAGGGGGTGTTTGCAGGAAATCCCAGTGACAGAGGCTGCCTCCCCAAGGTCAGGGAAGGTATTTCTCGGACTTCCCCTAATAGGGAACACCTGTGACTGAAGAGAGCTTCGTGGATTTGTCTCTCGAGCTCCCCCACGCACTGACAATGGTTCCGGAATCCTGAGCGTGGGGAGGTTCCACCAACGGTCGGCAGCGCGTGGGTTCAAACGGGATGCCTGAGCTCGTCTCCCCTGAGGGTTTCCCTAATATCTCTGTGCCAGGGAATGCTGGAGGGGGGTTTAAAATAAATCCCAGTGACAGAGGCTGCCTCCCCAAGGTCAGGGAAGTTATTTCTCGGACTTCCCCGAACAGGGAACACCTGTGACTGAAGAGAGCTGCGTGGAGTTGTCTCTCGAGCTCCCCCACGCACTGACAATGGTTCCGGAATCCTGAGCGTGGGGAGGTTCCACCAACGGTCGGCATCGCGTGGGTTCTAACGGGATGCCTGAACTCGTCTCCCCTGAGGGTTTCCCTAATGTCTCTGTGCCAGGGAATGCTAGGGGGGGTTTGCAGCTAATCCCAGGGACAGAGGCTGCTTCCCCAAGGTCACAGAAGGTATTTCTCGGATTTCCCCGAACAGGGAACACCTGTGACTGAAGAGAGCTGCGTGGAGTTGTCTCTCGAGTTCTCCCACGCACTGACAATGGTTCCGGAATCATGAGCGTGGGGAGGTTCCAACAACGGTCGGCAGCGCGTGGGTTCTAACGGGATGCCTGAGCTCGTCTCCCCTGAGGGTTTCCCTAATGTCTCTGTGCCAGGGAATGCTAGGGGGGGTTTGCAGGAAATCCCAGTGACAGAGGCTGCCTCCCCAATATCAGGGAAAGTATTTCTCGGACTTCCCCGAACAGGGAACACCTGTGACTGAAGAGAGCTGCGTGGGGTTGTCTCTCGAGTTCTCCCACGCACTGACAATGGTTCCGGAATCCTGAGCATGGGGACGTTCCATCATCGGTCGGCAGCGGGTGGGTTCTAACGAGATGCCTGAGCTGGTCTCCCCTGAGGGTTTCCCTAATATCTATGTGCCAGGGAATGCTAGGGGGGGTTTGCAGGAAATCCCAGTGACATAGGCTGCCTCCCCAATGTCAGGGAAGCTATTTCTCGGACTTCCCCGAACAGGGAACACCTGTGACTGAAGAGAGCTGCGTGGAGTTGTCTCTCGAGCTCCCCCACGCACGGAGAATGGTTCCGGAATACTGAGCGTGGGGAGGTTCCACCAACGGTCGGCAGCGATTGGGTTCTAACGGGATGCCTGAGCTCGTCTCCCCTGAGGGTTTCCCTAAGGTTTCTGTGCCAAGGAATGCTTGGGGGGGTTTGCAGGAAATCCCAGTGACAGAGGCTGCCTCCCCAAGGTCAGGGAAGGTATTTCTCGGACTTCCCCGAACAGGGAACACCTGTGACTTAAGAGAGCTGCGTGGAGTTGTCTCTCGAGCTCCCCCACGCACTGAGAATGGTTCCAGAATCATGAGCGTGGGGAGGTTCCACCAACGGTCGGCAGCGCGTGGGTTCTAACGGGATGCCTGAGCTCGTCTCCCCTAGGGTTTCCCTAATGTCTCTGTGCCAGGGAATGCTAGGGGTGGTTTGCAGGAAATCCCAGTGTCAGAGGCTGCCTCGCCAAGGTCAGGGAAGGTATTTCTCGGAGTTCCCCGAACAGGGTACACCTATGAATGAAGAGAGCTGCGTGGAGTTGTCTCTCGAGCTTCCCCACGCACTGACAATGGTTCCGGAATCCTGAGCGTGGGGAGGTTCCACCAACGGTCGGCAGCGCGTGGTTTCAAACGGGATGCCTGATCTCGTCTCCCCTGAGGGTTTTCCAATGTCTCTGTGCCAGGGAATGTTAAGGGGGTTTGCAGGAAATCCCAGTGTCAGAGACTGACTCCCCAAGTTCAGGGAATTTATTTCTCGGACTTCCCCGAACAGGGAAAACCTGTGACTGAAGAGAGCTGCGTGGAGTTGTCTCTCGAGCTCCCCCACGCACTGACAATGTTTCCGGAATCCTGAGCGTGGGGAGGTTCCACCAACGGTTGGCAGCGCGTGGGTTCTAACGGGATGCCTGAGCTTGTCGCCCCTGAGAGTTTCCCTAATGTCTCTGTGCCAGGGAATGCTAGGGGGGGTTTGCAGGATATCCCAGTGACAGGGGCTGCCTCCCCAAGGTCAGGGAAGGTATTTCTCGGACTTCCCCGAACAGGGAACACCTGTGACTGAAGAGAGCTGCGTGGAGTTGTCTCTCGAGCTCCCCCACGCACTGACAATGGTTCCGGAATACTGAGCGTGGGAAGGTTCCACCAACGGTCGGCAGCGCGTGGGTTCTAACGGGATGCCTGAGCTCGTCTCCCCTGAGGGTGTTCCTAATGTGTCTGTGCCAGGGAATGCTAGGGGGGGTTTGCAGGAAATCCCAGTGACAGAGGCTGCCTCCCCAAGGTCAGGGAAGGTATTTCTCGGACTTCCCCGAACAGGGAACACCTGTGACTGAAGAGAGCTGCGTGGAGTTGTCTCTCGAGCTCCCCCACGCACTGACAATGTTTCCGGAATACTGAGCGTGGGGAGGTTCCACCAAAGGTCGGCAGCGCGTGGGTTCTAACGGGATGCCTGAGCTCGTCTCCCCTGAGGGTTTTCCTAATATCTCTGTGCCAGGGAATTCTTGGGGGGGTTTGCAGGAAATCCCAGTGACAGAGGCTGCCTCCCGAAGGTCAGGGAATGTATTTCTCGGACTTCCCTGAACAGGGAACACCTGTGACTGAAGAGAGCTGCGTGGAGTTTTCTCTCTTGATCCCCCACGCACTGACAATGTTTCCGGAATCCTGAGCGTGGGGAGGTTCCACCAACGGTCGGCAGCGCGTGGGTTCTAATGGGATGCCTGAGCTCGTTTCCCCTGAGGGTTTTCCTAATGTCTCTGTGACAAGGAATGCTAGGGGGGGTTTGCAGGAAATCCCAGTGACAGAGGCTGCCTCCCCAAGGTCAGGGAGGGTATTTCTCGGACTTCCCCGAACAGGAAACACCTGTGACTGAAGAGAGCTGCGTGGAGTTGTCTCTCGAGCTCCCCCACGCACTGACAATGGTTCCGGAATCCTGAGCGTGGGGAGGTTCCACCAACGGTCGGCAGCGCGTGGGATCTAACGGGATGCCTGAGCTCGTCTCCCCTGAGTCTTTTCCTAATGTCCCTGTGCCAGGGAATGCTAGGGGTGTTTTGCAGGAAATCCCAGTGACAGAGGCTGCCTCCCCAAGGTCAGGGAAGTTATTTCTCGGACTTCCCCGAACAGGGAACACCTGTGACTGAAGAGAGCTGCGTGGAGTTGTCTCTCGAGCTCCCCCACGCACTGACAATGGTTCCGGAATCCTGAGCGTGGGGAGGTTCCACCAACGGTCGACAGCGCGTGGGTTCTAACGGGATGCCTGAGCTCGTCTCCCCTTAGGGTTTTCCTAATGTCTCTGTGCCAGGGAATGCTAGGGTGTGTTTGCAGGAAATCCGAGTGACAGGGGCTGCCTCCCCAAGGTCAGGGAATGTATTTCTCGGACTTCCCCGAACAGGGAACACCTGTGAATGAAGAGAGCTGCGTGGAGTTGTCTCTCGAGCTCCCCCACGCACTGACAATGGTTCCGGAATCCTGAGCGTGGGGAGGTTCCACCAACGGTCGGCAGCGCGTAGGTTCTAACGGGATGCCTGTGCTCGTCTCCCCTTAGAGTTTTCCAAATGTCTCTGGGCCAGGGAATGCTAGGGGGGGTTTGCAGGAAATCCCAGTGACAGAGGCTGCTTCCCCAAGGTCAGGGAATGTATTTCTCGGACTTCCCCGAACAGGGAACACCTGTGACTGAAGAGAGCTGCGTGGAGTTGTCTCTCGAGCTCCCCCACGCACTGACAATGGTTCCGGAATCCTGAGCGTGGGGAGGTTCCACCAACGGTCGGCAGCGCGTGGGTTCTAACGGGATGCCTGAGCTCGTCTCCCCTGAGGGTTTTCCTAATGTCTCTGTGCCAGGGAATGCTAGGGTGTGTTTGCAGGAAATCCGAGTGACAGGGGCTGCCTCCCGAAGGTCAGGGAATGTATTTCTCGGACTTCCCCGAACAGGGAACACCTGTGACTGAAGAGAGCTGCGTGGAGTTGTCTCTCGAGCTCCCCCACGCACTGACAATGTTTCCGGAATCCTGAGCGTGGGGAGGTTCCACCAACGGTCGGCAGCGCGTGGGATCTAACGGGATGCCTGAGCTCGTCTCCCCTGAGTATTTTCCTAATGTCCCTGTGCCAGGGAATGCTAGGGGTGGTTTGCAGGAAATCCCAGTGACAGAGGATGCATACCCCCAAGGTCAGGGAAGTTATTTCTCGGACTTCCCCGAACAGGGAACACCTGTGACTGAAGAGAGCTGCGTGGAGTTGTCTCTCGAGCTCCCCCACGCACTGACAATGGTTCCGGAATCCTGAGCGTGGGGAGGTTCCACCAACGGTCGGCAGCGCGTGGGTTCTAACGGGATGCCTGAGCTCGTCTCCCCTGAGGGTTTTCCTAATGTCTCTGTGCCAGGGAATGCTAGGGTGTGTTTGCAGGAAATCCGAGTGACAGGGGCTGCCTCCCCAAGGTCAGGGAATGTATTTCTCGGACTTCCCCGAACAGGGAACACCTGTGACTGAAGAGAGCTGCGTGGAGTTGTCTCTCGAGCTCCCCCACGCACTGACAATGGTTCCGGAATCCTGAGCGTGGGGAGGTTCCACCAACGGTCGGCAGCGCGTGGGTTCTAACGGGATGCCTGTGCTCGTCTCCCCTTAGAGTTTTCCAAATGTCTCTGGGCCAGGGAATGCTAAGGGGGGTTTGCAGGAAATCCCAGTGAGAGAGGCTGCCTCCCCAAGGTCAGGGAATGTATTTCTCGGACTTCCCCGAACAGGGAACACCTGTGACTGAAGAGAGCTGCGTGGAGTTGTCTCTCGAGCTCCCCCACGCACTGACAATGGTTCCGGAATCCTGAGCGTGGGGAGGTTCCACCAACGGTAGGCAGCGCGTGGTTTCAAACGGGATGCCTGATCTCGTCTCCCCTGAGGGTTTTCCAATGTCTCTGTGCCAGGGAATGTTAAGGGGGTTTGCAGGAAATCCCAGTGTCAGAGACTGACTCCCCAAGTTCAGGGAATGTATTTCTCGGACTTCCCCGAACAGGGAAAACCTGTGACTGAAGAGAGCTGCGTGGAGTTGTCTCTCGAGCTCCCCCACGCACTGACAATGTTTCCGGAATCCTGAGCGTGGGGAGGTTCCACCAACGGTTGGCAGCGCGTGGGTTCTAACGGGATGCCTGAGCTTGTCGCCCCTGAGAGTTTCCCTAATGTCTCTGTGCCAGGGAATGCTAGGGGAGGTTTGCAGGATATCCCAGTGACAGGGGCTGCCTCCCCAAGGACATGGAAGGTATTTCTCGGACTTCCCCGTACAGGGAACACCTGTGACTGAAGAGAGCTGCGTGGAGTTGTCTCTCGAGCTCCCCCACGCACTGACAATGGTTCCGGAATCCTGAGCGTGGGGAGGTTCCACCAACGGTCGGCAGCGCGTGGGTTCTAACGGGATGCCTGAGCTCGTCTCCCCTGAGGGTTTCCCTAATGTCTCTGTGCCAGGGAATGCTAGGGGGGGTTTGCAGGAAATCCCAGTGACAGAGGCTGCCTCCCCAAGGTCAGGGAAGTTATTTCTCGGACTTCCCCGAACAGGGAACACCTGAGACTGAAGAGAGCTGCGTGGAGTTGTCTCTCGAGCTCCCCCACGCACTGACAATTGTTCCGGAATCCTGAGCGTGGGGAGGTTCCACCAACGGTCGGCAGCGCGTGGGTTCTAACGGGATGCCTGAGCTCGTCTCCCCTGAGGGTTTTCCTAATGTCTCTGTGCCAGGAAATGCTAGGGGGGTTTTGCAGGAAATCCCAGTGACAGAGGCTCCCTCCCCAAGGTCAGGGAAGGTATTTCTCGGACTTCCCCGAACAGGGAACACCTGTGAATGAAGAGAGCTGCGTGGAGTTGTCTCTCGAGCTCCCCCACGCACTGACAATGGTTCCAAAATCCTGAGCGTGGGGAGGTTCCACCAACGGTCGGCAGCGTGTGGGTTCTAACGGGATGCCAGAGCTCGTCTCCCCTTAGAATTTTCCTAATGTCTCTGGGCCAGGGAATGCTAGGGGAGGTTTGCAGGAAATCCCAGTGACAGAGGCTGCCTCCCCAAGGTAAGGGAAGGTATTTCTCGGACTTCTCCGAACAGGGAACACGTGTGACTGAAGAGAGCTACGTGGAGTTGTCTCTCGAGCTCCCCCACGCACTGACAATGGTTCCAGAATCCTGAGCGTGGGGAGGTTCCACCAACGGTCGGCAGCGCGTGGGTTCTAACGGGATGCCTGAGCTCGTCTCCCCTGAGGGTTTTCCTAAAGTCTCTGTGCCAGGGAATGCTAGGGGTGGTTTGCAGGAAATCCCAGTGACAGAGGCTGCCTCCCCAAGGTCAGGGAATGTATTTCTCGGACTTCCCCGAACAGGGAACACCTGTGACTGAAGAGAGCTGCGTTGAGTTGTCTCTCGAGATCCCCCACGCACTGACAATGGTTCCGGAATCTTGAGCGTGGGGAGCTTCCACCAACGGTCGGCAGCGCGTGGGTTCAAACGGGATCCCTGAGCTCATCTCCCCTGAGTGTTTTTCTAATGTCTCTGTGCCAGGGAATGCTAGGGGGTGTTTTCAGGAAATCCCAGTGACAGAGGTTGCTTCCCCAAGGTCAGGGAAGGTATTTCTCGGACTTCCCCGAACAGGGAACACCTGTGACTGAAGAGAGCTGCGTGGAGTTGTCTCTCGTATTCCCCATGCACTGACAATGGTTCCGGAATCCTGAGCGAGTGGGGGTTCCACCAACGGTCGGCAGCGCGTGGGTTCTAAGGGGATGCCTTAGCTCGTCTCCCCTGAGGGTTTTCCTAATGTCTCTGTGCCAGGGAATGCTAGGGGTGGTTTACAGGAAATCCCAGTGACAGAGGCTGCCTCCCAAAGGTCAGGGAAGGTATTTCCCGGACTTCCCCGAACAGGGAACACCTGTGACTGAAGAGAGCTGCGTGGAGTTGTCTCTCGAGCTCCCCCACACACTGACAATGTTTCCGGAATCCTGAGCGTGGGGAGGTTCCACCAACGGTCGGCAGCGCGTGGGTTCTAACGGGATGCCTGAGCTCGTATCCCCTGAGGGTTTTCCTAATATCTCTGTGCCAGGGAATGCTAGAGGGGGTTTGCAGGAAATCTCAGTGACAGAGGCTGCCTCCCCAAGGTCAGGGAACGTATTTCCCGGACTTCCCCGAACAGGGAACACCTGTGACTGAAGAGAGCTGCTTGGAGTTGTCTCTCGTGCTCCCCCACGCACTGACAATGGTTCCAGAATCCTGAGCGTGGGGAGGTTCCACCAACGTTCGGCAGTGCGTGGGTTCTAACGGGATGCCTGAGCTCGTCTCCCCTGAGGGTTTCCCTAATGTCTCTGTGCCAGGGAATGCTAGGGGGGGTTTGCAGGGAATCCCAGTGACAGAGGCTGCCTCCCCAAGGTCAGGGAAGGTATTTCTCGGACTTCCCCGAACAGGGAACACCTGTGACTGTAGAGAGCTGCGTGGAGTTGTCTCTCGAGGTCCCCCACGCACTGACAATGGTACCGGAATCCTGTGCGTGGGGAGGTTCCAGCAATGGTCGGCAGAGCGTGGGTTCTAACGGGATGACTGAGCTCGTCTCCCCTGAGGGTTTCCCTAATGTCTCTGTGCCAGGGAATTCAAGGGGGGGTTTGCAGGAAATCCCAGTGACAGAGGCTGCCTCCCCAAGGTCAGGGAAGGTATTTCTCGGACTTCCCCGAACAGGGAACACCTGTGACTGAAGAGAGCTGCGTGGATTTGTCTCTCGAGCTCCCCCACACACTGACAATGTTTCCGGAATCCTGAGCGTGGGGAGGTTCCACCAACGGACGGCAGCGCGTGGGTTCTAACGGGATGCCTGAGCTCGTTACCCCTGAGGGTTTTCCTAATGTCTCTGTGCCAGGGAATGCTAGGGGGGCGTTTGCAGGAAATACCAGTGAAAGAGGCTGCCTCCCCAAGGTCAGGGAAGGTATTTCTCGGACTTCCCCGAACAGGGAACACCTGTGACTGAAGAGAGCTGCGTGGAGTTGTCTCTCGAACTCCCCCGCGCACTGACAATGGTTCAGGAATCCTGAGCGTGGGGAGGTTCCACCAACCAACGGCAGCGCGTGGGTTCTAACGGGATGCCTGAGCTCGTCTCCCCTGAGTGTTTCCCTAATGTCTCTGTGCCAGGGAATGCTAGGGGGTGTTTGCAGGAAATACAAGAGAAAGAGGCTGCCTCCCCAAGGTCAGGGAAGGTATTTCTCGGACTTCCCCGAACAGGGAACACCTGTGACTGAAGAGAGCTGCGTGGAGTTGTCTCTCGAGTTCCCCCACGCACTGACAATGGTTCCGGAATCCTGAGCGTGGGGAGGTTCCACCAACGGTCGGCAGCGCGTGGGTTCTAACGGGATGCCTGAACTCGTCTCCCCTGAGGGTTTTCCTATTGTCTCTGTGCCAGGGAATGCTAGGGGGGGTTTGCAGGAAATCCCAGTAACAGAGGCTGCCTCCCCAAGGTCAGGGAATTTATTTCCCGGACTTCCCCGAACAGGGAACACCTGTGACTGAAGAGAGCTGCGTGGAGTTGTCTCTCGAGCTCCCCCACACACTGACAATGGTTCCGGAATCCTGAGCGTGGGGAGGTATCACCAACGGTCGGCAGCGCGTGAGTTCTAAGTGGATTCATGATTTCGTCTCCCCTGAGTGTTTTCCTAATGTCTCTGTGCCAAGGAATGCTAGGGGTGGTTTGCAGGAAATCCCAGTGACAGAGGCTGCCTCCCCAAGGACATGGAAGGTATTTCTCGGACTTCCCCGAACAGGGAACACCTGTGACTGAAGAAAGCTCCGTGGAGTTGTCTCTCCAGCTCCCCCACGCACTGACAATTGTTCCGGAATCCTGAGCATAGGGAGGTTCCACCAACGGTCGGCAGCGCGTGGGTTCTAACGGGATGCCTGAGCTCGTCTCCCCTGAGTGTTTTCCTAATGTCTCTGTGCCAGGGAATGCTAGGGGTGGTTTGCAGGAAATCCCAGTGACAGAGGCTGCCTCCCCAAGTTCAGGGAAGGTATTTCTTGGACTTCCCCGAACAGGGAACACCTGTGACTGAAGAGAGCTGCGTGGAGTTGTCTCTCGAGCTCCCCCACGCACTGAAAATTTTTCCGGATTCCTGAGCGTTGGGAGGTTCCACCAACGGTCGGTAGCGCGTGGGTTCTAACGGGATGCCTGAGCTCGTCTCCCCTGAGGGTTTCCCTAATGTCTCTGTGCCAGGGAATGCTACGGGGGGTTTGCAGGAATTCCCAGTGACAGAGGTTGCATCCCCAAGGTCAGGGAAGGTATTTCTCAGACTTCCCCGAACAGGGAACACCTGTGACTGAAGAGAGCTGCGTGGAGTTGTCTCTCGAACTCCCCCACGCACTGACAATGGTTCCGGAATCCTGAGCGTGGGGAGGTTCCACCAACGGTGGGCAGCGCGTGGGTTCTAACGGGATGCCTGAGCTCGTCTCCCCTGAGGGTTTCCCTAATGTCTCTGTGCCAGGGAATGCTAGGGGGGGTTTGCAGGAAATCCCAGTGACAGAGGCTGCCTCCCCAAGGTCAGGGAAGTTATTTCTCGGACTTCCCCGAACAGGGAACACCTGAGACTGAAGAGAGCTGCGTGGAGTTGTCTCTCGAGCTCCCCCACGCACTGACAATTGTTCCGGAATCCTGAGCGTGGGGAGGTTCCACCAACGGTCGGCAGCGCGTGGGTTCTAACGGGATGCCTGAGCTCGTCTCCCCTGAGGGTTTCCCTAATGTCTCTGTGCCAGGGAATGCTAGAGGGGGTTTGCAGGAAATCTCAGTGACAGAGGCTGCCTTCCCAAGGTCAGGGAACGTATTTCCCGGACTTCCCCGAACAGGGAACACCTGTGACTGAAGAGAGATGCGTGGAGTTGTCTCTCGAGCTCCCCCACGCACTGACAATGGTTCCGGAATCCTGAGCGTGGGGAGGTTCCACCAACGGTCGTCAGCGCGTGGGTTCTAACGGGATGCCTGAGCTCGTCTCCCCTGAGGGTTTCCCTAATGTCTCTGTGCCAGGGAATGCTAGGGGGGGTTTGCAGGAAATCCCAGTTACCGAGGCTGCCTCCCCAAGGTCAGGGAAGGTATTTCTCGGACTTCCCCGAACAGGGAACACCTGTGACTGAAGAGAGCTGCGTGGAGTTGTCTCTCGAGCTCCCCCACGCACTGACAATTGTTCCGGAATCCTGAGCGTGGGGAGGTTCCACCAACGGTCGGCAGCGCGTGGGTTCTAACGGGATGCCTGAGCTCGTCTCCCCTGAGTGTTTCCCTAATGTCTCTGTGCCAGGGAATGCTAGGGGGGGTTTGCAGGAAATCCCAGTGACAGAGGCTGCCTCCCCAAGGTCAGGGAAGGTATTTCTCGGACTTCCCCGAACAGGGAACACCTGTGACTGAAGAGAGCTGCGTGGAGTTGTCTCTCGAGTTCTCCCACGCACTTACAACGGTTCCGGAATCCTGAGCGTGGGGAGGTTCCACCAACGGTCGGCAGCGCGTGGGTTCTAACGGGATGCCTGAGCTCGTCTCCCCTGAGGGTTTCCCTAATGTCTCTGTGACAGGGAATGCTAGGGGGATTTGCAGGAATTCCAAGTGACAGAGGCTGCCTCCCCAAGGTCAGGGAAGTTATTTCTCGGACTTCCCCGAACAGGGAACACCTGTGACTGAAGAGAGCTGTGTGGAGATGTCTATCGAGATCCCCCACGCACTGACAATGGTTCCGGAATCCTGAGCGTGGGGAGGTTCCACCAACGGTCGGCAGCGCGTGGGTTCTAACGGGATGCCTGAGCTCGTCTCCCCTGAGGGTTTTCCTAATGTCTCTGTGCCAGGGAATGCTAGGGGGGGTTTGCAGGATATCCCAGTGACAGAGGCTGCCTCCCCAAGGTCAGGGAAGGTATTTCTCGGACTTCCCCGATCAGGGAACACCTGTGACTGAAGAGAGCTGCGTGGAGTTGTCTCTCGAGCTCCCCCACGCACTGACAATGGTTCCGGAACCCTGAGCGTGGGGAAGTTCCACCAACGGTCGGCAGCGCGTGGGTTCTAACGGAAAGCCTAAGCTCGTGTTCCCTTAGGATTTTCCTAATGTCTCTGTGCCAAGGAATGCTAGGGGGGTTAGCAGGATATCCCAGTGACAGAGGCTGCCTCCCCAAGGTCAGGGAAGATATTTCTCGGACTTCCCCGAACAGGGAACACCTGTGACTGAAGAGAGCTGCGTGGAGTTGTCTATCGAGGTCCCCCACGCACTGACAATGGTTCCGGAATCCTGAGCGTGGGGAGGTTCCACCAACGGTCGGCAGCGCGTGGGTTCTAACGGAAAGCATAAGCTCGTCTCCCTTGAGTGTTTTCCTAATATCTCTGTGCCAGGGAATGCTAGGGGTTTTGCAGGATATCCCAGTGACAGAGGCTGCCTCCCCAAGGTCAGGGAAGTTATTTCTCGGACTTCCCGGAACAGGGAACACCTGTGACTGAAGAGAGCTGCGTGGAGTTGTCTGTCGAGCTCCCCCACGCACTGACAATGGTTCCGGAATCCTGAGCGTGGGGAGGTTCCACCAACGGTCGGCAGCGCGTGGGTTCTAATGGAATGCCTAAGCTCGTCTCCCCTGAGGGTTTTCCTAATGTCTCTCTGCCAGGGAATGCTTGGGGGGTTTGCAGGATATCCCAGTGACAGTGGTTGCCTCCCCAAGCTCAGGGAAGATATTTCTCGGACTTCCCCGAACAGGGAACACCTGTGACTGAAGAGAGCTGCGTGGAGTTGTCTCTCGAGCTCCCCCACGCACTGACAATAGTTCCGGAATCCTGAGCGTGGGGAGGTTCAACCTACGGTCGGCAGCGTGTGGGTTCAAACGGAAAGCCAAAGCTCGTCTCCCCTGAGGGTTTTCCTAATGTCTCTGTGCCAGGGAATGCTAGGGGGGTTTGCAGGATATCCCAGTGACAGAGGCTGCAGCCACAAGGTCAGGGAAGATATTTCTCGGACTTCCCCTAACAGGGAACACCTGTGACTGAAGAGAGCTGCGTGGAGTTGTCTTTCGAGCTCCCCCACTCACTGAAAATCTTTCCGGAATCCTGAGCGTGGGGAGGTTCCAACAATGGTCGGCAGCGCGTGGGTTCTACCGGAAAGCCTAAGCTCGTCTCCCATGAAGTTTTTCCTAATGTCTCTGTGCCAGGGAATGCTCGGGGTTTGCAGGATATCCCAGTGACAGAGGCTTCCTTCCAAGCTTAGGGAAGTTATATCTCGGACTTCCCCGAACAGGGAACACCTGTGACTGAAGAGAGCTGCGTGGAGTTGTCTCTCGAGCTCCCCCACGTACTGACAATAGTTCCGGAATCCTGAGGTTAGGGAGGTTCCACCAACGGTCGGCAGCGCGTGGGTTCTAACGGAAAGCCTAAGCTCGTTTCCCCTGAGGGTTTTCCTAATGTCTCTGTGCAAGGGAATGCTAGGGGGGTTTGCAGGATATCCCAGTGACAGAGGATGCCTCCCCAAAGTCAGGGAAGGTATTTCTCGGACTTCCCCGAACAGGGAACACCTGTGACTGAAGAGAGCTGCGTGGAGTTGTCTCTCGTGCTCCCCCATGCACTGACAATGGTTCCGGAATCCTGAGCTTTGGGAGGTTCCACCAACGGTCGGCAGCGCGTGGGTTCTAACGGAAGCCTAAGCTAGTCTGCCCTGAGGTTTTTCCTAATGTTTCTGTGCATATGAATGCTAGGGGTGTTTGTAGGATATCCCCGTGACAGAGGCTGCCTCCCCAAGGTCAGGGAAGGTACTTCTCGGACTTCACCGAACAGGGAACACCTGTGACTGAAGAGAGATGCGTGGAGTTGTCTCTCGAGCTCCCCCACGCATTGACAATGTTTCCGGAATCCTGAGCGTGGGGAGGTTCCTCCAACGGTCGGCAGCGCGTGGGTTCTAACGGAAAGCCTAAGATCGTCTCCCCTGAGGGTTTTCGTAATGTCTCTGTGCCAGGGAATGCTAGGGGGTTTGCAGGATATCCCAGTGACAGTGGCTGCCTCCCCAAGGTCAGGGAAGGTATCTCTCGGACTTCCCCGAACAGGGAAAACCTGTGACTGAAGAGAGCTGCGTGGAGTTGTCTCTCGAGCTCCCCCATGCACTGACAATTTTTCCGGAATCCTGAGCTTTGGGAGGTTCCACCAACGGTCGGCAGCGCGTGGGTTCTAACGGAAGCCTAAACTAGTCTCCCCTGAGGTTTTTCCTAATATTTCTGTGCCTATGAATGCTAGGGGGGTTTTGCAGGAAATCCCAGTGACAGAGGCTGCCTCCCCAAGGTCAGGGAAGATATTTCTCGGACTTCCCCGAACAGGGAACACCTGTGACTGAAGAGAGCTGCGTGGAGTTGTCTCTCGAGCTCCCCCACTCACTGACAATGGTTCCGGAATCCTGAGCGTGGGGAGGTTCCACCAACGGTCGGCAGCGCGTGGGTTCTAACCGGATGCCTGAGCTCGTCTCCCCTGAGGGTTTCCCTAATGTCTCTGTGCCAGGGAATGCTAGGGGGGGTTTGCAGGAAATCCCAGTGACAGAGGCTGCCTCCCCAAGGTCAGGGAAGGTATTTCTCGGACTTCCCCGAACAGGGAACACCTGTGACTGAAGAGAGCTGCGTGGAGTTGTCTCTCGAGCTCCCCCACGCACTGACAATGGTTCCGGAATCCTGAGCGTGGGGAGGTTCCACCAACGGTCGTCAGCGCGTGGGTTCTAACGGGATGCCTGAGCTCGTCTCCCCTGAGTGTTTCCCTAATGTCTCTGTGCCAGGGAATGCTAGGGGGGGTTTGCAGGAAATCCCAGTAACAGAGGCTGCCTCCCCAAGTCAGGGAAGGTATTTCTCGGACTTCCCCGAACAGGGAACACCTGTGACTGAAGAGAGCTCCGTGGAGTTGTCTCTCGAGCTCCCCCACGCACTGACAATTGTTCCGGAATCCTGAGCTTTGGGAGGTTCCACCAACGGTCGGCAGCGCGTGGGTTCTAACGGGATGCCTGAGCTCGTCTCCCCTGAGTGTTTCCCTAATGTCTCTGTGCCAGGGAATGCTAGGGGTGGTTTGCAGGAAATCCCAGTGACAGAGGCTGCCTCCCCAAGGTCAGGGAAGGTATTTCTCGGACTTCCCCGAACAGGGAACACCTGTGACTGAAGAGAGTTTCGTGGAATGTCTCTCGAGCTCCCCCACGCACTGACAATGGTTCCGGATTCCTGAGCGTGGGTAGGTTCCACCAACGGTCGGCAGCGCGTGGGTTCTAACGGGATGCCTGAGCTCGTCTCCCCTGAGTGTTTTCCTAATGTCTCTGTGCCAGGGAATGCTAGGGGGATTTGCAGGAAATCCCAGTGACAGAGGCTGCCTCCCCAAGGTCAGGGAAGGTATTTCTCGGACTTCCCCAAACAGGGAACACCTGTGACTGAAGAGAGCTGCGTGGAGTTGTCTCTCGAGCTCCCCCACGCACTGACAATGGTTCCGGAATCCTGAGCGTGGGGAGGTTCCACCAACGGTCGGCAGCGCGTGGGATCTAACCGGATGCCTGAGCTCGTCTCCCCTGAGGGTTTCCCTAATGTCTCTGTGCCAGGGAATGCTAGGGGGGGTTTGCAGGAAATCCCAGTGACAGAGGTTGCCTCCCCAAGGTCAGGGAAGGTATTTCTCGGACTTCCCCGAACAGGGAACACCTGTGACTGAAGAGAGCTGCGTGGAGTTGTCTCTCGAGCTCCCCCACGCACTGACAATGGTTCCGGAATCCTGAGCGTGGGGAGGTTCCACCAACGGTCGGCAGCGCGTGGGTTCTAACGGGATGCCTGAGCTCGTCTCCCCTGAGGGTTTCCCTAATGTCTCTGTGCCAGGGAATGCTCGGGGGGTTTGCAGGAAATCCCAGTGACAGAGGCTGCCTCCCCAAGGTCAGAGAAGGTATTTCTCGGACTTCCCCGAACAGGGAACACCTGTGACTGAAGAGAGCTGCGTGGAGTTGTCTCTCGAGCTCCCCCACGCACTGACAATGGTTCCGGAATCCTGAGCGTGGGGAGGTTCCACCAACGGTCGGCAGCGCGTGGGTTCTAACGGGATGCCTGAGCTCGTCTCCCCTGAGGGTTTCCCAAATGTCTCTATGCCAGGGAATGCTAGGGGTGGTTTGCAGGAAATCCCAGTGACAGAGATTGCCTCCCCAAGGTCAGGGAAGGTATTTCTCGGACTTCCCCGAACAGGGAACACCTGTGACTGAAGAGAGTTTCGTGGAGTTGTCTCTCGAGCTCCCCCACGCACTGACAATGGTTCCGGAATCCTGAGCGTGGGGAGGTTCCACCAACGGTCGGCAGCGCGTGGGTTCTAACGGGATGCCTGAGCTCGTCTCCCCTGAGTGTTTTCCTAATGTCTCTGTGCCAGGGTATGCTAGGGGGGTTTGCAGGAAATCCCAGTGACAAAGGCTGCCTCCCCAAGATCAGGGAAGGTATTTCTCGGACTTCCCCGAACAGGGAACACCTGTGACTGAAGAGAGCTGCGTGGAGTTGTCTCTCGAGCTCCCCCACGCACTGAAAATGGTTCCGGAATCCTGAGCGTGGGGAGGTTCCACCAACGGTCGGCAGCGCGTGGGTTCTAACCGGATGCCTGAGCTCGTCTCCCCTGAGTGTTTCCCTAATGTCTCTGTGCCAGGGAATGCTAGGGGGGGTTTGCAGGATATCCCAGTGACAGAGGCTGCCTCCCCAAGGTCAGGGAAGGTATTTCTCGGACTTCCCCGATCAGGGAACACCTGTGACTGAAGAGAGCTGCGTGGAGTTGTCTCTCGAGCTCCCCCACGCACTGACAATGGTTCCGGAACCCTGAGCGTGGGGAAGTTCCACCAACGGTCGGCAGCGCGTGGGTTCTAACGGAAAGCCTAAGCTCGTGTTCCCTTAGGATTTTCCTAATGTCTCTGTGCCAAGGAATGCTAGGGGGGTTAGCAGGATATCCCAGTGACAGAGGCTGCCTCCCCAAGGTCAGGGAAGATATTTCTCGGACTTCCCCGAACAGGGAACACCTGTGACTGAAGAGAGCTGCGTGGAGTTGTCTATCGAGGTCCCCCACGCACTGACAATGGTTCCGGAATCCTGAGCGTGGGGAGGTTCCACCAACGGTCGGCAGCGCGTGGGTTCTAACGGAAAGCATAAGCTCGTCTCCCTTGAGTGTTTTCCTAATATCTCTGTGCCAGGGAATGCTAGGGGTTTTGCAGGATATCCCAGTGACAGAGGCTGCCTCCCCAAGGTCAGGGAAGTTATTTCTCGGACTTCCCGGAACAGGGAACACCTGTGACTGAAGAGAGCTGCGTGGAGTTGTCTGTCGAGCTCCCCCACGCACTGACAATAGTTCCGGAATCCTGAGCGTGGGGAGGTTCCACCAACGGTCGGCAGCGCGTGGGTTCTAATGGAATGCCTAAGCTCGTCTCCCCTGAGGGTTTTCCTAATGTCTCTCTGCCAGGGAATGCTTGGGGGGTTTGCAGGATATCCCAGTGACAGTGGTTGCCTCCCCAAGCTAAGGGAAGATATTTCTCGGACTTCCCCGAACAGGGAACACCTGTGACTGAAGAGAGCTGCGTGGAGTTGTCTCTCGAGCTCCCCCACGCACTGACAATAGTTCCGGAATCCTGAGCGTGGGGAGGTTCAACCTACGGTCGGCAGCGTGTGGGTTCAAACGGAAAGCCAAAGCTCGTCTCCCCTGAGGGTTTTCCTAATGTCTCTGTGCCAGGGAATGCTAGGGGGGTTTGCAGGATATCCCAGTGACAGAGGCTGCAGCCCCAAGGTCAGGGAAGATATTTCTCGGACTTCCCCGAACAGGGAACACCTGTGACTGAAGAGAGCTGCGTGGAGTTGTCTCTCGAGCTCCCCCACTCACTGAAAATGTTTCCGGAATCCTGAGCTTTGGGAGGTTCCACCAACGGTCGGCAGCGCGTGGGTTCTTACGGAAGCCTAAACTAGTCTCCCCTGAGGTTTTTCCTAATATTTCTGTGCCTATGAATGCTAGGGGTGTTTGCAGGATATCCCAGTGACAGAGGCTGCAGCCACAAGGTCAGGGAAGATATTTCTCGGACTTCCCCTAACAGGGAACACCTGTGACTGAAGAGAGCTGCGTGGAGTTGTCTTTCGAACTCCCCCACTCACTGAAAATCTTTCCGGAATCCTGAGCGTGGGGAGGTTCCAACAATGGTCGGCAGCGCGTGGGTTCTACCGGAAAGCCTAAGCTCGTCTCCCATGAAGTTTTTCCTAATGTCTCTGTGCCAGGGAATGCTCGGGGTTTGCAGGATATCCCAGTGACAGAGGCTTCCTTCCAAGCTTAGGGAAGTTATATCTCGGACTTCCCCGAACAGGGAACACCTGTGACTGAAGAGAGCTGCGTGGAGTTGTCTCTCGAGCTCCCCCACGTACTGACAATAGTTCCGGAATCCTGAGGTTAGGGAGGTTCCACCAACGGTCGGCAGCGCGTGGGTTCTAACGGAAAGCCTAAGCTCGTTTCCCCTGAGGGTTTTCCTAATGTCTCTGTGCAAGGGAATGCTAGGGGGGTTTGCAGGATATCCCAGTGACAGAGGATGCCTCCCCAAAGTCAGGGAAGGTATTTCTCGGACTTCCCCGAACAGGGAACACCTGTGACTGAAGAGAGCTGCGTGGAGTTGTCTCTCGTGCTCCCCCATGCACTGACAATGGTTCCGGAATCCTGAGCTTTGGGAGGTTCCACCAACGGTCGGCAGCGCGTGGGTTCTAACGGAAGCCTAAGCTAGTCTGCCCTGAGGTTTTTCCTAATGTTTCTGTGCATATGAATGCTAGGGGTGTTTGTAGGATATCCCCGTGACAGAGGCTGCCTCCCCAAGGTCAGGGAAGGTACTTCTCGGACTTCACCGAACAGGGAACACCTGTGACTGAAGAGAGATGCGTGGAGTTGTCTCTCGAGCTCCCCCACGCATTGACAATGTTTCCGGAATCCTGAGCGTGGGGAGGTTCCTCCAACGGTTGGCAGCGCGTGGGTTCTAACGGAAAGCCTAAGATCGTCTCCCCTGAGGGTTTTCGTAATGTCTCTGTGCCAGGGAATGCTAGGGGGTTTGCAGGATATCCCAGTGACAGTGGCTGCCTCCCCAAGGTCAGGGAAGGTATCTCTCGGACTTCCCCGAACAGGGAAAACCTGTGACTGAAGAGAGCTGCGTGGAGTTGTCTCTCGAGCTCCCCCATGCACTGACAATTTTTCCGGAATCCTGAGCTTTGGGAGGTTCCACCAACGGTCGGCAGCGCGTGGGTTCTAACGGAAGCCTAAACTAGTCTCCCCTGAGGTTTTTCCTAATATTTCTGTGCCTATGAATGCTAGGGGGGTTTTGCAGGAAATCCCAGTGACAGAGGCTGCCTCCCCAAGGTCAGGGAAGATATTTCTCGGACTTCCCCGAACAGGGAACACCTGTGACTGTAGAGAGCTGCGTGGAGTTGTCTCTCGAGCTCCCCCACTCACTGACAATGGTTCCGGAATCCTGAGCGTGGGGAGGTTCCACCAACGGTCGGCAGCGCGTGGGTTCTAACCGGATGCCTGAGCTCGTCTCCCCTGAGGGTTTCCCTAATGTCTCTGTGCCAGGGAATGCTAGGGGGGGTTTGCAGGAAATCCCAGTGACAGAGGCTGCCTCCCCAAGGTCAGGGAAGGTATTTCTCGGACTTCCCCGAACAGGGAACACCTGTGACTGAAGAGAGCTGCGTGGAGTTGTCTCTCGAGCTCCCCCACGCACTGACAATGGTTCCGGAATCCTGAGCGTGGGGAGGTTCCACCAACGGTCGTCAGCGCGTGGGTTCTAACGGGATGCCTGAGCTCGTCTCCCCTGAGTGTTTCCCTAATGTCTCTGTGCCAGGGAATGCTAGGGGGGGTTTGCAGGAAATCCCAGTTACAGAGGCTGCCTCCCCAAGTCAGGGAAGGTATTTCTCGGACTTCCCCGAACAGGGAACACCTGTGACTGAAGAGAGCTGCGTGGAGTTGTCTCTCGAGCTCCCCCACGCACTGAAAATGGTTCCGGAATCCTGAGCGTGGGGAGGTTCCACCAACGGTCGGCAGCGCGTGGGTTCTAACCGGATGCCTGAGCTCGTCTCCCCTGAGTGTTTCCCTAATGTCTCTGTGCCAGGGAATGCTAGGGGGGTTTTGTAGGAAATCCCAGTGACAGAGGCTGCCTCCCCAAGTTCAGGGAAGATATTTCTCGGACTTCCCCGAACAGGGAACACCTGTGACTGAAGAGAGCTGCGTGGAATTGTCTCTCGAGCTCTCCCACGCACTGACAATGGTTCCGGAATCCTGAGCGTGGGGAGGTTCCAACAACGGTCGGCAGCACGTGGGTTCTAACGGGATGCCTGAGCTCGTCTCCCCTGAGGGTTTCCCTAATGTCTCTGTGCCAGGGAATGCTAGGGGGGGTTTGCAGGATATCCCAGTTACAGAGGCTGCCTCCCCAAAGTCAGGGAAGGTATTTCTCGGACTTCCCCGAACAGGGAACACCTGTGACTGAAGAGAGCTGCGTGGAGTTGTCTCTCGAGCTCCCCCACGCACTGACATTGGTTCCGGAATCCTGAGCGTGGGGAGGTTCCACCAACGTTCGGCAGCGCGTGGGTTCTATCGGGATGCCTGAGCTCATCTCCCCTGAGGGTTTCCCTAATGTCTCTGTGCCAGGGAATGTTAGGGGGGGTTTGCAGGAAATCCCAGTGAAAGAGGCTGCCTCCCCAAGGTCAGGGAAGGTTTTTCTCGGACTTCCCCGACCAGGGAACACCTGTGACTGAAGAGAGCTGCGTGGAGTTGTCTCTCGAGCTCCCCCACGCACTGACAATGGTTCCGGAATCCTGAGCGTGGGGAGGTTCCAACAACGGTCGGCAGCGCGTGGGTTCTAACGGGATGCCTGAGCTCGTCTCCCCTGAGGGTTTCCCTAATATCTCTGTGCCAGGGAATGCTAGGGGGAGTTTGCAGGAAATCCCAGTGACAGAGGCTGCTTCCCCAAGGTCAGGGAAGGTATTTCTCGGACTTCCCCGAACAGGGAACACCTGTGACTGAAGAGAGCTGCGTGGAGTTGTCTCTCGAGCTCCCCTACGCACTGACAATGGTTCCGGAATCCTGAGCGTGGAGAGGTTCCACCAACGGTCGGCAGCGCGTGGGTTCTAACGGGATGCCTGAGCTCGTCTCCCCTGAGGGTTTCCCTAATGTCTCTGTTCCAGGGAATGCTAGGGGGGGTTTGCAGGAAATCCCAGTGACAGAGGCTGCCTCCCCAAGGTTAGGGAAGGTATTTCTCGGACTTCCCCGAACAGGGAACACCTGTGACTGAAGAGAGCTGCGTGGAGTTGTCTCTCGAGCTCCCCCACGCACTGACAATGTTTCCGGAATCCTGAGCGTGGGGAGGTTCCACCAACGGTCGGCAGCGCGTGGGTTCTAACGGGATGCCTGAGCTCGTCTCCCCTGAGGGTTTCCCTAATGTCTCTGTGCCAGGGAATGCTAGGGGGGGTTTGCAGGAAATCCCAGTGACAGAGGCTGCCTCCCCAAGGTCAGGGAAGGTATTTCTCGGACTTCCCCGAACAGGGAACACCTGTGACTGAAGAGAGCTGCGTGGAGTTGTCTCTAGAGCTCCCCACGCACTGACAATGGTCCGGAATCCTGAGCGTGTGGACGTTCCACCAACGGTCGGCAGCGCGTGGGTTCTAACGGGATGCCTGAGCTCGTCTCCCCTGAGTGTTTCCCTAATGTCTCTGTGCCAGGGAATGCTAGGGGGGTTTTGCAGGAAATCCCAGTGACTGAGGCTTCATCCTCACGATCACGGAAGGTATTTCTCGGACTTCCCCGAACAGGGAACACCTGTGACTGAAGAGAGTTTCGTGGAATATATCTCGAGCTCCCCCACGCACTGACAATGGTTCCGGATTCCTGAGCGTGGGGAGGTTCCACCAACGGTCGGCAGCGCGTGGGTTCTAACGGGATGCCTGAGCTCGTCTCCCCTGAGTGTTTTCCTAATGTCTCTGTGCCAGGGAATGCTAGGGGGATTTGCAGGAAATCCCAGTGACAGAGGCTGCCTCCCCAAGGTCAGGGAAGGTATTTCTCGGACTTCCCCGAACAGGGAACACCTGTGACTGAAGAGAGCTGCGTGGAGTTGTCTCTCGAGCTCCCCCACGCACTGACAATGGTTCCGGAATCCTGAGCGTGGGGAGGTTCCACCAACGGTCGGCAGCGCGTGGGATCTAACCGGATGCCTGAGCTCGTCTCCCCTGAGGGTTTCCCTAATGTCTCTGTGCCAGGGAATGCTAGGGGGGGTTTGCAGGAAATCCCAGTGACAGAGGTTGCCTCCCCAAGGTCAGGGAAGGTATTTCTCGGACTTCCCCGAACAGGGAACACCTGTGACTGAAGAGAGCTGCGTGGAGTTGTCTCTCGAGCTCCCCCACGCACTGACAATGGTTCCGGAATCCTGAGCGTGGGGAGGTTCCACCAACGGTCGGCAGCGCGTGGGTTCTAACGGGATGCCTGAGCTCGTCTCCCCTGAGGGTTTCCCTAATGTCTCTGTGCCAGGGAATGCTCGGGGGGGTTTGCAGGAAATCCCAGTGACAGAGGCTGCCTCCCCAAGGTCAGGGAAGGTATTTCTCGGACTTCCCCGAACAGGGAACACCTGTGACTGAAGAGAGCTGCGTGGAGTTGTCTCTCGAGCTCCCCCACGCACTGACAATGGTTCCGGAATCCTGAGCGTGGGGAGGTTCCACCAACGGTCGGCAGCGCGTGGGTTCTAACGGGATGCCTGAGCTCGTCTCCCCTGAGGGTTTCCCAAATGTCTCTATGCCAGGGAATGCTAGGGGTGGTTTGCAGGAAATCCCAGTGACAGAGGTTGCCTCCCCAAGGTCAGGGAAGGTATTTCTCGGACTTCCCCGAACAGGGAACACCTGTGACTGAAGAGAGTTTCGTGGAGTTGTCTCTCGAGCTCCCCCACGCACTGACAATGGTTCCGGAATCCTGAGCGTGGGGAGGTTCCACCAACGGTCGGCAGCGCGTGGGTTCTAACGGGATGCCTGAGCTCGTCTCCCCTGAGTGTTTTCCTAATGTCTCTGTGCCAGGGTATGCTAGGGGGGTTTGCAGGAAATCCCAGTGACAAAGGCTGCCTCCCCAAGATCAGGGAAGGTATTTCTCGGACTTCCCCGAACAGGGAACACCTGTGACTGAAGAGAGCTGCGTGGAGTTGTCTCTCGAGCTCCCCCACGCACTGAAAATGGTTCCGGAATCCTGAGCGTGGGGAGGTTCCACCAACGGTCGGCAGCGCGTGGGTTCTAACCGGATGCCTGAGCTCGTCTCCCCTGAGTGTTTCCCTAATGTCTCTGTGCCAGGGAATGCTAGGGGGGTTTTGTAGGAAATCCCAGTGACAGAGGCTGCCTCCCCAAGTTCAGGGAAGATATTTCTCGGACTTCCCCGAACAGGGAACACCTGTGACTGAAGAGAGCTGCGTGGAGTTGTCTCTCGAGCTCTCCCACGCACTGACAATGGTTCCGGAATCCTGAGCGTGGGGAGGTTCCAACAACGGTCGGCAGCACGTGGGTTCTAACGGGATGCCTGAGCTCGTCTCCCCTGAGGGTTTCCCTAATGTCTCTGTGCCAGGGAATGCTAGGGGGGGGTTGCAGGATATCCCAGTTACAGAGGCTGCCTCCCCAAAGTCAGGGAAGGTATTTCTCGGACTTCCCCGAACAGGGAACACCTGTGACTGAAGAGAGCTGCGTGGAGTTGTCTCTCGAGCTCCCCCACGCACTGACAATGGTTCCGGAATCCTGAGCGTGGGGAGGTTCCACCAACGTTCGGCAGCGCGTGGGTTCTATCGGGATGCCTGAGCTCGTCTCCCCTGAGGGTTTCCCTAATGTCTCTGTGCCAGGGAATGTTAGGGGGGGTTTGCAGGAAATCCCAGTGAAAGAGGCTGCCTCCCCAAGGTCAGGGAAGGTTTTTCTCGGACTTCCCCGACCAGGGAACACCTGTGACTGAAGAGAGCTGCGTGGAGTTGTCTCTCGAGCTCCCCCACGCACTGACAATGGTTCCGGAATCCTGAGCGTGGGGAGGTTCCAACAACGGTCGGCAGCGCGTGGGTTCTAACGGGATGCCTGAGCTCGTCTCCCCTGAGGGTTTCCCTAATATCTCTGTGCCAGGGAATGCTAGGGGGAGTTTGCAGGAAATCCCAGTGACAGAGGCTGCTTCCCCAAGGTCAGGGAAGGTATTTCTCGGACTTCCCCGAACAGGGAACACCTGTGACTGAAGAGAGCTGCGTGGAGTTGTCTCTCGAGCTCCCCTACGCACTGACAATGGTTCCGGAATCCTGAGCGTGGAGAGGTTCCACCAACGGTCGGCAGCGCGTGGGTTCTAACGGGATGCCTGAGCTCGTCTCCCCTGAGGGTTTCCCTAATGTCTCTGTTCCAGGGAATGCTAGGGGGGGTTTGAAGGAAATCCCAGTGACAGAGGCTGCCTCCCCAAGGTTAGGGAAGGTATTTCTCGGACTTCCCCGAACAGGGAACACCTGTGACTGAAGCGAGCTGCGTGGAGTTGTCTCTCGAGCTCCCCCACGCACTGACAATGGTTCCGGAATCCTGAGCGTGGGGAGGTTCCACCAACGGTCGGCAGCGCGTGGGTTCTAACGGGATGCCTGAGCTCGTCTCCCCTGAGGGTTTCCCTAATGTCTCTGTGCCAGGGAATGCTAGGGGGGGTTTGCAGGAAATCCCAGTGACAGAGGCTGCCTCCCCAAGGTCAGGGAAGGTATTTCTCGGACTTCCCCGAACAGGGAACACCTGTGACTGAAGAGAGCTGCGTGGAGTTGTCTCTAGTACTCCCCACGCACTGACAATGGTCCGGAATCCTGAGCGTGTGGACGTTCCACCAACGGTCGGCAGCGCGTGGTTTCTAACGGGATGCCTGAGCTCGTCTCCCCTGAGTGTTTCCCTAATGTCTCTGTGCCAGGGAATGCTAGGGGGGTTTTGCAGGAAATCCCAGTGACTGAGGCTTCATCCTCACGATCACGGAAGGTATTTCTCGGACTTCCCCGAACAGGGAACACCTGTGACTGAAGAGAGATGCGTGGAGTTGTCTCTCGAGCTCCCCCACGCACTGACAATGGTTCCGGAATCCTTAGCGTGGGAAGGTTCCACCAACGGTCGGCAGCGCGTGGGTTCTAACGGGATGCCTGAGCTCGTCTCCCCTCAGTGTTTCCCTAATTTCTCTGTGCCAGGGAATGCTAACGTGGGTTTGCAGGAAATCCCACTGACAGAGGCTGCCTCCCCAAAGTCAGGGAAGGTATTTCTCGGACTTCCCCGAACAGGGAAAACCTGTGACTGAAGAGAGCTGCGTGGAGTTGTCTCTCGAGCTCCCCCACGCACTGACAATGGTTCCGGAATCCTGAGCGTGGGGACGTTCCACCAACGATCGGCAGCGCGTGGGTTCTAACGGGATGCCTGATCTCGTTTCCCCTGAGGGTTTTCCTAATATCTCTGTGCCAGGGAATGCTAGGGGGGGTTTGCAGAAAATCCCAGTGACAGAGGCTGCCTCCCCAAGATCAGGGAAGTTATTTCTCGGACTTCCCCGAACAGGGAACACCTGTGACTGAAGAGAGCTTCGTGGAGTTGTCTCTCGAGCTCCCCCACGCACTGACAATGTTTCCGGAATCCTGAGCGTGGGGAGGTTCCACCAACGGTCAGCAGTGCGTGGGTTCTAACGGGATGCCTGAGCTCGTCTCCCCTGAGGGTTTCCCTAATGTCTCTGTGCCAGGGAATGCTAGGGGGGGGGTTGCAGGAAATCCCAGTGACAGAGGCTGCCTCCCCAAGGTCAGGGAAGGTATTTCTCGGACTTCCCCGAACAGGGAACACTTGTGACTGAAGAGAGCTGCGTGGAGTTGTCTCTAGAGCTCCCCCACGCACTGACAATGGTTCCGGAATCCTGAGCGTGTGGACGTTCCGCCAACGGCCGGCAGTGCGTGGGTTCTAACGGGATGCCTGAGCTCGCCTCCCCTGAGTGTTTCCCTAATGTCTCTGTGCCAGGGAATGCTAGGGGGGGTTTGCAGGAAATCCCAGTGACTGAGGCTGCATCCCCACGATCAGGGAAGGTATTTCTCGGACTTCCCCGAACAGGGAACACCTGTGACTGAAGAGAGCTGCGTGGAGTTGTCTCTCGAGCTCCCCCACGCACTGACAATGGTTCCGGAATCCTGAGCGTGTGGAGGTTCCACCAACGGTCGGCAGCGCGTGGGTTCTAACGGGATGCCTGAGCTCGTTTCCCCTGAGGGTTTCCCTAATATCTCTGTGCCAGGGAATGCTAGGGGGGGTTTGCAGGAAATCCCAGTGACAGAGGCTGCCTCCCCAAAGTCAGGGAAGGTATTTCTCGGACTTCCCCGAACAGGGAACACCTGTGACTGAAGAGAGCTGCGTGGAGTTGTCTCTCGAGCTCCCCCACGCACTGACAATTGTTCCGGAATCCTGAGCGTGGGGAGGTTCCACCAACGGTCGGCAGTGCGTGGGTTCTAACGGGATGCCTGAGCTCGTCTCCCCTGAGTGTTTTCCTAATGTCTCTGTGCCAGGGAATGCTAGGGGGGGTTTGCAGGAAATCCCAGTGACAGAGGCTGCCTCCCCAAAGTCAGGGAATGTGTTTCTCGGACTTCCCCGAACAGGGAACTTCTGTGACTGAAGAGAGCTCCGTGGAGTTGTCTCTCGAGCTCCCCCACTCTCTGACAATGGTTCCGGAATCCTGAGCGTGGGGAGGTTCCACCAACGGTCGGCAGCGCGTGGGTTCTAACGGGATGCCTGAGCTCGGCTCCCCTGAGTGTTTTCCTAATATCTCTGTGCCAGGGAATGCTAGGGGGGGTTTGCAGGAAATCCCAGTTACAGAGGCTGCCTCCCCAAGGTAAGGGAAGGTATTTCTCGGACTTCCCCGAACAGGGAACACCTGTGACTGAAGAGAGCTGCGTGGAGTTGTCTCTCGAGCTCCCCCACGCACTGACAATGGTTCCGGAATCCTGAGCGTGGGGAGGTTCCACCAACGGTCGGCAGCGCGTGGGTTCTAACGGGATGCCTGAGCTCGTCTCCCCTGAGGGTTTCCCTAATATCTCTGTGCCAGGGAATGCTAGGGGGGGTTTGCAGGAAATCCCAGTGACAGAGGCTGCCTCCCCAAAGTCAGGGAAGGTATTTCTCGGACTTCCCCGAACAGGGAACACCTGTGACTGAAGAGAGCTGCGTGGAGTTGTCTCTCGAGCTCCCCCACGCACTGACAATTGTTCCGGAATCCTGAGCGTGGGGAGGTTCCAACAACGGTCGGCAGTGCGTGGGTTCTAACGGGATGCCTGAGCTCGTCTCCCCTGAGTGTTTTCCTAATGTCTCTGTGCCAGGGAATGCTAGGGGGGGTTTGCAGGAAATCCCAGTGACAGAGGCTGCCTCCCCAAAGTCAGGGAATGTGTTTCTCGGACTTCCCCGAACAGGGAACTTCTGTGACTGAAGAGAGCTCCGTGGAGTTGTCTCTCGAGCTCCCCCACTCTCTGACAATGGTTCCGGAATCCTGAGCGTGGGGAGGTTCCACCAACGGTCGGCAGCGTGTGGGTTCTAACGGGATGCCTGAGCTCGGCTCCCCTGAGTGTTTTCCTAATATCTCTGTGCCAGGGAATGCTAGGGGGGGTTTGCAGGAAATCCCAGTTACAGAGGCTGCCTCCCCAAGGTAAGGGAAGGTATTTCTCGGACTTCCCCGAACAGGGAACACCTGTGACTGAAGAGAGCTGCGTGGAGTTGTCTCTCGAGCTCCCCCACGCACTGACAATGGTTCCGGAATCCTGAGCGTGGGGAGGTTCCACCAACGGTCGGCAGCGCGTGGGTTCTAACGGGATGCATGAGCTCGCCTCCCCTGAGTGTTTCCCTAATGTCTCTGTGCCAGGGAATGCTAGGGGGGTTTGCAGGAAATCCCAGTGACAGAGGCTGCCTCCCCAAGGTCAGGGAATGTATTTCTCGGACTTCCCCGAACAAGGAACACCTGTGACTGTAGAGAGCTGCGTGGAGTTGTCTCTCGATCTCCCCCACGCACTGACAATGTTTCCGGAATCCTGAGCGTGGGGAGGTTCCACCAACGGTCGGCAGCGCGTGGGTTCTAACGGGATGCCTGAGCTCGTCATCCCTGAGGGTTTTCCTAATATCTCTGTGCCAGGGAATGCTAGGGGGGGTTTGCAGGAAATCCCAGTGACAGAGGCTCCCTCCCCAAGGTCAGGGAAGGTATTTCCCGGACTTCCCCAAACAGGGAACACCTGTGAATGAAGAGAGCTGCGTGGAGTTGTCTCTCGAGCTCCCCCACGCACTGACAATGGTTCTGGAATCCTGAGCGTGGGGAGGTTCCAACAACGGTCGGCAGCGCGTGGGTTCTAACGGGATGCCTGAGCTCGTCTCCCCTGAGGGTTTCCCTAATGTCTCTGTGCCACGGAATGCTAGGGGTTGTTTGCAGAAAATCTCAGTGACAGTGGCTGCCTCCCCAAGGTCAGGGAAGGTATTTCTCGGACTTCCCCGAACAGGGAACACCTGTGACTGAAGAGAGCTGCGTGGAGTTGTTTCTCGAGCTCCCCCACGCACTGACAATGGTTCCGGAATCCTGAGCGTGGGGAGGTTCCACCAACGGTCGGCAGCGCGTGGGTTCTAACGGGATGCCTGAGCTCGTCTGCCCTGAGGGTTTCCCTAATGTCTCTGTGCCAGGGAATGCTAGGGGGGGTTTGCAGGAAATCCCAGTGACAGAGGCTGCCTCCCCAAGGTCAGGGAAGGTATTTCTCGGACTTCCCCGAACAGGGAACACCTGTGACTGAAGAGAGCTGCGTGGAGTTGTCTCTCGAGCTCCCCCACGCACGGACAATGTTTCCGGAATCCTGAGCGTGGGGAGGTTCCACCAACGGTCGGCAGCGCGTGGGTTCTAACGGGATGCCTGAGCTCGTCTCTCCTGAGGGTTTCCCTAATATCTCTGTGCCAGGGAGTGCTAGGGGGGGTTTGCAGGAAATCCCAGTTACAGAGGCTGCTTCCCCAAGGTCAGGGAAGGTATTTCTCGGACTTCCCCGAACAGGGAACACCTGTGACTGAAGAGAGCTGCGTGGAGTTGTCTCTCGAGCTCCCCCACGCACTGACAATTGTTCCGGAATCCTGAGCGTGTGGACGTTCCACCAAAGGTCGGCAGCGCGTGGGTTCTAACGGGATGCCTGAGCTCGTCTCCCCTGAGGGTTTCCCTAATGTCTCTGTGCCAGGGAATGCTAGGGGGGGTTTGCAGGAAATCCCAGTGACTGAGGCTGCATCCTCACGATCAGGGAAGGTATTTCTCGGACTTCCCGAACAGGGAACACCTGTGAATGAAGAGAGCTGCGTGGAGTTTTCTCTCGTGCTCCCCCACTCACTGACAATGGTTCCGGAATCCTGAGCGTGGGGAGGTTCCACCAACGGTCGGCAGCGCGTGGGTTCTAACGGGATGCCTGAGCTCGTCTCCCCTGAGTGTTTCCCTAATGTCTCTGTGCCAGGGAATGCAAACGTGGGTTTGCAGGAAATCCCAGTGACAGAGGCTGCCTCCCCAAGGTCAGGGAAGTTATTTCTCGGACTTCCCCAAACAGGGAACACCTGTGACTGAAGAGAGCTGCGTGGAGTTGTCTCTCGAGCTCCCCCACGCACTGACAATGTTTCCGGAATCCTGAGCGTGGGGACGTTCCACCAACGGTCGGCAGCGCGTTGGTTCTAACGGGATGCCTGATCTCGTCTCCCCTGAGGGTTTTCCTAATGTCTCTGTGCCAGGGAATGCTAGGGGGGGTTTGCAGGAAATCCCAGTGACAGAGGCTGCCTCCCCAAGGTCAGGGAAGGTATTTCTCGGACTTCCCCGAACAGGGAACACCTGTGACTGAAGAGAGCTGCGTGGAGTTGTCTCTCGAGCTCCCCCACGCACTGACAATGTTTCCGGAATCCTGAGCGTGGGAAGGTTCCACCAACGGTCGGCAGCGCGTGGGTTCTAACGGGATGCCTGAGCTCGTCTCCCCTGAGGGTTTCCCTAATGTCTCTGTGCCAGGGAATGCAAGGGGGGGTTGCAGGAAATCCCAGTGACAGAGGCTGCCTCCCCAAGTTCAGGGAAGGTATTTCTCGGACTTCCCCGAACAGGGAACACCTGTGACTGAAGAGAGCTGCGTGGAGTTGTCTCTCGAGCTCCCCCACGCACTGACAATGGTTCCGGAATCCTGAGCGTGTGGACGTTCCACCAACGGCCGGCAGCGCGTGGGTTCTAACGGGATGCCTGAGCTCGTCTCCCCTGAGGGTTTCCCTAATGTCTCTGTGCCAGGGAATGCTAGGGGGGGTTTGCAGGAAATCCCAGTGACTGAGGCTGCATCCCCACGATCAGGGAAGGTATTTCTCGGACTTCCCCGAACAGGGAACACCTGTGACTGAAGAGAGCTGCGTGGAGTTGTCTCTCGAGCTCCCCCACGCACTGACAATGGTTCCGGAATCCTGAGCGTGGGGAGGTTCCACCAACGGTCGGCAGCGCGTGGGTTCTAACGGGATGCCTGAGCTCGTCTCCCCTGAGGGTTTCCCTAATGTCTCTGTGCCAGGGAATGCTAGGGGGGGTTTGCAGGAAATCCCAGTGACAGAGGCTGCCTCCCCAAGGTCAGGGAAGTTATATCTCGGACTTCCCCGAACAGGGAACACCTGTGACTGAAGAGAGCTGCGTGGAGTTGTCTCTCGAGCTCCCCCACGCACTGACAATGGTTCCGGAATCCTGAGCGTGGGGAGGTTCCACCAACGGTCGGCAGCGCGTGGGTTCTAACGGGATGCCTGAGCTCGTCTCCCCTGAGGGTTTCCCTAATGTCTCTGTGCCAGGGAATGCTAGGGGTGGTTTGCAGGAAATCCCAGTGACAGAGGGTGCCTCCCCAAGGTCAGGGAAGGTATTTCTCGGACTTCCCCGAACAGGGAACACCTGTAACTGAAGAGAGTTTCGTGGAGTTGTCTCTCGAGCTCCCCCACGCACTGACAATGTTTCCGGAATCCTGAGCGTGGGGAGGTTCCACCAACGGTCGGCAGCGCGTGGGTTCTAACGGGATTCCTGAGCTCGTCTCCCCTGAGTGTTTCCCTAATGTGTCTGTGCCAGGAAATGCTAGGGGGGGTTTGCAGGAAATCCCAGTTACAGAGGCTGCCTCCCCAAGGTCAGTGAAAGTGTTTCTCGGACTTCCCCGAACAGGGAACTTCTGTGACTTAAGAGAGCTCCGTGGAGTTGTCTCTCGAGCTCCCCCACGCTCTGACAATGGTTCCGGAATCCTGAGCGTGGGGAGGTTCCACCAACGGTCGGCAGCGCGTGGGTTCTAACGGGATGCCTGAGCTCGTCTCCCCTGAGGGTTTCCCTAATGTCTCTGTGCCAGGGAATGCTAGGGGGGGTTTGCAGGAAATCCCAGTGACAGAGGCTGCCTCCCCAAGGTCAGGGAAGTTATATCTCGGACTTCCCCGAACAGGGAACACCTGTGACTGAAGAGAGCTGCGTGGAGTTGTCTCTCGAGCTCCCCCACGCACTGACAATGGTTCCGGAATCCTGAGCGTGGGGAGGTTCCACCAACGGTCGGCAGCGCGTGGGTTCTAACGGGATGCCTGAGCTCGTCTCCCCTGAGGGTTTCCCTAATGTCTCTGTGCCAGGGAATGCTAGGGGTGGTTTGCAGGAAATCCCAGTGACAGAGGGTGCCTCCCCAAGGTCAGGGAAGGTATTTCTCGGACTTCCCCGAACAGGGAACACCTGTGAGTGAAGAGAGTTTCGTGGAGTTGTCTCTCGAGCTCCCCCACGCACTGACAATGTTTCCGGAATCCTGAGCGTGGGGAGGTTCCACCAACGGTCGGCAGCGCGTGGGTTCTAACGGGATGCCTGAGCTCGTCTCCCCTGAGTGTTTCCCTAATGTGTCTGTGCCAGGGAATGCTAGGGGGGGTTTGCAGGAAATCCCAGTGACAGAGGCTGCCTCCCCAAGGTCAGTGAAAGTGTTTCTCGGACTTCCCCGAACAGGGAACCTCTGTGACTTAAGAGAGCTCCGTGGAGTTTTCTCTCGAGCTCCCCCACGCTCTGACAATGGTTCCGGAATCCTGAGCGTGGGGAGGTTCCACCAACGGTCGGCAGAGCGTGGGTTCTAACGGGATGCCTGAGCTCGTCTCCCCTGAGTGTTTTCCTAATATCTCTGTGCCAGGGAATGCAAGGGGGGGTTTGCAGGAAATCCCAGTGACAGAGGCTGCCTCCCCAAGGTCAGGGAAGGTATTTCTCGGACTTCCCCGAACAGGGAACACCTGTGACTAAAGAGAGCTGCGTGGAGTTGTCTCTCGAGCTCCCCCACGCACTGACAATGGTTCCGGAATCCTGAGCGTGGGGAGGTTCCACCAACGGTCGACAGCGCGTGGGTTCAAACGGGATGCCTGAGCTCGTCTGCCCTGAGGGTTTCCATAATGTCTCTGTGCCAGGGAATGCTAGGGGGGGTTTGCAGGAAATCCCAGTTACAGAGGCTGCCTCCCCAAGGTCAGGGAAGGTATTTCTCGGACTTCCCCGAACAGGGAACACCTGTGACTGAAGAGAGCTGCGTGGAGTTGTCTCTCGAGCTCCCCCACGCACTGACAATGGTTCCGGAATCCTGAGCGTGGGGAGGTTCCACCAACGGTCGGCAGCGCGTGGGTTCTAACGGGATGCCTGAGCTCGTCTCCCCTGAGGGTTTCCCTAATGTCTCTGTGCCAGGGAATGCTAGGGGGGGTTTGCAGGAAATCCCAGTAACAGAGGCTGCCTCCCCAAGGTCAGGGAAGTTATATCTCGGACTTCCCCGAACAGGGAACACCTGTGACTGAAGAGAGCTGCGTGGAGTTGTCTCTCGAGCTCCCCCACGCACTGACAATGGTTCCGGAATCCTGAGCGTGGGGAGGTTCCACCAACGGTCGGCAGCGCGTGGGTTCTAACGGGATGCCTGAGCTCGTGTCCCGTGAGGGTTTCCCTAATGTCTCTGTGCCAGGGAATGCTAGGGGTGGTTTGCAGGAAATCCCAGTGACAGAGGGTGCCTCCCCAAGGTCAGGGAAGGTATTTCTCGGACTTCCCCGAACAGGGAACACCTGTGACTGAAGAGAGTTTCGTGGAGTTGTCTCTCGAGCTCCCCCACGCACTGACAATGTTTCCGGAATCCTGAGCGTGGGGAGGTTCCACCAACGGTCGGCAGCGCGTGGGTTCTAACGGGATTCCTGAGCTCGTCTCCCCTGAGTGTTTCCCTAATGTGTCTGTGCCAGGAAATGCTAGGGGGGGTTTGCAGGAAATCCCAGTGACAGAGGCTGCCTCCCCAAGGTCAGTGAAAGTGTTTCTCGGACTTCCCCGAACAGGGATCTTCTGTGACTTAAGAGAGCTCCGTGGAGTTGTCTCTCGAGCTCCCCCACGCTCTGACAATGGTTCCGGAATCCTGAGCGTGGGGAGGTTCCACCAACGGTCGGCAGCGCGTGGGTTCTAACGGGATGCCTGAGCTCGTCTCCCCTGAGGGTTTCCCTAATGTCTCTGTGCCAGGGAATGGTAGGGGGGGTTTGCAGGAAATCCCAGTGACAGAGGCTGCCTCCCCAAGGTCAGGGAAGGTGTTTCTCGGACTTCCCCGAACAGGGAACACCTGTGACTGAAGAGAGCTGCGTGGAGTTGTCTCTCGAGCTCCCCCACGCACTGAGAATTGTTCCGGAATCCTGAGCGTGGGGAGGTTCCACCAACGGTCGGCAGCGCGTGGGTTCTAACGGGATGCCTGAGCTCGTCTCCCCTGAGGGTTTCCCTAATGTCTCTGTGCCAGGGAATGCTAGGGGGGGTTTGCAGGAAATCCCAGTGACAGAGGCTGCCTCCCCAAGGTCAGGGAAGTTATATCTCGGACTTCCCCGAACAGGGAACACCTGTGACTGAAGAGAGCTGCGTGGAGTTGTCTCTCGAGCTCCCCCACGCACTGACAATGGTTCCGGAATCCTGAGCGTGGGGAGGTTCCACCAACGGTCGGCAGCGCGTGGGTTCTAACGGGATGCCTGAGCTCGTCTCCCCTGAGGGTTTCCCTAATGTCTCTGTGCCAGGGAATGCTAGGGGTGGTTTGCAGGAAATCCCAGTGACAGAGGGTGCCTCCCCAAGGTCAGGGAAGGTATTTCTCGGACTTCCCCGAACAGGGAACACCTGTGAGTGAAGAGAGTTTCGTGGAGTTGTCTCTCGAGCTCCCCCACGCACTGACAATGTTTCCGGAATCCTGAGCGTGGGGAGGTTCCACCAACGGTCGGCAGCGCGTGGGTTCTAACGGGATGCCTGAGCTCGTCTCCCCTGAGTGTTTCCCTAATGTGTCTGTGCCAGGGAATGCTAGGGGGGGTTTGCAGGAAATCCCAGTGACAGAGGCTGCCTCCCCAAGGTCAGTGAAAGTGTTTCTCGGACTTCCCCGAACAGGGAACCTCTGTGACTTAAGAGAGCTCCGTGGAGTTGTCTCTCGAGCTCCACCACGCTCTGACAATGGTTCCGGAATCCTGAGCGTGGGGAGGTTCCACCAACGGTCGGCAGAGCGTGGGTTCTAACGGGATGCCTGAGCTCGTCTCCCCTGAGTGTTTTCCAAATATCTCTGTGCCAGGGAATGCAAGGGGGGGTTTGCAGGAAATCCCAGTGACAGAGGCTGCCACCCCAAGGTCAGGGAAGGTATTTCTCGGACTTCCCCGAACAGGGAACACCTGTGACTGAAGAGAGCTGCGTGGAGTTGTCTCTCGAGCTCCCCCACGCACTGACAATGGTTCCGGAATCCTGAGCGTGGGGAGGTTCCACCAACGGTCGACAGCGCGTGGGTTCTAACGGGATGCCTGAGCTCGTCTGCCCTGAGGGTTTCCATAATGTCTCTGTGCCAGGGAATGCTAGGGGGGGTTTGCAGGAAATCCCAGTTACAGAGGCTGCCTCCCCAAGGTCAGGGAAGGTATTTCTCGGACTTCCCCGAACAGGGAACACCTGTGACTGAAGAGAGCTGCGTGGAGTTGTCTCTCGAGCTCCCCCACGCACTGACAATGGTTCCGGAATCCTGAGCGTGGGGAGGTTCCACCAACGGTCGGCAGCGCGTGGGTTCTAACGGGATGCCTGAGCTCGTCTCCCCTGAGGGTTTCCCTAATGTCTCTGTGCCAGGGAATGCTAGGGGGGGTTTGCAGGAAATCCCAGTTACAGAGGCTGCCTCCCCAAGGTCAGGGAAGGTATTTCTCGGACTTCCCCGAACAGGGAACACCTGTGACTGAAGAGAGCTGCGTGGAGTTTTCTCTCGAGCTCCCCCACGCACTGACAATGGTTCCGGAATCCTGAGCGTGGGGAGGTTCCACCAACGTTCGGCAGCGCGTGGGTTCTATCGGGATGCCTGAGCTCGTCTCCCCTGAGGGTTTCCCTAATATCTCTGTGCCAGGGAATGCTAGGGGGGGTTTGCAGGAAATCCCAGTGACAGAGGCTGCCTCCCCAAGGTCAGGGAAGGTTTTTCTCGGACTTCCCCGACCAGGGAACACCTGTGACTGAAGAGAGCTGCGTGGAGTTTTCTCTCGAGCTCCCCCACGCACTGACAATGGTTCCGGAATCATGAGCGTGGGGAGGTTCCACCAACGGTCGGCAGCGCGTGGGTTCTAACGGGATGCCTGAGCTCGTCTCCCCTGAGGGTTTCCCTAATATCTCTGTGCCAGGGAATGCTAGGGGGAGCTTGCAGGAAATCCCAGTGACAGAGGCTGCCTCCCCAAGGTCAGGGAAGGTATTTCTCGGACTTCCCCGAACAGGGAACACCTGTGACTGAAGAGAGCTGCGTGGAGTTGTCTCTCGGCTTCCCCTACGCACTGACAATGGTTCCGGAATCCTGAGCGTGGAGAGGTTCCACCAACGGTCGGCAGCGCGTGGGTTCTAACGGGATGCCTGAGCTCGTCTTCCCTGAGGGTTTCCCTAATGTCTCTGTGCCAGGGAATGCTAGGGGTGGTTTGCAGGAAATCCCAGTGACAGAGGCTGCCTCCCCAAGGTCAGGGAAGGTATTTCTCGGACTTCCCCGAACAGGGAACACCTGTGACTGAAGAGAGCTGCGTGGAGTTGTCTCTAGAGCTCCCCACGCACTGACAATGGTCCGGAATCCTGAGCGTGTGGACGTTCCACCAACGGTCGGCAGCGCGTGGGTTCTAACGGGATGCCTGAGCTCGTCTCCCCTGAGTGTTTCCCTAATGTCTCTGTGCCAGGGAATGCTAGGGGGGTTTTGCAGGAAATCCCAGTGACTGAGGCTGCATCCTCACGATCACGGAAGGTATTTCTCGGACTTCCCCGAACAGGGAACACCTGTGACTGAAGAGAGCTGCGTGGAGTTGTCTCTAGAGCTCCCCACGCACTGACAATGGTCCGGAATACTGAGCGTGTGGACGTTCCACCAACGGTCGGCAGCGCGTGGGTTCTAACGAGATGCCTGAGCTCGTTTCCCCTGAGTGTTTCCCTAATGTCTCTGTGCCAGGGAATGCTAGGGGGGTTTTGCAGGAAATCCCAGTGACTGAGGCTGCATCCTCACGATCACGGAAGGTATTTCTCGGACTTCCCCGAACAGGGAACACCTGTGACTGAAGAGAGCTGCGTGGAGTTGTCTCTCGAGCTCCCCCACGCACTGACAATGGTTCCGGAATCCTGAGCGTGGGGACGTTCCACCAACGGTCGGCAGCGCGTGGGTTCTAACGGGATGCCTGAGCTCGCCTCCCCTGAGTGTTTCCCTAATGTCTCTGTGCCAGGGAATGCTAGGGGGGTTTGCAGGAAATCCCAGTGACAGAGGCTGCCTCCCCAAGGTCAGGGAAAGTATTTCTCGGACTTACCCGAACAAGGAACACCTGTGACTGAAGTGAGCTGCGTGGAGTTGTCTCTCGATCTCCCCCACGCACTGACAATGTTTCCGGAATCCTGAGCGTGGGGAGGTTCCACCAACGGTCGGCAGCGCGTGGGTTCTAACGGGATGCCTGAGCTCGTCTTCCCTGAGGGTTTTCCTAATGTCTCTGTGCCAGGGAATGCTAGGGGGGGTTTGCAGGAAATCCCAGTGACAGAGGCTCCCTCCCCAAGGTCAGGGAAGGTATTTCCCGGACTTCCCCAAACAGGGAACACCTGTGAATGAAGAGAGCTGCGTGGAGTTGTCTCTCGAGCTCCCCCACGCACTGACAATGGTTCTGGAATCCTGAGCGTGGGGAGGTTCCACCAACGGTCGGCAGCGCGTGGGTTCTATCGGGATGCCTGAGCTCGTCTGCCCTGAGGGTTTCCCTAATGTCTCTGTGCCAGGGAATGCTAGGGGGGGTTTGCAGGAAATCCCAGTGACAGAGGCTGCCTCCCCAAGGTCAGGGAAGGTATTTCTCGGACTTCCCCGAACAGGGAACACCTGTGACTGAAGAGAGCTGCGTGGAGTTGTCTCTCGAGCTCCCCCACGCACTGACAATGTTTCCGGAATCCTGAGCGTGGGGAGGTTCCACCAACGGTCGGCAGCGCGTGGGTTCTAACGGGATGCCTGAGCTCGTCTCTCCTGAGGGTTTCCCTAATGTCTCTGTGCCAGGGAGTGCTAGGGGGGGTTTGCAGTAAATCCCAGTGACACAGGCTGCCTCCCCAAGGTCAGGGAAGGTATTTCTCGTACTTCCCCGAACAGGGAACACCTGTGACTGAAGAGAGCTGCGTGGAGTTGTCTCTCGAGCTCCCCCACGCACTGACAATGGTTCCGGAATCCTGAGCGTGGGGAGGTTCCAACAACGGTCGGCAGCGCGTGGGTTCTAACGGGATGCCTGAACTTGTCTCCCCTGAGGTTTTTCCTAATGTCTCTCTGCAAGGGATTGCTAGGGGGGGTTTGCAGGAAATCCCAGGGACAGAGGCTGCCTCCCCAAGGTCAAGGAAGGTATTTCTCGGACTTCCCCAAACAGGGAACACCTGTGACTGAAGAGAGCTGCGTGGAGTTGTCTCTCGAGCTCCCCCACGGACTGACAATGGTTCCGGAATCCTGAGCGTGGGGAGGTTCCACCAACGGTCGGCAGAGCGTGGGTTCTAACGGGATGCCTGAGCTCGTCTCCCCTGAGTGTTTCCCTAATGTCTCTGTGCCAGGGAATGCTACGGGGGGTTTGCAGGAAATCCCAGTGACAGTGGCTGCCTCCCCAAGGTCAAGGAAGGTATTTCTCGGACTTCCCCGAACAGGGAACACCTGTGACTGAAGAGAGCTGCGTGGAGTTGTCTCTCGGGATCCCCCACGCACTGACAATGGTTCCGGAATCCTGAGCGAGGGGAGGTTCCACCAAAGGTCGGCAGCGCGTGGGTTCTAACGGGATGCCTGAGCTCGTCTCCCCTGAGTGTTTCCCTAATGTCTCTGTGTCAGGGAATGCTAGGGGGGGTTCGCAGGAAATCCCAGTGACAGTGGCTGCCTCCCCAAGGTCAGGGAAGGTATTTCTTGGACTTCCCCGAACAGGGAACACCTGTGACTGAAGAGAGCAGCGTGGAGTTGTCTCTCGAGCTCCCCCACGCACTGACAATGGTTCCGGAATCCTGAGCGTGGGGAGGTTCCACCAACGGTCGGCAGCGCGTGGGTTCTAACGGGATGCCTGAGCTCGTCTCCCCTGAGTGTTTCAATAATGTCTCTGTGCCAGGGAATGCTAGGGGGGGTTTGCAGGAAATCCCAGTGACAGTGGCTGCCTACCCAAGGTCAGGGAAGGTATTTCTCGGACTTCCCCGAACAGGGAACACTTGTGACTGAAGCGAGCTCCGTGGAGTTCTCTCTCGAGCTCCCCCACGCACTGACAATGGTTCTGGAATCCTGAGCGTGGGGAGGTTCCACCAACGGTCGGCAGCGCGTGGGTTCTAACCGGATGCCTGAGCTCGTCTCCCCTGAGTGTTTCCCTAATGTCTCTGTGCCAGGGAATGCTAGGGGGGGTTTGCAGGAAATCCCAGTGACTGAGGCTGCATCCCCACGATCAGGGAAGGTATTTCTCGGACTTCCCCGAACAGGGAACACCTGTGACTGAAGAGAGCTGCTTGGAGTTGTCTCTCGAGCTCCCCCACGCACTGACAATGGTTCCGGAATCCTGAGCGTGGGGAGGTTCCACCAACGGTCGGCAGCGTGTGGGTTCTAACGGGATGCCTGAGCTCGTCTCCCCTGAGTGTTTCCCTAATGTCTCTGTGCCAGGGATTTCAAGGGGGGGTTTTCAGGAAATCCCAGTGACAGAGGCTGCCTCCCCAAGGTCAGGGAAAGTATTTCCCGGACTTCCCCGAACAGGGAACACCTGTGACTGAAGAGAGCTGAGTGGAATTTCTCTCGAGCTCCCCCACGCACTGACAATGGTTCCGGAATCCTGAGCGTGGGGAGGAACCACCAACGGTCGGCAGCGCGTGGGTTCTAACGGGATGCCTGAGCTCGTCTCCCCTGAGGGTTTCCCTAATGTCTCTGTGCCAGGGAATGCTAGGGGTGGTTTGCAGGAAATCCCAGTGACAGAGGGTGCCTCCCCAAGGTCAGGGAAGGTATTTCTCGGACTTCCCCGAACAGGGAACACCTGTGACTGAAGAGAGTTTCGTGGAGTTGTCTCTCGAGCTCCCCCACGCACTGACAATGTTTCCGGAATTCTGAGCGTGGGGAGGTTCCACCAACGGTCGGCAGCGCGTGGGTTCTAACGGGATGCCTGAGCTCGTCTCCCCTGAGTGTTTTCCTAATATCTCTGTGCCAGGGAATGCTAGGGGGGGTTTGCAGGAAATCCCAGTGACAGAGGCTGCCTCCCCAAGGTCAAGGAAAGTGTTTCTCGGACTTCCCCGTACAGGGAACTTCTGTGACTTAAGAGAGCTTCGTGGAGTTGTCTCTCGAGCTCCCCCACGCTCTGACAATGGTTCCGGAATCCTGAGCGTGGGGAGGTTCCACCAACGGTCGGCAGCGCGTGGGTTCTAACGGGATGCCTGAGCTCGTCTCCCCTGAGTGTTTTCCTAATATCTCTGTGCCAGGGAATGCTAGGGGGGGTGTGTAGGAAATCCCAGTTACAGAGGCTGCCTCCCCAAGGTCAGGGAAGGTATTTCTCGGACTTCCCCGAACAGGGAACACCTGTGACTGAAGAGAGCTGCGTGGAGTTGTCTCTCGAGCTCCCCCACGCACTGACAATGGTTCCGGAATCCTGAGCGTGGGGAGGTTCCTCCAACGGTCGGCAGCGCGTGGGTTCTAACGGGATGCCTGAGCTCGTCTCCCCTGAGAGTTTTCCTAATGTCTCTGTGCCAGGGAATGCTAGGGGGGGTTTGCAGGAAATCCCAGTGACAGAGGCTGCCTCCCCAAAGTCAGGGAAAGTATTTCTCGGACTTTTCCGAACACGGAACACCTGTGATTGAAGAGAGCTGTGTGGAGTTGTCTCTCGAGCTCCCCCACGCACTGACAATGTTTCCGGAATCCTGAGCGTGGGGAGGTTCCACCAACGGTCGGCAGCGCGTGGGTTCTAACGGGATGCCTGAGCTCGTCTCCCCTGAGGGGTTCCCTAATGTCTCTGTGCCAGGGAATGCTAGGGGCGGTTTGCAGGAAATCCCAGTGACAGAGGCTGCCTCCCCAAGGTCAGGGAAGGTATTTCTCGGACTTCCCCGAACAGGGAACACCTGTGAATGAAGAGAGCTGCGTGGAGTTGTCTCTCGAGCTCCCCCACGCACTGACAATGGTTCCGGAATCCTGAGCGTGGGGAGGTTCCACCAACGGTCGGCAGCGCGTGGGTTCTAACGGGATGCCTGAGCTCGTCTCCCCTGAGGGTTTTCCTAATGCCTCTGTGCCAGGGAATGCTAGGGGGGGTTTGCAGGAAATCCCAGTGACAGAGGCTGCCTCGCCAAGGTCAGGGAAGTATTTCTCGGACTTCCCCGAACAGGGAACACCTGTGACTGTGGAGAGCTGCGTGGAGTGGTCTTTCGAGCTCCCCCACGCACTGACAATGTTTCCGGAATCCTGAGCGTGGGGAGGTTCCAACAACGGTCGGCAGCGCGTGGGTTCTAACGGGATGCCTGAGCTCGTCTCCCCTGAGGGTTTCCCTAATGTCTCTGTGCCAGGGAATGCTAGGGGGTTTTGCAGGAAATCCCAGTGACAGAGGCTGCCTCCCCAAGGTCAGGGAAGGTATTTCTCGGACTTCCCCGAACAGGGAACACCTGTGACTGAAGAGAGCTGCGTGGAGTTGTCTCTCGAGCTCCCCCACGCACTGACAATGGTTCCGGAATCCTGAGCGAGGGGAGGTTCCACCAACGGTCGGCAGCGCGTGGGTTCTAACATGATGCCTGAGCTCGTCTCCCCTGAGGGTTTCCCTAATATCTCTGTGCCAGGGAATGCTAGGGGGGGTTTGCAGGAAATCCCAGTGATAGGGGCTGCATCCCCAAGGTCAGGGAAGGTATTTCTCGGACTTCCCCGAACAGGGAACACCTGTTAATGAAGAGAGCTGCGTGGACTTGTCTCTCGAACTTCCCCAAGCACTGACAATGGTTCCCGAATTCTGAGCGTGGGGAGGTTCCACCAACGGTCGGCAGCACGTGGGTTCTAACGGGATGACTGAGCTCGTCTCCCCTGAGTGTTTTCCTAATATCTCTGTGCCAGGGAAATCTAGGGGGGGCTTGCAAGAAATCCCAGTGACATAGGCTGCCTCCCCAAGGTCAGGGAATGTATTTCTCGGACTTCCCCGATCAGGGACACCTGTGACTGAAGAGAGCTTCGTGGAGTTGTCTCTCGAGCTCCCCCACGCACTGACAATGGTTCCGGAATCCTGAGCGTGTGGAGGTTCCACCAACGGTCGGCAGCGCGTGTGTTATAACGGGATGCCTGAGCTCGTCTCCCCTGAGGGTTTCCCTAAAGTCTCTGTGCCAGGGAATGCTAGGGGGGGTTTGCAGGAAATCCCAGTGACAGAGGCTGCCTCCCCAAGGTCAGGGAAGGTATTTCTCGGACTTCCCCGAACAGGGAACACCTGTGACTGAAGAGAGCTGCGTGGAATTTTCTCTCGAACTCCCCCACGCACTGTCAATGTTTCCGGAATCCTGAGCGTGGGGAGGTTCCACCAACGGTCGGCAGCGCGTGGGTTCTAACGGAATGACTGAGCTCGTCTCCCCTGAGGGTTTTCCTAATGTCTCTGTGCCAGGGAATGCTAGGAGGGGTTTGCAGGAAATCCCAGTGACAGAGGCTGCCTCCACAAAGTCAGGGAAGGTATTTCTCGGACTTCCCCGAACAGGGAACACTTGTGACTGAAGCGAGCTCCGTGGAGTTCTCTCTCGAGCTCCCCCACGCACTGACAATGGTTCTGGAATCCTGAGCGTGGGGAGGTTCCACCAACGGTCGGCAGCGCGTGGGTTCTAACGGGATGCCTGAGCTCGTCTCCCCTGAGTGTTTCCCTAATGTCTCTGTGCCAGGGAATGCTAGGGGGGGTTTGCAGGAAATCCCAGTGACTGAGGCTGCATCCCCACGATCAGGGAAGGTATTTCTCGGACTTCCCCGAACAGGGAACACCTGTGACTGAAGAGAGCTGCTTGGAGTTGTCTCTCGAGCTCCCCCACGCACTGACAATGGTTCCGGAATCCTGAGCGTGGGGAGGTTCCACCAACGGTCGGCAGCGTGTGGGTTCTAACGGGATGCCTGAGCTCGTCTCCCCTGAGTGTTTCCCTAATGTCTCTGTGCCAGGGATTTCAAGGGGGGGTTTTCAGGAAATCCCAGTGACAGAGGCTGCCTCCCCAAGGTCAGGGAAAGTATTTCTCGGACTTCCCCGAACAGGGAACACCTGTGACTGAAGAGAGCTGAGTGGAATTGTCTCTCGAGCTCCCCCACGCACTGACAATGGTTCCGGAATCCTGAGCGTGGGGAGGAACCACCAACGGTCGGCAGCGCGTGGGTTCTAACGGGATGCCTGAGCTCGTCTCCCCTGAGGGTTTCCCTAATGTCTCTGTGCCAGGGAATGCTAGGGGTGGTTTGCAGGAAATCCCAGTGACAGAGGGTGCCTCCCCAAGGTCAGGGAAGGTATTTCTCGGACTTCCCCGAACAGGGAACACCTGTGACTGAAGAGAGTTTCGTGGAGTTGTCTCTCGAGCTCCCCCACGCACTGACAATGTTTCCGGAATTCTGAGCGTGGGGAGGTTCCACCAACGGTCGGCAGCGCGTGGGTTCTAACGGGATGCCTGAGCTCGTCTCCCCTGAGTGTTTTCCTAATATCTCTGTGCCAGGGAATGCTAGGGGGGGTTTGCAGGAAATCCCAGTGACAGAGGCTGCCTCCCCAAGGTCAAGGAAAGTGTTTCTCGGACTTCCCCGTACAGGGAACTTCTGTGACTTAAGAGAGCTTCGTGGAGTTGTCTCTCGAGCTCCCCCACGCTCTGACAATGGTTCCGGAATCCTGAGCGTGGGGAGGTTCCACCAACGGTCGGCAGCGCGTGGGTTCTAACGGGATGCCTGAGCTCGTCTCCCCTGAGTGTTTTCCTAATATCTCTGTGCCAGGGAATGCTAGGGGGGGTTTGTAGGAAATCCCAGTTACAGAGGCTGCCTCCCCAAGGTCAGGGAAGGTATTTCTCGGACTTCCCCGAACAGGGAACACCTGTGACTGAAGAGAGCTGCGTGGAGTTGTCTCTCGAGCTCCCCCACGCACTGACAATGGTTCCGGAATCCTGAGCGTGGGGAGGTTCCTCCAACGGTCGGCAGCGCGTGGGTTCTAACGGGATGCCTGAGCTCGTCTCCCCTGAGAGTTTTCCTAATGTCTCTGTGCCAGGGAATGCTAGGGGGGGTTTGCAGGAAATCCCAGTGACAGAGGCTGCCTCCCCAAAGTCAGGGAAAGTATTTCTCGGACTTTTCCGAACACGGAACACCTGTGATTGAAGAGAGCTGTGTGGAGTTGTCTCTCGAGCTCCCCCACGCACTGACAATGTTTCCGGAATCCTGAGCGTGGGGAGGTTCCACCAACGGTCGGCAGCGCGTGGGTTCTAACGGGATGCCTGAGCTCGTCTCCCCTGAGGGGTTCCCTAATGTCTCTGTGCCAGGGAATGCTAGGGGCGGTTTGCAGGAAATCCCAGTGACAGAGGCTGCCTCCCCAAGGTCAGGGAAGGTATTTCTCGGACTTCCCCGAACAGGGAACACCTGTGAATGAAGAGAGCTGCGTGGAGTTGTCTCTCGAGCTCCCCCACGCACTGACAATGGTTCCGGAATCCTGAGCGTGGGGAGGTTCCACCAACGGTCGGCAGCGCGTGGGTTCTAACGGGATGCCTGAGCTCGTCTCCCCTGAGGGTTTTCCTAATGCCTCTGTGCCAGGGAATGCTAGGGGGGGTTTGCAGGAAATCCCAGTGACAGAGGCTGCCTCGCCAAGGTCAGGGAAGTATTTCTCGGACTTCCCCGAACAGGGAACACCTGTGACTGTGGAGAGCTGCGTGGAGTGGTCTTTCGAGCTCCCCCACGCACTGACAATGTTTCCGGAATCCTGAGCGTGGGGAGGTTCCAACAACGGTCGGCAGCGCGTGGGTTCTAACGGGATGCCTGAGCTCGTCTCCCCTGAGGGTTTCCCTAATGTCTCTGTGCCAGGGAATGCTAGGGGGTTTTGCAGGAAATCCCAGTGACAGAGGCTGCCTCCCCAAGGTCAGGGAAGGTATTTCTCGGACTTCCCCGAACAGGGAACACCTGTTAATGAAGAGAGCTGCGTGGACTTGTCTCTCGAACTTCCCCAAGCACTGACAATGGTTCCCGAATTCTGAGCGTGGGGAGGTTCCACCAACGGTCGGCAGCGCGTGGGTTCTAACGGGATGACTGAGCTCGTCTCCCCTGAGTGTTTTCCTAATATCTCTGTGCCAGGGAAAACTAGGGGGGGCTTGCAAGAAATCCCAGTGACATAGGCTGCCTCCCCAAGGTCAGGGAATGTATTTCTCGGACTTCCCCGATCAGGGACACCTGTGACTGAAGAGAGCTTCGTGGAGTTGTCTCTCGAGCTCCCCCACGCACTGACAATGGTTCCGGAATCCTGAGCGTGTGGAGGTTCCACCAACGGTCGGCAGCGCGTGGGTTATAACGGGATGCCTGAGCTCGTCTCCCCTGAGGGTTTCCCTAAAGTCTCTGTGCCAGGGAATGCTAGGGGGGGTTTGCAGGAAATCCCAGTGACAGAGGCTGCCTCCCCAAGGTCAGGGAAGGTATTTCTCGGACTTCCCCGAACAGGGAACACCTGTGACTGAAGAGAGCTGCGTGGAATTTTCTCTCGAACTCCCCCACGCACTGTCAATGTTTCCGGAATCCTGAGCGTGGGGAGGTTCCACCAACGGTCGGCAGCGCGTGGGTTCTAACGGAATGACTGAGCTCGTCTCCCCTGAGGGTTTTCCTAATGTCTCTGTGCCAGGGAATGCTAGGAGGGGTTTGCAGGAAATCCCAGTGACAGAGGCTGCCTCCACAAAGTCAGGGAAGGTATTTCTCGGACTTCCCCGAACAGGGAACACCTGTGACTGAAGAGAGCTGCGTGGAGTTGTCTCTCGAGCTCCCCCACGCACTGACAATGGTTCCGGAATCCTGAGCGTGGGGAGGTTCCACAAACGGTCGGCAGCGCGTGGGTTCTAACGGGATGCCTGAGCTCGTCTCTCCTGAGGGTTTCCCTAATGTCTCTGTGCCAGGGAATGCTAGGGGGGGTTTGCAGGAAATCCCAGTGACAGAGGCTGCCTCCCCAAGGTCAGGGAAGGTATTTCTCGGACTTCCCCGTACAGGGAACACCTGTGACTGAAGAGAGCTGCGTGGAGTTGCCTCTCGAGCTCCCCAACGCACTGACAATGGTTCCGGAACCCTGAGCTTGGGGAGGTTCCACCAACGGTCGGCAGCGCGTGGGTTCTAACGGGATGCCTGAGCTCGTCTCCCCTGAGGGTTTCCCGAATATCTCTGTGCCAGGGAATGCTAGGGGGGGTTTGCAGGAAATCCCAGTGACAGAGTCTGCCTCCCCAAGGTCAGGGAAGGTATTTCCAGGACTTCCCCGAACAGGGAACACCTGTGACTGAAGAGAGCTGCGTGGAGTTGTCTCTCGAGCTCCCCCACGCACTGACAATGGTTCCGGAATCCTGAGCGTGGGGAGGCTCCACCAACGGTCGGCAGCGTGTGGGTTCTAACGGGATGCATGAGCTCGTCTCCCCTGAGGGTTTCCCTAATGTCTCTGGGCCAGGGAATGCTAGGGGGGGTTTGCAGGAAATCCCAGTGACAGAGGCTGCCTCCCCAAGGTCAGGGAAGGTATTTCTCGGACTTACCCGAACAGGGAACACCTGTGAATGAAGAGAGCTGCGTGGAGTTGTCTCTCGAGCTCCCCCACGCACTGACAATGGTTCCGGAATCCTGAGCGTGGGGAGGTTCCACCAACGGTCGGCAGCGCGTGGGTTCTAACGGGATGCCTGAGCTCGTCTCCCCTGAGTGTTTCCCTAATGTCCCTGTGCCAGGGAATGCTAGGGGGGGTTTGCAGGAATTCCCAGTGATAGAGGCTGCCTCCCCAAGGTCAGGGAAGTTATTTCTCGGACTTCCCCGAACAGGGAACAACTGTGAGTGAAGAGAGCTGCGTGGAGTTGTCTCTCGAGCTCCCCCACGCACTGACAATGTTTCCGGAATCCTGAGCGTGGGGAGGTTCCACCAACGGTCGGCAGCTCGTGGGTTCTAACGGGATGCCTGAGCTCGTCTCCCCTGAGTGTTTTCCTAATGTCTCTGTGCCAGGGAATGCTAGGGGGGGTTTGCAGGAAATCCCAGTGACAGAGGCTGCCTCCCCCAGGTCACGGAAGGTATTTCTCGGACTTCCCCGAACAGGGAACACCTGTGACTGAAGAGAGCTGCGTGGAGTTGTCTCTCGAGCTCCCCCACGCACTGACAATGGTTCCGGAATCCTGAGCGTGGGGAGGTTCCACCAACGGTCGGCAGCGCGTGGGTTCTAACGGGATGCCTGAGCTCGTCTCCCCTGAGGGTTTTCCTAATGTCTCTGTGCCAGGGAATGCAAGGGGGGGTTTGCAGGAAATCCCAGTGACAGAGGCTGCCTCCCCAAGGTCAGGGAATGTATTTCCCGGACTTCCCCGAACAGGGAACACCTGTGACTGAAGAGAGCTGCGTGGAGTTGTCTCTCGAGCTCCCCCACGCACTGACAATGGTTCCGGAATCCTGAGCGTGGGGAGGTTCCACCAACGGTTGGCAGCGCCTGGGTTCTAACGGGATGCATGAGCTCGTCTCCCCTGAGGGTTTCCCTAATGTCTCTGTTCCAGGGAATGCTAGGGGGGGTTTGCAGGAAATCCCAGTGACAGAGGCTGCCTCCCCAAGGTCAGGGAAATTATTTCTCGGTCTTCCCCGAACAGGGAACACCTGTGACTGAAGAGAGCTGCGTGGAGTTGTCTCTCGAGTTCTCCCACGCACTGACAATGGTTCCGGAATCCTGAGCGTGGGGACGTTTCACCATCGGTCGGCAGCGCGTGGGTTCTAACGAGATGCCTGAGCTCGTCTCCCCTGAGGGTTTCCCTAAAGTCTCGGTGCCAGGAAATGCTAGGGGGGGTTTGCAGGAAATCCCAGTGACAGAGGCTGCCTCCCCAATGTCAGGGAAGGTATTTCTCGGACTTCCCCGAACAGGGAACTCCTGTGACTGAAGAGAGCTGCGTGGAGTTGTCTCTCGAGCTCCCCCACGCAGTGACAATGGTTCCGGAATCCTGAGCGTGGGTAGGTTCCACCAAAGGTCGGCAGCGCGTGGGTTCTAACGGGATGCCTGAGCTCGTCTCCCCTGAGTGTTTCCCTAATGTCCCTGTGCCAGGGAATGTTAGGGGGGGTTTGCAGGAAATCCCAGTGACAGAGGCTGCCTCCTCAAAGTCAGGGAAGGTATTTCTCGGACTTCCCAGAACAGGGAACACCTGTGACTGAAGAGAGCTGCGTGGAGTTGTCTCTCGAGCTCCCCCACGCACTGACAATGGTTCCGGAATCCTGAGCGTGGGGAGGTTCCACCAAAGATCGGCAACGCGTGGGTTCTAACGGGATGCCTGAGCTCGTCTCCCCTGAGGGTTTCCCTAATGTCTCTGTGCCAGGGAATGCTAGGGGGGGTTTGCAGGAAATCCCAGTGACAGAGGCTGCCTCCCCAAGGTCAGGGAAGGTATTTCTCGGACTTCCCCGAACAGGGAACACCTGTGACTGAAGAGAGCTGCGTGGAGTTGTCTCTCGAGCTCCCCCACGCACTGACATTGGTTCCGTAATCCTGAGCGTGGGGAGGTTCCACCAACGGTCGGCAGCGCGTGGGTTCTAACGGGATGCCTGAGCTCGTCTCCCCTGAGGGTTTTCCTAATATCTCTGTGCCAGGGAATGCTAGGGGGGGTTTGCAGGAAATCCCAGTGACAGAGGCTGCCTCCCCAAGTCAGGGAAGGTATTTCTCGGACTTCCCCGACCAGGGAACACTTGTGACTGAAGAGAAATGCGTGGAGTTGTCTCTCTTGATCCCCCACGCACTGACAATGGTTCCGGAATCCTAAGCGTGGGGAGGTTCCACCAACGGTCGGCAGCGCGTGGGTTCTAACGGGATGCCTGAGCTCGTCTCCCCTGAGGGTTTCCCTAATGTCTCTGTGCCAGGGAATGCTAGGGGGGTTTTGCAGGATATCCCAGTGACAGAGGCTGCCTCCCCAAGGTCAGGGAAGGTATTTCTCGGACTTCCCCGAACAGGGAACACCTGTAACTGAAGTGAGATGCGTGGAGTTGTCTCTCGAGCTCCCCCACGCACTGACAATATTTCCGGAATACTGAGCGTGGGGAGGTTCCACCAACTGTCGTCAGCCTAGGGTTCTAACGGGATGCCTGAGCTCGTCTCCCCTGAGGGTTTCCCTAATGTCTCTGTGCCAGGGAATGCTATTGGGGGTTTGCAGGAAATCCCAGTGACAGAGGCTGCCTCCCCAAGGTCAGGGAAGGTATTTCCCGGACTTCCCCGAACAGGGAACACCTGTGACTGTAGAGAGCTGCGTGGAGTTGTCTCTCGAGCTCCCCCACGCACTGACAATGGTTCCGGAATCCTGAGCGTGGGGAGGTTCCACCAACGGTCGGCAGCGCGTGGGTCCTAACGGGATGCCTGAGCTCGTCTCCCCTGAGGGTTTCCCTAATTTCTCTGTGCCAGGGAATGCTAGGGGGGGTTTGCAGGAAATCCCAGTGACAGAGGCTGCCTCCCCAAGGTCAGGGAAGGTATTTCTCGGACTTCCCCGAACAGGGAACACCTGTGACTGAAGAGAGCTGCGTGGAGTTGTCTCTCGAGCTCCCCCACGCACTGACAATGGTTCCGGAAACCTGAGCGTGGGGAGGTTCCACCAACGGTCGGCAGCGCGTGGGTTCTAACGGGATGCCTGAGCTCGTCTCCCCTGAGGGTTTCCCTAATGTCTCTGTGCCAGGGAATGCTAGGGGGGGTTTGCAGGAAATCCCAGTGACAGAGGCTGCCACCCCAAGGTCAGGGAAGGTATTTCTCGGACTTCCCCGAACAGGGAACACCTGTGACTGAAGAGAGCTGCGTGGAGTTGTCTCTCGAGCTCCCCCACGCACTGACAATGGTTCCGGAATCCTGAGCGTGGGGAGGTTCCACCAACGGTCGGCAGCGCGTGGGTTCTAACTGGATGCCTGAGCTCGTCTCCCCTGAGGGTTTTCCTAATGTCTCTGTGCCAGGGAATGCTAGCGCGGGTTTGCAGGAAATCCCAGTGAAAGAAGCTGCCTCCCAAAGGTCAGGGAAGCTATTTCCCGGACTTCCCCGAACAGGGAACACCGGTGACTGAAGAGAGCTGCGTTGAGTTGTCTCTCGAGCTCCCCCACGCACTGACAATGGTTCCGGAATCCTGAGCGTGGGGAGGTTCCACCAACGGTCGGCAGCGCGTGGGTTCTAACGGGATGCCTGAGCTCGTCTCCCCTGAGTGTTTCCCTAATGTCTCTGTGCCAGGGAATGCTGGGGGGGGTTTGTAGGAAATCCCATTGACAGAGGCTGCTTCCCCAAGGTCAGGGAAGGTATTTCTCGGACTTCCCCGAACAGGGAACACCTGTGACTGAAGAGAGCTGCGTGGAGTTGTCTCTCGTGCTCCCCCACGCACTGACAATGTTTCCGGAATCCTGAGCGTGGGGAGGTTCCACCAACTGTCGTCAGCCTAGGGTTCTTACGGAATGCCTTAGCTCGTGTCCCCTGAGGGTTTCCCTAATGTCTCTCTGCCAGGGAATGCTAGGGGGGGTTTGCAGGAAATCCCAGTGACAGAGGTTGCCTCCCCAATGTCAGGGAAGGTATTTCTCGGACTTCCCCGAACAGGGAACACCTGTGACAGAAGAGAGCTGCTTGGAGTTGTCTCTCGAGCTCCCCCACGCACTGACAATGGTTCCGGAATCCTGAGCGTGGGGAGGTTCCACCAACGGTCGGCAGCGCCTGGGTTCTAACGGGATGCATGAGCTCGTCTCCCCTGAGTGTTTCCCTAATGTCTTTGGGACAGGGAATGCTAGGGGGGGTTTGCAAGAAATCCCAGTGACAGAGGCTGCCTCCCCAAGGTCAGTGAAGGTATTTCTCGGACTTCCCCGAACAGGGAACACCTGTTACTGAAGAGAGCTGCGTGGAGTTTTCTCTCGAGTTCTCCCACGTACTGACAATGGTTCCGGAATCCTGAGCGTGGGGACGTTCCACCATCGGTCGGCAGCGCGTGGGTTCTAACGAGATGCCTGAGCTCGTCTCCCCTGAGGGTTTCCCTAATGTCTCTGTGCCAGGGAATGCTAGGGGGGGTTTGCAGGCTATCCCAGTCACAGAGGCTGCCTCCCCAAAGTCAGGGAAGGTATTTCTCGGACTTCCCCGAACAGGGAACACCTGTGACTGAAGAGAGCTGCGTGGAGTTGTCTCTCCAGCTCCCCCACGCACTGACAATGGTTCCGGAATCCTGAGCGTGGGGAGGTTCCACCAACGGTCGGCAGCGCGTGGTTTCTAACGGGATGCCTGATCTCGTCTCCCCTGAGGGTTTTCCAATGTCTCTGAGCCAGGGAATGCTAGGGGGTGCTTGCAGGAAATCCCAGTGACAGAGGCTGCCTCGCCAAGGTCAGGGAAGGTATTTCTCGGAGTTCCCCGAACAGGGAACACCTGTGACTGAAGAGAGCTGCGTGGAGTTGTCTCTCGAGTTCCCCATGCACTGCCAATTTTTCCGGAATCCTGAGCGAGGGGAGGTTCCACCAACGTTCGGCAGCGCGTGGGTTCTAACGGGATGCCTGAGCTCGTCTCCCCTGAGGGTTTTCCTAATGTCTCTGGGCCAGGGAATGCTAGGGGGGGTTTGCAGGAAATCCCAGTGACAGAGGCTGCCTCCCCAAGGTCAGGGAAGGTATTTCTCGGACTTCCCCGAACAGGGAAGACGTGTGACTGAAGTGTGCTACGTGCAGTTGTCTCTCGAGCTCCCCCACGCACTGACAATGGTTCCGGAATCCTGAGCGTGGGGAGGTTCCACCAACGGTCGGCAGCGCGTGGGTTCTAACGTGATGCCTGAGTTCGTCTCCCCTGAGGGTTTTCCTAATGTCTCTGTGCCAGGGAATGCTAGGGGTGGTTTGCAGGAAATCCCAGTGACAGAGGCTGCCTCCCCAAAGTCATGGAAGGTAATTCTCGGACTTCCCCGAACAGGGAACACCTGTGACTGAAGAGAGCTGCGTGGAGTTGTCTCTCCAGCTCCCTCACGCACTGACAATGGTTCCGGAATACTGAGCGTGGGGAGGTTCCACCAACGGTCGGCAGTGCGTGGTTTCAAACGGGATGCCTGATCTCGTCTCCCCTGAGGGTTTTCCAATGTCTCTGTGCCAGGGAATGTTAAGGGGGTTTGCAGGAAATCCCAGTGACAGAGGCTGAATCCCCAAATTCAGGGAATTTATTTCTCGGAATTCCCGAAACGGGGAACACCATTGAATGAAGAGAGCTGCGTGGAGTTGTCTCTCGAGCTCCCCCACTCACTGACAATGGTTCCGGAATCCTGAGCGAGGGGAGGTTCCACCTACGGTCGGCAGCGCGTGGGTTCTAATGGGATGCCTGAGCTCGTTTCCCCTGAGGGTTTTCCTAATGTCTCTGTGCCAGGGAATGCTAGGGGGGGTTTGCAGGAAATCCCAGTGACAGAGGCTGCCTCCCCAAGTTCAGGGAAGTTATTTCTTGGACTTCCCCGAACAGGGAACACCTGTGACTGAAGAGAGCTGCGTGGAGTTGTCTCTCGAGCTCCCCCACGCACTGACAATGGTTCCGGAATCCTGAGTGTGGGGAGGTTCCACCAACGGTCGGCAGCGCGTGGGTTCTAACGGGATGCCTGAGCTCGTCTCCCCTGAGGGTTTTCCTAATGTCTCTGTGCCAGGGAATGCTAGGGGGTGTTTGCAGGAAATCCGAGTGACAGGGGCTGCCTCCCCAAGGTCAGGGAAGGTATTTTTCGGACTTCCCCGAACAGGGAACACCTGTGACTGAAGAGAGCTGCGTGGAGTTGTCTCTCGAGCTCCCCCACGCACTGACAATGGTTCCGGAATCCTGAGCGTGGGGAGGTTCCACCAACGGTCGGCAGCGCGTGGGTTCTAACGGGATGCCTGAGCTCGTCTCCCCTTAGAGTTTTCCTAATGTCTCTGGGCCAGGGAATGCTAGGGGTGGTTTGCAGGAAATCCCAGTGACAGAGGCTGCCTCCCCAAGGTCAGGGAATGTATTTCTCGGACTTCCCCGAACAGGGAACACGTGTGACTGAAGAGTGCTACGTGCAGTTCTCTCTCGATCTTCCCCACGCACTGACAATGTTTCCGGAATCCTGAGCGTGGGGAGGTTCCACCAACGGTCGGCAGCGCGTGGGGTCTAACGGGATGCCTGAGCTCGTCTCCCCTGAAGGTTTCCCTAATGTCTCTGTGCCAGGGAATGCTTGGGGTTGCTTGCAGTAAATCCCAGTGACAGAGGCTGACTCCCCAAGGTCAGGGAAGGTATTTCTCGGACTTCCCCCAACAGGGAACACCTGTGACTGAAGAGAGCTGCGTGGAGTTTTCTCTCGAGTTCCCCCACGCACTGACAATGTTTCCGGAATCCTGAGCGTGGGGAGGTTCCACCAACGGTCGGCAGCGCGTGGGTTCTAACGGGATGCCTGAGCTCGTCTCCCCTGAGGGTTTCCCTAATGTCTCTGTGCCAGGGAATGCTAGGGGGGGTTTGCAGGAAATCCCAGTGACAGAGGCTGCCTCCCCAAGGTCAGGGAATGTATTTCCCGGACTTCCCCGAACAGGGAACACCTGTGACTGAAGAGAGCTGCGTGGAGTTGTCTCTCGAGCTCCCCCACGCACTGACAATGGTTCCGGAATACTGAGCGTGGGGAGGTTCCACCAACGGTCGGCAGCGCCTGGGTTCTAACGGGATGCATGAGCTCGTCTCCCCTGAGGGTTTCCCTAATGTCTTTGGGCCAGGGAATGCTAAGGGGGGTTTGCAAGAAATCCCAGTGACAGAGGCTGCCTCCCCAAGGTCAGGGAAAGTATTTCTCGGACTTCCCCGAACAGGGAACACCTGTGACTGAAGAGAGCTGCGTGGAGTTGTCTCTCGAGTTCTCCCACGTACTGACAATGGTTCCGGAATCCTGAGCGTGGGGACGTTCCATCATCGGTCGGCAGCGCGTGGGTTCTAACGAGATGCCTGAGCTCGGCTCCCCTGAGGGTTTCCCTAAAGTCTCTGTGCCAGGGAATGCTAGGGGGGGTTTGCAGTCTATCCCAGTCACAGAGGCTGCCACCCCAAGGTCAGGGAAGGTATTTCTCGGACTTCCCCGAACAGGGAACACCTGTGACTGAAGAGAGCTGCGTGGAGTTGTCTCTCGAGCTCCCCCACGCACTGACATTGGTTCCGGAATCCTGAGCGTGGGGAGGTTCCACCAACGGTCGGCAGCGCGTGGGTTCGAACGGGATGCCTGAGCTCGTTTCCCCTGAGGGTTTTCCTAATGTCTCTGTGCCAGGGAATGCTAGGGGTGGTTTGCAGGAAATCCCAGTGACAGAGGCTGCCTCCCCAAGGTCAGGGAAGGTTTTTCTCGGACTTCCCCCAAAAGGGAACACCTGTGACTGAAGAGAGCTACGTGGCGTTGTCTCTCGAGCTCCCCCACGCACTGACAATGGTTCCGGAATCCTGAGCCTGGGGAGGTTCCACCAACGGTCGGCAGAGCGTGGGTTCTAACGGGATGCCTGAGCTCGTCTCCCCTGAGGGTTTTCCTAATGTCTCTGTGCCAGGGAATGCTAGGGGTGGTTTGCAGGAAATCCCAGTGACAGAAGCTGCCTCCCCAAGTTCAGGGAAGGTATTTCTCGGACTTCCCCGAACAGGGAACACCTGTGACTGAAGAGAGCTGCGTGGAGTTGTCTCTCGAGCTCCCCCACGCACTGACAATGGTTCCGGAATCCTGAGCGTGGGGAGGTTCCACCAACGGTCGGCAGCGCGTGGGTTCTAACCGGATGCCTGAGCTCGTCTCCCCTGAAGGTTTCCCTAATGTCTCTGTGCCAGGGAATGCTAGGGGGGGTTTGCAGGAAATCCCAGTGACAGAGGCTGCCTCCCCATGGTCAGGGAAGGTATTTCCCGGACTTCCCCGAACAGGGAACACCTGCGACTGAAGAGAGCTGCGTGGAGTTGTCTCTCGAGTAACCCATGCACTGCCAATGGTTCCGGAATCCTGAGCGAGGGGAGGTTCCACCAACGTTCGGCAGCGCGTGGGTTCTAACGGGATGCCTGAGCTCGTCTCCCCTGAGGGTTTTCCTAATGTCTCTGTGCCAGGGAATGCTAGGGGGGGTTTGCAGGAAATCCGAGTGACAGGGGCTGCCTCCCCAAGGTCAGGGAAGGTATTTCTCGGACTTCCCCGAACAGGGAACACCTGTGACTGAAGGGAGCTGCGTGGAGTTGTCTCTCGAGCTCCCCCACGCACTGACAATGGTTCCGGAATCCTGAGCGTGGGGAGGTTCCACCAACGGTCGGCAGCGCGTGGGTTCTAACGGGATGCCTGAGCTCGTCTCCCCTTAGAGTTTTCCTAATGTCTCTGGGCCAGGGAATGCTAGGGGGGGTTTGCAGGAAATCTCATTGACAGAGGCTGCCTCCCCAAAGTCAGGGAAGGTATTTCTCGGACTTCCCCGAACAGGGAACACCTGTGACTGAAGTGTGCTACGTGCAGTTGTCTCTCGAGCTCCCCCACGCACTGACAATTTTTCCGGAATCCTGAGTGTGGGGAGGTTCCACCAACGGTCGGCAGCGCGTGGGTTCTAACGTGATTCCTGAGCTCGTCTCCCCTGAGGGTTTTCCTAATGTCTCTGTGCCAGGGAATGCTAGGGGTGGTTTGCAGGAAATCCCAGTGACAGAGACTGCCTCCCCAAGGTCATGGAAGGTATTCCTCGGACTTCCCCGAACAGGGAACACCTGTGACTGAAGAGAGCTGCGTGGAGTTGTCTCTCCAGCTCCCTCACGCACTGACAATGGTTCCGGAATACTGAGCGTGGGGAGGTTCCACCAACGGTCGGCAGTGCGTGGTTTCAAACGGGATGCCTGATCTCGTCTCCCCTGAGGGTTTTCCAATGTCTCTGTGCCAGGGAATGTTAAGGGGGTTTGCAGGAAATCCCAGTGACAGAGGCTGAATCCCCAAGTTCAGGGAATTTATTTCTCGGACTTCCCGAAACAGGGAACACCAGTGAATGAAGAGAGCTGCGTGGAGTTGTCTCTCGAGATCCCCCACTCACTGACAATGGTTCCGGAATCCTGAGCGAGGGGAGGTTCCACCTACGGTCGGCAGCGCGTGGGTTCTAATGGGATGCCTGAGCTCGTTTCCCCTGAGGGTTTTCCTAATGTCTCTGTGCCAGGGAATGCTAGGGGGGGTTTGCAGGAAATCCCAGTGACAGAGGCTGCCTCCCCAAGTTCAGGGAAGTTATTTCTCGGACTTCCCCGAACAGGGAACACCTGTGACTGAAGAGAGCTGCGTGGAGTTGTCTCTCGAGCTCCCCCACGCACTGACAATGGTTCCGGAATCCTGAGTGTGGGGAGGTTCCACCAACGGTCGGCAGCGCGTGGGTTCTAACGGGATGCCTGAGCTCGTCTCCCCTGAGGGTTTTCCTAATGTCTCTGTGCCAGGGAATGCTAGGGGGTGTTTGCAGGAAATCCGAGTTACAGGGGCTGCCTCCCCAAGGTCAGGGAAGGTATTTCTCGGACTTCCCCGAACAGGGAACACCTGTGACTGAAGAGAGCTGCGTGGAGTTGTCTCTCGAGCTCCCCCACGCACTGACAATGGTTCCGGAATCCTGAGCGTGGGGAGGTTCCACCAACGGTCGGCAGCGCGTGGGTTCTAACGGGATGCCTGAGCTCGTCTCCCCTTAGAGTTTTCCTAATTTCTCTGGGCCAGGGAATGCTAGGGGGGGTTTGCAGGAAATCCCAGTGACAGAGGCTGCCTCCCCAAGGTCAGGGAAGGTATTTTTCAGACTTCCCCGAACAGGGAACACGTGTGACTGAAGAGTGCTACGTGCAGTTCTCTCTCGAGCTCCCCCACGCACTGACAATGTTTTCGGAATCCTGAGCGTGGGGAGGTTCCACCAACGGTCGGCAGCGCGTGGGTTCTAACGGGATGCCTGAGCTCGTCTCCCCTGAGGGTTTTCCTAATGTCTCTGTGCCAGGGAATGCTAGGGGTGGTTTGCAGGTAATCCCAGTGACAGAGGCTGCCTCCCCAAGATCAGGGAAGGTATTTCTCGGACTTCCCCGAACAGGGAACACCTGTGACTGAAGAGAGCTGCGTGGAGTTGTCTCTCGAGCTCCCCCACGCACTGACAATGGTTCCGGAATCCTGAGCGTGGGGAGGTTCCACCAACGGTCGGCAGCGCGTGGGTTCTAACGGGATGCCTGAGCTCGTCTCCCCTGAGGGTTTCCCTAATGTCTCTGTGCCTGGGAATGCTAGGGGGGGTTTGCAGGACATCCCAGTGACAGAGGCTGCCTCCCCAAGGTCAGGGAAGGTATTTCCCGGACTTCCCCGAACAGGGAACACCTGTGACTGAAGAGAGCTGCGTGGAGTTGTCTCTCGAGTAACCCATGCACTGCCAATGGTTCCGGAATCCTGAGCGAGGGGAGGTTCCACCAACGTTCGGCAGCGCGTGGGTTCTAACGGAATGCCTGAGCTCGTCTCCCCTGAGGGTTTTCCTAATGTCTCTGTGCCAGGGAATGCTAGGGGGGGTTTACAGGAAATCCCAGTGACAGGGGCTGCCTCCCCAAGGTCAGGGAATGTATTTCTCGGACTTCCCCGAACAGGGAACACCTGTGACTGAAGAGAGCTGCGTGGAGTTGTCTCTCGAGCTCCCCCACGCACTGACAATGGTTCCGGAATCCTGAGCGTGGGGAGGTTCCACCAACGGTCGGCAGTGCTTGGTTTCAAACGGGATGCCTGATCTCGTCTCCCCTGAGGGTTTTCCAATGTCTCTGTGCCAGGGAATGTTAAGGGGGGGTTTGCAGGAAATCCCAGTGTCAGAGGCTGCCTCCCAAAGGTCAGGGAATGTATTTCTTGGACTTCCCCGAACAGGGAACACCTGTGACTGAAGAGAGCTGCGTGGAGTTGTCTCTCGAGCTCCCCCACGCACTGACAATGGTTCCGGAATCCTGAGCGTGGGGAGGTTCCACCAACGGTCGGCAGCGCGTGGGTTCTAACGGGATGCCTGAGCTCGTCTCCCCTGAGGGTTTCCCTAATGTCTCTGTGCCAGGGAATGCTAGGGGGGTTTTGCAGGAAATCCCAGTGACAGAGGCTGCCTCCCCAAGGTCAGGGAAGGTATTTCTCGGACTTCCCCGAACAGGGAACACCTGTGACTGAAGAGAGCTGCGTGGAGTTGTCTCTCGAGCTCCCCCACGCACTGACAATGGTTCCGGAATCCTGAGCGTGGGGAGGTTCCACCAAAGGTCGGCAGCGCGTGGGTTCTAACGGGATGCCTGAGCTCGTCTCCCCTGAGGGTTTCCCTAATGTCTCTGTGCCAGGGAATGCTAGGGGGGTTTGCAGGAAATCCTAGTGACCGAGGCTGCCTTCCAAAGGTCAGGGAAGGTATTTCTCGGACTTCCCCGTAGAGGGAACACCTGTGACTGAAGAGAGCTGCGTGGAGTTGTCTCTCGAGCTCCCCCACGCACTGACAATGGTTCCGGAATCCTAAGCGTGGGGAGGTTCCACCAACGGTCGGCAGCGCGTGGGTTCTAACGGAATGCCTGAGCTCGTCTCCCCTGAGGGTTTTCCTAATATCTCTGTGCCAGGGAATGCTAGGGGGGATTTGCAGGAAATCCCAGTGACAGAGGCTGCCTCCCCAAGGTCAGGGAAGGTATTTCTCGGACTTCCCCGAACAGGGAACACCTGTGACTGAAGAGAGCTGCGTGGAGTTGTCTCTCGAGCTCCCCCACGCACTGACAATGTTTCCGGATTCCTGAGCGTGGGGAGGTTCCACCAACGATCGGCAGCGCGTGGGTTCTACAGGATGCCTGAGCTCGTCTCCCCTAAGTGTTTCCCTAATATCTATGTGCCAGGGAATGCTAACGGGGGTTTGCCGGAAATCCCAGTGACAGAGGCTGCCTCCCCAAGTTCAGGGAAGGTATTTCTCAGGCTTCCCCGAACAGGGAACACCTGTGAATGAAGAGAGCTGCGTGGAGTTGTCTCTCGAGCTTCCCCACGCACTGACAATGGTTCCGGAATCCTGAGCGTGGGGAGGTTCCACCAACGGTCGGCAGCGCGTGGGTTTTAACGGGATGCCTGAGCTCGTCTCCCCTGAGGGTTTTCCTAATGTCTCTGTGCCAGGGAATGCTAGGGGGTGTTTGCAGGAAATCCCAGTGACAGAGGCTGCCTCCCAAAGGTCAGGGAATGTATTTCTCGGACTTCCCCGAACAGGGAACACCTGTGACTTAAGAGAGCTGCGTGGAGTTGTCTCTCGAACTCCCCCACGCACTGACAATGTTTCCGGAATCCTGAGCGTGGGGAGGTTCCACCAACGGTCGGCAGCGCGTTGGTTCTAACGGGATGCCTGAGCTCGTCTCCCCTGAGTGTTTCCCTAATGTCTCTGTGCCAGGGAATGCTAGGGGGGTTTGCAGGAAATCCCAGTGAAAGAGGCTGCCTCCCCAAGGTCAGGGAAGGTATTTCTCGGACTTCCCCGAACAGGGAACACCTGTGACTGAAGAGAGCTTCGTGGAGTTGTCTCTCGAGCTCCCCCACGCACTGACAATGGTTCCGGAATCCTGAGCGTGGGGAGGTTCCACCAACGGTCGGCAGCGCGTGGGTTCTAACGGGATGCCTGAGCTCGTCTCCCCTGAGGGTTTCCCTAATGTCTCTGTGCCAGGGAATGCTAGGGGGGGTTTGTAGGACATCCCAGTGACAGAGGCTGCCTCCCCAAGGTCAGGGAAGGTATTTCTCGGACTTCCCCGAACAGGGAACACCTGTGACTGAAGAGAGCTGCGTGGAGTTGTCTCTCCAGCTCCCCCACGCACTGACAATGGTTCCGGAATCCTGAGCTTGGGGAGGTTCCACCAACGGTCGGCAGCGCGTGGTTTCTAACGGGATGCCTGATCTCGTCTCCCCTGAGGGTTTTCCAATGTCTCTGTGCCAGGGAATGCTAGGGGGTGCTTGCAGGAAATCCCAGTGGCAAAGTCTGCCTCGCCAAGGTCAGGGAAGATATTTATCGGACTTCCCCGAACAGGGAACACCTGTGACTGAAGAGAGCTGCGTGGAGTTGTCTCTCGAGCTCCCACACGCACTGACAATGGTTCCGGAATCCTGAGCGTGGGGAGGTTCCACCAACTGTCGGCAGCGCGTGGGTTCTAACGGGATGCCTGAGCTCGTCTCCCCTGAAGGTTTCCCTAATGTCTCTGTGCCAGGGAATGCTAGGGGTTGCTTGCAGGAAATCCCAGTTACAGAGGCTGCCTCCCCAAGGTCAGGGAAGGTATTTCTCGGACTTCCCCGAACAGGGAACACCTGTGACTGAAGAGAGCTGCGTGGAGTTGTCTCTCGAGCTCCCCCACGCACTGACAATGGTTCCGGAACACTGAGCGTGGGGAGGTTCCACCAACGGTCGGCAGCGCGTGGGTTCTAACGGGATGCCTGAGCTCGTCTCCCCTGAGGGTTTCCCTAATGTCTCTGTGCCAGGGAATGCTAGGGGGGGTTTGCAGGAAATCCCAGTGACAGAGGCTGCCTCCCCAAGGTCAGGGAAGGTATTTCTCGGACTTCACCGAACAGGGAACACCTGTGACTGAAGAGAGCTGCGTGGAGTTGTCTCTCGAGCTCCCCCACGCATTGACAATGTTTCCGGAATCCTGAGCGTGGGGAGGTTCCACCAACGGTCGGCAGCGCGTGGGTTCTAACGGGATGCCTGAGTTCTTCACCCTGAGGGTTTTCCTAATGTCTCTGAGCCAGGGAATGCTAGGGGGGGATTGCAGGAAATCCCAGTGACAGAGGCTGCCTCCCCACGGTCAGGGAAGGTATTTCTCGGACTTCCCCGAACAGGGAACACTTGTGACTGAAGAGAGCTGCGTGGAGTTGTCTCTCAAGTTCCCCCACGCACTGACAATGGTTCCGGAATCCTGAGCGTGGGGAGGTTCCACCAACGGTCGGCAGCGCGTGGGTTCTAACGGGATGCCTGAGCTCGTCTCCCCTGAGTGTTTTCCTAATGTCTCTGTGCCAGGGAATGGTAGGGGGGGTTTGCAGGAAATCCCAGTGACAGAGGCTGCCTCCCCAAGGTCAGGGAAGGTATTTCTCGGACTTCCCCGAACAGGGAACCCCTGTGACTGAAGAGAGCTGCGTGGAGTTTTCTCTCGAGCTCCCCCCGCACTGACAATTGTTCCGGAATCCTGAGCGTGGGGACGTTCCACCAACGGTCGGCAGCGCGTGTGTTCTAACGGGAAGCCTAAGCTCGTCTCCCCTGAGGGTTTCCCTAATGTCTCTGTGCCAGGGAATGCTAGGGAGGGTTTGCAGGAAATCCCAGTGACAGAGGCTGCCTCCCCAAGGTCAGGGAAGGTATTTCTCGGACTTCCCCTGACAGGGAACACCTGTGACTGAAGAGAGCTGCGTGGAGTTTTCTCTCGAGATCCCACACGCACTGACAATGGTTCCGGAATCTTGAGCGTGGGGAGGTTCCACCAACGGTCGGCAGCGCATGGGTTCTACCGGGATGCCTGAGCTCGTCTAACCTGAGTGTTTTCCTAATATCTCTGTGCCAGGGAATGCTAGGGAGGGTTTGCAGGAAATCCCAGTGACAGAGGCTGCCTCCCCAAGGTCAGGGAAGGTATTTCTAGAACTTTCCCGAACAGGGAACACCTGTGACTGAAGAGAGCTGCGTGGAGTTGTCTCTCGAGCTCCCCCTCGCACTGACAATGGTTCCAGAATCCTGAGCGTGGGGAGGTTCCACCAACGGTCGGCAACGCTTGGGTTCTAACGGGATGCCTGGGCTCGTCTCCCCTGAGGGTTTCCCTAATATCTCTGTGCCAGGGAATGCTAGGGGGGGTTTGCAGGAAATCCCAGTGACAGAGGCTGCCCCCCCCACGGTCAGGGAAGGTATTTCTCGGACTTCCCCGAACAGGGAACACCTGTGACTGAAGAGAGCTCCGTGGAGCTGTCTCTCGAGCTCCCCCACGCACTGACAATGGTTCCGGAATCCTGAGCGTGGGGAGGTTCCACCAACGGTCGGCAGCGCGTGGGTTCAAACGGGATGCCTGAGCTCGACTGCCCTGAGGGTTTTCCTAATGTCTCTGTGCCAGGGAATGCTAGGGGGGGTTTGCAGGAAATCCCAGTGTCAGAGGCTGCCTCCCAAAGGTCAGGGAAGGTATTTCTTGGAATTCCCCGAACAGGGAACACCTGTGACTGAAGAAAGCTGCGTGGAGTTGTCTCTCGAGCTCCCCCAATCACTGACAATGATTCCGGAATCCTGAGCGTGGGGAGGTTCCACCAACGGTCGGCAGCGCGTGGGTTCTAACGGGATGCCTGAGCTCGTCTCCCCTGAGGGTTTCCCTAATGTCTCTGTGCCAGGGAATGCTAGGGGGGTTTTGCAGGAAATCCCAGTGACAGAGGCTGCCTCCCCAAGGTCAGGGAAGGTATTTCTCGGACTTCCCCGAACAGGGAACACCTGTGACTGAAGAGAGCTGCGTGGAGTTGTCTCTCGAGCTCCCCCACGCACTGACAATGGTTCCGGAATCCTGAGCGTGGGGAGGTTCCACCAACGGTCGGCAGCGCGTGGGTTCTAACGGGATGCCTGAGCTCGTCTCCCCTGAGGGTTTCCCTAATGTCTCTGTGCCAGGGAATGCTAGGGGGGTTTGCAGGAAATCCCAGTGACAGAGGCTGCCTCCCCAAGGTCAGGGAAGGTATTTCTCGGACTTCCCCGAACAGGGAACACCTGTGACTGAAGAGAGCTTCGTGGAGTTGTCTCTCGAGCTCCCCCACGCACTAACAATGGTTCCGGAATCCTGAGCGTGGGGAGGTTCCACCAACGGTCGGCAGCGCGTGGGTTCTAACGGGATACCTGAGCTCGTCTCCCCTGAGTGTTTCCCTAATATCTCTGTGCCAGGGAATTCTAGGGACGGTTTGCAGGAAATCCCAGTGACAGAGGTTGCCTCCCCAAGGTCAGGGAAGGTATTTCTCGGACTTCCCCGAACAGGGAACACCTGTGACTGAAGAGAGCTTCGTGGAGTTGTCTGTCGAGCTCCCCCACACACTGACAATGGTTCCGGAATCCTGAGCGTGGGGAGGTTCCACCAACGGTCGGCAGCGCGTGGGTTCTAACGGGATGCCTGAGCTCGTCTCCCCTGAGGGTTTTCCTAATGTCTCTGTGCCAGGGAATGCTAGGGGGTGCTTGCAGGATATCCCAGTGGCAAAGTCTGCCTCGCCAATATCAGGGAAGGTATTTATCGGACTTCCCCGAACAGGGAACACCTGTGACTGAAGAGAGCTGCGTGGAGTTGTCTCTCGAGCTCCCCCACGCACTGACAATGGTTCCGGAATCCTGAGCGTGGGGAGGTTCCACCAACTGTCGGCAGCGCGTGGGTTCTAACGGGATGCCTGAGCTCGTCTCCCCTGAAGGTTTCCCTAATGTCTCTGTGCCAGGGAATGCTAGGGGTTGCTTGCAGGAAATCCCAGTTACAGAGGCTGCCTCCCCAAGGTCAGGGAAGGTATTTCTCGGACTTCCCCGAACAGGGAACACCTGTGACTGAAGAGAGCTGCGTGAAGTTGTCTCTCGAGCTCCCCCACGCACTGACAATGGTTCCGGAATACTGAGCGTGGGGAGGTTCCACCAACGGTCGGCAGGGCGTGGGTTCTAACGGGATGCCTGAGCTCGTCTCCCCTGAAGGTTTCCCTAATGTCTCTGTGCCAGGGAATGCTAGGGGGGGTTTGCAGGAAATCCCAGTGACAGAGGCTGCCTCCCCAAGGTCAGGGAAGGTATTTCTCGGACTTCCCCGAACAGGGAACACCTGTGACTGAAGAGAGTTGCGTGGAGTTGTCTCTCGAGTTCCCCATGCACTGACAATGTTTCCGGAATCCTGAGCAAGTGGAGGTTCCACCTACGGTCGGCAGCGCGTGGGTTCTAACGGGATGCCTGAGCTCGTCTCCCCTGAAGGTTTCCCTAATTTCTCTGTGCCAGGGAATGCTAGGGGGTGTTTGCAGGAAATCCGAGTGACAGGGGCTTCCTCCCCAAGGTCAGGGAAGGTATTTCTCGGACTTCCCCGAACAGGGAACACCTGTGACTGAAGAAAGCTGCGTGGAGTTGTCTCTCGAGCTCCCCCACGCACTGACAATGGTTCCGGAATCCTGAGCGTGGGGAGGTTCCACCAACGGTCGGCAGCGCGTGGGTTCTAACGGGATGCCTGAGCTCGTCTCCCCTGAGTGTTTCCCTAATGTCTCTGTGCCAGGGAATGTTAGGGGGGGTTTGCAGGACATCCCAGTGACAGAGGCTGCCTCCCCAAGGTCAGGGAAGGTATTTCTCGGACTTCCCCGAACAGGGAACACCTGTGACTGAAGAGAGCTGCGTGGAGTTGTCTCTCGAGCTCCCCCTCGCACTGACAATGGTTCCAGAATCCTGAGCGTGGGGAGGTTCCACCAACGGTCGGCAGCGCGTGGGTACTAACGGGATGCCTGAGCTCGTCTCCCCTGAGGGTTTCCCTAATGTCTCTGTGCCAGGGAATGCTAGGGGGGGTTTGCAGGACATCCCAGTGACAGAGGCTGCCTCCCCAAGTTCAGGGAAGGTATTTCTCGGACTTCCCCGAACAGGGAACACCTGTGACTGAAGAGAGCTGCGTGGAGTTCTCTCTCGAGCTCCCCCACGCATTGACAATGTTTCCGGAATCCTGAGCGTGGGGAGGTTCCACCAACGGTCGGCAGCGCGTGGGTTCTAACGGGATGCCTGAGCTCTTCACCCTGAGGGTTTTCCTAATGTCTCTGAGCCAGGGAATGCTAGGGGGGGATTGCAGGAAATCCCAGTGACAGAGGCTGCCTCCCCACGGTCAGGGAAGGTATTTCTCGGACTTCCCCGAACAGGGAACACCTGTGACTGAAGAGAGCTGCGTGGAGTTGTCTCTCAAGTTCCCCCACGCACTGACAATTGTTCCGGAATCCTGAGCGTGGGGAGGTTCCACCAACGGTCGGCAGCGCGTGGGTTCTAACGGGATGCCTGAGCTCGTCTCCCCTGAGTGTTTTCCTAATGTCTCTGTGCCAGGGAATGCTAGGGGGGGTTTGCAGGAAATCCCAGTGACAGAGGCTGCCTCCCCAAGGTCAGGGAAGGTATTTCTCGGACTTTCCCGAACAGGGAATCCCTGTGACTGAAGAGAGCTGCGTGGAGTTGTCTCTCGAGCTCCCCCACGCACTGACAATGGTTCCGGAATCCTGAGCGTGGGGAGGTTCCACCAACGGTCGGCAGCGCGTGGGTTCTAACGGGATGCCTGAGCTCGTCTCCCCTGAGTGTTTTCCTAATGTCTCTGTGCCAGGGAATGCTAGGGGGGGTTTGCAGGAAATCCCAGTGACAGAGGCTGCCTCCCCAAGGTCAGGGAAGGTATTTCTCGGACTTCCCCGAACAGGGAACCCCTGTGACTGAAGAGAGCTGCGTGGAGTTGTCTCTCGAGCTCCCCCACGCACTGACAATGGTTCCGGAATCCTGAGCGTGGGGAGGTTCCACCAACGGTCGGCAGCGCGTGGGTTCTAACGGGATGCCTGAGCTCGTCTCCCCTGAGGGTTTCCCTAATGTCTCTGTGCCAGGGAATGCTAGGGGGGGTTTGCAGGACATCCCAGTGACAGAGGCTGCCTCCCCAAGGTCAGGGAAGGTATTTCTCGGACTTCCCCGAACAGGGAACACCTGTGACTGAAGAGAGCTGCGTGGAGTTGTCTCTCGAGCTCCCCCACGCATTGACAATGTTTCCGGAATCCTGAGCGTGGGGAGGTTCCACCAACGGTCGGCAGCGCGTGGGTTCTAACGGGATGCCTGAGTTCTTCACCCTGAGGGTTTTCCTAATGTCTCTGAGCCAGGGAATGCTAGGGGGGGATTGCAGGAAATCCCAGTGACAGAGGCTGCCTCCCCACGGTCAGGGAAGGTATTTCTCGGACTTCCCCGAACAGGGAACACTTGTGACTGAAGAGAGCTGCGTGGAGTTGTCTCTCAAGTTTCCCCACGCACTGACAATTGTTCCGGAATCCTGAGCGTGGGGAGGTTCCACCAACGGTCGGCAGCGCGTGGGTTCAAACGGGATGCCTGAGCTCGTCTCCCCTGAGTGTTTTCCTAATGTCTCTGTGCCAGGGAATGCTAGGGGGGGTTTGCAGGAAATCCCAGTGACAGAGGCTGCCTCCCCAAGGTCAGGGAAGGTATTTCTCGGACTTCCCCGAACAGGGAACCCCTGAGACTGAAGAGAGCTGCGTGGAGTTTTCTCTCGAGCTCCCCCCGCACTGACAATTGTTCCGGAATCCTGAGCGTGGTGAGGTTCCACCAACGGTCGGCAGCGCTTGTGTTCTAACGGGAAGCCTAAGCTCGTCTCCCCTGAGGGTTTCCCTAATGTCTCTGTGCCACGGAATGCTAGGGAGGGTTTGCAGGAAATCCCAGTGACAGAGGCTGCCTCCCCAAGGTCAGGGAAGGTATTTCTCGGACTTCCCCTGACAGGGAACACCTGTGACTGAAGAGAGCTGCGTGGAGTTTTCTCTCGAGATCCCCCACGCACTGACAATGGTTCCGGAATCCTGAGCTTTTGGAGGTTCCACCAACGGTCGGCAGCGCATGGGTTCTACCGGGATGCCTGAGCTCATCTAACCTGAGGGTTTTCCTAATATCTCTGTGCCAGGGATTGCTAGGGGGGGTTTGCAGGAAATCCCAGTGACAGAGGCTGCCTCCCCAAGGTCAGGGAAGGTATTTCTCGGACTTCCCTGAACAGGGATCACCTGTGACTGAAGAGAGCTGCTTGGAGTAGTCTCTCGAGTTCCGCCACGCACTGACAATGGTTCCGGAATCATGAGCGTGGGGAGGTTCCACCAACGGTCGGCAGCGCGTGGGTTCTAACGGGATGCCAGAGCTCGTCTGCTTTGAGGGTTTTCCTAATGTCTCTGTGCCAGGGAATGCTAGGGGGGGTTTGCAGTAAATCCCAGTGACAGAGGCTGCCTCCCCAAGGTCAGGGAAGGTATTTCTTGGACTTCCCCGAACAGGGAACACCTGTGACTGAAGAGAGCTGCGTGGAGTTGTCTCTCGAGCTCCCCCACGCAGTGACAATGTTTCCGGAATCCTGAGCGTGGGGAGGTTCCACCAACGGTCGGCAGCGCGTGGGTTCTAACGGGATGCCTGAGCTCGTCTCCCCTGAGGGTTTCCCTAAAGTTTCTGTGCCAGGGAATGCTAGGGGGAGTTTGCAGGAAATCCCAGTGACAGAGGCTGCCTCCCCAAGATCAGGGAAGGTATTTATCGGACTTCCCCGAACAGGGAACACCTGTGACTGAAGAGAGCTGCGTGGAGCTGTCTCTCGAGCTCCCCCACGCACTGACAATGTTTCCGGAATCCTGAGCGTGGGGAGGTTACGCCAACGGTCGTCAGCGCGTGGGTTCTAACGGGATGCCTGAGCTCGTCTCCCCTGAGGATTTCCCTAATGTCTCTGTGCCAGGGAATGCTAGGGGGGGTTTGCAGGAAATCCCAGTGACAGAGGCTGCCTCCCCAATTTCAGGGAAGTTATTTCTCGCACTTCCCCGAATAGGGAACACCTGTGACTGAAGAGAGCTGCGTGGAGTTGTCTCTCGAGCTCCCTCACGCACTGAGAATGGTTCCGGAATCCTGAGCGTGTGGAGGTTCCACCAACGGTCGGCAGCGCGTGGGTTCTAACAGGATGCCTGAGCTCGTCTCCACTGAGTGTTTATCTAATGTCTCTGTGCCAGGGAATGCTAGGGGGTTTTGCAGGTTATCCCAGTGACAGAGGCTGCCTCCCCAAGGTCAGGGAAGTTATTTCTAGGACTTCCCCGAAGAGGGAACACCTGTGACTGAAAAGAGCTACGTGGAGTTGTCTCTCGAGCTCCCCCACGCACTGACAATGGTTCCGGAATCCTGAGCGTGGGGAGGTTCCACCAACGGTCGGCAGCGGGTGGGGTCTAACGGGATGCCTGAGCTCGTCTCCCCTGAGGGTTTCCCTAATGTCTCTGTGCCAGGGAATGCTAGGGGGGGTTTGCAGGAAATCCCAGTGACAGAGGCAGCCTCCCCAAGTTCAGGGAAGTTATTTCTCGGACTTCCCAGAACAGGGAACACCTGTGACTGAAGAGAGCTGCGTGGAGTTGTCTCTCGAGCTCCCCCACGCACTGACAATGGTTCCGGAATCCTGAGCGTGGGGAGGTTCCACCAACGGTCGGCAGCGCGTGGGTTCTAACGGGATGCCTGAGCTCGTCTCCCCTGAGTGTTTCCCTAATGTCTCTGTGCCAGGGAATGCTAGGGGGGGTTTGCAGTATATTCCAGTGACAGAGGCTGCCTCCCCAAAGTCAGGGAATTTATTTCAAGGACTTCCCCGAACAGGGAACACCTGTGACTGAAGAGAGCTGCGTGGAGTTGTCTCTCGAGCTGCCCCACGCACTGAAAATGGTTCCGGAATCCTGAGCGTGTGGAGGTTCCACCAACGGTCGGCAGCGCGTGGGTTAACGGGATGCCTGAGCTCGTCTGCCCTGAGGGTTTTCCTAATGTCTCTGTGCCAGGGAAAGCTAGGGGGGGTTTGCAGGAAATCCCAGTGACAGAGGCTGCCTCCCCAAGGTCAGGGAAGGTATTTCTTGGAGTTCCCCGAACAGGGAACACCTGTGACTGAAGAGAGCTGCGTGGAGTTGTCTCTCGAGCTCCCCCACGCAGTGACAATGTTTCCGGAATCCTGAGCGTGGGGAGGTTCCACCAACGGTCGGCAGCGCGTGGGTTCTAACGGGATGCCTGAGCTCGTCTCCCCTGAGTGTTTTCCTAATGTCTCTGTGCCAGGGAATGCTAGGGGGGGTTTGCAGGAAATCCCAGTGACAGAGGCTGCCTCCCCAAGGTCAGGGAAGGTATTTCTCGGACTTCCTCGAACAGGGAACACCTGTGACTGAAGAGAGCTGCGTGGAGTTGTCTCTCGAGCTGCCCCACGCACTGACAATGGTTCCGGAATCCTGAGCGTGGTGAGGTTCCACCAACGGTCGACAGCGCGTGGGTTCTAACGGGATGCCTGTGCTCGTCTCCCCTGTGTGTTTTCCTAATGTCTCTGTGCCAGGGAATGCTAGGGGGGGTTTGCAGGAAATCCCAGTGACAGTGGCTGCCTCCCCAAGGTCAGGGAAGGTATTTCTCGAACTTCCCCGAACAGGGAACACCTGTGACTGAAGAGAGTTTCGTGGAGTTGTCTCTCGAGTTCCCCCACGCACTGACAATTGTTCCGGAATCCTGAGCGTGGGGAGGTTCCACCAACGGTCGGCAGCGCGTGGGTTTTAACGGGATGCCTGAGCTCGTCTCCCCTGAGGGTTTTCCTAATGTCTCTGTGCCAGGGAATTCTAGGGGGGGTTTGCAGGAAATCCCAGTGACAGAGGCTGCCTCCCCAAGGTCAGGGAAGTTATTTCTCGGACTTCCCCGAACAGGGAACACCTGTGACTGAAGAGAGCTACGTGGAGTTGTCTTTCGAGCTCCGCCACGCACTGACAATGGTTCCGGAATCCTGATCGTTGGGAGGTTTCACCAACGGTCGGCAGCGCGTGGGTTCTAACGGGATGCCTGAGCTCGTCTCCCCTGAAGGTTTCCCTAATATCTCTGTGCCAGGGAATGCTAGGGGGGGTTTGCAGGATATCCCAGTGAAAGAGGCTGCCTCCCCAAGGTCAGGGAAGGTATTTCTCTGACTTCCCCGAACAGGGAACACCTGTGACTGAAGAAAGCTGCATGGAGTTGACTCTCGAGCTCCCCCACGCACTGACAATGGTTCCGGAATACTGAGCGTGGGGAGGTTTCAACAACGGTCGGCAGCGCGTGGATTCTAACGGGATTCATGATCTCGTCTCCCCTGAGGGTTTTCCTAATTTCTCTCTGCCAAGGAATGCTACGGGGGGTTTGCAGGAAATCCCAGTGACAGAGGCTGCCTCCCCAAGGTCATGGAAGGTATTTCTCTGACTTCCCCGAACAGGGAACACCTGTGACTGAAGAGAGCTGCGTGGAGTTGTCTCTCGAGCTCCCCCACGCACTGACAATGTTTCCGGAATCCTGAGCGTGGAGAGGTTCCACCGACGGTCGGCAGCGCGTGGGTTCTAACGGGATGCTTGAGCTCGTATCCCCTGAGGGTTTTCCTAAAGTCTCTATGCCAGTGAATGCTAGGGCGGTTTGCAGGAAATCCCAGTGTCAGTGGCTGCCTCCCCAAGGTCACGGAAGGTATTTCTCGGACTTCCCCGAACAGGGAACACCTGTGACTGAAGAGAGCTGCGTGGAGTTGTCTCTCGTGTTCCCCATGCACTGACAATGGTTCCGGAATCCTGAGCGAGGGGAGGTTCCACCTACGGTCGGCAGCGCGTGGGTTCTAACGGGATGCCTGAGTTCGTCTCCCCTGAGGGTTTTCCCTATGTCTATTTGCCAGGGTATGCTAGGGGTGGTTTGCAGGAAATCCCAGTGACAGAGGCGGACTCACCAAGGTCAGGGAAGGTATTTCTCGGACTTCCCCGAACAGGGAACACCTGTGACTGAAGAGAGCTGCATGGAGTTTTCTCTCGAGCTCCCCCACGCACTGACAATTGTTCCGGAATCCTGAGCGTGGGGAGGATTCACCAACGGTCGGCAGCGCGTGGGTTCTAACGGGATTCATGATTTCGTCTCCCCTGAGGGTTTTCCTAATTTCTCTGTGCCAAGGAATGCTAGGGGGGGTTTGCAGGAAATCCCAGTGACAGAGGCTGCCTCCCCAAGGTAATGGAAGGTATTTCACGGACTTCCCCGAACAGGGAACACCTGTGACTGAAGAGAGCTTCGTGGAGTTGTCTCTCCAGCTCCCTCACGCACTGACAATGGTTCCGGAATCCTGAGCGTGGGGAGGTTCCACCAACGGTCGGCAGCGCGTGGTTTCTAACGGGATGCCTGATCTCGTCTCCCATGAGGTTTTTCCAATGTCTCTGTGCCAGGGAATGTTAAGGGGGTTTGCAGGAAATCCCAGTGACAGAGGCTGCCTCCCCAAGGTCAGGGAATTTATTTCTCGGACTTCCCCGAACAGGGAAAACCTGTGACTGAAGAGAGCTGCGTGGAGTTGTCTCTCGAGCTCCCCCACGCACTGACAATGGTTCCGGAATCCTGAGCGTGGGGAGGTTCCACCAACGGTCGGCAGCGCGTGGGTTCTAACGGGATGCCGGAGCTCGTCTCCCCTGAGGGTTTTCCTAATGTCTCTGTGCCAGGGAAATCTAGGGGGGGTTTGCAGTAAATCCCAGTGACAGAGGCTGCCTCCCCAAGGTCAGGGTAGGTATTTCTCGGACTTCCCCGAACAGGGAACACCTGTGACTGAAGAGAGCTGCGTGGAGTTGTCTCTCGAGCTCCCCCACGCACTGACAATGGTTCCGGAATCCTGAGCGTGGGGAGGTTCCAACAACGGTCGGCAGCGCGTGGGTTCTAACGGGATGCCTGAGCTCGTCTCCCCTGAGGGTTTCCCTAATGTCTCTGTGCCAGGGAATGCTAGGGGGGGTTTGCAGGAAATCCCAGTGACAGAGGCTGCCTCCCCAAGGTCAGGGAAGGTATTTCTAGGACTTCCCCGAACAGGGAACACCTGTGACTGAAGAGAGCTTCGTGGTGTTGTCTCTCGAGCTCCCCCACGCACTGACAATGTTTCCGGAATCCTGAGCGTGGGGAGGTTCCACCAACGGTCGGCAGCGCGTGGGTTCTAACGGGATGCCTGATCTCGTCTCCCCTGAGGGTTTCCCTAATGTCTCTGTGCCAGGGAATGCTAGGGGCGGTTTGCAGGAAATCCCAGTGACAGAGGCTGCCTCCCCAAGGTCAGGGAAGGTATTTCTCGGACTTCCCCGAAAAGGGAACACCTGTGACTGAAGAGAGCTGCGTGGAGTTGTCTCTCGAGCTTCCCCACGCACTGACAATTGTTCCGGAATCCTGAGCGTGGGGAGGTTCCACCAACGGTCGGCAGCGCGTAGGTTCTAACGGGATGCCTGAGCTCGTCTCCCCTGAGGGTTTCCCTAATGTCTCTGTGCCAGGGAATGCTAGGGGGGGTTTGCAGGAAATCCCAGTTACAGAGGCTGCCTCCCCAAGGTCAGGGAAGGTTTTTCTCGGACTTCCCCGAACAGGGAATACCTGTGACTGTAGAGAGCTGCGTGGAGTTTTCTCTCGATCTCCCCCACGCACTGACAATGGTTCCGAAATCCTGAGCGTGGGGAGGTTCCACCAACGGTCGGCAGCGCGTGGGTTCTAACGGGATGCCTGAGCTCGTCTCCCCTGAGGGTTTCCCTAATGTCTCTGTGCCAGGGAATGCTACGGGGGGTTTGCAGGAAATCCCAGTGACAGAGGCTGCCTCCCCAAGGTCAGGGAAGGTATTTCTCGGACTTCCCCGAACAGGGAACACCTGTGACTGTAGAGAGCTGCGTGGAGTTTTCTCTCGAGCTCCCCCACGCACTGACAATGTTTCCGGAATCCTGAGCATGGGGAGGTTCCACGAACGGTCGGCAGCGCGTGGGATCTAACGGGATGCCTGGGCTCGTCTACCCTGAGGGTTTCCCTAATATCTCTGTGCCAGGGAATGCTAGGGGCGGTTTGCAGGAAATCCCAGTGACAGAGGCTGCCTCCCCAAGGTCAGGGAAGGTATTTCTCGGACTTCCCCGAAAAGGGAACACCTGTGACTGAAGAGAGCTTCGTGGAGTTGTCTCTCGAGCTCCCCCACGCACTGACAATGGTTCCGGAATCCTGAGCGTGGGGAGGTTCCACCAACGTTCCGCAGCGCGTAGGTTCTAACGGGATGCCTGAGCTCGTCTCCCCTGAGGGTTTCCCTAATGTCTCTGTGCCAGGGAATGCTAGGGGGTTTTGCAGGAAATCCCAGTTACAGAGGCTGCCTCCCCAAGGTCAGGGAAGTTTTTTCTCGGACTTCCCCGAACAGGGAATACCTGTGACTGTAGAGAGCTGCGTGGAGTTTTCTCTCGATCTCCCCCACGCACTGACAATGGTTCCGGAATCCTGAGAGTGGGGAGGTTCCACCAACGGTCGGCAGAGCGTGGGTTCTAACGGGATGCCTGAGCTCGTCTCCCCTGAGGGTTTCCCTAATGTCTCTGTGCCAGGGAATGCTAGGGGGGGTTTGCAGGAAATCCCAGTGACAGAGGCTGCCTCCCCAAGGTCAGGGAAGGTTTTTCTCGGACTTCCCCGAACAGGGAACACCTGTGACTGAAGAGAGCTGCGTGGAGTTGTCTCTCGAGTTCCCCATGCACTGACAATGGTTCCGGAATCCTGAGCGTGGGGAGGTTCCACCAACGGTCGGCAGCGCGTGGTTTCTAACGGGATGCCTGATCTCGTCTCCCATGAGGTTTTTCCAATGTCTCTGTGCCAGGAAATGTTAAGGGGGTTTGCAGGAAATCCCAGTGACAGAGGCTGCCTCCCCAAGGTCAGGGAATTTATTTCTCGGACCTCCCCGAACAGGGAAAACCTGTGACTGAAGAGAGCTGCGTGGAGTTGTCTCTCGAGCTCCCCCACGCACTGACAATGGTTCCGGAATCCTGAGCGTGGGGAGGTTCCACCAACGGTCGTCAGCGCGTGGGTTCTAACGGGATGCCGGAGCTCGTCTCCCCTGAGGGTTTTCCTAATGTCTCTGTGCCAGGGAATTCTAGGGGCGGTTTGCAGGAAATCCCAGTGACAGAGGCTGCCTCCCCAAGGTCAGGGAAGGTTTTTCTCGGACTTCCCCGAACAGGGAACACCTGTGACTGAAGAGAGCTGCGTGGAGTTGTCTCTCGAGGTCCCCCACGCACTGAAAATGGTTCCGGAATCCTGAGCGTGGGGAGGTTCCACCAACGGTCGGCAGCGCGTGGGTTCTAACGGGATGCCTGAGCTCGTCTCCCCTGAGGGTTTTCCTAATTTCTCTGTGCCAGGGAATGCTAGGGGGGGTTTGCAGTAAATCCCAGTGACAGAGGCTGCCTCCCCAAGGTCAGGGAAGGTATTTCTCGGACTTCCGCGAACAGGGAACACCTGTGACTGAAGAGAGCTGCGTGGAGTTGTCTCTCGAGCTCCCCCACGCACTGACAATGTTTCCGGAATCCTGAGCGTGGGGAGGTTCCACCAACGGTCGGCAGCGCGTGGGTTCTAACGGGATGCCTGAGCTCGTCTCCCCTGAGTGTTTCCCTAATGTCTCTGTGCCAGGGAATGCTAGGGGCGGTTTGCAGGATATCCCAGTGACAGAGGCTGCCTCCCCAAGGTCAGGGAAAGTATTTCTCGGACTTCCCCGAAAAGGGAACACCTGTGACTGAAGAGAGCTGCGTGGAGTTGTCTCTCGAGCTCCCCCACGCACTGACAATGGTTCCGGAATCCTGAGCGTGGGGAGGTTCCACCAACGGTCGGCAGCGCGTGGGTTCTAACGGGATGCCTGAGCTCGTCTCCCCTGAGGGTTTCCCAAATGTCTCTGTGCCAGGGAATGCTAGGGGTGGTTTGCAGGAAATCCCAGTGACAGAGGCGAAATCACCAAGGTCAGGGAAGTTATTTCTCGGACTTCCCCGAACATGGAACACCTGTGACTGAAGAGAGCTGCATGGAGTTGTCTCTCGATCTCCCCCACGCACTGACAATGGTTCCGGAATCCTGAGCGTGGGGAGGTTCCACCAACGGTCGTCAGCGCGTAGGTTCTAACGGGATGCCTGAGCTCGTCTCCCCTGAGGGTTTCCCTAATGTCTCTGTGCCAGGGAATGCTAGGGGGGGTTTGCAGGAAATCCCAGTGACAGAGGCTGCCTCCCCAAGGTCAGGGAAGGTATTTCTCGGACTTCCCCGAACAGGGAACACCTGTGACTGAAGGGAGCTGCGTGGAGTTGTCTCACGAGCTCCCCCACGCACTGAGAATGGTTCCGGAATCCTGAGCGTGGGGAGGTTCCAACAACGGTCGGCAGCGCGTGGGTTCTAACGGGATGCCTGAGCTCGTCTCCCCTGAGGGTTTCCCTAATGTCTCTGTGCCAGGGAATGCTAGGGGGGGTTTGCAGGAAATTCCAGTGACAGAGGCTGCCTCCCCAAGTTCAGGGAAGGTATTTCTCGGACTTCCCCGAACAGGGAACACCTGTGACTGAAGAGAGCTGCGTGGAGTTGTCTCTCGAGCTCCCCCACGCACTGAGAATGGTTCCGGAATCCTGAGCGTGGGGAGGTTCCACCAACGGTCGGCAGCGCGTAGGTTCTAACGGCATGCCTGAGCTCGTCTCCCTTGAGGGTTTCCCTAATGTCTCTGTGCCAGGGAATGCTAGGGGGGGTTTGCAGGAAATCCCAGTTACAGAGGCTGCCTCCCCAAGGTCAGGGAAGGTTTTTCTCGGACTTCCCCGAACAGGGAATACCTGTGACTGTAGAGAGCTGCGTGGAGTTTTCTCTCGATCTCCCCCACGCACTGACAATGGTTCCTGGAATCCTGAGCGTGGGGATGTTCCACCAATGGTCGGCAGCGCGTGGTTTCTAACGGGATGCCTGATCTCGTCTCCCATGAGGTTTTTCCAATGTCTCTGTGCCAGGGAATGTTAAGGGGGTTTGCAGGAAATCCCAGTGACAGAGGCTGCCTCCCCAAGGTCAGGGAATTTATTTCTCGGACTTCCCCGAACAGGGAAAACCTGTGACTGAAGAGAGCTGCGTGGAGTTGTCTCTCGAGCTCCCCCACGCACTGACAATGGTTCCGGAATCCTGAGCGTGGGGAGGTTCCACCAACGGTCGGCAGCGCGTGGGTTCTAACGGGATGCCGGAGCTCGTCTCCCCTGAGGGTTTTCCTAATGTCTCTGTGCCAGGGAATTCTAGGGGTGGTTTGCAGTAAATCCCAGTGACAGAGGCTGCCTCCCCAAGGTCAGGGAAGGTATTTCTCGGACTTCCCCGAACAGGGAACACCTGTGACTGAAGAGAGCTGCGTGGAGTTGTCTCTCGAGCTCCCCCACGCACTGACAATGGTTCCGGAATCCTGAGCGTGGGGAGGTTCCACCAAAGGTCGGCAGCGCGTGGGATCTAACGGGATGCCTGAGCTCGTCTCCCCTGAGAGTTTTCCTAATATCTCTGTGCCAGGGAATGTTAGGGGGGGTTTGCAGGAAATCCCAGTGAAAGAGGCTGCCTCCCCAAGGTCAGGGAAGGTATTTCTCGGACTTCCCCGAACAGGGAACACCTGTGACTGAAGAGAGCTGCGTGGAGTTGTCTCTCGAGCTCCCCCACGCACTGACAATGTTTCAGGAATCCTGAGCGTGGGGAGGTTCCACCAACGGTCGGCAGCGCGTGGGTTCTAACGGGATGCCTGAGCTCGTCTCCCCTGAGGGTTTCCCTAATGTCTCTGTGCCAGGGAATGCTAGGGGCGGTTTGCAGGAAATCCCAGTGACAGCGGCTGCCTCCCCAAGATCAGGGAAGGTATATCTCGGACTTCCCCGAAAAGGGAACACCTGTGACTGAAGAGAGCTGCGTGGAGTTGTCTCTCGAGCTCCCCCACGCACTGACAATGGTTCCGGAATCCTGAGCGTGGGGAGGTTCCACCAACGGTCGGCAGCGCGTAGGTTCTAACGGGATGCCTGAGCTCGTCTCCCCTGAGGGTTTCCATAATTTCTCTGTGCCAGGGAATGCTAGGGGGGGTTTGCAGGAAATCCCAGTGACAGAGGCTGCCTCCCCAAGGTCAGGGAAGGTTTTTCTCGGACTTCCCCGAACAGGGAATACCTGTGACTGTAGAGAGCTGCGTGGAGTTTTCTCTCGATCTCCCCCACGCACTGACAATGGTTCCGGAATCCTGAGCGTGGGGAGGTTCCACCAACGGTCGGCAGCGCGTGGGTTCTAACGGGATGCCTGAGCTCGTCTCCCCTGAGGGTTTCCCTAATGTCTCTGTGCCAGGGAATGCTAGGGGGGGTTTGCAGGAAATCCCAGTGACAGAGGCTGCCTCCCCAAGGTCAGGGAAGGTATTTCTCGGACTTCCCCGAACAGGGAACACTTGTGACTGAAGAGAGCTGCGTGGAGTTGTCTCTCGAGTTCCCCATGCACTGACAATGGTTCCGGAATCCTGAGCGAGGGGAGGTTCCACCTACGGTCGGCAGCGCGTGGGTTCTAACGGGATGCCTGAGCTCGTCTCCCCTGAGGGTTTTCCTAATGTCTCTGTGCCAGGGAATGCTAGGGGTGGTTTGCAGGAAATCCCAGTGACAGAGGCGAACTCACCAAGGTCAGGGAAGGTATTTCTCGGACTTCCCCGAACAGGGAACACCTGTGACTGAAGAGAGCTGCATGGAGTTGTCTCTCGAGCTCCCCCACGCACTGACAATTGTTCCGGAATCCTGAGCGTGTGGAGGTTCCTCCAACGGTCGGCAGCGCGTGGGTTCTAACGGGATGCCTGAGCTCGTCTCCCCTGAGGGTTTCCCTAATGTCTCTATGCCAGGGAATGCTAGGGGGTGTTTGCAGGAAATCCCAGTGACAGAGGGTGACTCCCCAAGGTCAGGGAAGGTATTTCTCGGACTTCCCCGAACAGGGAATACCTGTGAATGTAGAGAGCTGCGTGGAGTTTTCTCTCGATCTCCCCCACGCACTGACAATGGTTCCGGAATCCTGAGCGTGGGGAGGTTCCACCAACGGTCGGCAGCGCGTGGGTTATAACGGGATACCTGAGCTCATCTCCCCAGAGGGTTTCCCTAATGTCTCTGTGCCAGGGAATGCTAGGGGGTGTTTGCAGGAAATTCCAGTGACAGAGGCTGCCTCCCCAAGGTCAGGGAAGGTATTTCTCGGACTTCCCCGAACAGGGAACACCTGTGACTGAAGGGAGCTACGTGGAGTTGTCTCTCGAGCTCCCCCACGCACTGAGAATGGTTCCGGAATCCTGAGCGTGGGGAGGTTCCACCAACGGTCGGCAGCGCGTGGGTTCTAACGGGATGCCTGAGCTCGTCTCCCCTGAGGGTTTCCCTAATGTCTCTGTGCCAGGGAATGCTAGGGGGGGTTTGCAGGAAATTCCAGTGACAGAGGCTGCCTCCCCAAGGTCAGGGAAGGTATTTCTCGGACTTCCCCGAACAGGGAACACCTGTGACTGAAGAGAGCTGCGTGGAGTTGTCTCTCGAGCTCCCCCACGCACTGAGAATGGTTCCGGAATCCTGAGCGTGGGGAGGTTCCACCAACGGTCGGCAGCGCGTAGGTTCTAACGGCATGCCTGAGCTCGTCTCCCTTGAGGGTTTCCCTAATGTCTCTGTGCCAGGGAATGCTAGGGGGGGTTTGCAGGAAATCCCAGTTACAGAGGCTGCCTCCCCAAGGTCAGGGAAGGTTTTTCTCGGACTTCCCCGAACAGGGAATACCTGTGACTGTAGAGAGCTGCGTGGAGTTTTCTCTCGATCTCCCCCACGCACTGACAATGGTTCCGGAATCCTGAGCGTGGGGAGGTTCCACCAACGGTCGGCAGCGCGTGGGTTCTAACGGGATGCCTGAGCTCGTCTCCCCTGAGTGTTTCCCTAATGTCCCTGTGCCAGGGAATGCTAGGGGTGATTTGCAGGAAATCCCAGTGACAGAGGCGAACTCACCAAGGTCAGGGAAGGTATTTCTCGGACTTCCCCGAACAGGGAAAACCTGTGACTGAAGAGAGCTGCGTGGAGTTGTCTCTCGAGCTCCCCCACGCACTGACAATGGTTCCGGAATCCTGAGCGTGGGGAGGTTCCACCAACGGTCGGCAGCGCGTGGGTTCTAACGGGATGCCGGAGCTCGTCTCCCCTGAGGGTTTTCCTAATGTCTCTGTGCCAGGGAATTCCAGGGGGGGTTTGCAGGAAATCCCAGTGACAGAGGCTGCCTCCCCAAGGTCAGGGAAGGTATTTCTCGGACTTCCCCGAACAGGGAACACCTGTGAGTGAAGAGAACTGCGTGGAGTTGTCTCTCGAGCTCCCCCACGAACTGACAATGGTTCCGGAATTCTGAGCGTGGGGAGGTTCCTCCAACGGTCGGCAGCGCGTGAGTTCTAACGGGATGCCTGAGCTCGTCTCCCCTGAGGGTTTCCCTAATGTCTCTATGCCAGGGAATGCTAGGGGGTGTTTGCAGGAAATCCCAGTGACATAGGCTGCCTCCCCAAGGTCAGGGAAGGTATTTCTCGGACTTCCCCGAACAGGGAACACCTGTGACTGTAGAGAGCTGCGTGGAGTTTTCTCTCGAGCTTCCCCACGCACTGACAATGTTTCCGGAATCCTGAGCGTGGGGAGGTTCCACCAACGGTCGGCAGCGCGTGGGATCTAACGGGATGCCTGGGCTCGTCTACCCTGAGGGTTTCCCTAATATCACTGTGCCAGGGAATGCTAGTGGGGGGGTTTGCAGGAAATTACAGTGACAGAGTCTGCCTCCCCAAGGTCAGGGAAGGTATTTCTTGGACTTCCCCGAACAGGGAACACCTGTGACTGAAGAGAGCTGCGTGGAGTTGTCTCTCGAGTTCCCCCACGCACTGAGAATGGTTCCGGAATCCTGAGCATGGGGAGGTTCCACCAACGGTCGGCAGCGCGTGGGTTCTAACGGGATGCCTGAGCTCGTCTCCCCTGAGTGTTTCCCTAATGTCTCTGTGCCAGGGAATGCTAGGGGCGGTTTGCAGGAAATCCCAGTGACAGAGGCTGCCTCCCCAAAGTCAGGGAAGGTATTTCTCGGACTTCCCCGAAACGGGAACACCTGTGACTGAAGAGAGCTGCGTGGATTTGTCTCTCGAGCTCCCCCACGCACTGACAATGGTTCCGGAATCCTGAGCGTGGGGAGGTTCCACCAACGGTCGGCAGCGCGTAGGTTCTAACGGGATGCCTGAGCTCGTCTCCCCTGAGGGTTTCCCTAATGTCTCTGTGCCAGGGAATGCTAGGGGGGGTTTGCAGGAAATCCCAGTTAAAGATGCTGCCTCCCCAAGGTCAGGGAAGGTTTTTCTCGGACTTCCCCGAACAGGGAATACCTGTGACTTTAGAGAGCTGCGTGGAGTTTTCTCTCGATCTCCCCCACGCACTGACAATGGTTCCGGAATCCTGAGCGTGGGGAGGTTCCACCAACGGTCGGCAGCGCGTGGGTTCTAACGGGATGCCTGAGCTCGTCTCCCCTGAGGGTTTCCCTAATGTCTCTGTGCCAGGGAATGCTAGGGGGGGTTTGCAGTAAATCCCAGTGACAGAGGCAGCTTCCACAAGGTCAGGGAAGGTATTTCTCGGACTTCCCCGAACAGGGAACACCTGTGACTGTAGAGAGCTGCGTGGAGTTGTCTCTCGAGCTCCCCCACGCACTGACAATGTTTCCGGAATCCTGAGCGTGGGGAGGTTCCACCAACGGTCGGCAGCGCGTCGGATCTAACGGGATGCCTGGGCTCGTCTACCCTGAGGGTTTCCCTAATATCTCTGTGCCAGGGAATGCTAGTGGGGGGGTTTGCAGGAAATTCCAGTGACAGAGGCTGCCTCCCCAAGGTCAGGGAAGGTTTTTCTCGGACTTCCCCGATCAGGGAACACCTGTGACTGAAGAGAGCTGCGTGGAGTTTTCTCTCGAGCTCCCCCACGCACTGAGAATGTTTCCGGAATCCTGAGCGTGGGGAGGTTCCACCAACGGTCGGCAGCGCGTGGGTTCTAACGGGATGCCTGAGCTCGTCTCCCCTGAGTGTTTCCCTAATGTCTCTGTGCCAGGGAATGCTAGGGGCGGTTTGCAGGAAATCCCAGTGACAGAGGCTGCCTCCCCAAGGTCAGGGAAGGTATTTCTCGGACTTCCCCGAAAAGGGAACACCTGTGACTGAAGAGAGCTGCGTGGAGTTGTCTCTCGAGCTCCCCCACTCACTGACAATGGTTCCGGAATCCTGAGCGTGGGGAGGTTCCACCAACGGTCGGCAGCGCGTAGGTTCTAACGGGATGCCTGAGCTCGTCTCCCCTGAGGGTTTCCCTAATGTCTCTGTGCCAGGGAATGCTAGGGGGGGTTTGCAGGAAATCCCAGTTACAGAGGCTGCCTCCCCAAGGTCAGGGAAGGTTTTTCTCGGACTTCCCCGAACAGGGAATACCTGTGAATGTAGAGAGCTGCGTGGAGTTTTCTCTCGATCTCCCCCACGCACTGACAATGGTTCCGGAATCCTGAGCGTGGGGAGGTTCCACCAACGGTCGGCAGCGCGTGGGTTCTAACGGGATGCCTGAGCTCGACTCCCCTGAGGGTTTTCCTAATGTCTCTGTGCCAGGGAATGCTAGGGGTGATTTGCAGGAAATCCCAGTGACAGAGGCGAACTCACCAAGGTCAGGGAAGGTATTTCTCGGACTTCCCCGAATAGGGAACACCTGTGACTGAAGAGAGCTGCATGGAGTTGACTCTCGAGCTCCCCCACGCACTGACAATTGTTCCGGAATCCTGAGCGTGGGGAGGTTCCACCAACGGTCGGCAGCGCGTGGTTTCTAACGGGATGCCTGAGCTCGTCTCCCCTGAGTGTTTCCCTAATGTCTCTATGCCAGGGAATGCTAGGGGGTGTTTGCAGGAAATCCCAGTGACAGAGGCTGCCTCCCCAAGGTCAGGGAAGGTATTTCTCGGACTTCCCCGAACAGGGAATACCTGTGACTGTAGAGAGCTGCGTGGAGTTTTCTCTCGATCTCCCCGACGCACTGACAATGGTTCCGGAATCCTGAGCGTGGGGAGGTTCCACCAACGGTCGGCAGCGCGTGGGTTCGAACGGGATGCCTGAGCTCAACTCCCCTGAGGGTTTCCCTAATGTCTCTGTGCCAGGGAATGCTAGGGGGGGTTTGCAGGAAATTCCAGTGACAGAGGCTGCCTCCCCAAGGTCAGGGAAGGTATTTCTCGGACTTCCCCGAACAGGGAACACCTGTGACTGAAGAGAGCTGCGTGGAGTTGTCTCTCGAGCTCCCCCACGCACTGAGAATGGTTCCGGAATCCTGAGCGTGGGGAGGTTCCACCAACGGTCGGCAGCGCGTGGGTTCAAACGGGATGCCTGAGCTCGTCTCCCCTGAGGGTTTCCCTAATGTCTCTGTGCCAGGGAATGCTAGGGGCGGTTTGCAGGAAATCCCAGTGACAGAGGCTGCCTCCCCAAGTTCAGGGAAGGTATTTCTCGGACTTCCCCGAAAAGGGAACCCCTGTGACTGAAGAGAGCTGCGTGGAGTTGTCTCTCGAGCTCCCCCACGCACTGAAAATGGTTCCGGAATCCTGAGCGTGGGGAGGTTCCACCAACGGTCGGCAGCGCGTGGGTTCTAACGGGATGCCTGAGCTCGTCTCCCCTGAGGGTTTTCCTAATGTCTCTGTGCCAGGGAATTCTAGGGGGGGTTTGCAGTAAATCCCAGTGACAGAGGCTGCCTCCCCAAGGTCAGGGAAGGTATTTCTCGGACTTCCCCGAACAGGGAACACCTGTGACTGAAGAGAACTGCGTGGAGTTGTCTCTCGAGCTCCCCCACGAACTGACAATGGTTCCGGAATCCTGAGCGTGGGGAGGTTCCTCCAACGGTCGGCAGCGCGTGGGTTCTAACGGGATGCCTGAGCTCGTCTCCCCAGAGGGTTTCCCTAATGTCTCTATGCCAGGGAATGCTAGGGGGTGTTTGCAGGAAATCCCAGTGACATAGGCTGCCTCCCCAAGGTCAGGGAAGGTTTTTCTCGGACTTCCCCGAACAGGGAACACCTGTGACTGTAGAGAGCTGCGTGGAGTTTTCTCTCGAGCTCCCCCACGCACTGACAATGTTTCCGGAATCCTGAGCGTGGGGAGGTTCCACCAACGGTCGGCAGCGCGTGGGATCTTTCGGGATGCCTGGGCTCGTCTACCCTGAGGGTTTCCCTAATATCTCTGTGCCAGGGAATGCTAGTGGGGGGGTTTGCAGGAAATTCCAGTGACAGAGACTGCCTCCCCAAGGTCAGGGAATGTATTTCTCGGACTTCCCCGAACAGGGAACACCTGTGACTGAAGAGAGCTGCGTGGAGTTGTCTCTCGAGCTCCCCCAAGCACTGAGAATGGTTCCGGAATCCTGAGCGTGGGGAGGTTCCACCAACGGTCGGCAGCGCGTGGGTTCTAACGGGATGCCTGATCTAGTCTCCCCTGAGTGTTTCCCTAATGTCTCTGTGCCAGGGAATGCTAGGGGCGGTTTGCAGGAAATCCCAGTGACAGAGGCTGCCTCCCCAAGGTCAGGGAAGGTATTTCTCGGACTTCCCCGAACAGGGAACACCTGTGACTGAAGAGAGCTGCGTGGAGTTTTCTCTCGAGCTCCCCCACGCACTGACAATGGTTCCGGAATCCTGAGAGTGGGGAGGTTCCACCAACGGTCGGCAGCGCGTAGGTTCTAACGGGATGCCTGAGCTCGTCTCCCCTGAGGGTTTCCCTAATGTCTCTGTGCCAGGGAATGCTAGGGGTGGTTTGCAGGAAATCCCAGTGACAGAGGCGAACTCACCAAGGTCAGGGAAGGTATTTCTCGGACTTCCCCGAACAGGGAAAACCTGTGACTGAAGAGAGCTGCATGGAGTTGTCTCTCGAGCTCCCCCACGCACTGACAATTGTTCCGGAATCCTGAGCGTGGGGAGGTTTCACCAACGGTCGGCAGCGCGTTGGTTCTAACGGGATTCATGATTTCGTCTCCCCTGAGGGTTTTCATAATTTCTCTGTGCCAAGGAATGCTAGGGGGGGTTTGCAGGAAATCCCAGTTACAGAGGCTGCCTCCCCAAGGTCATGGAAGGTATTTCACGGACTTCCCCGAACAGAGAACACCTGTGACTGAAGAGAGCTTCGTGGAGTTGTCTCTCCAGCTCCCTCACGCACTGACAATGGTTCCGGAATCCTGAGCGTGGGGAGGTTCCACCAACGGTCGGCAGCGCGTGGTTTCTAACGGGATGCCTGATCTCGTCTCCCATGAGGTTTTTCCAATGTCTCTGTGCCAGGGAATGTTAAGGGGGTTTGCAGGAAATCCCAGTGACAGAGGCTGCCTCCCCAAGGTCAGGGAATTTATTTCTCGGTCTTCCCCGAACAGGGAAAACCTGTGACTGAAGAGAGCTGCGTGGAGTTGTCTCTCGAGCTCCCCCACGCACTGAGAATGGTTCCGGAATCCTGAGCGTGGGGAGGTTCCACCAACGGTCGGCAGCGCGTGGGTTCTAACGGGATGCCGGAGCTCGTCTCCCCTGAGGGTTTTCCTAATGTCTCTGTGCCAGGGAATTCTAGGGGGGGTTTGCAGTAAATCCCAGTGACAGAGGCTGCCTCCCCAAGGTCAGGGAAGGTATTTCTCGGACTTCCCCGAACAGGGAACACCTGTGACTGAAGAGAGCTGCGTGGAGTTGTCTCTCGAGCTCCCCCACGCACTGACAATGTTTCCGGAATCCTGAGCGTGGGGAGGTTCCACCAACGGTCGGCAGCGCGTGGGTTCTAACGGAATGCCTGAGCTCGTCTCCCCTGAGGTTTTTCCTAATATCTCTGTGCCAGGGAATGCTAGGGGGGGTTTGCAGGAAATCCCAGTGACAGAGGCTGCCTCCCCAAGGTCATGGAAGGTATTTCACGGACTTCCCCGTACAGGGAACACCTGTGACTGAAGAGAGCTTCGTGGAGTTGTCTCTCCAGCTCCCTCACGCACTGACAATTGTTCCGGAATCCTGAGCGTGGGGAGGTTCCACCAACGGTCGGCAGCGCGTGGTTTCTAACGGGATAAATGATCTCGTCTCCCATGAGGTTTTTCCAATGTCTCTGTGCCAGGGAATGTTAAGGGGGTTTGCAGGAAATCCCAGTGACAGAGGCTGCCTCCCCAAGGTTAGGAAAGGTATTTCTCGGACTTCCCCGAGCAGGGAACACCTGTGACTGAAGAGAGCTGCGTGGAGTTGTCTCTCGAGCTCCCCCACGCACTGACAATGGTTCCGGAATCCTGAGCGAGGGGAGGTTCCACCAACGGTCGGCAGCGCGTGGGTTCTAACGGGATGCCGGAGGTCGTCTCCCCTGAGGGTTTTCCTAATGTCTCTGTGCCAGGGAATTCTAGGGGGGGTTTGCAGTAAATCCCAGTGACAGAGGCTGCCTCCCCAAGGTCAGGGAAGTTATTTCTCGGACTTCCCCGAACAGGGAACACCTGTGACTGAAGAGAACTGCGTGGAGTTGTCTCTCGAGCTCCCCCACGAACTGACAATATTTCCGGAATCCTGAGCGTGGGGAGGTTCCTCCAACGGTCGGCAGCGCGTGGGTTCTAACGGGATGCCTGAGCTCGTCTCCCCTGAGGGTTTCCCTAATGTCTCTGTGCCAGGGAATGCTAGGGGCGGTTTGCAGGAAATCCCAGTGACAGAGGCTGCCTCCCCAAAGTCAGGGAAGGTATTTCTCGGACTTCCCCGAAACGGGAACACCTGTGACTGAAGAGAGCTGCGTGGATTTGTCTCTCGAGCTCCCCCACGCACTGACAATGGTTCCGGAATCCTGAGCGTGGGGAGGTTCCACCAACGGTCGGCAGCGCGTAGGTTCTAACGGGATGCCTGAGCTCGTCTCCCCTGAGGGTTTCCCTAATGTCTCTGTGCCAGGGAATGCTAGGGGGGGTTTGCAGGAAATCCCAGTTAAAGATGCTGCCTCCCCAAGGTCAGGGAAGGTTTTTCTCGGACTTCCCCGAACAGGGAATACCTGTGACTGTAGAGAGCTTCGTGGAGTTTTCTCTCGATCTCCCCCACGCACTAACAATGGTTCCGGAATCCTGAGCGTGGGGAGGTTCCACCAACGGTCGGCAGCGCGTGGGTTCTAACGGGATGCCTGAGCTCGTCTCCCCTGAGGGTTTCCCTAATGTCTCTGTGCCAGGGAATGCTAGGGGGGGTTTGCAGTAAATCCCAGTGACAGAGGCAGCTTCCACAAGGTCAGGGAAGGTATTTCTCGGACTTCCCCGAACAGGGAACACCTGTGACTGTAGAGAGCTGCGTGGAGTTGTCTCTCGAGCTCCCCCACGCACTGACAATGTTTCCGGAATCCTGAGCGTGGGGAGGTTCCACCAACGGTCGGCAGCGCGTCGGATCTAACGGGATGCCTGGGCTCGTCTACCCTGAGGGTTTCCCTAATATCTCTGTGCCAGGGAATGCTAGTGGGGGGGTTTGCAGGAAATTCCAGTGACAGAGGCTGCCTCCCCAAGGTCAGGGAAGGTGTTTCTCGGACTTCCCCGATCAGGGAACACCTGTGACTGAAGAGAGCTGCGTGGAGTTTTCTCTCGAGCTCCCCCACGCACTGAGAATGTTTCCGGAATCCTGAGCGTGGGGAGGTTCCACCAACGGTCGGCAGCGCGTGGGTTCTAACGGGATGCCTGAGCTCGTCTCCCCTGAGTGTTTCCCTAATGTCTCTGTGCCAGGGAATGCTAGGGGCGGTTTGCAGGAAATCCCAGTGACAGAGGCTGCCTCCCCAAGGTCAGGGAAGGTATTTCTCGGACTTCCCCGAAAAGGGAACACCTGTGACTGAAGAGAGCTGCGTGGAGTTGTCTCTCGAGCTCCCCCACTCACTGACAATGGTTCCGGAATCCTGAGCGTGGGGAGGTTCCACCAACGGTCGGCAGCGCGTAGGTTCTAACGGGATGCCTGAGCTCGTCTCCCCTGAGGGTTTCCCTAATGTCTCTGTGCCAGGGAATGCTAGGGGGGGTTTGCAGGAAATCCCAGTTACAGAGGCTGCCTCCCCAAGGTCAGGGAAGGTTTTTCTCGGACTTCCCCGAACAGGGAATACCTGTGACTGTAGAGAGCTGCGTGGAGTTTTCTCTCGATCTCCCCCACGCACTGACAATGGTTCCGGAATCCTGAGCGTGGGGAGGTTCCACCAACGGTCGGCAGCGCGTGGGTTCTAACGGGATGCCTGAGCTCGACTCCCCTGAGGGTTTTCCTAATGTCTCTGTGCCAGGGAATGCTAGGGGTGATTTGCAGGAAATCCCAGTGACAGAGGCGAACTCACCAAGGTCAGGGAAGGTATTTCTCGGACTTCCCCGAATAGGGAACACCTGTGACTGAAGAGAGCTGCATGGAGTTGACTCTCGAGCTCCCCCACGCACTGACAATTGTTCCGGAATCCTGAGCGTGGGGAGGTTCCACCAACGGTCGGCAGCGCGTGGTTTCTAACGGGATGCCTGAGCTCGTCTCCCCTGAGTGTTTCCCTAATGTCTCTATGCCAGGGAATGCTAGGGGGTGTTTGCAGGAAATCCCAGTGACAGAGGCTGCCTCCCCAAGGTCAGGGAAGGTATTTCTCGGACTTCCCCGAACAGGGAATACCTGTGACTGTAGAGAGCTGCGTGGAGTTTTCTCTCGATCTCCCCGACGCACTGACAATGGTTCCGGAATCCTGAGCGTGGGGAGGTTCCACCAACGGTCGGCAGCGCGTGGGTTCGAACGGGATGCCTGAGCTCAACTCCCCTGAGGGTTTCCCTAATGTCTCTGTGCCAGGGAATGCTAGGGGGGGTTTGCAGGAAATTCCAGTGACAGAGGCTGCCTCCCCAAGGTCAGGGAAGGTATTTCTCGGACTTCCCCGAACAGGGAACACCTGTGACTGAAGAGAGCTGCGTGGAGTTGTCTCTCGAGCTCCCCCACGCACTGAGAATGGTTCCGGAATCCTGAGCGTGGGGAGGTTCCACCAACGGTCGGCAGCGCGTGGGTTCAAACGGGATGCCTGAGCTCGTCTCCCCTGAGGGTTTCCCTAATGTCTCTGTGCCAGGGAATGCTAGGGGCGGTTTGCAGGAAATCCCAGTGACAGAGGCTGCCTCCCCAAGTTCAGGGAAGGTATTTCTCGGACTTCCCCGAAAAGGGAACCCCTGTGACTGAAGAGAGCTGCGTGGAGTTGTCTCTCGAGCTCCCCCACGCACTGAAAATGGTTCCGGAATCCTGAGCGTGGGGAGGTTCCACCAACGGTCGGCAGCGCGTGGGTTCTAACGGGATGCCTGAGCTCGTCTCCCCTGAGGGTTTTCCTAATGTCTCTGTGCCAGGGAATTCTAGGGGGGGTTTGCAGTAAATCCCAGTGACAGAGGCTGCCTCCCCAAGGTCAGGGAAGGTATTTCTCGGACTTCCCCGAACAGGGAACACCTGTGACTGAAGAGAACTGCGTGGAGTTGTCTCTCGAGCTCCCCCACGAACTGACAATGGTTCCGGAATCCTGAGCGTGGGGAGGTTCCTCCAACGGTCGGCAGCGCGTGGGTTCTAACGGGATGCCTGAGCTCGTCTCCCCAGAGGGTTTCCCTAATGTCTCTATGCCAGGGAATGCTAGGGGGTGTTTGCAGGAAATCCCAGTGACATAGGCTGCCTCCCCAAGGTCAGGGAAGGTTTTTCTCGGACTTCCCCGAACAGGGAACACCTGTGACTGTAGAGAGCTGCGTGGAGTTTTCTCTCGAGCTCCCCCACGCACTGACAATGTTTCCGGAATCCTGAGCGTGGGGAGGTTCCACCAACGGTCGGCAGCGCGTGGGATCTATCGGGATGCCTGGGCTCGTCTACCCTGAGGGTTTCCCTAATATCTCTGTGCCAGGGAATGCTAGTGGGGGGGTTTGCAGGAAATTCCAGTGACAGAGACTGCCTCCCCAAGGTCAGGGAATGTATTTCTCGGACTTCCCCGAACAGGGAACACCTGTGACTGAAGAGAGCTGCGTGGAGTTGTCTCTCGAGCTCCCCCAAGCACTGAGAATGGTTCCGGAATCCTGAGCGTGGGGAGGTTCCACCAACGGTCGGCAGCGCGTGGGTTCTAACGGGATGCCTGATCTAGTCTCCCCTGAGTGTTTCCCTAATGTCTCTGTGCCAGGGAATGCTAGGGGCGGTTTGCAGGAAATCCCAGTGACAGAGGCTGCCTCCCCAAGGTCAGGGAAGGTATTTCTCGGACTTCCCCGAACAGGGAACACCTGTGACTGAAGAGAGCTGCGTGGAGTTTTCTCTCGAGCTCCCCCACGCACTGACAATGGTTCCGGAATCCTGAGAGTGGGGAGGTTCCACCAACGGTCGGCAGCGCGTAGGTTCTAACGGGATGCCTGAGCTCGTCTCCCCTGAGGGTTTCCCTAATGTCTCTGTGCCAGGGAATGCTAGGGGTGGTTTGCAGGAAATCCCAGTGACAGAGGCGAACTCACCAAGGTCAGGGAAGGTATTTCTCGGACTTCCCCGAACAGGGAAAACCTGTGACTGAAGAGAGCTGCATGGAGTTGTCTCTCGAGCTCCCCCACGCACTGACAATTGTTCCGGAATCCTGAGCGTGGGGAGGTTTCACCAACGGTCGGCAGCGCGTTGGTTCTAACGGGATTCATGATTTCGTCTCCCCTGAGGGTTTTCATAATTTCTCTGTGCCAAGGAATGCTAGGGGGGGTTTGCAGGAAATCCCAGTTACAGAGGCTGCCTCCCCAAGGTCATGGAAGGTATTTCACGGACTTCCCCGAACAGAGAACACCTGTGACTGAAGAGAGCTTCGTGGAGTTGTCTCTCCAGCTCCCTCACGCACTGACAATGGTTCCGGAATCCTGAGCGTGGGGAGGTTCCACCAACGGTCGGCAGCGCGTGGTTTCTAACGGGATGCCTGATCTCGTCTCCCATGAGGTTTTTCCAATGTCTCTGTGCCAGGGAATGTTAAGGGGGTTTGCAGGAAATCCCAGTGACAGAGGCTGCCTCCCCAAGGTCAGGGAATTTATTTCTCGGTCTTCCCCGAACAGGGAAAACCTGTGACTGAAGAGAGCTGCGTGGAGTTGTCTCTCGAGCTCCCCCACGCACTGAGAATGGTTCCGGAATCCTGAGCGTGGGGAGGTTCCACCAACGGTCGGCAGCGCGTGGGTTCTAACGGGATGCCGGAGCTCGTCTCCCCTGAGGGTTTTCCTAATGTCTCTGTGCCAGGGAATTCTAGGGGGGGTTTGCAGTAAATCCCAGTGACAGAGGCTGCCTCCCCAAGGTCAGGGAAGGTATTTCTCGGACTTCCCCGAACAGGGAACACCTGTGACTGAAGAGAGCTGCGTGGAGTTGTCTCTCGAGCTCCCCCACGCACTGACAATGTTTCCGGAATCCTGAGCGTGGGGAGGTTCCACCAACGGTCGGCAGCGCGTGGGTTCTAACGGAATGCCTGAGCTCGTCTCCCCTGAGGGTTTTCCTAATATCTCTGTGCCAGGGAATGCTAGGGGGGGTTTGCAGGAAATCCCAGTGACAGAGGCTGCCTCCCCAAGGTCATGGAAGGTATTTCACGGACTTCCCCGTACAGGGAACACCTGTGACTGAAGAGAGCTTCGTGGAGTTGTCTCTCCAGCTCCCTCACGCACTGACAATTGTTCCGGAATCCTGAGCGTGGGGAGGTTCCACCAACGGTCGGCAGCGCGTGGTTTCTAACGGGATAAATGATCTCGTCTCCCATGAGGTTTTTCCAATGTCTCTGTGCCAGGGAATGTTAAGGGGGTTTGCAGGAAATCCCAGTGACAGAGGCTGCCTCCCCAAGGTTAGGAAAGGTATTTCTCGGACTTCCCCGAGCAGGGAACACCTGTGACTGAAGAGAGCTGCGTGGAGTTGTCTCTCGAGCTCCCCCACGCACTGACAATGGTTCCGGAATCCTGAGCGAGGGGAGGTTCCACCAACGGTCGGCAGCGCGTGGGTTCTAACGGGATGCCGGAGGTCGTCTCCCCTGAGGGTTTTCCTTATGTCTCTGTGCCAGGGAATTCTAGGGGGGGTTTGCAGTAAATCCCAGTGACAGAGGCTGCCTCCCCAAGGTCAGGGAAGTTATTTCTCGGACTTCCCCGAACAGGGAACACCTGTGACTGAAGAGAACTGCGTGGAGTTGTCTCTCGAGCTCCCCCACGAACTGACAATATTTCCGGAATCCTGAGCGTGGGGAGGTTCCTCCAACGGTCGGCAGCGCGTGGGTTCTAACGGGATGCCTGAGCTCGTCTCCCCTGAGGGTTTCCCTAATGTCTCTGTGCCAATGAATGCTAGGGGTGGTTTGCTGGAAATCCCAGTAACAGAGGCTGCCTCGCCAAGGTCAGGGAATGTATTTCTCGGAGTTCCCCGAACAGGGAACACCTGTGACTGAAGAGAGCTGCGTGGAGTTGTCTCTCGAGCTCCCCCACGCACTGACAATGTTTCCGGAATCCTGAGCGTGGGGAGGTTCCACCAACCGTCGGCAGCGCGTGGGTTCTAACGGGATGCCTGAGCTCGTCTCCCCTGAGGGTTTTCCTAATGTCCCTGTGCCAGGGAATGCTAGGGGGGGTTTGCAGGAAATCCCAGTGACAGAGGCTGCCTCCCCAAGGTCAGGGAATGTATTTCCCGGACTTCCCCGTCAGGGAACACCTGTGACTGAAGAGAGCTGCGTGGAGTTGTCTCTCGAGCTCCCCCACGCACTGACAATGGTTCCGGAATCCTGAGCGTGGGGAGGTTCCACCAACGGTCGGCAGCGCCTGGGTTCTAACCGGATGCATGAGCTCGTCTCCCCTGAGGGTTTCCCTAATGTCTCTGTGCCAGGGAATGCTAGGGGGGGTTTGCAGGAAATCCCAGTGACAGAGGCTGCCTCCCCAAGGTCAGGGAAGGTATTTCTCGGACTTCCCCGAACAGGGAACCCCTGTGACTGAAGAGAGCTGCGTGGAGTTGTCTCTCGAGCTCCCCCACGCACTGACAATGGTTCCGGAATACTGAGCGTGGGGACGTTCCACCATCGGTCGGCAGCGCGTGGGTTCTAACCCGATGTCTGAGCTCGTCTACCCAGAGGGTTTCCATAATGTCTCTGTGCCAGGGAATGCTAGGGGGGGTTTGCAGGCTATCCCATTCACAGAGGCTGCCTCCCCAAGGTCAGGGAAGGTATTTCTCGGACTTCCCCGAACAGCGAACACCTGTGACTGAAGAGAGCTGCGTGGAGTTGTCTCTCGAGCTCCCCCACGCACTGACAATTGTTCCGGAATCCTGAGCGTGGGGAGGTTCCAAAAACGGTCGGCAGCGCGTGGGTTCTAACGGGATGCATGAGCTCGTCTCCCCTGAGGGTTTCCCTAATGTCTCTGGGCCAGGGAATGCTAGGGGGGGTTTGCAGGAAATCCCAGTGACAGAGGCTGCCTCCCCAAGGTCAGGGAAGGTATTTCTCGGACTTCCCCGAACAGGGAACACCTGTGACTGAAGAGAGCTGCGTGGAGTTGTCTCTCGAGTTCTCCCACGCACTGACAATGGTTCCGGAATCCTGAGCGTGGGGACGTTCCACCAACGGTCGGCAGCCTAGGGTTCTAACGAGATGCCTGAGCTCGACTCCCCTGAGGGTTTCTCTAATGTCTCTGTGCCAGAGAATGCTAGGGGGGGTTTTAGGATATCCCAGTGACATAGGCTGCAACCCAATGTCAGGGAAGGTTTTTCTCGGACTTCCCCGAACAGGGAACACCAGTGACTGAAGAGAGCTGCGTGGAGTTGTCTCTCGAGCTCCCCCACGCACTGACAATGGTTCCGGAATCCTGAGCGTGGGGAGGTTCCACCAACGGTCGACAGCGCGTGGGTTCTAACGGGATGCCTGAGCTCGTCTCCCCTGAGTGTTTCCCTAATGTCCCTGTGCCAGGGAATGCTAGGGGGGGTTTGCAGGAAATCCCAGTGAAAGAGGCTGCCTCCCCAAGGTCAGGGAAAGTATTTCTCGGACTTCCCCGAACAGGGAACACCTGTGACTGAAGAGAGCTGCTTGGAGTTGTCTCTCGAGCTCCCCCATGCACTGAAAATGTTTCCGGAATCCTGAGCGTGGGGAGGTTCCACCAACGGTCGGCAGCGCGTGGGTTCTAACGGGATGCCTGAGCTCGTCTCCCCTGAGGGTTTCCCTAATGTCTGTGTGCCAGGGAATGCTAGGGGGGGTTTGCAGGAAATCCCAGTGATAGAGGCTGCCTCCCCAAGGTCACGGAAGGTATTTCTCGGACTTCCCCGAACAGGGAACACCTGTGACTGAAGAGAGCTGCGTGGAGCTGTCTCTCGAGCTCCCCCACGCACTGACAATGGTTCCGGAATCCTGAGCGTGGGGAGGTTCCACCAACGGTCGGCAGCGCGTGGGTTCTAACGGGATGCCTGAGCTCGTCTCCCCTGAGGGTTTTCCTAATGTCTCTATGCCAGGGAATGCTAGGGGGGGTTTGCAGGAAATCACAGTGACAGAGGCTGCCTCCCCAAGGTCAGGGAATGTATTTCCCGGACTTCCCCGAACAGGGAACACCTGTGACTGAAGAGAGCTGCGTGGAGTTGTCTCTCGAGCTCCCACACGCACTGACAATGGTTCCGGAATCCTGAGCGTGGGGAGGTTCCACCAACGTTCGGCAGCGCCTGGGTTCTAACGGGATGCCTGAGCTCGTCTCCCCTGAGGGTTTTCCTAATGTCTCTGTGCCAGGGAATGCTAGGGAGGGTTTGCAGGAATTCCCAGTGACAGAGGCTGCCTCCCCAAGTCAGGGAAGGTATTTCTCGGACTTCCCCGACCAGGGAACACTTGTGACTGAAGAGAGCTGCGTGGAGTTGTCTCTCTTGATCCCCCACGCACTGACAATGGTTCCGGAATCCTGAGCGTGGGGAGGTTATACCAACGGTCGGCAGCGCGTGGGTTCTAATGGGATGCCTGAGCTCGTTTCCCCTGAGGGTTTTCCTAATGTCTCTGTGCCAGGGAATGCTAGGGGGGGTTTGCAGGAAATCCCAGTGACAGAGGCTGCCTCCCCAATGTCAGGGAAGGTGTTTCTCGGACTTCCCCGAACAGGGAACACCTGTGACTGAAGAGAGCTGCGTGGAGTTGTCTCTCGAGCTCCCCCACGCACTGACAATGTTTCCAGAACCCTGAGCGTGGGGAGGTTCCACCAACGGTCGGCAGCGCGTGGGTTCTAACGGGATGCATGAGCTCGTTTCCCCTGCGGGTTTTCCTAATGTCTCTCTGCCAGGGAATGCTAGGGGGGGTTTGCAGGAAATCCCAGTGACAGAGGCTGCCTCCCCAAGTTCAGGGAAGTTATTTCTCGGACTTCCCCGAACAGGGAACACCTGTGACTGAAGAGAGCTGCGTGGAGTTGTCTCTCGAGCTCCCCCACGCACTGACAATGGTTCCGGAATCCTGAGCGTGGGGAGGTTCCACCAACGGTCGGCAGCGCGTGGGTTCTAACGGGATGCCTGAGCTCGTCTCCCCTGAGGGTTTTCCTAATGTCTCTGTGCCAGGGAATGCTAGGGGGGGTTTGCTGGAAATCCGAGTGACAGGGGCTGCCTCCCCAAGGTCAGGGAAGGTATTTCTCGGACTTCCCCGAACAGGGAACACCTGTGACTGAAGAGAGCTGCGTGGAGTTGTCTCTCGAGCTCCCCCACGCACTGACAATGGTTCCGGAATCCTGAGCGTGGGGAGGTTCCACCAACGGTCTTCAGCGCGTGGGTTCTAACGGGAAGCCTGAGCTCGTCTCCCCTGAGGGTTTCCCTAATTTCTCTGTGCCAGGGAATGCTAGGGGGGGTTTGCAGGATATCCCAGTGACAGAGGCTGCCTCCACAAGGTCAGGGAAGGTATTTCTCGGACTTCCCCGAACAGGGAACACCTGTGACTGAAGAGAGCTGCGTGGAGTTGTCTCTCGAGCTCCCCCACGCACTGACAATTGTTCCGGAATCCTGAGCGTGGGGAGGTTCCACCAACTGTCGTCAGCCTAGGGTTCTAACGGGATGCCTGAGCTCGTCTCCCCTGAGGGTTTCCCAAATGTCTCTGTGCCAGGGAATGCTAGGGGTCGTTTACAGGAAATCCCAGTGACAGAGGCTGCCTCCCCAAGGTCAGGGAAGGTATTTCTCGGACTTCCCCGAACAGGGAACACCTGTGACTTAAGAGAGCTGCGTGGAGTTGTCTCTCGAGCTCCCCCACGCACTGACAATGGTTCCGGAATCCTGAGCGTGGGGAGGTTCCACCAACGATCGGCAGCGCGTGGGTTCTAACGGGATGCCTGAGCTCGTCTCCCCTGAGGGTTTCCCTAATATCTCTGTGCCAGGGAATGCTAGGGGGGGTTTGCAGGAAATCCCAGTGACAGAGGCTGACTCCCCAAGGTCAGGAAATGTATTTCTCGTACTTCCCCGAACAGGGAACACCTGTGACTGAAGAGAGCTGCGTGGAGTTGTCTCTCGAGCTCCCCCAAGCACTGACTATGGTTCCGGAATCCTGAGCGTGGGGAGGTTCCACCAACGGTCGGCAGCGCGTGGGTTCTAACGGGATGCCTGAGCTCGTCTCCCCTGAGGGTTTTCCTAATGTCTCTGTGCCAGGGAATGCTAGGGGTGGTTTGCAGGAAATCCCAGTGACAGTGGCTGCCTCCCCAAAGTCAGGGAAGGTATTTCTCGGACTTCCCCGAACAGGGAACACCTGTGACTGAAGAGAGCTGCGTGGAGTTGTCTCTTGTGCTCCCCCACACACTGACAATGGTTCCGGAATCCTGAGCGTGGGGAGGTTCCACCAACGGTCGGCAGCGCGTGGGTTCTAACGGGATGCATGAGCTCGTCTCCCCTGAGGGTTTCCCTAATGTCTCTGTGCCAGGGAATGCTAGGGGGGGGGTTGCAGGAAATCCCAGTGACAGGGGCTGCCTCCCCAAAGTCAGGGAAGGTATTTCTCGGACTTCCCCGAACAGGGAACACCTGTGACTGAAGAGAGCTGCGTGGAGTTGTCTCTCGAGCTCCCCCACGCACTGACAATGGTTCCGGAATCCTGAGCGTGGGGAGGTTCCACCAACGGTCGGCAGCGCGTGGGTTCTTACGGGATGCCTGAGCTCGTCTCCCCTGAGGGTTTCCCTAATGTCTCTGTGCCAGGGAATGCTAGGGGGGTTTGCAGGAAATCCCAGTGACAGAGGCTGCCTCCACAAGTTCAGGGAAGGTATTTCTCGGACTTCCCCGAACAGGGAACACCTGTGACTGAAGAGAGCTTCGTGGAGTTGTCTCTCGAGCTCCCCCACGCACTGACAATAGTTCCGGAATTCTGAGCGTGGGGAGGTTCCACCAACAGTCGTCAGCCTAGGGTTCTAACGGGATGCCTGAGCTCGTCTCCCCTGAGGGTTTCCCTAATGTCTCTGTGCCAGGGAATGCTAGTGGGGGTTTGCAGGAAATCCCAGTGACAGAGGCTGCCTCCACAAGGTCAGGGAAGGTATTTCCCGGACTTCCCCGAACAGGGAACACCTGTGACTTTAGAGAGCTGCGTAGAGTTGTATCTCGAGCTCCCCCACGCACTGACAATAGTTCCGGAATCCTGAGCGTGGGGAGGTTCCACCAACGGTCGGCAGCGCGTGGGTTATAACGGGATGCCTGAGCTCGTCTCCCCTGAGGGTTTCCCTAATGTCTCTGTGCCAGGGAATGCTAGGGGGGGTTTGCAGGAAATCCCAGTGACAGGGGCTGCCTCCCCAAGGTCAGGGAAGGTATTTCTCGGACTTCCCCGAACAGGGAACACTTGTGACTGAAGAGAGATGCGTGGAGATGTCTCTCGAGCTCCCCCACGCACTGACAATATTTCCGGAATACTGAGCGTGGGGAGGTTCCACCAACTTTCGTCAGCGTAGGGTTCTAACGGGATGCCTGAGCTCGTCTCCCCTGAGGGTTTCCCTAATGTCTCTGTGCCAGGGAATGCTAGCGCGGGTTTGCAGGAAATCCCAGTGAAAGAGGCTGCCTCCCAAAGGTCAGGGAAGCTATTTCCCGGACTTCCCCGAACAAGGAACACCTGTGACTGAAGAGAGCTGCGTGGAGTTGTCTCTCGAGCTCCCCCACGCACTGACAATGGTTCCGGAATCCTGAGCTTGGGGAGGTTCCACCAACGGTCGGCAGCGCGTGGGTTCTAACGGGATGCCTGAGCTCGTCTCCCCTGAGTGTTTCCCTAATGTCTCTGTGCCAGGGAATGCTAGGGGGGGTTTGTAGGAAATCCCAGTGACAGAGGCTGCTTCCCCAAGGTCAGGGAAGGTATTTTTCGGACTTCCCCGAACAGGGAACACCTGTGACTGAAGAGAGCTGCGTGGAGTTGTCTCTCGTGCTCCCCCACGCACTGACAATGTTTCCGGAATCCTGAGCGTGGGGAGGTTCCACCAACGGTCGGCAGCGCGTGGGTTCTAACGGGATGACTGAGCTCGTCTCCCCTGAGTGTTTCCCTAATGTCTCTGTGCCAGGGAATGCTAGGGGGGGTTTGCAGGAAATCCCAGTGACAGAGGCTGCCTCCCCAAGGTCAGGGAAGGTATTTCCCGGACTTCCCCGAACAGGGAACACCTGTGACTGAAGACAGCTGCGTGGAGTTGTCTCTCGAGCTCCCCCACGCACTGACAATATTTCTGGAATCCTAAGCGTGGGGAGGTTCCACCAACGGTTGGCAGCGCGTGGGTTCTAACGGGATGCCTGAGCTCGTCTCCCCTGAGGATTTTCCTAATGTCTCTGTGCCAGGGAATGTTAGGGGTGGTTTTTCAGGAAATCCCAGTGAAAGAGGTTGCCTCCCCAAGGTCAGGGAAGGTATTTCTCGGAATTCCCCGAACAGGGAACACCTGTGACTGAAGAGAGCTGCTTGGAGTTGTCTCTCGAGCTCCCCCACGCACTGACAATAGTTCCGGAATACTGAGCGTGGGGAGGTTCCACCAACTTTCGTCAGCCTAGGGTACTAACGGGATGCCTGAGCTCGTCTCCCCTGAGGGTTTCAATTATGTCTCTGTGCCAGGGAATGCTAGGGGGGGTTTGCAGGAAATCCCAGTGACAGAGGCTGCCTCCCCAAGGTCAGGGAAGGTATTTCTCGGACTTCCCTGAACAGGGAACACCTGTGACTGAAGTGAGCTGCGTGGAGTTGTCTCTCGAGCTCCCCCACGCACTGACAATGGTTCCGGAATCCTGAGCGTGGGGAGGTTCCACCAACGGTCAGCAGCGCGTGGGTTCTTACGGGATGCCTGAGCTCGACTCCCCTGAGGGTTTCCCTAATGTCTCTGTGCCTGGGAATGCTAGCGCGGGTTTGCAGGAAATCCCAGTGAAAGAGGCTGCCTCCCAAAGGTCCTGGAAGCTATTTCCCGGACTTCCCCGAACAGGGAACACCTGTGACTGAAGAGAGCTACGTGGAGTTGTCTCTCGAGCTCCCCCACGCACTGACAATGGTTCCGGAATCCTGAGCTTGGGGAGGTTCCACCAACGGTCGGCAGCGCGTGGGTTCTAACGGGATGCCTGAGCTCGTCTCCCCTGAGTGTTTCCCTAATGTCTCTGTGCCAGGGAATGCTAGGGGGGGTTTGTAGGAAATCCCAGTGACAGAGGCTGCTTCCCCAAGGTCAGGGAAGGTATTTCTCGGACTTCCCCGAACAGGGAACACCTGTGACTGAAGAGAGCTGCGTGGAGTTGTCTCTCGTGCTCCCCCACGCACTGACAATGTTTCCGGAATCCTGAGCGTGGGGAGGTTCCACCAACTTTCGTCAGCCTAGGGTTCTAACGGGATGCCTGAGCTCGTCTCCCCTGAGGGTTTCCCTAATGTCTCTGTGCCAGGGAATGCTAGGGGGGGTTTGCAGGAAATCCCAGTGACAGAGGCTGCCTCCCCAATGTCAGGGAAGTTATTTCCCGGACTTCCCCGAACAGGGAACACCTGTGACTGAAGACAGCTGCGTGGAGTTGTCTCTCGAGCTCCCCCACGCACTGACAATATTTCCGGAATCCTAAGCGTGGGGAGGTTCCACCAACGGTCGGCAGCGCGTGGGTTCTAACGGAATGCCTGAGCTCGTCTCCCCTGAGGGTTTTCCTAAAGTCTCTGTGCCAGGGAATGCTAGGGGTGGTTTGCAGGAAATCCCAGTGAAAGAGGCTGCCTCCCCAAGGTCAGGGAAGGTATTTCTCGGACTTCCCCGAACAGGGAACACCTGTGACTGAAGAGAGCTTCGTGGAGTTGTCTCTCGTGCTCCCCCACACACTGACAATGGTTCGGAAATCTGAGCGTGGGGAGGTTCCACCAACGGTCGGCAGCGCGTGGGTTCTAACGGGATGCCTGAGCTCGTCTCCCCTGAGGGTTTCCCTAATGTCTCTGTGCCAGGGAATGCTAGGGGGGGGTTGCAGGAAATCCCAGTGACAGGGGCTGCCTCCCCAAAGTCAGGGAAGGTATTTCTAGGACTTCCCCGTACAGGGAACACCTCTGACTGAAGAGAGCTGCGTGGAGTTGTCTCTCGAGCTCCCCCACGCACTGACAATGTTTCCGGAATCCTGAGCGTGGGGAGGTTCCACCAACGGTCGGCAGAGTGTGAGTTCTAACGGGATGCCTGAACTCGTTTCCCCTGAGGGTTTCCCTAATGTCTCTGTGCCAGGGAATGGTAGGGGGGGTTTGCAGGAAATCCCAGTGACAGAGGCTGCCTCCCCAAGGTCAGGGAAGGTGTTTCTCGGACTTCCCCGAACAGGGAACACCTGTGACTGAAGAGAGCTGCGTGGAGTTGTCTCTCGAGCTCCCCCACGCACTGACAATGGTTCCGGAATCCTGAGCGTGGGGAGGTTCCACCAACGGTCGGCAGCGCGTGGGTTCTAACGGGATGCCTGAGCTCGTCTCCCCTGAGGGTTTCCCTAATGTCTCTGTGCCAGGGAATGCTAGGGGGGTTTGCAGGAAATCCCAGTGACAGAGGCTGCCTCCCCAAGGTCAGGGAAGGTATTTCCCGGACTTCCCCGAACAGGGAACACCTGTGACTGAAGAGAGCTTCGTGGAGTTGACTGTTGAGCTCCCCCACGCACTGACAATGGTTCCGGAATCCTGAGAGTGGGGAGGTTCCACCAACGGTCGGCAGCGCGTGGGTTCTAACGGGATGCCTGAGCTCGTCTCCCCTGAGGGTTTTCCTAATGTCTCTGTGCCAGGGAATGCTAGGAGGGTTTTGCAGGAAATCCCAGTGACAGAGGCTGCCACCCCAAGGTCAGGGAAAGTATTTCTCGGACTTCCCCGAACAGGGAACACCTGTGACTGAAGAGAGCCTCTTGGAGTTGTCTCTCGAGCTCCCCCACGCACTGACAATGGTTCCGGAATACTGAGCGTGGGGAGGTTCCACCAACTTTCGTCAGCCTAGTGTTCTAACGGGATGCCTGAGCTCGTCTCCCCTGAGGGTTTCCCTAATGTCTCTGTGCCAGGGAATGCTAGGGGGGGTTTGCAGGAAATCCCAGTGACAGAGGCTGCCTCCCCAAGGTCAGGGAAGGTATTTCTCGGACTTCCCTGAACAGGGAACACCTGTGACTGAAGTGAGCTGCGTGGAGTTGTCTCTCGAGCTCCCCCACGCACTGACAATGGTTCCGGAATCCTGAGCTTGGGGAGGTTCCACCAACGGTCGGCAGCGCGTGGGTTCTAACGGGATGCATGAGCTCGTCTCCCCTGAGGGTTTTCCTAATGTCTCTGTGCCAGGGAATGCTAGGGGGGGTTTGCAGGAAATCCCAGTGAAAGAGGCTGCATCCCCAAGGTCAGGGAAGGTATTTCCCAGACTTCCCCGAACAGGGAACACCTGTGACTGTAGAGAGCTGCGTAGAGTTGTCTCTCGAGCTCCCCCACGCACTGACAATAGTTCCGGAATCCTGAGCGTGGGGAGGTTCCACCAACGGTCGGCAGCGCGTGGGTTCTAACGGGATGCCTGAGCTCGTCTCCCCTGAGGGTTTCCCTAATGTCTCTGTGCCAGGGAATGCTAGGGGGGGTTTGCAGGAAATCCCAGTGACAGAGGCTGCCTCCCCAAAGTCAGGGATGGTATTTCTCGGACTTCCCCGAACAGGGAACACCTGTGACTGAAGAGAGCTTCGTGGAGTTGTCTCTCGAGCTCACCCACGCACTGACAATGGTTCCGGAATCCTGAGCGTGGGGAGGTTCCACCAACGGTCAGCAGCGCGTGGGTTCTAACGGGATGCCTGAGCTCGTCTCCCCTGAGGGTTTTCCTAATGTCTCTGTGCCAGGGAATGCTAGCGCGGGTTTGCAGGAAATCCCAGTGAAAGAGGCTGCCTCCCAAAGGTCAGGGAAGCTATTTCCCGGACTTCCCCGAACAGGGAACACCTGTGACTGAAGAGAGCTGCGTGGAGTTGTCTCTCGAGCTCCCCCACGCACTGACAATGTTTCCGGAATCCTGAGCTTGGGGAGGTTCCACCAACGGTCGGCAGCGCGTGGGTTCTAACGGGATGCCTGAGCTCGTCTCCCCTGAGTGTTTCCCTAAAGTCTCTGTGCCAGGGAATGCTAGGGGGGGTTTGTAGGAAATCCCAGTGACAGAGGCTTCTTCCCCAAGGTCAGGGAAGGTATTTCTCGGACTTCCCCGAACAGGGAACACCTGTGACTGAAGAGAGCAGCGTGGAGTTGTCTCTCGTGCTCCCCCACGCACTGAGAATGTTTCCGGAATCCTGAGCGTGGGGAGGTTCCACCAACGGTCGGCAGCGCGTGGGTTCTAACGGGATGACTGTGCTCGTCTCCCCTGAGGGTTTCCCTAATGTCTCTGTGCCAGGGAATGCTAGGGGGGTTTTGCAGGAAATCCCAGTGACAGAGGCTGCCTCCCCAATGTCAGGGAAGTTATTTCTCGGACTTCCCCGAACAGGGAACACCTGTGAATGAAGACAGCTGCGTGGAGTTGTCTCTCGAGCTCCCCCACGCACTGACAATGGATCCGGAATCCTGAGCGTGGGGAGGTTCCACCAACGGTCGGCAGCACGTGGGTTCTAACGGGATGCCTGAGCTCGTCTCCCCTGAGGGTTTCCCTAATGTCTCTGTGCCAGGGAATGCTATCGGGGGATTGCAGGAAATCCCAGTGATAGTGGCTGCCTCCCCAAGGTCAGGGAAGGTATTTCTCGGACTTCCCCGAACAGGGAACACCTGTGACTGAAGAGAGCTGCGTGGATTTGTCTCTCGAGCTCCCTCAAGCACTGACAATGTTTCCGGAATCCTGAGTGTGGGGAGGTTCCACCAACGGTCGGCAGCGCGTGGGTTCTAACGGGATGCCTGAGCTCGTCTCCCCTGAGGGTTTCCCTAATGTCTCTGTGCAAGGGAATGCTAGTGGGGGTTTGCAGGAAATCCCAGTGACAGAGGCTGCCTCCCCAATGTCAGGGAAGTTATTTCCCGGACTTCCCCGAACAGGGAACACCTGTGACTGTAGAGAGCTGCGTGGAGTTTTCTCTCGAGCTCCCCCACGCACTGACAATATTTCCGGAATCCTGAGCGTGGGGAGGTTCCACCAACGGTCGGCAGCGCGTGGGTTATAACGGGATGCCTGAGCTCGTCTCCCCTGAGCGTTTCCCTAATGTCTCTGTGCCAGGGAATGCTAGGGGGGGTTTGCAGGAAATCCCAGTGACAGAGGCTGCCTCCCCAAGGTCAGGGAAGGTATTTCTCGGACTTCCCCGAACAGGGAACACCTGTGATTGAAGAGAGCTGCGTGGAGTTGTCTCTCGAGCTCCCCCACGCACTGACAATGGTTCCGGAATTCTGAGCGTGGGGAGGTTCCACCAACGGTCGGCAGCGCGTGGGTTCTAACGGGATGCCTGAGCTCGTCTCCCCTGAGGGTTTCCCAAATATCTCTGTGCCAGGGAATGCTAGGGGGGGTTTGCAGGAAATCCCAGTGACAGAGGCTGCCTCCCCAAGGTCAGGGAAGGTATTTCCCGGACTTCCCCGAACAGGGAACACCTGTGACTGAAGACAGCTGCGTGGAGTTGTCTCTCGAGCTCCCCCACGCACTGACAATAGTTCCGGAATCCTAAGCGTGGGGAGGTTCCACCAACGGTCGGCAGCGCGTGGGTTCCAACGGGATGCCTGAGCTCGTCTCCCCTGAGGGTTTTCCTAATGTCTCTGTGCCAGGGAATGCTAGGGGTGGTTTGCAGGAAATCCCAGTGACAGTGGCTGCCTCCCCAAGGTCAGGGAAGGTGTTTCTCGGACTTCCCCGAACAGGGAACACCTGTGACTGAAGAGAGCTGCGTGGAGTTGTCATACGTGCTCCCCCACACACTGACAATGGTTCCGGAATCCTGAGCGTGGGGAGGTTCCACCAACGGTCGGCAGCGCGTGGGTTCTAACGGGATGCCTGAGCTCGTCTCCCCTGAGGGTTTCCCTAATGTCTCTGTGCCAGGGAATGCTTGGGGGGGGGTTGCAGGAAATCCCAGTGACAGGGGCTGCCTCCCCAAAGTCAGGGAAGGTATTTCTCGGACTTCCCCGAACAGGGAACACCTGTGACTGAAGAGAGCTGCGTGGAGTTGTCTCTCGAGGTCCCCCACGCACTGACAATGGTTCCGGAATTCTGAGCGTGGGGAGGTTCCACCAACGGTCGGCAGCGCGTGGGTTTTTACGGGATGCCTGAGCTCGTCTCCCCTGAGGGTTTCCCTAATGTCTCTGTGCCAGGGAATGCTAGGGGGGTTTGCAGGAAATCCCAGTGACAGAGGCTGCCTCCCCAAGGTCAGGGAAGGTATTTCTCGGACTTCCCCGAACAGGGAACACCTGTGACTGAAGAGAGCTTCGTGGAGTTGTCTCTCGAGCTCCCCCACGCACTGACAATAGTTCCGGAATTCTGAGCGTGGGGAGGTTCCACCAACGGTCGTCAGCCTAGGGTTCTAACGGGATGCCTGAGCTCGTCTCCCCTGAGGGTTTCCCTAATGTCTCTGTGCCAGGGAATGCTAGTGGGGGTTTGCAGGAAATCCCAGTGACAGAGGCTGCCTCCACAAGGTCAGGGAAGTTATTTCCCGGACTTCCCCGAACAGGGAACACCTGTGACTGTAGAGAGCTGCGTGGAGTTGTCTCTCGAGCTCCCCCACGCACTGACAATAGTTCCGGAATCCTGAGCGTGGGGAGGTTCCACCAACGGTCGGCAGCGCGTGGGTTCTAACGGGATGCCTGAGCTCGTCTCCCCTGAGGGTTTCCCTAATGTCTCTGTGCCAGGGAATGCTAGGGGGGGTTTGCAGGAAATCCCAGTGACAGAGGCTGCCTCCCCAAGGTCAGGGAAGGTATTTCTCGGACTTCCCCGAACATGGAACACCTGTGACTGAAGAGAGATGCGTGGAGATGTCTCTCGAGCTCCCCCACGCACTGACAATGTTTCCGGAATACTGAGCGTGGGGAGGTTCCACCAACTTTCGTCAGCCTAGGGTTCTAACGGGATGCCTGAGCTCGTCTCCCCTGAGGGTTTCCCTAATGTCTCTGTGCCAGGGAATGCTAGGGGGGGTTTGCAGGAAATCCCAGTGACAGAGGCTGCCTCCCCAATGTCAGGGAAGTTATTTCCCGGACTTCCCCGAACAGGGAACACCTGTGACTGAAGACAGCTGCGTGGAGTTGTCTCTCGAGCTCCCCCACGCACTGACAATATTTCCGGAATCCTAAGCGTGGGGAGGTTCCACCAACGGTCGGCAGCGCGTGGGTTCTAACGGAATGCCTGAGCTCGTCTCCCCTGAGGGTTTTCCTAAAGTCTCTGTGCCAGGGAATGCTAGGGGTGGTTTGCAGGAAATCCCAGTGAAAGAGGCTGCCTCCCCAAGGTCAGGGAAGGTATTTCTCGGACTTCCCCGAACAGGGAACACCTGTGACTGAAGAGAGCTACGTGGAGTTGTCTCTCGTGCTCCCCCACACACTGACAATGGTTCGGAATTCTGAGCGTGGGGAGGTTCCACCAACGGTCGGCAGCGCGTGGGTTCTAACGGGATGCCTGAGCTCGTCTCCCCTGAGGGTTTCCCTAATGTCTCTGTGCCAGGGAATGCTAGGGGGGGGTTGCAGGAAATCCCAGTGACAGGGGCTGCCTCCCCAAAGTCAGGGAAGGTATTTCTAGGACTTCCCCGTACAGGGAACACCTCTGACTGAAGAGAGCTGCGTGGAGTTGTCTCTCGAGCTCCCCCACGCACTGACAATGTTTCCGGAATCCTGAGCGTGGGGAGGTTCCACCAACGGTCGGCAGAGTGTGAGTTCTAACGGGATGCCTGAACTCGTTTCCCCTGAGGGTTTCCCTAATGTCTCTGTGCCAGGGAATGGTAGGGGGGGTTTGCAGGAAATCCCAGTGACAGAGGCTGCCTCCCCAAGGTCAGGGAAGGTGTTTCTCGGACTTCCCCGAACAGGGAACACCTGTGACTGAAGAGAGCTGCGTGGAGTTGTCTCTCGAGCTCCCCCACGCACTGACAATGGTTCCGGAATCCTGAGCGTGGGGAGGTTCCACCAACGGTCGGCAGCGCGTGGGTTCTAACGGGATGACTGAGCTCGTCTCCCCTGAGGGTTTCCCTAATGTCTCTGTGCCAGGGAATGCTAGGGGGGTTTTGCAGGAAATCCCAGTGACAGAGGCTGCCTCCCCAATGTCAGGGAAGTTATTTCTCGGACTTCCCCGAACAGGGAACACCTGTGAATGAAGACAGCTGCGTGGAGTTGTCTCTCGAGCTCCCCCACGCACTGACAATGGATCCGGAATCCTGAGCGTGGGGAGGTTCCACCAACGGTCGGCAGCACGTGGGTTCTAACGGGATGCCTGAGCTCGTCTCCCCTAAGGGTTTCCCTAATGTCTCTGTGCCAGGGAATGCTATCGGGGGTTTGCAGGAAATCCCAGTGATAGTGGCTGCCTCCCCAAGGTCAGGGAAATTATTTCTCGGACTTCCCCGAACAGGGAACACCTGTGACTGAAGAGAGCTGCGTGGATTTGTCTCTCGAGCTCCCTCAAGCACTGACAATGTTTCCGGAATCCTGAGTGTGGGGAGGTTCCACCAACGGTCGGCAGCGCGTGGGTTCTAACGGGATGCCTGAGCTCGTCTCCCCTGAGGGTTTTCCTAATTTCTCTGTGCCAGGGAATGCTAGGGGGGGTTTGCAGGAAATCCCAGTGACAGAGGCTGCCACCCCAAGATCAGGGAACGTATTTCTCGGACTTCCCCGAACAGGGAACACCTGTGAATGAAGAGAGCTGCGTGGAGTTGTCTCTCGAGCTCCCCCACGCACTGACAATAGTTCCGGAATCCTGAGCGTGGGGAGGTTCCACCAACGGTCGGCAGCGCGTGGGTTCTAACGGGATGCCTGAGCTCGTCTCCCCTGAGGGTTTCCCTAATGTCTCTGTGCCAGGGAATGCTAGGGGGGTTTTGCAGGAAATCCCAGTGACAGAGGCTGCCTCCCCAAGGACAGGGAAGGTATTTCTCGGACTTCCCCGAACAGGGAACACCTGTGACTGAAGTTAGATGCGTGGAGTTGTCTCTCGAGCTCCCCCACGCACTGACAATGGTTCCGGAATCCTGAGCGTGGGGAGGTTCCACCAACTGTCTGCAGCCTAGGGTTCTAACGGGATGCCTGAGCTCGTTTCCCCTGAGGGTTTCCCTAATGTCTCTGTGCCAGGGAATGCTAGGGGTGGTTTGCAGGAAATCCCAGTGACAGAGGCTACCTCCCCAAGGTCAGGGAAGGTATTTCTCGGACTTTCCCGAACAGGGAACACCTGTGACTGAAGAGAGCTGCGTGGAGTTGTCTATCGAGCTCCCCCACGCACTGACAATGGTTCCGGAATCCTGAGCGTGGGGAGGTTCCACCAACGGTCGGCAGCGCGTGGGTTCTAACGGGATGCCTGAGCTCATCTCCCCTGAGGGTTTCCCTAATATCTCTGTGCCAGGGAATGCTAGGGGGGGTTTGCAGGAAATCCCAGTGACAGAGGCTGCCTCCCCAAGGTCAGGGAAGGTATTTCTCGTACTTCCCCGAACAGGGAACACCTGTGAATGAAGAGAGCTGCGTGGAGTTTTCTCTCGAGCTCCCCCACGCACTGACAATGGTTCCGGAATCCTGAGCGTGGGGAGGTTCCACCAACGGTCGGCAGCGCGTGGGTTCTAACGGGATGCCTGAGCTCGTCTCCCCTGAGGGTTTCCCTAATGTCTCTGTGCCAGGGAATGCTAGGGGGGTTTTGCAGGAAATCCCAGTGACACAGGCTGCCTCCCCAAGGTCAGGGAAGGTATTTCTCGGACTTCCCCGAACAGGGAACACCTGTGACTGAAGAGAGCTGCTTGGAGTTGCCTCTCGAGCTACCCCACGCACTGACAATGGTTCCGGAATACTGAGCGTGGGGAGGTTCCACCAACAGTCGTCAGCCTAGGGTTCTAACGGGATGACTGAGCTCGTCTCCCCTGAGGGTTTCCCTAATGTCTCTGTGCAAGGGAATGCTAGTGGGGGTTTGCAGGAAATCCCAGTGACAGAGGCTGCCTCCCCAATGTCAGGGAAGTTATTTCCCGGACTTCCCCGAACAGGGAACACCTGTGACTGTAGAGAGCTGCGTGGAGTTTTCTCTCGAGCTCCCCCACGCACTGACAATATTTCCGGAATCCTGAGCGTGGGGAGGTTCCACCAACGGTCGGCAGCGCGTGGGTTATAACGGGATGCCTGAGCTCGTATCCCCTGAGCGTTTCCCTAATGTCTCTGTGCCAGGGAATGCTAGGGGGGGTTTGCAGGAAATCCCAGTGACAGAGGCTGCCTCCCCAAGGTCAGGGAAGGTATTTCTCGTACTTCCCCGAACAGGGAACACCTGTGACTGAAGAGAGCTGCGTGGAGTTTTCTCTCGAGCTCCCCCACGCACTGACAATGGTTCCGGAATCCTGAGCGTGGGGAGGTTCCACCAACGGTCGGCAGCGCGTGGGTTCTAACGGGATGCCTGAGCTCGTCTCCCCTGAGGGTTTCCCTAATGTCTCTGTGCCAGGGAATGCTAGGGGGGTTTTGCAGGAAATCCCAGTGACACAGGCTGCCTCCCCAAGGTCAGGGAAGGTATTTCTCGGACTTCCCCGAACAGGGAACACCTGTGACTGAAGAGAGCTGCTTGGAGTTGCCTCTCGAGCTACCCCACGCACTGACAATGGTTCCGGAATACTGAGCGTGGGGAGGTTCCACCAACAGTCGTCAGCTTAGGGTTCTAACGGGATGACTGAGCTCGTCTCCCCTGAGGGTTTCCCTAATGTCTCTGTGCAAGGGAATGCTAGTGGGGGTTTGCAGGAAATCCCAGTGACAGAGGCTGCCTCCCCAATGTCAGGGAAGTTATTTCCCGGACTTCCCCGAACAGGGAACACCTGTGACTGTAGAGAGCTGCGTGGAGTTTTCTCTCGAGCTCCCCCACGCACTGACAATATTTCCGGAATCCTGAGCGTGGGGAGGTTCCACCAACGGTCGGCAGCGCGTGGGTTATAACGGGATGCCTGAGCTCGTCTCCCCTGAGCGTTTCCTTAATGTCTCTGTGCCAGGGAATGCTAGGGGGGGTTTTCAGGAAATCCCAGTGACAGTGGCTGCCTCCCCAAGTTCAGGGAAGGTATTTCTCGGACTTCCCCGAACAGGGAACACCTGTGACTGAAGAGAGATGCGTGGAGTTGTCTCTCGAGCTCCCCCACGCACTGACAATGTTTCCGGAATACTGAGCGTGGGGAGGTTCCACCAACTTTCGTCAGCCTAGGGTTCTAACGGGATGCCTGAGCTCGTCTCCCCTGAGGGTTTCCCTAATGTCTCTGTGCCAAGGAATGCTAGGGGGGGTTTGCAGGAAATCCCAGTGACAGAGGCTGCCTCCCCAAGGTCAGGGAAGGTATTTCTCGGACTTCCCCGAACAGGGAACTCCTGTGACTGAAGTGAGCTGCGTGGAGTTGTCTCTCGAGCTCCCCCACGCACTGACAATGGTTCCGGAATCCTGAGCGTGGGGAGGTTCCACCAACGGTCGGCAGCGCGTGGGTTCTAACGGGATGCCTGAGCTCGTCTCCCCTGAGGGTTTTCCTAATATCTCTGTGCCAGGGAATGCTAGGGGGGGTTTGCAGGAAATCCCAGTGAAAGTGGCTGCATCCTCAATGTCAGGGAAGGTATTTCCCGGACTTCCCCGAACAGGGAACACCTGTGACTGTAGAGAGCTGCGTGGAGTTGTCTCTCGAGCTCCCCCACGCACTGACAATAGTTCCGGAATCCTGAGCGTGGGGAGGTTCCACCAACGGTCGGCAGCGCGTGGGTTCTAACGGGATGCCTGAGCTCGTCTCCCCTGAGGGTTTCCCTAATGTCTCTGTGCCAGGGAATGCTAGGGGGGGTTTGCAGGAAATCCCAGTGACAGAGGCTGCCTCCCCAAGGTCAGGGAAGGTATTTCTCGGACTTCCCCGAACAGGGAACACCTGTGACTGAAGACAGCTGCGTGGAGTTGTCTCTCGAGATCCCCCACGCACTGAAAATGGATCCGGAATCCTGAGTGTGGGGAGGTTCCACCAACGGTCGGCAGCGCGTGGGTTCTAACGGGATGCCTGAGCTCGTCTCCCCTGAGGGTTTCCCTAATGTCTCTGTGCCAGGGAATGCTAGCGGGGGTTTGCAGGAAATCCGAGTGACAGTGGATGCCTCCCTAAGGTCAGGGAATGTATTTCTCGGACTTCCCCGTACAGAGAACACCTGTGACTGAAGAGAGTTGCGTGGAGTTGTCTCTCGAGCTCCCCCACGCACTGACAATCTTTCCGGAATACTGAGCGTGGGGAGGTTCCACCAACTTTCGTCAGCCTAGGGTTCTAACGCGATGCCTGAGCTCGTCTCCCCTGAGGGTTTCCCTAATGTCTCTGTGCCAGGGAATGCTAGGGGGGGTTTGCAGGAAATCCCAGTGACAGAGGCTGCCTCCCCAAGGTCAGGGAAGGTATTTCTCGGACTTCCCCGAACAGGGAACACCTGTGACTGAAGTGAGCTGCGTGGAGTTGTCTCTCGAGCTCCCCCATGCACTGACAATGGTTTCGGAATCCTGAGCGTGGGGAGGTTCCACCAACGGTCGGCAGCGCGTGGGTTCTAACAGGATGCCTGAGCTCGTCTCCCCTGAGGGTTTCCCTAATGTCTCTGTGCCAGGGAATGCTAGGGGGGTTTGCAGGAAATCCCAGTGACAGAGGCTGCCTCCCAAAGGTCAGGGAAGGTATTTCTCGGACTTCCCCGAACAGGGAACACCTGTGACTGAAGAGAGCTGCGTGGAGTTGTCTCTCGAGCTCCCCCACGCACTGACAATGGTTCCGGAATACTGAGCGTGGGGAGGTTCCACCAACGGTCGGCAGCGCGTGGGTTCTAACGGGATGCCTGAGCTCGTCTCCCGTGAAGGTTTCCCTAATGTCTCTGTGCCAGGGATTGCAAGGGGGGGTTTGCAGGAAATCCCAGTGACAGAGGCTGCCTCCCCAAGGTCAGGGAAGGTATTTCTCGGACTTCCCCGAATAGGGAACACCTGTGACTGAAGAGAGCTGCGTGGAGTTGTTTCTCGAGTTCACCATGCACTGACAATGGTTCCGGAATCCTGAGCGAGGGGAGGTTCCACCTACGGTCGGCAGCGCGTGGGTTCTAACGGGATGCCTGAGCTCGTCTCCCCTGAAGCTTTCCCTAATGTCTCTGTGCCAGGGAATGCTAGGGGGTGTTTGCAGGAAATCCGAGTGACAGGGGCTGCCTCCCCAAGGTCAGGGAAGGTATTTCTCGGACTTCCCCGAACAGGGAACACCTGTGACTGAAGAGAGCTGCGTGGAGTTGTCTCTCGAGCTCCCCCACGCACTGACAATGGTTCCGGAATCCTGAGCGTGGGGAGGTTCCACCAACGGTCGGCAGCGCGTGGGTTCTAACGGGATGCCTGAGCTCGTCTCCCCTTAGAGTTTTCCTAATGTCTCTGGGACAGGGAATGCTAGGGGTGGTTTGCAGGAAATCCCAGTGACAGAGGCTGCCTCCCCAAGGTCAGGGAACTTATTTCTCGGACTTCCCCGAACAGGGAACACCTGTGACTGAAGAGAGCTGCTTGGAGTTGTCTTTCGTGCTCCCCCACGCACTGACAATGGTTTCAGAATCCTGAGAGTGGGGAGGTTCCACCAACGTTCGGCAGAGCGTGGGTTCTAATGGGATGCCTGAGCTCGTCTCCACTGAAGGTTTCCCTAATGTCTCTGTGCCAGGGAATGCTAGGGGGGGTTTGCAGGAAATCCCAGTGACAGAGGCTGCCTCCACAAGGTCAGGGAAGGTATTTCTCGGACTTCCCCGAACAGGGAACACCTGTGACTGAAGAGAGCTGCGTGGAGTTGTCTCTCCAACTCCCCCACGCACTGACAATGGTTCCGGAATCCTGTGCGTGGGGAGGTTCCACCAACGGTCGGCAGCGCGTGGGTTCTAACGGGATGCCTGAGCTCGCTTCCCCTGAGGGTTTCCCTAATATCTCTGTGCCAGGGAATGCTAGGGGGGGTTTGCAGGAAATCCCAGTGACAGAGGCTGCCTCCCCAAGGTCAGGGAACGTATTTCTCGGACTTCCCCGAACAGGGAACACCTGTGACTGAAGAGAGCTGCGTGGAGTTGTCTCTCGAGCTCCCCCACGCACTGACAATGGTTCCGGATTCCTGAGCGTGGGGAGGTTCCACCAACGGTCGGCAGCGCGTGGGTTCTAACGGGATGCCACAGCTCGTCTCCCCTGAGTATTTCCCTAATGTCTATGTGCCAGGGAATGCTAGGGGGGGTTTGCAGGAAATCCCAGTGACAGAGGCTGCCTCTCCAAAGTCAGGATAGGTATTTCTCGGACTTCCCCGAACAGGGAACACCTGTGACTGAAGAGAGCTGCGTGGAGTTGTCTCTCGAGCTCCCCCACGCACTGAAAATGATTCCGGAATCCTGAGCGTGGGGAGGTTCCACCAACGGTCGGCAGCACGTGGGTTCTAACGGGATGCCTGAGCTCGTCTCCCCTGAATGTTTCCGTAATTTCAATGTGCCAGGGAATGCTAGGGGGGGTTTGCAGGAAATCCCAGTGACAGAGGCTGCCTCACCAAGGTCAGGGAAGGTATTTCTCGGACTTCCCCGAACAGGGAACTCCTGTGACTGAAGAGAGCTACGTGGAGTTGTCTCTCGTGCTCCCCCACGCACTGACAATGGTTCCGGAATCATGAGCGTGGGGAGGTTCCACCAACGGTCGGCAGCGCGTGGGTTCAAACGGGAAGCCAGAGCTCGTCTCCCCTGAGGGTTTCCCTAATGTCTCTGTGCCAGGGAATGCTAGGGGTGGTTTGCAGGAAATCCCAGTGACAGAGGCTGCCTCCCCAAGGTCTGGGAAGGTATTTCTCGGACTTCCCCGAACAGGGAACACCTGTGACTGAAAAGAGCTGCGTGGAGTTGTCTCTCGAGCTCCCCAACGCACTGACAATGGTTCCGGATTCCTGAGCGTGGGGAGGTTCCACCAACGGTCGGCAGCGCGTGGGTTCTAACGGGATGCCTGAGCTCGTCTCCCCTGAGGGTTTTCCTAATATCTCTGTGCCAGGGAATGCTAGGGGGGGTTTGCAGGAAATCCCAGTGAAAGAGGCTGCATCCTCAATGTCAGGGAAGGTATTTCCCGGACTTCCCCGAACAGGGAACACCTGTGACTGTAGAGAGCTGCGTGGAGTTGTCTCTCGAGGTCCCCCACGCACTGACAATAGTTCCGGAATCCTGAGCGTGGGGAGGTTCCACCAACGGTCGGCAGCGCGTGGGTTCTAACGGGATGCCTGAGCTCGTCTCCCCTGAGAGTTTCCCTAATGTCTCTGTGCCAGGGAATTCTAGGGGGGGTTTGCAGGAAATCCCAGTGACAGAGGCTGCCTCCCCAAAGTCAGGGAAGGTATTTCTCGGACTTCCCCGAACAGGGAACACCTGTGACTGAAGAGAGCTGCGTGGAGTTGTTTCTCGTGCTCCCCCACGCACTGACAATGGTTCCGGAATCCTGAGCGTGGGGAGGTTCCACCAACGGTCGGCAGCGCGTGGGTTCTAACGGGATGAATGAGCTCGTCTCCCCTGAGGGTTTCCCTAATGTCTCTGTGCCAGGGAATGCTAGGGGGGGTTTGCAGGAAATCCCAGTGACAGAGGCTGCCTCCCCAAGGTCAGGGAAGGTATTTCTCGGACTTCCCCAAACAGGGAACACCTGTGACTGAAGACAGCTGCGTGGAGTTGTCTCTCGAGCTCCCCCACGCACTGAAAATCGATCCGGAATCCTGAGTGTGGGGAGGTTCCACCAACGGTCGGCAGCGCGTGGGTTCTAACCGGATGCCTGAGCTCGTCTCCCCTGAGGGTTTCCCTAATGTCTCTGTGCCAGGGAATGCTAGCGGGGGTTTGCAGGAAATCCGAGTGACAGTGGATGCCTCCCCAAGGTCAGGGAATGTATTTCTCGGACTTCCCCGTACAGGGAACACCTGTGACTGAAGAGATTTGCGTGGAGTTGTCTTTCGAGCTCCCCCACGCACTGACAATGGTTCCGGAATCCTGAGCGTGGGGAGGTTCCACCAACGGTCGGCAGCGTGTGGGTTCTAACGGGATGCCTGAGCTCGTCTCCCCTGAGGGTTTCCCTAATGTCTCTGTGCCAGGGAATGCTAGGGGGGTTTTGCAGGAAATCCCAGTTACAGAGGCTGCCTCCCCAAGGTCAGGGAAGGTATTTCTCGGACTTCCCCGAACAGGGAACACCTGTGACTGAAGAGAGATGCGTGGAGTTGTCTCTCGAGCTCCCCCACGCACTGACAATGGTTCCGGATTCCTGAGCGTGGGGAGGTTCCACCAACGGTCGGCAGCGCGTGGGTTCTAATGGGATGCCTGAGCTCGTCTCCACTGAAGGTTTCCCTAATGTCTCTGTGCCAGGGAATGCTAGGGGGGGTTTGCAGGAAATCCCAGTGACAGAGGCTGCCTCCCCAAGGTCAGGGAAGGTATTTCTCGGACTTCCCCGAACAGGGAACACCTGTGACTGAAGAGAGCTGCGTGGAGTTGTCTCTCCAACTCCCCCACGCACTGACAATGGTTCCGGAATCCTGTGCGTGGGGAGGTTCCACCAACGGTCGGCAGCGCGTGGGTTCTAACGGGATGCCTGAGCTCGCTTCCCCTGAGGGTTTCCCTAATATCTCTGTGCCAGGGAATGCTAGGGGGGGTTTGCAGGAAATCCCAGTGACAGAGGCTGCCTCCCCAAGGTCAGGGAACGTATTTCTCGGACTTCCCCGAACAGGGAACACCTGTGACTGAAGAGAGCTGCGTGGAGTTGTCTCTCGAGCTCCCCCACGCACTGACAATGGTTCCGGATTCCTGAGCGTGGGGAGGTTCCACCAACGGTCGGCAGCGCGTGGGTTCTAACGGGATGCCACAGCTCGTCTCCCCTGAGTATTTCCCTAATGTCTATGTGCCAGGGAATGCTAGGGGGGGTTTGCAGGAAATCCCAGTGACAGAGGCTGCCTCTCCAAAGTCAGGATAGGTATTTCTCGGACTTCCCCGAACAGGGAACACCTGTGACTGAAGAGAGCTGCGTGGAGTTGTCTCTCGAGCTCCCCCACGCACTGAAAATGATTCCGGAATCCTGAGCGTGGGGAGGTTCCACCAACGGTCGGCAGCACGTGGGTTCTAACGGGATGCCTGAGCTCGTCTCCCCTGAATGTTTCCGTAATTTCAATGTGCCAGGGAATGCTAGGGGGGGTTTGCAGGAAATCCCAGTGACAGAGGCTGCCTCACCAAGGTCAGGGAAGGTATTTCTCGGACTTCCCCGAACAGGGAACTCCTGTGACTGAAGAGAGCTACGTGGAGTTGTCTCTCGTGCTCCCCCACGCACTGACAATGGTTCCGGAATCATGAGCGTGGGGAGGTTCCACCAACGGTCGGCAGCGCGTGGGTTCAAACGGGAAGCCAGAGCTCGTCTCCCCTGAGGGTTTCCCTAATGTCTCTGTGCCAGGGAATGCTAGGGGTGGTTTGCAGGAAATCCCAGTGACAGAGGCTGCCTCCCCAAGGTCTGGGAAGGTATTTCTCGGACTTCCCCGAACAGGGAACACCTGTGACTGAAAAGAGCTGCGTGGAGTTGTCTCTCGAGCTCCCCCACGCACTGACAATGGTTCCGGATTCCTGAGCGTGGGGAGGTTCCACCAACGGTCGGCAGCGCGTGGGTTCTAACGGGATGCCTGAGCTCGTCTCCCCTGAGGGTTTTCCTAATATCTCTGTGCCAGGGAATGCTAGGGGGGGTTTGCAGGAAATCCCAGTGAAAGAGGCTGCATCCTCAATGTCAGGGAAGGTATTTCCCGGACTTCCCCGAACAGGGAACACCTGTGACTGTAGAGAGCTGCGTGGAGTTGTCTCTCGAGCTCCCCCACGCACTGACAATAGTTCCGGAATACTGAGCGTGGGGAGGTTCCACCAACGGTCGGCAGCGCGTGGGTTCTAACGGGATGCCTGAGCTCGTCTCCCCTGAGGGTTTCCCTAATGTCTCTGTGCCAGGGAATTCTAGGGGGGGTTTGCAGGAAATCCCAGTGACAGAGGCTGCCTCCCCAAAGTCAGGGAAGGTATTTCTCGGACTTCCCCGAACAGGGAACACCTGTGACTGAAGAGAGCTGCGTGGAGTTGTTTCTCGTGCTCCCCCACGCACTGACAATGGTTCCGGAATCCTGAGCGTGGGGAGGTTCCACCAACGGTCGGCAGCGCGTGGGTTCTAACGGGATGAATGAGCTCGTCTCCCCTGAGGGTTTCCCTAATGTCTCTGTGCCAGGGAATGCTAGGGGGGGTTTGCAGGAAATCCCAGTGACAGAGGCTGCCTCCCCAAGGTCAGGGAAGGTATTTCTCGGACTTCCCCGAACAGGGAACACCTGTGACTGAAGACAGCTGCGTGGAGTTGTCTCTCGAGCTCCCCCACGCACTGAAAATGGATCCGGAATCCTGAGTGTGGGGAGGTTCCACCAACGGTCGGCAGCGCGTGGGTTCTAACCGGATGCCTGAGCTCGTCTCCCCTGAGGGTTTCCCTAATGTCTCTGTGCCAGGGAATGCTAGCGGGGGTTTGCAGGAAATCCGAGTGACAGTGGATGCCTCCCCAAGGTCAGGGAATGTATTTCTCGGACTTCCCCGTACAGGGAACACCTGTGACTGAAGAGAGTTGCGTGGAGTTGTCTTTCGAGCTCCCCCACGCACTGACAATGGTTCCGGAATCCTGAGCGTGGGGAGGTTCCACCAACGGTCGGCAGCGTGTGGGTTCTAACGGGATGCCTGAGCTCGTCTCCCCTGAGGGTTTCCCTAATATCTCTGTGCCAGGGAATGCTAGGGGGGTTTTGCAGGAAATCCCAGTTACAGAGGCTGCCTCCCCAAGGTCAGGGAAGGTATTTCTCGGACTTCCCCGAACAGGGAACACCTGTGACTGAAGAGAGATGCGTGGAGTTGTCTCTCGAGCTCCCCCACGCACTGATAATGGTTCCGGAATCCTGAGCGTGGGTAGGTTCCACCAACGGTCGGCAGCGCGTGGGTTCTAACGGGATGCCAGAGCTCGTCTCCCCTGAGGGTTTTCCTAATGTCTCTGTGCCAGGGAATGGCAGGGGGGTTTTGCAGGAAATCCCAGTGACAGAGGCTGCCTCCCCAAGGTCAGGGAAAGTATTTCTCGGACTTCCCCGAACAGGGAACACCTGTGACTGAAGAGAGCTGCTTGGAGATGTCTCTCGAGCTCCCCCACGCACTGACAATGGTTCCGGAATCCTGAGCGTGGGGAGGTTCCACCAATTGTCGGCAGCGCGTGGGTTCTAACGGGATGCCTGAGCTCGTCTCCCCTGAGGGTTTCCCTAATGTCTCTGTGCCAGGGAATGCTAGGGGGGTTTTTCAGGAAATCCCAGTGACAGAGGCTGCCTCCCCAAGGTCAGGGAAGGTATTTCTCGGACTTTCCCGAACAGGGAACACCTGTGACTGAAGAGAGATGCGTGGAGTTGTCTCTCGAGCTCCCCCACGCACTGACAATCTTTCCGGAATACTGAGCGTGGGGAGGTTCCACCAACTTTCGTCAGCCGAGGGTTCTAACGCGATGCCTGAGCTCGTCTCCCCTGAGGGTTTCCCTAATGTCTCTGTGCCAGGGAATGCTAGGGGGGGTTTGCAGGAAATCCCAGTGACAGAGGCTGCCTCCCCAAGGTCAGGGAAGGTATTTCTCGGACTTCCCCGAACAGGGAACACCTGTGACTGAAGTGAGCTGCGTGGAGTTGTCTCTCGAGCTCCCCCACGCACTGACAATGGTTTCGGAATCCTGAGCGTGGGGAGGTTCCACCAACGGTCGGCAGCGCGTGGGTTCTAACGGGATGCCTGAGCTCGTCTCCCCTGAGGGTTTCCCTAATGTCTCTGTGCCAGGGAATGCTAGGGGGGTTTGCAGGAAATCCCAGTGACAGAGGCTGCCTCCCAAAGGTCAGGGAAGGTATTTCTCGGACTTCCCCGAACAGGGAACACCTGTGACTGAAGAGAGCTGCGTGGAGTTGTCTCTCGAGCTCCCCCACGCACTGACAATGGTTCCGGAATCCTGAGCGTGGGGAGGTTCCACCAACGGTCGGCAGCGCGTGGGTTCTAACGGGATGCCTGAGCTCGTCTCCCGTGAAGGTTTCCCTAATGTCTCTGTGCCAGGGATTGCTAGGGGGGGTTTGCAGGAAATCCCAGTGACAGAGGCTGCCTCCCCAAGGTCAGGGAAGGTATTTCTCGGACTTCCCCGAATAGGGAACACCTGTGACTGAAGAGAGCTGCGTGGAGTTGTTTCTCGAGTTCCCCATGCACTGACAATGGTTCCGGAATCCTGAGCGAGGGGAGGTTCCACCTACGGTCGGCAGCGCGTGGGTTCTAACGGGATGCCTGAGCTCGTCTCCCCTGAAGCTTTCCCTAATGTCTCTGTGCCAGGGAATGCTAGGGGGTGTTTGCAGGATATCCGAGTGACAGGGGCTGCCTCCCCAAGGTCAGGGAAGGTATTTCTCGGACTTCCCCGAACAGGGAACACCTGTGACTGAAGAGAGCTGCGTGGAGTTGTCTCTCGAGCTCCCCCACGCACTGACAATGGTTCCGGAATCCTGAGCGTGGGGAGGTTCCACCAACGGTCGGCAGCGCGTGGGTTCTAACGGGATGCCTGAGCTCGTCTCCCCTTAGAGTTTTCCTAAAGTCTCTGGGCCAGGGATAGCTAGGGGTCGTTTGCAGGAAATCCCAGTGACAGAGGCTGCCTCCCCAAGGTCAGGGAAGATATTTCTCGGACTTCCCCGAACAGGGAACACGTGTGACTGAAGAGTGCTACGTGCAGTTGTCTCTTGAGCTCCCCCACGCACTGACAATGTTTCCGGAATCCTGAGCGTGGGGAGGTTCCACCAACGTTCGGCAGCGCGTGGGTTCTAACGGGATGCCTGAGCTCGTCTCCACTGAAGGTTTCCCTAATGTCTCTGTGCCAGGGAATGCTAGGGGGGGTTTGCAGGAAATCCCAGTGACAGAGGCTGACTCCACAAGGTCAGGGAAGGTATTTCTCGGACTTCCCCGAACAGGGAACACCTGTGACTGAAGAGAGCTGCGTGGAGTTGTCTCTCCAACTCCCCCACGCACTGACAATGGTTCCGGAATCCTGTGCGTGGGGAGGTTCCACCAACGGTCGGCAGCGCGTGGGTTCTAACGGGATGCCTGAGCTCGCATCCCCTGAGGGTTTCCCTAATATCTCTGTGCCAGGGAATGCTAGGGGGGTTTTGCAGGAAATCCCAGTGACAGAGGCTGCCTCCCCAAGGTCAGGGAACGTATTTCTCGGACTTCCCCGAACAGGGAACACCTGTGACTGAAGAGAGCTGCGTGGAGTTGTCTCTCGAGCTCCCCCACGCACTGACAATGGTTCCGGATTCCTGAGCGTGGGGAGGTTCCACCAACGGTCGGCAGCGCGTGGGTTCTAACGGGATGCCACAGCTCGTCTCCCCTGAGTATTTCCCTAGTGTCTATGTGCCAGGGAATGCTAGGGGGGGTTTGCAGGAAATCCCAGTGACAGAGGCTGCCTCTCCAAAGTCAGGATAGGTATTTCTCGGACTTCCCCGAACAGGGAACACCTGTGACTGAAGAGAGCTGCGTGGAGTTGTCTCTCGAGCTCCCCCACGCACTGACAATGATTCCGGAATCCTGAGCGTGGGGAGGTTCCACCAGCGGTCGGCAGCGCGTGGGTTCTAACGGGATGCCTGAGCTCGTCTCCCCTGAATGTTTCCGTAATTTCAATGTGCCAGGGAATGCTAGGGGGGGTTTGCAGGAAATCCCAGTGACAGAGGCTGCCTCACCAAGGTCAGGGAAGGTATTTCTCGGACTTCCCCGAACAGGGAACTCCTGTGACTGAAGAGAGCTACGTGGAGTTGTCTCTCGTGCTCCCCCACGCACTGACAATGATTCCGGAATCATGAGCGTGGGGAGGTTCCACCAACGGTCGGCAGCGCGTGGGTTCAAACGGGAAGCCAGATCTCGTCTCCCCTGAGGGTTTCCCTAATGTCTCTGTGCCAGGGAATGCTAGGGGTGGTTTGCAGGAAATCCCAGTGACAGAGGCTGCCTCCCCAAGGTCAGGGAAGATATTTCTTGGACTTCCCCGAACAGGGAACACCTGTGACTGAATAGAGCTGCGTGGAGTTGTCTCTCGAGCTCCCCCACGCACTGACAATGGTTCCGGAATCCTGAGCGTGGGAAGGTTCCACCAACGGTCGGCAGCGCGTGGGTTCTAACGGGATGCCTGAGCTCGTCTCCCCTGAGGGTTTCCCTAATTTCTCTGTGCCAGGGAATGCTAGGGGTGGTTTGCAGGAAATCCCAGTGACAGAGGCTGCCTCCCCAAGGTCTGGGAAGGTATTTCTCGGACTTCCCCGAACAGGGAACACCTGTGACTGAAAAGAGCTGCGTGGAGTTGTCTCTCGAGCTCCCCCACGCACTGACAATGTTTCCGGAATCCTGAGCGTGTGGAGGTTCCACCAACGGTCGGCAGCGCGTAGGTTCTAACGGGATGCCTGAGCTCGTCTCCCCTGAGGGTTTCCCTAATGTCTCTGTGCCAGGGAATGCTAGGGGGGTTTGCAGGAAATCCCAGTGACAGAGGCTGCCTCCCAAAGGTCAGGGAAGGTATTTCTCGGACTTCCCCGAACAGGGAACACCTGTGACTGAAGAGAGCTGCGTGGAGTTGTCTCTCGAGCTCCCCCACGCACTGACAATGGTTCCGGAATACTGAGCGTGGGGAGGTTCCACCAACGGTCGGCAGCGCGTGGGTTCTAACGGGATGCCTGAGCTCGTCTCCCGTGAAGGTTTCCCTAATGTCTCTGTGCCAGGGATTGCAAGGGGGGGTTTGCAGGAAATCCCAGTGACAGAGGCTGCCTCCCCAAGGTCAGGGAAGGTATTTCTCGGACTTCCCCGAATAGGGAACACCTGTGACTGAAGAGAGCTGCGTGGAGTTGTTTCTCGAGTTCACCATGCACTGACAATGGTTCCGGAATCCTGAGCGAGGGGAGGTTCCACCTACGGTCGGCAGCGCGTGGGTTCTAACGGGATGCCTGAGCTCGTCTCCCCTGAAGCTTTCCCTAATGTCTCTGTGCCAGGGAATGCTAGGGGGTGTTTGCAGGAAATCCGAGTGACAGGGGCTGCCTCCCCAAGGTCAGGGAAGGTATTTCTCGGACTTCCCCGAACAGGGAACACCTGTGACTGAAGAGAGCTGCGTGGAGTTGTCTCTCGAGCTCCCCCACGCACTGACAATGGTTCCGGAATCCTGAGCGTGGGGAGGTTCCACCAACGGTCGGCAGCGCGTGGGTTCTAACGGGATGCCTGAGCTCGTCTCCCCTTAGAGTTTTCCTAATGTCTCTGGGACAGGGAATGCTAGGGGTGGTTTGCAGGAAATCCCAGTGACAGAGGCTGCCTCCCCAAGGTCAGGGAACTTATTTCTCGGACTTCCCCGAACAGGGAACACCTGTGACTGAAGAGAGCTGCTTGGAGTTGTCTTTCGTGCTCCCCCACGCACTGACAATGGTTTCAGAATCCTGAGAGTGGGGAGGTTCCACCAACGTTCGGCAGAGCGTGGGTTCTAATGGGATGCCTGAGCTCGTCTCCACTGAAGGTTTCCCTAATGTCTCTGTGCCAGGGAATGCTAGGGGGGGTTTGCAGGAAATCCCAGTGACAGAGGCTGCCTCCCCAAGGTCAGGGAAGGTATTTCTCGGACTTCCCCGAACAGGGAACACCTGTGACTGAAGAGAGCTGCGTGGAGTTGTCTCTCCAACTCCCCCACGCACTGACAATGGTTCCGGAATCCTGTGCGTGGGGAGGTTCCACCAACGGTCGGCAGCGCGTGGGTTCTAACGGGATGCCTGAGCTCGCTTCCCCTGAGGGTTTCCCTAATATCTCTGTGCCAGGGAATGCTAGGGGGGGTTTGCAGGAAATCCCAGTGACAGAGGCTGCCTCCCCAAGGTCAGGGAACGTATTTCTCGGACTTCCCCGAACAGGGAACACCTGTGACTGAAGAGAGCTGCGTGGAGTTGTCTCTCGAGCTCCCCCACGCACTGACAATGGTTCCGGATTCCTGAGCGTGGGGAGGTTCCACCAACGGTCGGCAGCGCGTGGGTTCTAACGGGATGCCACAGCTCGTCTCCCCTGAGTATTTCCCTAATGTCTATGTGCCAGGGAATGCTAGGGGGGGTTTGCAGGAAATCCCAGTGACAGAGGCTGCCTCTCCAAAGTCAGGATAGGTATTTCTCGGACTTCCCCGAACAGGGAACACCTGTGACTGAAGAGAGCTGCGTGGAGTTGTTTCTCGAGTTCACCATGCACTGACAATGGTTCCGGAATCCTGAGCGAGGGGAGGTTCCACCTACGGTCGGCAGCGCGTGGGTTCTAACGGGATGCCTGAGCTCGTCTCCCCTGAAGCTTTCCCTAATGTCTCTGTGCCAGGGAATGCTAGGGGGTGTTTGCAGGAAATCCGAGTGACAGGGGCTGCCTCCCCAAGGTCAGGGAAGGTATTTCTCGGACTTCCCCGAACAGGGAACACCTGTGACTGAAGAGAGCTGCGTGGAGTTGTCTCTCGAGCTCCCCCACGCACTGACAATGGTTCCGGAATCCTGAGCGTGGGGAGGTTCCACCAACGGTCGGCAGCGCGTGGGTTCTAACGGGATGCCTGAGCTCGTCTCCCCTTAGAGTTTTCCTAATGTCTCTGGGACAGGGAATGCTAGGGGTGGTTTGCAGGAAATCCCAGTGACAGAGGCTGCCTCCCCAAGGTCAGGGAACTTATTTCTCGGACTTCCCCGAACAGGGAACACCTGTGACTGAAGAGAGCTGCTTGGAGTTGTCTTTCGTGCTCCCCCACGCACTGACAATGGTTTCAGAATCCTGAGAGTGGGGAGGTTCCACCAACGTTCGGCAGAGCGTGGGTTCTAATGGGATGCCTGAGCTCGTCTCCACTGAAGGTTTCCCTAATGTCTCTGTGCCAGGGAATGCTAGGGGGGGTTTGCAGGAAATCCCAGTGACAGAGGCTGCCTCCCCAAGGTCAGGGAAGGTATTTCTCGGACTTCCCCGAACAGGGAACACCTGTGACTGAAGAGAGCTGCGTGGAGTTGTCTCTCCAACTCCCCCACGCACTGACAATGGTTCCGGAATCCTGTGCGTGGGGAGGTTCCACCAACGGTCGGCAGCGCGTGGGTTCTAACGGGATGCCTGAGCTCGCTTCCCCTGAGGGTTTCCCTAATATCTCTGTGCCAGGGAATGCTAGGGGGGGTTTGCAGGAAATCCCAGTGACAGAGGCTGCCTCCCCAAGGTCAGGGAACGTATTTCTCGGACTTCCCCGAACAGGGAACACCTGTGACTGAAGAGAGCTGCGTGGAGTTGTCTCTCGAGCTCCCCCACGCACTGACAATGGTTCCGGATTCCTGAGCGTGGGGAGGTTCCACCAACGGTCGGCAGCGCGTGGGTTCTAACGGGATGCCACAGCTCGTCTCCCCTGAGTATTTCCCTAATGTCTATGTGCCAGGGAATGCTAGGGGGGGTTTGCAGGAAATCCCAGTGACAGAGGCTGCCTCTCCAAAGTCAGGATAGGTATTTCTCGGACTTCCCCGAACAGGGAACACCTGTGACTGAAGAGAGCTGCGTGGAGTTGTCTCTCGAGCTCCCCCACGCACTGAAAATGATTCCGGAATCCTGAGCGTGGGGAGGTTCCACCAACGGTCGGCAGCACGTGGGTTCTAACGGGATGCCTGAGCTCGTCTCCCCTGAATGTTTCCGTAATTTCAATGTGCCAGGGAATGCTAGGGGGGGTTTGCAGGAAATCCCAGTGACAGAGGCTGCCTCACCAAGGTCAGGGAAGGTATTTCTCGGACTTCCCCGAACAGGGAACTCCTGTGACTGAAGAGAGCTACGTGGAGTTGTCTCTCGTGCTCCCCCACGCACTGACAATGGTTCCGGAATCATGAGCGTGGGGAGGTTCCACCAACGGTCGGCAGCGCGTGGGTTCAAACGGGAAGCCAGAGCTCGTCTCCCCTGAGGGTTTCCCTAATGTCTCTGTGCCAGGGAATGCTAGGGGTGGTTTGCAGGAAATCCCAGTGACAGAGGCTGCCTCCCCAAGGTCTGGGAAGGTATTTCTCGGACTTCCCCGAACAGGGAACACCTGTGACTGAAAAGAGCTGCGTGGAGTTGTCTCTCGAGCTCCTCAACGCACTGACAATGGTTCCGGATTCCTGAGCGTGGGGAGGTTCCACCAACGGTCGGCAGCGCGTGGGTTCTAACGGGATGCCTGAGCTCGTCTCCCCTGAGGGTTTTCCTAATATCTCTGTGCCAGGGAATGCTAGGGGGGGTTTGCAGGAAATCCCAGTGAAAGAGGCTGCATCCTCAATGTCAGGGAAGGTATTTCCCGGACTTCCCCGAACAGGGAACACCTGTGACTGTAGAGAGCTGCGTGGAGTTGTCTCTCGAGGTCCCCCACGCACTGACAATAGTTCCGGAATCCTGAGCGTGGGGAGGTTCCACCAACGGTCGGCAGCGCGTGGGTTCTAACGGGATGCCTGAGCTCGTCTCCCCTGAGAGTTTCCCTAATGTCTCTGTGCCAGGGAATTCTAGGGGGGGTTTGCAGGAAATCCCAGTGACAGAGGCTGCCTCCCCAAAGTCAGGGAAGGTATTTCTCGGACTTCCCCGAACAGGGAACACCTGTGACTGAAGAGAGCTGCGTGGAGTTGTTTCTCGTGCTCCCCCACGCACTGACAATGGTTCCGGAATCCTGAGCGTGGGGAGGTTCCACCAACGGTCGGCAGCGCGTGGGTTCTAACGGGATGAATGAGCTCGTCTCCCCTGAGGGTTTCCCTAATGTCTCTGTGCCAGGGAATGCTAGGGGGGGTTTGCAGGAAATCCCAGTGACAGAGGCTGCCTCCCCAAGGTCAGGGAAGGTATTTCTCGGACTTCCCCAAACAGGGAACACCTGTGACTGAAGACAGCTGCGTGGAGTTGTCTCTCGAGCTCCCCCACGCACTGAAAATCGATCCGGAATCCTGAGTGTGGGGAGGTTCCACCAACGGTCGGCAGCGCGTGGGTTCTAACCGGATGCCTGAGCTCGTCTCCCCTGAGGGTTTCCCTAATGTCTCTGTGCCAGGGAATGCTAGCGGGGGTTTGCAGGAAATCCGAGTGACAGTGGATGCCTCCCCAAGGTCAGGGAATGTATTTCTCGGACTTCCCCGTACAGGGAACACCTGTGACTGAAGAGATTTGCGTGGAGTTGTCTTTCGAGCTCCCCCACGCACTGACAATGGTTCCGGAATCCTGAGCGTGGGGAGGTTCCACCAACGGTCGGCAGCGTGTGGGTTCTAACGGGATGCCTGAGCTCGTCTCCCCTGAGGGTTTCCCTAATGTCTCTGTGCCAGGGAATGCTAGGGGGGTTTTGCAGGAAATCCCAGTTACAGAGGCTGCCTCCCCAAGGTCAGGGAAGGTATTTCTCGGACTTCCCCGAACAGGGAACACCTGTGACTGAAGAGAGATGCGTGGAGTTGTCTCTCGAGCTCCCCCACGCACTGACAATGGTTCCGGATTCCTGAGCGTGGGGAGGTTCCACCAACGGTCGGCAGCGCGTGGGTTCTAATGGGATGCCTGAGCTCGTCTCCACTGAAGGTTTCCCTAATGTCTCTGTGCCAGGGAATGCTAGGGGGGGTTTGCAGGAAATCCCAGTGACAGAGGCTGCCTCCCCAAGGTCAGGGAAGGTATTTCTCGGACTTCCCCGAACAGGGAACACCTGTGACTGAAGAGAGCTGCGTGGAGTTGTCTCTCCAACTCCCCCACGCACTGACAATGGTTCCGGAATCCTGTGCGTGGGGAGGTTCCACCAACGGTCGGCAGCGCGTGGGTTCTAACGGGATGCCTGAGCTCGCTTCCCCTGAGGGTTTCCCTAATATCTCTGTGCCAGGGAATGCTAGGGGGGGTTTGCAGGAAATCCCAGTGACAGAGGCTGCCTCCCCAAGGTCAGGGAACGTATTTCTCGGACTTCCCCGAACAGGGAACACCTGTGACTGAAGAGAGCTGCGTGGAGTTGTCTCTCGAGCTCCCCCACGCACTGACAATGGTTCCGGATTCCTGAGCGTGGGGAGGTTCCACCAACGGTCGGCAGCGCGTGGGTTCTAACGGGATGCCACAGCTCGTCTCCCCTGAGTATTTCCCTAATGTCTATGTGCCAGGGAATGCTAGGGGGGGTTTGCAGGAAATCCCAGTGACAGAGGCTGCCTCTCCAAAGTCAGGATAGGTATTTCTCGGACTTCCCCGAACAGGGAACACCTGTGACTGAAGAGAGCTGCGTGGAGTTGTCTCTCGAGCTCCCCCACGCACTGAAAATGATTCCGGAATCCTGAGCGTGGGGAGGTTCCACCAACGGTCGGCAGCACGTGGGTTCTAACGGGATGCCTGAGCTCGTCTCCCCTGAATGTTTCCGTAATTTCAATGTGCCAGGGAATGCTAGGGGGGGTTTGCAGGAAATCCCAGTGACAGAGGCTGCCTCACCAAGGTCAGGGAAGGTATTTCTCGGACTTCCCCGAACAGGGAACTCCTGTGACTGAAGAGAGCTACGTGGAGTTGTCTCTCGTGCTCCCCCACGCACTGACAATGGTTCCGGAATCATGAGCGTGGGGAGGTTCCACCAACGGTCGGCAGCGCGTGGGTTCAAACGGGAAGCCAGAGCTCGTCTCCCCTGAGGGTTTCCCTAATGTCTCTGTGCCAGGGAATGCTAGGGGTGGTTTGCAGGAAATCCCAGTGACAGAGGCTGCCTCCCCAAGGTCTGGGAAGGTATTTCTCGGACTTCCCCGAACAGGGAACACCTGTGACTGAAAAGAGCTGCGTGGAGTTGTCTCTCGAGCTCCCCCACGCACTGACAATGGTTCCGGATTCCTGAGCGTGGGGAGGTTCCACCAACGGTCGGCAGCGCGTGGGTTCTAACGGGATGCCTGAGCTCGTCTCCCCTGAGGGTTTTCCTAATATCTCTGTGCCAGGGAATGCTAGGGGGGGTTTGCAGGAAATCCCAGTGAAAGAGGCTGCATCCTCAATGTCAGGGAAGGTATTTCCCGGACTTCCCCGAACAGGGAACACCTGTGACTGTAGAGAGCTGCGTGGAGTTGTCTCTCGAGCTCCCCCACGCACTGACAATAGTTCCGGAATACTGAGCGTGGGGAGGTTCCACCAACGGTCGGCAGCGCGTGGGTTCTAACGGGATGCCTGAGCTCGTCTCCCCTGAGGGTTTCCCTAATGTCTCTGTGCCAGGGAATTCTAGGGGGGGTTTGCAGGAAATCCCAGTGACAGAGGCTGCCTCCCCAAAGTCAGGGAAGGTATTTCTCGGACTTCCCCGAACAGGGAACACCTGTGACTGAAGAGAGCTGCGTGGAGTTGTTTCTCGTGCTCCCCCACGCACTGACAATGGTTCCGGAATCCTGAGCGTGGGGAGGTTCCACCAACGGTCGGCAGCGCGTGGGTTCTAACGGGATGAATGAGCTCGTCTCCCCTGAGGGTTTCCCTAATGTCTCTGTGCCAGGGAATGCTAGGGGGGGTTTGCAGGAAATCCCAGTGACAGAGGCTGCCTCCCCAAGGTCAGGGAAGGTATTTCTCGGACTTCCCCGAACAGGGAACACCTGTGACTGAAGACAGCTGCGTGGAGTTGTCTCTCGAGCTCCCCCACGCACTGAAAATGGATCCGGAATCCTGAGTGTGGGGAGGTTCCACCAACGGTCGGCAGCGCGTGGGTTCTAACCGGATGCCTGAGCTCGTCTCCCCTGAGGGTTTCCCTAATGTCTCTGTGCCAGGGAATGCTAGCGGGGGTTTGCAGGAAATCCGAGTGACAGTGGATGCCTCCCCAAGGTCAGGGAATGTATTTCTCGGACTTCCCCGTACAGGGAACACCTGTGACTGAAGAGAGTTGCGTGGAGTTGTCTTTCGAGCTCCCCCACGCACTGACAATGGTTCCGGAATCCTGAGCGTGGGGAGGTTCCACCAACGGTCGGCAGCGTGTGGGTTCTAACGGGATGCCTGAGCTCGTCTCCCCTGAGGGTTTCCCTAATATCTCTGTGCCAGGGAATGCTAGGGGGGTTTTGCAGGAAATCCCAGTTACAGAGGCTGCCTCCCCAAGGTCAGGGAAGGTATTTCTCGGACTTCCCCGAACAGGGAACACCTGTGACTGAAGAGAGATGCGTGGAGTTGTCTCTCGAGCTCCCCCACGCACTGATAATGGTTCCGGAATCCTGAGCGTGGGTAGGTTCCACCAACGGTCGGCAGCGCGTGGGTTCTAACGGGATGCCAGAGCTCGTCTCCCCTGAGGGTTTTCCTAATGTCTCTGTGCCAGGGAATGGCAGGGGGGTTTTGCAGGAAATCCCAGTGACAGAGGCTGCCTCCCCAAGGTCAGGGAAAGTATTTCTCGGACTTCCCCGAACAGGGAACACCTGTGACTGAAGAGAGCTGCTTGGAGATGTCTCTCGAGCTCCCCCACGCACTGACAATGGTTCCGGAATCCTGAGCGTGGGGAGGTTCCACCAATTGTCGGCAGCGCGTGGGTTCTAACGGGATGCCTGAGCTCGTCTCCCCTGAGGGTTTCCCTAATGTCTCTGTGCCAGGGAATGCTAGGGGGGTTTTTCAGGAAATCCCAGTGACAGAGGCTGCCTCCCCAAGGTCAGGGAAGGTATTTCTCGGACTTTCCCGAACAGGGAACACCTGTGACTGAAGAGAGATGCGTGGAGTTGTCTCTCGAGCTCCCCCACGCACTGACAATCTTTCCGGAATACTGAGCGTGGGGAGGTTCCACCAACTTTCGTCAGCCGAGGGTTCTAACGCGATGCCTGAGCTCGTCTCCCCTGAGGGTTTCCCTAATGTCTCTGTGCCAGGGAATGCTAGGGGGGGTTTGCAGGAAATCCCAGTGACAGAGGCTGCCTCCCCAAGGTCAGGGAAGGTATTTCTCGGACTTCCCCGAACAGGGAACACCTGTGACTGAAGTGAGCTGCGTGGAGTTGTCTCTCGAGCTCCCCCACGCACTGACAATGGTTTCGGAATCCTGAGCGTGGGGAGGTTCCACCAACGGTCGGCAGCGCGTGGGTTCTAACGGGATGCCTGAGCTCGTCTCCCCTGAGGGTTTCCCTAATGTCTCTGTGCCAGGGAATGCTAGGGGGGTTTGCAGGAAATCCCAGTGACAGAGGCTGCCTCCCAAAGGTCAGGGAAGGTATTTCTCGGACTTCCCCGAACAGGGAACACCTGTGACTGAAGAGAGCTGCGTGGAGTTGTCTCTCGAGCTCCCCCACGCACTGACAATGGTTCCGGAATCCTGAGCGTGGGGAGGTTCCACCAACGGTCGGCAGCGCGTGGGTTCTAACGGGATGCCTGAGCTCGTCTCCCGTGAAGGTTTCCCTAATGTCTCTGTGCCAGGGATTGCTAGGGGGGGTTTGCAGGAAATCCCAGTGACAGAGGCTGCCTCCCCAAGGTCAGGGAAGGTATTTCTCGGACTTCCCCGAATAGGGAACACCTGTGACTGAAGAGAGCTGCGTGGAGTTGTTTCTCGAGTTCCCCATGCACTGACAATGGTTCCGGAATCCTGAGCGAGGGGAGGTTCCACCTACGGTCGGCAGCGCGTGGGTTCTAACGGGATGCCTGAGCTCGTCTCCCCTGAAGCTTTCCCTAATGTCTCTGTGCCAGGGAATGCTAGGGGGTGTTTGCAGGATATCCGAGTGACAGGGGCTGCCTCCCCAAGGTCAGGGAAGGTATTTCTCGGACTTCCCCGAACAGGGAACACCTGTGACTGAAGAGAGCTGCGTGGAGTTGTCTCTCGAGCTCCCCCACGCACTGACAATGGTTCCGGAATCCTGAGCGTGGGGAGGTTCCACCAACGGTCGGCAGCGCGTGGGTTCTAACGGGATGCCTGAGCTCGTCTCCCCTTAGAGTTTTCCTAAAGTCTCTGGGCCAGGGATAGCTAGGGGTCGTTTGCAGGAAATCCCAGTGACAGAGGCTGCCTCCCCAAGGTCAGGGAAGATATTTCTCGGACTTCCCCGAACAGGGAACACGTGTGACTGAAGAGTGCTACGTGCAGTTGTCTCTTGAGCTCCCCCACGCACTGACAATGTTTCCGGAATCCTGAGCGTGGGGAGGTTCCACCAACGTTCGGCAGCGCGTGGGTTCTAACGGGATGCCTGAGCTCGTCTCCACTGAAGGTTTCCCTAATGTCTCTGTGCCAGGGAATGCTAGGGGGGGTTTGCAGGAAATCCCAGTGACAGAGGCTGACTCCACAAGGTCAGGGAAGGTATTTCTCGGACTTCCCCGAACAGGGAACACCTGTGACTGAAGAGAGCTGCGTGGAGTTGTCTCTCCAACTCCCCCACGCACTGACAATGGTTCCGGAATCCTGTGCGTGGGGAGGTTCCACCAACGGTCGGCAGCGCGTGGGTTCTAACGGGATGCCTGAGCTCGCATCCCCTGAGGGTTTCCCTAATATCTCTGTGCCAGGGAATGCTAGGGGGGTTTTGCAGGAAATCCCAGTGACAGAGGCTGCCTCCCCAAGGTCAGGGAACGTATTTCTCGGACTTCCCCGAACAGGGAACACCTGTGACTGAAGAGAGCTGCGTGGAGTTGTCTCTCGAGCTCCCCCACGCACTGACAATGGTTCCGGATTCCTGAGCGTGGGGAGGTTCCACCAACGGTCGGCAGCGCGTGGGTTCTAACGGGATGCCACAGCTCGTCTCCCCTGAGTATTTCCCTAGTGTCTATGTGCCAGGGAATGCTAGGGGGGGTTTGCAGGAAATCCCAGTGACAGAGGCTGCCTCTCCAAAGTCAGGATAGGTATTTCTCGGACTTCCCCGAACAGGGAACACCTGTGACTGAAGAGAGCTGCGTGGAGTTGTCTCTCGAGCTCCCCCACGCACTGACAATGATTCCGGAATCCTGAGCGTGGGGAGGTTCCACCAGCGGTCGGCAGCGCGTGGGTTCTAACGGGATGCCTGAGCTCGTCTCCCCTGAATGTTTCCGTAATTTCAATGTGCCAGGGAATGCTAGGGGGGGTTTGCAGGAAATCCCAGTGACAGAGGCTGCCTCACCAAGGTCAGGGAAGGTATTTCTCGGACTTCCCCGAACAGGGAACTCCTGTGACTGAAGAGAGCTACGTGGAGTTGTCTCTCGTGCTCCCCCACGCACTGACAATGATTCCGGAATCATGAGCGTGGGGAGGTTCCACCAACGGTCGGCAGCGCGTGGGTTCAAACGGGAAGCCAGAGCTCGTCTCCCCTGAGGGTTTCCCTAATGTCTCTGTGCCAGGGAATGCTAGGGGTGGTTTGCAGGAAATCCCAGTGACAGAGGCTGCCTCCCCAAGGTCAGGGAAGATATTTCTTGGACTTCCCCGAACAGGGAACACCTGTGACTGAATAGAGCTGCGTGGAGTTGTCTCTCGAGCTCCCCCACGCACTGACAATGGTTCCGGAATCCTGAGCGTGGGAAGGTTCCACCAACGGTCGGCAGCGCGTGGGTTCTAACGGGATGCCTGAGCTCGTCTCCCCTGAGGGTTTCCCTAATTTCTCTGTGCCAGGGAATGCTAGGGGTGGTTTGCAGGAAATCCCAGTGACAGAGGCTGCCTCCCCAAGGTCTGGGAAGGTATTTCTCGGACTTCCCCGAACAGGGAACACCTGTGACTGAAAAGAGCTGCGTGGAGTTGTCTCTCGAGCTCCCCCACGCACTGACAATGTTTCCGGAATCCTGAGCGTGTGGAGGTTCCACCAACGGTCGGCAGCGCGTAGGTTCTAACGGGATGCCTGAGCTCGTCTCCCCTGAGGGTTTCCCTTATGTCTCTGTGCCAGGAAATGCTAGGGGGGGTTTGCAGGAAATCCCAGTGACAGAGGCTGCCTCCCCAAGGTCAGGGAAGGTATTTCTCGGACTTCCCCGAACAGGGAACACCTGTGACTGAAGAGAGCTGCGTGGAGTTGTCTCTCGAGCTCCCCCACGCACTGACAATGGTTCCGAAATCCTGAGCGTGGGGAGGTTCCACCCACGGTCGGCAGCACGTGGGTTCTAACGGGATGCCTGAGCTCGTCTCGCCTGAGGGTTTCCCTAATTTCTCTGTGCCAGGGAATGCTAGGGGGGGTTTGCAGGAAATCCCAGTTATAGAGGCTGCCTCCCCAAGGTCAGGGAAGGTATTTCTCCGACTTCCCCGAACAGGGAACACCTGTGACTGAAGAGAGCTGCGTGGAGTTGTCTCTCGAGCTCCCCCACGCACTGACAATGTTTCCGGAATCCTGAGCGTGGGGAGGTTCCACCAACGGTCGGCAGCGCGTGGGTTCTAACGGGATGCCTGAGCTCGTCTCCTCAGAGGGTTTCCCTAATGTCTCTGTGCCAGGGAATGCTAGGGGGGGTTTGCAGGAAATCCCAGTGACAGAGGCTTCCTCCCCAAGGTCAGGGAAGGTATTTCTCGGACTTCCCCGAACAGGGAACACCTGTGACTGAAGAGAGCTGCGTGGAGTTGTCTCTCGAGCTCCCCCACGCACTGACAATGGTTCCGGAATCCTGAGCGTGGGGATGTTCCACCCACGGTCGGCAGCGCGTGGGTTCTATCGGGATGCCTGAGCTCGTCTCGCCTGAGGGTTTCCCTAATTTCTCTGTGCCAGGGAATGCTAGGGGGGGTTTGCAGGAAATCCCAATTACAGAGGCTGCCTCCCCAAGGTCAGGGAAGGTATTTCTCGGACTTCCCCGAACAGGGAACACCTGTGACTGAAGAGAGCTGCGTGGAGTTGTCTCTCGAGCTCCCCCACGCACTGACAATGTTTCCGGAATCCTGAGCGTGGGGAGGTTCCACCAACGGTCGGCAGCGCGTGGGTTCTAACGGGATGCCTGAGCTCGTCTCCTCAGAGGGTTTCCCTAATGTCTCTGTGCCAGGGAATGCTAGGGGGGGTTTGCAGGAAATCCCAGTGACAGAGGCTTCCTCCCCAAGGTCAGGGAAGGTATTTCTCGGACTTCCCCGAACAGGGAACACCTGTGACTGAAGAGAGCTGCGTGGAGTTGTCTCTCGAGCTCCCCCACGCACTGACAATGGTTCCGGAATCCTGAGCGTGGGGAGGTTCCACCAACGGTCGGCAGCGCGTGGGTTCTAACGGGATGCCTGAGCTCGTCTCCCCTGAGGGTTTCCCTAATGTCTCTGTGCCTGGGAATGCTAGGGGGGGTTTGCAGGAAATCCCAGTGACAGTGGCTGCCTCCCCAAGGTCAGGGAAGGTATTTCTCGGACTTCCCCGAACAGGGAACACTTGTGACTGAAGAGAGCTGCGTGGAGTTTTCTCTCGAGCTCCCCCACGCACTGACAATGCTTCCGGAATCCTGAGGGTGGGGAGGTTCCACCAACGGTCGGCAGCACGTGGGATCTAACGGGATGCCTGAGCTCGTCTCCCCTGAGGGTTTCCCTAATGTCTCTGTGCCAGGGAATGCTAGGGGGGGTTTGAAGGAAATCCCAGTGACAGAGGCTGCCTCCCCAAGGTCAGGGAAGGTATTTCTCGGACTTCCCCGAACAGGGAACACCTGTGACTGAAGAGAGCTGCATGGAGTTGACTCTCGAGCTCCCCCACGCACTGACAATGGTTCCGGAATCCTGAGCGTGGGGAGGTTCCACCAACGGTCGGCAGCGCGTGGGTTCTAACGGGATGCCTGAGCTCGTCTCCCCTGAGGGTTTTCCTAATGTCTCTGAGCCAGGGAATGCTAGGGGGGGTTTGCAGGAATTCCCAGTGACAGAGGCTGCCTCCCCAAGGTCAGGGAAAGTATTTCTCGGACTTCCCCTAACAGGGAACACCTGTGACTGAAGAGAGCTGCGTGGAGTTGTCTCTCGAGCTCCCCCACGCACTGACAATGGTTCCGGAATCCTGAGCGTGGGGAGGTTCCACCAACGGTCGGCAGCGCGTGGGTTCTAACGGGATGCCTGAGCTCGTCTCCCCTGAGGGTTTCCCTAATGTCTCTGTGCCAGGGAATGCTAGGGGGGGTTTGCAGGAAATCCCAGTGACAGAGGCTGCCTCCCCAAGTTCAGGGAAGTTATTTCTCGGACTTCCCCGAACAGGGAACACCTGTGACTGAAGAGAGCTGCGTGGAGTTGTCTCTCGAGCTCCCCCACGCACTGACAATGGTTCCGGAATCCTGAGCGTGGGGAGGTTCCACCAACGGTCGGCAGCGCGTGGGTTCTAACGGGATGCCTGAGCTCGTCTCCCCTGAGGGTTTCCCTAATATCTCTGTGCCAGGTAATGCTGGGGGGGGGGTTTGCAAGAAATCCCAGTGACAGATGCTGCCTCCCCAATTCCAGGGAAGGTATTTCTCGGACTTCCCCAAACAGGGAACACCTGTGACTGAAGAGAGCTGCGTGGAGTTGTCTCTCGAGCTTCCCCACGCACTGACAATGGTTCCGGAATCCTGAGCGTGGGGAGGTTCCACCAACGTTCGGCAGCGCGTGGGTTCTAACGGGATGCCTGAGCTCGTCTCCCCTGAGGGTTTCCCTAATATCTCTGTACCAGGGAATGCTAGGGGGGTTTGCAGGATATCCCAGTCACAGAGGCTGCCTCCCCAAGTTCAGTGAAGTATTTCTCGGACTTCCCCAAACAGGGAACCCCTGTGACTGAAGAGAGCTGCGTGGAGTTGTCTCTCGAGCTCCCCCACGCACTGACAATGGTTCCGGAATCCTGAGCGTGGGGAGGTTCCACCAACGGTCGGCAGCGCGTGGGTTCTAACGGGATGCATGAGCTCGTCTCCCCTGAGGGTTTTCCTAATGTCTCTGTGCCAGGGAATGCTAGGGGGGGTTTGCAGGAAATCCCAGTGACAGAGGCTGAATCCCCAAGGTCAGGGAAGGTATTTCTCGGACTTCCCCGAACAGGGAACACCTGTGACTGAAGAGAGCTGCGTGGAGTTGTCTCTCGAGCTCCCCCACGCACTGACAATGGTTCCAGAATCCTGAGCGTGGGGAGGTTCCACCAACGGTCGGCAGCGCGTGGGTTCTAACGGGATGCCTGAGCTCGTCTCCCCTGAGGGTTTCCCCAATATCTCTGTGAAAGGGAATGCTAGGGGGGTTTGCAGGTAATCCCAGTGACAGAGGCTGCCTCCCCACAGTCAGTGAAGATATTTCTTGGACTTCCCCGAACAGGGAACACCTGTGACTGAAGAGAGCTCCGTGGAGTTGTTTCTCGAGCTCCCCCACGCACTGACAATGGTTCCGGAATCCTGAGCGTGGGGAGGTTCCACACACGGTCGGCAGCGCGTGGGTTCTAACGGGATGCCTGAGCTCGTATCCCCTAAGGGTTTTCCTAAAGTCTCTATGCCAGGGAATGCTAGGGGGGGTTTGCAGGAAATCCCAGTGACAGAGGCTGCCTCCCCAAGGTCAGGGAAGGTATTTCTCGGACTTCCACGAACAGGGAACACCTGTGACTGGAGAGAGCTGCGTGGAATTTTCTCTCGAGTTCCCCATGCACTGACAATGGTTCCGGAATCCTGAGCGAGGTGAGGTTCCACCTAAGGTCGGCAGCGCGTGGGTTCTAACGGGATGCCTGAGCTCGTCTCCCCTGAGGGTTTTCCTAATGTCTCTGTGCCAGGGAATGCTAGGGGTGGTTTGCAGGAAATCCCAGTGACAGAGGCTGCCTCCCAAAGTTCAGGGAAGGTATTTCTCGGACTTCCCCGAACAGGGAACACCTGTGACTGAAGAGAGCTGCATGGATTTGTCTCTCGAGCTCCCGCACGCACTGACAATGGTTCCGGAATCCTGAGCGTGGGGAGGTTTCACCAACGGTCGGCAGCGCGTGGGTTCTAACGGGATTCATGATCTCGTCTCCCCTGAGGATTTTCCTAATTTCTCTGTGCCAAGGAATGCTAGGGGGGGTTTGCAGGAAATCCCAGTGACAGAGGCTGCCTCCTCAAGGTCATGGAAGGTATTTCTCGGACTTCCCCGAACAGGGAACACCTGTGACTGAAGAGAGCTGCGTGGAGTTGCCTCTCCAGCTCCCCCACGCACTGACAATGGTTCCGGAATACTGAAGGTGGGGAGGTTCCACCAACGGTCGGCAACGCCTGGTTTCTAACGGGATGCCTGATCTCGTCTCCCCTGATGCTTTTCCAATGTCTCTTTGCCAGGGAATGTTAAGGGGGTTCGCAGGAAATCCGAGTGACAGAGGCTGACTCCCCAAGATCAGGGAATTTTTTTCTCGGACTTTCCCGAACTGGGAATACCTGTGACTGAAGAGAGCTGCGTGGAGTTGTCTCTCGAGCTCCTCCACGCTCTGACAATGATTCCGGAATACTGAGCGTGGGGAGGTTCCACCAACGGTCGGCAGCGCGTGGGTTCTAACGGGATGCCTGAGCTCGTCTCCCCTGAGGGTTTTCCTAATGTCTGTGTGCCAGGGAATGCTAGGGGGGGTTTGCAGGAAATCCCAGTGAGAGAGGCTCTCTCCCCAAGGTCAGGGAAGGTATTTCTCGGACTTCCCCGAACAGGGAACACCTGTGACTGAAGAGAGCTGCGTGGAGTTGTCTCTCGAGGTCCCCCACGCACTGACAATGGTTCCGGAATTCTGAGCGTGGGGAGGTTCCACCAACGGTCGGCAGCGCGTGGGTTCTAACGGGATGCAGGAGCTAGTCTCCCCTGAGGGTTTCCCTAATGTCTCTGTGCCAGGGAATGCTAGGGGGGGTTTGCAGGAAATCCAAGTGACAGCGGTTGCCTCCCCAAGGTCAGGGAAGGTATTTCTCGGACTTCCCCGAACAGGGAACACCTGTGACTGAAGAGAGTTGCGTGGAGTTGTCTCTCGAGCTCCCCCACGCACTGACAATGTTTCCGGAATCCTGAACGTGGGGAGGTTCCACCAACGGTCGGCAGCGCGTGGGTTCTAACGGGATGCCTGAGCTCGTCTCCCCTGAGGGTTTTCCTAATGTCTCTGTGTCAGGGAATGCTAGGGGGGGTTTGCAGGAAATCCCAGTTACAGAGGCTGCCTCCCCAAGGTCAGGGAAGGTATTTCTCGAACTTCCCCGAACAGGGAACACCTGTGACTGAAGAGAGCTGCGTGGAGTTGTCTCTCGAGCTCCCCCACGCACTGACAATGGTTCCGGAATCCTGAGCGTGGGGAGGTTCCACCAACGGTCGGCAGCGCGTGGGTTCTAACGGGATGTCTGAGATCGTCTCCCCTTAGTGTTTCCCTAATGTCTCTGTGCGAGGGAATGCTAGGGGGGGTTTGCAGGAAATCCCAGTGACAGGGGCTGCCTCCCCACGGTCAGTGAAGTTATTTCTTGGACTTCCCCGAACAGGGAACACCTGTGACTGAAGAGAGCTGCGTGGAGTTGTCTCTCGAGCCCCCCCACGCACTGACAATGGTTCCAGAATCCTGAGCGTGGGGAGGTTCCACCAATGGTCGGCAGCGCGTGGGTCCTAACGGGATGCCTGAGCTCGTCTCCACTGAGGGTTTCCCTAATATCTCTGTGCCAGGGAATGCTAGGGGGGGTTTGCAGGAAATCCCAGTTACAGAGGCTGCCTCCCCAAGGTCAGGGAAGGTATTTCTCGGACTTCCCCGAACAGGGAACACCTGTGACTGAAGAGAGCTGCGTGGAGTTGTCTCTCGAGCTCCCCCACGCACTGAAAATGGTTCCGGAATCCTGAGCGTGGGGAGGTTCCACCAACGGTCGGCAGCGCGTGGGTTCTAACGGGATGTCTGAGATCTTCTCCCCTGAGTGTTTCCCTAATGTCTCTGTGCGAGGGAATGCTAGGGGGGGGTTTGCAGGAAATCCCAGTTACAGAGGCTGCCTCCCCACGGTCAGGGAATGAATTTCTCGGACTTCTCCGAACAGGGAACACCTGTGACTGAAGAGAGATGCGTGGAGTTGTCTCTCGAGCTCCCCCACGCACTGACAATGGTTCCGGAATCCTGAGCGTGGGGAGGTTCCACCAACGGTCGGCAGCGCGTGGGTTCTAACGGGATGCATGAGCTCGTCTCCCCTGAGGGTTTTCCTAATGTCTCTGTGCCAGGGAATGCTAGGGGGGGTTTGCAGGAAATCCCAGTGACAGAGGCTGCCTCCCCAAGGTCAGGGAAGGTATTTCCCGGACTTCCCCGCACAGGGAACAACTGTGACTGAAGAGAGCTGCGTTGAGTTGTCTCTCGCGCTCCCCCACGCACTGACAATGGTTCCGGAATCCTGAGCGTGGGGAGGTTCCACCAACGGTCGGCAGCGCGTGGGTTCTAACGGGATGCCTGAGCTCGTCTCCCCTGAGGGTTTCCCTAATGTCTCTGTGCCAGGGAATGCAAGGGGGGGATTGCAGGAAATCCCAGTGACAGAGGCTGCCTCCCCAAGGTCAGGGAATGTATTTCTCGGACTTCCCCGAACAGGGAACACCTGTGACTGAAGAGAGCTTCGTGGAGTTGTCTCTCGAGCTCCCCCACGCACTGACAATGGTTCCGGAATCCTGAGCGTGGGGAGGTTCCACCAACGGTCAGCAGGGCGTGGGTTCTAACGGGATGCCTGAGCTCGTCTCCCCTGAGTGTTTCCCTAATATCTCTGTGACAGGGAATGCTAGGGGGGGTTTGCAGGAAATCCCAGTGACAGAGGCTTCCTCCCCAAAGTCATGGAAGGTATTTCTCGGACTTCCCCGAACAGGGAACACCTGTGACTGAAGAGAACTGCGTGGAATTTTCTCTCGAGCTCCCCCACGCACTGACAATGTTTCCGGAATCCTGAGCGTGGGGAGGTTCCACCAACGGTCGGCAGCGCGTGGGTTCTAACGGGATGTCTGAGATCGTCTCCCCTGAGTGTTTCCCTAATGTCTCTGTGCGAGGGAATGCTAGGGGGGGTTTGCAGGAAATCCCAGAGACAGAGGCTGCCTCCCCACGGTCAGTGAAGGTATTTCTTGGACTTCCCCGAACAGGGAACACCTGTGACTGAAGAGAGCTGCGTGGAGTTGTCTCTCGAGCTCCCCCACGCACTGCCAATGGTTCCGGAATCCTGAGCGTGGGGAGGTTCCACCAACGGTCGGCAGCGCGTGGGTTCTAACGGGATGCATGAACTCGTCTCCCCTGAGGGTTTTCCTAATGTCTCTGTGCCAGGGAATGCTAGGGGGGGTTTGCAGGAAATCCCAGTGACAGAAGCTGCCTCCCCAAGGTAAGGGAAGGTATTTCCCGGACTTCCCCGTACAGGGAACAACTGTGACTGAAGAGAGCTGCGTTGAGTTGTCTCTCGAGCTCCCCCACGCACTGACAATGGTTCCGGAATCCTGAGCGTGGGGAGGTTCCACCAACGGTCGGCAGCGCGTGGGTTCAAACGGGATGCTTGATCTCGTCTCCCCTGAGGGTTTCCCTAATGTCTCTGTGCCAGGGAATGCAAGGGGGGGTTTGCAGGAAATCCCAGTGACAGAGGCTGCCTCCCCAAGGTAAGGGAATGTATTTCTCGGACTTCCCCGAACAGGGAACACCTGTGACTGAAGAGAGCTGCGTGGAGTTGTCTCTCGAGCTCCCCCACGCACTGACAATGGTTCCGGAATCCTGAGCGTGGGGAGGTTCCACCAACTGTCGGCAGCGCGTGGGTTCTAACGGGATGCCTGAGCTCGTCTCCCCTGAGTGTTTCCCTAATATCTCTGTGACAGGGAATCCTAGGGGGGGTTTGCAGGAAATCCCAGTGACAGAGGCTGCCTCCCCAAAGTCAGGGAAGGTATTTCTCGGACTTCCCCGAACAGGGAACACCTGTGACTGAAGAGAGCTGCGTGGAATTTTCTCTCGAGCTCCCCCACGCACTGACAATGTTTTCGGAATCCTGAACGTGGGGAGGTTCCACCAACGGTCGGCAGCGCGTGGGTTCTAACGGGATGCCTGAGCTCGTCTCCCCTGAGGGTTTTCCTAATATCTCTGTGCCAGGGAATCCTAGGGGGTGTTTGCAGGAAATCCCAGTGACAGAGGCTTTCTCCCCAAGGTCAGGGAAGGTATTTCCCGGACTTCCCCGAACTGGGAACACCTGTGACTGAAGAGAGCTCCGTGGAGTTGTCTCTCGAACTCCCCCACGCACTGACAATGTTTCCGGAATCCTGAGCGTGGGGAGGTTCCACCAACGGTCGGCAGCGCGTGGGTTTTAACGGGATGCATGAGCTCGTCTCCCCTGAGGGTTTCCCTAATGTCTCTGTGCCAGGGAATGCTAGGGGGGGTTTGCAGGAAATCCCAGTGACAGAGGCTGCCTCCCCAAGGTCAGGGAAGGTATTTCTCGGACTTCCCCGAACAGGGAACACCTGTGACTGAAGAGAGCTGCGTGGAGTTGTCTCTCGAGTTCTCCCACGCACTGACAATGGTTCCGGAATCCTGAGCGTGGGGACGTTCCACCAACGGTCGGCAGCGCGTGGGTTCTAACGGGATGCCTGAGCTCGTCCCCCCTGAGGGTTTTCCTAATATCTCTGTGCCAGGGAATGCTAGGGGGGGTTTGCAGGAAATCCCAGTGACAGAGGCTGCCTCCCCAAGGTAAGGGAAGGTATTTCTCGGACTTCCCCGAACAGGGAACACCTGTGACTGAAGAGAACTGCGTGGAATTTTCTCTCGAGCTCCCCCACGCACTGACAATGTTTCCGGAATCCTGAGCGTGGGGAGGTTCCACCAACGGTCGGCAGCGCGTGGGTTCTAACGGGATGTCTGAGATCGTCTCCCCTGAGTGTTTCCCTAATGTCTCTGTGCGAGGGAATGCTAGGGGGGGTTTGCAGGAAATCCCAGAGACAGAGGCTGCCTCCCCACGGTCAGTGAAGGTATTTCTTGGACTTCCCCGAACAGGGAACACCTGTGACTGAAGAGAGCTGCGTGGAGTTGTCTCTCGAGCTCCCCCACGCACTGCCAATGGTTCCGGAATCCTGAGCGTGGGGAGGTTCCACCAACGGTCGGCAGCGCGTGGGTTCTAACGGGATGCATGAACTCGTCTCCCCTGAGGGTTTTCCTAATGTCTCTGTGCCAGGGAATGCTAGGGGGGGTTTGCAGGAAATCCCAGTGACAGAAGCTGCCTCCCCAAGGTAAGGGAAGGTATTTCCCGGACTTCCCCGTACAGGGAACAACTGTGACTGAAGAGAGCTGCGTTGAGTTGTCTCTCGAGCTCCCCCACGCACTGACAATGGTTTCGGAATCCTGAGCGTGGGGAGGTTCCACCAACGGTCGGCAGCGCGTGGGTTCAAACGGGATGCTTGATCTCGTCTCCCCTGAGGGTTTCCCTAATGTCTCTGTGCCAGGGAATGCAAGGGGGGGTTTGCAGGAAATCCCAGTGACAGAGGCTGCCTCCCCAAGGTAAGGGAATGTATTTCTCGGACTTCCCCGAACAGGGAACACCTGTGACTGAAGAGAGCTGCGTGGAGTTGTCTCTCGAGCTCCCCCACGCACTGACAATGGTTCCGGAATCCTGAGCGTGGGGAGGTTCCACCAACTGTCGGCAGCGCGTGGGTTCTAACGGGATGCCTGAGCTCGTCTCCCCTGAGTGTTTCCCTAATATCTCTGTGACAGGGAATCCTAGGGGGGGTTTGCAGGAAATCCCAGTGACAGAGGCTGCCTCCCCAAAGTCAGGGAAGGTATTTCTCGGACTTCCCCGAACAGGGAACACCTGTGACTGAAGAGAGCTGCGTGGAATTTTCTCTCGAGCTCCCCCACGCACTGACAATGTTTTCGGAATCCTGAGCGTGGGGAGGTTCCACCAACAGTCGGCAGCGCGTGGGTTCTAACGGGATGCCTGAGCTCGTCTCCCCTGAGGGTTTTCCTAATATCTCTGTGCCAGGGAATCCTAGGGGGTGTTTGCAGGAAATCCCAGTGACAGAGGCTTTCTCCCCAAGGTCAGGGAAGGTATTTCCCGGACTTCCCCGAACTGGGAACACCTGTGACTGAAGAGAGCTCCGTGGAGTTGTCTCTCGAACTCCCCCACGCACTGACAATGTTTCCGGAATCCTGAGCGTGGGGAGGTTCCACCAACGGTCGGCAGAGCGTGGGTTTTAACGGGATGCATGAGCTCGTCTCCCCTGAGGGTTTCCCTAATGTCTCTGTGCCAGGGAATGCTAGGGGGGGTTTGCAGGAAATCCCAGTGACAGAGGCTGCCTCCCCAAGGTCAGGGAAGGTATTTCTCGGACTTCCCCGAACAGGGAACACCTGTGACTGAAGAGAGCTGCGTGGAGTTGTCTCTCGAGTTCTCCCACGCACTGACAATGGTTCCGGAATCCTGAGCGTGGGGACGTTCCACCAACGGTCGGCAGCGCGTGGGTTCTAACGGGATGCCTGAGCTCGTCCCCCCTGAGGGTTTTCCTAATATCTCTGTGCCAGGGAATGCTAGGGGGGGTTTGCAGGAAATCCCAGTGACAGAGGCTGCCTCCCCAAGGTAAGGGAAGGTATTTCTCGGACTTCCCCGAACAGGGAACACCTGTGAGAGAAGAGAGCTGCGTGGAGTTGACTCTCGAGCTCCCCCACGCACTGACAATTGTTCCGGAATCCTGAGCGTGGGGAGGTTCCACCCACGGTCGGCAGCGCGTGGGTTCTAACGGGATGCCTGAGCTCGTCTCCCCTAAGGGTTTTCCTAAAGTCTCTATGCCAGGGAATGCTAGGGGGGGTTTGCAGGAAATCCCAGTGACAGAGGCTGCCTCCCCAAGGTCAGGGAAGGTATTTCTCGGACTTCCACGAACAGGGAACACCTGTGACTGGAGAGAGCTGCGTGGAGTTGTCTCTCGAGCTCCCCCACGCACTGACAATGGTTCCGGAATCCTGAGGGTGGGGAGGTTCCACCAACGGTCGGCAGCGCGTGGGTCCTAACGGGATGCCTGAGCTCGTCTCCCCTGAGGGTTTCCCTAATGTCTCTGTGCCAGGGAATGCTAGGGGGGGTTTGCAGGAAATCCCAGTGACAGAGACTTCCTCCCCAAGATCAGTGAATGTATTTCACGGACTTCCCCAAACAGGGAACACCTGTGACTGAAGAGAGCTGCGTGGAGTTGTCTCTCGAGCTACCCCACGCACTGACAATGGTTCCGGAATTCTGAGCGTGGGGAGGTTCCACCAACGGTCGGCAGCGCGTGGGTTCTAACGGGATGCCTGAGCTCGTCTCCCCTGAGGGTTTCCCTAATGTCTCTGTGCCAGGGAATGATAGGGGGGATTGCAGGAATTCCCAGTGACAGAGGCTGCCTCCCCAAGGTCAGGGAAGGTATTTCTCGGACTTCCCCGAACAGGGAACACCTGTGACTGAAGAGAGATGCGTGGAGATGTCTCTCGAGCTCCCCCACGCACTGACAATGGTTCCGGAATCCTGAGCGTGGGGAGGTTCCACCAACTGTCGTCAGCCTAGTCTTCTAACGGGATGCCTGAGCTCGTCTCCCCTGAGGGTTTCCCTAATTTCTCTGTGCCTGGGAATGCTAGGGGTGGTTTGCAGGAAATCCCAGTGACAGAGGCTGCCTCCCCAAGGTCAGGGAAGGTATTTCTCGGACTTCCCCGAACAGGGAACACCTGTGACTGAAGAGAGCTGCGTGGAGTTGTCTCTCGAGCTCCCCCACGCACTGACAATGGTTCCGGAATCCTGAGCGTGGGGAGGTTCCACCAACTGTCGGCAGCGCGTGGGTTCTAACGGGATGCCTGAGCTCGTCTCCCCTGAGTGTTTCCCTAATATCTCTGTGCCAGGGTATGCTAGGGGGGGTTTGGAGGAAATCCCAGTGACAGAGGCGGCCTCCCCAAGGTCAGGGAAGGTATTTCTCGGACTTCCCCGAAGAGGGAACACCTGTGACTGAAGAGAGCTGCGTGGAGTTGTCTCACGAGCTCCCCCACGCAGTGACAATGGTTCCGGAATCCTGAGCGTGGGGAGGTTCCACCAACGGTCGGCAGCGCGTGGGTTCTAACGGGATGCCTGAGCTCGTCTATCCTGAGTGTTTTCCTAATGTCTCTGTGCCAGGGAATGCTAGGGGGGGTTTGCAGGAAATCCCAGTGAATGAGACTGCCTCCCCAAAGTCAGGGAACGTATTTCTCGGACTTCCCCGAACAGGGAACACCTGTGACTGAAGAGAGCTGCGTGGAGTTGTCTCTCGAACTCCCACACGCACTGACAATGGTTCCGGAATCCTGAGCGTGGGGAGGTTCCACCAACGGTCGGCTGCGCGTGGGTTCTAACGGGATGCCTGAGCTCGTCTCCCCTGATGGTTTTCCTAATGTCTCTGTGCCAGGGAAAGCTAGGGGGATTTGCAGGAAATTCCAGTGACAGGCTGCCTCCCAAAGGTCAGGGAAGGTATTTCTCGGAATTCCCCGTACAGGGAACACCTGTGACTGAAGAGAGCTTCGTGGAGTTGTCTCTCGAGCTCCCCCACGCACTGACAATGGTTCCGGAATCCTGAGAGTGGGGAGGTTCCACCAACGGTCGGCAGCGCGTGGGTTCTAACGGGATGCCTGAGCTCGGCTCCCCTGAGGGTTTCCCTAATTTCTCTGTGCGAGGGAATGCTAGGTGGGGTTTGCAGGAATTCCCAGTGACAGAGGCTGCCTCCCCAAAGTCAGGGAAGGTATTTCTCGGACTTCCCTGAACAGGGAACACCTGTGACTGAAGAGAGATTCGTGGAGTTGTCTCTCGAGCTCCCCCACGCACTGACAATATTTCCGGAATACTGAGCGTGGGGAGGTTCCACCAACTGTCGTCAGCCTAGGGTTCTAATGGGATGCCTGAGCTCGTCTCCCCTGAGGTTTTCCATAATGTCTCTGTGCCAGGGAATGCTAGGGGGTTTTGCAGGAAATCCCAGTGACAGAGGCTGCCTCCCCAAAGTCAGGGAAGTTATTTCTCGGACTTCCCCGAACAGGGAACACCTGTGACTGAAGAGAGCTGCGTGGAGTTGTCTCTCGAGCTCCCCCACGCACTGACAATGGTTCCGGAATCCTGAGCGTGGGGAGGTTCCACCAACGGTCGGCAGCGCGTGGGTTCTAACGGGATACCTGAGCTCGTCTCCCCTGAGTGTTTATCTAATGTCTCTGTGCCAGGGAATGCTAGGGGGGGTTTGCAGGAAATCCCAGTGACAGAGGCTGCCTCCCCAAGGTCAGGGAAGATATTTCTCGGACTTCCCCGAACAGGGAACACCTGTGACTGAAGAGAGCTGCGTGGAGTTGTCTCTCGAGCTCCCGCACGCACTGAAAATGGTTCCGGAATCCTGAGCGTGGGGATTTTCCACCAACGGTCGGCAGCGCGTGGGTTCTAACGGGATGCCTGAGCTCGTCACCCCTGAGTGTTTCCCTAATGTCTCTGTGCCAGGGAATGCTGGGGGGGGTTTGCAGGAAATCCCAGTGACAGAGGCTGCCTCCCCAAGGTCAGGGAAGGTATTTCTCGGACTTCCCCGAACAGGGAACACCTGTGACTGAAGACAGCTGCGTGGAGTTGTCTCTCGAGCTCCCCCACGCACTGACAATTGTTCCGGAATCCTGAGCGTGGGGAGGTTCCACCAACGGTCGGCAGCGCGTGTGTTCAAACGGGATGCCTGAGCTCGTCTCCCCTGAGGGTTTCCCTAATGTCTCTGTGCCAGGGAATGCTAGGGGGGGTTTGCAGGAAATCCCAGTGACAGAGGCTGCATCCCCAAGGTCAGGGAAGGTATTTCTCGGACTTCCCCGAACAGGGAACACCTGTGACTGAAGAGAGCTGCGTGTAGTTGTCTCTCGAGTTCCCCCACGCACTGACAATGGTTCCGGAATCCTGAGCATGGGGAGGTTCCACCAACGGTCGGCAGCGCGTGGGTTCTAACGGGATGCCTGAGCTCGTCTCCCCTGAGTGTTTCCCTAATGTCTCTGTGCCAGGGAATGCTAGGGGGGGTTTGTAGGCTATCCCAGTCACAGAGGCTGCCTACCCAAGGTCACGGAATGTATTTCTCGGACTTCCCCGAACAGGGATCACCTGTGACTGAAGAGAGCTGCGTGGAGTTGTCTCTCGAGCTCCCCCACGCACTGACAATGGTTCCGGAATACTGAGCGTGGGGATGTTCCACCAACGGTCGGCAGCGCGTGGGTTCTAACGGGATGCCTGAGCTCGTCTCCCCTGTGTGTTTCCCTAATATCTCTGTGCCAGGGAATGCTAGGGGGGGTTTGCAGGAAATCCCAGTGACAAAGGCTGACTCCCCAAGGTCAGGGAAGGTATTTCTCGGACTTCCCCGAACAGGGAACACCTGTGACTGAAGAGAGCTGCGTGGAGTTTTCTCTCGAGTTCCCCACGCACTGACAATGTTTCCGGAATACTGAGCGTGGGGAGGTTCCACCAACGGTCGGCAGCGCGTCGGTTCTAACGGGATGCCTGAGCTCGTCTCCCATGAGGGTTTTCCTAATATCTCTGTGCCAGGGAATGCTAGGGGGGGTTTGCAGGAAATCCCAGTGACAGAGGCTGCCTCCCCAAGGTCAGGGAAGTTATTTCCCGGACTTCCCCGTACAGGGAACACTTGTGACTGAAGAGAGCTGCGTGGAGTTGTCTCTCGAGCTCCCCAATGCACTGACAATAGTTCCGGAATCCTGAGCGTGGGGAGGTTCCACCAACGGTCGGCAGCGCGTGGGTTCTAACGGGATGCCTGAGCTCGTCTCCCCTGAGGGTTTCCCTAATGTCTCTGTGCCAGGGAATGCTAGGGGGGGTTTGCAGGATATCCCAGTGACAGAGGCTGCCTCCGCAAGGTCAGGGAAGGTATTTCTCGGACTTCCCCGAACAGGGAACACCTGTGACTGAAGAGAGCTGCGTGGAGTTGTCTCTCGAGATCCCCCACGCACTGACAATGGTTCCGGAATCCTGAGCGTGGGGAGGTTCCACCAACGGTCGGCAGCGCGTGGGTTCTAACGGAATGCCGGAGCTCGTCTCCCCTGAGGGTTTCCCTAATGTCTGTCTGCCAGGGAATTCTAGGGGTGGTTTGCAGGAAATCCCAGTGACAGAGGCTGCCTCCCCAAGGTCAGGGAAAGTATTTCTCGGACTTCCCCGAACAGGGAACACCTGTGACTGAAGAGAGCTTCGTGGAGTTGTCTCTCGAGCTCCCCCACGCACTGACAATGGTTCCGGAATACTGAGAGTGGGGAGGTTCCACCAACGGTCTTCAGCGCGTGGGTTCTAACGGGATGCCTGAGCTCGTCTCCCCTGATGGTTTTCCTAATGTCTCTGTGCCAGGGAATGCTAGGGGGGTTTTGCAGGAAATCCCAGTGACAGAGGCTGCCTCCCCAAGGTCAGGGAAAGTATTTCTCGGACTTCCCCGAACAGGGAACACCTGTGACTGAAGAGAGCTGCGTGGAGTTGTCTCTCGAGCTCCCCCACGCACTGCCAATGGTTCCGGAATCCTGAGCGTGGGGAGGTTCCACCAACGGTCGGCAGAGCGTGGGTTCAAACGGGATGCCTGAGCTCGTCTCCCCTGAGGGTTTTCCTAATGTCTCTGTGCCAGGGAATGCTAGGGGGGGTTTGCAGGAAATCCCAGTGACAGAGGCTGCCTCCCCAAGGTCAGGGAAGGTATTTCTCGGACTTCCCCGAACAGGGAACACCTGTGACTGAAGAGAGCTGCGTGGAGTTGTCTCTCGAGCTCCCCCACGCACTGACAATGTTTCCGGAATCCTGAGCGTCGGGAGGTTCCACCAACGGTCGGCAGCGCGTGGGTTCTAACGAGATGCCTGAGCTTGTCTCCCCTGAGGGTTTCCCTAATATCTCTCTGCCAGGGAATGCTAGGGGGGTTTGCAGGAAATCCCAGTGGCAGAGGCTGCCTCCCCAAGGTCAGGGAAGGTATTTCTCGGACTTCCCCGAACAGGGAACACCTGTGACTGAAGAGTGCTGCGTGGAGTTGTCTCTCGAGCTCCGCAACGCACTGAGAATTGTTCCGGAATCCTGAGCGTGGGGAGGTTCCAACAACGGTCGACAGCGTGTGGGTTCTAACGGGATGCCTGAGCTCGTCTCCCCTGAGGGTTTCCCTAATGTCTCTGTGCCAGGGAATGCTAGGGGGGGTTTGCAGGCTATCCCAGTCACAGAGGCTGCCTACCCAAGGTCACGGAAGGTATTTCTCGGACTTCCCCGAACAGGGATCACCTGTGACTGAAGAGAGCTGCGTGGAGTTGTCTCTCGAGCTCCCCCACGCACTGACAATGGTTCCGGAATACTGAGCGTGGGGAGGTTCCACCAACGGTCGGCAGCGCGTGGGTTCTAACGGGATGCCTGAGCTCGTCTTCCCTGAGTGTTTCCCTAATATCTCTGTGCCAGGGAATGCTAGGGGGGGTTTGCAGGAAATCCCAGTGACAGAGGCTGCCTCCCCAAGGTCAGGGAAGGTATTTCTCGGACTTCCCCGAACAGGGAACACCTGTGACTGAAGAGAGCTGCGTGGAGTTTTCTCTCGAGCTCCCCCACGCACTGACAATGTTTCCGGAATACTGAGCGTGGGGAGGTTCCACCAACGGTCGGCAGCGCGTGGGTTCCAACGGGATGTCTGAGATCGTCTCCCCTGAGTGTTTCCCTAATGTCTCTGTGCGAGGGAATGCTAGGGTGCTTTTGCAGGAAATCCCAGAGACAGAGGCTGCCTCCCCACCGTCAGTGAAGGTTTTTCTTGGACTTCCCCGAACAGGGAACACCTGTGACTGAAGAGAGCTGCGTGGAGTTGTCTCTCGAGCTCCCCCACGCACTGACAATGGTTCCGGAATCCTGAGCGTGGGGAGGTTCCACCAACGGTCGGCAGCGCGTGGGTCCTAACGGGATGCCTGAGCTCGTTTCCCCTGAGGTTTTCCCTAAAGTCTCTGTGCCAGGGAATGCTAGGGGGGGTTTGCAGGAAATCCCAGTGACAGAGGCTGCCTCCCCAAGGTCAGGGAAGGTATTTCTCGGACTTCCCCGAACAGGGAACACCTGTGACTGAAGTGAGCTGCGTGGAGTTGTCTCTCGAGCTCCCCCACGCACTGACAATGGTTTCGGAATCCTGAGCGTGGGGAGGTTCCACCAACGGTCGGCAGCGCGTGGGTTCTAACAGGATGCCTGAGCTCGTCTCCCCTGAGGGTTTCCCTAATGTCTCTGTGCCAGGGAATGCTAGGGGGGTTTGCAGGAAATCCCAGTGACAGAGGCTGCCTCCCAAAGGTCAGGGAAGGTATTTCTCGGACTTCCCCGAACAGGGAACACCTGTGACTGAAGAGAGCTGCGTGGAGTTGTCTCTCGAGCTCCCCCACGCACTGACAATGTTTCCGGAATCCTGAGCGTGGGGAGGTTCCACCAACGGTCGGCAGCGCGTGGGTTCTAACGGGATGCCTGAGCTCGTCTCCTCAGAGGGTTTCCCTAATGTCTCTGTGCCAGGGAATGCTAGGGGGGGTTTGCAGGAAATCCCAGTGACAGAGGCTTCCTCCCCAAGGTCAGGGAAGGTATTTCTCGGACTTCCCCGAACAGGGAACACCTGTGACTGAAGAGAGCTGCGTGGAGTTGTCTCTCGAGCTCCCCCACGCACTGACAATGGTTCCGGAATCCTGAGCGTGGGGAGGTTCCACCAACGGTCGGCAGCGCGTGGGTTCTAACGGGATGCCTGAGCTCGTCTCCCCTGAGGGTTTCCCTAATGTCTCTGTGCCAGGGAATGCTAGGGGGGGTTTGCAGGAAATCCCAGTGACAGTGGCTGCCTCCCCAAGGTCAGGGAAGGTATTTCTCGGACTTCCCCGAACAGGGAACACTTGTGACTGAAGAGAGCTGCGTGGAGTTTTCTCTCGAGCTCCCCCACGCACTGACAATGCTTCCGGAATCCTGAGGGTGGGGAGGTTCCACCAACGGTCGGCAGCACGTGGGATCTAACGGGATGCCTGAGCTCGTCTCCCCTGAGGGTTTCCCTAATGTCTCTGTGCCAGGGAATGCTAGGGGGGGTTTGAAGGAAATCCCAGTGACAGAGGCTGCCTCCCCAAGGTCAGGGAAGGTATTTCTCGGACTTCCCCGAACAGGGAACACCTGTGACTGAAGAGAGCTGCGTGGAGTTGACTCTCGAGCTCCCCCACGCACTGACAATGGTTCCGGAATCCTGAGCGTGGGGAGGTTCCACCAACGGTCGGCAGCGCGTGGGTTCTAACGGGATGCCTGAGCTCGTCTCCCCTGAGGGTTTTCCTAATGTCTCTGTGCCAGGGAATGCTAGGGGGGGTTTGCAGGAAATCCCAGTGACAGAGGCTGCCTCCCCAAGGTCAGGGAAAGTATTTCTCGGACTTCCCCTAACAGGGAACACCTGTGACTGAAGAGAGCTGCGTGGAGTTGTCTCTCGAGCTCCCCCACGCACTGACAATGGTTCCGGAATCCTGAGCGTGGGGAGGTTCCACCAACGGTCGGCAGCGCGTGGGTTCTAACGGGATGCCTGAGCTCGTCTCCCCTGAGGGTTTCCCTAATGTCTCTGTGCCAGGGAATGCTAGGGGGGGTTTGCAGGAAATCCCAGTGACAGAGGCTGCCTCCCCAAGTTCAGGGAAGTTATTTCTCGGACTTCCCCGAACAGGGAACACCTGTGACTGAAGAGAGCTGCGTGGAGTTGTCTCTCGAGTTCCCCCACGCACTGACAATGGTTCCGGAATCCTGAGCGTGGGGAGGTTCCACCAACGGTCGGCAGCGCGTGGGTTCTAACGGGATGCCTGAGCTCGTCTCCCCTGAGGGTTTCCCTAATATCTCTGTGCCAGGTAATGCTGGGGGGGGGGTTTGCAAGAAATCCCAGTGACAGATGCTGCCTCCCCAAGTCCAGGGAAGGTATTTCTCGGACTTCCCCAAACAGGGAACACCTGTGACTGAAGAGAGCTGCGTGGAGTTGTCTCTCGAGCTTCCCCACGCACTGACAATGGTTCCGGAATCCTGAGCGTGGGGAGGTTCCACCAACGTTCGGCAGCGCGTGGGTTCTAACGGGATGCCTGAGCTCGTCTCCCCTGAGGGTTTCCCTAATATCTCTGTACCAGGGAATGCTAGGGGGGTTTGCAGGATATCCCAGTCACAGAGGCTGCCTCCCCAAGTTCAGTGAAGTATTTCTCGGACTTCCCCAAACAGGGAACCCCTGTGACTGAAGAGAGCTGCGTGGAGTTGTCTCTCGAGCTCCCCCACGCACTGACAATGGTTCCGGAATCCTGAGCGTGGGGAGGTTCCACCAACGGTCGGCAGCGCGTGGGTTCTAACGGGATGCATGAGCTCGTCTCCCCTGAGGGTTTTCCTAATGTCTCTGTGCCAGGGAATGCTAGGGGGGGTTTGCAGGAAATCCCAGTGACAGAGGCTGAATCCCCAAGGTCAGGGAAGGTATTTCTCGGACTTCCCCGAACAGGGAACACCTGTGACTGAAGAGAGCTGCGTGGAGTTGTCTCTCGAGCTCCCCCACGCACTGACAATGGTTCCGGAATCCTGAGCGTGGGGAGGTTCCACCAACGGTCGGCAGCGCGTGGGTTCTAACGGGATGCCTGAGCTCGTCTCCCCTGAGGGTTTCCCCAATATCTCTGTGAAAGGGAATGCTAGGGGGGTTTGCAGGAAATCCCAGTGACAGAGGCTGCCTCCCCACAGTCAGTGAAGATATTTCTTGGACTTCCCCGAACAGGGAACACCTGTGACTGAAGAGAGCTCCGTGGAGTTGTCTCTCGAGCTCCCCCACGCACTGACAATGGTTCCGGAATCCTGAGCGTGGGGAGGTTCCACCCACGGTCGGCAGCGCGTGGGTTCTAACGGGATGCCTGATCTCGTATCCCCTAAGGGTTTTCCTAAAGTCTCTATGCCAGGGAATGCTATGGGGGGTTTGCAGGAAATCCCAGTGACAGAGTCTGCCTCCCCAAAGTCAGGGAAGGTATTTCTCGGACTTCCACGAACAGGGAACACCTGTGACTGGAGAGAGCTGCGTGGAGTTTTCTCTCGAGTTCCCCATGCACTGACAATGGTTCCGGAATCCTGAGCGAGGGGAGGTTCCACCTAAGGTCGGCAGCGCGTGGGTTCTAACGGGATGCCTGAGCTCGTCTCCCCTGAGGGTTTTCCTAATGTCTCTGTGCCAGGGAATGCTAGGGGTGGTTTGCAGGAAATCCCAGTGACAGAGGCTGCCTCCCAAAGTTCAGGGAAGGTATTTCTCGGACTTCCCCGAACAGGGAACACCTGTGACTGAAGAGAGCTGCATGGATTTGTCTCTCGAGCTCCCGCACGCACTGACAATGGTTCCGGAATCCTGAGCGTGGGGAGGTTTCACCAACGGTCGGCAGCGCGTGGGTTCTAACGGGATTCATGATCTCGTCTCCCCTGAGGGTTTTCCTAATTTCTCTGTGCCAAGGAATGCTAGGGGGGGTTTGCAGGAAATCCCAGTGACAGAGGCTGCCTCCCCAAGGTCATGGAAGGTATTTCTCGGACTTCCCCGAACAGGGAACTCCTGTGACTGAAGAGAGCTGCGTGGAGTTGCCTCTCCAGCTCCCCCACGCACTGACAATGGTTCCGGAATACTGAAGGTGGGGAGGTTCCACCAACGGTCGGCAACGCGTGGTTTCTAACGGGATGCCTGATCTCGTCTCCCCTGATGCTTTTCCAATGTCTCTTTGCCAGGGAATGTTAAGGGGGTTCGCAGGAAATCCGAGTGACAGAGGCTGACTCCCCAAGATCAGGGAATTTTTTTCTCGGACCTTCCCGAACAGGGAATACCTGTGACTGAAGAGAGCTGCGTGGAGTTGTCTCTCGAGCTCCTCCACGCACTGACAATGATTCCGGAATACTGAGCGTGGGGAGGTTCCACCAACGGTCGGCAGCGCGTGGGTTCTAACGGGATGCCTGAGCTCGTCTCCCCTGAGGGTTTTCCTAATGTCTGTGTGCCAGGGAATGCTAGGGGGGGTTTGCAGGAAATCCCAGTGAGAGAGGCTGCCTCCCCAAGGTCAGGGAAGGTATTTCTCGGACTTCCCCGAACAGGGAACACCTGTGACTGAAGAGAGCTGCGTGGAGTTGTCTCTCGAGCTCCCCCACGCACTGACAATGGTTCCGGAATCCTGAGCGTGGGGAGGTTCCACCAACGGTCGGCAGCGCGTGGGTTCTAACGGGATGTCTGAGATCGTCTCCCCTGAGTGTTTCCCTAATGTCTCTGTGCGAGGGAATGCTAGGGGGGGTTTGCAGGAAATCCCAGTGACAGGGGCTGCCTCCCCACGGTCAGTGAAGTTATTTCTTGGACTTCCCCGAACAGGGAACACCTGTGACTGAAGAGAGCTGCGTGGAGTTGTCTCTCGAGCCCCCCCACGCACTGACAATGGTTCCGGAATCCTGAGCGTGGGGAGGTTCCACCAACGGTCGGCAGCGCGTGGGTCCTAACGGGATGCCTGAGCTCGTCTCCACTGAGGGTTTCCCTAATATCTCTGTGCCAGGGAATGCTAGGGGGGGTTTGCAGGAAATCCCAGTTACAGAGGCTGCCTCCCCAAGGTCAGGGAAGGTATTTCTCGGACTTCCCCGAACAGGGAACACCTGTGACTGAAGAGAGCTGCGTAGAGTTGTCTCTCGAGCTCCCCCACGCACTGAAAATGTTTCCGGAATCCTGAGCGTGGGGAGGTTCCACCAACGGTCGGCAGCGCGTGGGTTCTAACGGGATGTCTGAGATCTTCTCCCCTGAGTGTTTCCCTAATGTCTCTGTGCGAGGGAATGCTAGCGGGGTTTTGCAGGAAATCCCAGTTACAGAGGCTGCCTCCCCACGGTCAGGGAATGAATTTCTCGGACTTCCCCGAACAGGGAACACCTGTGACTGAAGAGAGATGCGTGGAGTTGTCTCTCGAGCTCCCCCACGCACTGACAATGGTTCCGGAATCCTGAGCGTGGGGAGGTTCCACCAACGGTCGGCAGCGCGTGGGTTCTAACGGGATGCATGAGCTCGTCTCCCCTGAGGGTTTTCCTAATGTCTCTGTGCCAGGGAATGCTAGGGGGGGTTTGCAGGAAATCCCAGTGACAGAGGCTGCCTCCCCAAGGTCAGGGAAGTTATTTCCCGGACTTCCCCGCACAGGGAACAACTGTGACTGAAGAGAGCTGCGTTGAGTTGTCTCTCGCGCTCCCCCACGCACTGACAATGGTTCCGGAATCCTGAGCGTGGGGAGGTTCCACCAACGGTCGGCAGCGCGTGGGTTCTAACGGGATGCCTGAGCTCGTCTCCCCTGAGGGTTTCCCTAATGTCTCTGTGCCAGGGAATGCAAGGGGGGGATTGCAGGAAATCCCAGTGACAGAGGCTGCCTCCCCAAGGTCAGGGAAGGTATTTCTCGGACTTCCCCGAACAGGGAACACCTGTGACTGAAGAGAGCTTCGTGGAGTTGTCTCTCGAGCTCCCCCACGCACTGACAATGGTTCCGGAATCCTGAGCGTGGGGAGGTTCCACCAACGGTCAGCATGGCGTGGGTTCTAACGGGATGCCTGAGCTCGTCTCCCCTGAGTGTTTCCCTAATATCTCTGTGACAGGGAATGCTAGGGGGGGTTTGCAGGAAATCCCAGTGACAGAGGCTTCCTCCCCAAAGTCATGGAAGGTATTTCTCGGACTTCCCGGAACAGGGAACACCTGTGACTGAAGAGAACTGCGTGGAATTTTCTCTCGAGCTCCCCCACGCACTGACAATATTTCCGGATTCCTGAGCGTGGGGAGGTTCCACCAACGGTCGGCAGCGCGTGGGTTCTAACGGGATGTCTGAGATCGTCTCCCCTGAGTGTTTCCCTAAAGTCTCTGTGCGAGGGAATGCTAGGGGGGGTTTGCAGGAAATCCCAGAGACAGAGGCTGCCTCCCCACGGTCAGTGAAGGTATTTCTTGGACTTCCCCGAACAGGGAACACCTGTGACTGAAGAGAGCTGCGTGGAGTTGTCTCTCGAGCTCCCCCACGCACTGCCAATGGTTCCGGAATCCTGAGCGTGGGGAGGTTCCACCAACGGTCGGCAGTGCGTGGGTTCTAACGGGATGCATGAACTCGTCTCCCCTGAGGGTTTTCCTAATGTCTCTGTGCCAGGGAATGCTAGGGGGGGTTTGCAGGACATCCCAGTGACAGAGGCTGCCTCCCCAAGGTAAGGGAAGGTATTTCCCGGACTTCCCCGTACAGGGAACAACTGTGACTGAAGAGAGCTGCGTTGAGTTGTCTCTCGAGCTCCCCCACGCACTGACAATGTTTCCGGAATCCTGAACGTGGGGAGGTTCCACCAACGGTCGGCAGCGCGTGGGTTCTAAGGGGATGCCTGAGCTCTTCTCCCCTGAGGGTTTTCCTAATGTCTCTGTGCCAGGGAATGCTAGGGGTGGTTTGCAGGAAATCCCAGTGACAGAGGCTGCCTCCCAAAGTTCAGGGAAGGTATTTCTCGGACTTCCCCGAACAGGGAACACCTGTGACTGAAGAGAGCTGCATGGATTTGTCTCTCGAGCTCCCGCACGCACTGACAATGGTTCCGGAATCCTGAGCGTGGGGAGGTTTCACCAACGGTCGGCAGCGCGTGGGTTCTAACGGGATTCATGATCTCGTCTCCCCTGAGGGTTTTCCTAATTTCTCTGTGCCAAGGAATGCTAGGGGGGGTTTGCAGGAAATCCCAGTGACAGAGGCTGCCTCCCCAAGGTCATGGAAGGTATTTCTCGGACTTCCCCGAACAGGGAACTCCTGTGACTGAAGAGAGCTGCGTGGAGTTGCCTCTCCAGCTCCCCCACGCACTGACAATGGTTCCGGAATACTGAAGGTGGGGAGGTTCCACCAACGGTCGGCAACGCGTGGTTTCTAACGGGATGCCTGATCTCGTCTCCCCTGATGCTTTTCCAATGTCTCTTTGCCAGGGAATGTTAAGGGGGTTCGCAGGAAATCCGAGTGACAGAGGCTGACTCCCCAAGATCAGGGAATTTTTTTCTCGGACTTTCCCGAACAGGGAATACCTGTGACTGAAGAGAGCTGCGTGGAGTTGTCTCTCGAGCTCCTCCACGCACTGACAATGATTCCGGAATACTGAGCGTGGGGAGGTTCCACCAACGGTCGGCAGCGCGTGGGTTCTAACGGGATGCCTGAGCTCGTCTCCCCTGAGGGTTTTCCTAATGTCTGTGTGCCAGGGAATGCTAGGGGGGGTTTGCAGGAAATCCCAGTGAGAGAGGCTGCCTCCCCAAGGTCAGGGAAGGTATTTCTCGGACTTCCCCGAACAGGGAACACCTGTGACTAAAGAGAGCTGCGTGGAGTTGTCTCTCGAGGTCCCCCACGCACTGACAATGGTTCCGGAATTCTGAGCGTGGGGAGGTTCCACCAACGGTCGGCAGCGCGTGGGTTCTAACGGGATGCAGGAGCTCGTCTCCCCTGAGGGTTTCCCTAATGTCTCTGTGCCAGGGAATGCTAGGGGGGGTTTGCAGGAAATCCCAGTGACAGAGGTTGCCTCCCCAAGGTCAGGGAAGGTATTTCTCGGACTTCCCCGAACAGGGAACACCTGTGACTGAAGAGAGTTGCGTGGAGTTGTCTCTCGAGCTCCCCCACGCACTGACAATGTTTCCGGAATCCTGAACGTGGGGAGGTTCCACCAACGGTCGGCAGCGCGTGGGTTCTAAGGGGATGCCTGAGCTCGTCTCCCCTGAGGGTTTTCCTAATGTCTCTGTGTCAGGGAATGCTTGGGGGGGTTTGCAGGAAATCCCAGTTACAGAGGCTGCCTCCCCAAGGTCAGGGAAGGTATTTCTCGAACTTCCCCGAACAGGGAACACCTGTGACTGAAGAGAGCTGCGTGGAGTTGTCTCTCGAGCTCCCCCACGCACTGACAATGGTTCCGGAATCCTGAGCGTGGGGAGGTTCCACCAACGGTCGGCAGCGCGTGGGTTCTAACGGGATGTCTGAGATCGTCTCCCCTGAGTGTTTCCCTAATGTCTCTGTGCGAGGGAATGCTAGGGGGGGTTTGCAGGAAATCCCAGTGACAGGGGCTGCCTCCCCACGGTCAGTGAAGTTATTTCTTGGACTTCCCCGAACAGGGAACACCTGTGACTGAAGAGAGCTGCGTGGAGTTGTCTCTCGAGCCCCCCCACGCACTGACAATGGTTCCGGAATCCTGAGCGTGGGGAGGTTCCACCAACGGTCGGCAGCGCGTGGGTCCTAACGGGATGCCTGAGCTCGTCTCCACTGAGGGTTTCCCTAATATCTCTGTGCCAGGGAATGCTAGGGGGGGTTTGCAGGAAATCCCAGTTACAGAGGCTGCCTCCCCAAGGTCAGGGAAGGTATTTCTCGGACTTCCCCGAACAGGGAACACCTGTGACTGAAGAGAGCTGCGTAGAGTTGTCTCTCGAGCTCCCCCACGCACTGAAAATGGTTCCGGAATCCTGAGCGTGGGGAGGTTCCACCAACGGTCGGCAGCGCGTGGGTTCTAACGGGATGTCTGAGATCTTCTCCCCTGAGTGTTTCCCTAATGTCTCTGTGCGAGGGAATGCTAGCGGGGGTTTGCAGGAAATCCCAGTTACAGAGGCTGCCTCCCCACGGTCAGGGAATGAATTTCTCGGACTTCCCCGAACAGGGAACACCTGTGACTGAAGAGAGATGCGTGGAGTTGTCTCTCGAGCTCCCCCACGCACTGACAATGGTTCCGGAATCCTGAGCGTGGGGAGGTTCCACCAACGGTCGGCAGCGCGTGGGTTCTAACGGGATGCATGAGCTCGTCTCCCCTGAGGGTTTTCCTAATGTCTCTGTGCCAGGGAATGCTAGGGGGGGTTTGCAGGAAATCCCAGTGACAGAGGCTGCCTCCCCAAGGTCAGGGAAGTTATTTCCCGGACTTCCCCGCACAGGGAACAACTGTGACTGAAGAGAGCTGCGTTGAGTTGTCTCTCGCGCTCCCCCACGCACTGACAATGGTTCCGGAATCCTGAGCGTGGGGAGGTTCCACCAACGGTCGGCAGCGCGTGGGTTCTAACGGGATGCCTGAGCTCGTCTCCCCTGAGGGTTTCCCTAATGTCTCTGTGCCAGGGAATGCAAGGGGGGGATTGCAGGAAATCCCAGTGACAGAGGCTGCCTCCCCAAGGTCAGGGAAGGTATTTCTCGGACTTCCCCGAACAGGGAACACCTGTGACTGAAGAGAGCTTCGTGGAGTTGTCTCTCGAGCTCCCCCACGCACTGACAATGGTTCCGGAATCCTGAGCGTGGGGAGGTTCCACCAACGGTCAGCATGGCGTGGGTTCTAACGGGATGCCTGAGCTCGTCTCCCCTGAGTGTTTCCCTAATATCTCTGTGACAGGGAATGCTAGGGGGGGTTTGCAGGAAATCCCAGTGACAGAGGCTTCCTCCCCAAAGTCATGGAAGGTATTTCTCGGACTTCCCGGAACAGGGAACACCTGTGACTGAAGAGAACTGCGTGGAATTTTCTCTCGAGCTCCCCCACGCACTGACAATATTTCCGGATTCCTGAGCGTGGGGAGGTTCCACCAACGGTCGGCAGCGCGTGGGTTCTAACGGGATGTCTGAGATCGTCTCCCCTGAGTGTTTCCCTAAAGTCTCTGTGCGAGGGAATGCTAGGGGTGGTTTGCAGGAAATCCCAGAGACAGAGGCTGCCTCCCCACGGTCAGTGAAGGTATTTCTTGGACTTCCCCGAACAGGGAACACCTGTGACTGAAGAGAGCTGCGTGGAGTTGTCTCTCGAGCTCCCCCACGCACTGCCAATGGTTCCGGAATCCTGAGCGTGGGGAGGTTCCACCAACGGTCGGCAGCGCGTGGGTTCTAACGGGATGCATGAACTCGTCTCCCCTGAGGGTTTTCCTAATGTCTCTGTGCCAGGGAATGCTAGGGGGGGTTTGCAGGAAATCCCAGTGACAGAGGCTGCCTCCCCAAGGTAAGGGAAGGTATTTCCCGGACTTCCCCGTACAGGGAACAACTGTGACTGAAGAGAGCTGCGTTGAGTTGTCTCTCGAGCTCCCCCACGCACTGACAATGGTTCCGGAATCCTGAGCGTGGGGAGGTTCCACCAACGGTCGGCAGCGCGTGGGTTCAAACGGGATGCTTGATCTCGTCTCCCCTGAGGGTTTCCCTAATGTCTCTGTGCCAGGGAATGCAAGGGGGGGTTTGCAGGAAATCCCAGTGACAGAGGCTGCCTCCCCAAGGTAAGGGAATGTATTTCTCGGACTTCCCCGAACAGGGAACACCTGTGACTGAAGAGAGCTGCGTGGAGTTGTCTCTCGAGCTCCCCCACGCACTGACAATGGTTCCGGAATCCTGAGCGTGGGGAGGTTCCACCAACTGTCGGCAGCGCGTGGGTTCTAACGGGATGCCTGAGCTCGTCTCCCCTGAGTGTTTCCCTAATATCTCTGTGACAGGGAATGCTAGGGGGGGTTTGCAGGAAATCCCAGTGACAGAGGCTGCCTCCCCAAAGTCAGGGAAGGTATTTCTCGGACTTCCCCGAACAGGGAACACCTGTGACTGAAGAGAGCTGCGTGGAATTTTCTCTCGAGCTCCCCCACGCACTGACAATGTTTTCGGAATCCTGAGCGTGGGGAGGTTCCACCAACGGTCGGCAGCGCGTGGGTTCTAACGGGATGCCTGAGCTCGTCTCCCCTGAGGGTTTTCCTAATATCTCTGTGCCAGGGAATCCTAGGGGGTGTTTGCAGGAAATCCCAGTGACAGAGGCTTTCTCCCCAAGGTCAGGGAAGGTATTTCCCGGACTTCCCCGAACTGGGAACACCTGTGACTGAAGAGAGCTCCGTGGAGTTGTCTCTCGAACTCCCCCACGCACTGACAATGTTTCCGGAATCCTGAGCGTGGGGAGGTTCCACCAACGGTCGGCAGCGCGTGGGTTTTAACGGGATGCATGAGCTCGTCTCCCCTGAGGGTTTCCCTAATGTCTCTGTGCCAGGGAATGCTAGGGGGGGTTTGCAGGAAATCCCAGTGACAGAGGCTGCCTCCCCAAGGTCAGGGAAGGTATTTCTCGGACTTCCCCGAACAGGGAACACCTGTGACTGAAGAGAGCTGCGTGGAGTTGTCTCTCGAGTTCTCCCACGCACTGACAATGGTTCCGGAATCCTGAGCGTGGGGACGTTCCACCAACGGTCGGCAGCGCGTGGGTTCTAACGGGATGCCTGAGCTCGTCCCCCCTGAGGGTTTTCCTAATATCTCTGTGCCAGGGAATGCTAGGGGGGGTTTGCAGGAAATCCCAGTTACAGAGGCTGCCTCCCCAAGGTAAGGGAAGGTATTTCTCGGACTTCCCCGAACAGGGAACACCTGTGAGAGAAGAGAGCTGCGTGGAGTTGACTCTCGAGGTCCCCCACGCACTGACAATGGTTCCGGAATCCTGAGCGTGGGGAGGTTCCACCAAAGGTCGGCAGCGCGTGGGTTCTAACGGGATGTCTGAGATCGTCTCCCCTGAGTGTTTCCCTAATGTCTCTGTGCGAGGGAATGCTAGGGGGGGTTTGCAGGAAATCCCAGAGACAGAGGCTGCCTCCCCACGGTCAGTGAAGATATTTCTTGGACTTCCCCGAACAGGGAACACCTGTGACTGAAGAGAGCTGCGTGGAGTTATTTCTCGAGCTCCCCCACGCACTGACAATGGTTCCGGAATCCTGAGCGTGGGGAGGTTCCACCAACGGTCGGCAGCGCGTGGGTCCTAACGGGATGCCTGAGCTCGTCTCCCCTGAGGGTTTCCCTAATATCTCTGTGCCAGGGAATGCTAGGGGGGGTTTGCAAGAAATCCCAGTGAGAGAGGCTGCCTCCCCAAAGTCAGGGAAGGTATTTCTCGGACTTCCCCGAACAGGGAACACCTGTGACTGAAGAGAGCTGCGTGGAGTTGTCTCTCGAGCTCCCCCACGCCCTGACAATGGTTCCGGAATCCTGAGCGTGGGGAGGTTCCACCAACGGTCGGCAGCGCGTGGGTTCTAACGGAATGCCTGAGATCATCTCCCCTGAGGGTTTTCCTAAATTCTCTGTGCCAGGGAATGCTAGGGGGGGTTTGCAGGAAATCCCAGTGACAGAGGCTGCCTCCCCAAGGTCAGGGAAGGTATTTCTCGGACTTCCCCGAACAGGGAACACCTGTGACTGAAGAGAGATGCGTGTAGATGTCTCTCGAGCTCCCCCACGCACTGACAATGGTTCCGGAATCCTGAGCGTGGGGAGATTCCAACAACGGTCGGCAGCGCGTGGGTTCAAACGGGATGCCTGAGCTCGTCTCCCCTGAGGGTTTTCCTAATGTCTCTGTACTAGGGAATGCTAGGGGGGGTTCGCAGGAAATGCCAGTGACAGAGGCTGCCTCCCCAAGTTCAGGGAATGTATTTCTTGGACTTCCCCGAACAGGGAACACCTGTGACTGAAGAGAGCTGCGTGGAGTTGTCTCTCGAGCTCCCCCACGCAGTGACATTGTTTCCGGAATCCTGAGCGTGGGTAGGTTCCACCAACGGTCGGCAGCGCGTGGGTTCTAACGGGATGCCTGAGCTCGTCTCCCCTGAGGGTTTCCCTAATGTCTCTGTGCCAGGGAATGCTAGGGGGGTTTTGCAGGAAATTCCAGTGACAGAGGCTGCCTCCCCAAGGTCAGGGAAGGTATTTCTCGGACTTCCCCGAACAGGGAACACCTGTGACTGAAGAGAGCTGCGTGGAGTTGTCTCTCGAGCTCCCCCACGCACTGACAATGGTTCCGGAATCCTGAGCGTGGGGAGGTTCCACCAACGGTCTGCAGCGAGTGGGTTCTAACGGGATGCCTGTGCTCGTCTCCCCTGAGGGTTTCCCTAATGTCTCTGTTCCAGGGAATTCTATGGGTGGTTTGCAGGAAATCCCAGTGACAGAGGCTGCCTCCCCAAGGTCAGGGAAGGTATTTCTCGGACTTCCCCGAACAGGGAACACCTGTGACTGAAGAGAGCTGCGTGGAGTTGTCTCTCGAGCTCCCCCACGCACTGACAATTGTTCCGGAATCCTGAGCGTGGGGAGGTTCCACCCACGGTCGGCAGCGCGTGGGTTCTAACGGGATGCCTGAGCTCGTCTCCCCTAAGGGTTTTCCTAAAGTCTCTATGCCAGGGAATGCTAGGGGGGGTTTGCAGGAAATCCCAGTGACAGAGGCTGCCTCCCCAAGGTCAGGGAAGGTATTTCTCGGACTTCCACGAACAGGGAACACCTGTGACTGGAGAGAGCTGCGTGGAGTTGTCTCTCGAGCTCCCCCACGCACTGACAATGGTTCCGGAATCCTGAGGGTGGGGAGGTTCCACCAACGGTCGGCAGCGCGTGGGTCCTAACGGGATGCCTGAGCTCGTCTCCCCTGAGGGTTTCCCTAATGTCTCTGTGCCAGGGAATGCTAGGGGGGGTTTGCAGGAAATCCCAGTGACAGAGACTGCCTCCCCAAGATCAGTGAATGTATTTCACGGACTTCCCCAAACAGGGAACACCTGTGACTGAAGAGAGTTGCGTGGAGTTGTCTCTCGAGCTACCCCACGCACTGACAATATTTCCGGAATTCTGAGCGTGGGGAGGTTCCACCAACGGTCGGGAGCGCGTGGGTTCTAACGGGATGCCTGAGCTCGTCTCCCCTGAGGGTTTCCCTAATGTCTCTGTGCCAGGGAATGATAGGGGGGATTGCAGGAAATCCCAGTGACAGAGGCTGCCTCCCCAAGGTCAGGGAAGGTATTTCTCGGACTTCCCCGAACAGGGAACACCTGTGACTGAAGAGAGATGCGTGGAGTTGTCTCTCGAGCTCCCCCACGCACTGACAATGGTTCCGGAATCCTGAGCGTGGGGAGGTTCCACCAACTGTCGTCAGCCTAGTCTTCTAACGGGATGCCTGAGCTCGTCTCCCCTGAGGGTTTCCCTAATTTCTCTGTGCCTGGGAATGCTAGGGGTGGTTTGCAGGAAATCCCAGTGACAGAGGCTGCCTCCCCAAGGTCAGGGAAGGTATTTCTCGGACTTCCCCGAACAGGGAACACCTGTGACTGAAGAGAGCTGCGTGGAGTTGTCTCTCGAGCTCCCCCACGCACTGACAATGGTTCCGGAATCCTGAGCGTGGGGAGGTTCCACCAACTGTCGGCAGCGCGTGGGTTCTAACGGGATGCCTGAGCTCGTCTCCCCTGAGTGTTTCCCTAATATCTCTGTGCCAGGGAATGCTAGGGGGGGTTTGGAGGAAATCCCAGTGACAGAGGCGGCCTCCCCAAGGTCAGGGAAGGTATTTCTCGGACTTCCCCGAAGAGGGAACACCTGTGACTGAAGAGAGCTGCGTGGAGTTGTCTCACGAGCTCCCCCACGCAGTGACAATGGTTCCGGAATCCTGAGCGTGGGGAGGTTCCACCAACGGTCGGCAGCGCGTGGGTTCTAACGGGATGCCTGAGCTCGTCTCTCCTGAGGGTTTTCCTAATGTCTCTGTGCCAGGGAATGCTAGGGGGGGTTTGCAGGAAATCCCAGTGAATGAGACTGCCTCCCCAAAGTCAGGGAAATTATTTCTCGGACTTCCCCGAACAGGGAACACCTGTGACTGAAGAGAGCTGCGTGGAGTTGTCTCTCGAACTCCCACACGCACTGACAATGGTTCCGGAATCCTGAGCGTGGGGAGGTTCCACCAACGGTCGGCTGCGCGTGGGTTCTAACGGGATGCCTGAGCTCGTCTCCCCTGATGGTTTTCCTAATGTCTCTGTGCCAGGGAAAGCTAGGGGTATTTGCAGGAAATTCCAGTGACAGGGTGCCTCCCAAAGGACAGGGAAGGTATTTCTCGGAATTCCCCGTACAGGGAACACCTGTGACTGAAGAGAGCTTCGTGGAGTTGTCTCTCGAGCTCCCCCACGCACTGACAATGGTTCCGGAATCCTGAGAGTGGGGAGGTTCCACCAACGGTCGGCAGCGCGTGGGTTCTAACGGGATGCCTGAGCTCGGCTCCCCTGAGGGTTTCCCTAATTTCTCTGTGCGAGGGAATGCTAGGTGGGGTTTGCAGGAATTCCCAGTGACAGAGGCTGCCTCCCCAAAGTCAGGGAAGGTATTTCTCGGACTTCCCTGAACAGGGAACACCTGTGACTGAAGAGAGATTCGTGGAGTTGTCTCTCGAGCTCCCCCACGCACTGACAATATTTCCGGAATACTGAGCGTGGGGAGGTTCCACCAACTGTCGTCAGCCTAGGGTTCTAATGGGATGCCTGAGCTCGTCTCCCCTGAGGTTTTCCCTAATGTCTCTGTGCCAGGGAATGCTAGGGGGTTTTGCAGGAAATCCCAGTGACAGAGGCTGCCTCCCCAAAGTCAGGGAAGGTATTTCTCGGACTTCCCTGAACAGGGAACACCTGTGACTGAAGAGAGATTCGTGGAGTTGTCTCTCGAGCTCCCCCACGCACTGACAATATTTCCGGAATACTGAGCGTGGGGAGGTTCCACTAACTGTCGTCAGCCTAGGGTTCTAATGGGATGCCTGAGCTCGTCTCCCCTGAGGTTTTCCCTAATGTCTCTGTGCCAGGGAATGCTAGGGGGTTTTGCAGGAAATCCCAGTGACAGAGGCTGCCTCCCTAAAGTCAGGGAAGGTATTTCTCGGACTTCCCCGAACAGGGAACACCTGTGACTGAAGAGAGCTGCGTGGAGTTGTCTCTCGAGCTCCCCCACGCACTGACAATGGTTCCGGAATCCTGAGCGTGGGGAGGTTCCACCAACGGTCGGCAGCGCGTGGGTTCTAACGGGATACCTGAGCTCGTCTCCCCTGAGTGTTTATCTAATGTCTCTGTGCCAGGGAATGCTAGGGGGGGTTTGCAGGAAATCCCAGTGACAGAGGCTGCCTCCCCAAGGTCAGGGAAGATATTTCTCGGACTTCCCCGAACAGGGAACACCTGTGACTGAAGAGAGCTGCGTGGAGTTGTCTCTCGAGCTCCCGCACGCACTGAAAATGGTTCCGGAATCCTGAGCGTGGGGATGTTCCACCAACGGTCGGCAGCGCGTGGGTTCTAACGGGATGCCTGAGCTCGTCACCCCTGAGTGTTTCCCTAATGTCTCTGTGCCAGGGAATGCTGGGGGGGGTTTGCAGGAAATCCCAGTGACAGAGGCTGCCTCCCCAAGGTCAGGGAAGGTATTTCTCGGACTTCCCCGAACAGGGAACACCTGTGACTGAAGACAGCTGCGTGGAGTTGTCTCTCGAGCTCCCCCACGCACTGACAATTGTTCCGGAATCCTGAGCGTGGGGAGGTTCCACCAACGGTCGGCAGCGCGTGTGTTCAAACGGGATGCCTGAGCTCGTATCCCCTGAGGGTTTCCCTAATGTCTCTGTGCCAGGGAATGCTAGGGGGGGTTTGCAGGAAATCCCAGTGACAGAGGCTGCATCCCCAAGGTCACGGAAGGTATTTCTCGGACTTCCCCGAACAGGGAACACCTGTGACTGAAGAGAGCTGCGTGTAGTTGTCTCTCGAGTTCCCCCACGCACTGACAATGGTTCCGGAATCCTGAGCATGGGGAGGTTCCACCAACGGTCGGCAGCGCGTGGGTTCTAACGGGATGCCTGAGCTCGTCTCCCCTGAGTGTTTCCCTAATGTCTCTGTGCCAGGGAATGCTAGGGGGGGTTTGTAGGCTATCCCAGTCACAGAGGCTGCCTACCCAAGGTCACGGAATGAATTTCTCGGACTTCCCCGAACAGGGATCACCTGTGACTGAAGAGAGCTGCGTGGAGTTGTCTCTCGAGCTCCCCCACGCACTGACAATGTTTCCGGAATACTGAGCGTGGGGAGGTTCCACCAACGGTCGGCAGCGCGTCGGTTCTAACGGGATGCCTGAGCTCGTCTCCCATGAGGGTTTTCCTAATATCTCTGTGCCAGGGAATGCTAGGGGGGGTTTGCAGGAAATCCCAGTGACAGAGGCTGCCTCCCCAAGGTCAGGGAATTTATTTCCCGGACTTCCCCGTACAGGGAACACTTGTGACTGAAGAGAGCTGCGTGGAGTTGTCTCTCGAGCTCCCCAACGCACTGACAATAGTTCCGGAATCCTGAGCGTGGGGAGGTTCCACCAACGGTCGGCAGCGCGTGGGTTCTAACGGGATGCCTGAGCTCGTCTCCCCTGAGGGTTTCCCTAATGTCTCTGTGCCAGGGAATGCTAGGGGGGGTTTGCAGGATATCCCAGTGACAGAGGCTGCCTCCCCAAGGTCAGGGAAGGTATTTCTCGGACTTCCCCGAACAGGGAACACCTGTGACTGAAGAGAGCTGCGTGGAGTTGTCTCTCGAGATCCCCCACGCACTGACAATGGTTCCGGAATCCTGAGCGTGGGGAGGTTCCACCAACGGTCGGCAGCGCGTGGGTTCTAACGGAATGCCGGAGCTCGTATCCCCTGAGGGTTTCCCTAATGTCTGTCTGCCAGGGAATTCTAGGGGTGGTTTGCAGGAAATCCCAGTGACAGAGGCTGCCTCCCCAAGGTCAGGGAAAGTATTTCTCGGACTTCCCCGAACAGGGAACACCTGTGACTGAAGAGAGCTTCGTGGAGTTGTCTCTCGAGCTCCCCCACGCACTGACAATGGTTCCGGAATCCTGAGAGTGGGGAGGTTCCACCAACGGTCTTCAGCGCGTGGGTTCTAACGGGATGCCTGAGCTCGTCTCCCCTGATGGTTTTCCTAATGTCTCTCTGCCAGGGAATGCTAGGGGGGTTTTGCAGGAAATCCCAGTGACAGAGGCTGCCTCCCCAAGGTCAGGGAAAGTATTTCTCGGACTTCCCCGAACAGGGAACACCTGTGACTGAAGAGAGCTGCGTGGAGTTGTCTCTCGAGCTCCCCCACGCACTGCCAATGGTTCCGGAATCCTGAGCGTGGGGAGGTTCCACCAACGGTCGGCAGAGCGTGGGTTCAAACGGGATGCCTGAGCTCGTCTCCCCTGAGGGTTTCCCTAATGTCTCTGTGCCAGGGAATGCAAGGGGGGGTTTGCAGGAAATCCCAGTGACAGAGGCTGCCTCCCCAAGGTCAGGGAAGGTATTTCTCGGACTTCCCCGAACAGGGAACACCTGTGACTGAAGAGAGCTGCGTGGAGTTGTCTCTCGAGCTCCCCCACGCACTGACAATGTTTCCGGAATCCTGAGCGTCGGGAGGTTCCACCAACGGTCGGCAGCGCGTGGGTTCTAACGAGATGCCTGAGCTTGTCTCCCCTGAGGGTTTCCCTAATATCTCTCTGCCAGGGAATGCTAGGGGGGTTTGCAGGAAATCCCAGTGGCAGAGGCTGCCTCCCCAAGGTCAGGGAAGGTATTTCTCGGACTTCCCCGAACAGGGAACACCTGTGACTGAAGAGAGCTGCGTGGAGTTGTCTCTCGAGCTCCGCAACGCACTGAGAATTGTTCCGGAATCCTGAGCGTGGGGAGGTTCCAACAACGGTCGGCAGCGTGTGGGTTCTATCGGGATGCCTGAGCTCGTCTCCCCTGAGGGTTTCCCTAATGTCTCTGTGCCAGGGAATGCTAGGGGGGGTTTGCAGGCTATCCCAGTCACAGAGGCTGCCTACCCAAGGTCACGGAAGGTATTTCTCGGACTTCCCCGAACAGGGATCACCTGTGACTGAAGAGAGCTGCGTGGAGTTGTCTCTCGAGCTCCCCCACGCACTGACAATGGTTCCGGAATACTGAGCGTGGGGAGGTTCCACCAACGGTCGGCAGCGCGTGGGTTCTAACGGGATGCCTGAGCTCGTCTTCCCTGAGTGTTTCCCTAATATCTCTGTGCCAGGGAATGCTAGGGGGGGTTTGCAGGAAATCCCAGTGACAGAGGCTGCCTCCCCAAGGTCAGGGAAGGTATTTCTCGGACTTCCCCGAACAGGGAACACCTGTGACTGAAGAGAGCTGCGTGGAGTTTTCTCTCGAGCTCCCCCACGCACTGACAATGTTTCCGGAACACTGAGCGTGGGGAGGTTCCACCAACGGTCGGCAGCGCGTGGGTTCAAACGGGATGTCTGAGATCGTCTCCCCTGAGTGTTTCCCTAATGTCTCTGTGCGAGGGAATGCTAGGGTGGTTTTGCAGGAAATCCCAGAGACAGAGGCTGCCTCCCCACCGTCAGTGAAGGTTTTTCTTGGACTTCCCCGAACAGGGAACACCTGTGACTGAAGAGAGCTGCGTGGAGTTGTCTCTCGAGCTCCCCCACGCACTGACAATGGTTCCGGAATCCTGAGCGTGGGGAGGTTCCACCAACGGTCGGCAGCGCGTGGGTCCTAACGGGATGCCTGAGCTCGTTTCCCCTGAGGTTTTCCCTAAAGTCTCTGTGCCAGGGAATGCTAGGGGGGGTTTGCAGGAAATCCCAGTGACAGAGGCTGCCTCACCAAAGTCAGGGAAGGTATTTCTCGGACTTCCCCGAACAGGGAACTCCTGTGACTGAAGAGAGCTGCGTGGAGTTGTCTCTCGAGCTCCCCCACGCACTGACAATGGTTCCGGAATCCTGAGCGTGGGGAGGTTCCACCAACGGTCGGCAGCGCGTGGGTTCTAACGGGATGTCTGAGATCTTCTCCCCTGAGTGTTTCCCTAATGTCTCTGTGCGAGGGAATGCTAGGGGGGGGTTTGCAGGAAATCCCAGTTACAGAGGCTGCCTCCCCACGGTCAGGGAAGGTATTTCTCGGACTTCCCCGAACAGGGAACACCTGTGACTGAAGAGAGATGCGTGGAGTTGTCTCTCGAGCTCCCCCAAGCACTGACAATGGTTCCGGAATCCTGAGCGTGGGGAGGTTCCACCAACGGTCGGCAGCGCATGGGTTCTAACGGGATGCATGAGCTCGTCTCCCCTGAGGGTTTTCCTAATGTGTCTGTGCCAGGGAATGCTAGGGGGGGTTTGCAGGAAATCCCAGTGCAGAGGCTGCCTCCCGAAGGTCAGGGAAGGTATTTCCCGGACTTACCCGTACAGGGAACAACTGTGACTAAAGAGAGCTGCGTTGAGTTGTCTCTCGAGCTCCCCCACGCACTGACAATGGTTCCGGAATCCTGAGCGTGGGGAGGTTCCACCAACGGTCGGCAGCGCGTGGGGTCTAACGGGATGCCAGAGCTCGTCTCCCCTGAGGGTTTCCCTAATATCTCTGTGCCAGGGAATGCAAGGGGGGGTTTGCAGGAAATCCCAGTGACAGAGGCTGCCTCCCCAAGGTCAGAGAAGATATTTCCCGGACTTCCCCGAACAGGGAACACCTGTGACTGAAGAGAGCTGCGTGGAGTTGTCTCTCGAGCTCCCCCACGCACTGAAAATGGTTCCGGAATCCTGAGCGTGGGGAGGTTCCACCAACGGTCGGCAGCGCGTGGGTTCTAACGGGATGCCTGAGCTCGTCTCCCCTGAGGGTTTCCCTAATATCTCTGTGACAGGGAATGCTAGGGGGGGTTTGCAGGAAATCCCAGTGACAGAGGCTGCCTCACCAAAGTCAGGGAAGGTATTTCTCGGACTTCCCCGAACAGGGAACACCTGTGACTGAAGAGAGCTGCGTGGAATTTTCTCTCGAGCTCCCCCACGCACTGACAATTGTTCCGGAATACTGAACGTGGGGAGGTTCCACCAACGGTCGGCAGCGTGTGGGTTCTAACGGGATGCCTGAGCTCGTCTCCCCTGAGGGTTTCCCTAATATCTCTGTGACAGGGAATGCTAGGGGGGGTTTGCAGGAAATCCCAGTGACAGAGGCTGCCTCCCCAAAGTCAGGGAAGGTATTTCTCGGACTTCCCCGAACAGGGAACACCTGTGACTGAAGAGAGCTGCGTGGAATTTTCTCTCGAGCTCCCCCACGCACTGACAATGTTTCCGGAATCCTGAGCGTGGGGAGGTTCCACCAACGGTCGGCAGCGCGTGGGTTCTAACGGGATGCCTGAGCTCGACTCCCCTGAGGGTTTTCCTAATATCTCTGTGCCAGGGAATCCTAGGGGGTGTTTGCAGGAAATCCCAGTGACAGAGGCTGCCTCCCCAAGGTCAGGGAAGGTATTTCCCGGACTTCCCCGAACTGGGAACACCTGTGACTGAAGAGAGCTCCGTGGAGTTGTCTCTCGAGCTCCCCCACGCACTGACAATGTTTCCGGAATCCTGAGCGTGGGGAGGTTCCACCAACGGTCGGCAGCGCGTGGGTTTTAACGGGATGCATGAGCTCGTCTCCCCTGAGGGTTTCCCTAATATCTCTGTGCCAGGGAATGCTTTGGGGGGGTTTGCAGGAAATCCCAGAGACAGAGGCTTCCTCCCCACAGTCAGTGAAGATATTTCTTGGACTTCCCCGAACAGGGAACACCTGTGACTGAAGAGAGCTGCGTGGAGTTGTCTCTCGAGCTCCCCCACGCACTGACAATGGTTCCGGAATCCTGAGCGTGGGGAGGTTTCACCAACGGTCGGCAGCGCGTGGGTTCTAACGGGATTCATGATCTCGTCTCCCCTGAGGGTTTTCCTAATTTCTCTGTGCCAAGGAATGCTAGGGGGGGTTTGCAGGAAATCCCAGTGACAGAGGCTGCCTCCCCAAGGTCATGGAAGGTATTTCTCGGACTTCCCCGAACAGGGAACACCTGTGACTGAAGAGAGCTGCGTGGAGATGCCTCTCCAGCTCCCCCACGCACTGATAATGGTTCCGGAATACTGAGCGTGGGGAGGTTCCACCAACGGTCGGCAACGCGTGGTTTCTAACGGGATGCCTGATCTCGTCTCCCCTGAGGCTTTTCCAATGTCTCTGTGCCAGGGAATGTTAAGTGGGTTCGCAGGAAATCCCAGTGACAGAGGCTGACTCCCCAAGGTCAGGGAATTTTTTTCTCGGACTTTCCCGAACAGGGAATACCTGTGACTGAAGAGAGCTGCGTGGAATTGTCTCTCGAGCTCCCCCACGCACTGAAAATGGTTCCGGAATCCTGAGCGTGGGGAGGTTCCACCAACGGTCGGCAGCGCGTGGGTTCTAACGGGATGCATGAGCTCGTCTCCCCTGAGGGTTTTCCTAATGTCTCTGTGCCAGGGAATGCTATGGGGGGTTTGCAGGAAATCCCAGTGACAGAGGCTGCCTCCCCAAGGTTAGGGAAGGTATTTCCCGGTCTTCCCCGAACAGGGAACAACTGTGAATGAAGAGAGCTGCGTTGAGTTGTCTCTCGAGCTCCCCCACGCACTGACAATGGTTCCGGAATCCTGAGCGTGGGGAGGATCCACCAACGGTCGGCAGCGCGTGGGTTCTAACGGGATGCCTGAGCTCGTCTCCCCTGAGGGTTTCCCTAATGTCTCTGTGCCAGGGAATGCAAGGGGGGGTTTGCAGGAAATCCCAGTGACAGAGGCTGCCTCCCCAAGGTCAGGGAAGGTATTTCTCGGACTTCCCCGAACAGGGAACACCTGTTACTGAAGAGAGCTGCGTGGAGTTGTCTCTAGAGCTCCCCCACGCACTGACAATGGTTCCGGAATCCTGAGCGTGGGGAGGTTCCACCAACGGTCAGCAGGGCGTGGGTTCTAACGGGATGCCTGAGCTCGTCTCCCCTGAGGGTTTCCCTAATATCTCTGTGACAGGGAATGCTAGGGGGGGTTTGCAGGAAATCCCAGTGACAGAGTCTGCCTCCCCAAAGTCAGGGAAGGTATTTCTCGGACTTCCCCGAACAGGGAACACCTGTGACTGAAGAGAGCTGCGTGGAGTTGTCTCTCGAGCTCCCCCACGCACTGACAATGGTTCCGGAATCCTGAGCGTGGGGAGGTTCCACCAACGGTCGGCAGCGCGTGGGTTTTAACGGGATGCCTGAGCTCGTCTCCCCTGAGGGTTTCCCTAATATCTCTGTGACAGGGAATGCTATGGGGGGTTTGCAGGAAATCCCAGTGACAGGGTCTGCCTCCCCAAAGTCAGGGAAGGTATTTCTCGGACTTCCCCGAACAGGGAACACCTGTGACTGAAGAGAGCTGCGTGGAGTTGTCTCTCGAGCTCCCCCACGCACTGGCAATGGTTCCGGAATCCTGAGCGTGGGGAGGTTCCACCAACGGTCTGCAGCGAGTGGGTTCTAACGGGATGCCTGTGCTCGTCTCCACTGAGGGTTTCCCTAATGTCTCTGGGCCAGGGAATGCTATGGGTGATTGCAGGATATCCCAGTGACAGAGAATGCTTCCACAATGTCAGGGAACGTATTTCTCGGTCTTCCCCGATCAGGGATCTCCTGTGAATGAAGAGAGCTGCGTAGAGTTGTCTCTCGAGCTCCCCCACGCACTGACAATGGTTCCGTAATCCTGAGCGTGGGGAGGTTCCACCAACTGTCGGCAGCGTGTGGGTTCTAACGGGATGCCTGAGCTCGTCTCCCCTGAGGGTTTTCCTAATGTCTCTGTGCCAGGGATTGCTAGGGGGGGTGTGCAGGAAACCCCAGTGACAGAGACTGCCTCGCCAAGGTCAGGGAAGGTATTTCTCGGACTTCCCCGAACAGGGAACACCTGTGACTGAAGAGAGCTGCGTGGAGTTGTCTCTCGAGCTCCCCCACGCACTGACAATGGTTCCGGAATCCTGAGCGTGGCAGGTTCCACCCACGGTCGGCAGCGCGTGGTTTCTAACGGGATGCCTGAACTCGTCTCCCCTAAGGGTTTTCCTAAAGTCTCTATGCCAGGGAATGCTAGGGGGGGTTTGCAGGAAATCCCAGTGACAGAGGCTGCCTCCCCAAGGTCAGGGAAGGTATTTCTCGGACTTCCACGAACAGGGAACACCTGTGACTGAAGAGAGCTGCGTAAAGTTGTCTCTCGAACTCCCACACGCACTGACAATGGTTCCGGAATCCTGAGCGTGGGGGGGTTCCACCAACGGTCGGCAGCGCGTGGGTTCTAACGGGATGCCTGAGCTCGTCTCCCCTGATGGTTTTCCTAATGTCTCTGTGCCAGGGAAAGCTAGGGGGATTTGCAGGAAATTCCAGTGACAGGCTGCCTCCCAAAGGTCAGGGAAGGTATTTCTCGGAATTCCCCGTACAGGGAACACCTGTGACTGAAGAGAGCTTCGTGGAGTTGTCTCTCGAGCTCCCCCACGCACTGACAATGGTTCCGGAATCCTGAGAGTAGGGAGGTTCCACCAACGGTCGGCAGCGCGTGGGTTCTAACGGGATGCCTGAGCTCGTCTCCCCTGATGGTTTTCCTAACGTCTCTTTGCCAGGGAATGCTAGGGGGGTTTTGCAGGAAATCCCAGTGACAGAGGCTGCCTCCCCAAGGTCAGGGAAAGTTTTTCTCGGACTTCCCCGAACAGGGAACACCTGTGACTGAAGAGAGCTGCGTGGAGTTGTCTCTCGAGCTCCCCCACATACTGACAATGGTTCCGGAATCCTGAGCGTGGGGAGGTTCCACCAACGGTCGGCAGCGCGTGGGTTCTAACGGGATGCCTGAGCTCGTCTCCCCTGAGGGTTTCCCTAATTTTTCTGTGCCAGGGAATGCTAGGTGGGGTTTGCAGGAAATCCCAGTGACAGAGGCTGCCTCCCCAAAGTCAGGGAAGGTATTTCTCGGACTTCCCTGAACAGGGAACACCTGTGACTGAAGAGAGATGCGTGGAGTTGTCTCTCGAGCTCCACACGCACTGACAATATTTCCGGAATACTGAGCGTGGGGAGGTTCCACCAACTGTCGTCAGCCTAGGGTTCTAATGGGATGCCTGAGCTCGTCTCCCCTGAGGGTTTCCCTAATGTCTCTGTGCCAGGGAATGCTAGGGCGTTTTGCAGGAAATCCCAGTGACAGAGGCTGCCTCCCCAAAGTCAGGGAAGGTATTTCTCGGACTTCCCCGAACAGGGAACACCTGTGACTGAAGAGAGCTGCGTGGAGTTGTCTCTCGAGCTCCCCCACGCACTGACAATGGTTCCGGAATCCTGAGCGTGGGGAGGTTCCACCAACGGTCGGCAGCGCGTGGGTTCTAACGGGATACCTGAGCTCGTCTCCCCTGAGTGTTTATCAAATGTCTCTGTGCCAGGGAATGCTAGGGGGGGTTTGCAGGAAATCCCAGTGACAGAGGCTGCCTCCCCAAGGTCAGGGAAGATATTTCTCGGACTTCCCCGAACAGGGAACACCTGTGACTGAAGAGAGCTGCGTGGAGTTGTCTCTCGAGCTCCCCCACGCACTGACAATGTTTCCGGAATCCTGAGCGTGGGGAGGTTCCACCAACGGTCGGCAGCGCGTGGGTTCTAACGGGATGCCTGAGCTCGTCTCCCCTGAGGGTTTTTCTAATGTTTCTGTGCCAGGGAATGCTAGGGGGGGTTTGCAGGATATCCCAGTGACAGAGGCTGACTCCCCAAGGTCAGGGAAGGTATTTCACGGACTTCCCCGAACAGGGAACACCTGTGACTGAAGAGAGCTGCGTGGAGTTGTCTCTCGAGCTCCCGCACGCACTGAAAATGGTTCCGGAATCCTGAGCGTGGGGAGGTTCCACCAACGGTCGGCAGCGCGTGGGTTCTAACGGGATGCCTGAGCTCGTCTCCCCTGAGTGTTTCCCTAATGTCTCTGTGCCAGGGAATGCTGGGGGGGGTTTGCAGGAAATCCCAGTGACAGAGGCTGCCTCCCCAAGGTCAGGGAAGGTATTTCTCGGACTTACCCGAACAGGGAACACCTGTGACTGAAGAGAGCTGCGTGGAGTTTTCTCTCGATCTCCCCCACGCACTGACAATGTTTCCGGAATCATGAGCGTGGGGAGGTTCCACCAACGGTCGGCAGCGCGTGGGTTCTAACGAGATGCCTGAGCTCGTCTCCCCTGAGGGTTTCTCTAATGTTTCTGTGCCAGGGAATGCTAGGGGGGGTTTGCAGGATATCCCAGTGACAGAGGCTGCCTCCCCAAGGTCAGGGAAGGTATTTCTCGGACTTCCCCGAACAGGGAACACCTGTGACTGAAGAGAGCTGCGTGGAGTTGTCTCTCGAGCTCCCCCACGCACTGACAATGGTTCCGGAATCCTGAGCGTGGGGAGGTTCCACCAACGGTCGGCAACGCGTGTGTTCAAACGGGATGCCTGAGCTCGTCTCCCCTGATGGTTTTCCTAACGTCTCTGTGCCAGGGAATGCTAGGGGGGTTTTGCAGGAAATCCAGTGACAGAGGCTGCCTCCCCAAGGTCAGGGAAAGTTTTTCTCGGACTTCCCCGAACAGGGAACACCTGTGACTGAAGAGAGCTGCGTGGAGTTGTCTCTCGAGCTCCCCCACATACTGACAATGGTTCCGGAATCCTGAGCGTGGGGAGGTTCCACCAACGGTCGGCAGCGCGTGGGTTCTAACGGGATGCCTGAGCTCGTCTCCCCTGAGGGTTTCCCTAATTTTTCTGTGCCAGGGAATGCTAGGTGGGGTTTGCAGGAAATCCCAGTGACAGAGGCTGCCTCCCCAAAGTCAGGGAAGGTATTTCTCGGACTTCCCTGAACAGGGAACACCTGTGACTGAAGAGAGATGCGTGGAGTTGTCTCTCGAGCTCCACACGCACTGACAATATTTCCGGAATACTGAGCGTGGGGAGGTTCCACCAACTGTCGTCAGCCTAGGGTTCTAATGGGATGCCTGAGCTCGTCTCCCCTGAGGGTTTCCCTAATGTCTCTGTGCCAGGGAATGCTAGGGCGTTTTGCAGGAAATCCCAGTGACAGAGGCTGCCTCCCCAAAGTCAGGGAAGGTATTTCTCGGACTTCCCCGAACAGGGAACACCTGTGACTGAAGAGAGCTGCGTGGAGTTGTCTCTCGAGCTCCCCCACGCACTGACAATGGTTCCGGAATCCTGAGCGTGGGGAGGTTCCACCAACGGTCGGCAGCGCGTGGGTTCTAACGGGATGCCTGAGCTCGTCTCCCCTGAGTGTTTCCCTAATATCTCTGTGCCAGGGAATGCTGGGGGGGGTTTGCAGGAAATCCCAGTGACAGAGGCTGCCTCCCCAAGGTCAGGGAAGGTATTTCTCGGACTTCCCCGAACAGGGAACACCTGTGACTGAAGAGAGCTGCGTGGAGTTTTCTCTCGATCTCCCCCACGCACTGACAATGTTTCCGGAATCCTGAGCGTGGGGAGGTTCCACCAACGGTCGGCAGCGCGTGGGTTCTAACGAGATGCCTGAGCTCGTCTCCCCTGAGGGTTTCTCTAATGTTTCTGTGCCAGGGAATGCTAGGGGGGGTTTGCAGGATATCCCAGTGACAGAGGCTGCCTCCCCAAGGTAAGGGAAGGTATTTCTCGGACTTCCCCGAACAGGGAACACCTGTGACTGAAGAGAGCTGCGTGGAGTTGTCTCTCGAGATCCCCCACGCACTGACAATGGTTCCGGAATCCTGAGCGTGGGGAGGTTCCACCAACGGTCGGCAACGCGTGTGTTCAAACGGGATGCCTGAGCTCGTCTCCCCTGAGTGTTTCCCTAATGTCTCTGTGCCAGGGAATGCTAGGGGGGGTTTGCAGGAAATCCCAGTGACAGAGGCTGCCTCCCCAAGGTCAGGGAAAGTTTTTCTCGGACTTCCCCGAACAGGGAACACCTGTGACTGAAGAGAGCTGCGTGGAGTTGTCTCTCGAGCTCCCCCATGTACTGACAATGGTTCCGAAATCCTGAGCGTGGGGAGGTTCCACCAACGGTCGGCAGCGCGTGGGTTCTAACGGGATGCCTGAGCTCCTCTCCCCTGAGGGTTTCCCTAATTTCTCTGTGCCAGGGAATGCTAGGTGGGGTTTGCAGGATATCCCAGTGACAGAGGCTGCCTTCCCAAAGTCAGGGAAGGTATTTCGCGGACTTCCCTGAACAGGGAACACCTGTGACTGTAGAGAGATGCGTGGAGTTGTCTCTCGAGCTCCCCCACGCACTGACAATATTTCCGGAATACTGAGCGTGGGGAGGTTCCACCAACTGTCGTCAGCCTAGGGTTCTAATGGGATGCCTGAGCTCGTCTCCCCTGAGGGTTTCCCTAATGTCTCTGTGCCAGGGAATGCTAGGGGGTTTTGCAGGAAATCCCAGTGACAGAGGCTGCATCCCTAAAGTCAGGGAAGGTATTTCTCGGACTTCCCCGAACAGGGAACACCTGTGACTGAAGAGAGCTGCGTGGAGTTGTCTCTCGAGCTCCCCCACGCACTGACAATGGTTCCGGAATCCTGAGCGTGGGGAGGTTCCACCAACGGTCGGCAGCGCGTGGGTTCTAACGGGATACCTGAGCTCGTCTCCCCTGAGTGTTTATCTAATGTCTCTGTGCCAGGGAATGCTAGTGGGGGTTTGCAGGAAATCCCAGTGACAGAGGCTGCCTCCCCAAGGTCAGGGAAGATATTTCTCGGACTTCCCCGAACAGGGAACACCTGTGACTGAAGAGAGCTGCGTGGAGTTGTCTCTCGAGCTCCCCCACGCACTGACAATGTTTCCGGAATCCTGAGCGTGGGGACGTTACACCAACGGTCGGCAGCGCGTGGGTTCTAACGGGATGCCTGAGCTCGTCTCCCCTGAGGGTTTTTCTAATGTTTCTGTGCCAGGGAATGCTAGGGGGGTTTGCAGGATATCCCAGTGACAGAGGCTGACTCCCCAAGGTCAGGGAAGGTATTTCTCGGACTTCCCCGAACAGGGAACACCTGTGACTGAAGAGAGCTGCGTGGAGTTGTCTCTCGAGCTCCCGCACGCACTGAAAATGGTTCCGGAATCCTGAGCGTGGGGAGGTTCCACCAACGGTCGGCAGCGCGTGGGTTCTAACGGGATGCCTGAGCTCGTCTCCCCTGAGTGTTTCCCTAATGTCTCTGTGCCAGGGAATGCTGGGGGGGGGTTTGCAGGAAATCCCAGTGACAGAGGCTGCCTCCCCAATGTCAGGGAAGGTATTTCTCGGACTTCCCCGAACAGGGAACACCTGTGACTGAAGAGAGCTGCGTGGAGTTTTCTCTCGAGCTCCCCCACGCACTGACAATGTTTCCGGAATCCTGAGCGTGGGGAGGTTCCACCAACGGTCGGCAGCGCGTGGGTTCTAACGGGATGCCTGAGCTCGTCTCCCCTGAGGGTTTCTCTAATATTTCTGTGCCAGGGAATGCTAGGGGGGGTTTGCAGGATATCCCAGTGACAGAGGCTGCCTCCCCAAGGTCAGGGAAGGTATTTCTCGGACTTCCCCGAACAGGGAACACCTGTGACTGAAGAGAGCTGCGTGGAATTGTCTCTCGAGCTCCCCCACGCACTGACAATGGTTCCGGAATCCTGAGCGTGGGGAGGTTCCACCAACGGTCGGCAGCGCGTGTGTTCAAACGGGATGCCTGAGCTCGTCTCCCCTGAGGGTTTCCCTAATATCTCTGTGCCAGGGAATGCTAGGGGGGGTTTGCAGGAAATCCCAGTGACAGAGGCTGCCTCCCCAAGGTCAGGGAAGGTATTTCTCGGACTTCCCCGAACAGGGAACACCTGTGACTGAAGAGAGCTGCGTGTTGTTGTCTCTCGAGTTCCCCCACACACTGACAATGGTTCCGGAATCCTGAGCATGGGGAGGTTCCACCAACGGTCGGCAGCGCGTGGGTTCTAACGGGATGCCTGAGCTCGTCTCCCCTGAGGGTTTCCCTAATGTCTCTGTGCCAGGGAATGCAAGGGGGGGTTTGCAGGCTATCCCAGTCACAGAGGCTGCCTACCCAAGGTCACGGAATGTATTTCTCGGACTTCCCCGAACAGGGATCACCTGTGACTGAAGAGAGCTGCGTGGAGTTGTCTCTCGAGCTCCCCCACGCACTGACAATGGTTCCGGAATACTGAGCGTGGGGAGGTTCCACCAACGGTCGGCAGCGCGTGGGTTCTAACGGGATGCCTGAGCTCGTCTCCCCTGAGTGTTTCCCTAATATCTCTGTGTCAGGGAATGCTAGGGGGGGTTTGCAGGAAATCCCAGTGACAGAGGCTGCCTCCCCAAGGTCAGGGAAGGTATTTCTCGGACTTCCCCGAACAGGGAACACCTGTGACTGAAGAGAGCTGCGTGGAGTTTTCTCTCGAGCTCCCCCACGCACTGACAATGTTTCCGGAATACTGAGCGTGGGGAGGTTCCACCAACGGTCGGCAGCGCGTGGGTTCTAACGGGATGCCTGAGCTCGTCTCCCATGAGGGTTTTCCTAATATCTCTGTGCCAGGGAATGCTAGGGGGGGTTTGCAGGAAATCCCAGTGACAGAGGCTGCCTCCCCAAGGTCAGGGAAGTTATTTCCCGGACTTCCCCGAACAGGGAACACTTGTGACTGAAGAGAGCTGCGTGGAGTTGTCTCTCGAGCTCCCCCACGAACTGACAATAGTTCCGGAATCCTGAGCGTGGGGAGGTTCCACCAACGGTCGGCAGAGCGTGGGTTCTAACGGGATGCCTGAGCTCGTCTCCCCTGAGGGTTTCCCTAATGTCTCTGTGCCAGGGAATGCTAGGGGGGGTTTGCAGGATATCCCAGTGACAGAGGCTGCCTCCCCAAGGTCAGGGAAGGTATTTCTCGGACTTCCCCGAACAGGGAACACCTGTGACTGAAGAGAGCTGCGTGGAGTTGTCTCTCGAGATCCCCCACGCACTGACAATGGTTCCGGAATCCTGAGCGTGGGGAGGTTCCACCAACGGTCGGCAGAGCGTGGGTTCAAACGGGATGCCTGAGCTCGTCTCCCCTGAGGGTTTCCCTAATGTCTCTGTGCCAGGGAATGCTAGGGGGGGTTTGCAGGAAATCCCAGTGACAGAGGCTGCCTCCCCAAGGTCAGGGAAGGTATTTCTCGGACTTCCCCGAACAGGGAACACCTGTGACTGAAGAGAGCTGCGTGGAGTTGTCTCTCGAGCTCCCCCACGCACTGACAATGTTTCCGGAATCCTGAGCGTCGGGAGGTTCCACCAACTGTCGGCAGCGCGTGGGTTCTAACGAGATGCCTGAGCTCGTCTCCCCTGAGTGTTTCCCTAATATCTCTGTGCCAGGGAATGCTAGGGGGGTTTGCAGGAAATCCCAGTGGCAGAGGCTGCCTCCCCAAAGTCAGGGATAGTATTTCTCGGACTTCCCCGAACAGGGAACACCTGTGACTGAAGAGAGCTGCGTGGAGTTGTCTCTCGAGCTCCCCAACGCACTGAGAATTGTTCCGGAATCCTGAGCGTGGGGAGGTTCCACCAACGGTCGGCAGCGAGTGGGTTCTAACGGGATGCCTGAGCTCGTCTCCCCTGAGGATTTCCCTAATGTCTCTGTGCCAGGGAATGCTAGGGGGGGTTTGCAGGCTATCCCATTCACAGAGGCTGCCTACCCAAGGTCACGGAAGGTATTTCTCGGACTTCCCCGAACAGGGATCACCTGTGACTGAAGAGAGCTGCGTGGAGTTGTCTCTCGAGCTCCCCCACGCACTGACAATGGTTCCGGAATACTGAGCGTGGGGAGGTTCCACCAACGGTCGGCAGCGCGTGGGTTCTAACGGGATGCCTGAGCTCGTCTCCCCTGAGTGTTTCCCTAATATCTCTGTGCCAGGGAATGCTAGGGGGGGTTTGCAGGAAATCCCAGTGACAGAGGCTGCCTCCCCAAGGTCAGGGAAGGTATTTCCCGGACTTCCCCGAAGAGGAAACACTTGTGACTGAAGAGAGCTGCGTGGAGTTGTCTCTCGATCTCCCCCACGCACTGACAATAGTTCCGGAATCCTGAGCGTGTGGAGGTTCCACCAAAGGTCGGCAGCGCGTGGGTTCTAACGGGATGCCTGAGCTCGTCTCCCCTGAGGGTTTCCCTAATATCTCTGTGCCAGGGAATGCTAGGGGGCTTTGCAGGATATCCCAGTGACAGAGGCTGCCTCCCCAAGGTCAGGGAAGGTATTTCTCGGACTTCCCCGAACAGGGAACACCTGTGACTGAAGAGAGCTGCGTGGAGTTGTCTCTCGAGATCCCCCACGCACTGACAATGGTTCCGGAATCCTGAGCGTGGGGAGGTTCCACCAACGGTCGGCAGCGCGTGGGTTCTAACGGAATGCCGGAGCTCGTCTCCCCTGAGGGTTTCCCTAATATCTCTGTGCCAGGGAATGCTAGGGGTGGTTTGCAGGAAATCCCAGTGACAGAGGCTGCCTCCCCAAGGTCAGGGAAAGTATTTCTCGGACTTCCCCGAACAGGGAACACCTGTGACTGAAGAGAGCTTCGTGGAGTTGTCTCTCGAGCTCCCCCACGCACTGACAATGTTTCCGGAATCCTGAGAGTGGGGAGGTTCCACCAACGGTCGGCAGCGCGTGGGTTCTAACGGGATGCCTGAGCTCGTCTCCCCTGATGGTTTTCCTAATGTCTCTGTGCCAGGGAATGCTAGGGGGGTTTTGCAGGAAATCCCAGTGACAGAGGCTGCCTCCGCAATGTCAGGGAAGGTATTTCTCGGACTTCCCCGAACAGGGAACACCTGTGACTGAAGAGAGATGTGTGGAGTTTTCTCTCGAGCTCCCCCACGCACTGACAATGTTTCCGGAATACTGAGCGTGGGGAGGTTCCACCAACGGTCGGCAGCGCGTGGGTTCTAACGGGATGCCTGAGCTCGTCTCCCATGAGGGTTTTCCTAATGTCTCTGTGCCAGGGAATTCTAGGGGGGGTTTGCAGGAAATCCCAGTGACAGAGGCTGCCTCCCCAAGGTCAGGGAAGGTATTTCCCGGACTTCCCCGAAGAGGGAACACTTGTGACTGAAGAGAGCTGCGTGGAGTTGTCTCTCGATCTCCCCCACGCACTGACAATAGTTCCGGAATCCTGAGCGTGGGGAGGTTCCACCAAAGTCGGCAGCGCGTGGGTTCTAACGGGATGCCTGAGCTCATCTCCCCTGAGGGTTTCCCTAATATCTCTGTGCCAGGGAATGCTAGGGGGGGTTTGCAGGATATCCCAGTGACAGAGGCTGCCTCCCCAAGGTCAGGGAAGGTATTTCTCGGACTTCCCCGAACAGGGAACACCTGTGACTGAAGAGAGCTGCGTAGAGTTGTCTCTCGAGATCCCCCACGCACTGACAATGGTTCCGGAATCCTGAGCGTGGGGAGGTTCCACCAACGGTCGGCAGCGCGTGGGTTCTAACGGGATGCCGGAGCTCGTCTCCCCTGAGGGTTTCCCTAATATCTCTGTGCCAGGGAATGCTAGGGGTGGTTTGCAGGAAATCCCAGTGACAGAGGCTGCCTCCCCAAGGTCAGGGAAAGTATTTCTCGGACTTCCCCGAACAGGGAACACCTGTGACTGAAGAGAGCTTCGTGGAGTTGTCTCTCGAGCTCCCCCACGCACTGACAATGTTTCCGGAATCCTGAGAGTGGGGAGGTTCCAGCAACGGTCGGCAGCACGTGGGTTCTAACGGGATGCCTGAGCTCGTCTCCCCTGATGGTTTTCCTAATGTCTCTGTGCTAGGGAATGCTAGGGGGGTTTTGCAGGAAATCCCAGTGACAGAGGCTGCCTCCCCAAGATCAGGGAAAGTTTTTCTCGGACTTCCCCGAACAGGGAACACCTGTGACTGAAGAGAGCTGCGTGGAGTTGTCTCTCGAACTCCCCCACGCACTGCCAATGGTTCCGGAATCCTGAGCGTGCGGAGGTTCCACCAACGGTCGGCAGCACGTGGGTTCTAACGGGATGCCTGAGCTCGTCTCCCCTGAGGGTTTCCCTAATGTCTCTGTGCCAGGGAATGCTAGGGGGGGTTTGCAGGAAATCCCAGTGACAGAGGCTGCCTCCCCAAGGTCAGGGAAGGTATTTCTCGGACTTCCCCGAACAGGGAACACCTGTGACTGAAGAGAGCTGCGTGGAGTTGTCTCTCGAGCTCCCCCACGCACTGACAATGTTTCCGGAATCCTGAGCGTCGGGAGGTTCCACCAACGGACGGCAGCGCATGGTTCTAACGGGATGCCTGAGCTCGTCTCCCCTGACGGTTTCCCTAATATCTCTGTGCCAGGGAATGCTAGGGGGGTTTGCAGGAAATCCCAGTGGCAGAGGCTGCCTCCCCAAGGTCAGGGAAGGTATTTCTCGGACTTCCCCGAACAGGGAACACCTGTGACTGAAGAGAGCTTCGTGGAGTTGTCTCTCGAGCTCCCCCACGCACTGAGAATTGTTCCGGAATCCTGAGCGTGGGGAGGTTCCACCAACGGTCGGCAGCGAGTTGGTTCTAACGGGATGCCTGAGCTCGTCTCCCCTGAGGGTTTTCCTAAGGTCTCTGTGCCAGGGAATGCTAGGGGGGGTTTGCAGGAAATCCCAGTGACAGAGGCTGCCTCCCCAAGGTCAGGGAAGGTATTTCTCGGACTTCCCCGAACAGGGAACACCTGTGACTGAAGAGAGCTGCGTGGAGTTGTCTCTCGAGCTCCCCCACGCACTGAGAATTGTTCCGGAATCATGAGCGTGGGGAGGTTCCACCAACGGTCGGCAGCGCGTGGGTTCTAACGGGATGCCTGAGCTCGTCTCCCCTGAGGGTTTTCCTAATGTCTCTGTGCCAGGGAATGCTAGGGGGGGTTTGCAGAAAATCCCAGTGACAGAGGCTGCCTCCCCAAGATCAGGGAACGTATTTGTCGGACTTCCCCGAACAGGGAACACCTGTGAATGAAGAGAGCTGCGTGGAGTTGTCTCTCGAGCTCCCCCACGCACTGACAATGTTTCCGGAATCCTGAGCGTGGGGAGGTTCCACCAACGGTCGGCAGCGCGTGGGTTCTGACGGGATGCCTGAGCTCGTCTCCCCTGAGGGTTTCCCTAATGTCTCTGTGCCAGGGAATGCTAGGGGGGTTTTGCAGGAAATCCCAGTGACAGAGGCTGCCTCCGCAATGTCAGGGAAGGTATTTCTCGGACTTCCCCGAACAGGGAACACCTGTGACTGAAGTGAGATGCGTGGAGTTGTCTCTCGAGCTCCCCCACGCACTGACAATGGTTCCGGAATCCTGAGCGTGGGGATGTTCCACCAACTGTCGTCAGCCTAGGGTTCTAACGGGATGCCTGAGCTCGTCTCCCCTGAGGGTTTTCCTAATGTCTCTGTGCCAGGGAATGCTAGGGGTGGTTTGCAGGAAATCCCAGTGAAAGAGGCTGCCTCCCCAATGTCAGGGAAGGTATTTCTCGGACTTCCCCGAACAGGGAACACCTGTGACTGAAGAGAGCTGCGTGGAGTTGTCTCTCGAGCTCCCCCACGCACTGACAATGTTTCCGGAATCCTGAGCGTCGGGAGGTTCCACCAACGGACGGCAGCGCATGGTTCTAACGGGATGCCTGAGCTCGTCTCCCCTGAGGGTTTCCCTAATATCTCTGTGCCAGGGAATGCTAGGGGGGTTTGCAGGAAATCCCAGTGGCAGAGGCTGCCTCCCCAAGGTCAGGGAAGGTATTTCTCGGACTTCCCCGAACAGGGAACACCTGTGACTGAAGAGAGCTGCGTGGAGTTGTCTCTCGAGCTCCCCCACGCACTGAGAATTGTTCCGGAATCCTGAGCGTGGGGAGGTTCCACCAACGGTCGGCAGCGAGTTGGTTCTAACGGGATGCCTGAGCTCGTCTCCCCTGAGGGTTTTCCTAAGGTCTCTGTGCCAGGGAATGCTAGGGGGGGTTTGCAGGAAATCCCAGTGACAGAGGCTGCCTCCCCAAGGTCAGGGAAGGTATTTCTCGGACTTCCCCGAACAGGGAACACCTGTGACTGAAGAGAGCTGCGTGGAGTTGTCTCTCGAGCTCCCCCACGCACTGAGAATTGTTCCGGAATCATGAGCGTGGGGAGGTTCCACCAACGGTCGGCAGCGCGTGGGTTCTAACGGGATGCCTGAGCTCGTCTCCCCTGAGGGTTTTCCTAATGTCTCTGTGCCAGGGAATGCTAGGGGGGGTTTGCAGAAAATCCCAGTGACAGAGGCTGCCTCCCCAAGATCAGGGAAGGTATTTGTCGGACTTCCCCGAACAGGGAACACCTGTGAATGAAGAGAGCTGCGTGGAGTTGTCTCTCGAGCTCCCCCACGCACTGACAATGTTTCCGGAATCCTGAGCGTGGGGAGGTTCCACCAACGGTCGGCAGCGCGTGGGTTCTGACGGGATGCCTGAGCTCGTCTCCCCTGAGGGTTTCCCTAATGTCTCTGTGCCAGGGAATGCTAGGGGGGTTTTGCAGGAAATCCCAGTGACAGAGGCTGCCTCCGCAATGTCAGGGAAGGTATTTCTCGGACTTCCCCGAACAGGGAACACCTGTGACTGAAGTGAGATGCGTGGAGTTGTCTCTCGAGCTCCCCCACGCACTGACAATGGTTCCGGAATCCTGAGCGTGGGGATGTTCCACCAACTGTCGTCAGCCTAGGGTTCTAACGGGATGCCTGAGCTCGTCTCCCCTGAGGGTTTTCCTAATGTCTCTGTGCCAGGGAATGCTAGGGGTGGTTTGCAGGAAATCCCAGTGAAAGAGGCTGCCTCCCCAATGTCAGGGAAGGTATTTCTCGGACTTCCCCGAACAGGGAACACCTGTGACTGAAGAGAGCTGCGTGGAGTTGTCTCTCGTGCTCCCCCACACACTGACAATGGTTCCGGATTCCTGAGCGTGGGGAGGTTCCACCAACGGTCGGCAGCGCGTTGGTTCTAACGGGATGCCTGAGCTCGTATCCCCTGAGGTTTTCCCTAATGTCTCTGTACCAGGGAATGCTAGGGGGGGGTTGCAGGAAATCCCAGTGACAGTGGCTGCCTCCCCAAAGTCAGGGAAGGTATTTCTCGGACTTCCCCGTACAGGGAACACCTCTGACTGAAGAGAGCTGCGTGTAGTTGTCTCTCGAGCTCCCCTACGCACTGACAATGGTTCCGGTATCCTGAGCGTGGGGAGGTTCCACCAACGGTCGGCAGAGTGTGAGTTCTAACGGGATGCCTGAACTCGTTTCCCCTGAGGGTTTCCCTAATGTCTCTGTGCCAGGGAATGCTAGGGTGGGTTTGCAGGAAATCCCAGTGACAGAGGCTGCCTCCCCAAGGTCAGGGAAGGTTTTTCTCGGACTTCCCCGAACAGGGAACACCTATGACTGAAGAGAGCTGCGAGGAGTTGTCTCTCGAGCTCCCCCACGCACTGACAATGTTTCCGGAATCCTGAGCGTGGGGAGGTTCCACCAACGGTCGGCAGCGCGTGGGTTCTAACGGGATGCCTGAGCTCGTCTCCCCTGAGGGTTTCCCTAATGTCTCTGTCCCAGGGAATGCTAGCGCGGGTTTGCAGGAAATCCAGTCAAGAGGCTGCCTCCCAAAGGTCAGCGAAGCTATTTCCCGGACTTCCCCGAACAGGGATCACCTGTGACTGAAGAGAGCTGCGTGGAGTTGTCTCTCGAGCTCCCCCACGCACTGACAATGTTTCCGGAATCCTGAGCGTGGGGAGGTTCCACCAACGGTCGGCAGCGCGTGGGTTCTAACGGGATGCCTGAGCTCGTCTCCCCTGAGTGTTTCCCTAATGTCTCTGTGCCAGGGAATGCTAGGGGGGGTTAGTAGGAAATCCCAGTGACAGAGGCTGCTTCCCCAAGGTCAGGGAAGGTATTTCTCGGACTTCCCCGAACAGGGAACACCTGTGACGGAAGAGAGCTGCGTGGAGTTGTCTCTCGTGCTCCCCCACGCACTGACAATGGTTCCGGAATCCTGAGCGTGGGGAGGTTCCACCAACGGTCGGCAGTGCGTGGGTTCAAACGGGATGCCTGAGCTCGTCTCCCCTGAGGGTTTCCCTAATGTCTCTGTGCCAGGGAATGCTAGGGGGGGTTTGCAGGAAATCCCAGTGACAGAGGCTGCCTCCCCAAGGTAACGGAAGCTTTTTCTCGGACATCCCCGATCAGGAACACCTGTGACTGAAGACAGCTGCGTGGAGTTGTCTCTCGAGCTCCCCCACGCACTGACAATGGTTCCGGATTCCTGAGCGTGGGGAGGTTCCACCAACGGTCGACAGCGCGTGGGTTCTAACGGGATGCCTGAGCTCGTCACCCCTGAGGGTTTCCCTAATGTCTCTGTGCCAGGGAATGCTAGCGGGGGTTTGCAGGAAATCCCAGTGACAGAGGATGCCTCCCCAAGGTCAGGGAATGTATTTCTCGGACTTCCCCGAACAGGGAACACCTGTGACTGAAGAGAGCTGCGTGGATTTGTCTCTCGAGCTCCCTCACGCACTGACAATGTTTCTGGAATCCTGAGCGTGGGGAGGTTCCACCAACTGTCGTCTGCCTAGGGTTCTAACGTAATGCTGAGCTCGTCTCCCCTGAGGGTTTCCCTAATGTCTCTGTGCCAAGGAATGCTAGGGGGGGTTTGCAGAAAATCCCAGTGACAGAGGCTGCCTCCCCAAGGTCAGGGAAGGTATTTCCCGGACTTCCCCGAACAGGGAACACCTGTGACTGAAGAGAGCTTCGTGGAGTTGTCTCTCGAGCTCCCCCACGCACTGACAATGGTTCCGGAATCCTGAGCGTGGGGAGGTTCCACCAACGGTCGGCAGCGCGTGGGTTCTAACGGGATGCCTGAGCTCGTCTCCCCTGAGTGTTTCCCTAATGTCCCTGTGCCAGGGAATGCTAGGGGGGGTTTGCAGGAAATCCCAGTGACAGAGGCTGCCTCTCCAAGGTCAGGGAAGGAATTTCTCGGACTTCCCCGAACAGGGAACACCTGTGACTGAAGAGAGCTGCGTGGAGTTGTCTCTCGAGCTCCCCCACGCAATGACAATGTTTCCGGAATCCTGAGCGTGGGGAGGTTCCACCAACGGTCGGCAGCGCGTGGGTTTTAACGGGATGCCTGAGCTCGTCTCCCCTGAGGGTTTCCCTAATGTCTCTGTGCCAGGGAATGCTAGGGGGGGTTTGCAAGAAATCCCAGTGACAGAGGCTGCCTCCCCAACGTCACGGAAGGTATTTCTCGGACTTCCCCGAACAGGGAACACCTGTGACTGAAGAGAGCTGCGTGGAGTTGTCTCTCGAGCTCCCCCACGCACTGACAATATTTCCGGAATCCTGAGCGTGGGGAGGTTCCACCAACGGTCGGCAGCGCGTGGGATCTAACGGGATGCCTGAGCTCGTCTCCCCTGAGGGTTTTCCAATGTCTCTGTGCCAGGGAATGCTAGGGGGTGCTTGCAGGAAATCACAGTGACAGAGGGTGCCTCGCCAAGGTCAGGGAAGGTATTTCTCGGAGTTCCCCGAACAGGGAACACCTGTGACTGAAGAGAGATGCGTGGAGTTGTCTCTCGAGTTCCCCCACGCACTGACAATGGTTCCAGAATCCTGAGCGTGGGGAGGTTCCACCAACGGTCGGCAGCGCGTGGGTTCTAACGGGATGCCTGAGCTCGTCTCCCCTGAAGTTTTCCCTAATGTCTCTGTGCCAGGGAATGCTAGGGGGGGTTTGCAGGAAATCCCAGTGACAGAGGCTGCCTCCCCAAGGTCAGGGAAGGTATTTCTCGGACTTCCCCGAACAGGGAACACCTGTGACTGAAGAGAGCTGCGTGGAGTTGTCTCTCGAGCTCCCCCACGCAATGACAATATTTCCGGAATCCTGAGCGTGGGGAGGTTCCACCAACGGTCGGCAGCGCTTGGGTTTTAACGGGATGCTTGAGCTCGTCTCCCCTGAGTGTTTCCCTAATGTCTCTGTGCCAGGGAATGCTAGGGGTGGTTTGCAGGAAATCCCAGTGACAGAGGCTGCCTCCCCAAGGTCACGGAAGGTATTTCTCGGACTTCCCCGAACAGGGAAAACCTGTGACTGAAGAGAGCTGCGTGGAGTTGTCTCTCGAGCTCCCCCACGCACTGACAATGGTTCCGGAATCCTGAGCGTGGGGAGGTTCCACCAACGGTCGGCAGCGCGTGGGTTCTAACGGGATGCCTGAGCTCGTCTCCCCTGAGGGTTTCCCTAATGTCTCTCTGCCAGGGAATGCTAGGGGGGGTTTGCAGGAAATCCCAGTGACAGAGGCTGCCTCCCCAAGGTCAGGGAAGTTTTTTCTCGGACTTCCCCGAACAGGGAACACCTGTGACTGAAGAGAGCTGCGTGGAGTTGTCTCTCGAGCTCCCCCACGCACTGACAATGGTTCCGGAATCCTGAGCGTGGGGAGGTTCCACCAACTGTCGGCAGCGCGTGGGTTCTAACGGGATGCCTGAGCTCGTCTCCCCTGAGGGTTTTCCTAATGTCTCTGTGCCAGGGAATGCTAGGGGGTGTTTGCAGGAAATCCGAGTGACAGGGGCTGCCTCCCTAAGGTCAGGGAAGGTATTTCTCGGACTTCCCCGAACAGGGAACACCTGTGACTGAAGAGAGCTGCGTGAAGTTGTCTCTCGAGCTCCCCCACGCACTGACAATGGTTCCGGAATCCTGAGCGTGGGGAGGTTCCACCAACGGTCGGCAGCGCGTGGGTTCTAACGGGATGCCTGAGCTCGTCTCCCCTGAGGGTTTTCCTAATGTCTCTGTGCCAGGGAATGCTAGGGGTGGTTTGCAGGAAATCCCAGTGACAGAGGCTGCCTCCCCAAGATCAGGGAAGGTATTTCTCGGACTTCCCCGAACAGGGAACACCTGTGACTGAAGAGAGCTGCGTGGAGTTGTCTCTCGAGCTCCCCCACGCACTGACAATGGTTCCGGAATCCTAAGCGTGGGGAGGTTCCACCAACGGTCGGCAGCGCGTGGTTTCTAACGGGATGCGTGGTCTCGTCTCCCCTGAGGGTTTTCCAATGTCTCTGTGCCAGGGAATGCTAGGGGGGGTTTGCAGGAAATCCCAGTGACAGAGGCTGCCTCGCCAAGGTCAGGGAAGGTATTTCTCAGAGTTCCCCGAACAGGGAACACCTGTGACTGAAGAGAGCTGCGTGGAGTTGTCTCTCGAGCTCCCCCACGCACTGACAATGGTTCCGGATTACTGAGCGTGGGGAGGTTCCACCAACGGTCGGCAGCGCGTGGGTTCTAACGGGATGCCTGAGCTCGTCTCCCCTGAAGGTTTCCCTAATGTCTCTGTGCCAGGGAATGCTAGGGGGGGTTTGCAGGAAATCCCAGTGACAGAGGCTGCCTCCCCAAGGTCAGGGAAGGTATTTCTCGGACTTCCCCGAACAGGGAACACCTGTGACTGAAGAGAGCTGCGTGGAGTTGTCTCTCGAGTTCCCCATGCACTGACAATGTTTCCGGAATCATGAGCGAGGGGAGGTTCCACCTACGGTTGGCAACGCGTGGGTTCTAACGGGATGCCTGAGCTCGTCTCCCCTTAGATTTTTCCTAATGTCTCTGGGCCAGGGAATGCTAGGGGGGGTTTGCAGGAAATCCCAGTGACAGAGGCTGCCTCCCCAAGGTCAGGGAAGGTATTTCTCGGACTTCCCCGAACAGGGAACACCTGTGACTGAAGAGAGCTGCTTGGAGTTGTCTCTCGTGCTCCCCCACGCACTGACAATGGTTCCGGAATCCTGAGCGTGGGGAGGTTCCACCAACGGTCGGCAGCGCGTGGGTTCAAACGGGATGCCTGAACTCGTCTCCCCTGAGGGTTTTCCTAATGTCTCTGTGCCAGGGAATGCTAGGGGGGGTTTGCAGAATATCCCAGTGAATGAGGCTGCATCCCCAAGGTCAGGGAAGGTATTTCCCGGACTTCTCCGAACAGGGAACACCTGTGACTGTAGAGAGCTGCGTGGAGTTGTCTCTCGAGCTCCCCCACGCACTGACAATAGTTCCGGAATCCTGAGCCTGGGGAGGTTCCACCAACGGTCGGCAGCGCGTGGGTTCTAACGGGATGCCTGAGCTCGTCTCCCCTGAGGGTTTTCCTAATGTCTCTGTGCCAGGGAATGCTAGGGGGGGTTTGCAGGAAATCCCAGTGATAGATGCTGCCTCCCCAAGGTCACGGAAGGTATTTCTCGGACTTCCCCGAACAGGGAACACCTGTGACTGAAAAGAGCTGCGTGGAGTTGTCTCTCGAGCTCCCCCACGCACTGACAATGTTTCCGGAATCCTGAGCGTGGGGAGGTTCCACCAACGGTCGGCAGCGCGTGGGTTCTAACGGGATGCCTGAGCTCGTCACCCCTGAGGGTTTTCCTAATGTCCCTGTGCCAGGGAATGCTAGGGGGGGTTTGCAGGAAATCCCAGTGACAGAGGCTGCCTCCCCAAGGTCAGGGAATGTATTTCCCGGACTTCCCCGAACAGGGAACACCTGTGACTGAAGAGAGCTGCGTGGAGTTGTCTCTCGAGCTCCCCCACGCACTGACAATGGTTCCGGAATCCTGAGCGTGGGGAGGTTCCACCAACGGTCGGCAGAGCCTGGGTTCTAACGGGATGCATGATCTCGTCTCCCCTGAGGGTTTCCCTAATGTCTCTTTGCCAGGGAATGCTAGGTGGGGTTTGCAGTCTATCCCAGTCACAGAGGCTGCCTCCCCAAAGTCAGGGAAGGTATTTCTCGAACTTCCCCGAACAGGGAACACCTGTGACTGAAGAGAGCTGCGTGGAGTTGTCTCTCGAGCTCCCCCATGCACTGACAATGGTTCCGGAATCCTGAGCGTGGGGAGGTTCCACCAACGGTCGGCAGCGCGTGGGTTCTAACGGGATGCCTGAGCTCGTCTCCCCTGAGGGTTTCCCTAATATCTCTGTTCCAGGGAATGCTAGGGGGGGTTTGCAGGAAATCCCAGTGACAGAGGCTGCCTCCCCAAGCTCAGGGAAGGTATTTCTCGGACTTCCCCGAACAGGGAACACCTGTGACTGAAGAGAGCTCCGTGAAGTTGTCTCTCGAGTTCTCCCACGCACTGACAATGGTTCCGGAATCCTGAGCGTGGGGAGGTTCCACCAACGGTCGGCAGCGCGTGGGTTCTAACGAGATGCCTGAGCTCGTCTCCCCTGAGTGTTTCCCTAATGTCTCTGTGCCAGGGAATGCAAGGGGGGGTTTGCAGGAAATCCCAGTGACATAGGCTGCCACCCCAATGTCAGGGAAGGTATTTCTCGGACTTCCCCGAACAGGGAACACCTGTGACTGAAGAGAGCTGCGTGGAGTTGTCTCTCGAGCTCCCCCACGCACTGACAATGGTTCCGGAATCCTGAGCGTGGGGAGGTTCCACCAACGGTCGGCAGCGCGGGGGTTCTAACGGGATGCCTGAGCTCGTCTCCCCTGAGGGTTTCCCTAATGTCTCTGTGCAAGGGAATGCTAGGGGGGGTTTGCAGGAAATCCCAGTGACAGAGGCTGCCTCCCCAAGGTCACGGAAGGTATTTCTCGGACTTCCCCGATCAGGGAACACCTGTGACTGAAGAGAGCTGCGTGGAGTTGTCTCTCGTGCTCCCCCACGCACTGACAATGGTTCCGGAATCCTGAGCGTGGGGAGGTTCCACCAACGGTCGGCAGCGCGTGGGTTCTAACGGGATGCCTGAGCTCGTCTCCCCTGAGGGTTATCCTAATATCCCTGTGCCAGGGAATGCTAGGGGGGGTTTGCAGGAAATCCCAGTTACAGAGGCTGCCTCCCCAAGGTCAGGGAATGTATTTCCCGGACTTCCCCGAACAGGGAACACCTGTGACTGAAGAGAGCTGCGTGGAGTTGTCTCTCGAGCTCCCCCACGCACTGACAATGGTTCCGGAATCCTGAGCGTGGGGAGGTTCCACCAACGGTCGGCAGCGCGTGGGTTATAACGGGATGCCTGAGCTCGACTCCCCTGAAGGTTTCCCTAATGTCTCTGTGCCAGGGAATGCTAGGGGGGTTTTTCAGGAAATCCCAGTGACAGAGGCTGCCTCCCCAAGGTCAGGGAAGGTATTTCTCGGACTTCCCTGAACAGGGAACACCTGTGACTGAAGAGAGATTCGTGGAGTTGTCTCTCGAGCTCCCCCACGCACTGACAATTTTTCTGGAATACTGAGCGTGGGGAGGTTCCACCAACATTCGTCAGCCTAGGGTTCTAACGCGATGCCTGAGTTCGTCTCCCCTGAGGGTTTCCCTAATGTCTCTGTGCCAGGGAATGCTAGGGGGGGTTTGCAGGAAATCCTAGTGGCAGAGGCTGCCTCCCCAAGGTCAGGGAAGTTATTTCTCGGACTTCACCGAACAGGGAACACCTGTGACTGAAGTGAGCTGCGTGGAGTTGTCTCTCGAGCTCCCCCACGCACTGACAATGGTTCCGGAATCCTGAGCGTGGGGAGGTTCCACCAACGGTCGGCAGCGCGTGGGTTCTAACGGGATGCCTGAGCTCGTCTCCCCTGAGATTTTCCTAATGTCCCTGTGCCAGGGAATGCTAGGGGGGGTTTGCAGGAAATCCCAGTGACAGAGGCTGCCTCCCCAAGGTCAGGGAATGTATTTCCCGGACTTCCCCGAACAGGGAACACCTGTGACTGAAGAGAGCTGCGTGGAGTTGTCTCTCGAGCTCCGCCACGCACTGACAATGGTTCCGGAATCCTGAGCGTGGGGAGGTTCCACCAACGGTCGGCAGAGCCTGGGTTCTAATGGGATGCATGATCTCGTCTCCCCTGAGGGTTTCCCTAATGTCTCTTTGCCAGGGAATGCTAGGTGGGGTTTGCAGTCTATCCCAGTCACAGAGGCTGCCTCCCCAAAGTCAGGGAAGGTATTTCTCGAACTTCCCCGAACAGGGAACACCTGTGACTGAAGAGAGCTGCGTGGAGTTGTCTCTCGAGCTCCCCCACGCACTGACAATGGTTCCGGAATCCTGAGCGTGGGGAGGTTCCACCAACGGTCGGCAGCGCGTGGGTTCTAACGGGATGCCTGAGCTCGTCTCCCCTGAGGGTTTCCCTAATATCTCTGTGCCAGGGAATGCTAGGGGGGGTTTGCAGGAAATCCCAGTGACATAGGCTGCCACCCCAAGCTCAGGGAAGGTATTTCTCGGACTTCCCCGAACAGGGAACACCTGTGACTGAAGAGAGCTGCGTGAAGTTGTCTCTCGAGTTCTCCCACGCACTGACAATGGTTCCGGAATCCTGAGCGTGGGGAGGTTCCACCAACGGTCGGCAGCGCGTGGGTTCTAACGAGATGCCTGAGCTCGTCTCCCCTGAGGGTTTCCCTAATGTCTCTGTGCCAGGGAATGCAAGGGGGGGTTTGCAGGAAATCCCAGTGACATAGGCTGCCACCCCAATGTCAGGGAAGGTATTTCTCGGACTTCCCCGAACAGGGAACACCTGTGACTGAAGAGAGCTGCGTGGAGTTGTCTCTCGAGCTCCCCCACGCACTGACAATGGTTCCGGAATCCTGAGCGTGGGGAGGTTCCACCAACGGTCGGCAGCGCGGGGGTTCTAACGGGATGCCTGAGCTCGTCTCCCCTGAGGGTTTCCCTAATGTCTCTGTGCAAGGGAATGCTAGGGGGGGTTTGCAGGAAATCCCAGTGACAGAGGCTGCCTCCCCAAGGTCACGGAAGGTATTTCTCGGACTTCCCCGATCAGGGAACACCTGTGACTGAAGAGAGCTGCGTGGAGTTTTCTCTCGTGCTCCCCCACGCACTGACAATGGTTCCGGAATCCTGAGCGTGGGGAGGTTCCACCAACGGTCGGCAGCGCGTGGGTTCTAACGGGATGCCTGAGCTCGTCTCCCCTGAGGGTTATCCTAATATCCCTGTGCCAGGGAATGCTAGGGGGGGTTTGCAGGAAATCCCAGTTACAGAGGCTGCCTCCCCAAGGTCAGGGAATGTATTTCCCGGACTTCCCCGAACAGGGAACACCTGTGAATGAAGAGAGCTGCGTGGAGTTGTCTCTCGAGCTCCCCCACGCACTGACAATGGTTCCGGAATCCTGAGCGTGGGGAGGTTCCACCAACGGTCGGCAGCGCCTAGGCTCTAACGGGATGCATGAGCTCGTCTCCCCTGAGGGTTTCCCTAATGTCTCTGTGCCAGGGAATGCTAGGGGGGGTTTGCAGGAAATCCCAGTGACAGAGGCTGCCTCCCCAAGGTCAGGGAAGTTATTTCTCGGACTTCCCCGAACAGGGAACACCTGTCACTGAAGAGAGCTGCGTGGAGTTGTCTCTCGAGTTCTCCCACGTACTGACAATTGTTCCGGAATCCTGAGCGTGGGGACGTTCCACCATCGGTCGGCAGCGCGTGGGTTCTAACGAGATGCCTGAGCTCGTATCCCCTGAGGGTTTCCCTAATGTCTCCGTGCCAGGGAATGCTAGGGGGGGTTTGCAGGCTATCCCAGTCACAGAGGCAGCCTCCCCAAGGTCAGGGAAGGTATTTCTCGGACTTCCCCGAACAGGGAACACCTGTGACTGAAGAGAGCTGCGTGGAGTTGTCTCTCGAGCTCCCCCACGCACTGACAATGGTTCCGGAATCCTGAGCGTGGGGAGGTTCCACCAACGGTCGGCAGCGCGTGGGTTCTAACGGGATGCCTGAGCTCGTCTCCCCTGAGGGTTTCCCTAATATCTCTGTGCCAGGGAATGCTAGGGGGGGTTTGCAGGAAATCCCAGTCACAGAGGCTGCCTCCCCAAGGTCAGGGAAGGTATTTCCCGGACTTCCCCGAACAGGGAACACCTGTGACTGAAGAGAGCTGCGTGGAGTTGTCTCTCGAGCTCCCCCACGCACTGACAATGGTTCCGGAATCCTGAGCGTGGGGAGGTTCCACCAACGGTCGGCAGCGCGTGGGTTCTAACGGGATGCCTGAGCTCGTCTCCCCTGAGAGTTTCCCTAATTTCCCTGTGTCAGGGAATGCTAGGGGGGGTTTGCAGGAAATCCCAGTGACAGAGGCTGCCTCCCCAAGGTCAGGGAAGGTATTTCTCGGACTTCCCCGAACAGGGAACACCTGTGACTGAAGAGAGCTGCGTGGAGTTGTCTCTCGAACTCCCCCACGCAATGACAATGTTTCCGGAATCCTGAGCGTGGGGAGGTTCCACCAACGGTCGGCAGCGCGTGGGTTTTAACGGGATGCCTGAGCTCGTCTCCCCTGAGTGTTTCCCTTATATCTCTGTGCCAGGGAAAGCTAGGGGGGGTTTGCAGGAAATCCCAGTGACAGAGGCTGCCTCCCCAAGGTCACGGAAGGTATTTCTCGGACTTCCCCGAACAGGGAACACCTGTGACTGAAGAGAGCTGCGTGGAGTTGTCTCTCGAGTTCCCCATGCACTGACAATGGTTCCGGAATCTTGAGCGAGGGGAGGTTCCACCTACGGTCGGCAGCGCGTGGGTTCTAACGGGATGCCTGAGCTGGTCTCCCCTGAGGGTTTTCCTAATGTCTCTGTGCCAGGGAATCCTAGGGGGTGTTTGCAGGAAATCCGAGTGACAGGGGCTGCCTCCCCAAGGTCAGGGAAGGTATTTCTCGGACTTCCCCGAACAGGGAACTCCTGTGACTGAAGAGAGCTGCGTGGAGTTGTCTCTCGAGCTCCCCCACGCACTGACAAAGGTTCCGGAATCCTGAGCGTGGGGAGGTTCCACCAACGGTCGGCAGCGCGTGGGTTCTAACGGGATGCCTGAGCTCGTCTCCCCTTAGAGTTTTCCTAATGTCTCTGGGCCAGGGAAAGTTAGGGGGGGTTTGCAGGAAATCCCAGTGACAGAGGATGCCTCCCCAAGGTCAGGGAAGGTATTTCTCGGACTTCCCCGAACAGGGAACACATGTGACTGAAGAGTGCTACGTGCAGTTGTCTCTCGAGCTCCCCCACGCACTGACAATGCTTCCGGAATCCTGAGCGTAGGGAGGTTCCACCAACGGTCGGCAGCGCGTGGGTTCTAACGGGATGCCTGAGCTCGTCTCCCCTGAGTGTTTTCCTAATGTCTCTGTGCCAGGGAATGCTAGGGGGGTTTGCAGGAAATCCCAGTGACAGAGGCTGCCTCCCCAAGGTCAGGGAATGTATTTCTCGGAACTTCCCCGAACAGGGAACACCTGTGACTGAAGAGAGCTGCGTGGAGTTTTCTCTCGAGTTCCCCATGCACTGACAATGGTTCCGGAATCCTGAGCGAGGGGAGGTTCCACCTACGGTCGGCAGCGCGTGGGTTCTAACGGGATGCCTGAGCTCGTCTCCCCTGAGGGTTTTCCTAATGTCTCTGTGCCAGGGAATGCTAGGGGGTGTTTGCAGGAAATCCGAGTGACAGGGGCTGCCTCCCCAATGTCAGGGAAGGTATTTCTCGGACTTCCCTGAACAGGGAACACCTGTGACTGAAGAGAGCTGCGTGGAGTTGTCTCTCGAGCTCCCCCACGCACTGACAATGGTTCCGGAATCCTGAGCGTGGGGAGGTTCCACCAACGGTCGGCAGCGCGTGGGTTCTAACGGGATGCCTGAGCTCGTCTCCCCTTAGAGTTTTCCTAATGTCTCTGGGCCAGGGAAAGATAGGGGGGGTTTGCAGGAAATCCCAGTGACAGAGGCTGCCTCCCCAAGGTCAGGGAAGGTATTTCTCGGACTTCCCCGAACAGGGAACACCTGTGACTGAAGAGAGCTGCGTGGAGTTGTCTCTCGAGCTCCCCCACGCACTGACAATGGTTCCGGAATCCTGAGCGTGGGGAGGTTCCACCAACGGTCGGCAGCGCGTGGGTTCTAACGGGATGCCTGAGCTCGTCTCCCCTGAGTGTTTCCCTAATGTCTCTGTGCCTGGGAATGCTATGGGGGGGTTTGCAGGAAATCCCAGTGACAGAGGCTGCCTCCCCAAGGTCAGGGAAGGTATTTCTCGGACTTCCCCGAACAGGGAACACCTGTGACTGAAGAGAGCTGCGTGGAGTTGTCTCTCCAGCTCCCCCACGCAGTGACAATGGTTCCGGAATCCTGAGCGTGGGGAGGTTCCACCAACGGTCGGCAGCGCGTGGTTTCTAACGGGATGCCTGATCTCGTCTCCCCTGAGGGTTTTCCAATGTCTCTGTGCCAGGGAATGCTTGGGGGTGCTTGCAGGAAATCCCAGTGACAGAGGCTGCCTCGCCAAGTTCAGGGAAGGTATTTCTCGGACTTCCCCGAACAGGGAACACCTGTGACTGAAGAGAGCTGCGTGGAGTTGTCTCTCGAGATCCCCCTCGCACTGACAATGTTTCCGGAATCCTGAGCGTGGGGAGGTTCCACCAACGGTCGGCAGCCCTTGGGTTCCAACGGGATGCCTGAGCTCGTCTCCCCTGAAGGTTTCCCTAATGTCTCTGTGCCAGGGAATGCTAGGGGGGGTTTGCAGGAAATCCCAGTGACAGAGGCTGCCTCCCCAAGGTCAGGGAAGGTATTTCTCGGACTTCCCCGAACAGGGAACACCTGTGACTGAAGAGAGCTGCGTGGAGTTGTCTCTCGAGTTCCCCATGCACTGACAATGGTTCCGGAATTCTGAGCGAGGGGAGGTTCCACCTACGGTCGGCAGCGCGTGGGTTCTAACGGGATGCCTGAGCTCGTCTCCCCTGAGGGTTTTCCTAATGTCTCTGTGCCAGGGAATGCTAGGGGGTGTTTGCAGGAAATCCGAGTGACAGGGGCTGCCTCCCCAAGGTCAGGGAAGGTATTTCTCGGACTTCCCCGAACAGGGAACACCTGTGACTGAAGAGAGCTGCGTGGAGTTGTCTCTCGAGCTCCCCCACGCACTGACAATGGTTCCGGAATCCTGAGCGTGGGGAAGTTCCACCAACGGTCGGCAGCGCGTGGGTTCTAACGGGATGCCTGAGCTCGTCTCCCCTTAGAGTTTTCCTAATATCTCTGGGCCAGGGAAAGATAGGGGGGGTTTGCAGGAAATCCCAGTGACAGAGGCTGCCTCCCCAAGGTCAGGGAAGGTATTTCTCGGACTTCCCCGAACAGGGAACACGTGTGACTGAAGAGTTCTACGTGCAGTTGTCTCTCGAGCTCCCCCACGCACTGACAATCTTTCCGGAATCCTGAGCGTGGGGAGGTTCCACCAACGGTCGGCAGCGCGTGGGTTCTAACGGGATGCCTGAGCTCGTCTCCCCTGAGTGTTTTCCTAATGTCTCTGTGCCAGGGAATGTTAGGGGTGGTTTGCAGGAAATCCCAGTGACAGAGGCTGCCTCCCCAAGGTCAGGGAAGGTATTTCTCAGACTTCCCCGAACAGGGAACACCTGTGACTGAAGAGAGCTGCGTGGAGTTGTCTCTCCAGCTCCCCCAAGCACTGACAATGGTTCCGGAATCCTGAGCGTGGGGAGGTTCCACCAACGGTCGGCAGCGCGTGGTTTCTAACGGGATGCCTGATCTCGTCTCCCCTGAGGGTTTTCCAATGTCTCTGTGCCAGGGAAAGTTAGGGGGTGCTTGCAGGTAATCCCAGTGACAGAGGCTGCCTCGCCAAGGTCATGGAAGGTATTTTTCGGAGTTCCCCGAACAGGGAACACCTGTGACTGAAGAGAGCTGCGTGGAGTTGTCTCTCAAGCTCCCCCACGCACTGACAATGGTTCCGGAATCCTGAGCGTGGGGAGGTTCCACCAACGGTCGGCAGCGCGTGGGTTCTAACGGGATGCCTGAGCTCGTCTCCCCTGAAGTTTTCCCTAATGTCTCTGTGCCAGGGAATGCTAGGGGTTGCTTGCAGGAAATCCCAGTGACAGAGGCTGCCTCCCCAAGGTCAGGGAAGGTATTTCTCGGACTTCCCCGAACAGGGAACACCTGTGACTGAAGAGAGCTGCGTGGAGTTGTCTCTCGAGCTCCGCCACGCACTGACAATTGTTCCGGAATCCTGAGCGTGGGGAGGTTCCACCAACGGTCGGCAGCGCGTGGGTTCAAACGGGATGCCTGAGCTCGTCTCCCCTGAGGGTTTCCCTTATTTCTCTGTGCCAGGGAATGCTAGGGGGGGTTTGCAGGAAATCCCAGTGACAGAGGCTGCCTCCCCATGTTTAGGGAAGGTATTTCTCGGACTTCCCCGAACAGGGAACACCTGTGACTGAAGAGAGCTGCGTGGAGTTGTCTCTCGAGCTCCCCCACGCACTGACAATGTTTCCGGAATCCTGAGCGTCGGGAGGTTCCACCAACGGTCGGCAGCCCGTGGGTTCTAACGGGATGCCTGATCTCGTCTCCTCAGAGGGTTTCCCTAATGTCTCTGTGCCAGGGAATGCTAGGGGGGGTTTGCAGGAAATCCCAGTGACAGAGGCTTCCTCCCCAAGGTCAGGGAAAGTATTTCTCGGACTTCCCCGAACAGGGAACACCTGTGACTGAAGAGAGTTGCGTGGAGTTGTCTCTCGAGCTCCCCCACGCACTAACAATGTTTCCGGAATCCTGAGCGTGGGGAGGTTCCACCAACGGTCGGCAGCGCGTGGGTTCTAACGGGATGCCTGAGCTCGTCTCCCCTGAGGGTTTTCCTAATGTCTCTGTGCCAGGGAATGCTAGGGGGGGTTTGCAGGAAATCCCAGTGACAGAGGCTGCCTCCCGAAGGTCAGGGAAGGTATTTCTCGGACTTCCAATAACAGGGAACACCTGTGACTGAAGAGAGCTGCGTGGAGTTGTCTCTCGAGCTCCCCCACGCACTGACAATGGTTCCGGAATCCTGAGCGTGGGGAGGTTCCACCAACGGTCGGCAGCGCGTGGGTTCTAACGGGATGCCTGAGCTCGTCTCCCCTGAGGTTTTCCCTAATGTCTCTGTGCCAGGGAATGCTAGGGGTGTTTGCAGGAAATCCCAGTGACAGAAGCTGCCTCCCCAAGTCAGGGAAGGTATTTCCCGGACATCCCCGAACTGGGAACACCTGTGACTGAAGAGAGCTGCGTGGAGTTGTCTCTCGAGCTCCCCAACGCACTGACAATGTTTCCGGAATCCTGAGCGTGGGGAGGTTCCACCAACGGTCGGCAGCGCGTGGGTTCTAACGGGATGCATGAGCTCGTCTCCCCTGAGGGTTTCCCTAATGTCTCTGTGCCAGGGAATGCTAGGGGAGGTTTGCAGGAATTCCCAGTGACAGAGGCTGCCTCCCCAAGGTCAGGGAAGGTATTTCTCGGACTTCCCCGAACAGGGAACACCTGTGACTGAAGAGAGCTGCGTGGAGTTGTCTCTCGAGTTCTCCCACGCACTGACAATGGTTCCGGAATCCTGAGCGTGGGGACGTTCCACCAACGGTCGGCAGCGCGTGGGTTCTAACGGGATGCCGGAGCTCGTCTCCCCTGAGGGTTTTCCTAATTTCTCTGTGCCAGGGAATGCTAGGGGGGGTTTGCAGGAAATCCCAGTGACAGAGGCTGCCTCCCCAAGGTCAGGGAAGGTATTTCTCGGACTTCCCCGAACAGGGAACACCTGTGACTGAAGAGAGCTGCGTGGAGTTGACTCTCGAGGTCCCCCACGCACTGATAATGTTTCCGGAATCCTGAGCGTGGGGAGGTTCCACCAGCGGTCGGCAGCGCGTGGGTTCTAACGGGATGTCTGAGATCTTCTCCCCTGAGTGTTTCCCTAATGTCTCTGTGCGAGGGAATGCTAGGGGGGGGTTTGCAGGAAATCCCAGTTACAGAGGCTGCCTCCCCACGGTCAGGGAAGGTATTTCCCGGACTTCCCCGTACAGGGAACAACTGTGACTGAAGAGAGCTGCGTTGAGTGGTCTCTCGAGCTCCCCCACGCACTGACAATGGTTCCGGAATCCTGAGCGTGGGGAGGTTCCACCAACGGTCGGCAGCGCGTGGGTTCTATCGGGATGCCTGAGCTCGTCTACCCTGAGGGTTTCCCTAATGTCTCTGTGCCAGGGAATGCAAGGGGGGGTTTGCAGGAAATCCCAGTGACAGAGGCTGCCTCCCCAAGGTCAGGGAAGGTATTTCTCGGACTTCCCCGAACAGGGAACACCTGTGACTGAAGAGAGCTGCGTGGAGTTGTCTCTCGAGCTCCGCCACGCACTGACAATTTTTCCGGAATCCTGAGCGTGGGGAGGTTCCACCAACGGTCGGCATCGCTTGGGTTCTAACGGGATGCCTGAGCTCGTCTCACCTGAGGATTTCTGTAATATCTCTGTGCCAGGGATTGCTAGGGGGGTTGCAGGAAATCCCAGTGACAGAGGCTGCCTCCCCACGGCCAGGGAAGGTTTTTCTCGGACTTCCCCGAACAGGGAACACCTGTGACTTAAGAGAGCTGCGTGGAGTTGTCTCTCGAGGTCCCCCACGCACTGATAATGTTTCCGGAATCCTGAGCGTGGGGAGGTTCCACCAACGGTCGGCAGCGCGTGGGTTCTAACGGGATGCCAGAGCTCGTCTCCCCTGAGGGTTTTCCTAATATCTCTGTGCCAGGGAGTGCTAGGGGGGGTTTGCAGGAAATCCCAGTGACAGAGGCTGCCTCCCCAAGGTCAGGGAAGGTATTTCTCGAACTTCCCCGAACAGGGAACACCTGTGACTGAAGAGAGCTGCGTGGAGTTGTCTCTAGAGCTCCCCCACGCACTGACAATGGTTCCGGAATCCTGAGCGTGGGGAGGTTCCACCAACGGTCGGCAGCGCGTGGGTTCTAACGGGATGGCTGAGATCTTCTCCCCTGAGTGTTTCCCTAATGTCTCTGTGCGAGGGAATGCTGGGGGGGGTTTGCAGGAAATCCCAGTTACAGAGGCTGCCTCCCCACGGTCAGGGAAGGTATTTCCCGGACTTCCCCGTACAGGGAACAACTGTGACTGAAGAGAGCTGCGTTGAGTTGTCTCTCGAGCTCCCCCACGCACTGACAATGGTTCCGGAATCCTGAGCGTGGGGAGGTTCCACCAACGGTCGGCAGCGCGTGGGGTCTAACGGGATGCCTGAGCTTGTCACCCCTGAGGGTTTCCCTAATGTCTCTGTGCCAGGGAATGCAAGGGGGGGTTTGCAGGAAATCCCAGTGACAGTGGCTGCCTCGCAAGGTCAGGGAAGATATTTCCCGGACTTCCCCGAACAGGGAACACCTGTGACTGAAGAGAGCTGCGTGGAGTTGTCTCTCGAGCTCCCCCACGCACTGACAATGGTTCCGGAATCCTGAGCGTGGGGAGGTTCCACCAACGGTCGGCAGCGCGTGGGTTCTAACGGGATGCCTGAGCTCGTCTCCCCTGAGGGTTTCCCTAATATCTCTGTGACAGGGAATGCTACGGGGGGTTTGCAGGAAATCCCAGTGACAGAGGCTGCCTCCCCAAAGTCAGGGAAGGTATTTCTCGGACTTCCCCGAACAGGGAACACCTGTGAATGAAGAGAGCTGCGTGGAGTTGTCTCTCGTGCTCCCCCACTCACTGACAATGGTTCCGGAATCCTGAGAGTGGGGAGGTTCCACCCACGGTCGGCAGCGCGTGGGTTCTAACGGGATGCCTGAGCTCGTCTCCCCTGAGGGTTTTCCTAAATTCTCTATGCCAGGGAATGCTAGGGGGGGTTTGCAGGAAATCCCAGTGTCAGAGGCTGCCTCCCCAAGGTCAGGGAAGGTTTTTCTCGGACTTCCACGAACAGGGAACACCTGTGACTGGAGAGAGCTGCGTGGAGTTTTCTCTCGAGTTCCCCATGCACTGACAATGTTTCCGGAATCCTGAGCGAGGGGAGGTTCCACCTACGGTCGGCAGCGCGTGGGTTCTAACGGGATGCCTGAGCTCGTCTCCCCTGAGGGTTTTCCTAATTTCTCTGTGCCAGGGAATGCTAGGGGTGGTTTGCAGGAAATCCCAGTGACAGAGGCTGCCTCCCAAAGTCAGGGAAGGTATTTCTCGGACTTCCCCGAACAGGGAACACCTGTGACTGAAGAGAGCTGCATGGAGTTGTCTCTCGAGCTCCCCCACGCACTGACAATGGTTCCGGAATCCTGAGCGTGGGGAGGTTTCACCAACGGTGGGCAGCGCGTGGGTTCTAACGGGATTCATGATCTCGTCTCCCCTGAGGGTTTTCCTAATTTCTCTGTGCCAAGGAATGCTAGGGGGGGTTTGCAGGGTATCCCAGTGACAGAGGCTGCCTCTCCAAGGTCAGGGAAGGTATTTCTCGGACTTCCCCGAACAGGGAACACCTGTGACTGAAGAGAGCTCCGTGGAGTTGCCTTTCCAGCTCCCCCACGTACTGACAATGGTTCCGGAATACTGAGCGTGGGGAGGTTCCACCAACGGTCGGCAGCGCGTTGTTTATAACGGGATGCCTGATCTCGTCTCCCCTGAGACTTTTCCAATGTCTCTGTGCCAGGGAATGTTAAGGGGGTTTGCAGGAAATCCCAGTGACAGAGGGTGACTCCCCAAGGTCAGGGAAATTTTTTCTCGGACTTTCCCGTACAGGGAATACCTGTGACTGAAGAGAGCTGCGTGGAGTTGTCTCTCGAGCTCCCCCACGCACTGACAATGATTCCGGAATCCTGAGCGTGGGGAGGTTCCACCAACGGTCGGCAGCGCGTGGGTTCTAACGGGATGCCTGAGCTCGTCTCCCCTGAGGGTTTTCCTAATGTCTCTGTGCCAGGGAATGCTGGGGGGGGGTTTGCAGGAAATCCCAGTGAGAGAGGCTGCCTCCCCAAGGTCAGGGAAGGTATTTCTCGGACTTCCCCGAACAGGGAACACCTGTGACTGAAGAGAGCTGCGTGGAGTTGTCTCTCGAGCTCCCCCACGCACTGACAATGTTTCCGGAATCCTGAGCGTGGGGAGGTTCCACCAACGGTCGGCAGCGCGTGGGTTCTAACGGGATGCCTGAGCTCGTCTCCGCTGAGGGTTTCCCTAATGTCTCTGTGCCAGGGAATGCTAGGGGGGATTTGCAGGAAATCCCAGTGACAGAGGCTGCCTCCCCAAGGTCAGGGAAGATATTTCTCTGACTTCCCCGAACAGGGAACACCTGTGTCTGAAGAGAGCTGCGAGGAGTTGTCTCTCGAGCTCCCCCACGCACTGACAATGGTTCCGGAATCCTGAGCGTAGGGAGGTTCCACCAACGGTCGGCAGCGCGTGAGTCCTAACGGGATGCCTGAGCTCGTCTACGCTGAGGGTTTCCCTAATGTCTCTGTGCCAGGGAATGCTAGGGGGGGTTTGCAGGAAATCCCAGTGACAGACGCTGCCACCCCAAGATCAGGGAACGTATTTCACGGACTTCCCCGAACAGGGAACACCTGTGACTGAAGAGAGCTGCGTGGAGTTGTCTCTCGAGCTACCCCACGCACTGACAATGGTTCCGGAATCCTGAGCGTGCGGAGGTTCCAGCAACGGTCGGCAGCGCGTGGGTTCAAACGGGATGCCTGAGCTCGTCTCCCCTGAGGGTTTCCCTAATGTCTCTGTGCCAGGGAATGCTAGGGGGGTTTGCAGGATATACCAGTGAAGAGGCTGCCTCCCAAAGGTCAGGGAAGCTATTTCCCGGACTTCCCCGAACAGGGAACACCTGTGACTGAAGAGAGCTGCGTGGAGTTTTCTCTCGAGCTCCCCCACACACTGACAATAGTTCCGGAATCCTGAGCGTGGGGAGGTTCCACCAACGGTCGGCAGCGCGTGGGTTCTAACGGGATGCCTGAGCTCGTCTCCCCTGAGGGTTTTCCTAATGTCTCTGTGCCAGGGAATGCTAGGGGGGGGTTGCAGGAAATCCCAGTGACAGAGGCTGCCTCCCCAAAGTCAGGGAAGGTATTTTTCGGAATTCCCCGAACAGGGAACACCTGTGACTGAAGAGAGCTGCGTGGAGTTGTCTCTCGAGCTCCCCCACGCACTGACAATGGTTCCGGAATCCTGAGCGTGGGGAGGTTCCACCAACGGTCGTCAGAGCGTGGGTTCTAACGGGATGCCTGAGCTCGTCTCCCCTGAGGGTTTCCCTAATGTCTCTGTGCCAGGGAATGCTAGGGGGGGTTTGCAGGAAATCCCAGTGACAGAGGCTGCCTCCCCAATGTCAGGGAAGGTATTTCTCGGACTTCCCCGAACAGGGAACACCTGTGACTGAAGAGAGCTGCGTGGAGTTGTCTCTAGAGCTCCCCCACGCACTGAAAATGGTTCCGGAATCCTGAGCGTGGGGAGGTTCCACCAACGGTCGGCAGCGCGTGGGTTCTAACGAGATGCTTGAGCTCGTCTCCCCTGAGGGTTTTCCTAATGTCTCTGTGCCAGGGAATGCTAGGGGGGGTTTGCAGGAAATCCCAGTGAAGAGTCTGCCTCCCAAAGGTCAGGGAAGCTATTTCCCGGACTTCCCCGAACAGGGAACACCTGTGACTGAAGAGAGCTGCGTGGAGTTGTCTCTCGAGCTCCCCCACACACTGACAGTAGTTCCGGAATCCTGAGCGTGGGGAGGTTCCACCAACGGTCGGCAGCGCGTGGGTTCTAACGGGATGCCTGAGCTCGTCTCCCCTGAGGGTTTTCCTAATGTCTCTGTGCCAGGGAATGCTGGAGGGGGGTTTGCAGGAAATCCCAGTGACAGAGGCTGCCTCCCCAAGGTCAGGGAAGGTATTTCTCGGACTTCCCCGAACAGGGAACACCTGTGACTGAAGAGAGCTGCGTGGAGTTGTCTCTCGAGCTCCCCCACGCACTGACAATGGTTCCGGAATCCTGAGCGTGGGGAGGTTCCACCAACGGTCGGCAGCGCGTGGGTTCTAACGGAATGCCTGAGCTCGTCTCCCCTGAGGGTTTTCCTAATGTCTCTGTGCCAGGGAATGCTAGGGGGGGTTTGCAGGAAATCACAGTGAAAGAGGCTGCCTCCCCAAGGCCAGGGAAGGTATTTCTCGGACTTCCCCGAACAGGGAACACCTGTGACTGAAGAGAGCTGCTTGGAGTTGTCTCTCGAGCTCCCCCACGCCCTGAAAATAGTTCCGGAATTCTAAGCGTGGGGAGGTTCCACCAACGGTCGGCAGCGCGTGGGTTCTAACGGGATGCCTGAGCTCGTCTCCCCTGAGGGTTTCCCTAATGTCTCTGTGCCAGGGAATGCTAGGGGGGGTTTGCAGGAAATCCCAGTGACAGAGGCTGCCTCCCCAAGGTCAGGGAAGGTATTTCTCGGACTTCCCCGAACAGGGAACACCTGTGACTTAAGAGAGCTGCGTGGAGTTGTCTCTCGTGCTCCCCCTCGCACTGACAATGGTTCCGGAATCCTGAGCGTGGGGAGGTTCCACCAACGGTCGGCAGCGCGTGGGTTCTAACGGGATGCTTGAGCTCGTCTCCCCTGAGGGTTTCCCTAATGTCTCTGTGACAGGGAATGCTAGGGGGGGGTTGCAGGAAATCCCAGTGACAGAGGCTGCCTCCCCAAAGTCAGGGAAGGTATTTCTCGGACTTCCCCGAACAGGGAACACCTGTGACTTAAGAGAGCTGCGTGGAGTTGTCTCTCGAGCTCCCCCACGCACTGACAATGGTTCCGGAATCCTGAGCGTGGGGAGGTTCCACCAACGGTCGGCAGCGCGTGTGTTCTAACGGGATGCCTGAGCTCGTCTCCCCTGAGGGTTTCCCTAATGTCTCTGTGCCAGGGAATGCTAGGGGGGGTTTGCAGGTAATCCCAGGGACAGAGGCTGCTTCCCCAAGGTCACAGAAGGTATTTCTCGGACTTCCCCGAACAGGGAACACCTGTGACTGAAGATAGCTGCGTGGAGTTGTCTCTCGAGTTTCCCCACGCACTGACAATGGTTCCGGAATCCTGAGCGTGGGGAGGTTCCACCAACGGTCGGCAGCGCGTGGGTTCTAACGGGATGCATGAGCTCGTCTCCCATGAGGGTTTCCCTAATGTCTCTGTGCCAGGGAATGCTAGGGGGGGTTTGCAGGAAATCCCAGTGACAGAGGCTGCCTCCCCAAGATCAGGGAAGGTATTTCTCGGACTTCCCAGAACAGCGAACACCTGTGACTGAAGAGAGCTGCGTGGAGTTGTCTCTCGAGTTCTCCCACGCACTGACAATGGTTCCGGAATCATGAGCGTGGGGAGGTTTCACCAACGGTCGGCAGCGCGTGGGTTCTAACGGGATGCATGAGCTCGTCTCCCCTGAGTGTTTCCCTAATGTCTCTGTGCCAGGGAATGCAAGGGGGGGTTTGCAGGAAATCCCAGTGACAGAGGCTGCCTCCCCAATATCAGGGAAAGTATTTCTCGGACTTCCCCGAACAGGGAACACGTGTGACTGAAGAGAGCTGCGTGGTGTTGTCTCTCGAGTTCTCCCACGCACTGACAATGGTTCCGGAATCCTGAGCGTGGGGACGTTCCAACATCGGTCGGCAGCGGGTGGGTTCTAACGAGAAGCCTGAGCTTGTCTCCCCTGAGGGTTTCCCTAATGTCTATGTGCCAGGGAATGCTAGGGGGGGTTTGCAGGAAATCCCAGTGACATAGGCTGCCTAACCAATGTCAGGGAAGCTATTTCTCGGACTTCCCCGAACAGGGAACACCTGTGACTGAAGAGAGCTGCGTTGAGTTGTCTCTCGAGCTCCCCCACGCACTGACAATGGTTCCGGAATCCTGAGCGTGGGGAGGTTCCACCAAAGGTCGGCAGCGCGTGGGTTCTAACGGGATGCCTGAGCTCGTCTCCCCTGAGAGTTTCCCTAATGTCCCTGTGCCAGGGAATGCTAGGGGGGGTTTGCAGGAAATCCCAGTGACAGAGGCTGCCTCCCCAAGGTCAGGGAAGATATTTCTCGGACTTCCCCGAACAGGGAACACCTGTGACTGAAGAGAGCTGCGTGGAGTTGTCTCTCGAGCTCCCCCACGCACTGACAATGGTTCCGGAATCCTGAGCGTGGGGAGGTTCCACCAACGGTCGGCAGCGCGTGGGTTCTAACGGGATGCCTGATCTCGTCTCCCCTGAGTGTTTCCCTAATATCTCTGAGCCAGGGAATGCTAGGGGGGGTTTGCAGGAAATCCCAGTGACAGAGGCTGCCTCCCCAATGTCAGGGAAGGTATTTCTCGGACTTCCCCGAACAGGGAACATCTGTGACTGAAGAGAGCTGCGTGGAGTTGTCTCTCGAGCTCCCCCACGCACTGACAATGGTTCCGGAATCCTGAGCGTGGGGAGGTTCCACCAACGGTCGACAGCGCGTGGGTTCTAACGGGATGCCTGAGCTCGTCTCCCCTGAGGGTTTTCCTAATGTCTCTGTGCCAGGGAATGCTAGGGTGTGTTTGCAGGAAATCCGAGTGACAGGGGCTGCCTCCCCAAGGTCAGGGAATGTATTTCTCGGACTTCCCCGAACAGGGAACACCTGTGACTGAAGAGAGCTGCGTGGAGTTGTCTCTCGAGCTCCCCCACGCACTGACAATGGTTCCGGAATCCTGAGCGTGGGGAGGTTCCACCAACGGTCGGCAGCGCGTGGGTTCTAACGGGATGCCTGTGCTCGTCTCCCCTTAGAGTTTTCCAAATGTTTCTGGGCCAGGGAATGCTAGGGGGGGTTTGCAGGAAATCCCAGTGACAGAGGCTGCCTCCCCAAGGTCAGGGAATGTATTTCTCGGACTTCCCCGAACAGGGAACACCTGTGACTGAAGAGAGCTGCGTGGAGTTGTCTCTCGAGCTCCCCCACGCACTGACAATGGTTCCGGAATCCTGAGCGTGGGGAGGTTCCACCAACGGTCGGCAGCGCGTGGGTTCTAACGGGATGCCTGAGCTCGTCTCCCCTGAGGGTTTTCCTAATGTCTCTGTGCCAGGGAATGCTAGGGTGTGTTTGCAGGAAATCCGAGTGACAGGGGCTGCCTCCCGAAGGACAGGGAATGTATTTCTTGGACTTCCCCGAACAGTTAACACCTGTGACTGAAGAGAGCTGCGTGGAGTTGTCTCTCGAGCTCCCCCACGCACTGACAATGTTTCCGGAATCCTGAGCGTGGGGAGGTTCCACCAACGGTCGGCAGCGCGTGGGATCTAACGGGATGCCTGAGCTCGTCTCCCCTGAGTCTTTTACTAATGTCCCTGTGCCAAGGAATGCTAGGGGTGGTTTGCAGGAAATCCCAGTGACAGAGGATGCATACCCCCAAGGTCAGGGAAGTTATTTCTTGGACTTCCCCGAACAGGGAACACCTGTGACTGAAGAGTGCTGCGTGGAGTTGTCTCTCGAGGTCCCCCACGCACTGACAATGGTTCCGGAATCCTGAGCGTGGGGAGGTTCCACCAACGGTCGGCAGCGCGTGGGTTCTAACGGGATGCCTGAGCTCGTCTCCCCTGAGGGTTTTCCTAATGTCTCTGTGCCAGGGAATGCTAGGGTGTGTTTGCAGGAAATCCGAGTGACAGGGGCTGCCTCCCCAAGATCAGGGAATGTATTTCTCGGACTTCCCCGAACAGGGAACACCTGTGACTGAAGAGAGCTGCGTGGAGTTGTCTCTCGAGCTCCCCCACGCACTGACAATGGTTCCGGAATCCTGAGCGTGGGGAGGTTCCACCAACGGTCGGCAGCGCGTGGGTTCTAACGGGATGCCTGTGCTCGTCTCCCCTTAGTGTTTTCCAAATGTCTCTGGGCCAGGGAATGCTAGGGGGGGTTTGCAGGAAATCCCAGTGACAGAGGCTGCCTCCCCAAGGTCAGGGAATGTATTTCTCGGACTTCCCCGAACAGGGAACACCTGTGACTGAAGAGAGCTGCGTGGAGTTGTCTCTCGAGCTCCCCCACGCACTGACAATGGTTCCGGAATCCTGAGCGTGGGGAGGTTCCACCAACGGTCGGCAGCGCGTGGGTTCTAACGGGATGCCTGAGCTCGTCTCCCCTGAGGGTTTTCCTAATGTCTCTGTGCCAGGGAATGCTAGGGTGTGTTTGCAGGAAATCCGAGTGACAGGGGCTGCCTCCCCAAGGTCAGGGAATGTATTTATCGGACTTCCCCGAACAGGGAACACCTGTGACTGAAGAGAGCTGCGTGGAGTTGTCTCTCGAGCTCCCCCACGCACTGACAATGGTTCCGGAATCCTGAGCGTGGGGAGGTTCCACCAACGGTCGGCAGCGCGTGGGTTCTAACGGGATGCCTGTGCTCGTCTCCCCTTAGAGTTTTCCTAATATCTCTGGGCCAGGGAATGCTAGGGGGGGTTTGCAGGAAATCCCAGTGACAGAGGCTGCCTCCCCAAGTTCAGGGAATGTATTTCTCGGACTTCCCCGAACAGGGAACACGTGTGACTGAAGAGAGCTACGTGCAGTTGTCTCTCGAGCTCCCCCACGCACTGACAATATTTCCGGAATCCTGAGCGTGGGGAGGTTCCACCAACGGTCGGCAGCGCGTGGATTCTAACGGGATGCCTGAGCTCGTCTCCCCTTAGGGTTTTCCTAATTTCTCTGTGCCAGGGAATGCTAGGGGTGGTTTGCAGGAAATCCCAGTGACAGTGGCTGCCTCCCCAAGGTCAGGGAAGGTATTTCTCGGACTTCCCCGAACAGGGAACACCTGTGACTGAAGAGAGCTGCGTGGAGTTGTCTCACGAGTTCCCCATGCACTGACAATGGTTCCGGAATCCTGAGCGAGGGGAGGTTCCACCTACGGTCGGCAGCGCGTGGGTTCAAACGGGATGCCTGAGCTCGTCTCCCCTGAGGGTTTTCCTAATGTCTCTGTGCCAGGGAAAGCTAGGGGTGGTTTGCAGGAAATCCCAGTGACAGAGGCTGTCTCACCAAGGTCAGGGAAGGTATTTCTCGGACTTCCCCGAACAGGGAACACCTGTGACTGAAGAGAGCTGCATGGAGTTGTCTCTCGAGTTCCCCCACGCACTGACAATGGTTCCGGAATCCTGAGCGTGGGGAGGTATCACCAACGGTCGGCAGCGCGTGAGTTCTAAGTGGATTCATTATTTCGTCTCCCCTGAGGGTTTTCCTAATGTCTCTGTGCCAAGGAATGCTAGGGGTGGTTTGCAGGAAATCCCAGTGACAGAGGCTGCCTCCCCAAGGACATGGAAGGTATTTCTCGGACTTCCCCGAACAGGGAACACCTGTGACTGAAGAGAGCTGCGTGGAGTTGTCTCTCCAGCTCCCTCACGCACTGACAATGGTTCCGGAATACTGAGCGTAGGGAGGTTCCACCAACGGTCGGCAGCGCGTGGTTTCAAACGGGATGCCTGATCTCGTCTCCCCTGAGGGTTTTCCAATGTCTCTGTGCCAGGGAATGTTAAGGGGGTTTGCAGGAAATCCCAGTGTCAGAGACTGACTCCCCAAGTTTAGGGAATTTATTTCTCGGACTTCCCCGGACAGGGAAAACCTGTGACTGAAGAGAGCTGCGTGGAGTTGTCTCTCGAGCTCCCCCACGCACTGACAATGTTTCCGGAATCCTGAGCGTGGGGAGGTTCCACCAACGGTTGGCAGCGCGTGGGTTCTAACGGGATGCCTGAGCTTGTCGCCCCTGAGAATTTCCCTAATGTCTCTGTGCCAGGGAATGCTAGGGGGGGTTTGCAGGATATCCCAGTGACAGGGGCTGCCTCCCCAAGGTCAGGGAAGGTATTTCTCGGACTTCCCCGAACAGGGAACACCTGTGACTGAAGAGAGCTGCGTGGAGTTGTCTCTCGAGCTCCCCCACGCACTGACAATTGTTCCGGAATACTGAGCGTGGGAAGGTTCCACCAACGGTCGGCAGCGCGTGGGTTCTAACGGGATGCCTGAGCTCGTCTCCCCTGAGGGTTTTCCTAATGTGTCTGTGCCAGGGAATGCTAGGGGGGGTTTGCAGGAAATCCCAGTGACAGAGGCTGCCTCCCCAAGGTCAGGGAAGGTATTTCTCGGACTTCCCCGAACAGGGAACACCTGTGACTGAAGAGAGCTGCGTGGAGTTGTTTCTCGAGCTCCCCCACGCACTGACAATGGTTCCGGAATACTGAGCGTGGGGAGGTTCCACCAAAGGTCGGCAGCGAGTGGGTTCTAACGGGATGCCTGAGCTCGTCTCCCCTGAGGGTTTTCCTAATGTCTCTGTGCCAGGGAATGCTAGGGTGTGTTTGCAGGAAATCCGAGTGACAGGGGCTGCCTCCCCAAGGTCAGGGAACGTATTTCTCGGACTTCCCCGAACAGGGAACACCTGTGACTGAAGAGAGCTGCGTGGAGTTGTCTCTCGAGCTCCCCCACGCACTGACAATGGTTCCGGAATCCTGAGCGTGGGGAGGTTCCACCAACGGTCGGCAGCGCGTGGGTTCTAACGGGATGCCTGTGCTCGTCTCCCCTTAGAGTTTTCCAAATGTCTCTGGGCCAGGGAATGCTAGGGGGGGTTTGCAGGAAATCCCAGTGACAGAGGCTGCCTCCCCAAGGTCAGGGAATGTATTTCTCGGACTTCCCCGAACAGGGAACACCTGTGACTGAAGAGAGCTGCGTGGAGTTGTCTCTCGAGCTCCCCCACGCACTGACAATGGTTCCGGAATCCTGAGCGTGGGGAGGTTCCACCAACGGTCGGCAGCACGTGGGATCTAACGGGATGCCTGAGCTCGTCTCCCCTGAGACTTTTTCTAATGTCCCTGTGCCAGGGAATGCTAGGGGTGGTTTGCAGGAAATCCCAGTGACATAGGCTGCCTCCCCAAGGTCAGGGAAGTTATTTCTCGGACTTCCCCGAACAGGGAACACCTGTGACTGAAGAGAGCTGCGTGGAGTTGTCTCTCGAGCTCCCCCACGCACTGAGAATGGTTCCGGAATCCTGAGCGTGGGGAGGTTCCACCAACGGTCGACAGCGCGTGGGTTCTAACGGGATGCCTGAGCTCGTCTCCCCTGAGGGTTTTCCTAATGTCTCTGTGCCAGGGAATGCTAGGGTGTGTTTGCAGGAAATCCGAGTGACAGGGGCTGCCTCCCCAAGGTCAGGGAATGTATTTCTCGGACTTCCCCGAACAGGGAACACCTGTGACTGAAGAGAGCTGCGTGGAGTTGTCTCTCGAGCTCCCCCACGCACTGACAATGGTTCCGGAATCCTGAGCGTGGGGAGGTTCCACCAACGGTCGGCAGCGCGTGGGTTCTAACGGGATGCCTGAGCTCGTCTCCCCTGAGGGTTTCCCTAATGTCTCTGTGCAAGGGAATGCTAGGGGGGGTTTGCAGGAAATCCCAGTGACAGAGGCTGCCTCCCCAAGGTCAGGGAAGTTATTTCTCGGACTTCCCCGAACAGGGAACACCTGAGACTGAAGAGAGCTGCGTGGAGTTGTCTCTCGAGCTCCCCCACGCACTGACAATTGTTCCGGAATCCTGAGCGTGGGGAGGTTCCACCAACGGTCGGCATCGCGTGGGTTCTAACGGGATGCCTGAGCTCGTCTCCCCTGAGGGTTTTCCTTATGTCTCTGTGCCAGGAAATGCTAGGGGGGTTTTGCAGGAAATCCCAGTGACAGAGGCTCCCTCCCCAAGGTCAGGGAAGGTATTTCTCGGACTTCCCCGAACAGGGAACACCTGTGAATGAAGAGAGCTGCGTGGAGTTGTCTCTCGAGCTCCCCCACGCACTGACAATGGTTCCAAAATCCTGAGCGTGGGGAGGTTCCACCAACGGTCGGCAGCGTGTGGGTTCTAACGGGATGCCAGAGCTCGTTTCCCCTTAGAATTTTCCTAATGTCTCTGGGCCAGGGAATGCTAGGGGAGGTTTGCAGGAAATCCCAGTGACAGAGGCTGCCTCCCCAAGGTAAGGGAAGGTATTTCTCGGACTTCTCCGAACAGGGAACACGTGTGACTGAAGAGAGCTACGTGGAGTTGTCTCTCGAGCTCCCCCACGCACTGACAATAGTTCCAGAATCCTGAGCGTGGGGAGGTTCCACCAACGGTCGGCAGCGCGTGGGTTCTAACGGGATGCCTGAGCTCGTCTCCCCTGAGGGTTTTCCTAAAGTCTCTGTGCCAGGGAATGCTAGGGGTGGTTTGCAGGAAATCCCAGTGACAGAGGCTGCCTCCCCAAGGTCAGGGAAGGTATTTCTCGGACTTCCCCGAACAGGGAACACCTGTGATTGAAGAGAGCTGCGTTGAGTTGTCTCTCGAGATCCCCCACGCACTGACAATGGTTCCGGAATCTTGAGCGTGGGGAGCTTCCACCAACGGTCGGCAGCGCGTGGGTTCAAACGGGATCCCTGAGCTCATCTCCCCTGAGTGTTTTTCTAATGTCTCTGTGCCAGGGAATGCTAGGGGGTGTTTTCAGGAAATCCCAGTGACAGAGGTTGCTTCCCCAAGGTCAGGGAAGGTATTTCTCGGACTTCCCCGAACAGGGAACACCTGTGAATGAAGAGAGCTGCGTGGAGTTGTCTCTCGAGCTCCCCCACACACTGACAATTTTTCCGGAATCCTGAGCGTGGGGAGGTTCCACCAACGGTCGGCAGCGCGTGGGTTCTAACGGGATGCCTGAGCTCGTCTCCCCTGAGGGTTTTCCTAATGTCTCTGTGCCAGGGAATGCTAGGGGGGGTTTGCAGGATATCCCAGTGACAGAGGCTGCCTCCCCAAGGTCAGGGAACGTATTTCCCGGACTTCCCCGAACAGGGAACACCTGTGACTGAAGAGAGCTGCTTGGAGTTGTCTCTCGAGCTCCCCCACGCACTGACAATGGTACCGGAATCCTGTGCGTGGGGAGGTTCCACCAATGGTCGGCAGCGCGTGGGTTCTAACGGGATGCCTGAGCTCGTCTCCCCTGAGGGTTTCCCTAATGTCTCTGTGCCAGGGAATTCAAGAGGGGGTTTGCAGGAAATCCCAGTGACAGAGGCTGCCTCCCCAAGGTCAGGGAAGGTATTTTTCGGACTTCCCCGAACAGGGAACACCTGTGACTGAAGAGAGCTGCGTGGAGTTGTCTCTCGAGCTCCCCCACCCACTGACAATGGTTCCGGAATCCTGAGCGTGGGGAGGTTCCACCAACCGTCGGCAGCGCGTGGGTTCTAACGGGATGCCTGAGCTCGTCTCCCCTGAGGGTTTTCCTAATGTCTCTGTGCCAGGGAATGCTAGGGGGGGTTTGCAGGAAATCCCAGTGACAGAGGCTGCCTCCCCAAGGTCAGGGAAGGTATTTCTCGGACTTCCCTGAACAGGGAACACCTGTGACTGAAGAGAGCTGCGTGGAGTTGTCTCTCGAGCTCCCCCACGCACTGACAATGGTTCCTGATTCCTGAGCGTGGGGAGGTTCCACCAACGGTCGACAGCGCGTGGGTTCTAACGGGATGCCTGAGCTCGTCTCCCCTGAGGGTTTTCCTAATGTCTCTGTGCCAGGGAATGCTAGGGGGGGTTTGCAGGAAATCCCAGTGACAGAGGCTTCCTCCCCAAGGTCAGGGAAGGTATTTCTCGGACTTCCCCGAACAGGGAACACCTGTGACTGAAGAGAGCTGCGTGGAGTGGTCTCTCGAGCTCCCCCACGCACTGACAATGTTTCCGGAATTCTGAGCGTGGGGAGGTTCCACCAACGGTCGGCAGCGCGTGGGTTCTAACGGGATGCCTGAGCTCCTTTCCCCTGAAGGTTTCCCTAATGTCTCTGTGCCAGGAAATGCTAGGGGGGGTTTGCAGGAAATCCCAGTGACAGAGGCTGCCTCCCCAAGGTCAGGGAAGGTATTTCTCGGACTTCCCCGAACAGGGAACACCTGTGACTGAAGAGAGCTGCGTGGAGTTGTCTCTCGAGCTCCCCCACGCACTGACAATGGTTCCGGAATCCTGAGCGTGGGGAGGTTCCACCAACGGTCGGCAGCGCGTGGGTTCTAACGGGATGCCTGAGCTCGTCTCCCCTGAGGGTTTCCCTAAAGTCTCTGTGCCAGGGAATGCTAGGGGGGGTTTGCAGGAATTCCCAGTGACAGAGGCTGCCTCCCCAAGGTCAGGGAAGGTATTTCTCGGACTTCCCCGAACAGGGAACACCTGTGACTGAAAAGAGCTGCGTGGAGTTGTCTCTCGAGCTCCCCCACGCACTGACTATGTTTCCGGAATCCTGAGCGTGGGGAGGTTCCACCAACGGTCGGCAGCGCGTGGGTTCTAACGGGATGCCTGAGCTCGTCTCCCCTGAGGGTTTCCCTAATATCTCTGTGCCAGGGAATGCTAGGGGGGGTTTGCAGGAAATCCCAGTGACAGAGGCTGCCTCCCCAAGGTCAGGGAAGGTATTTCTCGGTCTTCCCCGAACAGGGAACACCTGTGACTGAAGAGAGCTGCGTGGAGTTTTCTCTCGTGCTCCCCCACGCACTGACAATGGTTCAGGAATCCTGAGCGTGGGGAGGTTCCACCAACGGTCGGCAGCGCGTGTGTTCTAACGGGATGCATGAGCTCGTCTCCCCTGAGGGTTTCCCTAACGTCTCTGTGTAAGGGAATGCTAGGGGGGGTTTGCAGGAAATCCCAGTGACAGAGGCTGCCTCCCCAAGGTCAGGGAAGGTTTTTCTCGGACTTCCCCGAACAGGGAACACCTGTGACTGAAGAGAGCAGCGTGGAATTGTCTCTCGAGCTCCCCCACGCACTGACAATGGTTCCGGAATCCTGAGAATGGGGAGGTTCCACCAACGGTGGGCAGCGCGTGGGTTCTAACTTGATGCCTGAGCTCGTTTCCCCTGAGTGTTTCCCTAATGTCTCTGTGCCAGGGAATGCTAGGGGGGGTTTGCAGGAAATCCCAGTGACAGAGGCTGCCTCCCCAAGGTCAGGGAAGGTATTTCTCGGACTTCCCCGAACAGGGAACACCTGTGACTGAAGAGAGCTACGTGGATTTGTCTCTCGAGATCCCCCACGCACTGACAATGGTTCCGGAATCCTGAGCGTGGGGAGGTTCCACCAACCGTCGGCAGCGCGTGGGTTCTAACGGGATGCCTGATCTCGTCTCCCCTGAGGGTTTTCCTAATTTCATTGTGCCAGGGAATGATAGGGGGGTTTTGCAGGAAATCCCAGTGACAGAGGCTGCCTCCCCAAGGTCAGGGAAGGTATTTCTCGGACTTCCCTGAACAGGGAACACCTGTGATTGAAGAGAGCTGCGTGGAGTTGTCTCTCGAGCTCCCCCACGCACTGACAATGGTTCCTGAATCCTGAGCGTGGGGAGGTTCCACCAACGGTCGGCAGCGCGTGGGTTCTAACGGGATGCCTGAGCTCGTCTCCCCTGAGGGTTTTCCTAATGTCTCTGTGCCAGGGAATGCTAGGGGGGGTTTGCAGGAAATCCCAGTGACAGAGGTTCCCTCCCCAAGTTCAGGGAAGGTATTTCTCGGACTTCCCCGAACAGGGAACACCTGTGAATGAAGATAGCTGCGTGGAGTCGTCTCTCGAGCTCCCCCACGCACTGACAATGTTTCCGGAATACTGAGCGTCGGGAGGTTCCACCAACGGTCGGCAGCGCGTGGGTTCTAACGGGATGCCTGAGCTCATGTCCCCTGAGGGTTTTCCTAATCTCTCTGTGCCAGGGAATGCTTGGGGGGGTTTGTAGGAAATCCCAGTGACAGAGGATGCCTCCCTAAGGTCAGGAAATGTATTTCACGGACTTCCCCGAACAGGGAACACCTGTGACTGAAGAGAGCTGCGTGGAGTTGTCTCTCGAGCTCCCCCACGCACTGACAATGGTTCCGGAATCCTGAGAGTGGGGAGGTTCCACCAACGGTCGGCAGCTCGTGGGTTCTAACGGGATGCCTGAGCTCGTCTCCCCTGAGGGTTTCCCTAATGTCTCTGTGCCAGGGAATGCTAGGGGGGGGTTTGCAGGAAATCCCAGTGACAGAGGCTGCCTCCCCAAGGTCAGGGAAGGTATTTCTCGGACTTCCCCGAACAGGGAACACCAGTGACTGAAGAGAGCTGCGTGGAGTTGTCTCTCGAGATCCCCCACGCACTGACAATGGTTCCGGAATCCTGAGCGTGGGGAGGTTCCACCAACCGTCGGCAGCGCGTGGGTTCTAACGGGATGCCTGAGCTCGTCTCCCCTGAGGGTTTTCCTAATGTCTCTGTGCCAGGGAATGCTAGGGGGGGTTTGCAGGAAATCCCAGTGACAGAGGCTGCCTCCCCAAGGTCAGGGAAGGTATTTCTCGGACTTCCCCGAACAGGGAACACCTGTGACTGAAGAGAGCGGCGTGGAGTTGTCTCTCGAGCTCCCCCACGCACTGACAATGATTCCGGAATCCTGAGCGTGGGGAGGTTCCACCAACGGTCGGCAGCACTTCGGTTCTAACGGGATGCCTGAGCTCGTCTCCCCTGAGTGTTTCCCAAATGTCTCTGTGCCAGGGAATGCTAGGGGGGGTTTGCAGGAAATCCCAGTGACACAGGCTTCCTCCCCAAGGTCAGGGAATGTATTTCTCGGACTTCTCCGAACAGGGAACACCTGTGACTGAAGAGAGCTTCGTGGAGTTGTCTCTCGAGCTCCCCCACGCATTGACAATGTTTCCGGAATCCTGAGCGTTCGGAGGTTCCACCAACGGTCGGCAGCGCGTGCGTTCTAACGGGATGCCTGAGCTCGTCTCCCCTGAGGGTTTCCCTAATGCCTCTGTGCCAGGGAATGCTAGGGGGGGTTTGCAGGAAATCCCAGTGACAGAGGCTGCCTCCCCAAGGTCAGGGAAGGTATTTCTTGGACTTCCCCGAACAAGGAACACCTGTGACTGAAGAGAGCTGCGTGGAGTTCTCTCTCGAGCTCCCCCACGCACTGACAATATTTCCGGAATACTGAGCGTGGGGAGGTTCCACCAACGGTCGGCAGCGCGTGGGTTCTAACGGGATGCCTGAGCTCATGTCCCCTGAGGGTTTTCCTAATCTCTCTGTGCCAGGGAATGCTTGGGGGGGTTTGCTGGAAATCCCAGTGACAGAGGATGCCTTCCTAAGGTCAGGGAAAGTATTTCACGGACTTCCCCGAACAGGGAACACCTGTGACTGAAGAGAGCTGCGTGGAGTTGTCTCTCGAGCTCCCCCACGCACTGACAATAGTTCCGGAATCCTGAGCGTGGGGAGGTTCCACCAACGGTCGGCAGCGCGTGGGTTCTAACGGGATGCTTGAGCTCGTCTCCCCTGAGGGTTTCCCTAATGTCTCTGTGCCAGGGAATGCTAGGGGGGGTTTGCAGGAAATCCCAGTGACAGAGGCTGCCTCCCCAAGGTCAGGGAAGGTATTTCTCGGACTTCCCCGAACAGGGAACACCTGTGACTGAAGAGAGCTGCGTGGAGTTGTCTCTCGAGCTCCCCCACGCACTGACAATGGTTCCGGAATCCTGAGCGTGGGGAGGTTCCACCAACGGTCGGCAGCGCGTGGGTTCTAACGGGATGCCTGAGCTCGTCTCCCCTGAGGGTTTTCCTAATATCTCTGTGCCAGGGAATGCTAGGGGGGGTTTGCAGTAAATCCCAGTGACAGAGGCTGCCTCCCCAAGGTCAGGGAAGGTTTTTCTCGGACTTCCCCGAACAGGGAACACCTGTGACTGAAGAGAGCTGCGTGGAGTTGTCTCTCCAGCTCCCCCACGCACTGACAATGGTTCCGGAATCCTGAGCGTGGGGAGGTTCCACCAACGGTCAGCAGCGCGTGCGTTCTAACGGGATGCCTGAGCTCGTATCCCCTGAGTGTTTCCCTAATGTCTCTGTGCCAGGGAATGCTAGGGGGGGTTTGCAGGAAATCCCAGTGACAGAGGCTGCCTCCCAAAGGTCAGGGAAGGTATTTCTCGGACTTCCCCGAACAGGGAACACCAGTGACTGAAGAGAGCTGCGTGGAGTTGTCTCTCGAGATCCCCCACGCACTGACAATGGTTCCGGAATACTGAGCGTGGGGAGGTTCCACAAACCGTCGGCAGCGCGTGGGTTCTAACGGGATGCCTGAGCTCGTCTCCCCTGAGGGTTTTCCTTATGTCTCTGTGCCAGGGAATGCTAGGGGGGGTTTGCAGGAAATCCCAGTGACAGAGGCTGCCTCCCCAAGGTCAGGGAAGGTATTTCTCGGACTTCCCTGAACAGGGAAATCCTGTGACTGAAGAGAGCTGCGTGGAGTTGTCTCTCGAGCTCCCCCACGCACTGAGAATGTTTCCTGAATCCTGAGCGTGGGGAGGTTCCACGAACGGTCGGCAGCGCGTGGGTTCTAACGGGATGCCTGAGCTCGTGTCCCCTGAGGGTTTTCCTAATGTCTCTGTGCCAGGGAATGCTAGGGGGGGTTTGCAGGAAATCCCAGTGACAGAGGCTGCCTCCCCAAGGTCAGGGAAGGTATTTCTCGGACTTCCCCGAACAGGGAACACCTGTGACTGAAGAGAGCGGCGTGGAGTTGTCTCTCGAGCTCCCCCACGCACTGACAATGATTCCGGAATCCTGAGCGTGGGGAGGTTCCACCAACGGTCGGCAGCGCGTGGGTTCTAACGGGATGCCTGAGCTCGTCTCCCCTGAGAGTTTCCCTAATGTCTCTGTGCCAGGGAATGCTAGGAGGGGTTTGCAGGAAATCCCAGTGACAGAAGCTGCCTCCCCAAGGTCATGGAAGTTATTTCTCGGACTTCCCCGAACAGGGAACACCTGTGACTGAAGAGAGCTGCGTGGAGTTGTCTCTCGAGCTCCCCCACGCACTGACAATCGTTCCGGAATCCTGAGCGTGGGGAGGTTCCACCAACGGTCGGCAGCGCGTGGGTTCTAACGGGATGCCTGAGCTCGTCTCCCCTGAGGGTTATCCTAATGTCTCTGTGCCAGGGAATGCTAGGGGGGGTTTGCAGGAAATCCCAGTGACAGAGGCTGCCTCCCCAAGGTCAGGGAAGGTTTTTCTCGGACTTCCCCGAACAGGGAACACCTGTGACTGAAGAGACCTGCGTGGAGTTGCCTCTAGAGCTCCCCCACGCACTGACAATGGTTCCGGAATCCTGAGCGTGGGGAGGTTCCACCAACGGTCGGCAGCGCGTGGGTTCTAACGGGATGCCTGAGCTCGTCTCCCCTGAGGGTTTTCCTAATGTCTCTGTGCCAGGGAATGCTAGGGGGGGTTTGCAGGATATCCCAGTGACAGAGGCTGCCTCCCCAAGGTCAGGGAACGTATTTCCCGGACTTCCCCGAACAGGGAACACCTGTGACTGAAGAGAGCTGCTTGGAGTTGTCTCTCGAGCTCCCCCACGCACTGACAATGGTACCGGAATCCTGTGCGTGGGGAGGTTCCACCAATGGTCGGCAGCGCGTGGGTTCTAACGGGATGACTGAGCTCGTCTCCCCTGAGGGTTTCCCTAATGTCTCTGTGCCAGGGAATTCAAGAGGGGGTTTGCAGGAAATCCCAGTGACAGAAGCTGCCTCCCCAAGGTCAGGGAAGGTATTTTTCGGACTTCCCCGAACAGGGAACACCTGTGACTGAAGAGAGCTGCGTGGAGTTGTCTCTCGAGCTCCCCCACGCACTGACAATGGTTCCGGAATCCTGAGCGTGGGGAGGTTCCACCAACCGTCGGCAGCGCGTGGGTTCTAACGGGATGCCTGAGCTCGTCTCCCCTGAGGGTTTTCCTAATGTCTCTGTGCCAGGGAATGCTAGGGGGGGTTTGCAGGAAATCCCAGTGACAGAGGCTGCCTCCGCAAGGTCAGGGAAGGTATTTCTCGGACTTCCCTGAACAGGGAACACCTGTGACTGAAGAGAGCTGCGTGGAGTTGTCTCTCGAGCTCCCCCACGCACTGACAATGGTTCCTGAATCCTGAGCGTGGGGAGGTTCCACCAACGGTCGACAGCGCGTGGGTTCTAACGGGATGCCTGAGCTCGTCTCCCCTGAGGGTTTTCCTAATGTCTCTGTGCCAGGGAATGCTAGGGGGGGTTTGCAGGAAATCCCAGTGACAGAGGCTTCCTCCAAAAGGTCAGGGAAGGTATTTCTCGGACTTCCCCGAACAGGGAACACCAGTGACTGAAGAGAGCTGCGTGGAGTTGTCTCTCGAGCTCCCCCACGCACTGACAATGTTTCCGGAATCCTGAGCGTGGGGAGGTTCCACCAACGGTCGGCAGCGCGTGGGTTCTAACGGGATGCCTGAGCTCCTCTCCCCTGAAGGTTTCCCTAATGTCTCTGTGCCAGGAAATGCTAGGGGGGGTTTGCAGGAAATCCCAGTGACAGAGGCTGCCTCCCCAAGGTCAGGGAAGGTATTTCTCGGACTTACCCGAACAGGGAACACCTGTGACTGAAGAGAGCTGCGTGGATTTGTCTCTCGAGCTCCCCCACGCACTGACAATGGTTCCGGAATCCTGAGCGTGGGGAGGTTCCACCAACGGTCGGCAGCGCGTGGGTTCTAACGGGATGCCTGAGCTCGTCTCCCCTGAGGGTTTCCCTAAAGTCTCTGTGCCAGGGAATGCTAGGGGGGGTTTGCAGGAATTCCCAGTGACAGAGGCTGCCTCCCCAAGGTCAGGGAAGGTATTTCTCGGACTTCCCCGAACAGGGAACACCTGTGACTGAAAAGAGCTGCGTGGAGTTGTCTCTCGAACTCCCCCACGCACTGACTATGTTTCCGGAATCCTGAGCGTGGGGAGGTTCCACCAACGGTCGGCAGCGCGTGGGTTCTAACGGGATGCCTGAGCTCGTCTCCCCTGAGGGTTTCCCTAATATCTCTGTGCCAGGGAATGCTAGGGGGGGTTTGCAGGAAATCCCAGTGACAGAGGCTGCCTCCCCAAGGTCAGGGAAGGTATTTCTCGGACTTCCCCGAACAGGGAACACCTGTGACTGAAGATAGCTGCGTGGAGTCGTCTCTCGAGCTCCCCCACGCACTGACAATGTTTCCGGAATACTGAGCGTGGGGAGGTTCCACCAACGGTCGGCAGCGCGTGGGTTCTAACGGGATGCCTGAGCTCATGTCCCCTGAGGGTTTTCCTAATCTCTCTGTGCCAGGGAATGCTTGGGGGGGTTTGTAGGAAATCCCAGTGACAGAGGATGCCTCCCTAAGGTCAGGAAAGGTATTTCACGGACTTCCCCGAACAGGGAACACCTGTGACTGAAGAGAGCTGCGTAGAGTTGTCTCTCGAGCTCCCCCACGCACTGACAATGGTTCCGGAATCCTGAGCGTGGGGAGGTTCCACCAACGGTCGGCAGCGCGTGGGTTCTAACGGGATGCTTGAGCTCGTCTCCCCTGAGGGTTTCCCTAATGTCTCTGTGCCAGGGAATGCTAGGGGGGGTTTGCAGGAAATCCCAGTGACAGAGACTGCCTCCCCAAGGTCAGGGAAGGTATTTCTCGGACTTCCCCGAACAGGGAACACCTGTGACTGAAGAGAGCTGCGTGGAGTTGTCTCTCGAGCTCCCCCACGCACTGACAATGGTTCCGGAATCCTGAGCGTTGGGAGGTTCCACCAACGGTCGGCAGCGCGTGGGTTCTAACGGGATGCCTGAGCTCGTCTCCCCTGAGGGTTTTCCTAATGTCTCTGTGCCAGGGAATGCTAGGGGGGGTTTGCAGTAAATCCCAGTGACAGAGGCTGCCTCCCCAAGATCAGGGAAGGTTTTTCTCGGACTTCCCCGAACAGGGAACACCTGTGACTGAAGAGAGCTGCGTGGAGTTGTCTCTCCAGCTCCCCCACGCACTGACAATGGTTCCGGAATCCTGAGCGTGGGGAGGTTCCACCAACGGTCGGCAGCGCGTGCGTTCTAACGGGATGCCTGAGCTCGTATCCCCTGAGTGTTTCCCTAATGTTTCTGTGCCAGGGAATGCTAGGGGGGGTTTGCAGGAAATCCCAGTGACAGAGGCTGCCTTCCCACGGTCAGGGTAGGTATTTCTCGGACTTCCCCGAACAGGGAACACCTGTGACTGAAGAGAGCTGCGTGGAGTTGTCTCTCGAGCTCCCCCACGCACTGACAATGGTTCCGGAATCCTGAGAGTGGGGAGGTTCCACCAACGGTCGGCAGCTCGTGGGTTCTAACGGGATGCCTGAGCTCGTCTCCCCTGAGGGTTTCCCTAATGTCTCTGTGCCAGGGAATGCTAGGGGGGGTTTGCAGGAAATCCCAGTGACAGAGGCTGCATCCCCAAGGTCAGGGAAGGTATTTCTCGGACTTCCCCGAACAGGGAACACCAGTGACTGAAGAGAGCTGCGTGGAGTTGTCTCTCGAGATCCCCCACGCACTGACAATGGTTCCGGAATCCTGAGCGTGGGGAGGTTCCACCAACCGTCGGCAGCGCGTGGGTTCTAACGGGATGACTGAGCTCGTGTCCCCTGAGGGTTTTCCTAATGTCTCTGTGCCAGGGAATGCTAGGGGGGGTTTGCAGGAAATCCCAGTGACATAGGCTGCCTCCCCAATGTCAGGGAAGGTATTTCTCGGACTTCCCCGAACAGGGAACACCTGTGACTGAAGAGAGCTGCGTGGAGTTGTCTCTCGAGCTCCCCCACGCACTGAGAATGGTTCCGGAATCCTGAGAGTGGGGAGGTTCCACCAACGGTCGGCAGCGCGTGGGTTCTAACGGGATGCCTGAGCTCGTCTCCCCTGAGGGTTTCCCTAATGTCTCTGTGCCAGGGAATGCTAGGGGGGGTTTGCAGGAAATCCCAGTGACAGAGGCTGCATCCCCAAGGCCAGGGAAGGTATTTCTCGGACTTCCCCGAACAGGGAACACCTGTGACTGAAGACAGCTGCGTGGAATTGTCTCTCCAGCTCCCCCACGCACTGACAATGGTTCCGGAATCCTGAGCGTGGGGAGGTTCCACCAACGGTCGGCAGCGCGTGGGTTCTAACGGGATGCCTGAGCTCGTGTCCCCTGAGGGTTTTCCTAAAGTCTCTGTGCCAGGGAATGCTAGGGGGGGTTTGCAGGAAATCCCAGTGACATAGGCTGCCTCCCCAATGTCAGGGAAGGTATTTCTCGGACTTCCCCGAACAGGGAACACCTGTGAATGAAGAGAGCTGCGTGGAGTTGTCTCTCGAGCTCCCCCACGCACTGACAATGGTTCCGGAATCCTGAGCGTGGGGAGGTTCCACCAACGGTCGGCAGCGCGTGGGTTCTAACGGGATGCCTGAGCTCGTCTCCCCTGAGGGTTTCCCTAATGTCTCTGTGCCAGGGAATGCTAGGGGGGTTTTGCAGGAAATCCCAGTGACAGAGGCTGCCTCCCCAAGGTCAGGGAAGGTATTTCTCAGACTTCCCCGAACAGGGAACACCTGTGACTGAAGAGAACTGCGTGGAGTTGTCTCTCCAGCTCCCCCACGCACTAACAATGGTTCCGGAATCCTGAGCGTGGGGAGGTTCCACCAACGGTCGTCAGCGCGTGGGTTCTAACGGGATGCCTGAGCTCGTCTCCCCTGAGGGTTTCCCTAATGTCTCTTTGCCAGGGAATGCTAGGGGGGGTTTGCAGGAAATCCCAGTGACAGAGGCTGCCTCCCCAAGGTCAGGGAAGGTATTTCTCGGACTTCCCCGAACAGGGAACACCTGTGACTGAAGAGAGCTGCGTGGAATTGTCTCTCGAGCTCCCCCACGCACTGACAATGGTTCCGGAATCCTGAGCGTGGGGAGGTTCCACCAACGGTCGGCAGCGCGTGGGTTCTAACGGGATGCCTGAGCTCGTCTCCCCTGAGGGTTTTCCTGATGTCTCTGTGCCAGGAAATGCTAGGGGGGGTTTGCAGGAAATCCCAGTGACAGAGGCTGCCTCCCCAAGTTCAGGGAAGGTATTTCTCGGACTTCCCCGAACAGGGAACACCTGTGACTGAAGAGAGCTGCGTGGAGTTGTCTCTCGAGTTCCCCACGCACTGACAATGTTTCCGGAATCCTGAGCGTGGGGAGGTTCCAGCAACGGTCGGCAGCGCGTGGGTTCTAACGTGATGCCTGTGCTCGTCTCCCCTGAGGGTTTTCTAAATGTCTCTGTGCCAGGGAATGCTAGGGGGGGTTTGCAGGAAATCCCAGTGACAGAGGCTGCCACCCCAAGATCAGGGAAGGTATTTCCCGGACTTCCCCGAACAGGGAACACCTGTGACTGAAGAGAGCTGCGTGGAGTTGTCTCTCGAGCTCCCCCACGCACTGAGAATGGTTCCGGAATCCTGAGCCTGGGGAGGTTCCACCAACGGTCGGCAGCGCGTGGGTTCAAACGGGATGCCTGAGCTCGTCTCCCCTGAGGGTTTTCCTAATGTCTCTGTGCCAGGGAATGCTAGGGGGGGTTTGCAGGAAATCCCAGTGACAGAGACTGCCTCCCCAAGGTCAGGGAAGGTATTTCTCGGACTTCCCCGAACAGGGAACACCTGTGACTGAAGAGAGCTGCGTGGAGTTGTCTCTCGAGCTCCCCCACGCACTGATTATGTTTCCGGAATCCTGAGCGTGGGGAGGTTCCACCAACGGTCGGCAGCGCGTGGGTTCTAACGGGATGCCTGAGCTCGTCTCCCCTGAGGGTTTCCCTAATATCTCTGTGCCAGGGAATGCTAGGGGGGTTTGCAGGAAATCCCAGTGACAGAAGCTGCCTCCCCAAGGTCAGGGAAGGTATTTCTCGTACTTCCCAGGACAGGGAACACCTGTGACTGAAAAGAGCTGCGTCGAGTTGTCTCTCGAGCTCCCCCACGCACTGACAATGGTTCTTGAATCCTGAGCGTGGGGAGGTTCCACCAACGGTCGGCAGTGCGTGGGTTCTAACGGGATGCCTGAGCTCGTCTCCCCTGAGGGTTTCCCTAATGTCTCTGTGCCAGGGAATGCTATGGGGGGTTTGCAGGAAATCCCAGTGACAGAGGCTGCCTCCCCAAGGTCAGGGAAGGTATTTCTCGGACTTCCCCGAACATGGAACACCTGTGACTGAAGAGAGCTGCGTGGAATTGTCTCTCCAGCTCCCCCACGCACTGACAATGGTTCCGGAATCCTGAGCGTTGGGAGGTTCCACCAACGGTCGGCAGCGCGTGGGTTCTAACGGGATGCCTGAGCTCGTGTCCCCTGAAGGTTTTCCTAATGTCTCTGTGCCAGGGAATGCTAGGGGGGGTTTGCAGGAAATCCCAGTGACATAGGCTGCCTCCCCAATGTCAGGGAAGGTATTTCTCGGACTTCCCCGAACAGGGAACACCTGTGACTGAAGAGAGCTGCGTGGAGTTGTCTCTCGAGCTCCCCCACGCACTGACAATCGTTCCGGAATCCTGAGCGTGGGGAGGTTCCACCAACGGTCGGCAGCGCGTGGGTTCTAACGGGATGCCTGAGCTCGTCTCCCCTGAGAGTTTTCCTAAAATCTCTGTGCCAGGGAATGCTAGGGGGGGTTTGCAGGAAATCCCAGTGACAGAGGCTGCCTCCCCAAGGTCAGGGAAGGTATTTCTCGGACTTCCCCGAACAGGGAACACCTGTGACTGAAGAGAGCTGCGTGGAGTTGTCTCTCCAGCTCCCCCACGCACTAACAATGGTTCCGGAATCCTGAGCGTGGGGAGGTTCCACCAACGGTCGGCAGCGCGTGGGTTCTAACGGGATGCCTGAGCTCGTCTCCCCTGAGGGTTTCCCTAATGTCTCTTTGCCAGGGAATGCTAGGGGGGGTTTGCAGGAAATCCCAGTGACAGAGGCTGCCTCCCCAAGGTCAGGGAAGGTATTTCTCGGACTTCCCCGAACAGGGAACACCTGTGACTGAAGAGAGCTGCGTGGAGTTGTCTCTCGAGCTCCCCCACGCACTGACAATGGTTCCGGAATCCTGAGCGTGGGGAGGTTCCACCAACGGTCGGCAGCGCGTGGGTTCTAACGGGATGCCTGAGCTCGTCTCCCCTGAGGATTTTCCTAATGTGTCTGTGCCAGGAAATGCTAGGGGGGGTTTGCAGGAAATCCCAGTGACAGAGGCTGCCTCCCCAAGGTCAGGGAAGGTATTTCTCGGACTTCCCCGAACAGGGAACACCTGTGACTGAAGAGAGCTGCGTGGAGTTGTCTCTCGAGTTCCCCACGCACTGACAATGGTTCCGGAATCCTGAGCGTGGGGAGGTTCCACCAACGGTCGGCAGCGCGTGGGTTCTAACGTGATGCCTGAGCTCGTCTCCCCTGAGGGTTTTCTAAATGTCTCTGTGCCAGGGAATGCTAGGGGGGGTTTGCAGGAAATCCCAGTTACAGAGGCTGCCACCCCAAGATCAGGGAAGGTATTTCCCGGACTTCCCCGAACAGGGAACACCTGTGACTGAAGAGAGCTGCGTGGAGTTGTCTCTCGAGCTCCCCCACGCACTGAGAATGGTTCCGGAATCCTGAGCGTGGGGAGGTTACACCAACGGTTGGCAGCGCGTGGGTTCTAACGGGATGCCTGAGCTCGTCTCCCCTGAGGGTTTTCCTAATGTCTCTGTGCCAAGGAATGCTAGGGGGGGTTTGCAGGAAATCCCTGTGACAGAGACTGCCTCCCCAAGATCAGGGAAGGTATTTCTCGGACTTCCCCGAAAAGGGAACACCTGTGACTGAAGAGAGCTGCGTGGAGTTGTCTCTCGAGCTCCCCCACGCACTGACTATGTTTCCGGAATCCTGAGCGTGGGGAGGTTCCACCAACGGTCGGCAGCGCGTGGGTTCTAACGGGATGCCTGAGCTCGTCTCCCCTGAGGGTTTCCCTAATATCTCTGTGCCAGGGAATGCTAGGGGGGGTTTGCAGGATATCCCAGTGACAGAGGCTGCCTCCGCAATGTCAGGGAAGGTATTTCTCGGACTTCCCAGAACAGGGAACACCTGTGACTGAAAAGAGCTGCGTCGAGTTGTCTCTCGAGCTCCCCCACGCACTGACAATGGTTCTGGAATCCTGAGCGTGGGGAGGTTCCACCAACGGTCGGCAGCGCGTGGGTTCTAACGGGATGCCTGAGCTCGTCTCCCCTGAGGGTTTCCCTAATGTCTCTGTGCCAGGGAATGCTAGGTGGGGTTTGCAGGAAATCCCAGTGACAGAGGCTGCCTCCCCAAGGTCAGGGAATGTATTTCTCGGACTTCCCCGAACAGGGAACACCTGTGACTGAAGAGAGCTGCGTGGAATTGTCTCTCGAGCTCCCCCACGCACTGACAATGGTTCCGGAATCCTGAGCGTGGGGACGTTCCACCAACGGTCGGCAGCGCGTGGGTTCTAACGGGATGCATGAGCTCGTGTCCCCTGAGGGTTTTCCTAATGTCTCTGTGCCAGGGAATGCTAGGGGGGGTTTGCAGGAAATCCCAGTGACAGAGGCTGCCTCCCCAAGGTCAGGGATGGTATTTCTCGGACTTCCCCGAACAGGGAACACCTGTGACTGAAGAGAGCTGCGTGGAGTTGTCTCTCCAGCTCCCCCACGCACTGACAATGGTTCCGGAATCCTGAGCGTGGGGAGGTTCCACCAACGGTCGGCAGCGCGTGGGTTCTAACGGGATGCCTGAGCTCGTGTCCCCTGAGGGTTTTCCTAAAGTCTCTGTGCCAGGGAATGCTAGGGGGGGTTTGCAGGAAATCCCAGTGACAGAGGCTGCCTCCCCAAGGTCAGGGAAGGTATTTCTCGGACTTCCCCGAACAGGGAACACCTGTGACTGAAGAGAGAAGCGTGGAGTTGTCTCTCGAGCTCCCCCACGCACTGACAATGGTTCCGGAATCCTGAGCGTGGGGAGGTTCCACCAACGGTCGGCAGCGCGTGGGTTCTAACGGGATGCCTGAGCTCGTCTCCCCTGAGGGTTTCCCTAATGTCTATTTGCCAGGGAATGCTAGGAGGGGTTTGCAGGAAATCCCAGTGACAGAGGCTGCCTCCCCAAGGTCAGGGAAGGTATTTCTCGGACTTCCCCGAACAGGGAACACCTGTGACTGAAGAGAGCTGCGTGGAGTTGTTTCTCGAGCTCCCCCACGCACTGACAATGGTTCCGGAATCCTGAGCGTGGGGAGGTTCCACCAACGGTCGGCAGCGCGTGGGTTCTAACGGGATGCCTGAGCTCGTCTCCCCTGAGGGTTTTCCCAATGTCTCTGTGCCAGGGAATGCTAGGGGGAGTTTGCAGGAAATCCCAGTGACAGAGGCTGCCTCCCCAAGGTCAGGGAAGGTATTTCTCGGTCTTCCCCGAACAGGGGACACCTGTGACTGAAGAGAGCTGCGTGGAGTTGTCTCTCGAGCTCCCCCACGCACTGACAATGTTTCCGGAATCCTGAGCGTGGGGAGGTTCCACCAACGGTCGGCAGCGCGTGGGTTCTACCGGGATGAGTGAGCTGGTCTCCCCTGAGGGTTTCCATAATATCTCTGAGCCAGGGAATGCTAGGGGGGGTTTGCAGGATATCCCAGTGACAGAGGCTGCCTCCCCAAGGTCAGGGGAGGTATTTTTCGGACTTCCCCGAACAGGGAACACCTGTGACTGAAGAGAGCTGCGTGGAGTTGTCTCTCGAGCTCCCCCACGCACTGACAATGGTACCGGAATCCTGAGCGTGGGGAGGTTCCACCAACGGTCGGCAGCGCGTGGGTTCTAACGGGATGCCTGAGCTCGTCTCCCCTGAGAGTTTTCCCAATGTCTCTGTGCCAGGGAATGCTAGGGGGAGTTTGCAGGAAATCCCAGTGACAGAGGCTGCCTCCCCAAGGTCAGGGAAGGTATTTCTCGGACTTCCCCGAACAGGGAACACCTGTGACTGAAGAGAGCTGCGTGGAGTTGTCTCTCGAGCTCCCCCACGCACTGACAATGTTTCCGGAATCCTGAGCGTGGGGAGGTTCCACCAACGGTCGGCAGCGCGTGGGTTCTACCGGGATGAGTGAGCTGGTCTCCCCTGAGGGTTTCCCTAATATCTCTGAGCCAGGGAATGCTAGGGGGGGTTTGCAGGATATCCCAGTGACAGAGGCTGCCTCCCCAAGTTCAGGGAAGATATTTTTCGGACTTCCCCGAACAGGGAACACCTGTGACTGAAGAGAGCTGCGTGGAGATGTCTCTCGAGCTCCCCCACGCACTGACAATGGTACCGGAATCCTGAGCGTGGGGAGGTTCCACCAACGGTCGGCAGCGCGTGGGTTCTAACGGGATGCCTGAGCTCGTCTCCCCTGAGTGTTTTCCTAAAGTCTCTGTGCCAGGGAATGCTGGGGGCTGTTTGCAGGAAATCCCAGTGACAGAGGCTGCTTCCCCAAGTTCAGGAAAAGTATTTATCGGACTTCCTCGAACAGGGAACACCTGTGACTGAAGAGAGCTGCGTGGAGTTGTCTCTCGAGCTCCCCCACGCACTGACAATGGTTCCGGAATCCTGAGCGTGGGGAGGTTCCACCAACTGTCGGCAGCGCGTGGGTTCTAACGGGATGCCTGAGCTTGTCTCCCCTGAAGGTTTCCCTAATGTCTCTTTGCCAGGGAAAGCTAGGGGGGGTTTGAAGGGAATACCAGTGACAGAGGCTGCCTCCCCAAGGTCAGGGAAGGTATTTCTCGGACTTACCCGAACAGGGAACACCTGTGACTGAAGAGAGCTGCGTGGAGTTGTCTCTCGAGCTCCCCCACGCACTGACAATGTTTCCGGAATCCTGAGCGTGGGGAGGTTCCACCAACGGTCGGCAGCGCGTGGGTTCTACCGGGATGCGTGAGCTGGTCTCCCCTGAGGGTTTCCCTAATATCTCTGAGCCAGGGAATGCTAGGGGGGGTTTGCAGGATATCCCAGTGACAGAGGCTGCCTCCCCAAGGTCAGGGAAGGTATTTTTCAGACTTCCCCGAACAGGGAACACCTGTGACTGAAGAGAGCTGCGTGGAGTTGTCTCTCGAGCTCCCCCACGCACTGACAATGGTACCGGAATCCTGAGCGTGGGGAGGTTCCACCAACGGTCGGCAGCGCGTGGGTTCTAACGGGATGCCTGAGCTCGTCTCCCCTGAGGGTTTTCCTAAAGTCTCTGTGCCAGGGAATGCTAGGGGGTGTTTGCAGGAAATCCCAGTGACAGAGGCTGCTTCCCCAAGTTCAGGGAAGGTATTTATCGGACTTCCTCGAACAGGGAACACCTGTGACTGAAGAGAGCTGCGTGGAGTTGTCTCTCGAGCTCCCCCACGCACTGACAATGTTTCCGGAATCCTGAGCGTGGGGAGGTTCCACCAACGGTCGGCAGCGCGTGGGTTCTACCGGGATGCGTGAGCTGGTCTCCCCTGAGGGTTTCCCTAATATCTCTGAGCCAGGGAATGCTAGGGGGGGTTTGCAGGATATCCCAGTGACAGAGGCTGCCTCCCCAAGGTCAGGGAAGGTATTTTTCAGACTTCCCCGAACAGGGAACACCTGTGACTGAAGAGAGCTGCGTGGAGTTGTCTCTCGAGCTCCCCCACGCACTGACAATGGTACCGGAATCCTGAGCGTGGGGAGGTTCCACCAACGGTCGGCAGCGCGTGGGTTCTAACGGGATGCCTGAGCTCGTCTCCCCTGAGGGTTTTCCTAAAGTCTCTGTGCCAGGGAATGCTAGGGGGTGTTTGCAGGAAATCCCAGTGACAGAGGCTGCTTCCCCAAGTTCAGGGAAGGTATTTATCGGACTTCCTCGAACAGGGAACACCTGTGACTGAAGAGAGCTGCGTGGAGTTGTCTCTCGAGCTCCCCAAAGCACTGACAATGGTTCCGGAATCCTGAGCGTGGGGAGGTTCCACCAACTGTCGGCAGCGCGTGGGTTCTAACGGGATGCCTGAGCTTGTCTCCCCTGAAGGTTTCCCTAATGTCTCTTTGCCAGGGAAAGCTAGGGGGGGTTTGAAGGGAATACCAGTGACAGAGGCTGCCTCCCCAAGGTCAGGGAAGGTATTTCTCGGACTTACCCGAACAGGGAACACCTGTGACTGAAGAGAGCTGCGTGGAGTTGTCTCTCGAGCTCCCCCACGCACTGACAATGTTTCCGGAATCCTGAGCGTGGGGAGGTTCCACCAACGGTCGGCAGCGCGTGGGTTCTACCGGGATGCGTGAGCTGGTCTCCCCTGAGGGTTTCCCTAATATCTCTGAGCCAGGGAATGCTAGGGGGGGTTTGCAGGATATCCCAGTGACAGAGGCTGCCTCCCCAAGGTCAGGGAAGGTATTTTTCAGACTTCCCCGAACAGGGAACACCTGTGACTGAAGAGAGCTGCGTGGAGTTGTCTCTCGAGCTCCCCCACGCACTGACAATGGTACCGGAATCCTGAGCGTGGGGAGGTTCCACCAACGGTCGGCAGCGCGTGGGTTCTAACGGGATGCCTGAGCTCGTCTCCCCTGAGGGTTTTCCTAAAGTCTCTGTGCCAGGGAATGCTAGGGGGTGTTTGCAGGAAATCCCAGTGACAGAGGCTGCTTCCCCAAGTTCAGGGAAGGTATTTATCGGACTTCCTCGAACAGGGAACACCTGTGACTGAAGAGAGCTGCGTGGAGTTGTCTCTCGAGCTCCCCAAAGCACTGACAATGGTTCCGGAATCCTGAGCGTGGGGAGGTTCCACCAACGGTCGGCAGCGCGTGGGTTCTAACGGGATGCCTGAGCTCGTCTCCCCTGAGTGTTTCCCTAAATTCTCTGTGCCACGGAATTCTAGGGGGGGTATGCAGGAATTCCCAATGACAGAGGATGCCTCCCCAAGGTCAGGGAAGGTATTTCTCGGACTTCCCCGAACTGGGAACACCTGTGACTGAAGAGAGCTGCCTGGAGTTGTCTCTCGAGCTCCCCCACGCACTGACAATGTTTCCGGAATCCTGAGCGTGGAGAGGTTCCACCAACGGTCGGCAGCGCGTGGGTTCTAACGGGATGCATGAGCTCGTCTCCCCTGAGTGTTTCCTAAATGTCTCTGTGCCAGGGAATGCTAGGGGGTGTTTGCATGAAATCCCAGTGACAGAGGCTGCCTCCCCACGGTCAGGGAAGGTATTTCTCGGACTTCCCCGAACAGGGAACACCTGTGACTGAAGAGAGCTGCGTGGAGTTGTCTCTCGAGCTCCCCCACGCACTGACAATGTTTCCGGAATCCTGAGCGTGGGGAGGTTCCACCAACGGTCGGCAGCGCGTGGGTTCCTACGGGATGCATGAGCTCGTCTCCCTTAAGAGTTTCCCTAATGTCTCTGTGCCAGGAAATGCTAGGGGGGTTTGCAGGAAATCCCAGTGACAGAGGCTGCCTCCCCAATGTCAGGGAAGGTATTTCTCGGACTTCCCCGAACAGGGAACACCTGTGACTGAAGAGAGCTTCGTTGAGTTGTCTCTCGAGCTCCCCCACGCACTGACAATGGTTCCGGAATCCTGAGCGTGGGGAGGTTCCACCAACGGTCTGCAGCGCGTGGGGTCTAACGGGATGCCTGAGCTGGTCTCCCCTGAGGGTTTTCCTAATGTCTCTGTGCCAGGGAATGCTAGGGGGGGTTTGCAGGAAATCCCAGTGACAGAGGCTGCCTCCCCAAGGTCAGGGAAGGTATTTCTCGGACTTCCCCGAACAGGGAACACCTGTGACTGAAGAGAGCTGCGTGGAGTTGTCTCTCGAGCTCCCCCACGCACTGACAATGTTTCCGGAATCCTGAGCGTTGGGAGGTTCCACCAACGGTCGGCAGCGCGTGGGTTCTAACGGGATGCCTGAGCTCGTCTCCCCTGAGAGTTTTCCCATTGTCTCTGTGCCAGGGTATGCTAGGGGGGGTTTGCAGGATGTCCCAGTGACAGAGGCTGCCTCCCCAAGGTCAGGGAAGGTATTTCTCGGACTTCCCCGAACAGGGAACACCTGTGACTGAAGAGAGCTGCGTCGAGTTGTCTCTCGAGCTCCCCCACACACTGACAATGGTTCCGGAATCCTGAGCGTGGGGAGGTTCCACCAACTGTCGGCAGCGCGTGGGTTCTAACGGGATGCCTGAGCTCGTCTCCCCTGAAGGTTTCCCTAATGTCTCTTTGCCAGGGAAAGCTAGGGGGGGTTTGCAGGGAATCCCAGTGACAGAGGCTGCCTCCCCAAAGTCAGGGAAGGTATTTCTCGGACTTCCCCGAACAGGGAACACCTGTGACTGAAGAGAGCTGCGTGGAGTTGTCTCTCGAGCTCCCCCACGCACTGACAATGTTTCCGGAATCCTGAGCGTGGGGAGGTTCCACCAACGGTCGGCAGCGCGTGGGTTCTAACGGGATGCCTGAGCTCGTCTCCCCTGAGAGTTTTCCCAATGTCTCTGTGCCAGGGAATGCTAGGGGGAGTTTGCAGGAAATCCCAGTGACAGAGGCTGCCTCCCCAAGGTCAGGGAAGGTATTTCTCGGACTTCCTCGAACAGGGAACACCTGTGACTGAAGAGAGCTGCGTGGAGTTGTCTCTCGATCTCCCCCACGCACTGACAATGGTTCCGGAATCCTGAGCGTGGGGAGGTTCCACCAACGGTCGGCAGCGCGTGGGTTCTACCGGGATGAGTGAGCTGGTCTCCCCTGAGGGTTTCCCTAATATCTCTGAGCCAGGGAATGCTAGGGGGGGTTTACAGGATATCCCAGTGACAGAGGCTTCCTCCCCAAGGTCAGGGAAGGTATTTTTCGGACTTCCCCGAACAGGGAACACCTGTGACTGAAGAGAGCTGCGTGGAGTTGTCTCTCGAGCTCCCCCACGCACTGACAATGGTACCGGAATCCTGAGCGTGGGGAGGTTCCACCAACGGTCGGCAGCGCGTGGGTTCTAACGGGATGCCTGAGCTCGTCTCCCCTGAGAGTTTTCCCAATGTCTCTGTGCCAGGGAATGCTAGGGGGAGTTTGCAGGAAATCCCAGTGACAGAGGCTGCCTCCCCAAGGTCAGGGAAGGTATTTCTCGGACTTCCCCGAACAGGGAACACCTGTGACTGAAGAGAGCTGCGTGGAGTTGTCTCTCGAGCTCCCCCACGCACTGACAATGTTTCCGGAATCCTGAGCGTGGGGAGGTTCCACCAACGGACGGCAGCGCGTGGGTTCTACCGGGATGAGTGAGCTGGTCTCCCCTGAGGGTTTCCCTAATATCTCTGAGCCAGGGAATGCTAGGGGGGGTTTGCAGGATATCCCAGTGACAGAGGCTGCCTCCCCAAGGTCAGGGAAGGTATTTTTCGGACTTCCCCGGACAGGGAACACCTGTGACTGAAGAGAGCTGCGTGGAGTTGTCTCTCGAGCTCCCCCACGCACTGACAATCGTTCCGGAATCCTGAGCGTGGGGAGGTTCCACCAACTGTCGTCAGTCTAGGGTTCTAACGGGATGCCTGAGCTCGTCTCCCCTGAGGGTTTCCCTAATGTCTCTGTGCCAGGGAATGCTAGGGGGGGTTTGCAGGAAATCCCAGTGACAGAGGCTGCCTCCCCAAGGTCAGGGAAGGTATTTCTCGGCCTTCCCCGAACAGGGAACACCTGTGACTGAAGAGAGTTTCGTGGAGTTGTCTCTCGAGATCCCCCACGCACTGACAATGGTTCCGGAATCCTGAGCGTGGGGAGGTTCCACCAACGGTCGGCAGCGCGTGGGTTCTAACGGGATGCCTGAGCTCGTCTCCCATGAGGGTTTCCCTAATGTCTCTGCGCCAGGGAATGCTAGGGGGGGTTTGCAGGAAATCCCAGTGACAGAGGATGCCTCCCCAAGGTCAGGGAAGGTATTTCTCGGACTTCCCCGAACAGGGAACACCTGTGACTGAAGAGAGCTGCGTAGAGTTGTCTCTCGAGCTCCCCCACACACTGACAATGTTTCCGGAATCCTGAGCGTGGGGAGGTTCCACCAACGGTCGGCAGCGCGTGGGTTCTACCGGGATGCCTGAGCTCGTCTCCCCTGAGGGTTTCCCTAATATCTCTGTGCCAGGGAAGGCTAGGGGGTGTTTGCAGGAAATCCCAGAGACTGAGGCTGCCTCTCCAAGGTCAGGGAAGGTTTTTCTCGGACTTCCCCGAACAGGGAACACCTGTGACTGAAGAGAGCTGCGTGGAGTTGTCTCTCGAGCTCCCCCACGCACTGACAATGTTTCCGGAATCCTGAGCGTGGGGAGGTTCCACCAACGGTCGGCAGCGCATGTGTTCTACCGGGATGCCTGAGCTGGTCTCCCCTGAGGGTTTCCCTAAAGTCTCTGTGCCAGGGAATGCTAGGGGGGGTTTTCAGGAAATCCCAGTGACAGAAGCTGCCTCCCCAAGGTCAGGGAAGGTATTTCTCGGACTTCCCCGAACAGGGAACACCTGTGACTGAAGAGAGCTGCGTGGAGTTGTCTCTCGAGCTCCCCCACGCACTGACAATGGTTCCGGAATCCTGAGCGTGGGGAGGTTCCACCAACCGTCGGCAGCGCGTGGGTTCTAACGGGATGCCTGAGGTCGTCTCCCCTGAGTGTTTTCCTAAATTCTCTGTGCCAGGGAATGCTAGGGGGGGTTTGCAGGAAATCCCAGTGACAGAGGCTGCTTCCCCAAGTTCAGGGAAGGTATTTATCGGACTTCCTCGAACAGGGAACACCTGTGACTGAAGAGAGCTGCGTGGAGTTGTCTCTCGAGCTCCCCCATGCACTGACAATGGTTCCGGAATCCTGAGCGTGGGGAGGTTCCACCAACGGTCGGCAGCGCGTGGGTTCTAACGGGATGCCTGAGCTCGTCTCCCCTGAGAGTTTTCCCAATGTCTCTGTGCCAGGGAATGCTAGGGGGAGTTTGCAGGAAATCCCAGTTACAGAGGCTGCCTCCCCAAGTTCAGGGAAGGTATTTCTCGGACTTCCCCGAACAGGGAACACCTGTGACTGAAGAGAGCTGCCTGGAGTTGTCTCTCGAGCTCCCCCACGCACTGACAATGTTTCCGGAATCCTGAGCGTGGGGAGGTTCCACCAACGGTCGGCAGCGCGTGGGTTCTACCGGGATGAGTGAGCTGGTCTCCCCTGAGGGTTTCCCTAATATCTCTGAGCCAGGGAATGCTAGGGGGGGTTTGCAGGATATCCCAGTGACAGAGGCTGCCTCCCCAAGATCAGGGAAGCTATTTCTCGGACTTCCCCGAACAGGGAACACCTGTGACTGAAGAGAGCTGCGTGGAGTTGTCTCTCGAGCTCCCCCACGCACTGACAATGGTTCCGGAATCCTGAGCGTGGGGAGGTTCCACCAACGGTCGGCAGCGCGTGGGTTCTAACGGGATGCCTGAGCTCGTCTCCCCTGAGGGTTTTCCTAAAATCTCTGTGCCAGCGAATTCTAGGGGGGGTTTGCAGGAAATCCCAGTGACAGAGGCTGCCTCCCCAAGGTCAGGGAAGGTATTTCTCGGACTTCCCCGAACAGGGAACACCTGTGACTGAAGAGAGCTGCGTGGAGTTGTCTCTCGAGCTCCCCCACGCACTGACAATGGTTCCGGAATCCTGAGCGTCGGGAGGTTCCACCAACGGTCGGCAGCGCGTGGGTTCTATCGGGATGCCTGAGCTCGTCTCCCCTGAGAGTTTTCCTAAAGTCTCTGTGCCAGGGAATGCTAGGGGGGGTTTGCAGGAAATCCCAGTGACAGAGGCTGCTTCCCCAAGTTCAGGGAAGGTATTACTCGGACTTCCTCGAACAGGGAACACCTGTGACTGAAGAGAGCTGCGTGGAGTTGTCTCTCGAGCTCACCCACGCACTGACAATGGTTCCGGAATCCTGAGCGTCGGGAGGTTCCACCAACGGTCGGCAGCGCGTGGGTTCTAACGGGATGCCTGAGCTCGTCTCCCCTGAGAGTTTTCCTAAAGTCTCTGTGCCAGGGAATGCTAGGGGGGGTTTGCAGGAGATCCCAGTGACAGAGGCTGCCTCCCCAAGGTCAGGGAAGGTATTTCTCGGACTTCCCCGAACAGGGAACACCTGTGACTGAAGAGAGTTTCGTGGAGTTGTCTCTCGAGATCCCCCACGCACTGACAATGGTTCCGGAATCCTGAGCGTGGGGAGGTTCCACCAACGGTCGGCAGCGCGTGGGTTCTAGCGGGATGCATGAGCTTGTCTCCCCTGAGGGTTTCCCGAATATCTCTGTGCCAGGGAATGCTAGAGGGGGTTTGCAGGAAATCCCAGTGACAGAGGCTGCCTCCCCAAGGTCAGGGAAGGTATTTCTCGGACTTCACCGAACAGGGAACACCTGTGACTGAAGAGAGCTGCGTGGAGTTGTCTCTCGAGCTCCCCCACGCACTGACAATGTTTCCGGAATCCTGAGAGTGGGGAGGTTCCACCAACGGTCGGCAGCGCGTGGGTTCTAACGGGATGCCTGAGCTCGTCTCCCCTGAGTGTTTCCCTAATGTCTCTGTGCCAGGGAATTCTAGGGGTGGTTTGCAGGAATTCCCAATGACAGAGGCTGCCTCCCCAAGGTCAGGGAAGGTATTTCTCGGACTTCCCGGAACAGGGAACACCTGTGACTGAAGATAGCTGCCTGGAGTTGTCTCTCGAGTTCCCCACGCACTGACAATGGTTCCGGAATCCTGAGCGTGGGGAGGTTCCCCAACGGTGGGCAGCGAGTGGGTTCTATCGGGATGCCTGAGCTCATCTCCCCTGAGGGTTTCCCTAATGTCTCTGTGCCAGGGAATGCTAGGAGTGGTTTGCAGGAAATCCCAGTGACAGAGGCTGCCTCCCCAAGGTCAGGGAAGGTTTTTCTCGGACTTCCCCGAACAGGGAACACCTGTGACTGAAGAGAGCTGCGTGGAGTTGTCTCTCGTGCTCCCCCACGCACTGACAATGGTTCCGGAATCTTGAGCGTGGGGAGGTTCCACCAACGGTCGGCAGCGCGTGGGTTCTAACGGGATGCCTGAGCTCGTCTCCCCTGAGGGTTTCCCTAATGTCTCTGTGCCAGGGAATGCTAGGTGGTGTTTGCAGGAAATCCCAGTGACAGAGGCTGCCTCCCCACGGTCAGGGAAGGTATTTCTGGGACTTCCCCGAACATGGAACACCTGTGACAGAAGAGAGCTGCGTGGAGTTGTCTCTCGAGATCCCCCACGCACTGACAATGGTTCCGGAATCTTGAGAGTGGGGAGGTTCCACCAACGGTCGGCAGCGCGTGGGTTCTAACGGGATGCCTGAGCTCGACTCCCCTGAGTTTTTCCCTAATGTCTCTGTGCCAGGGAATGCTAAGGGGTGTTTGCAGGAAATCCCAGTGCCAGAGGCTGCCTCCCCACGGTCAGGGAAGGTATTTCTAGGACTTCCCCGAACAGGGAACACCTGTGACTGAAGAGAGCTGCGTGGAGTTGTCTCTCGAGCTCCCCCACGCACTGACAATGGTTCCGGAATCCTGAGCGTGGGGAGGTTCCACCAACGGTCGGCAGCACGTGGGTTCTTACGGGATGCCTGAGCTCGTCTCCCTTAAGAGTTTCCCTAATGTCTCTGTGCCAGGAAATGCTAGGGGGGTTTGCAGGAAATCCCAGTGACAGAGGCTGCCTCCCCAATGTCAGGGAAGGTATTTGTCGGACTTCCCCGAACAGGGAACACATGTGACTGAAGAGAGCTTCGTTGAGTTGTCTCTCAAGCTCCCCCACGCACTGACAATGGTTCCGGAATCCTGAGCGTGGGGAGGTTCCACCAACGGTCGGCAGCGCGTGGGTTCTAACGGGATGCCTGAGCTGGTCTCCCCTGAGTGTTTCCCTAATGTCTCTGTGCCAGGGAATGCTAGGGGGGGTTTGCAGGAAATCCCAGTGACAGAGGCTGCCTCCCCAAGGTCAGGGAAGGTATTTCTCGGACTTCCCCGAACAGGGAACACCTGTGACTGAAGAGAGCTGCGTGGAGTTGTCTCTCGAGCTCCCCCACGCACTGACAATGTTTCCGGAATCCTGAGCGTTGGGAGGTTCCACCAACGGTCTGCAGCGCTTGGGTTCTAACCGGATGCCTGATCTCGTCTCCCCTGAGGGTTTCCCTAATATCTCTGTGCCAGGGAAGGCTAGGGGGTGTTTGCAGGAAATCCCAGTGACTGAGGCTGCCTCTCCAAGGTCAGGGAAGGTTTTTCTCGGACTTCCCCGAACAGGGAACACCTGTGACTGAAGAGAGCTGCGTGGAGTTGTCTCTCGAGCTCCCCCACGCACTGACAATGTTTCCGGAATCCTGAGAGTGGGGAGGTTCCACCAACGGTCGGCAGCGCATGTGTTCTACCGGGATGCCTGAGCTGGTCTCCCCTGAGGGTTTCCCTAAAGTCTCTGTGCCAGGGAATGCTAGGTGGGGTTTTCAGGATCCCAGTGACAGAAGCTGCCTCCCCAAGGTCAGGGAAGTTATTTCTCGGACTTCCCCGAACAGGGAACACCTGTGACTGAAGAGACCTGCGTGGAGTTGTCTCTCGAGCTCCCCCACGCACTGACAATGGTTCCGGAATCCTGAGCGTGGGGAGGTTCCACCAACCGTCGGCAGCGCGTGGGTTCTAACGGGATGCCTGAGGTCGTCTCCCCTGAGTGTTTTCCTAAATTCTCTGTGCCAGGGAATGCTAGGGGGGGTTTGCAGGAAATCCCAGTGACAGAGGCTGCTTCCCCAAGTTCAGGGAAGGTATTTCTCGGACTTCCTCGAACAGGGAACACCTGTGACTGAAGAGAGCTGCGTGGAGTTGTCTCTCGAGCTCCCCCACGAACTGACAATTGTTCCGGAATCCTGAGCGTGGGGAGGTTCCACCAACGGTCGGCAGCGCGTGGGTTCTACCGGGATGCCTGAGCTGGTCTCCCCTTAGGGTTTCCCTAATGTCTCTGTGCCAGGGAATGCTAGGGGGTGTTTGCAGGAAATCCCAGTGACAGAGGCTGCCTCCCCAAGGTCAGGGAAGGTATTTCTCGGACTTCCCCGAACAGGGAACACCTGTGACTGAAGAGAGCTGCGTGGAGTTGTCTCTCGAGCTCCCCCACGCACTGACAATGGTACCGGTATCCTGAGCGTGGGGAGGTTCCACCAACGGTCGGCAGCGCGTGGGTTCTAACGGGATGCCTGAGCTCGTCTCCCCTGAGTGTTTTCCTAAAGTCTCTGTGCCAGGGAATGCTAGGGGGTGTTTGCAGGAAATCCCAGTGACAGAGGCTGCTTCCCCAAGTTCAGGGAAGGTATTTATCGGACTTCCTCGAACAGGGAACACCTGTGACTGAAGAGAGCTGCGTGAAGTTGTCTCTCGAGCTCCCCCACGCACTGACAATGGTTCCGGAATCCTGAGCGTGGGGAGGTTCCACCAACGGTCGGCAGCGCGTGGGTTCTAACGGGATGCCTGAGCTCGTCTCCCCTGAGAGTTTTCCCAATGTCTCTGTGCCAGGGAATGCTATGGGGAGTTTGCAGGAAATCCCAGTTACAGAGGCTGCCTCCCCAAGTTCAGGGAAGGTATTTCTCGGACTTCCCCGAACAGGGAACACCTGTGACTGAAGAGAGCTGCCTGGAGTTGTCTCTCGAGCTCCCCCACGCACTGACAATGTTTCCGGAATCCTGAGCGTCGGGAGGTTCCACCAACGGTCGGCAGCGCGTGGGTTCTAACGGGATGCCTGAGCTCGTCTCCCCTGAGAGTTTTCCTAAAGTCTCTGTGCCAGGGAATGCTAGGGGGGGTTTGCAGGAAATCCCAGTGACAGAGGCTGCTTCCCCAAGTTCAGGGAAGGTATTACTCGGACTTCCTCGAACAGGGAACACCTGTGACTGAAGAGAGCTGCGTGGAGTTGTCTCTCGAGCTCACCCACGCACTGACAATGGTTCCGGAATCCTGAGCGTCGGGAGGTTCCACCAACGGTCGGCAGCGCGTGGGTTCTAACGGGATGCCTGAGCTGGTCTCCCCTGAGAGTTTTCCTAAAGTCTCTGTGCCAGGGAATGCTAGGGGGGGTTTGCAGGAAATCCCAGTGACAGAGGCTGCCTCCCCAAGGCCAGGGAAGGTATTTCTCGGACTTCCCCGAACAGGGAACACCTGTGACTGAAGAGAGTTTCGTGGAGTTGTCTCTCGAGATCCCCCACGCACTGACAATGGTTCCGGAATCCTGAGCGTGGGGAGGTTCCACCAACGGTCGGCAGCGCGTGGGTTCTAACGGGATGCATGAGCTTGTCTCCCCTGAGGGTTTCCCTAATATCTCTGTGCCAGGGAATGCTAGAGGGGGTTTGCAGGAAATCCCAGTGACAGAGGCTGCCTCCCCAAGGTCAGGGAAGGTATTTCTCGGACTTCACCGAACAGGGAACACCTGTGACTGAAGAGAGCTGCGTGGAGTTGTCTCTCGAGCTCCCCCACGCACTGACAATGGTTCCGGAATCCTGAGAGTGGGGAGGTTCCACCAACGGTCGGCAGCGCGTGGGTTCTAACGGGATGCCTGAGCTCGTCTCCCCTGAGGGTTTCCCTAATGTCTCTGTGCCAGGGAATGCTAGGGGGTGCTTGCAGGAAATCCCAGTGACAGAGGCTGCCTCCCCACGGTCAGGGAAGGTATTTCTGGGACTTCCCCGAACATGGAACACCTGTGACTGAAGAGAGCTGCGTGGAGTTGTCTCTCGAGCTCCCCCACGCACTGACAATGGTTCCGGAATCTTGAGCGTGGGGAGGTTCCACCAACGGTCGGCAGCGCGTGGGTTCTAACGGGATGCCTGAGCTCGACTCCCCTGAGTTTTTCCCTAATGTCTCTGTGCCAGGGAATGCTAAGGGGTGTTTGCAGGAAATCCCAGTGACAGAGGCTGCCTCCCCACGGTCAGGGAAGGTATTTCTAGGACTTCCCCGAACAGGGAACACCTGTGACTGAAGAGAGCTGCGTGGAGTTGTCTCTCGAGCTCCCCCACGCACTGACAATGGTTCCGGAATCCTGAGCGTGGGGAGGTTCCACCAACGGTCGGCAGCACGTGGGTTCTTACGGGATGCCTGAGCTCGTCTCCCTTAAGAGTTTCCCTAATGTCTCTGTGCCAGGAAATGCTAGGGGGTGTTTGCAGGAAATCCCAGTGACAGAGGCTGCCTCCCCAATGTTAGGGAAGGTATTTGTCGGACTTCCCCGAACAGGGAACACTTGTGACTGAAGAGAGCTTCGTTGAGTTGTCTCTCAAGCTCCCCCACGCACTGACAATGGTTCCGGAATCCTGAGCGTGGGGAGGTTCCACCAACGGTCGGCAGCGCGTGGGTTCTAACGGGATGCCTGAGCTGGACTCCCCTGAGTGTTTCCCTAATGTCTCTGTGCCAGGGAATGCTAGGGGGGGTTTGCAGGAAATCCCAGTGACAGAGGCTGCCTCCCCAAGGTCAGGGAAGGTATTTCTCGGACTTCCCCGAACAGGGAACACCTGTGACTGAAGAGAGCTGCGTGGAGTTGTCTCTCGAGCTCCCCCACGCACTGACAATGTTTCCGGAATCCTGAGCGTTGGGAGGTTCCACCAACGGTCTGCAGCGCTTGGGTTCTAACCGGATGCCTGATCTCGTCTCCCCTGAGGGTTTCCCTAATGTCTCTGTGCCAGGGAATGCTAGGGGGGGTTTACAGGAAATCCCAGTAACAGAGGCTGACTCCCCAAGGTCAGGGAAAGTATTTCTAGGACTTCCCCGAACAGGGAACACCTGTGACTGAAGAGAGCTGCGTGGAGTTGTCTCTCGAGATCCCCCACGCACTGACAATTGTTCCGGAATCCTGAGCGTGGGGAGTTTCCACCAACGGTCGTCAGCGCGTGGGTTCTAACGGGAGGCCTGAGCTCGTCTCCCCTGAGGGTTTCCCTAATTTCTCTGTGCCAGGGAATGCTAGGGGGGGTTTGCAGGAAATCCCAGTGACAGAGGCTGCCTCCCCAAGGTCATGGAAGGTATTTCTCGTTCTTCCCCGAACAGGGAACACCTGTGACTGAGAGAGCTGCGTGGAGTTGTCTCTCGAGTTCCCCACGCACTGACAATGTTTCCGGAATCCTGAGCGTGGGGAGGTTCCACCAACGGTCGGCAGCGCGTGCGTTCTAACGGGATGCCTGAGCTCGTCTCCCCTGAGTGTTTTCCTAAAGTCTCTGTGCCAGGGAATGCTAGGGGGGGTTTGCAGGAAATCCCAGTGACAGAGGCTTCTTCCCCAAGTTCAGGGAAGGTATTTCTCGGACTTCCTCGAACAGGGAACACCTGTGATTGAAGAGAGCTGCGTGGAGTTGTCTCTCGAGCTCCCCCACGCACTGACAATGGTTCCGGAATCCTGAGCGTGGGGAGGTTCCACCAACGGTCGGCAGCGCGTGGGTTCTACCGGGATGCCTGAGCTGGACTCCCCTTAGGGTTTCCCTAATGTCTCTCTGCCAGGGAATTCTAGGGGGGGTTTGCAGGAAATCCCAGTGACAGAGGCTGCCTCCCCCAGGTCAGGGAAGGTATTTCTCGGACTTCCCCGAACTGGGAACACCTGTGACTGAAGAGAGCTGCGTGGAGTTGTCTCTCGAGCTCCCCCACGCACTGACAATTTTTCCGGAATCCTGAGCGTGGGGAGGTTCCACCAACGGTCGGCAGCGCGTGGGTTCTAACGGGATGCCTGAGCTCGTCTCCCCTGAGAGTTTTCCCAATGTCTCTGTGCCAGGGAATGCTAGGGGGGTTTTGCAGGAAATCCCAGTGACAGAGGCTGCCTCCCCATGGTCAAGGAAGGTATTTCTCGGACTTCCCCGAACAGGGAACACCTGTGACTGAAGAGAGCTGCGTGGAGTTGTCTCTCGAGCTCCCCCACGCACTGACAATGGTTCCGGAATCCTGAGCGTGGGGAGGTTCCACCAACGGTCGGCAGCGCGTGGGTTCTACCGGGATGCCTGAGCTGGTCTCCCCTGAGGGTTTCCCTAATGTCTCTGTGCCAGGGAATGCTAGGGGGGGTTTGCAGGAAATCCCAGTGACAGAGGCTGCCTCCCCATGGTCAGGGAAGGTATTTCTCGGACTTCCCCGAAAAGGGAACACCTGTGACTGAAGAGAGCTGCGAGGAGTTGTCTCTCGAGTTCCCCCACGCACTGACAATGGTTCCGGAATCCTGAGCGTGGGGAGGTTCCACCATCGGTCGGCAGCGCGTGGGTTCTAACGGGATGCCTGAGCTCGTCTCCCCTGAGAGTTTTCCTAAAGTCTCTGTGCCAGGGAATGCTAGGGGGGTTTTGCAGGAAATCCCAGTGACAGAGGCTGCTTCCCCAAGTTCAGGGAATGTATTTCTCGGACTTCTTCGAACAGGGAACACCTGTGACTGAAGAGAGCTGCGTGGAGTTGGCTCTCGAGATCCCCCACGCACTGACAATGGTTCCGGAATCCTGAGCGTGGGGAGGTTCCACCAACGGTCGGCAGCGCGTGGGTTCTAACGGAATGCCTGAGCTCGTCTCCCAAGAAGGTTTCCCTAATGTCTCTGTGCCAGGGAATGCTAGGGGGGGTTTGCAGGAAATCCCAGTGACAGAGGCTGCCTCCCCAAGGTCATGGAAAGTATTTCTCGGACTTCCCCGTACAGGGAACACCTGTGACTGAAGAGAGCTGCGTGGAGTTGTCTCTCCAGCTCCCTCACGCACTGACAATTGTTCCGGAATAATGAGCGTGGGGAGGTTCCACCAACGGTCGGCAGTGCGTGGTTTCAAACGGGATGCCTGATCTCGTCTCCCCTGAGGGTTTTCCAATGTCTCTGTGCCAGGGAATGTTAAGGGGGTTTGCAGGAAATCCCAGTGACAGAGGCTGACTCCCCAAGTTCAGGGAATTTATTTCTCGGACTTCCCGAAACAGGGAACACCTGTGAATGAAGAGAGCTGCGTGGAGTTGTCTCTCGAGCTCCCCGACGCACTGACAATGGTTCCGGAATCCTGAGCGAGGGGAGGTTCCACCTACGGTCGGCAGCGCGTGGGTTCTAACGGGATGCCTGAGCTCGTCTCCCCTGAAGGTTTTCCTAATGTCTCTGTGCCAGGGAATGCTAGGGGGGGTTTGCAGGAAATCCCAGTGACAGAGGCTGCCTCCCCAAGGTCAGGGAAGTTATTTCTCCGACTTCCCCGAACAGGGAACACCTGTGACTGAAGAGAGCTGCGTGGAGTTGTCTCTCGAGCTCCCCCACGCACTGACAATGGTTCCGGAATCCTGAGTGTGGGGAGGTTCCACCAACGGTCGGCAGCGCGTGGGTTCTAACGGGATGCCTGCGCTCGTCTCCCCTGAGTATTTTCCTAATGTCTCTGTGCCAGGGAATGCTAGGGGGTGTTTGCAGGAAATCCGAGTGACAGGGGCTGCCTCCCCAAGGTCAGGGAAGGTATTTCTCGGACTTCCCCGAACAGGGAACACCTGTGACTGAAGAGAGCTGCGTGGAGTTGTCTCTCGAGCTCCCCCACGCACTGACAATGGTTCCGGAATCCTGAGCGTGGGGAGGTTCCACCAACGGTTGGCAGCACGTGGGTTCTAACGGAATGCCTGAGCTCGTCTCCCCTTAGTGTTTTCCTAATTTCTCTGGGCCAGGGAAAGCTAGGGGGGGTTGCAGAAAATCCCAGTGACAGAGGCTGCCTCCCCAAGTTCAGGGAAGGTATTTCTTAGACTTCCCCGAACAGGGAACACGTGTGAGTAAAGAGTGCTACGTGCAGTTGTCTCTCGAGCTCCCCCAAGCACTGACAATGGTTCCGGAATCCAGAGCGTGGGGAGGTTCCACCAACGGTCGGCAGCGCGTGGGTTCTAACGGGATGCCTGAGCTCGTCTCCCCTGAGGGTTTTCCTAATGTCTCTGTGCCAGGGAATGCTAGGGGTGGTTTGCAGGAAATCCCAGAGACAGAGGCTGCCTCCCCAAGGTCAGGGAAGGTATTTCTCGGACTTCCCCGAACAGGGAACACCTGTGACTAAAGAGAGCTGCGTGGAGTTGTCTCTCGAGCTCCCCAACGCACTGACAATGGTTCCGGAATCCTGAGCGTGGGGAGGTTCCACCAACGGTCGGCAGCGCGTGGGTTCTAACGGGATGCCTGAGCTCGTCTCCCCTGAGGGTTTCCCTAATGTCTCTGTGCCAGGGAATGCTATGGGGGGTTTGCAGGAAATCCCAGTGACAGTGGCTGCCTCCCCAAGGTCAGGGAAGGTATTTCTTAGACTTCCCCGAACAGGGAACACGTGTGAGTAAGGAGTGCTACGTGCAGTTGTCTCTCGAGCTCCCCCAAGCACTGACAATGGTTCCGGAATCCTGAGCGTGGGGAGGTTCCACCAACGGTCGGCAGCGCGTGGGTTCTAACGGGATGCCTGAGCTCGTCTCCCCTGAGGGTTTTCCTAATGTCTCTGTGCCAGGGAATGCTAGGGGTGGTTTGCAGGAAATCCCAGTGACAGAGGCTGCCTCTCCAAGGTCAGGGAAGGTATTTCTCGGACTTCCCCCAAAAGGGAACACCTGTGACTGAAGAGAGCTACGTGGAGTTGTCTCTCGAACTCCCCCACGCACTGACAATGGTTCCGGAATCCTGAGCATGGGGAGGTTCCACCAACGGTCGGCAGCGCGTGGGTTATAACGGGATGCCTGAGCTCGTCTCCCCTGAGGGTTTTCCTAATGTCTCTGTGCCAGGGAATGCTTGGGGTGGTTTGCAGGAAATCCGAGTGACAGAGGCTGACTCCCCAAGATCAGGGAAGGTATTTCTCGGACTTCCCCGAACAGGGAACACCTGTGACTAAAGAGAGCTGCGTGGAGTTGTCTCTCGAGCTCCCCAACGCACTGACAATGGTTCCGGAATCCTGAGCGTGGGGAGGTTCCACCAAAGGTCGGCAGCGCGTGGGTTCTAACGGGATGCCTGAGCTCGTCTCCCCTGAGGGTTTCCCTAATGTCTCTGTGCCAGGGAATGCTAGGGGGGGTTTGCAGGAAATCCCAGTGACAGTGGCTGCCTCCCCAAGGTCAGGGAAGGTACTTCTCGGACTTCCCCGAACAGGGAACACCTGTGACTGAAGAGAGCTGCGTGGAGTTGTCTCTCGAGCTCCCCCACGCACTGACAATGGTTCCGGAATCCTGAGCGTGGGGAGGTTCCAACAACGGTCGGCAGCGCGTGGGTTCTAACGGGATGCATGAGCTCGTCTCCCCTGAAGGTTTCCCTAATGTCTCTGTGCCAAGGAATGCTAGGGGGTGCTTGCAGGAAATCCCAGTGACAGAGGCTGCCTCCCCAAGGTCAGGGAAGCTATTTCTCGGACTTCCCCGAACAGGGAACACCTGTGACTGAAGAGAGCTGCGTGGAGTTGTCTCTCGAACTCCCCCACGCACTGACAATGGTTCCGGAATCCTGAGCGTGGGGAGGTTCCACCAACGGTCGGCAGCGCGTGGGTTCTAACGGGATGCCTGAGCTCGTCTCCCCTGAATGTTTCCCTAATGTCTCTGTGCCAGGGAATGCTTGGGGGGGTTTGCAGGAAATCCCAGTGACAGAGGCTGCCTCCCCAAGGTCAGGGAAGGTATTTCTCGGACTTCCCCGAACAGGGAACTCCTGTGACTGAAGAGAGCTGCATGGAGTTGTCTCTCGAGCTCCCCCACGCACTGACAATGGTTCCGGAATCCTGAGCGTGGGGAGGTTCCACCAACGGTCGGCAGCGCGTGGGGTCTAACGGGATGCCTGAGCTCGCCTCCCCTTAGTGTTTTCCTAATGTCTCTGGGCCACGGAATGCTAGGGGAAGTTTGCAGGAAATCCCAGTGACAGAGGCTGCCTCCCCAAGGTCAGGGAAGGTATTTCTCGGACTTCCCCGAACAGGGAACACCTGTGACTGAAGAGAGCTGCGTGGAGTTGTCTCTCGAGATCCCCCACGCACTGACAATGGTTCCGGAATACTGAGCGTGGGGAGGTTCCACCAACGGTCGGCAGCGCGTTGGTTCTAACGGGATTCCTGACCTCATCTCCCCTGAGGGTTTTCCTAATATCTCTGTGCCAGGGTATGCTAGGGGGTGTTTGCAGGAAATCCCAGTGACAGAAGCTGCCTCCCCAAGTTCAGGGAAGGTATTTCTCGGACTTCCCCGAACAGGGAACACCTGTGAGTTAAGAGAGCTGCGTGGAATTTTCTCTCGATCTCCCCCACGCACTGACAATGGTTCCGGAATCCTGAGCGTGGGGAGGTTCCACCAAAGGTCGGCAGCGCGTGGATTTAAACGGGATGCCTGAGCTCGTCTCCCCTGAGTGTTTTCCTAATGTCTCTGTGCCAGGGATTGCTAGGGGGTGTTTGCAGGAAATCCCAGTGACAGAGGCTGCCTCGCCAAGGTCAGGGAAGGTTTTTCTCGGAGTTCCCCGAACAGGGAACACCTGTGACTGAAGAGAGCTGCGTGGAGTTGTCTCTCGAGCTCCCCCACGCACTGACAATTGTTCCGGAATCCTGAGCGTGGGGAGGTTCCACCAACGGTCGGCAGCGCGTGGGTTCTAACGGGATACCTGAGCTCGTATCCCCTGAGGGTTTTCCTAAATTCTCTATGCCAGAGAATGCTAGGGGGGGTTTGCAGGAAATCCCAGTGGCAGAGGCTGCCTCCCCAAGGTCAGGGAAGGTATTTCTCGGACTTCCCCGAACAGGGAACACCTGTGACTGAAGAGAGCTGCGTGGAGTTGTCTCTCGAGCTCCCCCACGCACTGACAATGGTTCCGGAATCCTGAGCGTGGGGAGGTTCCACCAACGGTCGGCATCGCGTGGGTTCTAACGGGATGCCTGAACTCGTCTCCCCTGAGGGTTTTCCTAATTTCTCTGTGCCAGGGAATGCTAGGGGGGGTTTGCAGGAAATCCCAGTGACAGAGGCTGCCTCCCCAAGGTCAGGGAAGGTATTTCCCGGACTTCCCCGAACAGGGAACACCTGTGACTGAAGAGAGCTGCGTGGAGTTGTCTCTCGAGCTCCCCCACACACTGACAATTGTTCCGGAATCCTGAGCGTGGGGAGGTTCCACCAACGATCGGCAGCGCGTGGGTTCTAACGGGATGCCTGAGCTCGTCTCCCCTGAGGGTTTTCCTAATTTCTCTGTGCCAGGGAATGCTAGGGGGGGTTTGCAGGAAATCCCAGTGACAGAGGCTGCCTCCCCAAAGTCAGGGAACGTATTTCTCGGACTTCCCCGAACAGGGAACACCTGTGACTGAAGAGAGCTGCGTGGTGTTGTCTCTCGAGTTCCCCATGCACTGACAATGGTTCCGGAATCCTGAGCGAGGGGAGGTTCCTCCTACGGTCGGCAGCGCGTGGGTTCTAACGGGATGCCTGAGCTCGCCTTCCCTGAGGGTTTTCCTAATGTCTCTGTGCCAGGGAATTCAAGGGGGGGTTTGCAGGAAATCCCAGTGAAAGAGGCTGCCTCCCCAAGGTCAGGGAAGGTATTTCTCGGACTTCCCCGAACAGGGAACACCTGTGACTGAAGAGAGCTTCGTGAAATTGTCTCTCGAGCTCCCCCACGCACTGACAATGGTTCCGGAATCCTGAGGGTGGGGAGGTTCCACCAACGGTCGGCAGCGCGTGGGTTCTAACGGGATGCCTGAGCTCGTCTCCCCTGAGTATTTCCCTAATGTCTCTGTGCCAGGGAATGCTAGGGGTGGTTTGCAGGAAATCCCAGTGACAGAGGCTGACTCACCAATGTCAGGGAAGGTATTTCTCGGACTTCCCCGAACAGGGAACACCTGTGACTGAAGAGAGCTGCATGGAGTTGTCTCTCGTGCTCCCCCACGCACTGACAATGGTTCCGGAATCCTGAGCGTGGGGAGGTTTCACCAACGGTCGGCAGCGCGTGGGGTCTAATGTGATTCATGATTTCGTCTCCCCTGAGGGTTTTCCTAATGTCTCTGTGCCAGGGAATGCTAGGGGGGGTTTGCAGGAAATCCCAGTGACAGAGGCTGCCTCCCCAAAGTTAGGGAACGTATTTCTCGGACTTCCCCGAACAGGGAACACCTGTGACTGAAGAGAGCTGCTTGGAGTTGTCTCTCGTGCTCCCCCACGCACTGACAATGGTTCCAGAATCCTGAACGTGGGGAGGTTCCACCAACGTTCGGCAGCGCGTGGGTTCTAACGGGATGCCTGAGCTCGTCTCCCCTGAGGGTTTCCCTAATGTCTCTGTGCTAGCGAATGCTAGGGGGGGTTTGCAGGAAATCCCAGTGACAGAGGCTGCCTCCCCAAGTTCTGGGAAGGTATTTCTCGGACTTCCCCGAACAGGGAACACCTGTGACTGAAGAGAGCTGCGTGGAGTTGTCTCTCGAGCTCCCCCACGCACTGACAATGGTTCCGGAATCCTGTGCGTGGGGAGGTTCCACCAATGGTCGTCAGCGCGTGGGTTCTAACGGGATGACTGAGCTCGTCTCCCCTGAGGGTTTCCCTAATGTCTCTGTGCAAGGGAATTCAAGGGGGGGTTTGCAGGAAATCCCAGTGACAGAGGCTGCCTCCCCAAGGTCAGGGAAGGTATTTCTCGGACTTCCCCGAACAGGGAACACCTGTGACTGAAGAGAGCTGCGTGGAGTTGTCTCTCGAGCTCCCCCACGCACTGACAATGGTTCCGGAATCCTGATCGTGGGGAGGTTCCACCAACGGTCGGCAGCGCGTGGGTTCTAACGGGATGCCTGAGCTCGTCTCCCCTGAGGGTTTTCCTAATGTCTCTGTGCCAGGGAATTCAAGGGGGGGTTTGCAGGAAATCCCAGTGAAAGAGGCTGCCTCCCCAAGGTCAGGGAAGGTATTTCTCGGACTTCCCCGAACAGGGAACACCTGTGACTGAAGAGAGCTTCGTGAAATTGTCTCTCGAGCTCCCCAACGCACTGACAATGGTTTCGGAATCTTGAGGGTGGGGAGGTTCCACCAACGGTCGGCAGCGCGTGGGTTCTAACGGGATGCCTGAGCTCGTCTCCCCTGAGTATTTCCCTAATGTCTATGTGCCAGGGAATGCTAGGGGTGGTTTGCAGGAAATCCCAGTGACAGAGGCTGCCTCCCCAAGGTCAGGGAACGTATTTCTCGGACTTCCCCGAACAGGGAACACCTGTGACTGAAGAGGGCTGCTTGGAGTTGTCTCTCTTGCTCCCCCACGCACTGACAATGGTTCCGGAATCCTGAGCGTGGGGAGGTTCCACCAACGTACGGCAGCGCGTGGGTTCTAACGGGATGCCTGAGCTCGTCTCCCCTGAGGGTTTCCCTAATGTCTCTGTGCCAGGGAATGCTAGGGGGGGTTTGAAGGAAATCCCAGTGACAGAGGCTGCCTCCCCAAGGTCAGGGAAGGTATTTCTCGGACTTCCCCGAACAGGGAACACCTGAGACTGAAGAGAGCTGCGTGGAGTTGTCTCTCGAGCTCCCCCACGCACTGACAATGGTTCCGGAATCCTGAGCGTGGGGAGGTTCCACCAACGGTCGGCAGCGCGTGGGTTCAAACGGGATGCCTGAGCTCGCCTCCCCTTAGTGTTTTCCTAATGTCTCTGGGCCAGGGAATGCTAGGGGAGGTTTGCAGGAAATCCCAGTGACAGAGGCTGCCTCCCCAAGTTCAGGGAAGGTATTTCTCGGACTTCCCCGAACATGGAACACGTGTGACTGAAGAGAGCTACGTGGAGTTGTCTCTCGAGCTCCCCCACGCACTGACATTGGTTCCAGGATCCTGAGCGTGGGGAGGTTCCACCAACGGTCGGCAGCGCGTGGGTTCTAACGGGATGCCTGAGCTCGTCTCCCCTGAGGGTTTTCCTAATATCTCTGTGCCAGGGAATGCTAGGGGTGGTTTGCAGGAAATCCCAGTGACAGAGGCTGCCTCCCCAAGGTCAGGGAAGGTATTTCTCGGACTTCCCCGAACAGGGAACACCTGTGACTGAAGAGAGCTTCGTGAAATTGTCTCTCGAGATCCCCCACGCACTGACAATGGTTCCGGAATCCTGAGCGTGGGGAGGTTCCACCAACGGTCGGCAGCGCGTGGGTTCTAACGGGATGCCTTAGCTCATCTCCCCTGAGGGTTTTCCAATGTCTCTGTGCCAGGGAATGCTAGGGGGTTTTTGCAGGATATCCCAGTGACAGAGGCTGCCTCCCCAAGGTCAGGGAAGGTATTTCCCGGACTTCCCCGAACAGGGAACACCTGTGACTGAAGAGAGCTGCGTGGAGTTGTCTCTCGGGTTCCCCATGCACTGACAATGGTTCCGGAATCCTGAGCGAGGGGAGGTTCCACCTACGGTCGGCAGCGCGTGGGTTTTAACGGGATGCCTGAGCTCGTCTCCCCTGAGGGTTTTCCTTATGTCTCTGTGCCAGGGAATGCTAGGGGGTGTTTGCAGGAAATCCGAGTGACAGTGGCTGCCTCCCCAAGGTCAGGGAAGGTATTTCTCGGACTTCCCCGAACAGGGAACACCTGTGACTGAAGAGAGCTGCGTGGAGTTATCTCTCGTGCTCCCCCACGCACTGACAATTGTTCCGGAATTCTGAGCTTGGGGAGGTTCCACCAACGGTCGGCAGCGCGTGGATTCTAACGGGATGCCTGAACTCGTCTCCCCTTAGAGTTTTCCTAATGTCTCTGGGCCAGGGAATGCTAGGGGGGGTTTGCAGGAAATCCCAGTTACAGAGGCTGCCTCCCCAAGGTCATGGAAGGTATTTCTCGGACTTCCCCGAACAGGGAACACCTGTGACTGAAGAGAGCTGCGTGGAGTTGTCTCTCGAGCTCCCCCACGCACTGACAATTGTTCCGGAATACTGAGCGTGGGGAGGTTCCACCAACGGTCGGCAGTGCGTGGTTTCAAACGGGATGCCTGATCTCGTCTCCCCTGAGGGTTTTCCAATGTCTCTGTGCCAGGGAATGTTAAGGGGGTTTGCAGGAAATCCCAGTGACAGAGGCTGACTCCCCAAGTTCAGGGAATTTATTTCTCGGACTTCCCGAAACAGGGAACACCTGTGAATGAAGAGAGCTGCGTGGAGTTGTCTCTCGAGCTCCCCGACGCACTGACAATGGTTCCGGAATCCTGAGCGAGGGGAGGTTCCACCTACGGTCGGCAGCGCGTGGGTTCTAACGGGATGCCTGAGCTCGTCTCCCCTGAGGGTTTTCCTAATGTCTCTGTGCCAGGGAATGCTAGGGGGGGTTTGCAGGAAATCCCAGTGACAGTGGCTGCCTCCCCAAGGTCAGGGAAGTTATTTCTCGGACGTCCCCGATCAGGGAACACCTGTGACTGAAGAGAGCTGCGTGGAGTTGTCTCTCGAGCTCCCCCACGCACTGACAATTTTTCCGGAATCCTGAGTGTGGGGAGGTTCCACCAAATGTCGGCAGCGCGTGGGTTCTAACGGGATGCCTGAGCTCGTCTCCCCTGAGTATTTTCCTAATGTCTCTGTGCCAGGGAATGCTAGGGGGTGTTTGCAGGAAATCCGAGTGACAGGGGCTGCCTCCCCAAGGTCAGGGAAGGTATTTCTCGGACTTCCCCAAACAGGGAACACCTGTGACTGAAGAGAGCTGCGTGGAGTTGTCTCTCGAGCTCCCCCACGCACTGAAAATGGTTCCGTAATCCTGAGCGTGGGGAGGTTCCACCAACGGTCGGCAGCGCGTGGGTTCTAACGGAATGCCTGAGCTCGTCTCCCCTTAGAGTTTTCCTAATGTCTCTGTGCCAGGGAATGCTAGGGGGGGTTTGCAGAATATCCCAGTGACAGAGGCTGCCTCCCCAAGGTCAGGGAAGGTATTTCTTGGACTTCCCCGAACAGGGAACACGTGTGAGTAAAGAGTGCTACGTGCAGTTGTCTCTCGAGCTCCCCCAAGCACTGACAATGGTTCCGGAATCTGAGCGTGGGGAGGTTCCACCAACGGTCGGCAGCGCGTGGGTTCTAACGGGATGCCTGAGCTCGTCTCCCCTGAGGGTTTTCCTAATGTCTCTGTGCCAGGGAATGCTAGGGGTGGTTTGCAGGAAATCCCAGTGACAGAGGCTGCCTCCCCAAGGTCAGGGAAGGTTTTTCTCGAACTTCCCCCAAAAGGGAACACCTGTGACTGAAGAGAGCTACGTGGAGTTGTCTCTCGAACTCCCCCACGCACTGACAATGGTTCCAGAATCCTGAGCATGTGGAGGTTCCACCAACGGTCGGCAGCACGTGGGATATAACGGGATGCCTGTGCTCATCTCCCCTGAGGGTTTTCCAATGTCTCTGTGCCAGGGAATGCTAGGGGGTGTTTGCAGGATATCCCAGTGACAGAGTTTGCCTCCCCAAGGTCAGGGAAGGTATTTCCCGGACTTCCCCGAACAGGGAACACCTGTGACCTAAGAGAGCTGCGTGGAGTTTTCTCTCGAGCTCCCCAACGCACTGACAATGGTTCCGGAATCCTTAGCGTGGGGAGGTTCCACCAACGGTCGGCAGCGCGTGGGTTCTAACGGGATGCCTGAGCTCGTCTCCCCTGAGGGTTTTCCTAATTTCTCTGTGCCAGGGAATGCTAGGGGTGGTTTGCAGGAAATCCCAGTGACAGATGCTGCCTCCCCAAGGTCAGGGAAGGTATTTCTCGGACTTCCCCGAACAGGGAACACCTGTGACTGAAGAGAGCTGCGTGGAGTTGTCTCTCGAGCTCCCCCACGCACTGACAATGTTTCCGGAATCCTGAGCGTGGGGAGATTCCACCAACGGTCGGCAGCGCGTGGGTCCTAACGGGATGCCTGAGCTCGTCTCCCCTGAGGGTTTCCCTAATGTCTCTCTGCCAGGGAATGCTAGGGGGGGTTTGCAGGAAATCCCAGTGACAGATACTGCATCCCCAAGGTAAGGGATGGTATTTCTCGGACTTCCCCGAACAGGGAACACCTGTGACTGAAGAGAGCTGCGTGGAGTTGTCTCTCGAGCTCCCCAACGCACTGACAATGGTTCCGGAATCCTGAGCGTGTGGAGGTTCCACCAACGGTCGGCAGCGCGTGGGTTCTAACGGGATGCCTGAGATCGTCTCCCCTGAGGGTTTTCCTAATGTCTCTGTGCCAGGGAATGCTAGGGGGGGTTTGCAGGATATCCCAGTGACAGAGGCTGCCTCCCCAAGGTCAGGGAAGGTATTTCTCGGACTTCCCCGAACAGGGAACACCTGTGACTGAAGAGAGCTGCGTGGAGTTGTCTCTCGAGCTCCGCCACGCACTGACAATTGTTCCGGAATCCTGAGCGTGGGGAGGTTCCACCAACGGTCGGCATCGCGTGGGTTCTAACGGGATGCCTGAGCTCGTCTCACCTGAGGGTTTCTCTAATATCTCTGTGCCAGGGATTGCTAGGGGTGTTTGCAGGAAATCCCAGTGACAGAGGCTGCCTCCCCAAGGTCAGGGAAGGTTTTTCTCGGACTTCCCCAAACAGGGAACACCTGTGACTGAAGAGAGCTGCGTGGAGTTGTCTCTCGAGGTCCCCCACACACTGATAATGTTTCCGGAATCCTGAGCGTGGGGAGGTTCCACCAACGGTCGTCAGCGCGTGGGTTCTAACGGGATGCCTGAGCTCGTCTCCCCTGAGGGTTTTCCTAATGTCTCTGTGCCAGGGAATGCTAGGGGGAGTTTGCAGGAAATCCCAGTGACAGAGGCTGCCACCCCAAAGTCAGGGAAGGTATTTCTAGAACTTCCCCGAACAGGGAACACCTGTGACTGAAGAGAGCTGCGTGGAGTTGTCTCTAGAGCTCCCCCACGCACTGACAATGGTTCCGGAATCCTGAGCGTGGTGAGGTTCCACCAACGGTCGGCAGCGTGTGGGTTCTAACGGGATGTCTGAGATCTTCTCCCCTGAGTGTTTCCCTAAAGTCTCTGTGCGAGGGAATGCTAGGGGGGGGTTTGCAGGAAATCCCAGTTACAGAGGCTGCCTCCCCACGGTCAGGGAAGGTATTTCTCGGACTTCCCCGAACAGGGAACACCTGTGACTGAAGAGAGATGCGTGGAGTTGTCTCTCGAGCTCTCCCACGCACTGACAATGGTTCCGGAATCCTGAGCGTGGGGAGATTCCAACAATGGTCGGCAGCGCGTGGGTTCTAACGGGATGCCTGAGCTCGTCTCCCCTGAGGGTTTTCCTAATGTCTCTGTGCTAGGGAATGCTAGGGGGGGTTCGCAGGAATTGCCAGTGACAGAGGCTGCCTCCCCAAGTTTAGGAAATTTATTTCTTTGACTTCCCCGAACAGGGAACACCTGTGACTGAAGAGAGCTGCGTGGAGTTGTCTCTCGAGTTCCCCACGCAGTGATATTGATTCCGGAATCCTGAGCGTGGGGAGGTTCCACCAACGGTCGGCAGCGTGTGGGTTCTAAAGGGATGCCTGAGCTCGTCTCCCCTGAGGGTTTCCCTAATGTCTCTGTGCCAGGGAATGCTAGGGGGTGTTTGCAGTTAATCCCAGTGTAGAGGCTGCCTCCCCAAGGTCAGGGAAGGTATTTCTCGGACTTCCCCGAACAGGGAACACCTGTGACTGAAGAGAGCTGCGTGGAGTTGTCTCTCGAGCTCCCCCACGCAGTGACAATGATTCCGGAATCCTGAGCGTGGGGAGGTTCCACCAACGGTCGGCAGCGCGTGGGTTCTAACGGGATGCCTGAGCTCGTCTCCCCTGAGTGTTTCCCTAATGTCTCTGTGCCAGGGAATGCTAGGGGGGGTTTGCAGGATATCCCAGTGACCGAGGCTGCCTCCCCAAGGTCAGGGAAGTTATTTCTAGGACATTCCAGAACAGGGAACACCTGTGACTGAAGAGAGCTGCGTGGAGTTGTCTCTCGAGCTCCCCCACGCACTGACAATGGTTCCGGAATCCTGAGCGTGGGGAGGTTCCACCAACGGTCGGCAGCGCGTGGGTTCTAACGGGATGCCTGAGCTCGTCTCCCCTGAGGGTTTTCCTAATGTCTCTGTGCCAGGTAATGCTAGGGGGGGTTTGCAGGAAATCCCAGTGACAGAGGCTGCCTCCCCAAGGTCAGGGAAGGTATTTCTCGGACTTCCCCGAACAGGGAACACCTGTGACTGAAGAGAGCTGCGTGGAGTTGTCTCTCGAGCTCCCCCACGCACTGACAATGTTTCCGGAATCCTGAGCGTGGGGAGGTTCCACCAACGGTCGGCAGCGCGTGGGTTCATACGGGATGCCTGAGCTTGTCTCCCCTGAGGGTTTCCCTAATGTCTCTGTGCCAGGGAATGCTAGGGGGGGTTTGCAGGAAATCCCAGTGACAGAGGCTGCCTCCCCAAGGTCAGGGAAGATATTTCTCGGACTTCCCCGAACAGGGAACACCTGTGACTGAAGAGAGCTGCGTGGAGTTGTCTCTCGAGCTCCCCCACGCACTGACAATGGTTCCGGAATCCAGAGCGTGGGGAGGTTCCACCAACGGTCGGCAGCGATTGGGTTCTAACAGGATGCCTGTGCTCGTCTCCCCTGAGGGTTTTCCTAATATCTCTGTGCCAGGGAATGCTAGGGGGGGTTTGCAGGAAATCTCAGTAACAGAGGCTGCCTTGCCAAGGTCAGGGAAAGTGTTTCTCGGAGTTCCCCGAACAGGGAACACCTGTGACTGAAGAGAGCTGCGTGGAGTTGTCTCTCGAGCTCCCCCACGCTCTGACAATTGTTCCGGAATCCTGAGCGTGGGGAGGTTTCACCAACGGTCGGCAGCGCGTGGGTTCAAACGGGATTCATGATTTCGTCTCCCCTGAGGGTTTTCCTAAATTCTCTGTGCCAAGGAATGCTAGGGGGGGGTTTGCAGGAAATCCCAATGACAGAGGCTGCCTCCCCAAGGTCATGGAAGGTATTTCTCATACTTCCCCGAACAGGGAACTCCTGTGACTGAAGAGAGCTTCGTGGAGTTGTCTCTCCAGCTCCCTCACGCACTAACAATGGTTCCGGAATACTGAGCGTGGGGAGGTTCCACCAACGGTCGGCAGCGTGTGGTTTCTAACGGGATGCCTGATCTCGTCTCCCATGAGGTTTTTCCAATTTCTCTGTGCCAGGGAATGTTAAGGGGGTTTGCAGGAAATCCCAGTGACAGAGGCTGACTCCCCAAGGTCAGGGAATTTATTTCTCAGACTTCCCCAAACAGGGAAAACCTGTGACTGAAGAGAGCTGCGTGGAGTTGTCTCTCGAGCTCCCCCACGCACTGACAATATTTCCGGAATACTGAGCGTGGGGAGGTTCCACCAAATGTCGTCAGCCTAGGGTTCTAATGGGATGCCTGAGCTCGTCTCCCCTGAGGGTTTCCCTAAGGTCTCTGTGCCAGGGAATGCTAGGGGGGGTTTGCAGGAAATCCCAATGACAGAGGCTGCCTCCCCAAGGTCAGGGAAGGTATTTCTCGGACTTCCCCGAACAGGGAACACCTGTAACTGAAGAGAGCTGCGTGGAGTTGTCTCTCGAGCTCCCCCACGCACTGAAAATGGTTCCGGAATCCTGAGCGTGGGGAGGTTCCACCAACGGTCGGCAGCGCGTGGGTTCTAACGGGATACCTGAGCTCGTCTCCCCTGAGTGTTTCCCTAATATCTCTGTGTCAGGGAATGCTAGGGGGGCTTTGCAGGAAATCCCAGTGACAGAGGCTGCCTCCCCAAGGTCAGGGAAGGTATTTCTCGGACTTAACCGAACAGGGAACACCTGTGACTGAAGAGAGTTGCGTGGAGTTGTCTCTCGAGCTCCCCCACGCACTGACAATGGTTCCGGAATCCTGAGCGTGGGGAGGTTCCACCAACGGTCGGCAGAGCGTGGGTTCTAACGGGATGCCTGAGCTCGTCTCCCCTGAGGGTTTCCCTAATGTCTCTGTGCCAGGGAATGCTAGGGGGGGTTTGCAGGATATCCCAGTGAAAGAGGCTGCCTCCCCAAGGTCAGGGAAGGTATTTCTCGGACTTCCCCGAACAGGGAACACCTGTGACTGAAGAGAGCGGCGTGGAGTTGTCTCTCGAGCTCCCCCACGCACTGACAATGGTTCCGGAATCCTGAGCGTGGGGAGGTTCCACCAACGGTCGGCAGCGCGTGGGTTCTAACGGAATGCCGGAGCTCGTCTCCCCTGATGGTTTCCCTAAAGTCTCTGTGCAAGGGAATGCTAGGGGTGGTTTGCATGGAATCCCAGTGACAGAAGCTGCCTCCCCAAGGTCAGGGAAGGTATTTCTCGGACTTCCCAGAACAGGGAACACCTGTGACTGAAGAGAGCTTCGTGGAGTTTTCTCTCGAACTCCCCCACGCACTGACAATGGTTCCGGAATCCTGAGCGTGGGGAGGTTCCACCAACGGTCGGCAGCGCGTGGGTTCTAACGGGATGCCTAAGCTCGTCTCCCCTGAGGGTTTTCCTAATTTCTCTGTGCCAGGGAATGCTAGGGGGGTTTTGCAGGAAATCCCAGTGACAGAGGCTGCCTCCCCAAGGTCAAGGAAAGTATTTCTCGGACTTCCCCAAACAGGGAAAACCTGTGACTGAAGAGAGCTGCGTGGAGTTGTCTCTCGAGCTCCCCCACGCACTGACAATATTTCCGGAATACTGAGCGTGGGGAGGTTCCACCAAATGTCGTCAGCCTAGGGTTCTAATGGGATGCCTGAGCTCGTCTCCCCTGAGGGTTTCCCTAATGTCTCTGTGCCAGGGAATGCTAGGGGGGGTTTGCAGGAAATCCCAGTGACAGAGGCTGCCTCCCCAAGGTCAGGGAAGGTATTTCTCGGACTTCCCCGAACAGGGAACACCTGTGACTGAAGAGAGCTTCGTGGAGTTTTCTCTCGAACTCCCCCACGCACTGACAATGGTTCCGGAATCCTGAGCGTGGGGAGGTTCCACCAACGGTCGGCAGCGCGTGGGTTCTAACGGGATGCCTAAGCTCGTCTCCCCTGAGGGTTTTCCTAATTTCTCTGTGCCAGGGAATGCTAGGGGGGTTTTGCAGGAAATCCCAGTGACAGAGGCTGCCTCCCCAAGGTCAAGGAAAGTATTTCTCGGACTTCCCCGAACCGGGAACACCTGTGACTGAAGAGAGCTGCGTGGAGTTGTCTCTCGAGCTCCCCCACGCACTGACAATGGTTCTGGAATCCTGAGCGTGGGGAGGTTCCACCAACGGTCGGCAGCGCGTGGGTTCTAACGGGATGCCTGAGCTCGTCTCCCCTGAGGGTTTCCCTAATGTCTCTGTGCCAGGGAATGCTAGGGGGGGTTTGCAGGAAATCCCAGTGACAGAGGCTGCCTCCCCAAGGTCAGGGAAGGTTTTTCTCGGACTTCCCCGAACAGGGATCACCTGTGACTGAAGAGAGCTGCGTGGAGTTGTCTCTCGAGCTCCCCAACGCACTGACATTGGTTCCCGAATCCTGAGCGTGGGGAGGTTCCACCAACGGTCGGCAGCGAGTGTGTTCTAACGGGATGTTGGAGCTCGTCTCCCCTGAGGGTTTCCCTAATGTCTCTGTGCCAGGGAATGCTAGGGGGGGTTTGCAGGATATCCCAGTGACAGAGGCTGCCTCCCCAAGGTCAGGGAAGGTATTTCTCGGACTTCCCCGAACAGGGAACACCTGTGACTGAAGAGAGCGGCGTGGAGTTGTCTCTCGAGCTCCCCCACGCACTGACAATGGTTCCGGAATCCTGAGCGTGGGGAGGTTCCACCAACGGTCGGCAGCGCGTGGGTTCTAACGGAATGCCGGAGCTCGTCTCCCCTGATGGTTTCCCTAAAGTCTCTGTGCCAGGGAATGCTAGGGGTGGTTTGCATGGAATCCCAGTGACAGAAGCTGCCTCCCCAAGGTCAGGGAAGGTATTTCTCGGACTTCCCCGAACAGGGAACACCTGTGACTGAAGAGAGCTTCGTGGAGTTTTCTCTCGAACTCCCCCACGCACTGACAATGGTTCCGGAATCCTGAGCGTGGGGAGGTTCCACCAACGGTCGGCAGCGCGTGGGTTCTAACGGGATGCCTAAGCTCGTCTCCCCTGAGGGTTTTCCTAATTTCTCTGTGCCAGGGAATGCTAGGGGGGTTTTGCAGGAAATCCCAGTGACAGAGGCTGCCTCCCCAAGGTCAAGGAAAGTAGTTCTCGGACTTCCCCGAACCGGGAACACCTGTGACTGAAGAGAGCTGCGTGGAGCTGTCTCTCGAGCTCCCCCACGCACTGACAATGGTTCTGGAATCCTGAGCGTGGGGAGGTTCCACCAACGGTCGGCAGCGCGTGGGTTCTAACGGGATGCCTGAGCTCGTCTCCCCTGAGGGTTTCCCTAATGTCTCTGTGCCAGGGAATGCTAGGGGGGGTTTGCAGGAAATCCCAGTGACAGAGGCTGCCTCCCCAAGGACAGGGAAGGTTTTTCTCGGACTTCCCCGAACAGGAAACACCTGTGACTGAAGAGAGCTGCGTGGAGTTGTCTCTCGAGCTCCCCCACGCACTGACAATGGTTCCGGAATCCTGAGCGTGGGGAGGTTCCACCAACGGTCGGCAGCGAGTGGGTTCTAACGGGATGCCTGAGCTCGTCTCCCCTGAGGGTTTCCCTAATGTCTCTGTGCCAGGGAATGCTTGGGGGGTTTTCAGGAATTCCAAGTGACAGAGGCTGCCTCCCCAAGGTCAGGGAAGGTCTTTCTCGGACTTCCCCAAACAGAGAACACCTGTGACTGAAGAGAGCTGCGTGGAGTTGTCTCTCGAGGACCCCCACGCACTGAGAATGTTTCCGGAATCCTGAGCGTGGGGAGGTTCCACCAACGGTCGGCAGCGCGTGGGTTCATACGGGATGCCTGAGCTCGTCTCCCCTGAGGGTTTCCCTAATGTCTCTGTGCCAGGGAATGCTAGGGGGGGTTTGCAGGAAATCCCAGTGACAGAGGCTGCCTCCCCAAGGTCAGGGAAGATATTTCTCGGACTTCCCCGAACAGGGAACACCTGTGACTGAAGAGAGCTGCGTGGATTTGTCTCTCGAGCTCCCCCACGCACTGACAATGGTTCCGGAATCCAGAGCGTGGGGAGGTTCCACCAACGGTCGGCAGCGATTGGGTTCTAACAGGATGCCTGTGCTCGTCTCCCCTGAGGGTTTTCCTAATATCTCTGTGCCAGGGAATGCTAGGGGGGGTTTGCAGGAAATCTCAGTAACAGAGGCTGCCTTGCCAAGGTCAGGGAAAGTGTTTCTCGGAGTTCCCCGAACAGGGAACACCTGTGACTGAAGAGAGCTGCGTGGAGTTGTCTCTCGAGCTCCCCCACGCTCTGACAATTGTTCCGGAATCCTGAGCGTGGGGAGGTTTCACCAACGGTCGGCAGCGCGTGGGTTCAAACGGGATTCATGATTTCGTCCCCCTGAGGGTTTTTCTAAATTCTCTGTGCCAAGGAATGCTAGGGGGGGGTTTGCAGGAAATCCCAATGACAGAGGCTGCCTCCCCAAGGTCATGGAAGGTATTTCTCATACTTCCCCGAACAGGGAACTCCTGTGACTGAAGAGAGCTTCGTGGAGTTGTCTCTCCAGCTACCTCACGCACTGACAATGGTTCCGGAATACTGAGCGTGGGGAGGTTCCACCAACGGTCGGCAGCGTGTGGTTTCTAACGGGATGCCTGATCTCGTCTCCCATGAGGTTTTTCCAATTTCTCTGTGCCAGGGAATGTTAAGGGGGTTTGCAGGAAATCCCAGTGACAGAGGCTGACTCCCCAAGGTCAGGGAATTTATTTCTCAGACTTCCCCAAACAGGGAAAACCTGTGACTGAAGAGAGCTGCGTGGAGTTGTCTCTCGAGCTCCCCCACGCACTGACAATATTTCCGGAATACTGAGCGTGGAGAGGTTCCACCAAATGTCGTCAGCCTAGGGTTCTAATGGGATGCCTGAGCTCGTCTCCCCTGAGGGTTTCCCTAATGTCTCTGTGCCAGGGAATGCTAGGGGGGGTTTGCAGGAAATCCCAGTGACAGAGGCTGCCTCCCCAAGGTCAGGGAAGGTATTTCTCGGACTTCCCCGAACAGGGAACACCTGTAACTGAAGAGAGCTGCGTGGAGTTGTCTCTCGAGCTCCCCCACGCACTGAAAATGGTTCCGGAATCCTGAGCGTGGGGAGGTTCCACCAACGGTCGGCAGCGCGTGGGTTCTAACGGGATACCTGAGCTCGTCTCCCCTGAGTGTTTCCCTAATATCTCTGTGTCAGGGAATGCTAGGGGGGGTTTGCAGGATATATCAGTGACAGAGGCTGCCTCCCCAAGGTCAGGGAAGGTATTTCTCGGACTTCCCCGAACAGGGAACACCTGTGACTAAAGAGAGCTGCGTGGAGTTGTCTCTCGAGCTCCCCCACGCACTGACATTGGTTCCGGAATCCTGAGCGTGGGGAGGTTCCACCAACGGTCGGCAGAGCGTGGGTTCTAACGGGATGCCTGAGCTCGTCTCCCCTGAGGGTTTCCCTAATGTCTCTGTGCCAGGGAATGCTAGGGGGGGTTTGCAGGATATCCCAGTGACAGAGGCTGCCTCCCCAAGGTCAGGGAAGTTATTTCTCGGACTTCCCCGAACAGGGAACACCTGTGACTGAAGAGAGCTGCGTGGAGTTGTCTCTCGAGCTCCCCCACGCACTGACAATGGTTCCGGAATCCTGAGCATGGGGAGGTTCCACCAACGGTCGGCAGCGCGTGGGTTCTAACGGAATGCCGGAGCTCGTCTCCCCTGAGGGTTTCCCTAATGTCTCTGTGCCAGGGAATGCTAGGGGTGGTTTGCAGGAAATCCCAGTGACAGAGGCTGCCTCCCCAAGGTCAGTGAAGGTATTTCTCGGACTTCCCCGAACAGGGAACACCTGTGACTGAAGAGAGCTTCGTGGAGTTTTCTCTCGAGATCCCCCACGCACTGACAATGGTTCCGGAATCCTGAGCGTGGGGAGGTTCCACCAACGGTCGGCAGCGCGTGGGTTCTAACGGGATGCCTGAGCTCGTCTCCCCTGAGTGTTTTCCTAATTTCTCTGTGCCAGGGAATGCTAGGGGGGTTTTGCAGGAAATCCCAGTGACAGAGGCTGCCTCCCCAAGGTCAAGGAAAGTATTTCTCGGACTTCCCCGAACAGGGAACACCTGTGACTGAAGAGAGCTGCGTGCAGTTGTCTCTCGAGCTCCCCCACGCACTGACAATGGTTCCGGAATCCTGAGCGTGGGGAGGTTCCACCAACGGTCGGCAGTGCGTGGGTTCTAACGGGATGCCTGAGCTCGTCTCCCCTGAGGGTTTCCCTAATATCTCTGTGCCAGGGAATGCTAGGGGGGGTTTGCAGGAAATCCCAGTGACAGATGCTGCCTCCCCAAGGTCAGGGAAGGTATTTCTCGGACTTCCCCGAACAGGAAACACCTGTTACTGAAGAGAGCTGCGTGGAGTTGTCTCTCGAGCTCCCCCACGCACTGACAATGGTTCCGGAATCCTGAGCGTGGGGAGGTTCCACCAACGGTTGGCAGCGAGGGGGTTCTAACGGGATGCCTGAGCTCGTCTCCCCTGAGGGTTTCCCTAATGTCTCTGTGCCAGGGAATGCTATGGGGGGTTTGCAGGATATCCCAGTGACAGAGGCTGCCTCCCCAAGGTCAGGGAAGGTATTTCTCGGACTTCCCCGAACAGGGAACACCTGTGACTGAAGAGAGATGCGTGGAGTTGTCTCTCGAGCTCCCCCACGCACTGACAATATTTCCGGAGTACTGAGCGTGGGGAGGTTCCACCAAATGTCGTCAGCCTAGGGTTCTAATGGGATGCCTGAGCTCGTCTCCCCTGAGGGTTTCCCTAGTTTCTCTGTGCCAGGGAATGCTTGGGGGGGGTTTGCAGGAAATCCCAGTGACAGAGGCTGCCTCCCCAAGGTCAGGGAAGGTGTTTCTCGGACTTCCCCGAACAGGGAACACCTGTGACTGAAGAGAGCTGCGTGGAATTGTCTCTCGAGCTCCCCCACGCACTGAAAATGGTTCCGGAATCCTGAGCGTGGGGAGGTTCCACCAACGGTCGGCAGCTCGTGGGTTCTAACGGGATACCTGAGCTCGTCTCCCCTGAGTGTTTCCCTAATATCTCTGTGTCAGGGAATGCTAGGGGGGGTTTGCAGGAAATCCCAGTGACAGTGGCTGCCTCCCGAAGGTCAGGGAAGGTATTTCTCGGACTTCCCCGAACAGGGAACACCTGTGACTGAAGAGAGCTGCGTGGAGTTGTCTCTCGAGCTCCCCCACGCACTGACAATGGTTCCGGAATCCTGAGCGTGGGGAGGTTCCACCAACGGTCGGCAGAGCGTGGGTTCTAACGGGATGCCTGAGCTCGTCTCCCCTGAGGGTTTCCCTAATGTATCTGTGCCAGGGAATGCTAGGGGGGGTTTGCAGTATATCCCAGTGACAGAGGCTGCCTCCCCAAGTTCAGGGAAGGTATTTCTCGGACTTCCCTGAACAGGGAACACCTGTGACTGAAGAGAGTGGCGTGGAGTTGTCTCTCGAGCTCCCCCACGCACTGACAATGGTTCCGGAATCCTGAGCATGGGGAGGTTCCACCAACGGTCGGCAGCGCGTGGGTTCTAACGGAATGCCGGAGCTCGTCTCCCCTGAGGGTTTTCCTAATGTCTCTGTGCCAGGGAATGCTAGGGGTGGTTTGCAGGAAATCACAGTGACAGAGGCTGCCTCCCCAAGGTCAGGGAAGGTATTTCTCGGACTTCCCCGAACAGGGAACACCTGTGACTGAAGAGAGCTTCGTGGAGTTTTCTCTCGATCTCCCCCACGCACTGACAATGGTTCCGGAATCCTGAGCGTGGGGAGGTTCCACCAACGGTCGGCAGCGCGTGGGTTCTAACGGGATGCCTGAGCTCGTCTCCCCTGAGTGTTTTCCTAATTTCTCTGTGCCAGGGAATGCTAGGGAGGTTTTGCAGGAAATCCCAGTGACAGAGGCTGCCTCCCCAAGGTCAAGGAAAGTATTTCTCGGACTTCCCCGAACCGGGAACACCTGTGACTGAAGAGAGCTGCGTGCAGTTGTCTCTCGAGTTCCCCCACGCACTGACAATGGTTCCGGAATCCTGAGCTTGGGGAGGTTCCACCAACGGTCGGCAGCGCTTGGGTTCTAACGGGATGCCTGAGCTCGTCTCCCCTGAGGGTTTCCCTAATGTCTCTGTGCCAGGGAATGCTAGGGGGGGTTTGCAGGAAATCCCAGTGACAGAGGCTGCCTCCCCAAGGTCAGGGAAGGTATTTCTCGGACTTCCCCGAACAGGGAACACCTGTGACTGAAGAGAGCTGCGTGGAGTTGTCTCTCGAGCTCCCCCACGCACTGACAATGGTTCCGGAATCCTGAGCGTGGGGAGGTTCCACCAACGGTCGGCAGCGAGTGGGTTCTAACGGGATGCCTGAGCTCGTCTCCCCTGAGGGTTTCCCTAATGTCTCTGTGCCAGGGAATGCTAGGGGGGGTTTGCAGGATATCCCAGTGACAGAGGCTGCCTCCCCAAGGTCAGGGAAGGTATTTCTCGGACTTCCCCGAACAGGGAACACCTGTGACTGAAGAGAGCTGCGTGGAGTTGTCTCTCGAGCTCCCCCACGCACTGACAATGGTTCCGGAATCCTGAGCATGGGGAGGTTCCACCAACGGTCGTCAGCGCGTGGGTTCTAACGGAATGCCGGAGCTCGTCTCCCCTGAGGGTTTCCCTAATGTTTCTGTGCCAGGGAATGCTAGGGGGGGTTTGCAGGGAATCCCAGTGACAGAGGCTGCCTCCCCAAGGTCAGGGAAGGTATTTCTCGGACTTCCCCGAACAGGGAACACCTGTGACTGAAGAGAGCTGCGTGGAGTTTTCTCTCGAGCTCCCCCACGCACTGACAATGGTTCCGGAATCCTGAGCGTGGGGAGGTTCCACCAACGGTCGGCAGCGCGTGGGTTCTAACGGGATGCCTGAGCTCGTCTCCCCTGAGTGTTTTCCTAAATTCTCTGTGCCAGGGAATGCTAGGGGGGTTTTGCAGGAAATCCCAGTGACAGAGGCTGCCTCCCCAAGGTCAAGGAAAGTATTTCTCGGACTTCCCCAAACAGGGAACACCTGTGAATGAAGAGAGCTGCGTGCAGTTGTCTCTCGAGCTCGCCCACGCACTGACAATGGTTCTGGAATCCTGAGCGTGGGGAGGTTCCACCAACGGTCGGCAGCGCGTGGGTTCTAACGGGATGCCTGAGCTCGTCTCCCCTGAGGGTTTCCCTAATGTCTCTGTGCCAGGGAATGCTAGGGGGGGTTTGCAGGAAATCCCAGTGACAGAGGCTGCCTCCCCAAGGTCAGGGAAGGTATTTCACGGACTTCCCCGAACAGGGAACACCTGTGACTGAAGAGAGCTGCGTGGAGTTGTCTCTCGAGCTCCCCCACGCACTGACAATGGTTCCGGAATCCTGAGCGTGGGGAGGTTCCACCAACGGTCGGCAGCGAGTGGGATCTAACGGGATGCCTGAGCTCGTCTCCCCTGAGGGTTTCCCTAATGTCTCTGTGCCAGGGAATGCTTGGGGGGTTTTCAGGAATTCCAAGTGACAGAGGCTGCCTCCCCAAGGTCAGGGAAGGTCTTTCTCGGACTTCCCCGAACAGGGAACACCTGTGACTGAAGAGAGCTTCGTGGAGTTGTCTCTCGAGCACCCCCACGCACTGAGAATGTTTCCGGATTCCTGAGCGTGGGGAGGTTCCAACAACGGTCGGCAGCGAGTGGGTTCTAACGGGATGCCTGAGCTCGTCTCCCCTGAGGGTTTTCCTCAGGTCTCTGTGCCAGGGAATGCTAGGGGGGGTTTGCAGGAAATCCCAGTGACAGAGGCTGCCTCCCCAAGGTCAGGGAAGGTCTTTCTCGGACTTCCCCGAACAGGGAACACCTGTGACTGAAGAGAGCTGCGTGGAGTTGTCTCTCGAGCTCCCCCACGCACTGAGAATGGTTCCAGAATCCTGAGCGTGGGGAGGTTCCAGCAACGGTCGGCAGCGCGTGGGCTCTAACGGGATGCCTGAGCTCGTCTCCCCTGAGGGTTTCCCTAATGTCTCTGTGCCAGGGAATGTTAGGGGGGGTTTGCAGGAAATCCCAGTGACAGAGGCTGCCCCCCCAAGGTCAGGGAAGGTATTTCTCGGACTTCCCCGAACAGGGAACACCTGTGACTGAAGTGAGATGCGTGGAGTTGTCTCTCGAGCTCCCCCACGCACTGACAATATTTCCGGAATACTGAGCGTGGGGAGGTTCCACCAACTGTCGTCAGCCTAGGGTTCTAATGGGATGCCTCAGCTCGTCTCCCTTGAGGGTTTCCCTAATGTCTCTGTGCCAGGGAATGCTAGGGGGTTTTGCAGGAATTCTCAGTGACAGAGGCTGCCTCCCCAAGGTCAGGGAAGTTATTTCTCGGACTTCCCCGAACAGGGAACACCTGTGACTGAAGAGAGCTGCGTGGAGTTGTCTCTCGAGCTCCCCCACGCACTGAGAATGGTTCCAGAATCCTGAGCGTGGGGAGGTTCCAGCAACGGTCGGCAGCGCGTGGGCTCTAACGGGATGCCTGAGCTCGTCTCCCCTGAGGGTTTCCCTAATGTCTCTGTGCCAGGGAATGTTAGGGGGGGTTTGCAGGAAATCCCAGTGACAGAGGCTGCCCCCCCAAGGTCAGGGAAGGTATTTCTCGGACTTCCCCGAACAGGGAACACCTGTGACTGAAGTGAGATGCGTGGAGTTGTCTCTCGAGCTCCCCCACGCACTGACAATATTTCCGGAATACTGAGCGTGGGGAGGTTCCACCAACTGTCGTCAGCCTAGGGTTCTAATGGGATGCCTGAGCTCGTCTCCCTTGAGGGTTTCCCTAATGTCTCTGTGCCAGGGAATGCTAGGGGGTTTTGCAGGAATTCTCAGTGACAGAGGCTGCCTCCCCAAGGTCAGGGAAGTTATTTCTCGGACTTCCCCGAACAGGGAACACCTGTGACTGAAGAGAGCTGCGTGGAGTTGTCTCTCGAGCTCCCCCACGCACTGACAATGGTTCCGGAATCCTGAGCGTGGGGAGGTTCCACCAACGGTCGGCAGCGCGTGAGTTCTAACGGGATACCTGAGCTCGTCTCCCCTGAGGGTTTCCCTAATATCTCTGTGCCAGGGAATGCTAGGGGGGGTTTGCAGGAAATCCCAGTGACATAGGCTGCCTCCCCAAGGTCAGGGAAGGTATTTCTCGGACTTCCCCGAACAGGGAACACCTGTGACTGAAGAGAGCTGCGTGGAGTTGTCTCTCGAACTCCCCCACGCACTGACAATGGTTCCGAAATCCTGAGCGTGGGGAGGTTCCACCAACGGTCGGCAGCGCGTGGGTTCTAACGGGATGCCTGAGCTCGTCTCCCCTGAGGGTTTCCCTAATGTCTCTGTGCCAGGGAATGCTAGGGGGGGTTTGCAGGAAATCCCAGTGACAGAGGCTGCCTCCCCAAAGTCAGGGAAGGTATTTCTCGGACTTCCCTGAACAGGGAACACCTGTGACTGAAGAGAGCTTCGTGGAGTTTTCTCTCGAGCTCCCCCACGCACTGACAATGGTTCCGGAATCCTGAGCGTGGGGAGGTTCCACCAACGGTCGGCAGCGCGTGGGTTCTAACGGGATGCCTGAGCTCGTCTCCCCTGAGTGTTTTCCTAATTTCTCTGTGCCAGGGAATGCTAGGGGGGTTTTGCAGGAAATCCCAGTGACAGAGGCTGCCTCCCCAAGGTCAGGGAAGGTCTTTCTCGGACTTCCCCGAACAGGGAACACCTGTGACTGAAGAGAGCTGCGTGGAGTTGTCTCTCGAGCTCCCCCACGCACTGACAATCGTTCCGGAATCCTGAGCGTGGGGAGGTTCCACCAACGGTCGGCAGCGCGTGGGTTCTAACGGAATGCCGGAGCTCGTCTCCCCTGAGGGTTTCCCTAATATCTCTGTGCCAGGGAATGCTAGGGGTGGTTTGCAGGAAATCCCAGTGACAGAGGCTGCCTCCCCAAGGTCAGGGAATGTATTTCTTGGACTTCCCCGAACAGGGAACACCTGTGACTGAAGAGAGCTGCATGGAGTTGTCTCTCGAGCTCCCCCACGCACTGACAATGGTTCCGGAATCCTGAGCGTGGGGAGGTTCCACCAACGGTCGGCAGCGCGTGGGTTCTAACGGGATGCCTGACCTCGTCTCCCCTGAGTGTTTTCCTAATTTCTCTGTGCCAGGGAATGCTAGGGGGGGTTTGCAGGAAATCCCAGTGACAGAGGCTGCCTCCCCAAGGTCAGGGAAAGTATTTCTCGGACTTCCCCGAACAGGGAACACCTGTGACTGAAGAGAGCTGCGTGGAGTTGTCTCTCGAGCTCCCCCACGCACTGACAATGGTTCCGGAATCCTGAGCGTGGGGAGGTTCCACCAACGGTCGGCAGCGCGTGGGTTCAAACGGGATGCCTGAGCTCGTCTCCCCTGAGGGTTTCTCTAATGTCTCTGTGCCAGGGAATGCTAGGGGGGGTTTGCAGGAAATCCCAGTGACAGAGGCTGCCTCCCCAAGGTCAGGGAAGGTATTTCTCGGACTTCCCCGAACAGGGAACACCTGTGACTGAAGAGAGCTGCGTGGAGTTGTCTCTCGAGCTCCCCCACGCACTGAGAATGATTCCGGAATCCTGAGCGTGGGGAGGTTCCACCAACGGTCGGCAGCGAGTGGGTTCTAACGGGATGCCTGAGCTCGTCTCCCCTGAGGGTTTCCCTAAGGTCTCTGTGCCAGGGAATGCTAGGGGGGGTTGGCAGGATATCCCAGTGACAGAGGCTGCCTCCCCAAGGTCAGGGAAGGTATTTCTCGGACTTCCCCGAACAGGGAACACCTGTGACTGAAGAGAGCTGCGTGGAGTTTTCTCTCGAGCTCCCCCACGCACTGACAATGGTTCCGGAATCCAGAGCGTGGGGAGGTTCCACCAACGGTCGGCAGCACGTGGGTTCTAACGGGATGCCTGAGCTCGTTTCCCCTGAGATTTTCCCTAAATTCCCTGTGCCAGGGAATGCTAGGGGGGGTTTGCAGGACATCCCAGTGACAGAGGCTGCCTCCCCTAGGTCAGGGAAGATATTTCTCGGACTTCCCCGAACAGGGAACACCTGTGACTGAAGAGAGCTGCGTGGAGTTGTCTCTCGAGCTCCCCCACGCACTGACAATGGTTCCTTAATCCTGAGCGTGGGGAGGTTCCACCAACGGTCGGCAGCGAGTGGGTTCTAACGGGATGCCTGAGCTCGTCTCCCCTGAGTGATTCCCTAATGTTCCTGTGCCAGGGAATGCTAGGGGGGGTTTGCAGGAAATCCCAGTGACAGAGGCTGACTCCCCATGGTCAGGGAAGGTATTTCTCGGACTTCCCCGAACAGGGAACACCTGTGACTGAAGAGAGCTGCGTGGAGTTGTCTCTCGAGCTCCCCCACGCACTGAGAATGGTTCCGGAATCCTGAGCGTGGGGAGGTTCCACCAACGGTCGGCAGCGAGTGGGTTCTAACGGGATGCCTGAGCTCGTCTCCCCTGAGGGTTTCCCTAAGGTCTCTGTGCCAGGGAATGCTAGGGGGGGTTTGCAGGAAATCCCAGTGACAGAGGCTGCCTCCCCAAGGTCAGGGTAGTTATTTCTCGGACTTCCCCGAACAGGGAACACCTGTGACTGAAGAGAGCTGCGTGGAGTTGTCTCTCGAGCTCCCCCACGCACTGAGAATGGTTCCGGAATCCTGAGCGTGGGGAGGTTCCACCAACGGTCGGCAGCGCGTGGGTTCTAACGGGATGCCTGAGCTCGTATCCCCTGAGTGTTTCCCTAATGTCCCTGTGCCAGGGAATGCTAGGGGGGTTTTGCAGGAAATCCCAGTGACAGAGGCTGCCTCCCCTAGGTCAGGGAAGATATTTCTCGGACTTCCCCGAACAGGGAACACCTGTGACTGAAGAGAGCTGCGTGGAGTTGTCTCTCGAGCTCCCCCACGCACTGACAATGGTTCCGGAATCCTGAGCGTGGGGAGGTTCCACCAACGGTCGGCAGCGCGTGCGTTCTAACGGGATGCCTGAGCTCGTCTCCCCTGAGTGTTTCCCTAATGTTCCTGTGCCAGGGAATGCTAGGGGGTGTTTGCAGTAAATCCCAGTGACAGAGGCTGCCTCCCCAATGTCAGGGAATGTATATCTCGGACTTCCCCGAACAGGGAACACTGTGACTGAAGAGAGCTGCGTGGAGTTGTCTCTCGAGCTCCCCCACGCACTGACAATGCTTCCGGAATCCTGAGCGTGGGGAGGTTCCACCAACGGTCGACAGCGCGTGGGTTCTAACGGGATGCCTGAGCTCGTCTCCCCTGAGGGTTTCCCTAATGTCTCTGTGCCAGGGAATGCTAGGGGGTGTTTGCAGGAAATCCGAGTGACAGGGGCTGCCTCCCCAAGGTCAGGGAAGGTATTTCTCGGACTTCCCCGAACAGGGAACACCTGTGACTGAAGAGAGATGCGTGGAGTTGTCTCTCGAGCTCCCCCACGCACTGACAATGGTTCCGGAATCCTGAGCGTTGGGAGGTTCCACCAACGGTCAGCAGCGCGTGGGTTATAACGGGATGCATGAGCTCGTCTCCCCTGAGGGTTTTCCTAATGTCTCTGTGCCAGGGAATGCTAGGGGGGGTTTGCAGGAAATCCCAGTGTCAGAGGCTGCCTCCCCAAGTCAGGGAAGGTATTTCTCGGACTTCCCCGACCAGGGAACACTTGTGACTGAAGAGAGCTGCGTGGAGTTTTCTCTCGAGCTCCCCCACGCACTGACAATGTTTCCGGAATCCTGAGCGTGGGGAGGTTCCACCAACGGTCGGCAGCGCGTGGGTTCTAACGGGATGCCTGAGCTCGTCTCCCCTCAGGGTTTTCCTAATGTCTCTGTGCCAGGGAATGATAAGGGGGGGTTTGCAGGAAATCCCAGTGACAGAGGCTGCCTCCCCAAGGTCAGGGAAGTTACTTCTCGGACTTCCCCGAACAGGGAACACCTGTGACTAAAGAGAGTTGCGTGGAGTTGTCTCTCGAGCTCTCCCACGCACTGACAATGGTTCCGGAATCCTGAGCGTGGGGAGGTTCCACCAACGGTCGGCAGCGCGTGGGTTCTAACGGGATGCCTGAGCTCGTCTCCCCTGAGGGTTTTCCTAATGTCTCTGTGCCAGGGAATGCTAGGGTGTGTTTGCAGGAAATCCGAGTGACAGGGGCTGCCTCCCCAAGGTCAGGGAAGGTATTTCTCGGACTTCCCCGAACAGGGAACACCTGTGACTGAAGAGAGCTGCGTGGAGTTGTCTCTCGAGCTCCCCCACGCACTGACAATGGTCCCGGAATCCTGAGCGTGGGGAGATTCCTCCAACGGTCGGCAGCGCGTGGGTTCTAACGGGATGCCTGAGCTCGTCTCCCCTTAGAGTTATCCTAATTTCTCTGGGCCAGGGAATGCTAGGGGGGATTTGCAGGAAATCGCAGTGACAGAGGCTGCTTCCCCAAGGTCAGGGAATGTATTTCTCGGACTTCCCCGAACAGGGAACACGTGTGACTGAAGAGAGCTACGTGTAGTTGTCTCTCGAGCTCCCCCACGCACTGACAATGGTTCCGGAATCCTGAGCGTGGGGAGGTTCCACCAACGTTCGGCAGCGCGTGGATTCTAACGGGATGCCTGAGCTCGTCTCCCCTGAGGGTTTTCCTAATGTCTCTGGGCCAGGGAATGCTAGGGGTGGTTTGCAGGAAATCCCAGTGACAGAGGCTGCCTCCCCAAGGTCAGGGAAGGTATTTCTCGGACTTCCCCCAAAAGGGAACACCTGTGACTGAAGAGAGCTGCGTGGAGTTGTCTCTCGAGCTCCCCCACGCACTGACAATGGTTTCGGAATGCTGAGCGTGGGGAGGTTCCACCAACGGTCGGCAGCGCGTGGGTTATAACGGGATGCCTGAGCTCGTCTCCCCTGAGGGTTTTCCTAATGTCTCTGTGCCAGGGAATGCTAGGGGTGGTTTGCAGGAAATCCCAGTGACAGAGGCTGCCTCCCCAAAGTCAGGGAAGGTATTTCTCAGACTTCCCCGAACAGGGAACACCTGTGACTGAAGAGAGCTGCGTGGAGTTGTCTCTCGAGCTCCCCCACGCACTGACAATGGTTCCGGAATCCTGAGCTTGGGGAGGTTCCACCAACGGTCGGCAGCGCGTGGGTTCTAACGGGATGCCTGAGCTCGTCTCCCCTGAGGGTTTCCCTAATGTCTCTGTGCCAGGGAATGCTAGGGGGGTTTTGCAGGACATCCCAGTGACAGAGGCTGCCACCCCAAGGTCAGGGAAGTTATTTCTCGGACTTCCCCGAACAGGGAACACCTGTGACTGAAGAGAGCTGCGTGGAGTTGTCTCTTGAGCTCCCCCACGCACTGACAATGTTTCCGGAATCCTGAGCGTGGGGAGGTTCCACCAACGGTCGGCAGCGCGTGGGTTCTAACGGGATGCCTGAGCTCGTCTCCCCTGAGGGTTTCCCTAAAATCTCTGTGCCAGGGAATGCTAGGGGGGGGTTGCAGGAAATCCCAGTGACAGAGGCTACCTCCCCAAGGTCAGGGAAGGTATTTCTCGGACTTCCCCGAACAGGGAACACCTGTGACTGAAGAGAGCTGCGTGGAGTTGTCTCTCGAGCTCCCCCACGCACTGAAAATGGTTCCGGAATACTGAGCGTGGGGAGGTTCCACCAACGGTCGGCAGCGCGTGGTTTCAAACGGGATGCCTGATCTCGTCTCCCCTGAGGGTTTTCCAATGTCTCTGTGCCAGGGAATGTTAAGGTGGTTTGCAGGAAATCCCAGTGTCAGAGACTGACTCCCCAAGTTCAGGGAATTTATTTCTCGGACTTCCCCGAACAGGGAACACCTGTGACTGAAGAGAGCTACGTGGAGTTGTCTCTCGAGCTCCCCCACGCACTGACAATGGTTCCGGAATCCTGAGCGTGGGGAGGTTCCACCAACGGTCGTCAGCGCCTGGGTTCTAACGGGATGCCTGAGCTTGTCTCCCCTGAGTGTTTCCCTAATATCTCTGTGCCAGGGAATGCTAGGGGTGGTTTGCAGGATATCCCAGTGACAGAGGCTGCCTCCCCAAGGTCAGGGAAGGTATTTCTCGGACTTCCCCGAACAGGGAACACCTGTGACTGAAGAGAGCTGCGTGGAGTTGTCTCTCGAGCTCCCCCACGCACTGACAATGGTTCCGAAATCCTGAGCGTGGGAAGGTTCCACCAACGGTCGGCAGCGCGTGGGTTCTAACGGGATGCCTGAGCTCGTCTCCCCTGAGGGTTTTCCTAATGTCTCTGTGCCAGGGAATGCTAGGGGGGGTTTGCAGGAATTCCCAATGACAGAGGCTGCCTCCCCAAGGTCAGGGAAGGTATTTCTCGGACTTCCCCGAACAGGGAACACCTGTGACTGAAGAGAGCTGCGTGGAGTTGTCTCTCGATCTCCCCCACGCACTGACAATGGTTCCGGAATCCTGAGCGTAGGGAGGTTCCACCAACGGTCGGCAGCGCGTGGGTTCTAACGGGATGCCTGAGCTCGTCTCCCCTGAGTGTTTTCCTAATGTCTCTAAGCCAGGGAATGCTAGGGGTGGTTTGCAGGAAATCCCAGTGACAGAGGCTGCCTCCCCAAGTTCAGGGAAGGTATTTCTTGGACTTCCCCGAACAGGGAAGACCTGTGACTGAAGAGAGCTGCGTGGAGTTGTCTCTCGAGCTCCCCCACGCACTGACAATGGTTCCGGAATCCTGAGTGTTGGGAGGTTCCACCAACGGTCGGCAGCGCGTGGGTTCTAACGGGATGCCTGAGCTCGTCTCCCCTGAGTGTTTCCCTAATGTCTCTGTGCCAGGGAATGCTAGGGGGGGTTTGCAGGAAATCCCAGTGACAGAGGTTGCCTCCCCAAGGTCAGGGAAGGTATTTCTCAGACTTCCCCGAACAGGGAACACCTGTGACTGAAGAGAGCTACGTGGAGTTGTCTCTCGAGCTCCCCCACGCACTGACAATGGTTCCGGAATCCTGAGCGTGGGGAGGTTCCACCATCATTCGGCAGCGCGTGGGTTCTAACGGGATGCCTGAGCTCGTCTCCCCTGAGTTTTTCCCTAATGTCTCTGTGCCAGGGAATGCTAGGGGTGGTTTGCAGGAAATCCCAGTGACAGAGACTGCCTCCCCAAGGTCAGGGAAGGTATTTCTCGGACTTCCCCGAACAGGGAACTCCTGTGACTGAAGAGAGCTGCGTGGAGTTGTCTCTCGTGCTCCCCCACGCACTGACAATGGTTCCGGAATCCTGAGCGTGGGGAGGTTCCACCAACGGTCGGCAGCGCATGGGTTCTAACGGGATGCCTGAGCTCGTCTCCCCTGAGTGTTTCCCTAATGTCTCTGGGCCAGGGAATGCTAGGGGGGGTTTGCAGGAAATCCCAGTGACAGAGGCTGCCTCCCCACGGTCAGGGTAGGTATTTCTCGGACTTCCCCGAACAGGGAACACCTGTGACTGAAGAGAGCTGCGTGGAGTTGTCTCTCGAGCTCCCCCACGCACTGACAATGGTTCCGGAATCCTGAGAGTGGGGAGGTTCCACCAACGGTCGGCAGCGCGTGCGTTCTAACGGGATGCCTGAGCTCGTCTCCCCTGAGGGTTTCCCTAATGTCTCTGTGCCAGGGAATGCTAGGGGGGGTTTGCAGGAAATCCCAGTGACAGAGGCTGCCTCCCCTAGGTCAGGGAAGGTATTTCTCGGACTTCCCCGAACAGGGAACACCTGTGACTGAAGAGAGCTGCGTGGAGTTGTCTCTCGTGATCCCCCACGCACTGACAATGGTTCCGGAATCCTGAGCGTGGGGAGGTTCCACCAATCGTCGGCAGCGCGTGGGTTCTAACGGGATGCCTGAGCTCGTCTCCCCTGAGGGTTTTCCTAATGTCTCTGTGCTAGGGAATGCTAGGGGGGGTTTGCAGGAAATCCCAGTGACAGAGGCTGCCTCCCCAAGGTAAGGGAAGGTATTTCTCGGACTTCCCCGAACAGGGAACACCTGTGACTGAAGAGAGCTGCGTGGAGTTGTCTCTCGAGCTTCCCCACGCACTGACAATGGTTCCGGAATCCTGAGCGTGGGGAGGTTCCACCAACGGTCGTCAGCTCGTGGTTTCTAACGGGATGCCTGAGCTCGTCTCCCCTGAGGGTTTCCCTAATATCTCTGTGCCAGGTAATGCTAGGGGTGGTTTGCAGGAAATCCCAGTTATAGAGGCTGCCTCCCCAAGGTCAGGGAAGGTATTTCTCGGACTTCCCCGAACAGGGAACAACTGTGAATGAAGAGAGCTGCGTGGACTTTTCTCTCGAGATACCCCACGCACTGACAATGGTTCCGGAATCCTGAGCGTGGGGAGGTTCCACCAACGGTCGGCAGCGCGTGGGTTCTAACGGGATGCCTGAGCTCGTCTCCCCTGAGGGTTTCCCTAATGTCTCTGTGCCAGTGAATGCTAGGGGGGGTTTGCAGGAAATCCCAGTGACAGAGGCTGCCTCCCCTAGGTCAGGGAAGGTATTTCTCGGACTTCCCAGAACAGGGAACACCTGTGACTGAAGAGAGCTTCGTGGAGTTGTCTCTCGAGATCCCCCACGCACTGACAATGGTTCCGGAATCCTGAGCGTGGGGAGGTTCCACCAACGGTCGTCAGCGCGTGGGTTCTAACGGGATGCCTGAGCTCGTCTCCCCTGAGGGTTTCCCTAATATCTCTGTGCCAGGTAATGCTAGGGGTGGTTTGCAGGAAATCCCAGTTATAGAGGCTGCCTCCCCAAGGTCAGGGAAGGTTTTTCTCGGACTTCCCCGAACAGGGAACACCTGTGAATGAAGAGAGCTGCGTGGACTTTTCTCTCGAGCTCCCCCACGCACTGACAATGGTTCCGGAATCCTGAGCGTGGGGAGGTTCCACCAACGGTCGGCAGCGCGTGGGTTCTAACGGGATGCCTGAGCTCGTCTCCCCTGAGTGTTTCCCTAATGTCTCTGTGCCAGGGAATGCTAGGGGGGGTTTGCAGGAAATCCCAGTGACAGAGGCTGCCTCCCCAAGGTCAGGGAAGGTATTTCTCGGACTTCCCCGAACAGGGAACACCTGTGACTGAAGAGAGCTGCGTGGAGTGGTCTCTCGAGCTCCCCCACGCACTGACAATGTTTCCGGAATCCTGAGCGTTGGGAGGTTCCACCAACGGTCGTCAGCGCTTTGGTTCTAACGGGATGCCTGAGCTCGTATCCCCTGAGGGTTTCCCTAATACCTCTGTGCCAGGTAATGCTAGGGGGGGTTTGCAGGAAATCCCAGTGGCAGAGGCTGCCTCCCCAAGGTCAGGGAAGGTATTTCTCGGACTTCCCCGAACAGGGAACTCCTGTGACTGAAGAGAGCTGCGTGGAGTTTTCTCTCGACCTCCCCCACGCACTGACAATTGCTCCGGAATCCTGAGCATGGGGAGGTTCCACCAACGGTCGACAGCGCGTGGGTTCTAACGGGATGCCTGAGATCGTGTCCCCTGAGGGTTTTCCTAATGTCTCTGTGCCAGGGAATGCTAGGGGGGGTTTGCAGGAAATCCCAGTGAAAGAGGCTGCCTCCCCAAGGTCAGGGAAGGTATTTCACTGACTTCCCCGAACAGTGAACACCTGTGACTGAAGAGAGCTGCGTGGAGTTGTCTCTCGAGCTCCCCCACGCACTGACAATGGTTCCGGAATCCTGAGCATGGGGAGGTTCCACCAAAGGTCGGCAGCGCGTGGGTTCTAACGGGATGCCTGAGCTCGTTCCCCTGAGGGTTTTCCTAATGTCTCTGTGCCAGGGAATGCTAGGGGGGGTTTGCAGGAAATCCCAGTGACAGAGGCTGCCTCCCCAAGGTCAGGGAAGGTATTTCTCGGACTTCCCCGAACAGGGAACACCTGTGACTGAAGAGAGCTGCGTGGAGTTGTCTCTCGAGCTCCCCCACGCACGGAAAATGGTTCCGGAATCCTGAGCGTGGGGAGGTTCCACCAACGGTCGGCAGCGCGTGGGTTCTAACGGGATGCCTGAGCTCGTCTCCCCTGAGTGTTTCCCAAATATCTCTGTGCCAGGTAATGCTAGGGGGGTTTGCAGGAAATCCCAGTGACAGAGGCTGCCTCCCCAAGGTCAGGGAAGGTATTTCTCGGACTTCCCCGAACAGGGAACACCTGTGACTGAAGAGAGCTGCGTGGACTTTTCTCTCGAGCTCCCCCACGCACTGACAATGGTTCCGGAATCCTGAGCGTGGGGAAGTTCCAACAACGGTCGACAGCGCGTGGGTTCTAACGGGATGCCTGAGCTCGTCTCCCCTGAGGGTTTTCCTAATGTCTCTGTGCCAGGGAATGCTAGGGGGGGTTTGCAGGAAATCCCAGTGACAGAGGCTGCCTCCCCAAGGTCAGGGAAGGTGTTTCTCGGACTTCCCCGAACAGGGAACAACTGTGACTGAAGAGAGCTGCGTGGAGTTGTCTCTCGAGTTCCCCACGCACTGACAATGGTTCCGGAATCCTGAGCGTGGGGAGGTTCCACCAACGGTCGTCAGCGCGTGGGTTCTAACGGGATGCCTGAGCTCGTCTCCCCTGAGGGTTTCCCTAATATCTCTGTGCCAGGTAATGCTAGGGGTGGTTTGCAGGAAATCCCAGTTATAGAGGCTGCCTCCCCAAGGTCAGGGAAGGTATTTCACGGACTTCCCCGAACAGGGAACACCTGTGAATGAAGAGATCTGCGTGGACTTTTCTCTCGAGCTACCCCACGCACTGACAATGGTTCCGGAATCCTGAGCGTGGGGAGGTTCCACCAACGGTCGGCAGCGCGTGGGTTCTAACGGGATTCCTGAGCTCGTCTCCCCTGAGGGTTTTCCTAATTTCTCTGTGCCAAGGAATACTAGGGGGGGTTTGCAGGAAATCCCAGTGACAGAGGCTGCCTCCCCAAGGTCAGGGAAGGTGTTTCTCGGACTTCCCCGAACAGGGAACAACTGTGAATGAAGAGAGCTGCGTGTAGTTGTCTCTCGAGCTCCCCCACGCACTGACAATGGTTCCGGAATCCTGAGAGTGGGGAGGTTCCACCAACGGTCGGCAGCGCGTGGGTTCTAACGGGATGCCTGAGCTCGTCTCCCCTGAGGGTTTCCCTAATGTCTCTGTGCCAGGGAATGCTAGGGGGGGTTTGCAGGAAATCCCAGTGACAGAGGCTGCCTCCCCTAGGTCAGGGAAGGTATTTCTCGGACTTCCCAGAACAGGGAACACCTGTGACTGAAGAGAGCTGCGTGGAGTTGTCTCTCGAGATCCCCCACGCACTGACAATGGTTCCGGAATCCTGAGCGTGGGGAGGTTCCACCAATCGTCGGCAGCGCGTGGGTTCTAACGGGATGCCTGAGCTCGTCTCCCCTGAGGGTTTTCCTAATGTCTCTGTGCCAAAGAATGCTAGGGGGGGTTTGCAGGAAATCCCAGTGACAGAGACTGCCTCCCCAAGGTAAGGGAAGGTATTTCTCGGACTTCCCCGAACAGGGAACACCAGTGACTGAAGAGAGCTTCGTGGAGTTGTCTCTCGAGCTTCCCCACGCACTGACAATGGTTCCGGAATCCTGAGCGTGGGGAGGTTCCACCAACGGTCGGCAGCGCGTGGGTTCTAACGGGATGCCTGAGCTCGTCTCCCCTGAGGGTTTCCCTAATATCTCTGTGCCAGGTAATGCTAGGGGTGGTTTGCAGGAAATCCCAGTTATAGAGGCTGCCTCCCCAAGGTCAGGGAAGGTATTTCTCGGACTTCCCCGAACAGGGAACACCTGTGAATGAAGAGAGCTGCGTGGACTTTTCTCTCGAGCTACCCCACGCACTGACAATGGTTCCGGAATCCTGAGCGTGGGGAGGTTCCACCAACGGTCGGCAGCGCATGGGTTCTAACGGGATGCCTGAGCTCGTCTCCCCTGAGGGTTTTCCTAATTTCTCTGTGCCAAGGAATACTAGGGGGGGTTTGCAGGAAATCCCAGTGACAGAGGCTGCCTCCCCAAGGTCAGGGAAAGTGTTTCTCGGACTTCCCCGAACAGGGAACAACTGTGAATGAAGAGAGCTGCGTGGAGTTGTCTCTCGAGCTCCCCCACGCACTGACAATGGTTCTGGAATCCTGAGCGTGGGGAGGTTCCACCAACGGTCGGCAGCGCGTGGGTTCTAACGGGATGCCTGAGCTCGTCTCCCCTGAGTGTTTCCCTAATGTCTCTGTGCCAGGGAATGCTAGGGGGGGTTTGCAGGAAATCCCAGTGACAGAGGCTGCCTCACCAAGGTCAGGGAAAGTATTTCTCGGACTTCCCCGAACAGGGAACTCCTGTGACTGAAGAGAGCTGCGTGGAGTTTTCTCTCGAGCTCCCCCACGCACTGACAATTGTTCCGGAATCCTGAGCATGGGGAGGTTCCACCAACGGTCGGCAGCGCGTGGGTTCTAACGGGATGCCTGAGCTCATGTCCCCTGAGGGTTTTCCTAATGTCTCCGTGCCAGGGAATGCTTGGGGGGGTTTGCAGGAATTCCCAGTGACAGAGGCTGCCTCCCCAAGGTCAGGGAAGGTATTTCTTGAACTTCCCAGAACAGGGAACACCTGTGACTGAAGAGAGCTGCGTGGAGTTGTCTCTCGAGCTCCCCCACGCACTGACAATGGTTCCGGAATCCTGAGCGTGGGGAGGTTCCACCAACGGTCGGCAGCGCGTGGGTTCTACCGGGATGCCTGAGCTGGTCTCCCCTGAGGGTTTCCCTAATTTCTCTGTGCCAGGGAATGCTAGGGGGGGTTTGCAGGAAATCCCAGTGACAGAGGCTGCCTCCCCAAGGTCAGGGAAGGTATTTCTCGGACTTCCCCGAACAGGGAACACCTGTGCCTGAAGAGAGCTTCGTGGAGTTGTCTCTCGAGCTCCCCCACGCACTGACAATGGTTCCGGAATCCTGAGCGTGGGGAGGTTCCACCAACGGTCGGCAGCGCGGGGGTTCTAACGGGATGCCTGAGCTCGTCTCCCCTGAGTGTTTTCCTAAATTCTCTGTGCCAGGGAATGCTAGGGGGGGTTTGCAGGAAATCCCAGTGACAGAGGCTCCTTCCCCAAGTTCAGGGAAGGTATTTCTCGGACTTCCTCGAACAGGGAACACCTGTGACTGAAGAGAGCTGCGTGGAGTTGTCTCTCGAGCTCCCCCACGCACTGACAATGGTTCCGGAATCCTGAGCGTGGGGAGGTTCCACCAACGGTCGGCAGCGCGTGGGTTCTAACGGGATGCCTGAGCTCGTCTCCCCTGAGGTTTTCCCTAATTTCTCTGTGCCAGGGAATGCTAGGGGGGGTTTGCAGGAAATCCCAGTTACAGAGGCTGCCTCCCCAAGGTCAGGGAAGGTATTTCTCGGACTTCCCCGAACAGGGAACACCTGTGACTGAAGAGAGCTGCGTGGAGTTGTCTCTCGAGCTCCCCCACGCACTGACAATGTTTCCGGAATCCTGAGCGTGGGGAGGTTCCACCAACGGTCTGCAGCGCTTGGGTTCTAACGGGATGCCTGATCTCGTCTCCCCTGAGGGTTTCCCTAATGTCTCTGCCAGGGAATGCTAGGGGGGGTTTACAGGAAATCCCAGTAACAGAGGCTGACTCCCCAAGGTCAAGGAAAGTATTTCTAGGACTTCCCCGAACAGGGAACACCTGTGACTGAAGAGAGCTGCGTGGAGTTGTCTCTCGAGCTCCCCCACGCACTGACAATTGTTCCGGAATACTAAGCGTGGGGAGGTTCCACCAACGGTCGGCAGCGCGTGGGTTTTAACGGGATGCCTGAGCTCGTCTCCCCTGAGAGTTTTCCCAATGTATCTGTGCCAGGGAATGCTAGGGTTGGTTTGCAGGATGTCCCAGTGACAGAGGCTGCCTCCCCAAGGTCAGGGAAGGTATTTCTCGGACTTCCCCGAACAGGGAACACCTGTGACTGAAGAGAGCTGCGTGGAGTTGTCTCTCGAGCTCCCCCACGCACTGACAATGGTTCCGGAATCCTGAGCGTGGGGAGGTTCCACCAACGGTCGGCAGCGCGTGGGTTCTACCGGGATGCCTGAGCTGGTCTCCCCTGAGGGTTTCCCTAATATCTCTGTGCCAGGGAATGCTAGAGGGGGTTTGCAGGAAATCCCAGTGACAGAGGCTGCCTCCCAAAGGTCAGGGAAGGTATTTCTCGGACTTCCCCGAACAGGGAACACCTGTGACTGAAGAGAGCTGCGTGGAGATGTCTCTCGAGCTCCCCCACGCACTGACAATGGTTCCGGAATCCTGAGCGTGGGGAGGTTCCACCAACGGTCGGCAGCGCGTGGGTTCTAACGGGATGCCTGAGCTCGTGTCCCCTGAGTGTTTTCCTAAAGTCTCTGTGCCAGGGAATGCTAGGGGGGGTTTGCAGGAAATCCCAGTGACAGAGGCTGCTTCCCCAATTTCAGGGAAGGTATTTCTCGGACTTCCTCGAACAGGGAACACCTGTGACTGAAGAGAGCTGCGCGGAGTTGACTCTCGAGCTCCCCCACGCACTGACAATGGTCCCGGAATCCTGAGTGTGCGGAGGTTCCACCAACGGTCGGCAGCGCGTGGGTTCTATCGGGATGCCTGAGCTCGTCTCCCCTGAGGGTTTTCCTAAATTCTCTGTGCCAGGGAATGCTAGGGGTGTTTGCAGGAAATCCCAGTGACAGAGGCTGCTTCCCCAAGTTCAGGGATGGTATTTATCGGACTTCCTCGAACAGGGAACACCTGTGACTGAAGAGAGCTGCGTGGAGTTGTCTCTCGAGGTCCCCCACTCACTGACAATGGTTCCGGAATCCTGAGAGTGGGGAGGTTCCACCAACGGTCGGCAGCGCGTGGGTTCTAACGGGATTCCTGAGCTCGTCTCCCCTGAGGGTTTCCCTAATTTCTCTGTGCCAGGGAATGCTAGGGGGGGTTTTCAGGAAATCCCAGTGACAGAGGCTGCCTCCCCAAGGTCAGGGAAGGTATTTCTCGGACTTCCCCAAACAGGGAACACCTGTGACTGAAGAGAGCTGCGTGGAGTTTTCTCTCGAACTCCCCCACGCACTGACAATGGTTCCGGAATCCTGAGCGTGGGGAGGTTCCACCAACGGTCGGCAGCGCGTGGGTTCTAACGGGATGCCTGAGCTCGTCTCCCCTGAGGGTTTTCCTAAAGTCTCTGTGCCAGGGAATGCTAGGGGGGGTTTGCAGGAAATCCCAGTGACAGAGGCTGCTTCCCCAAGGTCAGGGAAGGTATTTCTCGGACTTCCCCGAACAGGGAACACCTGTGACTGAAGAGAGCTGCGTGGAGTTGTCTCTCGAGCTCCCCCACGCACTGACAATGGTTCCGGAATCCTGAGCGTGGGGAGGTTCCACCAACGGTCGGCAGCGCGTGGGTTCTAACGGGATGCCTGAGCTCGTCTCCCCTGAGGGTTTCCCTAATGTCTCTGTGCCAGGGAATGCTAGGGGGGGTTTGCAGGAAATCCCAGTGACAGAGGCTGCCTCCCCACGGTCAGGGAAGGTATTTCTCGGACTTCCCGGAACTGGGAACACCTGTGACTGAAGAGAGCTGCGTGGAGTTGTCTCTCGAGCTCCCCCACGCACTGACAATGGTTCCGGAATCCTGAGCGTGGGGAGGTTCCACCAATGGTCGGCAGCGCCTGGGTTCTAACGGGATGCCTGTGCTCGTCTCCCCTGAGTGTTTCCCTAATGTCTCTGTGCCAGGGAATTCTAGGGGGGGTTTGCAGGAAATCCCAGTGACAGTGGCTGCCTCCCCAAGGTCAGGGAAGGTATTTCTCGGACTTCCCCGAACAGGGAACACCTGTGACTGAAGAGAGCTGCGTGGAGTTATCTCTCGAGCTCCCCTACGCACTGACAATGGTTCCGGAATCCTGAGCGTGGGGAGGTTCCACCATCGGTCGGCAGCCCGTGGGTTCTAACGGGATGCCTGAGCTCGTCTCCCCTGAGTGTTTCCCTAATGTCTCTGTGCCAGGGAATGCTAGGGGGGGTTTGCAGGAAATCCCAGTGACAGAGGCTGCCTCCCCAAGGTCAGGGAAGGTATTTCTCGGACTTCCCCGAACAGGGAACACCTGAGACTGAAGAGAGCTGCGTGGAGTTGTCTCTCGAGCTCCCCCACGCACTGACAATTTTTCCGGAATCCTGAGCGTGGGGAGGTTCCACCAACGGTCGGCAGCGCGTGGGTTCTAACGGAATGCCTGAGCTCGTGTCCCCTGAGGGTTTCCCTAATGTCCCTGTGCAGGGAATGCTGGGGGGGGTTTGCAGGAAATCCCAGTGACAGAAGCTGCATCCCCTAGGTCAGGGAAGGTATTTCTCGGACTTCCCCGAACAGGGAACACCTGTGACTGAAGAGAGCTGCGTGGAGTTGTCTCTCGAGCTCCCCCACGCAATGACAATGGTTCCGGAATCCTGAGCTTGGGGAGGTTATACCAAAGGTCGGCAGCGCGTGGGCTGTAACGGGATGCCTGAGCTCGTCTCCCCTGAGGGTTTTCCTAATGTCTCTGTGCCAGGGAATGCTAGGGGGGGTTTGCAGGAAATCCCAGTGACAGAGGCTGCCTCCCCAAGGTCAGGGAAGGTATTTCTCGGACTTCCCCGAACAGGGAACACCTGTGACTGAAGAGAGCTGCGTGGAGTTGTCTCTCGAGCTCCCCCACGCACTGACAATGTTTCCGGAATCCTGAGCGTGGGGAGGTTCCACCAACGGTCGGCAGCGCGTGGGTTCTAACGGAATGCCTGAGCTCGTGTCCCCTGAGGGTTTCCCTAATGTCCCTGTGCCAGGGAATGCTAGGGGGTGTTTGCAGGAAATCCCAGTGACAGAGGCTGCCTCCTCTAGGTCAGGGAAGGTATTTCTCGGACTTCCCCGAACAGGGAAAACCTGTGACTGAAGAGAGCTGCGTGGAGTTGTCTCTCGAGCTCCCCCACGCAATGACAATGGTTCCGGAATCCTGAGCGTGGGGAGGTTCCACCAAAGTTCGGCAGCGCGTGGGCTGTAACGGGATGCCTGAGCTCGTCTCCCCTGAGGGTTTTCCTAATGTCTCTGTGCCAGGGAATGCTAGGGGGGGTTTGCAGGAAATCCCAGTGACAGAGGCTGCCTCCCCAAGATCACGGAAGGTATTTCTCGGACTTTCCGGAACAGGGAACACCTGTGACTGAAGAGAGCTGCGTGGAGTTGTCTCTCGAGCTCCCCCACGCACTGACAATGGTTCCGGAATCCTGAGCGTGGGGAGGTTCCACCAACGGTCGGCAGCGCGTGGGTTCTAACGGGATGCCTGAGCTCGACTCCCTTGAGGGTTTCCCTAATTTCTCGGTGCCAGGGAAAGCTAGGGGGGGTTTGCACGAATTTCCAGTGACAGAGGCTGACTCCCCAAGGTCAGGGAAGGTATTTCTCGGACTTCCCCGAACAGGGAACTCCTGTGACTGAAGAGAGCTGCTTGGAGTTGTCTCTCGAGCTCCCCCACGCACTGACAATGGTTCCGGAATCATGAGGGTGGGGAGGTTCCACCAACGGTCGGCAGCGCGTGGGTTCTAACGGGATGCCTGAGCTCGTCTCCCCTGAGGGTTTCCCTAATGTCTCTGTGCCAGGGAATGCTAGGGGTGGTTTGCAGGAATTCCCAATGACAGAGGCTGCCTCCCCAAGGTCAGGGAAGGTATTTCTCGGACTTCCCCGAACAGGGAACACCTGTGACTGAAGAGAGCTGCGTGGAGTTGTCTCTCGAGCTCCCCCACGCACTGAAAATGGTTCTGGAATCCTGAGCGTGGGGAGGTTCCACCAACGTTCGGCAGCGCGTGGGTTCTAACGGGATGCCTGAGCTCGCTCCCCTTAGAGTTTTACTAATGTCTCTGTGCCAGGGAATGCTAGGGGGGGTTTGCAGGAATTCCCAGTGAGAGAGGCTGCCTCCCCAAGGTCAGGGAAGCTATTTCTAGGACTTCCACGAACAGGGAACACCTGTGACTGAAGAGAGCTGCGTGGAGTTTTCTCTCGAGCTCCCCCACGCACTGACAATGGTTCCGGAATCCTGAGCGTGGGGAGGTTCCACCAACGGTCGGCAGCGCGTGGGTTCTACCGGGATGCCTGAGCTGGTCTCCCCTGAGGTTTTCCCTAATTTCTCTGTGCCAGGGAATGCTAGGGGGGGTTTGCAGGAAATCCCAGTGACAGAGACTGCCTCCCCAAGGTCATGGAAGGTATTTCTCGGACTTCCCCGAACAGGGAACACCTGTGACTGAAGAGAGCTGCGTGGAGTTGTCTCTCGAGCTCCTCCACGCACTGACAATGGTTCCGGAATCCTGAGCGTGGGGAGGTTCCACCAACGGTCGGCAGCGCGTGGGTTCTAACGGGATGTCTGAGCTTGTCTCCCCTGAGGGTTTTCCTAAAGTCTCTGTGCCAGGGAATGCTAGGGGGGGTTTGCAGGAAATCCCAGTGACAGTGGCTGCCTCCCCAAGGTCAGGGAAGGTATTTCTCGGACTTCCCCGAACAGGGAACACCTGTGACTGAAGAAAGCTGCGTGGAGTTGTCTTTCGATCTCCCCCACGCACTGACAAAGATTTCGGAATCCTGAGCGTGGGGAGGTTCCACCAACGGTCGGCAGCGCGTGGGTTCTAACGGGATGCTTGAGCTCGTCTCCCCTGAGGGTTTTCCTAATTTCTCTGTGCCAGGGAATGCTAGGGGGTGTTTGCAGGAAATCCCAGTGACAGAGGCTGCCTCCCCAAGGTCAGGGAAGGTATTTCTCGGACTTCCCCGAACAGGGAACACCTGTGACTGAAGAGAGCTGCGCGGAGTTGTCTCTCGAGCTCCCCCACGCACTGACAATGGTTCCAGAATCCTGAGCGTGGGGAGGTTCCTCCAACGGGCGGCAGCGCGTGGGTTCTAACGGGATGCATGAGCTCGTCTCCCCTGAGGGTTTCCCTAATGTCTCTTTGCCAGGGAATGCTAGAGGGGGTTTGCAAGAAATCCCAGTGACAGGGGCTGACTCCCCAAGGTCAGGAAAGGTATTTCTCGGACTTCCCCGAACAGGGAACACCTGTGACTGAAGAGAGCTGCGTGGAGTTGTCTCTCGAGCTCCCCCACGCACTGACAATGGTTCCGGAATCCTTAGCGTGGGGAGGTTCCACCAACGGTCGGCAGCGCGTGGGTTCTAACGGGATGCCTGAGCTCGTCTCCCCTGAGGGTTTTCCTAATGTCTCTGGGCCAGGGAATGCTAGGGGGGGTTTGCAGGAAATCCCCGTGACAGAGGCTGCCTCCCTAAGGTCAGGGAAGGTATTTCTCGAACTTCCCAGAACAGGGAACACCTCTGACTGAAGAGAGCTGCGTGGAGTTGTCTCTCGAGCTCCCCCACGCACTGACAATGGTTCCGGAATCCTGAGCGTGGGGAGGTTCCACCAACGGTCGGCAGCGAGTGTGTTATAACGGGATGTCTGAGCTCGTCTCCCCTGAGGGTTTCCCTAATATCTCTCTGCCAGGGAATGCTAGGGGGGGTTTGCAGGAAATCCCAATGACAGAGGCTGCCTCCCCAAGGTCAGGGAAGGTATTTCTCGGACTTCCACTAACAGGGAACACCTGTGACAAAAGAGAGCTGCGTGGAGTTGTCTCTCGAGCTCCCCCACGCACTGACAATGTTTCCGGAATCCTGAGCGTGGGGAGGTTCCACCAACGGTCGGCAGCGCGTGGGTTCTAACGGGATGCCTGAGCTCGTATCCCCTGAGTGTTTCCCTAAAGTCTCTGTGCCAGGGAATGCTAGGGGGGGTTTGCAGGAAATCCCAGTGACAGAGGCTGCCTCCCCAAGGTCAGGGAAGGTATTTCTCGGACTTCCCCGAACAGGGAACACCTGTGACTGAAGAGAGCTGCGTGGAGTTTTCTCTCGAGCTCCCCCACGCACTGACAATGGTTCCGGAATCCTGAGCGTGGGGAGGTTCCACCAACGGTCGGCAGCGCGTGGGTTCTAACGGGATGCCTGAGCTCGTCTCCCCTGAGTGTTTTCCTAATGTCTCTGTGCCAGGGAATGCTAGGGGGGGTTTGCAGGATATCCCAGTGACAGAGACTGCTTCCCCAAGTTCAGGGAAATTATTCCTCGGACTTCCTCGAACAGGGAACACCTGTGACTGAAGAGAGCTGCGTGGAGTTGTCTCTCGAGCTCCCCCACGCACTGACAATGGTTCCGGAATCCTGAGAGTGGGGAGGTTCCACCAACGGTCGGCAGCGCGGGGGTTCTAACGGGATGCCTGAGCTCGTCTTCCCTGAGGTTTTCCCTAATTTCTCTGTGCCAGGGAATGCTAGGGGGGGTTTGCAGCAAATCCCAGTGTCAGAGGCTGCCTCCCCAAGGTCAGTGAAATATTTCTCGGACTTCCCCGAACAGGGAACACTTGTGACTGAAGAGAGCTGCGTGGAGTTGTCTCTCGAGCTCCCCCACGCACTGACAATGGTTCCGGAATCCTGAGCTTGGGGAGGTTCCACCAACGGTCGGCAGCGCGTGGGTTCTAACGGGATGCCTGAGCTGGTCTCCCCTGAGGGTTTCCCTAATGTCTCTGTGCCAGGGAATGCTAGGGGGGGTTTGCAGGAAATCCCAGTGACAGAGGCTGCCTCCCCAAAGTCAGGGAAGGTATTTCTCAGACTTTCCCGAACAGGGAACACCTGTGACTGAAGAGAGCTGCGTGGAGTTGTCTCTCGAGCTCCCCCACGCACTGACAATGGTTCCGGAATCCTGAGCGTGGGGAGGTTCCACCAAAGGTCGGCAGCGCGTGGGTTCTAACGGGATGCCTGAGCTCGACTCCCCTGAGTGTTTTCCTAAATTCTCTGTGCCAGGGAATGCTAGGGGGGGTTTGCAGGAAATCCCAGTGACAGAGGCTGCTTCCCCAAGTTCAGGGAAGTTATTTCTCGGACTTCCTCGAACAGGGAACACCTGTGATTGAAGAGAGCTGCGTGGAGTTGTCTCTCGAGCTCCCCCACGCACTGACAATGGTTCCGGAATCCTGAGCGTGGGGAGGTTCCACCAACGGTCGGCAGCGCGTAGGTTCTACCGGGATGCCTGAGCTGGTCTCCCCTTAGTGTTTCCCTAATGTCTCTGTGCCAGGGAATGCTAGGGGAGGTTTGCAGGAAATCCCAGTGACAGAGGCTGCCTCCCCAAGGTCAGGGAAGTTATTTCTCGGTCTTCCCCGAACAGGGAACACCTGTGACTGAAGAGAGTTGCGTGGAGTTGTCTCTCGAGCTCCCCCACGCCCTGACAATGGTTCCGGAATCCTGAGCGTGGGGAGGTTCCACCAATGGTCGGCAGCGCGTGGGTTCTAACGGGATGTCTGAGCTCGTCTCCCCTGAGAGTTTTCCTAAATTCTCTTTGCCAGGGAATGCTAGGGGGGGTTTGCAGGAAATTCCAGTGACAGAGGCTGCTTCCCCAAGTTCAGGGAAGGTATTTATCGGACTTCCTCGAACAGGGAACACCTGTGACTGAAGAGAGCTGCGTGGAGTTGTCTCTCGAGCTCCCCCACGCACTGACAATGGTTCCGGAATCCTGAGAGTGGGGAGGTTCCACCAACGGTCGGCAGCGCGTGGGTTCTAACGGGATGCCTGAGCTCGTCTCCCCTGAGGGTTTCCCTAATTTCTCTGTGCCAGGGAATGCTAGGGGGAGTTTTCAGGAAATCCCAATTACAGAGGCTGCCTCCCCAAGGTCAGGGAAGGTATTTCTCGGACTTCCCCAAACAGGGAACACCTGTGACTGAAGAGAGCTGCGTGGAGTTGTCTCTCGAGCTCCCACACGCACTGACAATGGTTCCGGAATCCTGAGCGTGGGGAGGTTCCACCAACGGTCGGCAGCGCGTGGGTTCTAACGGGATGCCTGAGCTCGTCTCCCCTGAGGGTTTTCCTAAATTCTCTGTGCCAGAGAATGCTAGGGGGGGTTTGCAGGAAATCCAAGTGACAGTGGCTGCCTCCCCAACGTCAGGGAAGGTATTTCTCGGACTTCCTCGAACAGGGAACACCTGTGACTGAAGAGAGCTGCGTGGAGTTGTCTCTCGAGCTCCCCCACGCACTGACAATGGTTCCGGAATCCTGAGCGTGGGGAGGTTCCACCAACGGTCGGCAGCGAGTGTGTTATAACGAGATATCTGAGCTCGTCTCCCCTGAGGGTTTCCCTAATATCTCTCTGCCAGGGAATGCTAGGGGGGGTTTGCAGGAAATCCCAGTGACAGAGGCTGCCTCCCCAAGGTCAGGGAAGGTATTTCTCGGAATTCCCCGAACAGGGAACACCTGTGACTGAAGAGAGCTGCGTGGAATTGTCTCTCGAGCTCCCCCACGCACTGACAATGGTTCCGGAATCCTGAGCGTGGGGAGGTTCCACCAACGGTCGGCAGCGCGTGGGTTCTAACGGGATGCCTGAGCTCGTCTCCCCTGAGTGTTTCCCTAAAGTCTCTGTGCCAGGGAATGCTAGGGGGGGTTTGCAGGAAATCCCAGTGACAGAGGCTGCCTCCCCAAGGTCAGGGAAGGTATTTCTCGGACTTCCCCGAACAGGGAACACCTGTGACTGAAGAGAGCTACGTGGAGATTTCTCTCGAGCTCCCCCACGCACTGACAATGGTTCCGGAATCCTGAGCGTGGGGAGGTTCCACCAACGGTCGGCAGCGCGTGGGTTCGAACGGGATGCCTGAGCTCGTCTCCCCTGAGTGTTTTCCTAAAGTCTCTGTGCCAGGGAATGCTAGGGGGGGTTTGCAGGATATCCCAGTGACAGAGACTGCTTCCCCAAGTTCAGGGAAGGTATTCCTCGGACTTCCTCGAACAGGGAACACCTGTGACTGAAGAGAGCTGCGTGGAGTTGTCTCTCGAGCTCCCCCACGCACTGACAATGGTTCCGGAATCCTGAGCGTGGGGAGGTTCCACCAAAGGTCGGCAGCGCGTGGGTTCTAACGGGATGCCTGAGCTCGACTCCCCTGAGTGTTTTCCTAAATTCTCTCTGCCAGGGAATGCTAGGGGGGGTTTGCAGGATATCCCAGTGACAGAGGCTGCTTCCCCAAGTTCAGGGAAGTTATTTCTCGGACTTCCTCGAACAGGGAACACCTGTGACTGAAGAGAGCTGCGTGGAGTTGTCTCTCGAGCTCCCCCACGCACTGACAATGGTTCCGGAATCCTGAGCGTGGGGAGGTTCCACCAACGGTCGGCAGCGCGTAGGTTCTACCGGGATGCCTTAGCTGGTCTCCCCTTAGGGTTTCCCTAATGTCTCTGTGCCAGGGAATGCTAGGGGAGGTTTGCAGGAAATCCCAGTGACAGAGGCTGCCTCCCCAAGGTCAGGGAAGTTATTTCTCGGTCTTCCCCGAACAGGGAACACCTGTGACTGAAGAGAGTTGCGTGGAGTTGTCTCTCGAGCTCCCCCACGCCCTGACAATGGTTCCGGAATCCTGAGCGTGGGGAGGTTCCACCAATGGTCGGCAGCGCGTGGGTTCTAACGGGATGCCTGAGCTCGTCTCCCCTGAGTGTTTTCCTAAATTCTCTGTGCCAGGGAATGCTAGGGGGGGTTTGCAGGAAATTCCAGTGACAGAGGCTGCTTCCCCAAGTTCAGGGAAGGTATTTATCGGACTTCCTCGAACAGGGAACACCTGTGACTGAAGAGAGCTGCGTGGAGTGATCTCTCGAGCTCCCCCACGCACTGACAATGGTTCCGGAATCCTGAGAGTGGGGAGGTTCCACCAACGGTCGGCAGCGCGTGGGTTCTAACGGGATGCCTGAGCTCGTCTCCCCTGAGGGTTTCCCTAATTTCTCTGTGCCAGGGAATGCTAGGGGGAGTTTTCAGGAAATCCCAATTACAGAGGCTGCCTCCCCAATGTCAGGGACGGTATTTCTCGGACTTCCCCAAACAGGGAACACCTGTGACTGAAGAGAGCTGCGTGGAGTTGTCTCTCGAGCTCCCACACGCACTGACAATGGTTCCGGAATCCTGAGCGTGGGGAGGTTCCACCAACGGTCGGCAGCGCGTGGGTTCTAACGGGATGCCTGAGCTCGTCTCCCCTGAGGGTTTTCCTAAATTCTCTGTGCCAGGGAATGCTAGGGGGGGTTTGCAGGAAATCCCAGTGACAGTGGCTGCCTCCCCAAGGTCAGGGAAGGTATTTCTCGGACTTCCCCGAACAGGGAACACCTGTGACTGAAGAAAGCTGCGTGGAGTTGTCTTTCGATCTCCCCCACGCACTGACAAAGGTTTCGGAATCCTGAGCGTGGGGAGGTTCCACCAACGGTCGGCAGCGCGTGAGTTGTAACGGGATGCCTGAGTTCGTCTCCCCTGAGGGTTTTCCTAATGTCTCTGGGCCAAGGAATGCAAGGGGGGGGTTGCAGGAAATCCCAGTGACAAAGGCTGCCTCCCTAATGTCAGGGAAGGTATTTCTCGAACTTCCCAGAACAGGGACACCTGTGACTGAAGAGAGCTGCGTGGAGTTGTCTCTCGAGCTCCCCCACGCACTGACAATGGTTCCGGAATCCTGAGCGTGGGGAGGTTCCACCAACGGTCGGCAGCGAGTGTGTTATAACGAGATGTCTGAGCTCGTCTCCCCTGAGGGTTTCCCTAATATCTCTCTGCCAGGGAATGCTAGGGGGGGTTTGAGGGAAATCCCAATGACAGAGGCTGCCTCCCTAAGGTCAGGGAAGGTATTTCTCGGACTTCCACTAACAGGGAACACCTGTGACTAAAGAGAGCTGCGTGGAGTTGTCTCTCGAGCTCCCCCACGCACTGACAATGTTTCCGGAATCCTGAGCGTGGGGAGGTTCCACCAACGGTCGGCAGCGCGTTGGTTCTAACGGGATGCCTGAGCTCGTCTCCCCTGAGGGTTTCCCTAATATCTCTGTGCCAGGGAATGCTAGGGGGGGTTTACAGGAAATCCCAGTGACAGAGGCTGCCTCCCCAAGGTCAGGGAAGGTATTTCTCGGACTTCCCCGAACAGGGAACACCTGTGACTGAAGAGAGCTGCGTGGAATTGTCTCTCGAGCTCCCCCACGCACTGACAATGGTTCCGGAATCCTGAGCGTTGGGAGGTTCCACCAACGGTCGGCAGCGCGTGGGTTCTAACGGGATGCCTGAGCTCGTCTCCCCTGAGTGTTTCCCTAAAGTCTCTGTGCCAGGGAATGCTAGGGGGGGTTTGCAGGAAATCCCAGTGACAGAGGCTGCCTCCCCAAGGTCAGGGAAGGTATTTCTCGGACTTCCCCGAACAGGGAACACCTGTGACTGAAGAGAGCTACGTGGAGTTTTCTCTCGAGCTCCCCCACGCACTGACAATGGTTCCGGAATCCTGAGCGTGGGGAGGTTCCACCAACGGTCGGCAGCGCGTGGGTTCTAACGGGATGCCTGAGCTCGTCTCCCCTGAGGGTTTCCCTAATTTCTCTGTGCCAGGGAATGCTAGGGGGGGTTTGCAGCAAATCCCAGTGTCAGAGGCTGCCTCCCCAAGGTCAGTGAATATATTTCTCGGACTTTCCCGAACAGGGAACACTTGTGACTGAAGAGAGCTGCGTGGAGTTGTCTCTCGAGCTCCCCCACGCACTGACAATGGTTCCGGAATCCTGAGCGTGGGGAGGTTCCACCAACGGTCGGCAGCGCGTGGGTTCTAACGGGATGCCTGAGCTGGCCTCCCCTGAGTGTTTCCCTAATGTCTCTGTGCCAGGGAATGCTAGGGGGGGTTTGCAGGAAATCCCAGTTACAGAGGCTGTCTCCCCAAACTCAGGGAAGTTATTTCTCAGACTTTCCCGAACAGGGAACACCTGTGACTGAAGAGAGCTGCGTGGAGTTGTCTCTCGAGCTCCCCCACGCACTGACAATGGTTCCGGAATCCTGAGCGTGGGGAGGTTCCACCAAAGGTCGGCAGCGCGTGGGTTCTAACGGGATGCCTGAGCTCGACTCCCCTGAGTGTTTTCCTAAATTCTCTGTGCCAGGGAATGCTAGGGGGGGTTTGCAGGAATTCCCAGTGACAGAGGCTGCTTCCCCAAGTTCAGGGAAGGTATTTCTCGGACTTCCTCGAACAGGGAACACCTGTGACTGAAGAGAGCTGCGTGGAGTTGTCTCTCGAGCTCCCCCACGCACTGACAATGGTTCCGGAATCCTGAGCGTGGGGAGGTTCCACCAACGGTCGGCAGCGCGTAGGTTCTACCGGGATGCCTGAGCTGGTCTCCCCTTAGGGTTTCCCTAATGTCTCTGTGCCAGGGAATGCTAGGGGAGGTTTGCAGGAAATCCCAGTGACAGAGGCTGCCTCCCCAAGGTCAGGGAAGTTATTTCTCGGTCTTCCCCGAACAGGGAACACCTGTGACTGAAGAGAGTTGCGTGGAGTTGTCTCTCGAGCTCCCCCATGCCCTGACAATGGTTCCGGAATCCTGAGCGTGGGGAGGTTCCACCAACGGTCGGCAGCGCGTGGGTTCTAACGGGATGCCTGAGCTCGTCTCCCCTGAGGGTTTTCCTAAAGTCTCTGTGCCAGGGAATGCTAGGGGGGGTTTGCAGGAAATCCCAGTGACAGAGGCTGCTTCCCCAAGGTCAGGGAAGGTATTTCTCGGACTTCCCCGTACAGGGAACACCTGTGACTGAAGAGAGCTGCGTGGAGTTGTCTCTCGAGCTCCCCCACGCACTGACAATGGTTCCGGAATCCTGAGAGTGGGGAGGTTCCACCAACGGTCGGCAGCGCTTGGGTTCTAACGGGATGCCTGAGCTCGTCTCCCCTGAGGGTTTCCCTAATGTCTCTGTGCCAGGGAATGCTAGGGGGGGTTTGCAGGAAATCCCAGTGACAAAGGCTGCCTCCCCACGGTCAGGGAAGGTATTTCTCGGACTTCCCCGAACAGGGAACACCTGTGACTGAAGAGAGCTGCGTGGAGTTGTCTCACGAGCTCCCCCACGCATTGACAATGGTTCCGGAATCCTGAGCGTGGGGAGGTTCCACCAATGGTCGGCAGCGCGTGGGTTCTAACGGGATGCCAGAACTCGTATCCCCTGAGTGTTTCCCTAATGTCTCTGTGCCAGGGAATTCTAGGGGGGGTTTGCAGGAAATCCCAGTGACAGAGGCTGCCTCCCCAAGGTCAGGGAAAGTATTTCTCGGACTTCCCCGAACAGGGAACACCTGTGACTGAAGAGAGCTGCGTGGAGTTGTCTCTCGAGCTCCCCCACGCACTGACAATTGTTCCGGAATCCTGAGCGTGGGGAGGTTCCACCAACGGTCGGCAGCGCGTGGGTTCTAACGGGATGCCTGAGCTCGTCTCCCCTGAGGTTTTCCCTAATATCTCTGTGCCAGGGAATGCTAGGGGGGGTTTGCAGGAAATCCCAGTGACAGAGGCTGCCTCCCCAAGGTCAGGGAAGGTATTTCTCGGACTTCCACGAACAGGGAACACCTGTGACTGAAGAGAGAAGCGGGGAGTTGTTCTCGAGCTCCCCCACGCACTGACAATGGTTCCGGAATCCTGAGCGTGTGGAGGTTACACCATCGGTCGGCAGCGCGTGGGTTCTAACGGGATGCCTGAGCTCGTCTCCCCTGAGGGTTTTCCTAATATCTCTGTGCCAGGGAATGCTAGGGGGGGATTGCAGGAAATCCCAGTGACAGAGGCTGCCTCGCCAAGGTCAGGGAAGTATTTCTCGGACTTCCCCGAACAGGGAACACCTGTGACTGAAGAGAGCTGCGTGGATTTGTCTCTCGAGATCCCCCACGCACTGACAATGGTTCCGGAATCCTGAGCGTGGGGAGGTTCCACCAACGGTCCGCAGCGCGTGGGTTCTAATGGGATGCCTGAGCTCGTCTCCCCTGAGGGTTTTCCTAATGTCTCTGTGTCAGGGAATGCTTGGGGGGGTTTGCAGAATATCCCAGTGAAAGAGGCTGCCTCGCCAAGGTCAGAGAAGGTTATTCTCGGACTTCCCCGAACAGGGAACACCTGTGACTCAACAGAGCTGCGTGGGGTTGTCTCTCGAGCTCCCCGACGCACTGACAATGTTTCCGAAATCCTGAGCGTGGGGAGGTTCCACCATCGGTCAGCAGCGCGTGGGTTCTAACGGGATGCCTGAGCTCGTCTCCCATGAGTGTTTCCCTAATGTCTCTGTGCCAGGGAATGCTAGGGGGGTTTGCAGAAAATCCCTGTGACAGAGGCTGCCTCCCCAAGGTCAGGGAAGTTATTTCTCGGACTTCCCCGAACAGGGAACACCTGTGACTGAAGAGAGCTGCGTGAAGTTGTCTCTCGAGCTCCCCCACGCACTGACAATTGTTCCGGAATCCTGAGCGTGGGGAGGTTCCACCAACGGTCGGCAGCGCGTGGGTTTTACGGGATGCCTGAGCTCGACTCCCCTGAGGGTTTTCCTAATGTCTTTGTGCCAGGGAATGCTAGGGGGGGTTTGCAGGATATCCCAGTGACAGAGACTGCCTCCCCAAGGTCAGGGAAGTTATTTCTCGAACTTCCCCGAACAGGGAACACCTGTTATTGAAGAGAGCAGCGTGGAGTTATCTCTCGAGCTCCCCCACGCACTGACAATTGTTCCGGAATCCTGAGCGTAGGGAGGTTCCACCAACGGTTGGCAGCGCGTGTTTTCGTACGGGATGCCTGAGCTCGTTCCCCTGAGTGTTTTCCTAATGTCTCTGTGCCAGGGAATGCTAGGGGGGTTTGCAAGAAATCCCAGTGACAGAGGCTTCCTCCCCAAGGTCAGGGAAGGTATTTCTCGGACTTCCCCGAACAGGGAACACCTGTGACTGAAGAGAGCTGCGTGGAGTTGTCTCTCGAGCTTCCCCACGCACTAACAATGGTTCCGGAATCCTGAGCGTGGGGAGGTTCCACCAAAGGTCGGCAGCGCGTGGGTTCTAACGGGATGCCTGAGCTCGTCTCCCCTGAGTGTTTCCCTAATGTCTCTGTGCCATGGAATTCTAGGGGGGGTTTGCTGGAAATCCCAGTGACAGAGGCTGCCTCCCCAAGGTCAGGGAAGGTATTTCTCGGACTTCCCCGAACAGGGAACACCTGTGACTGAAGAGAGCTGTGTGGAGTTGTCTCTCGAGCTCCCCCACGCACTGACAATGGTTCCGGAATCCTGAGCGTGGGGAGGTTCCACCAAAGGTCGGCAGCGCGTGGGTTCTAACGGGATGCCTGGGCTCGTCTCCCCTGAGGGTTTCCCTTATATCTCTGTGCCAGGGAATGCTAGGGGGGGTTTGCAGGAAATCCCAGTGACACAGGCTGCCTCCCCAAGGTCAGGGAAGGTCTTTCTCTGACTTCCCCGAGCAGGGAACACCTGTGACAGAAGAGAGCTGTGTGGAGTTGTCTCTCGAGCTTCCCCACGCACTAACAATGGTTCCGGAATCCTGAGCGTGGGGAGGTTCCACCAAAGGTCGGCAGTGCGTGGGTTCTAACGGGATGCCTGAGCTCGTGTCCCCTGAGGGTTTCTCTAATGTCTCTCTGCCAGGGAATGATAGGGGTGGTTTGCAGTAAATCCCAGTGACAGAGGCTGCCTCCCATAGGTCAGGGAAGGTATTTCTCGGACTTCCCTGAACAGGTAACACCTGTGACTGAAGAGAACTGCGTGGTGTTTTCTCTCGAGCTCCCGCACGCACTGAAAATGGTTCCGGAATCCTGAGCGTGGGGAGGTTCCACCATCGGTCGGCAGCGCGTGGGTTTTAACGGGATGCCTGAGCTCGTCTCCCATGAGTGTTTCTCTAATGTGTCTGTGCCAGGGAATGGTAGGGGAGTTTGCAGGAAATCCCTGTGACAGAGGCTGCCTCCCCAAGTTCAGGGAAGTTATTTCTCGGACTTCCCCGAACAGGGAACACCTGTGACTGAAGAGAGCTGCGTGGAGTTGTCTCTCGAGCTCCCCCACGCACTGACAATGGTTCCGGAATCCTGAGCGTGGGGAGGTTCCACCAACGGTCGGCAGCGCGTGGGTTCTAGCGGGATGCCTGAGCTCTTCTTCGCTGAGTTTTTCCCTAATATCTCTGTGCCAGGGAATGCTAGGGGGTGTTTGCAGGAATTCCCTGACAGAGGCTGCCTCCACAAAGTCAGGGAAAGTATTTCTCGGACTTCCCCGAACAGGGAACACCTGTGACTGAACAGAGCTGCGTGGAGTTGTCTCTCGAGCTCCCCCACGCACTGACAATGGTTCCGGAATCCTGAGCGTGGGGAGGTTCCTCCAACGGTCGGCAGCGCGTGGGTTCTAACGGGATGCCTGAGCTCGTTTCCCCTGAGTGTTTCCCTAATGTCTCTGTGCCAGGGAATTCTAGTGGGGGTTTGCAGGAAATCCCAGTGACAGAGGCTGCCTCCCCAAGGTCAGGGAAGGTATTTCTCGGACTTCCCCGAACAGGGAACACCTGTGACTAAAGAGAGCTGCGTGGAGTTGTCTCTCGAGCTCCCCCACGCAGTGACAATGGTTCCGGAATTCTGAGCGTGGGGAGGTTCCACCAACGGTCGGCAGCTCGTGGGTCCTAATGGGATGCCTGAGCTCGTCTCCCCTGAGGGTTTCCCTAAAGTCTCTGTGCCAGGGAATGCTAGGGGGGTTTGCAGGAAATCCCAGTTACAGAGGCTGCCTCCCCAAGGTCAGGGAAGATATTTCTCGGACTTCCCCGAACAGGGAACACCTGTGACTGAAGAGAGATGCGTGGAGTTTTCTCTCGAGCTCCCCCACGCACTGAAAATGGTTCCGGAATCCTGAGCGTGGGGAGGTTCCACCAACGGTCGGCAGCGCGTGGGTTCTAACGGGATGCCAGAACTCGTATCCCCTGAGGGTTTTCCTAATGTATCTGTGCCAGGGAATGCTAGGGGAGGGTTTGCAGGAAATCCCAGTGACAGTGGCTGCCTCCCCAAGTTCAGGGAAGGTATTTCTCGGACTTCCCCGAACAGGGAACACCTGTGACTGAAGAGAGCTGCGTGGAGTTGTCTCTCGAGCTCCCCCACGCACTGACAATGGTTCCAGAATCCTGAGCGTGGGGAGGTTCCACCAACGGTCGGCAGCGCGTGGGTTCTAACGGGATGCCTGAGCTCGTCTCCCCTGAGGGTTTCCCTAATGTCTCTGTGCCAGGGAATGCTAGGGGGGTTTTGCAGGAAATCCCAGTGAAAGAGGCTGCCTCCCCAAGGTCAGGGAAGGTATTTCTCGGACTTCCCCGAACAGGGAGCACATGTGAATGAAGAGAGCTGCGTGGAGGTTCCTCTCGAGCTCCCCCAAGCACTAACAATGGTTCCGGAATCCTGAGCGTGGGGAGGTTCCAGCAACGGTCGGCAGCGCGTGGGTTCTAACGGGATGCCTGAGCTCGTCTCCCCTGAGGGTTTCCCTAATATCTCTGTGCCAGGAAATGCTAGGGGGGGTTTGCAGGAAATCCCAGTGACAGAGGCTGCCTCCCCAAGGTCACGGAAGGTATTTCTGGAACTTCCCCGAACAGGGAACACCTGTGACTGAAGAGAGCTGCGTGGAGTTGTCTCTCGAGCTCCACCACGCACTGACAATGGTTCCGGAATCCTGAGCGTGGGGAGGTTCCACCAACGGTCGGCAGCGCGTGGGTTCTAACGGGATGCCTGAGCTCGTCTCACCTGAGGGTTTCCCTAATATCTCTGTGCCAGGGAATGCTAGGGGGGGTTTGCAGGAAATCCCAGTGACAGAGGCTGCCTCCCCAAGGTCAGGGAAGGTATTTCTCGGAATTCCCCGAACAGGGAACACCTGTGACTGAAGAGAGCTGCGTGGAATTGTCTCTCGAGCTCCCCCACGCACTGACAATGGTTCCGGAATCCTGAGCGTGGGGAGGTTCCACCAACGGTCGGCAGCGCGTGGGTTCTAACGGGATGCCTGAGCTCGTCTCCCCTGAGTGTTTCCCTAAAGTCTCTGTGCAGGGAATGCTAGGGGGGGTTTGCAGGAAATCCCAGTGACAGAGGCTGCCTCCCCAAGGTCAGGGAAGGTATTTCTCGGACTTCCCCGAACAGGGAACACCTGTGACTGAAGAGAGCTACGTGGAGATTTCTCTCGAGCTCCCCCACGCACTGACAATGGTTCCGGAATCCTGAGCGTGGGGAGGTTCCACCAACGGTCGGCAGCGCGTGGGTTCGAACGGGATGCCTGAGCTCGTCTCCCCTGAGTGTTTTCCTAAAGTCTCTGTGCCAGGGAATGCTAGGGGGGGTTTGCAGGATATCCCAGTGACAGAGACTGCTTCCCCAAGTTCAGGGAAGGTATTCCTCGGACTTCCTCGAACAGGGAACACCTGTGACTGAAGAGAGCTGCGTGGAGTTGTCTCTCGAGCTCCCCCACGCACTGACAATGGTTCCGGAATCCTGAGCGTGGGGAGGTTCCACCAAAGGTCGGCAGCGCCTGGGTTCTAACGGGATGCCTGAGCTCGACTCCCCTGAGTGTTTTCCTAAATTCTCTCTGCCAGGGAATGCTAGGGGTGGTTTGCAGGATATCCCAGTGACAGAGGCTGCTTCCCCAAGTTCAGGGAAGTTATTTCTCGGACTTCCTCGAACAGGGAACACCTGTGACTGAAGAGAGCTGCGTGGAGTTGTCTCTCGAGCTCCCCCACGCACTGACAATGGTTCCGGAATCCTGAGCGTGGGGAGGTTCCACCAACGGTCGGCAGCGCGTAGGTTCTACCGGGATGCCTTAGCTGGTCTCCCCTTAGGGTTTCCCTAATGTCTCTGTGCCAGGGAATGCTAGGGGAGGTTTGCAGGAAATCCCAGTGACAGAGGCTGCCTCCCCAAGGTCAGGGAAGTTATTTCTCGGTCTTCCCCGAACAGGGAACACCTGTGACTGAAGAGAGTTGCGTGGAGTTGTCTCTCGAGCTCCCCCACGCCCTGACAATGGTTCCGGAATCCTGAGCGTGGGGAGGTTCCACCAATGGTCGGCAGCGCGTGGGTTCTAACGGGATGCCTGAGCTCGTCTCCCCTGAGTGTTTTCCTAAATTCTCTGTGCCAGGGAATGCTAGGGGGGGTTTGCAGGAAATTCCAGTGACAGAGGCTGCTTCCCCAAGTTCAGGGAAGGTATTTATCGGACTTCCTCGAACAGGGAACACCTGTGACTGAAGAGAGCTGCGTGGAGTTGTCTCTCGAGCTCCCCCACGCACTGACAATGGTTCCGGAATCCTGAGAGTGGGGAGGTTCCACCAACGGTCGGCAGCGCGTGGGTTCTAACGGGATGCCTGAGCTCGTCTCCCCTGAGGGTTTCCCTAATTTCTCTGTGCCAGGGAATGCTAGGGGGAGTTTTCAGGAAATCCCAATTACAGAGGCTGCCTCCCCAATGTCAGGGACGGTATTTCTCGGACTTCCCCAAACAGGGAACACCTGTGACTGAAGAGAGCTGCGTGGAGTTGTCTCTCGAGCTCCCACACGCACTGACAATGGTTCCGGAATCCTGAGCGTGGGGAGGTTCCAACAACGGTCGGCAGCGCGTGGGTTCTAACGGGATGCCTGAGCTCGTCTCCCCTGAGTGTTTCCCTAAAGTCTCTGTGCCAGGGAATGCTAGGGGGGGTTTGCAGGAAATCCCAGTGACAGAGGCTGCCTCCCCAAGGTCAGGGAAGGTATTTCTCGGACTTCCCCGAACAGGGAACACCTGTGACTGAAGAGAGCTACGTGGAGTTTTCTCTCGAGCTCTCCCACGCACTGACAATGTTTCCGGAATCCTGAGCGTGGGGAGGTTCCACCAACGGTCGGCAGCGCGTGGGTTCTAACGGGATGCCTGAGCTCGTCTCCCCTGAGGGTTTCCCTAATTTCTCTGTGCCAGGGAATGCTAGGGGGGGTTTGCAGCAAATCCCAGTGTCAGAGGCTGCCTCCCCAAGGTCAGTGAATATATTTCTCGGACTTTCCCGAACAGGGAACACTTGTGACTGAAGAGAGCTGCGTGGAGTTGTCTCTCGAGCTCCCCCACGCACTGACAATGGTTCCGGAATCCTGAGCGTGGGGAGGTTCCACCAACGGTCGGCAGCGCGTGGGTTCTAACGGGATGCCTGAGCTGGCCTCCCCTGAGGGTTTCCCTAATGTCTCTGTGCCAGGGAATGCTAGGGGGGGTTTGCAGGAAATCCCAGTTACAGAGGCTGTCTCCCCAAACTCAGGGAAGTTATTTCTCAGACTTTCCCGAACAGGGAACACCTGTGACTGAAGAGAGCTGCGTGGAGTTGTCTCTCGAGCTCCCCCACGCACTGACAATGGTTCCGGAATCCTGAGCGTGGGGAGGTTCCACCAAAGGTCGGCAGCGCGTGGGTTCTAACGGGATGCCTGAGCTCGACTCCCCTGAGTGTTTTCCTAAATTCTCTGTGCCAGGGAATGCTAGGGGGGGTTTGCAGGAATTCCCAGTGACTGAGGCTGCTTCCCCAAGTTCAGGGAAGGTATTTCTCGGACTTCCTCGAACAGGGAACACCTGTGACTGAAGAGAGCTGCGTGGAGTTGTCTCTCGAGCTCCCCCACGCACTGACAATGGTTCCGGAATCCTGAGCGTGGGGAGGTTCCACCAACGGTCGGCAGCGCGTAGGTTCTACCGGGATGCCTGAGCTGGTCTCCCCTTAGGGTTTCCCTAATGTCTCTGTGCCAGGGAATGCTAGGGGAGGTTTGCAGGAAATCCCAGTGACAGAGGCTGCCTCCCCAAGGTCAGGGAAGTTATTTCTCGGTCTTCCCCGAACAGGGAACACCTGTGACTGAAGAGAGTTGCGTGGAGTTGTCTCTCGAGCTCCCCCATGCCCTGACAATGGTTCCGGAATCCTGAGCGTGGGGAGGTTCCACCAACGGTCGGCAGCGCGTGGGTTCTAACGGGATGCCTGAGCTCGTCTCCCCTGAGGGTTTTCCTAAAGTCTCTGTGCCAGGGAATGCTAGGGGGGGTTTGCAGGAAATCCCAGTGACAGAGGCTGCTTCCCCAAGGTCAGGGAAGGTATTTCTCGGACTTCCCCGAACAGGGAACACCTGTGACTGAAGAGAGCTGCGTGGAGTTGTCTCTCGAGCTCCCCCACGCACTGACAATGGTTCCGGAATCCTGAGAGTGGGGAGGTTCCACCAACGGTCGGCAGCGCTTGGGTTCTAACGGGATGCCTGAGCTCGTCTCCCCTGAGGGTTTCCCTAATGTCTCTGTGCCAGGGAATGCTAGGGGGGGTTTGCAGGAAATCCCAGTGACAAAGGCTGCCTCCCCACGGTCAGGGAAGGTATTTCTCGGACTTCCCCGAACAGGGAACACCTGTGACTGAAGAGAGCTGCGTGGAGTTGTCTCACGAGCTCCCCCACGCATTGACAATGGTTCCGGAATCCTGAGCGTGGGGAGGTTCCACCAATGGTCGGCAGCGCGTGGGTTCTAACGGGATGCCAGAACTCGTATCCCCTGAGTGTTTCCCTAATGTCTCTGTGCCAGGGAATTCTAGGGGGGGTTTGCAGGAAATCCCAGTGACAGAGGCTGCCTCCCCAAGGTCAGGGAAAGTATTTCTCGGACTTCCCCGAACAGGGAACACCTGTGACTGAAGAGAGCTGCGTGGAGTTGTCTCTCGAGCTCCCCCACGCACTGACAATTGTTCCGGAATCCTGAGCGTGGGGAGGTTCCACCAACGGTCGGCAGCGCGTGGGTTCTAACGGGATGCCTGAGCTCGTCTCCCCTGAGGTTTTCCCTAATATCTCTGTGCCAGGGAATGCTAGGGGGGGTTTGCAGGAAATCCCAGTGACAGAGGCTGCCTCCCCAAGGTCAGGGAAGGTATTTCTCGGACTTCCACGAACAGGGAACACCTGTGACTGAAGAGAGAAGCGGGGACTTGTTCTCGAGCTCCCCCACGCACTGACAATGGTTCCGGAATCCTGAGCGTGTGGAGGTTACACCATCGGTCGGCAGCGCGTGGGTTCTAACGGGATGCCTGAGCTCGTCTCCCCTGAGGGTTTTCCTAATATCTCTGTGCCAGGGAATGCTAGGGGGGGATTGCAGGAAATCCCAGTGACAGAGGCTGCCTCGCCAAGGTCAGGGAAGTATTTCTCGGACTTCCCCGAACAGGGAACACCTGTGACTGAAGAGAGCTGCGTGGATTTGTCTCTCGAGATCCCCCACGCACTGACAATGGTTCCGGAATCCTGAGCGTGGGGAGGTTCCACCAACGGTCCGCAGCGCGTGGGTTCTAATGGGATGCCTGAGCTCGTCTCCCCTGAGGGTTTTCCTAATGTCTCTGGGTCAGGGAATGCTTGGGGGGGTTTGCAGAATATCCCAGTGAAAGAGGCTGCCTCGCCAAGGTCAGAGAAGGTTATTCTCGGACTTCCCCGAACAGGGAACACCTGTGACTCAACAGAGCTGCGTGGGGTTGTTTCTCGAGCTCCCCGACGCACTGACAATGTTTCCGGAATCCTGAGCGTGGGGAGGTTCCACCAACGGTTGGCAGCGCGTGTTTTCGTACGGGATGCCTGAGCTCGTTCCCCTGAGTGTTTTCCTAATGTCTCTGTGCCAGGGAATGCTAGGGGGGTTTGCAGGAAATCCCAGTGACAGAGGCTTCCTCCCCAAGGTCAGGGAAGGTATTTCTCGGACTTCCCCGAACAGGGAACACCTGTGACTGAAGAGAGCTGCGTGGAGTTGTCTCTCGAGCTTCCCCACGCACTAACAATGATTCCGGAATCCTGAGCGTGGGGAGGTTCCACCAAAGGTCGGCAGCGCGTGGGTTCTAACGGGATGCCTGAGCTCGTCTCCCCTGAGTGTTTCCCTAATGTCTCTGTGCCATGGAATGCTAGGGGGGGTTTGCTGGAAATCCCAGTGACAGAGGCTGCCTCCCCAAGGTCAGGGAAGGTATTTCTCGGACTTCCCCGAACAGGGAACACCTGTGACTGAAGAGAGCTGTGTGGAGTTGTCTCTCGAGCTCCCCCACGCACTGACAATGGTTCCGGAATCCTGAGCGTGGGGAGGTTCCACCAAAGGTCGGCAGCGCGTGGGTTCTAACGGGATGCCTGGGCTCGTCTCCCCTGAGGGTTTCCCTTATATCTCTGTGCCAGGGAATGCTAGGGGGGGTTTGCAGGAAATCCCAGTGACACAGGCTGCCTCCCCAAGGTCAGGGAAGGTCTTTCTCTGACTTCCCCGAGCAGGGAACACCTGTGACAGAAGAGAGCTGTGTGGAGTTGTCTCTCGAGCTTCCCCACGCACTAACAATGGTTCCGGAATCCTGAGCGTGGGGAGGTTCCACCAAAGGTCGGCAGTGCGTGGGTTCTAACGGGATGCCTGAGCTCGTGTCCCCTGAGGGTTTCTCTAATGTCTCTCTGCCAGGGAATGATAGGGGTGGTTTGCAGTAAATCCCAGTGACAGAGGCTGCCTCCCATAGGTCAGGGAAGGTATTTCTCGGACTTCCCTGAACAGGTAACACCTGTGACTGAAGAGAACTGCGTGGTGTTTTCTCTCGAGCTCCCGCACGCACTGAAAATGGTTCCGGAATCCTGAGCGTGGGGAGGTTCCACCATCGGTCGGCAGCGCGTGGGTTTTAACGGGATGCCTGAGCTCGTCTCCCATGAGTGTTTCTCTAATGTGTCTGTGCCAGGGAATGGTAGGGGAGTTTGCAGGAAATCCCTGTGACAGAGGCTGCCTCCCCAAGTTCAGGGAAGTTATTTCTCGGACTTCCCCGAACAGGGAACACCTGTGACTGAAGAGAGCTGCGTGGAGTTGTCTCTCGAGCTCCCCCACGCACTGACAATGGTTCCGGAATCCTGAGCGTGGGGAGGTTCCACCAACGGTCGGCAGCGCGTGGGTTCTAGCGGGATGCCTGAGCTCTTCTTCCCTGAGTTTTTCCCTAATATCTCTGTGCCAGGGAATGCTAGGGGGTGTTTGCAGGAATTCCCTGACAGAGGCTGCCTCCCCAAAGTCAGGGAAAGTATTTCTCGGACTTCCCCGAACAGGGAACACCTGTGACTGAACAGAGCTGCGTGGAGTTGTCTCTCGAGCTCCCCCACGCACTGACAATGGTTCCGGAATCCTGAGCGTGGGGAGGTTCCTCCAACGGTCGGCAGCGCGTGGGTTCTAACGGGATGCCTGAGCTCGTTTCCCCTGAGTGTTTCCCTAATGTCTCTGTGCCAGGGAATTCTAGTGGGGGTTTGCAGGAAATCCCAGTGACAGAGGCTGCCTCCCCAAGGTCAGGGAAGGTATTTCTCGGACTTCCCCGAACAGGGAACACCTGTGACTAAAGAGAGCTGCGTGGAGTTGTCTCTCGAGCTCCCCCACGCACTGACAATGGTTCCGGAATTCTGAGCGTGGGGAGGTTCCACCAACGGTCGGCAGCTCGTGGGTCCTAATGGGATGCCTGAGCTCGTCTCCCCTGAGGGTTTCCCTAAAGTCTCTGTGCCAGGGAATGCTAGGGGGGTTTGCAGGAAATCCCAGTTACAGAGGCTGCCTCCCCAAGGTCAGGGAAGATATTTCTCGGACTTCCCCGAACAGGGAACACCTGTGACTGAAGAGAGATGCGTGGAGTTTCTCTCGAGCTCCCCCACGCACTGAAAATGGTTCCGGAATCCTGAGCGTGGGGAGGTTCCACCAACGGTCGGCAGCGCGTGGGTTCTAACGGGATGCCAGAACTCGTATCCCCTGAGGGTTTTCCTAATGTATCTGTGCCAGGGAATGCTAGGGGAGGGTTTGCAGGAAATCCCAGTGACAGTGGCTGCCTCCCCAAGTTCAGGGAAGGTATTTCTCGGACTTCCCCGAACAGGGAACACCTGTGACTGAAGAGAGCTGCGTGGAGTTGTCTCTCGAGCTCCCCCACGCACTGACAATGGTTCCAGAATCCTGAGCGTGGGGAGGTTCCACCAACGGTCGGCAGCGCGTGGGTTCTAACGGGATGCCTGAGCTCGTCTCCCCTGAGGGTTTCCCTAATGTCTCTGTGCCAGGGAATGCTAGGGGGGTTTTGCAGGAAATCCCAGTGAAAGAGGCTGCCTCCCCAAGGTCAGGGAAGGTATATCTCGGACTTCCCCGAACAGGGAGCACATGTGAATGAAGAGAGCTGCGTGGAGGTTCCTCTCGAGCTCCCCCAAGCACTAACAATGGTTCCGGAATCCTGAGCGTGGGGAGGTTCCAGCAACGGTCGGCAGCGCGTGGGTTCTAACGGGATGACTGAGCTCGTCTCCCCTGAGGGTTTCCCTAATATCTCTGTGCCAGGAAATGCTAGGGGGGGTTTGCAGGAAATCCCAGTGACAGAGGCTGCCTCCCCAAGGTCACGGAAGGTATTTCTGGAACTTCCCCGAACAGGGAACACCTGTGACTGAAGAGAGCTGCGTGGAGTTGTCTCTCGAGCTCCACCACGCACTGACAATGGTTCCGGAATCCTGAGCGTGGGGAGGTTCCACCAACGGTCGGCAGCGCGTGGGTTCTAACGGGATGCCTGAACTCGTATCCCCTGAGGGTTTTCCTAATGTCTCTGTGCCAGGGAATGCTAGGGGGGGTTTGCAGGAAATCCCAGTGACAGTGGCTGCCTCCCCAAGGTCAGGGAAGTTATTACTGGGACTTCCCCGAACAGGGAACACCTGTGACTGAAGAGAGCTGCGTGGAGTTGTCTCTCGAGCTCCACCACGCACTGACAATGGTTCCGGAATCCTGAGCGTGGGGAGGTTCCACCAACGGTCGGCAGCGCGTGGGTTCTAACGGGATGCCTGAGCTCGTCTCCCCTGAGTGTTTCCCTAATGTCTCTGTGCCAGGGAATGCTAGGGGGGGTTTGCAGGAAATCCCAGTGACAGAGGCTGCCTCCCCAAGGTCAGGGAAGGTTTTTCTCGGACTTCTCCGAACAGGGAACACCTGTGACTGTAGAGAGCTGCGTGGAGTTGTCTCTCGAGGTCCCCCACGCACTGACAATGGTTCCGGAATTTTGAGCGTGGGGAGGTTCCACCAACGGTCGGCAGCTCGTTGGTCCTAATGGGATGCCTGAGCTCGTCTCCCCTGAGGGTTTCCCTAAAGTCTCTGTGCCAGGGAATGCTAGGGGGGTTTGCAGGAAATCCCAGTTACAGAGGCTGCCTCCCCAAGGTCAGGGAAGATATTTCTCGGACTTCCCCGAACAGGGAACACCTGTGACTGAAGAGAGATGCGTGGAGTTTCTCTCGAGCTCCCCCACGCACTGAAAATGGTTCCGGAATCCTGAGCGTGGGGAGGTTCCACCAACGGTCGGCAGCGCGTGGGTTCTAACGGGATGCCAGAACTCGTATCCCCTGAGGGTTTTCCTAATGTATCTGTGCCAGGGAATGCTAGGGGAGGGTTTGCAGGAAATCCCAGTGACAGTGGCTGCCTCCCCAAGTTCAGGGAAGGTATTTCTCGGACTTCCCCGAACAGGGAACACCTGTGACTGAAGAGAGCTGCGTGGAGTTGTCTCTCGAGCTCCCCCACGCACTGACAATGGTTCCAGAATCCTGAGCGTGGGGAGGTTCCACCAACGGTCGGCAGCGCGTGGGTTCTAACGGGATGCCTGAGCTCGTCTCCCCTGAGGGTTTCCCTAATGTCTCTGTGCCAGGGAATGCTAGGGGGGTTTTGCAGGAAATCCCAGTGAAAGAGGCTGCCTCCCCAAGGTCAGGGAAGGTATATCTCGGACTTCCCCGAACAGGGAGCACATGTGAATGAAGAGAGCTGCGTGGAGGTTCCTCTCGAGCTCCCCCAAGCACTAACAATGGTTCCGGAATCCTGAGCGTGGGGAGGTTCCAGCAACGGTCGGCAGCGCGTGGGTTCTAACGGGATGACTGAGCTCGTCTCCCCTGAGGGTTTCCCTAATATCTCTGTGCCAGGAAATGCTAGGGGGGGTTTGCAGGAAATCCCAGTGACAGAGGCTGCCTCCCCAAGGTCACGGAAGGTATTTCTGGAACTTCCCCGAACAGGGAACACCTGTGACTGAAGAGAGCTGCGTGGAGTTGTCTCTCGAGCTCCACCACGCACTGACAATGGTTCCGGAATCCTGAGCGTGGGGAGGTTCCACCAACGGTCGGCAGCGCGTGGGTTCTAACGGGATGCCTGAACTCGTATCCCCTGAGGGTTTTCCTAATGTCTCTGTGCCAGGGAATGCTAGGGGGGGTTTGCAGGAAATCCCAGTGACAGTGGCTGCCTCCCCAAGGTCAGGGAAGTTATTACTGGGACTTCCCCGAACAGGGAACACCTGTGACTGAAGAGAGCTGCGTGGAGTTGTCTCTCGAGCTCCACCACGCACTGACAATGGTTCCGGAATCCTGAGCGTGGGGAGGTTCCACCAACGGTCGGCAGCGCGTGGGTTCTAACGGGATGCCTGAGCTCGTCTCCCCTGAGTGTTTCCCTAATGTCTCTGTGCCAGGGAATGCTAGGGGGGGTTTGCAGGAAATCCCAGTGACAGAGGCTGCCTCCCCAAGGTCAGGGAAGGTTTTTCTCGGACTTCTCCGAACAGGGAACACCTGTGACTGTAGAGAGCTGCGTGGAGTTGTCTCTCGAGGTCCCCCACGCACTGACAATGGTTCCGGAATTTTGAGCGTGGGGAGGTTCCACCAACGGTCGGCAGCTCGTTGGTCCTAATGGGATGCCTGAGCTCGTCTCCCCTGAGGGATTCCCTAAAGTCTCTGTGCCAGGGAATGCTAGGGGGTTTGCAGGAAATCCCAGTTACAGAGGCTGCCTTCCCAAGGTCAGGGAAGGTATTTCTCGGACTTCCCAGAACAGGGAACACCTGTGACTGAAGAGAGATGCGTGGAGTTTTCTCTCGAGCTCCCCCACGCACTGACAATGGTTCCGGAATCCTGAGCGTGGGGAGGTTCCACCAACGGTCGGCAGCGCGTGGGTTCTAACGGGATGCCTGAGCTCGTCTCCCCTGAGGGTTTCCCTAATGTCTCTGTGCCAGGGAATGCTAGGGGGGGTTTACAGGAAATCCCAGTGACAGAGGCTGCCTCCCCAAGGACAGGGAAGGTATTTCTAGGACTTCCCGGAACAGGGAACACCTGTGACTGAAGAGAGCTGCGTGGAGTTGTCTCTCGAGCTCCCCCACGCACTGACAATGGTTCCGGAATCCTGAGCGTGGGGAGGTTCCACCAACGGTCGGCAGCGCGTGGGTTCTAACGGAATGCCTGAGCTCGTCTCCCCTGAGTGTTTTCCTAATGTCTCTGTGCCAGGGAATGCTAGGGGTGGTTTGCAGGAAATCCCAGTGACAGAGGCTGCCTCCCCAAGGTCAGGGAAGGTATTTCTCGGACTTCCCCGAACAGGGAACACCTGTGACTGAAGAGAGCTGCGTGGAGTTGTCTCTCGAGCTCCCCCACGCACTGACACTGGTTCCGGAATGCTGAGCGTGGGGAGGTTCCACCAACGGTCGACAGTGCGTGGGTTCTATCGGGATGCCTGAGCTCGTCTCCCCTGAGGGTTTCCCTAATGTCTCTGTGCCAGGGAATGCTAGGGGGGGTTTACAGGAAATCCCAGTGAAAGAGGCTGCCTCCCCAAGGTCATGGAAGGTATTTCTAGGACTTCCCCGAACAGGGAACACCTGTGACTGATGAGAGCTGCGTGGAGTTGTCTCTCGAGCTCCCCCACGCACTGACAATGGTTCCGGAATCCTGAGCGTGGGGAGGTTCCACCAACGGTCGGCAGCGCGTGGGTTCTAACGGGAGGCCTGAGCTCGTCTCCCCTGAGGGTTTCCCTAATGTCTCTGTGCCAGGGAATGTTGGGGGGGTTTGCAGGAAATCCCAGTGACAGGCTGCCTCCCCAAGTTCAGGGAAGGTATTTCTCGGACTTCCCCGAACAGGGAACACCTGTGACTGAAGAGAGATGCGTGGAGTTGTCTCTCGAACTCCCCCACGCACTGACAATATTTCCGGAATCCTGAGCGTGGGGAGGTTCCACCAACGGTCGGCAGCGCGTGGGTTCTAACGGGATGCCTGAGCTCGTCTCCCCTGAGGGTTTCCCTAATGCCTCTGTGCCAGGGAATGCTAGGGGGGGTTTGCAGGAAATCCCAGTGACAGTGGCTGCCTCCCTAAGGTCAGGGAAGGTATTTCTCGGACTTCCCCGAACAGGGAACACCTGTGACTGAAGAGAGATGCGTGGAGTTTTCTCTCGAGCTCCCCCACGCACTGACAATGGTTCCGGAATCCTAAGCGTGGGGAGGTTCCACCAAAGGTCGGCAGCGCGTGGGTTCTAACGGGATGCCTGAGCTCGTCTCCCCTGAGGGTTTCCCTAATGTCTCTGTGCCAGGGAATGCTAGTGGGGGTTTGCAGGAAATCCCAGTGACAGAGGCTGCCTCCCCAAGGTCAGGGAAGGTATTTCTAGGACTTCCCGGAACAGGGAACACCTGTGACTGAAGAGAGCTGCGTTGAGTTGTCTCTCGAGCTCCCCCACGCACTGACAATGGTTCCGGAATCCTGAGCGTGGGGAGGTTCCACCAACGGTCGGCAGCGCGTGGGTTCTAACGGGATGCCTGAGCTCGTCTCCCCTGAGGGTTTCCCTAATGTCTCTGTGCCAGGGAATGTTCGGGGGGTTTGCAGGAAATCCCAGTGACAGAGGCTGCCTCCCCAATTTCAGGGAAGGTATTTCTCGGACTTCCCCGAACAGGGAACTCCTGTGACTGAAGAGAGCTTCGTGGAGTTGTCTCTCGAGCTCCCCCACGCACTGAAAATGTTTCCGGAATCCTGAGCGTGGGGAGGTTCCACCAACGATCGGCAGCGCGTGGGTTCTAACGGGATGCCTGAGCTCGTGTCCCCTGAGGGTTTCCCTAATGTCTCTGTGCCAGGGAATGCTAGGGGGGGTTTGCAGGAAATCCCAGTGACAGAGGCTGCCTCCCCAAGTTCAGGGAATGTATTTCTCGGACTTCCCCGAACAGGGAACACCTGTGACTGAAGAGAGATGCGTGGAATTTTCTCTCGTGCTCCCCCACGCATTGACAATGTTTCCGGAATCCTGAGCGTGGGGAGGTTCCACCAACGGTCGGCAGAGCGTGGGTTCTAACGGGATGCCTGAGCTCGTCTCCCCTGAGGGTTTCCCTAATGTCTCTGTGCCAGGGAATGATGGGGGGGTTTGCAGGAAATCCCAGTGACAGAGGCTGCCTCCCCAAGGTCAGGGAAGGTATTTCTCGGACTTCCCCGAACAGGGAACACCTGTGACTGAAGAGAGCTGCGTGGAGTTGTCTCTCGAGCTCCCCCACGCACTGACAATGCTTCCGGAATCCTGAGCGTGGGGAGGTTCCACCAACGGTCGGCAGAGCGTGCGTTCTAACAGGATGCCTGAGCTCGTCTCCCCTGAGGGTTTCCCTTATGTCTCTGTGCCAGGGAATACTAGGGGGGGTTTGCAGGAAATCCCAGTGACAGAGGCTGCCTCCCCAAGGTCAGGGAAGGTATTTCTCGGACTTCCCAGAACAGGGAACACCTGTGACTGAAGAGAGCTGCGTGGAGTTGTCTCTCGAGCTCCCCCACGCACTGACAATGGTTCCGGAATCCTGAGCGTGGGGAGGTTCCACCAACGGTCGGCAGCGCGTGGGTTCTAACGGGATGCCTGAGCTCGTCTCCCCTGAGGGTTTCCCTAATGTCTCTGTGCCAGGGAATGCTAGGGGGGGTTTGCAGGAAATCCCAGTGACAGAGGCTGCCTCCCCAAGGTCAGGGAAGGTATTTCTCGGACTTCCCCGAACAGGGAACTCCTGTGACTGAAGAGAGCTGTGTGGAGTTGTCTCTCGAGCTCCCCCACGCACTGACAATGGTTCCGGAATCCTGAGAGTGGGGAGGTTCCACCAACGGTCGGCAGCGCGTGGGTTCTAACGGAATGCCTGAGCTCGTCTCCCCTGAGTTTTTCCTAATGTCTCTGTGCCAGGGAATGCTAGGGGTGGTTTGCAGGAAATCCCAGTGACAGAGGCTGCCTCCCCAAGGTCAGGGAAGGTATTTCTCGGACTTCCCCGAACAGGGAACACCTGTGACTGAAGAGAGCTGCGTGGAGTTGTCTCTCGAGCTCCCCCACGCACTGACACTGGTTCCGGAATCCTGAGCGTGGGGAGGTTCCACCAACGGTCGGTAGCGCATGGGTTCTAACGGGATGCCTGAGCTCGTCTCCCCTGAGGGTTTCCCTAATGCCTCTGTGCCAGGGAATGCTAGGGGGGGTTTGCAGGAATTCCCAGTGACAGTGGCTGCCTCCCCAAGGTCAGGGAAGGTATTTCTCGGAATTCCCCGAACAGGGAACACCTGTGACTGAAGAGAGTTGCGTGGAGTTGTCTCTCGAGCTTCCCCACGCACTGAAAATTTTTCCGGAATCCTGAGCGTGGGGAGGTTCCACCAACGGTCGGCAGCGCGTGGGTTCTAACGGGATGCCTGAGCTCGTGTCCCCTGAGGGTTTCCCTAATGTCTCTGTGCCAGGGAATGCTAGGGGGGGTTTGCAGGAAATCCCAGTGACAGAGGCTGCCTCCCCAAGTTCAGGGAAGGTATTTCTCAGACTTCCCCGAACAGGGAACACCTGTGACAGAAGAGAGATGCGTGGAGTTTTCTCTCGAGCTCCCCCACGCACTGACAATGGTTCCGGAATCCTGAGCGTGGGGAGGTTCCACCAACGGTCGGCAGAGCGTGGGTTCTAACGGGATGCCTGAGCTCGTCTCCCCTGAGTGTTTCCCTAATATCTCTGTGCCAGGGAATGATAGGGGGGGTTTGCAGGAAATCCCAGTGACAGAGGCTGCCTCCCCAAGGTCAGGGAAGGTATTTCTCGGACTTCCCCGAACAGGGAACACCTGTGACTGAAGAGAGCTGCGTGGAGTTGTCTCTCGAGCTCCCCCACGCACTGACAATGGTTCCAGAATCCTGAGCGTGGGGAGGTTCCACCAATGGTCGGCAGCGCGTGGGTTCTAACGGGATGCCTGAGCTCGTCTCCCCTGAGTGTTTTCCTAAATTCTCTGTGCCAGGGAATGCTAGGGGGGGTTTGCAGGAAATCCCAGTGACAGGGGCTGCTTCCCCAAGTTCAGGGAAGGTATTTCTCGGACTTCCTCGAACAGGGAACACCTGTGACTGAAGAGAGCTGCGTGGAGTTGTCTCTCGAGCTCCCCCACGCACTGACAATGGTTCCGGAATCCTGAGAGTGGGGAGGTTCCACCAACGGTCGGCAGCGCGTGGGTTCTAACGGGATGCCTGAGCTCGTCTCCCCTGAGGGTTTCCCTAATTTCTCTGTGCCAGGGAATGCTAGGGGGAGTTTTCAGGAAATCCCAATGACAGAGGCTGCCTCCCCAAGGTCAGGGAAGGTATTTCTCGGACTTCCCCAAACAGGGAACACCTGTGACTGAAGAGAGCTGCGTGGAGTTGTCTCTCGAGCTCCCACACGCACTGACAATGGTTCCGGAATCCTGAGCGTGGGGAGGTTCCACCAACTGTCGGCAGCGCGTGGGTTCTAACGGGATGCCTGAACTCGTCTCCCCTGAGGGTTTTCCTAAAGTATCTGTGCCAGGGAATGCTAGGGGGGGTTTGCAGGAAATCCCAGTGACAGAGGCTGCTTCCCCAAGGTCAGGGAAGGTATTTCTCGGACTTCCCCGAACAGGGAACACCTGTGACTGAAGAGAGCTGCGTGGAGTTGTCTCTCGAGCTCCCCCACGCACTGACAATGGTTCAGGAATCCTGAGAGTGGGGAGGTTCCACCAACGGTCGGCAGCGCGTGGGTTCTAACGGGATGCCTGAGCTCGTCTCCCCTGAGGGTTTCCCTAATATCTCTCTGCCAGGGAATGCTAGGGGTGGTTTGCAGGAAATCCCAGTGACAGAGGCTGCCTCCCCACGGTCAGGGAATGTATTTCTCGGACTTCCCCGAACAGGGAACACCTGTGACTGAAGAGAGCTGCGTGGAGTTGTCTCTCGAGCTCCCCCACGCACTGACAATGGTTCCGGAATCCTGAGCGTGGGGAGGTTCCACCAATGGTCGGCAGCGCGTGGGTTCTAACGGGATGCCTGTGCTCGTCTCCCCTGAGTGTTTCCCTAATGTCTCTGTGCCATGGAATTCTAGGGGGGGTTTGCAGGAAATCCCAGTGACAGAGGCTGCCTCCCCAAGGTCAGGGAAGGTATTTCTCGGACTTCCCCGAACAGGGAACACCTGTGACTGAAGAGAGCTGCGTGGAGTTATCTCTCGAGCTCCCCCACGCACTGACAATGGTTCCGGAATCCTGAGCGTGGGGAGGTTCCACCAACGGTCGGCAGCGCGTGGGTTCTAACGGGATGCCTGAGCTCGTCTCCCCTGAGGGTTTCCCTAATGTCTCTGTGCCAGGGAATGCTAGGGGGGGTTTGCAGGAAATCCCAGTGACAGAGGCTGCCTCCCCAAGGTCAGGGAAGGTATTTCTCGGACTTCCCCGAACAGGGAACACCTGTGACTGAAGAGAGCTGCGTGGAGTTGTCTCTCGAGCTCCCCCACGCACTGACAATGTTTCCGGAATCCTGAGCGTGGGGAGGTTCCAGCAACGGTCGGCAGCGCGTGGGTTCTAACGGAATGCCTGAGCTCGTGTCCCCTGAGGGTTTCCCTAATGTCCCTGTGCCAGGGAATGCTAGGGGGGGTTTGCAGGAAATCCCAGTGACAGAGGCTGCCTCCCCTAGGTCAGGGAAGGTATTTCTCGGACTTCCCCGAACAGGGAACACCTGTGACTGAAGAGAGCTGCGTGGAGTTGTCTTTCGAGCTCCCCCACGCAATGACAATGGTTCCGGAATCCTGAGCGTGGGGAGGTTCCACCAAAGGTCGGCAGCGCGTGGGCTGTAACGGGATGCCTGAGCTCGTCTCCCCTGAGGGTTTTCCTAATGTCTCTGTGCCAGGGAATGCTAGGGGGGGTTTGCAGGAAATCCCAGTGACAGAGGATGCCTCCCCAAGGTCAGGGAAGGTATTTCTCGGACTTCCCCGAACAGGGAACACCTGTGACTGAAGAGAGCTGCGTGGAGTTGTCTCTCGAGCTCCCCCACGCACTGACAATGTTTCCGGAATCCTGAGCGTGGGGAGGTTCCACCAACGGTCGGCAGCGCGTGGGTTCTAACGGAATGCCTGAGCTCGTGTCCCCTGAGTGTTTTCCTAATTTCCCTGAGCCAGGGAATGCTAGGGGGGGTTGCAGGAATTCCCAGTGACAGAGGCTGCCTCCCCAAGGTCAGGGAAGGTATTTCTCGGACTTCCCCGAACAGGGAACACCTGTGACTGAAGAGAGCTACGTGGAGTTGTCTCTCGAGCTCCCCCACGCAATGACAATGGTTCCGGAATCCTGAGCGTGGGGAGGTTCCACCAATGGTCGGCAGCGCGTGGGTTCTAACGGGATGCCTGAGCTCGTCTCCCCTGAGTGTTTTCCTAAATTCTCTGTGCCAGGGAATGCTAGGGGGGGTTTGCAGGAAATCCCAGTGACAGAGGCTGCTTCCCCAAGTTCAGGGAAGGTATTTATCGGGCTTCCTCGAACAGGGAACACCTGTGACTGAAGAGAGCTTCGTGGAGTTGTCTCTCGAGCTCCCCCACGCACTGACAAGTGTTCCGGAATCCTGAGAGTGGGGAGGTTCCACCAACGGTCGGCAGTGCGTGGGTTCTAACGGGATGCCTGAGCTCGTCTCCCCTGAGGGTTTCCCTAATTTCTCTGTGCCAGGGAATGCTAGGGGGAGTTTTCAGGAAATCCCAATGACAGAGGCTGCCTCCCCAAGGTCAGGGAAGGTATTTCTCGGACTTCCCCAAACAGGGAACACCTGTGACTGAAGAGAGCTGCGTGGAGTTGTCTCTCGAGCTCCCACACGCACTGACAATGGTTCCGGAATCCTGAGCGTGGGGAGGTTCCACCAACGGTCGGCAGCGCGTGGGTTCTAACGGGATGCCTGAACTCGTCTCCCCTGAGGGTTTTCCTAAAGTCTCTGTGCCAGGGAATGCTAGGGGGGGTTTGCAGGAAATCCCAGTGACAGAGGCTGCTTCCCCAAGGTCAGGGAAGGTATTTCTCGGACTTCCCCGAACAGGGAACACCTGTGACTGAAGAGAGCTGCGTGGAGTTGTCTCTCGAGCTCCCCCACGCACTGACAATGGTTCCGGAATCCTGAGCGTGGGGAGGTTCCACCAACGGTCGGCAGCGCGTGGGTTCTAACGGGATGCCTGAGCTCGTCTCCCCTGAGGGTTTCCCTAATGTCTCTGTGCCAGGGAATGCTAGGGGGGGTTTGCAGGAAATCCCAGTGACAGAGGCTGCCTCCCCAAGGTCAGGGAAGGTATTTCTCGGACTTCCCCGAACAGGGAACTCCTGTGACTGAAGAGAGCTGTGTGGAGTTGTCTCTCGAGCTCCCCCACGCACTGACAATGGTTCCGGAATCCTGAGAGTGGGGAGGTTCCACCAACGGTCGGCAGCGCGTGGGTTCTAACGGAATGCCTGAGCTCGTCTCCCCTGAGTTTTTCCTAATGTCTCTGTGCCAGGGAATGCTAGGGGTGGTTTGCAGGAAATCCCAGTGACAGAGGCTGCCTCCCCAAGGTCAGGGAAGGTATTTCTCGGACTTCCCCGAACAGGGAACACCTGTGACTGAAGAGAGCTGCGTGGAGTTGTCTCTCGAGCTCCCCCACGCACTGACACTGGTTCCGGAATCCTGAGCATGGGGAGGTTCCACCAACGGTCGGTAGCGCATGGGTTCTAACGGGATGCCTGAGCTCGTCTCCCCTGAGGGTTTCCCTAATGCCTCTGTGCCAGGGAATGCTAGGGGGGGTTTGCAGGAATTCCCAGTGACAGTGGCTGCCTCCCCAAGGTCAGGGAAGGTATTTCTCGGAATTCCCCGAACAGGGAACACCTGTGACTGAAGAGAGTTGCGTGGAGTTGTCTCTCGAGCTTCCCCACGCACTGAAAATTTTTCCGGAATCCTGAGCGTGGGGAGGTTCCACCAACGGTCGGCAGCGCGTGGGTTCTAACGGGATGCCTGAGCTCGTGTCCCCTGAGGGTTTCCCTAATGTCTCTGTGCCAGGGAATGCTAGGGGGGGTTTGCAGGAAATCCCAGTGACAGAGGCTGCCTCCCCAAGTTCAGGGAAGGTATTTCTCAGACTTCCCCGAACAGGGAACACCTGTGACAGAAGAGAGATGCGTGGAGTTTTCTCTCGAGCTCCCCCACGCACTGACAATGGTTCCGGAATCCTGAGCGTGGGGAGGTTCCACCAACGGTCGGCAGAGCGTGGGTTCTAACGGGATGCCTGAGCTCGTCTCCCCTGAGTGTTTCCCTAATATCTCTGTGCCAGGGAATGATAGGGGGGGTTTGCAGGAAATCCCAGTGACAGAGGCTGCCTCCCCAAGGTCAGGGAAGGTATTTCTCGGACTTCCCCGAACAGGGAACACCTGTGACTGAAGAGAGCTGCGTGGAGTTGTCTCTCGAGCTCCCCCACGCACTGACAATGGTTCCAGAATCCTGAGCGTGGGGAGGTTCCACCAATGGTCGGCAGCGCGTGGGTTCTAACGGGATGCCTGAGCTCGTCTCCCCTGAGTGTTTTCCTAAATTCTCTGTGCCAGGGAATGCTAGGGGGGGTTTGCAGGAAATCCCAGTGACAGGGGCTGCTTCCCCAAGTTCAGGGAAGGTATTTCTCGGACTTCCTCGAACAGGGAACACCTGTGACTGAAGAGAGCTGCGTGGAGTTGTCTCTCGAGCTCCCCCACGCACTGACAATGGTTCCGGAATCCTGAGAGTGGGGAGGTTCCACCAACGGTCGGCAGCGCGTGGGTTCTAACGGGATGCCTGAGCTCGTCTCCCCTGAGGGTTTCCCTAATTTCTCTGTGCCAGGGAATGCTAGGGGGAGTTTTCAGGAAATCCCAATGACAGAGGCTGCCTCCCCAAGGTCAGGGAAGGTATTTCTCGGACTTCCCCAAACAGGGAACACCTGTGACTGAAGAGAGCTGCGTGGAGTTGTCTCTCGAGCTCCCACACGCACTGACAATGGTTCCGGAATCCTGAGCGTGGGGAGGTTCCACCAACTGTCGGCAGCGCGTGGGTTCTAACGGGATGCCTGAACTCGTCTCCCCTGAGGGTTTTCCTAAAGTATCTGTGCCAGGGAATGCTAGGGGGGGTTTGCAGGAAATCCCAGTGACAGAGGCTGCTTCCCCAAGGTCAGGGAAGGTATTTCTCGGACTTCCCCGAACAGGGAACACCTGTGACTGAAGAGAGCTGCGTGGAGTTGTCTCTCGAGCTCCCCCACGCACTGACAATGGTTCAGGAATCCTGAGAGTGGGGAGGTTCCACCAACGGTCGGCAGCGCGTGGGTTCTAACGGGATGCCTGAGCTCGTCTCCCCTGAGGGTTTCCCTAATATCTCTCTGCCAGGGAATGCTAGGGGTGGTTTGCAGGAAATCCCAGTGACAGAGGCTGCCTCCCCACGGTCAGGGAATGTATTTCTCGGACTTCCCCGAACAGGGAACACCTGTGACTGAAGAGAGCTGCGTGGAGTTGTCTCTCGAGCTCCCCCACGCACTGACAATGGTTCCGGAATCCTGAGCGTGGGGAGGTTCCACCAAAGGTCGGCAGCGCGTGGGTTCTAACGGGATGCCTGTGCTCGTCTCCCCTGAGTGTTTCCCTAATGTCTCTGTGCCATGGAATTCTAGGGGGGGTTTGCAGGAAATCCCAGTGACAGAGGCTGCCTCCCCAAGGTCAGGGAAGGTATTTCTCGGACTTCCCCGAACAGGGAACACCTGTGACTGAAGAGAGCTGCGTGGAGTTATCTCTCGAGCTCCCCCACGCACTGACAATGGTTCCGGAATCCTGAGCGTGGGGAGGTTCCACCAACGGTCGGCAGCGCGTGGGTTCTAACGGGATGCCTGAGCTCGTCTCCCCTGAGGGTTTCCCTAATGTCTCTGTGCCAGGGAATGCTAGGGGGGGTTTGCAGGAAATCCCAGTGACAGAGGCTGCCTCCCCAAGGTCAGGGAAGGTATTTCTCGGACTTCCCCGAACAGGGAACACCTGTGACTGAAGAGAGCTGCGTGGAGTTGTCTCTCGAGCTCCCCCACGCACTGACAATGTTTCCGGAATCCTGAGCGTGGGGAGGTTCCAGCAACGGTCGGCAGCGCGTGGGTTCTAACGGAATGCCTGAGCTCGTGTCCCCTGAGGGTTTCCCTAATGTCCCTGTGCCAGGGAATGCTAGGGGGGGTTTGCAGGAAATCCCAGTGACAGAGGCTGCCTCCCCTAGGTCAGGGAAGGTATTTCTCGGACTTCCCCGAACAGGGAACACCTGTGACTGAAGAGAGCTGCGTGGAGTTGTCTTTCGAGCTCCCCCACGCAATGACAATGGTTCCGGAATCCTGAGCGTGGGGAGGTTCCACCAAAGGTCGGCAGCGCGTGGGCTGTAACGGGATGCCTGAGCTCGTCTCCCCTGAGGGTTTTCCTAATGTCTCTGTGCCAGGGAATGCTAGGGGGGGTTTGCAGGAAATCCCAGTGACAGAGGATGCCTCCCCAAGGTCAGGGAAGGTATTTCTCGGACTTCCCCGAACAGGGAACACCTGTGACTGAAGAGAGCTGCGTGGAGTTGTCTCTCGAGCTCCCCCACGCACTGACAATGTTTCCGGAATCCTGAGCGTGGGGAGGTTCCACCAACGGTCGGCAGCGCGTGGGTTCTAACGGAATGCCTGAGCTCGTGTCCCCTGAGTGTTTTCCTAATTTCCCTGAGCCAGGGAATGCTAGGGGGGGTTGCAGGAATTCCCAGTGACAGAGGCTGCCTCCCCAAGGTCAGGGAAGGTATTTCTCGGACTTCCCCGAACAGGGAACACCTGTGACTGAAGAGAGCTACGTGGAGTTGTCTCTCGAGCTCCCCCACGCAATGACAATGGTTCCGGAATCCTGAGCGTGGGGAGGTTCCACCAATGGTCGGCAGCGCGTGGGTTCTAACGGGATGCCTGAGCTCGTCTCCCCTGAGTGTTTTCCTAAATTCTCTGTGCCAGGGAATGCTAGGGGGGGTTTGCAGGAAATCCCAGTGACAGAGGCTGCTTCCCCAAGTTCAGGGAAGGTATTTATCGGGCTTCCTCGAACAGGGAACACCTGTGACTGAAGAGAGCTTCGTGGAGTTGTCTCTCGAGCTCCCCCACGCACTGACAAGTGTTCCGGAATCCTGAGAGTGGGGAGGTTCCACCAACGGTCGGCAGTGCGTGGGTTCTAACGGGATGCCTGAGCTCGTCTCCCCTGAGGGTTTCCCTAATTTCTCTGTGCCAGGGAATGCTAGGGGGAGTTTTCAGGAAATCCCAATGACAGAGGCTGCCTCCCCAAGGTCAGGGAAGGTATTTCTCGGACTTCCCCAAACAGGGAACACCTGTGACTGAAGAGAGCTGCGTGGAGTTGTCTCTCGAGCTCCCACACGCACTGACAATGGTTCCGGAATCCTGAGCGTGGGGAGGTTCCACCAACGGTCGGCAGCGCGTGGGTTCTAACGGGATGCCTGAACTCGTCTCCCCTGAGGGTTTTCCTAAAGTCTCTGTGCCAGGGAATGCTAGGGGGGGTTTGCAGGAAATCCCAGTGACAGAGGCTGCTTCCCCAAGGTCAGGGAAGGTATTTCTCGGACTTCCCCGAACAGGGAACACCTGTGACTGAAGAGAGCTGCGTGGAGTTGTCTCTCGAGCTCCCCCACGCACTGACAATGGTTCAGGAATCCTGAGAGTGGGGAGGTTCCACCAACGGTCGGCAGCGCGTGGGTTCTAACGTGATGCCTGAGCTCGTCTCCCCTGAGGGTTTCCCTAATGTCTCTCTGCCAGGGAATGCTAGGGGGGGTTTGCAGGAAATCCCAGTGACAGAGGCTGCCTCCCCACGGTCAGGGAATGTATTTCTCGGACTTCCCCGAACAGGGAACACCTGTGACTGAAGAGAGCTGCGTGGAGTTGTCTCTCGAGCTCCCCCACGCACTGACAATGGTTCCGGAATCCTGAGCGTGGGGAGGTTCCACCAATGGTCGGCAGCGCGTGGGTTCTAACGGGATGCCTGTGCTCGTCTCCCCTGAGAGTTTCCCTAATGTCTCTGTGCCAGGGAATTCTAGGGGGGGTTTGCAGGAAATCCCAGTGACAGAGGCTGCCTCCCCAAGGTCAGGGAAGGTATATCTCGGACTTCCCCGAACAGGGAACACCTGTGACTGAAGAGAGCTGCGTGGAGTTATCTCTCGAGCTCCCCCACGCACTGACAATGGTTCCGGAATCCTGAGCGTGGGGAGGTTCCACCAACGGTCGGCAGCGCGTGGGTTCTAACGGGATGCCTGAGCTCGTCTCCCCTGAGGGTTTCCCTAATGTCTCTGTGCCAGGGAATGCTAGGGGGGGTTTGCAGGAAATCCCAGTGACAGAGGCTGCCTCCCCAAGTTCAGGGAAGGTATTTCTCGGACTTCCCCGAACAGGGAACACCTGTGACTGAAGAGAGCTGCGTGGAGTTGTCTCTCGAGCTCCCCCACGCACTGACAATGTTTCCGGAATCCTGAGCGTGGGGAGGTTCCAGCAACGGTCGGCAGCGCGTGGGTTCTAACGGAATGCCTGAGCTCGTGTCCCCTGAGGGTTTCCCTAATGTCCCTGTGCCAGGGAATGCTAGGGGGGGTTTGCAGGAAATCCCAGTGACAGAGGCTACCTCCCCTAGGTCAGGGAAGGTATTTCTCGGACTTCCCCGAACAGGGAACACCTGTGACTGAAGAGAGCTGCGTGGAGTTGTCTCTCGAGCTCCCCCACGCAATGACAATGGTTCCGGAATCCTGAGCGTGGGGAGGTTCCACCAAAGGTCAGCAGCGCGTGGGCTGTAACGGGATGCCTGAGCTCGTCTCCCCTGAGGGTTTTCCTAATGTCTCTGTGCCAGGGAATGCTAGGGGGGGTTTGCAGGAAATCCCAGTGACAGAGGCTGTTTCCGCAAGATCACGGAAGGTATTTCTCGGACTTCCCCAAACAGGGAACACCTGTGACTGAAGAGAGCTGCGTGGAGTTGTCTCTCGTGCTCCCCCACGCACTGACAATGGTTCCGGAATCCTGAGCGTGGGGAGGTTCCACCAAAGGTCGGCAGCGCGTGGGTTCTAACGGGATGCCTGAGCTCGTCTCCCCTGAGGGTTTCCTTAATTTCTCTGTGCCAGGGAATGCTAGTGCGGTTTGCATAAAATCCCAGTGACAGAGGCTGCCTCCCCAAGGTCAGGGAAGTTATTTCTCGGACTTCCCCGAACAGGGAACACCTGTGACTGAAGAGAGCTGCGTGGAGTTGTCTCTCGTGCTCCCCCACGCACTGACAATGGTTCCGGAATCCTGAGCGTGGGGAGGTTCCACCAAAGGTCGGCAGCGCGTGGGTTCTAACGGGATGCCTGAGCTCGTCTCCCCTGAGGGTTTCCCTAATTTCTCTGTGCCAGGGAAAGCTAGGGGGGGTTTGCAGGAATTTCCAGTGACAGAGGCTGACTCCCCAAGGTCAGGGAAGGTATTTCTCGGACTTCCCCGAACAGGGAACACCTGTGACTGAAGAGAGCTGCTTGGAGTTGTCTCCCGAGCTCCCCCACGCACTGACAATGGTTTCGGAATCCTGAGCGTGGGGAGGTTCCACCAACGGTCGGCAGCGCGTGGGTTCTAACGGGATGCCTGAGCTCGTCTCCCCTGAGGGTTTCCCTAATGTCTCTGTGCCAGGGAATGCTAGGGGGGTTTTGCAGGAATTCCCAATTATAGAGGCTGCCTCCCCAAGGTCAGGGAAGGTATTTCTCAGACTTCCTCGAACAGGGAACACCTGTGACTGAAGAGAGCTGCGTGGAGTTGTCTCTCGAGCTCCCCCACGCACTGAAAATGGTTCTGGAATCCTGAGCGTGGGGAGGTTCCACCAACGGTCGGCAGCGCGTGGGTTCTAACGGGATGCCTGAGCTCGCTCCCCTTAGAGTTTTACTAATGTCTCTGTGCCAGGGAATGCTAGGGGGGGTTTGCAGGAATTCCAAGTGAGAGAGGCTGCCTCCCCAAGGTCAGGGAAGGTATTTCTCGGACTTCCACGAACAGGGAACACCTGTGACTGAAGAGAGCTGCGTGGAGTTTTCTCTCGAGCTCCCCCACGCACTGACAATGTTTCCGGAATCCTGAGAGTGGGGAGGTTCCACCAACGGTCGGCAGCGCGTGGGTTCTAACGGGATGCCTGAGCTCGACTCCCCTGAGTGTTTTCCTAAAGTCTCTGTGCCAGGGAATGCTAGGGGAAGTTTGCAGGATATCCCAGTGACAGAGACTTCCTCCCCAAGGTCAGGGAAGCCTTTTCTCGAACTTCCTCGAACAGGGAACACCTGTGACTGAAGAGAGCTGCGTGGAGTTTTCTCTCGAGTTCCCCCACGCACTGACAATGGTTCCGGAATCCTGAGCGTGGGGAGGTTCCACCAACGGTCGGCAGCGCGTTTGTTCTAACGGGATGTCTGAGCTTGTCTCCCCTGAGGGTTTCCCTAAAGTCTCTGTGCCAGGGAATGCTAGGGGGGTTTGCAGGAAATCCCAGTGACAGTGGCTGCCTCCCCAAGGTCAGGGAATGTATTTCTCGGACTTCCCCGAACAGGGAACACCTGTGACTGAAGAAAGCTGCGTGGAGTTGTCTTTCGATCTCCCCCACGCACTGACAAAGGTTTCGGAATCCTGAGCGTGGGGAGGTTCCACCAACGGTCGGCAGCGCGTGGGTTCTAACGGGATGCTTGAGCTCGACTCCCCTGAGGGTTTTCCTAATGTCTCTGTGCCAGGGATTGCTAGGGTGTGTTTGCAGGAAATCCCAGTGACAGAGGCTGCCTCCCCAAGGTCAGGGAAGGTATTTCCCGGACTTCCCCGAACAGGGAACACCTGTGACTGAAGAGAGCTTCGCGGAGTTGTCTCTCGAGCTCCCCCACGCACTGACAATGGTTCCAGAATCTTGAGCGTGGGGAGGTTCCTCCAACGGGCGGCAGCGCGTGGGTTCTAACGGGATGCATGAGCTCGTCTCCCCTGAGGGTTTCCCTAATGTCTCTGTGCCAGGGAATGCTAGGGGGGGTTTGCAGGAAATCCCAGTGACATAGTCTGCCTCCCCAAGGTCAGGGAAGGTATTTCTCGGACTTCCCCGAACAGGAAACACCTGTGACTGAAGAGAGCTGCGTGGAGTTGTCTCTCGAGCTCCACCACGCACTGACAATGGTTCCGGAATCCTGAGCGTGGGGAGGTTCCACCAACGGTCGGCAGCGCGTGGGTTCTAACGGGATGCCTGAGCTCGTCTCCCCTGAGTGTTTTCCTACTGTCTATGTGCCAGGGAATGTTAGGGGGGGTGTGCAGGAAATCCCAGTGACAGAGGCTGCCTCGCCAAGGTCAGGGAAGGTATTTCTCGGACTTCCCCAAACAGGGAACACCTGTGACTGAAGAGAGCTGCGTGGAGTTGTCTCTCGAGCTCCCCCACGCACTGACAATGTTTCCGGAATCCTGAGCGTGGGGAGGTTCCACCAACGGTCGGCAGCGAGTGGGTTCTAACGGGATGCCTGAGCTCGTCTCCCCTGAGGGTTTTCCTAATGTCGCTGTGCCAGGGAATGCTAGGGGGGGTTTGCAGGAAATCCCAGTGACAGAGTCTGCCTCCCCAAGGTCAGGGAAGGTATTTCTCGGACTTCCCCGAACAGGGAACACCTGTGACTGAAGAGAGCTGCGTGGAGTTGTCTCTCGAGCTCCCCCACGCACTGACAATGGTTCCGGAATCCTGAGCGTGGGGAGGTTCCACCAACGGTCGGCAGCGCGTGGTTTCTAACGGGATGCCTGAGCTCGTCTCCCCTGAGGTTTTCCCTAATGTCTCTGTGCCAGGGAATGCTAGGGGTGGTTTGAAGGAAATCCCAGTGACATAGTCTGCCTCCCCAAGTTCAGGGAAGTTATTACACGGACTTCCCCGAACAGGGAACACCTGTGACTGAAGAGAGCTGCGTGGAGTTGTCTCTCGAGCTCCCCCACGTACTGACAATGGTTCCGGAATCCTGATCGTGGGGAGGTTCCACCAAAGGTCGGCAGCGCGTGGGTTCTAACGGGATGCCTGATCTCGTCTCCCCTGAGGGTTTTCCTAATATCTCTGTGCCAGGGAATGCTAGGGGGGTGGTGGCAGGAAATCCCAGTGACAGAGGCTGCCTCCCCAAGGTCAAGGAAGTTATTTCTCGGACTTCCCCGAACAGGGAACACCTGTGACTGAAGAGAGCTGCGTGGAGTTGTCTCTCGAGCTCCCCCACGCACTGACAATGGTTCCGGAATCCTGAGCGTGGGGAGGTTCCACCAACGGTCGGCAGCGCGTGGGTTCTAACGGGATGCCTGAGCTCGTCTCCCCTGAGGGTTTCCCTAATGTCTCTGTGCGAGGGAATGATAGGGGGGGTTTGCAGGAAATCCCAGTGACAGAGGCTGTTTCCGCAAGATCAGGGAAGGTATTTCTCGTACTTCCCCGAACAGGGAACACCTGTGACTGAAGAGAGCTGCGTGGAGTTGTCTCTCGTGCTCCCCCACGCACTGACAATGGTTCCGGAATCCTGAGCGTGGGGAGGTTCCACCAAAGGTCGGCAGCGCGTGGGTTCTAACGGGATGCCTGAGCTCGTCTCCCCTGAGGGTTTCCTTAATTTCTCTGTGCCAGGGAATGCTAGGGCGGTTTGCATAAAATCCCAGTGACAGAGGCTGCCTCCCCAAGGTCAGGGAAGTTATTTCTCGGACTTCCCCGAACAGGGAACACCTGTGACTGAAGAGAGCTGCGTGGAGTTGTCTCTCGTGCTCCCCCACGCACTGACAATGGTTCCGGAATCCTGAGCGTGGGGAGGTTCCACCAAAGGTCGGCAGCGCGTGGGTTCTAACGGGATGCCTGAGCTCGTCTCCCCTGAGGGTTTCCCTAATGTCTCTGTGCCAGGGAATGCTAGGGGGGGTTTGCAGGAAATCCCAGTGACAGAGGCTGCCTCCCCAAGGACAGGGAAGGTATTTCTCGGACTTCCACGAACATGGAACACCTGTGACTGAAGAGAGCTGCGTGGAGTGGTCTCTCGAGCTCCCCCACGCACTGACAATGGTTCCGGAATCCTGAGCGTAGGGAGGTTCCACCAACCATCGGCAGCGCGTGGGTTCTAACGGGATGCGTGAGCTCGTCTCCCCTGAGGGTTTTCCTAATGTCTCTGTGCCAGGGAATGCTTGGGGGGGTTTGCAGGAAATCCCAGTGACAGAGGCTGCCTCCCCAAGATCAGGGAAGGTATTTCTCGGACTTCCCCGAACAGGGAACACCTGTGACTGAAGAGAGCTGCGTGGAGTTCTCTCTCGAGCTCCCCCACGTACTGACAATGGTTCCGGAATCCTGAGCGTGGGGAAGTTTCACCAACCGTCGGCAGCGCGTGGGTTCTAACGGGATGCCAGAGCTCGTATCCCCTGAGGGTTTCCCTAATGTCTCTGTGCCAGGGAAAGCTAGGGGGGTTTGCAGGAAATCCCAGTGACAGAGGCTGCCTCCCCAAGGTCAGGGAAGGTATTTCTCGGACTTCCCCAAACAGGGAACACCTGTGACTGAAGAGAGCTGCGTGGAGTTGTCTCTCGAGCTTCCCCACGCACTAACAATGGTTCCGGAATCCTGAGCGTGGGGAGGTTCCACCAAAGGTCGGCAGCGCGTGGGTTCTAACGGGATGCCTGAGCTCGTCTGCCCTGAGTGTTTCCCTAATGTCTCTGTGCCAGGGAATGCTAGGGGGGGTTTGCTGGAAATCCCAGTGACAGAGGCTGCCTCGCCAAGGTCAGGGAAGTTATTTCTCGGACTTCCCCGAACAGGGAAAAACTGTGACTGAAGAGAGCTGCGTGGAGTTGTCTCTCGAGCTCCCCCACGCACTGACAATGTTTCCGGAATCCTGAGCGTGGGGAGGTTCCACCAACGGTCGGCAGCGCGTGGGTTCCAGCGGGATGCCTGAGCTCTTCTTCCCTGAGTTTTTCCTTAATATCTCTGTGCCAGGGAATGCTAGGGGGGGTTTGCAGGAATTCCCTGACAGAGGCTGCCTCCCCAAGGTCAGGGAAGGTATTTCTCGGACTTCCCCGAACAGGGAACACCTGTGACTGAACAGAGCTGCGTGGAGTTGTCTCTCGAGCTCCCCCACGCACTGACAATTTTTCCGGAATCCTGAGCGTGGGGAGGTTCCTCCAACGATCGGCAGTGCGTGGGTTCTAACGGGATGCCTGTGCTCGTTTCCCCTGAGTGTTTCCCTAATGTCTCTGTGCCAGGGAATTCTAGTGGGGGTTTGCAGGAAATCCCAGTGACAGAGGCTGCTTCCCCAAGGTCAGGGAAGGTATTTCTCGGACTTCCCCGAACAGGGAACACCTGTGACTAAAGAGAGCTGCGTGGAGTTGTCTCTCGAGCTCCCGCACGCACTGAGAATATTTCCGCAATCCTGAGCGTGGGGAGGTTCCACCAACGGTCGGCAGCGCGTGGGTTCTAACGGGATGCCTGAGCTCGTCTCCCCTGAGGGTTTCCCTAATGTCTCTGTGCCAGGGAATGCTAGGGGGGGTTTGCAGGAAATCCCAGTGACAGAGGCTTCCTCCCCAAGGTCAGGGAAGGTATTTCTCGGACTTCCCCGAACAGGGAACACCTGTGACTGAAGAGAGCTGCGGGGAGTTGTCTGTCAAGCTCCCCCACGCACTGACAATTGTTCCGGAATCCTGAGCGTGGGGAAGTTCCACCAACGTTCGGCAGCGAGTGGGCTCTAACTGGATGCCTGAGCTCTTCTTCCCTTAGGGTTTCCCTAATGTCTCTGTGCCAGGGAATTCTAGGGGTGGTTTGCAGGAATTCCCAGTGACAGAGGCTGCCTCGCCAAGGTCAGGGAAGGTATTTCTCGGACTTCCCCGAACAGAGAACACCTGCGACTGAAGAGAGCTGCGTGGAGTTGTCTCTCGAGCTCCCCCACGCACTGACAATGGTTCCGGAATCCTGAGCGTGGGGAGGTTCCACTAACCGTCGGCAGCGCGTGGGTTCTAACGGGATGCCTGAGCTCGTCTCCCCTGAGGGTTTTCCTAAATTCTCTGTGCCAGGGAATGCTGGGGGGGGTTTGCAGGAAATCCCAGTGACAGAGGCTGCCTCCCCAAGGTAAGGGAAGGTATTTCTCGGACTTCCCCGAACAGGGAACACCTGTGACTGAAGACAGCTGCGTGGTGTTGTCTCTCGAGCTCCCCCACGCACTGACAATGGTTCCGGAATCCTGAGCGTGGGGAGGTTCCACCAACGGTCGTCAGCGCGTGGGTTCTAACGGGATGCCTGAGCTCGCCTCCCCTGAGTTTTTCCCTAATATCTCTGTGCCAGGGAATGCTAGGGGGGGTTTTCAGGAAATCCCAGTGACAGTGGCTGCCTCCCCAACGTCAGGGAAGGTATTTCTCGGAATTCCCTAATAGGGAACACTTGTGACTGTAGAGAGCTGCGTGGAGTTGTCTCTCGAGCTCCCCCACGCACTGACAATGGTTCCGGAATCCTGAGCGTGGGGAGGTTCCACCAACGGTCGGCAGCTCGTGGGTCCTAATGGGATGCCTGAGCTCGTCTCCCCTGAGGGTTTCCCTAAAGTCTCTGTGCCAGGGAATGCTAGGGGTGTTTGCAGGTAATCCCAGTTACAGAGGCTGCCTCCCCAAGGTCAGGGAAGCTATTTCTCGGACTTCCCCGAACAGGGAACACCTGTGACTGAAGAGAGATGCGTGGAGTTGTCTCTCGAGCTCCCCCACGCACTGAAAATGGTTCCGGAATCCTGAGCGTGGGGAGGTTCCACCAACGGTCGGCAGCGCGTGGGTTCTAACGGGATGCCAGAACTCGTATCCCCTGAGTGTTTTCCTAATGTATCTGTGCCAGGGAATGCTAGGGGAGGGTTTGCAGGAAATCCCAGTGACAGTGGCTGCCTCCCCAAGTTCAGGGAAGGTATTTCTCGGACTTCCCCGAACAGGGAACACCTGTGACTGAAGAGAGCTGCGTGGAGTTGTCTCTCGAGCTCCCCCACGCACTGACAATGGTTCCAGAATCCTGAGCGTGGGGAGGTTCCACCAACGGTCGGCAGCGCGTGGGTTCTACCGGGATGCCTGAGCTCGTCTCCCCTGAGGGTTTCCCTAATGTCTCTGTGCCAGGGAATGCTAGGGGGGTATTGCAGGAAATCCCAGTGACAGAGGCTGCCTCCCCAAGGTCAGGGAAGGTATTTCTCGGACTTCCCCGAACAGGGAGCACATGTGAATGAAGAGAGCTGCGTGGAGGTTCCTCTCGAGCTCCCCCAAGCACTAACAATGGTTCCGGAATCCTGAGCGTGGGGAGGTTCCAGCAACGGTCGGCAGCGCGTGGGTTCTAACGGGATGCCTGAGCTCGTCTCCCCTGAGGGTTTCCCTAATGTCTCTGTGCCAGGAAATGCTAGGTGGGGTTTGCAGGAAATCCCAGTGACAGAGGCTGCTTCCCCAAGGTCACGGAAAGTATTTCTCGGACTTCCCCGAACATGGAACACCTGTGACTGAAGAGAGCTGCGTGGAGTTTTCTCTCGATCTCCCCCACGCACTGACAATGGTTCCGGAATCCTGAGCCTGGGGAGGTTCCACCAAAGGTCGACATCGCGTGGGATCTAACGGGATGCCTGAGCTCGTCACCCCTGAGGGTTTCCCTAAAGTCTCTGTGCCAGGGAATGCTTGGGGGGGTTTGCAGGAAATCCCAGTGACAGAGGCTGCCTCCCCAAGATCAGGGAAGGTATTTCTCGGACTTCCCCGAACAGGGAACACCTGTGACTGAAGAGAGCTGCGTGGAGTTGTCTCTCGAGCTCCCCCACGTACTAACAATGGTTCCGGAATCCTGAGCGTGGGGAGGTTCCACCAAAGGTCGGCAGCGCGTGGGTTCTAACGGGATGCCTGAGCTCGTCTGCCCTGAGTGTTTTCCTAATGTCTCTGTGCCAGGGAATGCTAGGGGGGGTTTGCTGGAAATCCCAGTGACAGAGGCTGCCTCCCCAAGATCAGGGAAGGTATTTCTCGGACTTCCCAGAACAGGGAACACCTGTGACTGAAGAGAGCTGTGTGGAGTTGTCTCTCGAGCTCCCCCACGCACTGACAATGGTTCCGGAATCCTGAGCGTGGGGAGGTTCCACCAACGGTCGGCAGCGAGTGGGTTCTAACGGGATGCCTGGGCTCGTCTCCCCTGAGGGTTTCCCTTATATCTCTGTGCCAGGGAATGCTAGGGGGGGTTTGCAGGAAATCCCAGTGACACAGGCTGCCTCCCCAAGGTCAGGGAAGGTATTTCTCTGACTTCCCCGAGCAGGGAACACCTGTGACTGTAGAGAGCTGCGTGGAGTTGTCTCTCGAGCTCCCCCACGCACTGACAATGGTTCCGGAATCCTGAGCGTGGGGAGGTTCCACCAACGGTCGGCAGTGCGTGGGTTCTAACGGGATGCCTGAGCTCGTCTCCCCTGAGGGTTTCTCTAATGTCTCTCTGCCAGGGAATGATAGGGGGGGTTTGCAGTAAATCCCAGTGACAGAGGCTGCCTCCCCAAGGTCAGGGAAGGTATTTCTCGGACTTCCCCGAACAGGTAACACCTGTGACTGAAGAGAACTGCGTGGTGTTTTCTCTCGAGCTCCCGCACGCACTGAAAATGGTTCCGGAATCCTGAGCGTGGGGAGGTTCCACCATCGGTCGGCAGCGCGTGGGTTATAACGGGATGCCTGAGCTCGTCTCCCATGAGTGTTTCTCTAATGTGTCTGTGCCAGGGAATGGTAGGGGAGTTTGCAGGAAATCCCTGTGACAGAGGCTGCCTCGCCAAGGTCAGGGAAGTTATTTCTCGGACTTCCCCGAACAGGGAACACCTGTGACTGAAGAGAGCTGCGTGGAGTTGTCTCTCGAGATCCCCCACGCACTGACAATGCTTCCGGAATCCTGAGCGTGGGGAGGTTCCACCCACGGTCGGCAGCGCGTGGGTTCTAACGGGATGCATGAGCTCGTCTCCCCTGAGTGTTTTCCTAATATCTCTATGCCAGGGAAAGCTAGGGGGGGTTTGCAGGAAATCCCAGTGACAGAGGCTGCCTCGCCAAGGTCAGGGAAAGTATTTCTCGGACTTCCCCGAACAGGGAAAAACTGTGACTGAAGAGAGCTGCGTGGAGTTGTCTCTCGAGCTCCCCCACGCACTGAAAATGTTTCCGGAATCCTGAGCGTGGGGAGGTTCCACCAACGGTCGGCAGCGCGTGGGTTCCAGCGGGATGCCTGAGCTCTTCTTCCCTGAGTTTTTCCCTAATATCTCTGTGCCAGGGAATGCTAGGGGGGGTTTGCAGGAATTCCCTGACAGAGGCTGCCTCCCCAAGGTCAGGGAAAGTATTTCTCGGACTTCCCCGAACAGGGAACACCTGTGACTGAACAGAGCTGCGTGGAGTTGTCTCTCGAGCTCCCCCACGCACTGACAATTGTTCCGGAATCTTGAGCGTGGGGAGGTTCCTCCAACGGTCGGCAGTGCGTGGGTTCTAACGGGATGCCTGTGCTCGTTTCCCCTGAGTGTTTCCCTAATGTCTCTGTGCCAGGGAATTCTAGTGGGGGTTTGCAGGAAATCCCAGTGACAGAGGCTGCCTCCCCAAGGTCAGGGAAGGTATTTCTCGGACTTCCCCGAACAGGGAACACCTGTGACTAAAGAGAGCTGCGTGGAGTTGTCTCTCGAGCTCCCGCACGCACTGACAATGCTTCCGGAATCCTGAGCGTGGGGAGGTTCCACCCACGGTCGGCAGCGCGTGGGTTCTAACGGGATGCCTGAGCTCGTCTCCCCTGAGTGTTTTCCTAATATCTCTATGCCAGGGAAAGCTAGGGGGGGTTTGCAGGAAATCCCAGTGACAGAGGCTGCCTCGCCAAGGTCAGGGAAGTTATTTCTCGGACTTCCCCGAACAGGGAAAAACTGTGACTGAAGAGAGCTGCGTGGAGTTGTCTCTCGAGCTCCCCCACGCACTGACAATGTTTCCGGAATCCTGAGCGTGGGGAGGTTCCACCAACGGTCGGCAGCGCGTGGGTTCCAGCGGGATGCCTGAGCTCTTCTTCCCTGAGTTTTTCCCTAATATCTCTGTGCCAGGGAATGCTAGGGGGGGTTTGCAGGAATTCCCTGACAGAGGCTGCCTCCCCAAGGTCAGGGAAAGTATTTCTCGGACTTCCCCGAACAGGGAACACCTGTGACTGAACAGAGCTGCGTGGAGTTGTCTCTCGAGCTCCCCCACGCACTGACAATTTTTCCGGAATCCTGAGCGTGGGGAGGTTCCTCCAACGGTCGGCAGTGCGTGGGTTCTAACGGGATGCCTGTGCTCGTTTCCCCTGAGTGTTTCCCTAATGTCTCTGTGCCAGGGAATTCTAGTGGGGGTTTGCAGGAAATCCCAGTGACAGAGGCTGCCTCCCCAAGGTCAGGGAAGGTAATTCTCGGACTTCCCCGAACAGGGAACACCTGTGACTAAAGAGAGCTGCGTGGAGTTGTCTCTCGAGCTCCCGCACGCACTGAGAATATTTCCGCAATACTGAGCGTGGGGAGGTTCCAGCAACGGTCGGCAGCGCGTGGGTTCTAACGGGATGCCTGAGCTCGTCTCCCCTGAGGGTTTCCCTAATGTCTCTGTGCCAGGGAATGCTAGGGGGGGTTTGCAGGAAATCCCAGTGACAGAGGCTTCCTCCCCAAGGTCAGGGAAGGTATTTCTCGGACTTCCCCGAACAGGGAACACCTGTGACTGAAGAGAGCTGCGTGGAGTTGTCTGTCAAGCTCCCCCACGCACTGACAATGGTTCCGGAATCCTGAGCGTGGGGAAGTTCCACCAACGTTCGGCAGCGCGTGGGCTCTAACTGGATGCCTGAGCTCTTCTTCCCTGAGGGTTTCCCTAATGTCTCTGTGCCAGGGAATTCTAGGGGTGGTTTTCAGGAATTCCCAGTGACAGAGGCTGCCTCGCCAAGGTCAGGGAAGGTATTTCTCGGACTTCCCCGAACAGAGAACACCTGCGACTGAAGAGAGCTGCGTGGAGTTGTCTCTCGAGCTCCCCCACGCACTGACAATGGTTCCGGAATCCTGAGCGTGGGGAGGTTCCACTAACCGTCGGCAGCGCGTGGGTTCTAACGGGATGCCTGAGCTCGTCTCCCCTGAGGGTTTTCCTAAATTCTCTGTGCCAGGGAATGCTGGGGGGGGGTTTGCAGGAAATCCCAGTGACAGAGGCTGCCTCCCCAAGGTAAGGGAAGGTATTTCTCGGACTTCCCCGAACAGGGAACACCTGTGACTGAAGAGAGCTGCGTGGTGTTGTCTCTCGAGCTCCCCCACGCACTGACAATGGTTCCGGAATCCTGAGCGTGGGGAGGTTCCACCAACGGTCGTCAGCGCGTGGGTTCTAACGGGATGCCTGAGCTCGCCTCCCCTGAGTGTTTCCCTAATATCTCTGTGCCAGGGAATGCTAGGGGGGGTTTTCAGGAAATCCCAGTGACAGTGGCTGCCTCCCCAACGTCAGGGAAGGTATTTCTCGGAATTCCCTAATAGGGAACACTTGTGACTGTAGAGAGCTGCGTGGAGTTGTCTCTCGAGCTCCCCCACGCACTGACAATGGTTCCGGAATCCTGAGCGTGGGGAGGTTCCACCAACGGTCGGCAGCTCGTGGGTCCTAATGGGATGCCTGAGCTCGTCTCCCCTGAGGGTTTCCCTAAAGTCTCTGTGCCAGGGAATGCTAGGGGTGTTTGCAGGAAATCCCAGTGACAGAGGCTGCCTCCCCAAGGTAAGGGAAGGTATTTCTCGGACTTCCCCGAACAGGGAACACCTGTGAATGAAGAGAGCTGCGTGGTGTTGTCTCTCGAGCTCCCCCACGCACTGACAATGGTTCCGGAATCCTGAGCGTGGGGAGGTTCCACCAACGGTCGTCAGCGCGTGGGTTCTAACGGGATGCCTGAGCTCGCCTCCCCTGAGTGTTTCCCTAATGTCTCTGTGCCAGGGAATGCTAGGGGGGGTTTTCAGGAAATCCCAGTGACAGAGGCTGCCTCCCCAACGTCAGGGAAGGTATTTCTCGGACTTCCCCGAATAGGGAACACTTGTGACTGTAGAGAGCAGCGTGGAGTTGTCTCTCGAGCTCCCCCACGCACTGACAATGGTTCCGGAATCCTGAGCGTGGGGAGGTTCCAGCAACGGTCGGCAGCGCGTGGGTTCTAACGGGATGCCTGAGCTCGTCTCCCCTGAGGGTTTCCCTAATGTCTCTGTGCCAGGAAATGCTAGGGGGGGTTTGCAGGAAATCCCAGTGACAGAGGCTGCCTCCCCAAGGTCACGGAAAGTATTTCTCGGACTTCCCCGAACATGGAACACCTGTGACTGAAGAGAGCTGCGTGGAGTTTTCTCTCGATCTCCCCCACGCACTGACAATGGTTCCGGAATCCTGAGCGTGGGGAGGTTCCACCAAAGGTCGACATCGCGTGGGATCTAACGGGATGCCTGAGCTCGTCACCCCTGAGGGTTTCCCTAAAGTCTATGTGCCAGGGAATGCTAGGGGGCGTTTGAAGGAAATCCCAGTGACAGATGCTGCCTCCCCAAGGTCAGGGAAGGTATTTCTCGGACTTCCCCGAACAGGGAACACCTGCGACTGAAGAGAGCTGCGGGGAGTTGTCTGTCAAGCTCCCCCACGCACTGACAATGGTTCCGGAATCCTGAGCGTGGGGAGGTTCCACCAATGTTCGGCAGCGCGTGGGTTCTAACTGGATGCCTGAGCTCTTCTTCCCTGAGGGTTTCCCTAATGACTCTGTGCCAGGGAATTCTAGGGGTGGTTTGCAGGAATTCCCACTGACAGAGGCTGCCTCGCCAATGTCAGGGAAGGTATTTCTCGGACTTCCCCGAACAGGGAACACCTGTGACTGAAGAGAGCTGCGTGGAGTTGTCTCTCGAGCTCCCCCACGCACTGACAATGGTTCCGGAATCTTGAGCGTGGGGAGGATCCTCCAACGGTCGGCAGCGCGTGGGTTCTAACGGGATGCCTGAGCTCGTCTCCCCTGAGGGTTTCCCTAATGTCTCTGTGCCAGGGAATGCTAGGGGGTGTTTGCAGGTAATCCCAGTGACAGAGGCTGCCTCCCTAATGTCAGGGAAGGCATTTCTCGGACTTCCCCTAACAGAGAACACCTGCGACTGAAGAGAGCTGCGTGGAGTTGTCTCTCGAGCTCCCCCACGCACTGACAATGGTTCCGGAATCCTGAGCGTGGGGAGGTTCCACTAACCGTCGGCAGCGCGTGGGTTCTAACGGGATGCCTGAGCTCGTCTCCCCTGAGGGTTTTCCTAAAGTCTCTGTGCCAGGGAATGCTGGGGGGGGTTTGCAGGAAATCCCAGTGACAGAGGCTGCCTCCCCAAGGTAAGGGAAGGTATTTCTCGGACTTCCCCGAACAGGGAACACCTGTGAATGAAGAGAGCTGCGTGGTGTTGTCTCTCGAGCTCCCCCACGCACTGACAATGGTTCCGGAATCCTGAGCGTGGGGAGGTTCCACCAACGGTCGTCAGCGCGTGGGTTCTAACGGGATGCCTGAGCTCGCCTCCCCTGAGTGTTTCCCTAATGTCTCTGTGCCAGGGAATGCTAGGGGGGGTTTTCAGGAAATCCCAGTGACAGAGGCTGCCTCCCCAACGTCAGGGAAGGTATTTCTCGGACTTCCCCGAATAGGGAACACTTGTGACTGTAGAGAGCTGCGTGGAGTTGTCTCTCGAGCTCCCCCACGCACTGACAATGGTTCCGGAATCCTGAGCGTGGGGAGGTTCCACCAAAGGTCGGCAGCTCGTGGGTCCTAATGGGATGCCTGAGCTCGTCTCCCCTGAGGGTTTCCCTGAAGTCTCTGTGCCAGGGAATGCTAGGGGGGTTTGCAGGAAATCCCAGTTACAGAGGCTGCCTCCCCAAGGTCAGGGAAGGTATTTCTCGGACTTCCCCGAACAGGGAACACCTGTGAATGAAGAGAGATGCGTGGAGTTTTCTCTCGAGCTCCCCCACGCACTGACAATGGTTCCGGAATCCTGAGCGTGGGGAGGTTCCACCAACGGTCGGCAGCGCGTGGGTTCTAACGGGATGCCTGAGCTCGTCTCCCCTGAGGGTTTCCCTAATGTCTCTGTGCCAGGGAATGCTAGGGGCGGTTTGCAGGAAATCCCAGTGACAGAGGCTGCCTCCCCAAGGTCAGGGAAGGTATTTCTAGGACTTCCCGGAACAGGGAACACCTGCGACTGAAGAGAGCTGCGTGGAGTTGTCTCTCGAGCTCCCCCACGCACTGACAATGGTTCCGGAATCCTGAGCGTGGGGTGGTTCCACCAACGGTCGGCAGCGCGTGGGTTCTAACGGGATGCCTGAGCTCGTGTCCCCTGAGGGTTTCCCTAATGTCTCTGTGCCAGGGAATGCTAGGGGGGGTTTGCAGGAAATCCCAGTGACAGAGGCTGCCTCCCCAAGGTCAGGGAATGTATTTCTCAGACTTCCCCGAACAGGGAACACCTGTGACTGAAGAGAGATGCGTGGAGTTTTCTGTCGTGCTCCCCCACGCACTGACAATGGTTCCGGAATCCTGAGCGTGGGGAGGTTCCACCAACGGTCGGCAGAGCGTGGGTTCTAACGGGATGCCTGAGCTGGTCTCCCCTGAGGGTTTCCCTAATGTCTCTGTGCCAGGGAATGATAGGGGGGGTTTGCAGGAAATTCCAGTGACAGAGGCTGCCTCCCCAAGGTCAGGGAAGGTATTTCTCGGACTTCCCCGAACAGGGAACACCTGTGACTGAAGAGAGCTGCGTGGAGTTGTCTCTCGAGCTCCCCCACGCACTGACAATGCTTCCGGAATCCTGAGCGTGGGGAGGTTCCACCGACGGTCGGCAGCGCGTGGGTTCTAACGGGATGCCTGAGCTCGTCTCCCCTGAGGGTTTCCCTAATGTCTCTGTGCCAGGGAATGCTAGGGGGGGTTTGCAGGAAATCCCAGTGACAGAGGCTGCCTCCCCAAGTTCAGGGAAGGTATTTCTCGGACTTCCCCGAACAGGGAACTCCTGTGACTGAAGAGAGCTGCGTGGAGTTGTCTCTCGAGCTCCCCCACGCACTGACAATGGTTCCGGAATCCTGAGCGTGGGGAGGTTCCACCAACGGTCGGCAGCGCGTGGGTTCTAACGGGATGCCTGAGCTCGTCTCCCCTGAGGGTTTCCCTAATGCCTCTGGCCAGGGAATGCTAGGGGGGGTTTGCAGGAAATCCCAGTGACAGTGGCTGCCTCCCCAAGGTCAGGGAAGGTATTTCTCGGACTTCCCCGAACACGGAACACCTGTGACTGAAGAGAGATGCGTGGAGTTTTCTCTCGAGCTCCCCCACGCACTGACAATGGTTCCGGAATCTTGAGCGTGGGGAGGTTCCACCAACGGTCGGCAGCGAGTGGGTTCTAACGGGATGCCTGAGCTCGTCTCCCCTGAGGGTTTTCCTAATGTCTCTGCGCCAGGGAATGCTAGGGGGGGTTTGCAGGAAATCCCAGTGACAGAGGCTGCCTCCCCAAGGTCAGGGAAGGTATTTCTAGGACTTCCCGGAACAGGGAACACCTGTGACTGAAGAGAGCTGCGTGGAGTTGTCTCTCGAGCTCCCCCACGCACTGACAATGGTTCCGGAATCCTGAGCGTGGGGAGGTTCCACCAACGGTCGGCAGCGCGTGGGTTCTAACGGGATGCCTGAGCTCGTCTCCCCTGAGGGTTTCCCTAATGTCTCTGTGCCAGGGAATGTTCGGGGGGTTTGCAGGAAATCCCAGTGACAGAGGCTGCCTCCCCAAGTTCAGGGAAGGTATTTCTCGGACTTCCCCGAACAGGGAACACCAGTGACTGAAGAGAGCTGCGTGGAGTTGTCTCTCGAACTCCCCCACGCACTGACAATGTTTCCGGAATCCTGAGCGTGGGGAGGTTCCTCCAACGGTCGGCAGCGCGTGGGTTTTAACGGGATGCCTGAGCTCGTCTCCCCTGAGTGTTTCCCTAATGCCTCTGTGCCAGGGAATGCTAGGGGGGGTTTGCAGGAAATCCCAGTGACAGTGGCTGCCTCCCCAAGGTCAGGGAAGGTATTTCTCGGACTTCCCCGAACAGGGAACACCTGTGACTGAAGAGAGCTGCGTGGAGTTGTCTCTCGAGCTCCCCCACGCACTGAAAATGTTTCCGGAATCCTGAGCGTGGGGAGGTTCCACCAACGGTCGGCAGCGCGTGGGTTCTAACGGGATGCCTGAGCTCGTGTCCCCTGAGGGTTTCCCTAATGTCTCTGTGCCAGGGAATGCTAGGGGGGGTTTGCAGGAAATCCCAGTGACAGAGGCTGCCTCCCCAAGTTCAGGGAATGTATTTCTCAGACTTCCCCGAACAGGGAACACCTGTGACTGAAGAGAGATGCGTGGAGTTTTCTCTCGTGCTCCCCCACGCATTGACAATGGTTCCGGAATCCTGAGCGTGGGGAGGTTCCACCAACGGTCGGCAGAGCGTGGGTTCTAACGGGATGCCTGAGCTCGTCTCCCCTGAGGGTTTCCCTAATGTCTCTGTGCCAGGGAATGCTAGGGGGGGTTTGCAGGAAATCCCAGTGACAGAGGCTGCCTCCCCAAGGTCAGGGAAGGTATTTCTCGGACTTCCCAGAACAGGGAACACCTGTGACTGAAGAGAGCTGCGTGGAGTTGTCTCTTGAGCTCCCCCACGCACTGACAATGGTTCCGGAATCCTGAGCGTGGGGAGGTTCCACCAACGTTCAGCAGCGCGTGGGTTCTAACGGGATGCCTGAGCTCGTCTCCCCTGAGGGTTTCCCTAATGTCTCTGTGCCAGGGAATGCTAGGGGGGGTTTGCAGGAAATCCCAGTGACAGAGGCTGCCTCCCCAAGGTCAGGGAAGGTATTTCTCGGACTTCCCCGAACAGGGAACTCCTGTGACTGAAGAGAGCTGCGTGGAGTTGTCTCTCGAGCTCCCCCACGCACTGACAATGGTTCCGGAATCCTGAGCGTGGGGAGGTTCCACCAACGGTCGGCAGCGCGTGGGTTCTAACGGGAGGCCTGAGCTCGTCTCCCCTGAGGGTTTCCCTAATGTCTCTGTGCCAGGGAATGTTGGGGGGGTTTGCAGGAAATCCCAGTGACAGAGGCTGCCTCCCCAAGTTCAGGGAAGGTATTTCTCGGACTTCCCCGAACAGGGAACACCTGTGACTGAAGAGAGCTGCGTGGAGTTGTCTCTCGAACTCCCCCACGCACTGACAATGTTTCCGGAATCCTGAGCGTGGGGAGGTTCCACCAACGGTCGGCAGCGCGTGGGTTCTAACGGGATGCCTGAGCTCGTCTCCCCTTAGGGTTTCCCTAATGCCTCTGTGCCAGGGAATGCTATGGGGGGTTTGCAGGAAATCCCAGTGAAAGTGGCTGGCTCCCCAAGGTCAGGGAAGGTATTTCTCGGACTTCCCCGAACAGGGAACACCTGTGACTGAAGAGAGTTGCGTGGAGTTGTCTCTCGAGCTTCCCCACGCACTGAAAATTTTTCCGGAATCCTGAGCGTGGGGAGGTTCCACCAACGGTCGGCAGCGCGTGGGTTCTAACGGGATGCCTGAGCTCGTGTCCCCTGAGGGTTTCCCTAATGTCTCTGTGCCAGGGAATGCTAGGGGGGGTTTGCAGGAAATCCCAGTGACAGAGGCTGCCTCCCCAAGGTCAGGGAAGGTATTTCTAGGACTTCCCCGAACAGGGAACACCTGTGACAGAAGAGAGATGCGTGGAGTTTTCTCTCGAGCTCCCCCACGCACTGACAATGGTTCCGGAATCCTGAGCGTGGGGAGGTTCCACCAACGGTCGGCAGAGCGTGGGTTCTAACGGGATGCCTGAGCTCGTCTCCCCTGAGGGTTTCCCTAATGTCTCTGTGCCAGGGAATGATAGGGGGGGTTTGCAGGAAATCCCAGTGACAGAGGCTGCCTCCCCAAGGTCAGGGAAGGTATTTCTCGGACTTCCCCGAACAGGGAACACCTGTGACTGAAGAGAGCTGCGTGGAGTTGTCTCTCGAGCTCCCCCACGCACTGACAATGGTTCCGGAATCCTGAGCGTGGGGAGGTTCCACCAACGGTCGGCAGCGCGTGGGATCTAACGGGATGCCTGAGCTCGTCTCCCCTGAGGGTTTCCCTAATTTCTCTGTGCCAGGGAATGCTAGGGGGGGTTTACAGGAAATCCCAGTGACAGAGGCTGCCTCCCCAAGGTCAGGGAAGGTATTTCTCGGACTTCCCCGAACAGGGAACAACTGTGACTGATGAGAGCTGCGTGGAGTTGTCTCTCGAGCTCCCCCACGCACTGACAATGGTTCCGGAATCCTGAGCGTGGGGAGGTTCCACCAACGGTCGGCAGTGCGTGGGTTCTAACGGGATGCCTGAGCTCGCCTCCCCTGAGGGTTTCCCTAATATCTCTGTGCCAGGGAATGTTGGGGGGGTTTGCAGGAAATCCCAGTGACAGAGGCTGCCTCCCCAAGGTCAGGGAAGGTATTTCTCGGACTTCCCCGAACAGGGAACACCTGTGACTGAAGAGAGATGCGAGGAGTTTTCTCTCGAGCTCCCCCACGCACTGACAATGGTTCCGGAATCCTGAGCGTAGGGAGGTTCCACCAACGGGCGGCAGCGCGTGGGTTCTAACGGGATGCCTGAGCTCGTCTCCCCTGAGGGTTTCCCTAATATCTCTGTGCCAGGGAATGCTAGGGGGGGTTTGCAGGAAATCCCAGTGACAGAGGCTGCCTCCCCAAGGTCAGGGAAGGTATTTCTAGGACTTCCCGGAACAGGGAACACCTGTGACTGAAGAGAGCTGCGTGGAGTTGTCTCTCGAGCTCCCCCACGCACTGACAATGCTTCCGGAATCCTGAGCGTGGGGAGGTTCCACCAACGGTCGGCAGAGCGTGGGTTCTAACGGGATGTATGAGCTCGTCTCCCCTGAGGGTTTCCCTAATGTCTCTGTTCCAGGGAAAGTTCGGGGGGTTTGCAGGAAATCCCAGTGACAGAGGCTGCCTCCCCAAGTTCAGGGAAGGTATTTCTCGGACTTCCCCGAACAGGGAACACCTGTGACTGAAGAGAGCTGCGTGGAGTTGTCTCTCGAGCTCCCCCACGCACTGACAATGCTTCCGGAATCGTGAGCGTGGGGAGGTTCCACGAACGGTCGGCAGCGCGTGGGTTCTAACGGGATGCCTGAGCTCGTGTCCCCTGAGGGTTTCCCTAATGTCTCTGTGCCAGGGAATGCTAGGGGGGGTTTGCAGGAAATCCCAGTGACAGAGGCTGCCTCCCCAAGTTCAGGGAATGTATTTCTCAGACTTCCCCGAACAGGGAACACCTTTGACTGAAGAGAGATGCGTGGAGTTTTCTCTCGTGCTCCCCCACGCACTGACAATGTTTCCGGAATCCTGAGCGTGGGGAGGTTCCACCAACGGTCGGCAGAGCGTGGGTTCTAACGGGATGCCTGAGCTCGTCTCCCCTGAGGTTTTCCCTAATGTCTCTGTGCCAGGGAATGATAGGGGGGGTTTGCAGGAAATCCCAGTGACAGAGGCTGCCTCCCCAAGGTCAGGGAAGGTATTTCTCGGACTTCCCCGAACAGGGAACACCTGTGACTGAAGAGAGCTGCGTGGAGTTGTCTCTCGAGCTCCCCCACGCACTGACACTGGTTCCGGAATCCTGAGCGTGGGGAGGTTCCACCAACGGTCGGCAGCGCGTGGGTTCTAACGGGATGCCTGAGCTCGTCTCCCCTGTGTGTTTCCCTAATGTCTCTCTGCCAGGGAAAGCTAGGGGGGGTTTGCAGGAAATCCCAGTGACAGAGGCTGCCTCCCCAAGGTCAGGGAAGGTATTTCTAGGACTTCCCGGAACAGGGAACACCTGTGACTGAAGAGAGCTGCGTGGAGTTGTCTCTCGAGCTCCCCCACGCACTGACAATGGTTCCGGAATCCTGAGCGTGGGGAGGTTCCACCAACGTTCGGCAGAGCGTGGGTTCTAACGGGATGTATGAGCTCGTCTCCCCTGAGGGTTTCCCTAATGTCTCTGTTCCAGGGAAAGTTCGGGGGGTTTGCAGGAAATCCCAGTGACAGAGGCTGCCTCCCCAAGTTCAGGGAAGGTATTTCTCGGACTTCCCCGAACAGGGAACACCTGTGACTGAAAAGAGCTGCGTGGAGTTGTCTCTCGAGCTCCCCCACGCACTGACAATGCTTCCGGAATCCTGAGCGTGGGGAGGTTCCACCAACGGTCGGCAGCGCGTGGGTTCTAACGGGATGCCTGAGCTCGTCTCCCCTGAGGGTTTCCCTAATGTCTCTGTGCCAGGGAATGCTAGGGGGGGTTTGCAGGAAATCCCAGTGACAGAGGCTGCCTCCCCAAGGTCAGGGAAGGTATTTCTCGGACTTCCCCGAACAGGGAACTCCTGTGACTGAAGAGAGCTGCGTGGAGTTGTCTCTCGAGCTCCCCCACGCACTGACAATGGTTCCGGAATCCTGAGAGTGGGGAGGTTCCACCAACGTTCGGCAGCGCGTGGGTTCTAACGGAATGCCTGAGCTCGTCTCCCCTGAGGGTTTTCCTAATGTCTCTGTGCCAGGGAATGCTAGGGGTGGTTTGCAGGAAATCCCAGTGACAGAGACTGCCTCACCAAGGTCAGGGAAGGTATTTCTCGGACTTCCCCGAACAGGGAACACCTGTGACTGAAGAGAGCTGCGTGGAGTTGTCTCTCGAGCTCCCCCACGCACTGACACTGGTTCCGGATTCCTGAGCGTGGGGAGGTTCCACCAACGGTCGGCAGCGCGTGGGTTCTAACGGGATGCCTGAGCTCGTCTCCCCTGTGGGTTTCCCTAATGTCTCTGTGCCAGGGAATGCTAGGGGGGGTTTACAGGAAATCCCAGTGAAAGAGGCTGCCTCCCCAAGGTCATGGAAGGTATTTCTAGGACTTCCCCGAACAGGGAACACCTGTGACTGATGAGAGCTGCGTGGAGTTGTCTCTCGAGCTCCCCCACGCACTGACAATGGTTCCGGAATCCTGAGCGTGGGGAGGTTCCACCAACGGTCGGCAGGGCGTGGGTTCTAACGGGAGGCCTGAGATCGTCTCCCCTGAGGGTTTCCCTAATGTCTCTGTGCCAGGGAATGTTGGGGGGGTTTGCAGGAAATCCCAGTGACAGAGGCTGCCTCCCCAAGTTCAGGGAAGGTATTTCTCGGACTTCCCCGAACAGGGAACACCTGTGACTGAAGAGAGCTACATGGAGTTGTCTCTCGAACTCCCCCACGCACTGACAATGTTTCCGGAATCCTGAGCGTGGGGAGGTTCCACCAACGGTCGGCAGCGCGTGGGTTCTAACGGGATGCCTGACCTCGTCTCCCCTGAGGGTTTCCCTAATGCCTCTGTGCCAGGGAATGCTAGGGGGGGTTTGCAGGAAATCCCAGTGACAGTGGCTGCCTCCCCAAGGTCAGGGAAGGTATTTCTCGGACTTCCCCGAACAGGGAACACCTGTGACTGAAGAGAGCTGCGTGGAGTTGTCTCTCGAGCTCCCCCACGCACTGAAAATGTTTCCGGAATCCTGAGCGTGGGGAGGTTCCACCAACGGTCGGCAGCGCGTGAGTTCTAACGGGATGCCTGAGCTCGTGTCCCCTGAGGGTTTCCCTAATTTCTCTGTGCCAGGGAATGCTAGGGGGGGTTTGCAGGAAATCCCAGTGACAGAGGCTGCCTCCCCAAGTTCAGGGAATGTATTTCTCAGACTTCCCCGAACAGGGAACACCTGTGACTGAAGAGAGATGCGTGGAGTTTTCTCTCGTGCTCCCCCACGCATTGACAATGGTTCCGGAATCCTGAGCGTGGGGAGGTTCCACCAACGGTCGGCAGAGCGTGGGTTCTAACGGGATGCCTGAGGTCGTCTCCCCTGAGGGTTTCCCTAATGTCTCTGTGCCAGGGAATGATAGGGGGGGTTTGCAGGAAATCCCAGTGACAGTGGCTGCCTCCCCAAGGTCAGGGAAGGTATTTCTCGGACTTCCCCGAACAGGGAACACCTGTGACTGAAGAGAGCTGCGTGGAGTTGTCTCTCGAGCTCCCCCACGCACTGACAATGGTTCCGGAATCCTGAGCGTGGGGAGGTTCCACCAACGGTCGGTAGCGCGTGGGATCTAACGGGATGCCTGAGCTCGTCTCCCCTGAGGGTTTCCCTAATGTCTCTGTGCCAGGGAATGCTAGGGGGGGTTTACAGGAAATCCCAGTGTCAGAGGCTGCCTCCCCAAGGTCAGGGAAGGTATTTCTAGGACTTCCCCGAACAGGGAACACCTGTGACTGATGAGAGCAGCGTGGAGTTGTCTCTCGAGCTCCCCCACGCACTGACAATGGTTCCGGAATCCTGAGGGTGGGGAGGTTCCACCAACGGTCGGCAGCGCGTGGGTTCTAACGGGATGCCTGAGCTCGTCTCCCCTGAGGTTTTCCCTAATGTCTCTGTGCCAGGGAATGTTGGGGGGGTTTGCAGGAAATCCCAGTGACAGAGGCTGCCTCCCCAAGGTCAGGGAAGGTATTTCTCGGACTTCCCCGAACAGGGAACACCTGTGACTGAAGAGAGCTGCGTGGAGTTGTCTCTCGAGCTCCCCCACGCACTGACAATGGTTCCGGAATCCTGAGCGTGGGGAGGTTCGACCAACGGTCGGCAGCGTGTGGGTTCTAACGGGATGCCTGAGCTCGTCTCCCCTGAGGGTTTCCCTAATGTCTCTGTGCCAGGGAATGCTAGGGGGGGTTTGCAGGAAATTCCAGTGACAGAGGCTGCCTCCCCAAGGTCAGGGAAGGTATTTCTCGGACTTCCCCGAACAGGGAACACCTGTGACTGAAGAGAGCTGCGTGGAGTTGTCTCTCGAGCTCCCCCACGCACTGACAATGTTTCCGGAATCCTGAGCGTGGGGAGGTTCCACCAACGGTCGGCAGCGCGTGGGTTCTAACGGGATGCCTGAGCTCGTCTCCCCTGAGGGTTTCCCTAATGTCTCTGTGCCAGGGAATGCTAGGGGGGTTTGCAGGAAATCCCAGTGACAGAGGATGCCTCCCCAAGGTCAGGGAAGGTATTTCTCGGACTTCCCCGCACAGGGAACTCCTGTGACTGAAGAGAGCTGCGTGGAGTTGTCTCTCGAGCTCCCCCACGCACTGACAATGGTTCCGGAATCCTGAGAGTGGGGAGGTTCCACCAACGGTCGGCAGCGCGTGGGTTCTAACGGGATGCCTGAGCTCGTCTCCCCTGAGTGTTTTCCTAATGTCTCTGTGCCAGGGAATGCTAGGGGTGGTTTGCAGTAAATCCCAGTGACAGAGGCTGCCTCCCCAAGGTCAGGGAAGGTATTTCTCGGACTTCCCCGAACAGGGAACACCTGTGACTGAAGAGAGCTGCGTGGAGTTGTCTCTCGAGCTCCCCCACGCACTGACAATGGTTCCGGAATCCTGAGCGTGGGGAGGTTCCACCAACGGTCGGCAGCGCGTGGGTTCTAACGGGATGCCTGAGCTCGTCTCCCCTGTGGGTTTCCCTAATGTCTCTGTGCCAGAGAATGCTAGGGGGGGTTTACAGGAAATCCCAGTGACAGAGGCTGCCTCCCCAAGGTCAGGGAAGGTATTTCTAGGACTTCCCCGAACAGGGAACACCTGTGACTGATGAGAGCTGCGTGGAGTTGTCTCTCGAGCTCCCCCACGCACTGACAATGGTTCCGGAATCCTGAGCGTGGGGAGGTTCCACCAACGGTCGGCAGCGCGTGGGTTGTAACGGGAGGCCTGAGCTCGACTCCCCTGAGGGTTTCCCTAATGTCTCTGTGCCAGGGAATGTTGGGGGGGTTTGCAGGAAATCCCAGTGACAGAGGCTGCCTCCCCAAGTTCAGGGAAGGTATTTCTCGGACTTCCCCGAACAGGGAACACCTGTGACTGAAGAGAGCTGCGTGGAGTTGTCTCTCGAACTCCCCCACGCACTGACAATGTTTCCGGAATCCTGAGCGTGGGGAGGTTCCACCAACGGTCGGCAGCGCGTGGGTTCTAACGGGATGCCTGAGCTCGTCTCCCCTGAGCGTTTCCCTAAAGCCTCTGTGCCAGGGAATGCTAGGGGGGGTTTGCAGGAAATCCCAGTGACAGTGGCTGCCTCCCCAAGGTCAGGGAAGGTATTTCTCGGACTTCCCCGAACAGGGAACACCTGTGACTGAAGAGAGTTGCGTGGAGTTGTCTCTCGAGCTCCCCCACGCACTGAAACTGTTTCCGGAATCCTGAGCGTGGGGAGGTTCCACCAACGGTCGGCAGCGCGTGGGTTCTAACGGGATGCCTGAGCTCGTGTCCCCTGAGGGTTTCCCTAATGTCTCTGTGCCAGGGAATGCTAGGGGGGGTTTGCAGGAAATCCCAGTGACAGAGGCTGCCTCCCCAAGTTCAGGGAAGGTATATCTCAGACTTCCCCGAACAGGGAACACCTGTGACAGAAGAGAGATGCGTGGAGTTTTCTCTCGAGATCCCCCACGCACTGACAATGGTTCCGGAATCCTGAGCGTGGGGAGGTTCCACCAACGGTCGGCAGAGCGTGGGTTCTAACGGGATGCCTGAGCTCGTCTCCCCTGAGGGTTTCCCTAATGTCTCTGTGCCAGGGAATGATAGGGGGGGTTTGCAGGAAATCCCAGTGACAGAGGCTGCCTCCCCAAGGTCAGGGAAGGTATTTCTTGGACTTCCCAAAACAGGGAACACCTGTGACTGAAGAGAGCTGCGTGGAGTTCTCTCTCGAGCTCCCCCACGCACTGACAATGGTTCCGGAATCCTGAGCGTGGGGAGGTTCCACCAACGGTCGGCAGCGCGTGGCTTCTAACGGGATGCCTGAGCTCGTCTCCCCTGAGGGTTTCCCTAATGTCTCTGTGCCAGGGAATGCAAGTGGTGGTTTGCAGTAAATCCCAGTGACATAGGCTGCCTCCCCAAGGTCAGGGAAGGTATTTCTCGGACTTCCCCGAACAGGGAACACCTGTGACTGATGAGAGCTGCGTGGAGTTGTCTCTCGAGCTCCCCCACGCACTGACAATGGTTCCGGAATCCTGAACGTGGGGAGGTTCCACCAACGGTCGGCAGCGCGTGGGTTCTAACGGGAGGCCTGAGCTCGACTCCCCTGAGGGTTTCCCTAATGTCTCTGTGCCAGGGAATGTTGGGGGGGTTTGCAGGAAATCCCAGTGACAGAGGCTGCCTCCCCAAGTTCAGGGAAGGTATTTCTCGGACTTCCCCGAACAGGGAACACCTGTGACTGAAGAGAGCTGCGTGGAGTTGTCTCTCGAACTCCCCCACGCACTGACAATGTTTCCGGAATCCTGAGCGTGGGGAGGTTCCACCAACGGTCGGCAGCGCGTGGGTTCTAACGGGATGCCTGAGCTCGTCTCCCCTGAGCGTTTCCCTAATGCCTCTGTGCCAGGGAATGCTAGGGGGGGTTTGCAGGAAATCCCAGTGACAGTGGCTGCCTCCCCAAGGTCAGGGAAGGTATTTCTCGGACTTCCCCGAACAGGGAACACCTGTGACTGAAGAGAGTTGCGTGGAGTTGTCTCTCGAGCTCCCCCACGCACTGAAATTGTTTCCGGAATCCTGAGCGTGGGGAGGTTCCACCAACGGTCGGCAGCGCGTGGGTTCTAACGGGATGCCTGAGCTCGTCTCCCCTGAGGGTTTCCCTAATGTCTCTGTGCCAGGGAATGCTAGGGGGGGTTTGCAGGAAATCCCAGTGACAGAGGCTGCCTCCCCAAGTTCAGGGAAGGTATATCTCAGACTTCCCCGAACAGGGAACACCTGTGACAGAAGAGAGATGCGTGGAGTTTTCTCTCGAGCTCCCCCACGCACTGACAATGGTTCCGGAATCCTGAGCGTGGGGAGGTTCCACCAACGGTCGGCAGAGCGTGGGTTCTAACGGGATGCCTGAGCTCGTCTCCCCTGAGGGTTTCCCTAATGTCTCTGTGCCAGGGAATGATAGGGGGGGTTTGCAGGAAATCCCAGTGACAGAGGCTGCCTCCCCAAGGTCAGGGAAGGTATTTCTTGGACTTCCCAGAACAGGGAACACCTGTGACTGAAGAGAGCTGCGTGGAGTTCTCTCTCGAGCTCCCCCACGCACTGACAATGGTTCCTGAATCCTGAGCGTGGGGAGGTTCCACCAACGGTCGGCAGCGCGTGGGTTCTAACGGGATGCCTGAGCTCGTCTCCCCTGAGGGTTTCCCTAATGTCTCTGTGCCAGGGAATGCTAGGGGGGGTTTGCAGGAAATCCCAGTGACAGAGGCTGCCTCCCCAAGGTCAGGGAAGGTATTTCTCGGACTTCCCCGAACAGGGAACACCTGTGACTGAAGAGAGCTGCGTGGAGTTGTCTCTCGAGCTCCCCCACGCACTGACAATGGTTCCGGAATCCTGAGCGTGGGGAGGTTCCACCAACGGTCGGCAGCGCGTGGCTTCTAACGGGATGCCTGAGCTCGTCTCCCCTGAGGGTTTCCCTAATGTCTCTGTGCCAGGGAATGCTAGGGGTGGTTTGCAGTAAATCCCAGTGACAGAGGCTGCCTCCCCAAGGTCAGGGAAGTTATTTCTCGGACTTCCCCGAACAGGGAACTCCTGTGACTGAAGAGAGCTGCGTGGAGTTGTCTCTCGAGCTCCCCCACGCACTGACAATGTTTCCGGAATCCTGAGCGTGGGGAGGTTCCACCAACGGTCGGCAGCGCGTGGGTTCTAACGGGATGCCTGAGCTCGTCTCCCCTGAGGGTTTCCCTAATGCCTCTGTGCCAGGGAATGCTAGGGGGGGTTAGCAGGAAATCCCAGTGACAGTGGCTGCCTCCCCAAGGTCAGGGAAGTTATTTCTCGGACTTCCCCGAACAGGGAACACCTGTGACAGAAGAGAGATGCGTGGAGTTTTCTCTCGAGCTCCCCCACGCACTGACAATGGTTCCGGAATCCTGAGCGTGGGGAGGTTCCACCAACGGTCGGCAGAGCGTGGGTTCTAACGGGATGCCTGAGCTCATCTCCCCTGAGGGTTTCCCTAATGTCTCTGTGCCAGGGAATGATAGGGGGGGTTTGCAGGAAATCCCAGTGACAGAGGCTGCCTCCCCAAGGTCAGGGAAGGTATTTCTCGGACTTCCCCGAACAGGGAACACCTGTGACTGAAGAGAGCTGCGTGGAGTTGTCTCTCGAGCTCCCCCACGCACTGACAATGGTTCCGGAATCCTGAGCGTGGGGAGGTTCCACCAACGGTCGGCAGCGCGTGGGTTCTAACGGGATGCCTGAGCTCGTATCCCCTGAGGGTTTCCCTAATATCTCTGTGCCAGGGAATGCTAGGGGGGGTTTACAGGAAATCCCAGTGACAGAGGCTGCCTCCCCAAGATCAGGGAAGTTATTTCTAGGACTTCCCCGAACAGGGAACACCTGTGACTGATGAGAGCTGCGTGGATTTGTCTCTCGAGCTCCCCCACGCACTGACAATTGTTCCGGAATCCTGAGCGTGGGGAGGTTCCACCAACGGTCGGCAGCGCGTGGGTTCTAACGGGATGCCTGAGCTCGTCTCCCCTGAGGGTTTCCCTAATGTCTCTCTGCCAGGGAATGTTGGGGGGGTTTGCAGGAAATCCCAGTGACAGAGGCTGCCTCCCCAAGTTCAGGGAAGGTATTTCTCGGACTTCCCCGAACAGGGAACACCTGTGACTCAAGAGAGCTGCGTGGAGTTGTCTCTCGAACTCCCCCACGCACTGACAATGTTTCCGGAATCCTGAGCGTGGGGAGGTTCCACCAACGGTCGGCAGCGCGTGGGTTCTAACGGGATGCCTGAGCTCGTCTCCCCTGAGGGTTTCCCTAATTCCTCTGTGCCAGTGAATGCTAGGGGGGGTTTGCAGGTAATCCCAGTGACAGTGGCTGCCTCCCCAAGGTCAGGGAAGGTATTTCTCGGACTTCCCCGCACAGGGAACACCTGTGACTTAAGAGAGTTGCGTGGAGTTGTCTCACGAGCTCCCCCACGCACTGAAAATTTTTCCGGAATCCTGAGCATGGGGAGGTTCCACCAACGGTCGGCAGCGCGTGGGTTCTAACGGTATGCCTGAGCTCGTGTCCCCTGAGGGTTTCCCTAATGTCTCTGTGCCAGGGAATGCTAGGGGGGGTTTGCAGGAAATCCCAGTGACAGAGGCTGCCTCCCCAAGTTCAGGGAAGGTATTTCTCAGACTTCCCCGAACAGGGAACACCTGTGACAGAAGAGAGATGCGTGGAGTTTCTCTCGAGCTCCCCCACGCAATGACAATGGTTCCGGAATCCTGAGCGTGGGGAGGTTCCACCAACGGTCGGCAGCGCGTGGGTTCTAACGGGATGCCTGAGCTCGTCTCCCCTGAGGGTTTCCCTAATGTCTCTGTGCCAGGGAATGCTAGGGGGGGTTTACAGGTAATCCCAGTGACAGAGGCTGCCTCCCCAAGGTCAGGGAAGGTATTTCTCGGACTTCCCCGAACAGGGAACTCCTGTGACTGAAGAGAGCTGCGTGGAGTTGTCTCTCGAGCTCCCCCACGCACTGACAAGGGTTCCGGAATAATGAGCGTGGGGAGGTTCCACCAACGGTCGGCAGCGCGTGGGTTCTAACGGGATGCCTGAGCTCGTCTCCCCTGAGGGTTTCCCTAATATCTCTGTGCCAGGGAATGCTAGGGGGGGTTTGCAGGAAGTCCCAGAGACAGAGGCTCCCTCGCCAAGGTCAGGGAAGGTATTTCTCGGACTTCCCCGAACAGGGAACACCTGTGACTGAAGAGAGCTGCGTGGAGTTGTCTCTCGAGCTCCCCCACGCACTGACAATGGTTCCGGAATCCTGAGTGTGGGGAGGTTCCACCAACGGTCGGCAGCGCGTGGGTTCTACCGGGATGCCTGATCTCGTCTCCCCTGAGGGTTTCCCAAATGTCTCTGTGCCAGGGAATGCTAGGGGGTGTTTGCAGGAAATCCCAGTGACAGAGGCTTCCTCCCCAAGGTCAGGGAAGGTATTTCTCGGACTTCCCCGAACAGGGAGCACATGTGAATGAAGAGAGATGCGTGGAGGTTCCTCTCGAGCTCCCCCAAGCACTAACAATGGTTCCGGATTCCTGAGCGTGGGGAGGTTCCACCAACGGTCGGCAGCGCGTGGGTTCTAACGGGATGCCTGAGCTCGTCTCCCCTGAGGGTTTCCCTAATGTCTCTGTGCCAGGAAATGCTTGGGGGGGTTTGCAGGAAATCCCAGTGACAGAGGCTGCCTCCCCAAGGTCACGGAAGGTATTTCTCGGACTTCCCCGAACAGGGAACACCTGTGACTGAAGAGAGCTGCGTGGAGTTGTCTCTCAAGCTCCCCCACGCACTGACAATTGTTCCGGAATCCTGAGCGTGGGGAGGTTCCACCAAAGGTCGACATCGCGTGGGTTCTAACGGGATGCCTGAGCTCGTCACCCCTGAGGGTTTCCCTAAAGTCTCTGTGCCAGGGAATGCTAGGGGGGGTTTGAAGGAAATCCCAGTGACAGAGGCTGCCTCCCCAAGTTCAGGGAAGGTATTTCTCGGACTTCCCCGAACAGGGAACACCTGTGACTGAAGAGAGATGCGTGGAGTTGTCTCTCGAGCTCCCCCACGCACTGACAATGGTTCCGGAATCCTGAGCGTGGGGAGGTTCCACCAAAGTTCGGCAGCGCGTGGGTTCTAACGGGATGCCTGAGCTCGTCTCCCCTGAGGGTTTTCCTAATGTCTCTGTGCCAGGGAATGCTAGGGGGGTTTGCAGGAAATCCCAGTGACAGAGGCTGCCTCGCCAAGGTCGGGGAAAGTATTTTTCGGACTTCCCCGAACAGGGAACACCTGTGACTGAAGAGAGCTGCGTGGAGTTGTCTCTCGAGCTCCCCCACGCACTGACAATTGTTCCGAAATCCTAAGCATGGGGAGGTTCCACCAACGGTCGGCAGCGCGTGGGTTCTAACGGGTTCCCTGAGCTCGTCTCCCCTGAGGGTTTCCCTAATGTCTCTGTGCCAGGGAATGCTAGGGTGGGTTTGCAGGAAATCCCAGTGACAGAGGCTGCCTCCCCAAGGTCAGGGAAGGTAATTCTGGAACTTCCCCGAACAGGGAACACCTGTGACTGAAGAGAGCTGCGTGGAGTTGTCTCTCGAGCTCCACCACGCACTGACAATGGTTACGGAATCCTGAGCGTGGGGAGGTTCCACCAACGGTCGGCAGCGCGTAGGTTCTAACGGGATGCATGAGCTCGTTTCCCCTGAGGGTTTTCCTAATGTCTCTGTGCCAGGGAATGCTATGGGGGGTTTGCAGGAAATCCCAGTGACAGTGGCTGCATCCCCAAGGTCAGGGAAGGTATTTCTGGGACTTCCCCGAACAGGGAACACCTGTGACTGTAGAGAGCTGCGTGGAGTTGTCTCTCGAGCTCCCCCACGCACTGACAATGGTTCCGGAATTTTGAGAGTGGGAAGGTTCCACCAACGGTCGGCAGCTCGTTGGTCCTAATGGGATGCCTGAGCTCGTCTCCCCTGAGGGTTTCCCTAAAGTCTCTGTGCCAGGGAATGCTAGGGGGTTTGCAGGAAATCCCAGTTACAGAGGCTGCCTCCCCAAGGTCAGGGAAGGTATTTCTCGGACTTCCCCGAACAGGGAACACCTGTGACTGAAGAGAGATGCGTGGATTTTTCTCTCGAGCTCCCCCACGCACTGACAATGGTTCCGGAATCCTGAGCGTGGGGAGGTTCCACCAACGGTCGGCAGCGCGTGGGTTCTAACGGGATGCCTGAGCTCGTCTCCCCTGAGTGTTTCCCTAATGTCTCTGTGCCAGGGAATGCTAGGGGGGGTTTGCAGGAAATCCCAGTGACAGAGGCTGCCTCCCCAAGGATAGGGAACGTATTTCTAGGACTTCCCGGAACAGGGAACACCTGTGACTGAAGAGAGCTGCGTGGAGTTGTCTCTCGAGCTCCCCCACGCACTGACAATGGTTCCGGAATCCTGAGCGTGGGGAGGTTCCACCAACGGTCGGCAGAGCGTGGGTTCTAACGGGATGCCTGAGCTCGTCTCCCCTGAGGGTTTCCCTAATGTCTCTGTGCCAGGGAATAATAGGGGGGGTTTGCAGGAAATCCCAGTGACAGAGGCTGCCTCCCCAAGGTCAGGGAAGGTATTTCTCGGACTTCCCCGAACAGGGAACACCTGTGACTGAAGAGAGCTGCGTGGAGTTGTCTCTCGAGCTCCCCCACGCACTGACAATGGTTCCGGAATACTGAGCGTGGGGAGGTTACACCAACGGTCGGCAGCGCGTGGGTTCTAACAGGATGCCTGAGCTCGTCTCCCCTGAGGGTTTCCCTAATGTCTCTGTGCCAGGGAATGCTAGGGGGGGTTTGCAGGAAATCCCAGTGACAGTGGCTGCCTCCCCAAGGTCAGGGAAGGTATTTCTCGGACTTCCCCGAACAGGGAACACCTGTGACTGAAGAGAGCTGCGTGGAGTTGTCTCTCGAGCTCCCCCACGCAGACAATGGTTCCGGAATCCTGAGCGTGGGGAGGTTCCACCAACGGTCGGCAGCGCGTGGGATCTAACGGGATGCCTGAGCTCGTCTCCCCTGAGGGTTTCCCTAATATTTCTGTGCCAGGGAATGCTAGGGTGGGTTTGCAGGAAATCCCAGTGACAGAGGCTGCCTCCCCAAGGTCAGGGAAGGTATTTCTCGGACTTCCCCGAACAGGGAACTCCTGTGACTGAAGAGAGCTGCGTGGAGTTGTCTCTCGAGCTCCCCCACGCACTGACAATGGTTCCGGAATCCTGAGAGTGGGGAGTTTCCACCAACGGTCGGCAGCGCGTGGGTTCTAACGGGATGCCTGAGCTCGTCTCCCCTGAGTGTTTTCCTAATGTCTCTGTGTCAGAGAATGCTAGGGGTGGTTTGCAGGAAATCCCAGTGACAGAGGCTGCCTCCCCAAGGTCAGGGAAGGTATTTCTCGGACTTCCCCGAACAGGGAACACCTGTGACTGAAGAGAGCTGCGTGGAGTTGTCTCTCGAGCTCCCCCACGCACTGACAATGGTTCCGGAATCCTGAGCGTGGGGAGGTTCCACCAACGGTCGGCAGCGCGTGGGTTCTAACGGGATGCCTGAGCTCGTCTCCCCTGAGGGTTTCCCTAATGTCTCTGTCCAGGGAATGCTAGGGGGGGTTTACAGGAAATCCCAGTGACAGAGGCTGCCTCCCCAAGATCAGGGAAGGTATTTCTAGGACTTCCCCGAACAGGGAACACCTGTGACTGATGAGAGCTGCGTGGATTTGTCTCTCGAGCTCCCCCACGCACTGACAATTGTTCCGGAATCCTGAGCGTGGGGAGGTTCCACCAACGGTCGGCAGCGCGTGGGTTCTAACGGGATGCCTGAGCTCGTCTCCCCTGAGGGTTTCCCTAATGTCTCTGTGCCAGGGAATGCTAGGGGGGGTTTGCAGGAAATCCCAGTGACAGAGGCTGCCTCCCCAAGTTCAGGGAAGATAATTCTCGGACTTCCCCGAACAGGGAACACCTGTGACAGAAGAGAGATGCGTGGAGTTTCTCTCGAGCTCCCCCACGCACTGACAATGGTTCCGGAATCCTGAGCGTGGGGAGGTTCCACCAACGGTCGGCAGCGCGTGGGTTCTAACGGGATGCCTGAGCTCGTCTCCCCTGAGGGTTTCCCTAATGTCTCTGTGCCAGGGAATGCTAGGGGGGGTTTACAGGTAATCCCAGTGACAGAGGCTGCCTCCCCAAGGTCAGGGAAGGTATTTCTCGGACTTCCCCGAACAGGGAACTCCTGTGACTGAAGAGAGCTGCGTGGAGTTGTCTCTCGAGCTCCCCCACGCACTGACAATGGTTCCGGAATAATGAGCGTGGGGAGGTTCCACCAACGGTCGGCAGCGCGTGGGTTCTAACGGGATGCCTGAGCTCGTCACCCCTGAGGGTTTCCCTAATGTTTCTGTGCCAGGAAATGCTAGGGGGGGTTTGCAGGAAATCCCAGTGACAGAGGCTGCCTCCCCAAGGTCAGGGAAGGTATTTCTCGGACTTCCCCGAACAGGGAACACCTGTGACTGAAGAGAGATGCGTGGAGTTGTCTCTCGAGCTCCCCCACGCACTGACAATGGTTCCGGAATCCTGAGCGTGGGGAGGTTCCACCAAAGTTCGACAGCGCGTGGGTTCTAACGGGATGCCTGAGCTCGTCTCCCCTGAGGGTTTTCCTAATGTCTCTGTGCCAGGGAATGCTAGGGGGGGTTTGAAGGAAATCCCAGTGACAGAGGCTGCCTCCCCAAGGTCAGGGAAGGTATTTCTCGGACTTCCCCGAACAGGGAACACCTGTGACTGAAGAGAGATGCGTGGAGTTGTCTCTCGAGCTCCCCCACGCACTGACAATGGTTCCGGAATCCTGAGAGTGGGGAGGTTCCACCAAAGTTCGGCAGCGCGTGGGTTCTAACGGGATGCCTGAGCTCGTCTCCCCTGAGGGTTTTCCTAATGTCTCTGTGCCAGGGAATGCTAGGGGGGTTTGCAGGAATTCCCAGTGACAGAGGATGCCTCGCCAAGGTCAGGGAAAGTATTTTTCGGACTTCCCCGAACAGGGAACACCTGTGACTGAAGAGAGCTGCGTGGAGTTGTCTCTCGAGCTCCCCCACGCACTGACAATTGTTCCGAAATCCTAAGCATGGGGAGGTTCCACCAACGGTCGGCAGCGCGTGGGTTCTAACGGGTTCCCTGAGCTCGTCTCCCCTGAGGGTTTCCCTAATGTCTCTGTGCCAGGGAATGCTAGGGTGGGTTTGCAGGAAATCCCAGTGACAGAGGCTGCCTCCCCAAGGTCAGGGAAGGTAATTCTGGAACTTCCCCGAACAGGGAACACCTGTGACTGAAGAGAGCTGCGTGGAGTTGTCTCTCGAGCTCCACCACGCACTGACAATGGTTACGGAATCCTGAGCGTGGGGAGGTTCCACCAACGGGCGGCAGCGCGTAGGTTCTAACGGGATGCCTGAGCTCGTCTCCCCTGAGGGTTTTCCTAATGTCTCTGTGCCAGGGAATGCTAGGGGGGGTTTGCAGGAAATCCCAGTGACAGTGGCTGCCTCCCCAAGGTCAGGGAAGGTATTTCTGGGACTTCCCCGAACAGGGAACACCTGTGACTGTAGAGAGCTGCGTGGAGTTGTCTCTCGAGCTCCCCCACGCACTGAGAATTGTTCCGGAATTTTGAGCGTGGGGAGGTTCCACCAACGGTCGGCAGCTCGTTGGTCCTAATGGGATGCCTGAGCTCGTCTCCCCTGAGGGTTTCCCTAAAGTCTCTGTGCCAGGGAATGCTAGGGGGTTTGCAGGAAATCCCAGTTACAGAGGCTGCCTCCCCAAGGTCAGGGAAGTTATTTCTCGGACTTCCCCGAACAGGGAACACCTGTGACTGAAGAGAGATGCGTGGAGTTTTCTCTCGAGCTCCCCCACGCACTGACAATGGTTCCGGAATCCTGAGCGTGGGGAGGTTCCACCAACGGTCGGCAGCGTGTGGGTTCTAACGGGATGCCTGAGCTCGTCTCCCCTGAGTGTTTCCCTAATATCTCTGTGCCAGGGAATGCTAGGGGGGGTTTGCAGGAAATCCCAGTGACAGAGGCTGCCTCCCCAAGTTCAGGGAACGTATTTCTAGGACTTCCCGGAACAGGGAACACCTGTGACTGAAGAGAGCTGCGTGGAGTTGTCTCTCGAGCTCCCCCACGCACTGACAATGGTTCCGGAATCCTGAGCGTGGGGAGGTTCCTTCAACGGTCGGCAGAGCGTGGGTTCTAACGGGATGCCTGAGCTCGTCTCCCCTGAGGGTTTCCCTAATGTCTCTGTGCCAGGGAATAATAGGGGGGGTTTGCAGGAAATCCCAGTGACAGAGGCTGCCTCCCCAAGGTCAGGGAAGGTATTTCTCGGACTTCCCCGAACAGGGAACACCTGTGACTGAAGAGAGCTGCGTGGAGTTGTCTCTCGAGCTCCCCCACGCACTGACAATGGTTCCGGAATACTGAGCGTGGGGAGGTTCCACCAACGGTCGGCAGCGCGTGGGTTCTAACAGGATGCCTGAGCTGGTCTCCCCTGAGGGTTTCCCTAATGTCTCTGTGCCAGGGAATGCTAGGGGGGGTTTGCAGGAAATCCCAGTGACAGAGGCTGCCTCCCCAAGGTCAGGGAAGGTATTTCTCGGACTTCCCCGAACAGGGAACACCTGTGACTGAAGAGAGCTGCGTGGAGTTGTCTCTCGAGATCCCCCACGCACTGACAATGATTCCGGAATCCTGAGCGTGGGGAGGTTACACCAACGGTCGGCAGCGCGTGGGATCTAACGGGATGCCTGAGCTCGTCTCCCCTGAGGGTTCCCTAATATTTCTGTGCCAGGGAATGCTAGGGTGGGTTTGCAGGAAATCCCAGTGACAGAGGCTGCCTCCCCAAGGTCAGGGAAGGTATTTCTCGGACTTCCCCGAACAGGGAACTCCTGTGACTGAAGAGAGCTGCGTGGAGTTGTCTCTCGAGCTCCCCCACGCACTGACAATGGTTCCGGAATCCTGAGAGTGGGGAGGTTCCACCAACGGTCGGCAGCGCGTGGGTTCTAACGGGATGCCTGAGCTCGTCTCCCCTGAGTGTTTTCCTAATGTCTCTGTGCCAGGGAATGCTAGGGGGGGTTTGCAGGAAATCCCAGTGACAGAGGCTGCCTCCCCAAGGTCAGGGAAGGTATTTCTCGGACTTCCCCGAACAGGGAACTCCTGTGACTGAAGAGAGCTGCGTGGAGTTGTCTCTCGAGCTCCCCCACGCACTGACAATGGTTCCGGAATCCTGAGCGTGGGGAGGTTCCACCAACGGTCGGCAGCGCGTGGGTTCTAACGGGAGGCCTGAGCTCGTCTCCCCTGAGGGTTTCCCTAATGTCTCTGTGCCAGGGAATGTTGGGGGGGTTTGCAGGAAATCCCAGTGACAGAGGCTGCCTCCCCAAGTTCAGGGAAGGTATTTCTCGGACTTCCCCGAACAGGGAACACCTGTGACTGAAGAGAGCTGCGTGGAGTTGTCTCTCGAACTCCCCCACGCACTGACAATGTTTCCGGAATCCTGAGCGTGGGGAGGTTCCACCAACGGTCGGCAGCGCGTGGGTTCTAACGGGATGCCTGAGCTCGTCTCCCCTTAGGGTTTCCCTAATGCCTCTGTGCCAGGGAATGCTATGGGGGGTTTGCAGGAAATCCCAGTGAAAGTGGCTGGCTCCCCAAGGTCAGGGAAGGTATTTCTCGGACTTCCCCGAACAGGGAACACCTGTGACTGAAGAGAGTTGCGTGGAGTTGTCTCTCGAGCTTCCCCACGCACTGAAAATTTTTCCGGAATCCTGAGCGAGGGGAGGTTCCACCAACGGTCGGCAGCGCGTGGGTTCTAACGGGATGCCTGAGCTCGTGTCCCCTGAGGGTTTCCCTAATGTCTCTGTGCCAGGGAATGCTAGGGGGGGTTTGCAGGAAATCCCAGTGACAGAGGCTGCCTCCCCAAGGTCAGGGAAGGTATTTCTAGGACTTCCCCGAACAGGGAACACCTGTGACAGAAGAGAGATGCGTGGAGTTTTCTCTCGAGCTCCCCCACGCACTGACAATGGTTCCGGAATCCTGAGCGTGGGGAGGTTCCACCAACGGTCGGCAGAGCGTGGGTTCTAACGGGATGCCTGAGCTCGTCTCCCCTGAGGGTTTCCCTAATGTCTCTGTGCCAGGGAATGATAGGGGGGGTTTGCAGGAAATCCCAGTGACAGAGGCTGCCTCCCCAAGGTCAGGGAAGGTATTTCTCGGACTTCCCCGAACAGGGAACACCTGTGACTGAAGAGAGCTGCGTGGAGTTGTCTCTCGAGCTCCCCCACGCACTGACAATGGTTCCGGAATCCTGAGCGTGGGGAGGTTCCACCAACGGTCGGCAGCGCGTGGGATCTAACGGGATGCCTGAGCTCGTCTCCCCTGAGGGTTTCCCTAATTTCTCTGTGCCAGGGAATGCTAGGGGGGGTTTACAGGAAATCCCAGTGACAGAGGCTGCCTCCCCAAGGTCAGGGAAGGTATTTCTCGGACTTCCCCGAACAGGGAACAACTGTGACTGATGAGAGCTGCGTGGAGTTGTCTCTCGAGCTCCCCCACGCACTGACAATGGTTCCGGAATCCTGAGCGTGGGGAGGTTCCACCAACGGTCGGCAGTGCGTGGGTTCTAACGGGATGCCTGAGCTCGCCTCCCCTGAGGGTTTCCCTAATATCTCTGTGCCAGGGAATGTTGGGGGGGTTTGCAGGAAATCCCAGTGACAGAGGCTGCCTCCCCAAGGTCAGGGAAGGTATTTCTCGGACTTCCCCGAACAGGGAACACCTGTGACTGAAGAGAGATGCGAGGAGTTTTCTCTCGAGCTCCCCCACGCACTGACAATGGTTCCGGAATCCTGAGCGTAGGGAGGTTCCACCAACGGGCGGCAGCGCGTGGGTTCTAACGGGATGCCTGAGCTCGTCTCCCCTGAGGGTTTCCCTAATATCTCTGTGCCAGGGAATGCTAGGGGGGGTTTGCAGGAAATCCCAGTGACAGAGGCTGCCTCCCCAAGGTCAGGGAAGGTATTTCTAGGACTTCCCGGAACAGGGAACACCTGTGACTGAAGAGAGCTGCGTGGAGTTGTCTCTCGAGCTCCCCCACGCACTGACAATGCTTCCGGAATCCTGAGCGTGGGGAGGTTCCACCAACGGTCGGCAGAGCGTGGGTTCTAACGGGATGTATGAGCTCGTCTCCCCTGAGGGTTTCCCTAATGTCTCTGTTCCAGGGAAAGTTCGGGGGGTTTGCAGGAAATCCCAGTGACAGAGGCTGCCTCCCCAAGTTCAGGGAAGGTATTTCTCGGACTTCCCCGAACAGGGAACACCTGTGACTGAAGAGAGCTGCGTGGAGTTGTCTCTCGAGCTCCCCCACGCACTGACAATGCTTCCGGAATCGTGAGCGTGGGGAGGTTCCACGAACGGTCGGCAGCGCGTGGGTTCTAACGGGATGCCTGAGCTCGTGTCCCCTGAGGGTTTCCCTAATGTCTCTGTGCCAGGGAATGCTAGGGGGGGTTTGCAGGAAATCCCAGTGACAGAGGCTGCCTCCCCAAGTTCAGGGAATGTATTTCTCAGACTTCCCCGAACAGGGAACACCTTTGACTGAAGAGAGATGCGTGGAGTTTTCTCTCGTGCTCCCCCACGCACTGACAATGTTTCTGGAATCCTGAGCGTGGGGAGGTTCCACCAACGGTCGGCAGAGCGTGGGTTCTAACGGGATGCCTGAGCTCGTCTCCCCTGAGGTTTTCCCTAATGTCTCTGTGCCAGGGAATGATAGGGGGGGTTTGCAGGAAATCCCAGTGACAGAGGCTGCCTCCCCAAGGTCAGGGAAGGTATTTCTCGGACTTCCCCGAACAGGGAACACCTGTGACTGAAGAGAGCTGCGTGGAGTTGTCTCTCGAGCTCCCCCACGCACTGACACTGGTTCCGGAATCCTGAGCGTGGGGAGGTTCCACCAACGGTCGGCAGCGCGTGGGTTCTAACGGGATGCCTGAGCTCGTCTCCCCTGTGTGTTTCCCTAATGTCTCTCTGCCAGGGAAAGCTAGGGGGGGTTTGCAGGAAATCCCAGTGACAGAGGCTGCCTCCCCAAGGTCAGGGAAGGTATTTCTAGGACTTCCCGGAACAGGGAACACCTGTGACTGAAGAGAGCTGCGTGGAGTTGTCTCTCGAGCTCCCCCACGCACTGACAATGGTTCCGGAATCCTGAGCGTGGGGAGGTTCCACCAACGTTCGGCAGAGCGTGGGTTCTAACGGGATGTATGAGCTCGTCTCCCCTGAGGGTTTCCCTAATGTCTCTGTTCCAGGGAAAGTTCGGGGGGTTTGCAGGAAATCCCAGTGACAGAGGCTGCCTCCCCAAGTTCAGGGAAGGTATTTCTCGGACTTCCCCGAACAGGGAACACCTGTGACTGAAAAGAGCTGCGTGGAGTTGTCTCTCGAGCTCCCCCACGCACTGACAATGCTTCCGGAATCCTGAGCGTGGGGAGGTTCCACCAACGGTCGGCAGCGCGTGGGTTCTAACGGGATGCCTGAGCTCGTCTCCCCTGAGGGTTTCCCTAATGTCTCTGTGCCAGGGAATGCTAGGGGGGGTTTGCAGGAAATCCCAGTGACAGAGGCTGCCTCCCCAAGGTCAGGGAAGGTATTTCTCGGACTTCCCCGAACAGGGAACTCCTGTGACTGAAGAGAGCTGCGTGGAGTTGTCTCTCGAGCTCCCCCACGCACTGACAATGGTTCCGGAATCCTGAGAGTGGGGAGGTTCCACCAACGTTCGGCAGCGCGTGGGTTCTAACGGAATGCCTGAGCTCGTCTCCCCTGAGGGTTTTCCTAATGTCTCTGTGCCAGGGAATGCTAGGGGTGGTTTGCAGGAAATCCCAGTGACAGAGACTGCCTCACCAAGGTCAGGGAAGGTATTTCTCGGACTTCCCCGAACAGGGAACACCTGTGACTGAAGAGAGCTGCGTGGAGTTGTCTCTCGAGCTCCCCCACGCACTGACACTGGTTCCGGATTCCTGAGCGTGGGGAGGTTCCACCAACGGTCGGCAGCGCGTGGGTTCTAACGGGATGCCTGAGCTCGTCTCCCCTGTGGGTTTCCCTAATGTCTCTGTGCCAGGGAATGCTAGGGGGGGTTTACAGGAAATCCCAGTGAAAGAGGCTGCCTCCCCAAGGTCATGGAAGGTATTTCTAGGACTTCCCCGAACAGGGAACACCTGTGACTGATGAGAGCTGCGTGGAGTTGTCTCTCGAGCTCCCCCACGCACTGACAATGGTTCCGGAATCCTGAGCGTGGGGAGGTTCCACCAACGGTCGGCAGGGCGTGGGTTCTAACGGGAGGCCTGAGATCGTCTCCCCTGAGGGTTTCCCTAATGTCTCTGTGCCAGGGAATGTTGGGGGGGTTTGCAGGAAATCCCAGTGACAGAGGCTGCCTCCCCAAGTTCAGGGAAGGTATTTCTCGGACTTCCCCGAACAGGGAACACCTGTGACTGAAGAGAGCTACATGGAGTTGTCTCTCGAACTCCCCCACGCACTGACAATGTTTCCGGAATCCTGAGCGTGGGGAGGTTCCACCAACGGTCGGCAGCGCGTGGGTTCTAACGGGATGCCTGACCTCGTCTCCCCTGAGGGTTTCCCTAATGCCTCTGTGCCAGGGAATGCTAGGGGGGGTTTGCAGGAAATCCCAGTGACAGTGGCTGCCTCCCCAAGGTCAGGGAAGGTATTTCTCGGACTTCCCCGAACAGGGAACACCTGTGACTGAAGAGAGCTGCGTGGAGTTGTCTCTCGAGCTCCCCCACGCACTGAAAATGTTTCCGGAATCCTGAGCGTGGGGAGGTTCCACCAACGGTCGGCAGCGCGTGAGTTCTAACGGGATGCCTGAGCTCGTGTCCCCTGAGGGTTTCCCTAATTTCTCTGTGCCAGGGAATGCTAGGGGGGGTTTGCAGGAAATCCCAGTGACAGAGGCTGCCTCCCCAAGTTCAGGGAATGTATTTCTCAGACTTCCCCGAACAGGGAACACCTGTGACTGAAGAGAGATGCGTGGAGTTTTCTCTCGTGCTCCCCCACGCATTGACAATGGTTCCGGAATCCTGAGCGTGGGGAGGTTCCACCAACGGTCGGCAGAGCGTGGGTTCTAACGGGATGCCTGAGGTCGTCTCCCCTGAGGGTTTCCCTAATGTCTCTGTGCCAGGGAATGATAGGGGGGGTTTGCAGGAAATCCCAGTGACAGTGGCTGCCTCCCCAAGGTCAGGGAAGGTATTTCTCGGACTTCCCCGAACAGGGAACACCTGTGACTGAAGAGAGCTGCGTGGAGTTGTCTCTCGAGCTCCCCCACGCACTGACAATGGTTCCGGAATCCTGAGCGTGGGGAGGTTCCACCAACGGTCGGTAGCGCGTGGGATCTAACGGGATGCCTGAGCTCGTCTCCCCTGAGGGTTTCCCTAATGTCTCTGTGCCAGGGAATGCTAGGGGGGGTTTACAGGAAATCCCAGTGTCAGAGGCTGCCTCCCCAAGGTCAGGGAAGGTATTTCTAGGACTTCCCCGAACAGGGAACACCTGTGACTGATGAGAGCAGCGTGGAGTTGTCTCTCGAGCTCCCCCACGCACTGACAATGGTTCCGGAATCCTGAGGGTGGGGAGGTTCCACCAACGGTCGGCAGCGCGTGGATTCTAACGGGATGCCTGAGCTCGTCTCCCCTGAGGTTTTCCCTAATGTCTCTGTGCCAGGGAATGTTGGGGGGGTTTGCAGGAAATCCCAGTGACAGAGGCTGCCTCCCCAAGGTCAGGGAAGGTATTTCTCGGACTTCCCCGAACAGGGAACACCTGTGACTGAAGAGAGCTGCGTGGAGTTGTCTCTCGAGCTCCCCCACGCACTGACAATGGTTCCGGAATCCTGAGCGTGGGGAGGTTCGACCAACGGTCGGCAGCGTGTGGGTTCTAACGGGATGCCTGAGCTCGTCTCCCCTGAGGGTTTCCCTAATGTCTCTGTGCCAGGGAATGCTAGGGGGGGTTTGCAGGAAATTCCAGTGACAGAGGCTGCCTCCCCAAGGTCAGGGAAGGTATTTCTCGGACTTCCCCGAACAGGGAACACCTGTGACTGAAGAGAGCTGCGTGGAGTTGTCTCTCGAGCTCCCCCACGCACTGACAATGTTTCCGGAATCCTGAGCGTGGGGAGGTTCCACCAACGGTCGGCAGCGCGTGGGTTCTAACGGGATGCCTGAGCTCGTCTCCCCTGAGGGTTTCCCTAATGTCTCTGTGCCAGGGAATGCTAGGGGGGTTTGCAGGAAATCCCAGTGACAGAGGATGCCTCCCCAAGGTCAGGGAAGGTATTTCTCGGACTTCCCCGCACAGGGAACTCCTGTGACTGAAGAGAGCTGCGTGGAGTTGTCTCTCGAGCTCCCCCACGCACTGACAATGGTTCCGGAATCCTGAGAGTGGGGAGGTTCCACCAACGGTCGGCAGCGCGTGGGTTCTAACGGGATGCCTGAGCTCGTCTCCCCTGAGTGTTTTCCTAATGTCTCTGTGCCAGGGAATGCTAGGGGTGGTTTGCAGTAAATCCCAGTGACAGAGGCTGCCTCCCCAAGGTCAGGGAAGGTATTTCTCGGACTTCCCCGAACAGGGAACACCTGTGACTGAAGAGAGCTGCGTGGAGTTGTCTCTCGAGCTCCCCCACGCACTGACAATGGTTCCGGAATCCTGAGCGTGGGGAGGTTCCACCAACGGTCGGCAGCGCGTGGGTTCTAACGGGATGCCTGAGCTCGTCTCCCCTGTGGGTTTCCCTAATGTCTCTGTGCCAGAGAATGCTAGGGGGGGTTTACAGGAAATCCCAGTGACAGAGGCTGCCTCCCCAAGGTCAGGGAAGGTATTTCTAGGACTTCCCCGAACAGGGAACTCCTGTGACTGATGAGAGCTGCGTGGAGTTGTCTCTCGAGCTCCCCCACGCACTGACAATGGTTCCGGAATCCTGAGCGTGGGGAGGTTCCACCAACGGTCGGCAGCGCGTGGGTTGTAACGGGAGGCCTGAGCTCGACTCCCCTGAGGGTTTCCCTAATGTCTCTGTGCCAGGGAATGTTGGGGGGGTTTGCAGGAAATCCCAGTGACAGAGGCTGCCTCCCCAAGTTCAGGGAAGGTATTTCTCGGACTTCCCCGAACAGGGAACACCTGTGACTGAAGAGAGCTGCGTGGAGTTGTCTCTCGAACTCCCCCACGCACTGACAATGTTTCCGGAATCCTGAGCGTGGGGAGGTTCCACCAACGGTCGGCAGCGCGTGGGTTCTAACGGGATGCCTGAGCTCGTCTCCCCTGAGCGTTTCCCTAAAGCCTCTGTGCCAGGGAATGCTAGGGGGGGTTTGCAGGAAATCCCAGTGACAGTGGCTGCCTCCCCAAGGTCAGGGAAGGTATTTCTCGGACTTCCCCGAACAGGGAACACCTGTGACTGAAGAGAGTTGCGTGGAGTTGTCTCTCGAGCTCCCCCACGCACTGAAACTGTTTCCGGAATCCTGAGCGTGGGGAGGTTCCACCAACGGTCGGCAGCGCGTGGGTTCTAACGGGATGCCTGAGCTCGTGTCCCCTGAGGGTTTCCCTAATGTCTCTGTGCCAGGGAATGCTAGGGGGGGTTTGCAGGAAATCCCAGTGACAGAGGCTGCCTCCCCAAGTTCAGGGAAGGTATATCTCAGACTTCCCCGAACAGGGAACACCTGTGACAGAAGAGAGATGCGTGGAGTTTTCTCTCGAGATCCCCCACGCACTGACAATGGTTCCGGAATCCTGAGCGTGGGGAGGTTCCACCAACGGTCGGCAGAGCGTGGGTTCTAACGGGATGCCTGAGCTCGTCTCCCCTGAGGGTTTCCCTAATGTCTCTGTGCCAGGGAATGATAGGGGGGGTTTGCAGGAAATCCCAGTGACAGAGGCTGCCTCCCCAAGGTCAGGGAAGGTATTTCTTGGACTTCCCAAAACAGGGAACACCTGTGACTGAAGAGAGCTGCGTGGAGTTCTCTCTCGAGCTCCCCCACGCACTGACAATGGTTCCGGAATCCTGAGCGTGGGGAGGTTCCACCAACGGTCGGCAGCGCGTGGCTTCTAACGGGATGCCTGAGCTCGTCTCCCCTGAGGGTTTCCCTAATGTCTCTGTGCCAGGGAATGCAAGTGGTGGTTTGCAGTAAATCCCAGTGACATAGGCTGCCTCCCCAAGGTCAGGGAAGGTATTTCTCGGACTTCCCCGAACAGGGAACACCTGTGACTGATGAGAGCTGCGTGGAGTTGTCTCTCGAGCTCCCCCACGCACTGACAATGGTTCCGGAATCCTGAACGTGGGGAGGTTCCACCAACGGTCGGCAGCGCGTGGGTTCTAACGGGAGGCCTGAGCTCGACTCCCCTGAGGGTTTCCCTAATGTCTCTGTGCCAGGGAATGTTGGGGGGGTTTGCAGGAAATCCCAGTGACAGAGGCTGCCTCCCCAAGTTCAGGGAAGGTATTTCTCGGACTTCCCCGAACAGGGAACACCTGTGACTGAAGAGAGCTGCGTGGAGTTGTCTCTCGAACTCCCCCACGCACTGACAATGTTTCCGGAATCCTGAGCGTGGGGAGGTTCCACCAACGGTCGGCAGCGCGTGGGTTCTAACGGGATGCCTGAGCTCGTCTCCCCTGAGCGTTTCCCTAATGCCTCTGTGCCAGGGAATGCTAGGGGGGGTTTGCAGGAAATCCCAGTGACAGTGGCTGCCTCCCCAAGGTCAGGGAAGGTATTTCTCGGACTTCCCCGAACAGGGAACACCTGTGACTGAAGAGAGTTGCGTGGAGTTGTCTCTCGAGCTCCCCCACGCACTGAAATTGTTTCCGGAATCCTGAGCGTGGGGAGGTTCCACCAACGGTCGGCAGCGCGTGGGTTCTAACGGGATGCCTGAGCTCGTCTCCCCTGAGGGTTTCCCTAATGTCTCTGTGCCAGGGAATGCTAGGGGGGGTTTGCAGGAAATCCCAGTGACAGAGGCTGCCTCCCCAAGTTCAGGGAAGGTATATCTCAGACTTCCCCGAACAGGGAACACCTGTGACAGAAGAGAGATGCGTGGAGTTTTCTCTCGAGCTCCCCCACGCACTGACAATGGTTCCGGAATCCTGAGCGTGGGGAGGTTCCACCAACGGTCGGCAGAGCGTGGGTTCTAACGGGATGCCTGAGCTCGTCTCCCCTGAGGGTTTCCCTAATGTCTCTGTGCCAGGGAATGATAGGGGGGGTTTGCAGGAAATCCCAGTGACAGAGGCTGCCTCCCCAAGGTCAGGGAAGGTATTTCTTGGACTTCCCAGAACAGGGAACACCTGTGACTGAAGAGAGCTGCGTGGAGTTCTCTCTCGAGCTCCCCCACGCACTGACAATGGTTCCTGAATCCTGAGCGTGGGGAGGTTCCACCAACGGTCGGCAGCGCGTGGGTTCTAACGGGATGCCTGAGCTCGTCTCCCCTGAGGGTTTCCCTAATGTCTCTGTGCCAGGGAATGCTAGGGGGGGTTTGCAGGAAATCCCAGTGACAGAGGCTGCCTCCCCAAGGTCAGGGAAGGTATTTCTCGGACTTCCCCGAACAGGGAACACCTGTGACTGAAGAGAGCTGCGTGGAGTTGTCTCTCGAGCTCCCCCACGCACTGACAATGGTTCCGGAATCCTGAGCGTGGGGAGGTTCCACCAACGGTCGGCAGCGCGTGGCTTCTAACGGGATGCCTGAGCTCGTCTCCCCTGAGGGTTTCCCTAATGTCTCTGTGCCAGGGAATGCTAGGGGTGGTTTGCAGTAAATCCCAGTGACAGAGGCTGCCTCCCCAAGGTCAGGGAAGTTATTTCTCGGACTTCCCCGAACAGGGAACTCCTGTGACTGAAGAGAGCTGCGTGGAGTTGTCTCTCGAGCTCCCCCACGCACTGACAATGTTTCCGGAATCCTGAGCGTGGGGAGGTTCCACCAACGGTCGGCAGCGCGTGGGTTCTAACGGGATGCCTGAGCTCGTCTCCCCTGAGGGTTTCCCTAATGCCTCTGTGCCAGGGAATGCTAGGGGGGGTTAGCAGGAAATCCCAGTGACAGTGGCTGCCTCCCCAAGGTCAGGGAAGTTATTTCTCGGACTTCCCCGAACAGGGAACACCTGTGACAGAAGAGAGATGCGTGGAGTTTTCTCTCGAGCTCCCCCACGCACTGACAATGGTTCCGGAATCCTGAGCGTGGGGAGGTTCCACCAACGGTCGGCAGAGCGTGGGTTCTAACGGGATGCCTGAGCTCATCTCCCCTGAGGGTTTCCCTAATGTCTCTGTGCCAGGGAATGATAGGGGGGGTTTGCAGGAAATCCCAGTGACAGAGGCTGCCTCCCCAAGGTCAGGGAAGGTATTTCTCGGACTTCCCCGAACAGGGAACACCTGTGACTGAAGAGAGCTGCGTGGAGTTGTCTCTCGAGCTCCCCCACGCACTGACAATGGTTCCGGAATCCTGAGCGTGGGGAGGTTCCACCAACGGTCGGCAGCGCGTGGGTTCTAACGGGATGCCTGAGCTCGTATCCCCTGAGGGTTTCCCTAATATCTCTGTGCCAGGGAATGCTAGGGGGGGTTTACAGGAAATCCCAGTGACAGAGGCTGCCTCCCCAAGATCAGGGAAGTTATTTCTAGGACTTCCCCGAACAGGGAACACCTGTGACTGATGAGAGCTGCGTGGATTTGTCTCTCGAGCTCCCCCACGCACTGACAATTGTTCCGGAATCCTGAGCGTGGGGAGGTTCCACCAACGGTCGGCAGCGCGTGGGTTCTAACGGGATGCCTGAGCTCGTCTCCCCTGAGGGTTTCCCTAATATCTCTCTGCCAGGGAATGTTGGGGGGGTTTGCAGGAAATCCCAGTGACAGAGGCTGCCTCCCCAAGTTCAGGGAAGGTATTTCTCGGACTTCCCCGAACAGGGAACACCTGTGACTCAAGAGAGCTGCGTGGAGTTGTCTCTCGAACTCCCCCACGCACTGACAATGTTTCCGGAATCCTGAGCGTGGGGAGGTTCCACCAACGGTCGGCAGCGCGTGGGTTCTAACGGGATGCCTGAGCTCGTCTCCCCTGAGGGTTTCCCTAATTCCTCTGTGCCAGTGAATGCTAGGGGGGGTTTGCAGGTAATCCCAGTGACAGTGGCTGCCTCCCCAAGGTCAGGGAAGGTATTTCTCGGACTTCCCCGCACAGGGAACACCTGTGACTTAAGAGAGTTGCGTGGAGTTGTCTCACGAGCTCCCCCACGCACTGAAAATTTTTCCGGAATCCTGAGCATGGGGAGGTTCCACCAACGGTCGGCAGCGCGTGGGTTCTAACGGTATGCCTGAGCTCGTGTCCCCTGAGGGTTTCCCTAATGTCTCTGTGCCAGGGAATGCTAGGGGGGGTTTGCAGGAAATCCCAGTGACAGAGGCTGCCTCCCCAAGTTCAGGGAAGGTATTTCTCAGACTTCCCCGAACAGGGAACACCTGTGACAGAAGAGAGATGCGTGGAGTTTCTCTCGAGCTCCCCCACGCAATGACAATGGTTCCGGAATCCTGAGCGTGGGGAGGTTCCACCAACGGTCGGCAGCGCGTGGGTTCTAACGGGATGCCTGAGCTCGTCTCCCCTGAGGGTTTCCCTAATGTCTCTGTGCCAGGGAATGCTAGGGGGGGTTTACAGGTAATCCCAGTGACAGAGGCTGCCTCCCCAAGGTCAGGGAAGGTATTTCTCGGACTTCCCCGAACAGGGAACTCCTGTGACTGAAGAGAGCTGCGTGGAGTTGTCTCTCGAGCTCCCCCACGCACTGACAAGGGTTCCGGAATAATGAGCGTGGGGAGGTTCCACCAACGGTCGGCAGCGCGTGGGTTCTAACGGGATGCCTGAGCTCGTCTCCCCTGAGGGTTTCCCTAATATCTCTGTGCCAGGGAATGCTAGGGGGGGTTTGCAGGAAGTCCCAGAGACAGAGGCTCCCTCGCCAAGGTCAGGGAAGGTATTTCTCGGACTTCCCCGAACAGGGAACACCTGTGACTGAAGAGAGCTGCGTGGAGTTGTCTCTCGAGCTCCCCCACGCACTGACAATGGTTCCGGAATCCTGAGTGTGGGGAGGTTCCACCAACGGTCGGCAGCGCGTGGGTTCTACCGGGATGCCTGATCTCGTCTCCCCTGAGGGTTTCCCAAATGTCTCTGTGCCAGGGAATGCTAGGGGGTGTTTGCAGGAAATCCCAGTGACAGAGGCTTCCTCCCCAAGGTCAGGGAAGGTATTTCTCGGACTTCCCCGAACAGGGAGCACATGTGAATGAAGAGAGATGCGTGGAGGTTCCTCTCGAGCTCCCCCAAGCACTAACAATGGTTCCGGATTCCTGAGCGTGGGGAGGTTCCACCAACGGTCGGCAGCGCGTGGGTTCTAACGGGATGCCTGAGCTCGTCTCCCCTGAGGGTTTCCCTAATGTCTCTGTGCCAGGAAATGCTTGGGGGGGTTTGCAGGAAATCCCAGTGACAGAGGCTGCCTCCCCAAGGTCACGGAAGGTATTTCTCGGACTTCCCCGAACAGGGAACACCTGTGACTGAAGAGAGCTGCGTGGAGTTGTCTCTCAAGCTCCCCCACGCACTGACAATTGTTCCGGAATCCTGAGCGTGGGGAGGTTCCACCAAAGGTCGACATCGCGTGGGTTCTAACGGGATGCCTGAGCTCGTCACCCCTGAGGGTTTCCCTAAAGTCTCTGTGCCAGGGAATGCTAGGGGGGGTTTGAAGGAAATCCCAGTGACAGAGGCTGCCTCCCCAAGTTCAGGGAAGGTATTTCTCGGACTTCCCCGAACAGGGAACACCTGTGACTGAAGAGAGATGCGTGGAGTTGTCTCTCGAGCTCCCCCACGCACTGACAATGGTTCCGGAATCCTGAGCGTGGGGAGGTTCCACCAAAGTTCGGCAGCGCGTGGGTTCTAACGGGATGCCTGAGCTCGTCTCCCCTGAGGGTTTTCCTAATGTCTCTGTGCCAGGGAATGCTAGGGGGGTTTGCAGGAAATCCCAGTGACAGAGGCTGCCTCGCCAAGGTCGGGGAAAGTATTTTTCGGACTTCCCCGAACAGGGAACACCTGTGACTGAAGAGAGCTGCGTGGAGTTGTCTCTCGAGCTCCCCCACGCACTGACAATTGTTCCGAAATCCTAAGCATGGGGAGGTTCCACCAACGGTCGGCAGCGCGTGGGTTCTAACGGGTTCCCTGAGCTCGTCTCCCCTGAGGGTTTCCCTAATGTCTCTGTGCCAGGGAATGCTAGGGTGGGTTTGCAGGAAATCCCAGTGACAGAGGCTGCCTCCCCAAGGTCAGGGAAGGTAATTCTGGAACTTCCCCGAACAGGGAACACCTGTGACTGAAGAGAGCTGCGTGGAGTTGTCTCTCGAGCTCCACCACGCACTGACAATGGTTACGGAATCCTGAGCGTGGGGAGGTTCCACCAACGGTCGGCAGCGCGTAGGTTCTAACGGGATGCATGAGCTCGTTTCCCCTGAGGGTTTTCCTAATGTCTCTGTGCCAGGGAATGCTATGGGGGGTTTGCAGGAAATCCCAGTGACAGTGGCTGCATCCCCAAGGTCAGGGAAGGTATTTCTGGGACTTCCCCGAACAGGGAACACCTGTGACTGTAGAGAGCTGCGTGGAGTTGTCTCTCGAGCTCCCCCACGCACTGACAATGGTTCCGGAATTTTGAGAGTGGGAAGGTTCCACCAACGGTCGGCAGCTCGTTGGTCCTAATGGGATGCCTGAGCTCGTCTCCCCTGAGGGTTTCCCTAAAGTCTCTGTGCCAGGGAATGCTAGGGGGTTTGCAGGAAATCCCAGTTACAGAGGCTGCCTCCCCAAGGTCAGGGAAGGTATTTCTCGGACTTCCCCGAACAGGGAACACCTGTGACTGAAGAGAGATGCGTGGATTTTTCTCTCGAGCTCCCCCACGCACTGACAATGGTTCCGGAATCCTGAGCGTGGGGAGGTTCCACCAACGGTCGGCAGCGCGTGGGTTCTAACGGGATGCCTGAGCTCGTCTCCCCTGAGTGTTTCCCTAATGTCTCTGTGCCAGGGAATGCTAGGGGGGGTTTGCAGGAAATCCCAGTGACAGAGGCTGCCTCCCCAAGTTCAGGGAAGATAATTCTCGGACTTCCCCGAACAGGGAACACCTGTGACAGAAGAGAGATGCGTGGAGTTTCTCTCGAGCTCCCCCACGCACTGACAATGGTTCCGGAATCCTGAGCGTGGGGAGGTTCCACCAATGGTCGGCAGCGCGTGGGTTCTAACGGGATGCCTGAGCTCGTCTCCCCTGAGGGTTTCCCTAATGTCTCTGTGCCAGGGAATGCTAGGGGGGGTTTACAGGTAATCCCAGTGACAGAGGCTGCCTCCCCAAGGTCAGGGAAGGTATTTCTCGGACTTCCCCGAACAGGGAACTCCTGTGACTGAAGAGAGCTGCGTGGAGTTGTCTCTCGAGCTCCCCCACGCACTGACAATGGTTCCGGAATAATGAGCGTGGGGAGGTTCCACCAACGGTCGGCAGCGCGTGGGTTCTAACGGGATGCCTGAGCTCGTCACCCCTGAGGGTTTCCCTAATGTTTCTGTGCCAGGAAATGCTAGGGGGGGTTTGCAGGTAATCCCAGTGACAGAGGCTGCCTCCCCAAGGTCAGGGAAGGTATTTCTCGGACTTCCCCGAACAGGGAACACCTGTGACTGAAGAGAGATGCGTGGAGTTGTCTCTCGAGCTCCCCCACGCACTGACAATGGTTCCGGAATCCTGAGCGTGGGGAGGTTCCACCAAAGTTCGACAGCGCGTGGGTTCTAACGGGATGCCTGAGCTCGTCTCCCCTGAGGGTTTTCCTAATGTCTCTGTGCCAGGGAATGCTAGGGGGGGTTTGAAGGAAATCCCAGTGACAGAGGCTGCCTCCCCAAGGTCAGGGAAGGTATTTCTCGGACTTCCCCGAACAGGGAACACCTGTGACTGAAGAGAGATTCGTGGAGTTGTCTCTCGAGCTCCCCCACGCACTGACAATGGTTCCGGAATCCTGAGAGTGGGGAGGTTCCACCAAAGTTCGGCAGCGCGTGGGTTCTAACGGGATGCCTGAGCTCGTCTCCCCTGAGGGTTTTCCTAATGTCTCTGTGCCAGGGAATGCTAGGGGGGTTTGCAGGAATTCCCAGTGACAGAGGATGCCTCGCCAAGGTCAGGGAAAGTATTTTTCGGACTTCCCCGAACAGGGAACACCTGTGACTGAAGAGAGCTGCGTGGAGTTGTCTCTCGAGCTCCCCCACGCACTGACAATTGTTCCGAAATCCTAAGCATGGGGAGGTTCCACCAACGGTCGGCAGCGCGTGGGTTCTAACGGGTTCCCTGAGCTCGTCTCCCCTGAGGGTTTCCCTAATGTCTCTGTGCCAGGGAATGCTAGGGTGGGTTTGCAGGAAATCCCAGTGACAGAGGCTGCCTCCCCAAGGTCAGGGAAGGTAATTCTGGAACTTCCCCGAACAGGGAACACCTGTGACTGAAGAGAGCTGCGTGGAGTTGTCTCTCGAGCTCCACCACGCACTGACAATGGTTACGGAATCCTGAGCGTGGGGAGGTTCCACCAACGGTCGGCAGCGCGTAGGTTCTAACGGGATGCCTGAGCTCGTCTCCCCTGAGGGTTTTCCTAATGTCTCTGTGCCAGGGAATGCTAGGGGGGGTTTGCAGGAAATCCCAGTGACAGTGGCTGCCTCCCCAAGGTCAGGGAAGGTATTTCTGGGACTTCCCCGAACAGGGAACACCTGTGACTGTAGAGAGCTGCGTGGAGTTGTCTCTCGAGCTCCCCCACGCACTGAGAATTGTTCCGGAATTTTGAGCGTGGGGAGGTTCCACCAACGGTCGGCAGCTCGTTGGTCCTAATGGGATGCCTGAGCTCGTCTCCCCTGAGGGTTTCCCTAAAGTCTCTGTGCCAGGGAATGCTAGGGGGTTTGCAGGAAATCCCAGTTACAGAGGCTGCCTCCCCAAGGTCAGGGAAGTTATTTCTCGGACTTCCCCGAACAGGGAACACCTGTGACTGAAGAGAGATGCGTGGAGTTTTCTCTCGAGCTCCCCCACGCACTGACAATGGTTCCGGAATCCTGAGCGTGGGGAGGTTCCACCAACGGTCGGCAGCGTGTGGGTTCTAACGGGATGCCTGAGCTCGTCTCCCCTGAGTGTTTCCCTAATATCTCTGTGCCAGGGAATGCTAGGGGGGGTTTGCAGGAAATCCCAGTGACAGAGGCTGCCTCCCCAAGTTCAGGGAACGTATTTCTAGGACTTCCCGGAACAGGGAACACCTGTGACTGAAGAGAGCTGCGTGGAGTTGTCTCTCGAGCTCCCCCACGCACTGACAATGGTTCCGGAATCCTGAGCGTGGGGAGGTTCCTTCAACGGTCGGCAGAGCGTGGGTTCTAACGGGATGCCTGAGCTCGTCTCCCCTGAGGGTTTCCCTAATGTCTCTGTGCCAGGGAATAATAGGGGGGGTTTGCAGGAAATCCCAGTGACAGAGGCTGCCTCCCCAAGGTCAGGGAAGGTATTTCTCGGACTTCCCCGAACAGGGAACACCTGTGACTGAAGAGAGCTGCGTGGAGTTGTCTCTCGAGCTCCCCCACGCACTGACAATGGTTCCGGAATACTGAGCGTGGGGAGGTTCCACCAACGGTCGGCAGCGCGTGGGTTCTAACAGGATGCCTGAGCTGGTCTCCCCTGAGGGTTTCCCTAATGTCTCTGTGCCAGGGAATGCTAGGGGGGGTTTGCAGGAAATCCCAGTGACAGAGGCTGCCTCCCCAAGGTCAGGGAAGGTATTTCTCGGACTTCCCCGAACAGGGAACACCTGTGACTGAAGAGAGCTGCGTGGAGTTGTCTCTCGAGATCCCCCACGCACTGACAATGATTCCGGAATCCTGAGCGTGGGGAGGTTACACCAACGGTCGGCAGCGCGTGGGATCTAACGGGATGCCTGAGCTCGTCTCCCCTGAGGGTTCCCTAATATTTCTGTGCCAGGGAATGCTAGGGTGGGTTTGCAGGAAATCCCAGTGACAGAGGCTGCCTCCCCAAGGTCAGGGAAGGTATTTCTCGGACTTCCCCGAACAGGGAACTCCTGTGACTGAAGAGAGCTGCGTGGAGTTGTCTCTCGAGCTCCCCCACGCACTGACAATGGTTCCGGAATCCTGAGAGTGGGGAGGTTCCACCAACGGTCGGCAGCGCGTGGGTTCTAACGGGATGCCTGAGCTCGTCTCCCCTGAGTGTTTTCCTAATGTCTCTGTGCCAGAGAATGCTAGGGGTGGTTTGCAGGAAATCCCAGTGACAGAGGCTGCCTCCCCAAGGTCAGGGAAGGTATTTCTCGGACTTCCCCGAACAGGGAACACCTGTGACTGAAGAGAGCTGCGTGGAGTTGTCTCTCGAGATCCCCCACGCACTGACAATGTTTCCGGAATCCTGAGCGTGGGGAGGTTCCACCAACGGTCGGCAGCGCGTGGGTTCTAACGGGATGCCTGAGCTCGTCTCCCCTGAGGGTTTCCCTAATGTCTCTGTGCCAGGGAATGCTAGGGGGGGTTTGCAGGAAATCCCAGTGAAAGAGGCTGCCTCCCCAAGGTCAGGGAAGGTATTTCTCGGACTTCCCCGAACAGGGAACACCTGTGACTGAAGAGAGCTGCTTGGAGTGTTCTCTCGAGCTCCCCCACGCACTGACAATGGTTCCGGAATCCTGAGCGTGGGGAGGTTCCACCAACGGTCGGCAGCGCGTGGGTTCTAACGGGATGCCTGAGCTCGTCTCCCCTGAGGGTTTCCCTAATGTCTCTGTGCCAGGGAATGCTAGGGGGGGTTTGCAGGAAATCCCAATGACAGAGGCTGCCTCCCCAAGGTCAGGGAAGGTATTTCTCGGACTTCCCCGAACAGGGAACACCTGTGACTGAAGAGAGCTGCGTGGAGTTTTCTCTCGAGGTCCCCCACACACTGAAAATGGTTCTGGAATCCTGAGCGTGGGGAGGTTCCACCAACGGTCGGCAACGCGTGGGTTCTAACGGGATGCCTGAGCTCGCTCCCCTTAGAGTTTTACTAATGTCTCTGTGCCAGGGAATGCTAGGGGGGGTTTGCAGGAATTCCCAGTGAGAGAGGCTGCCTCCCCAAGGTCAGGGAAGTTATTTCTCGGACTTCCACGAACAGGGAACACCTGTGACTGAAGAGAGCTGCGTGGAGTTTTCTCTCGAGCTTCCCCACGCACTGACAATGTTTCCGGAATCCTGAGCGTGGGGAGGTTCCACCAACGGTCGACAGCGCGTGGGTTCTAACGGGATGCCTGAGCTCGTCTCCCCTGAGTGTTTTCCTAAAGTCTCTGTGCCAGGGAATGCTAGGGGTGGTTTGCAGGATATCCCAGTGACAGAGACTGCTTCCCCAAGTTCAGGGAAGGTATTTCTCGGACTTCCTCGAACAGGGAACACCTGTGACTGAAGAGAGCTGCGTGGAGTTGTCTCTCGAGCTCCCCCACGCACTGACAGTGGTTCCGGAATCCTGAGAGTGGGGTGGTTCCACCAACGGTCGGCAGCGCGTGGGTTCTAACGGGATGCCTGAGCTCGTCTCCCCTGAGGGTTTCCCTAATTACTCTGTGACAGGGAATGCAAGGGGGGGTTTGCAGGAAATCCCAGTGACAGAGGCTGCCTCCCCAAGGTCATGGAAGGTATTTCTCGGACTTCCCCGAACAGGGAACACCTGTGACTGAAGAGAGCTGCGTGGAGTTGTCTCTCGAGCTCCCCCACGCACTGACAATGGTTCCGGAATCCTGAGCTTGGGGAGGTTCCACCAACGGTCGGCAGCGCGTGGGTTCTAACGGGATGTCTGAGCTTGTCTCCCCTGAGGGTTTCCCTAAAGTCTCTGTGCCAGGGAATGCTAGGGGGGGTTTGCAGGAAATCCCAGTGACAGGGGCTGCCTCCCCAAGGTCAGGGAAGGTATTTCTCGGACTTCACCGAACAGGGAACACCTGTGACTGAAGACAGCTGCGTGGAGTTGTCTTTCGATCTCCCCCACGCACTGACAATGGTTCCGGAATCCTGAGCGTGGGGAGGTTCCACCAAGGGTCGGCAGCGCGTGGGTTCTAACGGGATGCTTGAGCTCGTCTCCCCTGAGGTTTTTCCTAATGTCTCTCTGCCAGGGAATGCTAGGGGGTGTTTGCAGGAAATCCCAGTGACAGAGGCTGCCTCCCCAATGTCAGGGAAGGTATTTCTCGAACTTCCCCGAACAGGGAACACCTGTTATTGAAGAGAGCTGCGTGGAGTTGTCTCTCGAGCTCCCCCACGCACTGACAATTGTTCCGGATTCCTGAGCGTAGGGAGGTTCCACCAACGGTCGGCAGCGCGTGGTTTCGAACGGGATGCCTGAGCTCGTTCCCCTGAGTGTTTTCCTAATGTCTCTTTGCCAGGGAATGCTAGGGGGTGGTTGCAGGAAATCCCAGTTACAGAGGATGCCTCCCCAAGTTCAGAGAACTTGTTTCTCGGACTTCCCCGAACAGGGAACACCTGTGACTGAAGAGAGCTGCGTGGAGTTGTCTCTCGAGCTCCCCCACGCACTGACAATGGTTCCGGAATCCTGAGCGTGGGGAGGTTCCACCAACGGTCGGCAGCGCGTGGGTTCTACGGGATGCCTGAGCTCCTCTGCCCTGAGGGTTTTCCTAATGTCTCTGTGCCAGGGAATGCTAGGGGGGGTTTGCAGGATATCCCAGTGACAGAGACTGCCTCCCCAAGGTCAGGGATGGTATTTCTCGAACTTCCCCGAACAGGGAACACCTGTTATTGAAGAGAGCTGCGTGGAGTTGTCTCTCGGGCTCCCCCACGCACTGACAATGGTTCCGGAATCCTGAGCGTGGGGAGGTTCCACCAACGGTCGGCAGCGCGTGTTTTCGAACGGGATGCCTGAGCTCGTTCCCCTGAGTGTTTTCCTAATGTCTCTTTGCCAGGGAATGCTGGGGGGGGTTGCAGGAAATCCCAGTGACAGAGGATGCCTCCCCAAGTTCAGAGAACGTTTTTCACGGACTTCCCCGAACAGGGAACACCTGTGACTGAAGAGAGCTGCGTGGAGTTGTCTCTCGAGCTCCCCCACGCACTGACAATGGTTCCGGAATCCTGAGCGTGGGGAGGTTCCACCAAGGGTCGGCAGCGCGTGGGTTCTAACGGGATGCCTGAGCTCGTGTCCCCTGAGTGTTTCTCTAATGTCTCTGTGACAGGGAATGCTAGGGGGGGTTTGCAGGAAATCCCAGTGACAGAGGCTTCCTCCCCAAAGTGAGGGAAGGTATTTCTCGGACTTCCCCGAACAGGGAACACCTGTGACTGAAGAGAGCTGCGTGGAGTTGTCTCTCGAGCTCCCCCACGCACTGACAATGGTTCCGGAATCCTGAGCGTGGGGAGGTTCCACCAACGGTCGGCAGCGCGTGGGTTCTAACGGGATGCCTGAGCTCGTCTCCCCTGAGGGTTTCCCTAATGTCTCTGTGCCAGGGAATGCTAGGGGGGGTTTGCAGGAAATCCCAATGACAGAGGCTGCCTCCCCAAGGTCAGGGAAGGTATTTCCTGGACTTCCCCGAACAGGGAACACCTGTGACTGAAGAGAGCTGCGTGGAGTTGTCTCTCGAGGTCCCCCACGCACTGACAATGGTTCCGGAATAATGAGCGTGGGGAGGTTCCACCAACGGTCGGCAGCGCGTGGGTTCTAACGGGATACCTGAGCTCGTCTCCCCTGAGGGTTTCCCTAATGTCTCTGTGCCAGGGAATGCTACGGGTGGTTTGCAGGTAATCCCAGTGAAAGAGGCTGCCTCCCCAAGTCAGGGAAGGTATTACTCGGACTTCCCCGAACAGGGAACACCTGTGACTGAAGAGAGCTGCGTGGAGTTGTCTCTCGAGCTCCCCCACGCACTGACAATGGTTCCGGAATCCTGAGCGTGGGGAGGTTCCACCAACGGTCGGAAGCGCGTGGGTTCTAACGGGATGCCTGAGCTCGTCTCCCCTGAGGGTTTCCCTAATATCTCTGTGCCAGGGAATGCTAGGGGGTGTTTGCAGGAAATCCCAGTGACAGACGCTGCCACCTCAATGTCAGGGAAGGTTTTTCTCGGACTTCCCCGAACAGGGAACACCTGTGACTGAAGAGAGCTGCGTGGAGTTGTCTCTCGAGCTCCCCCACGCACTGACAATGTTTCCGGAATCCTGAGCGTGGGGAGGTTCCACCAACGGTCGGCAGCGCGTGGGCTCTAACGGGATGCCTGTGCTCGTCTCCCCTGAGTGTTTCCCTAATGTCTCTGTGAAAGGGAATTCTAGGGGGGGTTTGCAGGAAATCCCAGTGACAGAGGCTGCCTCCCCAAGGTCAGGGAAGGTATTTCTCGGACTTCCCCGAACAGGGAACACCTGTGACTGAAGAGAGCTGCGTGGAGTTATCTCTCGAGCTCCCCCACGCACTGACAATGGTTCCGGAATCCTGAGCGTGGGGAGGTTCCACCAAAGGTCGGCAGCGCGTGGGTTCTAACGGGATGCCTGAGCTCGTCTCCCCTGAGGGTTTCCCTAATGTCTCTGTGCCAGGGAATGCTAGGGGGGGTTTGCAGGAAATCCCAGTGACAGAGGCTGCCTCCCCAAGGTCAGGGAAGGTATTTCTCGGACTTCCCCGAACAGGGAACACCTGTGACTGAAGAGAGCTGCGTGAAGTTGTCTCTCGAGCTCCCCCACGCACTGACAATGTTTCCGGAATCCTGAGCGTGGGGAGGTTCCACCAACGGTCGGCAGCGCGTGGGTTATAACGGAATGCCTGAGCTCGTGTCCCCTGAGGGTTTCCCTAATGTCCCTGTGCCAGGGAATGCTAGGGTGGGTTTGCAGGAAATCCCAGTGACAGAGGCTGCCTCCCCTAGGTCAGGGAAGGTATTTCTCGGACTTCCCCGAACAGGGAACACCTGTGACTGAAGAGAGCTGCGTGGAGTTGTCTCTCGAGCTCCCCCACGCAATGACAATGGTTCCGGAATCCTGAGCGTGGGGAGGTTCCACCAAAGGTCGGCAGCGCGTGGGCTGTAACGGGATGCCTGAGCTCGTCTCCCCTGAGTGTTTTACTAATGTCTCTGTGCCAGGGAATGCTAGGGGGGGTTTGCAAGAAATCCCAGTGACAGAGGCTGCCTCCCCAAGGTCAGGGAATGTATTTCTCGGACTTCCCCGAACAGGGAACACCTGTGACTGAAGAGAGCTGCGTGCAGTTGTCTCTCGAGCTCCCCCACGCACTGACAATGTTTCCGGAATCCTGAGCGTGGGAAGGTTCCAACAAAGGTCGGCAGCGCGTGGGTTCTAACGGAATGCCTGAGCTCGTGTCCCCTGAGGGTTTCCCTAATGCCTCTGTGCCAGGGAATGCTAGGGGGGGTTTGCAGGAAATCCCAGTGACAGAGGCTGCCTCCCCTAGGTCAGGGAAGGTATTTCTCGGACTTCCCCGAACAGGGAACACCTGTGACTGAGGAGAGCTGCGTGGAGTTGTCACTCGAGCTCCCCCACGCAATGACAATGGTTCCGGAATCCTGAGCGTGGGGAGGTTCCACCAAAGGTCGGCAGCGCGTGGGCTGTAACGGGATGCCTGAGCTCGTCTCCCCTGAGGGTTTTCCTAATGTCTCTGTGCCAGGGAATGCTAGGGGGGGTTTGCAGGAAATCCCAGTGACAGAGGCTGACTCCCCAAGGTCAGGGAAGGTATTTCTCGGAATTCCCCGAACAGGGAACACCTGTGACTGAAGAGAGCTGCGTGGAGTTGTCTCTCGAGCTCCCCCACGCACTGACAATGGTTCCGGAATCCTGAGCGTGGGGAGGTTCCACCAACGGTCGGCAGCGCATGGGTTCTAACGGGATGCCTGAGCTCGTCTCCCCTGAGGGTTTCCCTAATTTCTCTGTGCCAGGGAAAGCTAGGGGGTGTTTGCAGGAATTTCCAGTGACAGAGGCTGACTCCCCAAATTCAGGGAAGGTATTTCTCGGACTTCCCCGAACAGGGAACACCTGTGACTGAAGAGAGCTGCTTGGAGTGTTCTCTCGAGCTCCCCCACGCACTGACAATGGTTCCGGAATCCTGAGCGTGGGGAGGTTCCACCAACGGTCGGCAGCGCGTGGGTTCTAACGGGATGCCTGAGCTCGTCTCCCCTGAGTGTTTCCCTAATGTCTCTGTGCCAGGGAATGCTAGGGGGGGTTTGCAGGAAATCCCAATGACAGAGGCTTCCTCCCCAAGTTCAGGGAAGGTATTTCTCGGACTTCCCCGAACAGGGAACACCTGTGACTGAAGAGAGCTGCGTGGAGTTGTCTCTCGAGCTCCCCCACGCACTGAAAATGGTTCTGGAATCCTGAGCGTGGGGAGGTTCCACCAACGGTCGGCAGCGCGTGGGTTCTAACGGGATGCCTGAGCTCGCTCCCCTTACAGTTTTACTAATGTCTCTGTGCCAGGGAATGCTAGGGGGGGTTTGCAGGAATTCTCAGTGAGAGAGGCTGCCTCCCCAAAGTCAGGGAATGTATTTCTCGGACTTCCACGAACAGGGAACACCTGTGACTGAAGAGAGCTGCGTGGAGTTTTCTCTCGAGCTCCCCAACGCACTGACAATGTTTCCGGAATCCTGAGCGTGGGGAGGTTCCACCAACGGTCGACAGCGCGTGGGTTCTAACGGGATGCCTGAGCTCGTTTCCCCTGAGTGTTTTCCTAAAGTCTCTGTGCCAGGGAATGCTAGGGGTGGTTTGCATGAAATCCCAGTGACAGAGGCTGCCTCCCCAAGGTCAGGGAAGGTATTTCTCGGACTTCCCAGAACAGGGAACACCTGTGACTGAAGAGAGCTGCGTGGAGTTGTCTCTCGAGCTCCCCCACGCACTGACAATGGTTCCGGAATCCTGAGCGTGGGGAGGTTCCACCCACGGTCGGCAGCGCGTGGGTTCGAACGGGATGCCTGAGATCGTCTCCCCTGAGAATTTTCCTAATGTCTCTGTGCCAGGGAATGCTAGGGGGGGTTTGCAGGAAATCCCAGTGACAGAGGCTGCCTCCCCAAGTCAGAGAAGGTATTTCTCGGACTTCCCCGACCAGGGAACACTTGTGACTGAAGAGAGCTGCGTGGAGTTGTCTCTCGAGCTCCCCCACGCATTGAAAATGGTTCCGGAATCCTGAGCGTGGGGAGGTTCCACCAACGGTCGGCAGCGCGTGGGTTCTAACGGGATGCCTGAGCTCGCCTCCCCTGAGTGTTTCCCTAATGTCTCTGTGCCAGGGAATGCTAGGGGTGGTTTGCAGGAAATCCCAGTGACAGAGGCTGCCTCGCCAAGGTCAGGGAAGGTTTTTCTCGGATTTCCCCGAACAGGGAACACCTGTGAATGAAGAGAGCTGCGTGGAGTTGTCTCTCGAGCTCCCCCACGCACTGACAATGGTTCCGGAATCCTAAGCGTGGGGAGGTTCCACCATCCGTCATCAGCGCGTGGGTTCTAACGGGATGCCTGAGCTCGTCTCCCCTGAGTGTTTCCCTAATGTCTCTGTGCCAGGGAATGCTAGGGGGGGTTTGCAGGAAATCCCAGTGACAGAGGCTGCCTCCCCAACGTCAGGGAAGGTATTTCTCGGACTTCCTCGAACAGGGAACACCTGTGACTGAAGAGAGCTGCGTGGAGTTGTCTCTCGAGATCCCCCACGCACTGACAATGGTTCCGGAATCCTGAGCGTGGGGAGGTTCCACCAACGGTCGGCAGCGCGTGGGTTCTAACGGGATGCCTGAGCTCGTCTCCCCTGAGGGTTTTTCTAATGTTTCTGTGCCAGGGAATGCTAGGGGGGGTTTGCAGGAAATCCCAGTGACAGAGGCTGCCTCCCCAAGGTCAGGGAAGGTATTTCTCGGACTTCCCCGAATAGGGAACACCTGTGACTGAAGAGAGCTTCGTGGAGTTGTCTCTCGAGCTCCCCCACGCACTGACAATGGTTCCGGAATCCTGAGCGTGGGGAGGTTCCACCAACGGTCGGCAGCGCGTGGGTTCAAACGGGATGCCTGAGCTCGTCTCCCCTGAGGGTTTCCCTAATATCTCTGTGCCAGGGAATGCTGGAGGGGGGTTTGCAAGAAATCCCAGTGACAGAGGCTGCCTCCCCAAGGTAAGGGAAGGTATTTCTCGGACTTCCCCGAACAGGGAACACCTGTGACTGAAGAGAGCTGCGTGGAGTTGTCTCTCGAGCTCCCCCACGCACTGACAATGGTTCCGGAATCCTGAGCGTGGGGAGGTTCCACCAACGGTCGGCAGCGCGTGGGTTCTAACGGGATGCCTGAGCTCGTCTCCCCTGAGGGTTTCCCTAATGTCTCTGTGCCAGGGAATGCTAGGGGGGGTTTACCGGAAATCCCAGTGACAGAGGCTGCCTCCCCAAGGTCAGGGAAGGTATTTCTCGGACTTCCCCGAACAGGGAACACCTGTGACTGAAGAGTGCTGCGTGGAGTTGTCTCTCGAGCTCCCCCACGCACTGACAATGGTTCCGGAATACTGAGCGTGGGGAGGTTCCACCAACGGTCGGCAGCGCGTGGGTTCTAACTGGATGCCTGAGCTCGTCTCCCCTGAGTGTTTCCCTAATGTCTCTGTTCCAGGGAATGATAAGGGGGGTTTGCAGGACATCCCAGTGACAGAGGCTGCCTCCCCAAGGTCAGGGAAGGTATTTCTCGGACTTCCCCGAACAGGGAGCACCTGTGACTGAAGAGAGCTTCGTGGAGTTGGCTCTCGAGCTCCCCCACGCACTGACAATGGTTCCGGAATCCTGAGCGTGGGGAGGTTCCACCAACGGTCGGCAGCGCGTGGGTTCTAACGGGATGCCTGAGCTCGACTCCCCTGAGGGTTTCCCTAATATCTCTGTGCCGGGGAATGCTAGGGGGGGTTTGCAAGTAATCCCAGTGACAGAGGCTGCCTCCCCAAGGTCAGGGAAGGTATTTCTCGGACTTCCCCGAACAGGGAACACCTGTGACTGAAGAGAGCTGCGTGGAGTTGTCTCTCGAGCTCCCCTACGCACTGACAATGGTTCCGGAATCCTGAGCATGGGGAGGTTCCACCAACGGTCGGCAGCGCGTGGGTTCTAACGGGATGCCTGAGCTCGTCTCCCCTGAGGGTTTCCCTAATGTCTCTGTGCCAGGGAATGCTAGGGGTGGTTTGCAGGAAATCCCAGTGACAGAGGCTGCCTCCCCAAGGTCAGGGAAGGTATTTCTCGGACTTCCCCGAACAGGGAACACCTGTGACTGAAGAGAGCTTCGTGGAGTTGTCTCTCGAGCTCCCCCACGCACTGACAATGGTTCCGGAATCCTGAGCGTGGGGAGGTTCCACCAACGGTCGGGAGCGCGTGGTTTCTAACGGGATGCCTGAGCTCGTCTCCCCTGAGTGTTTTCCTAATTTCTCTGTGCCAGGGAATGCTAGGGGGGTTTTGCAGGAAATCCCAGTGAAAGTGGCTGATTCCCCAAGGTCAGGGAAGGTATTTCTCGGACTTCCCCGAACAGGGAACACCTGTGACTGAAGAGAGCTGCGTGGGGTTGTCTCTCGTGTTCTCCCACGCACTGACAATGGTTCCGGAATCCTGAGCGTGGGGACGTTCCACTATCGGTCGGCAGCGGTTGGTTTCTAACGAGATGCCTGAGCTGGTCTTCCCTGAGGGTTTCCCTAATGTCTCTGTGCCAGGGAGTGCTAGGGGGGGTTTGCATGAAATCCCAGTGACATAGGCTGCCTCCCCAATGTCAGGGAAGGTATTTCTCGGACTTCCCCGAACAGGGAACAACTGTGACTGAAGAGAGCTGCGTGGAGTTGTCTCTCGAGCTCCCCCACGCACTGACAATTGTTCCAGAATCCTGAGCGTGGGGAGGTTCCACCAACGGTCGGCAGCGCATGGGTTCTAACGGGATGCCTGAGCTCGTCTCCCCTGAGTGTTTCCCTAATGTCCCTGTGCCAGGGAATGCTAGGGGGGGTTTGCAGGAAATCCCAGTGACAGAGGCTGCCTCCCCTAGGTCAGGGAAGATATTTCTCGGACTTCCCCGTACAGGGAACACCTGTGACTGAAGAGAGCTGCGTGGAGTTGTGTCTCGAGCTCCCCCACGCACTGACAATGGTTCCGGAATCCTGAGCGTGGGAAGGTTCCACCAACGGTCGGCAGCGCGTGGGTTCTAACGGGATGCCTGAGCTCGTCTCCCCTGAGTGTTTCCCTAATGTTCCTGTGCCAGGGAATGCTAGGGGGGGTTTGCAGGAAATCCCAGTGACAGAGGCTGCCTCCCCAATGTCAGGGAAGGTATTTCTCGGACTTCCCCGAACAGGGAACATCTGTGACTGAAGAGAGCTGCGTGGAGTTGTCTCTCGAGATCCCCCACGCACTGACAATGCTTCCGGAATCCTGAGCGTGGGGAGGTTCCACCAACGGTCGGCAGCGCGTGGGTTCTAACTGGATGCCTGAGCTCGTCTCCCCTGAGGGTTTCCCTAATGTCTCTGTGCCAGGGAATGCTAGGGGGAGTTTGCAGGAAATCCCAGTGACAGTGGCTGCCTCCCCAATATCAGGGAAAGTATTTCTAGGACTTCCCCGAACAGGGAACACCTGTGACTGAAGAGAGCTGCGTGGGGTTGTCTCTCGAGTTCTCCCACGCACTGACAATGGTTCCGGAATCCTGAGCGTGGGGACGTTCCACCATCGTTCGGCAGCGGTTGGGTTCTAACGAGATGCCTGAGCTGGTCTCCCCTGAGGGTTTCCCTAATGTCTCTGTGCCAGGGAGTGCTAGGGGGGGTTTGCAGGAAATCCCAGTGACATAGGCTGCCTCCCCAATGTCAGGGAAGGTATTTCTCGGACTTCCCCGAACAGGGAACAACTGTGACTGAAGAGAGCTGCTTGGAGTTGTCTCTCGAGCTCCCCCACGCACTGACAATGGTTCCGGAATCCTGAGCGTGGGGAGGTTCCACCAACGGTCGGCAGCGCGTGGGTTCTAACGGGATGCCTGAGCTCGTCTCCCCTGAAGGTTTTCCTAATGTCTCTGTGCCAGGGAATGCTAGGGGGGGTTTGCAGGAAATCCCAGTGACAGAGGCTGCCTCCCCAAGGTCAGGGAAGTTGTTTCTCGGACTTCCCCGAACAGGGAACTCCTGTGATTGAAGAGAGCTGCGTGGAGTTGTCTCTCGAGCTCCCCCACGCACTGACAATGGTTCCGGAATCCTGAGGGTGGGGAGGTTCCACAAAAGGTCGACATCGCGTGGGTTCTAACGGGATGCCTGAGCTCGTCATCCCTGAGGGTTTCCCTAAAGTCTCTGTGCCAGGGAATGCTAGGGGGGGTTTGAAGGAAATCCCACTGACAGAGGCTGCCTCCCCAAGGTCAGGGAAGGTATTTCTCGGACTTCCCCGAACAGGGAACACCTGTGACTGATGAGAGCTGCGTGGAGTTGTCTCTCGAGCTCCCCCACGCACTGACAATGGTTCCGGAATCCTGAGCGTGGGGAGGTTCCACCAACGGTCGGCAGCGCGTGGGTTCTAACGGGATGCCTGAGCTCGTCTCCCCTGAGTGTTTTCCTAATGTCTCTGTGCCAGGGAATGCTAGGGGGGTTTGCAGGAAATCTCAGTGACAGAGGCTGCCTCGCCAAGGTCAGGGAATGTATTTTTCGGACTTCCCCGAACAGGGAACACCTGTGACTGAAGAGAGCTGCGTGGAGCTGTCTCTCGAGCTCCCCCACGCTCTGACAATTTTTCCGGAATCCTGAGCATGGGGAGGTTCCACCAACGGTCGGCAGCGCGTGGGTTCTAACGGGATGCCTGAGCTCGTCTCCCCTGAGTGTTTTCCTAATGTCTCTGTGCCAGGGAATGCTAGGGGGGTTTTGCAGGAAATCCCAGTGACAGCGGCTGCCTCCCCAAGGTCAGAGAAGGTATTTCTGGAACTTTCCCGCACAGGGAACACCTGTGACTGAAGAGAGCTGCGTGGAGTTGTCTCTCGAGCTCCCCCACGCACTGACAATGGTTCCGGAATCCTAAGCGTGGGGAGGTTCCACCATCCGTCATCAGCGCGTGGGTTCTAACGGGATGCCTGAGCTCGTCTCCCCTGAGTGTTTCCCTAATGTCTCTGTGCCAGGGAATGCTAGGGGGGGTTTGCAGGAAATCCCAGTGACAGAGGCTGCCTCCCCAAGGTCAGGGAAGGTATTTCTCGGACTTCCTCGAACAGGGAACACCTGTGACTGAAGAGAGCTGCGTGGAGTTGTCTCTCGAGCTCCCCCACGCACTGACAATGTTTCCGGAATCCTGAGCGTGGGGAGGTTCCACCAACGGTCGGCAGCGCGTGGGTTCTAACGGGATGCCTGAGCTCGTTTCCCCTGAGGGTTTTTCTAATGTTTCTGTGCCAGGGAATGCTAGGGGGGGTTTGCAGGAAATCCCAGAGACAGAGGCTGCCTCCCCAAGGTCAGGGAAGGTATTTCTCGGACTTCCCCGAATAGGGAACACCTGTGACTGAAGAGAGCTTCGTGGAGTTGTCTCTCGAGCTCCCCCACGCACTGACAATGGTTCCGGAATCCTGAGCGTGGGGAGGTTCCACCAACGGTCGGCAGCGCGTGGGTTCAAACGGGATGCCTGAGCTCGTCTCCCCTGAGGGTTTCCCTAATATCTCTGTGCCAGGGAATGCTGGAGGGGGGTTTGCAAGAAATCCCAGTGACAGAGGCTGCCTCCCCAAGGTAAGGGAAGGTATTTCTCGGACTTCCCCGAACAGGGAACACCTGTGACTGAAGAGAGCTGCGTGGAGTTGTCTCTCGAGCTCCCCCACGCACTGACAATGGTTCCGGAATCCTGAGCGTGGGGAGGTTCCACCAACGGTCGGCAGCGCGTGGGTTCTAACGGGATGCCTGAGCTCGTCTCCCCTGAGGGTTTCCCTAATGTCTCTGTGCCAGGGAATGCTAGGGGGGGTTTGCAGGTAATACCAGGGACAGAGGCTGCTTACCCAAGGTAACAGAAGGTATTTCTCGGACTTCCCCGAACAGGGAACACCTGTGACTGAAGAGAGCTGCGTGGAGTTGTCTCTCGAGCTCCCCCACGCACTGACAATGGTTCCGGAATCCTGAGCGTGGGGAGGTTCCACCAACGGTCGGCAGCGCGTGGGTTCTAACGGGATGCATGAGCTCGTCTCCCCTGAGGGTTTCCCTAATGTCTCTGTGCCAGGGAATGCTAGGGGGGGTTTGCAGGAAATCCCAGTGACAGAGGCTGCCTCCCCAATATCAGGGAAAGTATTTCTAGGACTTCCCCGAACAGGGAACACCTGTGACTGAAGAGAGCTGCGTGGGGTTGTCTCTCGAGTTCTCCCACGCACTGACAATGGTTCCGGAATCCTGAGCGTGGGGACGTTCCACCATCGGTCGGCAGCGGTTGGGTTCTAACGAGATGCCTGAGCTGGTCTCCCCTGAGGGTTTCCCTAATGTCTCTGTGCCAGGGAGTGCTAGGGGGGGTTTGCAGGAAATCCCAGTGACATAGGCTGCCTCCCCAATGTCAGGGAAGGTATTTCTCGGACTTCCCCGAACAGGGAACAACTGTGACTGAAGAGAGCTGCGTGGAGTTGTCTCTCGAGCTCCCCCACGCACTGACAATGGTTCCGGAATCCTGAGCGTGGGGAGGTTCCACCAACGGTCGGCAGCGCGTGGGTTCTAACGGGATGCCTGAGCTCGTCTCCCCTGAAGGTTTTCCTAATGTCTCTGTGCCAGGGAATGCTAGGGGGGGTTTGCAGGAAATCCCAGTGACAGAGGCTGCCTCCCCAAGGTCAGGGAAGTTGTTTCTCGGACTTCCCCGAACAGGGAACTCCTGTGATTGAAGAGAGCTGCGTGGAGTTGTCTCTCGAGCTCCCCCACGCACTGACAATGGTTCCGGAATCCTGAGGGTGGGGAGGTTCCACAAAAGGTCGACATCGCGTGGGTTCTAACGGGATGCCTGAGCTCGTCATCCCTGAGGGTTTCCCTAAATTCTCTGTGCCAGGGAATGCTAGGGGGGGTTTGAAGGAAATCCCACTGACAGAGGCTGCCTCCCCAAGGTCAGGGAAGTTATTTCTCGGACTTCCCCGAACAGGGAACACCTGTGACTGATGAGAGCTGCGTGGAGTTGTCTCTCGAGCTCCCCCACGCACTGACAATGGTTCCGGAATCCTGAGAGTGGGGAGGTTCCACCAACGGTCGGCAGCGCGTGGGTTCTAACGGGATGCCTGAGCTCGTCTCCCCTGAGTGTTTTCCTAATGTCTCTGTGCCAGGGAATGCTAGGGGGGTTTGCAGGAAATCCCAGTGACAGAGGCTGCCTCGCCAAGGTCAGGGAATGTATTTTTCGGACTTCCCCGAACAGGGAACACCTGTGACTGAAGAGAGCTGCGTGGAGTTGTCTCTCGAGCTCCCCCACGCTCTGACAATTGTTCCGGAATCCTGAGCATGGGGAGGTTCCACCAACGGTCGGCAGCGCGTGGGTTCTAACGGGATGCCTGAGCTCGTCTCCCCTGAGTGTTTTCCTAATGTCTCTGTGCCAGGGAATGCTAGGGGGGGTTTGCAGGAAATCCCAGTGACAGCGGCTGCCTCCCCAAGGTCAGAGAAGGTATTTCTGGAACTTTCCCGAACAGGGAACACCTGTGACTGAAGAGAGCTGCGTGGAGTTGTCTCTCGAGCTCCACCACGCACTGACAATGGTTCCGGAATCCTGAGCGTGGGGAGGTTCCACCAACGGTCGGCAGCGCGTGGGTTCTAACGGGATGCCTGAGCTCGTCTCCCCTGAGGGTTTTCCTAATGTCTCTTTGCCAGGGTATGCTAGGGGGGGTTTGCAGGAAATCCCAGTGACAGTGGCTGCCTCCCCAAAGTCAGGGAACGTATTTCTGGGACTTCCCCGAACAGGGAACACCTGTGACTGAAGAGAGCTGCGTGGAGTTGTCTCTCGAGCTCCACCACGCACTGACAATGGTTCCGGAATCCTGAGCGTGGGGAGGTTCCACCAACGGTCGGCAGCGCGTGGGTTCTAACGGGATGCCTGAGCTCGTCTCCCCTGAGTGTTTCCCTAAAGTCTCTGTGCCAGGGAATGCTGAGGGGTTTGCAGGAAATCCCAGTTACAGAGGCTGCCTCCTCTATGTCAGGGAAGGTATTTCTCGGACTTCCCCGAACAGGGAACACCTGTGACTGAAGAGAGCTGCGTGGAGTTGTCTCTCGAGCTCCCCCACGCACTGACAATGGTTCCGGAATCCTGAGCGTGGGGAGGTTCCACCAACGGTCTGCAGCGCGTGGGTTCTAACGGGATGCCTGAGCTCGTCTCCCCTGAGGGTTTCCCTAATGTCTCTGTGCCAGGGAATGCTAGGGGGGGTTTACAGGAAATCCCAGTGACAGAGGCTGCCTCCCCAAGGTCAGGGAAGGTATTTCTCGGACTTCCCCGAACAGGGAACACCTGTGACTGAAGAGTGCTGCGTGGAGTTGTCTCTCGAGCTCCCCCACGCACTGAAAATGGTTCCGGAATACTGAGCGTGGGGAGGTTCCACCAACGGTCGGCAGCGCGTGGGTTCTAACGGGATGCCTGAGCTCGTCTCCCCTGAGTGTTTCCCTAATGTCTCTGTTCCAGGGAATGATAAGGGGGGTTTGCAGGACATCCCAGTGACAGAGGCTGCCTCCCCAAGGTCAGGGAAGGTATTTCTCGGACTTCCCCGAACAGGGAGCACCTGTGACTGAAGAGAGCTTCGTGGAGTTGGCTCTCGAGCTCCCCCACGCACTGACAATGGTTCCGGAATCCTGAGCGTGGGGAGGTTCCACCAACGGTCGGCAGCGCGTGGGTTCTAACGGGATGCCTGAGCTCGTCTCCCCTGAGGGTTTCCCTAATATCTCTGTGCCGGGGAATGCTAGGGGGGGTTTGCAAGTAATCCCAGTGACAGAGGCTGCCTCCCCAAGGTCAGGGAAGGTATTTCTCGGACTTCCCCGAACAGGGAACACCTGTGACTGAAGAGAGCTGCGTGGAGTTGTCTCTCGAGCTCCCCTACGCACTGACAATGGTTCCGGAATCCTGAGCATGGGGAGGTTCCACCAACGGTCGGCAGCGCGTGGGTTCTAACGGGATGCCTGAGCTCGTCTCCCCTGAGGGTTTCCCTAATGTCTCTGTGCCAGGGAATGCTAGGGGTGGTTTGCAGGAAATCCCAGTGACAGAGGCTGCCTCCCCAAGGTCAGGGAAGGTATTTCTCGGACTTCCCCGAACAGGGAACACCTGTGACTGAAGAGAGCTTCGTGGAGTTGTCTCTCGAGCTCCCCCACGCACTGACAATGCTTCCGGAATCCTGAGCGTGGGGAGGTTCCACCAACGGTCGGGAGCGCGTGGTTTCTAACGGGATGCCTGAGCTCGTCTCCCCTGAGTGTTTTCCTAATTTCTCTGTGCCAGGGAATGCTAGGGGGGTTTTGCAGGAAATCCCAGTGACAGAGGCTGCTTCCCCAAGGTAACAGAATTTATTTCTCGGACTTCCCCGAACAGGGAACACCTGTGACTGAAGAGAGCTGCGTGGAGTTGTCTCTCGAGCTCCCCCACGCACTGACAATGGTTCCGGAATCCTGAGCGTGGGGACGTTCCACCATCGGTCGGCAGCGGTTGGGTTCTAACGAGATGCCTGAGCTGGTCTCCCCTGAGGGTTTCCCTAATGTCTCTGTGCCAGGAAGTGCTAGGGGGGGTTTGCAGGAAATCCCAGTTACATAGGCTGCCTCCCCAATGTCAGGGAAGGTATTTCTCGGACTTCCCCGAACAGGGAACAACTGTGACTGAAGAGAGCTGCGTGGAGTTGTCTCTCGAGCTCCCCCACGCACTGACAATGGTTCCGGAATCCTGAGCGTGGGGAGGTTCCACCAACGGTCGGCAGCGCGTGGGTTCTAACGGGATGCCTGAGCTCGTCTCCCCTGAGAGTTTTCCTAATGTCTCTGTGCCAGGGAATGCTAGGGGGGGTTTGCAGGAAATCCCAGTGACAGAGGCTGCCTCCCCAAGGTCAGGGAAGTTGTTTCTCGGACTTCCCCGAACAGGGAACTCCTGTGATTGAAGAGAGCTGCGTGGAGTTGTCTCTCGAGCTCCCCCACGCACTGACAATGGTTCCGGAATCCTGAGGGTGGGGAGGTTCCACAAAAGGTCGACATCGCGTGGGTTCTAACGGGATGCCTGAGCTCGTCATCCCTGAGGGTTTCCCTAAATTCTCTGTGCCAGGGAATGCTAGGGGGGGTTTGAAGGAAATCCCACTGACAGAGGCTGCCTCCCCAAGGTCAGGGAAGTTATTTCTCGGACTTCCCCGAACAGGGAACACCTGTGACTGATGAGAGCTGCGTGGAGTTGTCTCTCGAGCTCCCCCACGCACTGACAATGGTTCCGGAATCCTGAGAGTGGGGAGGTTCCACCAACGGTCGGCAGCGCGTGGGTTCTAACGGGATGCCTGAGCTCGTCTCCCCTGAGTGTTTTCCTAATGTCTCTGTGCCAGGGAATGCTAGGGGGGTTTGCAGGAAATCCCAGTGACAGAGGCTGCCTCGCCAAGGTCAGGGAATGTATTTTTCGGACTTCCCCGAACAGGGAACACCTGTGACTGAAGAGAGCTGCGTGGAGTTGTCTCTCGAGCTCCCCCACGCTCTGACAATTGTTCCGGAATCCTGAGCATGGGGAGGTTCCACCAACGGTCGGCAGCGCGTGGGTTCTAACGGGATGCCTGAGCTCGTCTCCCCTGAGTGTTTTCCTAATGTCTCTGTGCCAGGGAATGCTAGGGGGGGTTTGCAGGAAATCCCAGTGACAGCGGCTGCCTCCCCAAGGTCAGAGAAGGTATTTCTGGAACTTTCCCGAACAGGGAACTCCTGTGACTGAAGAGAGCTGCGTGGAGTTGTCTCTCGAGCTCCACCACGCACTGACAATGGTTCCGGAATCCTGAGCGTGGGGAGGTTCCACCAACGGTCGGCAGCGCGTGGGTTCTAACGGGATGCCTGAGCTCGTCTCCCCTGAGGGTTTTCCTAATGTCTCTTTGCCAGGGTATGCTAGGGGGGGTTTGCAGGAAATCCCAGTGACAGTGGCTGCCTCCCCAAAGTCAGGGAACGTATTTCTGGGACTTCCCCGAACAGGGAACACCTGTGACTGAAGAGAGCTGCGTGGAGTTGTCTCTCGAGCTCCACCACGCACTGACAATGGTTCCGGAATCCTGAGCGTGGGGAGGTTCCACCAACGGTCGGCAGCGCGTGGGTTCTAACGGGATGCCTGAGCTCGTCTCCCCTGAGTGTTTCCCTAAAGTCTCTGTGCCAGGGAATGCTGGGGGGTTTGCAGGAAATCCCAGTTACAGAGGCTGCCTCCCCTAGGTCAGGGAAGGTATTTCTCGGACTTCCCTTAACAGGGAACACCTGTGACTGAAGAGAGCTGCGTGGAGTTGTCTCTCGAGATCCCCCACGCACTGACAATTGTTCCGGAATCCTGAGCGTGGGGAGGTTCCACCAACGGTCTGCAGCGCGTGGGTTCTAACGGGATGCCTGAGCTCGTCTCCCATGAGGGTTTCCCTAATGTCTCTGTGCCAGGGAATGCTAGGGGGGGTTTACAGGAAATCCCAGTGACAGAGGCTGCCTCCCCAAGGTCAGGGAAGGTATTTCTCGGACTTCCCCGAACAGGGAACACCTGTGACTGAAGAGTGCTGCGTGGAGTTGTCTCTCGAGCTTCCCCACGCACTGACAATGGTTCCGGAATCATGAGCGTGGGGAGGTTCCACCAACGGTCGGCAGCGCGTGGGTTCTAACGGGATGCCTGAGCTCGTCTCCCCTGAGTGTTTCCCTAATGTCTCTGTTCCAGGGAATGATAAGGGGGGTTTGCAGGACATCCCAGTGACAGAGGCTGCCTCCCCAAGGTCAGGGAAGGTATTTCTCGGACTTCCCCAAACAGGGAGCACCTGTGACTGAAGAGAGCTGCGTGGAGTTGGCTCTCGAGCTCCCCCACGCACTGACAATGGTTCCGGAATCCTGAGCGTGGGGAGGTTCCACCAACGGTCGGCAGCGCGTGGGTTCTAACGGGATGCCTGAGCTCGTCTCCCCTGAGGGTTTCCCTAATATCTCTGTGCCGGGGAATGCTAGGGGGGGTTTGCAAGTAATCCCAGTGACAGAGGCTGCCTCCCCAAGGTCAGGGAAGGTATTTCTCGGACTTCCCCGAACAGGGAACACCTGTGACTGAAGAGAGCTGCGTGGAGTTGTCTCTCGAGTTCCCCTACGCACTGACAATGGTTCCGGAATCCTGAGCGTGGGGAGGTTCCACCAACGGTCGGGAGCGCGTGGTATCTAACGGGATGCCTGAGCTCGTCTCCCCTGAGTGTTTTCCTAATTTCTCTGTGCCAGGGAATGCTAGGGGGGTTTTGCAGGAAATCCCAGTGAAAGTGGCTGCCTCACCAAAGTCAGGGAAGGTATTTCTCGGACTTCCCCGAACAGGGAACACCTGTGACTGAAGAGAGATGCGTGGAGTTGTCTCTCGAGTTCTCCCACGCACTGACAATGGTTCCGGAATCCTGAGCGTGGGGAGGTTCCACCAACGGTCGGCAGCGCGTGGGTTCGAACGGGATGCCTGTGCTCGTCTCCCCTGAGAGTTTTCCTAATGTCTCTGTGCCAGGGAATGCTAGGGGGGGTTTGCAGGAAATCCCAGTGACAGAGGCTGCCTCCCCAAGTCAGGGAAGGTGTTCTCGGACTTCCCCGACCAGGGAACACTTGTGACTGAAGAGAGCTGCGTGGAATTGTCTCTCGAGCTCCCCCACGCACTGACAATGGTTCCGGAATCCTGAGCGTGGGGAGGTTCCACCAACGGTCGGCAGCGCGTGGGTTCTAACGGGATGCCTGAGCTCGTCTCCCCTGAGTGTTTCCCTAATGTCTCTGTGCCAGGGAATGCTAGGGGTGGATTGCAGGAAATCCCAGTGACAGAGGCTGCCTCGCCAAGGTCAGGGAAGGTATTTCTCGGATTTCCCCGAACAGGGAACACCTGTGAATGAAGAGAGCTGCGTGGAGTTGTCTCTCGAGCTCCCCCACGCACTGACAATGGTTCCGGAATCCTAAGCGTGGGGAGGTTCCACCATCCGTCATCAGCGCGTGGGTTCTAACGGGATGCCTGAGCTCGTCTCCCCTGAGTGTTTCCCTAATGTCTCTGTGCCAGGGAATGCTTGGGGGGGTTTGCAGGTAATCCCAAGAACAGAGGCTGCTTCCCCAAGGTAACAGAATGTATTTCTCGGACTTCCCCGAACAGGGAACACCTGTGACTGAAGAGAGCTGCGTGGAGTTGTCTCTCGAGCTCCCCCACGCACTGACAATGGTTCCGGAATCCTGAGCGTGGGGAGGTTCCACCAACGGTCGGCAGCGCGTTGGTTCTAACGGGATGCCTGAGCTCGTCTCCCCTGAGGGTTTTCCTAATTTCTCTGTGCCACGGAATGCTAGGGGGGGTTTGCAGGAAATCCCAGTGACAGAGGCTGCCTCCCCAAGGTCAGGGAATGTATTTCCTGGACTTCCGCGAACAGGGAACACCTGTGACTGAAGAGAGCTGCGTGGAGTTGTCTCTCGAGTTTCCCCACGCACTGACAATAGTTCCGGAATCCTTAGCGTGGGGAGGTTCCACCAACGGTCGCAGCGCGTGGGTTCAAACGGGATGCATGAGCTCGTCTCCCCTGAGGGTTTCCCTAATGTCTCTGTGCCAGGGAATGCTAGGGGGGGTTTGCAGGAAATCCCAGTGTCAGATTCTGCCTCCCCAAGATCAGGGAAGGTATTTCTCGGACTTCCCCGAACAGGGAACACCTGTGACTGAAGAGAGCTGCGTGGAGTTGTCTCTCGAGTTCTCCCACGCACTGACAATGGTTCCGGAATCCTGAGCGTGGGGAGGTTCCACCAACGGTCGGCAGCGCGTGGGTTCTAACGGGATGCATGAGCTCGTCTCCCCTGAGGGTTTCCCTGATGTCTCTGTGCCAGGGAATGCTAGGGGGGGGTTGCAGGAAATCCCAGTGACAGAGGCTGCCTCCCCAATATCAGGGAATGTATTTCTCGGACTTCCCCGAACAGGGAACACCTGTGACTGAAGAGAGCTGCGTGGGGTTGTCTCTCGAGTTCTCCCACGCACTGACAATTGTTCCGGAATCCTGAGCGTGGGGACGTTCCACCATCGGTCGGCAGCGGTTGGTTTCTAACGAGATGCCTGAGCTGGTCTTCCCTGAGGGTTTCCCTAATGTCTCTGTGCCAGGGAGTGCTAGGGGGGGTTTGCATGAAATCCCAGTGACATAGGCTGCCTCCCCAATGTCAGGGAAGGTATTTCTCGGACTTCCCCGAACAGGGAACTACTGTGACTGAAGAGAGCTGCGTGGAGTTGACTCTCGAGCTCCCCCACGCACTGACAATGGTTCCAGAATCCTGAGCGTGGGGAGGTTCCACCAACGGTCGGCAGCGCATGGGTTCTAACGGGATGCCTGAGCTCGTCTCCCCTGAGTGTTTCCCTAATTTCCCTGTGCCAGGGAATGCTAGGGGGGGTTTGCAGGAAATCCCAGTGACAGAGGCTGCCTCCCCTAGGTCAGGGAAGATATTTCTCGGACTTCCCCGTACAGGGAACACCTGTGACTGAAGAGAGCTGCGTGGAGTTGTCTCTCGAGCTCCCCCACGCACTGACAATGGTTCTGGAATCCTGAGCGTGGGAAGGTTCCACCAACGGTCGGCAGCGCGTGGGTTCTAACGGGATGCCTGAGCTCGTCTCCCCTGAGTGTTTCCCTAATGTTCCTGTGCCAGGGAATGCTAGGGGGGGTTTGCAGGAAATCCCAGTGACAGAGGCTGCCTCCCCAAGGTCAGGGAAGGTATTTCTCGGACTTCCCCGAACAGGGAACATCTGTGACTGAAGAGAGCTGCGTGGAGTTGTCTCTCGAGATCCCCCACGCACTGACAATGCTTCCGGAATCCTGAGCGTGGGGAGGTTCCACCAACGGTCGGCAGCGCGTGGGTTCTAACGGGATGCCTGAGCTCGTCTCCCCTGAGAGTTTTCCTAATGTCTCTGTGCCAGGGAATGCTAGGGGGGGTTTGCAGGAAATCCCAGTGAAAGAGGCTGCCTCCCCAAGTCAGGGAAGGTGTTCTCGGACTTCCCCGACCAGGGAACACTTGTGACTGAAGAGAGCTGCGTGAAGTTGTCTCTCGAGCTCCCCCACGCACTGACAATGGTTCCGGAATCATGAGCGTGGGGAGGTTCCACCAACGGTCGGCAGCGCGTGGGTTCTAACGGGATGCCTGAGCTCGTCTCCCCTGAGGGTTTCCCTAATGTCTCTGTGCCAGGGAATGCTGGGGGGGTTTGCAGGAAATCCCAGTGACAGAGGCTGCCTCCCCAAGATCAGGGAAGGTATTTCTCGGACTTCCCCGAACAGGGAACACCTGTGACTGAAGAGAGCTTCGTGGAGTTGTCTCTCGAGCTCCCCCACGCACTGACAATGGTTCCGGAATCCTGAGCGTGGGGAGGTTCCACCAACGGTCGGCAGCGCGTGGGTTCAAACGGGATGCATGAGCTCATCTCCCCTGAGGGTTTCCCTAATATCTCTGTGCCAGGGAATGCTGGAGGGGGGTTTGCAAGAAATCCCAGTGACAGAGGCTGCCTCCCCAAGTCAGGGAAAGTATTTCTCGGACTTCCCCGAACAGGGAACACCTGTGACTGAAGAGAGCTGCGTGGAGTTGTCTCTCGAGCTCCCCCACGCACTGACAATGGTTCCGGAATCCTGAGCGTGGGGAGGTTCCACCAACGGTCGGCAGCGCGTGGGTTCTAACGGGATGCCTGAGCTCGTCTCCCCTGAGGGTTTCCCTAATGTCTCTGTGCCAGGGAATGCTAGGGGGGGTTTGCAGGTAATCCCAGGGACAGAGGCTGCTTCCCCAAGGTCACAGAAGGTATTTCTCGGACTTCCCCGAACAGGGAACACCTGTGACTGAAGAGAGCTTCGTGGAGTTGTCTCTCGAGCTCCCCCACGCACTGACAATAGTTCCGGAATCCTGAGCGTGGGGAGGTTCCACCAACGGTCGGCAGCGCGTTGGTTCTAACGGGATGCCTGAGCTCGTCTCCCCTGAGGGTTTTCCTAATGTCTCTGTGCCAGGGAATGCTAGGGGGGGTTTGCAGGAAATCATAGTGACAGAGGCTGCCTCCCCAAGGTCAGGGAATGTATTTCCTGGACTTCCCCGAACAGGGAACACCTGTGACTGAAGAGAGCTGCGTGGAGTTGTCTCTCGAGTTTCCCCACGCACTGACAATGGTTCCGGAATCCTGAGCGTGGGGAGGTTCCACCAACGGTCGGCAGCGCGTGTGTTCTAACGGGATGCATGAGCTCGTCTCCCCTGAGTGTTTCCCTAATGTCTCTGTGCCAGGGAATGCTAGGGGGGGTTTGCAGGAAATCCCAGTGACAGAGGCTGCCTCCCCAAGATCAGGGAATGTATTTCTCTGACTTCCCCGAACAGGGAACACCTGTGACTGAAGAGAACTGCGTGGAGTTGTCTCTCGAGTTCTCCCACGCACTGACAATGGTTCCGGAATCCTGAGCGTGAGGAGGTTCCACCAACGGTAGGCAGCGCGTGGGTTCTAACGGGATGCATGAGCTCGTCTCCCCTGAGGGTTTCCCTAATTTCTCTGTGCCAGGGAATGCTAGGGGGGGTTTGCAGGAAATCCCAGTGACAGAGGCTGCCTCCCCAATATCAGGGAAAGTATTTCTCGGACTTCCCCGAACAGGGAACACCTGTGACTGAAGAGAGCTGCGTGGGGTTGTCTCTCGAGTTCTCCCACGCACTGACAATGGTTCCGGAATCCTGAGCGTGGGGAAGTTCCACCATCGGTCGGCAGCGGGTGGGTTCTAACGAGATGCCTGAGCTGGTCTCCCCTGAGGGTTTCCCTAATGTCTCTTTGCCAGGGAATGCTAGGGGGTGTTTGCAGGAAATCCGAGTGACAGGGGCTGCCTCCCCAAGGTCAGGGAAGGTATTTCTCGGACTTCCCCGAACAGGGAACACCTGTGACTGAAGAGAGCTGCGTGGAGTTGTCTCTCGAGCTCCCCCACGCACTGACAATGGTTCCGGAATCCTGAGCGTGGGGAGGTTCCTCCAAAGGTCGGCAGCGCGTGGGTTCTAACGGGATGCCTGAGCTCGTCTCCCCTGAGGGTTTCCCTAATGTCTCTGTGCCAGGGAAAGCTGGGGGGGGTTTGCAGGACATCCCAGTGACAGAGGCTGCCTCCCCAAGTTCAGGGAAGGTATTTTTCGGACTTCCCCGAACAGGGAACACCTGTGACTGAAGAGAGCTGCGTGGAGTTGTCTCTCGAGCTCCCCCACGCACTGACAATTTTTCCGGAATCCTGAGCGTGGGGAGGTTCCACCAACGGTCGGCAGCGCGTGGGTTCTAACGGGATGCCTGAGCTCGTCTCCCCTGAGGGTTTTCCTAATGTCTCTGTGCCAGGGAATGCTAGGGGGTGTTTGCAGGAAATCCCAGTGAATGAGGCTGCCTCGCCAAGGTCAGGGAAGGTATTTCTCGGACTTCCCCGAACAGGGAACACCTGTGACTGAAGAGAGCTGCGTGGAGTTGTCTCTCGAGTTTCCCCACGCACTGACAATGGTTCCGGAATCCTGAGCGTGGGGAGGTTCCACCAACGGTCGGCAGCGCGTGGGTTCTAACGGGATGCATGAGCTCGTCTCCCCTGAGTGTTTCCCTAATGTCTCTGTGCCAGGGAATGCTAGGGGGGGTTTGCAGGAAATCCCAGTGACAGAGGCTGCCTCCCCAAGATCAGGGAATGTATTTCTCGGACTTCCCCGAACAGGGAACACCTGTGACTGAAGAGAACTGCGTGGAGTTGTCTCTCGAGTTCTCCCACGCACTGACAATGGTTCCGGAATCCTGAGCGTGAGGAGGTTCCACCAACGGTCGGCAGCGCGTGGGTTCTAACGGGATGCATGAGCTCGTCTCCCCTGAGGGTTTCCCTAATTTCTCTGTGCCAGGGAATGCTAGGGGGGGTTTGCAGGAAATCCCAGTGACAGAGGCTGCCTCCCCAATATCAGGGAAAGTATTTCTCGGACTTCCCCGAACAGGGAACACCTGTGACTGAAGAGAGCTGCGTGGGTTTGTCTCTCGAGTTCTCCCACGCACTGACAATGGTTCCGGAATCCTGAGCGTGGGGAAGTTCCACCATCGGTCGGCAGCGGGTGGGTTCTAACGAGATGCCTGAGCTGGTCTCCCCTGAGGGTTTCCCTAATGTCTCTGTGCCAGGGAGTGCTAGGGGGGGTTTGCAGGAAATCCCTGTGACATAGGCTGCCTCCCCAATGTCAGGGAAGGTATTTCTCGGACTTCCCCGAACAGGGAACACCTGTGACTGAAGAGAGCTGCGTGGAGTTGTCTCTCGAGCTCCCCCACGCACTGACAATGGTTCCGGAATCCTGAGCGTGGGGAGGTTCCACCAACGGTCGGCAGCGCGTGGGTTCAAACGGGATGCCTGAGCTCGTCTCCCCTGAGTGTTTCCCTAATGTCCCTGTGCCAGGGAATGCTAGGGGGGGTTTGCAGGAAATCCCAGTGACAGAGGCTGCCTCCCCAAGGTCAGGGAAGATATTTCTCGGACTTCCCCGAACAGGGAACACCTGTGACTGAAGAGAGCTGCGTGGAGTTGTCTCTCGAGCTCCCCCACGCACTGACAATGGTTCCGGAATCCTGAGCGTGGGGAGGTTCCACCAACGGTCGGCAGCGCGTGGGTTCTAACGGGATGCCAGAGCTCGTCTCCCCTGAGTGTTTCCCTAATGTTCCTGTGCCAGGGAATGCTAGGGGGGGTTTGCAGGAAATCCCAGTGACAGAGGCTGCCTCCCCAATGTCAGGGAAGGTATTTCTCGGACTTCTCCGAACAGGGAACATCTGTGACTGAAGAGAGCTGCGTGGAGTTGTCTCTCGAGCTCCCCCACGCACTGACAATGCTTCCGGAATCCTGAGCGTGGGGAGGTTCCACCAACGGTCGGCAGCGCGTGGGTTCTAACGGGATGCCTGAGCTCGTCTCCCCTGAGGGTTTCCCTAATGTCTATTTGCCAGGGAATGCTAGGGGGTGTTTGCAGGAAATCCGAGTGAAAGGGGCTGCCTCCCCAAGGTCAGGGAAGGTATTTCTCGGACTTCCCCGAACAGGGAACACCTGTGACTGAAGAGAGCTGCGTGGAGTTGTCTCTCGAGCTCCCCCACGCACTGACAATGGTTCCGGAATCCTGAGCGTGGGGAGGTTCCTCCAAAGGTCTTCAGCGCGTGGGTTCTAACGGGATGCCTGAGCTCGTCTCCCCTGAGGGTTTCCCTAATGTCTCTGTGCCAGGGAAAGCTGGGGGGGGTTTGCAGGACATCCCAGTGACAGAGGCTGCCTCCCCAAGTTCAGGGAAGGTATTTTTCGGACTTCCCCGAACAGGGAACACCTGTGACTGAAGAGAGCTGCGTGGAGTTGTCTCTCGAGCTCCCCCACGCACTGACAATTTTTCCGGAATCCTGAGCGTGGGGAGGTTCCACCAACGGTCGGCAGCGCGTGGGTTCTAATGGGATGCCTGAGCTCGTCTCCCCTGAGGGTTTTCCTAATGTCTCTGTGCCAGGGAATGCTAGGGGGGGTTTGCAGGAAATCCCAGTGTCAGAGGCTGCCTCCCCAAGGTCAGGGAAGGTATTTCTCGGACTTCCCCGAACAGGGAACACCTGTGACTGAAGAGAGCTGCGTGGAGTTGTCTCTCGAGCTCCCCCACGCACTGACAATGGTTCCGGAATCCTGAGCGTTTGGAGGTTCCACCAACGGTCGGCAGCGCGTGGGTTCTAACGGGATGCCTGAGCTCGTCTCCCCTGAGGGTTTCCCTAATGTCTATGTGCCAGGGAATGCTAGGGGGGGTTTGCAGGACATCTCAGTGACAGAGGCTTCCTCCCCAAGGTCAGGGAAGGTATTTCTCGGACTTCCATGAACAGGGAACACCTGTGACTGAAGAGAGCTGCGTGGAGTTGTCTCTTGAGCTTCCCCACGCACTGACAATGTTTCCGGAATCCTGAGCGTGGGGAGGTTCCACCAACGGTCGGCAGCGCGTGGGTTCTAACGGGATGCCTGAGCTCGTCTCCCCTGAGGGTTTCCCTAATTTCTCTGTGCCAGGTAATGCTAGGGGGGGTTTGCAGGAAATCCCAGTGACAGAGGCTGCCTCCCCAAGGTCAGGGAAGGTTTTTCTCGGACTTCCCCGAACAGGGAACACCTGTGACTGAAGAGAGCTGCGTGGAGTTGTCTCTCGAGCTCCCCCACGCACTGACAATGGTTCCGGAATCCTAAGCGTGGGGAGGTTCCACCATCCGTCATCAGCGCGTGGGTTCTAACGGGATGCCTGAGCTCGTCCCCCTGAGTGTTTCCCTAATGTCTCTGTGCCAGGGAATGCTTGGGGGGGTTTGCAGGTAATCCCAGGGACAGAGGCTGCTTCCCCAAGGTAACAGAATGTATTTCTCGGACTTCCCCGAACAGGGAACACCTGTGACTGAAGAGAGCTGCGTGGAGTTGTCTCTCGAGCTCCCCCACGCACTGACAATGGTTCCGGAATCCTGAGCGTGGGGAGGTTCCACCAACGGTCGGCAGCGCGTTGGTTCTAACGGGATGCCTGAGCTCGTCTCCCCTGAGGGTTTTCCTAATTTCTCTGTGCCACGGAATGCTAGGGGGGGTTTGCAGGAAATCCCAGTGACAGAGGCTGCCTCCCCAAGGTCAGGGAATGTATTTCCTGGAATTCCGCGAACAGGGAACACCTGTGACTGAAGAGAGCTGCGTGGAGTTGTCTCTCGAGTTTCCCCACGCACTGACAATAGTTCCGGAATCCTTAGCGTGGGGAGGTTCCACCAACGGTCGCAGCGCGTGGGTTCAAACGGGATGCATGAGCTCGTCTCCCCTGAGGGTTTCCCTAATGTCTCTGTGCCAGGGAATGCTAGGGGGGGTTTGCAGGAAATCCCAGTGTCAGATTCTGCCTCCCCAAGATCAGGGAAGGTATTTCTCGGACTTCCCCGAACAGGGAACACCTGTGACTGAAGAGAGCTGCGTGGAGTTGTCTCTCGAGTTCTCCCACGCACTGACAATGGTTCCGGAATCCTGAGCGTGGGGAGGTTCCACCAACGGTCGGCAGCGCGTGGGTTCTAACGGGATGCATGAGCTCGTCTCCCCTGAGGGTTTCCCTGATGTCTCTGTGCCAGGGAATGCTAGGGGGGGGTTGCAGGAAATCCCAGTGACAGAGGCTGCCTCCCCAATATCAGGGAATTTATTTCTCGGACTTCCCCGAACAGGGAACACCTGTGACTGAAGAGAGCTGCGTGGGGTTGTCTCTCGAGTTCTCCCACGCACTGACAATGGTTCCGGAATCCTGAGCGTGGGGACGTTCCACCATCGGTCGGCAGCGGTTGGTTTCTAACGAGATGCCTGAGCTGGTCTTCCCTGAGGGTTTCCCTAATGTCTCTGTGCCAGGGAGTGCTAGGGGGGGTTTGCATGAAATCCCAGTGACATAGGCTGCCTCCCCAATGTCAGGGAAGGTATTTCTCGGACTTCCCCGAACAGGGAACTACTGTGACTGAAGAGAGCTGCGTGGAGTTGTCTCTCGAGCTCCCCCACGCACTGACAATGGTTCCAGAATCCTGAGCGTGGGGAGGTTCCACCAACGGTCGGCAGCGCATGGGTTCTAACGGGATGCCTGAGCTCGTCTCCCCTGAGTGTTTCCCTAATGTCCCTGTGCCAGGGAAAGCTGGGGGGGGTTTGCAGGAAATCCCAGTGACAGAGGCTGCCTCCCCTAGGTCAGGGAAGATATTTCTCGGACTTCCCCGTACAGGGAACACCTGTGACTGAAGAGAGCTGCGTGGAGTTGTCTCTCGAGCTCCCCCACGCACTGACAATGGTTCCGGAATCCTGAGCGTGGGAAGGTTCCACCAACGGTCGGCAGCGCGTGGGTTCTAACGGGATGCCTGAGCTCGTCTCCCCTGAGGGTTTCCCTAATGTTCCTGTGCCAGGGAATGCTAGGGGGGGTTTGCAGGAAATCCCAGTGACAGAGGCTGCCTCCCCAAGGTCAGGGAAGGTATTTCTCGGACTTCCCCGAACAGGGAACATCTGTGACTGAAGAGAGCTGCGTGGAGTTGTCTCTCGAGATCCCCCACGCACTGACAATGCTTCCGGAATCCTGAGCGTGGGGAGGTTCCACCAACGGTCGGCAGCGCGTGGGTTCTAACGGGATGCCTGAGATCGTCTCCCCTGAGGGTTTGCCTAATGTCTCTTTGGCAGGGAATGCTAGGGGGTGTTTGCAGGAAATCCAAGTGACAGGGGCTGCCTCCCCAAGGTCAGGGAAGGTGTTCTCGGACTTCCCCGAACAGGGAACACCTGTGACTGAAGAGAGCTGCGTGGGGTTGTCTCTCGAGCTCCCCCACGCACTGACAATGGTTCCGGAATCCTGAGCGTGGGGAGGTTCCACCAATGGTCGGCAGCGCGTGGGTTCTACGGGATGCCTGAGCTCGTCTCCCCTGAGGGTTTTTCTAATATCTCTGTGCCAGGGAATGCTAGGGGAGGTTTGCAGGACATCCCAGTGACAGAGGCTGCCTCCCCAAGGTCAGGGAAGGTTTTTCTCGGACTTCCCCGAACAGGGAACACCTGTGACTGAAGAGAGCTGCGTGGAGTTGTCTCTCGAGCTCCCCCACGCACTGACAATTTTTCCGGAATCCTGAGCGTGGGGAGGTTCCACCAACGGTCGGCAGCGCGTGGGTTCTAACGGGATGCCTGAGCTCGTCTCCCCTGAGGGTTTCCCTAATATCTCTGTGCCAGGGAATGCTAGGGGGTGTTTGCAGGAAATCCCAGTGACAGAGGCTGCCTCCCCAAGGTCAGGGAAGGTATTTCTCGGACTTCCCCGAACAGGGAACACCTGTGACTGAAGAGAGCTGCGTGGAGTTGTTTCACGAGATCCCCCACGCACTGACACTGGTTCCGGAATCCTGAGCGTGGGGAGGTTCCACCAACGGTCGGCAGCGCGTGGGTTCTAACGGGATGCCTGAGCTCGTCTCCCCTGAGAGTTTTCCTAATGTCTCTGTGCCAGGGAATGCTAGGGGGGGTTTGCAGGAAATCCCAGTGAAAGAGGCTGCCTCCCCAAGTCAGGGAAGGTGTTCTCGGACTTCCCCGACCAGGGAACACTTGTGACTGAAGAGAGCTGCGTGAAGTTGTCTCTCGAGCTCCCCCACGCACTGACAATGGTTCCGGAATCCTGAGCGTGGGGAGGTTCCACCAACGGTCGGCAGCGCGTGGGTTCAAACGGGATGCATGAGCTCATCTCCCCTGAGGGTTTCCCTAATATCTCTGTGCCAGGGAATGCTGGAGGGGGGTTTGCAAGAAATCCCAGTGACAGAGGCTGCCTCCCCAAGTCAGGGAAAGTATTTCTCGGACTTCCCCGAACAGGGAACACCTGTGACTGAAGAGAGCTGCGTGGAGTTGTCTCTCGAGCTCCCCCACGCACTGACAATGGTTCCGGAATCCTGAGCGTGGGGAGGTTCCACCAACGGTCGGCAGCGCGTGGGTTCTAACGGGATGCCTGAGCTCGTCTCCCCTGAGGGTTTCCCTAATGTCTCTGTGCCAGGGAATGCTAGGGGGGGTTTGCAGGTAATCCCAGGGACAGAGGCTGCTTCCCCAAGGTCACAGAAGGTATTTCTCGGACTTCCCCGAACAGGGAACACCTGTGACTGAAGAGAGCTTCGTGGAGTTGTCTCTCGAGCTCCCCCACGCACTGACAATAGTTCCGGAATCCTGAGCGTGGGGAGGTTCCACCAACGGTCGGCAGCGCGTTGGTTCTAACGGGATGCCTGAGCTCGTCTCCCCTGAGGGTTTTCCTAATGTCTCTGTGCCAGGGAATGCTAGGGGGGGTTTGCAGGAAATCATAGTGACAGAGGCTGCCTCCCCAAGGTCAGGGAATGTATTTCCTGGACTTCCCCGAACAGGGAACACCTGTGACTGAAGAGAGCTGCGTGGAGTTGTCTCTCGAGTTTCCCCACGCACTGACAATGGTTCCGGAATCCTGAGCGTGGGGAGGTTCCACCAACGGTCGGCAGCGCGTGGGTTCTAACGGGATGCATGAGCTCGTCTCCCCTGAGTGTTTCCCTAATGTCTCTGTGCCAGGGAATGCTAGGGGGGGTTTGCAGGAAATCCCAGTGACAGAGGCTGCCTCCCCAAGTTCAGGGAATGTATTTCTCGGACTTCCCCGAACAGGGAACACCTGTGACTGAAGAGAACTGCGTGGAGTTGTCTCTCGAGTTCTCCCACGCACTGACAATGGTTCCGGAATCCTGAGCGTGAGGAGGTTCCACCAACGGTCGGCAGCGCGTGGGTTCTAACGGGATGCATGAGCTCGTCTCCCCTGAGGGTTTCCCTAATTTCTCTGTGCCAGGGAATGCTAGGGGGGGTTTGCAGGAAATCCCAGTGACAGAGGCTGCCTCCCCAATATCAGGGAAAGTATTTCTCGGACTTCCCCGAACAGGGAACACCTGTGACTGAAGAGAGCTGCGTGGGGTTGTCTCTCGAGTTCTCCCACGCACTGACAATGGTTCCGGAATCCTGAGCGTGGGGAAGTTCCACCATCGGTCGGCAGCGGGTGGGTTCTAACGAGATGCCTGAGCTGGTCTCCCCTGAGGGTTTCCCTAATGTCTCTGTGCCAGGGAGTGCTAGGGGGGGTTTGCAGGAAATCCCTGTGACATAGGCTGCCTCCCCAATGTCAGGGAAGGTATTTCTCGGACTTCCCCGAACAGGGAACACCTGTGACTGAAGAGAGCTGCGTGGAGTTGTCTCTCGAGCTCCCCCACGCACTGACAATGGTTCCGGAATCCTGAGCGTGGGGAGGTTCCACCAACGGTCGGCAGCGCGTGGGTTCTAACGGGATGCCAGAGCTCGTCTCCCCTGAGTGTTTCCCTAATGTTCCTGTGCCAGGGAATGCTAGGGGGCGTTTGCAGGAAATCCCAGTGACAGAGGCTGCCTCCCCAATGTCAGGGAAGGTATTTCTCGGACTTCTCCGAACAGGGAACATCTGTGACTGAAGAGAGCTGCGTGGAGTTGTCTCTCGAGCTCCCCCACGCACTGACAATGCTTCCGGAATCCTGAGCGTGGGGAGGTTCCACCAACGGTCGGCAGCGCGTGGGTTCTAACGGGATGCCTGAGCTCGTCTCCCCTGAGGGTTTCCCTAATGTCTCTTTGCCAGGGAATGCTAGGGGGTGTTTGCAGGAAATCCGAGTGACAGGGGCTGCCTCCCCAAGGTCAGGGAAGGTATTTCTCGGACTTCCCCGAACAGGGAACACCTGTGACTGAAGAGAGCTGCGTGGAGTTGTCTCTCGAGCTCCCCCACGCACTGACAATGGTTCCGGAATCCTGAGCGTGGGGAGGTTCCTCCAAAGGTCGGCAGCGCGTGGGTTCTAACGGGATGCCTGAGCTCGTCTCCCCTGAGGGTTTCCCTAATGTCTCTGTGCCAGGGAAAGCTGGGGGGGGTTTGCAGGACATCCCAGTGACAGAGGCTGCCTCCCCAAGTTCAGGGAAGGTATTTTTCGGACTTCCCCGAACAGGGAACACCTGTGACTGAAGAGAGCTGCGTGGAGTTGTCTCTCGAGCTCCCCCACGCACTGACAATGGTTCCGGAATCCTGAGCGTGGGGAGGTTCCACCAACGGTCGGCAGCGCGTGGGTTCTAATGGGATGCCTGAGCTCGTTTCCCCTGAGGGTTTTCCTAATGTCTCTGTGCCAGGGAATGCTAGGGGGGGTTTGCAGGAAATCCCAGTGTCAGAGGCTGCCTCCCCAAGGTCAGGGAAGGTATTTCTCGGACTTCCCCGAACAGGGAACACCTGTGACTGAAGAGAGCTGCGTGGAGTTGTCTCTCGAGCTCCCCCACGCACTGACAATGTTTCCGGAATCCTGAGCGTTTGGAGGTTCCACCAACGGTCGGCAGCGCGTGGGTTCTAACGGGATGCCTGAGCTCGTCTCCCCTGAGGGTTTCCCTAATGTCTATGTGCCAGGGAATGCTAGGGGGGGTTTGCAGGACATCTCAGTGACAGAGGCTTCCTCCCCAAGGTCAGGGAAGGTATTTCTCGGACTTCCATGAACAGGGAACACCTGTGACTGAAGAGAGCTGCGTGGAGTTGTCTCTTGAGCTTCCCCACGCACTGACAATGTTTCCGGAATCCTGAGCGTGGGGAGGTTCCACCAACGGTCGGCAGCGCGTGGGTTCTAACGGGATGCCTGAGCTCGTCTCCCCTGAGGGTTTCCCTAATTTCTCTGTGCCAGGTAATGCTAGGGGGGGTTTGCAGGAAATCCCAGTGACAGAGGCTGCCTCCCCAAGGTCAGGGAAGGTTTTTCTCGGACTTCCCCGAACAGGGAACACCTGTGACTGAAGAGAGCTGCGTGGAGTTGTCTCTCGAGCTCCCCCACGCACTGACAATGTTTCCGGAATCCTGAGGGTGGGGAGGTTCCACCAACGGTGGGCAGCGCGTGGGTTCTAACGGGATGCCTGAGCTCGTCTCCCCTGAGGGTTTTCCTAATGTCTCTGTGCCAGGGAATGCTAGGGGGGGTTTGCAGGAAATCCCAGTTACAGAGGCTGCCTCCCCAAGGTCAGGGAAGGTATTTCTCGGACTTCCCCGAACAGGGAACACCTGTGACTGAAGAGAGCTGCGTGGAGTTGTCTCTCGAGCTCCCCCACGCACTGACAATGGTTCCGGAATCCTGAGCGTGGGGAGGTTCCACCAACGGTCGGCAGCGCTTGGGTTCTAACGGGATGCCTGAGCTCGTCTCCCCTGAGGGTTTTCCTAATGTCTCTGTGCCAGGGAATGCTAGGGTGGGTTTGCAGGTTATCTCAGTGACAGAAGCTGCCTCCCCAAGGTCAGGGAAGGTATTTCTCGGACTTCCCCGAACAGGGAACACCTGTGACTCAAGAGAGCTTCGTGGAGTTGTCCCTCGAGCTCCCCCACGCACTGACAATGGTTCCAGAATCCTGAGCGTGGGGAGGTTCCACCAACGGTCGGCAGCGCGTGGGTTCTAACGGGATGACAGAGCTCGTTTCCCCTGAGGGTTTTCCTAATGTCTCTGTGCCAGGGAATGCTAGGGGGGGTTTGCAGGAAATCCCAGTGACAGGGGCTGCCTCCCCAAGGTCAGGGAAGGTATTTCTCGGACTTCCCCGAACAGGGAACACCTGTGACTGAAGAGCTGCGTGGAGTTGTCTCTCGAGCTCCCCCACGCACTGACAATGGTTCCGGAATCCTGAGCGTGGGGAGGTTCCACCAACGGTCGGCAGCGCGTGGGTTCTAACGGGATGCCTGAGCTCGTCTCCCCTTAGAGTTTTCCTAATGTCTCTGGGCCAGGGAATGCTAGGGTGGGTTTGCAGGAAATCCCAGTGACAGAGGCTGCCTCCCCAAGGTCAGGGAATGTATTTCTTGGACTTCCCCGAACAGGGAACACGTGTGACTGAAGAGAGCTACGTGCAGTTGTCTCTCGATCTCCCCCACGCACTGACAATGTTTCCGGAATCCTGAGCGTGGGGAGGTTCCACCAACGGTCGTCAGCGCGTGGATTTTAACGGGATGCCTGAGCTCATCTCCCCTGAGGGTTTTCCTAATGTCTCTGTGCCAGGGAATGCTAGGGGTGGTTTGCAGGAAATCCCAGTGACAGAGGCTGCCTCCCCAAGGTCAGGGAAGGTATTTCTCGGACTTCCCCCAAAAGGGAACACCTGTGACTGAACAGAGCTACGTGGAGTTGTCTCTCGAGCTCCCCCACGCACTGACAATGGTTCCGGAATCCTGAGCGTGGGGAGGTTCCACCAACGGTCGGCAGCGCGTGGGTTCTAACGGGATGCCTGAGCTCGTCTCCCCTGAGGGTTTTCCTAATGTCTCTGTGCCAGGGAATGCTAGGGGTGGTTTGCAGGAAATCCCAGTGACAGAGGCTGCCTCCCCAAGGTCAGGGAAGGTATTTCTCGGACTTCCCCGAACAGGGAACACCTGTGACTGAAGAGAGCTGCGTGGAGTTGTCTCTCGAGCTCCCCCACGCACTGACAATGGTTCCGGAATCCTGAGCGTTTGGAGGTTCCACCAACGGTCGGCAGCGCGTGGGTTCTAACGGGATGCCTGAGCTCGTCTCCCCTGAGGGTTTCCCTAATATCTCTGTGCCAGGGAATGCTAGGGGGGGTTTGCAGGACATCTCAGTGACAGAGGCTGCCTCCCCAAGGTCAGGGAATGTATTTCTCGGTCTTCCCCGAACAGGGAACACCTGTGACTGCAGAGAGCTGCGTGGAGTTGTGTCTTGAGCTTCCCCACGCACTGACAATGTTTCCGGAATCCTGAGCGTGGGGAGGTTCCACCAACGGTCGGCTGCGCGTGGGTTCTAACGGGATGCCTGAGCTCGTCACCCCTGAGGGTTTCCCTAATATCTCTGTGCCAGGGAATGCTAGGGGGGGGGTTTGCAGGAAATTCCAGTGACAGAGGCTGCCTCCCCAAGGTCAGGGAAGGTATTTCTCGGACTTCCCCGAACAGGGAACACCTGTGATTGAAGAGAGCTGCGTGGAGTTTTCTCTCGATCTCCCCCACGCACTTACAATGGTTCCGGAATCCTGAGCGTGTTGAGGATCCACCAACGGTCGGCAGCGCGTGGGTTCTAACGGGATGCCTGAGCTCGTCTCCCCTGAGTGTTTCCCTAATGTCTCTGTGCCAGGGAATGCTAGGGGGTTTTGCAGGAAATACCAGTGAAAGAGGCTGCCTCCCCAAGGTCAGGGAAGGTATTTCTCGCACTTCCCCGAACAGGGAACACCTGTGACTGAAGAGAGCTGCGTGGAGTTGTCTCTCGAGCTCCCCCACGCACTGACAATGGTTCCGGAATCCTGAGCGTGGGGAGGTTCCACCATCGGTCGGCAGCGCGTGTGTTCTAAAGGGATGCCTGAACTCGTCTCCCCTGAGGGTTTTCCTAATTTCTCTGTGCCAGGGAATGCTAGGGGGGGTTTTCAGAAAATCCCATTGACAGAAGCTGCCTCCCCAAGGTCAGGGAAGGTATTTCCCGGACTTCCCCCAAAAGGGAACACCTGTGACTGAAGAGAGCTGCGTGGAGTTGTCTCTCGAGCTCCCCCACGCACTGACAATGGTTCCGGAATCCTGAGCGTGGGGAGGTTTCACCAACGGTCGGCAGCGCGTGGGGTCTAACGGGATTCATGATTTCATCTCCCCTGAGTGTTTTCCTAATTTCTCTGTGCCAAGGAATGATAGGGGGGGTTTGCAGGAAATCCCAGTGACAGTGGCTGCCTCCCCAATATCATGAAAGTTATTTCTCGGACTTCCCCGAACAGGGAACACCTTTGACTGAAGAGAGCTGCGTGGAGTTGTCTCTCCAGCTTCCTCACGCACTGACAATATTTCCAGAATCCTGAGCGTGGGGAGGTTCCACCAACGGTCGGCAGCGCGTGGGTTCTAACGGGAAGCCTGAGCTCGTCTCCCCTGAGGGTTTCCCTAACATCTCTGTGCCAGGGAATGCTAGGGGGGGTTTGCAGGAATCCCAGTGACAGAGGATGCCTCCCCAAGGTCAGGGAAGGTATTTCTCGGATTTCCCCGAACAGGGAACACCTGTGACTGAAGAGAGCTGCGTGGAGTTGTCTCTCGAGGTCCCCCACGCACTGACAATGGTTCCGGAATCATGTGCGTGGGGAGGTTTCACCAATGGTCGGCAGCGCGTGGGTTTTAACGGGATGACTGAGCTCGTCTCCCCTGAGGGTTTCCCTAATGTCTCTGTGCCAGGGAATTCAAGGGGGGATTTGCAGGAAATCCCAGTGAAAGTGGCTGCCTCCCCAAGGTCAGGGAAGGTATTTCTCGGACTTCCCCGAACAGGGAACACCTGTGACTGAAGAGAGCTGCGTGGATTTGTCTCTCGTGCTCCCCCACGCACTGACAATGTTTCCGGAATACTGAGCGTGGGGAGGTTCCACCAACGGACGGCAGCGCGTGGGTTCTAACGGTATGCCTGAGCTCGTCTCAACTGAGGGTTTTCCTAATGTCTCTGTGCCAGGGAATGCTAGGGGTGGTTTGCAGGAAATCCCAGTGACAGAGGCTGCCACCCCAGGATCAGGGAAGTTATTTCCCGGACTTCCCCGAAAAGGGAACACCTGTGAATGAAGAGGGCTGCGTGGAGTTGTCTCTCGAGCTCCCCCACGCACTGACAATGGTTCCGGAAACCTGAGCGTGGGGAGGTTCCACCAACGGTCGGCAACGCGTGGGTTCTAACGGGATGCCTGAGCTCGTCTCCCCTGAGTGTTTCCCTAAAGTCTCTGTGCCAGGGAATGCTAGGGGGGGTTTGCAGGATATCCCAGTGACAGAGGCTGCCTCTCCAAAGCCAGGGTAGGTATTTCTCGGACTTCCCCGAACAGGGAACACCTGTGACTGAAGAGAGCTGCGTGGAGTTCTCTCTCGAGCTCCCCCACGCACTGACAATGATTCCGGAATGCTGAACGTGGGGAGGTTCCACCAACGGTCGGCAGCGCGTGGGTTCAAACGGGATGCCTGATCTCGTCTCCCCTGAGGGTTTCCCTAATATCTCTGTGCCAGGGAATGCTAGGGGGGGTTTGCAGGAAATCCCAGTGACAGAGGCTGCCTCCCCAAGCTCAGGGAAGGTATTTCTCGGACTTCCCCGAACAGGGAACACCTGTGACTGAAGAGAGCTGCGTGGAGTTGTCTCTCGAGCTCCCCCACGCACTGACAATGATTCCGGAATCCTGAGCGTGGGGAGGTTCCACCAACGGTCGGCAGCGCGTGGGTTCTAACGGGATGCCTGAGCTCGTCTCCCCTGAGGGTTTCCCTAATGTCTCAGTGCCAGGGAATGCTAGGGGGGGTTTGCAGGAAATCCCAGTGACAGAGGCTGCCTCCCCAAGGTCAGGGAAAGTATTTCTCGGACTTCCCCGAACAGGGAACACCTGTGACTGAAGAGAGCTGCGTGGAGTTGTCTCTCGAGCTCCCCCACGCACTGACAATGGTTCCGGAATCCTGAGCGTGGGGAGGTTCCACCAACGGTCGGCAGCGCGTGGGTTCTAACGGGATGCCTGAGCTCGTCTTCCCTGAGTGTTTCCCTAATGTCTCTGTGCCAGGGAATGCTAGGGGGGGTTTGCAGGAAATCCTAGTGACAGAGGCTGCCTCTCCAAAGTCAGGGTAGGTATTTCTCGGACTTCCCCGAACAGGGAACACCTGTGACTGAAGAGAGCTGCGTGGAATTCTCTCTCGAGCTCCCCCACGCACTGACAATGATTCCGGAATCCTGAGCGTGGGGAGGTTCCACCAAAGGTCGGCAGCGCGTGGGTTCTAACGGGATGCCTGAGCTCGTCTCCCCTGAGTGTTTCCCTAATGTCTCTGTGCCAGGGAATGCTAGGGGGGGTTTGCAGGAAAACCCAGTGACAGAGGCTGCCTCCACAAGGTCAGGGAAAGTATTTCTCGGACTTCCCCGAACAGGGAACTCCTGTGACTGAACAGAGCTGCGTGGAGTTGTCTCTCGAGCTCCCCCACGCACTGACAATGGTTCCGGAATCCTGAGCGTGGGGAGGTTCCACCAACGGTCGGCAGCGCGTGGGTTCTAACGGGATGCCTGAGCTCGTCTCCCCTGAGGGTTTTCCTAATGTCTCTGGGCCAGGGAATGCTAGGGGGGGTTTGTAGGAAATCCCAGTGACAGAGGCTGCCTCCCCAAGGTCAGGGAAGGTATTTCTCGGACTTCCCCGAACAGGGAACACCTGTGACTGAAGAGAGCTGCGTGGAGTTGTCTCTCGAACTCCCCCACGCACTGACAATGTTTCCGGAATCCTGAGCGTGGGGAGGTTCCACCAACGGTCGGCAGCGCGTGCGTTCTAACGGGATGCCTAAGCTCGTATCCCCTGAGTGTTTCCCTAATGTCTCTGTGCCAGGGAATGCTAGGGGGGGTTTGCAGGAAATCCCAGTGACAGAGGCTGCCTCCCTACGGTCAGGGTAGGTATTTCTCGGACTTCCCCGAACAGGGAACACCAGTGACTGAAGAGAGCTGCGTGGAGTTGTCTCTCGAGCTCCCCCACGCACTGACAATGGTTCCGGAATCCTGAGAGTGGGGAGGTTCCACCAACGGTCGGCAGCGCGTGGGTTCTAACGGGATGCCTGAGCTCGTCTCCCCTGAGGGTTTCCCTAATGTCTCTGTGCCAGGGAATGCTAGGGGGGGTTTGCAGGAAATCCCAGTGACAGAGGCTGCCTCCCCAAGGTAGGGAAGGTATTTCTCGGACTTCCCCGAACAGGGAACACCTGTGACTGAAGAGAGCTGCGTGGAGTTGTCTCTCGAGCTCCCCCACGCACTGACAATGGTTCCGGAATCCTGAGCGTGGGGAGGTTCCACCAACGGTCGGCAGCGCGTGGGTTCTAACGGGATGCCTGAGCTCGTCTCCCCTGAGGGTTTTCCTAATGTCTCTGGGCCAGGGAATGCTAGGGGGGGTTTGTAGGAAATCCCAGTGACAGAGGCTGCCTCCCCAAGGTCAGGGAAGGTATTTCTCGGACTTCCCCGAACAGGGAACACCTGTGACTGAAGAGAGCTGCGTGGAGTTGTCTCTCGAGCTCCCCCACGCACTGACAATGTTTCCGGAATCCTGAGCGTGGGGAGGTTCCACCAACGGTCGGCAGCGCGTGCGTTCTAACGGGATGCCTGAGCTCGTATCCCCTGAGTGTTTCCCTAATGTCTCTGTGCCAGGGAAAGCTAGGGGGGGTTTGCAGGAAATCCCAGTGACAGAGGCTGCCTCCCTACGGTCAGGGTAGGTATTTCTCGGACTTCCCCGAACAGGGAACACCAGTGACTGAAGAGAGCTGCGTGGAGTTGTCTCTCGAGCTCCCCCACGCACTGACAATGGTTCCGGAATCCTGAGAGTGGGGAGGTTCCACCAACGGTCGGCAGCGCGTGGGTTCTAACGGGATGCCTGAGCTCGTCTCCCCTGAGGGTTTCCCTAATGTCTCTGTGCCAGGGAATGCTAGGGGGGGTTTGCAGGAAATCCCAGTGACAGAGTCTGCCTCCCCAAGGTCAGGGAAGGTATTTCTCGGATTTCCCCGAACAGGGAACACCTGTGACTGAAGAGAGCTGCGTGGAGTTGTCTCTCGAGCTCCCCCACGCACTGACAATCGTTCCTGAATCCTGAGCGTGGGGAGGTTCCACCAACGGTCGGCAGCGCGTGGGTTCAAACGGGATGCCTGAGCTCGTCTCTCCTGAGGGTTTTCCTAATGTCTCTGTGCCAGGGAATGCTAGGGGGGGTTTGCAGGAAATCCCAGTGACAGAGGTTGCCTCCCCAAAGTCAGGGAAGGTATTTCTCGGACTTCCCCGGACAGGGAACACCTGTGACTGAAGAGAGCTGCGTGGAGTGGTCTCTCGAGCTCCCCCACGCACTGACAATGTTTCCGGAATCCTGAGCGTGGGGAGGTTCCACCAACGGTCGGCAGCGCGTGGGTTCTAACGGGATGCCTGAGCTCCTCTCCCCTGAATGTTTCCCTAATGCCTCTGTGCCAGGGAATGCTAGGGGGGGTTTGCAGGAAATCCCAGTGACAGAGGCTGCCTCCCCAAGGTCAGGGAAGGTATTTCTCGGACTTCCCCGAACAGGGAACACCTGTGACTGAAGAGAGCTGCGTGGAGTTTTCTCTCGAGCTCCCCCAGGCACTGATAATTGTTCCGGAATCCTGAGCATGCGGAGGTTCCACCAACGGTCGGCAGCGCGTGGGTTCTAACGGGGTGCCTGAGCTCGTCTCCCCTGAGGGTTTCCCTAATGTCTCTGTGCCAGGGAATGCTAGGGGGGGTTTGCAGGAAATCCCAGTGACAGAGGCTGCCTCCCCAAGGTCATGGAAGGTATTTCTCGGACTTCCCCGAACAGGGAACACCTGTGACTGAAGAGAGCTGCGTGGAGTTGTCTCTCCAGCTCCCCCACGCACTGACAATGTTTCCGGAATCCTGAGCGTGGGGAGGTTCCACCAACGGTCGGCAGCGCGTTGGTTCTAACGGGATGCTTGAGCTCGTCTCCCCTGAGGTTTTTCTAAATGTCTCTGTGCCAGGGAATGCTAGGGGGGGTTTGAGGAAATCCCAGTGACAGAGGCTGCCACCTCAAGATCAGGGAAGTTATTTCCCGGACTTCCCCGAACAGGGAACACCAGTGACTGAAGAGAGCTGTGTGGAGTTGTCTCTCGAGCTCCCCCACGCACTGAGAATGGTTCCGGAATCCTGAGCGTGGGGAGGTTCCACCAACGGTCGGCAGCGCGTTGGTTCTAACGGGATGCCTGAGCTCGTCTCCCCTGAGGGTTTTCCTAATGTCTCTGTGCCAGGGAATGCTAGGGGGGGTTTGAAGGAAATCCCAGTGACAGAGGCTGCCTCCCCAAGGTCAGGGAAGGTATTTCTCGGACTTCCCCGAACAGGGAACACCTGTGAATGAAGAGAGCTGCGTGGAGTTGTCTTTCGAGCTCCCCCACGCACTGACAATATTTCCGGAATCCTGAGCGTGGGGAGGTTCCACCAACGGTCGGCAGCGCGTGGGTTCTAACGGGATGCCTGAGCTCGTCTCCCCTGAGGGTTTCCCTAATATCACTGTGCCAGGGAATGCTAGGGGGGGTTTGCAGGAAATCCCAGTGACAGAGGCTGCCTCCCCAAGGTCAGGGAAGTATTTCTCGGACTTCCCAGAACAGGGAACACCTGTGACTGAAAAGAGCTGCGTGGAGTTGTCTCTCGAGCTCCCCCACGCACTGACAATGTTTCTGGAATTCTGATGGTGGGGAGGTTCCACCAACGGTCGGCAGCGCGTGGGTTCTAACGGGATGCCTGAGCTCGTCTCCCCTGAGGGTTTCCCTAATGTCTCTGTGCCAGGGAATGCTAGGTGGGGTTTGCAGGAAATCCCAGTGACAGAGGCTGCCACCCCAAGGTCAGGGAATGTATTTCTCGGATTTCCCCGAACAGGGAACACCTGTGACTGAAGAGAGCTGCGTGGAGTTGTCTCTCGTGCTCCCCCACGCACTGACAATGGTTCCGGAATCCTGAGCGTGGGGAGGTTCCACCAACGGTCGGCAGCGCGTGGGTTCTAACGGGATGCCTGAGCTCGTCTCCCCTGAGGGTTTCCATAAAGTCTCTGTGCAAGGGAATGCTAGGGGGGGTTTGCAGGAAATCCCAGTGACAGAGGCTGCCTCCCCAAGGTCAGGGAAGGTATTTCTCGGACTTCCCCGAACAGGGAACACCTGTGACTGAAGAGAGCTGCGTGGAGTTGTCTCTCGAGATCACCCACGCACTGACAATGGTTCCGGAATCCTGAGCGTGGGGAGGTTCCACCAACGGTCGGCAGCGCGTGGGTTCTAACGGGATGCCTGAGCTCGTCTCCCCTGAGGGTTTCCCTAATGTCTCTGTGCCAGGGAATGCTAGGGGGGGTTTGCAGGAAATCCCAGTGACAGAGGCTGCCTCACCAAGGTCAGGGAAGGTATTTCTCGGACCTCCCCGAACAGGGAACACCTGTGACTGAAGAGAGCTGCGTGGAGTTGTCTCTCGAGCTCCCCCACGCACTGACAATGGTTCCGGAATCCTGAGCGTGGGGAGGTTCCACCAACGGTCGGCAGCGCGTGGGTTCTCCCGGGATGCCTGAGCTGGTCTCCCCTGAGGGTTTCCCTAATGACTCTGTGCCAGGGAATGCTAGGGGGGGTTTGCAGGAAATCCCAGTGACAGAGGCTGCCTCCCCAAGGTCAGGGAAAGTATTTCTCGGACTTCCCCGAACAGGGAAAACCTGTGACTGAAGAGAGATGCGTGGAGTTGTCTCTCGAGCTCCCCCACGCACTGACAATGGTTCCGGAATCCTGAGCGTGGGGAGGTTCCACCAACGGTCGACAGCGCGTGGGTTCTAACGGGATTCCTGAGCTCGTCTCCCCTGAGTGTTTTCCTAAAGTCTCTGTGCCAGGGAATGCTAGGGGGGGTTTGCAGGAAATCCCAGTGACAGAGGCTGCTTCCCCAAGTTCAGGGAAGGTATTTCTCGGACTTCCTCGAACAGGGAACACCTGTGACTGAAGAGAGCTGCGTGGAGTTGTCTCTCGAGCTCCCCCACGCACTGACAATGGTTCCGGAATCCTGAGCGTGGGGAGGTTCCACCAACGGTCGGCAGCGCGTGGGTTCTAACGGGATGCCTGAGCTCGTCTCCCCTGAGGGTTTCCCAAATTTCTCTGTGCCAGGGAATGCTAGGGGGGGTTTGCAGGAAATCCCAGTGACAGAGGCTGCATCCCCAAGGTCAGGGAAGGTATTTCTCGGACTTCCCCGAACAGGGAACACCTGTGACTGAAGAGAGCTGCGTAGAGTTGTCTCTCGAGCTCCCCAACGCACTGACAATGTTTCCGGGATCCTGAGCGTGGGGAGGTTCCACCAACGGTCGGCAGCTCGTGGGTTCTACCGGGATGCCTGAGCTGGTCTCCCCTGAGGGTTTCCCTTATGTCTCTGTGCCAGGGAATGCTAGGGGGTGGTTTCAGGAAATCCCAGTGACAGAGGCTGCTTCCCCAAGTTCAGGGAAGGTTTTTATCGGACTTCCTTGAACAGGGAACACCTGTGACTGAAGAGAGCTGCGTGGAGTTGTCTCTCGAGCTCTCCCACACACTGACAATCATTCCGGAATCCTGAGAGTGGGGAGGTTCCACCAACGGTCGGCAGCGCGTGGGTTCTAACGGGATGCCTGAGCTCGTCTCCCCTGAGGGTTTCCCTAATGTCTCTGTGCCAGGGAATGTTAGGGCGGCTTTGCAGGAAATCCCAGTGACAGAGGCTGCCCCCCCAAGGTCAGGGAAGGTATTTCTCGGACTTCCCCAAACAGGGAACACCTGTGACTGAAGAGAGCTCCGTGGAGTTGTCTCTCGAGCTCCCCCACGCACTGAGAATGTTTCCGGAATCCTGAGCGTGGGAAGGTTCCACCAAAGGTCGGCAGCGCGTGGGTTCTAACGGGATGCCTGAGCTCGTCTCCCCTGAGGGTTTTCCTAAATTCTCTGTGCCAGGGAATGCTAGGGGGGGTTTGCAGGAAATCCCAGTGACAGAGGCTGCTTCCCCAAGTTCAGGGAAGGTATTTCTCGGACTTCCTCGAACAGGGAACACCTGTGACTGAAGAGAGCTGCGTGGAGTTGTCTCTCGAGCTCCCCCACGCACTGACAATGGTTCCGGAATCCTGAGCGTGGGGAGGTTCCACCAACGGTCGGCAGCGCGTGGGTTCTAACGGGATGCCTGAGCTCGTCTCCCCTGAGGGTTTCCCTAATGGCTCTATGCCAGGGAAAGCTAGGGGGGGTTTGCAGGGAATCCCAGTTACAGAGGCTGCCTCCCCAAGGTCAGGGAAGGTATTTCTCGGAATTCCCCGAACAGGGAACACCTGTGACTGAAGAGAGCTGCGTGGAGTTGTCTCTCGAGCTCCCCCACGCACTGACAATGGTTCCGGAATCCTGAGCGTGGGGAGGTTCCACCAACGGTCGGCAGCGCGTGCGTTCTAACGGGATGCCTGAGGTCGTCTCCCCTGAGAGTTTTCCCAAATTCTCTGTGCCAGGGAATGCTAGGGGGAGTTTGCAGGAAATCCCAGTGACAGAGGCTGCCTCCCCAAGGTCAGGGAAGGTATTTCTCGGACTTCCCCGAACAGGGAACACCTGTGACTGAAGAGAGCTGCGTGGAGTTGTCTCTCGAGCTCCCCCACGCACTGACAATGTTTCCGGAATCCTGAGCGTGGGGAGGTTCCACCAACGGTCGGCAGCGCGTGGGTTCTACCGGGATGAGAGAGCTGGTCTCCGCTGATGGTTTCCCTAATATCTCTGTGCCAGGGAATGCTAGGGGGGGTTTGCAGGAAATTCCAGTGACAGAGGCTGCTTCCCCAAGTTCAGGGAAGGTATTTCTCGGACTTCACCGAACAGGGAACACCTGTGACTGAAGAGAGCTGGGTGGAGTTGTCTCTCGAGCCCCCCCACGCACTGACAATGGTTCCGGAATCCTGAGCATGGGTAGGTTCCACCAACTCTCGTCAGTCTAGGGTTCTAACGGGATGCATGAGCTCGTCTCCCCTGAGGGTTTCCCTAATGTCTCTGTGCCAGGGAATGCTAGGGGGGGTTTGCAGGAAATCCCAGTGACAGAGGCTGCCTCCCCAAGGTCAGGGAAGGTATTTCTCGGACTTCCCGGAACATGGAACACCTGTGACTGAAGAGAGTTTCGTGGAGTTGTCTCTCGAGATCCCCCACGCACTGACAATGTTTCCGGAATCCTGAGCGTGGGGATGTTCCACCAACGGTCGGCAGCGCGTGGGTTCTAACGGGATGCCTGAGCTCGTCTCCCCTGAGTGTTTCCCTAATTTCTCTGTGCCAGGGAATTGTAGGGGGGGTTTGCAGGAATTCCCAATGACAGAGGCTGCCTCCCCAAGGTCAGGGAAGGTATTTCTCGGACTTCCCCGAACAGGGAACACCTGTGACTGAAGAGAGTTTCCTGGAGTTTTCTCTCGAGTTCCCCACGCACTGACAATGGTTCCGGAATCCTGAGCGTGGGGAGGTTCCACCAACGGTCGGCAGCGCGTGGGTTCTATCGGGATGCCTGAGCTCGTCTCCCCTGAGGGTTTCCCTAATGTCTCTGTGCCAGGGAATGCTAGGAGGGGTTTGCAGGAAATCCCAGTGACAGAGGCTGCCTCCCCAAGGTCAGGGAAGGTTTTTCTCGGACTTCCCCGAACAGGGAACACCTATGACTGAAGAGAGCTGCGTGGAGTTGTCTCTCGAGCTCCCCCACGCACTGACAATGGTTCCGGAATCTTGAGCGTGGGGAAGTTCCACCAACGGTCGGCAGCGCGTGGGTTCTAACGGGATGCCTGAGCTCGTCTCCCCTGAGGGTTTCCCTAATGTCTCTGTGCCAGGGAATGCTAGGGGGTGTTTGCAGGAAATCCCAGTGACAGAGGCTGCCTCCCCACGGTCAGGGAAGTTATTTCTCGGACTTCCCCGAACAGGGAACACCTGTGACTGAAGAGAGCTGCGTGGAGTTATCTCTCGAGCTCCCCGACGCACTGAAAATGGTTCCGGAATCCTGAGCGTGGGGAGGTTCCACCAAAGGTCGGCAGCACGTGGGTTCTTACTGGATGCCTGAGCTCGTCTCCCTTAAGAGTTCCCCTAATGTCTCTGTGCCAGGAAATGCTAGGGGGGTTTGCAGGAAATCCCAGTGACAGAGGCTGCCTCCCCAATGTCAGGGAAGATATTTGTCGGACTTCCCCGAACAGGGAACACTTGTGACTGAAGCGAGCTTCGTTGAGTTGTCTCTCGAGCTCCCCCACGCACTGACAATGGTTCCGGAATCCTGAGCGTGGGGAGGTTCCACCAACGGTCGGAAGCGCGGGGGTTCTAACGGGATGCCTGAGCTGGTCTCCCCTGAGGGTTTCCCTAATGTCTCTGTGCCAGGGAATGCTAGGGGGGGTTTGCAGGAAATCCCAGTGACAGAGGCTGCCTCCCCAAGGTCAGGGAAAGTATTTCTCGGACTTCCCCGAACAGGGAACACCTGTGACTGAAGAGAGCTGCGTGGAGTTGTCTCTCGAGCTCCCCCACACACTGATAATATTTCCGGAATCCTGAGCGTTGGGAGGTTCCACCAACGGTCTGCAGCGCTTGGGTTCTAACGGAATGCCAGATCTCGTCTCCCCTGAAGGTTTCCCTAATGTCTCTGTGCCAGGGAATGTTAGGGGGGGTTTACAGGAAATCCCAGTAACAGAGGCTGACTCCCCAAGGTCAGGGAAAGTATCTCAAGGACTTCCCCGATCAGGGAACACCTGTGACTAAAGAGAGCTGCGTGGAGTTGTCTCTCGAGCTCCCCCACGCACTGACAATTGTTCCGGAATCCTGAGCGTGGGGAGGTTCCACCAACGGTCGGCAGCGCCTGGGTTCTAACGGGATGCCTGAGCTCGTCTCCCCTGAGAGTTTTCCCAATGTCTATGTGCCAGGGAATGCTAGGGGGGGTTTGCAGGAAATCCCAGTGACAGAGGCTGCATCCCCAAGGTCAAGGAAGGTATTTCTCGGACTTCCCCGAACAGGGAACACCTGTGACTGAAGAGAGCTTCGTGGAGTTGTCTCTCGAGCTCTCCCACGCACTGATAATGGTTCCGGAATCCTGAGCGTGGGGAGGTTCCACCAACGGTCGGCAGCGCGTGGGTTCTAACGGGATGCCTCAGCTCGTCTCCCCTGAGGGTTTCCCTAATTTCTCTGTGCCAGGGAATGCTAGGGGGTGTTTGCAGGAAATCCCAGTGACAGAGGCTGCCTCCCCAAGGTCATGGAAGGTATTTCTCGGACTTCCCCGAACAGGGAACACATGTGACTGAAGAGAGCTGCGTGGAATTGTCTCTCGAGCTCTCCCACGCACTGACAATGGTTCCGGAATCCTGAGCGTGGGGAGGTTCCACCAACGGTCGGCAGCGCGTGGGTTCTAACGGGATGCCTGATCTCGTCTCCCCTGAGAGTTTTCCCAATGTCTCTGTGCCAGGGAATGCTAGGGGGAGTTTGCAGGAAATCCCAGTGACAGAGGCTGCCTCCCCATGGTCAGGGAAGATATTTCTCGGACTTCCCCGAACAGGGAACACCTGTGACTGAAGAGAGCTGCGTGGAGTTGTCTCTCGAGCTCCCCCACGCACTGACAATGGTTCCGGAATCCTGAGCGTGGGGAGGTTCCACCAACTGTCGGCAGCGCGTGGGTTCTACCGGGATGCCTGAGCTGGTCTCCCCTGAGAGTTTCCCTAATGTCTCTGTGCCAGGGAATGCTAGGGGGGGTTTGCAGGAAATCCCAGTGACAGAGGCTGCCTCCCCAAGGTGAGGGAAGGTATTTCTCGGACTTCCCCGAACAGGGAACACCTGTGACTGAAGAGAGCTGCGTGGAGTTGTCTCTCGAGCTCCCCCACGCACTGACAATGTTTCCAGAATCCTGAGCGTGGGGCGGTTCCACCAACGGTCGGCAGCGCGTGGGTTCTAACGGGATGCCTGAGCTCGTCTCCCCTGAGTGTTTTCCTAAAGTCTCTGTGCCAGGGAATGCTAGGGGGGGTTTGCAGGAATTCCCAGTGACAGAGGCTGCTTCCCCAAGTTCAGGGAATGTATTTCTCGGACTTCCTCGAACAGGGAACACCTGTGACTGAAGAGAGCTGCGTGGAGTTGTCTCTCGAGCTCCCCCACGCACTGACAATGGTTCCGGAATCCTGAGCGTGGGGAGGTTCCACCAACGGTCGGCAGCGCGTGGGATCTACCGGGATGCCTGAGCTGGTCTCCCCTTAGGGTTTCCCTAATGTCTCTGTGCCAGGGAATGCTAGGGGGGGTTTGCAGGAAATCCCAGTGACAGAGGCTGCCTCCCCAAGTTTAGGGAAGGTATTTCTCGGACTTCCCCGAACAGGGAACACCTGTGACTGAAGAGAGCTGCGTGGAGTTGTCTCTCGAGCTCCCCCACGCACTGACAATGTTTCCAGAATCCTGAGCGTGGGGCGGTTCCACCAACGGTCGGCAGCGCGTGGGTTCTAACGGGATGCCTGAGCTCGTCTCCCCTGAGTGTTTTCCTAAAGTCTCTGTGCCAGGGAATGCTAGGGGGGGTTTGCAGGAATTCCCAGTGACAGAGGCTGCTTCCCCAAGTTCAGGGAATGTATTTCTCGGACTTCCTCGAACAGGGAACACCTGTGACTGAAGAGAGCTGCGTGGAGTTGTCTCTCGAGCTCCCCCACGCACTGACAATTGTTCCGGAATCCTGAGCGTGGGGAGGTTCCACCAACGGTCGGCAGCGCGTGGGATCTACCGGGATGCCTGAGCTGGTCTCCCCTTAGGGTTTCCCTAATGTCTCTCTGCCAGGGAATGCTAGGGGGGGTTTGCAGGAAATCCCAGTGACAGAGGCTGCATCCCCAAGGTCAGGGAAGGTATTTCTCGGACTTCCCCGAACTGGGAACACCTGTGACTGAAGAGAGCTGCGTGGAGTTGTCTCTCGAGCTCCCCCACGCACTGACAATGTTTCCGGAATCCTGAGCGTGGGGAGGTTCCACCAACGGTCGGCAGCGCGTGGGTTCAAACTGGATGCTTGAGCTCGTCTCCCCTGAGGGTTTCCCTAATTTCTCTGTGCTAGGGAATGCTAGGGGGGGTTTGCAGAAAATCCCAGTGACAGAGGCTGCCTCCCCAAAGTCAGGGAAGGTATTTCTCGGACTTCCCCAAACAGGGAACACCTGTGACTGTAGAGAGCTGTGTGGAGTTGTCTCTCGAACTCCCCCACGCACTGACAATGTTTCCGGAATCCTGAGCGTGGGGAGGTTCCACCAACGGTCGTCAGCGCGTGGGTTCTAACGGGATGCCTGAGCTCGTCTCCCCTGAGAGTTTTCCTAAAATCTCTGTGCCAGGGAATGCTAGGGGGGGTTTGCAGGAAATCCCAGTGACAGTGGCTGCTTCCCCAAGTTCAGGGAAGGTATTTCTCGGACTTCCTCGAACAGGGAACACCTGTGACTGAAGAGAGCTGCGTGGAGTTGTCTCTCAAGCTCCCCCACGCACTGACAATGGTTCCGGAATCCTGAGCGTGGGGAGGTTCCATCAACGGTCGGCAGCGCGTGGGTTCTAACGGGATGCCTGAGCTCGTCTCCCCTGAGAGTTTTCCCAATGTCTCTGTGCCAGGGAATGCTAGGGGGAGTTTGCAGGAAATCCCAGTGACAGAGGCTGCCTCCCCAAGGTCAGGGAAGGTATTTCTCGGACTTCCCCGAACAGGGAACACCTGTGACTGAAGATAGCTGCGTGGAGTTGTCTCTCGAGCTCCCCGACGCACTGACAATGTTTCCGGAATCCTGAGCGTGGGGAGGTTCCACCAACGGTCGGCAGCGCGTGGGTTCTAAGGGGATGCCTGAGCTCGTCTCCCCTGAGGGTTTCCCTAATGTCTCTGTGCTAGGGAATGCTAGGGGGGGTTTGCAGGAAATCCCAGTGACAGAGGCTGCCTCCCCAAGGTCAGGGAAGGTATTTCTCGGACTTCCCCGAACAGGGAACACCTGTGACTAAAGAGAGCTGCGTGGAGTTGTCTCTCGAGCTCCCCCACGCACTGACAATGGTTCCGGAATCCTGAGCGTCGGGAGGTTCCACCAACGGTCGTCAGCGCGTGGGTTCTAACGGGATGCCTGAGCTCGTCTAACCTGAGTGTTTTCCTAAATTCTCAGTGCCAGGGAATGCTAGGGGGGGTTTGCAGGAAATCCCAGTGACAGAGGCTGCTTCCCCAAGTTCAGGGAAGGTATTTCTCGGACTTCCTCGAACAGGGAACACCTGTGACTGAAGAGAGCTGCGTGGAGTTGTCTCTCGTGCTCCCCCACGCACTGACAATGGTTCCGGAATCCTGAGCGTGGGGAGGTTCCACCAAATTTCGTCAGTCTAGTGTTCTAACGGGATGCCTGAGCTCTTCTCCCCTTAGGGTTTCCCTAATGTCTCTGTGCCAGGGAATGCTAGGGGGGGTTTGCAGGAAATCCCAGTGACAGAGGCTGCCTCCCCAAGGTCAGGGAAGGTATTTCTCGGACTTCCCCGAACTGGGAACACCTGTGACTGAAGAGAGTTTCGTGGAGTTGTCTCTCGAGATCCCCCACGCACTGACAATGGTTCCGGAATCCTGAGCGTGGGGAGGTTCCACCAACGGTCGGCAGCGTGTGGGTTCTAACGGGATGCATGAGCTTCTCTCCCCTGAGGGTTTCCCTAATGTCTCTGTGCCAGGGAATGCTAGAGAGGGTTTGCAGGAAATCCCAGTGACAGAGGCTGCCTCCCCAAGTTCAGGGAAGGTATTTCTCGGACTTCACCGAACAGGGAACACCTGTGACTGAAGAGAGCTGCGTGGAGTTGTCTCTCGAGCTCCCCCACGCACTGACAATGGTTCCGGAATCCTGAGAGTGGGGAGGTTCCACCAACGGTCGGCAGCGCGTGGGTTCTAACGGGATGCCTGAGCTCGTCTCCCCTGAGTGTTTCCCTAATTTCTCTGTGCCAGGGAATTCTAGGGGTGGTTTGCAGGAAATCCCAATGACAGAGGCTGCCTCCCCAAGGTCAGGGAAGGTATTTCTCGGACTTCCCCGAACAGGGAACACCTGTGACTGAAGAGAGCTGCCTGGAGTTGTTTCTCGAGTTCCCCACGCACAGACAATGGTTCCGGAATCTTGAGCGTGGGGAGGTTCCACCAACGGTGGGCAGCGCGTGGGTTCTATCGGGATGCCTGAGCTCGTCTCCCCTGAGGGTTTCCCTAATGTCTCTGTGCCAGTGAATGCTAGGAGGGGTTTTCAGGGAATCCCAGTGACAGAGGCTGCCTCCCCAAGGTCAGGGAAGGTTTTTCTCGGACTTCCCCGAACAGGGAACACCCATGACACTAGAGAGCTGCGTGGAGTTGTCTCTCGTGTTCCCCCACGCACTGACAATGGTTCCGGAATCCTGAGCGTGGGGAGGTTCCACCAACGGTCGGCAGCGCATGGGTTCAAACGGGATGCCTTAGCTCGTCTCCCCTGAGAGTTTTCCCAATGTCTCTGTGCCAGGGAATGCTAGGGGGGGTTTGCAGGAAATCCCAGTGACAGAGGCTGCCTCCCCAAGGTCAAGGAAGGTATTTCTCGGACTTCCCCGAACAGGGAACACCTGTGACTGAAGAGAGCTGCGTGGAGTTGTCTCTCGAGCTCCCCCACGCACTGACAATGGTTCCGGAATCCTGAGCGTGGGGAGGTTCCACCAACGGTCGGCAGCGCGTGGGTTCTACCGGGATGCCTGAGCTGGTCTCCCCTGAGGGTTTCCCTAATGTCTCTGTGCCAGGGAATGCTTGGGGGGGGTTTGCAGGAAATCCCAGTGACAGAGGCTGCCTCCCCAAGGTCAGGGAAGGTATTTCTCGGACTTCCCCGAACAGGGAACACCTGTGACTGAAGAGAGCTGCGTGGAGTTGTCTCTCGTGCTTCCCCACGCACTGACAATGGTTCCGGAATAATGAGCGTGGGGAGGTTCCACCAACGGTCGGCAGCGCGTGGGTTCTAACGGGATGCCTGAGCTCGTCTCCCCTGAGAGTTTTCCTAAAGTCTCTGTGCCAGGGAATGCTAGGGGGGTTTGCAGGAAATCCCAGTGACAGAGGTTGCATCCCCAAGTTCAGGGAAGGTATTTCTCGGACTTCCTCGAACAGGGAACACCTGAGACTGAAGAGAGCTGCGTGGAGTTGTCTCTCGAGCTCCCCCACGCACTGACAATGGTTCCGGAATCATGAGCGTGGGGAGGTTCCACCAACGGTCGGCAGCGCGTGGCTTCTAACGGGATGCCTGAGCTCGTCTCCCCTGAGGGTTTCCCTAATTTCTCTGTGCCAGGGAATGCTAGGGGGGATTTGCAGGAAATCCCAGTGACAGAGGCTGCCTCCCCAAGATCATGGAAGTTATTTCTCGGTCTTCCCCGAACAGGGAACACCTGTGACTGAGAGAGCTGCGTGGAGTTGTCTCTCGAGCTCCCCCACGCACTGACAATGGTTCCGGAATCCTGAGCGTGGGGAGGTTCCAACAACGGTCGGCAGCGCGTGGGTTCTAACGGGATGCCTGAGCTCGTCTCCCCTGAGAGTTTTCCCAATGTCTCTGTGCCAGGGAATCCTAGGGGCAGTTTGCAGGAAATCCCAGTGACAGAGGCTGCCTCCCCAAGGTCAGGGATGGTATTTCTCGGACTTCCCCGAACTGGGAACACCTGTGACTGAAGAGAGCTGCGTGGAGTTGTCTCTCGAGCTCCCCCACGCACTGACAATGGTTCCGGAATCCTGACAGTGGGGAGGTTCCACCAACGGTCGGCAGCGCGTGGGTTCTAACGGGATGCCTGAGCTCGTCTCCCCTGAGTGTTTTCCTAAAGTGTCTGTGCCAGGGAATGCTAGGGGGGGTTTGCAGGAAATCCCAGTGACAGAGGCTGCTTCCCCAAATTCAGGGAAGGTATTTCTCGGACTTCCTCGAACAGGGAACACCTGTGACTGAAGAGAGCTGCGTGGAGTTGTCTCTCGAGCTCCCCCACGCACTGACAATGGTTCCGGAATTCTGAGCGTGTGGAGGTTCCACCAACGGTGGGCAGTGCGTGGGTTCTATCGGGATGCCTGAGCTCGTCTCCCCTGAGGGTTTCCCTAATGTCTCTGTGCCAGGGAATGCTAGGGGTGGTTTGCAGGGAATCCCAGTGACAGAGGCTGCCTCCCCAAGGTCAGGGAAGGTTTTTCTCGGACTTCCCCGAACAGGGAACACCTATGACTGAAGAGAGCTGCGTGGAGTTGTCTCTCGAGCTCCCCCACGCACTGACAATGGTTCCGGAATCTTGAGCGTGGGGAGGTTCCACCAACGGTCGGCAGCGCGTGGGTTCTAACGGGATGCCTGAGCTCGTCTCCCCTGAGGGTTTCCCTAATGTCTCTGTGCCAGGGAATGCTAGGGGGTGTTTGCAGGAAATCCCAGTGACAGAGGCTGCATCCCCACGGTCAGGGAAGGTATTTCTCGGACTTCCCCGAACAGGGAAAACCTGTGACTGAAGAGAGCTGCGTGGAGTTGTCTCTCGAGCTCCCCCACGCAGTGACAGTGGTTCCGGAATCCTGAGCGTGGGGAGGTTCCACCAACGGTCGGCAGCGCGTGGGTTCTAACGGGATGCCTGAGCTCGACTCCCCTGAGGGTTTCCCTAATGTCTCTGTGCCAGGGAATGCTAGGGGGTGTTTGCAGGAAATCCCAGTGACAGAGGCTGCCTCCCCACTGTCAGGGAAGGTATTTCTCAGACTTCCCCGAACAGGGAACACCTGTGACTGAAGAGAGCTGCGTGGAGTTGTCTCTCGAGCTCCCCCACTCACTGACAATGGTTCCGGAATCCTGAGCGTGGGGAGGTTCCACCAACGGTCAGCAGCACGTTGGTTCTTACGGGATGCCTGAGCTCGTCTCCCTTAAGAGTTTCCCTAATGTCTCTGTGCCAGGAAATGCTAGGGGGGTTTGAAGGAAATCCCAGTGACAGAGGCTGCCTCCCCAATGTCAGGGAAGGTATTTGTCGGACTTCCCCGAACAGGGAACACTTGTGACTGAAGAGAGCTGCGTGGAGTTGTCTCTCGAGCTCCCCCACGCACTGACAATGGTTCCGGAATCCTGAGCGTGGGGAGGTTCCACCAACGGTCGGCAGCGCGTGGGTTCTAACGGGATGCCTGCGCTCGTCTGCCCTGAGGGTTTTCCTAAAGTCTCTGTGCCAGGGAATGCTAGGGGTGGTTTGCAGGAAATCCCAGTGACAGAGGCTGCCTCCCCAAATTCAGGGAAGGTATTTCTCGGACTTCCCCGAACAGGGAACACCTGTGACTGAAGAGAGCTGCGTGGAGTTGTCTCTCGAGTTCCCCATGCACTGACAATGGTTCCGGAATCCTGAGCGAGGGGAGGTTCCACCTACGGTCGGCAGCGCGTGGGTTCTAACGGGATGCCTGAGCTCGTCTCCCCTGAAGGTTTCCCTAATATCTCTCGGCCAGGGAATGCTAGGGGGTGTTTGCAGGAAATCCGAGTGACAGGGGCTGCCTCCCCAATGTTAGGGAAGGTATTTCTCGGACTTCCCCGAACAGGGAACACCTGTGACTGAACAGAGCTGCGTGGAGTTGTCTCTCGAGCTCCCCCACGCACTGACAATGGTTCCGGAATCCTGAGCGTGGGGAGGTTCCACCAACGGTCGGCAGCGCGTGGGTTCTAACGGGATGCCTGAGCTCGTCTCCCCTGAGGGTTTCCCTAATGTCTCTGGGCCAGGGAATGCTAGGGGTGGTTTGCAGGAAATCCCAGTGAAAGAGGCTGCCTCCCCAAGGTCAGGGAAAGTATTTCTCGGACTTCCCCCAAAAGGGAACACCTGTGACTGAAGAGAGCTACGTGGAGTTGTCTCTCGAGCTCCCCCATGCACTGACAATGTTTCCGGAATCCTGAGCGCGGGTAGGTTCCACCAACGGTCGGCAGCGCGTGGGTTTTAACGGGATGCCTGAGCTCGTCTCCCCTGAGTGTTTCCCTAATATCTCTGTGTCAGGGAATGCTAGGGGGGGGTTTGCAGGAAATCCCAGTGACAGAGGCTGCCTCCCCAAGGTCAGGGAAGGTATTTCTCGGACTTCCCCGAACAGGGAACACCTGTGACTGAAGAGAGCTGCGTGGAGTTGTCTCTCCAGCTCCCCCACGCACTGACAATGGTTCCGGAATCCTGAGCGTGGGGAGGTTCCACCAACGTACGGCAGCGCGTGGTTTCTAACGGGATGCCTGATCTCGTCTCCCCTGAGTGTTTTCCAATGTCTCTGTGCCAGGGAATGCTAGGGGGTGCTTGCAGGAAATCCCAGTGACTGAGGCTGCCTCGCCAAGGTCAGGTAAGGTATTTCTCGGAGTTCCCCGAACAGGGAACACCTGTGACTGAAGAGAGCTGCGTGGAGTTTTCTCTCGAGCTCCCCCACGCACTGACAATGGTTCCGGAATCCTGAGCGTGGGGAGGTTCCACCAACGGTCGGCAGCGCGTGGGTTCTAACGGGATGCCTGAGCTCGTTTCCCCTGAAGGTTTCCCTAATGTCTCTGTGCCAGGGAATGCTAGGGGGGGTTTACAGGAAATCCCAGTGACAGAGGCTGCCTCCCCAAGGTCAGGGAAGGTATTTCTCGGACTTCCCCGAACAGGGAACACCTGTGACTGAAGAGAGCTGCGTGGAGTTGTCTCTCGAGTTCCCCATGCACTGACAATGTTTCCGGAATCCTGAGCGAGGGGAGGTTCCACCTACGGTCGGCGGCGCGTGGGTTCTAACGGGATGCCTGAGCTCGTCTCCCCTGAGGTTTTTCCTAATTTCTCTGTGCCAGGGAATGCTAGGGGGTGTTTGCAGCTAATCCGAGTGACAGGGGCTGCCTCCCCAAGGTCAGGGAAGGTATTTCTCGGACTTCCCCGAACAGGGAACACCTGTGACTGAAGAGAGCTGCGTGGAGTTGTCTCTCGAGCTCCCCCACGCACTGACAATGGTTCCGGAATCCTGAGAGTGGGGAGGTTCCACCAGCGGTCGGCAGCGCGTGGGTTCTAACGGGTTGCCTGAGCTCGTCTCCTCTTAGAGTTTTCCTAATGTCTCTGGGCCAGGGAATGCTAGGGGGGGTTGCAGGAATTCCCAGTGACAGAGGCTGCCTCCCCAAGGTCAGGGAAGGTATTTCTCGGACTTCCCCGTACAGGGAACACCTGTGACTGAAGAGAGCTGCGTGGAGTTGTCTCTCCAGCTCCCTCACGCACTGACAATGGTTCCGGAATACTGAGCGTGTGGAGGTTCCACCAACGGTCGGCAGCGCGTGGTTTCAAACGGGATGCCTGATCTCGTCTCCCCTGAGGGTTTTCCAATGTCTCTGTGCCAGGGAATGTTAAGGGGGTTTGTAGGAAATCCCAGTGACAGAGGCTGACTCCCCAAGTTCAGGGAATTTATTTCTCGGACTTCCCGAAACAGGGAACACCTGTGAATGAAGAGAGCTGCGTGGAGTTGTCTCTCGATCTCCCCCACGCACTGACATGGTTCCGGAATCCTGAGCGTGGGGAGGTTCCACCAACGGTCGGCAGCGCGTGGGTTCTAACGGGATGCCTGAGCTCATCTCCCCTGAGGGTTTTCCAATGTCTCTGTGCCAGGGAATGCTAGGGGGTGTTTGCAGGATATCCCAGTGACAGAGGCTGCCTCCCCAAGTTCATGGAAGGTATTTCTCGGACTTCCCCGAACAGGGAACACCTGTGACTGAAGAGAGCTGCGTGGTGTTGTCTCTCGAGTTCCCCATGCACTGACAATGTTTCCGGTATCCTGAGCGAGGGGAGGTTCCACCTACGGTCGGCAGATCGTGGGTTCTAACGGGATGCCTGAGCTCGTCTCCCCTGAGGGTTTTCCTAATATCTCTGTGCCAGGGAATGCTAGGGGTGGTTTGCAGGAAATCCCATTGACAGGGGCTGACTCACCAAGGTCAGGGAAGGTATTTCTCGGACTTCCCCGAACAGGGAACACCTGTGACTGAAGAGAGCTGCATGGAGTTGTCTCTCGAGCTCCCCCACGCACTGACAATGGTTCCGGAATCCTGAGCATGGGGAGCTTTCACCAACGGTCGGCAGCGCGTGGGGTCTAATGGGATTCATGATTTCGTCTCCCCTGAGGGTTTTCCTAATGTCTCTGTGCCAGGGAATGCAAGGGGGGGTTTGCAGGAAATCCCAGTGACAGAGGCTGCCTCCCCAAGGTCAGGGAACGTATTTCTCGGACTTCCCCGAACAGGGAACACCTGTGACTGAGGAGAGCTGCTTGGAGTTGTCTCTCGTGCTCCCCCACGCACTGACAATGGTTCCAGAATCCTGAACGTGGGGAGGTTCCTCCAACGTTCGGCAGCGCGTGGGTTCTAACGGGATGCCTGAGCTCGTCTCCCCTGAGTGTTTCCCTAATTTCTCTGTGCTAGGGAACGCTAGGGGGGGTTTGCAGGAAATCCCAGTGACAGAGGCTGCCTCCCCAAGGTCAGGGAAGGTATTTCTCGGACTTCCCCGAACAGAGAACACCTGTGACTGAAGAGAGCTGCGTGGAGTTGTCTCTCGAGATCCCCCACGCACTGACAATGGTTCCGGAATCCTGTGCGTGGGGAGGTTCCACCAATGGTCGGCAGCGCGTGGGTTCTAACGGGATGACTGAGCTCGTCTCCCCTGAGGGTTTCCCTAATGTCTCTGTGCCAGGGAATGCAATGGGTGGTTTGCAGGAAATACAAGTGAAAGAGGCTGCCTCCCCAAGGTCAGGGAAGGTATTTCTCGGACTTCCCTGAACAGGGAACACCTGTGACTGAAGAGAGCTGCGTGGAGTTGTCTCTCGAGCTCCCCCACGCACTGACAATGGTTCCGGAATCCTGAGCGTGGGGAGGTTCCACCAACGGTCGGCAGCGCGTGGGTTCTAACGGGATGCCTGAACTCGTCTCCCCTGAGGGTTTTCCTAATGTCTCTGTGCCAGGGAATGCTAGGGGGGGTTTGCAGGAAATCCCAGTGACAGAGGCTGCCTCCCCAAGGTCAGGGAAGGTATTTCCCGGACTTCCCCGAACAGGGAACACCTGTGAATGAAGAGAGCTGCGTGGAGTTGTCTCTCGAGCTCCCCCACACACTGACAATTGTTCCGGAATCCTGAGCGTGGGGAGGTTCCACCAACGGTCGTCAGCGCTTGGGTTCTAACGGGATGCCTGAGATCGTCTCCCCTGAGGGTTTTCCTAATGTCTCTGTGCCAGGGAATGCTAGGGGGGTTTTGCAGGAAATCCCAGTGACAGAGGCTGCCTCCCCAAAGTCAGGGAAGATATTTCTCGGACTTCCCCGAACAGGGAACACCTGTGACTGAATAGAGCTGCGTGGAGTTGTCTCTCGAGCTCCCCACGCACTGACAATGGTTCCGGAATTCTTAGCGTGGGGAGGTTCCACCAACGGTCGGCAGCGTGTGGGTTCAAACGGGATGCCTGAGCTCGTCTCCCCTGAGTGTTTCCCTAATGTCTCTGTGCCAGGGAATGCTAGGGGGGGTTTGCAGGAAATCCCAGTTACAGAGGCTGCCTCCCCAAGGTCAGGGAATGTATTTCTCAGACTTCCCCGAACAGGGAACACCTGTGACTGAAGAGAGCTGCGTGGAGTTGTCTCTCAAGCTCCCCCACGCACTGACAATGGTTCCGGAATCCTGAGCGTGGGGAGGTTCCACCAACGGTCGGCAGCGCGTGGGTTCTAACGGGATGCCTGAGCTCATCTCCCCTGAGTGTTTCCCTAATATCTCTGTGCCAAGGAATGCTAGGGGGGGTTTGCAGGAAATCCTAGTGACAGAGGCTGCCTCCCCAAGGTCAGGGAAGGTATTTATCGGACTTCCCCGAACAGGGAACACCTCTGACTGAAGAGAGCTGCGTGGAGTTGTCTCTCGAGCTCCCCCACGCACTGACAATGGTTCTGGAATCCTGAGCGTGGGGAGGTTCCACCAACGGTCGGCAGCGCGTTGGATCTAACGGAATGCCTGAGCTCGTCTCCCCTGAGCGTTTTCCTAATGTCTCTGTGCCAGGGAATGCTAGGGGGCGTTTGCAGGAAATCCCAGTGACAGAGGCTGCCTCCCCAAGGTCAGGGAAGGTATTTCTCGGACTTCCCCGAACAGGGAACCCCTGTGACTGAAGAGAGCTGCGTGGAGTTGTCTCTCGAGCTCCCCCACGCACTGACAATGATTCCGGAATCCTGAGCGTGGGGAGGTTCCACCAACGGTCGGCAGCGCGTGGGTTAAAACGGGATGCCTGAGCTCGTCTCCCCTGAGGGTTTCCCTAATGTCTCTGTGCCAGGGAATGTTAACGGGGGTTTGCAGGAAATCCCAGTGACAGAGGCTGCCTCCCCAAGTTTAGGGAAAGTATTTCTCGGGCTTCCCCGAACAGGGAAGACCTGTGAATGAAGAGAGCTGCGTGGAGTATTCTCTCGAGCTCCCCCACGCACTGACAATGGTTCCGGAATCCTGAGCGTGTGGAGATTACACCAACTGTCGGCAGCGCGTGCGTTCTAACGGGATGCCTGATCTCGTCTCCCCTGAGGGTTTTCCTAATGTCTCTGTGCCAGGGAATGCTAGGGGTGTTTTGCAGGAAATCCCAGTGACAGAGGCTGCCTCCCCAAGGTCAGGGAAGGTATTTCTTGGACTTCCACGAACAGGGAACACCTGTGACTGGAGAGAGCTGCGTGGAGTTTTCTCTCGAGTTCCCCATTCACTGACAATGGTTCCGGAATCCTGAGCGAGGGGAGGTTCCACCTACGGTCGGCAGCGCGTGGGTTCTAACGGGATGCCTGAGCTCGTCTCCCATGAGGGTTTTCCTAATGTCTGTGTAACAGGGAAAGCTAGGGGTGGTTTGCAGGAAATCCCAGTGACAGAGGCTGCCTCCCAAATGTCAGGGAAGGTATTTCTCGGACTTCCCCAACAGGAAACACCTGTGACTGAAGAGAGCTGCATGGAGTTCTCTCTCGAGCTCCCCCACGCACTGACAATGATTCCGGAATCCTGAGCGTGGGGAGGTTACACCAACGGTCGTCAGCGCGTGGGTTCTAACGGGATGCCTGAGCTCGTCTCCCCTGAGGGTTTTCCTAATGTCTCTGTGCCAGGGAATGCTAGGGGGGGTTTGCAGGAAATCCCAGTGAGAGAGGCTGCCTCCGCAAGGTCAGGGAAGGTATTTCTCGGACTTCCCCGAACAGGGAACACCTGTGACTGAAGAGAGCTGCGTGGAGTTGTCTCTCGAGCTCCCCCACGCACTGACAATGTTTCCGGATTCCTGAGCGTGGGGAGGTTCCACCAACGGTCGGCAGCGCGTGGGTTCTAACGGGATGCCTGAGCTCGTCTCCGCTGAGGGTTTCCCTAATGTCTCTGTGCCAGGGAATGCTAGGGGGGATTTGCAGGAAATCCCAGTGACAGAGGCTGCCTCCCAAAGGTCAGGGAAGATATTTCTCTGACTTCCCCGAAGAGGGAACACCTGTGTCTGAAGAGGGCTGCGTGGAGTTGTCTCTCGAACTCCCCCACTCACTGACAATGGTTCCGGAATAATGAGCGTGGGGAGGTTCCACCAAATGTCGTCAGCCTAGGGTTCTAATGGGATGCCTGAGCTCGACTCCCCTGAGGGTTTCCCTAATGTCTCTGTGCCAGGGAATGCTAGGGGGGGTTTGCAGGAAATCCCAGTGACAGAGGCTGCCTCCCCAAGGTCAGGGAAGGTATTTCTCGGACTTCCCCGAACAGGGAACACCTGTGACTGAAGAGAGCTGCGTGGAGTTGTCTCTCGAGCTCCCCCACGCACTGACAATGGTTCCGGAATCCTGAGCGTGGGGAGGTTCCACCAACGGTCGGCAGCGCGTGGGTTCTAACGGGATACCTTAGCTCGTCTCCCCTGAGTGTTTCCCTAATATCTCTGTGTCAGGGAATGCTAGGGGGGGTTTGCAGGAAATCCCAGTGACAGAGGCTGCCTCCCCAAGGTCAGGGAAGGTATTTCTCGGACTTCCCCGAACAGGGAACACCTGTGACTGAAGAGAGCTGCGTGGAGTTGTCTCTCGAGCTCCCCCACGCACTGACAATGTTTCCGGAATCCTGAGCGTCGGGAGGTTCCACCAACGGTCGTCAGCGCGTGGGTTCTAACGGGATGCCTGAGCTCGTCTCCCCTGAGTGTTTTCCTAAAGTCTCTGTGCCAGGGAATGCTAGGGGGGGTTTGCAGGAAATCCCAGTGACAGAGGCTGCTTCCCCAAGTTCAGGGAAGGTATTTCTCGGACTTCCTCGAACAGGGAACACCTGTGACTGAAGAGAGCTGCGTGGAGTTGTCTCTCGAGCTCCCCCACGCACTGACAATGGTTCCGGAATCCTGAGCGTGGGGAGGTTCCACCAAATTTCGTCAGTCTAGTGTTCTAACGGGATGCCTGAGCTCGTCTCCCCTGAGGGTTTCCCTAATTTCTCTGTGCCAGGGAATGCTAGGGGGGGTTTGCAGGAAATCCCAGTGACAGAGGCTGCCTCCCCAAGATCATGGAAGTTATTTCTCGGTCTTCCCCGAACAGGGAACACCTGTGACTGAGAGAGCTGCGTGGAGTTGTCTCTCGCGCTCCCCCACGCACTGACAATGGTTCCGGAATCCTGAGCGTGGGGAGGTTCCAACAACGGTCGGCAGCGCGTGGGTTCTAACGGGATGCCTGAGCTCGTCTCCCCTGAGAGTTTTCCCAATGTCTCTGTGCCAGGGAATCCTAGGGGCAGTTTGCAGGAAATCCCAGTGACAGAGGCTGCCTCCCCAAGTTCAGGGAAGGTATTTCTCGGACTTCCCCGAACTGGGAACACCTGTGACTGAAGAGAGCTGCGTGGAGTTGTCTCTCGAGCTCCCCCACGCACTGACAATGGTTCCGGAATCCTGACAATGGGGAGGTTCCACCAACGGTCGGCAGCGCGTGGGTTCTAACGGGATGCCTGAGCTCGTCTCCCCTGAGTGTTTTCCTAAATTCTCTGTGCCAGGGAATGCTAGGGGGGGTTTGCAGGAAATCCCAGTGACAGAGGCTGCTTCCCCAAATTCAGGGAAGGTATTTCTCGGACTTCCTCGAACAGGGAACACCTGTGACTGAAGAGAGCTGCGTGGAGTTGTCTCTCGAGCTCCCCCACGCACTGACAATGGTTCCGGAATTCTGAGCGTGGGGAGGTTCCACCAACGGTGGGCAGTGCGTGGGTTCTATCGGGATGCCTGAGCTCGTCTCCCCTGAGGGTTTCCCTAATGTCTCTGTGCCAGGGAATGCTAGGGGTGGTTTGCAGGAAATCCCAGTGACAGAGGCTGCCTCCCCAAGGTCAGGGAAGGTTTTTCTCGGACTTCCCCGAACAGGGAACACCTATGACTGAAGAGAACTGCGTGGAGTTGTCTCTCGAGCTCCCCCACGCACTGACAATGGTTCCGGAATCTTGAGCGTGGGGAGGTTCCACCAACGGTCGGCAGCGCGTGGGTTCTAACGGGATGCCTGAGCTCGTCTCCCCTGAGGGTTTCCCTTATGTCTCTGTGCCAGGGAATGCTAGGGGGTGTTTGCAGGAAATCCCAGTGACAGAGGCTGCATCCCCACGGTCAGGGAAGGTATTTCTCGGACTTCCCCGAACAGGGAAAACCTGTGACTGAAGAGAGCTGCGTGGAGTTGTCTCTCGAGCTCCCCCACGCAGTGACAGTGGTTCCGGAATCCTGAGCGTGGGGAGGTTCCACCAACGGTCGGCAGCGCGTGGGTTCTAACGGGATGCCTGAGCTCGACTCCCCTGAGGGTTTCCCTAATGTCTCTGTGCCAGGGAATGCTAGGGGGTGTTTGCAGGAAATCCCAGTGACAGAGGCTGCCTCCCCACGGTCAGGGAAGGTATTTCTCGGACTTCCCCGAACAGGGAACACCTGTGACTGAAGAGAGCTGCGTGGAGTTGTCTCTCGAGCTCCCCCACGCACTGACAATGGTTCCGGAATCCTGAGCGTGGGGAGGTTCCACCAACGGTCAGCAGCACGTTGGTTCTTACGGGATGCCTGAGCTCGTCTCCCTTAAGATTTTCCCTAATGTCTCTGTGCCAGGAAATGCTAGGGGGGTTTGAAGGAAATCCCAGTGACAGAGGCTGCCTCCCCAATGTCAGGGAAGGTATTTGTCGGACTTCCCCGAACAGGGAACACTTGTGACTGAAGAGAGCTGCGTGGAGTTGTCTCTCGAGCTCCCCCACGCACTGACAATGGTTCCGGAATCCTGAGCGTGGGGAGGTTCCACCAACGGTCGGCAGCGCGTGGATTCTAACGGGATGCCTGAGCTCGTCTCCCCTGAGGGTTTCCCTAATGTCTCTGTGCCAGGAAATGCTAGGGGGGGTTTGCAGGAAATCCCAGTGACAGAGGCTGCCTCCCCAAGGTCAGGGAAGGTATTTCTCGGACTTCCCCGAACAGGGAACACCTGTGACTGAAGAGAGCTGCGTGGAGTTGTCTCTCCAGCTCCCCCACGCACTGACAATGGTTCCGGAATTCTGAGCGTGGGGAGGTTCCACCAACGGTCGGCAGCGCGTGCTTTCTAACGGGATGCCTGATCTCTTCTCCCCTGAGGGTTTTCCAATGTCTCTGTGCCAGGGAATGCTAGGGGGTGTTTGCAGGAAATCCCAGTGACAGAGGCTGCCTCCCCAAGGTCAGGGAAGGTATTTCTTGGACTTCCCCGAACAGGGAACACGTGTGATTAAAGAGTGCTACGTGCAGTTGTCTCTCGTGCTCCCCCACGCACTGACAATGGTTCCGGAATCCTGAGCGTGGGGAGGTTCCACCAACGGTCGGCAGCGCGTGGGTTCTAACGGGATGCCTGCGCTCGTCTGCCCTGAGGGTTTTCCTAATATCTCTGTGCCAGGGAATGCTAGGGGTGGTTTGCAGGAAATCCCAGTGACAGAGGCTGCCTCCCCAAATTCAGGGAAGGTATTTCTCGGACTTCCCCGAACAGGGAACACCTGTGACTGAAGAGAGCTGCGTGGAGTTGTCTCTCGAGTTCCCCATGCACTGACAATGGTTCCGGAATCCTGAGCGAGGGGAGGTTCCACATACGGTCGGCAGCGCGTGTGTTCTAACGGGATGCCTGAGCTCGTCTCCCCTGAAGGTTTCCCTAATATCTCTCTGCCAGGGAATGCTAGGGGGTGTTTGCAGGAAATCCGAGTGACAGGGGCTGCCTCCCCAATGTTAGGGAAGGTATTTCTCGGACTTCCCCGAACAGGGAACACCTGTGACTGAACAGAGCTGCGTGGAGTTGTCTCTCGAGCTCCCCCACGCACTGACAATGGTTCCGGAATCCTGAGCGTGGGGAGGTTCCACCAACGGTCGGCAGCGCGTGGGTTCTAACGGGATGCCTGAGATCGTCTCCCCTGAGGGTTTCCCTAATGTCTCTGGGCCAGGGAATGCTAGGGGTGGTTTGCAGGAAATCCCAGTGACAGAGGCTGCCTCCCCAAGGTCAGGGAAGGTATTTCTCGGACTTCCCCCAAAAGGGAACACCTGTGACTGAAGAGAGCTACGTGGAGTTGTCTCTCGAGCTCCCCCATGCACTGACAATGTTTCCGGAATCCTGAGCGCGGGGAGGTTCCACCAACGGTCGGCAGCGCGTGGGTTTTAACGGGATGCCTGAGCTCGTCTCCCCTGAGTGTTTCCCTAATATCTCTGTGTCAGGGAATGCTAGGGGGGGGTTTGCAGGAAATCCCAGTGACAGAGGCTGCCTCCCCAAGGTCAGGGAAGGTATTTCTCGGACTTCCCCGAACAGGGAACACCTGTGACTGAAGAGAGCTGCGTGGAGTTGTCTCTCCAGCTCCCCCAAGCACTGACAATGGTTCCGGAATCCTGAGCGTGGGGAGGTTCCACCAACGTACGGCAGCGCGTGGTTTCTAACGGGATGCCTGATCTCGTCACCCCTGAGTATTTTCCAATGTCTCTGTGCCAGGGAATGCTAGGGGGTGCTTGCAGGAAATCCCAGTGACTGAGGCTGCCTCGCCAAGGTCAGGTAAGGTATTTCTCGGAGTTCCCCGAACAGGGAACACCTGTGACTGAAGAGAGCTGCGTGGAGTTTTCTCTCGAGCTCCCCCACGCACTGACAATGGTTCCGGAATCCTGAGCGTGGGGAGGTTCCACCAACGGTCGGCAGCGCGTGGGTTCTAACGGGATGCCTGAGCTCGTCTCCCCTGAGGGTTTCCCTAATGTCTCTGTGCCAGGGAATGCTAGGGGGGGTTTACAGGAAATCCCAGTGACAGAGGCTGCCTCACCAAGGTCAGGGAAGGTATTTCTCGGACTTCCCCGAACAGGGAACACCTGTGACTGAAGAGAGCTGCGTGGAGTTGTCTCTCGAGTTCCCCATGCACTGACAATGTTTCCGGAATCCTGAGCGAGGGGAGGTTCCACCTACGGTCGGCGGCGCGTGGGTTCTAACGGGATGCCTGAGCTCGTCTCCCCTGAGGGTTTTCCTAATTTCTCTGTGCCAGGGAATGCTAGGGGGTGTTTGCAGCTAATCCGAGTGACAGGGGCTGCCTCCCCAAGGTCAGGGAAGGTATTTCTCGGACTTCCCCGAACAGGGAACACCTGTGAATGAAGAGAGCTGCGTGGAGTTGTCTCTCGAGCTCCCCCACGCACTGACAATGGTTCCGGAATCCTGAGAGTGGGGAGGTTCCACCAACGGTCGGCAGCGCGTGGGTTCTAACGGGTTGCCTGAGCTCGTCTCCTCTTAGAGTTTTCCTAATGTCTCTGGGCCACGGAATGCTAGGGGGGGTTGCAGGAAATCCCAGTGACAGAGGCTGCCTCCCCAAGGTCAGGGAAGGTATTTCTCGGACTTCCCCGTACAGGGAACACCTGTGACTGAAGAGAGCTGCGTGGAGTTGTCTCTCCAGCTCCCTCACGCACTGACAATGGTTCCGGAATACTGAGCGTGTGGAGGTTCCACCAACGGTCGGCAGCGCGTGGTTTCAAACGGGATGCCTGATCTCGTCTCCCCTGAGGGTTTTCCAATGTCTCTGTGCCAGGGAATGCTAGGGGTGGTTTGCAGGAAATCCCAGTGACAGAGGCTGCCTCCCCAAGGTCAGGGAAGGTTTTTCTCGGACTTCCCCGAACAGGGAACACCTATGACTGAAGAGAGCTGCGTGGAGTTGTCTCTCGAGCTCCCCCACGCACTGACAATGGTTCCGGAATCTTGAGCGTGGGGAGGTTCCACCAACGGTCGGCAGCGCGTGGGTTCTAACGGGATGCCTGAGCTCGTCTCCCGTGAGGGTTTCCCTAATGTCTCTGTGCCAGGGAATGCTAGGGGGTGTTTGCAGGAAATCCCAGTGACAGAGGCTGCATCCCCACGGTCAGGGAAGGTATTTCTCGGACTTCCCCGAACAGGGAAAACCTGTGACTGAAGATAGCTGCGTGGAGTTGTCTCTCGAGCTCCCCCACGCAGTGACAGTGGTTCCGGAATCCTGAGCGTGGGGAGGTTCCACCAACGGTCGGCAGCGCGTGGGTTCTAACGGGATGCCTGTGCTCGACTCCCCTGAGGGTTTCCCTAATGTCTCTGTGCCAGGGAATGCTAGGGGGTGTTTGCAGGAAATCCCAGTGACAGAGGCTGCCTCCCCACGGTCAGGGAAGGTATTTCTCGGACTTCCCCGAACAGGGAACACCTGTGACTGAAGAGAGCTGCGTGGAGTTGTCTCTCGAGCTCCCCCACGCACTGACAATGGTTCCGGAATCCTGAGCGTGGGGAGGTTCCACCAACGGTCAGCAGCACGTTGGTTCTTACGGGATGCCTGAGCTCGTCTCCCTTAAGATTTTCCCTAATGTCTCTGTGCCAGGAAATGCTAGGGGGGTTTGAAGGAAATCCCAGTGACAGAGGCTGCCTCCCCAATGTCAGGGAAGGTATTTGTCGGACTTCCCCGGACAGGGAACACTTGTGACTGAAGAGAGCTGCGTGGAGTTGTCTCTCGAGCTCCCCCACGCACTGACAATGGTTCCGGAATCCTGAGCGTGGGGAGGTTCCACCAACGGTCGGCAGCGCGTGGATTCTAACGGGATGCCTGAGCTCGTCTCCCCTGAGGGTTTCCCTAATGTCTCTGTGCCAGGAAATGCTAGGGGGGGTTTGCAGGAAATCCCAGTGACAGAGGCTGCCTCCCCAAGGTCAGGGAAGGTATTTCTCGGACTTCCCCGAACAGGGAACAACTGTGACTGAAGAGAGCTGCGTGGAGTTGTCTCTCCAGCTCCCCCACGCACTGACAATGGTTCCGGAATTCTGAGCGTGGGGAGGTTCCACCAACGGTCGGCAGCGCGTGCTTTCTAACGGGATGCCTGATCTCTTCTCCCCTGAGGGTTTTCCAAAGTCTCTGTGCCAGGGAATGCTAGGGGGTGTTTGCAGGAAATCCCAGTGACAGAGGCTGCCTCCCCAAGGTCAGGGAAGGTATTTCTTGGACTTCCCCGAACAGGGAACACGTGTGATTAAAGAGTGCTACGTGCAGTTGTCTCTCGTGCTCCCCCACGCACTGACAATGGTTCCGGAATCCTGAGCGTGGGGAGGTTCCACCAACGGTCGGCAGCGCGTGGGTTCTAACGGAATGCCTGCGCTCGTCTGCCCTGAGGGTTTTCCTAATGTCTCTGTGCCAGGGAATGCTAGGGGTGGTTTGCAGGAAATCCCAGTGACAGAGGCTGCCTCCCCAAATTCAGGGAAGGTATTTCTCGGACTTCCCCGAACAGGGAACACCTGTGACTGAAGAGAGCTGCGTGGAGTTGTCTCTCGAGTTCCCCATGCACTGACAATGGTTCCGGAATCCTGAGCGAGGGGAGGTTCCACCTACGGTCGACAGCGCGTGGGTTCTAACGGGATGCCTGAGCTCGTCTCCCCTGAAGGTTTCCCTAATATCTCTCTGCCAGGGAATGCTAGGGGGTGTTTGCAGGAAATCCGAGTGACAGGGGCTGCCTCCCCAATGTTAGGGAAGGTATTTCTCGGACTTCCCCGAACAGGGAACACCTGTGACTGAACAGAGCTGCGTGGAGTTGTCTCTCGAGCTCCCCCACGCACTGACAATGGTTCCGGAATCCTGAGCGTGGGGAGGTTCCACCAACGGTCGGCAGCGCGTGGGTTCTAACGGGATGCCTGAGCTCGTCTCCCCTGAGGGTTTCCCTAATGTCTCTGGGCCAGGGAATGCTAGGGGTGGTTTGCAGGAAATCCCAGTGACAGAGGCTGCCTCCCCAAGGTCAGGGAAGGTATTTCTCGGACTTCCCCCAAAAGGGAACACCTGTGACTGAAGAGAGCTACGTGGAGTTGTCTCTCGAGCTCCCCCATGCACTGACAATTTTTCCGGAATCATGAGCGCGGGGAGGTTCCACCAACGGTCGGCAGCGCGTGGGTTTTAACGGGATGCCTGAGCTCGTCTCCCCTGAGTGTTTCCCTAATATCTCTGTGTCAGGGAATGCTAGGGGGGGGTTTGCAGGAAATCCCAGTGACAGAGGCTGCCTCCCCAAGTTTAGGGAAGGTATTTCTCGGACTTCCCCGAACAGGGAACACCTGTGACTGAAGAGAGCTGCGTGGAGTTGTCTCTCCAGCTCCCCCAAGCACTGACAATGGTTCCGGAATCCTGAGCGTGGGGAGGTTCCACCAACGTACGGCAGCGCGTGGTTTCTAACGGGATGCCTGATCTCGTCACCCCTGAGTGTTTTCCAATGTCTCTGTGCCAGGGAATGCTAGGGGGTGCTTGCAGGAAATCCCAGTGACTGAGGCTGCCTCACGAAGGTCAGGAAAGGTATTTCTCGGAGTTCCCCGAACAGGGAACACCTGTGACTGAAGAGAGCTGCGTGGAGTTTTCTCTCGAGCTCCCCCACGCACTGACAATGGTTCCGGAATCCTGAGCGTGGGGAGGTTCCACCAACGGTCGGCAGCGCGTGGGTTCTAACGGGATGCCTGAGCTCGTTTCCCCTGAAGGTTTCCCTAATGTCTCTGTGCCAGGGAATGCTAGGGGGGGTTTACAGGAAATCCCAGTGACAGAGGCTGACTGACCAAGGTCAGGGAAGGTATTTCTCGGACTTCCCCGAACAGGGAACACCTGTGACTGAAGAGAGCTGCGTGGAGTTGTCTCTCGAGTTCCCCATGCACTGACAATGTTTCCGGAATCCTGAGCGAGGGGAGGTTCCACCTACGGTCGGCGGCGCGTGGGTTCTAACGGGATGCCTGAGCTCGTCTCCCCTGAGGGTTTTCCTAATTTATCTGTGCCAGGGAATGCTAGGGGGTGTTTGCAGCTAATCCGAGTGACAGGGGCTGCCTCCCCAAGGTCAGGGAAGGTATTTCTCGGACTTCCCCGAACAGGGAACACCTGTGACTGAAGAGAGCTGCATGGAGTTTTCTCTCGAGCTCCCCCACGCACTGACAATGGTTCCGGAATCCTGAGCATGGGGAGCTTTCACCAACGGTCGGCAGCGCGTGGGGTCTAATGGGATTCATGATTTCGTCTCCCCTGAGGGTTTTCCTAATGTCTCTGTGCCAGGGAATGCAAGGGGGGGTTTGCAGGAAATCCCAGTGACAGAGGCTGCCTCCCCAAGGTCAGGGAACGTATTTCTCGGACTTCCCCGAACAGGGAACACCTGTGACTGAGGAGAGCTGCTTGGAGTTGTCTCTCGTGCTCCCCCACGCACTGACAATGGTTCCAGAATCCTGAACGTGGGGAGGTTCCTCCAACGTTCGGCAGCGCGTGGGTTCTAACGGGATGCCTGAGCTCGTCTCCCCTGAGTGTTTCCCTAATTTCTCTGTGCTAGGGAACGCTAGGGGGGGATTGCAGGAAATCCCAGTGACAGAGGCTGCCTCCCCAAGGTCAGGGAAGGTATTTCTCGGACTTCCCCGAACAGAGAACACCTGTGACTGAAGAGAGCTGCGTGGAGTTGTCTCTCGAGATCCCCCACGCACTGACAATGGTTCCGGAATCCTGTGCGTGGGGAGGTTCCACCAATGGTCGGCAGCGCGTGGGTTCTAACGGGATGACTGAGCTCGTCTCCCCTGAGGGTTTCCCTAATGTCTCTGTGCCAGGGAATGCAATGGGTGGTTTGCAGGAAATACAAGTGAAAGAGGCTGACTCCCCAAGGTCAGGGAAGGTATTTCTCGGACTTCCCCGAACAGGGAACACCTGTGACTGAAGAGAGCTGCGTGGAGTTGTCTCTCGAGCTCCCCCACGCACTGACAATGGTTCCGGAATCCTGAGCGTGGGGAGGTTCCACCAACGGTCGGCAGCGCGTGGGTTCTAACGGGATGCCTGAACTCGTCTCCCCTGAGGGTTTTCCTAATGTCTCTGTGCCAGGGAATGCTAGGGGGGGTTTGCAGGAAATCCCAGTGACAGAGGCTGCCTCCCCAAGGTCAGGGAAGGTATTTCCCGGACTTCCCCGAACAGGGAACACCTGTGAATGAAGAGAGCTGCGTGGAGTTGTCTCTCGAGCTCCCCCACACACTGACAATGGTTCCGGAATCCTGAGCGTGGGGAGGTTCCACCAACGGTCGTCAGCGCGTGGGTTCTAACGGGATGCCTGAGCTCGTCTCCCCTGAGGGTTTTCCTAATGTCTCTGTGCCAGGGAATGCTAGGGGGGGTTTGCAGTAAATCCCAGTGACAGAGGCTGCCTCCGCAAGGTCAGGGAACATATTTCTCGGACTTCCCCGAACAGGGAACACCTGTGACTGAAGAGAGCTGCTTGGAGTAGTCTCTCGTGCTCCCCCACGCACTGACAATGGTTCCAGAATCCTGAGAGTGGGGAAGTTCCACCAACGTTCGGCAGCGCGTGGGTTCTAACGGGATGCCTGAGCTCGTCTCCCCTGAAGGTTTCCCAAATGTCTCTGTGCCAGGGAATGCTAGGGGGGGTTTGCAGGAAATCCCAGTGACAGAGGCTGCCTCCCCAAGGTCAGGGAAGGTATTTCTCGGACTTCCCCGAACAGGGAACACCTGTGACTGAAGAGAGCTGCGTGGAGTTGTCTCTCGAGCTCCCCCACGCACTGACAATGGTTCCGGAATCCTGTGCGTGGGGAGGTTCCACCAACGGTCGGCAGCGCTTGGGTTCTAACGGGATGACTGAGCTCGTCTCCCTTGAGGGTTTCCCTAATGTCTCTGTGCCAGGGAATTCAAGGGGGGGTTTGCAGGAAATCCCAGTGACAGAGGCTGCCTCCCCAAGGTCAGGGAAGGTATTTCTCGGACTTCCCCGAACAGGGAACACCTGTGACTGAAGAGAGCTGCGTGGATTTGTCTCTCGAGCTCCCCCACGTACTGACAATGGTTCCGGAATCCTGAGCGTGGGGAGGTTCCACCAACGGTCGGCAGCGCGTGGGTTCTAACGGGATGCCTGAGCTCGTCTCCCCTGAGTATTTCCCTAATGTCTATGTGCCAGGGAATGCTAGGGGGGGTTTGCAGGAAATCCCAGTGACAGAGGCTGCCTCTCCAAAGTCAGGGTAGGTATTTCTCGGACTTCCCCGAACAGGGAACACCTGTGACTGAAGAGAGCTGCGTGGAGTTGTCTCTCGAGCTCCCCCACGCACTGACAATGATTCCGGAATCCTGAGCGTGGGGAGGTTCCACCAGCGGTCGGCAGCGCGTGGGTTCTAACGGGATGCCTGAGCTCGTCTCCCCTGAGTGTTTCCCTAATGTCTCTGTGCCAGGGAATGCTAGGGGGGGTTTGCAGGAAATCCCAGTGACAGAGGCTGCCTCCCCAAGGTCAGGGAAGGTATTTCTCGGACTTCCCCGAACAGGGAACTCCTGTGACTGAAGAGAGCTACGTGGAGTTGTCTCTCGTGCTCCCCCACGCACTGACAATGGTTCCGGAATCCTGAGCGTGGGGAGGTTCCACCAACGGTCGGCAGCGCGTGGGTTCACACGGGAAGCCAGAGCTCGTCTCCCCTGAGGGTTTCCTTAATGTCTCTGTGCCAGGGAATTCTAGGGGGGTTTTGCAGGAAATCCCAGTGACAGAGGCTGCCTCCCCAAAGTCAGGGAAGATATTTCTCGGACTTCCCCGAACAGGGAACACCTGTGACTGAATAGAGCTGCGTGGAGTTGTCTCTCGAGCTCCCCACGCACTGACAATGGTTCCGGAATCCTGAGCGTGGGGAGGTTCCACCAACGGTCGGCAGCGCGTGTTTTATAACGCGATGCCTGAGCTCGTCTCCCCTGAAGGTTTCCCTAATGTCTCTGTGCCAGGGAATTCTAGGGGGTGTTTGCAGGAAATCCCAGTGACAGAGGCTGCCTCCCCAAGTTCAGGGAAGTTATTTCTCAGAGTTCCCCGAACAGGGAACACCTGTGACTGAAGAGAGCTGCGTGGAGTTGTCTCTCGAGCTCCCCCACGCACTGACAATGGTTCCGGAATCCTGAACGTCGGGAGGTTCCACCACGGTCGGCAGCGCGTAGGTTCTAACGGGATGCCTGAGCTCGTCTTCCCTGTGGGTTTCCCTAATGTCTCTGTGCCAGGAAATGCTAGGGTGGGTTTGCAGGAAATCCCAGTGACAGAGGCTGCCTCCCCAAGGTCAGGGATGGTATTTCTCGGACTTCCCCAAACAGGGAACACCTGTGACTGAAGAGAGCTGCGTGGAGTTGTCTCTCGAGCTCCCCCACGCACTGACAATGTTTCCGGAATCCTGAGCGTGGGGAGGTTCCACCAACGGTCGGCAGCGCGTGGGTTCAAACAGGATGCCTGAGCTCGTCTCCCCTGAGGGTTTCCCTAATGTCTTTGTGCCAGGGAATGCTAGGGGGGGTTTGCAGGAAATCCCAGTTACAGAGGCTGCCTCCCCAAGGTCAGGGAAGGTATTTCTCAGACTTCCCCGAACAGGGAACACCTGTGACTGAAGAGAGCTGCGTGGAGTTGTCTCTCAAGCTCCCCCACGCACTGACAATGGTTCCGGAATCCTGAGCGTGGGGAGGTTCCACCAACGGTCGGCAGCGCGTGGGTTCTAACGGGATGCCTGAGCTCATCTCCCCTGAGTGTTTCCCTAATATCTCTGTGCCAAGGAATGCTAGGGGGGGTTTGCAGGAAATCCTAGTGACAGAGGCTTCCTCCCCAAGGTCAGGGAAGGTATTTATCGGACTTCCCCGAACAGGGAACACCTCTGAATGTAGAGAGCTGCGTGGAGTTGTCTCTCGAGCTCCCCCACGCACTGACAATGGTTCTGGAATCCTGAGCGTGGGGAGGATCCACCAACGGTAGGCAGCGCGTTGGATCTAACGGAATGCCTGAGCTCGTCTCCCCTGAGGGTTTTCCTAATGTCTCTGTGCCAGGGAATGCTAGGGGGCGTTTGCAGGAAATCCCAGTGACAGAGGCTGCCTCCCCAAGGTCAGGGAAGGTATTTCTCGGACTTCCCCGAACAGGGAACCCCTGTGACTGAAGAGAGCTGCGTGGAGTTGTCTCTCGAGCTCCCCCACGCACTGACAATGGTTCCGGAATCCTGAGCGTGGGGAGGTTCCACCAACGGTCGGCAGCGCGTGGGTTAAAACGGGATGCCTGAGCTCGTCTCCCCTGAGGGTTTCCCTAATGTCTCTGTGCCAGGGAATGCTAACGGGGGTTTGCAGGAAATCCCAGTGACAGAGGCTGCCTCCCCAAGTTTAGGGAAAGTATTTCTCGGGCTTCCCCGAACAGGGAACACCTGTGAATGAAGAGAGCTGCGTGGAGTATTCTCTCGAGCTCCCCCACGCACTGACAATGGTTCCGGAATCCTGAGCGTGTGGAGATTACACCAACGGTCGGCAGCGCGTGCGTTCTAACGGGATGCCTGATCTCGTCTCCCCTGAGGGTTTTCCTAATGTCTCTGTGCCAGGGAATGCTAGGGGGGTTTTGCAGGAAATCCCAGTGACAGAGGCTGCCTCCCCAAGGTCAGGGAAGGTATTTCTTGGACTTCCACGAACAGGGAACACCTGTGACTGAAGAGAGCTGCGTGGAGTTGTCTCTCGAGTTCCCCATGCACTGACAATGGTTCCGGAATCCTGAGCGAGGGGAGGTTCCACCTACGGTCGGCAGCGCGTGGGTTCTAACGGGATGCCTGAGCTCGTCTCCCATGAGGGTTTTCCTAATGTCTGTGTACCAGGGAAAGCTAGGGGTGGTTTGCAGGAAATCCCAGTGACAGAGGCTGCCTCCCCAAGGTCAGGGAATGTATTTCTCGGACTTCTCCGAACAGGGAACACCTGTGACTGAAGAGAGCTGCGTGGAGTTGTCTCTGGAGCTCCCCGACGCACTGACAATGGTTCCGGAATCCTGAGCGTTCGGAGGTTCCATCAACGGTCGGCAGCGCGTGGATTCAAACGGGATGCCTGAGCTCGTCTCCCCTGAGGGTTTTCCTAATGTCTCTGAGCCAGGGATTGCTAGTTGGGGTTTGCAGGAAATCCCAGTTACAGAGGCTGCCTCGCCAAGGTCAGGGAAGGTATTTCTCGGAGTTCCCCGAACAGGGAACACCTGTGACTGAAGAGAGCTGCGTGGAGTTGTCTCTCGTGCTCCCCCACGCACTGACACTGGTTCCGGAATCCTGAGCGTGGGGAGGTTCCACCAACTGTCGGCAGCGCGTGGGTTCTAACGGGATGCCTGAGCTCGTCTCCCCTGAGGGTTTCCCTAATGTCTCTGTGCCAGGGAATGCTGGGGGGGGTTGCAGGAAATCCCAGTGACAGAGGCTGCCTCCCCAAGGTCAGGGAAGATATTTCTCGGACTTCCTCGAACAGGGAACACCTGTGACTGAAGAGAGCTTCGTGGAGTTGTCTCTCGAGCTCCCCCATGCACTGACAATGGTTCCGGAATCCTGAGAGTGGGGAGGTTCCACCAACGGTCGGCAGCGCGTGGGTTCTAACGGGATGCCTGAGCTCGTCTCCCCTGAGAGTTTTCCTAATGTCTCTGTGCCAGGGAATGCTAGGGGGGTTTTGCAGGATATCCCAGTGACAGAGGCTGCCTCCCCAAGGTCAGGGAAGGTATTTCTCGGACTTCCCCGAACAGGGAACACCTGTGACTGAAGAGAGCTGCGTGGAGTTGTCTCTCGAGCTCCCCCACGCACTGACAATGGTTCCGGAATCCTGAGCGTGGGGAGGTTCCACCAACGGTCGGCAGCGCGTGGGTTCTAACGGGATGCCTGAGCTCGTCTCCCCTGAGGGTTTCCATAATGTCTCTGTGCCAGGGAATGCTAGGGGTATTTGCAGGAAATCCCAGTGACAGAGGCTGCCTCCCCAAGGTCAGGGAAGGTATTTCTAGGAATTCCCCGTACAGGGAACACCTGTGACTGAAGAGAGCTTCGTGGAGTTGTCTCTCGAGCTCCCCCATGCACTGACAATGGTTCCGGAATCCTGAGAGTGGGGAGGTTCCACCAACGGTCGGCAGCGCGTGAGTTCTAACGGGATGCCTGAGCTCGTCTCCCCTGAGAGTTTTCCTAATGTCTCTGTGCCAGGGAATGCTAGGGGGGTTTTGCAGGATATCCCAGTGACAGAGGCTGCCTCCCCAAGGTCAGGGAAGGTATTTCTCGGACTTCCCCGAACAGGGAACACCTGTGACTGAAGAGAGCTGCGTGGAGTTGTCTCTCGTGCTCCCCCACGCACTGACAATGTTTCCGGAATCCTGAGCGTGGGGAGGTTCCACCAACGGTCGGCAGCGCGTGGGTTCTAACGGGATGCCTGAGCTCGTCTCCCCTGAGGGTTTCCCTAATATCTCTGTGCCAGGGAATGCTAGGGGGGGTTTGCAGGAAATCCCAGTGACAGAGGCTACCTCCCCAAATTCAGGGAAGGTATTTCTCGGACTTCCCTGAACAGGGAACACCTGTGACTGAAGAGAGATGCGTGGAGTTGTCTCTCGAGCTCCCCCACGCACTGACAATGGTTCCGGAATAATGAGCGTGGGGAGGTTCCACCAAATGTCGTCAGCCTAGGGTTCTAATGGGATGCCTGAGCTCGTCTCCCCTGAGGGTTTCCCTAATGTCTCTGTGCCAGGGAATGTTAGGGGGGGTTTGCAGGAAATCCCAGTGACAGAGGCTGCCTCCCCAAGGTCAGGGAAGGTATTTCTCGGACTTCCCCGAACAGGGAACACCTGTGACTGAAGAGAGCTGCGTGGAGTTGTCTCTCGAGCTCCCCCACGCACTGACAATGGTTCCGGAATCCTGAGCGTGGGGAGGTTCCACCAACGGTCGGCAGCGCGTGGGTTCTAACGGGATACCTTAGCTCGTCTCCCCTGAGTGTTTCCCTAATATCTCTGTGTAAGGGAATGCTAGGGGGGGTTTGCAGGAAATCCCAGTGACAGAGGCTGCCTCCCCAAGGTCAGGGAAGGTATTTCTTGGACTTCCCCGATCAGGGAACACCTGTGACTGAAGAGAGCTGCGTGGAGTTATCTCTCGAGCTCCCCCACGCACTGACAATGGTTCCGGAATCCTGAGCGTGGGGAGGTTCCACCAACGGTCGGCAGAGCGTGGGTTCTAATGGGATGCCTGAGCTCGTCTCCCCTGAGGGTTTCCCTAATGTCTCTGTGCCAGGGAATGCTAGGGGGGGTTTGCAGGAAATCCCAGTGACAGAGGCTGCCTCCCCAAGGTCAGGGAAGGTATTTCTCGGACTTCCCCGAACAGGGAACACCTGTGACTGAAGAGAGCTGCGTGGAGTTGTCTCTCGAGCTCCCCCACGCACTGACAATGGTTCCGGAATACTGAGCGTGGGGAGGTTCCACCAACGGTCGGCAGCGAGTGGGTACTAACGGGATGCTTAGCTCGACTCCCCTGAGGGTTTTCCTAAGGTCTCTGGGCCAGGGAATGCTAGGGGTTGTTTGCAGGAAATCCCAGTGACAGAGGCTGCCTCCCCAAGGTCAGGGAAGGTATTTCTCGGACTTCCCCGAACAGGGAACACCTGTGACTGAAGAGAGCTGCGTGGAGTTGTCTCTCGAGCTCCCCCACGCACTGACAATGGTTCCGGAATCCTGAGCTTGGGGAGGTTCCACCAACGGTCTGCAGCGCGTGGGTTCTAACGGGATGCCTGAGCTCGTCTCCCCTGAGTGTTTCCCTAATATCTCTGTGCCAGGGAATGCTACGGGGGGTTTGCAGGAAATCCCAGTGACAGAGGCTGCCTCCCCAAGGTCAGGGAAGGTATTTCTCGGACTTCCCCGGACAGGGAACACCTGTGACTGAAGAGAGCTGCGTGGAGTTGTCTCTCGAGATCCCCCACGCACTGAGAATGTTTCCGGAATACTGAGCGTGGGGAGGTTCCACCAACGGTCGGCAGCACGTGGGTTCTAACGGGATGCCTGATCTCGTCTCCCATGAGGGTTTTCCTAATATCTCTGTGCCAGGGAATGCTAGGGGGGGTTTGCAGGAAATCCCAGTGACAGAGGCTGCCTCCCCAAGGTCAGGGAAGGTATTTCCCGGACTTCCCCGAACAGGGAACACCTGTGACTGAAGAGAGCTGCGTGGAGTTGTCTCTCGAGCTCCCCCACGCACTGACAATGGTTCCGGAATCCTGAGCGTGGGGAGGTTCCACCAACGGTCGGCAGCGCGTGGGTTCTAACGGGATGCTTGAGCTCGTCTCCCCTGAGGGTTTTCCTAATGTCTCTGTGCCAGGGAATGCTAGGGGGGGTTTGCAGGATATCCCAGTGAAAGAGGCTGCCTCCCAAAGTTCAGGGAAGCGATTTCCCGGACTTTCCCGAACAGGGAACACCTGTGACTGAAGAGAGCTGCGTGGAGTTGTCTCTCGAGCTCCCCCACACACTGACAATAGTTCCGGAATCCTGAGCGTGGGGAGGTTCCACCAACGGTCGGCAGCGCGTGGGTTCTAACGGGGTGCCTGAGCTCGTCTCCCCTGAGTGTTTTCCTAAAGTCTCTGTGCCAGGGAATGCTGGAGGGGGGTTTGCAGGAAATCCCAGTGACAGAGGCTGCCTCCCCAAGGTCAGGGAAGGTATTTCTCGGACTTCCCCGAACAGGGAACACCTGTGACTGAAGAGAGCTGCGTGGATTTGTCTCTCGAGCTCCCCCACGCACTGACAATGGTTCCGGAATCCTGAGCGTGGGGAGGATCCAACAACGGTCGGCAGCGCGTGGGTTCTAACGGGATGCCTGAGCTCGTCTCCCCTGAGGGTTTCCCTAATATCTCTGTGCCAGGGAATGCTAGGGGGGTTTGCAGGAAATCCCAGTGACAGAGGTTGCCTCCCCAAAGTCAGGGAAGGTATTTCTCGGACTTCCCCGAACAGGGAACACCTGTGACTGAAGAGAGCTGCGTGGAATTGTCTCTCGAGCTCCCCCACGCACTGACAATGGTTCCGGAATCCTGAGCGTGGGGAGGTACCACCAACGGTCGGCAGCGCGTGGGTTCTAACGGAATGCCGGAGCTCATCTCCCCTGAGGGTTTCCCTAATGTCTCTGTGCCAGGGAATGCTAGGGGTGGTTTGCAGGAAATCCCAGTGACCGAGGCTGCCTCGCCAAAGTCAGGGAAGGTATTTCTCGGACTTCCAAGAACAGGGAACACCTGTGACTGAAGAGAGCTGCGTGGAGTTGTCTCTCGAGCTCCCCCACGCATTGACAATATTTCCGGAATCCTGAGCGTGGGGAGGTTCCACCAAAGGTCGGCAGCGCGTGGGTTCTAACGGGATGCCTGAGCTCGTCTCCCCTGAGGGTTTTTCTAATGTTTCTGTGCCAGGGAATGCTAGGGGGGGTTTGCAGGCTAACCCAGTCACAGAGGCTGCCTCCCCAAGGTCACGGAAGGTATTTCTCGGACTTCCCCGAACAGGGAACACCTGTGACTGAAGAGAGCTGCGTGGATTTGTCTCTCGAACTCCCCCACGCACTGACAATGGTTCCGGAATCCTGAGCATGGGGAGGTTCCACCAAAGGTCGGCAGCGCGTGGGTTCTAACGGGATGCCTGAGCTCGTCTCCCCTGATGGTTTCCCTAATGTCTCTGTGCCAGGGAATGCTAGGGGGGGTTTGCAGGCTATCCCAGTCACAGAGGGTGCCTCCCGAAGGTCAGGGAAGGTATTTCTCGACATCCCCGAACAGGGAACACATGTGACTGAAGAGAGCTGCGTGGTGTTGTCTCTCGAGCTCCCCCACGCACTGACAATGGTTCCGGAATCCTGAGCGTGGGGAGGTTCCACCAACGGTCGGCAGCGCGTGGGTTCTAACGGGATGCCTGAGCTCGTCGCCCCTGAGGGTTTTCCTAATGTCTCTGGGCCAGGGAATGCTATGGGTGGTTTGCAGGAAATCCCAGTGACAGAGGCTGCCTCCCCAAGGTCAGGGAAGGTATTTCTCGGACTTCTCCGAACAGGGAACACCTGTGATTGAAGAGAGCTGCGTGGAGTTGTCTCTCGAGCTCCCCCACGCACTGACAATGGTTCCGGAATCCTGAGCGTGGGGAGGTTCCACCAACGGTCGGCAGCGCGTGGGTTCTAACGGGATGCCTGAGCTCGTCTCCCCTGAGTGTTTCCCTAATATCTCTGTGCCAGGGAATCCTAGGGGGGGTTTGCAGGAAATCCCAGTGACAGAGGCTGCCTCCCCAAGGTCAGGGAAAGTATTTCTCGGACTTCCCCGAACAGGGAACACCTGTGACTGAAGAGAGCTGCGTGGAGTTGTCTCTCGAGCTCCCCCACGCACTGAAAATGTTTCCGGAATACTGAGCGTGCGGAGGTTCCACCAACGGTCGGCAGCACGTGGGTTCTAACGGGATGCATAGGCTCGTCTCCCATGAGGGTTTTCCTAATGTCTCTGTGCCAGGGAATGCTAGGGGTGGTTTGCAGGAAATCCCAGTGACCGAGGCTGCCTCGCCAAGGTCAGGGAAAGTATTTCTCGGACTTCCCCGAACAGGGAACACCTGTGACTGAAGAGAGCTGCGTGGAGTTGTCTCACGAGCTCCCCCACGCACTGACAATGTTTCCGGAATACTGAGCGTGGGGAGGTTCCACCAACGGTCGGCAGCACGTGGGTTCTAACGGGATGCATAGGCTCGTCTCCCATGAGTGTTTTCCTAATGTCTCTGTGCCAGGGAATGCTAGGGGGGGTTTGCAGGAAATCCCAGTGAAAGAGGCTGCATCCCAAAGGTCAGGGAAGCTATTTCCCGGACTTCCCCGAACAGGGAACACCTGTGACTGAAGAGAGCTGCGTGGAGTTGTCTCTCGAGCTCCCCCACACACTGACAATAGTTCCGGAATCCTGAGCGTGGGGAGGTTCCACCAACGGTCGGCAGCGCGTGGGTTCTAACGGGATGCCTGAGCTCGTCTCCCCTGAGGGTTTCCCTAATGTCTCTGTGCCAGGGAATTCTAGGGGGGGTTTGCAGGAAATCCCAGTGACAGAGGCTGCCTCCCCAAAGTCAGGGAAGGTATTTCTCGGACTTCCCCGAACAGGGAACACCTGTGACTGAAGAGAGCTGCGTGGAATTGTCTCTCGAGCTCCCTCACGCACTGACAATGGTTCCGGAATCCTGAGCGTGGGGAGGTACCACCAACTGTCGGCAGCGCGTGGGTTCTAACGGAATGCCAGAGCTCATCTCCCCTGAGGGTTTCCCTAATGTCTCTGTGCCAGGGAATGCTAGGGGGGGTTTGCAGGATATCCCAGTGACAGAGGCTGCCTCCCCAAGGTCAGGGAAGGTATTTCTCGGACTTCCCCGAACAGGGAACACCTGTGACTGAAGAGAGCTGCGTGGAGTTGTCTCTCGAGCTCCCCCACGCACTGACAATGGTTCCGGAATCCTGAGCGTGGGGAGGTTCCACCAACGGTCGGCAGCGCGTGGGTTCTAACGGAATGCCGGAGCTCGTCTCCCCTGAGGGTTTCCCTAATGTCTCTGTGCCAGGGAATGCTAGGGGTGGTTTGCAGGAAATCCCAGTGACCGAGGCTGCCTCGCCAAAGTCAGGGAATGTATTTCTCGGACTTCCAAGAACAGGGAACACCTGTGACTGAAGAGAGCTGCGTGGAGTTGTCTCTCGAGCTCCCCCACGCACTGAAAATTTTTCCGGAATCCTGAGCGTGGGGAGGTTCCACCAACGGTCAGCAGCGCGTGGGTTCTAACGGGATGCATGAGCTCGTCTCCCATGAGGGTTTTCCTAATATCTCTGTGCCAGGGAATGCTAGGGGGGGTTTGCAGGAAATCCCAGTGACAGAGGCTGCCTCCCCAAGTTCAGGGAAGGTATTTCCCGGACTTCCCCGAACAGGGAACACCTGTGACTGAAGACAGCTGCGTGGAGTTGTCTCTCGAGCTCCCCCACGCACTGACAATAGTTCCGGAATCCTGAACGTGGGGAGGTTCCACCAACGGTCGGCAGCGCGTGGGTACTAACGGGATGCCTGAGCTCGTCTCCCCTGAGGGTTTCCCTAATATCTCTGTGCCAGGGAATGCTGGAGGGGGGTTTGCAGGAAATCCCAGTGACAGAGGCTGCATCCCCAAAGTCAGGGAAGGTATTTCTCGGACTTCCCCGAACAGGGAACACCTGTGACTGAAGAGAGCTGCGTGGAGTTGTCTCTCGAGCTCCCCCACGCACTGACAATGGTTCCGGAATCCTGAGCGTGGGGAGGTTCCACCAACGGTCGGCAGCGCGTGGGTTCTAACGGGATGCCTGAGCTCGTCTCCCCTGAGGGTTTTCCTAATGTCTCTGAGCCAGGGAATGCTAGGGGGGGTTTGCAGGAAATCCCAGTGACAGAGGCTGCCTCCCCAAGGTCAGGGAAGGTATTTCTCGGACTTCCCCGAACAGGGAACACCTGTGACTGAAGAGAGCTGCGTGGAGTTGTCTCTCGTGCTCCCCCACGCACTGACAATGTTTCCGGAATACTGAGCGTGGGGAGGTTCCACCAACGGTCGGCAGCGCGTGGGTTCTAACGGGATGCCTGAGCTCGTCTCCCCTGAGTGTTTCCCTAATGTCCCTGTGCCAGGGAATGCTAGGGGGGGTTTGCAGGAAATCCCAGTGACAGAGGCTGCCTCCCCTAGGTCAAGGAAGATATTTCTCGGACTTCCCCGAACAGGGAACACCTGTGACTGAAGAGAGCTGCGTGGAGTTGTCTCTCGAGCTCCCCCACGCACTGACAGTTGTTCCGGAATCCTGAGCGTGGGGAGGTTCCACCAACGGTCGGCAGCGCGTGGGTTCTAACGGGATGCCTGAGCTCCTCTCCCCTGAGGGTTTCCCTAATGTTCCTGTGCCAGGGAATCCTAGGGGGGGTTTGCAGGAAATCCCAGTGACAGAGGCTGCCTCCCCACGGTCAGGGAAGGTATTTCTCGGACTTCCCCGAACAGGGAACACCTGTGACTGAAGAGAGCTGCGTGGAGTTTTCTCTCGAGCTCCCCCACGCACTGACAATGGTTCCGGAATCCTGAGCGTGGGGAGGTTCCACCAGCGGTCGGCAGCGCGTGGGATCTAACGGGATGCCTGAGCTCGTCTCCCCTGAGGGTTTCCCTAATGTCTCTGTGCCAGGGAATGCTAGGGGGGGTTTGCAGGAAATCCCAGTGACAGAGGCTGCCTCCCTAAGGTCAGGGAAGGTATTTCCCGGACTTCCCCGAACAGGGAACACCTGTGACTGAAGACAGCTGCGTGGAGTTGTCTCTCGAGCTCCCGCACGCACTGACAATAGTTCCGGAATCCTGAACGTGGGGAGGTTCCACCAACGGTCGGCAGCGCGTGGGTTCTAACGGGATGCCTGAGCTCGTCTCCCCTGAGGGTTTCCCTAATGTCTCTGTGCCAGGGAATGCTAGGGGGGGTTTGCAGGAAATCCCAGTGACAGAGGCTGCATCCCCAAAGTCAGGGAAGGTATTTCTCGGACTTCCCCGAACAGGGAACACCTGTGAATGAAGAGAGCTGCGTGGAGTTGTCTCTCGAGCTCCCCCACGCACTGACAATGGTTCCGGAATCCTGAGCGTGGGGAGGTTCCACCAACGGTCGGCAGCGCGTGGGTTCTAACGGGATGCCTTAGCTCGTCTCCCCTGAGGGTTTTCCTAATGTCTCTGTGCCAGGGAATGCTAGGGGGGGTTTGCAGGAAATCCCAGTGACAGAGGCTGACTCCCCAAGTCAGGGAAGGTATTTCTCGGACTTCCCCGACCAGGGAAAACTTGTGACTGAAGAGTGCTGTGTGGAGTTTTCTCTCGAGCTCCCCCACGCACTGACAATGTTTCCGGAATACTGAGCATTTGGAGGTTCCACCAACGGTCGGCAGCGCGTGGGTTCTAACGGGATGCCTGAGTTCGTCTCCCCTCAGGGATTTCCTAATGTCTTTGTGCCAGGGAATGCTAGGGGGGGTTTGCAGGAAATCCCAGTGACAGAGGCTGCCTCCCCAAGGTCAGGGAAGGTATTTCCCGGACTTCCTCGAACAGGGAACACCTGTGACTGAAGAGAGCTGCGTGGAGTTGTCTCTCGAGCTCCCCCACGCACTGAGAATGGTTCCGGAATCCTGAGCGTGGGGAGGTTCCACCAACGGTCGGCAGCGCGTGGGTTCTAACGGGATGCCTGAGCTCGTCTCCCCTGAGTGTTTCCCTAATGTCCCTGTGCCAGGGAATGCTAGGGGGGGTTTGCAGGAAATCCCAGTGACAGAGGCTTCCTCCCCTAGGTCAGGGAAGATATTTCTCGGACTTCCCCGAACAGGGAACACCTGTGACTGAAGAGAGCTGCGTGGAGTTGTCTCTCGAGCTCCCCCACGCACTGACAATGGTTCCGGAATCCTGAGCGTGGGGAGGTTCCACCAACGGTCGGCAGCGCGTGGGTTATAACGGGATGCCTGAGATCGTCTCCCCTGAGTGTTTCCCTAATGTTCCTGTGACAGGGAATGCTAGGGGGGGTTTGCAGGAAATCCCAGTGACAGAGGCTGCCTCCCCAATGTCAGGGAATGTATATCTCGGACTTCCCCGAACAGGGAACACCTGTGACTGAAGAGAGCTGCGTGGAGTTGTCTCTCGAGCTCCCCCACGCACTGACAATGCTTCCGGAATCCTGAGCGTGGGGAGGTTCCACCAACGGTCGGCAGCGCGTGGGTTCTAACGGGATGCATGAGCTCGTCTCCCCTTAGAGTTTTCCTAATATCTCTGGGCCAGGGAATGCTAGGGGGGGTTTGCAGGAAATCCCAGTGACAGAGGCTGCTTCCCCAAGGTCAGGGAATGTATTTCTCGGACTTCCCCGAACAGGGAACCCGTGTGAATGAAGAGAGCTACGTGCAGTTGTCTCTCGAGCTCCCCCACGCACTGACAATGTTTCCGGAATCCTGAGCGTGGGGAGGTTCCACCAACGGTCGGCAGCGCGTGGATTCTAACGGGATGCCTGAGCTCGTCTCCCCTGAGGGTTTTCCTAATATCTCTGGGCCAGGGAATGCTAGGGGTGGTTTGCAGGAAATCCCAGTGACAGAGGCTGCCTCCCCAAGGTCAGGGAAGGTATTTCTCGGACTTCCCCCAAAAGGGAACACCTGTGACTGAAGAGAGCTGCGTGGAGTTGTCTCTCGAGCTCCCCCACGCACTGACAATGTTTCCGGAATCCTGAGCGTGGGGAGGTTCCACCAACGGTCGGCAGCGCGTGGGTTCTAACGGGATGCCTGAGCTCGTCTCCCCTGAGGGTTTTCCTAATATCTCTGTGCCAGGGAATGCTAGGGGTGCTTTGCAGGAAATCCCAGTGACAGAGGCTGCCTCCCCAAGTTCAGGCAAGGTATTTCTCGGACTTCCCCGAACAGGGAACACCTGTGACTGAAGAGAGCTGCGTGGAGTTGTCTCTCGAGATCCCCCACGCACTGACAATGGTTCCGGAATCCTGAGCGTGGGGAGGTTCCACCAACGGTCGGCAGCGCGTGGGTTCTAACGGGATGCCTGAGCTCGTCTCCCCTGAGGGTTTCCCTAATGTCTCTGTGCCAGGGAATGCTAGGGGGGGTTTGCAGGACATCCCAGTGACAGAGGCTGCCTCCCCAAGGTCAGGGAAGGTATTTCTCGGACTTCCCCGAACAGGGAACACCTGTGACTGAAGAGAGCTGCGTGGAGTTGTCTCTTGAGCTCCCCCACGCACTGACAATGGTTCCGGAATCCTGAGCGTGGGGAGGTTCCACCAAATGTCGGCAGCGCGTGGGTTCTAACGGGATGCCTGAGCTCGTCTCCCCTGAGGGTTTCCCTAGTATCTCTGTGCCAGGGAATGCTAGGGGGGGGGTTTGCAGGAAATCCCAGTGACAGAGGCTGCATCCCCAAGGTCAGGGAAGGTATTTCTCGTACTTCCCCGAACAGGGAACACCTGTGACTGAAGAGAGCTGCGTGGAGATGTCTCTCCAGCTCCCCCACGCACTGACAATGGTTCCGGAATCCTGAGCGTGGGGAGGTTCCACCAACGGTCGGCAGCGCGTGGTTTCTAACGGGATGCCTGATCTCGTCTCCCTTGAGGGTTTTCCAATGTCTCTGTTCCAGGGAATGCTAGGGGGTGCTTGCAGGAAATCTCAGTGACAGAGGCTGCCTCCCCAAGGTCAGGGAAGGTATTTCTCGGACTTCCCCGAACAGGGAACACCTGTGACTGAAGAGAGCGGCGTAGAGTTGTCTCACGAGTTCCCCATGCACTGACAATGGTTCCGGAATCCTGAGCGAGGGGAGGTTCCACCTACGGTCGGCAGCGCGTGGGTTCTAACGGGATGCCTGAGCTCGTCTCCCCTGAGGTTTTTCCTAATGTCTCTGTGCCAGGGAATGCTTGGGGTGGTTTGCAGGAAATCCCAGTGACAGAGGCTGACTCACCAAGGTCAGGGAAGGTATTTCTCGGACTTCCCCGAACAGGGAACACCTGTGAATGAAGAGAGCTGCATGAAGTTGTCTCTCGAGCTCCCCCACGCACTGACAATGGTTCCGGAATCCTGAGCGTGGGGAGGTTTCACCAACGGTCGGCAGCGCGTGGGTTCTAACGGGATTCATGATTTCGCTCCCCTGAGGGTTTTCCTAATTTCTCTGTTGCAAGGAATGCTAGGGGGGGTTTGCAGGAAATCCCAGTGACAGAGGCTGCCTCCCCAAGGTCATGGAAGGTATTTCTCGGACTTCCCCGAACAGGGAACACCTGTGACTGAAGAGAGCTGCGTGGAGTTGTCTCTCGATCTCCCCCACGCACTGACAATTGTTCCGGAATACTGAGCGTGGGGAGGTTCCACCAACGGTCGGCAGCGCGTGGTTTCAAACGGGATGCCTGATCTCGTCTCCCCTGAGGGTTTTTCAATGTCTCTGTGCCAGGGAATGTTAAGGGGGTTTGCAGGAAATCCCAGTGTCAGAGACTGACTCCCCAAGTTCAGGGAATTTATTTCTCGGACTTCACCGAACAGGGAACACCTGTGACTGAAGAGAGCTGCGTGGAGTTATCTCTCGAGCTCCCCCACGCACTGACAATGGTTCCGGAATCCTGAGCATGGGGAGGTTCCACCAACGGTCGGCAGCGCCTGGGTTCTAACGGGATGCCTGAGCTTGTCTCCCCTGAGTGTTTCCCTAATGTCTCTGTGCCAGGGAATGCTAGGGGGGGTTTGCAGTATATCCCAGTGACAGAGGCTGCCTCCCCAAAGACAGGGAAGGTATTTCTCGGACTTCCCCGAACAGGGAACACCTGTGACTGAAGAGAGCTGCGTGGAGTTGTCTCTCGAGCTCCCCCACGCACTGAGAATGGTTCCGGAATCCTGAGCGTGGGGAGGTTCCACCAAAAGTCGGCAGCGCATGGGTTCTAACGGGATGCCTGAGCTCGTCTCCCCTGAGGGTTTTCCTAATGTCTCTGTGCCAGGGAATGCTAGGGGGGGTTTGCAGGAAATCCCAGTGACAGAGGCTGCCTCCCCAAGGTCAGGGAAGGTATTTCTCGGACTTCCCCGAACAGGGAACACCTGTGACTGAAGTGAGCTGCGTGGAGTTGTCTCTCGAGCTCCCCCACGCACTGACAATTGTTCCGGAATCCTGAGCGTGGGGAGGTTCCACCAACGGTCGGCAGCGCGTGGGTTCTAACGGGATGCCTGAGCTCGTCTCCCCTGAGGGTTTCCCTAATGTCTCTGTGCCAGGGAATTCTAGGGGGGGTTTGCAGGAAATCCCAGTGACAGAGGCTGCCTCCCCAAGGTCAGGGAAGGTATTTCTCGGACTTCCCCGAACAGGGAACACCTGTGACTGAAGAGAGCTGCGTGGAGTTATCTTTCGAGCTCCCCCACGCACTGACAATGGTTCCGGAATCCTGAGCGTGGGGAGGTTCCACCAACGGTCGGCAGCGCGTGGGTTCTAACGGGATGCCTGAGCTCGTCTCCTCGGAGGGTTTCCCTAATATCTCTGTGCCAGGGAATGCTAGGGGGGGTTTGCAGGAAATCCCAGTGACAGAGGCTGCCTCCCCAAGGTCAGGGAAGGTATTTCTCGGACTTCCCCGAACAGGGAACACCTGTGACTGAAGAGAGCTGCGTGGAGTTGTCTCTCGAGCTCCCCCACGCACTGACAATGTTTCCGGAATCCTGAGCGTGGGGAGGTTCCACCAACGGTCGGCAGCGCGTGGGTTCTAACGGAATGCCTGAGCTCGTGTCCCCTGAGGGTTTCCCTAATGTCCCTGTGCCAGGGAATGCTAGGGGGGGTTTGCAGGAAATCCCAGTGACAGAGGCTGCCTCCCCTAGTTCAGGGAAGGTATTTCTCGGACTTCCCCGAACAGGGAACACCTGTGACTGAAGAGAGCTGCGTGGAGTTGTCTCTCGAGCTCCCCCACGCAATGACAATGGTTCCGGAATCCTGAGCGTGGGGAGGTTCCACCAAAGGTCGGCAGCGCGTGGGCTGTAAAGGGATGCCTGAGCTCGTCCCCCTGAGGGTTTTCCTAATGTCTCTGTGCCAGGGAATGCTAGGGGGTGTTTGCAGGAAATCCAAGTGACAGAGGCTGCCTCCCCAAGGTCAGGGAAGGTATTTCTCGGACTTCCCCGAACAGGGAACACCTGTGACTGAAGAGAGCTGCGTGGAGTTGTCTCTCGAGCTCCCCCACGCACTGACAATGGTTCCGGAATCCTGAGCGTGGGGAGGTTCCACCAACGGTCGGCAGGGCGTGGGTTCTAACGGGATGCCTGAGCTCGTCTCCCCTGAGGGTTTCCCTAATGTCTCTGTGCCAGGGAATTCTAGGGGGGGTTTGCAGGAAATCCCAGTGACAGAGGCTGCCTCCCCAAGGTCAGGGAAGGTATTTCTCGGACTTCCCCGAACAGGGAACACCTGTGACTGAAGAGAGCTGCGTGGAGTTATCTTTCGAGCTCCCCCACGCACTGACAATGGTTCCGGAATCCTGAGCGTGGGGAGGTTCCACCAACGGTCGGCAGCGCGTGGGTTATAACGGGATGCCTGAGCTCGTCTCCTCGGAGGGTTTCCCTAATATCTCTGTGCCAGGGAATGCTAGGGGGGGTTTGCAGGAAATCCCAGTGACAGAGGCTGCCTCCCCAAGGTCAGGGAAGGTATTTCTCGGACTTCCCCGAACAGGGAACACCTGTGACTGAAGAGAGCTGCGTGGAGTTGTCTCTCGAGCTCCCCCACGCACTGACAATGTTTCCGGAATCCTGAGCGTGGGGAGGTTCCACCAACGGTCGGCAGCGCGTGGGTTCTAACGGAATGCCTGAGCTCATGTCCCCTGAGGGTTTCCCTAATGTCCCTGTGCCAGGGAATGCTAGGGGGGGTTTGCAGGAAATCCCAGTGACAGAGGCTGCCTCCCCTAGGTCAGGGAAGGTATTTCTCGGACTTCCCCGAACAGGGAACACCTGTGACTGAAGAGAGCTGCGTGGAGTTGTCTCTCGAGCTCCCCCACGCAATGACAATGGTTCCGGAATCCTGAGCGTGGGAAGGTTCCACCAAAGGTCGGCAGCGCGTGGGCTGTAAAGGGATGCCTGAGCTCGTCTCCCCTGAGGGTTTTCCTAATGTCTCTGTGCCAGGGAATGCTAGGGGGTGTTTGCAGGAAATCCAAGTGACAGAGGCTGCCTCCCCAAGGTCAGGGAAGGTATTTCTCGGACTTCCCCGAACAGGGAACACCTGTGACTGAAGAGAGCTGCGTGGAGTTGTCTCTCGAGCTCCCCCACGCACTGACAATGGTTCCGGAATCCTGAGCGTTGGGAGGTTCCACCAATGGTCGGCAGCGCGTGGGTTCTAACGAGAAGCCTGTGCTCGTCTCCCCTGAGTGTTTCCCTAATGTCTCTGTGCCAGGGAATGCTAGGGGGGGTTTGCAGGAAATCCCAGTGACAGAGGCTGCCTCCCCAAGGTCAGGGAAGGTATTTCTCGGACTTCCCCGAACAGGGAACACCTGTGACTGAAGAGAGCTGGGTGGAGTTGTCTCTCGGGCTCCCCCACGCAATGACAATGGTTCTGGAATCCTGAGCGTGGGGAGGTTCCACCAAAGGTCGGCAGCGCGTGGGCTGTAACGGGATGCCTGAGCTCGTCTTCCCTGAGGGTTTTCCTAATATCTCTGTGCCAGGGAATGCTAGGGGGGGTTTGCAGGAAATCCCAGTGACAGAGGCTGCCTCCCCAAGGTCAGGGAAGGTATTTCTCGGACTTCCCCGAACAGGGAACACCTGTGACTGAAGAGAGCTGCGTGGAGTTGTCTCTCGAGCTCCCCCACGCACTGACAATGGTTCCGGAATCCTGAGCGTGTGGAGGTTCCACCAACGGTCGGCAGCGCGTGGGTTCTAACGGGATGCCTGAGCTCGTCTCCCCTGAGAGTTTCCCTAATGTCTCTGTGCCAGGGAATTCTAGGGGGGGTTTGCAGGAAATCCCAGTGACAGAGGCTGCCTCCCCAAGGTCAGGGAAGGTATTTCTCGGACTTCCCCGAACAGGGAACACCTGTGACTGAAGAGAGCTGCGTGGAGTTATCTTTCGAGCTCCCCCACGCACTGACAATGGTTCCGGAATCCTGAGCGTGGAGAGGTTCCACCAACGGTCGGCAGCGCGTGGGTTCTAACGGGATGCCTGAGCTCGTCTCCTCGGAGGGTTTCCTTAATATCTCTGTGCCAGGGAATGCTAGGGGGGGTTTGCAGGAAATCCCAGTGACAGAGGCTGCCTCCCCAAGGTCAGGGAAGGTATTTCTCGGACTTCCCCGAATAGGGAACACCTGTGACTGAAGAGAGCTGCGTGGAGTTGTCTCTCGAGCTCCCCCACGCACTGACAATGTTTCCGGAATCCTGAGAGTGGGGAGGTTCCACCAACGGTCGGCAGCGCGTGGGTTCTAACGGAATGCCTGAGCTCGTGTCCCCTGAGGGTTTCCCTAATGTCCCTGTGACAGGGAATGCTAGGGGGGGTTTGCAGGAAATCCCAGTGACAGAGGCTGCCTCCCCTAGGTCAGGGAAGGTATTTCTCGGACTTCCCCGAACAGGGAACACCTGTGACTGAAGAGAGCTGCGTGGAGTTGTCTCTCGAGCTCCCCCACGCAATGACAATGGTTCCGGAATCCTGAGCGTGGGGAGGTTCCACCAAAGGTCGGCAGCGCGTGGGCTGTAAAGGGATGCCTGAGCTCGTCTCCCCTGAGGGTTTTCCTAATGTCTCTGTGCCAGGGAATGCTAGGGGGTGTTTGCAGGAAATCCAAGTGACAGAGGCTGCCTCCCCAAGGTCAGGGAAGGTATTTCTCGGACTTCCCCGAACAGGGAACACCTGTGACTGAAGAGAGCTGCGTGGAGTTGTCTCTCGAGCTCCCCCACGCACTGACAATGGTTCCGGAATCCTGAGCGTTGGGAGGTTCCACCAATGGTCGGCAGCGCGTGGGTTCTAACGAGATGCCTGTGCTCGTCTCCCCTGAGTGTTTCCCTAATGTCTCTGTGCCAGGGAATGCTAGGGGGGGTTTGCAGGAAATCCCAGTGACAGAGGCTGCCTCCCCAAGGTCAGGGAAGGTATTTCTCGGACTTCCCCGAACAGGGAACACCTGTGACTGAAGAGAGCTGCGTGGAGTTGTCTCTCGAGCTCCCCCACGCAATGACAATGGTTCTGGAATCCTGAGCGTGGGGAGGTTCCACCAAAGGTCGGCAGCGCGTGGGCTGTAACGGGATGCCTGAGCTCGTCTTCCCTGAGGGTTTTCCTAATATCTCTGTGCCAGGGAATGCTAGGGGGGGTTTGCAGGAAATCCCAGTGACAGAGGCTGCCTCCCCAAGGTCAGGGAAGGTATTTCTCGGACTTCCCCGAACAGGGAACACCTGTGACTGAAGAGAGCTGCGTGGAGTTGTCTCTCGAGCTCCCCCACGCACTGACAATGGTTCCGGAATCCTGAGCGTGTGGAGGTTCCACCAACGGTCGGCAGCGCGTGGGTTCTAACGGGATGCCTGAGCTCGTCTCCCCTGAGAGTTTCCCAATGTCTCTGTGCCAGCGAATGATAGGGGGAGTTTGCAGGATATCCCAGTGACAGAGGCTGCCTACCCAAGGTCAGGGAAGATATTTCTCGGACTTCCCCGAACAGGGAACACCTGTGACTGAAGAGAGCTTCATGGAGTTGTCTCTCGAGCTCCCCCACGCACTGACAATGTTTCCGGAATCCTGAGCGTGGGGAGGTTCCACCAACGGTCGGCAGCGCGTGGGTTCTAACGGGATGCCTGAGCTCGTCTCCCCTGAGGGTTTCCCTAATTTCTCTGTGCCAGGGAATGCTAGGGGGGGTTTGCAGGAAATCCCAGTGACAGAGGCTGCCTCCCCAAGGTCAGGGAAGGTATTTCTCGGACTTCCACGAGCAGGGAACACCTGTGACTGAAGAGAGCTTCGTGGAGTTGTCTCTCGAGCTCCCCCACGCACTGACAATGGTTCCGGAATCCTGAGCGTGGGGAGGTTCCACCAACGGTCGGCAGCGCGTGGGTTCTAACGGGATGCCTGAGCTCGTCTCCCCTGAGAGTTTCCCAATGTCTCTGTGCCAGGGAATGCTAGGGGGAGTTTGCAGGAAATCCCAGTGTCAGAGGCTGCCTCCCCAAGGTCAGGGAAGATATTTCTCGGACTTTCCCGAACAGGGAACACCTGTGACTGAAGAGAGCTGCGTGGAGTTGTCTCTCGAGCTCCCACACGCACTGACAATGGTTCCGGAATCCTGAGCGTGGGGAGGTTCCACCAACGGTCGGCAGCGCGTGTGTTCTACCGGGATGCCTGAGCTGGTCTCCCCTTAGGGTTTCCCTAATGTCTCTGTGCCAGGGAATGCTAGGGGGGGTTTGCAGGAAATCCCAGTGACAGAGGCTGCCTCCCCAAGGTCAGGGAAGGTATTTCTCGGACTTCCCCGAACAGGGAACACCTATGACTGAAGAGAGCTGCGTGGAGTTGTCTCTCGAGCTCCCCCACGCACTGACAATGTTTCCGGAATCCTGAGGGTGGGGAGGTTCCACCAACGGTCGGCAGCGCGTGGGTTCTACCGGGATGAGTGAGCTGGTCTCCCCTGAGGGTTTCCCTAATATCTCTGAGCCAGGGAATGCTAGGGGGGGTTTGCAGGATATCCCAGTGACAGAGGCTGCCTCCCCAAGGTCAGGGAAGGTATTTTTCGGACTTCCCCGAACAGGGAACACCTGTGACTGAAGAGACCTGCGTGGAGTTGTCTCTCGAGCTCCCCCACGCACTGACAATGGTTCCGGAATCCTGAGCGTGGGGAGGTTCCACCAACGGTCGGCAGCGCGTGGGTTCTAACGGGATGCCTGAGCTCGTCTCCCCTGAGTGTTTTCCTAAAGTCTCTGTACCAGGGAATTCTAGGGGGGGTTTGCAGGAAATCCCAGTGACAGAGGCTGCCTCCCCAAGGTCAGGGAAGGTATTTCTCGGACTTCCCCGAACAGGGAACACCTGTGACTGAAGAGAGCTGCGTGGAGTTGTCTCTCGAGCTCCCCCACGCACTGACAATGGTTCCGGAATCCTGAGCGTCGGGAGGTTCCACCAACGGTCGGCAGCGCGTGGGTTCGAACGGGATGCCTGAGCTCGTCTCCCCTGAGTGTTTTCCTAAATTCTCTGTGCCAGGGAATGCTAGGGGGGGTTTGCAGGAATTCCCAGTGACAGAGGATGCTTCCCCAAGTTCAGGGAAGGTATTTCTCGGACTTCCTCGAACAGGGAACACCTGTGACTGAAGAGAGCTGCGTGGAGTTGTCTCTCGAGCTCACCCACGCACTGACAATGGTTCCGGAATCCTGAGCGTGGGGAGGTTCCACCAACTGTCGTCAGTCTAGTGTTCTAACGGGATGCCTGAGCTCGTCTCCCCTTAGGGTTTCCCTAATGTCTCTGTGCCAGGGAATGCTAGGGGGGGTTTGAAGGAAATCCCAGTGACAGAGGCTGCCTCCCCAAGGTCAGGGAAGGTATTTCTCGGACTTCCCCGAACAGGGAACACCTGTGAATGAAGAGAGTTTCGTGGAGTTGTCTCTCGAGATCCCCCACGCACTGACAATGGTTCCGGAATCCTGAGCGTGGGGAGGTTCCACCAACAGTCGGCAGCGCGTGGGTTCTAACGGGATGCATGAGCTTGTCTCCCCTGAGGGTTTCCCTAATATCTCTGTGCCAGGGAATGCTAGAGGGGGTTTGCAGGAAATCCCAGTGACAGAGGCTGCCTCCCCAAGGTCAGGGAAGGTATTTCTCGGACTAGACCGAACAGGGAACACCTGTGACTGAAGAGAGCTGCGTGGAGTTGTCTCTCGAGCTCCCCCACGCACTGACAATGGTTCCGGAATCTTGAGAGTGGGGAGGTTCCACCAACGGTCGGCAGCGCGTGGGTTCTAACGGGATGCCTGAGCTCGTCTCCCCTGAGTGTTTCCCTAATTTCTCTGTGCCAGGGAATTCTAGGGGTGGTTTGCAGGAATTCCCAATGACAGAGGCTGCCTCCCCAAGGTCAGGGAAGTTATTTCTCGGACTTCCCCGAACAGGGAACACCTGTGACTGAAGAGAGCTGCCTGGAGTTGTCTCTCGAGTTCCCCACGCACTGACAATGGTTCCGGAATCCTGAGCGTGGGGAGGTTCCACCAACGGTGGGCAGCGAGTGGGTTCTATTGGGATGCCTGAGCTCATCTCCCCTGAGGGTTTCCCTAATGTCTCTGTGCCAGGGAATGCTAGGAGGGGTTTGCAGGGTATCCCAGTGACAGAGGCTGCCTCCCCAAGGTCAGGGAAGGTTTTTCTCGGACTTCCCCGAACAGGGAACACCTATGACTGAAGAGAGCTGCGTGGAGTTGTCTCTCGAGCTCCCCCACGCACTGACAATGGTTCCGGAATCCTGAGCGTGGGGAGGTTCCACCAACGGTCGGCAGCGCGTGGGTTCTACCGGGATGCCTGAGCTGGTCTCCCCTGAGGGTTTCCCAATGTCTCTGTGCCAGGGAATGCTAGGGGGTGTTTGCAGGGAATCCCAGTGACAGAGGCTGCCTCCCCAAGGTCAGGGAAGGTTTTTCTCGGACTTCCCCGAACAGGGAACACCTATGACTGAAGAGAGCTGCGTGGAGTTGTCTCTCGAGCTCCCCCACGCACTGACAATGGTTCCGGAATCCTGAGCGTGGGGAGGTTCCACCAACGGTCGGCAGCGCGTGGGTTCTACCGGGATGAGTGAGCTGGTCTCCCCTGAGGGTTTCCCTAATATCTCTGAGCCAGGGAATGCTAGGGGGGGTTTGCAGGATATCCCAGTGACAGAGGCTGCCTCCCCAAGGTCAGGGAAGGTATTTTTCGGACTTCCCCGAACAGGGAACACCTGTGACTGAAGAGAGCTGCGTGGAGTTGTCTCTCGAGCTCCCCCACGCACTGACAATGGTTCCGGAATGTTGAGCGTGGGGAGGTTCCACCAACGGTCGGCAGCGCGTGGGTTCTAACGGGATGCCTGAGCTCGTCTCCCCTGAGTGTTTTCCTAAAGTCTCTGTGCCAGGGAATTCTAGGGGGGGTTTGCAGGAAATCCCAGTGACAGAGGCTGCCTCCCCAAGGTCAGGGAAGGTATTTCTCGGACTTCCCCGAACAGGGAACTCCTGTGACTGAAGAGAGCTGCGTGGAGTTGTCTCTCGAACTCCCCCACGCACTGACAATGTTTCCGGAATCCTGAGAGTTGGGAGGTTCCACCAACGGTCTGCAGCGCTTGGGTTCTAATTGGATGCCTGATCTCGTCTCCCCTGAGGGTTTCCCTAATATCTCTGTGCCAGGGAATTCTAGGGGGGGTTTACAGGAAATCCCAGTAACAGAGGCTGACTCCCCAAGGTCAGGGAAAGTATTTCTAGGACTTCCCCGAACAGGGAACACCTGTGACTGAAGAGAGCTGCGTGGAGTTGTCTCTCGAGCTCCCCCACGCACTGACAATGGTTCCGGAATCCTGAGCGTGGGGAGGTTCCACCAACGGTCGGCAGCGCGTGGGTTCTAACGGGATGCCAGAGCTCGTCTCCCCTGAGAGTTTTCCCAATGTCTCTGTGCCAGGGAATGCTAGGGGGGGTTTGCAGGATGTCCCAGTGACAGAGGCTGCCTCCCCAATGTCAGGGAAGGTATTTCTCGGACTTCCCCGAACAGGGAACACCTGTGACTGAAGAGAGCTGCGTGGAGTTGTCTCTCGTGCTCCCCCACGCACTGACAATGGTTCCGGAATCCTGAGCGTGGGGAGGTTCCACCAACGGTCGGCAGCGCGTGGGTTCTACCGGGATGCCTGAGCTGGTCTCCCCTGAGGGTTTCCCAATGTCTCTGTGACAGGGAATGCTAGGGGGGGTTTGCAGGAAATCCCAGTGACAGAGGCTGCCTCCCCAAGGTCAGGGAAGGTATTTCTCGGACTTCCCCGAACAGGGAACAACTGTGACTCAAGAGAGCTGCGTGGAGTTGTCTCTCGAGCTCCCCCACGCACTGACAATGGTTCCGGAATCCTGAGCGTTGGGAGGTTCCACCAACGGTCGGCAGCGCGTGGGTTCTAACGGGATGCCTGAGCTCGTCTCCCCTGAGGGTTTCCCTAATGTCTCTGTGCCAGGGAATGCTAGGGGGGGTTTGCAGGAAATCCCAGTGACAGAGGCTGCTTCCCCAATTTCAGGGAATGTATTTCTCGGACTTCCTCGAACAGGGAACACCTGTGACTGAAGAGAGCTGCGTGGAGTTGTCTCTCGAGCTCCCCCACGCACTGACAATGGTTCCGGAATCCTGAGCGTGGGGAGGTTCCACCAACGGTCGGCAGCGCGTGGGTTCAAACGGGATGCCTGAGCTCGTCTCCCCTGAGGGTTTCCCAATGTCTCTGTGCCAGGGAATGCTAGGGGGGGTTTGCAGGAAATCCCAGTGACAGAGGCTGCCTCCCCAAGGTCAGGGAATGTATTTCTCGGACTTCCCCGAGCAGGGAACACCTGTGACTGAAGAGAGCTGCGTGGAGTTGTCTCTCGAGCTCCCCCACGCACTGACAATGGTTCCGGAATCCTGAGCGTGGGGAGGTTCCACCAACGGTCGGCAGCGCGTGGGTTCTAACGGGATGCCTGAGCTCGTCTCCCCTGAGAGTTTCCCAATGTCTCTGTGCCAGGGAATGCTAGGGGGAGTTTGCAGGAAATCCCAGTGTCAGAGGCTGCCTCCCCAAGGTCAGGGAAGATATTTCTCGGACTTTCCCGAACAGGGAACACCTGTGACTGAAGAGAGCTGCGTGGAGTTGTCTCTCGAGCTCCCCCACGCACTGACAATGGTTCCGGAATCCTGAGCGTGGGGAGGTTCCACCAACGGTCGGCAGCGCGTGGGATCTACCGGGATGCCTGAGCTGGTCTCCCCTTAGGGTTTCCCTAATATCTCTGTGCCAGGGAATGCTAGGGGTGGTTTGCAGGAAATCCCAGTGACAGAGGCTGCCTCCCCAAGGTCAGGGAAGGTATTTCTCGGACTTCCCCGAACAGGGAACACCTATGACTGAAGAGAGCTGCGTGGAGTTGTCTCTCGAGCTCCCCCACGCACTGACAATGTTTCCGGAATCCTGAGCGTGGGGAGGTTCCACCAACGGTCGGCAGCGCGTGGGTTCTACCGGGATGAGTGAGCTGGTCTCCCCTGAGGGTTTCCCCAATATCTCTGAGCCAGGGAATGCTAGGGGTGGTTTGCAGGATATCCCAGTGACAGAGGCTGCCTCCCCAAGGTCAGGGAAGGTATTTTTCGGACTTCCCCGAACAGGGAACACCTGTGACTGAAGAGAGCTGCGTGGAGTTGTCTCTCGAGCTCCCCCCGCACTGACAATGGTTCCGGAATCCTGAGCGTGGGGAGGTTCCACCAACGTTCGGCAGCGCGTGGGTTCTAACGGGATGCCTGAGCTCGTCTCCCCTGAGTGTTTTCCTAAAGTCTCTGTGCCAGGGAATTCTAGGGGGGGTTTGCAGGAAATCCCAGTGACAGAGGCTGCCTCCCCAAGGTCAGGGAAGGTATTTCTCGGACTTCCCGGAACAGGGAACACCTGTGACTGAAGAGAGCTGCGTAGAGTTGTCTCTCGAGCTCCCCCACGCACTGACAATGGTTCCGGAATCCTGAGCGTCGGGAGGTTCCACCAACGGTCGGCAGCGCGTGGGTTCTAACGGGATGCCTGAGCTCGTCTCCCCTGAGTGTTTTCCTAAATTCTCTGTGCCAGGGAATGCTAGGGGCGGTTTGCAGGAATTCCCAGTGACAGAGGCTGCTTCCCCAAGTTCAGGGAAGGTATTTCTCGGACTTACTCGAACAGGGAACACCTGTGACTGAAGAGAGCTGCGTGGAGTTGTCTCTCGAGCTCACCCACTCACTGACAATGGTTCCGGAATCCTGAGCGTGGGGAGGTTCCACCAACTGTCGTCAGTCTAGTGTTCTAACGGGATGCCTGAGCTCGTCTCCCCTTAGGGTTTCCCTAATGTCTCTGTGCCAGGGAATGCTAGGGGGGGTTTGCAGGAAATCCCAGTGACAGAGGCTGCCTCCCCAAGGTCAGGGAAGGTATTTCTCGGACTTCCCCGAACAGGGAACACCTGTGACTGAAGAGAGTTTCGTGGAGTTGTCTCTCGAGATCCCCCACGCACTGACAATGGTTCCGGAATCCTGAGCGTGGGGAGGTTCCACCAACGGTCGGCAGCGCGTGGGTTCTAACGGGATGCCTGAGCTCGTCTCCCCTGAGAGTTTTCCTAAATTCTCTGTGCCAGGGAATGCTAGGGGGGGTTTGCAGGAAATCCCAGTGACAGAGGCTGCTTCCCCAATTTCAGGGAAGGTATTTCTCGGACTTCCTCGAACAGGGAACACCTGTGACTGAAGAGAGCTGCGTGGAGTTGTCTCTCGAGCTCCCCCACGCACTGACAATGGTTCCGGAATCCTGAGCGTGGGGAGGTTCCACCAACGGTCGGCAGCGCGTGGGTTCTAACGGGATGCCTGAGCTCGTCTCCCCTGAGGGTTTCCCTAATTTCTCTGTGCAAGGGAATGCTAGGGGGGGTTTGCAGGAAATCCCAGTGACAGAGGCTGCCTCCCCAAGGTCAGGGAAGGTATTTCTCGGACTTCCCCGAACAGGGAACACCTGTGACTGAAGAGAGCTGCGTGGAGTTGTCTCTCGAGCTCACCCACGCACTGACAATGGTTCCGGAATCCTGAGCGTGGGGAGGTTCCACCAACTGTCGTCAGTCTAGTGTTCTAACGGGATGCCTGAGCTCGTCTCCCCTTAGGGTTTCCCTAATGTCTCTGTGCCAGGGAATGCTAGGGGGGGTTTGCAGGAAATCCCAGTGACAGAGGCTGCCTCCCCAAAGTCAGGGAAGGTATTTCTCGGACTTCCCCGAACAGGGAACACCTGTGACTGAAGAGAGTTTCGTGGAGTTGTCTCTCGAGATCCCCCACGCACTGACAATGGTTCCGGAATCCTGAGCGTGGGGAGGTTCCACCAACAGTCGGCAGCGCGTGGGTTCTAACGGGATGCATGATCTTGCCTCCCCTGAGGGTTTCCCTAATGTCTCTGTGCCAGGGAATGCTAGAGGGGGTTTGCAGGAAATCCCAGTGACAGAGGCTGCCTCCCCAAGGTCAGGGAAGGTATTTCTCGGACTACACCGAACAGGGAACACCTGTGACTGAAGAGAGCTGCGTGGAGTTGTCTCTCGAGCTCCCCCACGCACTGACAATGGTTCCGGAATCCTGAGCGTGGGGAGGTTCCACCAACGGTCGGCAGCGCGTGGGTTCTAACGGGATGCCTGAGCTCGTCTCCCCTGAGAGTTTTCCTAAAGTCTCTGTGCCAGGGAATGCTAGGGGGGGTTTGCAGGAAATCCCAGTGACAGAGGCTGCTTCCCCAATTTCAGGGAAGGTATTTCTCGGACTTCCTCGAACAGGGAACACCTGTGACTGAAGAGAGCTGCGTGGAGTTGTCTCTCGAGCTCCCCCACGCACTGACAATGGTTCCGGAATCCTGAGCGTGGGGAGGTTCCACCAACGGTCGGCAGCGCGTGGGTTCTAACGGGATGCCTGAGCTCGTCTCCCCTGAGGGTTTCCCTAATTTCTCTGTGCAAGGGAATGCTAGGGGGGGTTTGCAGGAAATCCCAGTGACAGAGGCTGCCTCCCCAAGGTCAGGGAAGGTATTTCTCGGACTTCCCCGAGCAGGGAACACCTGTGACTGAAGAGAGCTGCGTGGAGTTGTCTCTCGATCTCCCCCACGCACTGACAATGGTTCCGGAATCCTGAGCGTGGGGAGGTTCCACCAACGGTCGGCAGCGCGTGGGTTCTAACGGGATGCCTGAGCTCGTCTCCCCTGAGTGTTTTCCTAAAGTCTCTGTGCCAGGGAATGCTAGGGGGGGTTTGCAGGAAATCCCAGTGACAGAGGCTGCTTCCCCAATTTCAGGGAAGGTATTTCTCGGACTTCCTCGAACAGGGAACACCTGTGACTGAAGAGAGCTGCGTGGAGTTGTCTCTCGAGCTCCCCCACGCACTGACAATGGTTCCGGAATCCTGAGCGTGGGGAGGTTCCACCAATGGTCGGCAGCGCGTGGGTTCTAACGGGATGCCTGAGCTCGTCTCCCCTGAGGGTTTCCTTAATTTCTCTGTGCAAGGGAATGCTAGGGGGGGTTTGCAGGAAATCCCAGTGACAGAGGCTGCCTCCCCAAGGTCAGGGAAGGTATTTTTCGGACTTCCCCGAACAGGGAACACCTGTGACTGAAGAGAGCTGCGTGGAGTTGTCTCTCGAGCTCCCCCACGCACTGACAATGGTTCCGGAATCCTGAGCGTGGGGAGGTTCCACCAACGGTCGGCAGCGCGTGGGTTCTAACGGGATGCCTGAGCTCGTCTCCCCTGAGAGTTTCCCAATGTCTCTGGGCCAGGGAATGCTAGGGGGAGTTTGCAGGAAATCCCAGTGTCAGAGGATGCCTCCCCAAGGTCAGGGAAGATATTTCTCGGACTTTCCCGGACAGGGAACACCTGTGACTGAAGAGAGCTGCGTGGAGTTGTCTCTCGAGCTCCCCCACGCACTGACAATGGTTCCGGAATCCTGAGCGTGGGGAGGTTCCACCAACGGTCGGCAGCGCGTGGGTTCTACCGGGATGCCTGAGCTGGTCTCCCCTTAGGGTTTCCCTAATGTCTCTGTGCCAGGGAATGCTAGGGGAGTTTGCAGGAAATCCCAGTGACAGAGGCTGCCTCCCCAAGGTCAGGGAAGGTATTTCTCGGACTTCCCCGAACAGGGAACACCTGTGACTGAAGAGAGCTGCGTGGAGTTGTCTCTCGAGCTCCCCCACGCACTGAAAATGGTTCCGGAATCCTGAGCGTGGGGAGGTTCCAACAACGGTCGGCAGCGCGTGGGTTCTAACGGGATGCATGAGCTCGTCTCCCCTGAGGGTTTCCCTAATGTCTCTGTGCCAGGGAATGCTAGGGGGTTTTGCAGGAAATCCAAGTGACAGAGGCTGCCTCCCCAAGGTCAGGGAAGGTATTTCTCGGACTTCCCCGTACAGGGAACACCTGTGATTGAAGAGAGCTGCGTGGAATTTTCTCTCGAGCTCCCCCACGCACTGACAATTGTTCCGGAATCCTGAGCGTGGGGAGGTTCCACCAACGGTCGGCAGCGCGTGGGTTCTAACGGGATGCCTGAGCTCATATTCCCTGAGGGTTTTCCAAATGTCTCTGTGCCAGGGAATGCTAGGGGGGGGTTGCAGGAAATCCCAGTGACAGAGGCTGCCTCCCCACGGTCAGGGAAGGTATTTCTCGGACTTCCCCGAACAGGGAACACCTGTGACTGAAGAGAGCTGCGTGGAGTTGTCTCTCGAGCTCCCCCACGCACTGACAATGATTCCGGAATCCTGAGCGTGGGGAGGTTCCACCAACGGTCGGCAGCGCGTGGGTTCTAACGGGATGCCTGAGCTCGTCTCCCCTGAGGGTTTTCCTAATATCTCTGTGCCAGGGAATACTAGGGGGGGCTTGCAGGAAATCCCAGTGACAGAGGCTTCCTCCCCAAGGTCAGGGAAGGTATTTCTCGAATTTCCCCGAACAGGGATCACCTGTGACAGAAGAGATCTGCGTGGAGTTGTCTCTCGAGCTCCCCCACGCACTGACAATGTTTCCGGAATCCTGAGCGTGGGGAGGTTCCAACAACGGTCGGCAGCGCGTGGGTTCTAACGGGATGCCTGAGCTCGTCTCCCCTGAGGGTTTCCCTAATGTCTCTGTGCCAGGGAATGTTAGGGGGTTTTGCAGGAAATCCCAGTGACAGAGGCTGCCTCCCCAAGGTCAGGGTAGTTATTTCTCGGACTTCCCCGAACAGGGAACACCTGTGACTGAAGAGAGCTGCGTGGAGTTGTCTCTCGAGCTCCCCCACGCACTGACAATGGTTCCGGAATCCTGAGCGTGGGGAGGTTCCAACAACGGTCGGCAGCGCGTGGGTTCTAACGGAATGCCTGAGCTCGTGTCCCCTGAGGGTTTCCCTAATGTCCCTGTGCCAGGGAATGTTAGGGGGGGTTTGCAGGAAATCCCAGTGAAAGAGGCTGCCTCCCCTAGGTCAGGGAAGGTATTTCTCGGACTTCCCCGAACAGGGAACACCTGTGACTGAAGAGAGCTGCGTGGAGTTGTCTCTCGAGCTCCCCCACGCACTGACAATGGTTCCGGAATCCTGAGCGTGGGGAGGTTCCACCAACGGTCGGCAGCGCGTGGGTTCTAACGGGATGCCTGAGCTCGTCTCCCCTGAGAGTTTCCCAATGTCTCTGGGCCAGGGAATGCTAGGGGGAGTTTGCAGGAAATCCCAGTGTCAGAGGATGCCTCCCCAAGGTCAGGGAAGATATTTCTCGGACTTTCACGGACAGGGAACACCTGTGACTGAAGAGAGCTGCGTGGAGTTGTCTCTCGAGCTCCCCCACGCACTGACAATGGTTCCGGAATCCTGAGCGTGGGGAGGTTCCACCAACGGTCGGCAGCGCGTGGGTTCTACCGGGATGCCTGAGCTGGTCTCCCCTTAGGGTTTCCCTAATGTCTCTGTGCCAGGGAATGCTAGGGGATTTTGCAGGAAATCCCAGTGACAGAGGCTGCCTCCCCAAGGTCAGGGAAGGTATTTCTCGGACTTCCCCGAACAGGGAACACCTGTGACTGAAGAGAGCTGCGTGGAGTTGTCTCTCGAGCTCCCCCACGCACTGAAAATGGTTCCGGAATCCTGAGCGTGGGGAGGTTCCAACAACGGTCGGCAGCGCGTGGGTTCTAACGGAATGCCTGAGCTCGTGTCCCCTGAGGGTTTCCCTAATGTCCCTGTGCCAGGGAATGTTAGGGGGTGTTTGCAGGAAATCCCAGTGGAAGAGGCTGCCTCCCCTAGGTCAGGGAAGGTATTTCTCGGACTTCCCCGAACAGGGAACACCTGTGACTAAAGAAAGCTGCGTGGAGTTGTCTTTCGATCTCCCCCACGCACTGACAAAGGTTTCGGAATCCTGAGCGTGGGGAGGTTCCACCAACGGTCGGCAGCGCGTGGGTTCTAACGGGATGCTTGAGCTCGTCTCCCCTGAGGGTTTTCCTAATGTCTCTGTGCCAGGGAATGCTAGGGGGTGTTTGCAGGAAATCCCAGTGACAGAGGCTGCCTCCCCAAGGTCAGGGAAGGTATTTCCCGGACTTCCCCAAACAGGGAACACCTGTGACTGAAGAGAGCTGCGCGGAGTTTTCTCTCGAGCTCCCCCACGCACTGACAATGCTTCCGGAATCCTGAGCGTGGGGAGGTTCCTCCAACTGGCGGCAGCGCGTGGGTTCTAACGGGATGCATGAGCTCGTCTCCCCTGAGGGTTTCCCTAATGTCTCTGTGCCAGGGAATGCTAGGGGGTTTTGCAGGAAATCCCAGTGACAGAGGCTGCCTCCCCAAGGTCAGGGAAGGTATTTCTCGGACTTCCCCGTACAGGGAACACCTGTGATTGAAGAGAGCTGCGTGGAATTTTCTCTCGAGCTCCCCCACGCACTGACAATTGTTCCGGAATCCTGAGCGTGGGGAGGTTCCACCAACGGTCGGCAGCGCGTGGGTTCTAACGGGATGCCTGAGCTCATATTCCCTGAGGGTTTTCCAAATGTCTCTGTGCCAGGGAATGCTAGGGGGGGGTTGCAGGAAATCCCAGTGACAGAGGCTGCCTCCCCACGGTCAGGGAAGGTATTTCTCGGACTTCCCCGAACAGGGAACACCTGTTACTGAAGAGAGCTGCTTGGAGTTGTCTCTCGAGCTCCCCCACGCATTGACAATGTTTCCGGAATACTGAGCTTGGGGAGGTTGTACCAACGGTCGGCAGCGCGTGGGTTCTAACGTGATGCCTGAGCTGGTCTCCCCTGAGTGTTTCCCTAATATCTCTGTGCCAGGGAATTCTAGGGGGGGTTTGCAGGAAATCCCAGTGACATAGTCTGCCTCCCCAAGGTCAGGGAAGGTATTTCTCGGACTTCCCCGAACAGGAAACACCTGTGACTGAAGAGAGCTGCGTGGAGTTGTCTCTCGAGCTCCCCCACGCACTGACAATGGTTCCGGAATCCTGAGCGTTGGGAGGTTCCACCAACGGTCGGCAGCGCGTGGGTTCTAACGGGATGCCTGAGCTCGTCTCCCCTGAGGGTTTTCCTAATGTCGCTTCGCCAGGGAATGCTAGGGGGGGTTTGCAGGAAATCCCAGTGACAGAGTCTGCCTCCCCAAGGTCAGGTAAGGTATTTCTCGGACTTCCCCGAACAGGGAACACCTGTGACTGAAGAGAGCTGCGTGGAGTTGTCTCTCGAGCTCCCCCACGCACTGACAATGGTTCCGGAATCCTGAGCGTGGGGAGGTTCCACCAACGGTCGGCAGCGCGTGGGTTCTAACGGGATGCCTGAGCTCGTCTCCCCTGAGGTTTTCCCTAATGTCTCTGTGCCAGGGAATGCTAGGGGGGGTTTGCAGGAAATCCCAGTTACATAGTCTGCCTCCCCAAGGTCAGGGAAGGAATTACTCGGACTTCCCCGAACAGGGAACACCTGTGACTGAAGAGAGCTGCGTGGAGTTGTCTCTCGAGCTCCCCCACGCACTGAAAATGGTTCCGGAATCCTGAGCGTGGGGAGGTTCCTCCAACTGGCGGCAGCGCGTGGGTTCTAACGGGATGCATGAGCTCGTCTCCCCTGAGGGTTTCCCTAATGTCTCTGTGCCAGGGAATGCTAGGGGGTTTTGCAGGAAATCCCAGTGACAGAGGCTGCCTCCCCAAGGTCAGGGAAGGTATTTCTCGGACTTCCCCGTACAGGGAACACCTGTGATTGAAGAGAGCTGCGTTGAATTTTCTCTCGAGCTCCCCCACGCACTGACAATTGTTCCGGAATCCTGAGCGTGGGGAGGTTCCACCAACGGTCGGCAGCGCGTGGGTTCTAACGGGATGCCTGAGCTCATATTTCCTGAGGGTTTTCCAAATGTCTCTGTGCCAGGGAATGCTAGGGGGGGGGTTGCAGGAAATCCCAGTGAAAGAGGCTGCCTCCCCTAGGTCAGGGAAGGTATTTCTCGGACTTCCCCGAACAGGGAACACCTGTGACTGAAGAGAGCTGCGTGGAGTTGTCTCTCGGGCTCCCCCACGCAATGACAATGGTTCCGGAATCCTGAGCGTGGGGAGGTTCCACCAAAGGTCGGCAGCGCGTGGGCTGTAACGGGATGCCTGAGCTCGTCTCCCCTGAGGGTTTTCCTAATGTCTCTGTGCCAGGGAATGCTAGGGGGTGTTTGCAGGAAATCCCAGTGACAGAGGCTGCCTCCCCAAGGTCAGGGAAGGTATTTCTCGGACTTCCCGGAACAGGGAACACCTGTGACTGAAGAGAGCTGCGTGGAGTTTTCTCTCGAGCTCCCCCACGCACTGACAATGGTTCCGGAATCCTGAGCGTGGGGAGGTTCCACCAACGGTCGGCAGCGCGTGGATTCTAACGGGATGTCTGAGTTTGTCTCCCCTGAGGGTTTCCCTAAAGTCTCTGTGCCAGGGAATGCTAGGGGGGTTTTGCAGGAAATCCCAGTGACAGAGGCTGCCTCCCCAAGGTCAGGGAAGGTATTTCTCGGACTTCCCCGTACAGGGAACACCTGTGATTGAAGAGAGCTGCGTGGAATTTTCTCTCGAGCTCCCCCACGCACTGACAATTGTTCCGGAATCCTGAGCGTGGGGAGGTTCCACCAACGGTCGGCAGCGCGTGGGTTCTAACGGGATGCATGAGCTCATATTCCCTGAGGGTTTTCCAAATGTCTCTGTGCCAGGGAATGCTAGGGGGGGGTTGCAGGAAATCCCAGTGACAGAGGCTGCCTCCCCACGGTCAGGGAAGGTATTTCTCGGACTTCCCCGAACAGGGAACACCTGTGACTGAAGAGAGCTGCGTGGAGTTGTCTCTCGAGCTCCCCCACGCACTGACAATGATTCCGGAATCCTGAGCGTGGGGAGGTTCCACCAACGGTCGGCAGCGCGTGGGTTCTAACGGGATGCCTGAGCTCGTCTCCCCTGAAGGTTTTCCTAATGTCTCTGTGCCAGGGAATGCTAGGGGGGGTTTGCAGGAAATCCCAGGGACAGAGGCTTCCTCCCCAAGGTCAGGGAAGGTATTTCACGAATTTCCCCGAACAGGGATCACCTGTGACAGAAGAGATCTGCGTGGAGTTGTCTCTCGAGCTCCCCCACGCACTGACAATGGTTCCGGAATCCTGAGCGTGGGGAGGTTCCAACAACGGTCGGCAGCGCGTGGGTTCTAACGGGATGCCTGAGCTCGTCTCCCCTGAGGGTTTCCCTAATGTCTCTGTGCCAGGGAATGCTAGGGGGTTTTGCAGGAAATCCCAGTGACAGAGGCAGCCTCCCCAAGGTCAGGGAAGTTATTTCTCGGACTTCCCCGAACAGGGAAAACCTGTGACTGAAGAGAGCTACGTGGAGTTGTCTCTCGAGCTCCCCCACGCACTGACAATGGTTCTGGAATCCTGAGTGTGGGGAGGATCCACCAACGGTCTGCAGCGTGTGGGTTCTAACGGGATGCCTGAGCTCGTCTCCCCTGAGAATTTCCCTAATGTCTCTGTGCCAGGGAATGCTAGGGGGGGTTTGCATGAAATCCCAGTGAAAGAGGCTGCCTCCCGAATGTCAGGGAATGTATTTCTCGGACTTCCCCGAACAGGGAACACCTGTTACTGAAGAGAGCTGCTTGGAGTTGTCTCTCGAGCTCCCCCACGCACTGACAATGTTTCCGGAATACTGAGCTTGGGGAGGTTCTACCAACGGTCGGCAGCGCGTGGGTTCTAACGGGATGCCTGAGCTGGTCTCCCCTGAGTGTTTCCCTAATATCTCTGTGCCAGGGAATTCTAGGGGGGGTTTGCAGGAAATCCCAGTGACATAGTCTGCCTCCCCAAGGTCAGGGAAGGTATTTCTCGGACTTCCCCGAACAGGAAACACCTGTGACTGAAGAGAGCTGCGTGGAGTTGTCTCTCGAGCTCCCCCACGCACTGACAATGGTTCCGGAATCCTGAGCGTTGGGAGGTTCCACCAACGGTCGGCAGCGCGTGGGTTCTAACGGGATGCCTGAGCTCGTCTCCCCTGAGGGTTTTCCTAATGTCGCTTCGCCAGGGTATGCTAGGGGGGGTTTGCAGGAAATCCCAGTGACAGAGTCTGCCTCCCCAAGGTCAGGGAAGGTATTTCTCGGACTTCCCCGAACAGGGAACACCTGTGACTGAAGAGAGCTGCGTGGAGTTGTCTCTCGAGCTCCCCCACGCACTGACAATGGTTCCGGAATCCTGAGCGTGGGGAGGTTCCACCAACGGTCGGCAGCGCGTGGGTTCTAACGGGATGCCTGAGCTCGTCTCCCCTGAGGTTTTCCCTAATGTCTCTGTGCCAGGGAATGCTAGGGGGGGTTTGCAGGAAATCCCAGTTACATAGTCTGCCTCCCCAAGGTCAGGGAAGGTATTACTCGGACTTCCCCGAACAGGGAACACCTGTGACTGAAGAGAGCTGCGTGGAGTTGTCTCTCGAGCTCCCCCACGCACTGAAAATGGTTCCGGAATCCTGAGCGTGGGGAGGTTCCTCCAACTGGCGGCAGCGCGTGGGTTCTAACGGGATGCATGAGCTCGTCTCCCCTGAGGGTTTCCCTAATGTCTCTGTGCCAGGGAATGCTAGGGGGGGTTTGCAGGAAATCCCAGTGACATAGTCTGCCTCCCCAAGTTTAGGGAAGGTATTACTCGGACTTCCCCGAACAGGGAACACCTGTGACTGAAGAGAGCTGCGTGGAGTTGTCTCTCGAGCTCCCCCACGCACTGAAAATGGTTCCGGAATCCGGAGCGTGGGGAGGTTCCACCAACGGTCGGCAGCGCGTGGGTTCTAACGGGATGCCTGAGCTCGTCTCCCCTGAGGGTTTTCCTAATATCTCTGTGCCAGGGAATGCTAGGGGGTGGTGGCAGGAAATCCCAGTGACAGAGGCTGCCTCCCCAAGGTCAGGGAAGGTATTTCTCGGACTTCCCCGAACAGGGAACACCTGTGACTGAAGAGAGCTGCGTGGAGTTGTCTCTCGAGCTCCCCCACGCACTGACAATGGTTCCGGAATCCGAGCGTGTGGAGGTTCCACCAACGGTCGGCAGCGCGTGGGTTCTAACGGGATGCCTGAGCTCGTGTCCCCTGAGGGTTTCCCTAATGTCTCTGTGCCAGGGAATGCTAGGGGGGGTTTGCAGGAAATCCCAGTGTCAGAGGCTGCCTCCCCAAGTTCAGGGAATGTATTTCTCAGACTTCCCCGAACAGGGAACACCTGTGACTGAAGAGAGATGCGTGGAGTTTTCTCTCGAGCTCCCCCACGCACTGACAATGTTTCCGGAATCCTGAGCGTGGGGAGGTTCCACCAACGGTCGGCAGAGCGTGGGTTCTAACGGGATGCCTGAGCTCGTCTCCCCTGAAGGTTTCCCTAATGTCTCTGTGCCAGGGAATGATAGGGGGTGTTTGCAGGAAATCCCAGTGACAGAGCCTGCCTCCCCAAGTCAGGGAAGGTATTTCTCGGAGTTCCCCGAACAGGGAACACCTGTGAATGAAGAGAGCTGCGTGGAGTTGTCTCTCGATCTCCCCCACGCACTGACAATGGTTCCGGAATCCTGAGCGTGGGGAGGTTCCACCAACGGTCGGCAGCGCGTGGGTTCTAACAGGATGCCTGAGCTCGTCTCCCCTGAGGGTTTCCCTAATGTCTCTGTGCCAGGGAATGCTAGGGGGGGTTTGCAGGAAATCCCAGTGACAGAGGCTGCCTCCCCAAGTTCAGGGAAGGGATTTCTCGGACTTCCCCGAACAGGGAACACCTGTGACTGAAGAGAGCTGCGTGGAGTTGTCTCTCGAGCTCCCCCACGCACTGACAATGGTTCCGGAATCCTGAGCGTGGGGAGGTTCCACCAACGGTCGGCAGCGCGTGGGTTCTAACGGGATGCCTGAGCTCGTCTCCCCTGAGGATTTCCCTAATGTCTCTGTGCCAGGGAATGCTAGGGGGGGTTTACAGGAAATCCCAGTGATAGAGGCTGCCTCCCCAAGGTCAGGGAAGGTATTTCACGGACTTCCCCGAACAGGGAACACCTGTGACTGATGAGAGCTGCGTGGAGTTGCATCTCGAGCTCCCCCACGCACTGACAATTCTTCCGGAATCCTGAGCGTGGGGAGGTTCCACCAAAGGTCGGCAGCGCGTGGGTTCTAACGGGATGTCTGAGCTCGTCTCCCCTGAGGGTTTCCCTAATGTCTCTGTGCCAGGGAATGTTGGGGGGGTTTGTAGGAAATCCCAGTGACAGAGGCTGCCTCCCCAATTTCAGGGAAGGTATTTCTCGGACTTCCCCGAACAGGGAACAGCTGTGACTGAAGAGAGCTGCGTGGAGTTGTCTCTCGAGCTCCCCCACGCACTGACAATGGTTCCGGAATCCTGAGCGTGGGGAGGTTCCACCAACGGTCGGCAGAGCGTGGGTTCTAACGGGATGCCTGAGCTCGTCTCCCCTGAGGGTTTCCCTAATGACTCTGTGCCAGGGAATGCTAGGGGGGGTTTGCAGGAAATCCCAGTGACAGTGGCTGCCTCCCCAAGGTCAGTGAAGGTATTTTTCGGACTTCCCCGAACAGGGAACACCTGTGACTGAAGAGAGTTGCGTGGAGTTGTCTCTCGAGCTCCCCCACGCACTGAAAATGTTTCCGGAATCCTGAGCGTGGGGAGGTTCCACCAACGGTCGGCAGCGCGTGGGTTCTAACGGGATGCCTGAGCTCGTGTCCCCTGAGGGTTTCCCTAATGTCTCTGTGCCAGGGAATGCTAGGGGGTGTTTGCAGGAAATCCCAGTGACAGAGGCTGCCACCTCAATGTCAGGGAAGGTATTTCTCGGACTTCCCCGAACAGGGAACACCTGTGACTGATGAGATCTGCGTGGAGTTGTCTCTCGAGCTCCCCCACGCACTGACAATGGTTCCGGAATCCTGAGCGTGGGGAGGTTCCACCAAAGGTCGGCAGCGCGTGGGCTGTAACGGGATGCCTGAGCTCGTCTCCCCTGAGTGTTTTCCTAATGTCTCTGTGCCAGGGAATGCTAGGGGGGGTTTGCAGGAAATCCCAGTGACAGAGGCTGCCTCCCCAAGGTCAGGGAAGGTATTTCTCGGACTTCCCCGAACAGGGAACACCTGTGACTGAAGAGAGCTGCGTGGAGTTGTCTCTCGAGCTCCCCCACGCACTGAAAATGGTTCTGGAATCCTGAGCGTGGGGAGGTTCCACTAACGGTCGGCAGCACGTGGGTTCTAACGGGATGCCTGAGCTCGCTCCCCTTAGAATTTTACTAATGTCTCTGTGCCAGGGAATGCTAGCGGGGGTTTGCAGGAATTCCCAGTGAGAGAGGCTGCCTCCCCAAGGTCAGGGAAGGTATTTCTCGGACTTCCACGAACAGGGAACACCTGTGACTGAAGAGAACTGCGTGGAGTTTTCTCTCGAGCTCCCACACGCACTGACAATGGTTCCGGAATCCTGAGCGTGGGGAGGTTCCACCAACGGTCGGCAGCGCGTGGGTTCTAACGGGATGCCTGAGCTCGTCTCCCCTGAGTGTTTTCCTAAATTCTCTGTGCCAGGGAATGCTAGGGGTGGTTTGCAGGATATCCCAGTGACAGAGACTGCTTCCCCAAGTTCAGGGAAGGTATTTCTCGGACTTCCTCGAACAGGGAACACCTGTGACTGAAGAGAGCTGCGTGGAGTTGTCTCTCGAGCTCCCCCACGCACTGACAATGGTTCCGGAATCCTGAGAGTGGGGAGGTTCCACCAACGGTCGGCAGCGCGTGGGTTCTAACGGGAAGTCAGAGCTTGTCTCCCCTGAGGGTTTCCCTAAAGTCTCTGTGCCAGGGAATGCTAGGGGCGGTTTGCAGGAAATCCCAGCGACAGTGGCTGCCTCCCCAAGGTCAGGGAAGGTATTTCTCGGACTTCCCCGAACAGGGAACACCTGTGACTGAAGAAAGCTGCGTGGATTTGTCTTTCGATCTCCCCCACGCACTGACAAAGATTTCGGAATCCTGAGCGTGGGGAGGTTCCACCAACGGTCGGCAGCGCGTGGGTTCTAACGGGATGCTTGAGCTCGTCTCCCCCGAGGGTTTTCCTAATGTCTCTGGGCCAGGGAATGCTAGGGGGTGTTTGCAGGAAATCCCAGTGACAGAGGCTGCCTCCCCAAGGTCAGGGAAGGTATTTCTCGAACTTCCCCGAACAGGGAACACCTGTTATTGAAGAGAGCTGCGTGGAGTTGTCTCTCGAGCTCCCCCACGCACTGACAATTGTTCCGGAATCCTGAGCTTAGGGAGGTTCCACCAACGGTCGGCAGCGCATGTTTTCGAACGGGATGCCTGAGCTCGTTCCCCTGAGAGTTTTCCTAATGTCTCTTTGCCAGGGAATGCTAGGGGGGGGTTGCAGGAAATCCCAGTGACAGAGGATGCCTCCCCAAGTTCAGAGAACGTGTTTCTCGGACTTCCCCGAACAGGGAACACCTGTGACTGAAGAGAGCTGCGTGGAGTTGTCTCTCGAGCTCCCCCACGCACTGACAATGGTTCCGGAATCCTGAGCGTGGGGAGGTTCCACCAACGGTCGGCAGCGCGTGGGTTCTAACGGGATGCCTGAGCTCGTGTCCCCTGAGTGTTTCCCTAATGTCTCTGTGACAGGGAATGCTAGGGGGGGTTTGCAGGAAATCCCAGTGACAGAGGCTGCCTCCCCAAGGTCAGGGAATGTATTTCTCGGACTTCCCCGAACAGGGAACACCTGTGACTGAAGAGAGCTGCGTGGAGTTGTCTCTCGAGCTCCCCCACGTACTGACAATGGTTCCGGAATCCTGAGCGTGGGGAGGTTCCACCAAAGGTCGGCAGCGCGTGGGTTCTAACGGGATGCCTGAGCTCGTCTCCCCTGAGAGTTTCCCTAATGCCTCTGTGCCAGGGAATGCTAGGGGGGTTTGCAGGAAATCCCAGTGACAGAGGCTGCCTCCCCAAGGTCAGGGAAGGTATTTCTCGGACTTCCCCGAACAGGTAACACCTGTGACTTAAGAGAACTGCGTGGTGTTTTCTCTCGAGCTCCCGCACGCACTGAAAATGTTTCCGGAATCCTGAGCGTGGGGAGGTTCCACCATCGGTCGGCAGCGCGTGGGTTTTAACGGGATGCCTGAGCTCGTCTCCCATGAGTGTTTCTCTAATGTCTCTGTGCCAGGGAATGCTAGGGGAGTTTGCAGGAAATCCCTGTGACAGAGGCTGCCTCCCCAAGTTCAGGGAAGGTATTTCTCGGAATTCCCCGAACAGGGAACACCTGTGACTGAAGAGAGCTGCGTGGAGTTGTCTCTCGAGCTCCCCCACGCTCTGACAATTCTTCAGGAATACTGAGCGTGGGGAGGTTCCACCAACGGTCGGCAGCGCGTGGGTTCTAACGGGATGCCTGAGCTCGTCTCCCCTGAGTGTTTTCCTAATATCTCTGTGCCAGGGAAAGCTAGGGGGGGTTTGCAGGAAATCCCAGTGACAGAGGCTGCCTCGCCAAGGTCAGGGAAGGTATTTCTCGGACTTCCCCGAACAGGGAACAACTGTGACTGAAGAGAGCTGCGTGGAGTTGTCTCTCGAGCTCCCCCATGCACTGACAATGTTTCCGGAATCCTGAACGTGGGGAGGATACACCAAAGGTCGGTAGCTCGTGGGTTAAAACGGGATGCCTGAGCTCGTTTCCCCTGAGGGTTTTCCTAATTTCTCTGGGCCAGGGAATGCTAGGGGGGTTTGCAGGAAATCCCAGTGACAGATTCTGCCTCCCCAAGTTCAGGGAATGTATTTCTCGGACTTCCCCGAACAGGGAACACATGTGACTGAAGAGAGCTGCGTGGAGTTGTCTCTCGAGCTCCCCCACGTACTGACAATGGTTCCGGAATCCTGAGCGTGGGGAGGTTCCACGAACGGTCGGCAGCGCGTGGGTTCTAACGGGATGGCAGAACTCGTATCCTCTGAGGGTTTCCCTAAGGTCTCTGTGTTAGGGAATGCTAGGGGGGGTTTGCAGGATATCCCAGTGATAGAGGCTACCTCCCCAAGAACAGGGAAGGTATTTCTCGGACTTCCCCGAACAGGGAACACCTGTGACTGAAGAGAGCTGCGTGGAGTTGTCTCTCGAGCTCCCCCACGCACTGACAATGGTTCCGGAATCCTGAGCGAGGGGAGGTTCCACCAACGTTCGGCAGCGCGTGGGTTCTAGCCGGATGCCTGAGCTCTTCTTCCCTGAGTGTTTCCCTAGTATCTCTGTGCCAGGGAATGCTAGGTGGGGTTTGCAGGAAATCCCAGTGACAGAGTCTGCCTCCCCAACGTCAGGGAAGGTATTTCTCGGACTTCCCGGAACAGGGAACACCTGTGACTGAAGAGAGCTGCGTGGAGTTCTCTCTCAAGCTCCCCCACGCACTGACAATGGTTCCGGAATCCTGAGCGTGGGGAGGTTCCACCAACGGTCGGCAGCGCGTGGGTTCTAACGGGATGCCTGAGCTCGTCTCCCCTGAGGGTTTTCCTAATGTCTCTGTGGCAGGGAATGCTAGGGGGGGTTTGCAGGAAATCCCAGTGACAGAGGCTGCCTCCCCAAGGTCAGGGAACGTATTTCTCGGACTTCCCCGAACAGGGAACACCTGTGACTGAAGAGAGCTGCGTGGAGTTGTCTCTCGAGCTCCCCCACGCACTGACAATGGTTCCGGAATCCTGAGCGTGGGGAGGTTCCACCAACGGTCGGCAGCGCGTGGGTTCTAACGGGATGCCTGAGGTCGTCTCCCCTGAGGGTTTCCCTAATATCTCTGTGCCAGGGAATGTTGGGGGGGTTTGCAGGAAATCCCAGTGACAGAGGCTGCCTCCCCAAGTTCAGGGAATGTATTTCTCGGACTTCCCCGAACAGGGAACACCTGTGACTGAAGAGAGCTGCGTGGAGTTGTCTCTCGAACTCCCCCACGCACTGACAATGTTTCCGGAATCCTGAGCGTGGGGAGGTTCCACAAACTGTCGGCAGCGCGTGGGTTCTAACGGGATGCCTGAGCTCGTCTCCCCTGAGTGTTTCCCTAATGCCTCTGTGCCAGGGAATGCTAGGGGGGGTTTGCAGGAAATCCCAGTGACAGAGGCTGCCTCCCCAAGGTCAGGGAAGTTATTTCTCGGACTTCCCCGAACAGTGAACACCTGTAACTGAAGAGAGCTGCGTGGAGTTGTCTCTCGAGCTCCCCCACGCACTGAAAATGGTTCCGGAATCCTGAGCGTGGGGAGGTTCCACCACCGGTCGGCAGCGTGTGGGTTCAAACGGGATGCCTGAGCTCGTGTACCCTGAGGGTTTCCCTAATGTCTCTGTGCCAGGGAATGCTAGGGGGGGTTTGCAGGAAATCCCAGTGACAGAGGCTGCCTCCCCAAGTTCAGGGATGGTATTTCTCAGACTTCCCCGAACAGGGAACACCTGTGACTGAAGAGAGATGCGTGGAGTTGTCTCTCGAGCTCCCCCACGCACTGACAATGGTTCCGGAATCCTGAGCGTGGGGAGGTTCCACCAACGGTCGGCAGAGCGTGGGTTCTAACGGGATGCCTGAGCTCGTCTCCCCTGAGGGTTTCCCTAATGTCTCTGTGCCAGGGAATGATAGGGGGGGTTTGCAGGAAATCCCAGTGACAGAGGCTGCCTCCCCAAGGTCAGGGAAGGTATTTCTCGGACTTCCCCGAACAGGGAACACCTGTGACTGAAGAGAGCTGCGTGGAGTTGTCTCTCGAGCTCCCCCACGCACTGACAATGGTTCCGGAATCCTGAGCGTGGGGAGGTTCCACCAACGGTCGGCAGCGCGTGGGTTCTAACGGGATGCCTGAGCTCGCTCCCCTGAGTGTTTCCCTAATGTCTCTGTGCCAGGGAATGCTAGGGGGGTTTTGCAGAAAATCCCAGTGACAGAGGCTGCCTCACCAAGGTCAGGGAAGCTATTTCCCGGACTTCCCCGAACAGGGAACACCTGTGACTGAAGAGAGCTGCGTGGAGTTTTCTCTCGAGCTCCCCCACGCACTGACACTGGTTCCGGATTCCTGAGCGTGGGGAGGTTCCACCAACGGTCGGAAGCGCGTGGGTTCTAACGGGATGCCTGAGCTCGTCTCCCCTGAGGGTTTCCCTAATGTATCTGTGCCAGGGAATGCTAGGAGGGGTTTGCAGGAAATCCCAGTGAAAGTGGCTTCCTCCCCAAGGTCAGGGAAAGTTTTTCTCGGAGTTCCCCGAACAGGGAACTCCTGTGACTGAAGAGAGCTGCGTGGAGTTTTCTCTCGGGCTCCCCCACCCTCTGACAATGGTTCCGGAATCCTGAGCGTGGGGAGGATCCACCAACGGTCGGCAGCGTATGGGTTCTAACGGGATGCTTGAGCTCGTCTCCCCTGAGTGTTTCCCTAATGTCTCTGGCCAGGGAATGATAGGGGGGGTTTGCAGGAAATCCCAGTTACAGAGGCTGCCTCCCCAAGGTCAGGGAAAGTATTTCTCGGACTTCCCCGAACAGGGAACACCTGTGACTGAAGAGAGCTGCGTGGAGTGGTCTCTCGAGCTCCCCCACGCACTGACAATGTTTCCGGAATCCTGAGCGTGGGGAGGTTCCAACAACGGTCGGCAGCGCGTGGGTTCTAACGGGATGCCTGAGCTCGTATCCCCTGAGGGTTTCCCTAATACCTCTGTGCCAGGGAATGCTAGGGGGGGTTTGCAGGAAATCCCAGTGGCAGAGGCTGCCTCCCCAAGGTCAGGGAAGGTAATTGTCGGACTTCCCCGAACAGGGAACTCCTGTGACTGAAGAGAGCTGCGTGGAGTTTTCTCTCGACCTCCCCCACGCACTGACAATGGCTCCGGAATCCTGAGCATGTGGAGGTTCCACCAACGGTCGACAGCGCGTGGGTTCTAACGGGATGCCTGATCTCGTGTCCCCTGAGGGTTTTCCTAATGTCTCTGTGCCAGGGAATGCTAGGGGGGGTTTGCAGGAAATCCCAGTGAAAGAGGCTGCCACCCCAAGGTCAGGGAAGGTATTTCACGGACTTCCCCGAACAGAGAACACCTGCGACTGAAGAGAGCTGCGTGGAGTTGACTCTCGAGCTCCCCCACGCACTGACAATGGTTCCGGAATCCTGAGCGTGGGGAGGTTCCACTAACGGTCGGCAGCGCGTGGGTTCTAACGGGATGCCTGAGCTCGTCTCCCCTGAGGGTTTTCCTAATGTCTCTGCGGCAGGGAATGCTAGGGGGGGTTTGCAGGATATCCCAGTGACAGAGGCTGCCTCCCCAAAGTAAGGGAAGGTATTTCTCGGAATTCCCCGAACAGGGAACACCTGTGACTAAAGAGAGCTGCGTGGAGTTGTCTCTCGAGCTCCCCCACGCACTGACAATGGTTCCGGAATCCTGAGCGTGGGGAGGTTCCCTCAAAGGTCGGCAGCGCGTGGGTTCTAACGGGATGCCTGAGCTCGCCTCCCCTGAGTGTTTCCCTAATGTCTCTGTGCCAGGGAATGCTAGGGGGGTTTGCAGGAAATCCCAGTGACAGAGGCTGCCTCCCCAAGGTCAGGGAAGGTATTTCTCGGACTTCCCCGAATAGGGAACACTTGTGACTGTAGAGAGCTGCGTGGAGTTGTCTCTCGAGCTCCCCCACGCAATGACAATGGTTCCGGAATCCTGAGCGTCGGGAGGTTCCACCAACGGTCGGCAATTCGTGCGTCCTAATTGGATGCCTGAGCTCGTCTCCCCTGAGGGTTTCCCTAAAGTCTCTGTGCCAGGGAATGCTAGGGGTGTTTGCAGGAAATCAGAGTTACAGAGGCTGCCTCCCCAAGGTCAGGGAAGGTATTTCTCGGACTTCCCCGAACAGGGAACACCTGTGACTGAAGAGAGATGCGTGGAGTTGTCTCTCGAGCTCCCCCACGCAATGAAAATGGTTCCGGAATCCTGAGCGTGGGGAGGTTCCACCAACGTTCGGCAGCGCGTGGGTTTTAACGGGATGCCAGACCTCGTATCCCCTGAGGGTTTTCCTAATGTCTCTGTGCCAGGGAATGCTAGGGGGGGTTTGCAGGAAATCCCAGTGACAGAGGCTGCCTCCCCAAGGTCAGGGAATGTATTTCTCGGACTTCCCCGAACAGGGAGCACATGTGAATGAAGAGAGCTGCGTGGAGGTTCCTCTCGAGCTCCCCCAAGCACTAACAATGGTTCCGGAATCCTGAGCGTGGGGAGGTTCCACCAACGGTCGGCAGCGCGTGGGTTGTAACGGGATGCCTGAGCTCGTCTCCCCTGAGGGTTTCCCTAATGTCTCTGTGCCAGGAAATGCTAGGGGGGGTTTGCAGGAAATCCCAGTGACAGAGGCTGCCTTCCCAAGGTCACGGAAGGTATTTCACGGACTTCCCCGAACAGGGAACACCTGTGACTGAAGAGAGCTGCGTGGAGTTGTCTCTCGAGCTCCCCCACGCACTGACAATTGTTCCGGAATCCTGAGCATGAGGAGGTTCCACCAACGGTCGGCAGCGCGTGGGTTCTAACGGGATCCCTGAGCTCGTCTCCCCTGAGGGTTTCCCTAATGTCTCTGTGCCAGGGAATGCTAGGGGGGGTTTGCAGGAAATCCCAGTGACAGAGGCTGCCTCCCCAAGGTCAGGGAAGGTATTTCTGGAACTTCCCCGAACAGGGAACACCTGTGACTGAAGAGAACTGCGTGGAGTTGTCTCTCGAGCTCCACCACGCACTGACAATGGTTCCGGATTCCTGAGCGTGGGGAGGTTCCACCAACGGTCGGCAGCGCGTGGGTTCTAACGGGATGCCTGAGCTCGTCTCCCCTGAGGGTTTTCCTAATGTCTCTTTGCCAGGGAATGCTAGGGGGGGTTTGCAGGAAATCCCAGTGACAGTGGCTGCCTCCCCAAGGTCAGGGAAAGTATTTCTGGGACTTCCTCGAACAGGGAACACCTGTGACTGAAGAGAGCTGCGTGGAGTTGTCTCTCGAGCTCCACCACGCACTGACAATGGTTCCGGAATACTGAGCGTGGGGAGGTTCCACCAACGGTCGGCAGCGCGTGGGTTCTAACGGGATGCCTGAGCTCGTCTCCCCTGAGTGTTTCCCTAATGTCTCTGTGCCAGGGAATGCTAGGGGGGGTTTGCAGGAAATCCCAGTGACAGAGGCTGCCTCCCCAAGGTCAGGGAAGGTATTTCTCGGACTACTCCGAACAGGGAACACCTGTGACTGTAGAGAGCTGCGTGGAGTTTTCTTTCGAGCTCCCCCACGCACTGAGAATTGTTCCGGAATTCTGAGCGTGGGGAGGTTCCACCAACGGTCGGCAGCTCGTGGGTCCTAATGGGATGACTGAGCTCGTCTCCCCTGAGGGTTTCCCTAAAGTCTCTGTGCCAGGGAATGCTAGGGGGTTTGCAGGAAATCCCAGTGACAGAGGCTGCCTCCCCAAGGTCAGGGAAGGTATTTCTCGGACTTCCCCGAACAGGGAACACCTGTGACTGAAGAGAGATGCGTGGAGTTTTCTCTCGAGCTCCCCCATGCACTGACAATGGTTCCGGAATCCTGAGCGTGGGGAGGTTCCACCAACGGTCGGCAGCGCGTGGGTTCTAACGGGATGCCTGAGCTCGTCTCCCCTGAGTTTTTCCCTAATATCTCTGTGCCAGGGAATGCTAGGGGGGGGTTTGCAGGAAATCTCAGTGACAGAGGCTGCCTCCCCAAGGTCAGGGAAGGTATTTCTAGGACTTCCCGGAACAGGGAACACCTGTGACTGAAGAGAGCTGCGTGGAGTTGTCTCTCGAGCTCCCCCACGCACTGACAATGGTTCCGGAATCCTGAGCGTGGGGAGGTTCCACCAACGGTCGGCAGCGCGTGGGTTCTAACGGGATGCCTGAGCTCGTCTCCCCTGAGGGTTTCCCTAATGTTTCTGTGCCAGGGAATGTTGGGGGGGTTTGCAGGAAATCCCAGTGACAGAGGCTGCCTCCCCAAGTTCAGGGAAGGTATTTCTCGGACTTCCCCGAACAGGGAACACCTGTGACTGAAGAGAGCTGCGTGGAATTGTCTCTCGAACTCCCCCACGCACTGACAATGTTTCCGGAATCCTGAGCGTGGGGAGGTTACACCAACGGTCGGCAGCGCGTGGGTTCTAACGGGATGCCTGAGCTCGTCTCCCCTGAGTGTTTCCCTAATGTCTCTGTGCCAGGGAATGCTAGGGGGGGTTTGCAGGAAATCCCAGTGACAGAGGCTGCCTCCCCAAGGTCAGGGAAGGTATTTCTCGGACTACTCCGAACAGGGAACACCTGTGACTGTAGAGAGCTGCGTGGAGTTTTCTTTCGAGCTCCCCCACGCACTGAGAATTGTTCCGGAATTCTGAGCGTGGGGAGGTTCCACCAACGGTTGGCAGCTCGTGGGTCCTAATGGGATGACTGAGCTCGTCTCCCCTGAGGGTTTCCCTAAAGTCTCTGTGCCAGGGAATGCTAGGGGGTTTGCAGGAAATCCCAGTGACAGAGGCTGCCTCCCCAAGGTCAGGGAAGGTATTTCTCGGACTTCCCCGAACAGGGAACACCTGTGACTGAAGAGAGCTGCGTGGAGTTGTCTCTCGAGCTCCCCCACGCACTGACAATGGTTCCGGAATCCTGAGCGTGGGGAGGTTCCACCAACGGTCGGCAGCGCGTGGGTTCTAACGGGATGCCTGAGCTCGTCTCCCCTGAGGGTTTCCCTAATGTTTCTGTGCCAGGGAATGTTGGGGGGGTTTGCAGGAAATCCCAGTGACAGAGGCTGCCTCCCCAAGTTCAGGGAAGGTATTTCTCGGACTTCCCCGAACAGGGAACACCTGTGACTGAAGAGAGCTGCGTGGAATTGTCTCTCGAACTCCCCCACGCACTGACAATGTTTCCGGAATCCTGAGCGTGGGGAGGTTACACCAACGGTCGGCAGCGCGTGGGTTCTAACGGGATGCCTGAGCTCGTCTCCCCTGAGTGTTTCCCTAATGTCTCTGTGCCAGGGAATGCTAGGGGGGGTTTGCAGGAAATCCCAGTGACAGAGGCTGCCTCCCCAAGGTCAGGGAAGGTATTTCTCGGACTACTCCGAACAGGGAACACCTGTGACTGTAGAGAGCTGCGTGGAGTTTTCTTTCGAGCTCCCCCACGCACTGAGAATTGTTCCGGAATTCTGAGCGTGGGGAGGTTCCACCAACGGTTGGCAGCTCGTGGGTCCTAATGGGATGACTGAGCTCGTCTCCCCTGAGGGTTTCCCTAAAGTCTCTGTGCCAGGGAATGCTAGGGGGTTTGCAGGAAATCCCAGTGACAGAGGCTGCCTCCCCAAGGTCAGGGAAGGTATTTCTCGGACTTCCCCGAACAGGGAACACCTGTGACTGAAGAGAGATGCGTGGAGTTTTCTCTCGAGCTCCCCCATGCACTGACAATGGTTCCGGAATCCTGAGCGTGGGGAGGTTCCACCAACGGTCGGCAGCGCGTGGGTTCTAACGGGATGCCTGAGCTCGTCTCCCCTGAGTGTTTCCCTAATATCTCTGTGCCAGGGAATGCTAGGGGGGGGTTTGCAGGAAATCTCAGTGACAGAGGCTGCCTCCCCAAGGTCAGGGAAGGTATTTCTAGGACTTCCCGGAACAGGGAACACCTGTGACTGAAGAGAGCTGCGTGGAGTTGTCTCTCGAGCTCCCCCATGCACTGACAATGGTTCCGGAATCCTGAGCGTGGGGAGGTTCCACCAACGGTCGGCAGCGCGTGGGTTCTAACGGGATGCCTGAGCTCGTCTCCCCTGAGGGTTTCCCTAATGTCTCTGTGCCAGGGAATGTTGGGGGGGTTTGCAGGAAATCCCAGTGACAGAGGCTGCCTCCCCAAGTTCAGGGAAGGTATTTCTCGGACTTCCCCGAACAGGGAACACCTGTGACTGAAGAGAGCTGCGTGGAATTGTCTCTCGAACTCCCCCACGCACTGACAATGTTTCCGGAATCCTGAGCGTGGGGAGGATACACCAACGGTCGGCAGCGCGTGGGTTCTAACGGGATGCCTGAGCTCGTCTCCCCTGAGTGTTTCCCTAATGCCTCTGTGCCAGGGAATGCTAGGGGGGGTTTGCAGGAAATCCCAGTGACAGAGGCTGCCTCCCCAAGGTCAGGGAAGGTATTTCTCGGACTTCCCCGAACAGGGAACTCCTGTGACTGAAGAGAGCTACGTGGAGTTGTCTCTCGAGCTCCCCCACGCACTGAAAATGGTTCCGGAATCCTGAGCGTGGGGAGGTTCCACCACCGGTCGGCAGCGCGTGGGTTCTAACGGGATGCCTGAGCTCGTGTCCCCTGAGGGTTTCCCTAATGTCTCTGTGCCAGGGAATGCTTGGGGGGGGTTTGCAGGAAATCCCAGTGACAGAGGATGCCTCCCCAAGTTCAGGGAAGGTATTTCTCAGACTTCCCCGAACAGGGAACACCTGTGACTGAAGAGAGATGCGTGGAGTTTTCTCTCGAGCTCCCCCACGCACTGACAATGTTTCCGGAATCCTGAGCGTGGGGAGGTTCCACCAACGGTCGGCAGAGCGTGGGTTCTAACGGGATGCCTGAGCTTGTCTCCCCTGAGGGTTTCCCTAATGTCTCTGTGCCAGGGAATTATAGGGGGGGTTTGCAGGAAATCCCAGTGACAGAGGCTGCCTCCCCAAGGTCAGGGAAGGTATTTCTCGGACTTCCCCGAACAGGGAACACCTGTGACTGAAGAGTGCTGCGTGGAGTTGTCTCTCGAGCTCCCCCACGCACTGACAATGTTTCCGGAATACTGAGCGTGGGGAGGTTCCACCAACGGTCGGCAGCGCGTGGGTTCTAACGGGATGCCTGAGCTCGCTCCCCTGAGAGTTTCCTTAATGTCTCTGTGCCAGGTAATGCTAGGGGGGGTTTGCAGAAAATCCCAGTTACAGAGGCTGCCTCCCCAAGGTCAGGGAAGCTATTTCCCGGACTTCCCCGAACAGGGAACACCTGTGACTGAAGAGAGCTGCGTGGAGTTTTCTCTCGAGCTCCCACACGCACTGACAATGTTTCCGGATTCCTGAGCGTGGGGAGGTTCCACCAACGGTCGGAAGCGCGTGGGTTCTAACGGGATGCCTGAGCTCGTCTCCCCTGAGGGTTTCCCTAATGTCTCTGTGCCAGGGAATGCTAGGAGGGGTTTGTAGGAAATCCCAGTGAAAGTGGCTGCCTCCCCAAGGTCAGGGAAAGTTTTTCTCGGAGTTCCCCGAACAGGGAACTCCTGTGACTGAAGAGAGCTGCGTGGAGTTTTGTCTCGGGCTCCCCCACGCACTGACAATGGTTCCGGAATCCTGAGCGTGGGGAGGATCCACCAACGGTCGGCAGCGCGTGGGTTCTAACGGGATGCTTGAGCTCGTCTCCCCTGAGTGTTTCCCTAATGTCTCTGTGCCAGGGAATGATAGGGGGGGTTTGCAGGATATCCCAGTGACAGAGGCTGCCTCCCCAAGGTCAGGGAAGGTATTTCTCGGACTTCCCCGAACAGGGAACACCTGTGACTGAAGAGAGCTGCGTGGAGTTGTCTCTCGAGCTCCCCCACGCACTGACAATGGTTCCGGAATCCTGAGCGTGGGGAGGTTCCACCAACGGTCGGCAGCGCGTGGGTTCTAACGGGATGCCTGAGCTCGTCTCCCCTGAGGGTTTCCCTAATGTCTCTGTGCCAGGGAATGCTAGGGGTGGTTTGCAGGACATCCCAGTGACAGAGGCTGCCTCCCCAAGGTCAGGGAAGGTATTTCTCGGACTTCCCCGAACAGGGAACACCTGTGACTGAAGAGAGCTGCGTGGAGTTGTCTCTCGAGCTCCCCCACGCACTGACATTGATTCCGGAATCCTGAGCGTGGGGAGGTTCCACCAACGGTCGGCAGCGCGTGCGTTCTAACGGGATGCCTGAGCTCGTCTCCCCTGAGTGTTTCCCTAATGTCTCTGTGCCAGGGAATGCTAGGGGGGGTTTGCAGGAAATCCCAGTGACAGAGGCTGCCTCCCCAAGGTCAGGGAAGATATTTCTCGGACTTCCCCGAACAGGGAACACATGTGACTGAAGAGAGCTTCGTGGAGTTGTCTCTCGAGCTCCCCCACGCACTGACAATGGTTCCGGAATCCTGAGCGTGGGGAGGTTCCACCAACGGTCGGCAGCGCGTGCGTTCTAACGGGATGCCTGAGCTCGTCTCCCCTGAGGGTTTCCCTAATGTCTCTGTGCCAGGGAATGATAGGGGGGGTTTGCAGGAAATCCCAGTGACAGAGGCTGCCTCCCCACGGTCAGGGTAGGTATTTCTCAGACTTCTCCGAACAGGGAACACCTGTGACTTAAGAGAGCTGCTTGGAGTTGTCTCTCGAGCTCCCCCACGCACTGACAATGGTTCCGGAATCCTGAGAGTGGGGAGGTTCCACCAACGGTCGGCAGCGCGTGGGTTCTAACGGGATGCCTGAGCTCGTCTCCCCTGAGGGTTTCCCTAATATCTCTGTGCCAGGGAATGCTAGGGGGGGTTTGCAGGAAATCCCAGTGACAGAGGCTGCCTCCCCTAGGTCAGGGAAGGTATTTCTCGGACTTCCCCGAACAGGGAACACCTGTGACTGAAGAGAGCTGCGTGGAGTTGTCTCTCGAGATCCCCCACGCACTGACAATGGTTCCGGAATCCTGAGCGTGGGGAGGTTCCACCAACCATCGGCAGCGCGTGGGTTCTAACGGGATGCCTGAGCTCGTCTCCCCTGAGGGTTTTCCTAATGTCTCTGTGCCAGGGAATGCTAGGGGGGGTTTGCAGGAAATCCCAGTGACAGAGGCTGCCTCCCCAAGGTTAGGGAAGGTATTTCTCGGACTTCCCCGAACAGGGAACACCTGTGACTGAAGAGAGCTGCGTGGAGTTGTCTCTCGAGCTCCCCCACGCACTGACAATTGTTCCGGAATCCTGAGCGTGGGGAGGTTCCACCAACGGTCGGCAGCGCGTGGGTTCTAACGGGATGCCTGATCTCGTATCCCCTGAGGGTTTCCCTAATGTCTCTGTGCCAGGGAATGCTAGGGTTTGTTTGCAGGAAATCCCAGTGACAGAGGCTGCCTCGCCAAAGTCAGGGAACTATTTCTCGGACTTCCCTGAACAGGGAACACCTGTGACAGAAGAGAGCTACGTGGACTTGTCTCTCGAGCTCCCCCACGCACTGACAATGGTTCCGGAATCCTGAGCGTGGGGAGGTTCCACCAACGGTCGGCAGCGCGTGGGATCTAACGGGATGACTGAGCTGGTCTCCCCTGAGGGTTTCCCTAATGTCTCTGTGCCAGGGAATGCTTGGGGGGGGGTTGCAGGAAATCCCAGTGACAGAGGCTGCCTCCCCAAGTTCAGGGAAGGTATTTCACGGACTTCCCCGAACAGGGAACACCTGTGACTGAAGAGAGCTGCGTGGAGTTGTCTCTCGAGCTCCCCCATGCACTGACAATGTTTCCGGAATCCTGAGCGTTGGGAGGTTCCACCAACGGTCTGCAGCGCTTGGGTTCTAACGGGATGCCTGATCTCGTCTCCCCTGAGGGTTTCCCTAATGTCTCTGTGCCAGGGAATGCTAGGGGGGGTTTACAGAAAATCCCAGTAACAGAGGCTGACTCCCCAAGGTCAGGGAAAGTATTTCTAGGACTTCCCCGAACAGGGAACACCTGTGACTGAAGAAAGCTGCGTGGAGTTGTCTCTCGAGCTCCCCTACGCACTGACAATGGTTCCGGAATCCTGAGCGTGGGGAGGTTCCACCAACGGTCGGCAGCGCGTGGGTTCTATCGGGATGCCTGAGCTCGTCTCCCCTGAGAGTTTTCCCAATGTCTCTGTGCCAAGGAATGCTAGGGGGGGTTTGCAGGATGTCCCAGTGACAGAGGCTGCCTCCCCATGATCAGGGAAGGTATTTCTCGGACTTCCCCGAACAGGGAACACCTGTGACTGAAGAGAGCTGCGTGGATTTGTCTCTCGAGCTCCCCCACGCACTGACAATGGTTCCGGAATCCTGAGCGTGGGGAGGTTCCACCAACGGTCGGCAGCGCGTGGGTTCTACCGGGATGCCTGAGCTGGTCTCCCCTGAGGGTTTCCCTAATGTCTCTGTGCCAGGGAATGCTAGGGGGGGTTTGTAGGAAATCCCAGTGACAGAGGCTGCCTCCCCAAGGTCAGGGAAGGTATTTCTCGGACTTCCCCGAACAGGGAACACCTGTGACTGAAGAGAGCTGCGTGGAGTTGTCTCTCGAGCTCCCCCACGCACTGACAATGGTTCCGGAATCCTGAGCGTGGGGAGGTTCCACCAACGGTCGGCAGCGCGTGGGTTCTAACGGGATGCCTGAGCTCGTCTCCCCTGAGGGTTTCCCTAATTTCTCTGTGCCAGGGAATGCTAGGGGGGGTTTGCAGGAAATCCCAGTGACAGAGGCTGCCTCCCCAAGGTCAGGGAAGATATTTCTCGGACTTCCCCGAACAGGGAACACCTGTGACTGAAGAGAGCTGCGTGGAGTTGTCTCTCGAGCTCCCACACGCACTGACAATTTTTCCGGAATCCTGAGCGTTGGGAGGTTCCACCAACGGTCTGCAGCGCTTGGGTTCTAACGGGATGCCTGATCTCGTCTCCCCTGAGGGTTTCCCTAATGTCTCTGTGCCAGGGAATGCTAGGGGGGGTTTACAGTAAATCCCAGTAACAGAGGCTGACTCCCCAAGGTCAGGGAAAGTATTTCTAGGACTTCCCCGAACAGGGAACACCTGTGACTGAAGAGAGCTGCGTGGAGTTGTCTCTCGAGCTCCCCCACGCACTGACAATGGTTCCGGAATCCTGAGCGTGGGGAGGTTCCACCAACGGTCGGCAGCGCGTGGGTTTTAACGGGATGCCTGAGCTCGTCTCCCCTGAGAGTTTTCCCAATGTCTCTGTGCCTGGGAATGCTAGGGGGGGTTTGCAGGATGTCCCAGTGACAGAGGCTGCCTCCCCAAGGTCAGGGAAGGTATTTCTCGGACTTCTCCGAACAGGGAACACCTGTGACTGAAGAGAGCTGCGTGGAGTTGTCTCTCGAGCTCCCCCACGCACTGACAATGATTCCGGAATCCTGAGCGTGGGGAGGTTCCACCAACGGTCGACAGCGCGTGGGTTCTAACGGGATGCCTGAGCTGGTCTCCCCTGAGGGTTTCCCTAATGTCTCTGTGCCAGGGAATGCTAGGGGGGGTTTGCAGGAAATCCCAGTGACAGAGGCTGCCTCCCCAAAGTCAGGGAAGGTATTTCACGGACTTCCCCGAACAGGGAACACCTGTGACTGAAGAGAGCTGCGTGGAGTTGTCTCTCGAGCTCCTCCACGCACTGACAATGGTTCCGGAATCCTGAGCGTGGGGAGGTTCCACCAACGGTCGGCAGCGCGTGGGTTCTAACGGGATGCCTGAGCTCGTCTCCCCTGAGTGTTTTCCTAAAGTCTCTGTGCCAGGAAATGCTAGGGGGGGTTTGCAGGAAATCCCAGTGACAGAGGCTGCTTCCCCAATTTCAGGGAAGGTATTTCTCGGACTTCCTCGAACAGGGAACACCTGTGACTGAAGAGAGCTGCGTGGAGTTGTCTCTCGAGCTCCCCCACGCACTGACAATGGTTCCGGAATCCTGAGCGTGGGGAGGTTCCACCAACGGTCGGCAGCGCGTGGGTTCTAACGGGATGCCTGAGCTCGTCTCCCCTGAGGGTTTCCCTAATTTCTCTGTGCCAGGGAATGCTAGGGGGGGTTTGCAGGAAATCCCAGTGACAGAGGCTGCCTCCCCAAGGTCAGGGAAGGTTTTTCTCGGACTTCCCCAAGAAGGGAACACCTGTGACTGAAGAGAGCTGCGTGGAGTTGTCTCTCGAGCTCCCCCACGCACTGACAATGGTTCCGGAATCCTGAGCGTGGGGAGGTTCCACCAACGGTCGGCAGCGCGTGGGTTCTAACGGGATGCCTGAGCTCGTCTCCCCTGAGAGTTTCCCAATGTCTCTGTGCCAGGGAATGCTAGGGGGAGTTTGCCGGAAATCCCAGTTTCAGAGGCTGCCTCCCCAAGGTCAGGGAAGATATTTCTCGGACTTCCCCGAACAGGGAACTCCTGTGACTGAAGAGAGCTGCGTGGAGTTGTCTCTCGAGCTCCCCCACGCACTGACAATGGTTCCGGAATCCTGAGCGTGGGGAGGTTCCACCAACGTTCGGCAGCGCGTGGGTTCTAACGGGATGCCTGAGCTCGTCTCCCCTGAGTTTTTTCCTAAAGTCTCTGTGCCAGGGAATGCTAGGGGGGGTTTGCAGGAAATCCCAGTGACAGAGGCTGCTTCCCCAAGGTCAGGGAAGGTATTTCTCGGACTTCCCCGAACAGGGAACACCTGTGACTGAAGAGAGCTGCGTGGAGTTGTCTCTCGAGCTCCCCCACGCACTGACAATGGTTCCGGTATCCTGAGCGTGGGGAGGTTCCACCAACGGTCGGCAGCGCGTGGGTTCTAACGGGATGCCTGAGCTCGTCTCCCCTGAGGGTTTCCCTAATGTCTCTGTGCCAGGGAATGCTAGGGGGGGTTTGCAGGAAATCCCAGTGACAGAGGCTGCCTCCCCACGGTCAGGGAAGGTATTTCTCGGACTTCCCCGAACAGGGAACACCTGTGACTGAAGAGAGCTGCGTGGAGTTGTCTCTCGAGCTCCCCCACGCACTGACAATGGTTCCGGAATCCTGAGGGTGGGGAGGTTCCACCAATGGTCGGCAGCGCGTGGGTTCTAACGGGATACATGTGCTCGTCTCCCCTGAGTGTTTCCCTAATTTCTCTGTGCCAGGGAATTCTAGGGGGTGTTTGCAGGAAATCCCAGTGACAGAGGCTGCCTCCCCAAGGTCAGGGAAGGTATTTCTCGGACTTCCCCGAACAGGGAACACCTGTGACTGAAGAGAGCTGCGTGGAGTTGTCTCTCGAGCTCCCCCACGCACTGACAATTTTTCCGGAATCCTGAGCGTGGGGAGGTTCCACCAACGGTCGGCAGCGCGTGGGTTCTAACGGGATGCCTGAGCTCGTGTACCCTGAGGGTTTTCCTAATGTCTCTGTGCCAGGGAATGCTAGGGGGGGTTTGCAGGATATCCCAGTGACAGAGACTGTCTCCCCAAAGTCAGGGAAGGTATTTCTCGAACTTCCCCGAACAGGGAACACCTGTTATTGAAGAGAGCTGCGTGGAGTTGTCTCTCGAGCTCCCCCACGCACTGACAATTGTTCCGGAATCCTGAGCGTAGGGAGGTTCCACCAACGGTCGGCAGCGCGTGTTTTCGAACGGGATGCCTGAGCTCGTTCCCCTGAGTGTTTTCCTAATGTCTCTTTGCCAGGGAATGCTAGGGGGGGGTTGCAGGAAATCCCAGTGACAGAGGATGCCTCCCCAAGTTCAGAGAACGTGTTTCTCGGACTTCCCGGAACAGGGAACACCTGTGACTGAAGAGAGCTGCGTGGAGTTGTCTCTCGAGATCCCCCACGCACTGACAATGGTTCCGGAATCCTGAGCGTGGGGAGGTTCCACCAACGGTCGGCAGCGCGTGGGTTCAAACGGGATGCCAGAGCTCGTTTCCACTGAGGGTTTTCCTAATATCTCTGTGCCAGGGAATGCTAGGGGGGGTTTGCAGGAAATCCCAGTGACAGAGGCTGCCTCCCCAAGGTCAGTGAAGGTATTTCTCGGACTTCCCCGAACAGGGAACACCTGTGACAGAAGAGAGCTGCGTGGAGTTGTCTCTCGAGCTCTCCCACGCACTGACAGTGGTTCCGGAATCCTGAGCGTGGGGAGGTTCCACCAACGGTCGGCAGCGAGTGGGTTATAACGGGATGCCACAGCTCGTCTCCCCTGAGGGTTTCCCTAATGTCTCTGTGCCAGGGAATGCTAGGGGGGGTTTGCAGGAAATCCCAGTGAGAGAGGCTGCCTCCCCAAGTTCAGGGAAGGTATTTCTCGGACTTCCCCGAACAGGGAACACCTGTGACTGAAGAGAGCTGCGTGGAGTTGTCGCTCGAGCTCCCCCACGCACTGACAATGGTTCCGGAATCCTTAGCGTGGGGAGGTTCCACCAACGGTCGGCAGCGCGTGGGTTCTAACGGGATGCCTGAGCTCGTCTCCCCTGAGGGTTTTCCTAATATCTCTGGGCCAGGGAATGCTAGGGGGGGTTTGCAGGAAATCCCAGTGACAGAGGCTGCCTCCCCAAGGTCAGGGAAGGTATTTCTCGAACTTCCCAGAACATGGAACACCTGTGACTGAAGAGAGCTGCGTGGAGTTGTCTCTCGAGCTCCCCCACGCACTGACAATGGTTCCGGAATCCTGAGCGTGGGGAGGTTCCACCAACGGTCGGCACCGCGTGGGTTCTAACGGGATGCCTGAGCTCATCTCCCCTGAGTGTTTCCCTAATGTCTCTGTGCCAGAGAATGCTAGGGGGGGTTTGCAGGAAATCCCAGTGACAGAGGCTGCCTCGCCAAAGTCAGGGAACTATTTCTCGGACTTCCCTTAACAGGGAACACCTGTGACAGAAGAGAGCTGCGTGGACTTGTCTCTCGAGCTCCCCCACGCACTGACAATTATTCCGGAATCCTGAGCGTGGGGAGGTTCCACCAACGGTCGGCAGCGCGTGGGTTCTAACGGGATGCCTGAGCTCGTCTCCCCTGAGGGTTTTCCTAATATCTCTGTGCCAGGGAATGCTAGGGGGGGTTTGCATTAAATCCCAGTGACAGAGGCTGCCTCGCCAAGGTCAGGGAAGTATTTCTCGGACTTCCCTGAACAGGGAACACCTGTGACTGAAGAGAGCTGCGTGGAGTTGTCTCTCGAGCTCCCCCACGCACTGACAATGGTTCCGGAATCTTGAGCGTGGGGAGGTTCCAGCAACGGTCGGCAGCGCGTGGGTTCTAACGGGATGCCTGAGCTCGTCTCCCCTGAGGGTTTCCCTAATATCTCTGTGCCAGGTAATGCTAGGGTGTGTTTGCAGGAAATCCCAGTGACAGAGGCTGCCTCCCCACGGTCAGGGAGGGTATTTCTCGGACTTCCCCGAACAGGGAACACCTGTGACTGAAGAGAGCTTCGTGGAGTTGTCTCTCGAGCTCCCCCACGCACTGACAATGGTTCCGGAATCCTGAGCGTGGGGAGGTTCCACCAACGGTCGGCAGCGCGTGGGTTCTAACGGGATGACTGAGCTGGTCTCCCCTGAGGGTTTCCCTAATGTCTCTGTGCCAGGGAATGCTAGGGGGGGTTTGCAGGAAATCCCAGTGACAGAGGCTGCCTCCCCAAGGTCAGGGAAGTTATTTCACGGACTTCCCCGAACAGGGAACACCTGTGACTGAAGAGAGTTGCGTGGAGTTGTCTCTCGAGCTCCCCCATGCCCTGACAATGTTTCCGGAATCCTGAGCGTTGGGAGGTTCCACCAACGGTCTGCAGCGCTTGGGTTCTAACGGGATGCTTGATCTCGTCTTCCCTGAGTGTTTCCCTAATGTCTCTGTGCCAGGGAATGCTAGGGGGGGTTTACAGGAAATCCCAGTAAAAGAGGCTGACTCCCCAAGGTCAGGGAAAGTATTTCTAGGACTTCCCCGAACAGGGAACACCTGTGACTGAAGAGAGCTGCGTGGAGTTGTCTCTCGAGCTCCCCCACGCACTGACAATGGTTCCGGAATCCTGAGCGTAGGGAGGTTACACCAACGGTCGGCAGCGCGTGGGTTCTAACGGGATGCCTGAGCTCGTGTCCCCTGAGGGTTTTCCTAATGTCTCTGTGCCAGGGAATGCTAGGGGGGGTTTGCAGGATATCCCAGTGACAGAGACTGTCTCCCCAAAGTCAGGGAAGGTATTTCTCGAACTTCCCCGAACAGGGAACACCTGTTATTGAAGAGAGCTGCGTGGAGTTGTCTCTCGAGCTCCCCCACGCACTGACAATAGTTCCGGAATCCTGAGCGTAGGGAGGTTCCACCAACGGTCGGCAGCGCGTGTTTTCGAACGGGATGCCTGAGCTCGTTCCCCTGAGTGTTTTCCTAATGTCTCTTTGCCAGGGAATGCTAGGGGGGGGTTGCAGGAAATCCCAGTGACAGAGGATGCCTCCCCAAGTTCAGAGAACGTGTTTCTCGGACTTCCCCGAACAGGGAACACCTGTGACTGAAGAGAGCTGCGTGGAGTTGTCTCTCGAGATCCCCCACGCACTGACAATGGTTCCGGAATCCTGAGCGTGGGGAGGTTCCACCAACGGTCGGCAGCGCGTGGGTTCTAACGGGATGCCAGAGCTCGTTTCCACTGAGGGTTTTCCTAATATCTCTGTGCCAGGGAATGCTAGGGGGGGTTTGCAGGAAATCCCAGTGACAGAGGCTGCCTCCCCAAGGTCAGTGAAGGTATTTCTCGGACTTCCCCGAACAGGGAACACCTGTGACTGAAGAGAGCTGCGTGGAGTTGTCTCTCGAGCTCTCCCACGCACTGACAGTGGTTCCGGAATCCTGAGCGTGGGGAGGTTCCACCAACGGTCGGCAGCGAGTGGGTTATAACGGGATGCCACAGCTCGTCTCCCCTGAGGGTTTCCCTAATGTCTCTGTGCCAGGGAATGCTAGGGGGGGTTTGCAGGAAATCCCAGTGAGAGAGGCTGCCTCCCCAAGTTCAGGGAAGGTATTTCTCGAACTTCCCCGAACAGGGAACACCTGTGACTGAAGAGAGCTGCGTGGAGTTGTCGCTCGAGCTCCCCCACGCACTGACAATGGTTCCGGAATCCTTAGCGTGGGGAGGTTCCACCAACGGTCGGCAGCGCGTGGGTTCTAACGGGATGCCTGAGCTCGTCTCCCCTGAGTTTTTTCCTAATATCTCTGGGCCAGGGAATGCTAGGGGGGGTTTGCAGGAAATCCCAGTGACAGAGGCTGCCTCCCCAAGGTCAGGGAAGGTATTTCTCGAACTTCCCAGAACAGGGAACACCTGTGACTGAAGAGAGCTGCGTGGAGTTGTCTCTCGAGCTCCCCCACGCACTGACAATGGTTCCGGAATCCTGAGCGTGGGGAGGTTCCACCAACGGTCGGCACCGCGTGGGTTCTAACGGGATGCCTGAGCTCATCTCCCCTGAGTGTTTCCCTAATGTCTCTGTGCCAGAGAATGCTAGGGGGGGTTTGCAGGAAATCCCAGTGACAGAGGCTGCCTCGCCAAAGTCAGGGAACTATTTCTCGGACTTCCCTGAACAGGGAACACCTGTGACAGAAGAGAGCTGCGTGGACTTGTCTCTCGAGCTCCCCCACGCACTGACAATTATTCCGGAATCCTGAGCGTGGGGAGGTTCCACCAACGGTCGGCAGCGCGTGGGTTCTAACGGGATGCCTGAGCTCGTCTCCCCTGAGGGTTTTCCTAATATCTCTGTGCCAGGGAATGCTAGGGGGGGTTTGCATTATATCCCAGTGACAGAGGCTGCCTCGCCAAGGTCAGGGAAGTATTTCTCGGACTTCCCTGAACAGGGAACACCTGTGACTGAAGAGAGCTGCGTGGAGTTGTCTCTCGAGCTCCCCCACGCACTGACAATGGTTCCGGAATCTTGAGCGTGGGGAGGTTCCAGCAACGGTCGGCAGCGCGTGGGTTCTAACGGGATGCCTGAGCTCGTCTCCCCTGAGGGTTTCCCTAATATCTCTGTGCCAGGGAATGCTAGGGTGTGTTTGCAGGAAATCCCAGTGACAGAGGCTGCCTCCCCACGGTCAGGGAGGGTATTTCTCGGACTTCCCCGAACAGGGAACACCTGTGACTGAAGAGAGCTTCGTGGAGTTGTCTCTCGAGCTCCCCCACGCACTGACAATGGTTCCGGAATCCTGAGCGTGGGGAGGTTCCACCAACGGTCGGCAGCGCGTGGGTTCTTACGGGATGCCTGAGCTCATCTCCCTTAAGAGTTTCCCTAATGTCTCTGTGCCAGGAAATGCTAGGGGGGTTTGCAGGAAATCCCAGTGTCAGAGGCTGCCTCCCCAATGTCAGGGAAGGTATTTCTCGGGCTTCCCCGAACAGGGAACACCTGTGACTGAAGAGAGCTTCGTTGAGTTGTCTCTCGAGCTCCCCCACGCACTGACAATGGTTCCGGAATCCTGAGCGTGGGTAGGTTCCACCAACGGTCGGCAGCGCGTGGGTTCTAACGGGATGACTGAGCTGGTCTCCCCTGAGGGTTTCCCTAATGTCTCTGTGCCAGGGAATGCTAGGGGGGGTTTGCAGGAAATCCCAGTGACAGAGGCTGCCTCCCCAAGGTCAGGGAAGGTATTTCACGGACTTCCCCGAACAGGGAACACCTGTGACTGAAGAGAGTTGCGTGGAGTTGTCTCTCGAGCTCCCCCATGCACTGACAATGTTTCCGGAATCCTGAGCGTTGGGAGGTTCCACCAACGGTCTGCAGCGCTTGGGTTCTAACGGGATGCCTGATCTCGTCTCCCCTGAGTGTTTCCCTAATGTCTCTGTGCCAGGGAATGCTAGGGGGGGTTTACAGGAAATCCCAGTAAAAGAGGCTGACTCCCCAAGGTCAGGGAAAGTATTTCAAGGACTTCCCCGAACAGGAAACACCTGTGACTGAAGAGAGCTGCGTGGAGTTGTCTCTCGAGCTCCCCCACGCACTGACAATGGTTCCGGAATCCTGAGCGTGGGGAGGTTACACCAACGGTCGGCAGCGCGTGGGTTCTAACGGGATGCCTGAGCTCGTCTCCCCTGAGAGTTTTCCCAATGTCTCTGTGCCAGGGAATGCTAGGGGGGGTTTGCAGGATGTCCCAGTGACAGAGGCTGCCTCCCCAAGTTCAGGGAAGGTATTTCTCGGACTTCCCCGAACAGGGAACACCTGTGACTGAAGAGAGCTGCGTGGAGTTGTCTCTCGAGCTCCCCCACGCACTGACAATGGTTCCGGAATCCTGAGCGTGGGGAGGTTCCACCAACGGTCGGCAGCGCGTGGGTTCTACCGGGATGCCTGAGCTGGTCTCCCCTGAGGGTTTCCCTAATGTCTCTGTGCCAGGGAATGCTAGGGGGGGTTTGCAGGAAATCCCAGTGACAGAGGCTGCCTCCCCAAGGTCAGGGAAGGTATTTCTCGGACTTCCCCGAACAGGGAACACCTGTGACTGAAGAGAGCTGCGTGGAGTTGTCTCTCGAGCTCCCCCACGCACTGACAATGGTTCCGGAATCCTGAGCGTGGGGAGGTTCCACCAACGGTCGGCAGCGCGTGGGTTCTAACGGGATGCCTGAGCTCGTCTCCCCTGAGGGTTTCCCTAATGTCTCTGTGCCAGGGAATGCTAGGGGGGGTTTGCAGGAAATCCCATTGACAGTGGCTGCCTCCCCAAGGTCAGGGAAGGTATTTCTCGGACTTCCCCGAACAGGGAACACCTGTGACTGAAGAGAGCTGCGTGGAGTGGTCTCTCGAGCTCCCCCACGCACTGACAATGGTTCCGGAATCCTGAGCGTGGGGAGGTTCCACCAACGGTCGGCAGCGCGTGGGTTCAAACAGGATGCCTGAGCTCGTCTCCCCTGAGGGTTTTCCTAATGTCTCTGTGCCAGGGAATGCTAGGGGGGGTTTGCAGGAAATCCCAGTGACAGAGGCTGCCTCCCCAAGGTCAGGGAAGGTATTTCTCGGACTTCCCCGAACAGGGAACACCTGTGACTGAAGAGAGCTGCGTGGAGTTGTCTCTCGCGCTCCCCACGCACTGACAATGGTTCCGGAATCCTGAGCGTGGGGAGGTTCCACCAACGGTCGGCAGCGCGTGGGTTCTAGCGGGATGCCTGAGCTCTTCTTCCCTGAGTTTTTCCCTAATATCTCTGTGCCAGGGAATGCTAGGGGGGGTTTGCAGGAATTCCCTGACAGAGGCTGCCTCCCCAAGGTCAGGGAAGGTATTTCTCGGACTTCCCCAAACAGGGAACACCTGTGACTGAAGAGAGCTGCGTGGAGTTGTCTCTCGAGCTCCCCCACGCTCTGACAATGGTTCCGGAATCTTGAGCGTGGGGAGGTTCCTCCAACGGTCGGCAGCGCGTGGGTTCTAACGGGATGCCTGAGCTCGTCTCCCCTGAGGGTTTCCCTAATGTCTCTGTGCCAGGGAATGTTAGGGGGGGTTTGCAGGAAATCCCAGTGACAGAGGCTGCCTCCCCAAGGTCAGGGAAGGTATTTCACGGACTTCCCCGAACAGGGAACACCTGTGACTGAAGAGAGTTGCGTGGAGTTGTCTCTCGAGCTCCCCCATGCACTGACAATGTTTCCGGAATCCTGAGCGTTGGGAGGTTCCACCAACGGTCTGCAGCGCTTGGGTTCTAACGGGATGCCTGATCTCGTCTCCCCTGAGTGTTTCCCTAATGTCTCTGTGCCAGGGAATGCTAGGGGGGGTTTACAGGAAATCCCAGTAAAAGAGGCTGACTCCCCAAGGTCAGGGAAAGTATTTCAAGGACTTCCCCGAACAGGAAACACCTGTGACTGAAGAGAGCTGCGTGGAGTTGTCTCTCGAGCTCCCCCACGCACTGACAATGGTTCCGGAATCCTGAGCGTGGGGAGGTTACACCAACGGTCGGCAGCGCGTGGGTTCTAACGGGATGCCTGAGCTCGTCTCCCCTGAGAGTTTTCCCAATGTCTCTGTGCCAGGGAATGCTAGGGGGGGTTTGCAGGATGTCCCAGTGACAGAGGCTGCCTCCCCAAGTTCAGGGAAGGTATTTCTCGGACTTCCCCGAACAGGGAACACCTGTGACTGAAGAGAGCTGCGTGGAGTTGTCTCTCGAGCTCCCCCACGCACTGACAATGGTTCCGGAATCCTGAGCGTGGGGAGGTTCCACCAACGGTCGGCAGCGCGTGGGTTCTACCGGGATGCCTGAGCTGGTCTCCCCTGAGGGTTTCCCTAATGTCTCTGTGCCAGGGAATGCTAGGGGGGGTTTGCAGGAAATCCCAGTGACAGAGGCTGCCTCCCCAAGGTCAGGGAAGGTATTTCTCGGACTTCCCCGAACAGGGAACACCTGTGACTGAAGAGAGCTGCGTGGAGTTGTCTCTCGAGCTCCCCCACGCACTGACAATGGTTCCGGAATCCTGAGCGTGGGGAGGTTCCACCAACGGTCGGCAGCGCGTGGGTTCTAACGGGATGCCTGAGCTCGTCTCCCCTGAGGGTTTCCCTAATGTCTCTGTGCCAGGGAATGCTAGGGGGGGTTTGCAGGAAATCCCATTGACAGTGGCTGCCTCCCCAAGGTCAGGGAAGGTATTTCTCGGACTTCCCCGAACAGGGAACACCTGTGACTGAAGAGAGCTGCGTGGAGTGGTCTCTCGAGCTCCCCCACGCACTGACAATGGTTCCGGAATCCTGAGCGTGGGGAGGTTCCACCAACGGTCGGCAGCGCGTGGGTTCAAACAGGATGCCTGAGCTCGTCTCCCCTGAGGGTTTTCCTAATGTCTCTGTGCCAGGGAATGCTAGGGGGGGTTTGCAGGAAATCCCAGTGACAGAGGCTGCCTCCCCAAGGTCAGGGAAGGTATTTCTCGGACTTCCCCGAACAGGGAACACCTGTGACTGAAGAGAGCTGCGTGGAGTTGTCTCTCGCGCTCCCCACGCACTGACAATGGTTCCGGAATCCTGAGCGTGGGGAGGTTCCACCAACGGTCGGCAGCGCGTGGGTTCTAGCGGGATGCCTGAGCTCTTCTTCCCTGAGTTTTTCCCTAATATCTCTGTGCCAGGGAATGCTAGGGGGGGTTTGCAGGAATTCCCTGACAGAGGCTGCCTCCCCAAGGTCAGGGAAGGTATTTCTCGGACTTCCCCAAACAGGGAACACCTGTGACTGAAGAGAGCTGCGTGGAGTTGTCTCTCGAGCTCCCCCACGCTCTGACAATGGTTCCGGAATCTTGAGCGTGGGGAGGTTCCTCCAACGGTCGGCAGCGCGTGGGTTCTAACGGGATGCCTGAGCTCGTCTCCCCTGAGGGTTTCCCTAATGTCTCTGTGCCAGGGAATGCTAGGGGGGGTTTGCAGGAAATCCCAGTGACAGAGGCTGCCTCCCCAAGGTAAGGGAAGGTATTTCTCGGACTTCCCCGAACAGGGAACACCTGTGACTGAAGAGAGCTGCGTGGAGTTGTCTCTCGAGCTCCCCCACGCACTGACAATGTTTCCGGAATCCTGAGCGTGGGGAGGTTCCACCAACGGTCGGCAGCGCGTGGGTTCTAACGGGATGCCTGAGCTCGCCTCCCCTGAGTGTTTCCCTAATGTCTCTGTGCCAGGGAATGCTAGGGGGGGTTTGCAGGAAATCCCAGTGACAGAGGCTGCCTCCCCAACGTCAGGGAAGTTATTTCTCGGACTTCCCCGAATAGGGAACACTTTTGACTGTAGAGAGCTGCGTGGAGTTGTCTCTCGAGCTCCCCCACGCACTGACAATGGTTCCGGAATCCTGAGCGTGGGGAGGTTCCACCAACGGTCGGCAGCGCGTGGGTTCTAACGGGATGCCTGAGCTCGTCTCCCCTGAGGGTTTCCCTAATGTCTCTGTGCCAGGGAATGTTGGGGGGGTTTGCAGGAAATCCCAGTGACAGAGGCTGCCTCCCCAAGTTCAGTGAAGGTATTTCTCGGAAATCCCTGAACAGGGAACACCTGTGACTGAAGAGAGCTGCGTGGAGTTGTCTCTCGAACTCCCCCACGCACTGACAATGTTTCCGGAATCCTGAGCGTGGGGAGGTTCCACCAACGGTCGGCAGCGCGTGGGTTCTAACGGGATGCCTGAGCTCGTCTCCCCTGAGGGTTTCCCTAATGTCACTGTGCCAGGGAATGCTAGGGGGGGTTTGCAGGAAATCCCAGTGGCAGAGGCTGCTTACGCAAGGTCAGGGAAGGTATTTCTCGGACTTCCCCGAACAGGGAACTCTTGTGACTGAAGAGAGCTGCGTGGAGTTGTCTCTCGAGTTCCCCACGCACTGACAATGGTTCCGGAATCCTGAGAGTGGGGAGGTTCCACCAACGGTCGGCAGCGCGTGGGTTCTAACGGGATGCCTGAGCTCGTCTCCCCTGAGTGTTTTCCTAATGTCTCTGTGCCAGGGAATGCTAGGGGTGGTTTGCAGGAAATCCCAGTGACAGTGGCTGCCTCCCCAAGGTCAGGGAAGGTGTTTCTCGGACTTCCCCGAACAGGGAACACCTGTGACTAATGAGAGTTGCGTGGAGTTGTCTCTCGAGCTCCCCCACGCACTGAAAATGTTTCCGGAATCCTGAGCGTGGGGAGGTTCCACCAACGGTCGGCAGCGCGTGGGTTCTAACGGGATGCCTGAGCTCGTGTCCCCTGAGGGTTTCCCAAATGTCTCTGTGCCAGGGAATGCTAGGGGGGGTTTGCAGGAAATCCCAGTGACAGAGGCTGCCTCCCCAAGTTCAGGGAAGGTATTTCTCAGACTTCCCCGAACAGGGAACACCTGTGACAGAAGAGAGATGCGTGGAGTTTTCTCTCGAGCTCCCCCACGCACTGACAATGGTTCCGGAATCCTGAGCGTGGGGAGGTTCCACCAACGGTCGGCAGAGCGTGGGTTCTAACGGGATGCCTGAGCTCGTCTCCCCTGAGGGTTTCCCTAATGTCTCTGTGCCAGGGAATGCTAGGGGGGGTTTGCAGGAAATCCCAGTGACAGAGGCTGCCTCCCCAAGGTCAGGGAAGGTATTTCTCGGACTTCCCCGAACAGGGAACACCTGTGACTGAAGAGAGCTGCGTGGAATTGTCTCTCGAGCTCCCCCACTCACTGACAATCGTTCCGGAATCCTGAGCGTGGGGAGGTTCCACCAACGGACGGCAGCGCGTGGGTTCTAACGGGATGCCTGAGCTCGTCTCCCCTGAGTGTTTTCCTAATGTCTCTGTGCCAGGGAATGCTAGGGGTGGTTTGCAGGAAATCCCAGTGACAGTGGCTGCCTCCCCAAGGTCAGGGAATGTGTTTCTCGGACTTCCCCGAACAGGGAACACCTGTGACTAAAGAGAGTTGCGTGGAGTTGTCTCTCGAGCTCCCCCACGCACTGAAAATGTTTCCGGTATCCTGAGCGTGGGGAGGTTCCACCAACGGTCGGCAGCGCGTGGGTTCTAACGGGATGCCTGAGCTCGTGTCCCCTGAGGGGTTCCCAAATGTCTCTGTGCCAGGGAATGCTAGGGGGGGTTTGCAGGAAATCCCAGTGACAGAGGCTTCCTCCCCAAGTTCAGGGAAGGTATTTCTCAGACTTCCCCGAACAGGGAACACCTGTGACATAAGAGAGATGCGTGGAGTTTTCTCTCGAGCTCCCCCACGCACTGACAATGGTTCCGGAATCCTGAGCGTGGGGAGGTTCCACCAACGGTCGGCAGAGCGTGGGTTCTAACGGGATGCCTGAGCTCGTCTCCCCTGAGGGTTTCCCTAATGTCTCTGTGCCAGGGAATGATAGGGGGGGTTTGCAGGAAATCCCAGTGACAGAGGCTGCCTCCCCAAGGTCAGGGAAGGTATTTCTCGGACTTCCCCGAACAGGGAACACCTGTGACTGAAGAGAGCTGCGTGGAATTGTCTCTCGAGCTCCCCCACTCACTGACAATCGTTCCGGAATCCTGAGCGTGGGGAGGTTCCACCAACGGACGGCAGCGCGTGGGTTCTAACGGGATGCCTGAGCTCGTCTCCCCTGAGGGTTTCCCTAATGTCTCTGTGCCAGGGAATGCTAGGGGGGGTTTACAGGAAATCCCAGTGACAGAGGCTGCCTCCCCAAGGTCAGGGAAGGTATTTCTCGGACTTCCCCGAACAGGGAACACCTGTGACTGATGAGAGCTGCGTGGAGTTGTCTCTCGAGCTCCCCCACGCACTGACAATGGTTCCGGAATCCTGAGCGTGGGGAGGTTCCACCAACGGTCGGCAGCGCGTGGGTTCTAACGGGATGCCTGAGCTCGTCTCCCCTGAGGGTTTTCCTAAATTCTCTGTGCCAGGGAATGCTAGGGGGGGTTTGCAGGAAATCCCAGTGACAGAGGCTGCCTCCCCAAGTTCAGGGAAGGTTTTTCTCGGATTTCCCCGAACAGGGAACACCTGTGACTGAAGAGAGCTGCGTGGAGTTGTCTCTCGAGCTCCCCCACGCACTGACAATGGTTCCGGAATCCTGAGCGTGGGGAGGTTCCACCAACGGTCGGCAGCGCGTGGGTTCTAACGGGATGCCTGAGCTCGTCTCCCCTGAGGGTTTTCCTAATGTCTCTGTGCCAGGGAATGCTAGGGGGGGTTTGCAGGAAATCCCAGTGACAGAGGCTGCCTCCACAAGTTCAGGGAAGGTATTTCTCGGACTTCCCCGAACAGGGAACACCTGTGACTGAAGAGAGCTGCGTGGAGTTGTCTCTCGAGCTCCCCCACGCACTGACAATGGTTCCGGAATTCTGAGCGTGGGGAGGTTCCACCAACGGTCGGCAGTGCGTGGGTTCTAGCGGGATGCCTGAGCTCTTCTTCCCTGAGTTTTTCCCTAATATCTCTGTGCCAGGGAATGCTAGGGGGGGTTTGCAGGAATTCCCTGACAGAGGCTGCCTCCCCAAGGTCAGGGAAGGTATTTCTCGGACTTCCCCGAACAGGGAACACCTGTGACTGAAGAGAGCTGCGTGGAGTTGTCTCTCGAGCTCCCCCACGCACTGACAATGTTTCCGGAATCCTGAGCGTGGGGAGGTTCCTCCAACGGTCGGCAGCGCGTGGGTTTTAACGGGATGCTTGAGCTCGTTTCCCCTGAGTGTTTCCCTAATGTCTCTGTGCCAGGGAATTCTAGTGGGGGTTTGCAGGAAATCCCAGTGACAGAGGCTGCCTCCCCAAGGTCAGGGAAGGTATTTCTCGGACTTCCCCGAACAGGGAACACCTGTGACTAAAGAGAGCTGCGTGGAGTTGTCTCTCGAGCTCCCGCACGCACTGAGAATTTTTCCGCAATCCTGAGCGTGGGGAGGTTCCACCAACGGTCGGCAGCGCGTGGGTTCTAACGGGATGCCTGAGCTCGTCTCCCCTGAGGGTTTCCCTAATGTCTCTGTGCCAGGGAATGCTAGGGGGGGTTTGCAGGAAATCCCAGTGACAGAGGCTGCCTCCCCAAGGTCAGGGAAGGTATTTCTCGGACTTCCCCGAACAGGGAACACCTGTGATTGAAGAGAGCTGCGTGGAGTTGTCTCTCGAGCTCCCCCACGCACTGACAATTGTTCCGGAATCTTGAGCGTGGGGAGGTTCCTCCAACGGTCAGCAGCGCGTGGGTTCTAACGGGATGCCTGAGCTCGTCTCCCCTGAGGGTTTCCCTAATGTCTCTGTGCCAGGGAATGTTAGGGGGGGTTTGCAGGAAATCCCAGTGACAGAGGCTGCCTCCCTAATGTCAGGGAAGGTACTTCTCGGACTTCCCCGAACAGAGAACAACTGCGACTGAAGAGAGCTGCGTGGAGTTGTCTCTCGAGCTCCCCCACTCACTGACAATGGTTCCGGAATCCTGAGCGTGGGGAGGTTCCACTAACGGTCGGCAGCGCGTGGGTTCTAACGGGATGCCTGAGCTCGTCTCCCCTGAGGGTTTTCCTAATGTCTCTGTGCCAGGGAATGCTAGGGGGGGTTTGCAGGAAATCCCAGTGACAGAGGCTGCCTCCCCAAGGTAAGGGAAGGTATTTCTCGGACTTCCCCGAACAGGGAACTCCTGTGACTGAAGAGAGCTGCGTGGAGTTGTCTCTCGAGCTCCCCCACGCACTGACAATGGTTCCGGAATCCTGAGAGTGGGGAGGTTCCACCAACGGTCGGCAGCGCGTGGGTTCTAACGGGATGCCTGAGCTCGTCTCCCCTGAGTGTTTTCCTAATGTCTCTGTGCCAGGGAATGCTAGGGGTGGTTTGCAGGAAATCCCAGTGACAGTGGCTGCCTCCCCAAGGTCAGGGAAGGTATTTCTCGGACTTCCCCGAACAGGGAACACCTATGACTAAAGAGAGTTGCGTGGAGTTGTCTCTCGAGCTCCCCCACGCACTGAAAATGTTTCCGGAATCCTGAGCTTGGGGAGGTTTCACCAACGGTCGGCAGCGCGTGGGTTCTAACGGGATGCCTGAGCTCGTGTCCCCTGAGGGTTTCCCTAATGTCTCTGTGCCAGGGAATGCTAGGGGGGGTTTGCAGGAAATCCCAGTGACAGAGGCTGCCTCCCCAAGTTCAGGGAAGGTATTTCTCAGACTTCCCCGAACAGGGAACACCTGTGACAGAAGAGAGATGCGTGGAGTTTTCTCTCGAGCTCCCCCACGCACTGACAATGGTTCCGGAATCCTGAGCGTGGGGAGGTTCCACCAACGGTCGGCAGAGCGTGGGTTCTAACGGGATGCCTGAGCTCGTCTCCCCTGAGTGTTTCCCTAATGTCTCTGTGCCAGGGAATGATAGGGGTGTTTGCAGGAAATCCCAGTGACAGAGGCTGCCTCCCCAAGGTCAGGGAAGGTATTTCTCGGACTTCCCCGAACAGGGAACACCTGTGACTGAAGAGAGCTGCGTGGAGTTGTCTCTCGAGCTCCCCCACGCACTGACAATGGTTCCGGAATCCTGAGCGTGGGGAGGTTCCACCAACGGACGGCAGTGCGTGGGTTCTAACGGGATGCCTGAGCTCGTCTCCCCTGAGGGTTTCCCTAATGTCTCTGTGCCAGGGAATGCTAGGGGGGGTTTACAGGAAATCCCAGTGACAGAGGCTGCCTCCCCAAGGTCAGGGAAGGTATTTCTCGGACTTCCCCGAACAGGGAACACCTGTGACTGATGAGAGCTGCGTGGAGTTGTCTCTCGAGCTCCCCCACGCACTGACAATGGTTCCGGAATCCTGAGCGTGGGGAGGTTCCACCAACTGTCGGCAGCGCGTGGGTTCTAACGGGATGCCTGAGCTCGTCTCCCCTGAGGGTTTCCCTAATTTCTCTGTGCCAGGGAATGTTGGGGGGGTTTGCAGGAAATCCCAGTGACAGAGGCTGCCTCCCCAAGTTCAGGGAAGGTATTTCTCGGACTTCCCCGAACAGGGAACAGCTGTGAATGAAGAGAGCTGCGTGGAGTTGTCTCTCGAACTCCCCCACGCACTGACAATGTTTCCGGAATCCTGAGCGTGGGGAGGTTCCACCAACGGTCGGCAGCGCGTGGGTTCTAACGGGATGCCTGAGCTCGTCTCCCCTGAGGGTTTCCCTAATGACTCTGTGCCAGGGAATGCTAGGGGGGGTTTGCAGGAAATCCCAGTGAAAGTGGCTGCCTCCCCAAGGTCAGGGAAGGTATTTCTCGGACTTCCCCGAACAGGGAACACCTGTGACTGAAGAGAGTTGCGTGGAGTTGTCTCTCGAGCTCCCCCACGCACTGAAAATGTTTCCGGAATCCTGAGCGTGGGGAGGTTCCACCAACGGTCGGCCGCGCGTGGGTTCTAACGGGATGCCTGAGTTCGTGTCCCCTGAGGGTTTCCCTAATGTCTCTGTGCCAGGGAATGCTAGGGGGGGGGTGCAGGAAATCCCAGTGACAGAGGCTGCCTCCCCAAGTTCAGGGAAGGTATTTCTCAGACTTCCCCGAACAGGGAACACCTGTGACAGAAGAGAGATGCGTGGAGTTTTCTCTCGAGCTCCCCCACGCACTGACAATGGTTCCGGAATCCTGAGCGTGGGGAGGTTCCACCAACGGTCGGCAGCGCGTGGGTTCTAACGGGATGCCTGAGCTCGATTCCCTTAGGGTTTCCCTAATGTCTCTGTGCCAGGGAATGCTAGGGGGGGTTTGCAGGAAATCCCAGTGACAGAGGCTGCCTCCCCAAGGTCAGGGAAGGTATTTCTCGGACTTCCCCGTAAAGGGAACACCTGTGACTGAAGAGAGATTCGTGGAGTTGTCTCTCGAGCTCCCCCACGCACTGACAATGTTTCCGGAATCCTGAGAGTGGGGAGGTTCCACCAACGGTCGGCAGCGCGTGGGTTCTTACGGGATGCCTGAGCTCGTCTCCCCTGAGTGTTTTCCTAATGTCTCTGTGCCAGGGAATGCTAGGGGTGGTTTGCAGGAAATCCCAGTGACAGAGGCTGCCTCCCCAAGGTCAGGGAAGGTACTTCTCGGACTTCCCCGAACAGGGAACACCTGTGACTGAAGAGAGATGCGTGGAGTTGTCTCTCGAGCTCCCCCACGCACTGACAATGGTTCCGGAATCCTGAGCGTGGGGAGGTTCCACCAAAGGTCGGCAGCGCGTGGGTTCTAACGGGATGCCTGAGCTCGTCTCCCCTGAGGGTTTCCCTAATGTCTCTGTGCCAGGGAATTCTTGGGGGAGTTTACAGAAAATCCCAGTGACAGAGGCTGCCTCCCCAAGGTCAGGGAAGGTATTTCTCGGACTTCCCCGAACAGGGAACACCTGTGACTGAAGAGAGCTGCGTGGAGTTGTCTCTCGAGCTCCCCCACGCACTGAGAATGGTTCCGGAATCCTGAGCGTGGGGAGGTTCCACCAACGGTCGGAAGCGCGTTGGTTCTTACGGGATGACTGAGCTCGTCTCCCCTGAGGGTTTCCCTAATATCTCTGTGCCAGGGAATGCTAGGGGGTGTTTGCAGGAAATCCCAGTGACAGAGGCTGCCACCTCAATGTCAGGGAAGGTATTTCACGGACTTCCCCGAACAGGGAACACCTGTGACTGAAGAGAGCTGCGTGGAGTTGTCTCTCGATCTCCCCAACGCACTGAAAATGGTTCCGGAATCCTGAGCGTGGGGAGGTTCCACCAACGGTCGGCAGCGCGTGGGCTGTAACGGGATGCCTGAGCTCGTCTCCCCTGAGGGTTTTCCTAATGTCTCTGTGCCAGGGAATGCTAGGGGGGGTTTGCAGGAAATCCCAGTGACAGAGGCTTCCTCCCCAAGGTCAGGGAAGGTATTTCTCGGACTTCCCCGAACAGGGAACACCTGTGACTGAACAGAGCTGCGTGGAGTTGTCTCTCGAGCTCTCCCACGCACTGACAATGTTTCCGGAATCCTGAGCGTGGGGAGGTTCCACCAACGGTCGGCAGCGCGTGGGTTCTAACGGAATGCCTGAGCTCGTGTCCCCTGAGGGTTTCCCTAATATCCCTGTGCCAGGGAATGCTAGGGGGGGTTTGCAGGAAATCCCAGTGACAGAGCCTGCCTCCCCTAGGTCAGGGAAGGTATTTCTCGAACTTCCCCGAACAGGGAACACCTGTGACTGAAGAGAGCTGCGTGGAGTTGTCTCTCGAGCTCCCCCACGCAATGACAATGGTTCCGGAATCCTGAGCGTGGGGAGGTTCCTCCAAAGGTCGGCAGCGCGTGGGCTGTAACGGGATGCCTGAGCTCGTCTCCCCTGAGGGTTTTCCTAATGTCTCTGTGCCAGGGAATGCTAGGGGGGGTTTGCAGGAAATCCCAGTGACAGAGGCTGCCTCCCCAAGTTCAGGGAAGGTATTTCTCGGACTTCCCGGAACAGGGAACACCTGTGACTGAAGAGAGCTGCGTGGAGTTGTCTCTCGAGCTCCCCCACGCACTGACAATGGTTCCGGAATCCTGAGCGTGGGGAGGTTCCACCAACGGTCGGCAGCGCGTGGGTTCGAACGGGATGCCTGAGCTCGTTCCCCTGAGTGTTTTCCTAATGTCTCTTTGCCAGGGAATGCTAGGGGGGTGTTGCAGGAAATCCCAGTGACAGAGGATGCCTCCCCAAGTTCAGAGAAATTGTTTCTCGGACTTCCCCGCACAGGGAACACCTGTGACTGAAGAGAGCTGCGTGGAGTTGTCTCTCGAGCTCCCCCACGCACTGACAATTTTTCCGGAAGCCTGAGCGTGGGGAGGTTCCACCAACGGTCGGCAGCGCGTGGGTTCTACGGGATGCCTGAGCTCCTCTCCCCTGAGGGTTTTCCTAATGTCTCTGTGCCAGGGAATGCTAGGGGGGGTTTGCAGGATATCCCAGTGACAGAGACTGCGTCCCCAAGTTCAGGGAAGGTATTTCTCGAACTTCCCCGAACAGGGAACACCTGTTATTGAAGAGAGCTGCGTGGAGTTGTCTCTCGAGCTCCCTCACGCACTGACAATTGTTCCGGAATCCTGAGCATATGGAGGTTCCACCATCGGTCGGCAGCGCGTGTTTTCGAATGGGATGCCTGAGCTCGTTCCCCTGAGTGTTTTCCTAATGTCTCTTTGCCAGGGAATGCTAGGGGGGGGGTTGCAGGAAATCCCAGTGACAGAGGATGTCTCCCCAAGTTCAGAGAACGTGTTTCTCGGACTTCCCCGAACAGGGAACACCTGTGACTGAAGAGAGCTGCGTGGAGTTGTCTCTCGAGCTCCCCCACGCACTGACAATGGTTCCGGAATCCTGAGCGTGGGGAGGTTCCACCAACGGTCGGCAGCGCGTGGGTTCTAACGGGATGCCTGAGCTCGTGTCCCCTGAGTGTTTCCCTAATGTCTCTGTGACAGGGAATGCTAGGGGGGGTTTGCAGGAAATCCCAGTGACAGAGGCTGCCTCCCCAATGTCAGGGAAGGTATTTCACGGACTTCCCCGAACAGGGAACACCTGTGACTGAAGAGAGCTGCGTGGAGTTGTCTCTCGAGCTCCCCCACGTACTGACAATGGTTCCGGAATCCTGAGCGTGTGGAGGTTCCACCAACCGTCGGCAGCGCGTGGGTTCTAACGGGATGCCAGAGCTCGAATCCCCTGAGGGTTTCCCTAATGTCTCTGTGCCAGGGAATGCTAGGGGGGTTTGCAGGAAATCCCAGTGACAGAGGCTGCCTCCCCAAGGTCAGGGAAGGTATTTCTCGGACTTCCCCGAACAGGGAACACCTGTGACTGAAGAGAGCTGCGTGGAGTTGTCTCTCGAGCTCCCCCACGCACTGACAATGGTTCCGGAATCCTGAGCGTGGGGAGGTTCCACCAACGTTCGGCAGCGCGTGGGTTCTAACGGGATGCCAGAACTCGTATCCCCTGAGGGTTTTCCTAATGTATCTGTGCCAGGGAATGCTAGGGGAGGGTTTGCAGGAAATCCCAGTGACAGTGGCTGCCTCCCCAAGTTCAGGGAATGTATTTCTCGGACTTCCCCGAACAGGGAACACCTGTGACTGAAGAGAGCTGCGTGGAGTTGTCTCTCGAGCTCCCCCACGCACTGACAATGGTTCCAGAATCCTGAGCGTGGGGAGGTTCCACCAACGGTCGGCAGCGCGTGGGTTCTAAAGGGATGCCTGAGCTCGTCTCCCCTGAGGGTTTCCCTAATGTCTCTGTGCCAGGGAATGCTAGGGGGATTTGCAGGAAATCCCAGTGTCAGAGGCGGCATCCCCAAGGTCAGGGAAGGTATTTCTCGGACTTCCCCGAACAGGGAGCACATGTGAATGAAGAGAGCTGCGTGGAGGTTCCTCTCGAGCTCCCCCAAGCACAAACAATGGTTCCGGAATCCTGAGCGTGGGGAGGTTCCACCAACGGTCGGCAGCGCGTGGGTTGTAACGGGATGCCTGAGCTCGTCTCCCCTGAGGGTTTCCCTAATGTCTCTGTGCCAGGAAATGCTAGGGGGGGTTTGCTGGAAATCCCAGTGACAGAGGCTGCCTCCCCAAGGTCACGGAAGGTATTTCTCGGACTTCCCCGAACAGGGAACACCTGTGACTGAAGAGAGCTGCGTGGAGTTGTCTCTCGAGCTCCCCCACGCACTGACAATGGTTCCGGAATCCTGAGCTTGGGGAGGTTCCACCAAAGGTCGACATCGCGTGGGTTCTAACGGGATGCCTGAGCTCGTCACCCCTGAGTGTTTCCCTAAAGTCTCTGTGCCAGGAAATGCTAGGGGGGGTTTGAAGGAAATCCCAGTGACAGAGGCTGCCTCCCCAAGTTCAGGGAAGGTATTTCTCGGACTTCCCCAAACAGGGAACACCTGTGACTGAAGAGAGATGCGTGGAGTTGTCTCTCGAGCTCCCCCACGCACTGACAATGGTTCCGGAATCCTGAGCGTGGGGAGGTTCCACCAACGGTCGGCAGCGCGTGGGTTCTAACGGATGCCTGAGCTCGTCTCCCCTGAGGGTTTTCCTAATGTCTCCGTGCCAGGGAATGCTAGGGGGGTTTGCAGGAAATCCCAGTGACAGAGGCTGCCTCGCCAAGGTCAGGGAATGTATTTTTCGGACTTCCCCGAACAGGGAACACCTGTGACTGAAGAGAGCTGCGCGGAGTTGTCTCTCGAGCTCCCCCACGCACTGACAATTGTTCCGGAATCCTGAGCATGGGGAGGTTCCACCAACGGTCGTCAGCGCGTGGGTTCTAACGGGATGCCTGAGCTCGTCTCCCCTGAGTGTTTCCCTAATATCTCTGTGCCAGGGAATGCAAGGGGGGGTTTGCTGGAAATCCCAGTGACAGTGGCTGCCTCCCCAAGGTCAGGGAAGGTATTTCTGGAACTTCCCCGAACAGGGAACACCTGTGAATGAAGAGAGCTGCGTGGAGTTGTCTCTCGAGCTCCACCACGCACTGACAATGGTTCCGGAATCCTGAGCGTGGGGAGGTTCCACCAACGGTTGGCAGCGCGTGGGTTCTAACGGGATGCCTGAGCTCGTCTCCCCTGAGGGTTTTCCTAATGTCTCTTTGCCAGGGAATGCTAGGGGGGGTTTGCAGGATATCCCAGTGACAGTGGCTGCCTCCCCAAAGTCAGGGAATGTATTTCTGGAACTTCCCCGAACAGGGAACACCTGTGACTGAAGAGAGCTGCGTGGAGTTGTCTCTCGAGCTCCACCACGCCCTGACAATGGTTCCGGAATCCTGAGAGTGGGGAGGTTCCACCAACGGTCGGCAGCGCGTGGGTTCTAACGGGATGCCTGAGCTCGTCTCCCCTGAGTGTTTCCCTAATGTCTCTGTGCCAGGGAATGCTAGGGGGGGTTTGCAGGAATTCCCAGTGACAGAGGCTGCCTCCCCAAGGTCAGGGAAGGTATTTCTCGGACTTCTCCGAACAGGGTACACCTGTGACTGTAGAGAGCTGCGTGGAGTTGTCTCTCGTGCTACCCCACGCACTGAGAATTGTTCCGGAATTCTGAGCGTGGGGAGGTTCCACCAACGGTCGGCAGCTCGTGGGTCCTAATGGGATGCCTGAGCTCGTCTCCCTTAAGAGTTTCCCTAATGTCTCTGTGCCAGGAAATGCTAGGGGGGTTTGCAGGAATTCCCAGTGTCAGAGGCTGCCTCCCCAATGTCAGGGAAGGTATTTCTCGGGCTTCCCCGAACAGGGAACACCTGTGACTGAAGAGAGCTTCGTTGAGTTTTCTCTCGAGCTCCCCCACGCACTGACAATGGTTCCGGAATCCTGAGCGTGGGGAGGTTCCACCAACGGTCGGCAGCGCGTGGGTTCTAACGGGATGAGTGAGCTGGTCTCCCCTGAGGGTTTCCCTAATGTCTCTGTGCCAGGGAATGCTAGGGGGGGTTTGCAGGAAATCCCAGTGACAGAGGCTGCCTCCCCAAGGTCAGGGAAGGTATTTCACGGACTTCCCCGAACAGGGAACACCTGTGACTGAAGAGAGCTGCGTGGAGTTGTCTCTCGAGCTCCCCCATGCACTGACAATGTTTCCGGAATCCTGAGCGTTGGGAGGTTCCACCAACGGTCTGCAGCGCTTGGGTTCTAACGGGATGCCTGATCTCGTCTCCCCTGAGGGTTTCCCTAATGTCTCTGTGCCAGGGAATGCTAGGGGGGGTTTACAGAAAATCCCAGTAAAAGAGGCTGACTCCCCAAGGTCAGGGAAAGTATTTCTAGGACTTCCCCGAACAGGGAACACCTGTGACTGAAGAGAGCTGCGTGGAGTTGTCTCTCGAGCTCCCCCACGCACTGAAAATTGTTCCGGAATCCTGAGCGTGGGGAGGTTACACCAACGGTCGGCAGCGCGTGGGTTCTAACGGGATGCCTGAGCTCGTCTCCCCTGAGAGTTTTCCCAATGTCTCTGTGCCAGGGAATGCTAGGGGGGGGTTGCAGGATTTCCCAGTGACAGAGGCTGCCTCCCCAAGTTCAGGGAAGTTATTTCTCGGACTTCCCCGAACAGGGAACACCTGTGACTGAAGAGAGCTGCGTGGAGTTGTCTCTCGAGCTCCCCCACGCACTGACAGTGGTTCCGGAATCCTGAGCGTGGGGAGGTTCCACCAACGGTCGGCAGCGCGTGGGTTCTACCGGGATGCCTGAGCTGGTCTCCCCTGAGGGTTTCCCTAATGTCTCTGTGCCAGGGAATGCTAGGGGGGGTTTGCAGGAAATCCCAGTGACAGAGGCTGCCTCCCCAAGGTCAGGGAAGGTATTTCTCGGACTTCCCTGAACAGGGAACACCTGTGACTGAAGAGAGCTGCGTGGAGTTGTCTCTCGAGCTCCCCCACGCACTGACAATGGTTCCGGAATCCTGAGCGTGGGGAGGTTCCACCAACGGTCGGCAGCGCGTGGGTTCTAACGGGATGCCTGAGCTCGTCTCCCCTGAGGGTTTTCCTAATGTCTCTGTGCCAGGGAATGCTGGGGGGGGGTTTGCAGGAAATCCCAGTGACAGAGGTTGACTCCCCAAGGTCAGGGAAGGTATTTCTCGGACTTCCCCGAACAGGGAACACCTGTGACTGAAGAGAGCTGCGTGGAGTTGTCTCTCGAGCTCCCCCACGCACTGACAATGGTTCCGGAATCCTGAGCGTGGGGAGGTTCCACCAACGGTCGGCAGCGCGTGGGTTCTAACGGGATGCCTGAGCTCGTCTCCCCTGAGGGTTTCCCTAATGTCTCTGTGCCAGGGAATGCTAGGGGGGGTTTGCAGGAAATCCCAGTGAAAGAGGCTGCCTCCCCAAGGTCAGGGAAGGTATTTCTCGGACTTCCCCGAACAGGGAACTCCTGTGACTGAAGAGAGCTGCGTGGAGTTGTCTCTCGAGCTCCCCCACGCACTGACAATGGTTCCGGAATCCTGAGCGTGGGGAGGTTCCACCAACGGTCGGCAGCTCGTGGGTTCTAACGGGATGCCTGAGCTCGTCTCCCCTGAGGGTTTTCCTAATGTCTCTGTGCCAGGGAATGCTAGGGGGGGTTTGCAGGAATTCCCTGACAGAGGCTGCCTCCCCAAGGTCAGGGAAAGTATTTCTCGGACTTCTCCGAACAGGGAACACCTGTGACTGAAGAGAGCTGCGTGGAGTTGGCTCTCGCGCTCCCCCACGCACTGACAATGGTTCCGGAATACTGAGCGTGGGGAGGTTCCACCAACGGTCGACAGCGCATGGGTTCTAGCGGGATGCCTGAGCTATTCTTCCCTGAGTTTTTCCCTAATATCTCTGTGCCAGGGAATGCTAGGGGGGGTTTGCAGAAATTCCCTGACAGAGGCTGCCTCCCCAAGTTCAGGGAAAGTATTTCTCGGACTTCCCCGAACAGGGAACACCTGTGACTGAAGAGAGCTGCGTGGAGTTGTCTCTCGAGCTCCCCCACGCACTGACAATGCTTCCGGAATCCTGAGCGTGGGGAAGTTCCACCAACGGTCGGCAGGGCGTGGGTTCTAACGGGATGCCTGAGCTCTTCTCCCCTGAGTGTTTTCCTAATTTCTCTATGCCAGGGAAAGTTAGGGGGGGTTTGCAGGAAATCCCAGTGACAGAGGCTGCCTCGCCAAGGTCAGGGAAGGTATTTCTCGGACTTCCCCGAACAGGGAACACATGTGACTGAAGAGAGCTGCGTGGAGTTGTCTCTCGTGCTCCCCCACGTACTGACAATGGTTCCGGAATCCTGAGCGTGGGGAGGTTCCACCAACGGTCGGCAGCGCGTGGGTTCTAACGGGATGCCTGAGCTCGTCTCCCCTGAGGGTTTCCCTAATGTCTCTGTGCCAGGGAATGTTAGGGGGGGTTTGCAAGAAATCCCAGTGACAGAGGCTGCCTCCCTAATGTCAGGGAAGGTATTTCTCGGACTTCCCCGAACAGAAAACACCTGTGACTGAAGAGAGCTGCGTGGAGTTGTCTCTCGAGCTCCCCCACGCACTGACAATGGTTCCGGAATCCTGAGCGTGGGGAGGTTCCACTAACGGTCGGCAGCGCGTGGGTTCTAACGGGATGCCTGAGCTCGTCTCCCCTGAGGGTTTTCCTAATGTCTCTGTGCCAGGGAATGCTAGGGGGGGTTTGCAGGAAATCCCAGTGACAGAGGCTGCCTCCCCAAGGTAAGGGAAGGTCTTTCTCGGACTTCCCCGAACAGGGAACACCTGTGACTGAAGAGAGCTGCGTGGAGTTGTCTCTCGAGCTCCCCCACGCACTGACAATGGTTCCGGAATTCTGAGCGTGGGGAGGTTCCACCAACGGTCGGCAGCTCGTAGGTCCTAATGGGATGCTTGAGCTCGTCTCCCCTGAGGGTTTCCCTAAAGTCTCTGTGCCAGGGAATGCTAGGGGGGTTTGCAGGAAATCCCAGTTACAGAGGCTGCCTCCCCAAGGTCAGGGAATGTATTTCTCGGACTTCCCCGAACAGGGAACACCTGTGACTGAAGAGAGATGCGTGGAGTTGTCTCTCGAGCTCCCCCACGCACTGAAAATGGTTCCGGAATCCTGAGCGTGGGGAGGTTCCACCAACGTTCGGCAGCGCGTTGGTTCTAACGGGATGCCAGAACTCGTATACCCTGAGGGTTTTCCAAATATATCTGTGCCAGGGAATGCTTGGGGAGGGTTTGCAGGAAATCCCAGTGACAGTGGCTGCCTCCCCAAGTTCAGGGAAGGTATTTCTCGGACTTCCCCGAACAGGGAACACCTGTGACTGAAGAGAGCTGCGTGGAGTTGTCTCTCGAGATCCCCCACGCACTGACAATTGTTCCAGAATCCTGAGCGTGGGGAGGTTCCACCAACGGTCGGCAGCGCGTGGGTTCTAACGGGATGCCTGAGCTCGTCTCCCCTGAGGGTTTCCCTAATGTCTCTGTGCCAGGGAATGCTAGGGGGGGTTTGCAGGAAATCCCAGTGACAGAGGCTGCCTCCCCAAGGTCAGGGAAGTTATTTCTCGGACTTCCCCGAACAGGGAGCACATGTGAATGAAGAGAGCTGCGTGGAGGTTCCTCTCGAGCTCCCCCAAGCACTAACAATGGTTCTGGAATCCTGAGCGTGGGGAGGTTCCACCAACGGTCGGCAGCGCGTGGGTTCTAACGGGATGCCTGAGCTCGTCTCCCCTGAGGGTTTCCCTAATGTCTCTGTGCCAGGAAATGCTAGGGGGGGTTTGCAGGAAATCCCAGTGACAGAGGCTGCCTCCCCAAAGTCAGGGAAGGTATTTCTCGGACTTCCCCGAACAGGGAACACCTGTGACTGAAGAGAGCTGCGTGGAGTTGTCTCTCGAGCTCCCCCACGCACTGACAATGGTTCCGGAATCCTGAGCGTGGGGAGGTTCCACCAACGGTCGGCAGCGCGTGGGTTCTAACGGGATGCCTGAGCTCGTCTCCCCTGAGGGTTTCCCTAATATCTCTGTGCCAGGGAATGCTAGGGGGAGTTTGCAGGAAATCCCAGTGACAGAGGCTGCCTCCCCAAGGTCAGGGAAGGTATTTCTCGGACTTCCCAGTACAGGGAACACCTGTGAGTGAAGAGAGCTGCGTGGAGTTGTCTCTCGAGCTCCCCCACGCACTGACAATGGTTCCGGAATCCTCAGCGTGGGGAGGTTCCACCAACGGTCGGCAGCCCGTGGGTTCTAACGGGATGCCTGAGCTCGTCTCCCCTGAGGGTTTTCCTAATGTCTCTGTGCCAGGGAATGCTAGGGGGGGTTTGCAGGAAATCCCAGTGACAGAGGCTGCCTCCCCAAGTTCAGGGAAGGTATTTCTCGGACTTCCCCGAACAGGGAACACCTGTGACTGAAGAGAGCTGCGTGGAGTTGTCTCTCGAGCTCCCCCACGCACTGACAATGGTTCCGGAATCCTGAGCGTGGGGAGGTTCCACCAACGGTCGGCAGCGCGTTGGTTCTAACGGGATGCCAGAACTCGTATACCCTGAGGGTTTTCCAAATATATCTGTGCCAGGGAATGCTTGGGGAGGGTTTGTAGAAATCCCAGTGACAGTGGCTGCCTCCCCAAGTTCAGGGAAGGTATTTCTCGGACTTCCCCGAACAGGGAACACCTGTGACTGAAGAGAGCTGCGTGGAGTTGTCTCTCGAGCTCCCCCACGCACTGACAATTGTTCCAGAATCCTGAGCGTGGGGAGGTTCCACCAACGGTCGGCAGCGCGTGGGTTCTAACGGGATGCCTGAGCTCGTCTCCCCTGAGGGTTTCCCTAATGTCTCTGTGCCAGGGAATGCTAGGGGGGGTTTGCAGGAAATCCCAGTGACAGAGGCTGCCTCCCCAAGGTCAGGGAAGGTATTTCTCGGACTTCCCCGAACAGGGAGCACATGTGAATGAAGAGAGCTGCGTGGAGGTTCCTCTCGAGCTCCCCCAAGCACTAACAATGGTTCTGGAATCCTGAGCGTGGGGAGGTTCCACCAACGGTCGGCAGCGCGTGGGTTCTAACGGGATGCCTGAGCTCGTCTCCCCTGAGGGTTTCCCTAATGTCTCTGTGCCAGGAAATGCTAGGGGGGGTTTGCAGGAAATCCCAGTGACAGAGGCTGCCTCCCCAAGGTCAGGGAAGGTATTTCTCGGACTTCCCCGAACAGGGAACAACTGTGACTGAAGAGAGCTGCGTGGAGTTGTCTCTCGAGCTCCCCCACGCACTGACAATGGTTCCGGAATCCTGAGCGTGGGGAGGTTCCACCAACGGTCGGCAGCGCGTGGGTTCTAACGGGATGCCTGAGCTCGTCTCCCCTGAGGGTTTCCCTAATATCTCTGTGCCAGGGAATGCTAGGGGGAGTTTGCAGGAAATCCCAGTGACAGAGGCTGCCTCCCCAAGGTCAGGGAAGGTATTTCTCGGACTTCCCAGTACAGGGAACACCTGTGAGTGAAGAGAGCTGCGTGGAGTTGTCTCTCGAGCTCCCCCACGCACTGACAATGGTTCCGGCATCCTCAGCGTGGGGAGGTTCCACCAACGGTCGGCAGCGCGTGGGTTCTAACGGGATGCCTGAGCTCGTCTCCCCTGAGGGTTTTCCTAATGTCTCTGTGCCAGGGAATGCTAGGGGGGGTTTGCAGGAAATCCCAGTGACAGAGGCTGCCTCCCCAACGTCAGGGAAGTTATTTCTCGGACTTCCCCGAATAGGGAACACTTGTGACTGTAGAGAGCTGCGCGGAGTTGTCTCTCGAGCTCCCCCACGCACTGACAATGGTTCCGGAATCCTGAGCGTGGGGAGGTTCCACCAACGGTCGGCAGCGCGTGGGTTCTAACGGGATGCCTGAGCTCGTCTCCCCTGAGGGTTTCCCTAATGTCTCTGTGCCAGGGAATGTTGGGGGGGTTTGCAGGAAATCCCAGTGACAGAGGCTGCCTCCCCAAGTTCAGTGAAGGTATTTCTCGGACTTCCCTGAACAGGGAACACCTGTGACTGAAGAGAGCTGCGTGGAGTTGTCTCTCGAACTCCCCCACGCACTGACAATGTTTCCGGAATCCTGAGCGTGGGTAGGTTCCACCAACGGTCGGCAGCGCGTGGGTTCTAACGGGATGCCTGAGCTCGTCTCCCCTGAGGGTTTCCCTTATGTCTCTGTGCCAGGGAATGCTAGGGGGGGTTTGCAGGAAATCACAGTGACAGAGGCTGCTTACGCAAGGTCAGGGAAGGTATTTCTCGGTCTTCCCCGAACAGGGAACTCTTGTGACTGAAGAGAGCTGCGTGGAGTTGTCTCTCGAGCTCCCCCACGCACTGACAATGGTTCCGGAATCCTGAGAGTGGGGAGGTTCCACCAACGGTCGGCAGCGCGTGGGTTCTAACGGGATGCCTGAGCTCGTCTCCCCTGAGTGTTTTCCTAATGTCTCTGTGCCAGGGAATGCTAGGGGTGGTTTGCAGGAAATCCCAGTGACAGTGGCTGCCTCCCCAAGGTCAGGGAAGGAATTTCTCGGACTTCCCCGAACAGGGAACACCTGTGACTGAAGAGAGATGCGTGGAGTTGTCTCTCGAGCTCCCCCACGCACTGAAAATGGTTCCGGAATCCTGAGCGTGGGGAGGTTCCACCAACGTTCGGCAGCGCGTTGGTTCTAACGGGATGCCAGAACTCGTATACCCTGAGGGTTTTCCAAATATATCTGTGCCAGGGAATGCTTGGGGAGGGTTTGTAGAAATCCCAGTGACAGTGGCTGCCTCCCCAAGTTCAGGGAAGGTATTTCTCGGACTTCCCCGAACAGGGAACACCTGTGACTGAAGAGAGCTGCGTGGAGTTGTCTCTCGAGCTCCCCCACGCACTGACAATTGTTCCAGAATCCTGAGCGTGGGGAGGTTCCACCAACGGTCGGCAGCGCGTGGGTTCTAACGGGATGCCTGAGCTCGTCTCCCCTGAGGGTTTCCCTAATGTCTCTGTGCCAGGGAATGCTAGGGGGGGTTTGCAGGAAATCCCAGTGACAGAGGCTGCCTCCCCAAGGTCAGGGAAGGTATTTCTCGGACTTCCCCGAACAGGGAGCACATGTGAATGAAGAGAGCTGCGTGGAGGTTCCTCTCGAGCTCCCCCAAGCACTAACAATGGTTCTGGAATCCTGAGCGTGGGGAGGTTCCACCAACGGTCGGCAGCGCGTGGGTTCTAACGGGATGCCTGAGCTCGTCTCCCCTGAGGGTTTCCCTAATGTCTCTGTGCCAGGAAATGCTAGGGGGGGTTTGCAGGAAATCCCAGTGACAGAGGCTGCCTCCCCAAGGTCAGGGAAGGTATTTCTCGGACTTCCCCGAACAGGGAACAACTGTGACTGAAGAGAGCTGCGTGGAGTTGTCTCTCGAGCTCCCCCACGCACTGACAATGGTTCCGGAATCCTGAGCGTGGGGAGGTTCCACCAACGGTCGGCAGCGCGTGGGTTCTAACGGGATGCCTGAGCTCGTCTCCCCTGAGGGTTTCCCTAATATCTCTGTGCCAGGGAATGCTAGGGGGAGTTTGCAGGAAATCCCAGTGACAGAGGCTGCCTCCCCAAGGTCAGGGAAGGTATTTCTCGGACTTCCCAGTACAGGGAACACCTGTGAGTGAAGAGAGCTGCGTGGAGTTGTCTCTCGAGCTCCCCCACGCACTGACAATGGTTCCGGAATCCTCAGCGTGGGGAGGTTCCACCAACGGTCGGCAGCGCGTGGGTTCTAACGGGATGCCTGAGCTCGTCTCCCCTGAGGGTTTTCCTAATGTCTCTGTGCCAGGGAATGCTAGGGGGGGTTTGCAGGAAATCCCAGTGACAGAGGCTGCCTCCCCAAGTTCAGGGAAGGTATTTCTCGGACTTCCCCGAACAGGGAACACCTGTGACTGAAGAGAGCTGCGTGGAGTTGTCTCTCGAGCTCCCCCACGCACTGACAATGGTTCCGGAATCCTGAGCGTGGGGAGGTTCCACCAACGGTCGGCAGCGCGTGGGTTCTAACGGGATGCCTGAGCTCGTCTCCCGTGAGGGTTTTCCTAATGTCTCTGTGCCAGGGAATGCTAGGGGGGGTTTGCAGGAAATCCCAGTGACAGAGGCTGCCTCCCCAAGTTCAGGGAAGGTATTTCTCGGACTTCCCCGAACAGGGAACACCTGTGACTGAAGAGAGCTGCGTGGAGTTGTCTCTCGAGCTCCCCCACGCACTGACAATGGTTCCGGAATTCTGAGCGTGGGGAGGTTCCACCAACGGTCGGCAGCGCGTGGGTTCTAGCGGGATGCCTGAGCTCTTCTTCCCTGAGTTTTTCCCTAATATCTCTGTGCCAGGGAATGCTAGGGGGGGTTTGCAGGAATTCCCTGACAGAGGCTGCCTCCCCAAGGTCAGGGAAAGTATTTCTCGGACTTCCCCGAACAGGGAACACCTGTGACTGAACAGAGCTGCGTGGAGTTGTCTCTCGAGCTCCCCCACGCACTGACAATGGTTCCGGAATCCTGAGCGTGGGGAGGTTCCTCCAACGGTCGGCAGCGCTTGGGTTTTAACGGGATGCTTGAGCTCGTTTCCCCTGAGTGTTTCCCTAATGTCTCTGTGCCAGGGAATTCTAGTGGGGGTTTGCAGGAAATCCCAGTGACAGAGGCTGCCTCCCCAAGGTCAGGGAAGGTTTTTCTCGGACTTCCCCGAACAGGGAACACCTGTGACTAAAGAGAGCTGCGTGGAGTTGTCTCTCGAGCTCCCGCACGCACTGAGAATTTTTCCGCAATCCTGAGCGTGGGGAGGTTCCACCAACGGTCGGCAGCGCGTGGGTTCTAACGGGATGCCTGAGCTCGTCTCCCCTTAGGGTTTCCCTAATTTCTCTGTGCCAGGGAATGCTACGGGGGGTTTGCAGGAAATCCCAGTGACAGAGGCTGCCTCCCCAAGGTCAGGGAAGGTATTTCTCGGACTTCCCCGAACAGGGAACACCTGTGACTGAAGAGAGCTGCGTGGAGTTGTCTCTCGAGCTCCCCCACACACTGACAATGGTTCCGGAATCTTGAGCGTGGGGAGGTTCCTCCAACGGTCGGCAGCGCGTGGGTTCTAACGGGATGCCTGAGCTCGTCTCCCCTGAGGGTTTCCCTAATGTCTCTGTGCCAGGGAATGTGAGGGGGGGTTTGCAGGAAATCCCAGTGACAGAGGCTGCATCCCTAATGTCAGGGAAGGTATTTCTCGGACTTCCCCGAACAGAGAACACCTGCGACTGAAGAGAACTGCGTGGAGTTTTCTCTCGAGCTCCCTCACTCACTGACAATGGTTCCGGAATCCTGAGCGTGGGGAGGTTCCACTAACGGTCGGCAGCGCGTGGGTTCTAACGGGATGCCTGAGCTCCTCTCCCCTGAGGGTTTTCCTAATGTCTCTGTGCCAGGGAATGCTAGGGGGGGTTTGCAGGAAATCCCAGTGACAGAGGCTGCCTCCCCAACGTCAGGGAAGTTATTTCTCGGACTTCCCCGAATAGGGAACACTTGTGACTGTAGAGAGCTGCGTGGAGTTGTCTCTCGAGCTCCCCCACGCACTGACAATGGTTCCGGAATCCTGAGCGTGGGGAGGTTCCACCAACGGTCGGCAGCGCGTGGGTTCTAACGGGATGCCTGATCTCGTCTCCCCTGAGGGTTTCCCTAATGTTTCTGTGCCAGGGAATGTTGGGGGGGTTTGCAGGAAATCCCAGTGACAGTGGCTGCCTCCCCAAGTTCAGTGAAGGTATTTCTCGGACTTCCCTGAACAGGGAACACCTGTGACTGAAGAGAGCTGCGTGGAGTTGTCTCTCGATCTCCCCCACGCACTGACAATGTTTCCGGAATCCTGAGCGTGGGGAGGTTCCACCAACGGTCGGCAGCGCGTGGATTCTAACGGGATGCCTGAGCTCGTCTCCCCTGAGGGTTTCCCTAATGTCTCTCTGCCAGGGAATGCTAGGGGGGGTTTGCAGGAAATCCCAGTGACAGAGGCTGCTTACGCAAGGTCAGGGAAGGTATTTCTCGGACTTCCACGAACAGGGAACTCTTGTGACTGAAGAGAGCTGCGTGGAGTTGTCTCTCGAGCTCCCCCACGCACTGACAATGGTTCTGGAATCCTGAGCGTGGGGAGGTTCCACCAACGGTCGGCAGCGCGTGGGTTCTAACGGGATGCCTGAGCTCGTCTCCCCTGAGTGTTTTCCTAATGTCTCTGTGCCAGGGAATGCTAGGGGGGGTTTGCAGGAAATCCCAGTGACAGAGGCTGCCTCCCCAAGTTCAGGGAAGGTATTTCTCGGACTTCCCCGAACAGGGAACACCTGTGACTGAAGAGAGCTGCGTGGAGTTGTCTCTCGAGCTCCCCCACGCACTGACAATGGTTCCGGAATTCTGAGCGTGGGGAGGTTCCACCAACGGTCGGCAGCGCGTGGGTTCTAGCGGGATGCCTGAGCTCTTCTTCCCTGAGTTTTTCCCTAATATCACTGTGCCAGGGAATGCTAGGGGGGGTTTGCAGGAATTCCCTGACAGAGGCTGCCTCCCCAAGGTCAGGGAAAGTATTTCTCGGACTTCCCCGAACAGGGAACATCTGTGACTGAACAGAGCTGCGTGGAGTTGTCTCTCGAGCTCCCCCACGCACTGACAATGGTTCCGGAATCCTGAGCGTGGGGAGGTTCCTCCAACGGTCGGCAGCGCGTGGGTTTTAACGGGATGCTTGAGCTCGTTTCCCCTGAGTGTTTCCCTAATGTCTCTGTGCCAGGGAATTCTAGTGGGGGTTTGCAGGAAATCCCAGTGACAGAGGCTGCCTCCCCAAGGTCAGGGAAGGTATTTCTCGGACTTCCCCGAACAGGGAACACCTGTGACTGAAGAGAGCTGCGTGGAGTTGTCTCTCGAGCTCCCCCACGCACTGACAATGGTTCCGGAATCTTGAGCGTGGGGAGGTTCCTCCAACGGTCGGCAGCGCGTGGGTTCTAACGGGATGCCTGAGCTCGTCTCCCCTGAGGGTTTCCCTAATGTCTCTGTGCCAGGGAATGTTAGGGGGGGTTTGCAGGAAATCTCAGTGACAGAAGCTGCCTCCCTAATGTCAGGGAAGGTATTTCTCGGACTTCCCCGAACAGAGAACACCTGCGACTGAAGAGAGCTGCGTGGAGTTTTCTCTCGAGCTCCCCCACTCACTGACAATATTTCCGGAATCCTGAGCGTGGGGAGGTTCCACTAACGGTCGGCAGCGCGTGGGTTCTAACGGGATGCCTGAGCTCGTCTCCCCTGAGGGTTTTCCTAATGTCTCTGTGCCAGGGAATGCTAGGGGGGGTTTGCAGGAAATCCCAGTGACAGAGGCTGCCTCCCCAACGTCAGGGAAGTTATTTCTCGGACTTCCCCGAATAGGGAACATTTGTGACTGTAGAGAGCTGCGTGGAGTTGTCTCTCGAGCTCCCCCACGCACTGACAATGGTTCCGGAATCCTGAGCGTGGGGAGGTTCCACCAACGGTCGGCAGCGCGTGGGTTCTAACGGGATGCCTGAGCTCGTCTCCCCTGAGGGTTTCCCTAATGTCTCTGTGCCAGGGAATGTTGGGGGGGTTTGCAGGAAATCCCAGTGACAGAGGCTGCCTCCCCAAGTTCAGTGAAGGTATTTCTCGGACTTCCCTGAACAGGGAACACCTGTGACTGAAGAGAGCTGCGTGGAGTTGTCTCTCGAACTCCCCCACGCACTGACAATGTTTCTGGAATCCTGAGCGTGGGGAGGTTCCACCAACGGTCGGCAGCGCGTGGGTTCTAACGGGATGCCTGAGCTCGTCTCCCCTGAGGGTTTCCCTTATGTCTCTGTGCCAGGGAATGCTAGGGGGGGTTTGCAGGAAATCACAGTGACAGAGGCTGCTTACGCAAGGTCAGGGAAGGTATTTCTCGGTCTTCCCCGAACAGGGAACTCTTGTGACTGAAGAGAGCTGCGTGGAGTTGTCTCTCGAGCTCCCCCACGCACTGACAATGGTTCCGGAATCCTGAGAGTGGGGAGGTTCCACCAACGGTCGGCAGCGCGTGGGTTCTAACGGGATGCCTGAGCTCGTCTCCCCTGAGTGTTTTCCTAATGTCTCTGTGCCAGGGAATGCTAGGGGTGGTTTGCAGGAAATCCCAGTGACAGTGGCTGCCTCCCCAAGGTCAGGGAAGGTATTTCTCGGACTTCCCCGAACAGGGAACACCTGTGACTAAAGAGAGTTGCGTGGAGTTGTCTCTCGAGCTCCCCCACGCACTGAAAATGTTTCCGGAATCCTGAGCGTGGGGAGGTTCCACCAACGGTCGGCAGCGCGTGGGTTCTAACGGGATGCCTGAGCTCGTGTCCCTGAGGGTTTCCCTAATGTCTCTGTGCCAGGGAATGCTAGGGGGGGTTTGCAGGAAATCCCAGTGACAGAGGCTGCCTCCCCAAGTTCAGGGAAGGTATTTCTCAGACTTCCCCGAACAGGGAACACCAGTGACAGAAGAGAGATGCGTGGAGTTTTCTCTCGAGCTCCCCCACGCACTGACAATGGTTCCGGAATCCTGAGCGTGGGGAGGTTCCACCAACGGTCGGCAGAGCGTGGGTTCTAACGGGATGCCTGAGCTCGTCTCCCCTGAGGGTTTCCCTAATGTCTCTGTGCCAGGGAATGATAGGGGGGGTTTGCAGGAAATCCCAGTGACAGAGGCTGTCTCCCCAAGGTCAGGGAAGGTATTTCTCGGACTTCCCCGAACAGGGAACACCTGTGACTGAAGAGAGCTGCGTGGAGTTGTCTCTCGAGCTCCCCCACGCACTGACAATGGTTCCGGAATCCTGAGAGTGGGGAGGTTCCACCAACGGTCGGCAGCGCGTGGGTTCTAACGGGATGCCTGAGCTCGTCTCCCCTGAGTGTTTTCCTAATGTCTCTGTGCCAGGGAATGCTAGGGGTGGTTTGCAGGAAATCCCAGTGACAGTGGCTGCCTCCCCAAGGTCAGGGAAGGTATTTCTCGGACTTCCCCGAACAGGGAACACCTGTGACTAAAGAGAGTTGCGTGGAGTTGTCTCTCGAGCTCCCCCACGCACTGAAAATGTTTCCGGAATCCTGAGCGTGGGGAGGTTCCACCAACGGTCGGCAGCGCGTGGGTTCTAACGGGATGCCTGAGCTCGTGTCCCTGAGGGTTTCCCTAATGTCTCTGTGCCAGGGAATGCTAGGGGGGGTTTGCAGGAAATCCCAGTGACAGAGGCTGCCTCCCCAAGTTCAGGGAAGGTATTTCTCAGACTTCCCCGAACAGGGAACACCAGTGACAGAAGAGAGATGCGTGGAGTTTTCTCTCGAGCTCCCCCACGCACTGACAATGGTTCCGGAATCCTGAGCGTGGGGAGGTTCCACCAACGGTCGGCAGAGCGTGGGTTCTAACGGGATGCCTGAGCTCGTCTCCCCTGAGGGTTTCCCTAATGTCTCTGTGCCAGGGAATGATAGGGGGGGTTTGCAGGAAATCCCAGTGACAGAGGCTGTCTCCCCAAGGTCAGGGAAGGTATTTCTCGGACTTCCCCGAACAGGGAACACCTGTGACTGTAGAGAGCTGCGTGGAGTTGTCTCTCGAGCTCCCCCACTCACTGACAATGGTTCCGGAATCCTGAGCGTGGGGAGGTTCCACCAACGGACGGCAGCGCGTGGGTTATAACGGGATGCCTGAGCTCGTCTCCCCTGAGGGTTTCCCTAATGACTCTGTGCCAGGGAATTCTAGGGGAGGTTTACAGGAAATACCAGTGACAGAGGCTGCCTCCCCAAGGTCAGGGAAGGTATTTCTCGGACTTCCCCGAACAGGGAACACCTGTGACTGATGAGAGCTGCGTGGAGTTGTCTCTCGAGCTCCCCCACGCACTGACAATGGTTCCGGAATCCTGAGCGTGGGGAGGTTCCACCAACGGTCGGCAGCGCGTGGATTCTAACGGGATGCCTAAGCTCGTCTCCCCTGAGGGTTTTCCTAAAGTCTCTGTGCCAGGGAATGCTAGGGGGGGTTTGCAGGAAATCCCAGTGACAGAGGCTGCCTCCCCAAGTTCAGGGAAGGTATTTCTCGGACTTCCCCGAACAGGGAACACCTGTGACTGAAGAGAGCTGCGTGGAGTTGTCTCTCGAGCTCCCCCACGCACTGACAATGGTTCCGGAATCCTGAGCGTGGGGAGGTTCCACCAACGGTCGGCAGCGCGTGGGTTCTAACGGGATGCCTGAGCTCGTCTCCCCTGAGGGTTTTCCTAATGTCTCTGTGCCAGGGAATGCTAGGGGGGGTTTGCAGGAAATCCCAGTGACAGAGGCTGCCTCCCCAAGTTCAGGGAAGGTATTTCTCGGACTTCCCCGAACAGGGAACACCTGTGACTGAAGAGAGCTGCGTGGAGTTGTCTCTCGAGCTCCCCCACGCACTGACAATGGTTCCGGAATTCTGAGCGTGGGGAGGTTCCACCAACGGTCGGCAGCGCGTGGGTTCTAGCGGGATGCCTGAGTTCTTCTTCCCTGAGTTTTTCCCTAATATCTCTGTGCCAGGGAATGCTAGGGGGGCTTTGCAGGAATTCCCTGACAGAGGCTGCCTCCCCAAGGTCAGGGAAAGTATTTCTCGGACTTCCCCGAATAGGGAACACCTGTGACTGAACAGAGCTGCGTGGAGTTGTCTCTCGAGCTCCCCCACGCACTGACAATGGTTCCGGAATCCTGAGCGTGGGGAGGTTCCTCCAACGGTCGGCAGCGCGTGGGTTTTAACGGGATGCTTGAGCTCGTTTCCCCTGAGTGTTTCCCTAATGTCTCTGTGCCAGGGAATTCTAGTGGGGGTTTGCAGGAAATCCCAGTGACAGAGGCTGCCTCCCCAAGGTAAGGGAAGGTATTTCTCGGACTTCCCCGAACAGGGAACACCTGTGACTGAAGAGAGCTGCGTGGAGTTGTCTCTCGAGCTCCCCCACGCACTGACAATGGTTCCGGAATCCTGAGCGTGGGGAGGTTCCACCAACGGTCGGCAGCGCGTGGGTTCTAACGGGATGCCTGAGCTCGCCTCCCCTCAGTGTTTCCCTAATGTCTCTGTGCCAGGGAATGCTAGGGGGGGTTTGCAGGAAATCCCAGTGACAGAGGCTGCCTCCCCAACGTCAGGGAAGTTATTTCTCGGACTTCCCGAATAGGGAACACTTGTGACTGTAGAGAGCTGCGTGGAGTTGTCTCTCGAGCTCCCCCACGCACTGACACTGGTTCCGGAATCCTGAGCGTGGGGAGGTTCCACCAACGGTCGGCAGCGCGTGGGTTCTAACGGGATGCCTGAGCTCGTCTCCCCTGAGGGTTTCCCTAATGTCTCTGTGCCAGGGAAAGTTGGGGGGGTTTGCAGGAAATCCCAGTGACAGAGGCTGCCTCCCCAAGTTCAGTGAAGGTATTTCTCGGACTTCCCTGAACAGGGAACACCTGTGACTGAAGAGAGCTGCGTGGAGTTGTCTCTCGAACTCCCCCACGCACTGACAATGTTTCTGGAATCCTGAGCGTGGGGAGGTTCCACCAACGGTCGGCAGCGCGTGGGTTCTAACGGGATGCCTGAGCTCGTCTCCCCTGAGGGTTTCCCTAATGTCTCTGTGCCAGGGAATGCTAGGGGGGGTTTGCAGGAAATCCCAGTGACAGAGGCTGCTTACGCAAGGTCAGGGAAGGTATTTCTCGGACTTCCCCGAACAGGGAACTCCTGTGACTGAAGAGAGCTGCGTGGAGTTGTCTCTCGAGCTCCCCCACGCACTGACAATGGTTCCGGAATACTGAGCGTGGGGAGGTTCCACCAACGGTCGGCAGCGCGTGGGTTCTAACGGGAAGCCTGAGCTCGCCTCCCCTGAGGGTTTCCCTAATATCTCTGTGCCAGGGAATGCTAGGGGGGGTTTACAGGAAATCCCAGTGACAGAGGCTGCCTCCCCAAGGTCAGGGAAGGTATTTCTCGGACTTCCCCAAACAGGGAACACCTGTGACTGAAGAGAGCTGCGTGGAGTTGTCTCTCGAGCTCCCCCACGCACTGACAATGGTCCCGGAATCCTGAGCGTGGGGAGGTTCCACCAACAGTCGGCAGCGCGTGGGTTCTAACGTGATGCCTGAGCTCGTCTCCTCTGAGTGTTTCCCTAATGTCTCTGTGCCAGGGAATGCTAGGGGGGGTTTGCAGGAAATCCCAGTGACAGAGGCTGCCTCCCCAAGGTCAGGGAAGGTATTTCTCGGACTTCCCCGAACAGGGAACACCTGTGACTGAAGAGTGCTGCGTGGAGTTGTCTCTCGAGCTCCCCCACGCACTGACAATGGTTCCGGAATCCTGAGCGTGGGGAGGTTCCACCAACGGTCGGCAGCGCGTGGGTTCTAACGGGATGCCTGAGCTCGTGTCCCCTGAGGGTTTCCCTAATGTCTCTGTGCCAGGGAATGCTAGGGGGGGTTTGCAGGAAATCCCAGTGACAGAGGCTGCCTCCCCAAGGTCAGGGAAGGTATTTCTCGGACTTCCCCGAACAGGGAACACCTGTGACTAAAGAGAGTTGCGTGGAGTTGTCTCTCGAGCTCCCCCACGCACTGAAAATGTTTCCGGAATCCTGAGCGTGGGGAGGTTCCACCAACGGTCGGCAGCGCGTGGGTTTTAACGGGATGCCTGAGCTCGTGTCCCCTGAGGGTTTCCCTAATGTCTCTGTGCCAGGGAATGCTAGGGGGGGTTTGCAGGAAATCCCAGTGACAGAGGCTGCCTCCCCAAGGTCAGGGAAGGTATTTCTCGGACTTCCCCGAACAGGGAACACCTGTGACTGAAGAGAGCTGCGTGGAGTTGTCTCTCGAGCTCCCCCACGCACTGACAATGGTTCCGGAATCCTGAGAGTGGGGAGGTTCCACCAACGGTCGGCAGCGCGTGGGTTCTAACGGGATGCCTGAACTCGTCTCCCCTGAGTGTTTTCCTAATGTCTCTGTGCCAGGGAATGCTAGGGGTGGTTTGCAGGAAATCCCAGTGACAGTGGCTGCCTCCCCAAGGTCAGGGAAGGTATTTCTCGGACTTCCCCGAACAGGGAACACCTGTGACTAAAGAGAGTTGCGTGGAGTTGTCTCTCGAGCTCCCCCACGCACTGACTATGTTTCCGGAATCCTGAGCGTGGGGAGGTTCCACCAACGGTCGGCAGAGCTTGGGTTCTAACAGGATGCCTGAGCTCGTCTCCCCTGAGGGTTTCCCTAATGTCTCTGTGCCAGGGAATGATAGGGGGGGTTTGCAGGAAATCCCAGTGACAGAGGCTGCCTCCCCAAGGTCAGGGAAGGTATTTCTCGGACTTCCCCGAACAGGGAACACCTGTGACTGAAGAGAGCTGCGTGGAGTTGTCTCTCGAGCTCCCCCACTCACTGACAATGGTTCCGGAATCCTGAGCGTGGGGAGGTTCCACCAACGGACGGCAGCGCGTGGGTTCAAACGGGATGCCTGAGCTCGTCTCCCCTGAGGGTTTCCCTAATGTCTCTGTGCCAGGGAATGCTAGGGGGGGTTTACAGGAAATCCCAGTGACAGAGGCTGCCTCCCCAAGGTCAGGGAAGGTATTTCTCGGACTTCCCCGAACAGGGAACACCTGTGACTGATGAGAGCTGCGTGGAGTTGTCTCTCGAGCTCCCCCACGCACTGACAATGGTTCCGGAATCCTGAGCGTGGGGAGGTTCCACCAACGGTCGGCAGCGCGTGGGTTCTAACGGGATGCCTGAGCTCGTCTCCCCTGAGGGTTTTCCTAATGTCTCTGTGCCAGGGAATGCTAGGGGGGGTTTGCAGGAAATCCCAGTGACAGAGGCTGCATCCCCAAGGTAAGGGAAGGTATTTCTCGGACTTCCCCGAACAGGGAACACCTGTGACTGAAGAGAGCTGCGTGGAGTTGTCTCTCGAGCTCCCCCACGCACTGACAATTGTTCCGGAATCCTGAGCGTGGGGAGGTTTCACCAACGGTCGGCAGCGCGTGGGTTCTAACGGGATGCCTGAGCTCGCCTCCCCTGAGAGTTTCCCTAATGTCTCTGTGCCAGGGAATGCTAGGGGGGGTTTGCAGGAAATCCCAGTGACAGAGGCTGACTCCCCAACGTCAGGGAAGTTATTTCACGGACTTCCCCGAATAGGGAACACTTGTGACTGTAGAGAGCTGCGTGGAGTTGTCTCTCGAGCTCCCCCACGCACTGACAATGGTTCCGGAATCCTGAGCGTGGGGAGGTTCCACCAACGGTCGGCAGCGCGTGGGTTCTAACGGGATGCCTGAGCTCGTCTCCCCTGAGTGTTTCCCTAATGTCTCTGTGCCAGGGAATGTTGGGGGGGTTTGCAGGAAATCCCAGTGACAGAGGCTGCCTCCCCAAGTTCAGTGAAGGTATTTCTCGGACTTCCCTGAACAGGGAACACCTGTGACTGAAGAGAGCTGCGTGGAGTTGTCTCTCGAACTCCCCCACGCACTGACAATGTTTCCGGAATCCTGAGCGTGGGGAGGTTCCACCAACGGTCGGCAGCGCGTGGGTTCTAACGGGATGCCTGAGCTCGTCTCCCCTGAGGGTTTCCCTAATGTCTCTGTGCCAGGGAATGCTAGGGGGGGTTTGCAGGAAATCCCAGTGACAGAGGCTGCTTACGCAAGGTCAGGGAAGGTATTTCTCGGACTTCCCCGAACAGGGAACTCCTGTGACTGAAGAGAGCTGCGTGGAGTTGTCTCTCGAGCTCCCCCACGCACTGACAATGGTTCCGGAATCCTGAGCGTGGGGAGGTTCCACCAACGGTCGGCAGCGCGTGGGTTCTAACGGGATGCCTGAGCTCGTCTCCCCTGAGGTTTTCCCTAATGTCTCTGTGCCAGGGAATGCTAGGGGGGGTTTACAGGAAATCCCAGTGACAGAGGCTGCCTCCCCAAGGTCAGGGAATGTATTTCTCGGACTTCCCCAAATAGGGAACACCTGTGACTGAAGAGAGCTTCGTGGAGTTGTCTCTCGAGCTCCCCCACGCACTGACAATGGTCCCGGAATCCTGAGCGTGGGGAGGTTCCACCAACAGTCGGCAGCGCGTGGGTTCTAACGGGATGCCTGAGCTCGTCTCCTCTGAGTGTTTCCCTAATGTCTCTGTGCTAGGGAATTCTAGGGGGGGTTTGCAGGAAATCCCAGTGACAGAGGATGCCTCCCCAAGGTCAGGGGAGGTATTTCTCGGACTTCCCAGAACAGGGAACACCTGTGACTGAAGAGAGATGCGTGGAGTTGTCTCTCGAGCTCCCCCACGCACTGACAATGGTTCCGGAATTCTGAGCGTGGGGAGGTTCCACCAACGGTCGGCAGCGCGTGGGTTCTAACGGGATGCCTGAGCTCGTGTCCCCTGAGGGTTTCCCTAATGTCTCTGTGCCAGGGAATGCTAGGGGGGGTTTGCAGGAAATCCCAGTGACAGAGGCTGCCTCCCCAAGGTCAGGGAAGGTATTTCTCGGACTTCCCCGAACAGGGAACACCTGTGACTGAAGAGAGCTGCGTGGAGTTGTCTCTCGAGCTCCCCCACTCACTGACAATGGTTCCGGAATCCTGAGCGTGGGGAGGTTCCACCAACGGACGGCAGCGCGTGGGTTCAAACGGGATGCCTGAGCTCGTCTCCCCTGAGGGTTTCCCTAATGTCTCTGTGCCAGGGAATGCTAGGGGGGGTTTACAGGAAATCCCAGTGACAGAGGCTGCCTCCCCAAGGTCAGGGAAGGTATTTCTCGGACTTCCCCGAACAGGGAACCCCTGTGACTGAAGAGAGCAGCGTGGAGTTGTCTCTCGAGTTCCCCACGCACTGACAATGGTTCCGGAATCCTGAGCGTGGGGAGGTTCCACCAACGGTCGTCAGCGCGTGGGTTCTAACGGAAAGCCTTAGCTCGACTCCCCTGAGGGTTTTCCTAATGTCTCTGTGCCAGGGAATGCTAGGGGTGTTTGCAGGATATCCCAGTGTCAGAGGCTGCCTCCCCAAGGTCAGGGAAGCTTTTTCTCGGACTTCCGCGAACAGGGAACAAATGTGACTGAAGAGAGCTGCGTGGAGTTTTCTCTCGAGCTCAGCCACGCACTGACAATGGTTCCGGAATCCTTAGCGTGGGGAGGTTCCACCAACGGTCGGCAGCGCGTGGGTTCTAACGGAATGCATAAGCTCGTCTCCCCTGAGGGTTTTCCTAATTTCTCTGTGCCAGGGAATGCTAGGGGTGATTGCAGGATATCCCAGTGTCAGAGGCTGCCTCCCCAAGGTCAGGGAAGGTATTTTTCTGACATCCCCGAACTGGGAACACTTGTGACTGAAGAGAGCTGCGTGGAGTTGTCTCTCGAGGTCCCCCACGCACTGACAATGGTTCCGGAATCCTGAGCATGGGGAGGTTCCACCAACGGTCGCAGCGCTTGCGTTCTAACGGAATGCTTAAGCTCGTCTCCCCTGAGGGTTTTCCTATTGTCTTTGTGCCAGGGAATGCTTGGGATGATTGCAGGATATCCCAGTGTCAGGGGCTGCCTCCCCAAAGTCAGGGAAGGTATTTCTCGGACTTCCCCGAACAGGGAACACCTGTGATGAAGAGAGCTGCGTGGAGTTATCTCTCGACATCCCCCACGCACTGATAATGGTTCCGGAATCCTGAGCGTGTGGAGGTTCCTCCAACGGTTGGTAGCGCGTGGGTTCTAACGGAATGCCTAAGCTCGTCTCCCCTGAGGGTTTTCCTAATTTCTCTGTGCCAGGGAATGCTAGGGGTGATTGCAGGATATCCCAGTGACAGAGGCTGCCTCCCCAAGTTCAGGGAAGTTATTTCTCGGACTTCCCCGAACAGGGAACACCTGTGACTGAAGAGAGCAGCGTGGAGTTGTCTCTCGAGGTCCCCCACGCACTGACAATGTTTCCGGAATCCTGAGCGTGGGGAGGTTCCACCAACGGTCGGCAGCGCTTGGGTTCTAACGGAACGCCTAAGCTCGTCTCCCCTGAGGGTTTTCCTAATGTCTCTGTGCCAGGGAATGCTTGGGTGGTTTGCAGGATATCCCAGTGTCAGAGGCTGCCTCCCCAAGTACAGGGAAGTTATTTCTCGGACTTCCCCGAACAGGGAACACCTGTGACTGGAGAGAGCTGCGTGGAGTTGTCTCTCGAGCTCCCCCACGCACTGACAATGGTTCCGGAATCCTGAGCGTGGGGAGGTTCCACCAATGGTCGGCAGCGTGTGGGTTTTAACGGAATGCCTAAGCTCGTCTCCCCTGAGTGTTTTCCTAATATCTCTGTGCCAGGGAATGCTAGGGGTGTTTGCAGGATATCCCAGTGACAGAGGCTGCCTCCCCAAGGTCAGGGAAGGTATTTCTCGGACTTCCCCGAACAGGGAACCCCTGTGACTGAAGAGAGCAGCGTGGAGTTGTCTCTCGAGTTCCCCACGCACTGACAATGGTTCCGGAATCCTGAGCGTGGGGAGGTTCCACCAACGGTCGTCAGCGCGTGGGTTCTAACGGAAAGCCTTAGCTCGACTCCCCTGAGGGTTTTCCTAATGTCTCTGTGCCAGGGAATGCTAGGGGTGTTTGCAGGATATCCCAGTGACAGAGGCTGCTTCCCCAAGGTCAGGGAAGTTATTTCTCGGACTTCCCCGAACAGGGAACACCTGTGACTGAAGAGAGCTGCGTGGAGTTATCTCTCGAGCTCCCCCACGCACTGACAATGGTTCCGGAATCCTGAACGTGTGGAGGTTCCAGCAACGTCGGCAGCGCGTGGGTTCTAACGGAAAGCCTAAGCTCGTCTCCCCTAAGGGTTTCCCTAATGTCTCTGTGCCAGGGAATGCTAGGGGGATTTGCAGGATATCCCAGTGAAAGAGGATGCCTCCCCAAGGTCAGGGAAGGTATTTCTAGGACTTCCCCGAACAGGGAACACCTGTGACTGAAGAGAGGAGCGTGGAGTTGTCTCTCGAGCTCCCCCACGCACTGACAATGGTTCCGGAATCCTGAGCGTGGGGAGGTTCCACCAACGGTAGTCAGCGCGTGGGTTCTAACGGAAAGCCTTAGCTCGACTCCCCTGAGGGTTTTCCTAAAGTCTCTGTGCCAGGGAATGCTAGGGGTGTTTGCAGGATATCTCAGTGACAGAGGCTGCCTCCCCAAGGTCATTGAAGGTATTTCTCGGACTTCCCCGAACAGGGAACTCCTGTGACTGAAGAGAGCTGCGTGGAGTTGTCTCCCGAGCTCCCCCACGCACTGACAATGGTTCCGGAATCCTGAGCGTGGGGAAGTTCCACCAACGGTCGTCAGGGCGTGGGTTCTAACGGAAAGCCTTAGCTCGACTCCCCTGAGGGTTTTCCTAATATCTCTGTGCCAGGGAATGCTAGGGGTGTTTGCAGGATATCCCAGTGACAGAGGCTGCCTCACCAAGGTCAGGGAAGTTATTTCTCGGACTTCCCCGAACAGGGAACACCTGTGACTGAAGAGAGCTGCGTGGAGTTGTCTCTCGAGCTCCCCCACGCACTGACAATGGTTCCGGAATCCTGAACGTGTGGAGGTTCCAGCAACGTCGGCAGCGCGTGGGTTCTAACGGAAAGCCTAAGCTCGTCTCCCCTGAGGGTTTTCCTAATGTCTCTGTGCCAGGGAATGCTTGGGTGGTTTGCAGGATATCCCAGTGTCAGAGGCTGCCTCCCCAAGGTCAGGGAAGTTATTTCTCGGACTTCCCCGAACAGGGAACACCTGTGACTGGAGAGAGCTGCGTGGAGTTGTCTCTCGAGCTCCCCCACGCACTGACAATGGTTCCGGAATCCTGAGCGTGGGGAGGTTCCACCAATGGTCGGCAGCGTGTGGGTTTTAACGGAATGCCTAAGCTCGTCTCCCCTGAGTGTTTTCCTAATGTCTCTGTGCCAGGGAATGCTAGGGGTGTTTGCAGGATATCCCAGTGACCGAGGCTGCCTCCCCAAGATCAGGTAAGTTATTTCTCGGACTTCCCCGAACAGGGAACACCTGTGACTGAAGAGAGCAGCGTGGAGTTGTCTCTCGAGTTCCCCACGCACTGACAATGGTTCCGGAATCCTGACCGTGGGGAGGTTCCACCAACGGTCGTCAGCGCGTGGGTTCTAACGGAAAGCCTTAGCTCGACTCCCTAGAGGGTTTTCCTAATATCTCTGGGCCAGAGAATGCTAGGGGGGTTTGCAGGATATCCCAGTGACAGAGGTTGCCTCCCCAAGTTCAGGGAAGGTTTTCTCTGACTTCCCCGGACAGGGAACACCTGTGACTGAAGAGAGCTGCGTGGAGTTGTCCCCCAACCCCCCCTCGCACTGACAATGGTTCCGAATCCTGAATTGGGGAGGTTCCAGCAACGTTCGGCAGCGCGTGGGTTCTAACGGAAAGCCTAATCTCGTCTCCCCTGATGGTTTTCCTAATGTCTCTGTGCCAGGGAATGCTAGGGGTGATTGCAGGATATCCCAGTGTCAGAGGCTGCCTCCACAAGGTCAGGGAACGTATTTCACGGACTTCCCCAAATAGGGAACACCCGTGACTTAAGAGAGCTGCGTGGAGTTGTCTCTCGAGCTCCCCCACGCACTGACAATTGTTCCGGAATTCTGAGCGTGGGGAGGTTCCACCAACGGTCGTCAGCGCGTGGGTCCTAACGGAATGCCTAAGATCGTCTCCCCTGAGGGTTTTCCTAGTATCTCTGTGCCAGGGAATTCTAGGGGTGATTGCAGGATATCCCAGTGTCAGAGGCTGCCTCCCCAAGGTCAGGGAAGTTATTTCTCGGACTTCCCCGAACAGGGAACACCTGTGACTGAAGAGAGCTGCGTGGAGTTTTCTCTCGAGGTCCCCCACGCACTGACAATGGTTCCGGAATCCTGAGCGTGGGGAGGTTCCACCAACGGTCGTCAGCGCTTGAGTTATAACGGAATGCCTAAGCTCGTCTCCCCTGAGTGTTTTCCTAATGTCTCTGTGCCAGGGAATGCTAGGGGGATTGCAGGATATCCCAGTGTCAGAGGCTGCCTCCCCAAGGTCAGGGAAGTTCTTTCTCGGACTTCCCCGAACAGGAAACACCTGTGACTGAAGAGAGCTGCGTGGAGTTGTCTCTCGAGCTCCCACACGCACTGACAATGGTTCCGGAATCCTGAACGTGGGGAGGTTCCACCAACGGTCGTCAGCGCGTGGGTTCTAACGGAATGCCTAAGCTCGTCTCCCCTGAGGCTTTTCCTAATGTCTCTGTGCCAGGGAATCCTAGGGGTGATTGCAGGATATCCCAGTGTCAGAGGCTGCCTCCCCAAGGTCAGGGAAGTTATTTCTCGGACTTCCCTGAACAGGGAACAACTGTGACTGAAGAGAGCTGCGTGGAGTTTTCTCTCGAGCTCCCCCACGTACTGACAATGGTTCCGGAATCCTGAGCGTGGGAAGGTTCCACCAACGGTCGGCAGGGCCTGGGTTCTAACAGAATGATTAAGCTCGTCTCCCCTGAGGCTTTTCCTAATGTCTCTGTGCCAGGGAATGCTAGGGGGGATTGCAAGTTATCCCAGTATCAGAGGCTGCCTCCCCAAGGTCAGTGAAGTTATTTCTCGGACTTCCCCGAACATGGAACACCTGTGACTGAAGAGAGCTGCGTGGAGTTGCCTCTCGAGCTCCCCGCACTTACAATGTTTCCGGAATCCTGAGCGTGGGAAGGTCCACCAACGGTCGGCAGTGCGTGGGTTCTAACGCAATGCCTAAGCTCGTCTCCCCTGGGGCTTTTCCTAATGTCCCTGTGCCAGGGAATGCTAGGGGGGATTACAGGTTATCCCAGTGTCAGAGGCTGCCTCCCCAAGGTCAGGGAAAGTATTCCTTGGACTTCCCCGAACAGGGAACACCTGTGACTGAAGAGAGCTGCGTGGAGTTGTCTCTCGAGCTCCCCCACGCATTGACAATGGTTCCGGAATCCTGAGCGTGGGGAGGTTCCACCAACGGTCGGCAGCTCTTGGGTTCTAACGGAATGCCTAAGCTCGTCTCCCCTGAGGGTTTTCCTAATATCTCTGTGCCAGGGAATGCTACGGGTGATTGCAGGATATTCCAGTGTCAGAGGCTGCCCCCCAAGGTCATGGAAGGTATTTCTCGGACTTCCCAGAACAGGGAACACCTGTGACTGAAGAGAGTTGCGTGGAGTTGTCTCTCGTGCTCCCCCACGCATTGACAATGGTTCCGGAATCCTGAGCGTGGGGAGGTTCCACCAACGGTCGGCAGCGCTTGGGTTCTAACGGAATGCCTAAGCTCGTCTTCCCTGAGTGTTTTCCTAATGTCTCTGTGCTAGGGAATGCTTGGGGTGATTGCAGGATATCCCATTGTCAGAGGCTGCCTCCCCATGTTCAGGGAAGGTATTTTTCTGACTTCCCCGACCAGGGAACACTTGTGACTGAAGAGAGCTGCGTGGAGTTGTCTCTCGAGGTCCCCCACGCACTGACAATTGTTCCGGAATCCTGAGCGTGTGGACGTTCCACCAACGTTCGCAGCGCTTGGGTTCTAATGGAATGCCTAAGCTCGTCTCCCCTGAGGGTTTTCCTAATGTCTTTGTGCCAGGGAATGCTAGGGGTGATTGCAGGATATCCCAGTGTCAGAGGCTGCCTCCCCAAGGTCAGGGAAGGTTTTTCTCGGACTTCCCCGTACAGGGAACACCTGTGACTGAAGAGAGCTGCGTGGAGTTGTCTCTCGAGCTCCCCCACGCACTGACAATGTTTCCGGAATCCTGAGCATGGGGAAGTTCCTCCAACGGTCGGCAGCGCGTGGGTTCTAACGGAATGCATAAGCTCGTCTCCCCTGAGGGTTTTCCTAATGTCTCTGTGCCAGGGAATGCTAGGGGTGATTGCAGGATATCCCAGTGTCAGAGGCTGCCTCCCCAAGGTCAGGGAAGTTATTTCTCGGACTTCCACGAACAGGGAACACCCGTGACTTAAGAGAGCTGCATGGAGTTGTCTCTCGAGCTCCCCCTCGCACTGACAATGGTTCCGGAATCCTGAGCTTGGGGAGGTTCCACCAAAGGTCGGCAGCGCGTGGGTTCTAACGGAATGCCTAAGCTCATCTCCCCTGAGGTTTTTCCTAATATCTCTGTGCCAGGGAATGCTAGGGGTGATTGCAGGATATCCCAGTGTCAGAGGCTGCCTCCCCAAGGTCAGGGAAGCTTTTTCTCGGACTTCCGCGAACAGGGAACAAATGTGACTGAAGAGAGCTGCGTGGAGTTATCTCTCGAGCTCAGCCACGCACTGACAATGGTTCCGGAATCCTTAGCGTGGGGAGGTTCCACCAACGGTCGGCAGCGCGTGGGTTCTAACGGAATGCCTAAGCTCGTCTCCCCTGAGGGTTTTCCTAATTTCTCTGTGCCAGGGAATGCTACGGGTGATTGCAGGATATCCCAGTGTCAGAGGCTGCCTCCCCAAGGTCAGGGAAGGTATTTTTCTGACATCCCCGAACAGGGAACACTTGTGACTGAAGAGAGCTGCGTGGAGTTGTCTCTCGAGGTCCCCCACGCACTGACAATGGTTCCGGAATCCTGAGCGTGGGGAGGTTCCACCAACGGTCGCAGCGCTTGCGTTCTAACGGAATGCTTAAGCTCATCTCCCCTGAGGGTTTTCCTATTGTCTTTGTGCCAGGGAATGCTAGGGGTGATTGCAGGATATCCCAGTGTCAGGGGCTGCCTCCCCAAAGTCAGGGAAGGTATTTCTCGGACTTCCCCGAACAGGGAACACCTGTGATGAAGAGAGCTGCGTGGAGTTATCTCTCGACATCCCCCACGCACTGATAATGGTTCCGGAATCCTGAGCGTGGGGAGGTTCCACCAACGGTCGGCAGCGCATGGGTTCTAACGGAATGCCTAAGCTCGTCTCCCCTGAGGGTTTTCCTAATTTCTCTGTGCCAGGGAATGCTAGGGGGGTTTGCAGGATATCCCAGTGACAGAGGCTGCCTCCCCTAGGTCAGGGAAGGTATTTCTCGGACTTCCCCGAACAGGGAACACCTGTGACTGAAGAGAGCAGCGTGGAGTTGTCTCTCGAGGTCCCCCACGCACTGACAATGGTTCCGGAATCCTGAGCGTGGGGAGGTTCCACCAACGGTCGGCAGCGCGTGGGTTCTAACGGAAAGCCTAAGCTCGTCTCCCCTGAGTGTTTTCCTAATGTCTCTGTGCCAGGGAATGCTTGGGTGGTTTGCAGGATATCCCAGTGTCAGAGGCTGCCTCCCCAAGGTCAGGGAAGTTATTTCTCGGACTTCCCCGAACAGGGAACACCTGTGACTGGAGAGAGCTGCGTGGAGTTGTCTCTCGAGCTCCCCCACGCACTGACAATGGTTCCGGAATCCTGAGAGTGGGGAGGTTCCACCAATGGTCGGCAGCGTGTGGGTTATAACGGAATGCCTAAGCTCGTCTCCCCTGAGTGTTTTCCTAATATCTCTGTGCCAGGGAATGCTAGGGGTGTTTGCAGGATATCCCAGTGACAGAGGCTGCCTCCCCAAGGTCAGGGAAGATATTTCTCGGACTTCCCCGAACAGGGAACCCCTGTGACTGAAGAGAGCAGCGTGGAGTTGTCTCTCGAGTTCCCCACGCACTGACAATGGTTCCGTAATCCTGAGCTTGGGGAGGTTCCACCAAAGGTCGGCAGCGCGTGGGTTCTAACGGGATGCCTGAGCTCGCCTCCCCTGAGAGTTTCCCTAATGTCTCTGTGCCAGGGAATGCTAGGGGGGGTTTGCAGGAAATCCCAGTGACAGAGGCTGCCTCCCCAACGTCAGGGAAGTTATTTCTCGGACTTCCCCGTATAGGGAACACTTGTGACTGTAGAGAGCTGCGTGGAGTTGTCTCTCGAGCTCCCCCACGCACTGACAATGGTTCCGGAATCCTGAGCGTGGGGAGGTTCCACCAACGGTCGGCAGCGCGTGGGTTCTAACGGGATGCCTGAGCTCGTCTCCCCTGAGGGTTTCCCTAATGTCTCTGTGCCAGGGAATGTTGGGGGGGTTTGCAGGAAATCCCAGTGACAGAGGCTGCCTCCCCAAGTTCAGTGAAGGTATTTCTCGGACTTCCCTGAACAGGGAACACCTGTGACTGAAGAGAGCTGCGTGGAGTTGTCTCTCGAACTCCCCCACGCACTGACAATGTTTCCGGAATCCTGAGCGTGGGGAGGTTCCACCAACGGTCGGCAGCGCGTGGGTTCTAACGGGATGCCTGAGCTCGTCTCCCCTGAGGGTTTCCCTAATGTCTCTGTGCCAGGGAATGCTAGGGGGGGTTTGCAGGAAATCCCAGTGACAGAGGCTGCTTACGCAAGGTCAGGGAAGGTATTTCTCGGACTTCCCCGAACAGGGAACTCCTGTGACTGAAGAGAGCTGCGTGGAGTTGTCTCTCGAGCTCCCCCACGCACTGACAATGGTTCCGGAATCCTGAGCGTGGGGAGGTTCCACCAACGGTCGGCAGCGCGTGGGTTCTAACGGGATGCCTGAGCTCGTCTCCCCTGAGGGTTTCCCTAATGTCTCTGTGCCAGGGAATGCTAGGGGGGGTTTACAGGAAATCCCAGTGACAGAGGCTGCCTCCCCAAGGTCATGGAAGGTATTTCTCGGACTTCCCCAAACAGGGAACACCTGTGACTGAAGAGAGCTGCGTGGAGTTGTCTCTCGAGCTCCTCCACGCACTGACAATGGTCCCGGAATCCTGAGCGTGGGGAGGTTCCACCAACAGTCGGCAGCGCGTGGGTTCTAACGGGATGCCTGATCTCGTCTCCTCTGAGTGTTTCCCTAATGTCTCTGTGCCAGGGAATGCTAGGGGGGGTTTGCAGGAAATCCCAGTGACAGAGGCTGCCTCCCCAAGGTCAGGGAAGGTATTTCTCGGACTTCCCCGAACAGGGAACACCTGTGACTGAAGAGTGCTGCGTGGAGTTGTCTCTCGAGCTCCCCCACGCACTGACAATTGTTCCAGAATCCTGAGCGTGGGGAGGTTCCACCAACGGTCGGCAGCGCGTGGGTTCTAACGGGATGCCTGAGCTCGTGTCCCCTGAGGGTTTCCCTAATGTCTCTGTGCCAGGGAATGCTAGGGGGGTTTGCAGGAAATCCCAGTGACAGAGGCTGCCTCCCCAAGTTCAGGGAAGGTATTTCTCGGACTTCCCCGAACAGGGAACACCTGTGACTAAAGAGAGTTGCGTGGAGTTGTCTCTCGAGCTCCCCCACGCACTGAAAATGTTTCCGGAATCCTGAGCGTGGGGAGGTTCCACCAACGGTCGGCAGCGCGTGGGTTCTAACGGGATGCCTGAGCTCGTGTCCCCTGAGGGTTTCCCTAATGTCTCTGTGCCAGGGAATGCTACGGGGGGTTTGCAGGAAATCCCAGTGACAGAGGCTGCCTCCCCAAGGTCAGGGAATGTATTTCTCGGACTTCCCCGAACAGGGAACACCTGTGACTGAAGAGAGCTGCGTGGAGTTGTCTCTCGAGCTCCCCCACGCACTGACAATGGTTCCGGAATCCTGAGAGTGGGGAGGTTCCACCAACGGTCGGCAGCGCGTGGGTTCTAACGGAATGCCTGAGCTCGTCTCCCCTGAGTGTTTTCCTAATGTCTCTGTGCCAGGGAATGCTAGGGGTGGTTTGCAGGAAATCCCAGTGACAGTGGCTGCCTCCCCAAGGTCAGGGAAGGTATTTCTCGGACTTCCCCGAACAGGGAACACCTGTGACTAAAGAGAGATGCGTGGAGTTGTCTCTCGAGCTCCCCCACGCACTGAAAATGTTTCCGGAATCCTGAGCTTGGGGAGGTTCCACCAACGGTCGGCAGCGCGTGGGTTCTAACGGGATGCCTGAGCTCGTGTCCCCTGAGGGTTTCCCTAAAGTCTCTGTGCAAGGGAATGCTAGGGGGGGTTTGCAGGAAATCCCAGTGACAAAAGCTGCCTCCCCAAGTTCAGGGAAGGTATTTCTCAGACTTCCCCGAACAGGGAACACCTGTGACAGAAGAGAGATGCGTGGAGTTTTCTCTCGAGCTCCCCCACTCACTGACAATGGTTCCGGAATCCTGAGCATGGGGAGGTTCCACCAACGGTCGGCAGAGCGTGGGTTCTAACGGGATGCCTGAGCTCGTCTCCCCTGAGGGTTTCCCTAATGTCTCTGTGCCAGGGAATGATAGGGGGGGTTTGCAGGAAATCCCAGTGACAGAGGCTGCCTCCCCAAGGTTAGGGAAGGTATTTCTCGGACTTCCCCGAACAGGGAACACCTGTGACTGAAGAGAGCTGCGTGGAGTTGTCACTCGAGCTCCCCCACTCACTGACAATGGTTCCGGAATCCTGAGCGTGGGGAGGTTCCACCAACGGACGGCAGCGCGTGGGTTCTAACGGGATGCCTGAGCTCGTCTCCCCTGAGGGTTTCCCTAATGTCTCTGTGCCACGGAATGCTAGGGGGGGTTTACAGGAAATCCCAGTGACAGAGGCTGCCTCCCCAAGGTCAGGGAAGGTATTTCTCGGACTTCCCCGAACAGGGAACACCTGTGACTGATGAGAGCTGCGTGGAGTTGTCTCTCGAGCTCCCCCACGCACTGACAATGGTTCCGGAATCCTGAGCGTGGGGAGGTTCCACCAACGGTCGGCAGCGCGTGGGTTCTAACGGGATGCCTGAGCTCGTCTCCCCTGAGGGTTTTCCTAATGTCTCTGTGCCAGGAAATGCTAGGGGGGGTTTGCAGGAAATCCCAGTGACAGAGGCTGCCTCCCCAACGTCAGGGAAGTTATTTCTCGGACTTCCCCGAATAGGGAACACTTGTGACTGTAGAGAGCTGCGTGGAGTTGTCTCTCGAGCTCCCCCACGCACTGACAATGGTTCCGGAATCCTGAGCGTGGGGAGGTTCCACCAACGGTCGGCAGCGCGTGGGTTCTAACGGGATGCCTGAGCTCGTCTCCCCTGAGGGTTTCCCTAATGTCTCTGTGCCAGGGAATGTTGGGGGGGTTTGCAGGAAATCCCAGTGACAGAGGCTGCCTCCCCAAGTTCAGTGAAGGTATTTCTCGGACTTCCCTGAACAGGGAACACCTGTGACTGAAGAGAGCTGCGTGGAGTTGTCTCTCGAACTCCCCCACGCACTGACAATATTTCCGGAATCCTGAGCGTGGGGAGGTTCCACCAACGGTCGGCAGCGCGTGGGTTCTAACGGGATGCCTGAGCTCGTCTCCCCTGAGGGTTTCCCTAATGTCTCTGTGCCAGGGAATGCTAGGGGGGGTTTGCAGGAAATCCCAGTGACAGAGGCTGCTTACGCAAGGTCAGGGAAGGTATTTCTCGGACTTCCCCGAACAGGGAACTCCTGTGACTGAAGAGAGCTGCGTGGAGTTGTCTCTCGAGCTCCCCCACGCACTGACAATGGTTCCGGAATCCTGAGCGTGGGGAGGTTCCACCAACGGTCGGCAGCGCGTGGGTTCTAACGGGATGCCTGAGCTCGTCTCCCCTGAGGGTTTCCCTAATGTCTCTGTGCCAGGGAATGCTAGGGGGGGTTTACAGGAAATCCCAGTGACAGAGGCTGCCTCCCCAAGGTCAGGGAAGGTATTTCTCGGACTTCCCCAAACAGGGAACACCTGTGACTGAAGAGAGCTGCGTGGAGTTGTCTCTCGAGCTCCCCCACGCACTGACAATGGTCCCGGAATCCTGAGCGTGGGGAGGTTCCACCAACAGTCGGCAGCGCGTGGGATCTAACGGGATGCCTGAGCTCGTCTCCTCTGAGTGTTTCCCTAATGTCTCTGTGCCAGGGAATGCTAGGGGGGGTTTGCAGGAAATCCCAGTGACAGAGGCTGCCTCCCCAAGGTCAGGGAAGGTATTTCTCGGACTTCCCCGAACAGGGAACACCTGTGACTGAAGAGTGCTGCGTGGAGTTGTCTCTCGAGCTCCCCCACGCACTGACAATGGTTCCGGAATTCTGAGCGTGGGGAGGTTCCACCAACGGTCGGCAGCGCGTGGGTTCTAACGGGATGCCTGAGCTCGTGTCCCCTGAGGGTTTCCCTAATGTCTCTGTGCCAGGGAATGCTAGGGGGGGTTTGCAGGAAATCCCAGTGACAGAGGCTGCCTCCCCAAAGTCAGGGAAGGTATTTCTCGGACTTCCCCGAACAGGGAACACCTGTGACTAAAGAGAGTTGCGTGGAGTTGTCTCTCGAGCTCCCCCACGCACTGAAAATGTTTCCGGAATCCTGAGCGTGGGGAGGTTCCACCAACGGTCGGCAGCGCGTGGGTTCTAACGGGATGCCTAAGCTCGTGTCCCCTGAGGGTTTCCCTAATGTCTCTGTGCCAGGGAATGCTAGGGGGGGTTTGCAGGAAATCCCAGTGACAGAGGCTGCCTCCCCAAGGTCAGGGAAGGTATTTCTCGGACTTCCCCGAACAGGGAACACCTGTGACTGAAGAGAGCTGCGTGGAGTTTTCTCTCGAGCTCCCCCACGCACTGACAATGGTTCCGGAATCCTGAGAGTGGGGAGGTTCCACCAACGGTCGGCAGCGCGTGGGTTCTAACGGGATGCCTGAGCTCGTCTCCCCTGAGTGTTTTCCTAATGTCTCTGTGCCAGGGAATGCTAGGGGTGGTTTGCAGGAAATCCCAGTGACAGTGGCTGCCTCCCCAAGGTCAGGGAAGGTATTTCTCGGACTTCCCCGAACAGGGAACACCTGTGACTAAAGAGAGTTGCGTGGAGTTGTCTCTCGAGCTCCCCCACGCACTGAAAATGTTTCCGGAATCCTGAGCGTGGGGAGGTTCCACCAACGGTCGGCAGAGCGTGGGTTCTAACGGGATGCCTGAGCTCGTCCCCCCGGAGGTTTCCCTAATGTCTCTGTGCCAGGGAATGATAGGGGGGGTTTGCAGGAAATCCCAGTGACAGAGGCTGCCTCCCCAAGGTCAGGGAAGGTATTTCTCGGACTTCCCCGAACAGGGAACACCTGTGACTGAAGAGAGCTGCGTGGAGTTGTCTCTCGAGCTCCCCCACTCACTGACAATGGTTCCGGAATCCTGAGCGTGGGGAGGTTCCACCAACGAACGGCAGCGCGTGGGTTCTAACGGGATGCCTGAGCTCGTCTCCCCTGAGGGTTTCCCTAATGTCTCTGTGCCAGGGAATGCTAGGGGGGGTTTACAGGAAATCCCAGTGACAGAGGCTGCCTCCCCAAGGTCAGGGAAGGTATTTCTCGGACTTCCCCGAACAGGGAACACCTGTGACTGATGAGAGCTGCGTGGAGTTGTCTCTCGAGCTCCCCCACGCACTGACAATGGTTCCGGAATCCTGAGCGTGGGGAGGTTCCACCAACGGTCGGCAGCGCGTGGGTTCTAACGGGATGCCTGAGCTCGTCTCCCCTGAGGGTTTTCCTAATGTCTCTGTGCCAGGGAATGCTAGGGGGGGTTTGCAGGAAATCCCAGTGACAGAGGCTGCCTCCCCAAGGTAAGGGAAGGTATTTCTCGGACTTCCCCGAACAGGGAACACCTGTGACTGAAGAGAGCTGCGTGGAGTTGTCTCTCGAGCTCCCCCACACACTGACAATGGTTCCGGAATCCTGAGCGTGGGGAGGTTCCACCAATGGTCGGCAGCGTGTGGGTTTTAACGGAATGCCTAAGCTCGTCTCCCCTGAGTGTTTTCCTAATATCTCTGTGCCAGGGAATGCTAGGGGTGTTTGCAGGATATCCCAGTGACAGAGGCTGCCTCCCCAAGGTCAGGGAAGGTATTTCTCGGACTTCCCCGAACAGGGAACCCCTGTGACTGAAGAGAGCAGCGTGGAGTTGTCTCTCGAGTTCCCCACGCACTGACAATGGTTCCGGAATCCTGAGCGTGGGGAGGTTCCACCAACGGTCGGCAGCGCGTGGGTTCTAACGGAAAGCCTAAGCTCGACTCCCCTGAGGGTTTTCCTAATGTCTCTGTGCCAGGGAATGCTAGGGGTGTTTGCAGGATATCCCAGTGACCGAGGCTGCCTCCCCAAGGTCAGGTAAGGTATTTCTCGGACTTCCCCGAACAGGGAACACCTGTGATGAAGAGAGCTGCGTGGAGTTGTCTCTCTAGCTCCCCCTCGCACTGACAATGGTCCCGGAATCCTGAGCTTGGGGAGGTTCCACCAAAGGTCGGCAGCGCGTGGGTTCTAACGGAATGCCTAAGCTCGTCTCCCCTGAGGTTTTTCCTAATATCTCTGTGCCAGGGAATGCTAGGGGTGATTGCAGGATATCCCAGTGTCAGAGGCTGCCTCCCCAAGGTCAGGGAAGCTTTTTCTCGGACTTCCCCGAACAGGGAACAAATGTGACTGAAGAGAGCTGCATGGAGTTTTCTCTCGAGCTCAGCCACGCACTGACAATGGTTCCGGAATCCTTAGCGTGGGGAGGTTCCACCAACGGTCGGCAGCGCGTGGGTTCTAACGGAATGCCTAAGCTCGTCTCCCCTGAGGGTTTTCCTAATTTCTCTGTGCCAGGGAATGCTAGGGGTGATTGCAGGATATCCCAGTGTCAGAGGCTGCCTCCCCAAGGTCAGGGAAGGTATTTTTCTGACATCCCCGAACAGGGAACACTTGTGACTGAAGAGAGCTGCGTGGAGTTGTCTCTCGAGGTCCCCCACGCACTGAAAATGGTTCCGGAATCCTGAGCGTGGGGAGGTTCCACCAACGGTCGCAGCGCTTGCGTTCTAACGGAATGCTTAAGCTCGTCTCCCCTGAGGGTTTTCCTATTGTCTTTGTGCCAGGGAATGCTAGGGGTGATTGCAGGATATCCCAGTGTCAGAGGCTGCCTCCCCAAGGTCAGGGAAGCTTTTTCTCGGACTTCCGCGAACAGGGAACAAATGTGACTGAAGAGAGCTGCGTGGAGTTTTCTCTCGAGCTCAGCCACGCACTTACAATGGTTCCGGAATCCTTAGCGTGGGGAGGTTCCACCAACGGTCGGCAGCGCGTGGGTTCTAACGGAATGCCTAAGCTCGTCTCCCCTGAGGGTTTTCCTAATTTCTCTGTGCCAGGGAATGCTAGGGGTGATTGCAGGATATCCCAGTGTCAGAGGCTGCCTCCCCAAGGTCTGGGAAGGTATTTTTCTGACATCCCCGAACAGGGAACACTTGTGACTGAAGAGAGCTGCGTGGAGTTGTCTCTCGAGGTCCCCCACGCACTGACAATGGTTCCGGAATCCTGAGCGTGGGGAGGTTCCACCAACGGTCGCAGCGCTTGCGTTCTAACGGAATGCTTAAGCTCGTCTCCCCTGAGGGTTTTCCTATTGTCTTTGTGCCAGGGAATGCTAGGGGTGATTGCAGGATATCCCAGTGTCAGGGGCTGCCTCCCCAAAGTCAGGGAAGGTATTTCTCGGACTTCCCCGAACAGGGAACACCTGTGATGAAGAGAGCTGCGTGGAGTTATCTCTCGACATCCCCCACACACTGACAATGGTTCCGGAATCCTGAGCGTGGGGAGGTTCCCCCAGCGGTCGGCAGCGCATTGGTTTTAACGGAATGCCTAAGCTCGTCTCCCCTGAGGGTTTTCCTAATTTCTCTGTGCCAGGGAATGCTAGGGGTGTTTGCAAGATATCCCAGTGACAGAGGCTGCCTCCCCTAGTTTAGGGAAGGTATTTCTCGGACTTCCCCGAACAGGGAACACCTGTGACTGAAGAGAGCTTCGTGGAGTTGTCTCTCGAGCTCCCCCACGCACTGACAATGGTTCCGGAATCCGGAGCGTGGGGAGGTTCCACCAACGGTCGGCAGAGCTTGGGTTGTAACGGAAAGCTTAAGCTCGTCTCCCCTGAGGGTTTTCCTAATGTCTCTGTGCCAGGGAATGCTAGGGGAGTTTGCAGGATATCCCAGTAACAGAGGCTGCCTCCCCAAGTACAGGGAAGTTATTTCTCGGACTTCACCGAACAGGGAACACCTGTGACTGAAGAGAGCTGCATGGAGTTGTCTCTCGAGCTCCCCCACGCACTGACAATGTTTCCGGAATCCTGAACGTGTGGAGGTTCCAGCAACGTTCGGCAGCGCTTGGGTTCTAACGGAAAGCCTAAGCCGTGTCCCCTGAGGGTTTTCCTAATTTCTATGTGCCAGGGAATGCTTGGGGGGTTTGTAGGATTTCCCAGTGACAGAGGCTGCCTCCAAAAGGTCAGGGAAGTTATTTCTCGGACTTCCCCGAACAGGGAACACCTGTGACTGAAGAGAGCAGCGTGGAGTTGTCTCTCGAGGTCCCCCACGCACTGACAATGGTTCCGGAATCCTGAGCGTGGGGAGGTTCCACCAACGGTCGGCAGCGCGTGGGTTCTAACGGAAAGCCTAAGCTCGTCTCCCCTGAGGGTTTTCCTAATGTCTCTGTGCCAGGGAATGCTTGGGTGGTTTGAAGGATATCCCAGTGTCAGAGGCTGCCTCCCCAAGGTCAGGGAAGTTATTTCTCGGACTTCCCCGAACAGGGAACACCTGTGACTGGAGAGAGCTGCGTGGAGTTGTCTCTCGAGCTCCCCCACGCACTGACAATAGTTCCGGAATCCTGAGCGTGGGGAGGTTCCACCAATGGTCGGCAGCGTGTGGGTTTTAACGGAATGCCTAAGCTCGTCTCCCCTGAGTGTTTTCCTAATATCTCTGTGCCAGGGAATGCTAGGGGTGTTTGCAGGATATCCCAGTGACAGAGGCTGCCTCCCCAAGGTCAGGGAAGGTATTTCTCGGACTTCCCCGAACAGGGAACCCCTGTGACTGAAGAGAGCAGCGTGGAGTTGTCTCTCGAGTTCCCCACGCACTGACAATGGTTCCGGAATCCTGAGTGTGGGGAGGTTCCACCAACGGTCGTCAGCGCGTGGGTTCTAACGGAAAGCCTTAGCTCGATTCCCCTGAGGGTTTTCCTAATGTCTCTGTGCCAGGGAATGCTAGGGGTTTTTGCAGGATATCCCAGTGACAGAGGCTGCCTCCCCAAGGTCAGGGAAGTTATTTCTCGGACTTCCCCGAACAGGGAAAACCTGTGATTGAAGAGAGCTGCGTGGAGTTGTCTCTCGAGCTCCCCCACGCACTGACAATGGTTCCGGAATCCTGAACGTGTGGAGGTTCCAGGAACGTCGGCAGCGCGTGGGTTCAAACGGAAAGCCTAAGCTCGTCTCCCCTAAGGGTTTCCCTAATGTCTCTGTGCCAGGGAATGCTAGGGGGATTTGCAGGATATCCCAGTGAAAGAGGATGCCTCCCCAAGGTCAGGGAAGGTATTTCTAGGACTTCCCCGAACAGGGAACACCTGTGACTGAAGAGAGGAGCGTGGAGTTGTCTCTCGAGCTCCCCCACGCACTGACAATGGTTCCGGAATCCTGAGCGTGGGGAGGTTCCACCAACGGTAGTCAGCGCGTGGGTTCTAACGGAAAGCCTTAGCTCGACTCCCCTGAGGGTTTTCCTAAAGTCTCTGTGCCAGGAAATGCTAGGGGTGTTTGCAGGATATCTCAGTGACAGTGGCTGCCTCCCCAAGGTCATTGAAGGTATTTCTCGGACTTCCCCGAACAGGGAACTCCTGTGACTGAAGAGAGCTGCGTGGAGTTGTCTCCCGAGCTCCCCCACGCACTGACAATGGTTCCGGAATCCTGAGCGTGGGGAGGTTCCACCAACGGTCGTCAGCGCGTGGGTTCTAACGGAAAGCCTTAGCTCGACTCCCCTGAGGGTTTTCCTAATATCTCTGTGCCAGGGAATGCTAGGGGTGTTTGCAGGATATCCCAGTGACAGAGGCTGCCTCACCAAGGTCAGGGAAGTTATTTCTCGGACTTCCCCGAACAGGGAACACCTGTGACTGAAGAGAGCTGCGTGGAGTTGTCTCTCGAGCTCCCCCACGCACTGACAATGGTTCCGGAATCCTGAACGTGTGGAGGTTCCAGCAACGTCGGCAGCGCGTGGGTTCTAACGGAAAGCCTAAGCTCGTCTCCCCTGAGGGTTTTCCTAATGTCTCTGTGCCAGGGAATGCTTGGGTGGTTTGCAGGATATCCCAGTGTCAGAGGCTGCCTCCCCAAGGTCAGGGAAGTTATTTCTCGGACTTCCCCGAACAGGGAACACCTGTGACTGGAGAGAGCTGCGTGGAGTTGTCTCTCGAGCTCCCCCACGCACTGACAATGGTTCCGGAATCCTGAGCGTGGGGAGGTTCCACCAATGGTCGGCAGCGTGTGGGTTTTAACGGAATGCCTAAGCTCGTCTCCCCTGAGTGTTTTCCTAATGTCTCTGTGCCAGGGAATGCTAGGGGTGTTTGCAGGATATCCCAGTGACCGAGGCTGCCTCCCCAAGGTCAGGTAAGGTATTTCTCGGACTTCCCCGAACAGGGAACACCTGTGACTGAAGAGAGCAGCGTGGAGTTGTCTCTCGAGTTCCCCACGCACTGACAATGGTTCCGGAATCCTGAGCGTGGGGAGGTTCCACCAACGGTCGTCAGCGCGTGGGTCTAACGGAAAGCCTTAGCTCGACTCCCCTGAGGGTTTTCCTAATGTCTCTGTGCCAGGGAATGCTAGGGGTGTTTGCAGGATATCCCAGTCACAGAGGCTGCCTCCCCAAGGTTAGGGAAGGTATTTCTCGGACTTCCCCGAACACGGAACACCTGTGACTGAAGAGAGCAGCGTGGAGTTTTCTCCCGAGCTCCCCCACGCACTGACAATGGTTCCGGAATCATGAGCGTGGGGAGGTTCCACCAACGGTCGTCAGTGCGTGGGTTCTAACGGAAAGCCTTAGCTCGACTCCCCTGAGTGTTTTCCTAATGTCTCTTTGCCAGGGAATGCTAGGGGTGTTTGCAGGATATCCCAGTGACAGAGGCTGCCTCCCCAAGGTCAGGGAAGTTATTTCTCGGACTTCCCCGAACAGGGAACACCTGTGACTGAAGAGAGCTGCGTGGAGTTGTCTCTCGAGCTCCCCCACGCACTGACAATGGTTCCGGAATCCTGAACGTGTGGAGGTTCCAGCAACGTCGGCAGCGCGTGGGTTCTAACCTAAAGCCTAATCTCGTCTCCCCTGAGGGTTTCCCTAATGTCTCTGTGCCAGGGAATGCTAGGGGGATTTGCAGGATATCCCAGTGAAAGAGGATGCCTCCCCAAGGTCAGGGAAGGTATTTCTAGGACTTCCCCGAACAGGGAACACCTGTGACTGAAGAGAGCAGCGTGGAGTTGTCTCTCGAGCTCCCCCACGCACTGACAATGGTTCCGGAATCCTGAGCGTGGGGAGGTTCCACCAACGGTAGTCAGCGCGTGGGTTCTAACGGAAAGCCTTAGCTCGACTCCCCTGAGGGTTTTCCTAAAGTCTCTGTGCCAGGGAATGCTAGGGGTGTTTGCAGGATATCTCAGTGACAGAGGCTGCCTCCCCAAGGTCATTGAAGATATTTCTCGGACTTCCCCGAACAGGGAACTCCTGTGAATGAAGAGAGCAGCGTGGAGTTGCCTCCCGAGCTCCCCCACGCACTGACAATGGTTTCGGAATCATGAGCGTGGGGAGGTTCCACCAACGGTCGGCAGCGCGTCGGTTCTAACGGAAAGCCTAAGCTCGTCTCCCCTGAGGGTTTTCCTAATGTCTCTGTGCCAGGGAATGCTAGGGGGGTTTGCAGGATATCCCAGTGACAGAGGCTGCCTCTCCAAGTTCAGGAAAGGTATTTCTCGGACTTCCCCGTACAGGGAACACCTGTGACTGGAGAGAGCTGCGTGGAGTTATCTCTCGAGCTCCCCCACGCACTGACAATGTTTCCGGAATCCTGAGCGTGGGGAGGTTCCACCAACGGTCGGCAGCGTGTGGGTTCTATCGGAATGCCAAAGCTCGTCTCCCCTGAGTGTTTTCCTAATGTCTCTGTGCCAGGGAATGCTAGGGGTGTTTGCAGGATATCCCAGTGACAGAGGCTGCCTCCCCAAGTTCAGGCAAGGTATTTCTCGGACTTCCCCGTACAGGGAACACCTGTGACTGACGAGAGCTGCGTGGAGTTTTCTCTCGAGCTCCCCCACGCACTGAAAATGGTTCCGGAATCCTGAGCATGGGGAGGTTCCACCAACGGTCGGCAGAGCTTGGGTTCTAACGGAAAGCCTAAGCTCGTCTCCCCTGAGGGTTTTCCTAATATCTCTGTGCCAGAGAATGCTAGGGGGGTTTGCAGGATATCCCAGTGACAGAGGTTGCCTCCACAAGTTCAGGGAAGGTTTTCTCTGACTTCCCCGGACAGGGAACACCTGTGACTGAAGAGAGCTGCGTGGAGTTGTCCCCCAACCCCCCCTCGCACTGACAATGGTTCCGAATCCTGAACGTGGGGAGGTTCCAGCAACGTTCGGCAGCGCGTGGGTTCTAACGGAATGCCTAAGCTCGACTCCCCTGAGGGTTTTCCTAATGTCTCTGAGCCAGGGAATGCTAGGGGTGATTGTAGGATATCCCAGTGTCAAAGGCTGCCTCCCCAAGGTCAGGGAAGGTATTTCTCGGACTTCCCCGTACAGGGAACACCTGTGACTGAAGAGAGCTGCGTGGAGTTGTCTCTCGAGCTCCCCCACGCACTGACAATTGTTCCGGAATACTGAGCGTGGTGAGGTTCCACCAAGGGTCGGCAGCGCGTGGGTTCTAACGGAATGCCTAAGCTCGTCTCCCCTGCGGTTTTCCTAATGTCTCTGTGCCAGGAAATGCTAGGGGTTATTGCAGGATATCCCAGGGTCCGAGGCTGCCTCCCCAAGCTCAGGGAAGGTATTCCTCGGACTTCCCCATACAGGGAACACCTGTGACTGAAGAGAGCTGCGTGGAATTGTCTCTCGAGCTCCCCCACGCACTGACAATGGTTCCGGAATCCTGAGCGTGGGGAAGTTCCACCAACGGTGGGCAGCGCGTGGGTTCTAACGGAATGCATAAGCTCGTCTCCCCTGAGGGTTTTCCTAATGTCTCTGTGCCAGGGAATGCTAGGGGTGATTGCAGGATATCCCAGTGTCAGAGGCTGTCTCCCCAAGGTCAGGGAAGGTATTTCTCGGACTTCCCCGAACAGGGAACATCTGTGACTGAAGAGAGCTGCGTGGAGTTGTCTCTCGAGCTTCCCCACGCACTGAAAATGGTTCCAGAATCCTGAGGGTGGGGAGGTTCCTCCAACGGTCGGCAGCGCGTGGGTTCTAACGGAATGCCTAAGCTCGACTCCCCTGAGGCTTTTCCTAATGTCTCTGTGCCAGGGAATGCTAGGGGTGATTGCAGGATATCCCAGTGTCAGAAGTTGCCTCCCCAAGTTCAGGGAAGGTATTTCTCGGACTTCCCCGAACAGGGAACACACGTGACTTAAGAGAGCTGCATGGAGTTGTCTCACGAGCTCCCCCACACACTGACAATGGTTCCTGAATCTTGAGCGTGGGGAGGTTCCACCAACGGTCGGCAGCGCGTGGGTTCTAACGGAATGCCTAAGCTCGTCTCCCCTGAGGTTTTTCCTAATATCTCTGTGCCAGGGAATGCTAGGTTTGATTGCAGGATATCCCAGTGTCAGAGGCTGCCTCCCCAAGGTCAGGGAAGGTATTTTTCTGACATCCCCGAACAGGGAACACTTGTGACTGAAGAGAGCTGCGTGGAGTTGTCTCTCGAGGTCCACCACGCACTGACAATGGTTCCGGAATCCTGAGCGTGGGGAGGTTCCACCAACGGTCGCAGCGCTTGCGTTCTAACGGAATGCTTAAGCTCGTCTCCCCTGAGGGTTTTCCTATTGTCTTTGTGCCAGGGAATGTTAGGTGTGATTGCAGGATATCCCAGTGTCAGGGGCTGCCTCCCCAAAGTCAGGGAAGGTATTTCTCGGACTTCCCCGAACAGGGAACACCTGTGATGAAGAGAGCTGCGTGGAGTTATCTCTCGACATCCCCCACGCACTGATAATGGTTCCGGAATCCTGAGCGTGTGGAGGTTCCTCCAACGGTTGGTAGCGCGTGGGTTCTAACGGAATGCCTAAGCTCGTCTCCCCTGAGGGTTTTCCTAATTTCTCTGTGCCAGGGAATGCTAGGGGTGATTGCAGGATATCCCAGTGTCAGAGGCTGCCTCCACAAGGTCAGGGAAAGTATTTCACGGACTTCCCCAAATAGGGAACACCCGTGACTTAAGAGAGCTGCGTGGAGTTGTCTCTCGAGCTCCCCCACGCACTGACAATTGTTCCGGAATTCTGAGCGTGGGGAGGTTCCACCAACGGTCGCCAGCGCGTGGGTCCTAACGGAATGCCTAAGATCGTCTCCCCTGAGGGTTTTCCTAGTATCTCTGTGCCAGGGAATTCTAGGGGTGATTGCAGGATATCCCAGTGTCAGAGGCTGCCGCCCCAAGGTCAGGGAAGTTATTTCTCGGACTTCCCCGAACAGGGAACACCTGTGACTGAAGAGAGCTGCGTGGAGTTTTCTCTCGAGGTCCCCCACGCACTGACAATGGTTCCGGAATCCTGAGCGTGGGGAGGTTCCACCAACGGTCGTCAGCGCTTGGGTTATAACGGAATGCCTAAGCTCGTCTCCCCTGAGTGTTTTCCTAATGTCTCTGTGCCAGGGAATGCTAGGGGGGATTGCAGGATATCCCAGTGTCAGAGGCTGCCTCCCCAAGGTCAGGGAAGTTCTTTCTCGGACTTCCCCGAACAGGGAACACCTGTGACTGAAGAGAGCTGCGTGGAGTTGTCTCTCGAGCTCCCACACGCACTGACAATGGTTCCGGAATCCTGAGCGTGGGGAGGTTCCACCAACGGTCGTCAGCGCGTGGGTTCTAACGGAATGCCTAAGCTCGTCTCCCCTGAGGCTTATCCTAATGTCTCTGTGCCAGGGAATCCTAGGGGTGATTGCAGGATATCCCAGTGTCAGAGGCTGCCTCCCCAAGGTCAGGGAAGTTATTTCTCGGACTTCCCTGAACAGGGAACAACTGTGACTGAAGAGAGCTGCGTGGAGTTTTCTCTCGAGCTCCCCCACGTACTGACAATGGTTCCGGAATCCTGAGCGTGGGAAGGTTCCACAAACGGTCGGCAGGGCCTGGGTTCTAACAGAATGATTAAGCTCGTCTCCCCTGAGGCTTTTCCTAATGTCTCTGTGCCAGGGAATGCTAGGGGGGATTGCAAGATATCCCAGTATCAGAGGCTGCCTCCCCAAAGTCAGTGAAGTTATTTCTTGGACTTCCCCGAACATGGAACACCTGTGACTGAAGAGAGCTGCGTGGAGTTGTCTCTCGAGCTCCCCGCACTTACAATGTTTCCGGAATCCTGAGCGTGGGAAGGTCCACCAACTGTCGGCAGCGCGTGGGTTCTAACGCAATGCCTAAGCTCGTCTCCCCTGGGGCTTTTCCTAATGTCCCTGTGCCAGGGAATGCTAGGGGGGATTACAGGTTATCCCAGTGTCAGAGGCTGCCTCCCCAAGGTCAGGGAAAGTATTCCTCGGACTTCCCCGAACAGGGAACACCTGTGACTGAAGAGAGCTGCGTGGATTTGTCTCTCGAGCTCCCCCACGCATTGACAATGGTTCCGGAATCCTGAGCGTGGGGAGGTTCCACCAACGGTCGGCAGCTCTTGGGTTCTAACGGAATGCCTAAGCTCGTCTCCCCTGAGTGTTTTCCTAATATCTCTGTGCCAGGGAATGCTACGGGTGATTGCAGGATATTCCAGTGTCAGAGGCTGCCCCCCAAGGTCATGGAAGGTATTTCTCGGACTTCCCAGAACAGGGAACACCTGTGACTGAAGAGAGTTGCGTGGAGTTGTCTCTCGTGCTCCCCCACGCATTGACAATGGTTCCGGAATCCTGAGCGTGGGGAGGTTCCACCAACGGTCGGCAGCGCTTGGGTTCTAACGGAATGCCTAAGCTCGTCTTCCCTGAGTGTTTTCCTAATGTCTCTGTGCTAGGGAATGCTTGGGGTGATTGCAGGATATCCCATTGTCAGAGGCTGCCTCCCCATGTTCAGGGAAGTTATTTTTCTGACTTCCCCGACCAGGGAACACTTGTGACTGAAGAGAGCTGCGTGGAGTTGTCTCTCGAGGTCCCCCACGCACTGACAATTGTTCCGGAATCCTGAGCGTGTGGACGTTCCACCAACGGTCGCAGCGCTTGGGTTCTAATGGAATGCCTAAGCTCGTCTCCCCTGAGGGTTTTCCTAATGTCTTTGTGCCAGGGAATGCTAGGGGTGATTGCAGGATATCCCAGTGTCAGAGGCTGCCTCCCCAAGGTCAGGGAAGTTATTTCTCGGACTTCCCCGAACAGGGAACACCCGTGACTTAAGAGAGCTGCATGGAGTTGTCTCTCGAGCTCCCCCTCGCACTGACAATGGTTCCGGAATCCTGAGCTTGGGGAGGTTCCACCAAAGGTCGGCAGCGCGTGGATTCTAACGGAATGCCTAAGCTCGTCTCCCCTGAGGTTTTTCCTAATATCTCTGTGCCAGGGAATGCTAGGGGTGATTGCAGGATATCCCAGTGTCAGAGGCTGCCTCCCCAAGGTCAGGGAAGCTTTTTCTCGGACTTCCGCGAACAGGGAACAAATGTGACTGAAGAGAGCTGCGTGGAGTTTTCTCTCGAGCTCAGCCACGCACTGACAATGGTTCCGGAATCCTTAGCGTGGCGAGGTTCCACCAACGGTCGGCAGCGCGTGGGTTCTAACGGAATGCCTAAGCTCGTCTCCCCTGAGGGTTTTCCTAATTTCTCTGTGCCAGGGAATGCTAGGGGTGATTGCAGGATATCCCAGTGTCAGAGGCTGCCTCCCCAAGGTCAGGGAAGGTATTTTTCTGACATCCCCGAACAGGGAACACTTGTGACTGAAGAGAGCTGCGTGGAGTTGTCTCTCGAGGTCCCCCACGCACTGACAATGGTTCCGGAATCCTGAGCGTGGGGAGGTTCCACCAACGGTCGCAGCGCTTGCGTTCTAACGGAATGCTTAAGCTCGTCTCCCCTGAGGGTTTTCCTAATTTCTCTGTGCCAGGGAATGCTAGGGGTGATTGCAGGATATCCCAGTGTCAGAGGCTGCCTCCCCAAGGTCAGGGAAGGTTTTTTTCTGACATCCCCGAACAGGGAACAACTGTGACTGAAGAGAGCTGCGTGGAGTTTTCTCTCGAGCTCCCCCACGTACTGACAATGGTTCCGGAATCCTGAGCGTGGGAAGGTTCCACAAACGGTCGGCAGGGCCTGGGTTCTAACAGAATGATTAAGCTCGTCTCCCCTGAGGCTTTTCCTAATGTCTCTGTGCCAGGGAATGCTAGGGGGGATTGCAAGATATCCCAGTATCAGAGGCTGCCTCCCCAAAGTCAGTGAAGTTATTTCTTGGACTTCCCCGAACATGGAACACCTGTGACTGAAGAGAGCTGCGTGGAGTTGTCTCTCGAGCTCCCCGCACTTACAATGTTTCCGGAATCCTGAGCGTGGGAAGGTCCACCAACTGTCGGCAGCGCGTGGGTTCTAACGCAATGCCTAAGCTCGTCTCCCCTGGGGCTTTTCCTAATGTCCCTGTGCCAGGGAATGCTAGGGGGGATTACAGGTTATCCCAGTGTCAGAGGCTGCCTCCCCAAGGTCAGGGAAAGTATTCCTCGGACTTCCCCGAACAGGGAACACCTGTGAATGAAGAGAGCTGCGTGGAGTTGTCTCTCGAGCTCCCCCACGCATTGACAATGGTTCCGGAATCCTGAGCGTGGGGAGGTTCCACCAACGGTCGGCAGCGCTTGGGTTCTAACGGAATGCCTAAGCTCGTCTTCCCTGAGTGTTTTCCTAATGTCTCTGTGCTAGGGAATGCTTGGGGTGATTGCAGGATATCCCATTGTCAGAGGCTGCCTCCCCATGTTCAGGGAAGTTATTTTTCTGACTTCCCCGACCAGGGAACACTTGTGACTGAAGAGAGCTGCGTGGAGTTGTCTCTCGAGGTCCCCCACGCACTGACAATTGTTCCGGAATCCTGAGCGTGTGGACGTTCCACCAACGGTCGCAGCGCTTGGGTTCTAATGGAATGCCTAAGCTCGTCTCCCCTGAGGGTTTTCCTAATGTCTTTGTGCCAGGGAATGCTAGGGGTGATTGCAGGATATCCCAGTGTCAGAGGCTGCCTCCCCAAGGTCAGGGAAGTTATTTCTCGGACTTCCCCGAACAGGGAACACCCGTGACTTAAGAGAGCTGCATGGAGTTGTCTCTCGAGCTCCCCCTCGCACTGAAAATGGTTCCGGAATCCTGAGCTTGGGGAGGTTCCACCAAAGGTCGGCAGCGCGTGGATTCTAACGGAATGCCTAAGCTCGTCTCCCCTGAGGTTTTTCCTAATATCTCTGTGCCAGGGAATGCTAGGGGTGATTGCAGGATATCCCAGTGTCAGAGGCTGCCTCCCCAAGGTCAGGGAAGCTTTTTCTCGGACTTCCGCGAACAGGGAACAAATGTGACTGAAGAGAGCTGCGTGGAGTTTTCTCTCGAGCTCAGCCACGCACTGACAATGGTTCCGGAATCCTTAGCGTGGGGAGGTTCCACCAACGGTCGGCAGCGCGTGGGTTCTAACGGAATGCCTAAGCTCGTCTCCCCTGAGGGTTTTCCTAATTTCTCTGTGCCAGGGAATGCTAGGGGTGATTGCAGGATATCCCAGTGTCAGAGGCTGCCTCCCCAAGGTCAGGGAAGGTATTTTTCTGACATCCCCGAACAGGGAACACTTGTGACTGAAGAGAGCTGCGTGGAGTTGTCTCTCGAGGTCCCCCACGCACTGACAATGGTTCCGGAATCCTGAGCGTGGGGAGGTTCCACCAACGGTCGCAGCGCTTGCGTTCTAACGGAATGCTTAAGCTCGTCTCCCCTGAGGGTTTTCCTATTGTCTTTGTGCCAGGGAATGCTAGGGGTGATTGCAGGATATCCCAGTGTTAGGGGCTGCCTCCCCAAAGTCAGGGAAGGTATTTCTCGGACTTCCCCGTACAGGGAACACCTGTGATGAAGAGAGCTGCGTGGAGTTATCTCTCGACATCCCCCACGCACTGATAATGGTTCCGGAATCCTGAGCGTGTGGAGGTTCCTCCAACGGTTGGTAGCGCGTGGGTTCTAACGGAATGCCTAAGCTCGTCTCCCCTGAGGGTTTTCCTAATTTCTCTGTGCCAGGGAATGCTAGGGGTGATTGCAGGATATCCCAGTGTCAGAGGCTGCCTCCACAAGGTCAGGGAACGTATTTCACGGACTTCCCCAAATAGGGAACACCCGTGACTTAAGAGAGCTGCGTGGAGTTGTCTCTCGAGCTCCCCCACGCACTGACAATTGTTCCGGAATTCTGAGCGTGGGGAGGTTCCACCAACGGTCGGCAGCGCGTGGGTTCTAACGGAATGCCTAAGCTCGTCTCCCCTGAGTGTTTTCCTAATGTCTCTGTGCCAGGGAATGCTAGGGGTGTTTGCAGGATATCCCAGTGACCGAGGCTGCCTCCCCAAGGTCAGGTAAGGTATTTCTCGGACTTCCCCGAACAGGGAACACCTGTGATGAAGAGAGCTGCGTGGAGTTGTCTCTCAAGCTCCCCATCGCACTGACAATGGTTCCGGAATCCTGAGCTTGGGGAGGTTCCACCAAAGGTCGGCAGCGCGTGGGTTCTAACGGAATGCCTAAGCTCGTCTCCCCTGAGGTTTTTCCTAATATCTCTGTGCCAGGGAATGCTAGGGGTGATTGCAGGATATCCCAGTGTCAGAGGCTGCCTCCCCAAGGTCAGGGAAGCTTTTTCTCGGACTTCCGCGAACAGGGAACACCTGTGACTGAAGAGAGCTGCGTGGAGTTTTCTCTCGAGCTCAGCCACGCACTGACAATGGTTCCGGAATCCTTAGCGTGGGGAGGTTCCACCAACGGTCGGCAGCGCGTGGGTTCTAACGGAATGCCTAAGCTCGTCTCCCCTGAGGGTTTTCCTAATTTCTCTGTGCCAGGGAATGCTAGGGGTGATTGCAGGATATCCCAGTGTCAGAGGCTGCCTCCCCAAGATCAGGGAAGGTATTTTTCTGACATCCCCGAACAGGGAACACTTGTGACTGAAGAGAGCTGCGTGGAGTTGTCTCTCGAGGTCCCCCACGCACTGACAATGGTTCCGGAATCCTGAGCGTGGGGAGGTTCCACCAACGGTCGCAGCGCTTGCGTTCTAACGGAATGCTTAAGCTCGTCTCCCCTGAGGGTTTTCCTATTGTCTTTGTGCCAGGGAATGCTAGGGGTGATTGCAGGATATCCCAGTGTCAGGGGCTGCCTCCACAAAGTCAGGGAAGGTATTTCTCGGACTTCCCCGAACAGGGAACACCTGTGATGAAGAGAGCTGCGTGGAGTTATCTCTCGACATCCCCCACGCACTGACAATGGTTCCGGAATCCTGAGCGTGGGGAGGTTCCACCAACGGTCGGCAGCGCATGGGTTCTAACGGAATGCCTAAGCTCGTCTCCCCTGAGGGTTTTCCTAATTTCTCTGTGCCAGGGAATGCTAGGGGGTTTTGCAGGATATCCCAGTGACAGAGGCTGCCTCCCCTAGGTCAGGGAAGGTATTTCTCGGACTTCCCCGAACAGGGAACACCTGTGACTGAAGAGAGCTTCGTGGAGTTGTCTCTCGAGCTCCCCCACGCACTGACAATGGTTCCGGAATCCTGAGCGTGGGGAGGTTCCACCAACGGTCGGCAGAGCTTGGGTTGTAACGGAAAGCTTAAGCTCGTCTCCCCTGAGGGTTTTCCTAATGTCTCTGTGCCAGGGAATGCTAGGGGAGTTTGCAGGATATCCCAGTAACAGAGGCTGCCTCCCCAAGTACAGGGAAGTTATTTCTCGGACTTCACCGAACAGGGAACACCTGTGACTGAAGAGAGCTGCATGGAGTTGTCTCTCGAGCTCCCCCACGCACTGACAATGTTTCCGGAATCCTGAACGTGTGGAGGTTCCAGCAACGTTCGGCAGCGCTTGGGTTCTAACGGAAAGCCTAAGCCGTCTCCCCTGAGGGTTTTCCTAATTTCTATGTGCCAGGGAATGCTTGGGGGGTTTGTAGGATTTCCCAGTGACAGAGGCTGCCTCCAAAAGGTCAGGGAATTTATTTCTCGGACTTCCCCGAACAGGGAACACCTGTGACTGAAGAGAGCATCGTGGAGTTGTCTCTCGAGGTCCCCCACGCACTGACAATGGTTCCGGAATCCTGAGCGTGGGGAGGTTCCACCAACGGTCGGCAGCGCGTGGGTTCTAACGGAAAGCCTAAGCTCGTCTCCCCTGAGGGTTTTCCTAATGTCTCTGTGCCAGGGAATGCTTGGGTGGTTTGCAGGATATCCCAGTGTCAGAGGCTGCCTCCCCAAGGTCAGGGAAGTTATTTCTCGGACTTCCCCGAACAGGGAACACCTGTGACTGAAGAGAGCTGCGTGGAGTTGTCTCTCGAGCTCCCCCACGCACTGACAATGGTTCCGGAATCCTGAGAGTGGGGAGGTTCCACCAACGGTCGGCAGCGCGTGGGTTCTAACGGGATGCCTGAGCTCGTGTCCCCTGAGGGTTTCCCTAATGTCTCTGTGCCAGGGAATTCTAGGGGGGGTTTGCAGGAAATCCCAGGGACAGAGGCTGCCTCCCCAAGTTCAGGGAAGGTATTTCTCAGACTTCCCCGAACAGGGAACACCTGTGACAGAAGAGAGATGCGTGGAGTTTTCTCTCGAGCTCCCCCACGCACTGACAATGGTTCCGGAATCCTGAGCGTGGGGAGGTTCCACCAACGGTCGGCAGAGCGTGGGTTCTAACGGGATGCCTGAGCTCGTCTCCCCTGAGGGTTTCCCTAATGTCTCTGTGCCAGGGAATGATAGGGGGGGTTTGCAGGAAATCCCAGTGACAGAGGCTGCCTCCCCAAGGTCAGGGAAGGTATTTCTCGGACTTCCCCGAATAGGGAACACCTGTGACTGAAGAGAGCTGCGTGGAGTTGTCTCTCGAGCTCCCCCACTCACTGACAATGGTTCCGGAATCCTGAGCGTGGGGAGGTTCCACCAACGGACGGCAGCGCTTGGGTTCTAACGGGATGCCTGAGCTCGTCTCCCCTGAGGGTTTTCCTAATGTCTCTGTGCCAGGGAATGCTAGGGGGGATTTACAGGAAATCCCAGTGACAGAGGCTGCCTCCCCAAGGTCAGGGAAGGTATTTCTCGGACTTCCCCGAACAGGGAACACCTGTGACTGATGAGAGCTGCGTGGAGTTGTCTCTCGTGCTCCCCCACGCACTGACAATGGTTCCGGAATCCTGAGCGTGGGGAGGTTCCACCAACGGTCGGCAGCGCGTGTGTTCTAACGGGATGCCTGAGCTCGTCTCCCCTGAGGGTTTTCCTAATGTCTCTGTGCCAGGGAATGATAGGGGGGGTTTGCAGGAAATCCCAGTGACAGAGGCTGCCTCCCCAAGGTAAGGGAAGGTATTTCTCGGACTTCCCCGAACAGGGAACACCTGTGACTGAAGAGAGCTGCGTGGAGTTGTCTCTCGAGCTCCCCCACGCACTGACAATGGTTCCGGAATCCTGAGCGTGGGGAGGTTCCACCAACGGTCGGCAGCGCGTGGGTTCTAACGGGATGCCTGAGCTCGCCTCCCCTGAGAGTTTCCCTAATTTCTCTGTGCCAGGGAATGCTAGGGGGGGTTTGCAGGAAATCCCAGTGACAGGGGCTGCCTCCCCAACGTCAGGGAAGTTATTTCTCGGACTTCCCCGAATAGGGAACACTTGTGACTGTAGAGAGCTGCGTGGAGTTGTCTCTCGAGCTCCCCCACGCACTGACAATGGTTCCGGAATCCTGAGCGTGGGGAGGTTCCAGAAACGGTCGGCAGCGCGTGGGTTCTAACGGGATGCCTGAGCTCGTCTCCCCTGAGGGTTTCCCTAATGTCTCTGTGCCAGGGAATGTTGGGGGGGTTTGCAGGAAATCCCAGTGACAGAGGCTGCCTCCCCAAGTTCAGTGAAGGTATTTCTCGGACTTCCCTGAACAGGGAACACCTGTGACTGAAGAGAGCTGCGTGGAGTTGTCTCTCGAACTCCCCCACGCACTGAAAATGTTTCCGGAATCCTGAGCGTGGGGAGGTTCCACCAACGGTCGGCAGCGCGTGGGTTCTAACGGGATGCCTGAGCTCGTCTCCCCTGAGGGTTTCCCTAATGTCTCTGTGCCAGGGAATGCTAGGGGGGGTTTGCAGGAAATCCCAGTGACAGAGGCTGCTTACGCAAGGTCAGGGAAGGTATTTCTCGGACTTCACCGAACAGGGAACTCCTGTGACTGAAGAGAGCTGCGTGGAGTTGTCTCTCGAGCTCCCCCACGCACTGACAATGGTTCCGGAATCCTGAGCGTGGGGAGGTTCCACCAACGGTCGGCAGCGCGTGAGTTCTAACGGGATGCCTGAGCTCGTCTCCCCTGAGGGTTTCCCTAATGTCTCTGTGCCAGGGAATGCTAGGGGGGGTTTACAGGAAATCCCAGTGACAGAGGCTGCCTCCCCAAGGTCAGGGAAGGTATTTCTCGGACTTCCCCAAACAGGGAACACCTGTGACTGAAGAGAGCTGCGTGGAGTTGTCTCTCGAGCTCCCCCACGCACTGACAATGGTCCCGGAATCCTGAGCGTGGGGAGGTTCCACCAACGGTCGCAGCGCTTGCGTTCTAACGGAATGCTTAAGCTCGTCTCCCCTGAGGGTTTTCCTATTGTCTTTGTGCCAGGGAATGCTAGGGGTGATTGCAGGATATCCCAGTGTCAGGGGCTGCCTCCCCAAAGTCAGGGAAGGTATTTCTCGGACTTCCCCGAACAGGGAACACCTGTGATGAAGAAAGCTGCGTGGAGTTATCTCTCGACATCCCCCACGCACTGATAATGGTTCCGGAATCCTGAGCGTGTGGAGGTTCCACCAACGGTCGGCAGCGCGTGGGTTCTAACGAGATGCCTGTGCTCGTCTCCCCTGAGTGTTTCCCTAATGTCTCTGTGCCAGGGAATTCTAGGGGGGGTTTGCAGGAAATCCCAGTGACAGAGGCTGCCTCCCCAAGGTCAGGGAAGGTATTTCTCGGACTTCCCCGAACAGGGAACACCTGTGACTGAAGAGAGCTGCGTGGAGTTGTCTCTCGATCTCCCCCACGCACTGACAATATTTCCGGAATACTGAGCGTGGGGAGGTTCCACCAACGGTCGGCAGCGCGTGGGTTCTTACGGAATGCCTGAGCTCGTGTCCCCTGAGGGTTTCCCTAAAGTCCCTGTGCCAGGGAATACTAGGGGGGGTTTGCAGGAAATCCCAGTGACAGAGGCTGCCTCCCCTAGGTCAGGGAAGGTTTTTCTCGGACTTCCCCGAACAGGGAACTCCTGTGACTGAAGAGAGCTGCGTGGAGTTGTCTCTCGAGCTCCCCCACGCAATGACAATGGTTCCGGAATCCTGAGCGTGGGGAGGTTCCACCAAAGGTCGGCAGCGCGTGGGATGTAACGGGATGCCTGAGCTCGTCTCCCCTGAGGGTTTTCCTAATGTCTCTGTGCCAGGGAATGCTTGGGGGGGTTTGCAGGAAATTCCAGTGACAGAGGCTGCCTCCCCAAGGTCCGGGAAGGTATTTCTCGGACTTCCCCGAACAGGGAACACCTGTGACTGAAGAGAGCTGCGTGGAGTTGTCTCTCGAGCTCCCCCACGCACTGACAATGTTTCCGGAATCCTGAGCGTGGGGAGGTTCCACCAACGGTCGGCAGCGCGTGGGTTCTAACGGGATGCCTGAGCTCGTGTCCCCTGAGGGTTTCCCTAATGTCCCTGTGCCACGGAATGCTAGGGGGGGTTTGCAGGAAATCCCAGTGACAGAGGCTGCCTCCCCTAGGTCAGGGAATGTATTTCTCGAACTTCCCCGAACAGGGAACACCTGTGACTGAAGAGAGCTTCGTGGAGTTGTCTCTCGAGCTCCCCCACGCAATGACAATGGTTCCGGAATCCTGAGCGTGGGGAGGTTCCTCCAAAGGTCGGCAGCGCGTGGGCTGTAACGGGATGCCTGAGCTCGTCTCCCCTGAGGGTTTTCCTAATGTCTCTGTGCCAGGGAATGCTAGGGGGGGTTTGCAGGAAATCCCAGTGACAGAGGCTGCCTCCCCAAGTTCAGGGAAGGTATTTCTCGGACTTTCCGGAACAGGGAACACCTGTGACTAAAGAGAGCTGCGTGGAGTTGTCTCTCGAGCTCCCCCACGCACTGACAATGGTTCCGGAATCCTGAGCGTGGGGAGGTTCCACCAACGGTCGGCAGCGCGTGGGTTCTAACGGGATGCCTGAGCTCGTCTCCCCTGAGGGTTTCCCTAATTTCTCTGTGCCAGGGAAAGCTAGGGGGGGTTTGCAGGAATTTCCAGTGACAGAGGCTGACTCCACAAGGTCAGGGAAGGTATTTCTCGGACTTCCCCGAACAGGGAACACCTGTGACTGAAGAGAGCTGCTTGGAGTTGTCTCTCGAGCTCCCCCACGCACTGACAATGGTTCCGGAATCCTGAGCGTGGGGAGGTTCCACCAACGGTCGGCAGCGCGTGGGTTCTAACGGGATGCCTGAGCTCGTCTCCCCTGAGGGTTTCCCTAATGTCTCTGTGCCAGGGAATGCTAGGGGGGGTTTGCAGGAAATCCCAGTGACAGAGGCCTCCTCCCCAAGGTCAGGGAAGGTATTTCTCGAACTTCCCCGAACAGGGAACACCTGTTATTGAAGAGAGCTGCGTGGAATTGTCTCTCGAGCTCCCCCACGCACTGACAATTGTTCCGGAATCCTGAGCGTAGGGAGGTTCCACCATCGGTCGGCAGCGCGTGTTTTCGAATGGGATGCCTGAGCTCGTTCCCCTGAGTGTTTTCCTAATGTCTCTTTGCCAGGGAATGCTAGGGGGGGGTTGCAGGAAATCCCAGTGACAGAGGATGCCTCCCCAAGTTCAGAGAAATTGTTTCTCGGACTTCCCCGAACAGGGAACACCTGTGACTGAAGAGAGCTGCGTGGAGTTGTCTCTCGAGCTCCCCCACGCACTGACAATGGTTCCGGAATCCTGAGCGTGGGGAGGTTCCACCAACGGTCGGCAGCGCTTTGGTTCTAACGGGATGCCTGAGCTCGTCTCCCCTGAGGGTTTCCCTAATGTCTCTGTGCCAGGGAATGTTGGGGGGGTTTGCAGGAAATCCCAGTGACAGAGGCTGCCTCCCCAAGTTCAGGGAAGGTATTTCTCGGACTTCCCCGAACAGGGAACACCTGTGACTGAAGAGAGCTGCGTGGAGTTGTCTCTCGAACTCCCCCACGCACTGACAATGTTTCCGGAATCCTGTGCGTGGGGAGGTTCCACCAACGATCGGCAGCGCGTGGGTTCTAACGGGATGCCTGAGCTCGTCTCCCCTGAGTGTTTCCCTAATGCCTCTGTGCCAGGGAATGCTAGGGGGGGTTTGCAGGAAATCCCAGTGACAGTGGCTGCCTCCCCAAGGTCAGGGAAGGTATTTCTCGGACTTCCCCGAACAGGGAACACCTGTGACTGGAGAGAGCTGCGTGGAGTTGTCTCTCGAGCTCCCCCACGCACTGAAAATAGTTCCGGAATCCTGAGCGTGGGGAGGTTCCACCACCGGTCGGCAGCGCGTGGGTTCAAACGGGATGCCTGAGCTCGTGTCCCCTGAGGGTTTCCCTAATGTCTCTGTGCCAGGGAATGCTAGGGGGGGTTTGCAGGAAATCCCAGTGACAGAGGCTGCCTCCCCAAGTTCAGGGAATGTATTTCTCAGACTTCCCCGAACAGGGAACACCTGTGACTGAAGAGAGATGCGTGGAGTTTTCTCTCGAGCTCCCCCACGCACTGACAATGGTTCCGGAATCCTGAGCGTGGGGAGGTTCCACCAACGGTCGGCAGAGCGTGGGTTATAACGGGATGCCTGAGCTCGTCTCCCCTGAGGGTTTCCCTAATATCTCTGTGCCAGGGAATGATAGGAGGGGTTTGCAGGAAATCCCAGTGACAGAGGCTGCCTCCCCAAGGTCAGGGAATGTATTTCTCGGACTTCCCCGAACAGGGAACACCTGTGACTGAAGAGAGCTGCGTGGAGTTGTCTCTCGAGCTCCCCCACGCACTGACAATGGTTCCGGAATCCTGAGCGTGGGGAGGTTCCACCAACGGTCGGCAGCGCGTGGGTTCTAACGGGATGCCTGAGCTCGTCTCCCCTGAGGGTTTTCCTAATGTCTCTGTGCCAGGGAATGCTAGGGGGGGTTTACAGGAAATCCCAGTTACAGAGGCTGCCTCCCCAATGTCAGGGAAGGTATTTCTCGGACTTCCCAGAACAGGGAACACCTGTGACTGAAGAGTGCTGCGTGGAGTTGTCTCTCGAGCTCCCCCACGCACTGACAATGGTTCCGGAATACTGAGCGTGGGGAGGTTCCACCAACGGTCTTCAGCGCGTGGGTTCTAACGGGATGCATGAACTCGTCTCCCCTGAGTGTTTCCCTAATCTCTCTGTGCCAGGAAATGCTAGGGGGGTTTTGCAGAAAATCCCAGTGACAGAGGCTGCCTCCCCAAGGTCAGGGAAGCTATTTCCCGGACTTCCCCGAAAAGGGAACACCTGTGACTGAAGAGAGCTGCGTGGAGTTTTCTCTCGAGCTCCCCCACGCACTGACAATGGTTCCGGATTCCTGAGCGTGGGGAGGTTCCACCAACGGTCGGAAGCGCGTGGGTTCTAACGGGATGCCTGAGCTCGTCTCCCCTGAGGGTTTCCCTAATGTCTCTGTGCCAGGGAATGCTAGGAGGGGTTTGCAGGAAATCCCAGTGAAAGAGGCTGCCTCCCCAAGGTCAGGGAAAGTTTTTCTCGGAGTTCCCCGAACAGGGAACTCCTGTGACTGAAGAGAGCTGCGTGGAGTTTTCTCTCGGGCTCCCCCACGCACTGACAATGGTTCCGGAATCCTGAGCGTGGGGAGGATCCACCAACGGTCGGCAGCGCGTGGGTTCTAACGGGATGCTTGAGCTCGTCTCCCCTGAGTGTTTCCCTAATGTCTCTGTGCCAGGGAATGATAGGGGAGGTTTGCAGGATATCCCATTGACAGAGGCTGCCTCCCCAAGGTCAGGGAAGGTATTTCTCGGACTTCCCCGAACAGGGAACACCTGTGACTGAAGAGAGCTGCGTGGAGTTGTCTCTCGAGCTCCCCCACGCACTGACAATGGTTCCGGAATCCTGAGCGTGGGGAGGTTCCACCAAAGGTCGGCAGCGCGTGGGTTCAAACGGGATGCCTGAGCTCGTCTCCCCTGAGGGTTTCCCTAATGTCTCTGTGCCAGGGAATGCTAGGGGGGGTTTGCAAGAAATCCCAGTGATAGAGGCTGCCTCCCCAAGGTCAGGGAAGGTATTTCTCGGACTTCCCCGAACAGGGAACACCTGTGACTGAAGAGAGCTGCGTGGAGTTGTCTCTCGAGCTCCCCTACGCACTGACAATGGTTCCGGAATCCTGAGCGTGGGGAGGTTCCTCCAACGGTCGGCAGCGCGTGGGTTCTAACGGGATGCCTGAGCTCGTATCCCCTGAGTGTTTCCCTAATGTCTCTGTGCCAGGGAATGCTAGGGGGGGTTTGCAGGAAGTCCCAGTTACAGAGGCTGCCTCCCCAAGGTCAGGGAAGGTTTTTCTCGGACTTCCCCGAAGAGGGAACACCTGTGACTGAAGAGAGCTGCGTGGAGTTGTCTCTCGAGCTCCCCCACGCACTGACAATGGTTCCGGAATCCTGAGCGTAGGGAGGTTCCACCAACGGTCGGCAGCGCGTGGGTTCTAACGGGTTGCCTGAGCTCGTGTCCCCTGAGGGTTTCCCTAATGTCTCTGTGCCAGGGAATGCTAGGGGGGGTTTGCAGGAAATCCCAGTGACAGAGGCTGCCTCCCCAAGGTCAGGGAAGGTATTTCTCGGACTTCCCCGAACAGGGAACACCTGTGACTGAAGAGAGCTGCGTGGATTTGTCTCTCGAGCTCCCCCACGCACTGACAACACTTCCGGAATACTGAGCGTGGGGAGGTTCCACCAACTGTGGGCAGCGCGTGGGTTCTAACGGAATGCTTAAGCTCGTCTCCCCTGAGGGTTTTCCTAATGTCTCTCTTCCAGAGAATGCTAGGGGTGATTGCAGGATATCCCAGTGACCGAGTCTGCCTCCCCAAAGTCAGGGAAGGTATTTCTCGGACTTCCCCGAACAGGGAACACCTGTGACTGAAGAGAGCTGCGTGGAGTTGTCTCTCGAGCTCCCCCAAGCACTGACAATGGTTCCGGAATCCTGAGCGTGGGGAGGTTCCACCAACGGTCGGCAGCGCGTGGGTTCTAACGGGATGCCTGAGCTCGTCTCCCCTGAGGGTTTTCCTAATGTCTCTGTGCCAGGGAATGCTAGGGGGGGTTTGCAGGAAATCCCAGTGACAGAGGCTGCCTCCCCAAGGTCAGGGAAGGTATTTCTCGGACTTCCCCGAACAGGGAACACCTGTGACTGAAGAGAGCTGCCTGGAGTTTTCTCTCGAGCTCCCCCACGCACTGACAATGGTTCCGGAATCCTGAGCGTGGGGAGGTTCCACCAACGGTCGGCAGCGCGTGGGTTCTAACGGGATTCCAGAGCTCGTCTCCCCTGAGGTTTTCCCTAATGTCTCTGTGCCAGGGAATGCTAGGGGGGGTTTGCAGGATATCCCAGTGACAGAGGCTGCCTCCCCAAGGTCAGGGAAGGTATTTCTCGGACTTCCCCGAACAGGGAACACCTGTGACTGAAGAGAGTTGCGTGGAGTTTTCTCTCGAGCTCCCCCACGCACTAACAATGGTTCCGGAATTCTGAGCGTGGGGAGGTTCCACCAAAGGTCGGCAGCGCGTGGGTTCTAACGGGATGCCTGAGCTCGTCTCCCCTGAGGGTTTTCCTAATGTCTCTGTGCCAGGGAATGCTAGGGGGGGTTTGCAGGAAATCCCAGTGACAGAGGCTGCCTCCCCAAGGTCAGGGAAGGTATTTCACGGACTTCCCCGAACAGGGAACACATTTGACTGAAGAGAGCTGCGTGGAGTTGTCTCTCGAGCTCCCCCACGCACTGACAATGGTTCCGGAATCCTGAGCGTGGGGAGGTTCCACGAACGGTCGGCAGCGCGTGGGTTCTAACAGGATGCATGAGCTCGTCTCCCCTGAGGGTTTCCCTAATATCTCTGTGCCAGGAAATGCTAACGGGGTTTTGCAGGAAATCCTAGTGAAAGAGGCTACCTCCCCAAGGTCAGGGAAGGTATTTCTCGGACTTCCCCGAACAGGGAACACCTGTGACTGAAGAGAGCTGCGTGGAGTTGTCTCTCGAGCTCCCCCACGCACTGACAATGGTTCCGGAATCCTGAGCGTGGGGAGATTCCACCAACGGTCGGCAGCGCGTGGGTTCAAACGGGAAGCTGAGCTCGTCTCCCCTGAGGGTTTTCCTAAAGTCTCTGTGCCAGGGAATGCTAGGGGGGGTTTGCAGGAAATCCCAGTGACAGAGGCTGCCTCCCCAAGGTCAGGGAAGGTATTTCTCGGACTTCCCCGAACAGGGAACACCTGTGACTGAAGAGAGATGCGTGGAGATATCTCTCGAGCTGCCCCACGCACTGACAACGGTTCCGGAATCCTGAGCGTGGGGACGTTCCACCAACGGTCGGCAGTCCGTGGGTTGTAACGGAATGCCTAAGCTCATCTCCCCTGAGAGTTTTCCTAATGTCTCTCTTCCAGGGAATGTAAGGGGTGATTGCAGGATATCCCAGTGAACGAGTCTGCCTCCCCAAAGTCAGGGAAGGTATTTCTCGGACTTCCCCGAACAGGGAACACCTGTGACTGAAGAGAGCTGTGTGGAGTTTTCTCTCGAGCTCCCCCAAGCACTGACAACGGTTCCGGAATCCTGAGCGTTGGGAGGTTCCACCAACGGTCGGCAGCGCGTGGGTTCTAACGGAATGCCTAAGCTCGTCTCCCCTAAGGTTTTCCCTAATGTCTCTGTGCCAGGGAATGCTAGGGGTGATTGCAGGATATCCCAGTGACCGAGGCTGCCTCCCAATGTTCAGGGAAGGTTTTTCTCGGACTTCCCCGAACAGGGAACTCCTGTGACAGAAGAGAGCTGTGTGGAGATATCTCTCGTGCTGCCCCACGCACTGACAACGGTTCCGGATTCCTGAGCGTGGGCACGTTCCACCAACGGTCGGCAGCCCGTGGGTTCTAACGGAATGCCTAAACTCGTCTCCCCTGAGGGTTTTCCTAATGTCTCTGTGCCAGGGAATGCTAGGGGTGATTGCAGGATATCCCAGTGACCGAGGCTGCTTCCACAATGTCAGGGAAGGTATTTCTCGGATTTCCCCGAACAGGGAACTCCTGTGACTGAAGAGAGCTGCGTGGAGTTGTCTCTCGATCTCCCCCACGCACTGACAATGGTTCCGGATTCCTGAGCGTGGTGAGGTTCCACCAACTGTCGGCAGCGCGTGGGTTCTAACGGAATGCCTAAGCTCGTCTCCCCTGAGGGTTTTCCTAATGTCTCTGTGCCAGGGAATGCTAGGGGTGATTGCAGGATATCCCAGTGACCGAGGATGCTTCCCCCAGGTCAGGGAAGTTATTTCTCGGACTTCCCCGAACAGGGAACTCCTGTGACTGAAGAGAGGTGCGTGGAGTTGTCTCTCGAGCTCCCCCACGCAATGACATCGGTTCCGGAATCCTGAGTTTGGGGAGGTTCCACCAACGGTTGGCATCGCGTGGGTTCTAACGGAATGCATAAACTCGTCTCCCCTGAGGTTTGTCCTAATGTCTCTGTGCCGGGGAATGCTAGGGGTGATTGCAGGATATCCCAGTGACTGAGGCTACCTCCCCAAGATCAGGGAAGGTATTCCTCGGACTTCCCCTAACAGGGAACTCCTGTGACAGAAGAGAGTTGCGTGGAGATGTCTCCCGAGCTCCCCCACGCACTGACAGTGGTTCCGGAATCCTGAGCGTGGGGAGGTTCCACCAACGGTCGGCAGCGCGTGGGTTCTAACGGGATGCATGTGCTCGTCTCCGCTGAGGGTTTTCCTAATGTCTCTGTGCCAGGGAATGCTAGGGGTGGTTTGCAGGAAATCCCAGTGACATGGGCTGTCTCCCCAAGGTCAGGGAAGTTATTTCTCGGACTTCCCCGAACAGGGAACACCTGTGACTGAAGAGAGCTGCGTGGAGTTGTCTCTCGAGATCCCCCACGCACTGAAAATGGTTCCGGAATCCTGAGCGTGGGGAGGTTCCACCAACGGTCGGCAGCGCGTGGGTTCTAACGGGATGCCTGAGCTCGTCTCCCCTGAGGATTTTCCTAATGTCTCTGTGCCAGGGAATGCTAGGGGGGGTTTGCAGCTAATCCCAGTGAGAGCGGCTGTCTCGCCAAGTTCAGGGAAGGTATTTCTCGGACTTCCCCGAACAGGGAACAACTGTGAATGAAGAGAGCTGCGTGGAGTTGTCTCTCGAGCTCCCCCAAGCACTGACAATGGTTCCGGAATCCTGAGCGTGGGGAGTTTCCACGAACGGCCGGAAGTGCGTGGGTTCAATCGGGATTCATGAGCTCGTCTCCACTGAGGGTTTTCCTAAAGTATCTGTGCCAGGGAATGCTAGGGGGGGTTTGCAGGAAATCCCAGTGACAGCGGCTGACTCCCCAAGGTCAGGGAAGTTATTTCTCGGACTTCCCCGAACAGGGAACACCTGTGACTAAAGAGAGCTGCGTGGAGTTGTCTCTCGAGCTCCCCCACGCACTGACAATGGTTCCGAAATATTGAGCGTGGGGAGGTTCCACCAACGGTCGGCAGCGCGTGGGTTCTAACGGGATGCCTGAGCTCGTCTCCCCTGAGGGTTTTCCTAATGTCTCTGTGCCAGGGAATATTAAGGGGGTTTGCAGGAAATCCCAGTGACATAGGCTGCCTCCCCAATGTCAGGGAAGTTATTTCTCGGACTTCCCCGAACAGGGAACACCTGTGACTGAAGAGAGCTGCGTGGAGTTGTCTCTCGAGATCCCCCACGCACTGACAATGGTTCCGGAATCCTGAGCTTGGGGAGGTTCCACCAATTGTGGGCAGCCCGTTGGTTCTAACGGGATGCCTGAGCTCGCCTCCCCTGAGGTTTTTCCTAATGTCTCTGTGCCAGGGAATGCTAGGGGGGGTTTGCAGGAAATCCCAGTGACAGAGGCTGCCTCCCCAAGGTCAGGGAAGTTATTTCTCGGACTTCCCCGAACAGGGAACACCTGTGACTGAAGAGAGCTGCGTGGAGTTGTCTCTCGAGCTTCCCCACGCACTGACAATGGTTCCGGAATCCTGAGCGTGGGGAGGTTCCACCAACGGTCCGCAGCGCGTGGGTTCTAACGGGATGCCTGAGCTCGTCTCCCCTGAGGGTTTTCCTAATGTCTCTGTGCCAGGGAATGCTAGGGGGTGTTTGCAGGAAATCCCAGTGACAGAGGCTTCCTCCCCAAGGTCAAGGAAGGTATTTCTCCAACTTCACCGAACAGGGAACACCTGTGACTGAAGAGAGCTGCATGGAGTTGTCTCTCGAGCTCCCCCACACACTGACAATGGTTCCGGAATCCTGAGCGTGGGAAAGTTCCACTAACGGTCGGCAGTGCGTGGGTTCTAACGGGATGCCTGAGCTCGTCCCCGCTGAGGATTTTCCTAATATCTCTGTGCCAGGGAATTTTAGGGCGGGTTTACAGGGAATCCCAGTGACAGAGTCCGCCTCCCCAAGGTCAGGGAAGGTGTTTCTCGGACTTCCCCGAACAGGGAACACCTGTGACTGAAGAGAGTTGCGTGGAGTTGTCTCTCGAGCTCCCCCACGGACTGAAAATGGTTCCGGAATCCTGAGCGTGGGGAGGTTCCACCAATGGTCGGCAGCGCGTAGGTTCTAACGGGATGTCTGAGCTAGTCTCCCCTGAGGGTTTTCCTAATGTCTCTGTGCCAGGGAATGCTAGGGGTGGTTTGCAGGAGATCCCAGTGACAGAGGCTGCCTCCCCATGGTCAGGGAAGGTATTTCTCGGACTTCCCCGAACAGGTAACACCTGTGACTGAAGAGAGCTGCGTGGAGTTCTCTCTCGAGATCCCCCACGCACTGACAATGATTCCGAAATCCTGAGCGTGGGGAGGTTCCACCAACGGTCAGCAGCGCGTGGGTTCTACGGGATGCCTGAGCTCGTCTCCCCTGAGGGTTTTCCTAATGTCTCTGTGCCAGGGAATGCTAGGGGGGGTTTGCAGGAAATCCCATTGACAGAGGCTGCCTCCCCAAGGTCAGGGAAGGTATTTCCCGGACTTCCCCGAACAGGGAACACCTGTGACTGAAGAGAGCTGCGTGGAGTTGTCTCTCGAGCTCCCCCACGCACTGACAATGGTTCCGGAATCCTTAGCGTGGGGAGGTTCCACCAACGGTCGGCAGCGCGTGGGTTCTAACGGGATGCATGAGCTCGTCTCCCCTGAGGGTTTTCCTAATATCTCTGTGCCAGGGAATGCTAGGGGGGGTTTGCAGGAAATCCCAGTGACAGAGGCTCCCTCCCCAAGGTCAGGGAAGGTATTTCTCGGACTTCCCCGAACAGGGAACACCTGTGACTGAAGAGAGCTGCGTGGAGTTGTCTCTCGAGCTCCCCCATGCACTGACAATGGTTCCGGAATCCTGAGCGTGGGGAGGTTCCACCAACGGTCGGCAGCGCGTGGGTTCTAACGGGATGCCTGAGCTCGTCTCCCCTGAGTGTTTTCCTAATGTCTCTGCGCCAGGGAATGTTAGGGGGGGGTTTACAGGAAATCCCAGTGAGAGTGGCTGCCTCCCCAAGGTCAGGGAATGTATTTCAAGGACTTCCCCGAACATGGAACACCTGTGACTGAAGAGAGCTGCGTGGAGTTGTCTCTCGATCTCCCCCACGCACTGACAATGTTTCCGGAATCCTGAGCGTGGGGAGGTTCCACCAAAGGTCGGCAGCGCGTGGGTTCTAACGGGATGCCTGAGCTCGTCTCCGCTGATGGTTTTCCTAATGTCTCTGTGCCAGGGAATTCTAGTGGGGGTTTACAGGAAATCCCAGTGACAGAGGCTGCCTCCCCAAGTTCAGGGAAGGTATTTCTCTGACTTCCCCGAACAGGGAACACCTGTGTCTGAAGAGAGCTTCGTGGAGTTGTCTCTCGAGCTCCCCCACGCACTGACAATGGTTCCGGAATCCTGAGCGTGGGGAGGTTCCAACAACGGTCGGCAGCGCGTTGGTTCTAACGGGATTCATGGGCTCATCTCCCCTGAGGTTTTTCCTAATTTCTCTGTGCCAAGGAATGCTAGGGGGGGTTTGCAGGATATCCCAGTGACAGAGGCTGCCTCCCCAATGTCATGGAAGGTATTTCTCGGACTTCCCCGAACAGGGAACACCTGTGACTTAAGAGAGCTGCGTGGAGTTGTCTCTCCAGGTCCCCCACGCACTGACAATGGTTCCGGAATCCTGAGCGTGGGGAGGTTCCACCAACGGTCGGCAGCGCGTGGTTTCTAACGGGATGCCTGTTGTCGTCTCCCCTGATGGTATTCCTAATGTCTCTGTGCCAGGGAATGTTAAGGGAGTTTGCAGGTAATCCCAGTGACAGAGGCTGACTCCCCAAGGTCAGGAAAGTAACTTCTCGGACTTCCCCGAACAGGGAACACCTGTGACTGAAGAGAGATGCGTGGAGTTGTCTCTCGAGCTCCCCCACGCACTGACAATGGTTCCGGAATCCTGAGCGTGGGGAGTTTCCACCAACGGTCGGCAGCGCGTGGGTTCAAACGGGATGCCTGAGCTCGTCTCCCCTGAGGGTTTCCCTAATGTCTTTGGGCCAGGGAATGCTAGGGGGGGTTTGCAGGAAATCCCAGTGACAGAGGCTACCTCCCCAAGATCAGGGAAGGTATTTCCCGGACTTCCCCGAACAGGGAAAACCTGTGACTGAAGAGAGCTGCGTGGAGTTGTCTCTCAAGCTCCCCCAAGCACTGACAATGGTTCCGGAATCCTGAGCGTGGGGAGGTTCCACCAACGGTCGGCAGCGCTTTGGTTCTAACGGGATGCCTGAGCTCATCTTTCCTGAGGGTTTTCCTAATTTCTCTGTGCCAGGGAATGCTTGGGGGTGTTTGCAGGAAATCCCAGTGACAGAGGCTGCATCCCCATGGTCAGGGAAGGTATTTCTCGGACTTCCCCGAACAGGGAACACCTGTGACTGAAGAGAGCTGCGTGGAGATGTCTCTCGAGCTCCCCCACGCACTGACAATGGTTCCAGAATCTTGAGCGTGGAGAGGTTCCACCAACGGTCGGCAGCGCCTGGATTCTAACGGGATGCCTGAGCTCGTCTCCCCTGAGGGTTTTCCTAATGTCTCTGTGCCAGGGATTGCTTGGGGGTGTTTGCAGGAAATCCCAGTGACAGAGGCTGCCTCCCCAAGATCAGGAAAGTATTTCCCGGACTTCCCCGAACAGGGAACACCTGTGACTGAAGAGAGCTGCGTGGAGTTGTCTCTCAAGCTCCCCCACGCACTGGCAATGTTTCCGGAATCCTGAGCCTGGGGAGGTTCCACCAACGGTCGGCAGCGCGTGGGTTCTAACGGGATGCCTGAGCTCGTTTCCCCTGATGGTTTCCCTAATTTCTCTGTGCCAGGGAATGCTAGGGGGGGTTTACAGGAAATCCCAGTGACAGAGGCTGCCTCCCCAAGGTCAGGGAAGGTTTTCCTCGGACTTCCCAGAACAGGGAACACCTGTGACTGAAGAGAGCTCTGTGGAGTTGTCTCTCGAGCTCCCCCACGCACTGACAATGGTTCCGGAATCCTTAGCGTGGGGAGGTTCCACCAACGGTCGGCAGCGCGTGAGTTCTAACGGGATGCATGAGCTCGTCTCCCCTGAGGGTTTTCCTAATATCTCTGTGCCAGGGAATGCTAGGGGGGGTTTGCAGGAAATCCCAGTGACAGAGGCTCCCTCCCCAAGGTCAGGGAAGGTATTTCTCGGACTTCCCCGAACAGGGAACACCTGTGACTGAAGAGAGCTGCGTGGAGTTGTCTCTCGAGCTCCCCCATGCACTGACAATGGTTCCGGAATCCTGAGCGTGGGGAGGTTCCACCAACGGTCGGCAGCGCGTGGGTTCTAACGGGATGCCTGAGCTCGTCTCCCCTGAGTGTTTTCCTAATGTCTCTGCGCCAGGGAATGTTAGGGGGGGGTTTACAGGAAATCCCAGTGAGAGTGGCTGCCTCCCCAAGGTCAGGGAATGTATTTCAAGGACTTCCCCGAACATGGAACACCTGTGACTGAAGAGAGCTGCGTGGAGTTGTCTCTCGATCTCCCCCACGCACTGACAATGTTTCCGGAATCCTGAGCGTGGGGAGGTTCCACCAAAGGTCGGCAGCGCGTGGGTTCTAACGGGATGCCTGAGCTCGTCTCCGCTGATGGTTTTCCTAATGTCTCTGTGCCAGGGAATTCTAGTGGGGGTTTACAGGAAATCCCAGTGACAGAGGCTGCCTCCCCAAGTTCAGGGAAGGTATTTCTCTGACTTCCCCGAACAGGGAACACCTGTGTCTGAAGAGAGCTTCGTGGAGTTGTCTCTCGAGCTCCCCCACGCACTGACAATGGTTCCGGAATCCTGAGCGTGGGGAGGTTCCAACAACGGTCGGCAGCGCGTTGGTTCTAACGGGATTCATGGGCTCATCTCCCCTGAGGTTTTTCCTAATTTCTCTGTGCCAAGGAATGCTAGGGGGGGTTTGCAGGATATCCCAGTGACAGAGGCTGCCTCCCCAATGTCATGGAAGGTATTTCTCGGACTTCCCCGAACAGGGAACACCTGTGACTTAAGAGAGCTGCGTGGAGTTGTCTCTCCAGGTCCCCCACGCACTGACAATGGTTCCGGAATCCTGAGCGTGGGGAGGTTCCACCAACGGTCGGCAGCGCGTGGTTTCTAACGGGATGCCTGTTGTCGTCTCCCCTGATGGTATTCCTAATGTCTCTGTGCCAGGGAATGTTAAGGGAGTTTGCAGGTAATCCCAGTGACAGAGGCTGACTCCCCAAGGTCAGGAAAGTAACTTCTCGGACTTCCCCGAACAGGGAACACCTGTGACTGAAGAGAGATGCGTGGAGTTGTCTCTCGAGCTCCCCCACGCACTGACAATGGTTCCGGAATCCTGAGCGTGGGGAGGTTCCACCAACGGTCGGCAGCGCTTTGGTTCTAACGGGATGCCTGAGCTCGTCTCCCCTGAGGGTTTCCCTAATGTCTTTGGGCCAGGGAATGCTAGGGGGGGTTTGCAGGAAATCCCAGTGACAGAGGCTACCTCCCCAAGATCAGGGAAGGTATTTCCCGGACTTCCCCGAACAGGGAAAACCTGTGACTGAAGAGAGCTGCGTGGAGTTGTCTCTCATGCTCCCCCAAGCACTGACAATGGTTCCGGAATCCTGAGCGTGGGGAGGTTCCACCAACGGTCGGCAGCGCTTTGGTTCTAACGGGATGCCTGAGCTCATCTTTCCTGAGGGTTTTCCTAATTTCTCTGTGCCAGGGAATGCTTGGGGGTGTTTGCAGGAAATCCCAGTGACAGAGGCTGCATCCCCATGGTCAGGGAAGGTATTTCTCGGACTTCCCCGAACAGGGAACACCTGTGACTGAAGAGAGCTGCGTGGAGATGTCTCTCGAGCTCCCCCACGCACTGACAATGGTTCCAGAATCTTGAGCGTGGAGAGGTTCCACCAACGGTCGGCAGCGCCTGGATTCTAACGGGATGCCTGAGCTCGTCTCCCCTGAGGGTTTTCCTAATGTCTCTGTGCCAGGGATTGCTAGGGGGGGTTTGCAGGAAATCCCAGTGACAGAGGCTGCCTCCCCAAGATCAGGGAAAGTATTTCCCGGACTTCCCCGAACAGGGAAAACCTGTGACTGAAGAGAGCTGCGTGGAGTTGTCTCTCGAGCTCCCCCACGCACTGACAATGGTTCCAGAATCTTGAGCGTGGAGAGGTTCCACCAACGGTCGGCAGCGCGTGGGTTCTAACGGGATGCCTGAGCTCGTCTCCCCTGAGGGTTTTCCTAATGTCTCTGTGCCAGGGAATGCTAACGGGGGGGTTGCAGTAAATCCCAGTTACAGAGGCTGCCTCCCCAAGGTCAGGGAAGTTATTTCTCGGACTTCCCCGAACATGGAACACCTGTGACTGAAGAGAGCTGCGTGGAGTTGTCTCTCGTGCTCCCCCACGCACTGACAATGATTCCAGAATCCTGAGCGTGGAGAGGTTCCACCAACGGTCGGCAGCGCGTGGTTTCTAACGGGATGCCTGTTGTCGTCTCCCCTGATGGTATTCCTAATGTCTCTGTGCCAGGGAATGTTAAGGGAGTTTGCAGGATATCCCAGTGACAGAGGCTGCCTCCCCAATGTCATGGAAGGTATTTCTCGGACTTCCCCGAACAGGGAACACCTGTGACTGAAGAGAGCTGCGTGGAGTTGTCTCTCCAGGTCCCCCACGCACTGACAATGGTTCCGGAATCCTGAGCGTGGGGAGGTTCCACCAACGGTCGGCAGCGCGTGGTTTCTAACGGGATGCCTGTTGTCGTCTCCCCTGATGGTATTCCTAATGTCTCTGTGCCAGGGAATGTTAAGGGAGTTTGCAGGTAATCCCAGTGACAGAGGCTGACTCCCCAAGGTCAGGAAAGTAACTTCTCGGACTTCCCCGAACAGGGAAAACCTGTGACTGAAGAGAGATGCGTGGAGTTGTCTCTCGAGCTCCCCCACGCACTGACAATGGTTCCGGAATCCTGAGCGTGGGGAGGTTCCACCAACGGTCGGCAGCGCTTTGGTTCTAACGGGATGCCTGAGCTCGTCTCCCCTGAGGGTTTCCCTAATGTCTTTGGGCCAGGGAATGCTAGGGGGGGTTTGCAGGAAATCCCAGTGACAGAGGCTACCTCCCCAAGATCAGGGAAGGTATTTCCCGGACTTCCCCGAACAGGGAAAACCTGTGACTGAAGAGAGCTGCGTGGAGTTGTCTCTCAAGCTCCCCCAAACACTGACAATGGTTCCGGAATCCTGAGCGTGGGGAGGTTCCACCAACGGTCGGCAGCGCTTTGGTTCTAACGGGATGCCTGAGCTCATCTTTCCTGAGGGTTTTCCTAATTTCTCTGTGCCAGGGAATGCTTGGGGGTGTTTGCAGGAAATCCCAGTGACAGAGGCTGCATCCCCATGGTCAGGGAAGGTATTTCTCGGACTTCCCCGAACAGGGAACACCTGTGACTGAAGAGAGCTGCGTGGAGATGTCTCTCGAGCTCCCCCACGCACTGACAATGGTTCCAGAATCTTGAGCGTGGAGAGGTTCCACCAACGGTCGGCAGCGCCTGGATTCTAACGGGATGCCTGAGCTCGTCTCCCCTGAGGGTTTTCCTAATGTCTCTGTGCCAGGGATTGCTAGGGGGGGTTTGCAGGAAATCCCAGTGACAGAGGCTGCCTCCCCAAGATCAGGGAAAGTATTTCCCGGACTTCCCCGAACAGGGAAAACCTGTGACTGAAGAGAGCTGCGTGGAGTTGTCTCTTGAGCTCCCCCACGCACTGACAATGGTTCCAGAATCTTGAGCGTGGAGAGGTTCCACCAACGGTCGGCAGCGCGTGGGTTCTAACGGGATGCCTGAGCTCGTCTCCCCTGAGGGTTTTCCTAATGTCTCTGTGCCAGGGAATGCTAACGGGGGGGTTGCAGTAAATCCCAGTTACAGAGGCTGCCTCCCCAAGGTCAGGGAAGTTATTTCTCGGACTTCCCCGAACATGGAACACCTGTGACTGAAGAGAGCTGCGTGGAGTTGTCTCTCGAGCTCCCCCACGCACTGACAATGGTTCCAGAATCTTGAGCGTGGAGAGGTTCCACCAACGGTCGGCAGCGCGTGGGTTCTAACGGGATGCCTGAGCTCGTCTCCCCTGAGGGTTTTCCTAATGTCTCTGTGCCAGGGAATGCTAACGGGGGGGTTGCAGTAAATCCCAGTTACAGAGGCTGCCTCCCCAAGGTCAGGGAAGTTATTTCTCGGACTTCCCCGAACATGGAACACCTGTGACTGAAGAGAGCTGCGTGGAGTTGTCTCTCGTGCTCCCCCACGCACTGACAATGATTCCAGAATCCTGAGCGTGGGGAGGTTCCACCAAAGGTAGGCAGCGCGTGGGATCTAACGGGATGCTGCAGCTAGTCTCCCCTGAATTTTTCCCTAATGTCTCTGTGCCATGGAATGCTAGGGGGGGTTAACAGGAAATCCCAGTAACAGAGGCTGCCTCCCCAAGGTCAGGGAAGGTATTTCTCGGACTTCCCCGAACAGGGAACACCTGTGACTGAAGAGAGCTGCGTGGAGTTGTCTCTCGAGCTCCCCCACGCAATGACAATGTTTCCGGAATCCTGAGCGTGGGGAGGTTCCCCCAACGGTCGGCAGCGCGTGGGTTCTAACGGGATGCCTGTTGTCGTCTCCCCTGATGGTATTCCTAATGTCTCTGTGCCAGGGAATGTTAAGGGAGTTTGCAGGATATCCCAGTGACAGAGGCTGCCTCCCCAATGTCATGGAAGGTATTTCTCGGACTTCCCCGAACAGGGAACACCTGTGACTTAAGAGAGCTGCGTGGAGTTGTCTCTCCAGGTCCCCCACGCACTGACAATGGTTCCGGAATCCTGAGCGTGGGGAGGTTCCACCAACGGTCGGCAGCGCGTGGTTTCTAACGGGATGCCTGTTGTCGTCTCCCCTGATGGTATTCCTAATGTCTCTGTGCCAGGGAATGTTAAGGGAGTTTGCAGGATATCCCAGTGACAGAGGCTGCCTCCCCAATGTCATGGAAGGTATTTCTCGGACTTCCCCGAACAGGGAACACCTGTGACTTAAGAGAGCTGCGTGGAGTTGTCTCTCCAGGTCCCCCACGCACTGACAATGGTTCCGGAATCCTGAGCGTGGGGAGGTTCCACCAACGGTCGGCAGCGCGTGGTTTCTAACGGGATGCCTGTTGTCGTCTCCCCTGATGGTATTCCTAATGTCTCTGTGCCAGGGAATGTTAAGGGAGTTTGCAGGTAATCCCAGTGACAGAGGCTGACTCCCCAAGGTCAGGAAAGTAACTTCTCGGACTTCCCCGAACAGGGAACACCTGTGACAGAAGAGAGATGCGTGGAGTTGTCTCTCGAGCTCCCCCACGCACTGACAATGGTTCCGGAATCCTGAGCGTGGGGAGTTTCCACCAACGGTCGGCAGCGCGTGGGTTCTAACGGGATGCCTGAGCTCGTCTCCCCTGAGGGTTTCCCTAATGTCTTTGGGCCAGGGAATGCTAGGGGGGGTTTGCAGGAAATCCCAGTGACAGAGGCTACCTCCCCAAGATCAGGGAAGGTATTTCCCGGACTTCCCCGAACAGGGAAAACCTGTGACTGAAGAGAGCTGCGTGGAGTTGTCTCTCAAGCTCCCCCAAGCACTGACAATGGTTCCGGAATCCTGAGCGTGGGGAGGTTCCACCAACGGTCGGCAGCGCTTTGGTTCTAACGGGATGCCTGAGCTCATCTTTCCTGAGGGTTTTCCTAATTTCTCTGTGCCAGGGAATGCTTGGGGGTGTTTGCAGGAAATCCCAGTGACAGAGGCTGCATCCCCATGGTCAGGGAAGGTATTTCTCGGACTTCCCCGAACAGGGAACACCTGTGACTGAAGAGAGCTGCGTGGAGATGTCTCTCGAGCTCCCCCACGCACTGACAATGGTTCCAGAATCTTGAGCGTGGAGAGGTTCCACCAACGGTCGGCAGCGCCTGGATTCTAACGGGATGCCTGAGCTCGTCTCCCCTGAGGGTTTTCCTAATGTCTCTGTGCCAGGGAATGCTAGGGGGGGTTAACAGGAAATCCCAGTAACAGAGGCTGCCTCCCCAAGGTCAGGGAAGGTATTTCTCGGACTTCCCCGAACAGGGAACACCTGTGACTGAAGAGAGCTGCGTGGAGTTGTCTCTCCAGGTCCCCCACGCACTGACAATGGTTCCGGAATCCTGAGCGTGGGGAGGTTCCACCAACGGTCGGCAGCGCGTGGTTTCTAACGGGATGCCTGTTGTCGTCTCCCCTGATGGTATTCCTAATGTCTCTGTGCCAGGGAATGTTAAGGGAGTTTGCAGGATATCCCAGTGACAGAGGCTGCCTCCCCAATGTCATGGAAGGTATTTCTCGGACTTCCCCGAACAGGGAACACCTGTGACTTAAGAGAGCTGCGTGGAGTTGTCTCTCCAGGTCCCCCACGCACTGACAATGGTTCCGGAATCCTGAGCGTGGGGAGGTTCCACCAACGGTCGGCAGCGCGTGGTTTCTAACGGGATGCCTGTTGTCGTCTCCCCTGATGGTATTCCTAATGTCTCTGTGCCAGGGAATGTTAAGGGAGTTTGCAGGTAATCCCAGTGACAGAGGCTGACTCCCCAAGGTCAGGAAAGTAACTTCTCGGACTTCCCCGAACAGGGAACACCTGTGACTGAAGAGAGATGCGTGGAGTTGTCTCTCGAGCTCCCCCACGCACTGACAATGGTTCCGGAATCCTGAGCGTGGGGAGGTTCCACCAACGGTCGGCAGCGCGTGGGTTCTAACGGGATGCCTGAGCTCGTCTCCCCTGAGGGTTTCCCTAATGTCTTTGGGCCAGGGAATGCTAGGGGGGGTTTGCAGGAAATCCCAGTGACAGAGGCTACCTCCCCAAGATCAGGGAAGGTATTTCCCGGACTTCCCCGAACAGGGAAAACCTGTGACTGAAGAGAGCTGCGTGGAGTTGTCTCTCAAGCTCCCCCAAGCACTGACAATGGTTCCGGAATCCTGAGCGTGGGGAGGTTCCACCAACGGTCGGCAGCGCTTTGGTTCTAACGGGATGCCTGAGCTCATCTTTCCTGAGGGTTTTCCTAATTTCTCTGTGCCAGGGAATGCTTGGGGGTGTTTGCAGGAAATCCCAGTGACAGAGGCTGCATCCCCATGGTCAGGGAAGGTATTTCTCGGACTTCCCCGAACAGGGAACACCTGTGACTGAAGAGAGCTGCGTGGAGATGTCTCTCGAGCTCCCCCACGCACTGACAATGGTTCCAGAATCTTGAGCGTGGAGAGGTTCCACCAACGGTCGGCAGCGCCTGGATTCTAACGGGATGCCTGAGCTCGTCTCCCCTGAGGGTTTTCCTAATGTCTCTGTGCCAGGGATTGCTAGGGGGGGTTTGCAGGAAATCCCAGTGACAGAGGCTGCCTCCCCAAGATCAGGGAAAGTATTTCCCGGACTTCCCCGAACAGGGAAAACCTGTGACTGAAGAGAGCTGCGTGGAGTTGTCTCTCGAGCTCCCCCACGCACTGACAATGGTTCCAGAATCTTGAGCGTGGAGAGGTTCCACCAACGGTCGGCAGCGCGTGGGTTCTAACGGGATGCCTGAGCTCGTCTCCCCTGAGGGTTTTCCTAATGTCTCTGTGCCAGGGAATGCTAACGGGGGGGTTGCAGTAAATCCCAGTTACAGAGGCTGCCTCCCCAAGGTCAGGGAAGTTATTTCTCGGACTTCCCCGAACATGGAACACCTGTGACTGAAGAGAGCTGCGTGGAGATGTCTCTCGAGCTCCCCCACGCACTGACAATGATTCCAGAATCCTGAGCGTGGAGAGGTTCCACCAACGGTCGGCAGCGCCTGGATTCTAACGGGATGCCTGAGCTCGTCTCCCCTGAGGGTTTTCCTAATGTCTCTGTGCCAGGGATTGCTAGGGGGGGTTTGCAGGAAATCCCAGTGACAGAGGCTGCCTCCCCAAGATCAGGGAAAGTATTTCCCGGACTTCCCCGAACAGGGAAAACCTGTGACTGAAGAGAGCTGCGTGGAGTTGTCTCTCGAGCTCCCCCACGCACTGACAATGGTTCCAGAATTTTGAGCGTGGAGAGGTTCCACCAACGGTCGGCAGCGCGTGGGTTCTAACGGGATGCCTGAGCTCGTCTCCCCTGAGGGTTTTCCTAATGTCTCTGTGCCAGGGAATGCTAACGGGGGGGTTGCAGTAAATCCCAGTTACAGAGGCTGCATCCCCATGGTCAGGGAAGGTATTTCTCGGACTTCCCCGAACAGGGAACACCTGTGACTGAAGAGAGCTGCGTGGAGATGTCTCTCGAGCTCCCCCACGCACTGACAATGGTTCCAGAATCTTGAGCGTGGAGAGGTTCCACCAACGGTCGGCAGCGCCTGGATTCTAACGGGATGCCTGAGCTCGTCTCCCCTGAGGGTTTTCCTAATGTCTCTGTGCCAGGGATTGCTAGGGGGGGTTTGCAGGAAATCCCAGTGACAGAGGCTGCCTCCCCAAGATCAGGGAAAGTATTTCCCGGACTTCCCCGAACAGGGAAAACCTGTGACTGAAGAGAGCTGCGTGGAGTTGTCTCTCGAGCTCCCCCACGCACTGACAATGGTTCCAGAATCTTGAGCGTGGAGAGGTTCCACCAACGGTCGGCAGCGCGTGGGTTCTAACGGGATGCCTGAGCTCGTCTCCCCTGAGGGTTTTCCTAATGTCTCTGTGCCAGGGAATGCTAACGGGGGGGTTGCAGTAAATCCCAGTTACAGAGGCTGCCTCCCCAAGGTCAGGGAAGTTATTTCTCGGACTTCCCCGAACATGGAACACCTGTGACTGAAGAGAGCTGCGTGGAGTTGTCTCTCGTGCTCCCCCACGCACTGACAATGATTCCAGAATCCTGAGCGTGGGGAGGTTCCACCAACGGTAGGCAGCGCGTGGGATCTAACGGGATGCTGCAGCTAGTCTCCCCTGAATTTTTCCCTAATGTCTCTGTGCCAGGGAATGCTAGGGGGGGTTAACAGGAAATCCCAGTAACAGAGGCTGCCTCCCCAAGGTCAGGGAAGGTATTTCTCGGACTTCCCCGAACAGGGAACACCTGTGACTGAAGAGAGCTGCGTGGAGTTGTCTCTCCAGGTCCCCCACGCACTGACAATGGTTCCGGAATCCTGAGCGTGGGGAGGTTCCACCAACGGTCGGCAGCGCGTGGTTTCTAACGGGATGCCTGTTGTCGTCTCCCCTGATGGTATTCCTAATGTCTCTGTGCCAGGGAATGTTAAGGGAGTTTGCAGGTAATCCCAGTGACAGAGGCTGACTCCCCAAGGTCAGGAAAGTAACTTCTCGGACTTCCCCGAACAGGGAACACCTGTGACTGAAGAGAGATGCGTGGAGTTGTCTCTCGAGCTCCCCCACGCACTGACAATGGTTCCGGAATCCTGAGCGTGGGGAGTTTCCACCAACGGTCGGCAGCGCGTGGGTTCTAACGGGATGCCTGAGCTCGTCTCCCCTGAGGGTTTCCCTAATGTCTTTGGGCCAGGGAATGCTAGGGGGGGTTTGCAGGAAATCCCAGTGACAGAGGCTACCTCCCCAAGATCAGGGAAGGTATTTCCCGGACTTCCCCGAACAGGGAAAACCTGTGACTGAAGAGAGCTGCGTGGAGTTGTCTCTCAAGCTCCCCCAAGCACTGACAATGGTTCCGGAATCCTGAGCGTGGGGAGGTTCCACCAACGGTCGGCAGCGCTTTGGTTCTAACGGGATGCCTGAGCTCATCTTTCCTGAGGGTTTTCCTAATTTCTCTGTGCCAGGGAATGCTTGGGGGTGTTTGCAGGAAATCCCAGTGACAGAGGCTGCATCCCCATGGTCAGGGAAGGTATTTCTCGGACTTCCCCGAACAGGGAACACCTGTGACTGAAGAGAGCTGCGTGGAGATGTCTCTCGAGCTCCCCCACGCACTGACAATGGTTCCAGAATCTTGAGCGTGGAGAGGTTCCACCAACGGTCGGCAGCGCCTGGATTCTAACGGGATGCATGAGCTCGTCTCCCCTGAGGGTTTTCCTAATGTCTCTGTGCCAGGGATTGCTAGGGGGGGTTTGCAGGAAATCCCAGTGACAGAGGCTGCCTCCCCAAGATCAGGGAAAGTATTTCCCGGACTTCCCCGAACAGGGAAAACCTGTGACTGAAGAGAGCTGCGTGGAGTTGTCTCTCGAGCTCCCCCACGCACTGACAATGGTTCCAGAATCTTGAGCGTGGAGAGGTTCCACCAACGGTCGGCAGCGCGTGGGTTCTAACGGGATGCCTGAGCTCGTCTCCCCTGAGGGTTTTCCTAATGTCTCTGTGCCAGGGAATGCTAACGGGGGGGTTGCAGTAAATCCCAGTTACAGAGGCTGCATCCCCATGGTCAGGGAAGGTATTTCTCGGACTTCCCCGAACAGGGAACACCTGTGACTGAAGAGAGCTGCGTGGAGATGTCTCTCGAGCTCCCCCACGCACTGACAATGGTTCCAGAATCTTGAGCGTGGAGAGGTTCCACCAACGGTCGGCAGCGCCTGGATTCTAACGGGATGCCTGAGCTCGTCTCCCCTGAGGGTTTTCCTAATGTCTCTGTGCCAGGGATTGCTAGGGGGGGTTTGCAGGAAATCCCAGTGACAGAGGCTGCCTCCCCAAGATCAGGGAAAGTATTTCCCGGACTTCCCCGAACAGGGAAAACCTGTGACTGAAGAGAGCTGCGTGGAGTTGTCTCTCGAGCTCCCCCACGCACTGACAATGGTTCCAGAATCTTGAGCGTGGAGAGGTTCCACCAACGGTCGGCAGCGCGTGGGTTCTAACGGGATGCCTGAGCTCGTCTCCCCTGAGGGTTTTCCTAATGTCTCTGTGCCAGGGAATGCTAACGGGGGGGTTGCAGTAAATCCCAGTTACAGAGGCTGCCTCCCCAAGGTCAGGGAAGTTATTTCTCGGACTTCCCCGAACATGGAACACCTGTGACTGAAGAGAGCTGCGTGGAGTTGTCTCTCGTGCTCCCCCACGCACTGACAATGATTCCAGAATCCTGAGCGTGGGGAGGTTCCACCAACGGTAGGCAGCGCGTGGGATCTAACGGGATGCTGCAGCTAGTCTCCCCTGAATTTTTCCCTAATGTCTCTGTGCCAGGGAATGCTAGGGGGGGTTAACAGGAAATCCCAGTAACAGAGGCTGCCTCCCCAATGTCAGGGAAGGTATTTCTCGGACTTCCCCGAACAGGGAACACCTGTGACTGAAGAGAGCTGCGTGGAGTTGTCTCTCCAGGTCCCCCACGCACTGACAATGGTTCCGGAATCCTGAGCGTGGGGAGGTTCCACCAACGGTCGGCAGCGCGTGGTTTCTAACGGGATGCCTGTTGTCGTCTCCCCTGATGGTATTCCTAATGTCTCTGTGCCAGGGAATGTTAAGGGAGTTTGCAGGATATCCCAGTGACAGAGGCTGCCTCCCCAATGTCATGGAAGGTATTTCTCGGACTTCCCCGAACAGGGAACACCTGTGACTTAAGAGAGCTGCGTGGAGTTGTCTCTCCAGGTCCCCCACGCACTGACAATGGTTCCGGAATCCTGAGCGTGGGGAGGTTCCACCAACGGTCGGCAGCGCGTGGTTTCTAACGGGATGCCTGTTGTCGTCTCCCCTGATGGTATTCCTAATGTCTCTGTGCCAGGAAATGTTAAGGGAGTTTGCAGGTAATCCCAGTGACAGAGGCTGACTCCCCAAGGTCAGGAAAGTAACTTCTCGGACTTCCCCGAACAGGGAACACCTGTGACTGAAGAGAGATGCGTGGAGTTGTCTCTCGAGCTCCCCCACGCACTGACAATGGTTCCGGAATCCTGAGCGTGGGGAGTTTCCACCAACGGTCGGCAGCGCGTGGGTTCTAACGGGATGCCTGAGCTCGTCTCCCCTGAGGGTTTCCCTAATGTCTTTGGGCCAGGGAATGCTAGGGGGGGTTTGCAGGAAATCCCAGTGACAGAGGCTACCTCCCCAAGATCAGGGAAGGTATTTCCCGGACTTCCCCGAACTGGGAAAACCTGTGACTGAAGAGAGCTGCGTGGAGTTGTCTCTCAAGCTCCCCCAAGCACTGACAATGGTTCCGGAATCCTGAGCGTGGGGAGGTTCCACCAACGGTCGGCAGCGCTTTGGTTCTAACGGGATGCCTGAGCTCATCTTTCCTGAGGGTTTTCCTAATTTCTCTGTGCCAGGGAATGCTTGGGGGTGTTTGCAGGAAATCCCAGTGACAGAGGCTGCATCCCCATGGTCAGGGAAGGTATTTCTCGGACTTCCCCGAACAGGGAACACCTGTGACTGAAGAGAGCTGCGTGGAGATGTCTCTCGAGCTCCCCCACGCACTGACAATGGTTCCAGAATCTTGAGCGTGGAGAGGTTCCACCAACGGTCGGCAGCGCCTGGATTCTAACGGGATGCCTGAGCTCGTCTCCCCTGAGGGTTTTCCTAATGTCTCTGTGCCAGGGAATGCTAACGGGGGGGTTGCAGTAAATCCCAGTTACAGAGGCTGCCTCCCCAAGGTCAGGGAAGTTATTTCTCGGACTTCCCCGAACATGGAACACCTGTGACTGAAGAGAGCTGCGTGGAGTTGTCTCTCGTGCTCCCCCACGCACTGACAATGATTCCAGAATCCTGAGCGTGGGGAGGTTCCACCAACGGTAGGCAGCGCGTGGGATCTAACGGGATGCTGCAGCTAGTCTCCCCTGAATTTTTCCCTAATGTCTCTGTGCCAGGGAATGCTAGGGGGGGTTAACAGGAAATCCCAGTAACAGAGGCTGCCTCCACAAGGTCAGGGAAGGTATTTCTCGGACTTCCCCGAACAGGGAAAACCTGTGACTGAAGAGAGATGCGTGGAGTTGTCTCTCGAGCTCCCCCACGCACTGACAATGGTTCCGGAATCCTGAGCGTGGGGAGTTTCCACCAACGGTCGGCAGCGCGTGGGTTCTAACGGGATGCCTGAGCTCGTCTCCCCTGAGGGTTTTCCTAATGTCTCTGTGCCAGGGAATGCTAGGGGGGGTTTGCAGGAAATCCCATTGACAGAGGCTGCCTCCCCAAGGTCAGGGAAGGTATTTCCCGGACTTCCCCGAACAGGGAACACCTGTGACTGAAGAGAGCTGCGTGGAGTTGTCTCTCGAGCTCCCCCACGCACTGACAATTGTTCCGGAATCCTTAGCGTGGGGAGGTTCCACCAACGGTCGGCAGCGCGTGGGTTCTAACGGGATGCATGAGCTCGTCTCCCCTGAGGGTTTTCCTAATATCTCTGTGCCAGGGAATGCTAGGGGGGGTTTGCAGGAAATCCCAGTGACAGAGGCTCCCTCCCCAAGGTCAGGGAAGGTATTTCTCGGACTTCCCCGAACAGGGAACACCTGTGACTGAAGAGAGTTGCGTGGAGTTGTCTCTCGAGCTCCCCCACGCACTGACAATGTTTCCGGAATCCTGAGCGTGGGGAGGTTCCACTAACGGTCGGCAGTGCGTGGGTTCTAACGGGATGCCTGAGCTCGTCCCCGCTGAGGGTTTTCCTAATATCTCTGTGCCAGGGAATTTTAGGGCGGGTTTACAGGGAATCCCAGTGACAGAGTCCGCCTCCCCAAGGTCAGGGAAGGTGTTTCTCGGACTTCCCCGAACAGGGAACACCTGTGACTGAAGAGAGTTGCGTGGAGTTGTCTCTCGAGCTCCCCCACGGACTGAAAATGGTTCCGGAATCCTGAGCGTGGGGAGGTTCCACCAATGGTCGGCAGCGCGTAGGTTCTAACGGGATGTCTGAGCTAGTCTCCCCTGAGGGTTTTCCTAATGTCTCTGTGCCAGGGAATGCTAGGGGTGGTTTGCAGGAGATCCCAGTGACAGAGGCTGCCTCCCCATGGTCAGGGAAGGTATTTCTCGGACTTCCCCGAACAGGTAACACCTGTGACTGAAGAGAGCTGCGTGGAGTTCTCTCTCGAGATCCCCCACGCACTGACAATGATTCCGAAATCCTGAGCGTGGGGAGGTTCCACCAACGGTCGGCAGCGCGTGGGTTCTAACGGGATGCCTGAGCTCGTCTCCCCTGAGGGTTTTCCTAATGTCTCTGTGCCAGGGAATGCTAGGGGGGGTTTGCAGGAAATCCCATTGACAGAGGCTGCCTCCCCAAGGTCAGGGAAGGTATTTCCCGGACTTCCCCGAACAGGGAACACCTGTGACTGAAGAGAGCTGCGTGGAGTTGTCTCTCGAGCTCCCCCACGCACTGACAATGGTTCCGGAATCCTTAGCGTGGGGAGGTTCCACCAACGGTCGGCAGCGCGTGGGTTCTAACGGGATGCATGAGCTCGTCTCCCCTGAGGGTTTTCCTAATATCTCTGTGCCAGGGAATGCTAGGGGGGGTTTGCAGGAAATCCCAGTGACAGAGGCTCCCTCCCCAAGGTCAGGGAAGGTATTTCTCGGACTTCCCCGAACAGGGAACACCTGTGACTGAAGAGAGCTGCGTGGAGTTGTCTCTCGAGCTCCCCCATGCACTGACAATGGTTCCGGAATCCTGAGCGTGGGGAGGTTCCACCAACGGTCGGCAGCGCGTGGGTTCTAACGGGATGCCTGAGCTCGTCTCCCCTGAGTGTTTTCCTAATGTCTCTGCGCCAGGGAATGTTAGGGGGGGGTTTACAGGAAATCCCAGTGAGAGTGGCTGCCTCCCCAAGGTCAGGGAATGTATTTCAAGGACTTCCCCGAACATGGAACACCTGTGACTGAAGAGAGCTGCGTGGAGTTGTCTCTCGATCTCCCCCACGCACTGACAATGTTTCCGGAATCCTGAGCGTGGGGAGGTTCCACCAAAGGTCGGCAGCGCGTGGGTTCTAACGGGATGCCTGAGCTCGTCTCCGCTGATGGTTTTCCTAATGTCTCTGTGCCAGGGAATTCTAGTGGGGGTTTACAGGAAATCCCAGTGACAGAGGCTGCCTCCCCAAGTTCAGGGAAGGTATTTCTCTGACTTCCCCGAACAGGGAACACCTGTGTCTGAAGAGAGCTTCGTGGAGTTGTCTCTCGAGCTCCCCCACGCACTGACAATGGTTCCGGAATCCTGAGCGTGGGGAGGTTCCAACAACGGTCGGCAGCGCGTTGGTTCTAACGGGATTCATGGGCTCATCTCCCCTGAGGTTTTTCCTAATTTCTCTGTGCCAAGGAATGCTAGGGGGGGTTTGCAGGATATCCCAGTGACAGAGGCTGCCTCCCCAATGTCATGGAAGGTATTTCTCGGACTTCCCCGAACAGGGAACACCTGTGACTTAAGAGAGCTGCGTGGAGTTGTCTCTCCAGGTCCCCCACGCACTGACAATGGTTCCGGAATCCTGAGCGTGGGGAGGTTCCACCAACGGTCGGCAGCGCGTGGTTTCTAACGGGATGCCTGTTGTCGTCTCCCCTGATGGTATTCCTAATGTCTCTGTGCCAGGGAATGTTAAGGGAGTTTGCAGGTAATCCCAGTGACAGAGGCTGACTCCCCAAGGTCAGGAAAGTAACTTCTCGGACTTCCCCGAACAGGGAACACCTGTGACTGAAGAGAGATGCGTGGAGTTGTCTCTCGAGCTCCCCCACGCACTGACAATGGTTCCGGAATCCTGAGCGTGGGGAGTTTCCACCAACGGTCGGCAGCGCGTGGGTTCTAACGGGATGCCTGAGCTCGTCTCCCCTGAGGGTTTCCCTAATGTCTTTGGGCCAGGGAATGCTAGGGGGGGTTTGCAGGAAATCCCAGTGACAGAGGCTACCTCCCCAAGATCAGGGAAGGTATTTCCCGGACTTCCCCGAACAGGGAAAACCTGTGACTGAAGAGAGCTGCGTGGAGTTGTCTCTCAAGCTCCCCCAAGCACTGACAATGGTTCCGGAATCCTGAGCGTGGGGAGGTTCCACCAACGGTCGGCAGCGCTTTGGTTCTAACGGGATGCCTGAGCTCATCTTTCCTGAGGGTTTTCCTAATTTCTCTGTGCCAGGGAATGCTTGGGGGTGTTTGCAGGAAATCCCAGTGACAGAGGCTGCATCCCCATGGTCAGGGAAGGTATTTCTTGGACTTCCCCGAACAGGGAACACCTGTGACTGAAGAGAGCTGCGTGGAGATGTCTCTCGAGCTCCCCCACGCACTGACAATGGTTCCAGAATCTTGAGCGTGGAGAGGTTCCACCAACGGTCGGCAGCGCCTGGATTCTAACGGGATGCCTGAGCTCGTCTCCCCTGAGGGTTTTCCTAATGTCTCTGTGCCAGGGAATGCTAACGGTGGGGTTGCAGTAAATCCCAGTTACAGAGGCTGCCTCCCCAAGGTCAGGGAAGTTATTTCTCGGACTTCCCCGAACATGGAACACCTGTGACTGAAGAGAGCTGCGTGGAGTTGTCTCTCGTGCTCCCCCACGCACTGACAATGATTCCAGAATCCTGAGCGTGGGGAGGTTCCACCAACGGTAGGCAGCGCGTGGGATCTAACGGGATGCTGCAGCTAGTCTCCCCTGAATTTTTCCCTAATGTCTTTGGGCCAGGGAATGCTAGGGGGGGTTTGCAGGAAATCCCAGTGACAGAGGCTACCTCCCCAAGATCAGGGAAGGTATTTCCCGGACTTCCCCGAACAGGGAAAACCTGTGACTGAAGAGAGCTGCGTGGAGTTGTCTCTCAAGCTCCCCCAAGCACTGACAATGGTTCCGGAATCCTGAGCGTGGGGAGGTTCCACCAACGGTCGGCAGCGCGTGGTTTCTAACGGGATGCCTGTTGTCGTCTCCCCTGATGGTATTCCTAATGTCTCTGTGCCAGGGAATGTTAAGGGAGTTTGCAGGTAATCCCAGTGACAGAGGCTGACTCCCCAAGGTCAGGAAAGTAACTTCTCGGACTTCCCCGAACAGGGAACACCTGTGACTGAAGAGAGCTGCGTGGAGATGTCTCTCGAGCTCCCCCACGCACTGACAATGGTTCCAGAATCTTGAGCGTGGAGAGGTTCCACCAACGGTCGGCAGCGCCTGGATTCTAACGGGATGCCTGAGCTCGTCTCCCCTGAGGGTTTTCCTAATGTCTCTGTGCCAGGGATTGCTAGGGGGGGTTTGCAGGAAATCCCAGTGTCAGAGGCTGCCTCCCCAAGATCAGGGAAAGTATTTCCCGGACTTCCCCGAACAGGGAAAACCTGTGACTGAAGAGAGCTGCGTGGAGTTGTCTCTCGAGCTCCCCCACGCACTGACAATGGTTCCAGAATCTTGAGCGTGGAGAGGTTCCACCAACGGTCGGCAGCGCGTGGGTTCTAACGGGATGCCTGAGCTCGTCTCCCCTGAGGGTTTTCCTAATGTCTCTGTGCCAGGGAATGCTAACGGGGGGGTTGCAGTAAATCCCAGTTACAGAGGCTGCCTCCCCAAGGTCAGGGAATTTATTTCTCGGACTTCCCCGAACATGGAACACCTGTGACTGAAGAGAGCTGCGTGGAGTTGTCTCTCGTGCTCCCCCACGCACTGACAATGGTTCCGGAATCCTGAGCGTGGGGAGGTTCCACCAACGGTCGGCAGCGCGTGGGTTCTAACGGGATGCCTGAGCTCGTCTCCCCTGAGGGTTTTCCTAATGTCTCTGTGCCAGGGAATGCTAGGGGGGGTTTGCAGGAAATCCCAGTGACAGAGGCTACCTCCCCAAGATCAGGGAAGGTATTTCCCGGACTTCCCCGAACAGGGAAAACCTGTGACTGAAGAGAGCTGCGTGGAGTTGTCTCTCAAGCTCCCCCAAGCACTGACAATGGTTCCGGAATCCTGAGCGTGGGGAGGTTCCACCAACGGTCGGCAGCGCTTTGGTTCTAACGGGATGCCTGAGCTCATCTTTCCTGAGGGTTTTCCTAATTTCTCTGTGCCAGGGAATGCTTGGGGGTGTTTGCAGGAAATCCCAGTGACAGAGGCTGCATCCCCATGGTCAGGGAAGGTATTTCTCGGACTTCCCCGAACAGGGAACACCTGTGACTGAAGAGAGCTGCGTGGAGATGTCTCTCGAGCTCCCCCACGCACTGACAATGGTTCCAGAATCTTGAGCGTGGAGAGGTTCCACCAACGGTCGGCAGCGCCTGGATTCTAACGGGATGCCTGAGCTCGTCTCCCCTGAGGGTTTTCCTAATGTCTCTGTGCCAGGGATTGCTAGGGGGGGTTTGCAGGAAATCCCAGTGACAGAGGCTGCCTCCCCAAGATCAGGGAAAGTATTTCCCGGACTTCCCCGAACAGGGAAAACCTGTGACTGAAGAGAGCTGCGTGGAGTTGTCTCTCGAGCTCCCCCACGCACTGACAATGGTTCCAGAATCTTGAGCGTGGAGAGGTTCCACCAACGGTCGGCAGCGCGTGGGTTCTAACGGGATGCCTGTTGTCGTCTCCCCTGATGGTATTCCTAATGTCTCTGTGCCAGGGAATGTTAAGGGTGTTTGCAGGTAATCCCAGTGACAGAGGCTGACTCCCCAAGGTCAGGAAAGTAACTTCTCGGACTTCCCCGAACAGGGACACCTGTGACTGAAGAGAGATGCGTGGAGTTGTCTCTCGAGCTCCCCCACGCACTGACAATGGTTCCGGAATCCTGAGCGTGGGGAGTTTCCACCAACGGTCGGCAGCGCGTGGGTTCTAACGGGATGCCTGAGCTCGTCTCCCCTGAGGGTTTCCCTAATGTCTTTGGGCCAGGGAATGCTAGGGGGGGTTTGCAGGAAATCCCAGTGACAGAGGCTGCCTCCCCAAGATCAGGGAAGGTATTTCCCGGACTTCCCCGAACAGGGAACACCTGTGACTTAAGAGAGCTGCGTGGAGTTGTCTCTCCAGGTCCCCCACGCACTGACAATGGTTCCGGAATCCTGAGCGTGGGGAGGTTCCACCAACGGTCGGCAGCGCGTGGGTTCTAACGGGATGCCTGTTGTCGTCTCCCCTGATGGTATTCCTAATGTCTCTGTGCCAGGGAATGTTAAGGGAGTTTGCAGGTAATCCCAGTGACAGAGGCTGACTCCCCAAGGTCAGGAAAGTAACTTCTCGGACTTCCCCGAACAGGGAACACCTGTGACTGAAGAGAGATGCGTGGAGTTGTCTCTCGAGCTCCCCCACGCACTGACAATGGTTCCGGAATCCTGAGCGTGGGGAGTTTCCACCAACGGTCGGCAGCGCGTGGGTTCTAACGGGATGCCTGAGCTCGTCTCCCCTGAGGGTTTCCCTAATGTCTTTGGGCCAGGGAATGCTAGGGGGGGTTTGCAGGAAATCCCAGTGACAGAGGCTACCTCCCCAAGATCAGGGAAGGTATTTCCCGGACTTCCCCGAACAGGGAAAACCTGTGACTGAAGAGAGCTGCGTGGAGTTGTCTCTCAAGCTCCCCCAAGCACTGACAATGGTTCCGGAATCCTGAGCGTGGGGAGGTTCCACCAACGGTCGGCAGCGCTTTGGTTCTAACGGGATGCCTGAGCTCATCTTTCCTGAGGGTTTTCCTAATTTCTCTGTGCCAGGGAATGCTTGGGGGTGTTTGCAGGAAATCCCAGTGACAGAGGCTGCATCCCCATGGTCAGGGAAGGTATTTCTCGGACTTCCCCGAACAGGGAACACCTGTGACTGAAGAGAGCTGCGTGGAGATGTCTCTCGAGCTCCCCCACGCACTGACAATGGTTCCAGAATCTTGAGCGTGGAGAGGTTCCACCAACGGTCGGCAGCGCCTGGATTCTAACGGGATGCCTGAGCTCGTCTCCCCTGAGGGTTTTCCTAATGTCTCTGTGCCAGGGATTGCTAGGGGGGGTTTGCAGGAAATCCCAGTGACAGAGGCTGCCTCCCCAAGATCAGGGAAAGTATTTCCCGGACATCCCCGAACAGGGAAAACCTGTGACTGAAGAGAGCTGCGTGGAGTTGTCTCTCGAGCTCCCCCACGCACTGACAATGGTTCCAGAATCTTGAGCGTGGAGAGGTTCCACCAACGGTCGGCAGCGCGTGGGTTCTAACGGGATGCCTGAGCTCGTCTCCCCTGAGGGTTTTCCTAATGTCTCTGTGCCAGGGAATGCTAACGGGGGGGTTGCAGTAAATCCCAGTTACAGAGGCTGCCTCCCCAAGGTCAGGGAAGTTATTTCTCGGACTTCCCCGAACATGGAACACCTGTGACTGAAGAGAGCTGCGTGGAGTTGTCTCTCGTGCTCCCCCACGCACTGACAATGGTTCCGGAATCCTGAGCGTGGGGAGTTTCCACCAACGGTCGGCAGCGCGTGGGTTCTAACGGGATGCCTGAGCTCGTCTCCCCTGAGGGTTTCCCTAATGTCTTTGGGCCAGGGAATGCTAGGGGGGGTTTGCAGGAAATCCCAGTGACAGAGGCTACCTCCCCAAGATCAGGGAAGGTATTTCCCGGACTTCCCCGAACAGGGAAAACCTGTGACTGAAGAGAGCTGCGTGGAGTTGTCTCTCAAGCTCCCCCAAGCACTGACAATGGTTCCGGAATCCTGAGCGTGGGGAGGTTCCACCAACGGTCGGCAGCGCTTTGGTTCTAACGGGATGCCTGAGCTCATCTTTCCTGAGGGTTTTCCTAATTTCTCTGTGCCAGGGAATGCTTGGGGGTGTTTGCAGGAAATCCCAGTGACAGAGGCTGCATCCCCATGGTCAGGGAAGGTATTTCTCGGACTTCCCCGAACAGGGAACACCTGTGACTGAAGAGAGCTGCGTGGAGATGTCTCTCGAGCTCCCCCACGCACTGACAATGGTTCCAGAATCTTGAGCGTGGAGAGGTTCCACCAACGGTCGGCAGCGCCTGGATTCTAACGGGATGCCTGAGCTCGTCTCCCCTGAGGGTTTTCCTAATGTCTCTGTGCCAGGGATTGCTAGGGGGGGTTTGCAGGAAATCCCAGTGACAGAGGCTGCCTCCCCAAGATCAGGGAAAGTATTTCCCGGACTTCCCCGAACAGGGAAAACCTGTGACTGAAGAGAGCTGCGTGGAGTTGTCTCTCGAGCTCCCCCACGCACTGACAATGGTTCCAGAATCTTGAGCGTGGAGAGGTTCCACCAACGGTCGGCAGCGCGTGGGTTCTAACGGGATGCCTGAGCTCGTCTCCCCTGAGGGTTTTCCTAATGTCTCTGTGCCAGGGAATGCTAACGGGGGGGTTGCAGTAAATCCCAGTTACAGAGGCTGCATCCCCATGGTCAGGGAAGTTATTTCTCGGACTTCCCCGAACAGGGAACACCTGTGACTGAAGAGAGCTGCGTGGAGATGTCTCTCGAGCTCCCCCACGCACTGACAATGGTTCCAGAATCTTGAGCGTGGAGAGGTTCCACCAACGGTCGGCAGCGCCTGGATTCTAACGGGATGCCTGAGCTCGTCTCCCCTGAGGGTTTTCCTAATGTCTCTGTGCCAGGGATTGCTAGGGGGGGTTTGCAGGAAATCCCAGTGACAGAGGCTGCCTCCCCAAGATCAGGGAAAGTATTTCCCGGACTTCCCCGAACAGGGAAAACCTGTGACTGAAGAGAGCTGCGTGGAGTTGTCTCTCGAGCTCCCCCACGCACTGACAATGGTTCCAGAATCTTGAGCGTGGAGAGGTTCCACCAACGGTCGGCAGCGCGTGGGTTCTAACGGGATGCTGCAGCTAGTCTCCCCTGAATTTTTCCCTAATGTCTTTGGGCCAGGGAATGCTAGGGGGGGTTTGCAGGAAATCCCAGTGACAGAGGCTACCTCCCCAAGATCAGGGAAGGTATTTCCCGGACTTCCCCGAACAGGGAAAACCTGTGACTGAAGAGAGCTGCGTGGAGTTGTCTCTCAAGCTCCCCCAAGCACTGACAATGGTTCCGGAATCCTGAGCGTGGGGAGGTTCCACCAACGGTCGGCAGCGCGTGGTTTCTAACGGGATGCCTGTTGTCGTCTCCCCTGATGGTATTCCTAATGTCTCTGTGCCAGGGAATGTTAAGGGAGTTTGCAGGTAATCCCAGTGACAGAGGCTGACTCCCCAAGGTCAGGAAAGTAACTTCTCGGACTTCCCCGAACAGGGAACACCTGTGACTGAAGAGAGATGCGTGGAGTTGTCTCTCGAGCTCCCCCACGCACTGACAATGGTTCCGGAATCCTGAGCGTGGGGAGTTTCCACCAACGGTCGGCAGCGCGTGGGTTCTAACGGGATGCCTGAGCTCGTCTCCCCTGAGGGTTTCCCTAATGTCTTTGGGCCAGGGAATGCTAGGGGGGGTTTGCAGGAAATCCCAGTGACAGAGGCTACCTCCCCAAGATCAGGGAAGGTATTTCCCGGACTTCCCCGAACAGGGAAAACCTGTGACTGAAGAGAGCTGCGTGGAGTTGTCTCTCAAGCTCCCCCAAGCACTGACAATGGTTCCGGAATCCTGAGCGTGGGGAGGTTCCACCAACGGTCGGCAGCGCTTTGGTTCTAACGGGATGCCTGAGCTCATCTTTCCTGAGGGTTTTCCTAATGTCTCTGTGCCAGGGATTGCTAGGGGGGGTTTGCAGGAAATCCCAGTGACAGAGGCTGCCTCCCCAAGATCAGGGAAAGTATTTCCCGGACTTCCCCGAACAGGGAAAACCTGTGACTGAAGAGAGCTGCGTGGAGTTGTCTCTCGAGCTCCCCCACGCACTGACAATGGTTCCAGAATCTTGAGCGTGGAGAGGTTCCACCAACGGTCGGCAGCGCGTGGGTTCTAACGGGATGCCTGAGCTCGTCTCCCCTGAGGGTTTTCCTAATGTCTCTGTGCCAGGGAATGCTAACGGGGGGGTTGCAGTAAATCCCAGTGACAGAGGCTGCCTCCCCAAGGTCAGGGAAGTTATTTCTCGGACTTCCCCGAACATGGAACACCTGTGACTGAAGAGAGCTGCGTGGAGTTGTCTCTCGTGCTCCCCCACGCACTGACAATGGTTCCAGAATCCTGAGCGTGGGGAGGTTCCACCAACGGTCGGCAGCGCGTGGGATCTAACGGGATGCTGCAGCTAGTCTCCCCTGAATTTTTCCCTAATGTCTCTGTGCCAGGGAATGCTAGGGGGGGTTAACAGGAAATCCCAGTAACAGAGGCTGCCTCCCCAAGGTCAGGGAAGGTATTTCTCGGACTTCCCCGAACAGGGAACACCTGTGACTGAAGAGAGCTGCGTGGAGTTGTCTCTCCAGGTCCCCCACGCACTGACAATGGTTCCGGAATCCTGAGCGTGGGGAGGTTCCACCAACGGTCGGCAGCGCGTGGTTTCTAACGGGATGCCTGTTGTCGTCTCCCCTGATGGTATTCCTAATGTCTCTCTGCCAGGGAATGTTAAGGGAGTTTGCAGGATATCCCAGTGACAGAGGCTGCCTCCCCAATGTCATGGAAGGTATTTCTCGGACTTCCCCGAACAGGGAACACCTGTGACTGAAGAGAGTTGCGTGGAGTTGTCTCTCGAGCTCCCCCACGCACTGACAATGTTTCCGGAATCCTGAGCGTGGGGAGGTTCCACTAACGGTCGGCAGTGCGTGGGTTCTAACGGGATGCCTGAGCTCGTCCCCGCTGAGGGTTTTCCTAATATCTCTGTGCCAGGGAATTTTAGGGCGGGTTTACAGGGAATCCCAGTGACAGAGTCCGCCTCCCCAAGGTCAGGGAAGGTGTTTCTCGGACTTCCCCGAACAGGGAACACCTGTGACTGAAGAGAGTTGCGTGGAGTTGTCTCTCGAGCTCCCCCACGGACTGAAAATGGTTCCGGAATCCTGAGCGTGGGGAGGTTCCACCAATGGTCGGCAGCGCGTAGGTTCTAACGGGATGTCTGAGCTAGTCTCCCCTGAGGGTTTTCCTAATGTCTCTGTGCCAGGGAATGCTAGGGGTGGTTTGCAGGAGATCCCAGTGACAGAGGCTGCCTCCCCATGGTCAGGGAAGGTATTTCTCGGACTTCCCCGAACAGGTAACACCTGTGACTGAAGAGAGCTGCGTGGAGTTCTCTCTCGAGATCCCCCACGCACTGACAATGATTCCGAAATCCTGAGCGTGGGGAGGTTCCACCAACGGTCGGCAGCGCGTGGGTTCTAACGGGATGCCTGAGCTCGTCTCCCCTGAGGGTTTTCCTAATGTCTCTGTGCCAGGGAATGCTAGGGGGGGTTTGCAGGAAATCCCATTGACAGAGGCTGCCTCCCCAAGGTCAGGGAAGGTATTTCCCGGACTTCCCCGAACAGGGAACACCTGTGACTGAAGAGAGCTGCGTGGAGTTGTCTCTCGAGCTCCCCCACGCACTGACAATGGTTCCGGAATCCTTAGCGTGGGGAGGTTCCACCAACGGTCGGCAGCGCGTGGGTTCTAACGGGATGCATGAGCTCGTCTCCCCTGAGGGTTTTCCTAATATCTCTGTGCCAGGGAATGCTAGGGGGGGTTTGCAGGAAATCCCAGTGACAGAGGCTCCCTCCCCAAGGTCAGGGAAGGTATTTCTCGGACTTCCCCGAACAGGGAACACCTGTGACTGAAGAGAGCTGCGTGGAGTTGTCTCTCGAGCTCCCCCATGCACTGACAATGGTTCCGGAATCCTGAGCGTGGGGAGGTTCCACCAACGGTCGGCAGCGCGTGGGTTCTAACGGGATGCCTGAGCTCGTCTCCCCTGAGTGTTTTCCTAATGTCTCTGCGCCAGGGAATGTTAGGGGGGGGTTTACAGGAAATCCCAGTGAGAGTGGCTGCCTCCCCAAGGTCAGGGAATGTATTTCAAGGACTTCCCCGAACATGGAACACCTGTGACTGAAGAGAGCTGCGTGGAGTTGTCTCTCGATCTCCCCCACGCACTGACAATGTTTCCGGAATCCTGAGCGTGGGGAGGTTCCACCAAAGGTCGGCAGCGCGTGGGTTCTAACGGGATGCCTGAGCTCGTCTCCGCTGATGGTTTTCCTAATGTCTCTGTGCCAGGGAATTCTAGTGGGGGTTTACAGGAAATCCCAGTGACAGAGGCTGCCTCCCCAAGTTCAGGGAAGGTATTTCTCTGACTTCCCCGAACAGGGAACACCTGTGTCTGAAGAGAGCTTCGTGGAGTTGTCTCTCGAGCTCCCCCACGCACTGACAATGGTTCCGGAATCCTGAGCGTGGGGAGGTTCCAACAACGGTCGGCAGCGCGTTGGTTCTAACGGGATTCATGGGCTCATCTCCCCTGAGGTTTTTCCTAATTTCTCTGTGCCAAGGAATGCTAGGGGGGGTTTGCAGGATATCCCAGTGACAGAGGCTGCCTCCCCAATGTCATGGAAGGTATTTCTCGGACTTCCCCGAACAGGGAACACCTGTGACTTAAGAGAGCTGCGTGGAGTTGTCTCTCCAGGTCCCCCACGCACTGACAATGGTTCCGGAATCCTGAGCGTGGGGAGGTTCCACCAACGGTCGGCAGCGCGTGGTTTCTAACGGGATGCCTGTTGTCGTCTCCCCTGATGTTATTCCTAATGTCTCTGTGCCAGGGAATGTTAAGGGAGTTTGCAGGTAATCCCAGTGACAGAGGCTGACTCCCCAAGGTCAGGAAAGTAACTTCTCGGACTTCCCCGAACAGGGAACACCTGTGACTGAAGAGAGATGCGTGGAGTTGTCTCTCGAGCTCCCCCACGCACTGACAATGGTTCCGGAATCCTGAGCGTGGGGAGTTTCCACCAACGGTCGGCAGCGCGTGGGTTCTAACGGGATGCCTGAGCTCGTCTCCCCTGAGGGTTTCCCTAATGTCTTTGGGCCAGGGAATGCTAGGGGGGGTTTGCAGGAAATCCCAGTGACAGAGGCTACCTCCCCAAGATCAGGGAAGGTATTTCCCGGACTTCCCCGAACAGGGAAAACCTGTGACTGAAGAGAGCTGCGTGGAGTTGTCTCTCAAGCTCCCCCAAGCACTGACAATGGTTCCGGAATCCTGAGCGTGGGGAGGTTCCACCAACGGTCGGCAGCGCTTTGGTTCTAACGGGATGCCTGAGCTCATCTTTCCTGAGGGTTTTCCTAATTTCTCTGTGCCAGGGAATGCTTGGGGGTGTTTGCAGGAAATCCCAGTGACAGAGGCTGCATCCCCATGGTCAGGGAAGGTATTTCTCGGACTTCCCCGAACAGGGAACACCTGTGACTGAAGAGAGCTGCGTGGAGATGTCTCTCGAGCTCCCCCACGCACTGACAATGGTTCCAGAATCTTGAGCGTGGAGAGGTTCCACCAACGGTCGGCAGCGCCTGGATTCTAACGGGATGCCTGAGCTCGTCTCCCCTGAGGGTTTTCCTAATGTCTCTGTGCCAGGGAATGCTAACGGGGGGGTTGCAGTAAATCCCAGTTACAGAGGCTGCCTCCCCAAGGTCAGGGAAGTTATTTCTCGGACTTCCCCGAACATGGAACACCTGTGACTGAAGAGAGCTGCGTGGAGTTGTCTCTCGTGCTCCCCCACGCACTGACAATGATTCCAGAATCCTGAGCGTGGGGAGGTTCCACCAACGGTAGGCAGCGCGTGGGATCTAACGGGATGCTGCAGCTAGTCTCCCCTGAATTTTTCCCTAATGTCTTTGGGCCAGGGAATGCTAGGGGGGGTTTGCAGGAAATCCCAGTGACAGAGGCTACCTCCCCAAGATCAGGGAAGGTATTTCCCGGACTTCCCCGAACAGGGAAAACCTGTGACTGAAGAGAGCTGCGTGGAGTTGTCTCTCAAGCTCCCCCAAGCACTGACAATGGTTCCGGAATCCTGAGCGTGGGGAGGTTCCACCAACGGTCGGCAGCGCGTGGTTTCTAACGGGATGCCTGTTGTCGTCTCCCCTGATGGTATTCCTAATGTCTCTGTGCCAGGGAATGTTAAGGGAGTTTGCAGGTAATCCCAGTGACAGAGGCTGACTCCCCAAGGTCAGGAAAGTAACTTCTCGGACTTCCCCGAACAGGGAACACCTGTGACTGAAGAGAGATGCGTGGAGTTGTCTCTCGAGCTCCCCCACGCACTGACAATGGTTCCGGAATCCTGAGCGTGGGGAGTTTCCACCAACGGTCGGCAGCGCGTGGGTTCTAACGGGATGCCTGAGCTCGTCTCCCCTGAGGGTTTCCCTAATGTCTTTGGGCCAGGGAATGCTAGGGGGGGTTTGCAGGAAATCCCAGTGACAGAGGCTACCTCCCCAAGATCAGGGAAGGTATTTCCCGGACTTCCCCGAACAGGGAAAACCTGTGACTGAAGAGAGCTGCGTGGAGTTGTCTCTCAAGCTCCCCCAAGCACTGACAATGGTTCCGGAATCCTGAGCGTGGGGAGGTTCCACCAACGGTCGGCAGCGCTTTGGTTCTAACGGGATGCCTGAGCTCATCTTTCCTGAGGGTTTTCCTAATTTCTCTGTGCCAGGGAATGCTTGGGGGTGTTTGCAGGAAATCCCAGTGACAGAGGCTGCATCCCCATGGTCAGGGAAGGTATTTCTCGGACTTCCCCGAACAGGGAACACCTGTGACTGAAGAGAGCTGCGTGGAGATGTCTCTCGAGCTCCCCCACGCACTGACAATGGTTCCAGAATCTTGAGCGTGGAGAGGTTCCACCAACGGTCGGCAGCGCCTGGATTCTAACGGGATGCCTGAGCTCGTCTCCCCTGAGGGTTTTCCTAATGTCTCTGTGCCAGGGATTGCTAGGGGGGGTTTGCAGGAAATCCCAGTGACAGAGGCTGCCTCCCCAAGATCAGGGAAAGTATTTCCCGGACTTCCCCGAACAGGGAAAACCTGTGACTGAAGAGAGCTGCGTGGAGTTGTCTCTCGAGCTCCCCCACGCACTGACAATGGTTCCAGAATCTTGAGCGTGGAGAGGTTCCACCAACGGTCGGCAGCGCGTGGGTTCTAACGGGATGCCTGAGCTCGTCTCCCCTGAGGGTTTTCCTAATGTCTCTGTGCCAGGGAATGCTAACGGGGGGGTTGCAGTAAATCCCAGTTACAGAGGCTGCCTCCCCAAGGTCAGGGAATTTATTTCTCGGACTTCCCCGAACATGGAACACCTGTGACTGAAGAGAGCTGCGTGGAGTTGTCTCTCGTGCTCCCCCACGCACTGACAATGGTTCCGGAATCCTGAGCGTGGGGAGGTTCCACCAACGGTCGGCAGCGCGTGGGTTCTAACGGGATGCCTGAGCTCGTCTCCCCTGAGGGTTTTCCTAATGTCTCTGTGCCAGGGAATGCTAGGGGGGGTTTGCAGGAAATCCCAGTGACAGAGGCTACCTCCCCAAGATCAGGGAAGGTATTTCCCGGACTTCCCCGAACAGGGAAAACCTGTGACTGAAGAGAGCTGCGTGGAGTTGTCTCTCAAGCTCCCCCAAGCACTGACAATGGTTCCGGAATCCTGAGCGTGGGGAGGTTCCACCAACGGTCGGCAGCGCTTTGGTTCTAACGGGATGCCTGAGCTCATCTTTCCTGAGGGTTTTCCTAATTTCTCTGTGCCAGGGAATGCTTGGGGGTGTTTGCAGGAAATCCCAGTGACAGAGGCTGCATCCCCATGGTCAGGGAAGGTATTTCTCGGACTTCCCCGAACAGGGAACACCTGTGACTGAAGAGAGCTGCGTGGAGATGTCTCTCGAGCTCCCCCACGCACTGACAATGGTTCCAGAATCTTGAGCGTGGAGAGGTTCCACCAACGGTCGGCAGCGCCTGGATTCTAACGGGATGCCTGAGCTCGTCTCCCCTGAGGGTTTTCCTAATGTCTCTGTGCCAGGGATTGCTAGGGGGGGTTTGCAGGAAATCCCAGTGACAGAGGCTGCCTCCCCAAGATCAGGGAAAGTATTTCCCGGACTTCCCCGAACAGGGAAAACCTGTGACTGAAGAGAGCTGCGTGGAGTTGTCTCTCGAGCTCCCCCACGCACTGACAATGGTTCCAGAATCTTGAGCGTGGAGAGGTTCCACCAACGGTCGGCAGCGCGTGGGTTCTAACGGGATGCCTGTTGTCGTCTCCCCTGATGGTATTCCTAATGTCTCTGTGCCAGGGAATGTTAAGGGAGTTTGCAGGTAATCCCAGTGACAGAGGCTGACTCCCCAAGGTCAGGAAAGTAACTTCTCGGACTTCCCCGAACAGGGAACACCTGTGACTGAAGAGAGATGCGTGGAGTTGTCTCTCGAGCTCCCCCACGCACTGACAATGGTTCCGGAATCCTGAGCGTGGGGAGTTTCCACCAACGGTCGGCAGCGCGTGGGTTCTAACGGGATGCCTGAGCTCGTCTCCCCTGAGGGTTTCCCTAATGTCTTTGGGCCAGGGAATGCTAGGGGGGGTTTGCAGGAAATCCCAGTGACAGAGGCTGCCTCCCCAAGATCAGGGAAGGTATTTCCCGGACTTCCCCGAACAGGGAACACCTGTGACTTAAGAGAGCTGCGTGGAGTTGTCTCTCCAGGTCCCCCACGCACTGACAATGGTTCCGGAATCCTGAGCGTGGGGAGGTTCCACCAACGGTCGGCAGCGCGTGGGTTCTAACGGGATGCCTGTTGTCGTCTCCCCTGATGGTATTCCTAATGTCTCTGTGCCAGGGAATGTTAAGGGAGTTTGCAGGTAATCCCAGTGACAGAGGCTGACTCCCCAAGGTCAGGAAAGTAACTTCTCGGACTTCCCCGAACAGGGAACACCTGTGACTGAAGAGAGATGCGTGGAGTTGTCTCTCGAGCTCCCCCACGCACTGACAATGGTTCCGGAATCCTGAGCGTGGGGAGTTTCCACCAACGGTCGGCAGCGCGTGGGTTCTAACGGGATGCCTGAGCTCGTCTCCCCTGAGGGTTTCCCTAATGTCTTTGGGCCAGGGAATGCTAGGGGGGGTTTGCAGGAAATCCCAGTGACAGAGGCTACCTCCCCAAGATCAGGGAAGGTATTTCCCGGACTTCCCCGAACAGGGAAAACCTGTGACTGAAGAGAGCTGCGTGGAGTTGTCTCTCAAGCTCCCCCAAGCACTGACAATGGTTCCGGAATCCTGAGCGTGGGGAGGTTCCACCAACGGTCGGCAGCGCTTTGGTTCTAACGGGATGCCTGAGCTCATCTTTCCTGAGGGTTTTCCTAATTTCTCTGTGCCAGGGAATGCTTGGGGGTGTTTGCAGGAAATCCCAGTGACAGAGGCTGCATCCCCATGGTCAGGGAAGGTATTTCTCGGACTTCCCCGAACAGGGAACACCTGTGACTGAAGAGAGCTGCGTGGAGATGTCTCTCGAGCTCCCCCACGCACTGACAATGGTTCCAGAATCTTGAGCGTGGAGAGGTTCCACCAACGGTCGGCAGCGCCTGGATTCTAACGGGATGCCTGAGCTCGTCTCCCCTGAGGGTTTTCCTAATGTCTCTGTGCCAGGGATTGCTAGGGGGGGTTTGCAGGAAATCCCAGTGACAGAGGCTGCCTCCCCAAGATCAGGGAAAGTATTTCCCGGACTTCCCCGAACAGGGAAAACCTGTGACTGAAGAGAGCTGCGTGGAGTTGTCTCTCGAGCTCCCCCACGCACTGACAATGGTTCCAGAATCTTGAGCGTGGAGAGGTTCCACCAACGGTCGGCAGCGCGTGGGTTCTAACGGGATGCCTGAGCTCGTCTCCCCTGAGGGTTTTCCTAATGTCTCTGTGCCAGGGAATGCTAACGGGGGGGTTGCAGTAAATCCCAGTTACAGAGGCTGCCTCCCCAAGGTCAGGGAAGTTATTTCTCGGACTTCCCCGAACATGGAACACCTGTGACTGAAGAGAGCTGCGTGGAGTTGTCTCTCGTGCTCCCCCACGCACTGACAATGGTTCCGGAATCCTGAGCGTGGGGAGTTTCCACCAACGGTCGGCAGCGCGTGGGTTCTAACGGGATGCCTGAGCTCGTCTCCCCTGAGGGTTTCCCTAATGTCTTTGGGCCAGGGAATGCTAGGGGGGGTTTGCAGGAAATCCCAGTGACAGAGGCTACCTCCCCAAGATCAGGGAAGGTATTTCCCGGACTTCCCCGAACAGGGAAAACCTGTGACTGAAGAGAGCTGCGTGGAGTTGTCTCTCAAGCTCCCCCAAGCACTGACAATGGTTCCGGAATCCTGAGCGTGGGGAGGTTCCACCAACGGTCGGCAGCGCTTTGGTTCTAACGGGATGCCTGAGCTCATCTTTCCTGAGGGTTTTCCTAATTTCTCTGTGCCAGGGAATGCTTGGGGGTGTTTGCAGGAAATCCCAGTGACAGAGGCTGCATCCCCATGGTCAGGGAAGGTATTTCTCGGACTTCCCCGAACAGGGAACACCTGTGACTGAAGAGAGCTGCGTGGAGATGTCTCTCGAGCTCCCCCACGCACTGACAATGGTTACAGAATCTTGAGCGTGGAGAGGTTCCACCAACGGTCGGCAGCGCCTGGATTCTAACGGGATGCCTGAGCTCGTCTCCCCTGAGGGTTTTCCTAATGTCTCTGTGCCAGGGATTGCTAGGGGGGGTTTGCAGGAAATCCCAGTGACAGAGGCTGCCTCCCCAAGATCAGGGAAAGTATTTCCCGGACTTCCCCGAACAGGGAAAACCTGTGACTGAAGAGAGCTGCGTGGAGTTGTCTCTCGAGCTCCCCCACGCACTGACAATGGTTCCAGAATCTTGAGCGTGGAGAGGTTCCACCAACGGTCGGCAGCGCGTGGGTTCTAACGGGATGCCTGAGCTCGTCTCCCCTGAGGGTTTTCCTAATGTCTCTGTGCCAGGGAATGCTAACGGGGGGGTTGCAGTAAATCCCAGTTACAGAGGCTGCATCCCCATGGTCAGGGAAGGTATTTCTCGGACTTCCCCGAACAGGGAACACCTGTGACTGAAGAGAGCTGCGTGGAGATGTCTCTCGAGCTCCCCCACGCACTGACAATGGTTCCAGAATCTTGAGCGTGGAGAGGTTCCACCAACGGTCGGCAGCGCCTGGATTCTAACGGGATGCCTGAGCTCGTCTCCCCTGAGGGTTTTCCTAATGTCTCTGTGCCAGGGATTGCTAGGGGGGGTTTGCAGGAAATCCCAGTGACAGAGGCTGCCTCCCCAAGATCAGGGAAAGTATTTCCCGGACTTCCCCGAACAGGGAAAACCTGTGACTGAAGAGAGCTGCGTGGAGTTGTCTCTCGAGCTCCCCCACGCACTGACAATGGTTCCAGAATCTTGAGCGTGGAGAGGTTCCACCAACGGTCGGCAGCGCGTGGGTTCTAACGGGATGCTGCAGCTAGTCTCCCCTGAATTTTTCCCTAATGTCTTTGGGCCAGGGAATGCTAGGGGGGGTTTGCAGGAAATCCCAGTGACAGAGGCTACCTCCCCAAGATCAGGGAAGGTATTTCCCGGACTTCCCCGAACAGGGAAAACCTGTGACTGAAGAGAGCTGCGTGGAGTTGTCTCTCAAGCTCCCCCAAGCACTGACAATGGTTCCGGAATCCTGAGCGTGGGGAGGTTCCACCAACGGTCGGCAGCGCGTGGTTTCTAACGGGATGCCTGTTGTCGTCTCCCCTGATGGTATTCCTAATGTCTCTGTGCCAGGGAATGTTAAGGGAGTTTGCAGGTAATCCCAGTGACAGAGGCTGACTCCCCAAGGTCAGGAAAGTAACTTCTCGGACTTCCCCGAACAGGGAACACCTGTGACTGAAGAGAGATGCGTGGAGTTGTCTCTCGAGCTCCCCCACGCACTGACAATGGTTCCGGAATCCTGAGCGTGGGGAGTTTCCACCAACGGTCGGCAGCGCGTGGGTTCTAACGGGATGCCTGAGCTCGTCTCCCCTGAGGGTTTCCCTAATGTCTTTGGGCCAGGGAATGCTAGGGGGGGTTTGCAGGAAATCCCAGTGACAGAGGCTACCTCCCCAAGATCAGGGAAGGTATTTCCCGGACTTCCCCGAACAGGGAAAACCTGTGACTGAAGAGAGCTGCGTGGAGTTGTCTCTCAAGCTCCCCCAAGCACTGACAATGGTTCCGGAGTCCTGAGCGTGGGGAGGTTCCACCAACGGTCGGCAGCGCTTTGGTTCTAACGGGATGCCTGAGCTCATCTTTCCTGAGGGTTTTCCTAATGTCTCTGTGCCAGGGATTGCTAGGGGGGGTTTGCAGGATATCCCAGTGACAGAGGCTGCCTCCCCAAGATCAGGGAAAGTATTTCCCGGACTTCCCCGAACAGGGAAAACCTGTGACTGAAGAGAGCTGCGTGGAGTTGTCTCTCGAGCTCCCCCACGCACTGACAATGGTTCCAGAATCTTGAGCGTGGAGAGGTTCCACCAACGGTCGGCAGCGCGTGGGTTCTAACGGGATACCTGAGCTCGTCTCCCCTGAGGGTTTTCCTAATGTCTCTGTGCCAGGGAATGCTAACGGGGGGGTTGCAGTAAATCCCAGTGACAGAGGCTGCCTCCCCAAGGTCAGGGAAGTTATTTCTCGGACTTCCCCGAACATGGAACACCTGTGACTGAAGAGAGCTGCGTGGAGTTGTCTCTCGTGCTCCCCCACGCACTGACAATGGTTCCAGAATCCTGAGCGTGGGGAGGTTCCACCAACGGTCGGCAGCGCGTGGGATCTAACGGGATGCTGCAGCTAGTCTCCCCTGAATTTTTCCCTAATGTCTCTGTGCCAGGGAATGCTAGGGGGGGTTAACAGGAAATCCCAGTAACAGAGGCTGCCTCCCCAAGGTCAGGGAAGGTATTTCTCGGACTTCCCCGAACAGGGAACACCTGTGACTGAAGAGAGCTGCGTGGAGTTGTCTCTCCAGGTCCCCCACGCACTGACAATGGTTCCGGAATCCTGAGCGTGGGGAGGTTCCACCAACGGTCGGCAGCGCGTGGTTTCTAACGGGATGCCTGTTGTCGTCTCCCCTGATGGTATTCCTAATGTCTCTGTGCCAGGGAATGTTAAGGGAGTTTGCAGGATATCCCAGTGACAGAGGCTGCCTCCCCAATGTCATGGAAGGTATTTCTCGGACTTCCCCGAACAGGGAACACCTGTGACTTAAGAGAGCTGCGTGGAGTTGTCTCTCCAGGTCCCCCACGCACTGACAATGGTTCCGGAATCCTGAGCGTGGGGAGGTTCCACCAACGGTCGGCAGCGCGTGGTTTCTAACGGGATGCCTGTTGTCGTCTCCCCTGATGGTATTCCTAATGTCTCTGTGCCAGGGAATGTTAAGGGAGTTTGCAGGTAATCCCAGTGACAGAGGCTGACTCCCCAAGGTCAGGAAAGTAACTTCTCGGACTTCCCCGAACAGGGAACACCTGTGACTGAAGAGAGATGCGTGGAGTTGTCTCTCGAGCTCCCCCACGCACTGACAATGGTTCCGGAATCCTGAGCGTGGGGAGTTTCCACCAACGGTCGGCAGCGCGTGGGTTCTAACGGGATGCCTGAGCTCGTCTCCCCTGAGGGTTTCCCTAATGTCTTTGGGCCAGGGAATGCTAGGGGGGGTTTGCAGGAAATCCCAGTGACAGAGGCTACCTCCCCAAGATCAGGGAAGGTATTTCCCGGACTTCCCCGAACAGGGAAAACCTGTGACTGAAGAGAGCTGCGTGGAGTTGTCTCTCAAGCTCCCCCAAGCACTGACAATGGTTCCGGAATCCTGAGCGTGGGGAGGTTCCACCAACGGTCGGCAGCGCTTTGGTTCTAACGGGATGCCTGAGCTCATCTTTCCTGAGGGTTTTCCTAATTTCTCTGTGCCAGGGAATGCTTGGGGGTGTTTGCAGGAAATCCCAGTGACAGAGGCTGCATCCCCATGGTCAGGGAAGGTATTTCTCGGACTTCCCCGAACAGGGAACACCTGTGACTGAAGAGAGCTGCGTGGAGATGTCTCTCGAGCTCCCCCACGCACTGACAATGGTTCCAGAATCTTGAGCGTGGAGAGGTTCCACCAACGGTCGGCAGCGCCTGGATTCTAACGGGATGCCTGAGCTCGTCTCCCCTGAGGGTTTTCCTAATGTCTCTGTGCCAGGGATTGCTAGGGGGGGTTTGCAGGAAATCCCAGTGACAGAGGCTGCCTCCCCAAGATCAGGGAAAGTATTTCCCGGACTTCCCCGAACAGGGAAAACCTGTGACTGAAGAGAGCTGCGTGGAGTTGTCTCTCGAGCTCCCCCACGCACTGACAATGGTTCCAGAATCTTGAGCGTGGAGAGGTTCCACCAACGGTCGGCAGCGCGTGGGTTCTAACGGGATGCCTGAGCTCGTCTCCCCTGAGGGTTTTCCTAATGTCTCTGTGCCAGGGAATGCTAACGGGGGGGTTGCAGTAAATCCCAGTTACAGAGGCTGCCTCCCCAAGGTCAGGGAAGTTATTTCTCGGACTTCCCCGAACATGGAACACCTGTGACTGAAGAGAGCTGCGTGGAGTTGTCTCTCGTGCTCCCCCACGCACTGACAATGATTCCAGAATCCTGAGCGTGGGGAGGTTCCACCAACGGTAGGCAGCGCGTGGGATCTAACGGGATGCTGCAGCTAGTCTCCCCTGAATTTTTCCCTAATGTCTCTGTGCCAGGGAATGCTAGGGGGGGTTAATAGGAAATCCCAGTAACAGAGGCTGCCTCCCCAAGGTCAGGGAAGGTATTTCTCGGACTTCCCCGAACAGGGAAAACCTGTGACTGAAGAGAGATGCGTGGAGTTGTCTCTCGAGCTCCCCCACGCACTGACAATGGTTCCGGAATCCTGAGCGTGGGGAGTTTCCACCAACGGTCGGCAGCGCGTGGGTTCTAACGGGATGCCTGAGCTCGTCTCCCCTGAGGGTTTTCCTAATGTCTCTGTGCCAGGGAATGCTAGGGGGGGTTTGCAGGAAATCCCATTGACAGAGGCTGCCTCCCCAAGGTCAGGGAAGGTATTTCCCGGACTTCCCCGAACAGGGAACACCTGTGACTGAAGAGAGCTGCGTGGAGTTGTCTCTCGAGCTCCCCCACGCACTGACAATGGTTCCGGAATCCTTAGCGTGGGGAGGTTCCACCAACGGTCGGCAGCGCGTGGGTTCTAACGGGATGCATGAGCTCGTCTCCCCTGAGGGTTTTCCTAATATCTCTGTGCCAGGGAATGCTAGGGGGGGTTTGCAGGAAATCCCAGTGACAGAGGCTCCCTCCCCAAGGTCAGGGAAGGTATTTCTCGGACTTCCCCGAACAGGGAACACCTGTGACTGAAGAGAGCTGCGTGGAGTTGTCTCTCGAGCTCCCCCATGCACTGACAATGGTTCCGGAATCCTGAGCGTGGGGAGGTTCCACCAACGGTCGGCAGCGCGTGGGTTCTAACGGGATGCCTGAGCTCGTCTCCCCTGAGTGTTTTCCTAATGTCTCTGCGCCAGGGAATGTTAGGGGGGGGTTTACAGGAAATCCCAGTGAGAGTGGCTGCCTCCCCAAGGTCAGGGAATGTATTTCAAGGACTTCCCCGAACATGGAACACCTGTGACTGAAGAGAGCTGCGTGGAGTTGTCTCTCGATCTCCCCCACGCACTGACAATGTTTCCGGAATCCTGAGCGTGGGGAGGTTCCACCAAAGGTCGGCAGCGCGTGGGTTCTAACGGGATGCCTGAGCTCGTCTCCGCTGATGGTTTTCCTAATGTCTCTGTGCCAGGGAATTCTAGTGGGGGTTTACAGGAAATCCCAGTGACAGAGGCTGCCTCCCCAAGTTCAGGGAAGGTATTTCTCTGACTTCCCCGAACAGGGAACACCTGTGTCTGAAGAGAGCTTCGTGGAGTTGTCTCTCGAGCTCCCCCACGCACTGACAATGGTTCCGGAATCCTGAGCGTGGGGAGGTTCCAACAACGGTCGGCAGCGCGTTGGTTCTAACGGGATTCATGGGCTCATCTCCCCTGAGGTTTTTCCTAATTTCTCTGTGCCAAGGAATGCTAGGGGGGGTTTGCAGGATATCCCAGTGACAGAGGCTGCCTCCCCAATGTCATGGAAGGTATTTCTCGGACTTCCCCGAACAGGGAACACCTGTGACTTAAGAGAGCTGCGTGGAGTTGTCTCTCCAGGTCCCCCACGCACTGACAATGGTTCCGGAATCCTGAGCGTGGGGAGGTTCCACCAACGGTCGGCAGCGCGTGGTTTCTAACGGGATGCCTGTTGTCGTCTCCCCTGATGGTATTCCTAATGTCTCTGTGCCAGGGAATGTTAAGGGAGTTTGCAGGTAATCCCAGTGACAGAGGCTGACTCCCCAAGGTCAGGAAAGTAACTTCTCGGACTTCCCCGAACAGGGAACACCTGTGACTGAAGAGAGATGCGTGGAGTTGTCTCTCGAGCTCCCCCACGCACTGACAATGGTTCCGGAATCCTGAGCGTGGGGAGTTTCCACCAACGGTCGGCAGCGCGTGGGTTCTAACGGGATGCCTGAGCTCGTCTCCCCTGAGGGTTTCCCTAATGTCTTTGGGCCAGGGAATGCTAGGGGGGGTTTGCAGGAAATCCCAGTGACAGAGGCTACCTCCCCAAGATCAGGGAAGGTATTTCCCGGACTTCCCCGAACAGGGAAAACCTGTGACTGAAGAGAGCTGCGTGGAGTTGTCTCTCAAGCTCCCCCAAGCACTGACAATGGTTCCGGAATCCTGAGCGTGGGGAGGTTCCACCAACGGTCGGCAGCGCTTTGGTTCTAACGGGATGCCTGAGCTCATCTTTCCTGAGGGTTTTCCTAATTTCTCTGTGCCAGGGAATGCTTGGGGGTGTTTGCAGGAAATCCCAGTGACAGAGGCTGCATCCCCATGGTCAGGGAAGGTATTTCTCGGACTTCCCCGAACAGGGAACACCTGTGACTGAAGAGAGCTGCGTGGAGATGTCTCTCGAGCTCCCCCACGCACTGACAATGGTTCCAGAATCTTGAGCGTGGAGAGGTTCCACCAACGGTCGGCAGCGCCTGGATTCTAACGGGATGCCTGAGCTCGTCTCCCCTGAGGGTTTTCCTAATGTCTCTGTGCCAGGGATTGCTAGGGGGGGTTTGCAGGAAATCCCAGTGACAGAGGCTGCCTCCCCAAGATCAGGGAAAGTATTTCCCGGACTTCCCCGAACAGGGAAAACCTGTGACTGAAGAGAGCTGCGTGGAGTTGTCTCTCGAGCTCCCCCACGCACTGACAATGGTTCCAGAATCTTGAGCGTGGAGAGGTTCCACCAACGGTCGGCAGCGCGTGGGTTCTAACGGGATGCCTGAGCTCGTCTCCCCTGAGGGTTTTCCTAATGTCTCTGTGCCAGGGAATGCTAACGGGGGGGTTGCAGTAAATCCCAGTTACAGAGGCTGCATCCCCATGGTCAGGGAAGGTATTTCTCGGACTTCCCCGAACAGGGAACACCTGTGACTGAAGAGAGCTGCGTGGAGATATCTCTCGAGCTCCCCCACGCACTGACAATGGTTCCAGAATCTTGAGCGTGGAGAGGTTCCACCAACGGTCGGCAGCGCCTGGATTCTAACGGGATGCCTGAGCTCGTCTCCCCTGAGGGTTTTCCTAATGTCTCTGTGCCAGGGATTGCTAGGGGGGGTTTGCAGGAAATCCCAGTGACAGAGGCTGCCTCCCCAAGATCAGGGAAAATATTTCCCGGACTTCCCCGAACAGGGAAAACCTGTGACTGAAGAGAGCTGCGTGGAGTTGTCTCTCGAGCTCCCCCACGCACTGACAATGGTTCCAGAATCTTGAGCGTGGAGAGGTTCCACCAACGGTCGGCAGCGCGTGGGTTCTAACGGGATGCCTGAGCTCGTCTCCCCTGAGGGTTTTCCTAATGTCTCTGTGCCAGGGAATGCTAACGGGGGGGTTGCAGTAAATCCCAGTTACAGAGGCTGCCTCCCCAAGGTCAGGGAAGTTATTTCTCGGACTTCCCCGAACATGGAACACCTGTGACTGAAGAGAGCTGCGTGGAGTTGTCTCTCGTACTCCCCCACGCACTGACAATGATTCCAGAATCCTGAGCGTGGGGAGGTTCCACCAACGGTAGGCAGCGCGTGGGATCTAACGGGATGCTGCAGCTAGTCTCCCCTGAATTTTTCCCTAATGTCTCTGTGCCAGGGAATGCTAGGGGGGGTTAACAGGAAATCCCAGTAACAGAGGCTGCCTCCCCAAGGTCAGGGAAGGTATTTCTCGGACTTCCCCGAACAGGGAACCCCTGTGACTGAAGAGAGCTGCGTGGAGTTGTCTCTCGAGCTCCCCCACGCAATGACAATGTTTCCGGAATCCTGAGCGTGGGGAGGTTCCCCCAACGGTCGGCAGCGCGTGGGTTCTAACGGGATGCCTGAGCTCGTCTCCCCTGAGTGTTTTCCTAATTTCTCTGTGCCAGGGAATGCTAGGGGTGGTTTGCAGGAAATCCCAGTGACATGGGCTGTCTCCCCAAGGTCAGGGAAGTTATTTCTCGGACTTCCCCGAACAGGGAACACCTGTGACTGAAGAGAGCTGCGTGGAGTTGTCTCTCGAGATCCCCCACGCACTGAAAATGGTTCCGGAATCCTGAGCGTGGGGAGGTTCCACCAACGGTCGGCAGCGCGTGGGTTCTAACGGGATGCCTGAGCTCGTTTCCCCTGATGGTTTCCCTAATTTCTCTGTGCCAGGGAATGCTAGGTGGGGTTTACAGGAAATCCCAGTGACAGAGGCTGCCTCCCCAAGGTCAGGGAAGGTTTTCCTCGGACTTCCCAGAACAGGGAACACCTGTGACTGAAGAGAGCTCTGTGGAGTTGTCTCTCGAGCTCCCCCACGCACTGACAATGGTTCCGGAATCCTTAGCGTGGGGAGGTTCCACCAACGGTCGGCAGCGCGTGGGTTCTAACGGGATGCATGAGCTCGTCTCCCCTGAGGGTTTTCCTAATATCTCTGTGCCAGGGAATGCTAGGGGGGGTTTGCAGGAAATCCCAGTGACAGAGGCTCCCTCCCCAAGGTCAGGGAAGGTATTTCTCGGACTTCCCCGAACAGGGAACACCTGTGACTGAAGAGAGCTGCGTGGAGTTGTCTCTCGAGCTCCCCCATGCACTGACAATGGTTCCGGAATCCTGAGCGTGGGGAGGTTCCACCAACGGTCGGCAGCGCGTGGGTTCTAACGGGATGCCTGAGCTCGTCTCCCCTGAGTGTTTTCCTAATGTCTCTGCGCCAGGGAATGTTAGGGGGGGGTTTACAGGAAATCCCAGTGAGAGTGGCTGCCTCCCCAAGGTCAGGGAATGTATTTCAAGGACTTCCCCGAACATGGAACACCTGTGACTGAAGAGAGCTGCGTGGAGTTGTCTCTCGATCTCCCCCACTCACTGACAATGTTTCCGGAATCCTGAGCGTGGGGAGGTTCCACCAAAGGTCGGCAGCGCGTGGGTTCTAACGGGATGCCTGAGCTCGTCTCCGCTGATGGTTTTCCTAATGTCTCTGTGCCAGGGAATTCTAGTGGGGGTTTACAGGAAATCCCAGTGACAGAGGCTGCCTCCCCAAGTTCAGGGAAGGTATTTCTCTGACTTCCCCGAACAGGGAACACCTGTGTCTGAAGAGAGCTTCGTGGAGTTGTCTCTCGAGCTCCCCCACGCACTGACAATGTTTCCGGAATCCTGAGCGTGGGGAGGTTCCAACAACGGTCGGCAGCGCGTTGGTTCTAACGGGATTCATGGGCTCATCTCCCCTGAGGTTTTTCCTAATTTCTCTGTGCCAAGGAATGCTAGGGGGGGTTTGCAGGATATCCCAGTGACAGAGGCTGCCTCCCCAATGTCATGGAAGGTATTTCTCGGACTTCCCCGAACAGGGAACACCTGTGACTTAAGAGAGCTGCGTGGAGTTGTCTCTCCAGGTCCCCCACGCACTGACAATGGTTCCGGAATCCTGAGCGTGGGGAGGTTCCACCAACGGTCGGCAGCGCGTGGTTTCTAACGGGATGCCTGTTGTCGTCTCCCCTGATGGTATTCCTAATGTCTCTGTGCCAGGGAATGTTAAGGGAGTTTGCAGGTAATCCCAGTGACAGAGGCTGACTCCCCAAGGTCAGGAAAGTAACTTCTCGGACTTCCCCGAACAGGGAACACCTGTGACTGAAGAGAGATGCGTGGAGTTGTCTCTCGAGCTCCCCCACGCACTGACAATGGTTCCGGAATCCTGAGCGTGGGGAGTTTCCACCAACGGTCGGCAGCGCGTGGGTTCTAACGGGATGCCTGAGCTCGTCTCCCCTGAGGGTTTCCCTAATGTCTTTGGGCCAGGGAATGCTAGGGGGGGTTTGCAGGAAATCCCAGTGACAGAGGCTACCTCCCCAAGATCAGGGAAGGTATTTCCCGGACTTCCCCGAACAGGGAAAACCTGTGACTGAAGAGAGCTGCGTGGAGTTGTCTCTCAAGCTCCCCCAAGCACTGACAATGGTTCCGGAATCCTGAGCGTGGGGAGGTTCCACCAACGGTCGGCAGCGCTTTGGTTCTAACGGGATGCCTGAGCTCATCTTTCCTGAGGGTTTTCCTAATTTCTCTGTGCCAGGGAATGCTTGGGGGTGTTTGCAGGAAATCCCAGTGACAGAGGCTGCATCCCCATGGTCAGGGAAGGTATTTCTCGGACTTCCCCGAACAGGGAACACCTGTGACTGAAGAGAGCTGCGTGGAGATGTCTCTCGAGCTCCCCCACGCACTGACAATGGTTCCAGAATCTTGAGCGTGGAGAGGTTCCACCAACGGTCGGCAGCGCCTGGATTCTAACGGGATGCCTGAGCTCGTCTCCCCTGAGGGTTTTCCTAATGTCTCTGTGCCAGGGATTGCTAGGGGGGGTTTGCAGGAAATCCCAGTGACAGAGGCTGCCTCCCCAAGATCAGGGAAAGTATTTCCCGGACTTCCCCGAACAGGGAAAACCTGTGACTGAAGAGAGCTGCGTGGAGTTGTCTCTCGAGCTCCCCCACGCACTGACAATGGTTCCAGAATCTTGAGCGTGGAGAGGTTCCACCAACGGTCGGCAGCGCGTGGGTTCTAACGGGATGCCTGAGCTCGTCTCCCCTGAGGGTTTTCCTAATGTCTCTGTGCCAGGGAATGCTAACGGGGGGGTTGCAGTAAATCCCAGTTACAGAGGCTGCCTCCCCAAGGTCAGGGAAGTTATTTCTCGGACTTCCCCGAACATGGAACACCTGTGACTGAAGAGAGCTGCGTGGAGTTGTCTCTCGTGCTCCCCCACGCACTGACAATGATTCCAGAATCCTGAGCGTGGGGAGGTTCCACCAACGGTAGGCAGCGCGTGGGATCTAACGGGATGCTGCAGCTAGTCTCCCCTGAATTTTTCCCTAATATCTCTGTGCCAGGGAATGCTAGGGGGGGTTAACAGGAAATCCCAGTAACAGAGGCTGCCTCCCCAAGGTCAGGGAAGGTATTTCTCGGACTTCCCCGAACAGGGAAAACCTGTGACTGAAGAGAGATGCGTGGAGTTGTCTCTCGAGCTCCCCCACGCACTGACAATGGTCCGGAATCCTGAGCGTGGGGAGTTTCCACCAACGGTCGGCAGCGCGTGGGTTCTAACGGGATGCCTGAGCTCGTCTCCCCTGAGGGTTTCCCTAATGTCTTTGGGCCAGGGAATGCTAGGGGGGGTTTGCAGGAAATCCCAGTGACAGAGGCTGCCTCCCCAAGGTCAGGGAAGGTATTTCCCGGACTTCCCCGAACAGGGAAAACCTGTGACTGAAGAGAGCTGCGTGGAGTTGTCTCTCGAGCTCCCCCAAGCACTGACAATGGTTCCGGAATCCTGAGCATGGGGAGGTTCCACCAACGGTCGGCAGCGCTTGGGTTCTAACGGGATGCCTGAGCTCGTCTCCCCTGAGGGTTTCCCTAATGTCTCTGTGCCAGGGAATGCTAGGGGGGGTTTGCAGGAAATCCCAGTGACAGAGGCTGCCTCCCCAAGGTCAGGGAAGGTATTTCTCGGACTTCCCCGAACAGGGAACTCCTGTGACGGAAGAGAGCTGCGTGGAGTTGTCTCTCGAGCTCCCCCACGCACTAACAAAGTTTCCGGAATCTTGAGCGTGGGGAGGTTCCACCAAAGGTCGTCAGCGCGTGGGTTCTAACGGGATGCCTGATCTAGTCTCCCCTGAGGGTTTCCCTAATGTCTCTGTGCCAGGGAATGCTAGGGGGGGTTTGCAGGAAATCCCAGTGACAGAGGCTGCCTCCCCAAGGTCAGGGAAGGTATTTCTCGGACTTCCCTGAACAGGGAACAGCTGAGACTGAAGAGAGCTGCGTGGAGTTGTCTCTCGAGCTCCCCCACGCACTGACAATGTTTCCGGAATCCTGAGCGTGGGGAGGTTCCACCAACGGTCGGCAGCGCGTGGGTTCTAACGGGAGGCCTGAGCTCGTCTCCCCTGAGGGTTTCCCTAATGTCTCTGTACCAGGGAATGCTAGGGGGGGTTTGCAGGAAATCCCAGTGACAGAGGCTGCCTCCCCAAGGTCAGGGAAGGTATTTCTCGGACTTCCCCGAACAGGGAACAACTGTGACTGAAGAGAGCTGCGTGGAGTTGTCTCTCGAGCTCCCCCACGCACTGACAATGGTTCCGGAATCCTGAGCGTGGGGAGGTTCCACCAACGGTCGGCAGCGCGTGGGTTCTAACGGGATGCCTGATCTCGTCTCCCCTGAGGGTTTCCCTAATGTCTCTGTGCCAGGGAATGCTAGGGGGGGTTTGCAGGAAATCCCAGTGACAGAGGCTGCCTCCCCAAGGTTAGGGAAAGTATTTCTCAGACTTCCCTTAACAGGGAACACCTGCGACTGAAGAGAGCTGCGTGGAGTTGTCTCTCGAGCTCCCCCACGCACTGACAATGGTTCCGGAATCCTGAGCGTGGGGAGGTTCCACCAACGGTCGGCAGCGCGTGGGTTCTAACGGGATGCCTGAGCTCGTCTCCACTGAGGGTTTCCCTAATGTCTCTGTGCCAAGGAATGCTGGGGGGGGTTTGCAGGAAATCCCAGTGACAGAGGCTGCCTCCCCAAGATCAGGGAAGGTATTTCCCGGACTTCCCCGAACAGGGAAAACCTGTGACTGAAGAAAGCTGCGTGGAGTTGTCTCTCGAGCTCCCCCACGCACTGACAATGGTTCCGGAATCCTGAGCGTGGGGATGTTCCACCAACGGTGGGCAGCGCGTGGGTTCTAACCGGATGCCTGAGCTCGTCTCCCCTGAGGGTTTTCCTAATGTCTCTGTGCCAGGGAATGCTAACGGGGGGGTTTGCAGGAAATCCCAGTGACAGAGGCTGCCTCCCCAAGGTCAGGGAAAGTATTTCTCGGACTTCCCTTAACAGGGAACACCTGCGACTGAAGAGAGCTGCGTGGAGTTGTCTCTCGAGCTTCCCCACGCACTGACAATGGTTCTGGAATCCTGAGCGTGGGGAGGTTCCACCAACGGTCGGCAGTGCTTGGGTTCTAACGGGATGCCTGAGCTCGTCCCCGCTGAGGGTTTTCCTAATATCTCTGTGCCAGGGAATTCTAGGGCGTGTTTGCAGGGAATCCCAGTGACAGAGTCTGCCTCCCCAAGGTCAGGGAAGTTATTTCTCAGACTTCCCCGAACAGGGAACACCTGTGACTGAAGAGAGCTGCGTGGAGTTGTCTCTCGAGCTCCACCACGCACTGACAATGGTTCCGGAATCCTGAGCGTGGGGAGGTTCCACCAACGGTCGGCAGCGCGTGGGTTCTAACGGGATGTTGAGCTCGTCTCCCTAGAGGGTTTTCCTAATATCTCTGTGCCAGGGAATGCAAGGGGGGGTTTGCAGGAAATCCCAGTGACACAGGCTGCTTCCCCAAGGTCAGGGAAGGTATTTCTCGGACTTCCCCGAACAGGGAACACCTGTGACTGAAGAGAGCTGCGTGGAGTTGTCTCTCGAGCTCCCCAACGCACTGACAATGGTTCCGGAAACCTAAGCGTAGGGAGGTTCCACCAACGGTCGGCAGCGCGTGGTTTCTAACGAGATGCCTGATCTCGTCTCCCCTGAGGGTTTTCCTAATATCTCTGTGCCAGGGAATGTTAAGGGGGTTTGCAGGAAATCCCAGTGACAGAGGCTGACTCCCCAAGGTCAGGGAAGTTATTTCTCGGACTTCCCCGAACAGGGAACACCTGTGACTGAAGAGAGATGCGTGGAGTTGTCTCTCGAGCTCCCCCACGCACTGACAATGGTTCCGGAATCCTGAGCGTGGGGAGGTTCCACCAACGGTCGGCAGCGTGTGGGTTCTAACGGGATGCCTGAACTCGTCTCCCCTGAGGGTTTTCCTAATGTCTCTGTGCCAGGTAATGCCAGGGGGGGTTTGCAGGAAATCCCAGTGACAGAGGCTGCCTCCCCAATGTAAGGGAAGGTATTTCTCGGACTTCCCCGAACAGGGAACTCCTGTGACTGAAGAGAGCTGCGTGGAGTTGTCTCTCGAGCTCCCCCACGCACTGACAATGGTTCCGGAATCCTGAGCGTGGGGAGGTTCCACCAACGGTCGGCAGCGCGTGGGTTCTAACGGGATGCCTGAGCTCGACCCCCTGAGGTTTTTCCTAATTTCTCTGTGCCAGGGAATGCTAGGGGGGGTTTGCAGGAAATCCCAGTGACAGAGGCTGCCTCCCCAAGGTCAGGGAAGGTATTTCTCGGAATTCCCCGAACAGGGAACACCTGTGACTGAAGAGAGCTGCGTGGAGTTGTCTCCCGTGCTCCTCCACGCACTGACAATGGTTCCGGAATCCTGAGCGTGGGGAGGTTCCACCAACGGTCGGCAGCGCGTGGGTTCTAACGGGATGCCGAGCTCGTCTCCCCTGAGGGTTTCCCTAATGTCTCTGTGCCAGGGAATGCTAGGGGGGGTTGGCAGGAAATCCCAGTGACAATGGCTGCCTCCCCAAGGTCAGAGAAGTTATTTCTCGGACTTCCCAAACAGGGAACACCTGTGACTGAAGAGAGCTGCGTGGAGTTGTCTCTCGAGCTCCCCCACGCACTGACAATGTTTCCGGAATCCTGAGCGTGGGGAGGTTCCACCAACGGTCGGCAGCGCGTGGGTTCTAACAGGATGACTGAGCTCGTCTCCCCTGAGGGTTTTCCTAATGTCTCTGTGCCAGGGAATGCAAGGGGGGGTTTGCAGGAAATCCCAGTGACACAGGCTGCTTCCCCAAGGTCAGGGAAGGTATTTCTCGGACTTCCCCGAACAGGGAACACCTGTGACTGAAGAGAGCTGCGTGGAGTTGTCTCTCGAGCTCCCCAACGCACTGACAATGGTTCCGGAATCCTAAGCGTAGGGAGGTTCCACCAACGGTCGGCAGCGTGGGGTTTCTAACGAGATGCCTGATCTCGTCTCCCCTGAGGTTTTTCCTAATATCTCTGTGCCAGGGAATGTTAAGGGTGTTTGCAGGAAATCCCAGTGACAGAGGCTGACTCCCCAAAGTCAGGGAAGTTATTTCTCGGACTTCCCCGAACAGGGAACACCTGTGACTGAAGAGAGCTGCGTGGAGTTGTCTCTCGAGCTCCCCCACGCACTGACAATGGTTCCGGAATCCTGAGCGTGGGGAGGTTCCACCAACGGTCGGCAGCACGTGGGTTCTAACGGGATGCCTGAGCTCGTCTCCCCTGAGTGTTTTCCTAATGTCTCTGCGCCATGGAATGTTAGGGGGGGTTTACAGGAAATCCCAGTGAGAGTGGCTGCCTCCCCAAGGTCAGGGAATGTATTTCACGGACTTCCCCGAACATGGAACACCTGTGACTGAAGAGAGCTGCGTGGAGTTGTCTCTCGATTTCCCCCACGCACTGACAATGTTTCCGGAATCCTGAGCGTGGGGAGGTTCCACCAAAGGTCGGCAGCGCGTGGGTTCTAACTGGATGCCTGAGCTCGTCTCCGCTGATGGTTTTCCTAATGTCTCTGTGCCAGGGAATTCTAGGGGGGGTTTACAGGAAATCCCAGTGACAGTGGCTGCCTCCCCAACGTCAGGGAAGGTATTTCTCTGACTTCCCCGAACAGGGAACACCTGTGTCTGAAGAGAGCTTCGTGGAGTTGTCTCTCGAGCTCCCCCACGCACTGACAATGGTTCCGGAATCCTGAGCGTGGGGAGGTTCCAACAACGGTCAGCAGCGCGTTGGTTCTAACGGGATTCATGGGCTCATCTCCCCTGAGTTTTTTCCTAATTTCTCTGTGCCAAGGAATGCTAGGGGGGGTTTGCAGGAAATCCCAGTGACAGAGGCTGCCTCCCCAAGGTCATGGAAGGTATTTCTCGGACTTCCCCGAACAGGGAACACCTGTGACTGAAGAGAGCTGCGTGGAGTTGTCTCTCCAGCTCCCCCACGCACTGACAATGGTTCCGGAATCCTGAGCGTGGGGAGGTTCCACCAACGGTCGGCAGCGCGTGGTTTCTAACGGGATGCCTGTTCTCGTCTCCCCTGATGGTTTTCCTAATGTCTCTGTGCCAGGGAATGTTAAGGGAGTTTGCAGGTAATCCCAGTGACAGAGGGTGACTCCCCAAGGTCAGGAAAGTAACTTCTCGGACTTCCCCGAACAGGGAACACCTGTGACTGAAGAGAGCTGCGTGGAGTTGTCTCTCGATTTCCCCCACGCACTGACAATGTTTCCGGAATCCTGAGCGTGGGGAGGTTCCACCAAAGGTCGGCAGCGCGTGGGTTTTAACGGGATGCCTGAGCTCGTCTCCGCTGATGGTTTTCCTAATGTCTCTGTGCCAGGGAATTCTAGGGGGGGTTTACAGGAAATCCCAGTGACAGTGGCTGCCTCCCCAACGTCAGGGAAGGTATTTCTCTGACTTCCCCGAACTGGGAACACCTGTGTCTGAAGAGAGCTTCGTGGAGTTGTCTCTCGAGCTCCCCCACGCACTGACAATGGTTCCGGAATCCTGAGCGTGGGGAGGATCCAACAACGGTCAGCAGCGCGTTGGTTCTAACGGGATTCATGGGCTCATCTCCCCTGAGGTTTTTCCTAATTTCTCTGTGCCAAGGAATGCTAGGGGGGGTTTGCAGGAAATCCCAGTGACAGAGGCTGCCTCCCCAAGGTCATGGAAGGTATTTCTCGGACTTCCCCGAACAGGGAACACCTGTGACTGAAGAGAGCTGCGTGGAGTTGTCTCTCCAGCTCCCCCACGCACTGACAATGGTTCCGGAATCCTGAGCGTGGGGAGGTTCCACCAACGGTCGGCAGCGCGTGGTTTCTAACGGGATGCCTGTTCTCGTCTCCCCTGATGGTTTTCCTAATGTCTCTGTGCCAGGGAATGTTAAGGGAGTTTGCAGGTAATCCCAGTGACAGAGGGTGACTCCCCAAGGTCAGGAAAGTAACTTCTCGGACTTCCCCGAACAGGGAACACCTGTGACTGAAGAGAGCTGCGTGGAGTTGTCTCTCGAGCTCCCCCACGTACTGACAATGGTTCCGGAATCCTGAGCGTGGGGAGGTTCCACCAACGGTCGGCAGCGCGTGGGTTCTAATGGGATGCCTGAGCTCGTCTCCCCTGAGTGTTTTCCTAATGTCTCTGTGCCAGGGAATGCTACCGGGGGGGTTTGCAGGAAATACCAGTTACAGAGGCTGCCTCCCCAAGGTCAGGGAAGTTATTTCTCGGACTTCCCCGAACATGGAACACCTGTGACTGAAGAGAGCTGCGTGGAGTTGTCTCTCGTGCTCCCCCACGCACTGACAATGGTTCCGGAATCCTGAGCGTGGGGAGGTTCCACCAACGGTCGGCAGCGCGTGGGATCTAACGGGATGCCTGAGCTCGTCTCCCCTGAGGGTTTCCCTAATGTCTCTGTGCCAGGGAATGCTAGGGGGGGTTTGCAGGAAATCCCAGTGACAGAGGCTGCCTCCCCAAGGTCAGGGAAGGTATTTCTCGGACTTCCTCGAACAGGGAACACCTGTGACTGAAGAGAGCTGCATGGAGTTGTCTCTCGAGCTCCCCCACGCACTGACAATGGTTCCGGAATCCTGATCGTGGGGAGGTTCCACCAACGGTCGGCAGCGCGTGGGTTCTTACCGGATGCCTGAGCTCGTCTCCCCTGAGGGTTTCCCTAATGTCTCTGTGCCAGGGAATGCTAGGGGTGGTTTGCAGGAAATCCCAGTGTCAGGGGCTGCCTCCCCAATGGTCAGGGAAGGGATTTCTCGGACTTCCCCGAACAGGGAACACATGTGACTGAAGAGAGCTGCGTGGAGTTGTCTCTCGAGCTCCCCCACGCACTGACAATGGTTCCGGAATCCTGAGCGTGGGGAGTTTCCACCAACGGTCGGCAGCGCGTGGGTTCTAACGGGATGCCTGAGCTCGTCTCCCCTGAGGGTTTCCCTAAAGTCTTTGTGCCAGGGAATGCTAGGTGGGGTTTGCAGTAAATCCCAGTGACAGAGACTGCCTCCCCAAGGTCAGGGAAGGTATTTCTCGGACTTCCCCTAACAGGGAACACCTGTGACTGAAGAGAGCTTAGTGGAGTTGTCTCTCGAGGTCCCCCACGCACTGACAATGGTTCCGGAATCCTGAGCGTGGGGAGGTTCCACCAACGGTCGGCAGCGCGTGGGTTCTAACGGGATGCCTGAACTCGTCTCCCCTGAGGGTTTCCCTAATGTCTCTGTGACAAGGAATGCTAGGGGGGGTTTGCAGGAAATCCCAGTGACAGAGGCTGCCTCCCCAAGGTCAGGGAAGGTATTTCTCGGACTTCCCCGAACAGGGAACACCTGTGACTGAAGAGAGCTGCGTGGAGTTGTCTCTCGAGCTCCCCCACGCACTGACAATGTTTCCGGAATCCTGAGCGTGGGGAGGTTCCACCAAAGGTCGGCAGCGCGTGGATTCTAACGGGATGCCTGAGCTCGTCTCCGCTGAGGGTTTTCCTAATATCTCTTTGACAGGGAATTCTAGGGGGGGTTTGCAGGAAATCCCAGTGACAGAGGCTGCTTCCCCAAGGTCAGGGAATGTATTTCTCGGACTTCCCCGAACAGGGAACACCTGTGACTGAAGAGAGCTGCGTGGAGTTGTCTCTCGAGCTCCCCCACGCACTGACAATGGTTCCGGAATCCTGAGCGTGGGGAGGTTCCACCAACGGTCGGCAGCACGTGGGTTCTAACGGGATGCCTGAGCTCGTCTCCCCTGACGGTTTCCCTAATGTCTCTGTGCCAGGGAATGCTAGGGGGGGTTTGCAGGAAATCCCAGTGACAGAGGCTGCCTCCCCAAGGTCAGGGAAGATATTTCTCAGACTTCCCCGAACAGGGAACACCTGTGACTGAAGAGAGCTGCGTGGAGTTGTCTCTCGAGCTCCCCCACGCACTGGCAATGGTTCCGGAATCCTGAGCGTGGGGAGGTTCCACCAACGGTCGGCAGCGCGTGGGTTCTTAGCGGATGCCTGAGCTCGTCTACCCTGAGTGTTTCCCTAATATCTCTGTGCCAGGGAATGCTAGGGGGGGTTTGCAGGAAATCCCAGTGTCATGGGCTGCCTCCCCAATGGTCAGGGAAGGGATTTCTTGGACTTCCCCGAACAGGGAACACATGTGACTGAAGAGAGCTGCGTGGAGTTGTCTCTCGAGCTCCCCCACGCACTGACAATGGTTCCGGAATCCTGAGCGTGGGGAGTTTCCACCAACGGTCGGCAGCGCGTTGGTTCTAACGGGATGCCTGAGCTCGTCTCCCCTGAGGGTTTCCCTAATGTCTTTGTGCCAGGGAATGCTAGGGGGGGTTTGCAGGAAATCCCAGTGACAGAGGCTGCCTCCCCAAGATCAGGGAAGGTATTTCCCGGACTTCCCCGAACAGGGAAAACCTGTGACTGAAGAGAGCTGCGTGGAGTTGTCTCTCGAGCTCCCCCAAGCACTGACAATGGTTCCGGAATCCTGAGCGTGGGGAGGTTAGACCAACGGTCGGCAGCGCGTGGATTCTAACGGGATGCCTGAGCTCGTCTCCGCTGAGGGTTTTCCTAATATCTCTTTGCCACGGAATTCTAGGGGGGGTTTGCAGGAAATCCCAGTGACAGAGGCTGCCTCCCCAAGGTCAGGGAATGTATTTCTCGGACTTCCCCGAACAGGGAACACCTGTGACTGAAGAGAGCTGCGTGGAGTTGTCTCTCGAGCTCCCCCACGCACTGACAATGGTTCCGGAATCCTGAGCGTGGGGAGGTTCCACCAACGGTCGGCAGCGCGTGGGTTCTAACGGGATGCCTGAGCTCATCTTTCCTGAGGGTTTTCCTAATGTCTCTGTGCCAGGGAATGCTTGGGGGTGTTTGCAGGATATCCCAGTGACAGGGGCTGCCTCCCCATGGTCAGGGAAGGTATTTCTCGGACTTCCCCGAACAGGGAACACCTGTGACTGAAGAGAGCTGCGTGGAGATGTCTCTCGAGCTCCCCCACGCACTGACAATGGTTCCAGAATCTTGAGCTTGGGGAGGTTCCACCAACGGTCGGCAGCGCGTGGATTCTAACGGGATGCCTGAGCTCTTCTCCCCTGAGCGTTTTCCTAATGTCTCTGTGACAGGGATTGCTAGGGGGGGGTTGCAGGAAATCCCAGTGACAGAGGCTGCCACCCCAAGGTCAGGGAAGGTATTTCTCGGACTTCCCAGAACAGGAATACCTGTGACTGAAGAGAGCTGCGTGGAGTTGTCTCTCAAGCTCCCCCACGCACTGGCAATGGTTCCGGAATCCTGAGCGTGTGGAGGTTCCACCAACGGTCGGCAGCGCGTGGGTTCTAACGGGATGCCTGAGCTCGTCTCCCCTGAGGGTTTTCCTAATGTCTCTGTGCCAGGGAATGCTAACGGGGGGGTTTGCAGGAAATCCCAGTTACAGAGGCTGCCTCCCCAAGGTCAGGGAAGTTATTTCTCGGACTTCCCCGAACATGGAACACCTGTGACTGAAGAGAGCTGCGTGGAGTTGTCTCTCGAGCTCCCCCACGCAATGACAATGTTTTCGGAATCCTGAGCGTGGGGAGGTTCCCCCAACGGTCGGCAGCGCGTGGGTTCTAACGGGATGCCTGAGCTCGTCTCCCCTGAGTGTTTCCCTAATGTCTCTGTGTCAGGGAATGCTAGGGGGGGTTTGCAGGAAATCCCAGTGATAGAGGCTGAATCCCCAAGGTCAGGGAAGGTATTTCTCGGACTTCCCCGAACAGGGAACACCTGTGACTGAAGAGAGCTGCGTGGAGTTGTCTCTCGAGCTTCCCCACGCACTGACAATGGTTCCGGAATCCTGAGCGTGGGGAGGTTCCACCAACGGTCGGCAGCGCGTGGGTTCTAACGGGATGCCTGAGCTCGTTTCCCCTGAGGGTTTCCCTAATTTCTCTGTGCCAGGGAATGCTAGGGGGGGTTTACACGAAATCCCAGTGACAGAGGCTGCCTCCCCAAGTTCAGGGAAGGTTTTTCTCGGACTTCCCAGAACAGGGAACACCTGTAACTGAAGAGAGCTGCGTGGAGTTGTCTCTCGAGCTCCCCCACGCACTGACAATGATTCCGGAATCCTGAGCGTGGGGAGGTTCCACCAACGGTCGGCAGCGCGTGGGTTCTATCGGGATGCATGATCTCGTCTCCCCTGAGGATTTTCCTAATGTCTCTGTGCCAGGGAATGCTAGGTGGGGTTTGCAGGAAATCCCAGTGACAGAGGCTGCCTCCCCAAGGTCAGGGAAGGTATTTCTCGGACTTCCCCGAACAGGGAACACCTGTGACTGAAGAGAGCTGCGTGGAGTTGTCTCTCGAGCTCCCCCACGCAATGACAATGTTTCCGGAATCCTGAGCGTGGGGAGGTTCCCCCAACGGTCGGCAGCGCGTGGGTTCTAACGGGATGCCTGAGCTCGTCTCCCCTGAGGGTTTCCCTAATGTCTCTGTGCCAGGGAATGCTAGGGGGGGTTTGCAGGAAATCCCAGTGACAGAGGCTGCCTCCCCAAGGTCAGGGAATGTATTTCTCGGACTTCCCCGAACAGGGAACACCTGTGACTGAAGAGAGCTACGTGGAGTTGTCTCTCGAGCTCCCCCACGCACTGACAATGGTTCCGGAATCCTGAGCGTGGGGAGGTTCCACCAACGGTCGGCAGCGCGTGGGTTCTAACGGGATGCCTGAGCTCGTTTCCCCTGAGGGTTTCCCTAAATTCTCTGTGCCAGGGAATGCTAGGGGGGGTTTACAAGAAATCCCAGTGACAGAGGCTGCCTCCCCAAAGTCAGGGAAGTTTTTTCTCGGACTTCCCAGAACAGGGAACACCTGTGACTGAAGAGAGCTGTGTGGAGTTGTCTCTCGAGCTCCCCCACGCACTGACAATGGTTCCGGAATCCTGAGCGTGGGGAGGTTCCACCAACGGTCGGCAGCGCTTGAGTTCTAACGGGATGCCTGAGCTCGTCTCCCCTGAGGGTTTCCCTAATGTCTCTGTGCCAGGGAATGCTAAGGGGGGTTTGCAGGAAATCCCAGTGACAGAGGCTGCCTCCCCAAGGTCAGGGAAGGTATTTCTCGGACTTCCCCGAACAGCGAACACCTGTGACTGAAGAGAGCTGCGTGGAGTTGTCTCTCGAGCTCCCCCATGCAATGACAATGGTTCCGGAATCCTGAGCGTGGGGAGGTTCCACCAACGGTCGGCAGTGCGTGGGTTCTAACGGGATGCCTGAGATCGTCTCCCCTGAGGGTTTCCCAAATGTCTCTGTGCCAGGGAATGCTAGGGGGGGTTTGCAGGAAATCCCTGTGACAGAGGCTGCCTCCCCAAGGTCAGGGAAGGTATTTCTCGGACTTCCGCGAACCGGGAACACCTTCGACTGGAGAGAGCTGCGTGGAGTTGTCTCTCGAACTCCCCCACGCACTGACAATGGTTCCGGAATCCTGAGCGTGGGGAGGTTCCACCAACGGTCGGCAGCGCGTGGGTTCTAACGGGATGCCTGAGCTCGTCTCCCCTGAGTGTTTTCCTAATTTCTCTGTGCCAGGGAATGCTAGGGGGGGTTTGCAGGAAATCCCAGTGACAGAGGCTGCTTCCCCAAGATCAGGGAAAGTATTTCTCGGACTTCCCCGAACAGGGAACACCTGTGACTGAAGAGAGCTGCGTGGAGATTTCTCTTGAGCTCCCCCACGCACTGACAATGTTTCCGGAATCCTGAGCATTGGGAGGATCCACCAACGGTCGGCAGCGCGTGGGTTCTAAGGGGATGCCTGAGCTCGTCTCCCCTGAGGGTTTCCTTAATGTCTCTGTGCCAGGAACTGCTAGGTGGTGATTGCAGGAAATCCCAATGACAGTGGCTGCCTCCCCAATGTCAGGGAAGGTATTTCTCGGACTTCCCCGAACAGGGAACACCTGTGACTGAAGAGAGCTGCGTGGAGTTGTCTCTCGAGCTCCCCCACGCACTGACAATGGTTCCGGAATCCTGAGCGTGGGGAGGTTCCTCCAACGGTCGGCAACCTAGGGTTCTAACGGGATGCCTGAGCTCGTCTCCCCTGAGGGTTTCCCTAATGTCTCTGTGCCAGGGAATGCTAGGGGGGGTTTGCAGGATATCCCAGTGACAGAGGCTGCCTACCCAAGGTCAGGGAAGGTATTTCTCGGACTTCCCCGAACAGGGAACACCTGTGACTGAAGAGAGCTGCGTGGAGTTGTCTCTCGAGCTCCCCCACGCACTGACAATGGTTCCGGAATCCTGAGCGTGGGGAGGTTCCACCAACGGTCGGCAGCGAGTGGGTTCTAACGGGATGCCTGAACTCGTCTCCCCTGAGAGTTTTCCTAATGTCTCTGTGCCAGGGAATGCCAGGGGGGGTTTGCAGGAAATCCCAGTGACAGAGGCTGCCTCCCCAATGTAAGGGAAGGTATTTCTCGTACTTCCCCGAACAGGGAACACCTGTGACTGAAGAGAGCTGCGTGGAGTTGTCTCTCGAGCTCCACCAGGCACTGACAATGGTTCCGGAATCCTGAGCGTGGGGAGGTTCCACCAACGGTCGGCAGCGCGTGGGTTCTAACGGGATGCCTTAGCTCGACCCCCTGAGGGTTTTCCTAATGTCTCTGTGCCAGGGAATGCTAGGGGGGGTTTGCAGGAAATCCCAGTGACAGAGGCTGCCTCCCCAAGGTCAGGGAAGGTATTTCTCGGACTTCCCCGAACAGGGAACACCTGTGACTGAAGAGAGCTGCGTGGAGTTGTCTCCCGTGCTCCCCCACGCACTGACAATGGTTCCGGAATCCTGAGCGTGGGGAGGTTCCACCAACGGTCGGCAGCGCGTGGGTTCTAACGGGATGCCGAGCTCGTCTCCCCTGAGGTTTTCCCTAATGTCTCTGTGCCAGGGAATGCTAGGGGGGGTTGGCAGGAAATCCCAGTGACAATGGCTGCCTCCCCAAGGTCAGAGAATTTATTTCTCGGACTTCCCAAACAGGGAACACCTGTGACTGAAGAGAGCTGCGTGGAGTTGTCTCTCGAGCTCCCCCACGCACTGACAATGGTTCCGGAATCCTGAGCGTGTGGAGGTTCCACCAACGGTCGGCAGCGCGTGGGTTCTAACAGGATGACTGAGCTCGTCTCCCCTGAGGGTTTTCCTAATGTCTCTGTGCCAGGGAATGCTAGGGGGGGTTTGCAGGAAATCCCAGTGACAGAGGCTGCCTCCCCAAGGTCAGGGAAGGTATTTCTCGGACTTCCCCGAACAGGGAACACCTGTGACTGAAGAGAGCTGCGTGGAGTTTTCTCTCGAGCTCCTCCACGCACTGACAATGGTTCCGGAATCCTGAGAGTGGGGAGGTTCCTCCAACGGTCGGCAGCGCGTGGGTTCTAACGGGATGCCTGAGCTCGTCTCCCCTGAGTGTTTCCCTAATGTCCCTGTGACAGGGAATGCTAGGGGGGGTTTGCAGAAAATCCCAGTGACAGAGGCTGCCTCCCCAAGGTCAGGGAAGGTATTTATCGGACTTCCCCGAACAGGGAACACCTGTGACTGAAGAGAGCTGCGTGGATTTGTCTCTCGAGCTCCCCCACGCACTGACAATGGTTCCAGAATCCTGAGCGTGGGGAGGTTCCACCAACGGTCGGCAGCGCGTGGGTTCTAACGGGATGCCTGAGCTCGTCTCCCCTGAGTGTTTTCCTAATGTCTCTGTGCCAGGGAATGCTAGGGGGGGGTTTGCAGGGAATCCCAGTGACAGAGGCTGCCTCCCCAAGGTCAGGGAAGGTATTTCTCGGACTTCCCCGAACAGGGAACAGCTGAGACTGAAGAGAGCTGCGTGGAGTTGTCTCTCGAGCTCCCCCACGAACTGACAATGGTTCCGGAATCCTGAGCGTGGGGAGGTTCCACCAACGGTCGGCAGCGCGTGGGTTCTAACGGGAGGCCTGAGCTCGTCTCCCCTGAGGGTTTCCCTAATGTCTCTGTACCAGGGAATGCTATGGGGGGTTTGCAGGAAATCCCAGTGACAGAGGCTGCCTCCCCAAGGTCAGGGAAGGTTTTTCTCGGACTTCCCCGAACAGGGAACAACTGTGACTGAAGAGAGCTGCGTGGAGTTGTCTCTCGAGCTCCCCCACGCACTGACAATGGTTCCGGAATCCTGAGCGTGGGGAGGTTCCACCAACGGTCGGCAGCGCGTGGGTTCTAACGGGATGCCTGAGCTCGTCTCCCCTGAGGGTTTCCCAAATGTCTCAGTGCCAGGGAATGCTAGGGGGGGTTTGCAGGAAATCCCTGTGACAGAGGCTGCCTCCCCAAGGTCAGGGAAGGTATTTCTCGGACTTCCGCGAACAGGGAACACCTTCGACTGGAGAGAGCTGCGTGGAGTTGTCTCTCGACCTCCCCCACACACTGACAATGGTTCCGGAATCCTGAGAGTGGGGAGGTTCCACCAACGGTCGGCAGCGCGTGGGTTCTAACGGGATGCCTGAGCTCGTCTCCCCTGTGGGTTTTCCTAATGTCTCTGTGCCAGGGAATGCTAGGGGGGGTTTGCAGGAAATCCCAGTGACAGAGGCTGCCTCCCCAAGATCAGGGAAAGTATTTCTCGGACTTCCCCGAACAGGGAACACCTGTGACTGAAGAGAGCTGCGTGGAGATTTCTCTTGAGCTCCCCCACGCACTGACAATGGTTCCGGAATCCTGAGAGTTGGGAGGATCCACCAACCGTCGGCAGCGAGTGGGTTCTAAGGGGATGCCTGAGCTCGTCTCCCCTGAGGGTTTCCTTAATGTCTCTGTGCCAGGAACTGCTAGGTGGTGATTGCAGGAAATCCCAGTGACAGTGGCTGCCTCCCCAAGGTCAGGGAACGTATTTCTCGGACTTCCCCGAACAGGGAACACCTGTGACTGAAGAGAGCTGCGTGGAGTTGTCTCTCGAGCTCCCCCACGCACTGACAATGGTTTCGGAATCCTGAGCGTGGGGAGGTTCCTCCAACGGTTGGCAGCCTAGGGTTCTAACGGGATGCCTGAGCTCGTCTCCCCTGAGGGTTTCCCTAATGTCTCTCTGCCAGGGAATGCTAGGGGGGGTTTGCAGGAAATCCCACTGACAGAGGCTGCCTCCCCAAGGTCAGGGAAGGAATTTCCCGGACTTCCCCGAACAGGGAACACCTGTGACTGAAGAGAGCTGCGTGGAGTTGTCTCTCGAGCTCCCCCACGCACTGACAATGGTTCCGGAATCCTGAGCGTGGGGAGGTTCCACCAACGGTCGGCAGCACGTGGGTTCTAACGGGATGCCTGAGCTCGTCTCCCCTGAGGGTTTCCCTAATTTCTCTGTGCCAGGCAATGCTAGGGGGGTTTTGAAGGAAATCCCAGTGACAGAGGCTGCCTCCCCAAGGTCAGGGAAGGTATTTCTCGGACTTCCCCGAACAGGGAACACCTGTGAATGAAGAGAGCTTCGTGGAGTTGTCTCTCGAGCTCCCCCACGCACTGACAATGGTTCCGGAATCCTGAGCGTGGGGAGGTTCCACCAACGGTCGGCAGCGCGTGGGTTCTAACGGGATGCCTGAGCTCGTCTCCCCTGAGGGTTTTCCTAATGTCTCTGTGCCAGGGAATGCTAGGGGGGGTTTGCAGGAGATCCCAGTGACAGAGGCTGCCTCCCCAAGGCCAGGGAAGCTATTTCTCGGACTTCCCCGAACAGGGAACACCTGTGACTTAAGAGAGCTGCGTGGAGTTTTCTCTCGAGCTCCCCCACGCACTGACAATGGTTCCGGAATCCTGAGCGTGGGGAGGTTCCACCAACGGTCGGCAGCGAGTGGGTTCTAACGGGATGCCTGAACTCGTCTCCCCTGAGGGTTTTCCTAATGTCTCTGTGCCAGGGAATGCCAGGGGGGGTTTGCAGGAAATCCCAGTGACAGAGGCTGCCTCCCCAATGTAAGGGAAGGTATTTCTCGGACTTCCCCGAACAGGGAACACCTGTGACTGAAGAGAGCTGCGTGGAGTTTTCTCTCGAGCTCCCCCACGCACTGACAATGGTTCCGGAATCCTGAGCGTGGGGAGGTTCCACCAACGGTCGGCAGCGCGTGGGTTCTAACGGGATGCCTGAGCTCGACCCCCTGAGGGTTTTTCTAATTTCTCTGTGCCAGGGAATGCTAGGGGGGGTTTGCAGGAAATCCCAGTGACAGAGGCTGCCTCCCCAAGGTCAGGGAAGGTATTTCTCGGACTTCCCCGAACAGGGAACACCTGTGACTGAAGAGAGCTGCGTGGAGTTGTCTCCCGTGCTCCTCCACGCACTGACAATGATTCCGGAATCCTGAGCGTGGGGAGGTTCCACCAACGGTCGGTAGCGCGTGGGTTCTAACGGGATGCCGAGCTCGTCTCCCCTGAGGGTTTCCCTAATGTCTCTGTGCCAGGGAATGCTAAGGGGGGTTTGCAGGAAATCCCAGTGACAATGGCTGCCTCCCCAAAGTCAGAGAAGTTATTTCTCGGACTTCCCAAACAGGGAACACCTGTGACTGAAGAGAGCTGCGTGGAGTTGTCTCTCGAGCTCCCCCACGCACTGACAATGGTTCCGGAATCCTGAGCGTGGGGAGGTTCCACCAACGGTCGGCAGCGCGTGGGTTCTAACAGGATGACTGAGCTCGTCTCCCCTGAGGGTTTTCCTAATTTCTCTGTGCCAGGGAATGCTAGGGGGGGTTTGCAGGAAATCCCAGTGACAGAGGCTGCCTCCCCAAGGTCAGTGAAGGTATTTCTCGGACTTCCCCGAACAGGAAACACCTGTGACTGAAGAGAGCTGCGTGGAGTTTTCTCTCGAGCTCCCCCACGCACTGACAATGGTTCCGGAATCCTGTAAGTGGGGAGGTTCCTCCAACGGTCGGCAGCGCGTGGGTTCTAACGGGATGCCTGATCTCGTCTCCCCTGAGAGTTTCCCTAATGTCCCTGTGACAGGGAATGCTAGGGGGGGTTTGCAGAAAATCCCAGTGACAGAGGCTGCCTCCCCAAGGTCAGGGAAGGTATTTATCGGACTTCCCCGAACAGGGAACAACTGTGACTGAAGAGAGCTGCGTGGAGTTGTCTCTCGAGCTCCCCCACGCACTGACAATGGTTCCGGAATCCTGAGCGTGGGGAGGTTCCACCAACGGTCGGCAGCGCGTGGGTTCTAACGGGATGCCTGAGCTCGTCTCCCCTGAGGGTTTCCCTAATGTCTCTGTGCCAGGGAATGTTAGGGGGGGTTTGCAGGAAATCCCAGTGACAGAGGCTACCTCCCCAAGGTCAGGGAAATTATTTCTCGGACTTCCCTTAACAGGGAACACCTGTGACTGAAGAGAGCTGCGTGGAGTTGTCTCTCGAGCTCCCCCACGCACTGACAATGGTTCCGGAATCCTGAGCGTGGCGAGGTTCCACCAACGGTCGGCAGCCTAGTGTTCTAACGGGATGCCTGAGCTCGTCTCCCCTGAGGGTTTCCCTAATGTCTCTGTGCCAGGGAATGCTAGGGGGGGTTTCCAGGAAATCCCAGTGACAGAGGCTGTCTCCCCAAATTCAGGGAAGGTATTTCTCGGACTTCCCCGAACAGGGAACACCTGTAACTGAAGAGAGCTGCATGGAGTTGTCTCTCGAGCTCCCCCACGCACTGACAATGGTTCCGGAATCCTGAGCGTGGGGAGGTTCCACCAACGGTCGTCAGCGCGTGGGTTCTAACGGGATGCCTGAGCTCGTCTCCCTGAGGGTTTTCCTAATGTCTCTGTGCCAGGTAATGCTAGGGGGGGTTTGCAGGAAATCCCAGTGACAGAGGCTGCCTCCCCAAGGTCAGGGAAGGTATTTCTTGGACTTCCCCGAACAGGTAACACCTGTGACTGAACAGAGCTGCGTGGAGTTGTCTCTCGAGCTCCCCCACGCAATGACAATGTTTCCGATATCCTGAGCGTGGGGAGGTTCCCCCAACGTTCGGCAGCGCGTGGGTTCTAACGGGATGCCTGAGCTCGTCTCCCCTGAGGTTTTCCCTAATGTCTCTGTGCCAGGGAATGCTAGGGGGGGTTTGCAGGAAATCCCAGTGACAGAGGCTGCTTCCCCAAGGTCAGGGAAGGTATTTCTCGGACTTCCGCGAAAAGGGAACACCTTCGACTGGAGAGAGCTGCGTGGATTTGTCTCTCGACCTCCCCCACACACTGACAATGGTTCCGGAATCCTGAGCGTGGGGAGGTTCCACCAACGGTCGGCAGCGCGTGGGTTCTAACGGGATGCCTGAGCTCGTCTCCCCTGAGGGTTTTCCTAATGTTTCTGTGCCAGGGAATGCTAGGGGGGGTTTGCAGGATATCCCAGTGACAGAGGCTGCCTCCCCAAGATCAGGGAAAGTATTTCTCGGACTTCCCCGAACAGGGAACACCTGTGACTGAAGAGAGCTGTGTGGAGATTTCTCTCGAGCTCCCCGACGCACTGACAATGGTTCCGGAATCCTGAGCGTTGGGAGGTTCCACCAACGGTCGGCAGCGCGTGGGTTCTAACGGGATGCCTGAGCTCGTCTCCCCTGAGGGTTTCCTTAATGTCTCTGTGCCAGGAACTGCTAGGTGGTGTTTGCAGGATATCCCAGTGACAGTGGCTGCCTCCCCAAGGTCAGGGAAGGTATTTCTCGGACTTCCCCGAACAGGGAACACCTGTGACTGAAGAGAGCTGCGTGGAGTTGTCTCTCGAGCTCCCCCACGCACCGACAATGGTTCCGGAATCCTGAGCGTGGGGAGGTTCCACCAACGGTCGGCAGCGCGTGGGTTCTAACGGGCTGCCTGAGTTCGTCTCCCCTGAGGGTTTCCCTACTGTCTATGTGCCAGGGAATGTTAGGGGGGGTTTGCAGGAAATCCCAGTGACAGAGGCTGCCTCCCCAAGGTCAGGGAAGGTATTTCCCGGACTTCCCCGAACAGGGAACACCTGTGACTGAAGAGAGCTGCGTGGAGTTGTCTCTCGAGCTCCCCCACGCACTGACAATGGTTCCGTAATCCTGAGCGTGGGGAGGTTCCACCAACGGTCGGCAGCGCGTGGGTTCTAACGGGATGCCTGAGCTCGTTTCCCCTGAGTGTTTCCGTAATGTCTCTGTGCCAGGGAATGCTAGGGGGGTTTTGAAGGAAATCCCAGTGACAGAGGCTGCCTCCCCAAGGACAGTGAAGGTATTTCCCGGACATCCCCGAACAGGGAACAACTGTGACTGAAGAGAACTCCGTGTAGTTGTCTCTCGAGCTCCCCCACGCACTGACAATGGTTCCGGAATCCTGAGCGTGGGGAGGTTCCACCAACGGTCGGCAGCGCGTGGGTTTTAACGGGATGCCTGAGCTCGTCTCCCCTGAGGGTTTTCCTAATGTCTCTGTGCCAGGGAATGCTAGGGGGGGTTTGCAGGAAATCCCAGTGACAGAGGCTGCCTCCCCAAGGTAAGGGAAGGTATTTCTCGGACTTCCCCGAACAGGGAACACCTGTGACTGAAGAGAGCTGCGTGGAGTTGTCTCTCGAGCTCCCCCACGCACTGACAATGGTTCCGGAATCCTGAGCGTGGGGAGGTTCCACCAACGGTCGGCAGTGCGTGGGTTCTAACGGGATGCCTGAGCTCGTCTCCCCTGAGGATTTTCCTAATGTCTCTGTGCTAGGGAATGCAAGGGGGGGTTTGCAGGAAATCCCAGTGACAGAGGCTGCCTCCCCAAATCAGGGAAGGTATTTCTCGGACTTCCTCGAACAGGGAACACCTGTGACTGAAGAGAGCTGCGTGGAGTTGTCTCTCGAGCTCCCCCACGCACTGACAATGGTTCCGGATTCCTGAGCGTGGGGAGGTTCCACCAACGGTCGGCAGCGCGTGGGTTCTAACGGGATGCATGAGCTCGTCTCCCCTGAGTGTTTCCCTAATGTCTCTGTGCCAGGAAATGCTAGGGGGGGTTTGCAGGAAATCCCAGTGACAGAGGCTGCCTCCACAAGGTCAGGAAATGTATTTCACGGACTTCCCCGAACAGGGAACACCTGTGACTGAAGAGAGCTGCGTGGAGTTGTCTCTCGAGCTCCCCCACGCACTGACAATGTTTCCGGAATCCTGAGCGTGGGGAGGTTCCACCAACGGTCGGCAGCGCGTGGGTTCTAACGGCATGCCTGTGCTCGTCTCCCCTGAGGGTTTCCCTAATGTCTCTGTGCCAGGGAATTCTAGGGGGGGTTTGCAGGAAATCCCAGTGAAAGAGGCTGCCTCCCCAAGGTCAGGGAAGTTATTTCTCGGACTTCCCCAACAGGGAACACCTGTGACTGAAGAGAGCTGCGTGGAGATGTCTCTCGAGCTCCCCCACGCACTGACAATGGTTCCGGAATCATGAGCGTGGGGAGGTTCCACCAACGGTCGGCAGCGCGTGGGTTCTAACGGGATACCTGAGTTCGTCTCCCCTGAGGTTTTCCCTAATGTCTCTGTGCCAGGGAATGCTAGGGGGGGTTTGAAGGAAATCCCAGTGACAGAGGCTGCCTCCCCAATGTCAGGGAAGGTATTTCCCGGACTTCCCCGAACAGGGAACACCTGTGACTGAAGAGAGCTGCGTGGAGTTGTCTCCCGTGCTCCTCCACGCACTGACAATTGTTTCGGAATCCTGAGCGTGGGGAGGTTCCACCAACGGTCGGCAGCGCGTGGGTTCTAACGGGATGCCTGCGCTCGTCTCCCCTGAGTGTTTCCCTAATGTCTCTGTGCCAGGGAATGCTAGGGGGGGTTTGCAGGAAATCCCAGTGACAGAGGCTGCCTCCCCAAGGTCAGGGAAAGTATTTCTCGGACTTCCCCGAACAGGGAACACCTGTGAATGAAGAGAGCTGCGTGGAGTTGTCTCTCGAGCTCCCCCACGCACTGACAATGTTTCCGGAATCCTGAGCGTGGGGAGGTTCCACCAACGGTCGGCAGCGCGTGGGTTCTAACGGGATGCCTGTGCTCGTCTCCCCTGAGGGTTTCCCTAAAGTCTCTGTGCCAGGGAATGCTAGGGGGGGTTTGCAGGAAATCCCAGTGACAGAGGCTGCCTCCCCAATTTCAGGGAAGTTATTTCTCGGACTTCCCCAACAGGGAACACCTGTGACTGAAGAGAGCTGCGTGGAGTTGTCTCTCGAGCTCCCCCACGCACTGACAATGGTTCCGGAATCCTGAGCGTGGGGAGGTTCCACCAACGGTCGGCAGCGCGTGGGTTCTAACGGGATACCTGAGTTCGTCTCCCCTGAGGTTTTCCCTAATGTCTCTGTGCCAGGGAATGCTAGGGGGGGTTTGAAGGAAATCCCAGTGACAGAGGCTGCCTCCCCAAGGTCAGGGAAGGTATTTCCCGGACTTCCCCGAACAGGGAACACCTGTGAATTAAGAGAGCTGCGTGGAGTTGTCTCCCGTGCTACTCCACGCACTGACAATTGTTTCGGAATCCTGAGCGTGGGGAGGTTCCACCAACTGTCGGCAGCGCGTGGGTTCTAACGGGATGCCTGAGTTCGTCTCCCCTGAGTGTTTCCCTAATGTCTCTGTGCCAGGGAATGCTAGGGGGGGTTTGCAGGAAATCCCAGTGACAGAGGCTGCCTCCCCAAGGTCAGGGAATGTATTTCTCGGACTTCCCCGAACAGGGAACACCTGAGACTGAAGAGAGCTGCGTGGAGTTGTCTCTCGAGCTCCCCCACGCACTGACAATGTTTCCGGAATCCTGAGCGTGGGGAGGTTCCACCAACGGTCGGCAGCGCGTGGGTTCTAACGGGAGGCATGAGCTCGTCTCCCCTGAGGGTTTCCCTAATGTCTCTGTGCCAGGGAATGCTAGGGGGGGTTTGCAGGAAATCCCAGTGACAGAGGCTGCCTCCCCAAGGTCAGGGAAGTTATTTCTCGGACTTCCCCGAACAGGGAACAACTGTGACTGAAGAGAGCTGCGTGGAGTTGTCTCTCGAGCTCCCCCACGCACTGACAATGGTTCCGGAATCCTGAGCGTGGGGAGGTTCCACCAACGGTCGGCAGCGCGTGGGTTCTAACGGGATGCCTGAGCTCGTCTCCCCTGAGGGTTTCCCTAATGTCTCTGTGCCAGGGAATGCTAGGGGGGGTTTGCAGGAAATCCCAGTGACAGAGGCTGCCTCCCCAAGGTCAGGGAAAGTATTTCTCGGACTTCCCTGAACAGGGAACACCTGTGACTGTAGAGAGCTGCGTGGAGTTGTCTCTCGAGCTCCCCCACGCACTGACAATGGTTCCGGAATCCTGAGCGTGGGGAGGTTCCACCAACGGTCGGCAGCGCGTGGGTTCTAACGGGATGCCTGAGCTCGTCTCCCCTGAGGGTTTCCCTAATGTCTCTGTGCCAGGGAATGCTAGGGGGGGTTTGCAGGAAATCCCAGTGACAGAGGCTTCCTCCCCAAGGTCAGGGAAGGTATTTCTCGGACTTCCCCGAACAGGGAACACCTGTGACTGAAGAGAGCTGCGTGGAGTTGTCTCTCGAGCTCCCCCACGCACTGACAATGGTTAAGGAATCCTGAGCGTGGGGAGGTTCCACCAACGGTCGGCAGCGCGTGGGTTCTAACGGGATGCATGAGCTCGTATCCCCTGAGGGTTTTCCTAATGTCTCTGTGCCAGGGAATGCTAGGGGGGGTTTGCAGGAAATCCCAGTGAAAGTGGCTTCCTCCCCAAGATCAGGGAAGGTATTTCCCGGACTTCCCCAAACAGGGAAAACCTGTGACTGAAGAGAGCTGCGTGGAGTTGTCTCTCGAGCTCCCACACGCACTGACAATGGTTCGGAAATCCTGAGCGTGGGGAGGTTCCACCAACGGTCGGCAGCGCGTGGGTTCTAACGGGATGCCTGAGCTCGTCTCCCCTGAGGGTTTCCCTAATGTCTCTGTGCCAGGGAATGCTAGGAGGGGTTTGCAGGAAATCCCAGTGAAAGAGGCTGCCTCCCCAAGGTCAGGGAAAGTTTTTCTCGGAGTTCCCCGAACAGGGAACTCCTGTGACTGAAGAGAGCTGCGTGGAGTTTTCTCTCGGGCTCCCCCACGCACTGACAATGGTTCCGGAATCCTGAGCGTGGGGAGGATCCACCAACGGTCGGCAGCGCGTGGGTTCTAACGGGATGCTTGAGCTCGTCTCCCCTGAGTGTTTCCCTAATGTCTCTGTGCCAGGGAATGATAGGGGAGGTTTGCAGGATATCCCATTGACAGAGGCTGCCTCCCCAAGGTCAGGGAAGGTATTTCTCGGACTTCCCCGAACAGGGAACACCTGTGACTGAAGAGAGCTGCGTGGAGTTGTCTCTCGAGCTCCCCCACGCACTGACAATGGTTCCGGAATCCTGAGCGTGGGGAGGTTCCACCAAAGGTCGGCAGCGCGTGGGTTCAAACGGGATGCCTGAGCTCGTCTCCCCTGAGGGTTTCCCTAATGTCTCTGTGCCAGGGAATGCTAGGGGGGGTTTGCAGGAAATCCCAGTGACAGAGGCTGCCTCCCCAAGGTCAGGGAAGGTATTTCTCGGACTTCCCCGAACAGGGAACACCTGTGACTGAAGAGAGCTGCGTGGAGTTTTCTCTCCAGCTCCCCCACGCACTGACAATGGTTCCGGAATCCTGAGCGTGGGGAGGTTCCACCAACGGTCGGCAGCGCGTGGGTTCTAACGGGATGCCTGAGCTCGTCTCCCCTGAGGGTTTCCCTAATGTCTCTGTGCCAGGGAATGCTAGGGGGGGTTTGCAGGAAATCCCAGTGACAGAAGCTGCCTCCCCAAGGTCAGGGAAGGTATTTCTCGGACTTCCCCGAACAGGGAACACCTGTGACTGAAGAGAGCTGCGTGGAGTTGTCTCTCGAGCTCCCGCACGCACTGACAATGGTTCCGGAATCCTGAGCGTGGGGAGGTTCCAACAACGGTCGGCAGCGCGTGGGTTCTAACGGGATGCCTGAGCTCGTCTCCCCTGATTGTTTTCCTAATGTCTCTGTGCCAGGGAATGCTAGGGGGGGTTTGCAGGAAATCCCAGTGACAGAGGCTGCCTCCCCAAGGTCAGGGAAGGTATTTCTCGGACTTCCCCGAACAGGGAACACCTGTGACTGAAGAGAGCTGCGTGGAGTTGTCTCTCGAGCTCCCCCACGCACTGACAATGGTTCCGGAATCCTGAGCGTGGGGAGGTTCCACCAACGGTCGGAAGCGCGTGGGTTCTAACGGGATGCGTGAGCTCGTATCCCCTGAGGGTTTCCCTAATGTCTCTGTGCCAGGGAATGCTAGGGGGTGTTTGCAGGAAATCCCAGTGACAGAGGCTGCCACCTCAAGGTCAGGGAAGGTATTTCTCGGACTTCCACGAACAGGGAACCCCTGTGACTGAAGAGAGCTGCGTGGAGTTGTCTCTCGAGCTCCCCCACGCACTGACAATGGTTCCGGAATACTGAGCGTGGGGAGGTACCACCAACGGTCGGCAGCGCGTGGGTTCTACCGGGATGCCTGAGCTCGTCTCCCCTGAGGGTTTCCCTAATGTCTCTGTGCCAGGGAATGCTAGGGGGGGTTTGCAGGAAATCCCAGTGACAGAGGCTGCATCCCCAAGGTCAGGGAAGGTATTTCTCGGACTTCCCCGAACAGGGAACACCTGTGACTGAAGAGAGCTGCGTGGAGTTGTCTCTCGAGCTCCCCCACGCACTGACAATGGTTCCGGAATCCTGAGCGTGGAGAGGTTCCACCAACGGTCGGCAGCGCGTGGGTTCTAACGGGATGCCTGAGCTCGTGTCCCCTGAGGGTTTCCCTAATGTCTCTGTGCCAGGGAATGCTAGGGGGGGTTTGCAGGAAATCCCAGTGACAGAGGCTGCCTCCCCAAGGTCAGGGAAGGTATTTCTCGGACTTCCCCTAACAGGGAACACCTGTGACTGAAGAGAGATGCGTGGAGTTTTCTCTCGAGCTCCCCCACGCACTGACAATGGTTCCGGAATCCTGAGCGTTTGGAGGTTCCACCAACGGTCGGCAGCGCGTGGGTTCTAACGGGATGCCAGAGCTCGCCTCCCCTGAGGGTTTCCCTAATGTCTCTGTGCCAGGGAATGCTAGGGGGGGTTTGCAGGAAATCCCAGTGACAGAGGCTGCCTCCCCAAGGTCAGGGAAGGTATTTCTCGGACTTCCCCGAACAGGGAACACCTGTGACTGAAGAGAGCTGCGTGGAGTTGTCTCTCGAGCTCCCCCACGCACTGACAATGGTTCCGGAATCCTGAGCGTGGGGAGGTTCCACCAACGGTCGGAAGCGCGTGGGTTCTAACGGGATGCCTGAGCTCGTCTCCCCTGAGGGTTTCCCTAATATCTCTGTGCCAGGGAATGCTAGGGGGTGTTTGCAGGAAATCCCAGTGACAGAGGCTGCCACCTCAAGGTCAGGGAAGGTATTTCTCGGACTTCCACGAACAGGGAACACCTGTGACTGAAGAGAGCTGCGTGGAGTTGTCTCTCGAGCTCCCCCACGCACTGACAATATTTCCGGAATACTGAGCGTGGGGAGGTTCCACCAACGGTCGGCAGCGCGTGGGTTCTAACGGGATGCCTGAGCTCGTCTCCCCTGAGGGTTTCCCTAATGTCTCTGTGCCAGGGAATGCTAGGGGGGGTTTGCAGGAAATCCCAGTGACAGAGGCTGCCTCCCCAAGGTCAGGGAAGGTATTTCTCGGACTTCCCCGAACAGGGAACACCTGTGACTGAAGAGAGCTGCGTGGAGTTGTCTCTCGAGCTCCCCCACGCACTGACAATGGTTCCGGAATCCTGAGCGTGGGGAGGTTCCACCAACGGTCGGCAGCGCGTGGGTTCTAACGGGATGCCTGAGCTCGTCTCCCCTGAGGGTTTCCCTAATGTCTCTGTGTCAGGGAATGCTAGGGGGGGATTGCAGGAAATCCCAGTGACAGAGGCTGCCTCCCCAAGGTCAGGGAAGGTATTTCTCGAACCTCCCCGAACAGGGAACACCTGTGACTGAAGAGAGCTGCGTGGAGTTGTCTCTCGAGCTCCCCCACGCACTGACAATGGTTCCGGAATCCTGAGCGTGGGGAGGTTCCACCAACGGTCGGAAGCGCGTGGGTTCTAACGGGATGCCTGAGCTCGTCTCCCCTGAGAGTTTCCCTAATATCTCTGTGCCAGGGAATGCTAGGGGGTGTTTGCAGGAAATCCCAGTGACAGAGGCTGCCACCTCAAGGTCAGGGAAGGTATTTCTCGGACTTCCACGAACAGGGAACACCTGTGACTGAAGAGAGCTGCGTGGAGTTGTCTCTCGAGCTCCCCCACGCACTGACAATGGTTCCGGAATACTGAGCGTGGGGAGGTTCCACCAACGGTCGGCAGCGCGTGGGTTCTACCGGGATGCCTGAGCTCGTCTCCCCTGAGGGTTTCCCTAATGTCTCTGTGCCAGGGAATGCTAGGGGGGGTTTGCAGGAAATCCCAGTGACAGAGGCTGCCTCCCCAAGGTCAGGGAAGGTATTTCTCCGACTTCCCCAAACAGGGAACACCTGTGACTGAAGAGAGCTGCGTGGAGTTGTCTCTCGAGCTCCCCCACGCACTGACAATGTTTCCGGAATCCTGAGCGTGGGGAGGTTCCACCAACGGTCGGCAGCGCGTGGGTACTAACGGGATGCCTGAGCTCGTGTCCCCTGAGGGTTTCCCTAATATCTCTGTGCCAGGGAATGCTAGGGGGGGTTTGCAGGAAATCCCAGTGACAGAGGCTGCCTCCCCAAAGTCAGGGAAGGTATTTCTCGGACTTCCCCGAACAGGGAACACCTGTGACTGAAGAGAGATGCGTGGAGTTTTCTCTCGAGCTCCCCCACGCACTGACAATGGTTCCGGAATACTGAGCGTGTGGAGGTTCCACCAACGGTCGGCAGCGCGTGGGTTCTAACGGGATGCCAGATCTCGTCTCCCCTGAGGGTTTTCCTAATGTCTCTGTGCCAGGGAATGCTAGGGGGGGTTTGCAGGAAATCCCAGTGACAGAGGCTGCCTCCCCAAGGTCAGGGAAGGTATTTCTCGGACTTCCCCGAACAGGGAACACCTGTGACTGAAGAGAGCTGCGTGGAGTTTTCTCTAGACCTCCCCCACGCCCTGACAATGGTTCCGGAATCCTGAGCGTGGGGAGGTTCCACCAACGGTCGGCATCGCGTGGGTTAAAACGGGATGCCTGAGCTCGTCTCCCCTGAGCGTTTCCCTAATGTATCTGTGCCAGGGAAAGTTAGGGGTGGTTTGCAGGAAATCCCAGTGACAGAGGCTGCCTCCCCATGGTCAGGGAAGGTATTTCTCGGACTTCAACGAACAGGGAACACCTGTGACTGAAGAGAGTTGCGTGGAGTTGTCTCTCGAGCTCCCCCACGCACTGACAATGGTTCCGGAATCCTGAGCGTGGGGAGGTTCCACCAACGGTCGGCAGCGCGTGGGTTCTAACGGGATGCCTGAGCTCGTCTCCCCTGAGGGTTTTCCTAATGTCTCTGTGCCAGGGAATGCTAGGGGGTTTTGCAGTAAATCCCAGTGACAGAGGCTGCCTCCCCAAGGTCAGGGAAGGTATTTCTCGGACTTCCCCGAACAGGGAACACCTGTGACTGAAGAGAGCTGCGTGGAGTTGTCTCTCGAGCTCCCCCACGCACTGACAATGGTTCCGAAATCCTGAGCTTGGGGAGGTTCCACCAACGGTCGGCAGCGCGTGGGTTCTAACGGGATGCCTGAGCTCGTCTCCCCTGAGTGTTTCCCTAATGTCTCTGTGCCAGGGAATGCAAGGGGGGGTTTGCAGGAAATCCCAGTGACAGAGGCTGCCTCCCCACGGTCAGGGAAGGTATTTCTCGGACTTCCCCGTACAGGGAACACCTGTGACTGAAGACAGCTGCGTGGATTTGTCTCTCGAGCTCCCCCACGCACTGACAACACTTCCGGAATACTGAGCGTGGGGAGGTTCCACCAACTGTGGGCAGCGCGTGGGTTCTAACGGAATGCTTAAGCTCGTCTCCCCTGAGGGTTTTCCTAATGTCTCTCTTCCAGAGAATGCTAGGGGTGATTGCAGGATATCCCAGTGACCGAGTCTGCCTCCCCAAAGTCAGGGAAGGTATTTCTCGGACTTCCCCGAACAGGGAACACCTGTGACTGAAGAGAGCTGCGTGGAGTTGTCTCTCGAGCTCCCCCAAGCACTGACAATGGTTCCGGAATCCTGAGCGTGGGGAGGTTCCACCAACGGTCGGCAGCGCGTGGGTTCTAACGGGATGCCTGAGCTCGTCTCCCCTGAGGGTTTTCCTAATGTCTCTGTGCCAGGGAATGCTAGGGGGGGTTTGCAGGAAATCCCAGTGACAGAGGCTGCCTCCCCAAGGTCAGGGAAGGTATTTCTCGGACTTCCCCGAACAGGGAACACCTGTGACTGAAGAGAGCTGCGTGGAGTTTTCTCTCGAGCTCCCCCACGCACTGACAATGGTTCCGGAATCCTGAGCGTGGGGAGGTTCCACCAACGGTCGGCAGCGCGTGGGTTCTAACGGGATTCCAGAGCTCGTCTCCCCTGAGGTTTTCCCTAATGTCTCTGTGCCAGGGAATGCTAGGGGGGGTTTGCAGGATATCCCAGTGACAGAGGCTGCCTCCCCAAGGTCAGGGAAGGTATTTCTCGGACTTCCCCGAACAGGGAACACCTGTGACTGAAGAGAGTTGCGTGGAGTTTTCTCTCGAGCTCCCCCACGCACTAACAATGGTTCCGGAATTCTGAGCGTGGGGAGGTTCCACCAAAGGTCGGCAGCGCGTGGGTTCTAACGGGATGCCTGAGCTCGTCTCCCCTGAGGGTTTTCCTAATGTCTCTGTGCCAGGGAATGCTAGGGGGGGTTTGCAGGAAATCCCAGTGACAGAGGCTGCCTCCCCAAGGTCAGGGAAGGTATTTCACGGACTTCCCCGAACAGGGAACACATTTGACTGAAGAGAGCTGCGTGGAGTTGTCTCTCGAGCTCCCCCACGCACTGACAATGGTTCCGGAATCCTGAGCGTGGGGAGGTTCCACGAACGGTCGGCAGCGCGTGGGTTCTAACAGGATGCATGAGCTCGTCTCCCCTGAGGGTTTCCCTAATATCTCTGTGCCAGGAAATGCTAACGGGGTTTTGCAGGAAATCCTAGTGAAAGAGGCTACCTCCCCAAGGTCAGGGAAGGTATTTCTCGGACTTCCCCGAACAGGGAACACCTGTGACTGAAGAGAGCTGCGAGGAGTTGTCTCTAGAGCTCCCCCACGCACTGACAATGGTTCCGGAATCCTGAGCGTGGGGAGGTTCCACCAAAGGTCGGCAGCGCGTGGGTTCAAACGGAAAGCCTAAGCTCGTCTCCCCTGAGGGTTTTCCTAAAGTCTCTGTGCCAGGGAATGCTAGGGGGGGTTTGCAGGAAATCCCAGTGACAGAGGCTGCCTCCCCAAGGTCAGGGAAGGTATTTCTCGGACTTCCCCGAACAGGGAACACCTGTGACTGAAGAGAGATGCGTGGAGATATCTCTCGAGCTGCCCCACGCACTGACAACGGTTCCGGAATCCTGAGCGTGGGGACGTTCCACCAACGGTCGGCAGTCCGTGGGTTGTAACGGAATGCCTAAGCTCATCTCCCCTGAGAGTTTTCCTAATGTCTCTCTTCCAGGGAATGTAAGGGGTGATTGCAGGATATCCCAGTGAACGAGTCTGCCTCCCCAAAGTCAGGGAAGGTATTTCTCGGACTTCCCCGAACAGGGAACACCTGTGACTGAAGAGAGCTGTGTGGAGTTTTCTCTCGAGCTCCCCCAAGCACTGACAACGGTTCCGGAATCCTGAGCGTTGGGAGGTTCCACCAACGGTCGACAGCGCGTGGGTTCTAACGGAATGCCTAAGCTCGTCTCCCCTAAGGTTTTCCCTAATGTCTCTGTGCCAGGGAATGCTAGGGGTGATTGCAGGATATCCCAGTGACCGAGGCTGCCTCCCAATGTTCAGGGAAGGTTTTTCTCGGACTTCCCCGAACAGGGAACTCCTGTGACAGAAGAGAGCTGTGTGGAGATATCTCTCGTGCTGCCCCACGCACTGACAACGGTTCCGGATTCCTGAGCGTGGGCACGTTCCACCAACGGTCGGCAGCCCGTGGGTTCTAACGGAATGCCTAAACTCGTCTCCCCTGAGGGTTTTCCTAATGTCTCTCTGCCAGGGAATGCTAGGGGTGATTGCAGGATATCCCAGTGACCGAGGCTGCTTCCACAATGTCAGGGAAGGTATTTCTCGGATTTCCCCGAACAGGGAACTCCTGTGACTGAAGAGAGCTGCGTGGAGTTGTCTCTCGATCTCCCCCACGCACTGACAATGGTTCCGGATTCCTGAGCGTGGTGAGGTTCCACCAACTGTCGGCAGCGCGTGGGTTCTAACGGAATGCCTAAGCTCGTCTCCCCTGAGGGTTTTCCTAATGTCTCTGTGCCAGGGAATGCTAGGGGTGATTGCAGGATATCCCAGTGACCGAGGATGCTTCCCCCAGGTCAGGGAAGTTATTTCTCGGACTTCCCCGAACAGGGAACTCCTGTGACTGAAGAGAGGTGCGTGGAGTTGTCTCTCGAGCTCCCCCACGCAATGACATCGGTTCCGGAATCCTGAGTTTGGGGAGGTTCCACCAACGGTTGGCATCGCGTGGGTTCTAACGGAATGCATAAACTCGTCTCCCCTGAGGTTTGTCCTAATGTCTCTGTGCCGGGGAATGCTAGGGGTGATTGCAGGATATCCCAGTGACTGAGGCTACCTCCCCAAGATCAGGGAAGGTATTCCTCGGACTTCCCCTAACAGGGAACTCCTGTGACAGAAGAGAGTTGCGTGGAGATGTCTCCCGAGCTCCCCCACGCACTGACAATGGTTCCGGAATCCTGAGCGTGGGGAGGTTCCACCAACGGTCGGCAGCGTGTGGGTTCTAACGGGATGCATGTGCTCGTCTCCGCTGAGGGTTTTCCTAATGTCTCTGTGCCAGGGAATGCTAGGGGTGGTTTGCAGGAAATCCCAGTGACATGGGCTGTCTCCCCAAGGTCAGGGAAGTTATTTCTCGGACTTCCCCGAACAGGGAACACCTGTGACTGAAGAGAGCTGCGTGGAGTTGTCTCTCGAGATCCCCCACGCACTGAAAATGGTTCCGGAATCCTGAGCGTGGGGAGGTTCCACCAACGGTCGGCAGCGCGTGGGTTCTAACGGGATGCCTGAGCTCGTCTCCCCTGAGGATTTTCCTAATGTCTCTGTGCCAGGGAATGCTAGGGGGGGTTTGCAGCTAATCCCAGTGAGAGCGGCTGTCTCGCCAAGTTCAGGGAAGGTATTTCTCGGACTTCCCCGAACAGGGAACAACTGTGAATGAAGAGAGCTGCGTGGAGTTGTCTCTCGAGCTCCCCCAAGCACTGACAATGGTTCCGGAATCCTGAGCGTGGGGAGTTTCCACGAACGGTCGGAAGTGCGTGGGTTCAATCGGGATTCATGAGCTCGTCTCCACTGAGGGTTTTCCTAAAGTATCTGTGCCAGGGAATGCTAGGGGGGGTTTGCAGGAAATCCCAGTGACAGCGGCTGACTCCCCAAGGTCAGGGAAGTTATTTCTCGGACTTCCCCGAACAGGGAACACCTGTGACTAAAGAGAGCTGCGTGGAGTTGTCTCTCGAGCTCCCCCACGCACTGACAATGTTTCCGAAATATTGAACGTGGGGAGGTTCCACCAACGGTCGGCAGCGCGTGGGTTCTAACGGGATGCCTGAGCTCGTCTCCCCTGAGGGTTTTCCTAATGTCTCTGTGCCAGGGAATGTTAAGGGGGTTTGCAGGAAATCCCAGTGACATAGGCTGCCTCCCCAATGTCAGGGAAGTTATTTCTCGGACTTCCCCGAACAGGGAACACCTGTGACTGAAGAGAGCTGCGTGGAGTTGTCTCTCGAGATCCCCCACGCACTGACAATGGTTCCGGAATCCTGAGCTTGGGGAGGTTCCACCAATTGTGGGCAGCCCGTTGGTTCTAACGGGATGCCTGAGCTCGCCTCCCCTGAGGTTTTTCCTAATGTCTCTGTGCCAGGGAATGCTAGGGGGGGTTTGCAGGAAATCCCAGTGACAGAGGCTGCCTCCCCAAGGTCAGGGAAGTTATTTCTCGGACTTCCCCGAACAGGGAACACCTGTGACTGAAGAGAGCTGCGTGGAGTTGTCTCTCGAGCTTCCCCACGCACTGACAATGGTTCCGGAATCCTGAGCGTGGGGAGGTTCCACCAACGGTCGGCAGCGCGTGGGTTCTAACGGGATGCCTGAGCTCGTCTCCCCTGAGGGTTTTCCTAATGTCTCTGTGCCAGGGAATGCTAGGGGGGGTTTGCAGGAAATCCCATTGACAGAGGCTGCCTCCCCAAGGTCAGGGAAGGTATTTCCCGGACTTCCCCGAACAGGGAACACCTGTGACTGAAGAGAGCTGCGTGGAGTTGTCTCTCGAGCTCCCCCACGCACTGACAATGGTTCCGGAATCCTTAGCGTGGGGAGGTTCCACCAACGGTCGGCAGCGCGTGGGTTCTAACGGGATGCATGAGCTCGTCTCCCCTGAGGGTTTTCCTAATATCTCTGTGCCAGGGAATGCTAGGGGGGGTTTGCAGGAAATCCCAGTGACAGAGGCTCCCTCCCCAAGGTCAGGGAAGGTATTTCTCGGACTTCCCCGAACAGGGAACACCTGTGACTGAAGAGAGCTGCGTGGATTTGTCTCTCGAGCTCCCCCATGCACTGACAATGGTTCCGGAATCCTGAGCGTGGGGAGGTTCCACCAACGGTCGGCAGCGCGTGGGTTCTAACGGGATGCCTGAGCTCGTCTCCCCTGAGTGTTTTCCTAATGTCTCTGCGCCAGGGAATGTTAGGGGGGGGTTTACAGGAAATCCCAGTGAGAGTGGCTGCCTCCCCAAGGTCAGGGAATGTATTTCAAGGACTTCCCCGAACATGGAACACCTGTGACTGAAGAGAGCTGCGTGGAGTTGTCTCTCGATCTCCCCCACGCACTGACAATGTTTCCGGAATCCTGAGCGTGGGGAGGTTCCACCAAAGGTCGGCAGCGCGTGGGTTCTAACGGGATGCCTGAGCTCGTCTCCGCTGATGGTTTTCCTAATGTCTCTGTGCCAGGGAATTCTAGTGGGGGTTTACAGGAAATCCCAGTGACAGAGGCTGCCTCCCCAAGTTCAGGGAAGGTATTTCTCTGACTTCCCCGAACAGGGAACACCTGTGTCTGAAGAGAGCTTCGTGGAGTTGTCTCTCGAGCTCCCCCACGCACTGACAATGGTTCCGGAATCCTGAGCGTGGGGAGGTTCCAACAACGGTCGGCAGCGCGTTGGTTCTAACGGGATTCATGGGCTCATCTCCCCTGAGGTTTTTCCTAATTTCTCTGTGCCAAGGAATGCTAGGGGGGGTTTGCAGGATATCCCAGTGACAGAGGCTGCCTCCCCAATGTCATGGAAGGTATTTCTCGGACTTCCCCGAACAGGGAACACCTGTGACTTAAGAGAGCTGCGTGGAGTTGTCTCTCCAGGTCCCCCACGCACTGACAATGGTTCCGGAATCCTGAGCGTGGGGAGGTTCCACCAACGGTCGGCAGCGCGTGGTTTCTAACGGGATGCCTGTTGTCGTCTCCCCTGATGGTATTCCTAATGTCTCTGTGCCAGGGAATGTTAAGGGAGTTTGCAGGTAATCCCAGTGACAGAGGCTGACTCCCCAAGGTCAGGAAAGTAACTTCTCGGACTTCCCCGAACAGGGAACACCTGTGACTGAAGAGAGATGCGTGGAGTTGTCTCTCGAGCTCCCCCACGCACTGACAATGGTTCCGGAATCCTGAGCGTGGGGAGTTTCCACCAACGGTCGGCAGCGCGTGGGTTCTAACGGGATGCCTGAGCTCGTCTCCCCTGAGGGTTTCCCTAATGTCTTTGGGCCAGGGAATGCTAGGGGGGGTTTGCAGGAAATCCCAGTGACAGAGGCTACCTCCCCAAGATCAGGGAAGGTATTTCCCGGACTTCCCCGAACAGGGAAAACCTGTGACTGAAGAGAGCTGCGTGGAGTTGTCTCTCAAGCTCCCCCAAGCACTGACAATGGTTCCGGAATCCTGAGCGTGGGGAGGTTCCACAAACGGTCGGCAGCGCTTTGGTTCTAACGGGATGCCTGAGCTCATCTTTCCTGAGGGTTTTCCTAATTTCTCTGTGCCAGGGAATGCTTGGGGGTGTTTGCAGGAAATCCCAGTGACAGAGGCTGCATCCCCATGGTCAGGGAAGGTATTTCTCGGACTTCCCCGAACAGGGAACACCTGTGACTGAAGAGAGCTGCGTGGAGATGTCTCTCGAGCTCCCCCACGCACTGACAATGGTTCCAGAATCTTGAGCGTGGAGAGGTTCCACCAATGGTCGGCAGCGCCTGGATTCTAACGGGATGCCTGAGCTCGTCTCCCCTGAGGGTTTTCCTAATGTCTCTGTGCCAGGGATTGCTAGGGGGGGTTTGCAGGAAATCCCAGTGACAGAGGCTGCCTCCCCAAGATCAGGGAAAGTATTTCCCGGACTTCCCCGAACAGGGAAAACCTGTGACTGAAGAGAGCTGCGTGGAGTTGTCTCTCAAGCTCCCCCACGCACTGGCAATGTTTCCGGAATCCTGAGCGTGGGGAGGTTCCACCAACGGTCGGCAGCGCGTGGGTTCTAACGGGATGCCTGAGCTCGTCTCCCCTGAGGGTTTTCCTAATGTCTCTGTGCCAGGGAATGCTAACGGGGGGGTTGCAGTAAATCCCAGTTACAGAGGCTGCCTCCCCAAGGTCAGGGAAGTTATTTCTCGGACTTCCCCGAACATGGAACACCTGTGACTGAAGAGAGCTGCGTGGAGTTGTCTCTCGTGCTCCCCCACGCACTGACAATGATTCCAGAATCCTGAGCGTGGGGAGGTTCCACCAACGGTAGGCAGCGCGTGGGATCTAACGGGATGCTGCAGCTAGTCTCCCCTGAATTTTTCCCTAATGTCTCTGTGCCAGGGAATGCTAGGGGGGGTTAACAGGAAATCCCAGTAACAGAGGCTGCCTCCCCAAGGTCAGGGAAGGTATTTCTCGGACTTCCCCGAACAGGGAACACCTGTGACTGAAGAGAGCTGCGTGGAGTTGTCTCTCGAGCTCCCCCACGCAATGACAATGTTTCCGGAATCCTGAGCGTGGGGAGGTTCCCCCAACGGTCGACAGCGCGTGGGTTCTAACGGGATGCCTGAGCTCGTCTCCCCTGAAGGTTTCCCTAATGTCTCTGTGCCAGGGAATGCTAGGGGGGGTTTGCAGGAAATCCCAGTGACAGAGGCTGCCTCCCCAAGGTCAGGGAAAGTATTTCTCGGACTTCCCCAAACAGGGAACACCTGTGACTGAAGAGAGCTGCGTGGAGTTGTCTCTCGAGCTCCCCCACGCACTGACAGTGGTTCCGGAATCCTGAGCGTGGGGAGGTTCCACCAACGGTCGGCAGCGCGTGGGTTCTAACGGGATGCCTGAGCTCGTTTCCCCTGATGGTTTCCCTAATTTCTCTGTGCCAGGGAATGCTAGGGGGGGTTTACAGGAAATCCCAGTGACAGAGGCTGCCTCCCCAAGGTCAGGGAAGGTTTTCCTCGGACTTCCCAGAACAGGGAACACCTGTGACTGAAGAGAGCTCTGTGGAGTTGTCTCTCGAGCTCCCCCACGCACTGACAATGGTTCCGGAATCCTGAGCGTGGGGAGGTTCCACCAACGGTCGGCAGCGCTTGGGTTCTAACAGAATGCCTGAGCTCGTCTCCCCTGAGGGTTTCCCTAATGTCTCTGTGCCAGGGAATGCTAAGGGGGGTTTGCAGGAAATCCCAGTGACAGAGGCTGCCTCCCCAAGGTCAGGGAAGGTATTTCTCGGACTTCCCCGAACAGGGAACTCCTGTGACGGAAGAGAGCGGCGTGGAGTTGTCTCTCGAGCTCCCCCACGCACTAACAAAGGTTCCGGAATCTTGAGCGTGGGGAGGTTCCACCAAAGGTCGTCAGCGCGTGGGTTCTAACGGGATGCCTGAGCTAGTCTCCCCTGAGGGTTTCCCTAATGTCTCTGTGCCAGGGAATGCTAGGGGGGGTTTGCAGGAAATCCCAGTGACAGAGGCTGCCTCCCCAAGGTCAGGGAAGGTATTTCTCGGACTTCCCTGAACAGGGAACAGCTGAGACTGAAGAGAGCTGCGTGGAGTTGTCTCTCGAGCTCCCCCACGCACTGACAATGTTTCCGGAATCCTGAGCGTGGGGAGGTTCCACCAACGGTCGGCAGCGCGTGGGTTCTAACGGGAGGCCTGAGCTCGTCTCCCCTGAGGGTTTCCCTAATGTCTCTGTACCAGGGAATGCTAGGGGGGGTTTGCAGGAAATCCCAGTGACAGAGGCTGCCTCCCCAAGGTCAGGGAAGGTATTTCTCGGACTTCCCCGAACAGGGAACAACTGTGACTGAAGAGAGCTGCGTGGAGTTGTCTCTCGAGCTCCCCCACGCACTGACAATGGTTCCGGAATCCTGAGCGTGGGGAGGTTCCACCAACGGTCGGCAGCGCGTGGGTTCTAACGGGATGCCTGAGCTCGTCTCCCCTGAGGGTTTCCCTAATGTCTCTGTGCCAGGGAATGCTAGGGGGGGTTTGCAGGAAATCCCAGTGACAGAGGCTGCCTCCCCAAGGTTAGGGAAAGTATTTCTCGGACTTCCCTTAACAGGGAACACCTGCGACTGAAGAGAGCTGCGTGGAGTTGTCTCTCGAGCTCCCCCACGCACTGACAATGGTTCCGGAATCCTGAGCGTGGGGAGGTTCCACCAACGGTCGGCAGCGCGTGGGTTCTAACGGGATGCCTGAGCTCGTCTCCACTGAGGGTTTCCCTAATGTCTCTGTGCCAAGGAATGCTGGGGGGGGTTTGCAGGAAATCCCAGTGACAGAGGCTGCCTCCCCAAGATCAGGGAAGGTATTTCCCGGACTTCCCCGAACAGGGAAAACCTGTGACTGAAGAAAGCTGCGTGGAGTTGTCTCTCGAGCTCCCCCACGCACTGACAATGGTTCCGGAATCCTGAGCGTGGGGATGTTCCACCAACGGTGGGCAGCGCGTGGGTTCTAACCGGATGCCTGAGCTCGTCTCCCCTGAGGGTTTCCCTAATGTCTCTGTGCCAGGGAATGCTAACGGGGGGGTTTGCAGGAAATTCCAGTGACAGAGGCTGCCTCCCCAAGGTCAGGGAAAGTATTTCTCGGACTTCCCTTAACAGGGAACACCTGCGACTGAAGAGAGCTGCGTGGAGTTGTCTCTCGAGATTCCCCACGCACTGACAATGGTTCTGGAATCCTGAGCGTGGGGAGGTTCCACCAACGGTCGGCAGTGCGTGGGTTCTAACGGGATGCCTGAGCTCGTCCCCGCTGAGGGTTTTCCTAATATCTCTGTGCCAGGGAATTCTAGGGCGTGTTTGCAGGGAATCCCAGTGACAGAGTCTGCCTCCCCAAGGTCAGGGAAGTTATTTCTCAGACTTCCCCGAACAGGGAACACCTGTGACTGAAGAGAGCTGCGTGGAGTTGTCTCTCGAGCTCCACCACGCACTGACAATGGTTCCGGAATCCTGAGCGTGGGGAGGTTCCACCAACGGTCGGCAGCGCGTGGGTTCTAACGGGATGTTGAGCTCGTCTCCCTAGAGGGTTTTCCTAATATCTCTGTGCCAGGGAATGCAAGGGGGGGTTTGCAGGAAATCCCAGTGACACAGGCTGCTTCCCCAAGGTCAGGGAAGGTATTTCTCGGACTTCCCCGAACAGGGAACACCTGTGACTGAAGAGAGCTGCGTGGAGTTGTCTCTCGAGCTCCCCAACGCACTGACAATGGTTCCGGAAACCTAAGCGTAGGGAGGTTCCACCAACGGTCGGCAGCGCGTGGTTTCTAACGAGATGCCTGATCTCGTCTCCCCTGAGGGTTTTCCTAATATCTCTGTGCCAGGGAATGTTAAGGGGGTTTGCAGGAAATCCCAGTGACAGAGGCTGACTCCCCAAGGTCAGGGAAGTTATTTCTCGGACTTCCCCGAACAGGGAACACCTGTGACTGAAGAGAGATGCGTGGAGTTGTCTCTCGAGCTCCCCCACGCACTGACAATGGTTCCGGAATACTGAGCGTGGGGAGGTTCCACCAACGGTCGGCAGCGCGTGGGTTCTAACGGGATGCCTGAGCTCGTCTCCCCTGAGGGTTTTCCTAATGTCTCTGTGCCAGGGAATGCTAGGGGGGGTTTGCAGGAAATCCCAGTGACAGAGGCTCCCTCCCCAAGGTCAGGGAAGGTATTTCTCGGACTTCCCGGAACAGGGAACACCTGTGACTGAAGAGAGCTGCGTGGAGTTGTCTCACGAGCTCCCCCTCGCACTGACAATGGTTCCGGAATCCTGAGCGTGGGGAGGTTCCACCAACGTTCGGCAGCGCGTGGGATCTAACGGGATGCTGGAACTCGTCTCCCCTGAAAGTTTCCCTAATGTCTCTGTGCCAGGGAATGCTAGGGGGGGGTTTGCAGGAAATCCCAGTAACAGAGGCTGCCTCCCCAAGGTCAGGGAAGGTATTTCTCGGACTTCCCCGAACAGGGAACACCTGTGACTGAAGAGAGCTGCGTGAAGTTGTCTCTCGAGCTCCCCCACGCACTGACAATGGTTCCGGAATCCTGAGCGTGGGGAGGTTCCACCAACGGTCGGCAGCGCGTGGGTTCTAACGGGATGCCTGAGCTCGTCTCCCCTGAGGGTTTCCGTAATGTCTCTGTGCCAGGGAATGCTAGGGGGCGTTTGCAGGAAATCCCAGTGACAGAGGCTGCCTCCCCAAGGTCAGGGAAGGTATTTCTCGGACTTCCCCGAACAGGGAACACCTGTGACTGAAGAGAGCTGCGTGGAGTTGTCTCTCGAGCTCCCCCACGCAATGACAATGTTTCCGGAATCCTGAGCGTGGGGAGGTTCCCCCAACGGTCGGCAGCGCGTGGGTTCTAACGGGATGCCTGAGCTCGTCTCCCCTGAGGGTTTCCCTAATGTCTCTGTGCCAGGGAATGCTAGGGGGGGTTTGCAGAAAATCCCAGTGACAGAGGCTGCCTCCCCAAGGTCAGGGAAGGTATTTCTCGGACTTCCTCGAACAGGGAACACCTGTGACTGAAGAGAGCTGCGTGGAGTTGTCTCTCGAGCTCCCCCACGCACTGAAAATGGTTCCGGAATCCTGAGCGTGGGGAGGTTCCACCAACGGTCGGCAGCGCGTGGGTTCTAACGGGATGCCTGAGCTCGTTTCCCCTGAGGGTTTCCCTAATTTCTCTGTGCCAGGGAATGCTAGGGGGGGTTTGCAGGAAATCCCAGTGACAGAGGCTGCCTCCCCAAGGTCAGGGAAGGTATTTCTCGGACTTCCCCGAACAGGGAACACCTGTGACTGAAGAGAGCTGCGTGGAGTTGTCTCTCGAGCTCCCCCACGCACTGACAATGGTTCCGGAATCTTGAGCGTGGGGAGGTTCCACCAAATGTCGGCAGCGCGTGGGTTCTAACGGGATGCCTGAGCTCGTCTCCCCTGAGGGTTTCCCTAATGTCTCTGTGCCAGGGAATGCTAGGGGGGTTTGCAGGAAATCCCAGTGACAGAGGCTGCCTCCCCAAGGTCAGGGAAGGTATTTCTCGGACTTCCCCGAACAGGGAACACCTGTGACTGAAGAGAGCTGCGTGGAGTTGTCTCTCGAGCTCCCCCACGCACTGACAATGTTTCCGGAATCCTGAGCGTGGGGAGGTTCCACCAAAGGTCGGCAGCGCGTGGATTCTAACGGGATGCCTGAGCTCGTCTCCGCTGAGGGTTTTCCTAATATCTCTTTGACAGGGAATTCTAGGGGGGGTTTGCAGGAAATCCCAGTGACAGAGGCTGCTTCCCCAAGGTCAGGGAATGTATTTCTCGGACTTCCCCGAACAGGGAACACCTGTGACTGAAGAGAGCTGCGTGGAGTTGTCTCTCCAGCTCCCTCACGCACTGACAATGGTTCCGGAATCCTGAGCGTGGGGAGGTTCCACCAACGGACGGCAGCGCGTGGTTTCTAACGGGATGCCTGATCTCGTCTCCCCTGATGGTTTTCCTAATGTCTCTGTGCCAGGGAATGTTAAGGGAGTTTGCAGGTAATCCCAGTGACAGAGGCTGACTCCCCAAGGTCAGGAAAGTAATTTCTCGGACTTCCCCGAACAGGGAACACCTGTGACTGAAGAGAGCTGCGTGGAGTTGTCTCTCGAGCTCCCCCACGCACTGACAATGGTTCCGGAATCCTGAGCGTGGGGAGGTTCCAACAACGGTCGGCAGCACGTGGGTTCTAACGGGATGCCTGAGCTCGTCTCCCCTGACGGTTTCCCTAATGTCTCTGTGCCAGGGAATGCTAGGGGGGGTTTGCAGGAAATCCCAGTGACAGAGGCTGCCTCCCCAAGGTCAGGGAAGGTATTTCTCGGACTTCCCCGAACAGGGAACACCTGTGACTGAAGAGAGCTTCGTGGAGTTGTCTCTCGAGCTCCCCCACGCACTGGCAATGGTTCCGGAATCCTGAGCGTGGGGAGGTTCCACCAACGGTCGGCAGCGCGTGGGTTCTTACCGGATGCCTGAGCTCGTCTCCCCTGAGGGTTTCCCTAATGTCTCTGTGCCAGGGAATGCTAGGGGGGGTTTGCAGGAAATCCCAGTGTCAGGGGCTGCCTCCCCAATGGTCAGGGAAGGGATTTCTTGGACTTCCCCGAACAGGGAACACATGTGACTGAAGAGAGCTGCGTGGAGTTGTCTCTCGAGCTTCCCCACGCACTGACAATGGTTCCGGAATCCTGAGCGTGGGGAGTTTCCACCAACGGTCGGCAGCGCGTGGGTTCTAACGGGATGCCTGAGCTCGTCTCCCCTGAGGGTTTCCCTAATGTCTTTGTGCCAGGGAATGTTAGGGGGGGTTTGCAGGAAATCCCAGTGACAGAGGCTGCCTCCCCAATATCAGGGAAGTTATTTCCCGGACTTCCGCGAACAGGGAAAACCTGTGACTGAAGAGAGCTGCGTGGAGTTGTCTCTCAAGCTCCCCCAAGCACTGACAATGGTTCCGGAATCCTGAGCGTGGGGAGGTTCCACCAACGGTCGCCAGCGCGTGGATTCTAACGGGATGCCTGAGCTCGTCTCCGCTGAGGGTTTTCCTAATATCTCTTTGCCAGGGAATTCTAGGGGGGGTTTGCAGGAAATCCCAGTGACAGAGGCTGCCTCCCCAAGGTCAGGGAATGTATTTCTCGGACTTCCTCGAACAGGGAACACCTGTGACTGAAGAGAGGTGCGTGGAGTTGTCTCTCGAGCTCCCCCACGCACTGACAATGGTTCCGGAATCCTGAGCGTGGGGAGGTTCCACCAACGGTCGGCAGCGCGTGGGTTCTAACGGGATGCCTGAGCTCATCTTTCCTGAGGGTTTTCCTAATGTCTCTGTGCCAGGGAATGCTTGGGGGTGTTTGCAGGAAATCCCAGTGACAGAGGCTGCCTCCCCATGGTCAGGGAAGGTATTTCTCGGACTTCCACGAACAGGGAACAACTGTGACTGAAGAGAGCTTCGTGGAGTTGTCTCTCGAGGTCCCCCACACACTGACAATGGTTCCGGAATCCTGAGCGTGGGGAGGTTCCACCAACGGTCGGCAGCGCGTGGGTTCTAACGGGATGCCTGAACTCGTCTCCCCTGAGGGTTTCCCTAATGTCTCTGTGCCAAGGAAAGCTAGGGGGGGTTTGCAGGAAATCCCAGTTACAGAGGCTGCCTCCCCAAGATCAGGGAAGGTATTTCCCGGACTTCCCCGAACAGGGAAAACCTGTGACTGAAGAGAGCTGCGTGGAGTTGTCTCTCAAACTCCCCCACGCACTGGCAATGGTTCCGGAATCCTGAGCGTGGGGAGGTTCCACCAACGGTCGGCAGCGCGTGGGTTCTAACGGGATGCCTGAGCTCGTCTCCCCTGAGGGTTTTCCTAATGTCTCTGTGCCAGGGAATGCTAACGGGGGGGTTTGCAGGAAATCCCAGTTACAGAGGCTGCCTCCCCAAGGTCAGGGAAGTTATTTCTCGGACTTCCCGGAACATGGAACACCTGTGACTGAAGAGAGCTGCGTGGAGTTGTCTCTCGTGCTCCCCCACGCACTGACAATGGTTCCGGAATCCTGAGCGTGGGGAGGTTCCACCAACGGTCGGCAGCGCGAGGGATCTAACGGGATGCTGGAGCTAGTCTCCCCTGAAGGTTTCCCTAATGTCTCTGTGCCAGGGAATGCTAGGGGGTTTTGCAGGAAATCCCAGTAACAGAGGCTGCCTCCCCAAGGTCAGGGAAGGTATTTCTCGGACTTCCCCGAACAGGGAACACCTGTGACTGAAGAGAGCTGCGTGGAGTTGTCTCTCGAGCTCCCCCACGCAATGACAATATTTCCGGAATCCTGAGCGTGGGGAGGTTCCCCCAACGGTCGGCAGCGCGTGGGTTCTAACGGGATGCCTGAGCTCGTCTCCCCTGAGGGTTTCCCTAATGTCTCTGAGCCAGGGAATGCTAGGGGGGGTTTGCAGGAAATCCCAGTGACAGAGGCTGCCTCCCCAAGGTCAGGGAAGGTATTTCTCGGACTTCCCCGAACAGGGAACACCTGTGACTGAAGAGAGCTGCGTGGAGTTGTCTCTCGAGCTCCCCCACGCACTGACAATGGTTCCGGAATCCTGAGCGTGGGAGGGTTCCACCAACGGTCGGCAGCGCGTGGGTTCTAACGGGATGCCTGAGCTCGTTTCCCCTGAGTGTTTCCCTAATTTCTCTGTGCCAGGGAATGCTAGGGGGGGTTTACAGGAAATCCCAGTGACAGAGGCTGCCTCCCCAAGGTCAGGGAAGGTTTTTCTCGGACTTCCCAGAACAGGGAACACCTGTGACTGAAAAGAGCTGTGTGGAGTTGTCTCTCGAGCTCCCCCACGCACTGACAATGGTTCCGGAATCCTGAGCGTGGGGAGGTTCCACCAACGGTCGGCAGCGCTTGGGTTCTAACGGGATGCCTGAGCTCGTCTCCCCTGAGGGTTTCCCTAATTTCTCTGTGCCAGGGAATGCTAAGGGGGGTTTGCAGGAAATCCCAGTGACAGAGGCTGCCTCCCCAAAGTCAGGGAAGGTATTTCTCGGACTTCCCCGAACAGCGAACACCTGTGACTGAAGAGAGCTGCGTGGAGTTGTCTCTCGAGCTCCCCCATGCAATGACAATGGTTCCGGAATCCTGAGCGTGGGGAGGTTCCACGAACGGTCGGCAGTGCGTGGGTTCTAACTGGATGCCTGAGATCGTCTCCCCTGAGGGTTTCCCAAATGTCTCTGTGCCAGGGAATGCTAGGGGGGGTTTGCAGGAAATCCCTGTGACAGAGGCTGCCTCCCCAAGGTCAGGGAAGGTATTTCTCGGACTTCCGCGAACAGGGAACACCTTCGACTGGAGAGAGCTGCGTGGAGTTGTCTCTCGACCTCCCCCACGCACTGACAATGGTTCCGGAATCCTGAGCGTGGGGAGGTTCCACCAACGGTCGGCAGCGCGTGGATTCTAATGGGATGCCTGAGCTCGTCTCCCCTGAGTGTTTTCCTAATGTCTCTGTGCCAGGGAATGCTAGGGGGGGTTTGCAGGAAATCCCAGTGACAGAGGCTGCCTCCCCAAGATCAGGGAAAGTATTTCTCGGACTTCCCCGAACAGGGAACACCTGTGACTGAAGAGAGCTGCGTGGAGATTTCTCTTGAGCTCCCCCACGCACTGACAATGGTTCCGGAATCCTGAGCATTGGGAGGATCCACCAACGGTCGGCAGCGCGTGGGTTCTAAGGGGATGCCTGAGCTCGTCTCCCCTGAGGGTTTCCTTAATGTCTCTGTGCCAGGAACTGCTAGGTGATGATTGCAGGAAATCCCAATGACAGTGGCTGCCTCCCCAAGGTCAGGGAAGGTATTTCTCGGACTTCCCCGAACAGGGAACACCTGTGACTGAAGAGAGCTGCGTGGAGTTGTCTCTCGAGCTCCCCCACGCACTGACAATGGTTCCGGAATCCTGAGCGTGGGGAGGTTCCTCCAACGGTCGGCAGCCTAGGGTTCTAACGGGATGCCTGAGCTCGTCTCCCCTGAGGGTTTCCCTAATGTCTCTGTGCCAGGGAATGCTAGGGGGGGTTTGCAGGATATCCCAGTGACAGAGGCTGCCTCCCCAAGGTCAGGGAAGGTATTTCTCGGACTTCCCCGAACATGGAACACCTGTAACTGAAGAGAGCTGCGTGGAGTTGTCTCTCGAGCTCCCCCACGCACTGACAATGGTTCCGGAATCCTGAGCGTGGGGAGGTTCCACCAACGGTCGGCAGCGCGTGGGTTCTATCGGGATGCATGATGTCGTCTCCCCTGAGGATTTTCCTAATGTCTCTGTGCCAGGGAATGCTAGGTGGGGTTTGCAGGAAATCCCAGTGACAGAGGCTGCCTCCCCAAGGTCAAGGAAGGTATTTCTCGGACTTCCCCGAACATGGAACACCTGTGACTGAAGAGAGCTGCGTGGAGTTGTCTCCCGTGCTCCTCCACGCACTGACAATTGTTCCGGAATCCTGAGCGTGGGGAGGTTCCACCATCGGTCGGCAGCGCGTGGGTTCTAACGGGATGCCGAGCTCGTCTCCCCTGAGGGTTTCCCTAATGTCTCTGTGCCAGGGAATGCTAGGGGGTTTTGCAGGAAATCCCAGTGTCAATGGCTGCCTCCCCAAGGTCAGGGAATTAATTTCTCGGACTTCCCAACAGGGAACACCTGTGACTGAAGAGAGCTGCGTGGAGTTGTCTCTCGAGCTCCCCCACGAACTGACAATGGTTCCGGAATCCTGAGCGTGGGGAGGTTCCACCAACGGTCGGCAGCGCGTGGGTTCTAACGGGATGCCTGAGTTCGTCTCCCCTGAGGGTTTCCCTAATGTCTCTGTGCCAGGGAATGCTAGGGGGGGTTTGCAGGAAATCCCAGTGACAGAGGCTGCCTCCCCAAGGTCAGGGAAGGTATTTCCCGGACTTCCCAGAACAGGGAACACCTGTGACTGAAGAGAGCTGCGTGGAGTTGTCTCTCGAGCTCCCCCACGCACTGACAATGGTTCCGGAATCCTGAGAGTGGGGAGGTTCCACCAACGGTCGGCAGCACGTGGGTTCTAACGGGATGCCTGAGCTCGTCTCCCCTGAGGGTTTCCCTAATGTCTCTGTGCCAGGCAATGCTAGGGGGGTTTTGAAGGAAATCCCAGTGACAGAGGCTGCCTCCCCAAGGTCAGGGAAGGTATTTCCCGGACATCCCCGAACAGGGAACACCTGTGACTGAAGAGAGCTGCGTGGAGTTGTCTCTCGAGCTCCCCCACGCACTGACAATGTTTCCGGAATCCTGAGCGTGGGAAGGTTCCACCAACGGTCGGCAGCGCGTGGGTTCTAACGGGATGCCTGAGCTCGTCTCCCCTGAGGGTTTTCCTAATGTCTCTGTGCCAGGGAATGCTAGGGGGGGTTTGCAGGAGATCCCAGTGACAGAGGCTGCCTCCCAAAGGCCAGGGAAGGTATTTCTCGGACTTCCCCGAACAGGGAACACCTGTGACTAAAGAGAGCTGCGTGGAGTTGTCTCTCGAGCTCCCCCACGCACTGACAATGGTTCCGGAATCCTGAGCGTGGGGAGGTTCCACCAACGGTCGGCAGCGTGTGGGTTCTAACGGGATGCCTGAACTCGTCTCCCCTGAGGGTTTTCCTAATGTCTCTGTGCCAGGGAATGCCAGGGGGGGTTTGCAGGAAATCCCAGTGACAGAGGCTGCCTCCCCAATGTAAGGGAAGGTATTTCTCGGACTTCCCCGAACAGGGAACTCCTGTGACTGAAGAGAGCTGCGTGGAGTTGTCTCTCGAGCTCCCCCACGCACTGACAATGGTTCCGGAATCCTGAGCGTGGGGAGGTTCCACCAACGGTCGGCAGCGCGTGGGTTCTAACGGGATGCCTGAGCTCGACCCCCTGAGGGTTTTCCTAATTTCTCTGTGCCAGGGAATGCTAGGGGGGGTTTGCAGGAAATCCCAGTGACAGAGGCTGCCTCCCCAAGGTCAGGGAAGGTATTTCTCGGAATTCCCCGAACAGGGAACACCTGTGACTGAAGAGAGCTGCGTGGAGTTGTCTCCCGTGCTCCTCCACGCACTGACAATGGTTCCGGAATCCTGAGCGTGGGGAGGTTCCACCAACGGTCGGCAGCGCGTGGGTTCTAACGGGATGCCGAGCTCGTCTCCCCTGAGGGTTTCCCTAATGTCTCTGTGCCAGGGAATGCTAGGGGGGGTTGGCAGGAAATCCCAGTGACAATGGCTGCCTCCCCAAGGTCAGAGAAGTTATTTCTCGGACTTCCCAAACAGGGAACACCTGTGACTGAAGAGAGCTGCGTGGAGTTGTCTCTCGAGCTCCCCCATGCACTGACAATGTTTCCGGAATCCTGAGCGTGGGGAGGTTCCACCAACGGTCGGCAGCGCGTGGGTTCTAACAGGATGACTGAGCTCGTCTCCCCTGAGGGTTTTCCTAATGTCTCTGTTCCAGGGAATGCAAGGGGGGGTTTGCAGGAAATCCCAGTGACACAGGCTGCTTCCCCAAGGTCAGGGAAGGTATTTCTCGGACTTCCCCGAACAGGGAACACCTGTGACTGAAGAGAGCTGCGTGGAGTTGTCTCTCGAGCTCCCCAACGCACTGACAATGGTTCCGGAATCCTAAGCGTAGGGAGGTTCCACCAACGGTCGGCAGCGCGTGGTTTCTAACGAGATGCCTGATCTCGTCTCCCCTGAGGGTTTTCCTAATATCTCTGTGCCAGGGAATGTTAAGGGTGTTTGCAGGAAATCCCAGTGACAGAGGCTGACTCCCCAAGGTCAGGGAAGTTATTTCTCGGACTTCCCCGAACAGGGAACACCTGTGACTGAAGAGAGCTGCGTGGAGTTGTCTCTCGAGCTCCCCCACGCACTGACAATGGTTCCGGAATCCTGAGCGTGGGGAGGTTCCACCAACGGTCGGCAGCACGTGGGTTCTAACGGGATGCCTGAGCTCGTCTCCCCTGAGTGTTTTCCTAATGTCTCTGCGCCATGGAATGTTAGGGGGGGTTTACAGGAAATCCCAGTGAGAGTGGCTGCCTCCCCAAGGTCAGGGAATGTATTTCACGGACTTCCCCGAACATGGAACACCTGTGACTGAAGAGAGCTGCGTGGAGTTGTCTCTCGATTTCCCCCACGCACTGACAATGTTTCCGGAATCCTGAGCGTGGGGAGGTTCCACCAAAGGTCGGCAGCGCGTGGGTTCTAACGGGATGCCTGAGCTCGTCTCCGCTGATGGTTTTCCTAATGTCTCTGTGCCAGGGAATTCTAGGGGGGGTTTACAGGATATCCCAGTGACAGTGGCTGCCTCCCCAACGTCAGGGAAGGTATTTCTCTGACTTCCCCGAACAGGGAACACCTGTGTCTGAAGAGAGCTTCGTGGAGTTGTCTCTCGAGCTCCCCCACGCACTGACAATGGTTCCGGAATCCTGAGCGTGGGGAGGTTCCAACAACGGTCAGCAGCGCGTTGGTTCTAACGGGATTCATGGGCTCATCTCCCCTGAGTTTTTTCCTAATTTCTCTGTGCCAAGGAATGCTAGGGGGGGTTTGCAGGAAATCCCAGTGACAGAGGCTGCCTCCCCAAGGTCATGGAAGGTATTTCTCGGACTTCCCCGAACAGGGAACACCTGTGACTGAAGAGAGCTGCGTGGAGTTGTCTCTCCAGCTCCCCCACGCACTGACAATGGTTCCGGAATCCTGAGCGTGGGGAGGTTCCACCAACGGTCGGCAGCGCGTGGTTTCTAACGGGATGCCTGTTCTCGTCTCCCCTGATGGTTTTCCTAATGTCTCTGTGCCAGGGAATGTTAAGGGAGTTTGCAGGTAATCCCAGTGACAGAGGGTGACTCCCCAAGGTCAGGAAAGTAACTTCTCGGACTTCCCCGAACAGGGAACACCTGTGACTGAAGAGAGCTGCGTGGAGTTGTCTCTCGATTTCCCCCACGCACTGACAATGTTTCCGGAATCCTGAGCGTGGGGAGGTTCCACCAAAGGTCGGCAGCGCGTGGGTTCTAACGGGATGCCTGAGCTCGTCTCCGCTGATGGTTTTCCTAATGTCTCTGTGCCAGGGAATTCTAGGGGGGGTTTACAGGAAATCCCAGTGACAGTGGCTGCCTCCCCAACGTCAGGGAAGGTATTTCTCTGACTTCCCCGAACAGGGAACACCTGTGTCTGAAGAGAGCTTCGTGGAGTTGTCTCTCGAGCTCCCCCACGCACTGACAATGGTTCCGGAATCCTGAGCGTGGGGAGGTTCCAACAACGGTCAGCAGCGCGTTGGTTCTAACGGGATTCATGGGCTCATCTCCCCTGAGGTTTTTCCTAATTTCTCTGTGCCAAGGAATGCTAGGGGGGGTTTGCAGGAAATCCCAGTGACAGAGGCTGCCTCCCCAAGGTCATGGAAGGTATTTCTCGGACTTCCCCGAACAGGGAACACCTGTGACTGAAGAGAGCTGCGTGGAGTTGTCTCTCCAGCTCCCCCACGCACTGACAATGGTTCCGGAATCCTGAGCGTGGGGAGGTTCCACCAACGGTCGGCAGCGCGTGGTTTCTAACGGGATGCCTGTTCTCGTCTCCCCTGATGGTTTTACTAATGTCTCTGTGCCAGGGAATGTTAAGGGAGTTTGCAGGTAATCCCAGTGACAGAGGGTGACTCCCCAAGGTCAGGAAAGTAACTTCTCGGACTTCCCCGAACAGGGAACACCTGTGACTGAAGAGAGCTGCGTGGAGTTGTCTCTCGAGCTCCCCCACGTACTGACAATGGTTCCGGAATCCTGAGCGTGGGGAGGTTCCACCAACGGTCGGCAGCGCGTGGGTTCTAATGGGATGCCTGAGCTCGTCTCCCCTGAGTGTTTTCCTAATGTCTCTGTGCCAGGGAATGCTAACGGGGGGGTTTGCAGGAAATACCACTTACAGAGGCTGCCTCCCCAAGGTCAGGGAAGTTATTTCTCGGACTTCCCCGAACATGGAACACCTGTGACTGAAGAGAGCTGCGTGGAGTTGTCTCTCGTGCTCCCCCACGCACTGACAATGGTTCCGGAATCCTGAGCGTGGGGAGGTTCCACCAACGGTCGGCAGCGCGTGGGATCTAACGGGATGCCTGAGCTCGTCTCCCCTGAGGGTTTCCCTAATGTCTCTGTGCCAGGGAATGCTAGGGGGGGTTTGCAGGAAATCCCAGTGACAGAGGCTGCCTCCCCAAGGTCAGGGAAGGTATTTCTCGGACTTCCTCGAACAGGGAACACCTGTGACTGAAGAGAGCTGCATGGAGTTGTCTCTCGAGCTCCCCCACGCACTGACAATGGTTCCGGAATTCTGAACGTGGGGAGGTTCCACCAACGGTTGGCAGCGCGTGGGTTCTAACGGGATGCCTGAGCTCGTTTCCCCTGAGGGTTTCCCTAATTTCTGTGTGCCAGGGAATGCTAGGGGGGGTTTGCAGGAAATCCCAGTGACAGAGGCTGCCTCCCCAAGGTCAGGAAAGGTATTTCTCGGACTTCCCCGAACAGGTAACACCTGTGACTGAAGAGAGCTGCGTGGAGTTGTCTCTCGAGCTCCCCTACGCACTGACAATGGTTCCGGAATCCTGAGCGTGGGGAGGTTCCACCAAAGGTCGGCAGCGCGTGGGTTCTATCGGGATGCCTGAGCTCGTCTCCCCTGAGGGTTTCCCTAATGTCTCTGTGCCAGGGAATTCTAGGGGGGTTTGCAGGAAATCCCAGTGACAGAGGCTGCCTCCCCAAGGTCAGGGAAGGTATTTCTCGGACTTCCCCGAACAGGGAACACCTGTGACTGAAGAGAGCTGCGTGGAGTTGTCTCTCGAGCTCCCCCACGCACTGACAATGTTTCCGGAATCCTGAGCGTGGGGAGGTTCCACCAAAGGTCGGCAGCGCGTGGATTCTAACGGGATGCCTGAGCTCGTCTCCGCTGAGGGTTTTCCTAATATCTCTTTGACAGGGAATTCTAGGGGGGGTTTGCAGGAAATCCCAGTGACAGAGGCTGCTTCCCCAAGGTCAGGGAATGTATTTCTCGGACTTCCCCGAACAGGGAACACCTGTGACTGAAGAGAGCTGCGTGGAGTTGTCTCTCGAGCTCCCCCACGCACTGACAATGGTTCCGGAATCCTGAGCGTGGGGAGGTTCCACCAACGGTCGGCAGCACGTGGGTTCTAACGGGATGCCTGAGCTCGTCTCCCCTGATGGTTTCCCTAATGTCTCTGTGCCAGGGAATGCTAGGGGGGGTTTGCAGGAAATCCCAGTGACAGAGGCTGCCTCCCCAAGGTCAGGGAAGATATTTCTCAGACTTCCCCGAACAGGGAACACCTGTGACTGAAGAGAGCTGCGTGGAGTTGTCTCTCGAGCTCCCCCACGCACTGGCAATGGTTCCGGAATCCTGAGCGTGGGGAGGTTCCACCAACGGTCGGCAGCGCGTGGGTTCTTAGCGGATGCCTGAGCTCGTCTACCCTGAGTGTTTCCCTAATATCTCTGTGCCAGGGAATGCTAGGGGGGGTTTGCAGGAAATCCCAGTGTCATGGGCTGCCTCCCCAATGGTCAGGGAAGGGATTTCTTGGACTTCCCCGAACAGGGAACACATGTGACTGAAGAGAGCTGCGTGGAGTTGTCTCTCGAGCTCCCCCACGCACTGACAATGGTTCCGGAATCCTGAGCGTGGGGAGTTTCCACCAACGGTCGGCAGCGCGTTGGTTCTAACGGGATGCCTGAGCTCGTCTCCCCTGAGGGTTTCCCTAATGTCTTTGTGCCAGGGAATGCTAGGGGGGGTTTGCAGGAAATCCCAGTGACAGAGGCTGCCTCCCCAAGATCAGGGAAGGTATTTCCCGGACTTCCCCGAACAGGGAACACCTGTGACTGAAGAGAGCTGCGTGGAGTTGTCTCTCGAGCTCCCCCAAGCACTGACAATGGTTCCGGAATCCTGAGCGTGGGGAGGTTAGACCAACGGTCGGCAGCGCGTGGATTCTAACGGGATGCCTGAGCTCGTCTCCGCTGAGGGTTTTCCTAATATCTCTTTGCCACGGAATTCTAGGGGGGGTTTGCAGGAAATCCCAGTGACAGAGGCTGCCTCCCCAAGGTCAGGGAATGTATTTCTCGGACTTCCCCGAACAGGGAACACCTGTGACTGAAGAGAGCTGCGTGGAGTTGTCTCTCGAGCTCCCCCACGCACTGACAATGGTTCCGGAATCCTGAGCGTGGGGAGGTTCCACCAACGGTCGGCAGCGCGTGGGTTCTAACGGGATGCCTGAGCTCATCTTTCCTGAGGGTTTTCCTAATGTCTCTGTGCCAGGGAATGCTTGGGGGTGTTTGCAGGATATCCCAGTGACAGGGGCTGCCTCACCATGGTCAGGGAAGGTATTTCTCGGACTTCCCCGAACAGGGAACACCTGTGACTGAAGAGAGCTGCGTGGAGATGTCTCTCGAGCTCCCCCACGCACTGACAATGGTTCCAGAATCTTGAGCTTGGGGAGGTTCCACCAACGGTCGGCAGCGCGTGGATTCTAACGGGATGCCTGAGCTCTTCTCCCCTGAGCGTTTTCCTAATGTCTCTGTGCCAGGGATTGCTAGGGGGGGGTTGCAGGAAATCCCAGTGACAGAGGCTGCCACCCCAAGGTCAGGGAAGGTATTTCTCGGACTTCCCAGAACAGGAATACCTGTGACTGAAGAGAGCTGCGTGGAGTTGTCTCTCAAGCTCCCCCACGCACTGGCAATGGTTCCGGAATCCTGAGCGTGGGGAGGTTCCACCAACGGTCGGCAGCGCGTGGGTTCTAACGGGATGCCTGAGCTCGTCTCCCCTGAGGGTTTTCCTAATGTCTCTGTGCCAGGGAATGCTAACGGGGGGGTTTGCAGGAAATCCCAGTTACAGAGGCTGCCTCCCCAAGGTCAGGGAAGTTATTTCTCGGACTTCCCCGAACATGGAACACCTGTGACTGAAGAGAGCTGCGTGGAGTTGTCTCTCGAGCTCCCCCACGCAATGACAATGTTTTCGGAATCCTGAGCGTGGGGAGGTTCCCCCAACGGTCGGCAGCGCGTGGGTTCTAACGGGATGCCTGAGCTCGTCTCCCCTGAGTGTTTCCCTAATGTCTCTGTGCCAGGGAATGCTAGGGGGGGTTTGCAGGAAATCCCAGTGATAGAGGCTGAATCCCCAAGGTCAGGGAAGGTATTTCTCGGACTTCCCCGAACAGGGAACACCTGTGACTGAAGAGAGCTGCGTGGAGTTGTCTCTCGAGCTTCCCCACGCACTGACAATGGTTCCGGAATCCTGAGCGTGGGGAGGTTCCACCAACGGTCGGCAGCGCGTGGGTTCTAACGGGATGCCTGAGCTCGTTTCCCCTGAGGGTTTCCCTAATTTCTCTGTGCCAGGGAATGCTAGGGGGGGTTTACACGAAATCCCAGTGACAGAGGCTGCCTCCCCAAGTTCAGGGAAGGTTTTTCTCGGACTTCCCAGAACAGGGAACACCTGTAACTGAAGAGAGCTGCGTGGAGTTGTCTCTCGAGCTCCCCCACGCACTGACAATGATTCCGGAATCCTGAGCGTGGGGAGGTTCCACCAACGGTCGGCAGCGCGTGGGTTCTATCGGGATGCATGATCTCGTCTCCCCTGAGGATTTTCCTAATGTCTCTGTGCCAGGGAATGCTAGGTGGGGTTTGCAGGAAATCCCAGTGACAGAGGCTGCCTCCCCAAGGTCAGGGAAGGTATTTCTCGGACTTCCCCGAACAGGGAACACCTGTGACTGAAGAGAGCTGCGTGGAGTTGTCTCTCGAGCTCCCCCACGCAATGACAATGTTTCCGGAATCCTGAGCGTGGGGAGGTTCCCCCAACGGTCGGCAGCGCGTGGGTTCTAACGGGATGCCTGAGCTCGTCTCCCCTGAGGGTTTCCCTAATGTCTCTGTGCCAGGGAATGCTAGGGGGGGTTTGCAGGAAATCCCAGTGACAGAGGCTGCCTCCCCAAGGTCAGGGAATGTATTTCTCGGACTTCCCCGAACAGGGAACACCTGTGACTGAAGAGAGCTACGTGGAGTTGTCTCTCGAGCTCCCCCACGCACTGACACTGGTTCCGGAATCCTGAGCGTGGGGAGGTTCCACCAACGGTCGGCAGCGCGTGGGTTCTAACGGGATGCCTGAGCTCGTTTCCCCTGAGGGTTTCCCTAAATTCTCTGTGCCAGGGAATGCTAGGGGGGGTTTACAAGAAATCCCAGTGACAGAGGCTGCCTCCCCAAAGTCAGGGAAGTTTTTTCTCGGACTTCCCAGAACAGGGAACACCTGTGACTGAAGAGAGCTGTGTGGAGTTGTCTCTCGAGCTCCCCCACGCACTGACAATGGTTCCGGAATCCTGAGCGTGGGGAGGTTCCACCAACGGTCGGCAGCGCTTGAGTTCTAACGGGATGCCTGAGCTCGTCTCCCCTGAGGGTTTCCCTAATGTCTCTGTGCCAGGGAATGCTAAGGGGGGTTTGCAGGAAATCCCAGTGACAGAGGCTGCCTCCCCAAGGTCAGGGAAGGTATTTCTCGGACTTCCCCGAACAGCGAACACCTGTGACTGAAGAGAGCTGCGTGGAGTTGTCTCTCGAGCTCCCCCATGCAATGACAATGGTTCCGGAATCCTGAGCGTGGGGAGGTTCCACCAACGGTCGGCAGTGCGTGGGTTCTAACGGGATGCCTGAGATCGTCTCCCCTGAGGGTTTCCCAAATATCTCTGTGCCAGGGAATGCTAGGGGGGGTTTGCAGGAAATCCCTGTGACAGAGGCTGCCTCCCCAAGGTCAGGGAAGGTATTTCTCGGACTTCCGCGAACAGGGAACACCTTCGACTGGAGAGAGCTGCGTGGAGTTGTCTCTCGAACTCCCCCACGCACTGACAATGGTTCCGGAATCCTGAGCGTGGGGAGGTTCCACCAACGGTCGGCAGCGCGTGGGTTCTAACGGGATGCCTGAGCTCGTCTCCCCTGAGTGTTTTCCTAATTTCTCTGTGCCAGGGAATGCTAGGGGGGGTTTGCAGGAAATCCCAGTGACAGAGGCTGCCTCCCCAAGATCAGGGAAAGTATTTCTCGGACTTCCCCGAACAGGGAACACCTGTGACTGAAGAGAGCTGCGTGGAGATTTCTCTTGAGCTCCCCCACGCACTGACAATGTTTCCGGAATCATGAGCATTGGGAGGATCCACCAACGGTCGGCAGCGCGTGGGTTCTAAGGGGATGCCTGAGCTCGTCTCCCCTGAGGGTTTCCTTAATGTCTCTGTGCCAGGAACTGCTAGGTGGTGATTGCAGGAAATCCCAATGACAGTGGCTGCCTCCCCAATGTCAGGGAAGGTATTTCTCGGACTTCCCCGAACAGGGAACACCTGTGACTGAAGAGAGCTGCGTGGAGTTGTCTCTCGAGCTCCCCCACGCACTGACAATGGTTCCGGAATCCTGAGCGTGGGGAGGTTCCTCCAACGGTCGGCAACCTAGGGTTCTAACGGGATGCCTGAGCTCGTCTCCCCTGAGGGTTTCCCTAATGTCTCTGTGCCAGGGAATGCTAGGGGGGGTTTGCAGGATATCCCAGTGACAGAGGCTGCCTACCCAAGGTCAGGGAAGGTATTTCTCGGACTTCCCCGAACAGGGAACACCTGTGACTGAAGAGAGCTGCGTGGAGTTGTCTCTCGAGCTCCCCCACGCACTGACAATGGTTCCGGAATCCTGAGCGTGGGGAGGTTCCACCAACGGTCGGCAGCGAGTGGGTTCTAACGGGATGCCTGAACTCGTCTCCCCTGAGAGTTTTCCTAATGTCTCTGTGCCAGGGAATGCCAGGGGGGGTTTGCAGGAAATCCCAGTGACAGAGGCTGCCTCCCCAATGTAAGGGAAGGTATTTCTCGGACTTCCCCGAACAGGGAACACCTGTGACTGAAGAGAGCTGCGTGGAGTTGTCTCTCGAGCTCCCCCAGGCACTGACAATGGTTCCGGAATCCTGAGCGTGGGGAGGTTCCACCAACGGTCGGCAGCGCGTGGGTTCTAACGGGATGCCTTAGCTCGACCCCCTGAGGGTTTTCCTAATGTCTCTGTGCCAGGGAATGCTAGGGGGGGTTTGCAGGAAATCCCAGTGACAGAGGCTGCATCCCCAAGGTCAGGGAAGGTATTTCTCGGACTTCCCCGAACAGGGAACACCTGTGACTGAAGAGAGCTGCGTGGAGTTGTCTCCCGTGCTCCCCCACGCACTGACAATGGTTCCGGAATCCTGAGCGTGGGGAGGTTCCACCAACGGTCGGCAGCGCGTGGGTTCTAACGGGATGCCGAGCTCGTCTCCCCTGAGGTTTTCCCTAATGTCTCTGTGCCAGGGAATGCTAGGGGGGGTTGGCAGGAAATCCCAGTGACAATGGCTGCCTCCCCAAGGTCAGAGAATTTATTTCTCGGACTTCCCAAACAGGGAACACCTGTGACTGAAGAGAGCTGCGTGGAGTTGTCTCTCGAGCTCCCCCACGCACTGACAATGGTTCCGGAATCCTGAGCGTGTGGAGGTTCCACCAACGGTCGGCAGCGCGTGGGTTCTAACAGGATGACTGAGCTCGTCTCCCCTGAGGGTTTTCCTAATGTCTCTGTGCCAGGGAATGCTAGGGGGGGTTTGCAGGAAATCCCAGTGACAGAGGCTGCCTCCCCAAGGTCAGGGAAGGTATTTCTCGGACTTCCCCGAACAGGGAACACCTGTGACTGAAGAGAGCTGCGTGGAGTTTTCTCTCGAGCTCCTCCACGCACTGACAATGGTTCCGGAATCCTGAGAGTGGGGAGGTTCCTCCAACGGTCGGCAGCGCGTGGGTTCTAACGGGATGCCTGAGCTCGTCTCCCCTGAGTGTTTCCCTAATGTCCCTGTGACAGGGAATGCTAGGGGGGGTTTGCAGGAAATCCCAGTGACAGAGGCTGCCTCCCCAAGGTCAGGGAAGGTATTTATCGGACTTCCCCGAACAGGGAACACCTGTGACTGAAGAGAGCTGCGTGGATTTGTCTCTCGAGCTCCCCCACGCACTGACAATGGTTCCGGAATCCTGAGCGTGGGGAGGTTCCACCAAAGGTCGGCAGCGCGTGGGTTCTAACGGGATGCCTGAGCTCGTCTCCCCTGAGTGTTTTCCTAATGTCTCTGTGCCAGGGAATGCTAGGGGGGGGTTTGCAGGGAATCCTAGTGACAGAGGCTGCCTCCCCAAGGTCAGGGAAGGTATTTCTCGGACTTCCCCGAACAGGGAACAGCTGAGACTGAAGAGAGCTGCGTGGAGTTGTCTCTCGAGCTCCCCCACGAACTGACAATGGTTCCGGAATCCTGAGCGTGGGGAGGTTCCACCAACGGTCGGCAGCGCGTGGGTTCTAACGGGAGGCCTGAGCTCGTCTCCCCTGAGGGTTTCCCTAATGTCTCTGTGCCAGGGAATGCTAGGGGGGGTTTGCAGGATATCCCAGTGACAGAGGCTGCCTACCCAAGGTCAGGGAAGGTATTTCTCGGACTTCCCCGAACAGGGAACACCTGTGACTGAAGAGAGCTGCGTGGAGTTGTCTCTCGAGCTCCCCCACGCACTGACAATGGTTCCGGAATCCTGAGCGTGGGGAGGTTCCACCAACGGTCGGCAGCGAGTCGGTTCTAACGGGATGCCTGAACTCGTCTCCCCTGAGAGTTTTCCTAATGTCTCTGTGCCAGGGAATGCCAGGGGGGGTTTGCAGGAAATCCCAGTGACAGAGGCTGCCTCCCCAATGTAAGGGAAGGTATTTCTCGGACTTCCCCGAACAGGGAACACCTGTGACTGAAGAGAGCTGCGTGGAGTTGTCTCTCGAGCTCCCCCAGGCACTGACAATGGTTCCGGAATCCTGAGCGTGGGGAGGTTCCACCAACGGTCGGCAGCGCGTGGGTTCTAACGGGATGCCTTAGCTCGACCCCCTGAGGGTTTTCCTAATGTCTCTGTGCCAGGGAATGCTAGGGGGGGTTTGCAGGAAATCCCAGTGACAGAGGCTGCCTCCCCAAGGTCAGGGAAGGTATTTCTCGGACTTCCCCGAACAGGGAACACCTGTGACTGAAGAGAGCTGCGTGGAGTTATCTCCCGTGCTCCCCCACGCACTGACAATGGTTCCGGAATCCTGAGCGTGGGGAGGTTCCACCAACGGTCGGCAGCGCGTGGGTTCTAACGGGATGCCGAGCTCGTCTCCCCTGAGGTTTTCCCTAATGTCTCTGTGCCAGGGAATGCTAGGGGGTGTTGGCAGGAAATCCCAGTGACAATGGCTGCCTCCCCAAGGTCAGAGAATTTATTTCTCGGACTTCCCAAACAGGGAACACCTGTGACTGAAGAGAGCTGCGTGGAGTTGTCTCTCGAGCTCCCCCACGCACTGACAATGGTTCCGGAATCCTGAGCGTGTGGAGGTTCCACCAACGGTCGGCAGCGCGTGGGTTCTAACAGGATGACTGAGCTCGTCTCCCCTGAGGGTTTTCCTAATGTCTCTGTGCCAGGGAATGCTAGGGGGGGTTTGCAGGAAATCCCAGTGACAGAGGCTGCCTCCCCAAGGTCAGGGAAGGTATTTCTCGGACTTCCCCGAACAGGGAACACCTGTGACTGAAGAGAGCTGCGTGGAGTTTTCTCTCGAGCTCCTCCACGCACTGACAATGGTTCCGGAATCCTGAGAGTGGGGAGGTTCCTCCAACGGTCGGCAGCGCGTGGGTTCTAACGGGATGCCTGAGCTCGTCTCCCCTGAGTGTTTCCCTAATGTCCCTGTGACAGGGAATGCTAGGGGGGGTTTGCAGAAAATCCCAGTGACAGAGGCTGCCTCCCCAAGGTCAGGGAAGGTATTTATCGGACTTCCCCGAACAGGGAACACCTGTGACTGAAGAGAGCTGCGTGGATTTGTCTCTCGAGCTCCCCCACGCACTGACAATGGTTCCGGAATCCTGAGCGTGGGGAGGTTCCACCAAAGGTCGGCAGCGCGTGGGTTCTAACGGGATGCCTGAGCTCGTCTCCCCTGAGTGTTTTCCTAATGTCTCTGTGCCAGGGAATGCTAGGGGGGGGTTTGCAGGGAATCCCAGTGACAGAGGCTGCCTCCCCAAGGTCAGGGAAGGTATTTCTCGGACTTCCCCGAACAGGGAACAGCTGAGACTGAAGAGAGCTGCGTGGAGTTGTCTCTCGAGCTCCCCCACGAACTGACAATGGTTCCGGAATCCTGAGCGTGGGGAGGTTCCACCAACGGTCGGCAGCGCGTGGGTTCTAACGGGAGGCCTGAGCTCGTCTCCCCTGAGGGTTTCCCTAATGTCTCTGTACCAGGGAATGCTATGGGGGGTTTGCAGGAAATCCCAGTGACAGAGGCTGCCTCCCCAAGGTCAGGGAAGGTTTTTCTCGGACTTCCCCGAACAGGGAACAACTGTGACTGAAGAGAGCTGCGTGGAGTTGTCTCTCGAGCTCCCCCACGCACTGACAATGGTTCCGGAATCCTGAGCGTGGGGAGGTTCCACCAACGGTCGGCAGCGCGTGGGTTCTAACGGGATGCCTGAGCTCGTCTCCCCTGAGGGTTTCCCTAATGTCTCTGTGCCAGGGAAAGCTAGGGGGGTTTGCAGGAAATCCCAGTGACAGAGGCTGCCTCCCCAAGGTCAGGGAAATTATTTCACGGACTTCCCTTAACAGGGAACACCTTCGACTGAAGAGAGCTTCGTGGAGTTGTCTCTCGAGCTCCCCCACGCACTGACAATGGTTCCGGAATCCTGAGCGTGGGGAGGTTCCACCAACGGTCGGCAGCGCGTGGGTTCTAACGGGATGCCTGAGCTCGTCTCCACTGAGGGTTTCCCTAATGTCTCTGTGCCAAGGAATGCTAGGGGGGGTTTGCAGGGAATCCCAGTGACAGAGGCTGCCTCCCCAAGATCAGGGAAGGTATTTCCCGGACTTCCCCGAACAGGGAAAACCTGTGACTGAAGAGAGCTGCGTGGAGTTGTCTCTCGAGCTCCCCCACGCACTGACAATGGTTCCGGAATCCTGAGCGTGGGGATGTTCCACCAACGGTCGGCAGCGCGTGGGTTCTAACGGGATGCCTGAGCTCATCTCCCCTGAGGGTTTCCCTAATATCTCTGTGCCAGGGAATGCTAGGGGGGGTTTGCAGGAAATCCCAGTGACAGAGGCTGCTTCCCAAAGATCAGGGAAGGTATTACTCGGACTTCCCCGAACAGGGAACACCTGTGACTGAAGAGAGCTGCGTGGAGTTGTCTCTCGAGCTCCCCCACGCACTGACTATGGTTCCGGAATCCTGAGCGTGGGGAGGTTCCACCAACGGTCGGCAGCGCGTGGGTTCTAACGGGATGCCTGAGCTCGTCTCCCCTGAGGGTTTCCGTAATGTCTCTGTGCCAGGGAATGCTAGGGGGGGTTTGCAGGAAATCCCAGTGACAGACGCTGCCTCCCCAAAGTCAGGGAAGGTATTACACGGACTTCCCCGAACAGGGAACACCTGTGACTGAAGAGAGCTGTGTGGATTTGTCTCTCGAGCTCCCCCACGCACTGACAATGGTTCCGGAATCCTGAGCGTGGGGAGGTTCCACCAACGGTCGGCAGCGCGTGGGTTCTAACGGGATGCCTGAGCTCGTCTCCCCTGAGGGTTTTCCTAATGTCTCTGTGCCAGGGAATGCTAGGGGGGGTTTGCAGTAATTCCCAGTGAAAGAGGCTGCCTCCCCAAGGTCAGGGAAGTTATTTCTCGGACTTCCCCGAACATGGAACACCTGTGACTGAAGAGAGCTGCGTGGAGTTGTCTCTCGTGCTCCCCCACGCACTGACAATGGTTCCGGAATCCTGAGCGTGGGGAGGTTCCACCAACGGTCGGCAGCGCGTGGGATCTAACGGGATGCTGGAGCTTGTCTCCCCTGAAGGTTTCCCTAATGTCTCTGTGCCAGGGAATGCTAGGGGGGGTTTGCAGGAAATCCCAGTGACAGAGGCTGCCTCCCCAAGATCAGGGAAGGTATTTCTCGGACTTCCCCGAACAGGGAACACCTGTGACTGAAGAGAGCTGCGTGGAGTTGTCTCTCGAGCTCCCCCACGCACTGACAATGGTTCCGGAATCCTGAGCGTGGGGAGGTTCCACCAACGGTCGGCAGCGCGTGGGTTCTAACGGGATGCCTGAGCTCGTTTCCCCTGAGGGTTTCCCTAATTTCTCTGTGCCAGGGAATGCTAGGGGGGGTTTACAGGAAATCCCAGTGACAGAGGCTGCCTCCCCAAGGTCAGGGAAGGTTTTTCTCGGACTTCCCAGAACAGGGAACACCTGTGACTGAAGAGAGCTGTGTGGAGTTGTCTCTCGAGCTCCCCCACGCACTGACAATGGTTCCGGAATCCTGAGCGTGGGGAGGTTCCACCAACGGTCGGCAGCGCTTGGGTTCTAACGGGATGCCTGAGCTCGTCTCCCCTGAGGGTTTCCCTAAAGTCTCTGTGCCAGGGAATGCTAAGGGGGGTTTGCAGGAAATCCCAGTGACAGTGGCTGCCTCCCCAAGGTCAGGGAAGGTATTTCTCGGACTTCCCCGAACAGCGAACACCTGTGACTGAAGAGAGCTGCGTGGAGTTGTCTCTCGAGCTCCCCCATGCAATGACAATGGTTCCGGAATCCTGAGCGTGGGGAGGTTCCACCAACGGTCGGAAGTGCGTGGGTTCTAACGGGATGCCTGAGATCGTCTCCCCTGAGGGTTTCCCAAATGTCTCTGTGCCAGGGAATGCTAGGGGGGGTTTGCAGGAAATCCCTGTGACAGAGGCTGCCTCCCCAAGGTCAGGGAAGGTATTTCTCGGACTTCCGCGAACAGGGAACACCTTCGACTGGAGAGAGCTGCGTGGAGTTGTCTCTCGACCTCCCCCACACACTGACAATGGTTCCGGAATCCTGAGAGTGGGGAGGTTCCACCAACGGTCGGCAGCGCGTGGGTTCTAACGGGATGCCTGAGCTCGTCTCCCCTGAGGGTTTTCCTAATGTCTCTGTGCCAGGGAATGCTAGGGGGGGTTTGCAGGAAATCCCAGTGACAGAGGCTGCCTCCCCAAGATCAGGGAAAGTATTTCTCGGACTTCCCCGAACAGGGAACACCTGTGACTGAAGAGAGCTGCGTGGAGATTTCTCTTGAGCTCCCCCACGCACTGACAATGGTTCCGGAATCCTGAGCGTTGGGAGGATCCACCAACGGTCGGCAGCGCGTGGGTTCTAAGGGGATGCCTGAGCTCGTCTCCCCTGAGGGTTTCCTTAATGTCTCTGTGCCAGGAACTGCTAGGTGGTGATTGCAGGAAATCCCAGTGACAGTGGCTGCCTCCCCAAGGTCAGGGAAGGTATTTCTCGGACTTCCCCGAACAGGGAACACCTGTGACTGAAGAGAGCTGCGTGGAGTTGTCTCTCGAGCTCCCCCACGCACTGACAATGGTTTCGGAATCCTGAGCGTGGGGAGGTTCCTCCAACGGTTGGCAGCCTAGGGTTCTAACGGGATGCCTGAGCTCGTCTCCCCTGAGGGTTTCCCTAATGTCTCTGTGCCAGGGAATGCTAGGGGGTTTTGCAGGAAATCCCAGTGACAATGGCTGCCTCCCCAAGGTCAGGGATTTTATTTCTCGGACTTCCCAACAGGGAACACCTGTGACTGAAGAGAGCTGCGTGGAGTTGTCTCTCGAGCTCCCCCACGAACTGACAATGGTTCCGGAATCCTGAGAGTGGGGAGGTTCCACCAACAGTCGGCAGCGCGTGGGTTCTAACGGGATGCCTGAGTTCGTCTCCCCTGAGGGTTTCCCTAATGTCTCTCTGCCAGGGAATGCTAGGGGGGGTTTGCAGGAAATCCCACTGACAGAGGCTGCCTCCCCAAGGTCAGGGAAGGAATTTCCCGGACTTCCCCGAACAGGGAACACCTGTGACTGAAGAGAGCTGCGTGGAGTTGTCTCTCGAGCTCCCCCACGCACTGACAATGGTTCCGGAATCCTGAGCGTGGGGAGGTTCCACCAACGGTCGGCAGCACGTGGGTTCTAACGGGATGCCTGAGCTCGTCTCCCCTGAGGGTTTCCCTAATTTCTCTGTGCCAGGCAATGCTAGGGGGGTTTTGAAGGAAATCCCAGTGACAGAGGCTGCCTCCCCAAGGTCAGGGAAGGTATTTCTCGGACTTCCCCGAACAGGGAACACCTGTGAATGAAGAGAGCTTCGTGGAGTTGTCTCTCGAGCTCCCCCACGCACTGACAATGGTTCCGGAATCCTGAGCGTGGGGAGGTTCCACCAACGGTCGGCAGCGCGTGGGTTCTAACGGGATGCCTGAGCTCGTCTCCCCTGAGGGTTTTCCTAATGTCTCTGTGCCAGGGAATGCTAGGGGGGGTTTGCAGGAGATCCCAGTGACAGAGGCTGCCTCCCCAAGGCCAGGGAAGCTATTTCTCGGACTTCCCCGAACAGGGAACACCTGTGACTTAAGAGAGCTGCGTGGAGTTTTCTCTCGAGCTCCCCCACGCACTGACAATGGTTCCGGAATCCTGAGCGTGGGGAGGTTCCACCAACGGTCGGCAGCGAGTGGGTTCTAACGGGATGCCTGAACTCGTCTCCCCTGAGGGTTTTCCTAATGTCTCTGTGCCAGGGAATGCCAGGGGGGGTTTTCAGGAAATCCCAGTGACAGAGGCTGCCTCCCCAATGTAAGGGAAGGTATTTCTCGGACTTCCCCGAACAGGGAACACCTGTGACTGAAGAGAGCTGCGTGGAGTTTTCTCTCGAGCTCCCCCACGCACTGACAATGGTTCCGGAATCCTGAGCGTGGGGAGGTTCCACCAACGGTCGGCAGCGCGTGGGTTCTAACGGGATGCCTGAGCTCGACCCCCTGAGGGTTTTTCTAATTTCTCTGTGCCAGGGAATGCTAGGGGGGGTTTGCAGGAAATCCCAGTGACAGAGGCTGCCTCCCCAAGGTCAGGGAAGGTATTTCTCGGACTTCCCCGAACAGGGAACACCTGTGACTGAAGAGAGCTGCGTGGAGTTGTCTCCCGTGCTCCTCCACGCACTGACAATGGTTCCGGAATCCTGAGCGTGGGGAGGTTCCACCAACGGTCGGTAGCGCGTGGGTTCTAACGGGATGCCGAGCTCGTCTCCCCTGAGGGTTTCCCTAATGTCTCTGTGCCAGGGAATGCTAAGGGGGGTTTGCAGGAAATCCCAGTGACAATGGCTGCCTCCCCAAAGTCAGAGAAGTTATTTCTCGGACTTCCCAAACAGGGAACACCTGTGACTGAAGAGAGCTGCGTGGAGTTGTCTCTCGAGCTCCCCCACGCACTGACAATGGTTCCGGAATCCTGAGCGTGGGGAGGTTCCACCAACGGTCGGCAGCGCGTGGGTTCTAACAGGATGACTGAGCTCGTCTCCCCTGAGGGTTTTCCTAATTTCTCTGTGCCAGGGAATGCTAGGGGGGGTTTGCAGGAAATCCCAGTGACAGAGGCTGCCTCCCCAAGGTCAGTGAAGGTATTTCTCGGACTTCCCCGAACAGGAAACACCTGTGACTGAAGAGAGCTGCGTGGAGTTTTCTCTCGAGCTCCCCCACGCACTGACAATGGTTCCGGAATCCTGTAAGTGGGGAGGTTCCTCCAACGGTCGGCAGCGCGTGGGTTCTAACGGGATGCCTGATCTCGTCTCCCCTGAGTGTTTCCCTAATGTCCCTGTGACAGGGAATGCTAGGGGGGGTTTGCAGAAAATCCCAGTGACAGAGGCTGCCTCCCCAAGGTCAGGGAAGGTATTTATCGGACTTCCCCGAACAGGGAACAACTGTGACTGAAGAGAGCTGCGTGGAGTTGTCTCTCGAGCTCCCCCACGCACTGACAATGGTTCCGGAATCCTGAGCGTGGGGAGGTTCCACCAACGGTCGGCAGCGCGTGGGTTCTAACGGGATGCCTGAGCTCGTCTCCCCTGAGGGTTTCCCTAATGTCTCTGTGCCAGGGAATGTTAGGGGGGGTTTGCAGGAAATCCCAGTGACAGAGGCTACCTCCCCAAGGTCAGGGAAATTATTTCTCGGACTTCCCTTAACAGGGAACACCTGTGACTGAAGAGAGCTGCGTGGAGTTGTCTCTCGAGCTCCCCCACGCACTGACAATGGTTCCGGAATCCTGAGCGTGGCGAGGTTCCACCAACGGTCGGCAGCCTAGTGTTCTAACGGGATGCCTGAGCTCGTCTCCCCTGAGGGTTTCCCTAATGTCTCTGTGCCAGGGAATGCTAGGGGGGGTTTCCAGGAAATCCCAGTGACAGAGGCTGTCTCCCCAAATTCAGGGAAGGTATTTCTCGGACTTCCCCGAACAGGGAACACCTGTAACTGAAGAGAGCTGCATGGAGTTGTCTCTCGAGCTCCCCCACGCACTGACAATGGTTCCGGAATACTGAGCTTGGGGAGGTTCCACCAACGGTCGGCAGCGCGTGCGTTCTATCGGGATGCATGATCTCGTCTCCCCTGAGGGTTTTCCTAATGTCTCTGTGCCAGGGAATGCTAGGTGGGGTTTGCAGGAAATCCCAGTGACAGAGGCTGCCTCCCCAACGTCAGGGAAGGTATTTCTCGGACTTCCCCGAACAGGGAACACCTGTGACTGAAGAGAGCTGCGTGGAGTTGTCTCCCGTGCTCCTCCACGCACTGACAATGGTTCCGGAATCCTGAGCGTGGGGAGGTTCCACCAACGGTCGGCAGCGCGTGGGTTTTAACGGGATGCCGAGCTCGTCTCCCCTGAGGGTTTCCCTAATGTCTCTGTGCCAGGGAATGCTAGGGGGGGTTTGCAGGAAATCCCAGTGACAATGGCTGCCTCCCCAAGGTCAGGGAAGTTATTTCTCGGACTTCCCCAACAGGGAACCCCTGTGGCTGAAGAGAGCTGCGTGGAGTTGTCTCTCGAGCTCCCCCACGCACTGACAATGGTTCCGGAATCCTGAGCGTGGGGAGGTTCCACCAACGGTCGGCAGCGCGTGGGTTCTAACGGGATGCCTGCGCTCGTCTTCCCTGAGGGTTTCCCTAATGTCTCTGTGCCAGGGAATGCTAGGGGGGGTTTGCAGGAAATCCCAGTGACAGAGGCTGCCTCCACAAGGTCAGGGAAGGTATTTCCCGGACTTCCCCGAACATGGAACACCTGTGACTGAAGAGAGCTGCGTGGAGTTGTCTCTCGAGCTCCCCCACGCACTGACAATGGTTCCGGAATCCTGAGAGTGGGGAGGTTCCACCAACGGTCGGCAGCGCGTGGGTTCTAACGGGATGCCTGAGCTCGTCTCCCCTGAGTGTTTCCTTAATGTCCCTGGGCCAGGGAATGCTAGGGGGGGTTTGCAGAATATCCCAGTGACAGAGGCTGCCTCCCCAAGTTCAGGGAAGGTATATCTCGGACTTCCCCGAACAGAGAACACCTGTGACTGAAGAGAGCTGCGTGGATTTGTCTCTCGAGCTCCCCCACGCACTGACAATGGTTCCGGAATCCTGAGCGTGGGGAGGTTCCACCAACGGTCGGCAGCACGTGGGTTCTAACGGGATGCCTGAGCTCGTCTCCCCTGAGTGTTTTCCTAATGTCTCTGTCCCAGGGAATGCTAGCGGGGGGTTTGCAGGAAATCCCAGTGACAGAGGCTGCCTCCCCAAGGTCAGGGAAGGTATTTCTCGGACTTCCCCGAACAGGGAACTCCTGTGACTGAAGAGAGCTGCGTGGAGTTGTCTCTCGAGCTCCCCCACGCACTGACAAATTTTCCGGAATCCTGAGAGTGGGGAGGTTCCACCAAAGGTCGTCAGCGCGTGGGTTCTAACTGGATGCCTGAGCTCGTCTCCCCTGAGGGTTTCCCTAATGTCTCTGTGCCAGGGAATGGTAGGGGGGGTTTGCAGGAAATCCCAGTGACAGAGGCTGCCTCCCCAAGGTCAGGGAAGGTATTTCTCGGACTTCCCCGAACAGGGAACACATGAGACTGAAGAGAGCTTCGTGGAGTTGTCTCTCGAGCTCCCCCACGCACTGACAATGTTTCCGGAATCCTGAGCGTGGGCAGGTTCCACCAACGGTCGGCAGCGCGTGGGTTCTAACGGGAGGCCTGAGCTCGTCTCCCCTGAGGGTTTCCCTAATGTCTCTGTGCCAGGGAATGCTAGGGGGGGGTTGCAGGAAATCCCAGTGACAGAGGCTGCCTCCCCAAGGTCAGGGAAGGTATTTCTCGGACTTCCCCGAACAGGGAACACCTGTGAATGAAGAGAGCTGCGTGGGGTTGTCTCTCGAGCTCCCCCACGCACTGACAATGTTTCCTGATTCCTGAGCGTGGGGAGGTTCCACCAACGGTCGGCAGAGCGTGGGTTCTAACGGGATGCCTGAGCTCGTCTCCGCTGAGGGTTTCCCTAATGTCTCTGTGCCAGGGAATGCTAGGGGGGATTTGCAGGAAATCCCAGTGACAGAGGCTGCTTCCCCAAGTTCAGGGAAGGTATTTCTCGGACTTCCTCGAACAGGGAACACCTGTGACTGAAGAGAGCTGCGTGGAGTTGTCTCTCGAGCTCCCCCACGCACTGACAATGGTTCCGGAATCCTGAGCGTGGGGAGGTTCCACCAACGGTCGGCAGCGCGTGGGTTCCTACGGGATGCCTGAGCTCGTCTCCCCTGAGGGTTTTCCTAAAGTCTCTGTGCCAGGGAATGCTAACGGGGGGGTTTGCAGGGAATCCCAGTTACAGAGGCTGCCTCCCCAAGGTCAGGGAAGTTATTTCTCGGACTTCCCCGAACAGGGAACACCTGTGACTGAAGAGAGCTGCGTGGAGTTGTCTCTCGAGCTCCCCCACGCACTGACAATGGTTCCGGAATCCTGAGCGTGGGGAGGTTCCACCAACGGTCGGCAGCGCGTGGGTTCTAACGGGATGCCTGAACTCGTCTCCCCTGAGGGTTTTCCTAATGTCTCTGTGCCAGGGAATGCTAGGGGGGGTTTGCAGGAAATCCCAGTGACAGAGGCTGCCTCCCCAAGGTCAGGGAAGGTATTTCCCGGACTTCCCCGAACAGGGAACACCTGTGAATGAAGAGAGCTGCGTGGAGTTGTCTCTCGAGCTCCCCCACACACTGACAATTGTTCCGGAATCCTGAGCGTGGGGAGGTTCCACCAACGGTCGTCAGCGCGTGGGTTCTAACGGGATGCCTGAGCTCGTCTCCCTGAGGGTTTTCCTAATGTCTCTGTGCCAGGTAATGCTAGGGGGGGTTTGCAGGAAATCCCAGTGACAGAGGCTGCCTCCCCAAGGTCAGGGAAGGTATTTCTTGGACTTCCCCGAACAGGTAACACCTGTGACTGAACAGAGCTGCGTGGAGTTGTCTCTCGAGCTCCCCCACGCAATGACAATGTTTCCGATATCCTGAGCGTGGGGAGGTTCCCCCAACGGTCGGCAGCGCGTGGGTTCTAACGGGATGCCTGAGCTCGTCTCCCCTGAGTGTTTCCTTAATGTCCCTGGGCCAGGGAATGCTAGGGGGGGTTTGCAGAATATCCCAGTGACAGAGGCTGCCTCCCCAAGTTCAGGGAAGGTATATCTCGGACTTCCCCGAACAGAGAACACCTGTGACTGAAGAGAGCTGCGTGGATTTGTCTCTCGAGCTCCCCCACGCACTGACAATGGTTCCGGAATCCTGAGCGTGGGGAGGTTCCACCAACGGTCGGCAGCACGTGGGTTCTAACGGGATGCCTGAGCTCGTCTCCCCTGAGTGTTTTCCTAATGTCTCTGTCCCAGGGAATGCTAGCGGGGGGTTTGCAGGAAATCCCAGTGACAGAGGCTGCCTCCCCAAGGTCAGGGAAGGTATTTCTCGGACTTCCCCGAACAGGGAACACCTGTGACTGAAGAGAGCTGCGTGGAGTTGTCTCTCGAGCTCCCCCACGCACTGACAAATTTTCCGGAATCCTGAGAGTGGGGAGGTTCCACCAAAGGTCGTCAGCGCGTGGGTTCTAACTGGATGCCTGAGCTCGTCTCCCCTGAGGGTTTCCCTAATGTCTCTGTGCCAGGGAATGTTAGGGGGGGTTTGCAGGAAATCCCAGTGACAGAGGCTGCCTCCCCAAGGTCAGGGAAGGTATTTCTCGGACTTCCCCGAACAGGGAACACATGAGACTGAAGAGAGCTTCGTGGAGTTGTCTCTCGAGCTCCCCCACGCACTGACAATGTTTCCGGAATCCTGAGCGTGGGCAGGTTCCACCAACGGTCGGCAGCGCGTGGGTTCTAACGGGAGGCCTGAGCTCGTCTCCCCTGAGGGTTTCCCTAATGTCTCTGTGCCAGGGAATGCTAGGGGGGGGTTGCAGGAAATCCCAGTGACAGAGGCTGCCTCCCCAAGGTCAGGGAAGGTATTTCTGGGACTTCCCCGAACAGGGAACACCTGTGAATGAAGAGAGCTGCGTGGGGTTGTCTCTCGAGCTCCCCCACGCACTGACAATGTTTCCTGATTCCTGAGCGTGGGGAGGTTCCACCAACGGTCGGCAGAGCGTGGGTTCTAACGGGATGCCTGAGCTCGTCTCCGCTGAGGGTTTCCCTAATGTCTCTGTGCCAGGGAATGCTAGGGGGGATTTGCAGGAAATCCCAGTGACAGAGGCTGCTTCCCCAAGTTCAGGGAAGGTATTTCTCGGACTTCCTCGAACAGGGAACACCTGTGACTGAAGAGAGCTGCGTGGAGTTTTCTCTCGAGCTCCCCCACGCACTGACAATGGTTCCGGAATCCTGTAAGTGGGGAGGTTCCTCCAACGGTCGGCAGCGCGTGGGTTCTAACGGGATGCCTGATCTCGTCTCCCCTGAGTGTTTCCCTAATGTCCCTGTGACAGGGAATGCTAGGGGGGGTTTGCAGAAAATCCCAGTGACAGAGGCTGCCTCCCCAAGGTCAGGGAAGGTATTTATCGGACTTCCCCGAACAGGGAACAACTGTGACTGAAGAGAGCTGCGTGGAGTTGTCTCTAGAGCTCCCCCACGCACTGACAATGGTTCCGGAATCCTGAGCGTGGGGAGGTTCCACCAACGGTCGGCAGCGCGTGGGTTCTAACGGGATGCCTGAGCTCGTCTCCCCTGAGGGTTTCCCTAATGTCTCTGTGCCAGGGAATGTTAGGGGGGGTTTGCAGGAAATCCCAGTGACAGAGGCTACCTCCCCAAGGTCAGGGAAATTATTTCTCGGACTTCCCTTAACAGGGAACACCTGTGACTGAAGAGAGCTGCGTGGAGTTGTCTCTCGAGCTCCCCCACGCACTGACAATGGTTCCGGAATCCTGAGCGTGGCGAGGTTCCACCAACGGTCGGCAGCCTAGTGTTCTAACGGGATGCCTGAGCTCGTCTCCCCTGAGGGTTTCCCTAATGTCTCTGTGCCAGGGAATGCTAGGGGGGGTTTCCAGGAAATCCCAGTGACAGAGGCTGCCTCCCCAAGGTCAGGGAAGGTATTTCTCGGACTTCCCCGAACAGGGAACTCCTGTGACTGAAGAGAGCTGCGTGGAGTTGTCTCTCGAGCTCCCCCACGCACTGACAAATTTTCCGGAATCCTGAGAGTGGGGAGGTTCCACCAAAGGTCGTCAGCGCGTGGGTTCTAACTGGATGCCTGAGCTCGTCTCCCCTGAGGGTTTCCCTAATGTCTCTGTGCCAGGGAATGGTAGGGGGGGTTTGCAGGAAATCCCAGTGACAGAGGCTGCCTCCCCAAGGTCAGGGAAGGTATTTCTCGGACTTCCCCGAACAGGGAACACATGAGACTGAAGAGAGCTTCGTGGAGTTGTCTCTCGAGCTCCCCCACGCACTGACAATGTTTCCGGAATCCTGAGCGTGGGCAGGTTCCACCAACGGTCGGCAGCGCGTGGGTTCTAACGGGAGGCCTGAGCTCGTCTCCCCTGAGGGTTTCCCTAATGTCTCTGTGCCAGGGAATGCTAGGGGGGGGTTGCAGGAAATCCCAGTGACAGAGGCTGCCTCCCCAAGGTCAGGGAAGGTATTTCTCGGACTTCCCCGAACAGGGAACACCTGTGAATGAAGAGAGCTGCGTGGGGTTGTCTCTCGAGCTCCCCCACGCACTGACAATGTTTCCTGATTCCTGAGCGTGGGGAGGTTCCACCAACGGTCGGCAGAGCGTGGGTTCTAACGGGATGCCTGAGCTCGTCTCCGCTGAGGGTTTCCCTAATGTCTCTGTGCCAGGGAATGCTAGGGGGGATTTGCAGGAAATCCCAGTGACAGAGGCTGCTTCCCCAAGTTCAGGGAAGGTATTTCTCGGACTTCCTCGAACAGGGAACACCTGTGACTGAAGAGAGCTGCGTGGAGTTGTCTCTCGAGCTCCCCCACGCACTGACAATGGTTCCGGAATCCTGAGCGTGGGGAGGTTCCACCAACGGTCGGCAGCGCGTGGGTTCCTACGGGATGCCTGAGCTCGTCTCCCCTGAGGGTTTTCCTAAAGTCTCTGTGCCAGGGAATGCTAACGGGGGGGTTTGCAGGGAATCCCAGTTACAGAGGCTGCCTCCCCAAGGTCAGGGAAGTTATTTCTCGGACTTCCCCGAACAGGGAACACCTGTGACTGAAGAGAGCTGCGTGGAGTTGTCTCTCGAGCTCCCCCACGCACTGACAATGGTTCCGGAATCCTGAGCGTGGGGAGGTTCCACCAACGGTCGGCAGCGCGTGGGTTCTAACGGGATGCCTGAACTCGTCTCCCCTGAGGGTTTTCCTAATGTCTCTGTGCCAGGGAATGCTAGGGGGGGTTTGCAGGAAATCCCAGTGACAGAGGCTGCCTCCCCAAGGTCAGGGAAGGTATTTCCCGGACTTCCCCGAACAGGGAACACCTGTGAATGAAGAGAGCTGCGTGGAGTTGTCTCTCGAGCTCCCCCACACTCTGACAATTGTTCCGGAATCCTGAGCGTGGGGAGGTTCCACCAACGGTCGTCAGCGCGTGGGTTCTAACGGGATGCCTGAGCTCGTCTCCCTGAGGGTTTTCCTAATGTCTCTGTGCCAGGTAATGCTAGGGGGGGTTTGCAGGAAATCCCAGTGACAGAGGCTGCCTCCCCAAGGTCAGGGAAGGTATTTCTTGGACTTCCCCGAACAGGTAACACCTGTGACTGAACAGAGCTGCGTGGAGTTGTCTCTCGAGCTCCCCCACGCAATGACAATGTTTCCGATATCCTGAGCGTGGGGAGGTTCCCCCAACGGTCGGCAGCGCGTGGGTTCTAACGGGATGCCTGAGCTCGTCTCCCCTGAGTGTTTCCTTAATGTCCCTGGGCCAGGGAATGCTACGGGGGGTTTGCAGAATATCCCAGTGACAGAGGCTGCCTCCCCAAGTTCAGGGAAGGTATATCTCGGACTTCCCCGAACAGAGAACACCTGTGACTGAAGAGAGCTGCGTGGATTTGTCTCTCGAGCTCCCCCACGCACTGACAATGGTTCCGGAATCCTGAGCGTGGGGAGGTTCCACCAACGGTCGGCAGCACGTGGGTTCTAACGGGATGCCTGAGCTCGTCTCCCCTGAGTGTTTTCCTAATGTCTCTGTCCCAGGGAATGCTAGCGGGGGGTTTGCAGGAAATCCCAGTGACAGAGGCTGCCTCCCCAAGGTCAGGGAAGGTATTTCTCGGACTTCCCCGAACAGGGAACACCTGTGACTGAAGAGAGCTGCGTGGAGTTGTCTCTCGAGCTCCCCCACGCACTGACAAATTTTCCGGAATCCTGAGAGTGGGGAGGTTCCACCAAAGGTCGTCAGCGCGTGGGTTCTAACTGGATGCCTGAGCTCGTCTCCCCTGAGGGTTTCCCTAATGTCTCTGTGCCAGGGAATGGTAGGGGGGGTTTGCAGGAAATCCCAGTGACAGAGGCTGCCTCCCCAAGGTCAGGGAAGGTATTTCTCGGACTTCCCCGAACAGGGAACACATGAGACTGAAGAGAGCTTCGTGGAGTTGTCTCTCGAGCTCCCCCACGCACTGACAATGTTTCCGGAATCCTGAGCGTGGGCAGGTTCCACCAACGGTCGGCAGCGCGTGGGTTCTAACGGGAGGCCTGAGCTCGTCTCCCCTGAGGGTTTCCCTAATGTCTCTGTGCCAGGGAATGCTAGGGGGGGGTTGCAGGAAATCCCAGTGACAGAGGCTGCCTCCCCAAGGTCAGGGAAGGTATTTCTCGGACTTCCCCGAACAGGGAACACCTGTGAATGAAGAGAGCTGCGTGGGGTTGTCTCTCGAGCTCCCCCACGCATTGACAATGTTTCCTGATTCCTGAGCGTGGGGAGGTTCCACCAACGGTCGGCAGAGCGTGGGTTCTAACGGGATGCCTGAGCTCGTCTCCGCTGAGGGTTTCCCTAATGTCTCTGTGCCAGGGAATGCTAGGGGGGATTTGCAGGAAATCCCAGTGACAGAGGCTGCTTCCCCAAGTTCAGGGAAGGTATTTCTCGGACTTCCTCGAACAGGGAACACCTGTGACTGAAGAGAGCTGCGTGGAGTTGTCTCTCGAGCTCCCCCACGCACTGACAATGGTTCCGGAATCCTGAGCGTGGGGAGGTTCCACCAACGGTCGGCAGCGCGTGGGTTCCTACGGGATGCCTGAGCTCGTCTCCCCTGAGGGTTTTCCTAAAGTCTCTGTGCCAGGGAATGCTAACGGGGGGGTTTGCAGGGAATCCCAGTTACAGAGGCTGCCTCCCCAAGGTCAGGGAAGTTATTTCTCGGACTTCCCCGAACAGGGAACACCTGTGACTGAAGAGAGCTGCGTGGAGTTGTCTCTCGAGCTCCCCCACGCACTGACAATGGTTCCGGAATCCTGAGCGTGGGGAGGTTCCACCAACGGTCGGCAGCGCGTGGGTTCTAACGGGATGCCTGAACTCGTCTCCCCTGAGGGTTTTCCTAATGTCTCTGTGCCAGGGAATGCTAGGGGGGGTTTGCAGGAAATCCCAGTGACAGAGGCTGCCTCCCCAAGGTCAGGGAAGGTATTTCCCGGACTTCCCCGAACAGGGAACACCTGTGAATGAAGAGAGCTGCGTGGAGTTGTCTCTCGAGCTCCCCCACACACTGACAATTGTTCCGGAATCCTGAGCGTGGGGAGGTTCCACCAACGGTCGTCAGCGCGTGGGTTCTAACGGGATGCCTGAGCTCGTCTCCCTGAGGGTTTTCCTAATGTCTCTGTGCCAGGTAATGCTAGGGGGGGTTTGCAGGAAATCCCAGTGACAGAGGCTGCCTCCCCAAGGTCAGGGAAGGTATTTCCTGGACTTCCCCGAACAGGTAACACCTGTGACTGAACAGAGCTGCGTGGAGTTGTCTCTCGAGCTCCCCCACGCAATGACAATGTTTCCGATATCCTGAGCGTGGGGAGGTTCCCCCAACGTTCGGCAGCGCGTGGGTTCTAACGGGATGCCTGAGCTCGTCTCCCCTGAGGTTTTCCCTAATGTCTCTGTGCCAGGGAATGCTAGGGGGGGTTTGCAGGAAATCCCAGTGACAGAGGCTGCTTCCCCAAGGTCAGGGAAGGTATTTCTCGGACTTCCGCGAAAAGGGAACACCTTCGACTGGAGAGAGCTGCGTGGATTTGTCTCTCGACCTCCCCCACACACTGACAATGGTTCCGGAATCCTGAGCGTGGGGAGGTTCCACCAACGGTCGGCAGCGCGTGGGTTCTAACGGGATGCCTGAGCTCGTCTCCCCTGAGGGTTTTCCTAATGTTTCTGTGCCAGGGAATGCTAGGGGGGGTTTGCAGGATATCCCAGTGACAGAGGCTGCCTCCCCAAGATCAGGGAAAGTATTTCTCGGACTTCCCCGAACAGGGAACACCTGTGACTGAAGAGAGCTGTGTGGAGATTTCTCTCGAGCTCCCCGACGCACTGACAATGGTTCCGGAATCCTGAGCGTTGGGAGGTTCCACCAACGGTCGGCAGCGCGTGGGTTCTAACGGGATGCCTGAGCTCGTCTCCCCTGAGGGTTTCCTTAATGTCTCTGTGCCAGGAACTGCTAGGTGGTGTTTGCAGGATATCCCAGTGACAGTGGCTGCGTCCCCAAGGTCAGGGAAGGTATTTCTCGGACTTCCCCGAACAGGGAACACCTGTGACTGAAGAGAGCTGCGTGGAGTTGTCTCTCGAGCTTCCCCACGCACTGACAATGGTTCCGGAATCCTGAGCGTGGGGAGGTTCCACCAACGGTCGGCAGCGCGTGGGTTCTAACGGGCTGCCTGAGTTCGTCTCCCCTGAGGGTTTCCCTACTGTCTATGTGCCAGGGAATGTTAGGGGGGGTTTGCAGGAAATCCCAGTGACAGAGGCTGCCTCCCCAAGGTCAGGGAAGGTATTTCCCGGACTTCCCCGAACAGGGAACACCTGTGACTGAAGAGAGCTGCGTGGAGTTGTCTCTCGAGCTCCCCCACGCACTGACAATGGTTCCGTAATCCTGAGCGTGGGGAGGTTCCACCAACGGTCGGCAGCGCGTGGGTTCTAACGGGATGCCTGAGCTCGTTTCAACTGAGTGTTTCCGTAATGTCTCTGTGCCAGGGAATGCTAGGGGGGTTTTGAAGGAAATCCCAGTGACAGAGGCTGCCTCCCCAAGGACAGTGAAGGTATTTCCCGGACATCCCCGAACAGGGAACAACTGTGACTGAAGAGAACTCCGTGTAGTTGTCTCTCGAGCTCCCCCACGCACTGACAATGGTTCCGGAATCCTGAGCGTGGGGAGGTTCCACCAACGGTCGGCAGCGCGTGGGTTTTAACGGGATGCCTGAGCTCGTCTCCCCTGAGGGTTTTCCTAATGTCTCTGTGCCAGGGAATGCTAGGGGGGGTTTGCAGGAGATCCCAGTGACAGAGGCTGCATCCCCAAGGCCAGGGAAGGTATTTCTCGGACTTCCCCGAACAGGGAACACCTGTGACTGAAGAGAGCTGCGTGGAGTTGTCTCTCGAGCTCCCCCACGCACTGACAATGGTTCCGGAATGCTGAGCGTGGGGAGGTTCCACCAACGTTCGGCAGCGCGTGGGTTCTAACGGGATGCCTGAGCTCGACCCCCTGAGGGTTTTCCTAATGTCTCTGTGCCAGGGAATGCTAGGGGGGGTTTGCAGGAAATCCCAGTGACAGAGGCTGCCTCCCCAAGGTCAGGGAAGGTATTTCTCTGACTTCCCCGAACAGGGAACACCTGTGACTGAAGAGAGCTGCGTTGAGTTGTCTCCCGTGCTCCTCCACGCACTGACAATGGTTCCGGAATCCTGAGCGTGGGGAGGTTCCACCAACGGTCGGCAGCGCGTGGGTTCTAACGGGATGCCGAGCTCGTCTCCCCTGAGGGTTTCCCTAATGTCTCTGTGCCAGGGAATGCTAGGGGGGGTTTGCAGGAAATCCCAGTGACAATGGCTTCCTCCCCAAGGTCAGGGAAGTTATTTCTCGGACTTCCCCAACAGGGAACACCTGTGACTGAAGAGAGCTGCGTGGAGTTGTCTCTCGAGCTCCCCCACGTACTGACAATGGTTCCGGAATCCTGAGCGTGGGGAGGTTCCACCAACGGTCGGCAGCGCGTGGGTTTTAACGGGATGCCTGAGTTCGTCTCCCCTGAGGGTTTCCCTAATGTCTCTGTGCCAGGGAATGCTAGGGGGGGTTTGCAGGAAGTCCCAGTGACAGAGGCTGCCTCCCCAAGGTCAGGGAATGTATTTCCCGGACTTCCCCGAACATGGAACACCTGTGACTGAAGAGAGCTGCGTGGAGTTGTCTCTCGAGCTCCCCCACGCACTGACAATGGTTCCGGAATCCTGAGCGTGGGGAGGTTCCACCAACGGTCGGCAGCGCGTGGTTTCTAACGGGATGCCTGAGCTCGTCTCCCCTGAGGGTTTCCGTAATGTCTCTGTGCCAGGGAATGCTAGGGGGGGTTTGCAGGAAATCCCAGTGACAGAGGCTGCCTCCCCAAGGTCAGGGAAGGTATTACTCGGACTTCCCCGAAAAGGGAACACCTGTGACTGAAGAGAGCTGCGTGGATTTGTCTCTCGAGCTCCCCCACGCACTGACAATGGTTCCGGAATCCTGAGCGTGGGGAGGTTCCACCAACGGTCGGCAGCGCGTGGGTTCTAACGGGATGCCTGAGCTCGTCTCCCTGAGGGTTTTCCTAATGTCTCTGTGCCAGGGAATGCTAGGGGGGGTTTGCAGGAAATCCCAGTGACAGAGGCTGCCTCCCCAAGGTCAGGGAAGGTATTTCTCGGACTTCCCCGAACAGGTAACACCTGTGACTGAAGAGAGCTGCGTGGAGTTGTCTCTCGAGCTCCCCCACGCAATGACAATGTTTCCGATATCCTGAGCGTGGGGAGGTTCCCCCAAAGGTCGGCAGCGCGTGGGTTCTAACGGGATGCCTGAGCTCGTCTCCCCTGAGGGTTTCCCTAATGTCTCTGTGCCAGGGAATGCTAGGGGGGGTTTGCAGGAAATCCCAGTGACAAAGGCTGCCTCCCCAAGGTCAGGGAAGGTATTTCTCGGACTTCCCCGAACAGGGAACACCTGTGACTGAAGAGAGCTGCGTGGAGATTTCTCTCGAGCTCCCCCACGCACTGACAATTTTTCCGGAATCCTGAGCGTTGGGAGGTTCCACCAACGGTCGGCAGCGCGTGGGTTCTAACGGGATGCCTGAGCTCGTCTCCCCTGAGGGTTTCCTTAATGTCTCTGTGCCAGGAACTGCTAGGTGGTGCTTGCAGGATATCCCAGTGACAGTGGCTGCCTCCCCAAGGTCAGGGAAGGTATTTCTCGGACTTCCCCGAACAGGGAACACCTGTGACTGAAGAGAGCTGCGTGGAGTTGTCTCTCGAGCTCCCCCACGCACTGACAATGGTTCCGGATTCCTGAGCGTGGGGAGGTTCCACCAACCGTCGGCAGCGCTTGGGTTCCAACGGGATGCCTTAACTCGTCTCCCCTGAGGGTTTTCCTAATGTCTCTGTGCCAGGGAATGCTAGGGGGGGTTTGCAGGAAATCCCAGTGACAGAGGCTGCCTCCCCAAGGTCAGGGAAGGTATTTCTCGGACTTCCCCGAACAGGGAACACCTGTGACTGAAGAGAGCTGCGTGGAGTTGTCTCTCGAGCTCCCCCACGCACTGACAATGGTTCCGGAATCCTGAGCGTGGGGAGGTTCCACCAACGGTCGGCAGTGCGTGGGTTCTAACGGGATGCCTGAGCTCGTCTCCCCTGAGGATTTTCCTAATGTCTCTGTGCTAGGGAATGCAAGGGGGGGTTTGCAGGAAATCCCAGTGACAGAGGCTGCCTCCCCAAATCAGGGAAGGTATTTCTCGGACTTCCTCGAACAGGGAACACCTGTGACTGAAGAGAGCTGCGTGGAGTTGTCTCTCGAGCTCCCCCACGCACTGACAATGGTTCCGGATTCCTGAGCGTGGGGAGGTTCCACCAACGGTCGGCAGCGCGTGGGTTCTAACGGGATGCATGAGCTCGTCTCCCCTGAGTGTTTCCCTAATGTCTCTGTGCCAGGAAATGCTAGGGGGGGTTTGCAGGAAATCCCAGTGACAGAGGCTGCCTCCCCAAGGTCAGGGAATGTATTTCACGGACTTCCCCGAACAGGGAACACCTGTGACTGAAGAGAGCTGCGTGGAGTTGTCTCTCGAGCTCCCCCACGCACTGACAATGTTTCCGGAATCCTGAGCGTGGGGAGGTTCCACCAACGGTCGGCAGCGCGTGGGTTCTAACGGGATGCCTGTGCTCGTCTCCCCTGAGGGTTTCCCTAATGTCTCTGTGCCAGGGAATTCTAGGGGGGGTTTGCAGGAAATCCCAGTGAAAGAGGCTGCCTCCCCAAGGTCAGGGAAGTTATTTCTCGGACTTCCCCAACAGGGAACACCTGTGACTGAAGAGAGCTGCGTGGAGATGTCTCTCGAGCTCCCCCACGCACTGACAATGGTTCCGGAATCATGAGCGTGGGGAGGTTCCACCAACGGTCGGCAGCGCGTGGGTTCTAACGGGATACCTGAGTTCGTCTCCCCTGAGGTTTTCCCTAATGTCTCTGTGCCAGGGAATGCTAGGGGGGGTTTGAAGGAAATCCCAGTGACAGAGGCTGCCTCCCCAATGTCAGGGAAGGTATTTCCCGGACTTCCCCGAACAGGGAACACCTGTGACTGAAGAGAGCTGCGTGGAGTTGTCTCCCGTGCTCCTCCACGCACTGACAATTGTTTCGGAATCCTGAGCGTGGGGAGGTTCCACCAACGGTCGGCAGCGCGTGGGTTCTAACGGGATGCCTGCGCTCGTCTCCCCTGAGTGTTTCCCTAATGTCTCTGTGCCAGGGAATGCTAGGGGGGGTTTGCAGGAAATCCCAGTGACAGAGGCTGCCTCCCCAAGGTCAGGGAAAGTATTTCTCGGACTTCCCCGAACAGGGAACACCTGTGAATGAAGAGAGCTGCGTGGAGTTGTCTCTCGAGCTCCCCCACGCACTGACAATGTTTCCGGAATCCTGAGCGTGGGGAGGTTCCACCAACGGTCGGCAGCGCGTGGGTTCTAACGGGATGCCTGTGCTCGTCTCCCCTGAGGGTTTCCCTAAAGTCTCTGTGCCAGGGAATGCTAGGGGGGGTTTGCAGGAAATCCCAGTGACAGAGGCTGCCTCCCCAAGTTCAGGGAAGTTATTTCTCGGACTTCCCCAACAGGGAACACCTGTGACTGAAGAGAGCTGCGTGGAGTTGTCTCTCGAGCTCCCCCACGCACTGACAATGGTTCCGGAATCCTGAGCGTGGGGAGGTTCCACCAACGGTCGGCAGCGCGTGGGTTCTAACGGGATACCTGAGTTGGTCTCCCCTGAGGTTTTCCCTAATGTCTCTGTGCCAGGGAATGCTAGGGGGGGTTTGAAGGAAATCCCAGTGACAGAGGCTGCCTCCCCAAGGTCAGGGAAGGTATTTCCCGGACTTCCCCGAACAGGGAACACCTGTGAATTAAGAGAGCTGCGTGGAGTTGTCTCCCGTGCTCCTCCACGCACTGACAATTGTTTCGGAATCCTGAGCGTGGGGAGGTTCCACCAACTGTCGGCAGCGCGTGGGTTCTAACGGGATGCCTGAGCTCGTCTCCCCTGAGTGTTTCCCTAATGTCTCTGTGCCAGGGAATGCTAGGGGGGGTTTGCAGGAAATCCCAGTGACAGAGGCTGCCTCCCCAAGGTCAGGGAATGTATTTCTCGGACTTCCCCGAACAGGGAACACCTGAGACTGAAGAGAGCTGCGTGGAGTTGTCTCTCGAGCTCCCCCACGCACTGACAATGTTTCCGGAATCCTGAGCGTGGGGAGGTTCCACCAACGGTCGGCAGCGCGTGGGTTCTAACGGGAGGCATGAGCTCGTCTCCCCTGAGGGTTTCCCTAATGTCTCTGTGCCAGGGAATGCTAGGGGGTTTTGCAGGAAATCCCAGTGACAGAGGCTGCCTCCCCAAGGTCAGGGAAGTTATTTCTCGGACTTCCCCGAACAGGGAACAACTGTGACTGAAGAGAGCTGCGTGGAGTTGTCTCTCGAGCTCCCCCACGCACTGACAATGGTTCCGGAATCCTGAGCGTGGGGAGGTTCCACCAACGGTCGGCAGCGCGTGGGTTCTAACGGGATGCCTGAGCTCGTCTCCCCTGAGGGTTTCCCTAATGTCTCTGTGCCAGGGAATGCTAGGGGGGGTTTGCAGGAAATCCCAGTGACAGAGGCTGCCTCCCCAAGGTCAGGGAAAGTATTTCTCGGATTTCCCTGAACAGGGAACACCTGCGACTGTAGAGAGCTGCGTGGAGTTGTCTCTCGAGCTCCCCCACGCACTGACAATGGTTCCGGAATCCTGAGCGTGGGGAGGTTCCACCAACGGTCGGCAGCGCGTGGGTTCTAACGGGATGCCTGAGCTCGTCTCCCCTGAGGGTTTCCCTAATGTCTCTGTGCCAGGGAATGCTAGGGGGGGTTTGCAGGAAATCCCAGTGACAGAGGCTTCCTCCCCAAGGTCAGGGAAGGTATTTCTCGGACTTCCCCGAACAGGGAACACCTGTGACTGAAGAGAGCTGCGTGGAGTTGTCTCTCGAGCTCCCCCACGCACTGACAATGGTTAAGGAATCCTGAGCGTGGGGAGGTTCCACCAACGGTCGGCAGCGCGTGGGTTCTAACGGGATGCATGAGCTCGTATCCCCTGAGGGTTTTCCTAATGTCTCTGTGCCAGGGAATGCTAGGGGGGGTTTGCAGGAAATCCCAGTGAAAGAGGCTTCCTCCCCAAGATCAGGGAAGGTATTTCCCGGACTTCCCCAAACAGGGAAAACCTGTGACTGAAGAGAGCTGCGTGGAGTTGTCTCTCGAGCTCCCACACGCACTGACAATGGTTCGGAAATCCTGAGCGTGGGGAGGTTCCACCAACGGTCGGCAGCGCGTGGGTTCTAACGGGATGCCTGAGCTCGTCTCCCCTGAGTGTTTCCCTAATGTCTCTGTGCCAGGGAATGCTAGGGGTGGTTTGCAGGAAATCCCAGTGACAGAGGCTGCCTCCCCAAGGTCAGGGAAGGTATTTCTCGGACTTCCCCGAACAGGGAACACCTGTGACTGAAGAGAGCTGCGTGGAGTTGTCTCTCGATCTCCCCCACGCACTGACAGTGGTTCCGGAATCCTGAGCGTGGGGAGGTTCCACCAACGGTCGGCAGCGCGTGGATTCTAACGGGATGCCTGAGATCGTCTCCGCTGAGGGTTTTCCTAATATCTCTTTGCCAGGGAATTCTAGGGGAGGTTTGCAGGAAATCCCAGTGACAGAGGCTGCCTCCCCAAGGTCAGGGAATGTATTTCTCGGACTTCCCCGAACAGGGAACACCTGTGACTGAAGAGAGCTGCGTGGAGTTGTCTCTCGAGCTCCCCCACGCACTGACAATGGTTCCGGAATCCTGAGCGTGGGGAGGTTCCACCAACGGTCGGCAGCGCGTGGGTTCTAACGGGATGCATGAGCTCATCTTTCCTGAGGGTTTTCCTAATGTCTCTGTGACAGGGAATGCTTGGGGGTGTTTGCAGGAAATCCCAGTGACAGAGGCTGCCTCCCCATGGTCAGGGAAGGTATTTCTCGGACTTCCCCGAACAGGGAACACCTGTGACTGAAGAGAGCTGCGTGGAGATGTCTCTCGAGCTCCCCCACGCACTGAAAATGGTTCCAGAATCTTGAGCGTGGGGAGGTTCCACAAACGGTCGGCAGCGCGTGGATTCTAACGGGATGCCTGAGCTCTTCTCCCCTGAGGGTTTTCCTAATGTCTCTGTGCCAGGGATTGCTAGGGGGGGTTTGCAGGAAATCCCAGTGACAGAGGCTGCCACACCAAAGTCAGGGAAGGTATTTCTCGGACTTCCCAGAACAGGAATACCTGTGACTGAAGAGAGCTGCGTGGAGTTTACTCTCGAGTTCCCCACGCACTGACAATGTTTCCGGAATCATGAGCGAGGGGAGGTTCCACCAATGGTCGGCAGTGCGTGGGTTCTAACGGGATGCCTGAGCTCGTCTCCCCTGAGGGTTTCCCTAATGTCTCTGTGCCAAGGAATGCTAGGGGTGATTTACAGGAAATCCCAGTAACAGAGGCTGACTCACCAAGGTCAGGGAAGGTATTTCTCGGACTTCCCCGAACAGGGAACACCTGTGACTGAAGAGAGCTGCATGGAGTTGTCTCTCGAGCTCCCCCACGCACTGACAATGGTTCCGGAATCCTGAGCGTGGGGAGGTTCCACCAACGGTCGGCAGCGCGTGGATTCTTACCGGATGCCTGAGCTCGTCTCCCCTGAGGGTTTCCCTAATGTCTCTGTTCCAGGGAATGCTAGGGGTGGTTTGCAGGAAATCCCAGTGTCAGGGGCTGCCTCCCCAATGGTCAGGGAAGGGATTTCTCGGACTTCCCCGAACAGGGAACACATGTGACTGAAGAGAGCTGCGTGGAGTTGTCTCTCGAGCTCCCCCACGCACTGACAATGGTTCCGGAATCCTGAGCGTGGGGAGTTTCCACCAACGGTCGGCAGCGCGTGGGTTCTAACGGGATGCCTGAGCTCGTCTCCCCTGAGGGTTTCCCTAATGTCTTTGTTCCAGGGAATGCTAGGGGGGGTTTGCAGGAAATCCCAGTGACAGAGACTGCCTCCCCAAGGTCAGGGAAGGTATTTCTCGGACTTCCCCGAACAGGGAACAACTGTGACTGAAGAGAGCTTCGTGGAGTTGTCTCTCGAGGTCCCCCACGCACTGACAATGGTTCCGGAATCCTGAGCGTGGGGAGGTTCCACCAACGGTCGGCAGCGCGTGGGTTCTAACGGGATGCCTGAACTCGTCTCCCCTGAGGGTTTCCCTAATGTCTCTGTGCCAAGGAATGCTAGGGGGGGTTTGCAGGAAATCCCAGTGACAGTGGCTGCCTCCCCAAGGTCAGGGAAGGTATTTCTCGGACTTCCCCGAACAGGGAACACCTGTGACTGAAGAGAGCTGCGTGGAGTTGTCCCTCGAGCTCCCCCACGCACTGACAATGGTTCCGGAATCCTGAGCGTGGCGAGGTTCCACCAACGGTCGGCAGCCTAGGGTTCTAACGGGATGCCTGAGCTCGTCTCCCCTGAGGGTTTCCCTAATGTCTCTGTGCCAGGGAATGCTAGGGGGGGTTTCCAGGAAATCCCAGTGACAGAGGCTGTCTCCCCAAGGTCAGGGAAGGTATTTCTCGGACTTCCCCGAACAGGGAACACCTGTAACTGAAGAGAGCTGCATGGAGTTGTCTCTCGAGCTCCCCCACGCACTGACAATGGTTCCGGAATACTGAGCTTGGGGAGGTTCCACCAACGGTCGGCAGCGCGTGGGTTCTATCGGGATGCATGATCTCGTCTCCCCTGAGGGTTTTCCTAATGTCTCTGTGCCAGGGAATGCTAGGTGGGGTTTGCAGGAAATCCCAGTGACAGAGGCTGCCTCCCCAAGGTCAGGGAAGGTATTTCTCGGACTTCCCCGAACAGGGAACACCTGTGACTGAAGAGAGCTGCGTGGAGTTGTCTCCCGTGCTCCTCCACGCACTGACAATGGTTCCGGAATCCTGAGCGTGGGGAGGTTCCACCAACGGTCGGCAGCGCGTGGGTTCTAACGGGATACCGAGCTCGTCTCCCCTGAGGGTTTCCCTAATGTCTCTGTGCCAGGGAATGCTAGGGGGGGTTTGCAGGAAATCCCAGTGACAATGGCTGCCTCCCCAAGGTCAGGGAAGTTATTTCTCGGACTTCCCCAACAGGGAACCCCTGTGGCTGAAGAGAGCTGCGTGGAGTTGTCTCTCGAGCTCCCCCACGCACTGACAATGGTTCCGGAATCCTGAGCGTGGGGAGGTTCCACCAACGGTCGGTAGCGCGTGGGTTCTAACGGGATGCCTGCGCTCGTCTTCCCTGAGGGTTTCCCTAATGTCTCTGTGCCAGGGAATGCTAGGGGGGGTTTGCAGGAAATCCCAGTGACAGAGGCTGCCTCCACAAGGTCAGGGAAGTTATTTCCCGGACTTCCCCGAACACGGAACACCTGTGACTGAAGAGAGCTGCGTGGAGTTGTCTCTCGAGCTCCCCCACGCACTGACAATGGTTCCGGAATCCTGAGAGTGGGGAGGTTCCACCAACGGTCGGCAACGCGTGGGTTCTAACGGGATGCCTGAGCTCGTCTCCCCTGAGTGTTTCCTTAATGTCCCTGTGCCAGGGAATGCTAGGGGGGGTTTGCAGAATATCCCAGTGACAGAGGCTGCCTCCCCAAGTTCAGGGAAGGTATATCTCGGACTTCCCCGAACAGGGAACACCTGTGACTGAAGAGAGCTGCGTGGATTTGTCTCTCGAGCTCCCCCACGCACTGACAATGGTTCCGGAATCCTGAGCGTGGGGAGGTTCCACCAACGGTCGGCAGCACGTGGGTTCTAACGGGATGCCTGAGCTCGTCTCCCCTGAGTGTTTTCCTAATGTCTCTGTCCCAGGGAATGCGAGGGAGGGGTTTGCAGGAAATCCCAGTGACAGAGGCTGCCTCCCCAAGGTCAGGGAAGGTATTTCTCGGACTTCCCCGAACAGGGAACACCTGTGACTGAAGAGAGCTGCGTGGAGTTGTCTCTCGAGCTCCCCCACGCACTGACAAATTTTCCGGAATCCTGAGAGTGGGGAGGTTCCACCAAAGGTCGTCAGCGCGTGGGTTCTAACGGGATGCCTGAGCTCGTCTCCCCTGAGGGTTTCCCTAATGTCTCTGTGCCAGGGAATGGTAGGGGGGGTTTGCAGGAAATCCCAGTGACAGAGGCTGCCTCCCCAAGGTCAGGGAAGGTATTTCTCGGACTTCCCCGAACAGGGAACACCTGAGACTGAAGAGAGCTTCGTGGAGTTGTCTCTCGAGCTCCCCCACGCACTGACAATGTTTCCGGAATCCTGAGCGTGGGGAGGTTCCACCAACGGTCGGCAGCGCGTGGGTTCTAACGGGAGGCCTGAGCTCGTCTCCCCTGAGGGTTTCCCTAATGTCTCTGTGCCAGGGAATGCTAGGGGGGGGTTGCAGGAAATCCCAGTGACAGAGGCTGCCTCCCCAAGGTCAGGGAAGGTATTTCTCGGACTTCCACGAACAGGGAACACCTGTGACTGAAGAGAGCTGCGTGGAGTTATCTCTCGAGCTCCCCCACGCACTGACAATGTTTCCGGATTCCTGAGCGTGGGGAGGTTCCACCAACGGTCGGCAGCGCGTGGGTTCTAACGGGATGCCTGAGCTCGTCTCCGCTGAGGGTTTCCCTAATGTCTCTGTGCCAGGGAATGCTAGGGGGGATTTGCAGGAAATCCCAGTGACAGAGGCTGCTTCCCCAAGTTCAGGGAAGGTATTTCTCGGACTTCCTCGAACAGGGAACACCTGTGACTGAAGAGAGCTGCGTGGAGTTGTCTCTCGAGCTCCCCCACGCACTGACAATGGTTCCGGAATCCTGAGCGTGGGGAGGTTCCACCAACGGTCGGCAGCGCGTGGGTTCTAACGGGATGCCTGAGCTCGTCTCCCCTGAGGATTTTCCTAATGTCTCTGTGCCAGGGAATGCTAGGTGGGGTTTGCAGGAAATCCCAGTGACAGAGGCTGCCTCCCCAAGGTCAGGGAAGGTATTTCTCGGACTTCCCCGAACATGGAACACCTGTGACTGAAGAGAGCTGCGTGGAGTTTTCTCCCGTGCTCCTCCACGAACTGACAATGGTTCCGGAATCCTGAGCGTGGGGATGTTCCACCATCGGTCGGCAGCGCGTCGGTTCTAACGGGATGCCGAGCTCGTCTCCCCTGAGTGTTTCCCTAATGTCTCTGTGCCAGGGAATGCTAGGGGGTTTTGCAGGAAATCCCAGTGACAATGGCTGCCTCCCCAAGGTCAGGGAATTTATTTCTCGGACTTCCCAACAGGGAACACCTGTGACTGAAGAGAGCTGCGTGGAGTTGTCTCTCGATCTCCCCCACGAACTGACAATGGTTCCGGAATCCTGAGCGTGGGGAGGTTCCACCAACGGTCGGCAGCGCGTGGGTTCTAACGGGATGCCTGAGTTCGTCTCCCCTGAGGGTTTCCCTAATGTCTCTGTGCCAGGGAATGCTAGGGGGGGTTTGCAGGAAATCCCAGTGACAGAGGCTGCCTCCCCAAGGTCAGGGAAGGTATTTCCCGGACTTCCCCGAACAGGGAACACCTGTGACTGAAGAGAGCTGCGTGGAGTTGTCTCTCGAGCTCCCCCACGCACTGACAATGGTTCCGGAATCCTGAGAGTGGGGAGGTTCCACCAACGGTCGGCAGCACGTGGGTTCTAACGGGATGCCTGAGCTCGTCTCCCCTGAGGGTTTCCCTAATATCTCTGTGCCAGGCAATGCTAGGGGGGTTTTGAAGGAAATCCCAGTGACAGAGGCTGCCTCCCCAAGGTCAGGGAAGGTATTTCCCGGACATCCCCGAACAGGAAACACCTGTGACTGAAGAGAGCTGCGTGGAGTTGTCTCTCGAGCTCCCCCAAGCACTGACAATGTTTCCGGAATCCTGAGCGTGGGAAGGTTCCACCAACGGTCGGCAGCGCGTGGGTTCTAACGGGATGCCTGAGCTCGTCTCCCCTGAGGGTTTTCCTAATGTCTCTGTGCCAGGGAATGCTAGGGGGGGTTTGCAGGAGATCCCAGTGACAGAGGCTGCCTCCCCAAGGCCAGGGAAGGTATTTCTCGGACTTCCCCGAACAGGAAACACCTGTGACTGAAGAGAGCTGCGTGGAGTTGTCTCTCGAGCTCCCCCAAGCACTGACAATGTTTCCGGAATCCTGAGCGTGGGGAGGTTCCACCAACGGTCGGCAGCACGTGGGTTCTAACGGGATGCCTGAGCTCGTCTCCCCTGAGTGTTTTCCTAATGTCTCTGTCCCAGGGAATGCTGGGGGGGGTTTGCAGGAAATCCCAGTGACAGAGGCTGCCTCCCCAAGGTCAGGGAAGGTATTTCTCGGACTTCCCCGAACAGGGAACACCTGTGACTGAAGAGAGCTGCGTGGAGTTGTCTCTCGAGCTCCCCCACGCACTGACAAATTTTCCGGAATCCTGAGAGTGGGGAGGTTCCACCAAAGGTCGTCAGCGCGTGGGTTCTAACGGGATGCCTGAGCTCGTCTCCCCTGAGGGTTTCCCTAATGTCTCTGTGCCAGGGAATGCTAGGGGGGGTTTGCAGGAAATCCCAGTGACAGAGGCTGCCTCCCCAAGGTCAGGGAAGGTATTTCTCGGACTTCCCCGAACAGGGAACACCTGAGACTGAAGAGAGCTTCGTGGAGTTGTCTCTCGAGCTCCCCCACGCACTGACAATGTTTCCGGAATCCTGAGCGTGGGGAGGTTCCACCAACGGTCGGCAGCGCGTGGGTTCTAACGGGAGGCCTGAGCTCGACTCCCCTGAGGGTTTCCCTAATGTCTCTGTGCCAGGGAATGCTAGGGGGGGGTTGCAGGAAATCCCAGTGACAGAGGCTGCCTCCCCAAGGTCAGGGAAGGTATTTCTCGGACTTCCACGAACAGGGAACACCTGTGACTGAAGAGAGCTGCGTGGAGTTGTCTCTCGAGCTCCCCCACGCACTGACAATGTTTCCGGATTCCTGAGCGTGGGGAGGTTCCACCAACGGTCGGCAGCGCGTGGGTTCTAACGGGATGCCTGAGCTCGTCTCCGCTGAGGGTTTCCCTAATGTCTCTGTGCCAGGGAATGCTAGGGGGGATTTGCAGGAAATCCCAGTGACAGAGGCTGCTTCCCCAAGTTCAGGGAAGGTATTTCTCGGACTTCCTCGAACAGGGAACACCTGTGACTGAAGAGAGCTGCGTGGAGTTGTCTCTCGAGCTCCCCCACGCACTGACAATGGTTCCGGAATCCTGAGCGTGGGGAGGTTCCACCAACGGTCGGCAGCGCGTGGGTTCTAACGGGATGCCTGAGCTCGACCCCCTGAGGGTTTTCCTAATTTCTCTGTGCCAGGGAATGCTAGGGGGGGTTTGCAGGAAATCCCAGTGACAGAGGCTGCCTCCCCAAGGTCAGGGAAGGTATTTCTCGGACTTCCCCGAACAGGGAACACCTGTGACTGAAGAGAGCTGCGTGGAGTTGTCTCCCGTGCTCCTCCACGCACTGACAATGGTTCCGGAATCCTGAGTGTGGGGAGGTTCCACCAACGGTCGGCAGCGCGTGGGTTCTAACGGGATGCCGAGCTCGTCTCCCCTGAGGGTTTCCCTAATGTCTCTGTGCCAGGGAATGCTAGGGGGTGTTGGCAGGAAATCCCAGTGACAATGGCTGCCTCCCCAAGGTCAGAGAAGTTATTTCTCGGACTTCCCAAACAGGGAACACCTGTGACTGAAGAGAGCTGCGTGGAGTTGTCTCTCGAGCTCCCCCACGCACTGACAATGTTTCCGGAATCCTGAGCGTGGGGAGGTTCCACCAACGGTCGGCAGCGCGTGGGTTCTAACAGGATGACTGAGCTCGTCTCCCCTGAGGGTTTTCCTAATGTCTCTGTGCCAGGGAATGCAAGGGGGGGTTTGCAGGAAATCCCAGTGACACAGGCTGCTTCCCCAAGGTCAGGGAAGGTATTTCTCGGACTTCCCCGAACAGGGAACACCTGTGACTGAAGAGAGCTGCGTGGAGTTGTCTCTCGAGCTCCCCAACGCACTGACAATGGCTCCGGAATCCTAAGCGTAGGGAGGTTCCACCAACGGTCGGCAGCGCGTGGTTTCTAACGAGATGCCTGATCTCGTCTCCCCTGAGGGTTTTCCTAATATCTCTGTGCCAGGGAATGTTAAGGGGGTTTGCAGGAAATCCCAGTGACAGAGGCAGACTCCCCAAGGTCAGGGAAGTTATTTCTCGGACTTCCCCGAACAGGGAACACCTGTGACTGAAGAGAGCTGCATGGAGTTGTATCTCGAGCTCCCCCACGCACTGACAATGGTTCCGGAATCCTGAGCGTGGGGAGGTTCCACCAACGGTCGGCAGCGCGTGGGTTCTAACGGGATGCCTGAGCTCGACCCCCTGAGGGTTTTCCTAATTTCTCTGTGCCAGGGAATGCTAGGGGGGGTTTGCAGGAAATCCCAGTGACAGAGGCTGCCTCCCCAAGGTCAGGGAAGGTATTTCTCGGACTTCCCCGAACAGGGAACACCTGTGACTGAAGAGAGCTGCGTGGAGTTGTCTCCCGTGCTCCTCCACGCACTGACAATGGTTCCGGAATCCTGAGCGTGGGGAGGTTCCACCAACGGTCGGCAGCGCGTGGGTTCTAACGGGATGCCGAGCTCGTCTCCCCTGAGGGTTTCCCTAAAGTCTCTGTGCCAGGGAATGCTAGGGGGTGTTGGCAGGAAATCCCAGTGACAATGGCTGCCTCCCCAAGGTCAGAGAAGTTATTTCTCGGACTTCCCAAACAGGGAACACCTGTGACTGAAGAGAGCTGCGTGGAGTTGTCTCTCGAGCTCCCCCACGCACTGACAATGTTTCCGGAATCCTGAGCGTGGGGAGGTTCCACCAACGGTCGGCAGCGCGTGGGTTCTAACAGGATGACTGAGCTCGTCACCCCTGAGGGTTTTCCTAATGTCTCTGTGCCAGGGATTGCAAGGGGGGGTTTGCAGGAAATCCCAGTGACACAGGCTGCTTCCCCAAGGTCAGGGAAGGTATTTCTCGGACTTCCCCGAACAGGGAACACCTGTGACTGAAGAGAGCTGCGTGGAGTTGTCTCTCGAGCTCCCCAACGCACTGACAATGGCTCCGGAATCCTAAGCGTAGGGAGGTTCCACCAACGGTCGGCAGCGCGTGGTTTCTAACGAGATGCCTGATCTCGTCTCCCCTGAGGGTTTTCCTAATATCTCTGTGCCAGGGAATGTTAAGGGGGTTTGCAGGAAATCCCAGTGCCAGAGGCTGACTCCCCAAGGTCAGGGAAGTTATTTCTCGGACTTCCCCGAACAGGGAACACCTGTGACTGAAGAGAGCTGCATGGAGTTGTATCTCGAGCTCCCCCACGCACTGACAATGGTTCCGGAATCCTGAGCGTGGGGAGGTTCCACCAACGGTCGGCAGCGCGTGGGTTCTAACGGGATGCCTGAGCTCGTCTCCCCTGAGGGTTTCCCTAATGTCTCTGTGCCAGGGAAAGCTAGGGGGGGTTTGCAGGAAATCCCAGTGACAGAGGCTCCCTCCCCAAGGTCAGGGAAGGTATTTCTCGGACTTCCCGGAACAGGGAACACCTGTGACTGAAGAGAGCTGCGTGGAGTTGTCTCTCGAGCTCCCCCACGCACTGACAATGGTTCCGGAATCCTGAGCGTGGGGAGGTTCCACCAACGGTCGGCAGCACGTGGGTTCTAACGGGATGCCTGAGCTCGTCTCCCCTGAGAGTTTTCCTAATGTCTCTGCGCCATGGAATGTTAGGGGGGGTTTACAGGAAATCCCAGTGAGAGTGGCTGCCTCCCCAAGGTCAGGGAATGTATTTCACGGACTTCCCCGAACATGGAACACCTGTAACTGAAGAGAGCTGCGTGGAGTTGTCTCTCGATTTCCCCCACGCACTGACAATGTTTCCGGAATCCTGAGCGTGGGGAGGTTCCACCAAAGGTCGGCAGCGCGTGGGTTCTAACGGGATGCCTGAGCTCGTCTCCGCTGATGGTTTTCCTAATGTCTCTGTGCCAGGGAATTCTAGGGGGGGTTTACAGGAAATCCCAGTGACAGATGCTGCCTCCCCAACGTCAGGGAAGGTATTTCTCTGACTTCCCCGAACAGGGAACACCTGTGTCTGAAGAGAGCTTCGTGGAGTTGTCTCTCGAGCTCCCCCACGCACTGACAATGGTTCCGGAATCCTGAGCGTGGGGAGGTTCCAACAACGGTCAGCAGCGCGTTGGTTCTAACGGGATTCATGGGCTCATCTCCCCTGAGGTTTTTCCTAATTTCTCTGTGCCAAGGAATGCTAGGGGGGGTTTGCAGGAAATCCCAGTGACAGAGGCTGCCTCCCCAAGGTCATGGAAGGTATTTCTCGGACTTCCCCGAACAGGGAACACCTGTGACTGAAGAGAGCTGCGTGGAGTTGTCTCTCCAGCTCCCCCACGCACTGACAATGGTTCCGGAATCCTGAGCGTGGGGAGGTTCCACCAACGGTCGGCAGCGCGTGGTTTCTAACGGGATGCCTGTTCTCGTCTCCCCTGATGGTTTTCCTAATGTCTCTGTGCCAGGGAATGTTAAGGGAGTTTGCAGGTAATCCCAGTGACAGAGGGTGACTCCCCAAGGTCAGGAAAGTAACTTCTCGGACTTCCCCGAACAGGGAACACCTGTGACTGAAGAGAGCTGCGTGGAGTTGTGTCTCGAGCTCCCCCACGCACTGACAATGGTTCCGGAATCCTGAGCGTGGGGAGGTTCCACCAACGGTCGGCAGCGCGTGGGTTCTAATGGGATGCCTGAGCTCGTCTCCCCTGAGGGTTTTCCTAATGTCTCTGTGCCAGGGAATGCTAACGGGGGGGTTTGCAAAAAATACCAGTTACAGAGGCTGCCTCCCCAAGGTCAGGGAAGTTATTTCTCGGACTTCCCCGAACATGGAACACCTGTGACTGAAGAGAGCTGCGTGGAGTTGTCTCTCGTGCTCCCCCACGCACTGACAATGGTTCCGGAATCCTGAGCGTGGGGAGATTCCACCAACGGTCGGCAGCGCGTGGGATCTAACGGGATGCTGGAACTCGTCTCCCCTAAAGGTTTCCCTAATGTCTCTGTGCCAGGGAATGCTAGGGGGGGGTTTGCAGGAAATCCCAGTAACAGAGGCTGCCTCCCCAAGGTCAGGGAAGGTATTTCTCGGATTTCCCCGAGCAGGGAACACCTGTGACTGAAGAGAGCTGCGTGGAGTTGTCTCTCGAGCTCCCCCACGCACTGACAATGGTTCCGGAATCCTGAGCGTGGGGAGGTTCCACCAACGGTCGGCAGCGCGTGGGGTCTAACGGGATGCCTGAGCTCGTCTCCCCTGAGGGTTTCCCTATTGTCTCTGTGCCAGGGAATGCTAGGGGGGGTTTGCAGGAAATCCCAGTGACAGAGGCTCCCTCCCCAAGGTCAGGGAAGGTATTTCTCGGACTTCCCGGAACAGGGAACACCTGTGACTGAAGAGAGCTGCGTGGAGTTGTCTCTCGAGCTCCCCCACGCACTGACAATGGTTCCGGAATCCTGAGCGTGGGGAGGTTCCACCAACGTTCGGCAGCACGTGGGTTCTAACGGGATGCCTGAGCTCGTCTCCCCTGAGTGTTTTCCTACTGTCTCTTCGCCATGGAATGTTAGGGGGGGTTTACAGGAAATCCCAGTGAGAGTGGCTGCCTCCCCAAGGTCAGGGAATGTATTTCACGGACTTCCCCGAACATGGAACACCTGTGACTGAAGAGAGCTGCGTGGAGTTGTCTCTCGATTTCCCCCACGCACTGACAATGTTTCCGGAATCCTGAGCGTGGGGAGGTTCCACCAAAGGTCGGCAGCGCGTGGGTTCTAACGGGATGCCTGAGCTCGTCTCCGCTGATGGTTTTCCTAATGTCTCTGTGCCAGGGAATTCTAGGGGGGGTTTACAGGAAATCCCAGTGACAGAGGCTGCCTCCCCAACGTCAGGCAAGGTATTTCTCTGACTTCCCCGAACAGGGAACACCTGTGTCTGAAGAGAGCTTCGTGGAGTTGTCTCTCGAGCTCCCCCACGCACTGACAATGGTTCCGGAATCCTGAGCGAGAGGAGGTTCCAACAACGGTCAGCAGCGCGTTGGTTCTAACGGGATTCATGGGCTCATCTCCCCTGAGGTTTTTCCTAATTTCTCTGTGCCAAGGAATGCTAGGGGGGGTTTGCAGGAAATCCCAGTGACAGAGGCTGCCTCCCCAAGGTCATGGAATGTAATTCTCGGACTTCCCCGAACAGGGAACACCTGTGACTGAAGAGAGCTGCGTGGAGTTGTCTCTCCAGCTCCCCCACGCACTGACAATGGTTCCGGAATCCTGAGCGTGGGGAGGTTCCACCAACGGTCGGCAGCGCGTGGTTTCTAACGGGATGCCTGTTCTCGTCTCCCCTGATGGTTTTCCTAATGTCTCTGTGCCAGGGAATGTTAAGGGACTTTGCAGGTAATCCCAGTGACAGAGGGTGAATCCCCAAGGTCAGGAAAGTAACTTCTCGGACTTCCCCGAACAGGGAACACCTGTGACTGAAGAGAGCTGCGTGGAGTTGTCTCTCGAGCTCCCCCACGCACTGACAATGGTTCCGGAATCCTGAGCGTGGGGAGGTTCCACAAACGGTCGGCAGCGCGTGGGTTCTAATGGGATGCCTGAGCTCGTCTCCCCTGAGGGTTTTCCTAATGTCTCTGTGCCAAGGAATGCTAACGGGGGGGTTTGCAGGAAATACCAGTTACAGAGGCTGCCTCCCCAAGGTCAGGGAAGTTATTTCTCGGACTTCCCCGAACATGGAACACCTGTGACTGAAGAGAGCTGCGTGGAGTTGTCTCTCGTGCTCCCCCACGCACTGACAATGGTTCCGGAATCCTGAGCGTGGGGAGGTTCCACCAACGGTCGGCAGCGCGTGGGATCTAACGGGATGCTGGAACTCGTCTCCCCTGAAGGTTTCCCTAATGTCTCTGTGCCAGGGAATGCTAGGGGGGGGTTTGCAGGAAATCCCAGTAACAGAGGCTGCCTCCCCAAGGTCAGGGAAGGTATTTCTCGGACTTCCCCGAGCAGGGAACACCTGTGACTGAAGAGAGCTGCGTGGAGTTGTCTCTCGAGCTCCCCCACGCACTGACAATGGTTCCGGAATCCTGAGCGTGGGGAGGTTCCACCAACGGTCGGCAGCGCGTGGGTTCTAACGGGATCCCTGAGCTCATCTCCCCTGAGGGTTTCCCTAATGTCTCTGTGCCAGGGAATGCTAGGGGGGGTTTGCAGGAAATCCCAGTGACAGAGGCTGCTTCACCAAGGTCAGGGAAGGTATTTCTCGGACTTCCCCGAACAGGGAACACCTGTGACTGAAGAGAGCTGCGTGGAGTTGTCTCTCGAGCTCCCCCACGCACTGACAATGGTTCCGGAATCCTGAGCGTGGGGAGGTTCCACCAACGGTCGGCAGCGCGTGGGTTCTAACGGGATGCCTGAGCTCGTCTCCCCTGAGGGTTTCCGTAATGTCTCTGTGCCAGGGAATGCTAGGGGGCGTTTGCAGGAATTCCCAGTGACAGAGGCTGCCTCCCCAAGGTCAGGGAAGGTATTTCTCGGACTTCCCCGAACAGGGAACACCTGTGACTGAAGAGAGCTGCGTGGAGTTGTCTCTCCAGCTCCCCCACGCACTGACAATGGTTCCGGAATCCTGAGCGTGGGGAGGTTCCACCAACGGTCGGCAGCGCGTGGTTTCTAACGGGATGCCTGTTCTCGTCTCCCCTGATGGTTTTCCTAATGTCTCTGTGCCAGGGAATGTTAAGGGAGTTTGCAGGTAATCCCAGTGACAGAGGGTGACTCCCCAAGGTCAGGAAAGTAACTTCTCGGACTTCCCCGAACAGGGAACACCTGTGACTGAAGAGAGCTGCGTGGAGTTGTGTCTCGAGCTCCCCCACGCACTGACAATGGTTCCGGAATCCTGAGCGTGGGGAGGTTCCACCAACGGTCGGCAGCGCGTGGGTTCTAATGGGATGCCTGAGCTCGTCTCCCCTGAGGGTTTTCCTAATGTCTCTGTGCCAGGGAATGCTAACGGGGGGGTTTGCAAAAAATACCAGTTACAGAGGCTGCCTCCCCAAGGTCAGGGAAGTTATTTCTCGGACTTCCCCGAACATGGAACACCTGTGACTGAAGAGAGCTGCGTGGAGTTGTCTCTCGTGCTCCCCCACGCACTGACAATGGTTCCGGAATCCTGAGCGTGGGGAGATTCCACCAACGGTCGGCAGCGCGTGGGATCTAACGGGATGCTGGAACTCGTCTCCCCTAAAGGTTTCCCTAATGTCTCTGTGCCAGGGAATGCTAGGGGGGGGTTTGCAGGAAATCCCAGTAACAGAGGCTGCCTCCCCAAGGTCAGGGAAGGTATTTCTCGGATTTCCCCGAGCAGGGAACACCTGTGACTGAAGAGAGCTGCGTGGAGTTGTCTCTCGAGCTCCCCCACGCACTGACAATGGTTCCGGAATCCTGAGCGTGGGGAGGTTCCACCAACGGTCGGCAGCGCGTGGGGTCTAACGGGATGCCTGAGCTCGTCTCCCCTGAGGGTTTCCCTATTGTCTCTGTGCCAGGGAATGCTAGGGGGGGTTTGCAGGAAATCCCAGTGACAGAGGCTCCCTCCCCAAGGTCAGGGAAGGTATTTCTCGGACTTCCCGGAACAGGGAACACCTGTGACTGAAGAGAGCTGCGTGGAGTTGTCTCTCGAGCTCCCCCACGCACTGACAATGGTTCCGGAATCCTGAGCGTGGGGAGGTTCCACCAACGTTCGGCAGCACGTGGGTTCTAACGGGATGCCTGAGCTCGTCTCCCCTGAGTGTTTTCCTACTGTCTCTTCGCCATGGAATGTTAGGGGGGGTTTACAGGAAATCCCAGTGAGAGTGGCTGCCTCCCCAAGGTCAGGGAATGTATTTCACGGACTTCCCCGAACATGGAACACCTGTGACTGAAGAGAGCTGCGTGGAGTTGTCTCTCGATTTCCCCCACGCACTGACAATGTTTCCGGAATCCTGAGCGTGGGGAGGTTCCACCAAAGGTCGGCAGCGCGTGGGTTCTAACGGGATGCCTGAGCTCGTCTCCGCTGATGGTTTTCCTAATGTCTCTGTGCCAGGGAATTCTAGGGGGGGTTTACAGGAAATCCCAGTGACAGAGGCTGCCTCCCCAACGTCAGGCAAGGTATTTCTCTGACTTCCCCGAACAGGGAACACCTGTGTCTGAAGAGAGCTTCGTGGAGTTGTCTCTCGAGCTCCCCCACGCACTGACAATGGTTCCGGAATCCTGAGCGAGAGGAGGTTCCAACAACGGTCAGCAGCGCGTTGGTTCTAACGGGATTCATGGGCTCATCTCCCCTGAGGTTTTTCCTAATTTCTCTGTGCCAAGGAATGCTAGGGGGGGTTTGCAGGAAATCCCAGTGACAGAGGCTGCCTCCCCAAGGTCATGGAATGTAATTCTCGGACTTCCCCGAACAGGGAACACCTGTGACTGAAGAGAGCTGCGTGGAGTTGTCTCTCCAGCTCCCCCACGCACTGACAATGGTTCCGGAATCCTGAGCGTGGGGAGGTTCCACCAACGGTCGGCAGCGCGTGGTTTCTAACGGGATGCCTGTTCTCGTCTCCCCTGATGGTTTTCCTAATGTCTCTGTGCCAGGGAATGTTAAGGGACTTTGCAGGTAATCCCAGTGACAGAGGGTGAATCCCCAAGGTCAGGAAAGTAACTTCTCGGACTTCCCCGAACAGGGAACACCTGTGACTGAAGAGAGCTGCGTGGAGTTGTCTCTCGAGCTCCCCCACGCACTGACAATGGTTCCGGAATCCTGAGCGTGGGGAGGTTCCACAAACGGTCGGCAGCGCGTGGGTTCTAATGGGATGCCTGAGCTCGTCTCCCCTGAGGGTTTTCCTAATGTCTCTGTGCCAAGGAATGCTAACGGGGGGGTTTGCAGGAAATACCAGTTACAGAGGCTGCCTCCCCAAGGTCAGGGAAGTTATTTCTCGGACTTCCCCGAACATGGAACACCTGTGACTGAAGAGAGCTGCGTGGAGTTGTCTCTCGTGCTCCCCCACGCACTGACAATGGTTCCGGAATCCTGAGCGTGGGGAGGTTCCACCAACGGTCGGCAGCGCGTGGGATCTAACGGGATGCTGGAACTCGTCTCCCCTGAAGGTTTCCCTAATGTCTCTGTGCCAGGGAATGCTAGGGGGGGGTTTGCAGGAAATCCCAGTAACAGAGGCTGCCTCCCCAAGGTCAGGGAAGGTATTTCTCGGACTTCCCCGAGCAGGGAACACCTGTGACTGAAGAGAGCTGCGTGGAGTTGTCTCTCGAGCTCCCCCACGCACTGACAATGGTTCCGGAATCCTGAGCGTGGGGAGGTTCCACCAACGGTCGGCAGCGCGTGGGTTCTAACGGGATCCCTGAGCTCATCTCCCCTGAGGGTTTCCCTAATGTCTCTGTGCCAGGGAATGCTAGGGGGGGTTTGCAGGAAATCCCAGTGACAGAGGCTGCTTCACCAAGGTCAGGGAAGGTATTTCTCGGACTTCCCCGAACAGGGAACACCTGTGACTGAAGAGAGCTGCGTGGAGTTGTCTCTCGAGCTCCCCCACGCACTGACAATGGTTCCGGAATCCTGAGCGTGGGGAGGTTCCACCAACGGTCGGCAGCGCGTGGGTTCAAACGGGATGCCTGAGCTCGTCTCCCCTGAGGGTTTCCGTAATGTCTCTGTGCCAGGGAATGCTAGGGGGCGTTTGCAGGAATTCCCAGTGACAGAGGCTGCCTCCCCAAGGTCAGGGAAGGTATTTCTCGGACTTCCCCGAACAGGTAACACCTGTGACTGAAGAGAGCTGCGTGGAGTTGTCTCTCGAGCTCCCCCACGCAATGACAATGTTTCCGGAATCCTGAGCGTGGGGAGGTTCCCCCAACGGTCGGCAGGGCGTGGGTTCTAACGGGATGCCTGAGCTCGTCTCCCCTGAGGGTTTCCCTAATGTCTCTGTGCCAGGGAATGCTAGGGGGGGTTTGCAGGAAATCCCAGTGACAGAGGCTGCCTCCCCAAGGTCAGGGAAGGTATTTCTCGGACTTCCTCGAACAGGAAACACCTGTGACTGAAGAGAGCTGCATGGAGTTGTCTCTCGAGCTCCCCCACGCACTGACAATGGTTCCGGAATTCTGAACGTGGGGAGGTTCCACCAACGGTTGGCAGCGCGTGGGTTCTAACGGGATGCCTGAGCTCGTTTCCCCTGAGGGTTTCCCTAATTTCTCTGTGCCAGGGAATGCTAGGGGGGGTTTGCAGGAAATCCCAGTGACAGAGGCTGCCTCCCCAAGGTCAGGAAAGGTATTTCTCGGACTTCCCCGAACAGGTAACACCTGTGACTGAAGAGAGCTGCGTGGAGTTGTCTCTCGAGCTCCCCCACGCACTGACAATGGTTCCGGAATCCTGAGCGTGGGGAGGTTCCACCAACGGTCGTCAGCGCGTGGGTTCTAACGGGATGCCTGAACTCGTCTCCCCTGAGGGTTTCCCTAATGTCTCTGTGAAAAGGAATGCTAGGGGGGGTTTGCAGGAAATCCCAGTGACAGAGGCTGCCTCCCCAAGATCAGGGAAGGTATTTCCCGGACTTCCCCGAACAGGGAAAACCTGTGACTGAAGAGAGCTGCGTGGAGTTGTCTCTCAAGCTCCCCCACGCACTGGCAATAGTTCCGGAATCCTGAGCGTGGGGAGGTTCCACCAACGGTCGGCAGCGCGTGGGTTCTAACGGGATGCCTGAGCTCGTCTCCCCTGAGGGTTTTCCTAATGTCTCTGTGCCAGGGAATGCTAACGGGGGGGTTTGAAGGAAATCCCAGTTACAGAGGCTGCCTCCCCAAGGTCAGGGAAGTTATTTCTCGGAATTCCCCGAACATGGAACACCTGTGACTGAAGAGAGCTGCGTGGAGTTGTCTCTCGTGCTCCCCCACGCACTGACAATGGTTCCGGAATCCTGAGCGTGGGGAGGTTCCACCAACGGTCGGCAGCGCGTGGGATCTAACGGGATGCAGGAGCTAGTCTCCCCTGAAGGTTTCCCTAATGTCTCTGTGCCAGGGAATGCTAGGGGGGGTTTGCAGGAAATCCCAGTAACAGAGGCTGCCTCCCCAAGGTCAGGGAAGGTATTTCTCGGACTTCCCCGAACAGGGAACACCTGTGACTGAAGAGAGCTGCGTGGAGTTGTCTCTCGAGCTCCCCCACGCAATGACAATGTTTTCGGAATCCTGAGCGTGGGGAGGTTCCCCCAACGGTCGGCAGCGCGTGGGTTCTAACGGGATGCCTGAGCTCGTCTCCCCTGAGTGTTTCCCTAATGTCTCTGTGCCAGGGAATGCTAGGGGGGGTTTGCAGGAAATCCCAGTGACAGAGGCTGCCTCCCCAAGGTCAGGGAAGGTATTTCTCGGACTTCCCCGAACAGGGAACACCTGTGACTGAAGAGAGCTGCGTGGAGTTGTCTCTCGAGCTTCCCCACGCACTGACAATGGTTCCGGAATCCTGAGCGTGGGGAGGTTCCACCAACGGTCGGCAGCGCGTGGGTTCTAACGGGATGCCTGAACTCGTTTCCCCTGAGGGTTTCCCTAATTTCTCTGTGCCAGGGAATGCTAGGGGGGGTTTACACGAAATCCCAGTGACAGAGGCTGCCTCCCCAAGGTCAGGGAAGGTTTTTCTCGGACTTCCCAGAACAGGGAACACCTGTGACTTAAGAGAGCTGTGTGGAGTTGTCTCTCGAGCTCCCCCACGCACTGACAATGGTTCCGGAATCCTGAGCGTGGGGAGGTTCCACCAACGGTCGGCAGCGCTTGGGTTCTAACGGGATGCCTGAGCTCGTCTCCCCTGAGTGTTTCCCTAATGTCTCTGTGCCAGGGAATGCTAAGGGTGGTTTGCAGGAAATCCCAGTGACAGAGGCTGCCTCCCCAAGATCAGGGAAGGTATTTCTCGGACTTCCCCGAACAGCGAACACCTGTGACTGAAGAGAGCTGCGTGGAGTTGTCTCTCGAGCTCCCCCATGCAATGACAATGCTTCCGGAATCCTGAGCGTGGGGAGGTTCCACCAACGGTCGGCAGTGCGTGGGTTCTAACGGGATGCCTGAGATCGTCTCCCCTGAGTGTTTCCCAAATGTCTCTGTGCCAGGGAATGCTAGGGGGGGTTTGCAGGAAATCCCTGTGACAGAGGCTGCCTCCCCAAGGTCAGGGAAGGTATTTCTCGGACTTCCGCGAACAGGGAACACCTTCGACTGGAGAGAGCTGCGTGGAGTTGTCTCTCGACCTCCCCCACGCACTGACAATGGTTCCGGAATCCTGAGCGTGGGGAGGTTCCACCAACGGTCGGCAGCGCGTGGGTTCTAACGGGATGCCTGAGCTCGTCTCCCCTGAGTGTTTTCCTAATGTCTCTGTGCCAGGGAATGCTAGGGGGGGTTTGCAGGAAATCCCAGTGACAGAGGCTGCCTCCCCAAGATCAGGGAAAGTATTTCTCGGACTTCCCCGAACAGGGAACACCTGTGACTGAAGAGAGCTGCGTGGAGATTTCTCTTGAGCTCCCCCACGCACTGACAATGGTTCCGGAATCCTGAGCATTGGGAGGATCCACCAACGGTCGGCAGCGCGTGGGTTCTAAGGGGATGCCTGAGCTCGTCTCCCCTGAGGGTTTCCTTAATGTCTCTGTGCCAGGAACTCCTAGGTGGTGATTGCAGGAAATCCCAATGACAGTGGCTGCCTCCCCAAGGTCAGGGAAGGTATTTCTCGGACTTCCCCGAACAGGGAACACCTGTGACTGAAGAGAGCTGCGTGGAGTTGTCTCTCGAGCTCCCCCACGCACTGACAATGGTTCCGGAATCCTGAGCGTGGGGAGGTTCCTCCAACGGTCGGCAGCCTAGGGTTCTAACGGGATGCCTGAGCTCGTCTCCCCTGAGGGTTTCCGTAATGTCTCTGTGCCAGGGAATGCTAGGGGGGGTTTGCAGGATATCCCAGTGACAGAGGCTGCCTCCCCAAGGTCAGGGAAGGTATTTCTCGGACTTCCCCGAACATGGAACACCTGTAACTGAAGAGAGCTGCGTGGAGTTGTCTCTCGAGCTCCCCCACGCACTGACAATGGTTCCGGAATCCTGAGCGTGGGGAGGTTCCACCAACGGTCGGCAGCGCGTGGGTTCTATCGGGATGCATGATCTCGTCTCCCCTGAGTATTTTCCTAATGTCTCTGTGCCAGGGAATGCTAGGTGGGGTTTGCAGGAAATCCCAGTGACAGAGGCTGCCTCCCCAAGGTCAGGGAAGGTATTTCTCGGACTTCCCCGAACAGGGAAGACCTGTGACTGAAGAGAGCTGCGTGGAGTTGTCTCCCGTGCTCCTCCACCCACTGACAATGGTTCCGGAATCCTGAGAGTGGGGAGGTTCCTCCAACGGTCGGCAGCGCGTGGGTTCTAACGGGATGCCAGAGCTCGTCTCCCCTGAGTGTTTCCCTAATGTCCCTGTGACAGGGGATGCTTGGGGGGGTTTGCAGAAAATCCCAGTGACAGAGGCTGCCTCCCCAAGGTCAGGGAAGGTATTTATCGGACTTCCCCGAACAGGGAACACCTGTGACTGAAGAGAGCTGCGTGGATTTGTCTCTCGAGCTCCCCCACGCACTGACAATGGTTCCGGAATCCTGAGCGTGGGGAGTTTCCACCAACGGTCGGCAGCGCGTGGGTTCTAACGGGATGCCTGAGCTCGTCTCCCCTGAGGGTTTCCCTAATGTCTTTGTGCCAGGGAATGCTAGGGGGGGTTTGCAGAAAATCCCAGTGACAGAGACTGCCTCCCCAAGGTCAGGGAAGGTATTTCTCGGACTTCCCCGAACAGGGAACAACTGTGACTGAAGAGAGCTTCGTGGAGTTGTCTCTCGAGGTCCCCCACGCACTGACAATGGTTCCGGAATCCTGAGCGTGGGGAGGTTCCACCAACGGTCGGCAGCGCGTGGGTTCTAACGGGATGCCTGAACTCGTCTCCCCTGAGGGTTTCCCTAATGTCTCTGTGCCAAGGAATGCTAGGGGGGGTTTGCAGGAAATCCCAGTGACAGAGGCTGCCTCCCCAAGATCAGGGAAGGTATTTCCCGGACTTCCCCGAACAGGGAAAACCTGTGACTGAAGAGAGCTGCGTGGAGTTGTCTCTCAAGCTCCCCCACGCACTGGCAATAGTTCCGGAATCCTGAGCGTGGGGAGGTTCCACCAACGGTCGGCAGCGCGTGGGATCTAACGGGATGCTGGAGCTAGTCTCCCCTGAAGGTTTCCCTAATGTCTCTGTGCCAGGGAATGCTAGGGGGGGTTTGCAGGAAATCCCAGTAACAGAGGCTGCCTCCCCAAGGTCAGGGAAGGTATTTCTCGGACTTCCCCGAACAGGGAACACCTGTGACTGAAGAGAGCTGCGTGGAGTTGTCTCTCGAGCTCCCCCACGCAATGACAATGTTTCCGGAATCCTGAGCGTGGGGAGGTTCCCCCAACGGTCGGCAGCGCGTGGGTTCTAACGGGATGCCTGAGCTCGTCTCCCCTGGGGGTTTCCCTAATGTCTCTGTGCCAGGGAATGCTAGGGGGGGTTTGCAGGAAATCCCAGTGACAGAGGCTGCCTCCCCAAGGTCAGGGAAGGTATTTCTCGGACTTCCCCGAACAGGGAACACCTGTGACTGAAGAGAGCTGCGTGGAGTTGTCTCTCGAGCTCCCCCACGCACTGACAATGGTTCCGGAATCCTGAGCGTGGGGAGGTTCCACCAACGGTCGGCAGCGCGTGGGTTCTAACGGGATGCCTGAGCTCGTTTCCCCTGAGGGTTTCCCTAATTTCTCTGTGCCAGGGAATGCTAGGGGGGGTTTACAAGAAATCCCAGTGACAGAGGCTGCCTCCCCAAGGTCAGGGAAGTTTTTTCTCGGACTTCCCAGAACAGGGAACACCTATGACTGAAGAGAGCTGTGTGGAGTTGTCTCTCGAGCTCCCCCACGCACTGACAATGGTTCCGGAATCCTGAGCGTGGGGAGGTTCCACCAACGGTCGGCAGCGCTTGAGTTCTAACGGGATGCCTGAGCTCGTCTCCCCTGAGGGTTTCCCTAATTTCTCTGTGCCAGGGAATGCTAAGGGGGGTTTGCAGGAAATCCCAGTGACAGAGGCTGCCTCCCCAAGGTCAGGGAAGGTATTTCTCGGACTTCCCCGAACAGCGAACACCTGTGACTGAAGAGAGCTGCGTGGAGTTGTCTCTCGAGCTCCCCCATGCAATGACAATGGTTCCGGAATCCTGAGCGTGGGGAGGTTCCACCAACGGTCGGCAGTGCGTGGGTTCTAACGGGATGCCTGAGATCGTCTCCCCTGAGGGTTTCCCAAATGTCTCTGTGCCAGGGAATGCTAGGGGGGGTTTGCAGGAAATCCCTGTGACAGAGGCTGCCTCCCCAAGGTCAGGGAAAGTATTTCTCGGACTTCCGCGAACAGGGAACACCTGTGACTGAAGAGAGCTGCGTGGAGTTGTCTCCCGTGCTCCTCCACGCACTGACAATGGTTCCGGAATCCTGAGCGTGGGGAGGTTCCACCATCGGTCGGCAGCGCGTGGGTTCTAACGGGATGCCGAGCTCGTCTCCCCTGAGGGTTTCCCTAATGTCTCTGTGCCAGGGAATGCTAGGGGGTTTTGCAGGAAATCCCAGTGACAATGGCTGCCTCCCCAAGGTCAGGGAAGGTATTTCCCGGACTTCCCCGAACAGGGAACACCTGTGACTGAAGAGAGCTGCGTGGAGTTGTCTCTCGAGCTCCCCCACGCACTGACAATGGTTCCGGAATCCTGAGAGTGGGGAGGTTCCACCAACGGTCGGCAGCACGTGGGTTCTAACGGGATGCCTGAGCTCGTCTCCCCTGAGTGTTTCCCTAATGTCTCTGTGCCAGGCAATGCTAGGGGGGTTTTGAAGGAAATCCCAGTGACAGAGGCTTCCTCCCCAAGGTCAGGGAAGGTATTTCCCGGACATCCCCGAACAGGGAACACCTGTGACTGAAGAGAGCTGCGTGGAGTTGTCTCTCGAGCTCCCCCACGCACTGACAATGGTTCCGGAATCCTGAGCGTGGGGAGGTTCCACCAACGGTCGGCAGCGCGTGGGTTCTAACGGGATGCCTGAGCTCGTCTCCCCTGAGGGTTTTCCTAATGTCTCTGTGCCAGGGAATGCTAGGGGGGGTTTGCAGGAGATCCCAGTGACAGAGGCTGCCTCCCCAAGGCCAGGGAAAGTATTTCTCGGACTTCCCCGAACAGGGAACACCTGTGACTAAAGAGAGCTGCGTGGAGTTGTCTCTCGAGCTCTCCCACGCACTGACAATGGTTCCGGAATCCTGAGCGTGGGGAGGTTCCACCAACGGTCGGCAGCGAGTGGGTTCTAACGGGATGCCTGAACTCGTCTCCCCTGAGGGTTTTCCTAATGTCTCTGTGCCAGGGAATGCCAGGGGGGGTTTGCAGGAAATCCCAGTGACAGAGGCTGCCTCCCCAATGTAAGGGAAGGTATTTCTCGGACTTCCCCGAACAGGGAACACCTGTGACTGAAGAGAGCTGCGTGGAGTTGTCTCTCGAGCTCCCCCAGGCACTGACAATGGTTCCGGAATCCTGAGCGTGGGGAGGTTCCACCAAAGGTCGGCAGCGCGTGGGTTCTAACGGGATGCCTGAGCTCGACCCCCTGAGGGTTTTCCTAATGTCTCTGTGCCAGGGAATGCTAGGGGGGGTTTGCAGGAAATCCCAGTGACAGAGGCTGCCTCCCCAAGGTCAGGGAAGGTATTTCTCGGACTTCCCAAACAGGGAACACCTGTGACTGAAGAGAGCTGCGTGGAGTTGTCTCTCGAGCTCCCCCACGCACTGACAATGGTTCCGGAATCCTGAGCGTGGGGAGGTTCCACCAACGGTCGGCAGCGCGTGGGTTCTAACAGGATGACTGAGCTCGTCTCCCCTGAGGGTTTTCCTAATGTCTCTGTGCCAGGGAATGCTAGGGGTGGTTTGCAGGAAATCCCAGTGACAGAGGCTGCCTCCCCAAGATCAGTGAAGGTATTTCTCGGACTTCCCAGAACAGGGAACACCTGTGACTGAAGAGAGCTGCGTGGAGTTTTCTCTCGAGCTCCTCCACGCACTGACAATGTTTCCGGAATCCTGAGAGTGGGGAGGTTCCTCCAACGGTCGGCAGCGCGTGGGTTCTAACGGGATGCCTGAGCTCGTCTCCCCTGAGTGTTTCCCTAATGTCCCTGTGACAGGGAATGCTAGGGGGGGTTTGCAGAAAATCCCAGTGACAGAGGCTGCATCCCCAAGGTCAGGGAAGGTATTTATCGGACTTCCCCGAACAGGGAACACCTGTGACTGAAGAGAGCTGCGTGGATTTGTCTCTCGAGCTCCCCCACGCACTGACAATGGTTCCGGAATCCTGAGCGTGGGGAGGTTCCACCAAAGGTCGGCAGCGCGTGGGTTCTAACGGGATGCCTGAGCTCGTCTCCCCTGAGTGTTTTCCTAATGTCTCTGTGCCAGGGAATGCTAGGGGGGGTTTTTCAGGAAATCCCAGTGACAGAGGCTGCCTCCCCAAGGTCAGGGAAGGTATTTCTCGGACTTCCCCGAACAGGGAACAGCTGAGACTGAAGAGAGCTGCGTGGAGTTGTCTCTCGAGCTCCCCCACGAACTGACAATGGTTCCGGAATCATGAGCGTGTGGAGGTTCCACCAACGGTCGGCAGCGCGTGGGTTCTAACGGGAGGCCTGAGCTCGTCTCCCCTGAGGGTTTTCCTAATGTCTCTGTGCCAGGGAATGCTAGGGGGGGTTTGCAGTAATTCCCAGTGAAAGAGGCTGCCTCCCCAAGGTCAGGGAAGTTATTTCTCGGACTTCCCCGAACATGGAACACCTGTGACTGAAGAGAGCTGCGTGGAGTTGTCTCTCGTGCTCCCCCACGCACTGACAATGGTTCCGGAATCCTAAGCGTGGGGAGGTTCCACCAACGGTCGGCAGCGCGTGGGATCTAACGGGATGCTGGAGCTTGTCTCCCCTGAAGGTTTCCCTAATGTCTCTGTGCCAGGGAATGCTAGGGGGGGTTTGCAGGAAATCCCAGTAACAGAGGCTGCCTCCCCAAGGTCAGGGAAGGTATTTCTCGGACTTCCCCGAACAGGGAACACCTGTGACTGAAGAGAGCTGCGTGGAGTTGTCTCTCGAGCTCCCCCACGCAATGACAATGTTTCCGGAATCCTGAGCGTGGGGAGGTTCCCCCAACGGTCGGCAGCGCGTGGGTTCTAACGGGATGCCTGAGCTCGTCTCCCCTGAGGGTTTCCCTAATGTCTCTGTGCCAGGGAATGCTAGGGGGGGTTTGCAGGAAATCCCAGTGACAGAGGCTGCCTCCCCAACATCAGGGAAGGTTTTTCTCGGACTTCCCCGAACAGGGAACACCTGTGACTGAAGAGAGCTGCGTGGAGTTGTCTCTCGAGCTCCCCCACGCACTGACAATGGTTCCGGAATCCTGAGCGTGGGGAGGTTCCACCAACGGTCGGCAGCGCGTGGGTTCTAACGGGATGCCTGAGCTCGTTTCCCCTGAGGGTTTCCCTAATTTCTCTGTGCCAGGGAATGCTAGGGTGGGTTTACAGGAAATCCCAGTGACAGAGGCTGCCTCCCCAAGGTCAGGGAAGGTTTTTCTCGGACTTCCCAGAACAGGGAACACCTGTGACTGAAGAGAGCTGTGTGGAGTTGCCTCTCGAGCTCCCCCACGCACTGACAATGGTTCCGGAATCCTGAGCGTGGGGAGGTTCCACCAACGGTCGGCAGCGCTTGGGTTCTAACGGGATGCCTGAGCTCGTCTCCCCTGAGGGTTTCCCTAAAGTCTCTGTGCCAGGGAATGCTAAGGGGGGTTTGCAGGAAATCCCAGTGACAGAGGCTGCCTCCCCAAGGTCAGGGAAGGTATTTCTCGGACTTCCCCGAACAGCGAACACCTGTGACTGAAGAGAGCTGCGTGGAGTTGTCTCTCGAGCTCCCCCATGCAATGACAATGGTTCCGGAATCCTGAGCGTGGGGAGGTTCCACCAACGGTCAGAAGTGCGTGGGTTATAACGGGATGCCTGAGATCGTCTCCCCTGAGGGTTTCCCAAATGTCTCTGAGCCAGGGAATGCTAGGGGGGGTTTGCAGGAAATCCCTGTGACAGAGGCTGCCTCCCCAAGGTCAGGGAAGGTATTTCTCGGACTTCCGCGAACAGGGAACACCTTCGACTGGAGAGAGCTGCGTGGAGTTGTCTCTCGACCTCCCCCACGCACTGACAATGGTTCCGGAATCCTGAGCGTGGGGAGGTTCCACCAACGGTCGGCAGCGCGTGGGTTCTAACGGGATGCCTGAGCTCGTCTCCCCTGAGTGTTTTCCTAATGTCTCTGTGCCAGGGAATGCTAGGGGGGGTTTGCAGGAAATCCCAGTGACAGAGGCTGCCTCCCCAAGATCAGGGAAAGTATTTCTCGGACTTCCCCGAACAGGGAACACCTGTGACTGAAGAGAGCTGCGTGGAGATTTCTCTTGAGCTCCCCCACGCACTGACAATGGTTCCGGAATCCTGAGCGTTGGGAGCATCCACCAACGGTCGTCAGCGCGTGGGTTCTAAGGGGATGCCTGAGCTCGTCTCCCCTGAGGGTTTCCTTAATGTCTCTGTGCCAGGAACTGCTAGGTGGTGATTGCAGGAAATCCCAGTGACAGTGGCTGCCTCCCCAAGGTCAGGGAAGGAATTTCTCGGACTTCCCCGAACAGGGAACACCTGTGACTGAAGAGAGCTGCGTGGAGTTGTCTCTCGAGCTCCCCCACGCACTGTCAATGGTTTCGGAATCCTGAGCGTGGGGAGGTTCCTCCAACGGTTGGCAGCCTAGGGTTCTAACGGGATGCCTGAGCTCGTCTCCCCTGAGGGTTTCCCTAATGTCTCTGTGCCAAGGAATGCTAGGGGGGGTTTGCAGGATATCCCAGTGACAGAGGCTGCCTCCCCAAGGTCAGGGAAGGTATTTCTCGGACTTCCCCGAACATGGAACACCTGTAACTGAAGAGAGCTGCGTGGAGTTGTCTCTCGAGCTCCCCCACGCACTGACAATGGTTCCGGAATCCTGAGCGTGGGGAGGTTCCACCAACGGTCGGCAGCGCGTGGGTTCTATCGGGATGCATGATCTCGTCTCCCCTGAGGATTTTCCTAATGTCTCTGTGCCAGGGAATGCTAGGTGGGGTTTGCAGGAAATCCCAGTGACAGAGGCTGCCTCCCCAAGGTCAGGGAAGGTATTTCTCGGACTTCCCCGAACAGGGAACACCTGTGACTGAAGAGAGCTGCGTGGAGTTGTCGCCCGTGCTCCTCCACGCACTGACAATGGTTCCGGAATCCTGAGCGTGGGGAGGTTCCACCATCGGTCGGCAGCGCGTGGGTTCTAACGGGATGCCGAGCTCGTCTCCCCTGAGGGTTTCCCTAATGTCTCTGTGCCAGGGAATGCTAGGGGGGGTTTGCAGGAAATCCCAGTGACAATGGCTGCCTCCCCAAGGTCAGGGAATTTATTTCTCGGACTTCCCAACAGGGAACACCTGTGACTGAAGAGAGCTGCGTGGAGTTGTCTCTCGAGCTCCCCCACGAACTGACAATGGTTCCGGAATCCTGAGCGTGGGGAGGTTCCACCAACGGTCGGCAGCGCGTGGGTTCTAACGGGATGCCTGAGTTCGTCTCCCCTGAGGGTTTCCCTAATGTCTCTGTGCCAGGGAATGCTAGGGGGGGTTTGCTGGAAATCCCAGTGACAGAGGCTGCCTCCCCAAGGTCAGGGAAGGAATTTCCCGGACTTCCCCGAACAGGGAACACCTGTGACTGAAGAGAGCTGCGTGGAGTTGTCTCTCGAGCTCCCCCACGCACTGACAATGGTTCCGGAATCCTGAGCGTGGGGAGGTTCCACCAACGGTCGGCAGCACGTGGGTTCTAACGGGATGCCTGAGCTCGTCTCCCCTGAGGGTTTCCCTAATTTCTCTGTGCCAGGCAATGCTAGGGGGGTTTTGAAGGAAATCCCAGTGACAGAGGCTGCCTCCTCAAGGTCAGGGAAGGTATTTCCCGGACATCCCCGAACAGGGAACACCTGTGACTGAAGAGAGCTGCGTGGAGTTGTCTCTCGAGCTCCCCCACGCACTGACAATGGTTCCGGAATCCTGAGCGTGGGGAGGTTCCACCAACGGTCGGCAGCGCGTGGGTTCTAACGGGATGCCTGAGCTCGTCTCCCCTGAGGGTTTTCTTAATGTCTCTGTGCCAGGGAATGCTAGGGGGGTTTTGCAGGAGATCCCAGTGACAGAGGCTGCCTCCCCAAGGCCAGGGAAGCTATTTCTCGGACTTCCCCGAACAGGGAACACCTGTGACTGAAGAGAGCTGCGTGGAGTTGTCTCTCGAGCTCCCCCACGCACTGACAATGGTTCCGGAATCCTGAACGTGGGGAGGTTCCACCAACGGTCGGCAGCGAGTGGGTTCTAACGGGATGCCTGAACTCGTCTCCCCTGAGGGTTTTCCTAATGTCTCTGTGCCAGGGAATGCCAGGGGGGGTTTGCAGGAAATCCCAGTGACAGAGGCTGCCTCCCCAATGTAAGGGAAGGTATTTCTCGGACTTCCCCGAACAGGGAACACCTGTGACTGAAGAGAGCTGCGTGGAGTTGTCTCCCGTGCTCCTACACGCACTGACAATGGTTGCGGAATCCTGAGCGTGGGGAGGTTCCACCAACGGTCGGTAGCGCGTGGGTTCTAACGGGATGCCGAGCTCGTCTCCCCTGAGGGTTTCCCTAATGTCTCTGTGCCAGGGAATGCTAGGGGGGGTTTGCAGGAAATCCCAGTGACAATGGCTGCCTTCCCAAAGTCAGAGAAGTTATTTCTCGGACTTCCCAAACAGGGAACACCTGTGACTGAAGAGAGCTTCGTGGAGTTGTCTCTCGAGCTCCCCCACGCACTGACAATGGTTCCGGAATCCTGAGCGTGGGGAGGTTCCACCAACGGTCGGCAGCGCGTGGGTTCTAACAGGATGACTGAGCTCGTCTCCCCTGAGGGTTTTCCTAATTTCTCTGTGCCAGGGAATGCTAGGGGGTTTTGCAGGAAATCCCAGTGACAGAGGCTGCCTCCCCAAGGTCAGTGAAGGTATTTCTCGGACTTCCCCGAACAGGGAACACCTGTGACTGAAGAGAGCTGCGTGGAGTTTTCTCTCGAGCTCCCCCACGCACTGACAATGGTTCCGGAATCCTGAGAGTGGGGAGGTTCCTCCAACGGTCGTCAGCGCGTGGGTTCTAACGGGATGCCTGAGCTCGTCTCCCCTGAGGGTTTTCCTAATGTCTCTGTGCCAGGGAATGATAACGGGGGGGTTTGCAGGGAATCCCAGTTACAGAGGCTGCCTCCCCAAGGTCAGGGAAGGTATTTCTCGGACTTCCCCGAACAGGGAACACCTGTGACTGAAGAGAGCTGCGTGGAGTTGTCTCCCGTGCTCCTCCACGCACTGACAATGGTTCCGGAATCCTGAGCGTGGGGAGGTTCCACCAACGGTCGGCAGCGCGTGAGATCTAACGGGATGCTGGAGCTCGTCTCCCCTGAAGGTTTCCCTAATGTCTCTGTGCCAGGGAATGCTAGGGGGGGTTGGCAGGAAATCCCAGTGACAGAGGCTGCCTCCCCAAGGTCAGGGAAGGTATTTCTCGGACTTCCCCGAACAGGGAACACCTGTGACTGAAGAGAGCTGCGTGGAGTTGTCTCTCGAGCTCCCCCACGCACTGACAATGGGTCCGGAATCCTGAGCGTGGGGATGTTCCACCAAAGGTCGGCAGCGCGTGGGTTCTATCGGGATGCCTGAGCTCATCTTCCCTGAGGGTTTCCCTAATGTCTCTGTGCCAGGGAATGCTAAGGGGGGTTTGCAGGAAATCCCAGTGACAGACGCTGCCTCCCCAAAGTCAGGGAAGGTATTACACGGACTTCCCCGAACAGGGAACACCTGTGACTGAAGAGAGCTGTGTGGATTTGTCTCTCGAGCTCCCCCACGCACTGACAATGGTTCCGGAATCCTGAGCGTGGGGAGGTTCCACGAACGGTCGGCAGCGCGTGGGTTCTAACGGGATGCCTGTGCTCGTCTCCCCTGAGGGTTTTCCTAATGTCTCTGTGCCAGGGAATGCTAGGGGGGGTTTGCAGGAATTCCCAGTGACAGAGGCTGCCTCCCCAAGGTCAGGGAAGGTATTTCTCGGACTTCCCCCAACAGGTAACACCTGTGACTGAAGAGAGCTGCGTGGAGTTGTCTCTCGAGCTCCCCGACGCAATGACAATGTTTCCGGAATCCTGAGCGTTGGGAGGATCCCCCAACGATCGGCAGCGCGTGGGTTCTAACGGGATGCCTGAGCTCGTCTCCCCTGAGGGTTTCCCTAATTTCTCTGTGCCAGGGAATGCTAGGGGGGGTTTGCAGGAAATCCCAGTGACAGAGGCTGCCTCCCCAAGGTCAGGGAAGGTATTTCTCGGACTTCCGCGAACAGGGAACACCTTCGACTGGAGAGAGCTGCGTGGAGTTGTCTCTCGACCTCGCCCACGCACTGACAATGGTTCCGGAATTCTGAGCGTTGGGAGGTTAAACCAACGGTCGGCAGCGCGTGGGTTCTAACGGGAGGCCTGAGCTCGTCTCCCCTGAGGGTTTCCCTAATGTCTCTGTGCCAGGGAATGCTAGGGGGGGTTTGCAGGAAATCCCAGTGACAGAGGCTGCCTCCCCAAGATCAGGGAAAGTATTTCTCGGACTTCCCCGAACAGGGAACACCTGTGACTGAAGAGAGCTGCGTGGAGATTTCTCTCGAGCTCCCCCACGCACTGACAATGGGTCCGGAATCCTGAGCGTGGGGATGTTCCACCAAAGGTCGGCAGCGCGTGGGTTCTAACGGGATGCCTGAGCTCATCTTCCCTGAGGGTTTCCCTAATGTCTCTGTGCCAGGGAATGCTAAGGGGGGTTTGCAGGAAATCCCAGTGACAGACGCTGCCTCCCCAAAGTCAGGGAAGGTATTACACGGACTTCCCCGAACAGGGAACACCTGTGACTGAAGAGAGCTGTGTGGATTTGTCTCTCGAGCTCCCCCACGCACTGACAATGGTTCCGGAATCCTGAGCGTGGGGAGGTTCCACGAACGGTCGGCAGCGCGTGGGTTCTAACGGGATGCCTGTGCTCGTCTCCCCTGAGGGTTTTCCTAATGTCTCTGTGCCAGGGAATGCTAGGGGGTGTTTGCAGGAATTCCCAGTGACAGAGGCTGCCTCCCCAAGGTCAGGGAAGGTATTTCTCGGACTTCCCCCAACAGGTAACACCTGTGATGAAGAGAGCTGCGTGGAGTTGTCTCTCGAGCTCCCCCACGCAATGACAATGTTTCCGGAATCCTGAGCGTTGGGAGGATCCCCCAACGATCGGCAGCGCGTGGGTTCGAACGGGATGCCTGAGCTCGTCTCCCCTGAGGGTTTCCCTAATTTCTCTGTGCCAGGGAATGCTAGGGGGGGTTTGCAGGAAATCCCAGTGACAGAGGCTGCCTCCCCAAGGTCAGGGAAGGTATTTCTCGGACTTCCGCGAACAGGGAACACCTTCGACTGGAGAGAGCTGCGTGGAGTTGTCTCTCGACCTCGCCCACGCACTGACAATGGTTCCGGAATTCTGAGCGTTGGGAGGTTAAACCAACGGTCGGCAGCGCGTGGGTTCTAACGGGAGGCCTGAGCTCGTCTCCCCTGAGGGTTTCCCTAATGTCTCTGTGCCAGGGAATGCTAGGGGGGGTTTGCAGGAAATCCCAGTGACAGAGGCTGCCTCCCCAAGATCAGGGAAAGTATTTCTCGGACTTCCCCGAACAGGGAACACCTGTGACTGAAGAGAGCTGCGTGGAGATTTCTCTCGAGCTCCCCCACGCACTGACAATGGTTCCGGAATCCTGAGCGTTGGGAGGTTCCACCAACGGTCGGCAGCGCGTGGGTTCTAACGGGATGCCAGAGCTCGTCTCCCCTGAGGGTTTCCTTAATGTCTCTGTGCCAGGAACTGCTAGGTGGTGTTTGCAGGAAATCCCAGTGACAGTGGCTGCCTCCCCAAGGTCAGGGAAGGTATTTCTCGGACTTCCCCGAACAGGGAACACCTGTGACTGAAGAGAGCTGCGTGGAGTTGTCTCTCGAGCTCCCCCACGCACTGACAATGGTTCCGGAATCCTGAGCGTGGGGAGGTTCCACCAACGGTCGGCAGCCTAGGGTTCTAACGGGATGCATGAGCTCGTCTCCCCTGAGGGTTTCCCTAATGTCTCTGTGCCAGGGAATGCTAGGGGGGGTTTCCAGGAAATCCCAGTGACAGAGGCTGTCTCCCCAAGGTCAGGGAAGGTATTTCTCGGACTTCCCCGAACAGGGAACACCTGTAACTGAAGAGAGCTGCATGGAGTTGTCTCTCGAGCTCCCCCACGCACTGACAATGGTTCCGGAATCCTGAGCGTGGGGAGGTTCCACCAACGGTCGGCAGCGCGTGGGTTCTATCGGGATGCATGATCTCGTCTCCCCTGAGGGTTTTCCTAATGTCTCTGTGCCAGGGAATGCTAGGTGGGGTTTGCAGGAAATCCCAGTGACAGAGGCTGCCTCCCCAAGGTCAGGGAAGGTATTTCTCGGACTTCCCCGAACAGGGAACACCTGTGACTGAAGAGAGCTGCGTGGAGTTGTCTCCCGTGCTCCTCCACGCACTGACAATGGTTCCGGAATCCTGAGCGTGGGGAGGTTCCACCAACGGTCGGCAGCGCGTGGGTTCTAACGGGATGCCGAGCTCGTCTCCCCTGAGGGTTTCCCTAATGTCTCTGTGCCAGGGAATGCTAGGGGGGGTTTGCAGGAAATCCCAGTGACAATGGCTGCCTCCCCAAGGTCAGGGAAGTTATTTCTCGGACTTCCCCAACAGGGAACCCCTGTGGCTGAAGAGAGCTGCGTGGAGTTGTCTCTCGAGCTCCCCCACGCACTGACAATGGTTCCGGAATCCTGAGCGTGGGGAGGTTCCACCAACGGTCGGCAGCGCGTGGGTTCTAACGGGATGCCTGCGCTCGTCTTCCCTGAGGGTTTCCCTAATGTCTCTGTGCCAGGGAATGCTAGGGGGGGTTTGCAGGAAATCCCAGTGACAGAGGCTGCCTCCACAAGGTCAGGGAAGTTATTTCCCGGACTTCCCCGAACATGGAACACCTGTGACTGAAGAGAGCTGCGTGGAGTTGTCTCTCGAGGTCCCCCACGCACTGACAATGGTTCCGGAATCCTGAGAGTGGGGAGGTTCCACCAACGGTCGGCAGCGCTTGGGTTCTAACGGGATGCCTGAGCTCGTCTCCCCTGAGTGTTTTCCTAATGTCTCTGTCAAGGGAATGCTAGGGGGGGGTTTGCAGGAAATCCCAGTGACAGAGGCTGCCTCCCCAAGGTCAGGGAAGGTATTTCTCGGACTTCCCCGAACAGGGAACACCTGTGACTGAAGAGAGCTGCGTGGAGTTGTCTCTCGAGCTCCCCCATGCACTGAAAAATTTTCCGGAATCCTGAGCGTGGGGAGGTTCCACCAAAGGTCGTCAGCGCGTGGGTTCTAACGGGATGCCTGAGCTCGTCTCCCCTGAGGGTTTCCCTAATGTCTCTGTGCCAGGGAATGGTAGGGGGGGTTTGCAGGAAATCCCAGTGACAGAGGCTGCCTCCCCAAGGTCAGGGAAGGTATTTCTCGGACTTCCCCGAACAGGGAACACCTGAGACTGAAGAGAGCTGCGTGGAGTTGTCTCTCGAGCTCCCCCACGCACTGACAATGTTTCCGGAATCCTGAGCGTGGGGAGGTTCCACCAACGGTCGGCAGCGCGTGGGTTCTAACGGGAGGCCTGAGCTCGTCTCCCCTGAGGGTTTCCCTAATGTCTCTGTGCCAGGGAATGCTAGGGGTTGTTTGCAGGAAATCCCAGTGACAGAGGCTGCCTCCCCAAGGTCAGGGAAGGTATTTCTCGGACTTCCCCGAACAGGGAACAACTGTGACTGAAGAGAGCTGCGTGGAGTTGTCTCTCGAGCTCCCCCACGCACTGACAATGGTTCCGGAATCCTGAGCGTGGGGAGGTTCCACCAACGGTCGGCAGCGCGTGGGTTCTAACGGGATGCCTGAGCTCGTCTCCCCTGAGGGTTTCCCTAATGTCTCTGTGCCAGGGAATGCTAGGGGGGGTTTGCAGGAAATCCCAGTGACAGAGGCTGCCTCCCCAAGGTCAGGGAAAGTATTTCTCGGACTTCCCTGAACAGGGAACACCTGCGACTGAAGAGAGCTGCGTGGAGTTGTCTCTCGAGCTCCCCCACGCACTGACAATGGTTCCGGAATCCTGAGCGTGGGGAGGTTCCACCAACGGTCGGCAGCGCGTGGGTTCTAACGGGATGCCTGAGCTCGTCTCCCCTGAGGGTTTCCCTAATGTCTCTGTGCCAGGGAATGCTAGGGGGGGGGTTTGCAAGAAATCCCAGTGACAGTGGCTGCCTCCCCAAGGTCAGGGAAGGTATTTCTCGAACTTCCCCGAACAGGGAACACCTGTGACTGAAGAGAGCTGCGTGGAGTTGTCTCTCGAGCTCCCCCACGCACTGACAAATTTTCCGGAATCCTGAGCGTGGGGAGGTTCCACCAAAGGTCGTCAGCGCGTGGGTTCTAACGGGATGCCTGAGCTCGTCTCCCCTGAGTGTTTCCCTAATGTCTCTGTGCCAGGGAATGCTAGGGGGGGTTTGCAGGAAAACCCAGTGACAGAGGCTGCCTCCCCAAGGTCAGGGAAGGTATTTCTCCGACTTCCCTGAACAGGGAACACCTGAGACTGAAGAGAGCTGCGTGGAGTTGTCTCTCGAGCTCCCCCACGCACTGACAATGTTTCCGGAATCATGAGCGTGGGGAGGTTCCACCAACGGTCGGCAGCGCGTGGGTTCTAACGGGAGGCCTGAGCTCGTCTCCCCTGAGGGTTTCCCAAATGTCTCTATGCCAGGGAATGCTAGGGGGGGTTTGCAAGAAATCCCAGTGACAGAGGCTGCCTCCCCAAGGTCAGGGAAATTATTTCTCGGACTTCCCCAACAGGGTACACCTGTGACTGAAGAGAGATGCCTGGAGTTGTCTCTCGAGCTCCCCCACGCACTGACAATGGTTCCGGAATCCTGAGCGTGGGGAGGTTCCACCAACGGTCGGCAGCGCGTGGGTTCTAACGGGATGCCTGAGCTCATATCCCCTGAGGGTTTCCCTAATGTCTCTGTGCCAGGGAATGCTGGGGGGGGTTTGCAGGAAATCCCAGTGACAGAGGCTTCTTCCCCAAGGTCAGGGAAGGTATTTCTCGGACTTCCCCGAACAGGGAACACCTGTGACTGAAGAGAGCTGCGTGGAGTTGTCTCTCGAGCTCCCCCACGCACTGACAATGGTTCCGGAATCCTGAGCGTGGGGAGGATCCACCAACGGTCGGCAGCGCGTGGGTTCTAACGGGATGCCTGAGCTCGTCTCCCCTGAGGGTTTCCGTAATGTCTCTGTGCCAGGGAATGCTAGGGGGGGTTTGCAGGAAATCCCAGTGACAGAGGCTGCCTCCCCAAGGTCAGGGAAGGTATTACTCGGACTTCCCCGAACAGGGAACACCTGTGACTGAAGAGAGCTGCGTGGATTTGTCCCTCGAGCTCCCCCACGCACTGACAATGGTTCCGGAATCCTGAGCGTGGGGAGGTTCCACCAACGGTCGGCAGCGCGTGGGTTCTAACGGGATGCATGAGCTCGTCTCCCCTGAGTGTTTTCCTAATGTCTCTGTGCCAGGGAATGCTAGGGGGGGGTTTGCAGGGAATCCCAGTGACAGAGGCTACCTCCCCAAGGTCAGGGAAGGTATTTCTCGGACTTCCCCGAACAGGGAACACCTGTGACTGAAGAGAGCTGCGTGGAGTTGTCTCTCGAGCTCCCCCACGCACTGACAATGGTTCCGGAATCCTGAGCGTGGGGAGGTTCCACCAACGTTCGGCAGCGCGTGGGTTCTAACGGGATGCCTGAGCTCGTATCCCCTGAGTGTTTTCCTAATGTCTCTGTGCCAGGGAATGCTAGGGGGGTTTGCAGGAAATCCCAGTGACAGAGGCTGCCTCCCCAAGGTCAGGGAAGGTATTTCCCGGACTTCCCCAAACAGGGAACACCTGTGACTGAAGAGAGCTGCGTGGAGTTGTCTCTCGAGCTTCCACACGCACTGACAATGGTTCCGGAATCCTGAGCGTGGGGAGGTTCCACGAACGGTCGGCAGCGCGTGGGTTCTAACGGGATGCCTGAGCTCGTCTCCCCTGAGGGTTTCCCTAATGTCTCTGTGCCAGGGAATGCTAGGGGGGGTTTGCAGGAAATCCCAGTGACAGAGGCTGCCTCCCCAATGTCAGGGAAGGTATTTCTCGGACTTCCCCGAACTGGAAACACCTGTGACTGAAGAGAGCTCTGTGGAGTTGTCTCTCGAGTTCTCCCACGCACTGACAATGGTTCCGGAAACCTGAGCGTGGGCACGTTCCACCAACGGTCGGCAGCGCGTGGGTTCTAACGGGATGCCTGAGCTCGTCTCCCCTGAGGGTTTTCCTAATGTCTCTGTGCCAGGGAATGCTAGGGGGGGGTTTGCAGGAAATCCCAGTGACAGAGGCTGCCTCCCCAAGGTCAGGGAAGGTATTTCTCGGACTTCCCCGAACAGGGAACACCTGTGACTGAAGAGAGCTGCGTGGAGTTGTCTCTCGAGCTCCCCCACGCACTGACAAATTTTCCGGAATCCTGAGCGTGGGGAGGTTCCACCAAAGTTCGTCAGCGCGTGGGTTCTAACGGGATGCCTGAGTTCGTCTCCCCTGAAGGTTTCCCTAATGTCTCTGTGCCAGGGAATGCTAGGGGGGGTTTGCAGGAAATCCCAGTGACAGAGGCTGCCTCCCCAAGGTCAGGGAAGGTATTTCTCGGACTTCCCTGAACAGGGAACACCTGAGACTGAAGAGAGCTGCGTGGAGTTGTCTCTCGAGCTCCCCCACGCACTGACAATGTTTCCGGAATCCTGAGCGTGGGGAGGTTCCACCAACGGTCGGCAGCGCGTGGGTTCTAACGGGAGGCCTGAGCTCCTCTCCCCTGAGGGTTTCCCTAATGTCTCTGTGCCAGGGAATGCTAGGGGGGGTTTGCAGGATATCCCAGTGACACAGGCTGCCTCCCCAAGGTCAGGGAAGTTATTTCTCGGACTTCCCCAACAGGGAACACCTGTGACTGAAGAGAGCTGCCTGGAGATGTCTCTCGAGCTCCCCCACGCACTGACAATGGTTCCGGAATGCTGAGCGTGGGGAGGTTCCACCAACGGTCGGCAGCGCGTGGGTTCTAACGGGATGCATGAGCTCATATCCCCTGAGGGTTTCCCTAATGTCTCTGTGCCAGGGAATGCTAGGGGGGGTTTGCAGGAAATCCCAGTGACAGAGGCTGCTTCCCCAAGGTCAGGGAAGGTATTTCTCGGACTTCCCCGAACAGGGAACACCTGTGACTGAAGAGAGCTGCGTGGAGTTGTCTCTCGAGCTCCCCCACGCACTGACAATGGTTCCGGAATCCTGAGCGTGGGGAGGTTCCACCAACGGTCGTCAGCGCGTGGGTTCTTACGGGATGCCTGAGCTCGTCTCCCCTGAGGGTTTCCGTAATGTCTCTGTGCCAGGGAATGCTAGGGGGGGTTTGCAGGAAATCCCAGTGACAGAGGCTGCCTCCACAAGGTCAGGGAAGGTATTACTCGGACTTCCCCGAAAAGGGAACACCTGTGACTGAAGAGAGCTGCGTGGATTTGTCTCTCGAGCTCCCCCACGCACTGACAATGTTTCCGGAATCCTGAGCGTGGGGAGGTTCCACCAACGGTCGGCAGCGCGTGGGTTCTAACGGGATGCCTGAGCTCGTCTCCCTGAGGGTTTTCCTAATGTCTCTGTGCCAGGGAATGCTAGGGGGGGTTTGCAGGAAATCCCAGTGACAGAGGCTGCCTCCCCAAGGTCAGGGAAGGTATTTCTCGGACTTCCCCGAACAGGGAACACCTGTGACTGAAGAGAGCTGCGTGGAGTTGTCTCTCGAGCTCCCCCACGCACTGACAATGGTTCCGGAATCCTGAGCGTGGGGAGGTTCCACCAACGGTCGGCAGCGCGTGGGTTCTAACGGGATGCCTGAGCTCGTCTCCCCTGAGGATTTTCCTAATGTCTCTGTGCTAGGGAATGCAAGGGGGGTTTTGCAGGAAATCCCAGTGACAGAGGCTGCCTCCCCAAATCAGGGAAGGTATTTCTCGGACTTCCTCGAACAGGGAACACCTGTGACTGAAGAGAGCTGCGTGGAGTTGTCTCTCGAGCTCCCCCACGCACTGACAATGGTTCCGGAATCCTGAGCGTGGGGAGGTTCCACCAACGGTCGGCAGCGCGTGGGTTCTAACGGGATGCATGAGCTCGTCTCCCCTGAGTGTTTCCCTAATGTCTCTGTGCCAGGAAATGCTAGGGGGGGTTTGCAGGAAATCCCAGTGACAGAGACTGCCTCTCCAAGGTCAGGGAAGTTATTTCTCGGACTTCCCCGAACAGGGAACACCTGTGACTGAAGAGAGCTGCGTGGAGTTGTCTCTCGAGCTCCCCCACGCACTGAAAATGTTTCCGGAATCCTGAGCGTGGGGAGGTTCCACCAACGGTCGGCAGCGCGTGGGTTCTAACGGGATGCCTGTGCTCGTCTCCCCTGAGGGTTTCCCTAATGTCTCTGTGCCAGGGAATTCTAGGGGGTTTTGCAGGAAATCCCAGTGGAAGAGGCTGCCTCCCCAAGGTCAGGGAAGTTATTTCTCGGACTTCCACAACAGGGAACACCTGTGACTGAAGAGAGCTGCGTGGAGATGTCTCTCGAGCTCCCCCACGCACTGACAATGGTTCCGGAATCCTGAGCGTGGGGAGGTTCCACCAACGGTCGGCAGCGCGTGGGTTCTAACGGGATACCTGAGTTCGTCTCCCCTGAGGTTTTCTCTAATGTCTCTGTGCCAGGGAATGCTAGGGGGGGTTTGAAGGAAATCCCAGTGACAGAGGCTGCCTCCCCAAGGTCAGGGAAGGTATTTCTCGGACTTCCCCGAACAGGGAACACCTGTGACTGAAGAGAGCTGCGTGGAGTTGTCTCCCGTGCTCCTCCACGCACTGACAATTGTTTCGGAATCCTGAGCGTGGGGAGGTTCCACCAACGGTCGGCAGCGCGTGGGTTCTAACGGGATGCCTGAGCTCGTCTCCCCTGAGGGTTTCCCTAAAGTCTCTGTGCCAGGGAATGGTAGGGGGGGTTTGCAGGAAATCCCAGTGACAGAGGCTGCCTCCTCAAGGTCAGGGAAGGTATTTCTCGGACTTCCCCGAACAGGGAACACCTGAGACTGAAGAGAGCTGCGTGGAGTTGTCTCTCGAGCTCCCCCACGCACTGACAATGTTTCCGGAATCCTGAGCGTGGGGAGGTTCCACCAACGGTCGGCAGCGCGTGGGTTCTAACGGGAGGCCTGAGCTCGTCTCCCCTGAGGGTTTCCCTAATGTCTCTGTGCCAGGGAATGCTAGGGGTTGTTTGCAGGAAATCCCAGTGACAGAGGCTGCCTCCCCAAGGTCAGGGAAGGTATTTCTCGGACTTCCCCGAACAGGGAACAACTGTGACTGAAGAGAGCTGCGTGGAGTTGTCTCTCGAGCTCCCCCACGCACTGACAATGGTTCCGGAATCCTGAGCGTGGGGAGGTTCCACCAACGGTCGGCAGCGCGTGGGTTCTAACGGGATGCCTGAGCTCGTCTCCCCTGAGGGTTTCCCTAATGTCTCTGTGCCAGGGAATGCTAGGGGGGGTTTGCAGGAAATCCCAGTGACAGAGGCTGCCTCCCCAAGGTCAGGGAAAGTATTTCTCGGACTTCCCTGAACAGGGAACACCTGCGACTGAAGAGAGCTGCGTGGAGTTGTCTCTCGAGCTCCCCCACGCACTGACAATGGTTCCGGAATCCTGAGCGTGGGGAGGTTCCACCAACGGTCGGCAGCGCGTGGGTTCTAACGGGATGCCTGAGCTCGTCTCCCCTGAGGGTTTCCCTAATGTCTCTGTGCCAGGGAATGCTAGGGGGGGGTTTGCAGGAAATCCCAGTGACAGAGGCTGCCTCCCCAAGGTCAGGGAAGGTATTTCTCGAACTTCCCCGAACAGGGAACACCTGTGACTGAAGAGAGCTGCGTGGAGTTGTCTCTCGAGCTCCCCCACGCACTGACAAATTTTCCGGAATCCTGAGCGTGGGGAGGTTCCACCAAAGGTCGTCAGCGCGTGGGTTCTAACGGGATGCCTGAGCTCGTCTCCCCTGAGTGTTTCCCTAATGTCTCTGTGCCAGGGAATGCTAGGGGGGGTTTGCAGGAAATCCCAGTGACAGAGACTGCCTCCCCAAGGTCAGGGAAGGTATTTCTCGGACTTCCCCGAACAGGGAACACCTGTGACTGAAGAGAGCTGCGTGGAGTTGTCTCTCGAGCTCCCCCACGCACTGACAATGTTTCCGGAATCCTGAGCGTGGGGAGGTTCCACCAACGGTCGGCAGCGCGTGGGTTCTAACGGGATGCCTGTGCTCGTCTCCCCTGAGGGTTTCCCTAATGTCTCTGTGCCAGGGAATTCTAGGGGGTTTTGCAGGAAATCCCAGTGGAAGAGGCTGCCTCCCCAAGGTCAGGGAAGTTATTTCTCGGACTTCCACCACAGGGAACACCTGTGACTGAAGAGAGCTGCGTGGAGATGTCTCTCGAGCTCCCCCACGCACTGACAATGGTTCCGGAATCCTGAGCGTGGGGAGGTTCCACCAACGGTCGGCAGCGCGTGGGTTCTAACGGGATACCTGAGTTCGTCTCCCCTGAGGTTTTCTCTAATGTCTCTGTGCCAGGGAATGCTAGGGGGGGTTTGAAGGAAATCCCAGTGACAGAGGCTGCCTCCCCAAAGTCAGGGAAGGTATTTCCCGGACTTCCCCGAACAGGGAACACCTGTGACTGAAGAGAGCTGCGTGGAGTTGTCTCCCGTGCTCCTCCACGCACTGACAATTGTTTCGGAATCCTGAGCGTGGGGAGGTTCCACCAACGGTCGGCAGCGCGTGGGTTCTAACGGGATGCCTGCGCTCGTCTCCCCTGAGTGTTTCCCTAATGTCTCTGTGCCAGGGAATGCTAGGGGGGGTTTGCAGGAAATCCCAGTGACAGAGGCTGCCTCCCCAAGGTCAGGGAATGTATTTCTCGGACTTCCCCGAACAGGGAACACCTGAGACTGAAGAGAGCTGCGTGGAGTTGCCTCTCGAGCTCCCCCACGCACTGACAATGGTTCCGGAATCCTGAGCGTGGGGAGGTTCCACCAACGGTCGGCAGCGCGTGGGTTCTAACGGGAGGCATGGGCTCGTCTCCCCTGAGGGTTTCCCTAATGTCTCTGTGCCAGGGAATGCTAGGGGGGGTTTGCAGGAAATCCCAGTGACAGAGGCTGCCTCCCCAAGGTCAGGGAAGGTATTTCTCGGACTTCCCCTAACAGGGAACAACTGTGACTGAAGAGAGCTGCGTGGAGTTGTCTCTCGAGCTCCCCCACGCATTGACAATGGTTCCGGAATCCTGAGCGTCGGGAGGTTCCACCAACGGTCGGCAGCGCGTGGGTTCTAACGGGATGCCTGAGCTCGTCTCCCCTGAGTGTTTCCCTAATGTCTCTGTGCCAGGGAATGCTAGGGGGGGTTTGCAGGAAATCCCAGTGACAGAGGCTGCCTCCCCAAGGTCAGGGAAAGTATTTCTCGGACTTCCCCGAACAGGGAACACCTGTGACTGAAGCGAGCTGCGTGGAGTTGTATCTCGAGCTCCCCCGCGCACTGACAATGGTTCCGGAATCCTGAGCGTGGGGAGGTTCCACCAACGGTCGGCAGCGCGTGGGTTCTAACGGGATGCCTGAGCTCGTCTCCCCTGAGGGTTTCCCTAATGTCTCTGTGCCAGGGAATGCTAGGGGTGGTTTGCAGGAAATCCCAGTGACAGTGGCTGCCTCCCCAAGGTCAGGGAAATTATTTCTCGGACTTCACCGAACAGGGAACACCTGTGACTGAAGAGAGCTGCGTGGAGTTGTCTCTCGAGCTCCCCCACGCACTGACAATGGTTCCGGAATCCTGAGCGTGGGGAGGTTCCACCAACGGTAGGCAGCGCGTGGGTTCTAACGGTATGCCTGTGCTCGTCTCCCCTGAGGGTTTCCCTAAAGTCTCTGTGCCAGGGAATGCTAGGGGGGGTTTGCAGGAAATCCCAGTGACAGGGGCTGCCTCCCCAAAGTCAGGGAAGTTATTTCTCGGACTTCCCCAACAGGGAACACCTGTGACTGAAGAGAGCTGCGTGGAGATGTCTCTCGAGCTCCCCCACGCACTGACAATGGTTCCGGAATCCTGAGCGTGGGGAGGTTCCACCAACGGTCGGCAGCGCGTGGGTTCTAACGGGATACCTGAGTTCGTCTCCCCTGAGGTTTTCCCTAATGTCTCTGTGCCAGGGAATGCTAGGGGGGGTTTGAAGGAAATCCCAGTGACAGAGGCTGCCTCCCCAAGGTCAGGGAAGGTATTTCCCGGACTTCCCCGAACAGGGAACACCTGTGAATTAAGAGAGCTGCGTGGAGTTGTCTCCCGTGCTCCTCCACGCACTGACAATTTTTTCGGAATCCTGAGCGTGGGGAGGTTCCACCAACGGTCGGCAGCGCGTGGGTTCTAACGGGATGCCTGAGCTCGTCTCCCCTGAGTGTTTCCCTAATGTCTCTGTGCCAGGGAATGCTAGGGGGGGTTTGCAGGAAATCCCAGTGACAGAGGCTGCCTCCCCAAGGTCAGGGAATGTATTTCTCGGACTTCCCCGAACAGGGAACACCTGAGACTGAAGAGAGCTGCGTGGAGTTGTCTCTCGAGCTCCCCCACGCACTGACAATGTTTCCGGAATCCTGAGCGTGGGGAGGTTCCACCAACGGTCGGCAGCGCGTGGGTTCTAACGGGAGGCATGAGCTCGTCTCCCCTGAGGGTTTCCCTAATGTCTCTGTGCCACGGAATTCTAGGGGGGGTTTGCAGGAAATCCCAGTGACAGAGGCTGCCTCCCCAAGGTCAGGGAAGGTATTTCTTGGACTTCCCCGAACAGGGAACAACTGTGACTGAAGAGAGCTGCGTGGAGTTGTCTCTCGAGCTCCCCCACGCACTGACAATGGTTCCGGAATCCTGAGCGTGGGGAGGTTCCACCAACGGTCGGCAGCGCGTGGGTTCTAACGGGATGCCTGAGCTCGTCTCCCCTGAGGGTTTCCCTAATGTCTCTGTGCCAGGGAATGCTAGGGGGGGTTTCCAGGAAATCCCAGTGACAGAGGCTGCCTCCCCAAGGTCAGGGAAGGTATTTCTCGGACTTCCCTGAACAGGGAACACCTGCGACTGTAGAGAGCTGCGTGGAGTTGTCTCTCGAGCTCCCCCACGCACTGACAATGGTTCCGGAATCCTGAGCGTGGGGAGGTTCCACCAACGGTCGGCAGCGCGTGGGTTCTAACGGGATGCCTGAGCTCGTCTCCCCTGAGGGTTTTCCTAATGTCTCTGTGCCAGGGAATGCTAGGGGGGGTTTGCAGGAAATCCCAGTGACAGAGGCTGCCTCCCCAAGGTCAGGGAAGGTATTTCTCGGACTTCCCCGAACAGGGAACACCTGTGACTGAAGAGAGCTGCGTGGAGTTGTCTCTCGAGCTCCCCCACGCACTGACAATGGTTCCGGAATCCTGAGCGTGGGGAGGTTCCACCAACGGTCGGCAGCGCGTGGGTTCTAACGGGATGCCTGAGCTCGTATCCCCTGAGGGTTTTCCTAATGTCTCTGTGCCAGGGAATGCTAGGGGGGGTTTGCAGGAAATCCCAGTTACAGAGGCTGCCTCCCCAAGATCAGGGAAGGTATTTCCCGGACTTCCCCAAACAGGGAACACCTGTGACTGAAGAGAGCTGCGTGGAGTTGTCTCTCGAGCTCCCACACGCACTGACAATGGTTCGGAAATCCTGAGCGTGGGGAGGTTCCACCAACGGTCGGCAGCGCGTGGGTTCTAACGGGATGCCTGAGCTCGTCTCCCCTGAGTGTTTCCCTAATGTCTCTGTGCCAGGGAATGCTAGGGGTAGTTTGCAGGAAATCCCAGTGACAGAGGCTGCCTCCCCAAGGTCAGGGAAGGTATTTCTCGGACTTCCCCGAACAGGGAACACCTGTGACTGAAGAGAGCTGCGTGGAGTTGTCTCTCGAGCTCCCCCACGCACTGACAGTGGTTCCGGAATCCTGAGCGTGGGGAGGTTCCACCAACGGTCGGCAGCGCGTGGGTTCTAACGGGATGCCTGAGCTCGACTCCCCTGAGGGTTTCCCTAATATCTCTGTGCCAGGGAATGCTAGGGGGGGTTTGCAGGAAATCCCAGTGACAGAGGCTGCCTCCCCCATGTCAGGGAAGGTATTTCTCGGACTTACCCGAACAGGGAACACCTGTGACTGAAGAGAGCTGCGTGGTGTTGTCTCTCGAGCTCCCCCACGCAGTGACAATGTTTCCGGAATCCTGAGCGTGGGGAGGTTCCACCAACGGTCGTCAGCGCGTGGGATCTAAGGGGATGCCTGAGCTCGTCTGCCCTGAGGGTTTTCCTAATGTCCTGTGCTAGGGAATGCTAGGGGTGGTTTGCAGGAAATCCCAGTGACAGAGGCTGCCTCCCCAAGGTCAGGGAAGGTATTTCTCGGACTTCCCCGAACAGGGAACACCTGTGACTGAAGAGAGCTGCGTGGAGTTGTCTCTCGAGCCCCCCACGCACTGAAAATGGTTCCGGAATCCTGAGCGTGGGGAGGTTCCACCAACGGTCGGCAGCACGTGGGTTCTAACCGGATGCCTGAACTCGTCTCCCTGAGGGTTTTCCTAATGTCTCTGTGCCACGGAATGCTAGGGGGGGTTTGCAGGAAATCCCAGTGACAGAGGCTGCCTCCCGAAGGTCAGGGAAAGTTTTTCCCGGACTTCCCCGAACAGGGAACACCTGTGACTGAAGAGAGCTGCGTGGAGTTGTCTCTCGAGCTCCCCCACGCACTGACAATGGTTCCGGAATCCTGAGCGTGGGGAGGTTCCACCAACGGTCGTCAGCGCTTGGGTTCTAACGGGATGCCTGAGCTGGTCTCCCCTGAGGGTTTTCCTAATGTCTCTGTGCCAGGGAATGCTAGGGGGGGTTTGCAGGAAATCCCAGTGACAGAGGTTGCCTCCCCAAGGTCAGGGAAGGTATTTCTCGGACTTCCCCGAACATGGAACACCTGTGACTGAAGAGAGCTGCGTGGAGATGTCTCTCGTGCTCCCCCACGCACTGACAATGGTTCCGGAATCCTGAGCGTGGGGAGGTTCCACCAACGGTCGGCAGCGCGTGGGTTATAACGGGAAGACTGAGCTCGTCTCCCCTGAGTGTTTCCCAAATGTCTCTGTGCCAGGGAATGCAAGGGGGGGTTTGCAGGAAATCCCAGTGACAGAGGCTGCCTCCCCAAGGTCAGGGCAGGTATTTCTCGGACTTCCCCGAACATGGAACACCTGTGACTGAAGAGAGCTGCGTGGAGTTGTCTCTCGAGCTCCCCCACGCACTGACAATGGTTCCGGAATCCTGAGCGTGGGGAGGTTCCACCAACGGTCGGCAGCGCGTGGGTTCTAACGGGATGCCTGAGCTCGTCTCCCCTGAGGGTTTCCCTAATGTCTCTGTGCCAGGGAATGCTAGGGGGGGTTTGCAGGAAATCCCAGTGACAGAGGCTGCCTCCCCAAGGTCAGGGAAGGTATTTCTCGGACTTCCCCGAACAGGGAACACCTGTGACTGAAGAGAGCTGCGTGGAGTTGTCTCTCGAGCTCCCCCACGCACTGACAATGTTTCCGGAATTCTGAGCGTGGGGAGGTTCCACCAACGGTCGGCAGCGCGTGGGTTCAAACGGGATGCCTGAGTTCGTCTCCCCTGAGGTTTTCCCTAATGTCTCTGTGTCAGGGAATGCTAGGGGGGGTTTGCAGGAAATCCCAGTGACAGAGGCTGCCTCCCCAAGGTCAGGGAAGGTATTTCTCGGACTTCCCCGAACAGGGAACAACTGTGACTGAAGAGAGCTGCGTGGAGTTGTCTCTCGAGCTCCCCCACCCACTGACAATGGTTCCGGAATCCTGAGCGTGGGGAGGTTCCACCAACGGTCGGCAGCGCGTGGGTTCTAACGGGATGCCTGAGCTCGTCTCTCCTGAGGGTTTCCCTAATGTCTCTGTGCCAGGGAATGCTAGGGGGGGTTTGCAGGAAATCCCAGTGACAGAGGCTGCCTCCCCAAGGTCAGGGAAATTATTTCTCTGACTTCCCTGAACAGGGAACACCTGCGACTGAAGAGAGCTGCGTGCAGTTGTCTCTCGAGCTCCCCCACGCACTGACAATGGTTCCGGAATGCTGAGCGTGGGGAGGTTCCACCAACGGTCGGCAGCGCGTGGGTTCTAACGGGATGCCTGAGCTCGTATCCCCTAAGGGTTTTCCTAATGTCTCTGCGCCAGGGAATGTTAGGGGGGGTTTGCAGGAAATCCCAGTGACAGTGGCTGCCTCCCCAAGGTCAGGGAATGTATTTCACGGACTTCCCCGAACATGGAACACCTGTGACTGAAGATAGCTGCGTGGAGTTGTCTCTCGATCTCCCCCACGCACTGACAATGTTTCCGGAATCCTGAGCTTGGGGAGGTTCCACCAAAGGTCGGCAGCGCGTGGGTTCTAACGGGATGCCTGAGCTCGTCTCCGCTGAGGGTTTTCCTAATGTCTCTGTGCCAGGGAATTCTAGGGGGGGTTTACAGGAAATCCCAGTGACAGAGGCTGCCTCCCCAAGGTCAAGGAAGGTATTTCTCGGACTTCCCCGAAGAGGGAACACCTGTGTCTGAAGAGAGCTTCGTGGAGTTGTCTCTCGAGCTCCCCCACGCACTGACAACGGTTCCGGAATCCTTAGCGTGGGGATGTTCCACCAACGGTCGGCAGCGCGTGGGTTCTAACGGGATGCCTGAGCTAGTCTCCCCTGAGGGTTTCCCTAATGTCTCTGTGCCAGGGATTGCTAGGCGGGGTTTGCAGGATATCCCAGTGACAGAGGCTGCCTCCCCAAGGTCAGGGAAGGTATTTCTCGGACTTCCCCGAACAGGGAACACCTGTGACTGAAGAGAGCTGCGTGGAGTTGTCTCTCGAGCTCCCCCACGCACTGACAATGGTTCCGGAATCCTGAGCGTGGGGAGGTTCCACCAACGGTCGGCAGCACATGTGTTCTAACGGGATGCCTGAGCTCGTCTCTCCTGAGTGTTGCCATAAAGTCTCTGTGCCAGGGAATGCTAGGGGGGGTTTGCAGGAAATCCCAGTGAGAGAGGCTGCCTCCCCAAGGTCAGGGAAGTATTTCTCGGACTTCCCCGAACAGGGAACACCTGTGACTGAAGAGAGCTGCGTGGAGTTGTCTCTCGAGCTCCCCCACGCACTGAAAATGGTTCCGGAATCCTGAGCGTGGGGATGTTCCACCAAAGGTCGGCAGCGCGTGGGTTCTAACGGGATGCCTGAGCTCATCTCCGCTGAGGGTTTTCCTAATATCTCTGTACCAGGGAATTCTAGGGGGGGTTTGCAGGAAATCCCAGTGACAGAGGCTGCCTCCCCAAGGTCAGGGAAGGTATTTCTCGGACTTCCCCGAACAGGGAACACCTGTGACTGAAGAGAGCTGCGTGGAGTTGTCTCTCGAGCTCCCCCACGCACTGACAATGGTTCCGGAATCCTGAGCGTTGGGAGGTTCCACCAACGGTCGGCAGCGCGTGGGTTCTAACGGGATGCCTGAGCTCATCTCCCCTGAGGGTTTTCCTAATGTCTCTGTGCCAGGGAATGCTAGGGGGTGTTTGCAGGAAATCCCAGTGACAGAGGCTGCCTCCCCATGGTCAGGGAAGGTATTTCTCGGACTTCCCCGAACAGGGAACACCTGTGACTGAAGAGAGCTGCGTGGAGTTGTCTCTCGAGATCCCCCACGCACTGACAATGGTTCCAGAATCCTGAGCGTGGGGAGGTTCCACCAACGGTCGGCAGCGCCTGGATTCTAACGGGATGCCTGAGCTCGTCTCCCCTGAGGGTTTTCCTAATGTCTCTCTGACAGGGATTGCTAGGGGGGGGTTACAGGAAATCCCAGTGACAGAGGCTGCCTACCCAAGGTCAGGGAAGGTATTTCTCGGACTTCCCAGAACAGGAATACCTGTGACTGAAGAGAGCTGCGTGGAGTTTTCTCTCGAGTTCCCCACGCACTGACATTGTTTCCGGAATCTTGAGCGAGGGGAGGTTCCACCAATGGTCGGCAGGGCGTGGGTTCTAACGGGATGCCTGAGCTCGTCTCCCCTGAGGGTTTCCCTAAAGTCTCTGTGCCAAGGAATGCTAGGGGTGGTTTGCAGGAAATCCCAGTAACAGAGGCTGACTCACCAAGGTCAGGGAAGGTATTTCTCGGACTTCCCCGAACAGGGAACACCTGTGACTGAAGAGAGCTGCGTGGAGTTGTCTCTCGAGCTCCCCCACGCACTGAAAATGGTTCCGGAATCCTGAGCGTGGGGAGGTTTCACCAACGGTCGGCAGCGCGTTGGTTCTAACGGGATTCATGGGCTCGTCTACCCTGAGGTTTTTCCTAATTTCTCTGTGACAAGGAATGCTTGAGGGAGGGGTTTGCAGGAAATCCCAGTGACAGAGGCTGCCTCCCCAAGGTCATGGAAGGTATTTCTCGGACTTCCCCGAACAGGGAACACCTGTGACTGAAGAGAGCTGCGTGGAGTTGTCTCTCCAGCTCCCCCACGCACTGACAATGGTTCCGGAATCCTGAGCGTGGGGAGGTTCCACCAAGGGTCGGCAGCGCGTGGTTTCTAACGGGATGCCTGATCTCGTCTCCCCTGATAGTTTTCCTAATGTCTCTGTGCCAGGGAATGTTAAGGGAGTTTGCAGGTAATCCCAGTGACAGAGGCTGACTCCCCAAGGTCAGGAAATTAATTTCTCGGACTTCCCCGAACAGGGAACACCTGTGAATGAAGAGAGCTGCGTGGAGTTGTCTCTCGAGCTCCCCCACGCACTGACAATGGTTCCGGAATCCTGAGCGTGGGGAGGTTCCACCAACGGTCGGGAGCACGTGGGTTCAAACGGGATGCCTTATCTCGTCTCCCCTGAGGGTTTCCCTAATGTCTCTGTGCCAGGGAATGCTAGGGGGGGTTTGCAGGAAATCCCAGTGACAGAGGCTGCCTCCCCAAGGTCAGAGAAGGTATTTCTCGGACTTCCCCGAACAGGGAACACCTGTGACTGAAGAGAGCTGCGTGGAATTGTCTCTCGTGCTCCCCCACGCACTGACAATGGTTCCGGAATCCTGAGCGTGGGGAGGTTCCACCAACGGTCGGCAGCGCGTGGGATCTAACGGGATGCTGGAGCTCGTCTCCCCTGAAGGTTTCCCTAATGTCTCTGTGCCAGGGAATGCTAGGGGGGGTTTGCAGGAAATCCCAGTGACAGAGGCTGCCTCCCCAAGGTCAGGGAAGGTATTTCTCGGACTTCCCCGAACAGGGAACACCTGTGACTGAAGAGAGCTGCGTGGAGTTGTCTCTCGAGCTCCCCCACGCACTGACAATGGTTCCGGAATCCTGAGCGTGGGGAGGTTCCACCAACGGTCGGCAGCACATGTGTTCTAACGGGATGCCTGAGCTCGTCTCTCCTGAGTGTTGCCATAAAGTCTCTGTGCCAGGGAATACTAGGGGGGGTTTGCAGGAAATCCCAGTGAGAGAGGCTGCCTCCCCAAGGTCAGGGAAGTATTTCTCGGACTTCCCCGAACAGGGAACACCTGTGACTGAAGAGAGCTGCGTGGAGTTGTCTCTCGAGCTCCCCCACGCACTGAAAATGGTTCCGGAATCCTGAGCGTGGGGATGTTCCACCAAAGGTCGGCAGCGCGTGGGTTCTAACGGGATGCCTGAGCTCATCTCCGCTGAGGGTTTTCCTAATATCTCTGTACCAGGGAATTCTAGGGGGGGTTTGCAGGAAATCCCAGTGACAGAGGCTGCCTCCCCAAGGTCAGGGAAGGTATTTCTCGGACTTCCCCGAACAGGGAACACCTGTGACTGAAGAGAGCTGCGTGGAGTTGTCTCTCGAGCTCCCCCACGCACTGACAATGGTTCCGGAATCCTGAGCGTTGGGAGGTTCCACCAACGGTCGGCAGCGCGTGGGTTCTAACGGGATGCCTGAGCTCATCTCCCCTGAGGGTTTTCCTAATGTCTCTGTGCCAGGGAATGCTAGGGGGTGTTTGCAGGAAATCCCAGTGACAGAGGCTGCCTCCCCATGGTCAGGGAAGGTATTTCTCGGACTTCCCCGAACATGGAACACCTGTGACTGAAGAGAGCTGCGTGGAGTTGTCTCTCGAGATCCCCCACGCACTGACAATGGTTCCAGAATCCTGAGCGTGGGGAGGTTCCACCAACGGTCGGCAGCGCCTGGATTCTAACGGGATGCCTGAGCTCGTCTCCCCTGAGGGTTTTCCTAATGTCTCTCTGACAGGGATTGCTAGGGGGGGGTTACAGGAAATCCCAGTGACAGAGGCTGCCTACCCAAGGTCAGGGAAGGTATTTCTCGGACTTCCCAGAACAGGAATACCTGTGACTGAAGAGAGCTGCGTGGAGTTTTCTCTCGAGTTCCCCACGCACTGACATTGTTTCCGGAATCTTGAGCGAGGGGAGGTTCCACCAATGGTCGGCAGGGCGTGGGTTCTAACGGGATGCCTGAGCTCGTCTCCCCTGAGGGTTTCCCTAAAGTCTCTGTGCCAAGGAATGCTAGGGGTGGTTTGCAGGAAATCCCAGTAACAGAGGCTGACTCACCAAGGTCAGGGAAGGTATTTCTCGGACTTCCCCGAACAGGGAACACCTGTGACTGAAGAGAGCTGCGTGGAGTTGTCTCTCGAGCTCCCCCACGCACTGAAAATGGTTCCGGAATCCTGAGCGTGGGGAGGTTTCACCAACGGTCGGCAGCGCGTTGGTTCTAACGGGATTCATGGGCTCGTCTACCCTGAGGTTTTTCCTAATTTCTCTGTGCCAAGGAATGCTTGAGGGAGGGGTTTGCAGGAAATCCCAGTGACAGAGGCTGCCTCCCCAAGGTCATGGAAGGTATTTCTCGGACTTCCCCGAACAGGGAACACCTGTGACTGAAGAGAGCTGCGTGGAGTTGTCTCTCCAGCTCCCCCACGCACTGACAATGGTTCCGGAATCCTGAGCGTGGGGAGGTTCCACCAAGGGTCGGCAGCGCGTGGTTTCTAACGGGATGCCTGATCTCGTCTCCCCTGATAGTTTTCCTAATGTCTCTGTGCCAGGGAATGTTAAGGGAGTTTGCAGGTAATCCCAGTGACAGAGGCTGACTCCCCAAGGTCAGGAAATTAATTTCTCGGACTTCCCCGAACAGGGAACACCTGTGAATGAAGAGAGCTGCGTGGAGTTGTCTCTCGAGCTCCCCCACGCACTGACAATGGTTCCGGAATCCTGAGCGTGGGGAGGTTCCACCAACGGTCGGGAGCACGTGGGTTCTAACGGGATGCCTTATCTCGTCTCCCCTGAGGGTTTCCCTAATGTCTCTGTGCCAGGGAATGCTAGGGGGGGTTTGCAGGAAATCCCAGTGACAGAGGCTGCCTCCCCAAGGTCAGAGAAGGTATTTCTCGGACTTCCCCGAACAGGGAACACCTGTGACTGAAGAGAGCTGCGTGGAGTTGTCTCTCGTGCTCCCCCACGCACTGACAATGGTTCCGGAATCCTGAGCGTGGGGAGGTTCCACCAACGGTCGGCAGCGCGTGGGATCTAACGGGATGCTGGAGCTCGTCTCCCCTGAAGGTTTCCCTAATGTCTCTGTGCCAGGGAATGCTAGGGGGGGTTTGCAGGAAATCCCAGTGACAGAGGCTGCCTCCCCAAGGTCAGGGAAGGTATTTCTCGGACTTCCCCGAACAGGGAACACCTGTGACTGAAGAGAGCTGCGTGGAGTTGTCTCTCGTTCTCCCCCACGCACTGACAATGGTTCCGGAATCCTGAGCGTGGGGATGTTCCACCAACCGTCGGCAGCGCGTGGGTTCTAACGGGATGCCTGAGCTCGTCTCCCCTGAGGGTTTCCGTAATGTCTCTGTGCCAGGGAATGCTGGGGGGGGTTTGCAGGAAATCCCAGTGACAGAGGCTGCCTCCCCAAGGTCAGGGAAGGTATTTCTCGGACTTCCCCGAACAGGGAACACCTGTGACTGAAGAGAGCTGCGTGGATTTGTCTCTCGAGCTCCCCCACGCACTGACAATGGTTCCGGAATCCTGAGCGTGGGGAGGTTCCACCAAAGGTCGGCAGCGCGTGGGTTCTAATGGGATGCCTGAACTCGTCTCTCCTGAGGGTTTTCCTAATGTCTCTGTGCCAGGGAATGCTAGGTTGGGTTTGCAGGAAATCCCAGTGACAGAGGCTGCCACCACAAGGTCAGGGAAGGTTTTTCCCGGACTTCCCCAAACAGGGAACACTTGTGACTGAAGAGAGCTGCGTGGAGTTGTCTCTCGAGCTCCCCCACGCACTGACAATGGTTCCGGAATCCTGAGCGTGGGGAGGTTCCACCAACGGTCGGCAGCGCGTGGGTTCTAACGGGATGCCTGAGCTCGTCTCCCCTGAGGGTTTTCCTAATGTCTCTGTGCCAGGGAATGCTAGGGGGGGTTTGCAGGAAATCCCAGTGACAGAGGCTGCCTCCCCAAGGTCAGGGAAGGTATTTCTCGGACTTCCCCGAACAGGTAAAACCTGTGACTGAAGAGAGCTTAGTGGAGTTGTCTCTCGAGCTCCCCCACGCAATGACAATGTTTCCGGAATCCTGAGCGTGGGGAGGTTCCCCCAACGGTCGGCAGCGCGTGGGTTCTAACGGGATGCCTGAGCTCGTCTCCCCTGAGGGTTTCCCTAATGTCTCTGTGCCAGGGAATGCTAGGGGGGGTTTGCAGGAAATCCCAGTGACAGAGGCTGCCTCCCCAAGGTCAGGGAAGGTATTTCTCGGACTTCCCCGAACAGGGAACACCTGTGACTGAAGAGAGCTGCGTGGATTTGTCTCTCGAGCTCCCCCACGCACTGACAATGGTTCCGGAATCCTGAGCGTGGGGAGGTTCCACCAAAGGTCGGCAGCGCGTGGGTTCTAATGGGATGCCTGAACTCGTCTCTCCTGAGGGTTTTCCTAATGTCTCTGTGCCAGGGAATGCTAGGTTGGGTTTGCAGGAAATCCCAGTGACAGAGGCTGCCACCACAAGGTCAGGGAAGGTTTTTCCCGGACTTCCCCAAACAGGGAACACTTGTGACTGAAGAGAGCTGCGTGGAGTTGTCTCTCGAGCTCCCCCACGCACTGACAATGGTTCCGGAATCCTGAGCGTGGGGAGGTTCCACCAACGGTCGGCAGCGCGTGGGTTCTAACGGGATGCCTGAGCTCGTCTCCCCTGAGGGTTTTCCTAATGTCTCTGTGCCAGGGAATGCTAGGGGGGTTTGCAGGAAATCCCAGTGACAGAGGCTGCCTCCCCAAGGTCAGGGAAGGTATTTCTCGGACTTCCCCGAACAGGTAAAACCTGTGACTGAAGAGAGCTTAGTGGAGTTGTCTCTCGAGCTCCCCCACGCAATGACAATGTTTCCGGAATCCTGAGCGTGGGGAGGTTCCCCCAACGGTCGGCAGCGCGTGGGTTCTAACGGGATGCCTGAGCTCGTCTCCCCTGAGGGTTTCCCTAATGTCTCTGTGCCAGGGAATGCTAGGGGGGGTTTGCAGGAAATCCCAGTGACAGAGGCTGCCTCCCCAAGGTCAGGGAAGGTATTTCTCGGACTTCCCCGAACAGGGAACACCTGTGACTGAAGAGAGCTGCGTGGAGTTGTCTCTCGAGCTCCCCCACGCACTGACAATGGTTCCGGAATCCTGAGCGTGGGGAGGTTCCACCAACGGTCGGCAGCGCTTGGGTTCTAACGGGATGCCTGGGCTCGTCTCCCCTGAGTGTTTCCCTAATGTCTCTGTGAAAGGGAATGCTAAGGGGGGTTTGCAGGAAATCCCAGTGACAGTGGCTGCCTCCCCAAGGTCAGGGAAGGTATTTCTCGGACTTCCCCGAACAGGGAACACCTGTGACTGAAGAGAGCTGCGTGGAGTTGTCTCTCGAGCTCCCCCACGCAATGACAATGGTTCCGGAATCCTGAGCGTGGGGAGGTTCCACCAACGGTCGGCAGTGCGTGGGTTCTAACGGGATACCTGAGATCGTATCCCCTGAGGGTTTCCCTAATGTCTCTGTGCCAGAGAATGCTAGGGGGGGTTTGCAGGAAATCCCAGTGACAGAGGCTGCCTCCCCAAGGTCAGGGAAGGTATTTCTCGGACTTCCGCGAACAGGGAACACCTTCGACTGGAGAGAGCTGCGTGGAGTTGTCTCTCGACCTCCCCCACGCACTGACAATTTTTCCGGAATCCTGAGCGTGGGGAGGTTCCACCAACGGTCGGCAGCCTAGGGTTCTAACGGGATGCCTGAGCTCGTCTCCCCTGAGGGTTTCCCTAATGTCTCTGTGCCAGGGAATGCTAGGGGGGTTTTCAGGAAATCCCAGTGACAGAGGCTGCCTCCCCAAGGTCAGGGAAGGTATTTCTCGGACTTCCCCGAACAGGGAACACCTGTAACTGAAGAGAGCTCCGTGGAGTTGTCTCTCGAGATCCCCCACTCACTGACAATGTTTCCGGAATCCTTAGCGTGGGGAGGTTCCACCAACGGTCGGCAGCGCGTGGGTTCTATCGGGATGCATGTTCTCGTCTCCCCTGAGGGTTTTCCTAATGTCTCTGTGCCAGGGAATTCTAGGTGGGGTTTGCAGGAAATCCCAGTGAAAGAGGCTGCCTCCCCAAGGCCAGGGAAGATATTTCTCGGACTTCCCCGAACAGGGAACACCTGTGAATGAAGAGAGCTGCGTGGAGTTGTCTCTCGAGCTCCCCCACGCACTGACAATGGTTCCGGAATCCTGAGCGTGGGGAGGTTCCACCAACGGTCGGCAGCGAGTGGGTTCTAACGGGATGCCTGAACTCGTCTCCCCTGAGGGTTTTCCTAATGTCTCTGTGCCAGGGAATGCTAGGGGGGGTTTACAGGAAATCCCAGTGTCAGAGGCTGCCTCCCCAAGGTAAGGGAAGGTATTTCACGGACTTCCCCGAACAGGGAACACCTGTGACTGAAGAGAGCTGCGTGGAGTTGTCTCTCGAGCTCCCCCATGCAATGACAATGGTTCCGGAATCCTGAGCGTGGGGAGGTTCCACCAACGGTCGGCAGTGCGTGGGTTCTAACGGGATACCTGAGATCGTATCCCCTGAGGGTTTCCCTAATGTCTCTGTGCCAGGGAATGCTAGGGGGGGTTTGCAGGAAATCCCAGTGACAGAGGCTGCCTCCCCAAGGTCAGGGAACGTATTTCTCGGACTTCCGCGAACAGGGAACACCTTCGACTGGAGAGAGCTGCGTGGAGTTGTCTCTCGACCTCCCCCACGCACTGACAATTTTTCCGGAATCCTGAGAGTGGGGAGGTTCCACCAACGGTCGGCAGCGCGTGGGTTCTAACGGGATGCCTGAGTTCATCTCCCCTGAGGGTTTCCCTAATGTCTCTGTGCCAGGGAATGCTAGGGGGTGTTTGAAGGAAATCCCAGTTACAGAGGCTGCCTCCCCAAGGTCAGGGAAGGTATTTCCCGGACTTCCCCGAACAGGGAACACCTGTGACTGAAGAGAGCTGCGTGGAGTTGTCTCTCGAACTCCCCCACGCACTGACAATGGTTCCGGAATCCTGAGCGTGGGGAGGTTCCACCAACGGTCGGCAGCGCGTGGGTTCTAACGGGATGCCTGAGCTCGTCTCCCCTGAGGGTTTCCCTAATGTCTCTGTGCCAGGGAATGCTAGGGGGGTTTTGAAGGAAATCCCAGTCACAGAGGCTGCCTCTCCAAGGTCAGGGAAGGTATTTCCCGGACATCCCCGAACAGGGAACACCTGTGACTGAAGAGAGCTGCGTGGAGTTGTCTCTCGAGCTCCCCCACGCACTGACAATGGTTCCGGAATCCTGAGCGTGGGGAGGTTCCACCAACGGTCGGCAGCGCGTGGGTTCTAACGGGATGTCTGAGCTAGTCTCCCCTGAGGGTTTTCCTAATGTCTCTGTGCCAGGGAATGCTAGGGGTGGTTTGCAGGAGATCCCAGTGACAGAGGCTGCCTCCCCAAGGCCAGGGAAGGTATTTCTCGGACTTCCCCGAACAGGGAACACCTGTGACTGAAGAGAGCTGCGTGGAGTTGTCTCTCGAGCTCCCCCACGCACTGACAATGGTTCCGGAATCCTGAGCGTGGGGAGGTTCCACCAACGGTCGGCAGCGCGTGGGTTCTATCGGGATGCCTGAGCTCGTCTCCCCTGAGGGTTTCACTAATATCTCTGTGCCAGGGAATGCTAGGGGGGGTTTGCAGGAAATCCCAGTGACAGAGGCTGCCTCCCCAAGGTCAGGGAAGGTATTTCTCGGACTTCCCCGAACAGGGAACACCTGTGACTGAAGAGAGCTGCGTGGAGTTGTCTCTCGAGCTCCCCCACGCACTGACAATGGTTCCGGAATCCTGAGCGTGGGGAGGTTCCACCAACGGTCGGCAGCGCGTGGGTTCTAACGGGATGCCGGAGCTCGTCTCCCCTGAGTGTTTCCCTAATGTCTCTGTGCCAGGGATTGCTAGGGGGTGTTTGTAGGAAATCCCAGTGACAAGGGCTGCCTCCCCAAGGTCAGGGAAGGTATTTCTCGGACTTCCCCGAACAGGGAACACCTGTGACTGAAGAGAGCTGCGTGGAGTTTTCTCTCAAGCTCCCCCACGCACTGACATTGTTTCCGGAATCCTGAGCGTGGGGAGGTTCCACCAACGGTCGGCAGCGCGTGGGTTCTAACGGGATGCCTGAGATCGTCTCCCCTGAGTGTTTCCCTAATGTCTCTGTGCCAGGGAAAGCTAGGGGGGGTTTGCAGGAAATCCCAGTGACAGAGGCTGCGTCCCCACGGTTAGGGAAGGTATTTCTCGGACTTCCCCGAACAGGGAACACCTGTGACTGAAGAGAGCAGCGTGGAGTTGTCTCTCGAGCTCCCCCACGCACTGCCAATGGTTCCGGAATCCTGAGCGTGGGGAGGTTCCATCAACGGTCGGCACCGCGTGGGTTCTAACGGGATGCATGAGCTCGTCTCCCCTGAGGGTTTTCCTAATGTCTCTGTGCCAGGGAATGCTAGGGGGGGTTTGCAGGAAATCCCAGTGACAGAGGCTGCCTCCCCAAGGTCAGGGAAGGTATTTCTCGGACTTCCCCGAACAGGGAACACCTGTGACTGAAGCGAGCTGCGTGGAGTTGTCTCTCGAGCTCCCCCACGCACTGACAATGGTTCCGGAATCCTGAGCGTGGGGAGGTTCCACCAACGGTCGGCAGCGCGTGGGTTCTAACGGGATGCCTGAGCTCGACTCCCTGAGGGTTTTCCTAATGTCTCTGTGCCAGGCAATGCTAGGGGGGGTTTGCAGGAAATCCCAGTGACAGAGGCTGCCTCCCTAAGGTCAGGGAAAGTTTTTCTCGGACTTCCACGAACAGGGAACACCTGTGACTGAAGAGAGCTGCGTGGAGTTGTCTCCCGAACTCCCCCACGCACTGACAATGGTTCCGGAATCCTGAGCGTGGGGAGGTTCCACCAACGGTCGGCAGCGCGTGGGTTCTAACGGGATGCCTGAGCTCGTCTCCCCTGAGTGTTTCCCTAATGTCTCTGTGCCAGGGAATGCTAGGGGGGGTTTGCAGGAAATCCCAGTGACAGAGGTTGCGTCCCCATGGTCAGGGTAGGTATTTCTCGGACTTCCCCGAACAAGGAACACCTGTGACTGAAGAGAGCTGCGAGGAGTTGTCTCTCGAGCTCCCCCACGCACTGACAATGATTCCGGAATCATGAGCGTGGGGAGGTTCCACCAACGGTCGACAGCGCGTGGGTTCTATCGGGATGCCTGAGCTCGTCTCCCCTGAGGGTTTCACTAATATCTCTGTGCCAGGGAATGCTAGGGGGGGTTTGCAGGAAATCCCAGTGACAGAGGCTGCCTCCCCAAGGTCAGGGAAGGTATTTCTCGGACTTCAACGAACAGAGAACACCTGTGACTGAAGAGAGCTGCGTGGAGTTTTCTCTCGAGCTCCCCCACGCACTGACATTGTTTCCGGAATCCTGAGCGTGGGGAGGTTCCACCAACGGTCGGCAGCGCGTGTGATATAACGGGATGCCTGAGCTCGTCTCCACTGAGGGTTTTCCTAATGTCTCTGTGCCAGGGAGTGCTAGGGCGGGTGTGCAGGAAATCCCAGTGACAGAGGCTGCCTCCCCAAGATAAGGGAAGGTATTTCCCGGACTTCCCCGAACAGGGAACACCTGTGACTGAAGAGAGCTGCGTGGAGTTCTCTCTCGAGCTCCCCCACGCACTGACAATGGTTCCGGAATCCTGAGCGTGGGGAGGTTCCACCAACGGTCGGCAGCGCGTGGGATCTAACGGGATGCCTGAGCTCGACTCCCTGAGGGTTTTCCTAATGTCTCTGTGCCAGGCAATGCTAGGGGGGGTTTGCAGGAAATCCCAGTGACAGAGGCTGCCTCCCTAAGGTCAGGGAAGGTTTTTCTCGGACTTACACGAACAGGGAATACCTGTGACTGAAGAGAGCTGCGTGGAGTTGTCTCTCGAGCTCCCCCACGCACTGACAATGTTTCCGGAATCCTGAGCGTGGGGAGGTTCCACCAACGGTCGGCAACGCGTGGGTTCTAACGGGATGCCTGAGCTCGTCTCCCCTGAGTGTTTCCCTAATGTCTCTGTGCCAGGGAATGCTAGGGGGGGTTTGCAGGATATCCCAGTGACAGAGGCTGCGTCCCCACGGTCAGGGAAGGTATTTCTCGGACTTCCCCGAACAAGGAACACCTGTGACTGAAGAGAGCTGCGTGGAGTTGTCTCTCGAGCTCCCCCACGCACTGACAATGGTTCCGGAATCCTGAGCGTGGGGAGGTTCCACCAACGGTCGGCAGCGCGTGGGTTCTAACGGGATGCCTGAGCTCGTCTCCCCTGAGGGTTTTCCTAATGTCTCTGTGCCAGGGAATGCTAGGGGGGGTTTGCAGGAAATCCCAGTGACAGAGGCTGCCTCCCCAAGGTCAGGGAAGGTATTTCTCGGACTTCCCCGAACAGGGAACACCTGTGACTGAAGCGAGCTGCGTGGAGTTGTCTCTCGAGCTCCCCCACGCACTAACAATGGTTCCGGAATCCTGAGCGTGGGGAGGTTCCACCAACGGTCGGCAGCGCGTGGGTTCTAACGGGATGCCTGAGCTCGACTCCCTGAGGGTTTTCCTAATGTCTCTGTGCCACGCAATGCTAGGGGGGGTTTGCAGGAAATCCCAGTGACAGAGGCTGCCTCCTCAAGGTCAGGGAAGGTTTTTCTCGGACTTCCACGAACAGGGAACACCTGTGACTGAAGAGAGCTGCGTGGAGTTGTCTCTCGAGCTCCCCCACGCACTGACAATGGTTCCGGAATCCTGAGCGTGGGGAGGTTCCACCAACGGTCGGCAGCGCGTGGGTTCTAACGGGATGCCTGAGCTCGTCTCCCCTGAGGGTTTCCCTAATGTCTCTGTGCCAGGGAATGCTAGGGGGGGTTTGTAGGAATTCCGAGTGACAGGGGCTGCCTCCCCAAGGTAAGGGAAGGTATTTCTCGGACTTCCCCGAACAGGGAACACCTGTGACTGAAGAGAGCTGCGTGGAGTTTTCTCTCGAGCTCCCCCACGCACTGACATTGTTTCCGGAATCCTGAGCGTGGGGAGGTTCCACCAACGGTCGGCAGCGCGTGTGATCTAACGGGATGCCTGAGCTAGTCTCCCCTGAGGGTTTTCCTAATCTCTCTGTGCCAGGGAGTGCTAGGGCGGGTGTGCAGGAAATCCCAGTGACAGAGGCTGCCTCCCCAAGGTCAGGGAAGGTATTTCCCGTACTTCCCCGAACAGGGAACACCTGTGACTGAAGAGAGCTGAGTGGAGTTGTCTCTCGAGATTCCCCACGCACTGACAATGGTTCCGGAATCCTGAGCGTGGGGAGGTTCCACCAACGGTCGGCAGCACGTGGGTTCTAACGGGATGCCTGATCTCGTCTCCCCTGAGGGTTTTCCTAATGTCTCTGTGCCAGGGAATGCTAGGGGGGGTTTGCAGGAAATCCCAGTGACAGAGGCTGCCTCCCCAAGGTCAGGGAAGGTTTTTCTCGGACTTCCATGAACAGGGAACACCTGTGACTGAAGAGAGCTGCGTGGAGTTGTCTCTCGGGCTCCCCCACGCACTGACAATGGTTCCGGAATCCTGAGCGTGGGGAGGTTCCACCAACCGTCGGCAGCGCGTGGGTTCTAACGGGATGCCTGAGCTCGTCTCCCCTGAGGGTTTTCCTAATGTCTCTGTGCCAGGGAATGCTAGGGGGGGTTTGCAGGTAATCCCAGTGACAGAGGCTGCCTCCCCAAGGTCAGGGAAGGTTTTTCTCGGACTTCCCCGAACAGGGAACACCTGTGACTGAAGCGAGCTGCGTGGAGTTGTCTCTCGATCTCCCCCACGCACTGACAATGGTTCCGGAATCCTGAGCGTGGGGAGGTTCCACCAACGGTCGGCAGCGCGTGGGTTCTAACGGGATGCTTGAGCTCGTTTCCCCTGAGGGTTTCCCTAATGTCTCTTTGCCAAGGAATGCTAGGGGGGGTTTGCAGGATATCCCAGTGACAGGGGCTGCCTCCCCAAGTTCAGGGAAGGTATTTCCCGGACTTCCCCGAACAGGGAACACATGTGACTGAAGAGAGCTGCGTGGAGTTGTCTCTCGAGCTCCCCCACGCACTGACAATGGTTTCGGAATCCTGAGCGTGGGGAGGTTCAACCAACGTTCGGCAGCGCGTGGGGTCTAACTGGATGCCTGAGCTCGTCTCCCCTGAGTGTTTCCCTAATGTCTCTGTGCCAGGGAATGCTAGGGGGGGTTTGCAGGAAATCCCAGTGACAGAGGCTGCCTCCCCAAGGTCAGGGAAGTTATTTCTCGGACTTCCCCAAACAGGGAACACCTGTGATTGAAGAGAGCTTCGTGGAGTTGTCTCTCGAGATCTCCCACGCACTGACAATGGTTCCGGAATCCTGAGCGTGGGGACGTTCCACCAACGGTCGGCAGCGCGTGGTATCTAACGGGATGCCTGAGCTTGCCTCCCCTGAGGATTTCCCTAATATCTCTGTGACAGGGAATGCTAGGGGTGGTTTGCAAGAAATCCCAGTGACAGAGGCTGCCTCCCCAAGGTCAGGGAAAGTATTTCTCGGATTTCCCCGAACAGGGAACACCTGTGACTGAAGAGAGCTGCGTGGAGTTTTCTCTCGAGATCCCCCACGCACTGACAATGGTTCCGGAATCCTGAGCGTGGGGAGGTTCCACCAACGTTCGGCAGCGCGTGGGTTCTAACGGGATGATTGAGCTCGTTTCCCCTGAGGGTTTCCCTAATGTCTCTGTGCCAGGGATTGCTAGGGGGTGTTTGCAGGAAATGCCAGTTACAGAGGCTGCCTCCCCAAGGTCAGGGAAGGTATTTCTCGGACTTCCCCGAACAGGGAACACCTGTGACTGAAGAGAGCTGCGTGGAGTTGTCTCTCGAGCTCCCCCACGCACTGACAATGTTTCCGGAATAGTGAGCGTGGGGAGGTTCCACCAACGGTCGGCAGCGCGTGGGTTCTAACGGGATGCCTGAGCTCGTCTCCCCTGAGGGTTTTCCTAATGTCTCTGTGCCAGGGAATGCTAGGGGTGGTTTGCAGGAAATCCCAGGGACACAGGCTGCCTCCCCAAGTTCCGGGAAGGTATTTCTCGGACTTCCCCGAACAGGGAACACCTGTGACTGAAGAGAGCTGCGTGGAGTTGTCTCTCGAGCTCCCCCACGCACTGACAATGGTTCCGGAATTCTGAGCGTGGGAAGGTTCCACCAACGGTCGGCAGCGCGTGGGTTCTAACGGGATGCCTGAGCTCGTCTCCCCTGAGGTTTTCCCTAATGTCTCTGTGCCAGGGAATGCTAGGGGGGGTTTGCAGGAAATCCCAGTGACAGAGGCTGCCTCCCCAAGGTCAGGGAATGAATTTCTCGGACTTCCCCGAACAGGGAACACCTGTGACTGAAGAGAGCTGCGTGGAGTTGTCTCTAGAGTTCCCCCACGCACTAAAAATGGTTATGGAATCCTGAGCGTGGGGAGGTTCCACCAACGGTCGGCAGCGCGTGGGTTCTAACGGGATGCCTGAGCTCGTCTCCCCTGAGGGTTTTCCTAATGTCTCTGTGTCAGGGAATGCTAGGGGTGGTTTGCAGGAAATCCCAGTGACAGAGGCTGCTTCCCCAAAGTCAGGGAAGGTATTTCTCGGACTTCCCCGAACAGGGAACTCCTGTGACTGAAGAGAGCTACGTGGAGTTGTCTCTCGAGCTCCCCCACGCACTGACAATGTTTCCGGAATCCTGAGCGTGGGGAGGTTCCACCAACGGCCGTCAGCCTAGGGTTCTAACGGGATGCCTGATCTCGTCTCCCCTGAGGGTTTTCCTAATGTCTCTGTCAGGGAATGCTATGGGGGGGTTTACAGGAAATCCCAGTGACAGTGGCTGCCTCCCCAAGGTCAGGGAAGGTATTTCTCGGACTTCCCCGAACAGGGAACACCTGTGACTGAAGAGAGCTGCGTGGAGTTGTCTCTCGAGCTCCCCCACGCACTGACAATGGTTCCGGAATACTGAGCGTGGGGAGGTTCCACCAACGGTCGGCAGCGCGTGGGTTCTAACGGGATGCCTGAGCTCGTCTCCCCTGAGGGTTTCCCTAATGTCTCTGTGCCAGGGAATGCTAGGGGGGGTTTGCAGAAAATCCCAGTGACTGATGCTGCCTCCCCAAGGTCAGGGAAGGTATTTCTCAGACTTCCCCGAACAGGGAACACCTGTGACTGAAGAGAGCTGCGTGGAGTTTTCTCTCGAGCTCCCCCACGCACTGACAATGTTTCCGGAATCCTGAGCGTGGGGAGGTTCCACCAACGGTCGGCAGCGCGTGGGTTCTAACGGGATGCCTGAGCTCGTCTCCCCTGAGTGTTTTCCTAATGTCTATGTGCCAGGGAATGCTAGGGTGGGGTTGCAGGATATCCCAGTGACAGAGGCTGCCTCCCCAAGTTCAGGGAAGGTATTTCCCGGACTTCCCCGAACAGGGAACACCTGTGACTGAAGAGAGCTGCGTGGAGTTGTCTCTCGAGGTCCCCCACGCACTGACAATGGTTCCGGAATCCTGAGCGTGGGGAGGTTCCACCAACGGTCGGCAGCGCGTGGGTTCTAACGGGATGATTGAGCTCGTTTCCCCTGAGGGTTTCCCTAATGTCTCTGTGCCAGGGATTGCTAGGGGGTGTTTGCAGGAAATGCCAGTGACAGAGGCTGCCTCCCCAAGTTCAGGGAAGGTATTTCTCGGACTTCCCCGAACAGGGAACACCTGTGACTGAAGAGAGCTGCGTGGAGTTGTCTCTCGAGATCCCCCACTCACTGACAATGGTTCCGGAATCCTGAGCGTGGGGAGGTTCCACCAACGGTCGGCAGCGCGTGGGTTCTAACGGGATGATTGAGCTCGATTCCCCTGAGGGTTTCCCTAATGTCTCTGTGCCAGGGATTGCTAGGGGGTGTTTGCAGGAAATGTCAGTGACAGAGGCTGCCTCCCCAAGGTCAGGGAAGGTATTTCTCGGACTTCCCCGAACAGGGAACACCTGTGACTGAAGAGAGCTGCGTGGAGTTGTCTCTCGAGCTCCCCCACGCACTGACAATGTTTCCGGAATAGTGAGCGTGGGGAGGTTCCACCAACGGTCGGCAGCGCGTGGGTTCTAACGGGATGCCTGAGCTCGTCTCCCCTGAGGGTTTTCCTAATGTCTCTGTGCCAGGGAATGCTAGGGGGGGTTTGCAGGAAATCCCAGGGACAGAGGCTGTCTCCCCAAGGTCAGGGAAGGTATTTCTCGGACTTCCCCGAACAGGGAACACCTGTGACTGAAGAGAGATGCGTGGAGTTGTCTCTCGAGCTCTGCCACGCACTGACAATGGTTCCGGAATCCTGAGCGTGGGGACGTTCCACCAACGGTCGGCAGCGCGTGGGTTCTAACGGGATGCCTAAGCTCATCTCCCCTGAGGGTTTTCCTAATGTCTCTGTGCCAGGGAATGCTGGGGGGGGTTTGCAGGAAATCCCAGTGACAGAGGCTGCCTCCCCAAGTTCCGGGAAGGTATTTCTCGGACTTCCCCGAACAGGGAACACCTGTGACTGAAGAGAGCTGCGTGGAGTTGTCTCTCGAGTTCCCCCACGCACTAACAATGGTTATGGAATCCTGAGCGTGGGGAGGTTCCACCAACGGTCGGCAGCGCGTGGGTTCTAACGGGATGCCTGAGCTCGCATCCCCTGAGTGTTTCCCTAATGTCTCTGTGCCAGGGAATGCTAGGGGTGGTTTGCAGGAAATCCCAGTGACAGAGGCTGCCTCCCCAAGGTCAGGGAAGGTATTTCTCGGACTTCCCCGAACAGGGAACACCTGTGATTGAAGAGAGCTGCGTGGAGTTGTCTCTCGAGCTCCCCCACGCTCTGACAATAGTTCCGGAATCCTGAGCGTGGGGAGGTTCCACCAACGGTCGGCAGCGCGTGGGTTCTAACGGGATGCCTGATCTCGTCTCCCCTGAGGGTTTCCCTAATCTCTCTGTGCCAGGGAATGCTAGGGGGGGTTTGCAGGAAATCTCAGTGACAGAGCCTGCCTAACCAAGGTCAGGGAAGGTATTTCTCGGACTTCCCCGAACAGGGAACACCTGTGACTGAAGAGAGCTGCGTGGAGTTGTCTCTCGGGCTCCCCCACGCACTGACAATGGTTCCGGAATCCTGATCGTGGGGAGGTTCCACCAACGGTCGGCAGCGCGTGGGTTCTAACGGGATGCCTGAGCTCGTCTCCTCTGAGGGTTTCCCTAATGTCTCTGTGCCAGGGAATGCTAGGGGGGGTTTGCAGGAAATCCCAGTGACAGAGGCTGCCTCCCCAAGGTCAGGGAAGGTATTTCTCGGACTTCCCCGAACAAGGAACACCTGTGACTTAAGAGAGCTTCTTGGAGTTTTCGCTCGAGCTCCCCCACGCACTGACAATATTTCCGGAATCCTGAGCGTGGGGAGATTCCACCAGCGGTCGGCAGCGCGTGGGGTCTAACGGGATGCCTGAGCTCGTCTCCCCTGAGGGTTTTCCTAATGTCTCTGTGCCAGGGAATGCTAGGGGGGGTTTGCAGGAAATCCCAGAGAAAGAGGCTGCCTCCCCAAGGTCAGGGAAGGTATTTCCCGGACTTCACAAAAACAGGGAACACCTGTGACTGAAGAGAGCTGCATGGATTTGTCTCTCGAGCTCCCCCACGCACTGACAATGGTTCCGGAATCCTGAGCGTGGGGAGGTTCCACGAACGGTCGGCAGCGCGAGAGTTCTAACGGGATGCCTGAACTCGTCTCCCCTGAGGGTTTCCCTAATGTCTCTGTGCCAGGGAATGCTAGGGGGGGTTTGCAGGAAATCCCAGTGACAGAGGCTGCCTCCCCAAGGTCAGTGAAGTTATTTCTCGGACTTCCCCGAACAGGGAACACCTGTGACTGAAGAGAGCTGCGTGGAGTTGTCTCTCGAGTTCTCCCACGCACTGACAACGGTTCCGGAATCCTGAGCGTGGGGACGTTCCAGCAACGGTCGGCAGCGCGTGGGTTCTAACGGGATGCCTGAGCTCGTCTGCCCTGAGGGTTTCCCTAATGTCTCTGTGCCAGGGAATGCTAGGGGGGGTTTGCAGGAAATCCCAGTGACAGAGGCTGCCTCCCCAAGGTCAGGGAAGGTATTTCTCGGACTTCCCCGAACAGGGAACACCTGTGACTGAAGAGAGCAGCGTGGAGTTGTCTCTCGAGCTCCCCCACGCACTGACAATGGTTCCGGAATCCTGAGCGTGGGGAGGTTCCACCAACGGTCGGCAGCGCGTGGGTTCTAACGCGATGCATGAGCTCGTCTCCCCTGAGTGTTTCCCTAATGTCTCTGTGCCAGGGAATGCTAGGGGGTGTTTGCAGGAAATCCCAGTGACAGAGGCTGCCTCCCCAAAGTCAGGGAAGGTATTTCTCGGACTTCCCCGAACAGGGAACACCTGTGACTGAAGAGAGCTGCGTGGAGTTGTCTCTCGAGATCCCCCACGCACTGACAATGGTTCCGGAATACTGAGCGTGGGGAGGTTCCACCAACGGTCGGCAGCGCGTGGGTTCTAACGGGATGCCTGAGCTCGTCTCCCCTGAGGGTTTCCCTAATGTCTCTGTGCCAGGGAATGCTAGGGGGGGTTTGCAGGAAATCCCAGTGACAGAGGCTGCCTCCCCAAGGTCAGGGAAGGTATTTCTCGGACTTCCCCGAACAGGGAACACCTGTGACTGAAGAGAGCTGCGTGGAGTTGTCTCTCGAGCTCCCCCACGCCCTGACAATGGTTCCTAAATCCTGAGCGTGGGGAGGTTCCACCAACGGTCGGCAGCGCGTGGGTTCTAACGGGATGCCTGAGCTCGTCTCCCCTGAGAGTTTCCCTAATGTCTATGTGCCAGGGAATGGTAGGGGGGGTTTGCAGGAAATCCCAGTGAGAGAGGCTGCCTCCCCAAGGTCAGGGAATGTATTTCTCGGACTTCCCCGAACAGGGAACACCTGTGACTGAAGAGAGCTGCGTGGAGTTTCTCTCGAGATCCGCCACGCACTAACAATGGTTTCGGAATCCTGAAGCGTGGGGAGGTTCCACCAACGGTCGGCAGCGCGTGGGTTCTAACGGGATGCCTGAGCTCGTCTCCCCTGAGAGTTTCCCTAATGTCTCTGTGCCAGGGAATGCTAGGGGTGGTTTGCAGGAAATCCCAGTGACAGAGGCTGCCTCCCCAAGGTCAGGGAATGTTTTTCTCGGACTTCCCCGAACAGGGAACACCTGTGACTGAAGAGAGCTGCGTGGAGTTTTCTCTCGAGCTCCCCCACGCACTGACAATGTTTCCGGAATCCTGAGCGTGGGGAGGTTCCACCAACGGTCGGCAGCGCGTGGGTTCTAACGGGACGCCTGAGCTCGTCTCCCCTGAGGGTTTCCCTAATGTCTCTGTGCCAGGGAATGCTAGGGGGTGTTTGCAGGAAATCTCAGTGACAGTGGCTGCCTCCCCAAGGTCAGGGAAGGTATTTCTCGGACTTCCCCCAACAGGGAACACCTGTGACTGAAGAGAGCTGCTTGGAATTGTCTCTCGAGCTCCCCCACGCACTGACAATGGTTCCGGAATCCTGAGCGTGGGGAGGTTCCACCAAGGGTCGGCAGCGCGTGGGTTCTAACGGGATGCCTGAGCTCGTCTCCCCTGAGAGTTTCCCTAATGTCTCTGTGCCATGGAATGCTATGGGGGGTTTGCAGGAAATCCCAGTGACAGAGGCTGCCTCCCAAAGGTCAGGGAAAATATTTCTCGGACTTCCCCTAACAGGGAACACCTGTGACTGAAGAGAGATGCGTGCATTTTTCTCTCGAGGTCCCCCAACACTGACAATGTTTCCGGAATCCTGAGCGTGGGGAGGTTCCACCAACGGTCGGCAGCGCGTGGGTTCTAACGGGATGCCTGAGCTCGTCTTCCCTGAGGGTTTTCCTAATGTCTCTGTGCCAGGGAATGCTAGGGGGGGTTTGCAGGAAATCCCAGTGACAGAGGCTGCTTCCCCAAGGTCAGGGAAGGTATTTCCCGGACTTCCCCAAACAGGGAACACCTGTGAATGAAGAGAGCTGCGTGGAGTTGTCTGTCGAGCTCCCCCACGCACTGACAATGTTTCCGGAATCCTGAGTGTGGGGAGGATCCACCAACGGTCGGCAGCGCGTGGGTTCTAACGGGATGCATGAGCTCGTCTCCCCTGAGGGTTTCCCTAATGTCTCTGTGCCAGGGAATGCTAGGGGGGGTTTGCAGGAAATCTCAGTGACAGAGGCTGCCTCCCCAAGGTCAGGGAAGGTATTTCTCGGACTTCCCCGAATAGGGAACACCTGTGACTGAAGAGAGCTGCGTGGAGTTCTCTCTCGGGCTCCCCCACACACTGACAATGGTTCCGGAATCCTGATCGTGGGGAGGTTCCACCAACGGTCGGCAGCGCGTGGGTTCTAACGGGATGCCTGAGCTCGTCTCCCCTGAGGGTTTCCCTAATGTCTCTGTGCCAGGGAATGCTAGGGGGGGTTTGCAGGAAATCCCAGTGACAGAGGCTGCCTCCCCAAGGTCAGGGAAGGTATTTCTCGGACTTCCCCGAACAAGGAACACCTGTGACTTAAGAGAGCTTCTTGGAGTTTTCGCTCGAGCTCCCCCACGCACTGACAATATTTCCGGAATCCTGAGCGTGGGGAGGTTCCACCAGCGGTCGGCAGCGCGTGGGTTAGAACGGGATGCCTGAGCTCGTCTCCCCTGAGGGTTTTCCTAATGTCTCTGTGCCAGGGAATGCTAGGGGGGGTTTGCAGGAAATCCCAGTGACAGAGGCTGCCTCCCCAAGGTCAGGGAAGGTATTTCCCGGACTTCACAAAAACAGGGAACACCTGTGACTGAAGAGAGCTGCATGGATTTGTCTCTCGAGCTCCCCCACGCACTGACAATGGTTCCGGAATCCTGAGCGTGGGGAGGTTCCACGAACGGTCGGCAGCGCGAGAGTTCTAACGGGATGCCTGAACTCGTCTCCCCTGAGGGTTTCCCTAATGTCTCTGTGCCAGGGAATGCTAGGGGGGGTTTGCAGGAAATCCCAGTGACAGAGGCTGCCTCCCCAAGGTCAGTGAAGTTATTTCTCGGACTTCCCCAAACAGGGAACACCTGTGACTGAAGAGAGCTGCGTGGAGTTGTCTCTCGAGTTCTCCCACGCACTGACAACGGTTCCGGAATCCTGAGCGTGGGGACGTTCCAGCAACGGTCGGCAGCGCGTGGGTTCTAACGGGATGCCTGAGCTCGTCTGCCCTGAGGGTTTCCCTAATGTCTCTGTGCCAGGGAATGCTAGGGGGGGTTTGCAGGAAATCCCAGTGACAGAGGCTGCCTCCCCAAGGTCAGGGAAGGTATTTCTCGGACTTCCCCGAACAGGGAACACCTGTGACTGAAGAGAGCTGCTTGGAGTTGTCTCTCGAGCTCCCCCACGCACTGACAATGGTTCCGGAATCCTGAGCGTGGGGAGGTTCCACCAACGGTCGGCAGCGCGTGGGTTCTAACGCGATGCATGAGCTCGTCTCCCCTGAGTGTTTCCCTAATGTCTCTGTGCCAGGGAATGCTAGGGGGTGTTTGCAGGAAACCCCAGTGACAGAGGCTGCCTCCCCAAAGTCAGGGATGGTATTTCTCGGACTTCCCCGAACAGGGAACACCTGTGACTGAAGAGAGCTGCGTGGAGTTGTCTCTCGAGATCCCCCACGCACTGACAATGGTTCCGGAATACTGAGCGTGGGGAGGTTCCACCAACGGTCGGCAGCGCGTGGGTTCTAACGGGATGCCTGAGCTCGTCTCCCCTGAGGGTTTCCCTAATGTCTCTGTGCCAGGGAATGCTAGGGGGGGTTTGCAGGAAATCCCAGTGACAGAGGCTGCCTCCCCAAGGTCAGGGAAGGTATTTCTCGGACTTCCCCGAACAGGGAACACCTGTGACTGAAGAGAGCTGCGTGGAGTTGTCTCTCGAGCTCCCCCACGCCCTGACAATGGTTCCGGAATCCTGAGCGTGGGGAGGTTCCACCAACGGTCGGCAGCGCGTGGGTTCTAACGGGATGCCTGAGCTCGTCTCCCCTGAGAATTTCCCTAATGTCTCTGTGCCAGGGAATGGTAGGGGGGGTTTGCAGGAAATCCCAGTGACAGAGGCTGCCTCCCCAAGGTCAGGGAATGTATTTCTCGGACTTCCCCGAACAGGGAACACCTGTGACTGAAGAGAGCTGCGTGGAGTTGTCTCTCGAGATCCGCCACGCACTAACAATGGTTCCGGAATCCTGAGCGTGGGGAGGTTCCACCAACGGTCGGCAGCGCGTGGGTTCTAACGGGATGCCTGAGCTCGTCTCCCCTGAGTGTTTCCCTAATGTCTCTGTGACAGGGAATGCTAGGGGTGGTTTGCAGGAAATCCCAGTGACAGAGGCTGCCTCCCCAAGGTCAGGGAAGGTTTTTCTCGGACTTCCCCGAACAGGGAACACCTGTGACTGAAGAGAGCTGCGTGGAGTTTTCTCTCGAGCTCCCCCACGCACTGACAATGTTTCCGGAATGCTGAGCGTGGGGAGGTTCCACCAACGGTCGGCAGCGCGTGGGTTCTAACGGGATGCCTGAGCTCGTCTCCCCTGAGGGTTTCCCTAATGTCTCTGTGCCAGTGAATGCTAGGGGGTGTTTGCAGGAAATCTCAGTGACTGTGGCTGCCTCCCCAAAGTCAGGGAAGGTATTTCTCGGACTTCCCCCAACAGGGAACACCTGTGACTGAAGAGAGCTGCTTGGAGTTGTCTCTCGAGCTCCCCCACGCACTGACAATGGTTCCGGAATCCTGAGCGTGGGGAGGTTCCACCAAGGGTCGGCAGCGCGTGGGTTCTAACGGGATGCCTGAGCTCGTCTTCCCTGAGGTTTCCTAATGTCTCTGTGCCAGGGAATGCTAGGGGGGGTTTGCAGGAAATCCCAGTGACAGAGGCTGCCTCCCCAAGGTCAGGGAAGGTATTTCCCGGACTTCCCCAAACAGGGAACACCTGTGAATGAAGAGAGCTGCGTGGAGTTGTCTCTCGAGCTCCCCCACGCACTGACAATGGTTCCGGAATCCTGAGCGTGGGGAGGTTCCACCAACGGTCGGCAGCGCGTGGGTTCTAACGGGATGCCTGAGCTCGTCTCCCCTGAGGGTTTCCCTAATGTCTCTGTGCCAGGGAATGCTAGAGGTGGATGCAGGAAATCCCAGTGACAGAGGCTGCCTCCCCAAGGTCAGGGAAGGTATTTCTCGGACTTCCCCGAACAGGGAACGCCTGTGACTGAAGAGAGTTTCGTGGAGTTGTCTCTCGAGCTCCCCCACGCACTGACAATGGTTCCGGAATCCTGAGCGTGGGGAGGTTCCACCAACGGTCGGCAGCGCGTGGGTTCTAACGGGATGCCTGAGCTCGTCTCCCCTGAGGGTTTTACTAATGTCTCTGTGCCAGGGAATGCTAGGGGGGTTTGCAGGAAATCCCAGTGACAGAGGCTGCCTCCCCAAGGTCAGGGAAAGTATTTCTCGGACTTCCCCGAACAGGGAACACCTGTGACTGAAGAGAGCTGCGTGGAGTTGTCTCTCGAGCTCCCCCACGCACTGACAATGGTTCCGGAATCCTGAGCGTGGGGAGGTTCCACCAACGGTCGGCAGCGCGTGGGTTCTAACGGGATGCCTGAGCTCGTCTCCCCTGAGGGTTTCCCTAATGTCTCTGTGCCAGGGAATGCTATGGGGGGTTTGCAGGAAATCCCAGTGACAGAGGCTGCCTCCCCAAGGTCAGGGAAGGTTTTTCTCGGACTTCCCCGAACAGGGAACACCTGTGACTGAAGAGAGCTGCGTGGAGTTGTCTCTCGAGCTCCCCCACGCACTGACAATGGTTCCGGAATCCTGAGCGTGGGAAGGTTCCACCAACGGTCGGCAGCGCGTGGGTTCTAACGGGATGACTGAGCTCGTCTGCCCTGAGGGTTTCCATAATGTCTCTGTGCCAGGGAATGCTAGGGGGGTTTGCAGGAAATCCCAGTGACAGACGCTGCCTCCCCAAGGTCAGGGAAGGTATTTCTCGGACTTCCCCGAACAGGGAACACCTGTGACTGAAGAGAGCTGCGTGGAGTTGTCTCTCGAGCTCCCCTACGCACTGACAATGGTTCCGGAATCCTGAGCGTGGGGAGGTTCCACCAACGGTCGGCAGCGCGTGGGTTCTAACGGGATGCATGAGCTCGTCTCCCCTGAGGGTTTCCCTAATGTCTCTGTGCCAGGGAATGCTAGGGGGGGTTTGCAGGAAATCCCAGTGACAGAGGCTGCCTCCCCAAGGTCAGGGAAGGTATTTCTCGGACTTCCCCGAACAGGGAACACCTGTGACTGAAGAGAGCTGCGTGGAGTTTTCTCTCGAGCTCCCCCACGCACTGACAATGGTTCCGGAATCCTGAGCGTGGGGAGGTTCCAGCAACGGTCGGCAGCGCGTGGGTTCTAACGGGATGCCTGAGCTCGTCTCCCCTGAGGGTTTCCCTAATGTCTCTGTGCCAGGGAATGCTAGGGGGGGTTTTCAGGAAATCCCAGTGACAGAGGCTGCCTCCCCAAGGTCAGGGAAGGTGTTTCTCGGACTTCCCCGAACAGGGAACACCTGTGACTGAAGAGAGCTGCGTGGAGTTGTCTCTCGAGCTCCCCCACGCACTGACAATGTTTCCGGAATCCTGAGCGTGGGGAGGTTCCACCAACGGTCGGCAGCGCGTGGGTTCTAACGGGATGCCTGAGCTCGTCTCCCCTGAGGGTTTCCCTAATGTCTCTGTTCAAGGGAATGCTAGAGGTGGATGCAGGAAATCCCAGTGACAGAGGCTGCCTCCCCAAGGTCAGGGAAGGTATTTCTCGGCCTTCCCCGAACAGGGAACGCCTGTGACTGAAGAGAGTTTCGTGGAGTTGTCTCTCGAGCTCCCCCACGCACTGACAATGTTTCCGGAATCCTGAGCGTGGGGAGGTTCCACCAACGGTCGGCAGCGCGTTGGTTCTAACGGGATGCCTGAGCTCGTCTCCCCTGAGTGTTTTACTAATGTCTCTGTGCCAGGGAATGCTAGGGGGGTTTGAAGGAAATCCCAGTGACAGAGGCTGCCTCCCCAAGGTCAGGGAAAGTATTTCTCGGACTTCCCCGAACAGGGAACACCTGTGACTGAAGAGAGCTGCGTGGAGTTGTCTCTCGAGCTCCCCCACGCACTGACAATGGTTCCGGAATCCTGAGCGTGGGGAGGTTCCACCAACGGTCGGCAGCGCGTGGGTTCTAACGGGATGCCTGAGCTCGTCTCCCCTGAGGGTTTCCATAATGTCTGTGTGCCAGGGAATGCTAGGGGGGGTTTGCAGGAAATCCCAGTGACAGAGGCTGCCTCCCCAAGGTCAGGGAAGGTATTTCTCGGACTTCCCCGAACACGAAACACCTGTGACTGAAGAGAGCTGCGTGGAGTTGTCTCCCGAGCTCCCCCACGCACTGACAATGGTTCCGGAATCCTGAGCGTGGGGAGGTTCCACCAACGGTCGGCAGCGCGTGGGTTCTAACGGGATGCCTGAGCTCGAATGCCCTGAGTGTTTCAATAATGTCTCTGTGCCAGGGAATGCTAGGGGGGGTTTGCAGGAAATCCCAGTTACAGAGGCTGCCTCCCCAAGGTCAGGGAAAGTATTTCTCGGACTTCCCCGAACAGGGAACACCTGTGACTGAAGAGAGCTGCGTGGAGTTGTCTCTCAAGCTCCCCCACGCACTGATAATGGTTCCGGAATCCTGAGCGTGGGGAGGTTCCACCAACGGTCGGCAGCGCGTGGGTTCTAACCGGATGCCTGAGCTCGTCTCCCCTGAGGGTTTCCCAAATATCTCTGTGCCAGGGAATGCTAGGGGGGTTTTGCAGGAAATCCCAGTGACAGAGGCTGCCTCCCCAAGGTCAGGGAAGGTATTTCTCGGACTTCCCCTAACAGGGAACACCTGTGACTGAAGAGAGCTGCGTGGAGTTGTCTCTCGAGCTCCCCCACGCACTGACAATGGTTCCGGAATCCTGAGCGTGGGGAGGTTCCACCAACGGTCGGCAGCGCGTGGGTTCTAACGGGATGCCTGAGCTCGTCTCCCCTGAGGGTTTCCCTAATGTCTCTGTGCCAGGGAATGCTAGGGGGGGTTTGCAGGAAATCCCAGTGACAGAGGCTGCCTTCCCAAGGTCAGGGAAGGTATTTCTCGGACTTCCCCGAACAGGGAACACCTGTGACTGAAGAGAGCTGCGTGGAGTTGTCTCTCGAGCTCCCCCACGCACTGACAATGGTTCCGGAATCCTGAGCGTGGGGAGGTTCCACCAACGGTCGGCAGCGCGTGGGTTTTAACGGGATGCCTGAGCTCGTCTCCCCTGAGGGTTTCCCTAATGTCTCTGTGCCAGGGAATGCTAGAGGTGGATGCAGGAAATCCCAGTGACAGAGGCTGCCTCCCCAAGGTCAGGGAAGGTTTTTCTCGGACTTCCCCGAACAGGGAACACCTGTGACTGAAGAGAGCTGCGTGGAGTTGTCTCTCGAGCTCCCCCACGCACTGACAATGTTTCCGGAATCCTGAGCGTGGGGAGGTTCCACCAACGGTCGGCAGCGCGTGGGTTCTAACGGGATACCTGAGCTCGTGTCCCCTGAGGGTTTCCCTAATGTCTCTGTGCCAGGGAATTGTAGGGGGGGTTTGCAGGAAATCCCAGTGACAGAGGCTGCCTCCCCAAGGTCAGGGAAGGTATTTCTCGGACTTCCCCGAACAGGGAACACCTGTGACTGAAGAGAGCTGCGTGGAGTTGTCTCTCGAGCTCCCCTACGCACTGACAATGGTTCCGGAATCCTGAGCGTGGGGAGGTTCCACCAACGGTCGGCAGCGCGTGGGTTCTAACGGGATGCCTGAGCTCGTCTCCCCTGAGGGTTTCCCAAATGTCTCTGTGCCAGGGAATGCTAGGGGGGGTTTGCAGGAAATCCCAGTGACAGAGGCTGCCTCCCCAAGGTCAGGGAAGGTATTTCTCGGACTTCCCCGAACAGGGAACACCTGTGACTGAAGAGAGCTGCGTGGAGTTTTCTCTCGAGCTCCCCCACGCACTGACAATGGTTCCGGAATCCTGAGCGTGGGGAGGTTCCACCAACGGTCGGCAGCGCGTGGGTTCTAACGGGATGCCTGAGCTCGTCTCCCCTGAGGATTTCCCTAATGTCTCTGTGCCAGGGAATGCTAGGGGGGGTTTGCAGGAAATCCCAGTGACAGAGGCTGCCTCCCCAAGGTCAGGGAAGGTGTTTCTCGGACTTCCCCGAACAGGGAACACCTGTGACTGAAGAGAGCTGCGTGGAGTTGTCTCTCGAGCTCCCCCACGCACTGACAATGGTTCCGGAATCCTGAGCGTGGGGAGGTTCCACCAACGGTCGGCAGCGCGTGGGTTCTAACGGGATACCTGAGCTCGTCTCCCCTGAGGGTTTCCCTAATGTCTCTGTTCCAGGGATTGCTAGAGGTGGATGCAGGGAATCCCAGTGACAGAGGCTGCCTCCCCAAGGTCAGGGAAGGTATTTCTCGGACTTCCCCGAACAGGGAACGCCTGTGACTGAAGAGAGTTTCGTGGAGTTGTCTCTCGAGCTCCCCCACGCACTAACAATGGTTCCGGAATCCTGAGCGCGGGGAGGTTCCACCAACGGTCGGCAGCGCGTGGGTTCTAACGGGATGCCTGAGCTCGTCTCCCCTGAGGGTTTCCCTAATGTCTCTGTGCCAGGGAATGCTAGGGGGGGTTTTCAGGAAATCCCAGTGACAGAGGCTGCCTCCCCAAGGTCAGGGAAGGTGTTTCTCGGACTTCCCCGAACAGGGAACACCTGTGACTGAAGAGAGCTGCGTGGAGTTGTCTCTCGAGCTCCCCCACGCACTGACAATGGTTCCGGAATCCTGAGCGTGGGGAGGTTCCACCGACGGTCGGCAGCGCGTGGGGTTTAACGGGATGCCTGAGCTCGTCTCCCCTGAGGTTTTCCCTAATGTCTCTGTGCCAGGGAATGCTAGAGGTGGATGCAGGAAATCCCAGTGACAGAGGCTGCCTCCCCAAGGTCAGGGAAGGTTTTTCTCGGACTTACCCGAACAGGGAACACCTGTGACTGAAGAGAGCTGCGTGGAGTTGTCTCTCGGGCTCCCCCACGCACTGACAATGTTTCCGGAATCGTGAGCGTGGGGAGGTTCCACCAACGGTCGGCAGCGCGTGGGTTCTAACGGGATACCTGAGCTCGTGTCCCCTGAGGGTTTCCCTAATGTCTCTGTGACAGGGAATGCTAGGGGGGGTTTGCAGGAAATCCCAGTGACAGAGGCTGCCTCCCCAAGGTCAGGGAAGGTATTTCTCGGACTTCCCCGAACAGGGAACACATGTGACTGAAGAGAGCTGCGTGGAGTTGTCTCTCGAGCTCCCCTACGCACTGACAATGGTTCCGGAATCCTGAGCGTGGGGAGGTTCCACCAACGGTCGGCAGCGCGTGGGTTCTAACGGGATGCCTGAGCTCGTCTCCCCTGAGGGTTTCCCTAATGTCTCTGTGCCAGGGAATGCTAGGGGGGGTTTGCAGGAAATCCCAGTGACAGAGGCTGCCTCCCCAAGGTCAGGGAAGGTATTTCTCGGACTTCCCCGAACAGGGAACACCTGTGACTGAAGAGAGCTGCGTGGAGTTCTCTCTCGAGCTCCCCCACGCACTGACAATGGTTCCGGAATCCTGAGCATGGGGAGGTTCCACCAACGGTCGGCAGCGCGTGGGTTCTAACCGGATGCCTGAGCTCGTCTCCCCTGAGGGTTTCCCTAATGTCTCTGTGCCAGGGAATGCTAGGGGGGGTTTGCCGGGAATCCCAGTTACAGAGGCTGCCTCCCCAAGGTCAGGGAAGGTATTTCTCGGACTTCCCCGAACAGGGAACACCTGTGACTGAATAGAGCTGCGTGGAGTTGTCTCTCGAGGTCCCCCACGCACTGACAATGGTTCCGGAATCCTGAGCGTGGGGAGGTTCCACCAACGGTCGGCAGCGCGTGGGTTCTAACGGGATGCCGGAGCTCGTCTCCCCTGAGGGTTTCCCTAATGTCTCTGTGCCAGGGAATTCTAGGGGTGGTTTGCAGGAAATCCCAGTGACAGAGGCTGCCTCCCCAAGGTCAGGGAAGGTATTTCTCGGACTTCCCCGAACAGGGAACACCTGTGACTGAAGAGAGTTTCGTGGAGTTGTCTCTCGAGCTCCCCCACGCACTGACAATGGTTCCGGAATCCTGAGCGTGGGGAGGTTCCACCAACGGTCGGCAGCGCGTGGGTTCTAACGGGATGCCTGAGCTCCTCTCCCCTGAGTGTTTTCCTAAAGTCTCTGTGCCAGGGAATGCTTGGGGGGGTTTGCAGGAGATCCCAGTGACAGAGGCTGCCTCCCCAAGGTCAGGGAAAGTTTTTCTCAGACTTCCCCGAACAGGGAACTTCTGTGACTGAAGAGAGCTCCGTGGAGTTGTCTCTCGAGCTACCCCACGCTCTGACAATGGTTCCGGAATCCTGATCGTGGGGAGGTTCCACCAACGGTCGGCAGCGCGTGGGTTCTAACGGGATGCCTGAGCTCGTCTCCCCTGAGGGTTTCCGTAATGTCTCTGTGCCAGGGAATGCTAGGGGGGGTTTTCAGGAAATCCCAGTGACAGAGGCTGCCTCCCCAAGGTCAGGGAAGGTATTTCTCGGACTTCCCCGAACAGGGAACACCTGTGACTGAAGAGAGCTGCGTGGAGTTGTCTCTCGAGTTCTCCCACGCACTGACAACGTTTCCGGAATCCTGAGCGTGGGGACGTTCCACCAACGGTCGGCAGCGCGTGGGTTCTAACGGGATGCCTGAGCTCGTCTCCCCTGAGGGTTTCCCTAATGTCTCTGTGCCAGGGAATGCTAGGGGGTTTTGCAGGAATTCCAAGTGACAGAGGCTGCCTCCCCAAAGTCAGGGAAGTTATTTCTCGGACTTCCCCGAACAGGGAACACCTGTGACTGAAGAGAGCTGTGTGGAGTTGCCTCTCGAGATCCCCCACGCACTGAAAATGGTTCCGGAATCCTGAGCGTGGGGAGGTTCCACCTACGGTCGGCAGCACGTTTGTTCTAACGGGATGCCGGAGCTCGTCTCCCCTGAGTGTTTTCCTAATGTCTCTGTGAAAGGGAATGCTAGGGGGGGTTTGCAGGATATCCCAGTGACAGAGGCTGCCTCCCCAAGGTCAGGGAAGGTATTTCTCGGACTTCCCCGAACAGGGAACACCTGTGATTGAAGAGAGCTGCGTGGAGTTGTCTCTCGAGCTCCCCCACACACTGACAATGGTTCCGGAATCCTGAGCGTGGGGACGTTCCACCAACGGTCGGCAGCGCGTGGGTTCTAACGGGATGCCTGAGCTCGTCTCCCCTGAGGGTTTCCCTAATGTCTCTGTGCCAGGGAATGCTAGAGGGGATTTGCAGGAAATACCAGTGATAGAGGCTACATCCCCACGGTCAGGGAAGGTATTTCTCGGACTTCCCCGAACAGGGAACACCTGTGACTGAAGAGAGCTGCGTGGAGTTGTCTCTCGAGCTCCCCCACGCACTGACAATGGTTCCGGAATCCTGAGCGTGGGGAGATTCCACCAACGGTCGGCAGCGCGTGGGTTCTAACGGGTTGCATGACCTCGTCTCCCCTGAGGGTTTCCCTAATGTCTCTCTGCCAGGGAATGCTAGGGGGGTTTTGCAGGAAATCCCAGTGACAGAGGCTGCCTCCCCAAGGTCAGGGAAGGTATTTCTCGGACTTCCCCGAACAGGGAACACCTGTGACTGAAGAGAGCTGCTTGGAGTTGTCTCTCGAGCTCCCCCACGCACTGACATTTGTTCCGGAATCCTGGGCGTGGGGAGGTTCCACCAACGGTCGGCAGCGCGTGGGTTCTAACGGGATGCCTGAGCTCGTCTGCCCTGAGGGTTTCCATAATGTCTCTGTGCCAGGGAATGCTAGGGTGGGTTTGCAGAAAATCCCAGTTACAGAGGCTGCCTCCCCAAGGTCAGGGAAGGTATTTCTCGGACTTCCCCAAACAGGGAACACCTGTGACTGAAGAGAGCTGCGTGGAGTTGTCTCTCGAGCTCCCCCACGCACTGACAATGGTTCTGGAATCCTGAGCGTGGGGAGGTTCCACCAACGGTCGGCAGCGCGTGCGATCTAACCGGATGCCTGAGCTCGTCTCCCCTGAGGGTTTCCCTAATATCTCTGTGCCAGGGAATGCTAGGGGGGGTTTGCAGGAAATCCCAGTGACAGAGGCTGCCTCCCCAAGGTCAGGGAAGGTATTTCTCGGACTTCCCCGACCAGGGAACACCTGTGACTGAAGAGAGCTGCGTGGAGTTGTCTCTCGAGCTCCCCCACGCACTGACAATGGTTCCGGAATCCTGAGCGTGGGGAGGTTCCACCAACGGTCGGCAGCGCGTGGGTTCTAACGGGATGCCTGAGCTCGTCTCCCCTGAGGGTTTCCCTAATGTCTCTGTGCCAGGGAATGCTAGGGGGGGTTTGCAGGATATCCCAGTGACAGAGGATGCCTCCCCAAGGTCAGGAAAGGTATTTCCCGGACTTCCCCGAACAGGGAACACCTGTGACTGAAGAGAGCTGCGTGGAGTTGTCTCTCGAGCTCCCCCACGCACTGACAATGGTTCCGGAATCCTGAGCGTGGGGAGGTTCCACCAACGGTCGGCAGCGCGTGGGTTCTAACGGGATGCCTGAGCTCGTCTCCCCTGAGGGTTTCCCAAATGTCTCTGTGCCAGAGAATGCTAGGGGTGGTTTGCAGGAAATCCCAGTGACAGAGGTTGCCTCCCCAAGGTCAGGGAAGGTATTTCTCGGACTTCCCCGAACAGGGAACACCTGTGACTGAAGAGAGTTTCGTGGAGTTGTCTCTCGAGCTCCCCCACGCACTGACAATGGTTCCGGAATCCTGAGCGTGGGGAGGTTCCACCAACGGTCGGCAGCGCGTGGGTTCTAACGGGATGCCTGAGCTCGACTCCCCTGAGTGTTTTCCTAATGTCTCTGTGCCAGGGAATGCTAGGGGGGTTTGCAGGAAATCCCAGTGACAGAGACTGCCTCCCCAAGATCAGGGAAGGTATTTCTCGGACTTCCCCGAACAGGGAACACCTGTGACTGAAGAGAGCTGCGTGGAGTTGTCTCTAGAGCTCCCCCACGCACTGACAATGGTCCGGAATCCTGAGCGTGTGGACGTTCCTCCAACGGTAGGCAGCGGGTGGGTTCTAACGGGATGCCTGAGCTCGACTCCCCTGAGTGTTTCCCTAATGTCTCTGTGCCAGGGAATGCTAGGGGGGTTTTGCAGGAAATCCCAGTGACTGAGGCTGCATCCTCACGATCACGGAAGATATTTCTCGGACTTCCCCGAACAGGGAACACCTGTGACTGAAGAGAGCTGCGTGGAGTTGTCTCTCGAGCTCCCCCACGCACTGACAATGGTTCCGGAATCCTGAGCATGGGGAGGTTCCACCAACGGTCGGCAGCGCGTGGGTTCTAACCGGATGCCTGAGCTCGTCTCCCCTGAGTGTTTCCCTAATGTATCTGTGCCAGGGAATGCTAGGGGGGGTTTGCAGGAAATCCCAGTTACAGAGGCTGCCTCCCCAAGGTCAGGGAAGGTATTTCTCGGACTTCCCTGAACAGGGAACACCTGTGACTGAAGAGAGCTGCGTGGAGTTGTCTCTCGAGGTCCCCCACGCACTGACAATGGTTCCGGAATCCTGAGCGTGGGGAGGTTCCACCAACGGTCGGCAGCGCGTGGGTTCTAACGGGATGCCGGAGCTCGTCTCCCCTGAGGGTTTCCCTAATGTCTCTGTGCCAGGGAATGCTAGGGGTGGTTTGCAGGAAATCCCAGTGACAGAGGCTGCCTCCCCAAGGTCAGGGAAAGTATTTCTCGGACTTCCCCGAACAGGGAACACCTGTGACTGAAGAGAGTTTCGTGGAGTTGTCTCTCGAGCTCCCCCACGCACTGACAATGGTTCCGGAATCCTGAGCGTGGGGAAGTTCCACCAACGGTCGGCAGCGCGTGGGTTCTAACGGGATGCCTGAGCTCGTCTCCCCTGAGTGTTTTCCTAATGTCTCTGTGCCAGGGAATGCTAGGGGGGTTTGCAGGAAATCCCAGTGACAGAGGCTGCCTCCCCAAGGTCAGGGAAGGTATTTCTCGGAATTCCCCGAACAGGGAACACCTGTGACTGAAGAGAGCTGCGTGGAGTTGTCTCTCGAGCTCCCCCACGCACTGACAATGGTTCTGGAATCCTGAGCGTGGGGAGGTTACACCAACGGTCGGCAGCGCGTGGGTTCTAACGGGATGCCTGGGCTCGTCTCCCCTAAGGGTTTTCCTAATATCTCTGTGTCAGGGAATGCTAGGGGGGGTTTGCAGGAAATCCCAGTGAGAGAGGCTGCCTCCCCAAGGTCAGGGAAGGTATTTCTCGGACTTCCCCGAACAGGGAACTCTTGTGACTGAAGCGAGCTCCGTGGAGTTGTCTCTCGAGCTCCCCCACGCACTGACAATGGTTCTGGAATCCTCAGCGTGGGGAGGTTCCACCAACGGTCGGCAGCGCGTGGGTTCTAACGGGATGCCTGAGCTCGTCTCCCCTGAGGGTTTCCCTAATGTCTCTGTGCCAGGGAATGCTAGGGGGGGTTTGCAGGAAATCCCAGTGACTGAGGCTGCATCCCCACGATCAGGGAAGATATTTCTCGGACTTCCCCGAACAGGGAACACCTGTGACTGAAGAGAGCTGCGTGGAGTTGTCTCTCGAGCTCCCCCACGCACTGACAATGGTTCCGGAATCCTGAGCGTGGGGAGGTTCCACCAACGGTCGGCAGCGCGTGGGTTCTAACGGGATGCCTGAGCTCGTCTCCCCTGAGGGTTTCCCTAATGTCTCTGTGCCAGGGAATGCTACGGGGGGTTTGCAGGAAATCCCAGTGACAGAGGCTGCCTCCCCACGGTCAGGGAAGGTATTTCTCGGACTTCCCCGAACAGGGAACACCTGTGACTGAAGAGAGCTGCGTGGAGTTGTCTCTCGGGATCCCCCACGCACTGACAATGGTTCCGGAATCCTGAGCGTGGGGAGGTACCACCAACGGTCGGCAGCGCGTGGGTTCTAACGGGATGCTTGAGCTCGTCTCCCCTGAGGGTTTCCCTAATGTCTCTGTGCCAGGGAATGCTAGGGGGGGTTTGCAGGAAATCCCAGTGACAGAAGCTGCCTCCCAAAGGTCAGGGAAGGTATTTCTCGGACTTCCCCGAACAGGGAACACCTGTGACTGAAGAGAGCTGCGTGGAGTTGTCTCTCGAGCTCCCCCACGCACTGACAATGGTTCCGGAATCCTGAGCGTGGGGAGGTTCCAACAACGGTCTGTAGCGCTTGGGTTCTAACGGGATGCTTGAGTTCGTCTCCCCTGAGGGTTTCCCTAATGTCTCTGTGCCAGGGAATGCTAGGGGGGGTTTGCAGGAAATCCCAGTCACAGAGGCTTCCTCCCCAAGGACAGGGAAGGTATTTCTCGGACTTCCCCTAACAGGGAACACCTGTGAATGAAGAGAGCTGCGTGGAGTTATCTCTCGAGCTCCCCAACCCACTGACAATGTTTCCGGAATCCTGAGCGTGGGGAGGTTCCACCAACGGTCGGCAGCGCGTGGGTTCTAACGGGATGCCTGAGCTCGTCTCCCCTGAGAGTTTTCCTAATGTCTCTGTGCCAGGGAATGCTAGGGGGGGTTTGCAGGAAATCCCAGTGACAGAGGCTGCCTCCCCAAAGTCAGGGAAAGTATTTCTCGGACTTCCCCGAACACGGAACACCTGTGACTGAAGAGAGCTGTGTGGAGTTGTCTCTCGAGCTCCCCCACGCACTGACAATGTTTCCGGAATCCTGAGCGTGGGGAGGTTCCACCAACGGTCGGCAGCGCGTGGGTTCTAACGGGATGCCTGAGCTCGTCTCCCCTGAGTGTTTCCCTAATGTCTCTGTGCCAGGGAATGCTAGGGGCGGTTTGCAGGAAATCCCAGTGAAAGTGGCTGCCTCCCCAAGGTCAGGGAAGGTATTTCTCGGACTTCCCCAAACAGGGAACACCTGTGACTGAAGAGAGCTGCGTGGAGTTGTCTCTCGAGCTCCCCCACGCACTGACAATGGTTCCGGAATCCTGAGCGTGGGGAGGTTCCACCAATGGTCGGCAGCGCGTGGGTTCTAACGGGATGACTGAGCTTGTTTCCCCTGAGTGTTTCCCTAATGTCTCTGTGCCAGGGAATGCTAGGGGGGGTTTGCAGGAAATCCCAGTGACAGAGGCTGCCTCCCTAAGGTCAGGGAAGGTATTTCTCGGACTTCCCCGAACAGGGAACACCTGTGATTGAAGAGAGCTGCGTGGAATTGTCTCTCGAGCTCCCCCACGCACTGACAATGGTTCCGGAATCATGAGCGTGGGGAGGTTCCACCAACGGTCGGCAGCGCGTGGGTTCTAACGGGATGCCTGAGCTCGTCTCCCCTGAGGGTTTTCCTAATTTCCCTGTGCCAGGGAATGCTAGGGGGGGTTTGCAGGAAATCCCAGTGACAGAGGCTGCCTCCCCAAGGTCAGGGAAGGTATTTCTCCGACTTCCCCGAACAGGGAACACCTGTGACTGAAGAGAGCTGCGTGGAGTTGTCTCTCGAGCTCCCCCACGCACTGACAATGGTTCCGGAATCCTGAGCGTGGGGAGGTTCCACCAACGGTCGGCAGCGTGTGGGTTCTAACGGGATGCCTGAGCTCGTCTCCCCTGAGGGTTTTCCTAATGCCTCTGTGCCAGGGAATGCTAGGGGGGGTTTGCAGGAAATCCCAGTGACAGAGGCTGCCTCGCCAAGGTCAGGGAAGTTTTTCTCGGACTTCCCTGAACAGGGAACACCTGTGACTGAAGAGAGCTGCGTGGAGTTGTCTCTCGAGCTCCCCCACGCACTGACAATGGTTCCGAAATCCTGAGCGTGGGGAGGTTCCACCAACGGTCGGCAGCGCGTGGGTTCTAACGGGATTCCTGAGCTCTTCTCCCTTAAGAGTTTCCCTAATATCTCTGTGCCAGGGAATGCTAGGGGTGTTTGCAGGAAATACCAGTGACAGAGGCTGCCTCCCCAAGGTCAGGGAAGTTATTTCTCAGACTTCCCCGAACAGGGAACACCTGTGACTGTGGAGAGCTGCGTGGAGTGGTCTCTCGAGCTCCCCCACGCACTGACAATGTTTCCGGAATCCTGAGCGTGGGGAGGTTCCACCAACTGTCGGCAGCGCGTGGGTTCTAACGGGATGCCTGAGCTCGTCTCCCCTGAGGGTTTCCCTAATGTCTCTGTGCCAGGGAATGCTAGGGTGTTTTGCAGGAAATCCCAGTTACAGAGGCTGCCTCCCCAAGGTCAGGGAAGGTATTTATCGGACTTCCCCGAACAGGGAACACCTGTGACTGAAGAGAGCTGCGTGGAGTTGTCTCTCGAGCTCCCCCACGCACTGACAATGGTTCCGGAATCCTGAGCGAGGGGAGGTTCCACCAACGGTCGGCAGCGCGTGGGTTCTAACAGGATGCCTGAGCTCGTCTCCCCTGAGGGTTTCCCTAATATCTCTGTGCCAGGGAATGCTAGGGGGGGTTTGCAGGAAATCCCAGTGAAAGGGGCTGCATCCCCAAGGTCAGGGAAGGTATTTCTCAGACTTCCCCGAACAGGGAACACCTGTGACTGAAGAGAGCTGCGAGGAGTTGTCTCTCTAGCTCCCCCACGCACTGACAATGGTTCCCGAATTCTGAGCGTGGGGAGGTTCCACCAACGGTCGGCAGCGCGTGGGTTCTAACGGGATGCCTGAGCTCGTCTCCCCTGAGGGTTTCCCTAATGTCTCTGTGCCAGGGAATGCTAGGGGGGGTTTGCAGGATATCCCAGTGACTCAGGCTGCCTCCCCAAGGTCAGGGAAGGTATTTCTTGGACTTCCCCGAACAGGGAACACCTGTGACTGAAGAGAGCTTCGTGGAGTTGTCTCTCGAGCTCCCCCACGCACTGACAATTGTTCCGGAATCCTGAGCGTGGGGAGGTTCCAACAACGGTCGGCAGCGCGTGGGTTCTAACGGGATGCCTGAGCTTGTCTCCCCTGAGGTTTTTCCTAATGTCTCTGTGCAAGGGATTGCTAGGGGGGGTTTGCAGGAAATCCCAGGGACAGAGGCTGCCTCCCCAAGGTCAAGGAAGGTATTTCTCGGACTTCCCCAAAGAGGGAACACCTGTGACTGAAGAGAGCTGCGTGGAGTTGTCTCTCGAGCTCCCCCACGGACTGACAATGTTTCGGGAATCCTGAGCGTGGGGAGGTTCCACCAACGGTAAGCAGCGCGTGGGTTCTAACGGGATGCCTGAGCTCGACTCCCCTGAGGGTTTCCCTAATGTCTCTGTGCCAGGGAATGCTACGGGGGGTTTGCAGGAAATCCCAGTGACAGAGGCTGCCTCCCCACGGTCAGGGAAGGTATTTCTCGTACTTCCCCGAACAGGGAACACCTGTGACTGAAGAGAGCTGCGTGGAGTTGTCTCTCGGGATCCACCACGCACTGACAATGGTTCCGGAATCCTGAGCGTGGGGAGGTTCCACCAAAGGTCGGCAGCGCGTGGGTTCTAACGTTATGCCTGAGCTCGCTTCCCCTGAGTGTTTCCCTAATGTCTCTGTGCCAGGGAATGCTAGGGGGGGTTTGTAGGAAATCCCAGTGACAGTGGCTGCCTCCCCAAAGTCAGGGAAGGTATTTCTCGGACTTCCCCGAACAGGGAACACTTGTGACTGAAGCGAGCTCCGTGGAGTTGTCTCTCGAGCTCCCCCACGCACTGACAATGGTTCTGGAATCCTCAGCGTGGGGAGGTTCCACCAACGGTCGGCAGCGCGTGGGTTCTAACGGGATGCCTGAGCTCGTCTCCCCTGAGTGTTTCCCTAATGTCTCTGTGCCAGGGAATGCTAGGGGGGGTTTGCAGGAAATCCCAGTGACTGAGGCTGCATCCCCACGATCAGGGAAGATATTTCTCGGACTTCCCCGAACAGGGAACACCTGTGACTGAAGAGAGCTGCGTGGAGTTGTCTCTCGAGCTCCCCCACGCACTGACAATGGTTCCGGAATCCTGAGCGTGGGGAGGTTCCACCAACGGTCGGCAGCGCGTGGGTTCTAACGGGATGCCTGAGCTCGTCTCCCCTGAGGGTTTCCCTAATGTCTCTGTGCCAGGGAATGCTACGGGGGGTTTGCAGGAAATCCCAGTGACAGAGGCTGCCTCCCCACGGTCAGGGAAGGTATTTCTCGGACTTCCCCGAACAGGGAACACCTGTGACTGAAGAGAGCTGCGTGGAGTTGTCTCTCGGGATCCCCCACGCACTGACAATGGTTCCGGAATCCTGAGCGTGGGGAGGTACCACCAACGGTCGGCAGCGCGTGGGTTCTAACGGGATGCTTGAGCTCGTCTCCCCTGAGGGTTTCCCTAATGTCTCTGTGCCAGGGAATGCTAGGGGGGGTTTGCAGGAAATCCCAGTGACAGAAGCTGCCTCCCAAAGGTCAGGGAAGGTATTTCTCGGACTTCCCCGAACAGGGAACACCTGTGACTGAAGAGAGCTGCGTGGAGTTGTCTCTCGAGCTCCCCCACGCACTGACAATGGTTCCGGAATCCTGAGCGTGGGGAGGTTCCAACAACGGTCTGTAGCGCTTGGGTTCTAACGGGATGCTTGAGTTCGTCTCCCCTGAGGGTTTCCCTAATGTCTCTGTGCCAGGGAATGCTAGGGGGGGTTTGCAGGAAATCCCAGTCACAGAGGCTTCCTCCCCAAGGACAGGGAAGGTATTTCTCGGACTTCCCCTAACAGGGAACACCTGTGAATGAAGAGAGCTGCGTGGAGTTGTCTCTCGAGCTCCCCAACCCACTGACAATGTTTCCGGAATCCTGAGCGTGGGGAGGTTCCACCAACGGTCGGCAGCGCGTGGGTTCTAACGGGATGCCTGAGCTCGTCTCCCCTGAGAGTTTTCCTAATGTCTCTGTGCCAGGGAATGCTAGGGGGGGTTTGCAGGAAATCCCAGTGACAGAGGCTGCCTCCCCAAAGTCAGGGAAAGTATTTCTCGGACTTCCCCGAACACGGAACACCTGTGACTGAAGAGAGCTGTGTGGAGTTGTCTCTCGAGCTCCCCCACGCACTGACAATGTTTCCGGAATCCTGAGCGTGGGGAGGTTCCACCAACGGTCGGCAGCGCGTGGGTTCTAACGGGATGCCTGAGCTCGTCTCCCCTGAGTGTTTCCCTAATGTCTCTGTGCCAGGGAATGCTAGGGGCGGTTTGCAGGAAATCCCAGTGAAAGTGGCTGCCTCCCCAAGGTCAGGGAAGGTATTTCTCTGACTTCCCCGAACAGGGAACACCTGTGACTGAAGAGAGCTGCGTGGAGTTGTCTCTCGAGCTCCCCCACGCACTGACAATGGTTCCGGAATCCTGAGCGTGGGGAGGTTCCACCAATGGTCGGCAGCGCGTGGGTTCTAACGGGATGACTGAGCTTGTTTCCCCTGAGTGTTTCCCTAATGTCTCTGTGCCAGGGAATGCTAGGGGGGGTTTGCAGGAAATCCCAGTGACAGAGGCTGCCTCCCTAAGGTCAGGGAAGGTATTTCTCGGACTTCCCCGAACAGGGAACACCTGTGATTGAAGAGAGCTGCGTGGAGTTGTCTCTCGAGCTCCCCCACGCACTGACAATGGTTCCGGAATCATGAGCGTGGGGAGGTTCCACCAACGGTCGGCAGCGCGTGGGTTCTAACGGGATGCCTGAGCTCGTCTCCCCTGAGGGTTTTCCTAATTTCCCTGTGCCAGGGAATGCTAGGGGGGGTTTGCAGGAAATCCCAGTGACAGAGGCTGCCTCCCCAAGGTCAGGGAAGGTATTTCTCCGACTTCCCCGAACAGGGAACACCTGTGACTGAAGAGAGCTGCGTGGAGTTGTCTCTCGAGCTCCCCCACGCACTGACAATGGTTCCGGAATCCTGAGCGTGGGGAGGTTCCACCAACGGTCGGCAGCGTGTGGGTTCTAACGGGATGCCTGAGCTCGTCTCCCCTGAGGGTTTTCCTAATGCCTCTGTGCCAGGGAATGCTAGGGGGGGTTTGCAGGAAATCCCAGTGACAGAGGCTGCCTCGCCAAGGTCAGGGAAGTTTTTCTCGGACTTCCCTGAACAGGGAACACCTGTGACTGAAGAGAGCTGCGTGGAGTTGTCTCTCGAGCTCCCCCACGCACTGACAATGGTTCCGAAATCCTGAGCGTGGGGAGGTTCCACCAACGGTCGGCAGCGCGTGGGTTCTAACGGGATTCCTGAGCTCTTCTCCCTTAAGAGTTTCCCTAATATCTCTGTGCCAGGGAATGCTAGGGGTGTTTGCAGGAAATACCAGTGACAGAGGCTGCCTCCCCAAGGTCAGGGAAGTTATTTCTCAGACTTCCCCGAACAGGGAACACCTGTGACTGTGGAGAGCTGCGTGGAGTGGTCTCTCGAGCTCCCCCACGCACTGACAATGTTTCCGGAATCCTGAGCGTGGGGAGGTTCCACCAACTGTCGGCAGCGCGTGGGTTCTAACGGGATGCCTGAGCTCGTCTCCCCTGAGGGTTTCCCTAATGTCTCTGTGCCAGGGAATGCTAGGGTGTTTTGCAGGAAATCCCAGTTACAGAGGCTGCCTCCCCAAGGTCAGGGAAGGTATTTATCGGACTTCCCCGAACAGGGAACACCTGTGACTGAAGAGAGCTGCGTGGAGTTGTCTCTCGAGCTCCCCCACGCACTGACAATGGTTCCGGAATCCTGAGCGAGGGGAGGTTCCACCAACGGTCGGCAGCGCGTGGGTTCTAACAGGATGCCTGAGCTCGTCTCCCCTGAGGGTTTCCCTAATATCTCTGTGCCAGGGAATGCTAGGGGGGGTTTGCAGGAAATCCCAGTGAAAGGGGCTGCATCCCCAAGGTCAGGGAAGGTATTTCTCAGACTTCCCCGAACAGGGAACACCTGTTAATGAAGAGAGCTGCGTGGACTTGTCTCTCGAACTTCCCCAAGCACTGACAATGGTTCCCGAATTCTGAGCGTGGGGAGGTTCCACCAACGGTCGGCAGCGCGTTGGTTCTAACGGGATGACTGAGCTCGTCTCCCCTGAGTGTTTTCCTAATATCTCTGTGCCAGGGAATGCTAGGGGGGGCTTGCAGGATATCCCAGTGACAGAGGCTGCCTCCCCAAGGTCAGGGAATGTATTTCTCGGACTTCCCCGTTCAGGGACACCTGTGACTGAAGAGAGCTTCGTGGAGTTGTCTCTCGAGTTCCCCCACGCACTGACAATGGTTCCGGAATCCTGAGCGTGGGGAGGTTCCACCAACGGTCGGCAGCGCGTGTATTCTAACGGGATGCCTGAGCTCGTCTCCCCTGAGGGTTTCCCTAAAGTCTCTGTGCCAGGGAATGCTAGGGGGGGTTTGCAGGAAATCCCAGTGACAGAGGCTGCCTCCCCAAGGTCAGGGAAGGTATTTCTCGGACTTCCCCGAACAGGGAACACCTGTGACTGAAGAGAGCTGCGTGGAGTTGTCTCTCGAGCTCCCCCACGCACTGACAATGGTTCCGGAATCCTGAGCGTGGGGAGGTTCCACCAACGGTCGGCAGCGCGTGGGTTCTAACGGGATGCCTGAGCTCGTCTCCCCTGAGGGTTTTCCTAATGTCTCTGTGCCATGGAATGCTAGGGGGGGTTTGCAGGAAAACCCAGTGACAGAGGCTGCCTCGCCAAGGTCAGGGAAGGTATTTCTCGGACTTCCCCGAACAGGGAACACCTGTGACTGAAGAGAGCTGCGTGGAGTTGTCTCTCGAGCTCCCCCACGCACTGACAATGGTTCCGGAATCCTGAGCGTGGGGAGGTTCCACCAACGGTCGGCAGCGCGTGGGTTCTAACGGGATGCCTGAGCTCGTCTCCCCTGAGGGTTTCCCTAATGTCTCTGTGCCAGGGAATGCCAGGGGGGGTTTGCAGGAAATCCCAGTGACAGAGGCTGCCTCCCCAATGTAAGGGAAGGTATTTCTCGGACTTCCCCGAACAGGGAACACCTGTGACTGAAGAGAGCTGCGTGGAGTTGTCTCTCGAGCTCCCCCACGCACTGACAATGGTTCCGGAATCCTGAGCGTGGGGAGGTTCCACCAACGGTCGGCAGCGCGTGGGTTCTAACGGGATGCCTGAGCTCGTCTCCCCTGAGGGTTTTCCTAATGCCTCTGTGCCAGGGAATGCAAGGGGGGGTTTGCAGGAAATCCCAGTGACAGTGGCTGCCTCGCCAAGGTCAGGGAAGTATTTCTCGGACTTCCCTGAACAGGGAACACCTGTGACTGAAGAGAGCTGCGTGGAGTTGTTTCTCGAGCTCCCCCACGCACTGACAATGGTTCCGAAATCCTGAGCGTGGGGAGGTTCCACCAACGGTCGGCAGCGCGTGGGTTCTAACGGGATTCCTGAGCTCGTCTCCCTTAAGAGTTTCCCTAATGGCTCTGTGCCAGGGAATGCTAGGGGGGTTTGCAGGAAATACCAGTGACAGAGGCTGCCTCCCCAAGTTCAGGGAAGTTTTTTCTCGGACTTCCCCGAACAGGGAACACCTGTGACTGTGGAGAGCTTCGTGGAGTGGTCTCTCGAGCTCCCCCACGCACTGACAATGTTTCCGGAATCCTGAGCGTGGGGAGTTTCCACCAACGGTCGACAGCGCGTGGGTTCTAACGGGATGCCTGAGCTCGTCTCCCCTGAGGGTTTCCCTAATGTCTCTGTGCCAGGGAATGCTAGGGGGTTTTGCAGGAAATCCCAGTGACAGAGGCTGCCTCCCCAAGGTCAGGGAAGGTATTTATCGGACTTCCCCGAACAGGGAACACCTGTGACTGAAGAGAGCTGCGTGGAGTTGTCTCTCGAGCTCCCCCACGCACTGACAATGGTTCCGGAATCCTGAGCGAGGGGAGGTTCCACCAACGGTCGGCAGCGCGTGGGTTCTAACAGGATGCCTGAGCTCGTCTCCCCTGAGGGTTTCCCTTATATCTCTGGGCCAGGGAATGCTAGGGGGGGTTTGCAGGAAATCCCAGTGAAAGGGGCTGCATCCCCAAGGTCAGGGAAGGTATTTCTCGGACTTCCCCGAACAGGGAACACCTGTTAATGAAGAGAGATGCGTGGACATGTCTCTCGAACTTCCCCAAGCACTGACAATGGTTCCCGAATTCTGAGCGTGGGGAGGTTCCACCAACTGTCGGCAGCGCGTTGGTTCTAACGGGATGACTGAGCTCGTCTCCCCTGAGTGTTTTCCTAATATCTCTGTGCCAGGGAATGCTAGGGGGGGCTTGCAGGAAATCCCAGTGACAGAGGCTGCCTCCCCAAGGTCAGGGAATTTATTTCTCGGACTTCCCCGATCAGGGACACCTGTGACTGAAGAGAGCTACGTGGAGTTGTCTCTCGAGCTCCCCCACGCACTGACAATGGTTCCGGAATCCTGAGCGTGGGGAGGTTCCACCAACGGTCGGCAGCGCGTGGATTCTAACGGGATGCCTGAGCTCGTCTCCCCTGAGGGTTTCCCTAAAGTCTCTGTGCCAGGGAATGCTAGGGGGGGTTTGCAGGAAATCCCAGTGACAGAGGCTGCCTCCCCAAGGTCAGGGAAGGTATTTCTCTGACTTCCCCGAACAGGGAACACCTGTGACTGAAGAGAGCTGCGTGGAGTTTTCTCTCGAACTCCCCCACGCACTGTCAATGGTTCCGGAATCCTGAGCGTGGGGAGGTTCCACCAACGGTCGGCAGCGCGTGGGTTCTAACGGAATGACTGAGCTCGTCTCCCCTGAGCGTTTTCCTAATGTCTCTGTGCCAGGGAATGCTAGGAGGGTTTTGCAGGAAATCCCAGTGACAGAGGCTGCCTCGCCAAGGTCAGGGAAGGTATTTCTCGGACTTCCCCGAACAGGGAACACCTGTGACTGAAGAGAGCTGCGTGGAGTTGTCTCTCGAGCTCCCCCACGCACTGACAATGGTTCCGGAATCCTGAGCGTGGGGAGGTTCCACCAACTGTCGGCAGCGCGTGGGTTCTAACGGGATGCCTGAGCTCATCTCCCCTGAGTGTTTCCCTAATGTCTCTGTGCCAGGGAATGCTAGGGGGGGTTTGCAGGAAATCCCAGTGACAGAGGCTGCCTCCCCAAAGTCAGGGAAGGTATTTCTCGGACTTCCCCGAACAGGGAACACCTGTGACTGAAGAGAGCTGCGTGGAGTTGTCTCTCGAGCTCCCCCACGCACTGACAATGGTTCCGGAATCCTGAGCGTGGGGAGGTTCCACCAACGGTCAGCAGCTCATGGGTTTTAACGGGATGCCTGAGCTCGTCTCCCCTGAGGATTTTCCTAATGTCTCTGTACCAGGGAAAGCTAGGGGGGGTTTGCAGGAAATCCCAGTGACAGAGGTTGCCTCGCCAAGATCTGGGAAGTATTTCTCGTACTTCCCCGAACAGGGAACACCTGTGACTGAAGAGAGCTGCGTGGAGTTGTCTCTCGAGCTTCCCCACGCACTGACAATGTTTCAGGTATCCTGAGCATGGGGAGGTTCCTCCAACGGTCGGCAGCGCGTGGGTTCTAACGGGATGCCTGAGCTCGGCTCCCCTGAGGGTTTTCCTAATTTCTCTGGGCCAGGGAAAGCTAGGGGGTGTTTGCAGGAAATCCCAGTGACAGAGGATGCCTCCCCAAGGTCAGGGAAGGTATTTTTCGGACTTCCACAAACAGGGAACACCTGTGAATGAAGACAGCTGCGTGGAGTTGTCTCTCGAGCTCCCCCACGCACTGACAATGTTTCCGGAATTCTGAGCGTGGGGAGGCTCCACCAACGGTCGGCAGCGCGTGGGTTCTTACGGGATGCCTGAGCTCGTCTCCCCTGAGGGTTTCCCTAATGTCTCTGTGCCAGGGAATGCTAGGGGGGGTTTGCAGGAAATTCCAGTGACAGAGGCTGACTGCCCCAGGTCAGGGAAGGTATTTCTCGGACTTACCCGAACAGGGAACACCTGTGAATGAAGAGAGCTGCGAGGAGTTGTCTCTCGAGCTCCCCCACGCACTGACAATGGTTCCGGAATCCTGAGCGTGGGGAGGTTCCACCAACGGTCGGAAGCGCTTGGGTTCTAATGGGATGCCTGAGCTCGTCTCCCCTGAGGGTTTCCCTAATGTCACTGTGCCAGGGAATTCTAGGGGGGGTTTGCAGGAAATCCCAGTGACAGAGGCTGCTTCCCCAAGTTCAGGGAAGGTATTTCTCGGACTTCCCCGAACAGCGAACACCTGTGACTGAAGAGAGCTGCGTGGAGTTGTCTCTCGAGCTCCCCCACGCACTGACAATGGTTCCGGAATCCTGAGAGTGTGGAGGTTCCACCAACTGTCGTCAGCGTGTGGTTCTAACGGGATGCCTGAGCTCGTCTCCCCTGAGGGTTTCCCTAATGTCTCTGTGCCAGGGTATGCTAGGGGGGGTTTGCAGGAAATCCCAGTGACAGAGGCTGCCTCCCCAAAGTCAGGGAAGGTATTTCTCGGACTTCCCCGAACAGGGAACACCTGTGACTGAAGAGAGCTGCGTGGAGTGGTCTCTCGAGGTCCCCCACGCACTGACAATGGTTCCGGAATCCTGAGCGTGGGGAGGTTCCACCAACGGTCGACAGCGCGTGGGTTCTAACGGGATGCCTGAGCTCGTCTGCCCTGAGGGTTTCCCTAATATCTCTGTGCCAGGGAATGCTAGGGGCGGATTGCAGGAAATACCAGTGACAGAGGCTGCCTCCCCAAGGTCAGGGAAGGTATTTCTCGGACTTCCCCGAACAGGGAACACCTGTGACTGAAGAGAGCTGCGTGGAGTTGTCTCTCGAGCTCCCCCACGCACTGACAATGGTTCCGGAATCCTGAGCGTGGGGAGGTTCCACCAACGGTCGGCAGCGCGTGGGTTTTAACGGGATGCCAGAACTCGTCTCCCCTGAGGGTTTACGAATATCTCTGTGCCATGGTATGCTAGGGGGGGTTTGCAGGGAATCCCAGTGACAGAGGCTGCCTCTCCAAGGTCAGGGAAGGTATTTCTCGGACTTCCCCAAACAGGGAACACCTGTGACTGAAGAGAGCTGCGTGGAGTTGTCTCTCGAGCTCCCCCACGCACTGACAATGCTTCCGGAATACTGAGCGTGGGGAGGTTCCACCAACGGTCGGCAAGGCGTGGGTTCTAACGGGATGCCTGTGCTCGCCTCCCCTGAGGGTTTCCCTAATGTCTCTGTGCCAGGGAATGCTAGGGGGGGTTTGCAGGAAATCCCAGTGACAGAGGCTGCCTCCCCAAGGTCAGGGAATGTATTTCTCGGACTTTCCCGAACAGGGAACACCTGTGACTGAACAGAGCTGCGTGGAGTTTTCTCTCGAGGTCCCCCACGCACTGACAATGGTTCCGGAATCCTGAGCGTGGGGAGGTTCCTCCAACGGTCGGCAGCGCGTGGGGTCTAACGGGATGCCTGAGCTCGTCTCCCCTGAGGGTTTCCCTAATTTCTCTGTGCCAGGGAATGCTAGGGGGGGTTTGCAGGAAATCCCAGTGACAGAGGCTGCCTCCCCACGGTCAGGGAAGGTACTTCTCAGACTTCCCCGAACAGGGAACACCTGTGAGTGAAGAGAGCTGCGTGGAGTTGTCTCTCGAGCTCCCCCACGCACTGACAATGGTTCCGGAATCCTGAGCGTGGGGAGGTTCCACCAACGGTCGGCAGCGCGTGGGTTCTAACGAGATGCCTGAGCTCGTCTCCCCTGAGAGTTTCCCTAATGTCTCTGTGCCAGGGAATTCTAGGGGGGGTTTGCAGGAAATCCCAGTGACAGAGGCTGCCTCCCCAAGGTCAGGGAAGGTATTTCTCGGACTTCCCCGAACAGGGAACACCTGTGACTGAAGAGAGCTGCGTGGAGTTGTCTCTCGAGCTCCCCCACGCACTGAAAATGGTTCCGGAATCCTGAGTGTGGGGAGGTTCCACCAACGGCCGGCAGCGCGTGGGTTCTAACGGGATGCCTGAGCTCGTCTCCCCTGAGGGTTTTCCTAATGTCTCTGTGCCAGGGAATGCTAGGGGGGGTTTGCAGGAAATCCCAGTGACAGAGGCTGCCTCCCCAATGTCAGGGAAGGTATTTCTCGGACTTTCCCGAACAGGGAACACCTGTGACTGAAGAGAGCTGCGTGGAGTTTTCTCTCGAGCTCCCCCACGCACTGACAATGGTTCCGGAATCCTGAGTGTGGGGAGGTTCCACCAACGTTCGGCAGGGCGTGGGTTCTAACGGGATGCCTGAGCTCGTTTCCCCTGAGTGTTTCCCTAATGTCTCTGTGCCAGGGAATGCTAGGGGGGGTTTGCAGGAAATCCCAGTGACAGAGGCTGCCTCCCCAAGGTCAGGGAAGGTATTTCTCGGACTTCCCCGAACAGGGAACACCTGTGACTGAAGAGAGCTGCGTGGAATTGTCTCTCGAGCTCCCCCACGCACTGACAATGCTTCCGGAATACTGAGCGTGGGGAAGTTCCACCAACGGTCGGCAGCGCGTGGGTTCTAACGGGATGCCTGTGCTCGTCTCCCCTGTGGGTTTCCCTAATGTCTCTGTGCCAGGGAATGCTAGGGGGGGTTTGCAGGAAATCCCAGTGACAGAGGCTGCCTCCCCAAGGTCAGGGAAGGTATTTCTCGGACTTCCCCGAACAGGGAACACCTGTGACTGAAGAGAGCTGCGTGGAGTTGTCTCTCGAGCTCCCCCACGCACTGACAATGGTTCCGGAATCCTGAGCGTTTGGAGGTTCCACCAACGGTCGGCAGCGCGTGGGTTCTAGCGGGATGCCTGAGCTCTTCTTCCCTGAGTGTTTCCCTAATGTCTCTGTGCCAGGGAATGCTAGGGGGGGTTTGCAGGAAATCCCAGTGACAGAGGCTGCCTCCCCAAGGTCAGGGAAGGTATTTCTCGGACTTCCCCGAACAGGGAACACCTGTGACTGAACAGAGCTGCGTGGAGTTGTCTCTCGAGGTCCCCCACGCACTGACAATGGTTCCGGAATACTTAGCGGGGGAGGTTCCACCATCGGTCGGCAGCATGTGGGTTCTAACGGGATGCCTGAACTCGTCTCCCCTGAGGGTTTCCCTAATGTCTCTGTGCCAGGGAATTCTAGGGGGGGTTTGCAGGAAATCCCAGTGACAGGGGCTCCCTCCCCAAGTTCAGGGAAGGTATTTCTCGGACTTCCCCGAACAGGGAACACCTGTGACTGAAGAGAGCTGCGTGGAGTTGTCTCTCGAGCTCCCCCACGCACTGACAATGGTTCCGGAATCCTGACGTGGGGAGGTTCCACCAACGGTCGGCAGCGCGTGGGTTCTAACGAGATGCCTGAGCTCGATTCCCCTGAGTGTTTCCCTAATGTCTCTGTGCCGGGGAATGCTAGGGGGGGTTTGCAGGAAATCCCAGTGACAGAGGCTGCCTCCCCAAGGTCAGGGAAGGTATTTCTCGGACTTCCCCGAACAGGGAACACCTGTGACTGAAGAGAGCTGCGTGGAGTTGTCTCTCGAGCTCCCCCAGGCACTGACATGGATCCGGAATCCTGAGCGTGGGGAGGTTCCACCAACGGTCGGCAGCGCGTGGGTTCTAACGGAATACCTAAGCTCGTCTCCCCTGAGGGTTTTCCTAATATCTCTGTGCCAGGGAATGCTAGGGGTGTTTGCAGGATATCCCAGTGACAGAGGCTGCTTCCCCAAGGTCAGGGAAGATATTTCTCGGACTTCCCCGTACAGGGAACACCTGTGACTGAAGAGAGCTGCGTGGAGTTTTCTCTCGAGCTTCCCCACGCACTGACAATGGTTCCAGAATCCTGAGCTTAGGGAGGATCCACCAACAGTCGGCAGCGCGTGGGTTCTAACGGAAAGTCTAAGCTTGTCTCCCCTGAGGGTTTTCCTAATGTCTCTGTGCCAGAGAATGCTAGGGGTGTTTGCAGGATATCCCAGTGACAGAGGCTGCTTCCCCAAGGTCAGGGAAGATATTTCTCAGACTTCCCCGTACAGGGAACACCTGTGACTGAAGAGAGCTGCGTGGAGTTGTCTCTCGAGCTTCCCCACGCACTGACAATGGTTCCAGAATCCTGAGATTGGGGTGGATCCACCAACAGTCGGCAGCGCGTGGGTTCTAACGGAAAGTCTAAGCTCGTCTCCCCTGAGGGTTTTCCTAATGTCTCTGTGCCAGGGAATGCTAGGGGGGTTTGCAGGATATCCCAGTGACAGAGGCTGCCTCCCCAAGGTCAGGGAAGGTACTTCTCGGACTTCCCCGAACAGGGAACACCTGTGACTGAAGAGAGCTGCGTGGAGTTGTCTCTCGAGCTCCCCCACGCACTGACAATGTTTCCGGAATCCTGAGCGTGGGGAGGTTCCACCAACGGTCTGCAGCGAGTGGGTTCTAACGGAATGCCTAAGCTCGTCTCCCCTGAGGGTTTTCCTAATGTCTCTGTGCCAGGGAATGCTAGGGGGGTTTGCAGGATATCCCAGTGACAGAGTCTGCCTCCCCAAGGTCAGGGAAGTTTTTTCTCGGTCTTCCCCGAACAGGGAACACCTGTGACTGAAGAGAGCTGCGTGGAGTTGTCTCTCGAGCTCCCCCACGCACTGACAATGGTTCCGGAATCCTGAGCGTGGGGAGGTTCCACCAACGGTCGGCAGCGCGTGGGTTCTAACGGAAAGCCTAAGCTCATCTCCCCTGAGGGTTTTCCTAATATCTCTGTGCCAGGGAATGCTATTGGTGTTTGCAGGATATCCCAGTGACAGAGGCTGCCTCCCCAAGGTCAGGGAAGTTATTTCTCGGACTTCCCCGAAAAGGGAACACCTGTGACTGAAGAGAGCAGCGTGGAGTTGTCTCTCGAGCTCCCCTACGCAATGACAATGGTTCCGGAATCCTGAGCGTGGGGAGGTTCCACCAACGGTCGGCAGCGTGTGGGTTCTAACGGAAAGCCTAAGCTCGTCTCCCCTGAGGGTTTTCCTAATGTCTCTGTACCAGGGAATGCTAGGGGGGTTTGCAGGATATCCCAGTGACAGAGGCAGATTCCACAAGGTCAGGGAAGGTATTTCTCGGACATCCCCGAACAGGGAACACCTGTGACTGTAGAGAGCTGCGTGGAGTTTTCTCTCGAGCTCCCCCACGCACTGAAAATGGTTCCGGAATTCTGAGCGTGGGGAGGTTCCACCAACGGTCGGCAGCGTGTGGGTTCTAACGGAAAGCTTAAGCTCGCCTCCCCTGAGGGTTTTCCTAATTTCTCTGTTCCAGGGAATGCTAGGGGGGTTTGCAGGATATCCCAGTGACAGAGGCTGCCTCCCCAAGTTCAGGGAAGGTTTTTCTCGGTCTTCCCCGAACAGGGAACTCCTGTGATTGAAGTGAGCTGCGTGGAGTTGTCTCTCGAGCTCCCCCACGCACTGAAAATTGTTCCGGAATCCTGAGCGTGGGGAGGATCCACCAACGGTCGGCAGCGCGTTGGTTCTAACGGAATGCCTAAGCTCGTCTCCCCTGAGGGTTTTCCTAATATCTCTGTGCCAGGGATGCTAGGGGGGTTTGCAGGATATCCCAGTGACAGAGGCTGCCTCCCCAATTTCAGGGAAGGTATTTCTCGGAATTCCCCGAACAGGGAACACCTGTGACTGAAGAGAGATACGTGGAGTTTTCTCTCGAGCTCCCGCACGCAATGACAATTGTTCTGGAATCCTGAGCGTGGGGAGGTTCCACCAACGGTCGGCAGCACGTGGGTTCTAACGGAAAGCCTAAGCTCGTCTCCCCTGAGGGTTTTCCTAATTTCTCTGTTCCAGGGAAGGGTAGGGGGGTTAACAGGATATCCCAGTGACAGAGGCTGCTTCCCCAAGGTAAGAGAAGGTATTTCTCGGACTTCCCCGATCAGGGAACACCTGTGACTGAAGAGAGCTGCGTGGAGTTGTCTCTCGAGCTCCCCCACGCACTGACAATGGTTCCGGAATCCCGAGCGTGGGGAGGTTCCACGAACGGTCGGCAGCGTGTCGGTTCTAACGGAAAGCCTATGCTCGTCTCCCCTGAGGGTTTTCCTAATGTCTCTGTGCCAGGGAATGCTAGGGGTGTTTGCAGGATATCCCAGTGACAGAGGCTGCCTCCCCAAGGTCAGGGAAGGTATTTCTCGGAATTCCCCGAACAGGGAACACCTGTGACTGAAGAGAGCTGCGTGGAGTTCTCTCTCGAGCTCCCCCACGCACTGACAATGGTTCCGGAATCCTGAGCGAGGGGAGGATCCACCAACGGTCGGCAGCGCGTAGGTTCTAACGGAATGCCTAAGCTCGTCTCCCCTGAGGGTTTTCCTAATGTCTCTGTGACAGGGAATGCTAGGGGCGTTTGCAGGATATCCCAGTGACAGAGGCTGCCTCCCCAAGGTCAGGGAAGGTATTTCTCGGACTTCCCCGAACAGGGAACACCTGTGACTGAAGAGAGCTGCGTGGAGTTGTCTCTCGAGCTCCCCCACGCACTGACAATGGTTCCGGAATCCTGAGCGTGGGGAGGTTCCACCAACGGTCGGCAGCTCGTTGGTTCTAACGGAATGCCTAAGCTCGCCTCCCATGAGGGTTTTCCTAATTTCTCTGTGCCAGGGAATGCTAGGGGAGTTTGCAGGATATCCCAGTGACAGAGGCTGCCTCCCCAATTTCAGGGAAGGTATTTCTCGGACTTCCCCATACAGGGAACACCTGTGACTGAAGAGAGCTGCGTGGAGTTGTCTCTCGAGCTCACCCACGCACTGACAATTTTTCCGGAATCCTGAGCGTGGGGAGGTTCCACTAACGGTCGGCAGCGCGTGGGTTCTAACGGAAAGCCTAAGCTCGTCTCCCCTGAGGGTTTTCCTAATGTCTCTGTACCAGGGAATGCTAGGGGGGTTTGCAGGATATCCCAGTGACAGAGGCTGCCTCCCCAAGGTCAGGGAAGTTATTTCTCGGACTTCCCCGCACAGGAAACACCTGTGACTGAAGAGAGCTGCGTGGAGTTGTCTCTCGAGCTCCCCCACGCACTGACAAAGGTCCCGGAATCCTGAGCGCGGGGAGGTTCCACCAACGGTCGTCAGCACGTGGGTTCTAACGGAAAGCCTTAGCTCGTCTCCCCTGAGGGTTTTCCAAATGTCTCTGTGCCAGGGAATGCTAGGGGGGGTTTGCAGGAAATCCCAGTGACAGAGGCTGCCTCCCCAAGGTCAGGGAAGTTATTTCTCGGACTTCCCCGAACAGGGAACACCTGTGACTGAAGAGAGCTGCGTGGAGTTGTCTCTCCAGCTCCCCCACGCACTGACAATGTTTCCGGAATCCTGAGCGTGGGGAGGTTCCACCAACGGTCGGCAGCGCGTGCGTTCTAACGGGATGCCTGAGCTCGTATCCCCTGAGTGTTTCCCTAATGTCTCTGTGCCAGGGAATGTTAGGGGGGGTTTGCAGGATATCCCAGTGACAGAGGCTGCCTCCCCACGGTCAGGGTAGGTATTTCTCGGACTTCCCCGAACAGGGAACACCTGTGACTGAAGAGAGCTCCGTGGAGTTGTCTCTCGAGCTCCCCCACGCACTGACAATGGTTCCGGAATCCTGAGAGTGGGGAGGTTCCACCAACGGTCTGCAGCGCGTGGGTTCTAACGGGATGCCTGAGCTCGTCTCCCCTGAGGGTTTCCCTAATGTCTCTGTGCCAGGGAAGCTAGGGGGGGTTTGCAGGAAATCCCAGTGACAGAGGCTGCCTCCCCAAGGTCAGGGAAGGTATTTCTCGGACTTCCCCGAACAGGGAACACCTGTGACTGAAGAGAGCGGCGTGGAGTTGTCTCTCGAGATCCCCCACGCACTGACAATGGTTCCGGAATCCTGAGCGTGGGGAGGTTCCACCAACGGTCGGCAGCGCGTGGGTTCTAACGGGATGCCTGAGCTCGTCTCCCCTGAGGGTTTTCCTAATGTCTCTGTGCCAGGGAATGCTAGGGGGGGTTTGCAGGAAATCCCAGTGACAGAGGCTGCCTCCCCAAGGTCAGGGAAGGTTTTTCTCGGACTTCCCCGAACAGGGAACACCTGTGACTGAAGAGAGCTGCGTGGAGTTGTCTCTCCAGCTCCCCCACGCACTGACAATGGTTACGGAATCCTGAGCGTGGGGAGGTTCCACCAACGGTCGGCAGCGCGTGGGTTCTAACGGGATGCCTGAGCTCGTCTCCCCTGAGGGTTTTCCTAATGTCTCTGTGCCAGGGAATGCTAGGGGGGGTTTGCAGGAAATCCCAGTGACAGAGGCTGCCTCCCCAAGGTCAGGGAAGGTATTTCTCGGACTTCCCCGAACAGGGAACTCCTGTGACTGAAGAGAGCTGCGTGGAGTGGTCTCTCGAGCTCCCCCACGCACTGACAATGTTTCCGGAATCCTGAGCGTGGGGAGGTTCCACCAACGGTCGGCAGCGCGTGGGTTCTAACGGGATGCCTGAGCTCCTCTCCCCTGAAAGTTTCCCTAATACCTCTGTGCCAGGTAATGCTAGGGGGGGTTTGCAGGAAATCCCAGTGACAGAGGCTGCCTCCCCAAGGTCAGGGAAGGTATTTCTCGGAATTCCCCGAACAGGGAACACCTGTGACTGAAGAGAGCTGCGTGGAGTTTTCTCTCGAGCTCCCCCACGCACTGACAATTGTTCCGGAATCCTGAGCATGGGGAGGTTCCACCAACGGTCGGCAGCGCGTGTGTTCTAACGGGATGCCTGATTTCGTGTCCCCTGAGGGTTTTCCTAATCTCTCTGTGCCAGGGAATGCTTGGGGGGGTTTGCAGGAAATACCAGTGACAGAGGCTGCCTCCCTAAGGTCAGGGAAGGTATTTCACGGACTTCCCAGAACAGGGAACACCTGTGACTGAAGAGAGCTGCGTGGAGCTGTCTCTCGAGCTCCCCCACGCACTGACAATGGTTCCGGAATCCTGAGTGTGGGGAGGTTCCACCAACGGTCGACAGCGCGTCGGTTCTAACGGGATGCCTGAGCTCGTCTCCCCTGAGGGTTTCCCAAATGTCTCTGTGCCAGGGAATGCTAGGGGGGGTTTGCAGGAAATCCCAGTGACACAGGCTGCCTCCCCAAGGTCAGGGAAGGTATTTCTCGGACTTCCCCGAACAGGGAACACCTGTGACTGAAGAGAGCTGCGTGGAGTTGTCTCTCGAGCTCCCCCACGCACTGACAATGTTTCCGGAATCCTGAGCGTGGGGAGGTTCCACCAAAGGTCGGCAGCGCGTGTGTTCTACCGGGATGCCTGAGCTGGTCTCCCCTGAGGGTTTCCCTAAAGTCTCTGTGCCAGGGAATGCTAGGGGGGGTTTTCAGGAAATCCCAGTGACAGAGGCTGCCTCCCCAATGTCAGGGAAGGTATATCTCGGACTTCCCCGAACAGGGAACACCTGTGACTGAAGAGAGCTGCGTGGAGTTGTCTCTCGAGCTCCCCCACGCACTGACAATGGTTCCGGAATCCTGAGCGTGGGGAGGTTCCACCAACGGTCGGCAGCGCGTTGGTTCTAACGGGATGCCTGAGCTCGTCTCCCCTGAGTGTTTTCCTAAATTCTCTGTGCCAGGGAATGCTAGGGGGGGTTTGCAGGAAATCCCAGTGACAGAGGCTGCTTCCCCAAGTTCAGGGAAGGTATTTCTCGGACTTCCTCGAACAGGGAACACCTGTGACTGAAGAGAGCTGCGTGGAGTTGTCTCTCGAGCTCCCCCAAGCACTGACATTGGTTCCGGAATCCTGAGCGTGGGGAGGTTCCACCAACGGTCGGCAGCGCGTGGGTTCTACCGGGATACCTGAGCTGGTCTCCCCTTAGGGTTTCCCTAATGTCTCTGTGCCAGGGAATGCTAGGGGGGGTTTGCAGGAAATCCCAGTGACAGTGGCTGCCTCCCAAAGGTCAGGGAAGGTATTTCTCGGACTTCCCCGAACAGGGAACACCTGTGACTGAAGAGAGCTGCGTGGAGTTGTCTCTCGAGCTCCCCCACGCACTGACAATGGTACCGGAATCCTGAGCGTGGGGAGGTTCCACCAACGGTCGGCAGCGCGTGGGTTCTAACGGGATGCCTGAGCTCGTCTCCCCTGAGTGTTTTCCTAAATTCTCTGTGCCAGGGAATGCTAGGGGGTGTTTGCAGGAAATCCCAGTGACAGAGGCTGCTTCCCCAAGTTCAGGGAAGGAATTTATCGGACTTCCTCGGACAGGGAACACCTGTGACTGAAGAGAGCTGCGTGGAGTTGTCTCTCGAGCTCCCCCACGCACTGACAATGGTTCCGGAATCCTGAGCGTGGGGAGGTTCCACCAACGGTCGGCAGCGCGTGGGTTCTAACGGGATGCCTGAGCTCATCTCCCCTGAGGGTTTCCCTAATGTCTCTTTGCCAGGGAAAGCTAGGGGGGGTTTGCAGGGAATCCCAGTGACAGAGGCTGCCTCCCCAAGGTCAGGGAAGGAATTTCTCGGACTTCCCCGAACAGGGAACACCTGTGACTGAAGAGAGCTGCGTGGAGTTGTCTCTCGAGCTCCCCCACGCACTGACAATGGTTCCGGAATCCTGATCGTGGGGAGGTTCCACCAACGGTCGGCAGCGCGTGGGTTCTAACGGGATGCCTGAGCTCGTCTCGCCTGAGAGTTTTCCCAATGTCTCTGTGCCAGGGAATGCTAGGGGGAGTTTGCAGGAAATCCCAGTGACAGAGGCTGCCTCCCCAAGGTCAGGGAAGGTATTTCTCGGACTTCCCCGAACAGGGAACCCCTGTGACTGAAGAGAGCTGCGTGGAGTTGTCTCTCGAGCTCCCCCACGCACTGACAATATTTCCGGAATCCTGAGCGAGGGGAGGTTCCACCAACGGACGGCAGCGCGTGGGTTCTACCGGGATGAGTGAGCTGGTCTCCCCTGAGGGTTTCCCTAATATCTCTGAGCCAGGGAATGCTAGGGGGGGTTTGCAGGATATCCCAGTGACAGAGGCTGCCTCCCCAAGGTCAGGGAAGGTATTTTTCGGACTTCCCCGAACAGGGAACACCTGTGAATGAAGAGAGCTGCGTGGAGTTGTCTCTCGAGCTCCCCCACGCACTGACAATGGTTCCGGAATCCTGAGCGTGGGGAGGTTCCACCAACTGTCGTCAGTCTAGGGTTCTAACGGGATGCCTGAGCTCGTCTCCCCTGAGGGTTTCCCTAATGTCTCTGTGCCAGGGAATGCTAGGGGGGTTTTGCAGGATATCCCAGTGACAGAGGCTGCCTCCCCAAGGTCAGGGAAGGTATTTCTCGGACTTCCCCAAACAGGGAACACCTGTGACTGAAGAGAGTTTCGTGGAGTTGTCTCTCGAGATCCCCCACGCACTGACAATGATTCCGGAATCCTGAGCGTGGGGAGGTTCCAACAACGGTCGGCAGCGCGTGGGTTCTAACGGGATGCCTGAGCTCGTCTCCCCTGAGGGTTTCCCTAATGTCTCTGTGCCAGGGAATGCTAGGGGGGGTTTGCAGGAAATCCCAGTGACAGAGGCTGCCTCCCCAAGGTCAGGGAAGGTATTTCTCGGACTTCCCCGAACAGGGAACACCTGTGACTGAAGAGAGCTGCGTAGATTTGTCTCTCGAGCTCCCCCACGCACTGACAATGTTTCCGGAATCCTGAGCGTGGGGAGGTTCGACCCACGGTCGGCAGCGCGTGGGTTCTACCGGGATGCCTGAGCTGGTCTCCCCTGAGGGTTTCCCTAATGTCTCTGTGCCAGGGAATGCTAGGGGGTGTTTGCAGGAAATCCCAGTGACTGAGGCTGCCTCTCCAAGGTCAGGGAAGGTATTTCTCGGACTTCCCCAAACAGGGAACACCTGTGACTGAAGAGAGCTGCGTGGAGTTGTCTCTCGAGCTCCCCCACGCACTGACAATGGTTCCGGAATCCTGAGCGTGGGGAGGTTCCACCAACGGTCGGCAGCGCGTGGGTTCTAACGGGATGCCTGAGCTCGTCTCCCCTGAGTGTTTTCCTAAAGTCTCTGTGCCAGGGAATTCTAGGGGGGGTTTGCAGGAAATCCCAGTGACAGAGGCTGCCTCCCCAAGGTCAGGGAAGGTATTTCTCGGACTTCCCCGAACAGGGAACACCTGTGACTGAAGAGAGCTGCGTGGAGTTGTCTCTCGAGCTCCCCCACGCACTGACAATGGTTCCGGAATCCTGAGCGTCGGGAGGTCCACCAACGGTCGGCAGCGCGTGGGTTCTAACGGGATGCCTGAGCTCGTCTCCCCTGAGGGTTTTCCTAAATTCTCTGTGCCAGGGAATGCTAGGGGGGGTTTGCAGGAATTCCCAGTGACAGAGGCTGCTTCCCCAAGTTCAGGGAAGGTATTTCTCGGACTTCCTCGAACAGGGAACACCTGTGACTGAAGAGAGCTGCGTGGAGTTGTCTCTCGAGCTCACCCACGCACTGACAATGGTTCCGGAATCCTGAGCGTCTGGAGGTTCCACCAACTGTCGTCAGTCTAGTGTTCTAACGGGATGCCTGAGCTCGTCTCCCCTTAGGGTTTCCCTAATGTCTCTGTGCCAGGGAACTCTAGGGGGGGTTTGCAGGAAATCCCAGTGACAGAGGCTGCCTCCCCAAGGTCAGGGAAGGTATTTCTCGGACTTCCCCGAACAGGGAACACCTGTGACTGAAGAGAGTTTCGTGGAGTTGTCTCTCGTGATCCCCCACGCACTGACAATGGTTCCGGAATCCTGAGCGTGGGGAGGTTCCACCAACAGTCGGCAGCGCGTGGGTTCTAACGGGATGCATGAGCTTGTCTCCCCTGAGGGTTTCCCTAATGTCTCTGTGCCAGGGAATGCTAGAGGGGGTTTGCAGGAAATCCCAGTGACAGAGGCTGCCTCCCCAAGGTCAGGGAAGGTATTTCTCGGACTACACCGAACAGGGAACACCTGTGACTGAAGAGAGCTGCGTGGAGTTGTCTCTCGAGCTCACCCACGCACTGACATTGGTTCTGGTATCCTGAGAGTGGGGAGGTTCCACCAACAGTCGGCAGCGCGTGGGTTCTAACGGGATGCCTGAGCTCGTCTCCCCTGAGTGTTTCCCTAATTTCTCTGTGCCAGGGAATTCTAGGGGTGGTTTGCAGGAATTCCCAATGACAGAGGCTGCCTCCCCAAGGTCAGGGAAGGTATTTCTCGGACTTCCCCGAACAGGGAACACCTGTGACTGAAGACAGCTGCCTGGAGTTGTCTCTCGAGTTCCCCACGCACTGACAATGGTTCCGGAATCCTGAGCGTGGGGAGGTTCCACCAACGGTGGGCAGCGAGTGGGTTCTATCGGGATGCCTGAGCTCATCTCCCCTGAGGGTTTCCCTAATGTCTCTCTGCCAGGGAATGCTAGGAGGGGTTTGCAGGAAATCCCAGTGACAGAGGCTGCCTCCCCAAGGTCAGGGAAGGTTTTTCTCGGACTTCCCCGAACAGGGAACACCTATGACTGAAGAGAGCTGCGTGGAATTGTCTCTCGAGCTCCCCCACGCACTGACAATGTTTCCGGAATCCTGAGCGTGGGGAGGTTCCACCAACGGTCGGCAGCGCGTGGGTTCTACCGGGATGAGTGAGCTGGTCTCCCCTGAGGGTTTCCCTAATATCTCTGAGCCAGGGAATGCTAGGGGGTGTTTGCAGGATATCCCAGTGACAGAGGCTGCCTCCCCAAGGTCAGGGAAGGTATTTTTCGGACTTCCCCGAACAGGGAACACCTGTGAATGAAGAGAGCTGCGTGGAGTTGTCTCTCGAGCTCCCCCACGCACTGACAATGGTTCCGGAATCCTGAGTGTGGGGAGGTTCCACCAACGGTCGGCAGCGCGTGGGTTCTAACGGGATGCCTGAGCTCGTCTCCCCTGAGTGTTTTCCTAAAGTCTCTGTGCCAGGGAATTCTAGGGGGGGTTTGCAGGAAATCCCAGTGACAGAGGCTGCCTCCCCAAGGTCAGGGAAGGTATTTCTCGGACTTCCCCGAACAGGGAACACCTGTGACTGAAGAGAGCTGCGTGGAGTTGTCTCTCGAGCTCACACACGCACTGACAATGGTTCCGGAATCCTGAGCGTGGGGAGGTTCCACCAACTGTCGTCAGTCTAGTGTTCTAACGGGATGCCTGAGCTCGTCTCCCCTTAGGGTTTCCCTAATGTCTCTGTGCCAGGGAATGCTAGGGGGGGTTTGCAGGAAATCCCAGTGACAGAGGCTGCCTCCCCAAGGTCAGGGAAGGTATTTCTCGGACTTCCCCGAACAGGGAACACCTGTGACTGAAGAGAGTTTCGTGGAGTTGTCTCTCGAGATCCCCCACGCACTGACAATGGTTCCGGAATCCTGAGCGTGGGGAGGTTCCACCAACAGTCGGCAGCGCGTGGGTTCTAACGGGATGCATGAGCTTGTCTCCCCTGAGGGTTTCCCTAAAGTCTCTGTGCCAGGGAATGCTAGAGGGGGTTTGCAGGAAATCCCAGTGACAGAGGCTGCCTCCCCAAGGTCAGGGAAGGTATTTCTCGGACTACACCGAACAGGGAACACCTGTGACTGAAGAGAGCTGCGTGGAGTTGTCTCTCGAGCTCCCCCACGCACTGACAATGGTCCCGGAATCCTGAGAGTGGGGAGGTTCCACCAACGGTCGGCAGCGCGTGGGTTCTAACGGGATGCCTGAGCTCGTCTCCCCTGAGTGTTTCCCTAATTTCTCTGTGTCAGGGAATTCTAGGGGTGGTTTGCAGGAATTCCCAATGACAGAGGCTGCCTCCCCAAGGTCAGGGAAGGTATTTATCGGACTTCCCCGAACAGGGAACACCTGTGACTGAAGAGAGCTGCCTGGAGTTGTCTCTCGAGTTCCCCACGCACTGACAATGGTTCAGGAATCCTGAGCGTGGGGAGGTTCCACCAACTGTGGGCAGCGAGTGGGTTCTATCGGGATGCCTGAGCTCATCTCCCCTGAGGGTTTCCCTAATGTCTCTGTGCCAGGGAATGCTAGGAGGGGTTTGCAGGAAATCCCAGTGACAGAGGATGCCTCCCCAAGGTCAGGGAAGGTTTTTCTCGGACTTCCCCGAAAAGGGAACACCTATGACTGAAGAGAGCTGCGTGGAGTTGTCTCTCGACCTCCCCCACGCACTGACAATGTTTCCGGAATCCTGAGCGTGGGGAGGTTCCACCAACGGTCGGCAGCGCGTGGGTTCTACCGGGATGAGTGAGCTGGTCTCCCCTGAGGGTTTCCCTAATATCTCTGAGCCAGGGAATGCTAGGGGGGGTTTGCAGGATATCCCAGTGACAGAGGCTGCCTCCCCAAGGTCAGGGAAGGTATTTTTCGGACTTCCCCGAACAGGGAACACCTGTGACTGAAGAGAGCTGCGTGGAGTTGTCTCTCGAGCTCCCCCACGCACTGACAATGTTTCCGGAATCCTGAGCGTGGGGAGGTTCCACCAACGGTCGGCAGCGCGTGGGTTCTAACGGGATGCCTGAGCTCGTCTCCCCTGAGTGTTTCCCTAATTTCTCTGTGCCAGGGAATTCTAGGGGTGGTTTGCAGGAATTCCCAATGAGAGAGGCTGCCTCCCCAAGCTCAGGGAAGTTATTTCTCGGACTTCCCCGAACAGGGAACACCTGTGACTGAAGAGAGCTGCCTGGAGTTGTCTCTCGAGTTCCCCACGCACTGACAAGGGTTCCGGAATCCTGAGCGTGGGGAGGTTCCACCAACGGTGGGCAGCGAGTGGGTTCTATCGGGATGCCTGAGCTCATCTCCCCTGAGGATTTCCCTAATGTCTCTGTGCCAGGGAATGCTAGGAGGGGTTTGCAGGAAATCCCAGTGACAGAGGCTGCCTCCCCAAGGTCAGGGAAGGTTTTTCTCGGACTTCCCCGAACAGGGAACACCTATGACTGAAGAGAGCTGCGTGGAGTTGTCTCTCGAGCTCCCCCACGCACTGACAATGTTTCCGGAATCCTGAGCGTGGGGAGGTTCCACCAACGGTCGGCACCGCGTGGGTTCTACCGGGATGAGTGAGCTGGTCTCCCCTGAGGGTTTCCCTAATATCTCTGAGCCAGGGAATGCTAGGGGGTGTTTGCAGGATATCCCAGTGACAGAGGCTGCCTCCCCAAGGTCAGGGAAGGTATTTTTTGGACTTCCCCGAACAGGGAACTCCTGTGAATGAAGAGAGCTGCGTGGAGTTGTCTATCGAGCTCCCCCACGCACTGAAAATGGTTCCGGAATCCTGAGCGTGGGGAGGTTCCACCAACGGTCGGCAGCGCGTGGGTTCTAACGGGATGCCTGAGCTCGTCTCCCCTGAGTGTTTTCCTAAATTCTCTGTGCCAGGGAATGCTAGGGGGGGTTTGCAGGAATTCCCAGTGACAGAGGCTGTTTCCCCAAGTTCAGGGAAGTTATTTCTCGGACTTCCTCGAACAGGGAACACCTGTGACTTTAGAGAGCTGCGTGGAGTTGTCTCTCGAGCTCACACACGCACTGACAATGGTTCCGGAATCCTGAGCGTGGGGAGGTTCCACCAACTGTCGTCAGTCTAGTGTTCTAACGGGATGCCTGAGCTCGTCTCCCCTTAGGGTTTCCCTAATGTCTCTGTGCCAGGGAATGCTAGGGGGGGTTTGCAGGAAATCCCAGTGACAGAGGCTGCCTCCCCAAGGTCAGGGAAGGTATTTCTCGGACTTCACGAACAGGGAACACCTGTGACTGAAGAGAGTTTCGTGGAGTTGTCTCTCGAGATCCCCCACGCACTGACAATGGTTCCGGAATCCTGAGCGTGGGGAGGTTCCACCAACAGTCGGCAGCGCGTGGGTTCTAACGGGATGCATGAGCTTGTCTCCCCTGAGGGTTTCCCTAAAGTCTCTGTGCTAGGGAATGCTAGAGGGGGTTTGCAGGAAATCCCAGTGACAGAGGCTGCCTCCCCAAGGTCAGGGAAGGTATTTCTCGGACTACACCGAACAGGGAACACCTGTGACTGAAGAGAGCTGCGTGGAGTTGTCTCTCGAGCTCCCTCACGCACTGACAATGGTCCCGGAATCCTGAGAGTGGGGAGGTTCCACCAACGGTCGGCAGCGCGTGGGTTCTAACGGGATGCCTGAGCTCGTCTCCCCTGAGTGTTTCCCTAATTTCTCTGTGTCAGGGAATTCTAGGGGTGGTTTGCAGGAATTCCCAATGACAGTCGCTGCCTCCCCAAGGTCAGGGAAGGTATTTCTCGGACTTCCCCGAACAGGGAACACCTGTGACTGAAGAGAGCTGCCTGGAGTTGTCTCTCGAGTTCCCCACGCACTGACAATGGTTCAGGAATCCTGAGCGTGGGGAGGTTCCACCAACTGTGGGCAGCGAGTGGGTTCTATCGGGATGCCTGAGCTCATCTCCCCTGAGGGTTTCCCTAATATCTCTGTGCCAGGGAATGCTAGGAGGGGTTTGCAGGAAATCCCAGTGACAGAGGCTGCCTCCCCAAGGTCAGGGAAGGTTTTTCTCGGACTTCCCCGAAAAGGGAACACCTATGACTGAAGAGAGCTGCGTGGAGTTGTCTCTCGACCTCCCCCACGCACTGACAATGTTTCCGGAATCCTGAGCGTGGGGAGGTTCCACCAACGGTCGGCAGCGCGTGGGTTCTACCGGGATGAGTGAGCTGGTCTCCCCTGAGGGTTTCCCTAATATCTCTGAGCCAGGGAATGCTAGGGGGGGTTTGCAGGATATCCCAGTGACAGAGGCTGCCTCCCCAAGGTCAGGGAAGGTATTTTTCGGACTTCCCCGAACAGGGAACACCTGTGACTGAAGAGAGCTGCGTGGAGTTGTCTCTCGAGCTCCCCCACGCACTGACAATGTTTCCGGAATCCTGAGCGTGGGGAGGTTCCACCAACGGTCGGCAGCGCGTGGGTTCTAACGGGATGCCTGAGCTCGTCTCCCCTGAGTGTTTCCCTAATTTCTCTGTGCCAGGGAATTCTAGGGGTGGTTTGCAGGAATTCCCAATGAGAGAGGCTGCCTCCCCAAGCTCAGGGAAGTTATTTCTCGGACTTCCCCGAACAGGGAACACCTGTGACTGAAGAGAGCTGCCTGGAGTTGTCTCTCGAGTTCCCCACGCACTGACAAGGGTTCCGGAATCCTGAGCGTGGGGAGGTTCCACCAACGGTGGGCAGCGAGTGGGTTCTATCGGGATGCCTGAGCTCATCTCCCCTGAGGATTTCCCTAATGTCTCTGTGCCAGGGAATGCTAGGAGGGGTTTGCAGGAAATCCCAGTGACAGAGGCTGCCTCCCCAAGGTCAGGGAAGGTTTTTCTCGGACTTCCCCGAACAGGGAACACCTATGACTGAAGAGAGCTGCGTGGAGTTGTCTCTCGAGCTCCCCCACGCACTGACAATGTTTCCGGAATCCTGAGCGTGGGGAGGTTCCACCAACGGTCGGCACCGCGTGGGTTCTACCGGGATGAGTGAGCTGGTCTCCCCTGAGGGTTTCCCTAATATCTCTGAGCCAGGGAATGCTAGGGGGTGTTTGCAGGATATCCCAGTGACAGAGGCTGCCTCCCCAAGGTCAGGGAAGGTATTTTTTGGACTTCCCCGAACAGGGAACTCCTGTGAATGAAGAGAGCTGCGTGGAGTTGTCTATCGAGCTCCCCCACGCACTGAAAATGGTTCCGGAATCCTGAGCGTGGGGAGGTTCCACCAACGGTCGGCAGCGCGTGGGTTCTAACGGGATGCCTGAGCTCGTCTCCCCTGAGTGTTTTCCTAAATTCTCTGTGCCAGGGAATGCTAGGGGGGGTTTGCAGGAATTCCCAGTGACAGAGGCTGTTTCCCCAAGTTCAGGGAAGTTATTTCTCGGACTTCCTCGAACAGGGAACACCTGTGACTTTAGAGAGCTGCGTGGAGTTGTCTCTCGAGCTCACACACGCACTGACAATGGTTCCGGAATCCTGAGCGTGGGGAGGTTCCACCAACTGTCGTCAGTCTAGTGTTCTAACGGGATGCCTGAGCTCGTCTCCCCTTAGGGTTTCCCTAATGTCTCTGTGCCAGGGAATGCTAGGGGGGGTTTGCAGGAAATCCCAGTGACAGAGGCTGCCTCCCCAAGGTCAGGGAAGGTATTTCTCGGACTTCACGAACAGGGAACACCTGTGACTGAAGAGAGTTTCGTGGAGTTGTCTCTCGAGATCCCCCACGCACTGACAATGGTTCCGGAATCCTGAGCGTGGGGAGGTTCCACCAACAGTCGGCAGCGCGTGGGTTCTAACGGGATGCATGAGCTTGTCTCCCCTGAGGGTTTCCCTAAAGTCTCTGTGCTAGGGAATGCTAGAGGGGGTTTGCAGGAAATCCCAGTGACAGAGGCTGCCTCCCCAAGGTCAGGGAAGGTATTTCTCGGACTACACCGAACAGGGAACACCTGTGACTGAAGAGAGCTGCGTGGAGTTGTCTCTCGAGCTCCCTCACGCACTGACAATGGTCCCGGAATCCTGAGAGTGGGGAGGTTCCACCAACGGTCGGCAGCGCGTGGGTTCTAACGGGATGCCTGAGCTCGTCTCCCCTGAGTGTTTCCCTAATTTCTCTGTGTCAGGGAATTCTAGGGGTGGTTTGCAGGAATTCCCAATGACAGTCGCTGCCTCCCCAAGGTCAGGGAAGGTATTTCTCGGACTTCCCCGAACAGGGAACACCTGTGACTGAAGAGAGCTGCCTGGAGTTGTCTCTCGAGTTCCCCACGCACTGACAATGGTTCAGGAATCCTGAGCGTGGGGAGGTTCCACCAACTGTGGGCAGCGAGTGGGTTCTATCGGGATGCCTGAGCTCATCTCCCCTGAGGGTTTCCCTAATATCTCTGTGCCAGGGAATGCTAGGAGGGGTTTGCAGGAAATCCCAGTGACAGAGGCTGCCTCCCCAAGGTCAGGGAAGGTTTTTCTCGGACTTCCCCGAAAAGGGAACACCTATGACTGAAGAGAGCTGCGTGGAGTTGTCTCTCGACCTCCCCCACGCACTGACAATGTTTCCGGAATCCTGAGCGTGGGGAGGTTCCACCAACGGTCGGCAGCGCGTGGGTTCTACCGGGATGAGTGAGCTGGTCTCCCCTGAGGGTTTCCCTAATATCTCTGAGCCAGGGAATGCTAGGGGGGGTTTGCAGGATATCCCAGTGACAGAGGCTGCCTCCCCAAGGTCAGGGAAGTTATTTTTCGGACTTCCCCGAACAGGGAACACCTGTGACTGAAGAGAGCTGCGTGGAGTTGTCTCTCGAGCTCCCCCACGCACTGACAATGGTTCCGGAATCCTGAGCGTGGGGAGGTTCCACCAACGGTCGGCAGCGCGTGGGTTCTAACGGGATGCCTGAGCTCGTCTCCCCTGAGTGTTTTCCTAAAGTCTCTGTGCCAGGGAATTCTAGGGGGGGTTTGCAGGAAATCCCAGTGACAGAGGCTGCCTCCCCAAGGTCAGGGAATGTATTTCTCGGACTTCCCCGAACAGGGAACACCTGTGACTGAAGAGAGCTGCGTGGAGTTGTCTCTCGAGCTCCCCCACGCACTGACAATGGTTCCGGAATCCTGAGCGTGGGGAGGTTCCACCAACTGTCGTCAGTCTAGTGTTCTAACGGGATGCCTGAGCTCGTCTCCCCTTAGGGTTTCCCTAATGTCTCTGTGCCAGGGAATGCTAGGGGGGGTTTGCAGGAAATCCCAGTGACAGAGGCTGCCTCCCCAAGGTCAGGGAAGGTATTTCTCGGACTTCCCCGAACAGGGAACACCTGTGACTGAAGAGAGTTTCGTGGAGTTGTCTCTCGAGATCCCCCACGCACTGACAATGGTTCCGGAATCCTGAGCGTGGGGAGGTTCCACCAACAGTCGGCAGCGCGTGGGTTCAAACGGGATGCATGAGCTTGTCTCCCCTGAGGGTTTCCCTAATGTCTCTGTGCCAGGGAATGCTAGAGGGGGTTTGCAGGAAATCCCAGTGACAGAGGCTGCCTCCCCAAGTTCAGGGATGGTATTTCTCGGACTACACCGAACAGGGAACACCTGTGACTGAAGAGAGCTGCGTGGAGTTATCTCTCGAGCTCCCCCACGCACTGACAATGGTTCCGGAATCCTGAGAGTGGGGAGGTTCCACCAACGGTCGGCAGTGCGTGGGTTCTAACGGGATGCCTGAGCTCGTCTCCCCTGAGTGTTTCCCTAATTTCTCTGTGCCAGGGAATGCTAGGGGTGGTTTGCAGGAATTCCCAATGAGAGAGGCTGACTCCCCAAGGTCAGGGAAGGTATTTCTCGGACTTCCCCGAACAGGGAACACCTGTGACTGAAGAGAGCTGCCTGGAGTTGTCTCTCGAGTTCCCCACGCACTGACAATGGTTCCGGAATCCTGAGCGTGGGGAGGATCCACCAACGGTGGGCAGCGAGTGGGTTCTATCGGGATGCCTGAGCTCATCTCCCCTGAGGGTTTCCCTAATGTCTCTGTGCCAGGGAATGCTAGGAGGGGTTTGCAGGAAATCCCAGTGACAGAGGCTGCCTCCCCAAGGTCATGGAAGGTTTTTCTCGGACTTCCCCGAACAGGGAACACCTATGACTGAAGAGAGCTGCGTGGAGTTGTCTCTCGAGCTCCCCCACGCACTGACAATGTTTCCGGAATCCTGAGCGTGGGGAGGTTCCACCAACGGTCGGCAGCGCGTGGGTTCTACCGGGATGAGTGAGCTGGTCTCCCCTGAAGGTTTCCCTAATATCTCTGAGCCAGGGAATGCTAGGGGGGGATTGCAGGATATCCCAGTGACAGAGGCTGCCTCCCCAAGGTCAGGGAAGGTATTTCTCGGACTTCCCCGAACAGGGAACACCTGTGACTGAAGAGAGCTGCGTGGAGTTGCCTCTCGAGCTCCCCCACGCACTGACAATGGTTCCGGAATCCTGAGCGTGGGGAGGTTCCACCAACGGTCGTCAGCGCGTGGGTTCTAACGGGATGCCTGAGCTCGTCTCCCCTGAGTGTTTTCCTAAAGTCTCTGTGCCAGGGAATTCTAGGGGGGGTTTGCAGGAAATCCCAGTGACAGAGGCTGCCTCCCCAAAGTCAGGGAAGGTATTTCTCGGACTTCCTGGAACAGGGAACACCTGTGACTGAAGAGAGCTGCGTGGAGTTGTCTCTCGAGCTCCCCCACGCACTGACAATGGTTCCGGAATCCTGAGCGTTGGGAGGTTCCACCAACGGTCGGCAGCGCGTGGGTTCTAACGGGATGCATGAGCTTGTCTCCCCTGAGGGTTTCCCTAATGTCTCTGTGCCAGGGAATGCTAGGGGGGGTTTGCAGGAAATCCCAGTGACAGAGGCTGCCTCCCCAAGGTCAGGGAAGGTATTTCTCGGACTTCCCCGAACAGGGAACACCTGTGACTGAAGAGAGTTTCGTGGAGTTGTCTCTCGAGATCCCCCACGCACTGACAATGGTTCCGGAATCCTGAGCGTGGGGAGGTTCCACCAACAGTCGGCAGCGCATGGGTTCTAACGGGATGCATGAGCTTGTCTCCCCTGAGGGTTTCCCTAATGTCTCTGTGCCAGGGAATGCTAGAGGGGGTTTGCAGGAAATCCCAGTGACAGAGGCTGCCTCCCCAATGTCAGGGAAGGTATTTCTCGGACTACACCGAACAGGGAACACCTGTGACTGAAGAGAGCTGCGTGGAGTTGTCTCTCGAGCTCCCCCACGCACTGACAATGGTTCTGGAATCCTGAGAGTGGGGAGGTTCCACCAACGGTCGGCAACGCGTGGGTTCTAACGGGATGCCTGAGCTCGTCTCCCCTGAGTGTTTCCCTAATTTCTCTGTGCCAGGGAATTCTAGGGGTGGTTTGCAGGAATTCCCAATGACAGAGGCTGCCTCCCCAAGGTCAGGGAAGTTATTTCTCGGACTTCCCCGAACTGGGAACACCTGTGACTGAAGAGAGCTGCCTGGAGTTGTCTCTCGAGTTCCCCACGCACTGACAATGGTTCCGGAATCCTGAGGGTGGGGAGGTTCCACCAACGGTGGGCAGCGAGTGGGTTCTATCGGGATGCCTGGGCTCATCTCCCCTGAGTGTTTCCCTAATATCTCTGTGCCAGGGAATGCTAGGAGGGGTTTGCAGGAAATCCCAGTGACAGAGGCTGCCTCCCCAAGGTCAGGGAAGTTTTTTCTCGGACTTCCCCCAACAGGGAACACCTATGACTGAAGAGAGCTGCGTGGAGTTGTCTCTCGAGCTCCCCCACGCACTGACAATGTTTCCGGAATCCTGAGCTTGGGGAGGTTCCAACAACGGTCGGCAGCGCGTGGGTTCTACCGGGATGAGTGAGCTGGTCTCCCCTGAGGGTTTCCCTAATATCTCTGAGCCAGGGAATGCTAGGGGGGGTTTGCAGGATATCCCAGTGACAGAGGCTGCCTCCCCAAAGTCAGGGAAGGTATTTTTCGGACTTCCCCGAACAGGGAACACCTGTGACTGAAGACAGCTGCGTGGAGTTGTCTCTCGAGCTCCCCCACGCACTGACAATGGTTCCGGAATCCTGAGCGTGGGGAGGTTCCACCAACGGTCGGCAGCGTGTGGGTTCTAACGGGATGCCTGAGCTCGTCTCCCCTGAGTGTTTTCCTAAAGTCTCTGTGCCAGGGAATTCTAGGGGGGGTTTGCAGGAAATCCCAGTGACAGAGGCTTCCTCCCCAAGGTCAGGGAAGGTATTTCTCGGACTTCCCCGAACAGGGAACACCTGTGACTGAAGAGAGCTGCGTGGAGTTGTCTCTCGAGCTCCCCCACGCACTGACAATGGTTCCGGAATCCTGAGCGTCGGGAGGTTCCACCAACGGTCGGCAGCGCGTGGGTTCTAACGGGATGCCTGAGCTCGTCTCCCCTGAGTGTTTTCCTAAATTCTCTGTGCCAGGGAATGCTAGGGGGGGTTTGCAGGAATTCCCAGTGACAGAGGCTGCTTCCCCAAGTTCAGGGAAGGTATTTCTCGGACTTCCTCGAACAGGGAACACCTGTGACTGAAGAGAGCTGCGTGGAGTTGTCTCTCGAGCTCACCCACGCACTGACAATAGTTCCGGAATCCTGAGCGTGGGGAGGTTCCACCAACTGTCGTCAGTCTAGTGTTCTAACGGGATGCCTTAGCTCGACTCCCCTTAGGGTTTCCCTAATGTCTCTGTGCCATGGAATGCTAGGGGGGGTTTGCAGGAAATCCCAGGGACAGAGGCTGCCTCCCCAAGGTCAGGGAAGGTATTTCTCGGACTTCCCCGAACAGGGAACACCTATGACTGAAGAGAGCTGCGTGGAGTTGTCTCTCGAGCTCCCCCACGCACTGACAATGTTTCCGGAATCCTGAGCGTGGGGAGGTTCCACCAACGGTCGGCAGCGCGTGGGTTCTACCGGGATGAGTGAGCTGGTCTCCCCTGAGGGTTTCCCTAATATCTCTGAGCCAGGGAATGCTAGGGGGGGTTTGCAGGATATCCCAGTGACAGAGGCTGCCTCCCCAAGGTCAGGGAAGGTATTTTTCGGACTTCCCCGAACAGGGAACACCTGTGACTGAAGAGAGCTGCGTGGAGTTGTCTCTCGAGTTCCCCCACGCACTGACAATAGTTCCGGAATCCTGAGCGTGGGGAGGTTCCACCAACGGTCGGCAGCGCGTGGGTTCTAACGGGATGCCTGAGCTCGTCTCCCCTGAGTGTTTTCCTAAAGTCTCTGTGCCAGGGAATTCTAGGGGGGGTTTGCAGGAAATCCCAGTGACAGAGGCTGCCTCCCCAAGGTCAGGGAAGGTATTTCTCGGACTTCCCCGAACAGGGAACACCTGTGACTGAAGAGAGCTGCGTGGAGTTGTCTCTCGAGCTCCCCCACGCACTGACAATGGTTCCGGAATCCTGAGCGTCGGGAGGTTCCACCAACGGTCGGCAGCGCGTGCGTTCTAACGGGATGCCTGATCTCGTCTCCCATGAGTTTTTTCCAATGTCTCTGTGCCAGGGAATGTTAAGGGGGTTTGCAGGAAATCCCAGTGACAGAGGCTGACTCCCCAAGGTCAGGGAATTTATTTCTCGGACTTCCCCGAACAGGGAACACCTGTGACTGAAGAGAGCTGCGTGGAGTTGTCTCTCGAGCTCCCCCACGCACTGACAATGGTTCCGGAATCCTGAGCGTGGGGAGGTTCCACCAACTGTCGTCAGTCTAGTGTTCTAACGGGATGCCTGAGCTCGTCTCCCCTTAGGGTTTCCCTAATGTCTCTGTGCCAGGGAATGCTAGGGGGGGTTTGCAGGAAATCCCAGTGACAGAGGCTGCCTCCCCAAGGTCAGGGAAGGTATTTCTCGGACTTCCCCGAACAGGGAACACCTGTGACTGAAGAGAGTTTCGTGGAGTTGTCTCTCGAGATCCCCCACGCACTGACAATGGTTCCGGAATCCTGAGCGTGGGGAGGTTCCACCAACAGTCGGCAGCGCGTGGGTTCTAACGGGATGCATGAGCTTGTCTCCCCTGAGGGTTTCCCTAATGTCTCTGTGCCAGGGAATGCTAGAGGGGGTTTGCAGGAAATCCCAGTGACAGAGGCTGCCTCCCCAATGTCAGGGAAGGTATTTCTCGGACTACACCGAACAGGGAACACCTGTGACTGAAGAGAGCTGCGTGGAGTTGTCTCTCGAGCTCCCCCACGCACTGACAATGGTTCCGGAATCCTGAGAGTGGGGAGGTTCCACCAACGGTCGGCAGAGCGTGGGTTCTAACGGGATGCCTGAGCTCGTCTCCCCTGAGTGTTTCCCTAATTTCTCTGTGCCAGGGAATTCTAGGGGTGGTTTGCAGGAATTCCCAATGACAGAGGATGCCTCCCCAAGGTCAGGGAAGGTGTTTCTCGGACTTCCCCGAACAGGGAACACCTGTGACTGAAGAGAGCTGCCTGGAGTTGTCTCTCGAGTTCCCCACGCACTGACAATGGTTCCGGAATCCTGAGCGTGGGGAGGTTCCACCAACGGTGGGCAGCGAGTGGGTTCTATCGGGATGCCTGAGCTCATCTCCACTGAGGGTTGCACTAATGTCTCTGTGCCAGGAAATGCTAGGGGGGTTTGAAGGAAATCCCAGTGACAGAGTCTGCCTCCCCAATGTCAGTGAAGCTATTTGTCGGACTTCCCCGAACAGGGAACACTTGTGACTGAAGAGAGCTTCGTTGATTTGTCTCTCGAGCTCCCCCACGCACTGACAATGGTTCCGGAATCCTGAGCGTGGGGAGGTTCCACCAACGGTCGGCAGCGCGTGGGTTCTAACGGGATGCCTGAGCTCGTCTCCCCTGAGGGTTTTCCTAATGTCTCTGCCAGGGAATGCTAGGTGGGGTTTGCAGGAAATCCCAGTGACAGAGGCTGCCTCCCCAAGGTCATGGAAGGTAGTTCTCGGACTTCCCCGAACAGGGAACACCTGTGACTGAAGAGAGCTGCGTGGAGTTGTCTCTCCAGCTCCCTCACGCACTGACAATGGTTCCGGAATACTGAGCGTGGGGAGGTTCCACCAACGGTCGGCAGTGCGTGGTTTCAAACGGGATGCCTGATCTCGTCTCCCCTGAGGGTTTTCCAATGTCTCTGTGCCAGGGAATGTTAAGGGGGTTTGCAGGAAATCCCAGTGACAGAGGCTGACTCCCCAAGTTCAGGGAAATTTTTTCTCGGACTTCCCGAAACAGGGAACACCTGTGAATGAAGAGACCTGCGTGGAGTTGTCTCTCGAGCTCCCCCACGCACTGAAAATGGTTCCGGAATCCTGAGCGTGGGGAGATTCCACCAACGGTCGGCAGCGCGTGGGTTCTAACGGGATGCCTGAGCTCGTCTCCCCTTAGAGTTTTCCTAATGTCTCTGGGCCAGGGAATGCTAGGGGGTGTTTGCAGGAAATCCCAGTGACAGAGGCTGTCTCCCCAAGGTCAGGGAAGGTATTTCTTGGACTTCCCCGAACAGGGAACACGTGTGAGTAAAGAGTGCTACGTGCAGTTGTCTCTCGAGCTCCCCCACGCACTGACAATGGTTCCGGAATCCTGAGCGTGGGGAGGTTCCACCAACGGTCGGCAGCGCGTGGGTTCTAACGGGATGCCTGAGCTCGTCTCCCCTGAGGGTTTTCCTAATATCTCTGTGCCAGGGAATGCTAGGGGTGGTTTGCAGGAAATCCCAGTGACAGAGGCTGCCTCCCCAATGTCAGGGAAGGTATTTCTCGGACTTCCCCCAAAAGGGAACACCTGTGACTGAAGAGAGCTTCGTGGAGTTGTCTCTCGAGCTCCCCCACGCACTGACAATGGTTCCGGAATCCTGAGCGTGGGGAGGTTCCACCAACGGTCGGCAGCGCGTGGGTTCTAACGGGATGCCTGAGCTCGTCTCCCCTGAGGGTTTTTCTAATGTCTCTGTGCCAGGGAATGCTAGGGGTGGTTTGCAGGAAATCCCAGTGACAGAGGCTGCCTCCCCAAGATCAGGGAAGTTATTTCTCGGACTTCTCCGAACAGATAACAACTGTGACTGAAGAGAGCTGCGTGGAGTTGTCTCTCGAGCTCCCCCACGCACTGACAATGGTTCCGGAATCCTGAGCGTGTGGAGGTTCCACCAAAGGTCGGCAGCGCGTGGGTTCTAACGGGATGCCTGAGCTCGTCTCCCCTGAGGGTTTCCCTAATGTCTCTGTGCCAGGGAATGCTAGGGGGGGTTTGCAGGAAATCCCAGTGACAGAGGCTGCCTCCCCAAGGTCAGGGAAGGTATTTCTCGGACTTCCCCGAAAGGGAACACCTGTGACTGAAGAGAGCTGCGTGGAGTTGTCTCTCCAGCTCCCCCACGCACTGACAATGGTTCCGGAATTCTGAGCGTGGGGAGGTTCCACCAACGGTCGGCAGCGCGTGGTTTCTAACGGGATGCATGATCTCGTCTCCCCTGAGGGTTTTCCAATGTCTCTGTGCCAGGGAATGCTAGAGGGTGTTTGCAGGAAATCCCAGTGACAGATGCTGCCTCCCCAAGGTCAGGGAAGGTATTTCTTGGACTTCCCCGAACAGGGAACACGTGTGAGTAAAGAGTGCTACGTGCAGTTGTCTCTCGAGCTCCCCCACGCACTGACAATGGTTCCGGAATCCTGAGCGTGGGGAGGTTCCACCAACGGTCGGCAGCGCGTGGGTTCTAACGGGATGCCTGAGCTCGTCTCCCCTGAGGGTTTTCCTAATGTCTCTGTGCCAGGGAATGCTAGGGGTGGTTTGCAGGAAATCCCAGTGAAAGAGGCTGCCTCCCCAAGGTCAGGGAAGGTATTTCTTGGACTTCCCCGAACAGGGAACACCTGTGACTGAAGAGAGCTGCTTGGAGTTTTCTCTCGAGTTCCCCATGCACTGACAATTGTTCCGGAATCCTGAGCGAGGGGAGGTTCCACCTACGGTCGGCAGCGCGTTGGTTCTAACGGGATGCCTGAGCTCGTCTCCCCTGAGAGTTTCCCTAATGTCTCTGGGCCAGGGAATGCAAGGGGGGGTTTGCAGGAAATCCCAGTGACAGAGGCTGCCTCCCCAAGGTCAGGGAAGGTATTTCTCGGACTTCCCCGAACAGGGAACACGTGTGACTGAAGAGTGCTACGTGCAGTTGTCTCTCGTGCTCCCCCACGCACTGACAATGGTTCCGGAATCCTGAGCGTGGGGAGGTTCCACCAACGTTCGGCAGCGCGTGGGTTCTAACGGGATGCCTGAGCTCGTCTTCCCTGAGTGTTTTCCTAATGTCTCTGTGCCAGGGAATGCTAGGGGTGGTTTGCAGGAAATCCCAGTGACAGAGGCTGCCTCCCCAAGGTCAGGGAAGGTATTTCTCGGACTTCCCCCAAAAGGGAACACCTGTGACTGAAGAGAGCTACGTGGAGTTTTCTCTCGAGCTCCCCCACGCTCTGACAATGTTTCCGGAATCCTGAGCGCGGGGAGGTTCCACCAACGGTCGGCAGCGCGTGGGCTCTAACGGGATGCCTGAGCTCGTCTCCCCTGAGGGTTTCCCTAATATCTCTGTGTCAGGGAATGCTAGGGGGGGGTTTGCAGGAAATCCCAGTGACAGAGGCTGCCTCCCCAAGGTCAGGGAAGGTATTTCTTGGACTTCCCCGAACAGGGAACACCTGTGACTGAAGAGAGCTTCGTGGAGTTGTCTCTCGAGCTCCCCCACGCACTGACAATGTTTCCGGAATCCTGAGCGTGGGGAGATTCCACCAACGGTCGGCAGCGCGTGGGTCCTAACGGGATGCATGAGCTCGTCTCCCCTGAGGGTTTCCCTAATGTCTCTCTGCCAGGGAATGCTAGGGGGGGTTTGCAGGAAATCCCAGTGACAGATGCTGCATCCCCAAGGTAAGGGATGGTATTTCTCGGACTTCCCCGAACAGGGAACACCTGTGACTGAAGAGAGCTGCGTGGAGTTGTCTCTCGAGCTCCCCCACGCACTGACAATGGTTCCGGAATCCTGAGCGTGGGGAGGTTCCACCAACGGTCGGCAGCGCGTGGGTTCTAACGGGATGCCTGAGCTCGTCTCCCCTGAGGGTTTTTCTAATGTCTCTGTGCCAGGGAATGCTAGGGGTGGTTTGCAGGAAATCCCAGTGAAAGAGGCTGCCTCCCCAAGATCAGGGAAGGTATTTCTCGGACTTCCCCGAACAGGGAACAACTGTGACTGAAGAGAGCTGCGTGGAGTTGTCTCTCGAGCTCCCCCACGCACTGACAATGGTTCCGGAATCCTGAGCGTGTGGAGGTTCCACCAAAGGTAGGCAGCGCGTGGGTTCTAACGGGATGCCTGAGCTCGTATCCCCTGAGGGTTTCCCTAATGTCTCTGTGCCAGGGAATGCTAGGGGGGGTTTGCAGGAAATCCCAGTGACAGAGGCTGCCTCCCCAAGGTCAGGGAAGGTATTTCTCGGACTTCCCCGAAAGGGAACACCTGTGACTGAAGAGAGCTGCGTGGAGTTGTCTCTCCAGCTCCCCCACGCACTGACAATGGTTCCGGAATTCTGAGCGTGGGGAGGTTCCACCAACGGTCGGCAGCGCGTGGTTTCTAACGGGATGCATGATCTCGTCTCCCCTGAGGGTTTTCCAATGTCTCTGTGCCAGGGAATGCTAGAGGGTGTTTGCAGGAAATCCCAGTGACAGATGCTGCCTCCCCAAGGTCAGGGAAGGTATTTCTTGGACTTCCCCGAACAGGGAACACGTGTGAGTAAAGAGTGCTACGTGCAGTTGTCTCTCGAGCTCCCCCACGCACTGACAATGGTTCCGGAATCCTGAGCGTGGGGAGGTTCCACCAACGGTCGGCAACGCGTGGGTTCTAACGGGATGCCTGAGCTCGTCTCCCCTGAGGGTTTTCCTAATGTCTCTGTGCCAGGGAATGCTAGGGGTGGTTTGCAGGAAATCCCAGTGAAAGAGGCTGCCTCCCCAAGGTCAGGGAAGGTATTTCTTGGACTTCCCCGAACAGGGAACACCTGTGACTGAAGAGAGCTGCTTGGAGTTTTCTCTCGTGTTCCCCATGCACTGACAATTGTTCCGGAATCCTGAGCGAGGGGAGGTTCCACCTACGGTCGGCAGCGCGTTGGTTCTAACGGGATGCCTGAGCTCGTCTCCCCTGAGGGTTTCCCTAATGTCTCTGGGCCAGGGAATGCTAGGGGGGGTTTGCAGGAAATCCCAGGGACAGAGGCTGCCTCCCCAAGGTCAGGGAAGGTATTTCTCGGACTTCCCCGAACAGGGAACACGTGTGACTGAAGAGTGCTACGTGCAGTTGTCTCTAGTTCTCCCCCACGCACTGACAATGGTTCCGGAATCCTGAGCGTGGGGAGGTTCCACCAACGTTCGGCAGCGCGTGGGTTCTAACGGGATGCCTGAGCTCGTCTTCCCTGAGTGTTTTCCTAATGTCTCTGTGCCAGGGAATGCTAGGGGTGGTTTGCAGGAAATCCCAGTGACAGAGGCTGCCTCCCCAAGGTCAGGGAAGGTATTTCTCGGACTTCCCCCAAAAGGGAACACCTGTGACTGAAGAGAGCTACGTGGAGTTTTCTCTCGAGCTCCCCCACGCTCTGACAATGTTTCCGGAATCCTGAGCGCGGGGAGGTTCCACCAACGGTCGGCAGCGCGTGGGCTCTAACGGGATGCCTGAGCTCGTCTCCCCTGAGGGTTTCCCTAATATCTCTGTGTCAGGGAATGCTAGGGGGGGGTTTGCAGGAAATCCCAGTGACAGAGGCTGCCTCCCCAAGGTCAGGGAAGGTATTTCTTGGACTTCCCCGAACAGGGAACACCTGTGACTGAAGAGAGCATCGTGGAGTTGTCTCTCGAGCTCCCCCACGCACTGACAATGTTTCCGGAATCCTGAGCGTGGGGAGATTCCACCAACGGTCGGCAGCGCGTGGGTCCTAACGGGATGCCTGAGCTCGTCTCCCCTGAGGGTTTCCCTAATGTCTCTCTGCCAGGGAATGCTAGGGGGGGTTTGCAGGAAATCCCAGTGACAGACGCTGCATCCACAAGGTAAGGGATGGTATTTCTCGGACTTCCCCGAACAGGGAACACCTGTGACTGAAGAGAGCTGCGTGGAGTTGTCTCTCGAGCTCCCCCACGCACTGACAATGGTTCCGGAATCCTGAGCGTGGGGAGGTTCCACCAACGGTCGGCAGCGCGTGGGTTCTAACGGGATGCCTGAGCTCGTCTCCCCTGAGGGTTTTCCTAATGTCTCTGTGCCAGGGAATGCTAGGGGGGGTTTGCAGGAAATCCCAGTGACAGAGGCTGCCTCCCCAAGGTCAGGGAAGGTATTTCTCGGACTTCCCCGAACAGGGAACAACTGTGACTGAAGAGAGCTGCGTGGAGTTGTCTCTCGAGCTCCCCCACTCACTGACAATGGTTCCGGAATCCTGAGCGTGTGGAGGTTCCACCAAAGGTCGGCAGCGCGTGGGTTCTAACGGGATGCATGAGCTCGTCTCCCCTGAGGGTTTCCCTAATGTCTCTGTGCCAGGGAATGCTAGGGGGGGTTTGCAGGAAATCCCAGTGACAGAGGCTGCCTCCCCAAGGTCAGGGAAGGTATTTCTCGGACTTCCCCGAAAGGGAACACCTGTGACTGAAGAGAGCTGCGTGGAGTTGTCTCTCCAGCTCCCCCACGCACTGACAATGGTTCCGGAATTCTGAGCGTGGGGAGGTTCCACCAACGGTCGGCAGCGCGTGGTTTCTAACGGGATGCATGATCTCGTCTCCCCTGAGGGTTTTCCAATGTCTCTGTGCCAGGGAATGCTAGAGGGTGTTTGCAGGAAATCCCAGTGACAGAGGCTGCCTCCCCAAGGTCAGGGAAGGTATTTCTCGGACTTCCCCGAACAGGGAACACGTGTGACTGAAGAGTGCTACGTGCAGTTGTCTCTCGTGCTCCCCCACGCACTGACAATGGTTCCGGAATCCTGAGCGTGGGGAGGTTCCACCAACGTTCGGCAGCGCGTGGGTTCTAACGGGATGCCTGAGCTCGTCTTCCCTGAGTGTTTTCCTAATGTCTCTGTGCCAGGGAATGCTAGGGGTGGTTTGCAGGAAATCCCAGTGACAGAGGCTGCCTCCCCAAGGTCAGGGAAGGTATTTCTCGGACTTCCCCCAAAAGGGAACACCTGTGACTGAAGAGAGCTACGTGGAGTTTTCTCTCGAGCTCCCCCACGCTCTGACAATGTTTCCGGAATCCTGAGCGTGGGGAGATTCCACCAACGGTCGGCAGCGCGTGGGTCCTAACGGGATGCCTGAGCTCGTCTCCCCTGAGGGTTTCCCTAATGTCTCTCTGCCAGGGAATGCTAGGGGGGGTTTGCAGGAAATCCCAGTGACAGATGCTGCATCCCCAAGGTAAGGGATGGTATTTCTCGGACTTCCCCGAACAGGGAACACCTGTGACTGAAGAGAGCTGCGTGGAGTTGTCTCTCGAGCTCCCCCACGCACTGACAATGTTTCCGGAATCCTGAGCGTGGGGAGGTTCCACCAACGGTCGGCAGCGCGTGGGTTCTAACGGGATGCCTGAGATCGTCTCCCCTGAGGGTTTTCCTAATGTCTCTGTGCCAGGGAATGCTAGGGGGGGTTTGCAGGAAATCCCAGTGACAGAGGCTGCCTCCCCAAGGTCAGGGAAGGTATTTCTCGGACTTCCCCGAACAGGGAACACCTGTGACTGAAGAGAGCTGCGTGGAGTTGTCTCTCGAGCTCCGCCACGCACTGACAATTTTTCCGGAATCCTGAGCGTGGGGAGGTTCCACCAACGGTCGGCAGCGCGTGGGTTCTAACGGGATGCCTGAGCTCGTCTCACCTGAGGGTTTCTCTAATATCTCTGTGCCAGGGATTGCTAGGGGGGTTTGCAGGAAATCCCAGTGACAGAGGCTGCCTCCCCAAGGTCAGGGAAGGTTTTTCTCGGACTTCCCCGAACAGGGAACACCTGTGACTGAAGAGAGATGCGTGGAGTTGTCTCTCGAGCTCTCCCACGCACTGACAATGGTTCCGGAATCCTGAGCGTGGGGAGATTCCAACAACGGTCGGCAGCGCGTGGGTTCTAACGGGATGCCTGAGCTCGTTTCCCCTGAGGGTTTTCCTAATGTCTCTGTGCTAGGGAATGCTAGGGGGGGTTCGCAGGAATTGCCAGTGACAGAGGCTGCCTCCCCAAGTTTAGGGAATGTATTTCTTGGACTTCCCCGAACAGGGAACACCTGTGACTGAAGAGAGCTGCGTGGAGTTGTCTCTCGAGTTCAACACGCAGTGATATTGTTTCCGGAATCCTGAGCGTGGGGAGGTTCCACCAACGGTCGGCAGCGTGTGGGTTCTAAAGGGATGCCTGAGCTCGTCTCCCCTGAGGGTTTCCCTAATGTCTCTGTGCCAGGTAATGCTAGGGGGTGTTTGCAGGAAATCCCAGTGCAGAGGCTGCCTCCCCAAGGTCAGGGAAGGTATTTCTCGGACTTCCCCGAACAGGGAACACCTGTGACTGAAGAGAGCTGCGTGGAGTTGTCTCTCGAGCTCCCCCACGCACTGACAATTGTTTCGGAATCCTGAGCGTGGGGAGGTTCCACCAACGGTCGGCAGCGCGTGGGTTCTAACGGGATGCCTGAGCTCATCTCCCCTGAGGGTTTTCCTAAAGTCTCTGTGCCAGGGAATGCTAGGGGGGGTTTGCAGGAAATCCCAGTGACAGAGGCTGCCTCCCCAAGGTCAGGGAAGGTATTTCTCGGACTTCCCCGAACAGGGAACTCCTGTGACTGAAGAGAGCTGTGTGGAGTTGTCTCTCGAGCTCCCCCACGCACTGACAATGGTTCCGGAATCCTGAGCGTGGGGAGGTTCCACCAACGGTCGTCAGCGCGTGGGTTCTAACGGGATGCCTGAGCTCGTCTCCCCTGAGGGTTTCCCTAATGTCTCTGTGCCAGGGAATGCTAGGGGGGGTTTGCAGGAAATCCCAGTGACAGAGGCTGCCTCCCCAAGGTCACGGAAGGTATTTCTCGGACTTCCCCGAACAGGTAACACCTGTGACTGAAGAGAGCTTCGTGGAGTTGTCTCTAGAGCTCCCCCACGCACTGACAATGGTTCCGGAATCCTGAGCGTGGGGAGGTTCCACCAACGGTCGGCAGCGCGTGGGTTCTAACGGGATGCCTGAGCTCGTCTCCCCTGAGGGTTTTCCTAATATCTCTGTGCCAGGGAATGCTAGGGGTGGTTTGCAGGATATCCCAGTGAAAGAGACTGCCTCCCCAAGGTCAGGGAAGGTATTTCTCGGACTTCCCCGAACAGGGAACACCTGTGACTGAAGAGAGCTGCGTGGAGTTGTCTCTCGAGCTCCCCCACGCACTGACAATGGTTCCGGAATCCTGAGCGTGGGGAGGTTCCACCAACGGTCGGCAGTGCGTGGGTTCTAACGGGATGCCTGAGCTCATCTCCCCTGAGGGTTTCCCTAATATCTCTGTGCCAGGGAATGCTAGGGGGGGTTTGCAGGAAATCCTAGTGACAGAGGCTGCCTCCCCAAGGTCAGGGAAGGTATTTCTCGGACTTCCCCAAACAGGGAACACCTGTGACTGAAGAGAGCTGCGTGGAGTTGTCTCTCGAGCTCCCCCACGCACTGACAATGTTTCCGGAATCCTGAGCGTGGGGAGGTTCCACCAACGGTCGGCAGCGCGTGGGTTCTAACGGAATGCCTGAGCTCGTCTCCCCTGAGGGTTTTCCTAATGTCTCGGTGCCAGGGAATACTAGGGGGGTTATGCAGGAAATCCCAGTGACAGAGGCTGCCTCCCCAAGGTCAGGGAAGGTATTTCTCGGACTTCCCCGAACAGGGAACCCCTGTGACTGAAGAGAGCTGCGTGGAGTTGTCTCTCGAGCTCCCCCACGCACTGACAATGGTTCCGGAATCCAGAGCGTGTGGAGGTTACACCAACGGTCGGCAGCGCGTGCGTTCTAACGGGATGCCTGAGCTCGTCTCCCCTAAGGGTTTTCCTAATGTCTCTGTGCCAGGGAATGCTAGGGGGGTTTTGCAGGAAATCCCAGTGACAGAGGCTGCCTCCCCAAGGTCAGGGAAGGTATTTCTTGGACTTCCACGAACAGGGAACACCTGTGACTGGAGAGAGCTGCGTGGAGTTTTCCCTCGAGTTCCCCATGCACTGACAATGGTTCCGGAATCCTGAGCGAGGGGAGGTTCCACCTACGGTCGGCAGCGCGTGGGTTCTAACGGGATGCCTGAGCTCGTCTCCCCTGAGGGTTTCCCTAATGTCTCTGTGCCAGGGAATGCTAGGGGTGGTTTGCAGGAAATCCCAGTGAAAGAGGCTGCCTCCCAAAATCAGGGAAGGTATTTCTCGGACTTCCCCGAACAGGGAACACCTGTGACTGAAGAGAGCTGCGTGGAGTTGTCTCTCGAGCTCCCCCACGCACTGACAATTTTTCCGGATTCCTGAGCGTGGGGAGGTTACACCAACGGTCGGCAGCGCGTGGGTTCTAACGGGATTCCTGAGCTCGTCTCCACTGAGGGTTTCCCTAATGTCTCTGTGCCAGGGAATGCTAGGGGGGATTTGCAGGAAATCCCAGTGACAGAGGCTGCCTCCCAAATGTCAGGGAATATATTTCTCTGACTTCGCCGAACAGGGAACACCTGTGTCTGAAGAGAGCTGCGTGGAGTTGTCTCTCGAGCTCACCCACGCACTGACAATGGTTCCGGAATCCTGAGCGTGGGGAGGTCCACCAACGGTCGGCAGCGCGTGGGTTCTAACGGGATGCCTGATCTCATCTCCCCTGAGGGTTTTCCTAATATCTCTGTGCCAGGGAATGCTAGGGGTTGTTTGCAGGAAATCCCAGTGACAGAGGCTGCCTCCACAAGGTCAGGGAAGGTATTTCTCGGACTTCCCCGAACAGGGAACACCTGTGACTGAAGAGAGCTGCGTGGAGATGTCTCTGGAGCTCCCCCACGCACTGACAATGGTTCCGGAATCCTGAGCGTTCGGAGGTTCCATCAACGGTCGGCAGCGCGTGGATTCAAACGGGATGCCTGAGCTCGTCTCCCCTGAGTGTTTTCCTAATGTCTCTGAGCCAGGGATTGCTAGGGGGGGTTTACAGGAAATCCCAGTGACAGAGGCTGCCTCCCCAAGGTCACGGAAGGTATTTCTCGGACTTCCCCGAACAGGTAACACCTGTGACTGAAGAGAGCTTCGTGGAGTTGTCTCTAGAGCTCCCCCACGCACTGACAATGGTTCCGGAATCCTGAGCGTGGGGAGGTTCCACCAACGGTCGGCAGCGCGTGGGTTCTAACGGGATGCCTGAGCTCGTCTCCCCTGAGGGTTTTCCTAATATCTCTGTGCCAGGGAATGCTAGGGGTGGTTTGCAGGATATCCCAGTGAAAGAGACTGCCTCCCCAAGGTCAGGGAAGGTATTTCTCGGACTTCCCCGAACAGGGAACACCTGTGACTGAAGAGAGCTGCGTGGAGTTGTCTCTCGAGCTCCCCCACGCACTGACAATGGTTCCGGAATCCTGAGCGTGGGGAGGTTCCACCAACGGTCGGCAGTGCGTGGGTTCTAACGGGATGCCTGAGCTCATCTCCCCTGAGGGTTTCCCTAATATCTCTGTGCCAGGGAATGCTAGGGGGGGTTTGCAGGAAATCCTAGTGACAGAGGCTGCCTCCCCAAGGTCAGGGAAGGTATTTCTCGGACTTCCCCAAACAGGGAACACCTGTGACTGAAGAGAGCTGCGTGGAGTTGTCTCTCGAGCTCCCCCACGCACTGACAATGTTTCCGGAATCCTGAGCGTGGGGAGGTTCCACCAACGGTCGGCAGCGCGTGGGTTCTAACGGAATGCCTGAGCTCGTCTCCCCTGAGGGTTTTCCTAATGTCTCGGTGCCAGGGAATACTAGGGGGGTTATGCAGGAAATCCCAGTGACAGAGGCTGCCTCCCCAAGGTCAGGGAAGGTATTTCTCGGACTTCCCCGAACAGGGAACCCCTGTGACTGAAGAGAGCTGCGTGGAGTTGTCTCTCGAGCTCCCCCACGCACTGACAATGGTTCCGGAATCCAGAGCGTGTGGAGGTTACACCAACGGTCGGCAGCGCGTGCGTTCTAACGGGATGCCTGAGCTCGTCTCCCCTAAGGGTTTTCCTAATGTCTCTGTGCCAGGGAATGCTAGGGGGGTTTTGCAGGAAATCCCAGTGACAGAGGCTGCCTCCCCAAGGTCAGGGAAGGTATTTCTTGGACTTCCACGAACAGGGAACACCTGTGACTGGAGAGAGCTGCGTGGAGTTTTCCCTCGAGTTCCCCATGCACTGACAATGGTTCCGGAATCCTGAGCGAGGGGAGGTTCCACCTACGGTCGGCAGCGCGTGGGTTCTAACGGGATGCCTGAGCTCGTCTCCCCTGAGGGTTTCCCTAATGTCTCTGTGCCAGGGAATGCTAGGGGTGGTTTGCAGGAAATCCCAGTGAAAGAGGCTGCCTCCCAAAATCAGGGAAGGTATTTCTCGGACTTCCCCGAACAGGGAACACCTGTGACTGAAGAGAGCTGCGTGGAGTTGTCTCTCGAGCTCCCCCACGCACTGACAATTTTTCCGGATTCCTGAGCGTGGGGAGGTTCCACCAACGGTCGGCAGCGCGTGGGTTCTAACGGGATTCCTGAGCTCGTCTCCACTGAGGGTTTCCCTAATGTCTCTGTGCCAGGGAATGCTAGGGGGGATTTGCAGGAAATCCCAGTGACAGAGGCTGCCTCCCAAATGTCAGGGAATATATTTCTCTGACTTCGCCGAACAGGGAACACCTGTGTCTGAAGAGAGCTGCGTGGAGTTGTCTCTCGAGCTCACCCACGCACTGACAATGGTTCCGGAATCCTGAGCGTGGGGAGGTCCACCAACGGTCGGCAGCGCGTGGGTTCTAACGGGATGCCTGAGCTCATCTCCCCTGAGGGTTTTCCTAATATCTCTGTGCCAGGGAATGCTAGGGGTTGTTTGCAGGAAATCCCAGTGACAGAGGCTGCCTCCACAAGGTCAGGGAAGGTATTTCTCGGACTTCCCCGAACAGGGAACACCTGTGACTGAAGAGAGCTGCGTGGAGATGTCTCTGGAGCTCCCCCACGCACTGACAATGGTTCCGGAATCCTGAGCGTTCGGAGGTTCCATCAACGGTCGGCAGCGCGTGGATTCAAACGGGATGCCTGAGCTCGTCTCCCCTGAGTGTTTTCCTAATGTCTCTGAGCCAGGGATTGCTAGGGGGGGTTTACAGGAAATCCCAGTGACAGAGGCTGCCTCGCCAAGGTCAGGGAAGGTATTTCTCGGAGTTCCCCGAACAGGGAACACCTGTGACTGAAGAGAGCTGCGTGGAGTTGTCTCTCGAGCTCCCCCACGCACTGACAATGTTTCAGGAATACTGAGCGTGGGGAGGTTCCACCAAAGGTCGGCAGCGCGTGGGTTCTAACGGGATGCTTGAGCTCGTATCCCCTGAGGGTTTTCCTAAAGTCTCCATGCCAGGGAATGCTAGGGGGGGTTTGCAGGAAATCCCAGTGACAGAGGCTGCCTCCCCAAGGTCAGGGAAGGTATTTCTCGGACTTCCCCGAACAGGGAACACCTGTGACTGAAGAGAGCTGCGTGGAGTTGTCTCTCGAGCTCCCCCACGCACTGACAATGGTTCCGGAATCCTGAGCATGGGGAGGTTCCAGCAACGGTCGGCAGCGCGTGGGTTCTAACGGGATGCCTGAGCTCGTCTCCCCTGAGGGTTTTCCTAATATCTCTGTGACAGGGAATGCTAGGGGGGGTTTGCAGGAAATCCTAGTGAAAGAGGTTGCCTCCCCAAAGTCAGGGAAGGTATTTCCCGGATTTCCCCGAACAGGGAACACCTGGGACTGAAGAGAGCTGCGTGGAGTTGTCTCTCGAGCTCCCCCACGCACTGAAAGTAGTTCCGGAATCCTAAGCGTGAAGAGGTTCCACCAACGTTCGGCAGCGCGTGGGTTCTAACGGGATGCCTGAGCTCGTCTCCCCTGAGGGTTTCCCTAATGTCTCTGTGCCAGGTAATGCTAGGGGGGGTTTGCAGGAAATCCCAGTGAGAGTGGCTGCCTCCCCAAGGTCAGGGAAGGTATTTCTCGGACTTCCCTGAACAGGGAACACCTGTGACTGAAGAGAGCTGCGTGGAGTTGTCTCTCGTGCTCCCCCACGCACTGACAATGGTTCCGGAATCCTGAGCGTGGGGAGGTTCCACCAACGGTCGGCAGCGCGTGGGTTCTAACGGGATGCCTGAGCTCGTCTCCCCTGTGGGTTTCCCTAAAGTCTCTGTGCCAGGGAATGCTAGGGGGGGGTTGCAGGAAATCCCAGTGACAGAGGCTGCCTCCCCAAAGTCAGGGAAGTTATTTCTCGGACTTCCCCGAACTGGGAACACCTGTGACTGAAGAGAGCTGCGTGGAGTTGTCTCTCGAGCTCCCCCACGCACTGACAATGGTTCCGGAATCCTGAGCGTGGGGAGGTTCCACCAACGGTCGGCAGCGCGTGGGTTCTAACGGGATGCTTGAGCTCGTCTCCCCTGAGGGTTTCCATAATGTCTCTGTGCCAGGGAATGCTAGGGGTATTTGCAGGAAATCCCAGTGACAGAGGCTGCCTCCCCAAGGTCAGGGAACGTATTTCTCGGAATTCCCCGTACAGGGAACACCTGTGACTGAAGAGAGCTTCGTGGAGTTGTCTCTCGAGCTCCCCCACGCACTGACAATGGTTCCGGAATCCTGAGAGTGGGGAGGTTCCACCAACGGTCGGCAGCGCTTGGGTTCTAACGGGATGCCTGAGCTCGTCTACCCTGATGGTTTTCCTAATGTCTCTGTGCCAGGGAATGCTAGGGGGGTTTTGCAGGAAATCCCAGTGACAGAGGCTGCCTCCCCAAGGTCAGGGAAGGTATTTCTCAGACTTCCCCGAACAGGGAACACCTGTGACTGAAGAAGCTGCGTGGAGTTGTCTCTCGAGATCCCCCACGCACTGACAATGGTTCCGGAATCCTGAGCGTGGGGAGGTTCCACCAAAGGTCGGCAGCGCGTGGGTTCTAACGGGATGCCTGAGCTCGTCTCCCCTGAGTGTTTCCCTAATGTCTCTGTGCCAGGGAATGCTAGGGGGGGGTTGCAGGAAATCCCAGTGACAGAGGCTGCCTCCCCAAGGTCAGGGAAGGTATTTCTCGGACTTCCCCGAACAGGGAACACCTGTGACTGAAGAGAGCTGCGTGGAGTTGTCTCTCGAGCTCCCCCACGCAGTGACAATGGTTCCGGAATCCTGAGCGTGGGGAGGTTCCACCAACGGTCGTCAGCGCTTGGGTTCTAACGGGATGCATGAGCTCGTCTCCCCTGAGGGTTTTCCTAATATCTCTGTGCCAGGGAATGCTAGGGGGGGTTTGCAGGAAATCCCAGTGACAGAGGCTGCCTTGCCAAGGTCAGGGAAGGTGTTTCTCGGAGTTCCCCGAACAGGGAACACCTGTGACTGAAGAGAGCTGCGTGGAGTTGTCTCTCGAGCTCCCCCACGCACTGACAATTTTTCCGGAATCCTGAGCGTGGGGAGGTTTCACCAACGGTCGGCAGCGCGTGGGTTCAAACGGGATTCATGATTTCTTCTCCCCTGAGGGTTTTCCTAATTTCTCTGTGCCAAGGAATGCTAGGGGGGGGGTTTGCAGGAAATCCCAGTGACAGAGGCTGCCTCCCCAAGGTCAGGAAAGGTATTTCATAGACTTCCCCGAACAGGGAACACCTGTGACTGAAGAGAGCTGCGTGGAGTTGTCTCTCGATCTCCTCCACGCACTGACAATGTTTCTGGAATCCTGAGCGTGGGGAGGTTCCACCAACGGTCGGCAGCGCGTGGGTTCTAACGGGATGCCTGAGCTCGTCTCCGCTGAGGGTTTCCCTAATGTCTCTGTGCCAGGGAATTCTAGGGGGGGTTTGCAGGAAATCCCAGTGACAGAGGCTGCCTCCCCAAGGTCAGGGAAGGTATTTCTCTGACTTCCCCGATCAGGGAACACCTGTGTCTGAAGAGAGCTGCGTGGAGTTGTCTCTCGAGCTCCCCCACGCACTGACAATGGTTCCGGAATCCTGAGCGTGGGGAGGTTCCACCAACGGTCGGCAGCGCGTGCATTCAAACGGGATGCCTGAGCTCGTATCCCCTGAGGGTTTTCCTAATGTTTCTCTGCCAGGGAATGCTAGGGGGGGTTTGCAGGAAATCCCAGTGACAGAGGCTGCCTCCCCAAGTTCAGGGAAGGTATTTCTCGGACTTCGCCAAACAGGGAACACCTGTGACTGAAGAGAGCTGCGTGGAGTTGTCTCTCGAGCTCCCCCACGCACTGACAGTAGTTCCGGAATCCTAAGCGTGAGGAGGTTCCACCAACGGTCGGCAGCGCGTGGGTTCTAACGGGATGCCTGAGCTCGTCTCCCCTGAGGGTTTTCCTAATGTCTCTGTGCCAGGTAATGCTAGGGGGGGTTTGCAGGAAATCCCAGTGACAGAGGCTGCCTCCCCAAGGTCAGGGAAGGTATTTCTCGGACTTCCCTGAACAGGGAACACCTGTGACTGAAGAGAGCTGCGTGGAGTTGTCTCTCGTGCTCCCCCACGAACTGACAATGTTTCCGGAATCCTGAGCGTGGGGAGGTTCCACCAACGTTCGGCAGCGCGTGGGTTCTAACGGGATGCCTGAGCTCGTCTCCCCTGAGTGTTTCCCTAATGTCTCTGTGCCAGGGAATGCTAGGGGGGGTTGCAGGAAATCCCAGTGACAGAGGCTGCCTCCCCAAAGTCAGGGAAGTTATTTCTCGGACTTCCCCGAACAGGGAACACCTGTGACTGAAGAGAGCTGCGTGGAGTTGTCTCTCGAGCTCCCCCACGCACTGACAATGGTTCCGGAATCCTGAGCGTGGGGAGGTTCCACCAACGGTCGGCAGAGCGTGGGTTCTAACGGGATGTCTGAGCTCGTCTCCCCTGAGGGTTTCCCTAATGTCTCTGTGCCAGGGAATGCTAGGGGGGTTTTGCAGGAAATCCCAGTGACAGAGGCTGCCTCCCCAAGGTCAGGGAAGGTATTTCTCGGACTTCCCCGAACAGGGAACACCTGTGACTTAAGAGAGCTGCGTGGAGTTGTCTCTCGAGCTCCCCCACGCACTGACAATGGTTCCGGAATCCTGAGCGTGGGGAGGTTCCACCAACGGTCGGCAGCGCGTGGGTTCTAACGGGATGCCTGAGCTCGTCTCCCCTGAGGGTTTCCATAATGCCTCTGTGCCAGGGAATGCTAGGGGTATTTGCAGGAAATCCCAGTGACAGAGGCTGCCTCCCCAAGGTCAGGGAACGTATTTCTCGGAATTCCCCGTACAGGGAACACCTGTGACTGAAGAGAGCTTCGTGGAGTTGTCTCTCGAGCTCCCCCATGCACTGAAAATGGTTCCGGAATCCTGAGAGTGGGGAGGTTCCACCAACGGTCGGCAGCGCTTGGGTTCTAACGGGATGCCTGAGCTCGTCTCCCCTGATGGTTTTCCTAATGTCTCTGTGCCAGGGAATGCTAGGGGGGTTTTGCAGGAAATCCCAGTGACAGAGGCTGCCTCCCCAAGGTCAGGGAAGGTATTTCTCGGACTTCCCCGAACAGGGAACACCTGTGACTGAAGAAGCTGGGTGGAGTTGTCTCTCGAGCTCCCCCACGCACTGACAATGGTTCCGGAATCCTGAGCGTGGGGAGGTTCCACCAACGGTCGGCAGCGCGTGGGTTTTAACGGGATGCCTGAGCTCGTCTCCCCTGAGGGTTTCGCTAATTTCTCTGTGCCAGGGAATGCTAGGGGGGGTTTGCAGGAAATCCCAGTGACAGAGGCTGCCTCCCCAAGGTCAGGGAAGGTATTTCTCGGACTTCCCCGAACAGGGAACACCTGTGACTGAAGAGAGCTGCGTGGAGTTGTCTCTCGAGCTCCCCCACGCACTGACAATGGTTCCGGAATCCTGAGCGTGGGGAGTTTCCACCAACGGTCGGCAGCGCTTGGGTTCTAACAGGATGCCTGAGATCGTCTCCCCTGAGGGTTTTCCTAATATCTCTGTGCCAGGGAATGCTAGGGGGGGTTTGCAGGAAATCTCAGTGACAGAGGCTGCCTTGCCAAGGTCAGGGAAGGTGTTTCTCGGAGTTCCCCGAACAGGGAACACCTGTGACTGAAGAGAGCTGCGTGGAGTTGTCTCTCGAGCTCCCCCACGCTCTGACAATTGTTCCGGAATCCTGAGCATGGGGAGGTTTCACCAACGGTCGGCAGCGCGTTGGTTCAAACGGGATTCATGATTTCGTCTCCCCTGAGGGTTTTCCTAAATTCTCTGTGCCAAGGAATGCTAGGGGGGGGTTTGCAGGAAATCCCAATGACAGAGGCTGCCTCCCCAAGGTCATGGAAGGTATTTCTCATACTTCCCCGAACAGGGAACACCTGTGACTGAAGAGATCTTCGTGGAGTTGTCTCTCCAGCTCCCTCACGCACTGACAATGGTTCCGGAATACTGAGCGTGGGGAGGTTCCACCAACGGTCGGCAGCGTGTGGTTTCTAACGGGATGCCTGATCTCGTCTCCCATGAGGTTTTTCCAATTTCTCTGTGCCAGGGAATGTTAAGGGGGTTTGCAGGAAATCCCAGTGACAGAGGCTGCCTCCCCAAGGTCAGGGAAGGTATTTCTCGGACTTCCCCGAACAGGGAACACCTGTGACTGAAGAGAGCTGCGTGGAGTTGTCTCTCGTGCTCCCCCACGCACTGACAATGGTTCCGGAATCCTGAGCGTGGGGAGGTTCCACCAACGGTCGGCAGCGCGTGGGTTCTAACGGGATGCCTGAACTCGTCTCCCCTGAGGGTTTTCCTAATGTCTCTGTGCCAGGGAATGCTAGGGGTGGTTTGCAGGAAATCCCAGTGACAGAGGCTGCCTCCCCAAGGTCAGGGAAGGTATTTCTCGCACTTCCCCGAACAGGGAACACCTGTGACTGAAGAGAGTTGCGTGGAGTTGTCTCTCGAGCTCCCCCACGCACTGACAATTGTTCCGGAATCCGGAGCGTGGGGAGGTTCCACCAACGGTCGGCAGCGCGTGGGTTCTAACGGGATGCCTGAGCTTGTCTCCCCTGAGGGTTTTCCGAATGTCTCTGTGCCAGGGAATTCTAGGGGGGGGGTTGCAGGAAATCCCAGTGACAGAGGCTGCCTCCCCAAGGTCAGGGAAGGTATTTCTCGTACTTCCCCGAACAGGGAACACCTGTGACTGAAGAGAGCTGCGTGGAGTTTTCTCTCGAGCTCCCCCACGCAGTGACAATGCTTCCGGAATCCTGAGCGTGGGGAGGTTCCACCAACGGTCGGCAGCGCGTGGGTTCTAACGGGATGCCTGAGCTCGTCTCCCCTGAGGGTTTCCCTAATGTCTCTGTGCCAGGGAATGCTAGGGGGGGGATTACAGGAAATCCCAGTGACAGAGGCTGCCTCCCCAAAGTCAGGGAAGGTATTTCTCGGACTTCCCCGAACAGGGAACACCTGTGACTGAAGAGAGTTTCGTGGAGTTGTCTCTCGAGCCCCCCACGCACTGACAATGGTTCCGGATTCCTGAGCGTTCGGAGGTTCCACCAACGGTCGAAAGCGCGTGGGTTCTAACGGGATGCCTGAGCTCGTCTCCCCTGAGGGTTTTCCTAATATCTCTGTGCCAGGGAATGCTAGGGGGGGTTTGCAGGATATCCCAGTGAAAGAGGCTGCCTCCCCAAGGTCAGGGAATGTATTTCTCGGACTTCCCCGAACAGGGAACACCTGTGACTGAAGAGAGCTGCGTGGAGTTGTCTCTCGAGCTCCCCCACGCACTGACAATGGTTCCGGAATCCTGAGCGTGGGGAGGTTCCACCAACGGTCGGCAGCGCGTGGGTTCTAACGGGATGCCTGAGCTTGTCTCCCCTGAGGGTTTTCCTAAAGTCTCTGTGCCAGGGAATTCTAGGGGGGGGGGTTGCAGGAAATCCCAGTGACAGAGGCTGCCTCCCCAAGGTCAGGGAAGGTATTTCTCGAACTTCCCCGAACAGGGAACACCTGTGACTGAAGAGAGCTGCGTGGAGTTGTCTCTAGAGCTCCCCCACGCACTGACAATGGTTCCGGAATCCTGAGGGTGGGGAGGTTCCACCAACGGTCGGCAGCGCGTGGGTTCTAACGGGATGTCTGAGATCGTCTCCCCTGAGTGTTTCCCTAATGTCTCTGTGCGAGGGAATGCTACGGGGGTTTGCAGGAAATCCCAGTGACAGAGGCTGCCTCCCCAAGGTCAGGGAAGGTATTTCTCGGACTTCCCCGAACAGGGAACACCTGGGACTGAAGAGAGCTGCGTGGAGTTGTCTCTCGAGCTCCCCCACGCACTGACAATGTTTCCGGAATCCTGAGCGTGGGGAGATTCCACCAAAGGTCGGCAGCGCGTGGGTCCTAACGGGATGCCTGAGCTCGTCTCCCCTGAGGGTTTCCCTAATGTCTCTCTGCCAGGGAATGCTAGGGGGGGTTTGCAGGAAATCCCAGTGACAGATGCTGCATCCCCAAGGTAAGGGATGGTATTTCTCGGACTTCCCCGAACAGGGAACACCTGTGACTGAAGAGAGCTGCGTGGAGTTGTCTCTCGAGCTCCCCCACGCACTGACAATGGTTCCGGAATCCTGAGCGTGGGGAGGTTCCACCAACGTTCGGCAGCGCTTGGGTACTAACGGGATGCCTGAGATCGTCTCCCCTGAGGGTTTTCCTAATGTCTCTGTGCCAGGGAATGCTAGGGGGTGTTTGCAGGAAATCCCAGTGACAGAGGCTGCCTCCCCAAGTTCAGGGAAGGTATTTCTCGGACTTCCCCGAACAGGGAACACCTGTGACTGAAGAGAGCTGCGTGGAGTTGTCTCTCGAGCTCCGCCACGCACTGACAATTGTTCCGGAATCCTGAGCGTGGGGAGGTTCCACCAACGGTCGGCATCGCGTGGGTTCTAACGGGATGCCTGAGCTCGTCTCACCTGAGGGTTTCTCTAATATCTCTGTGCCAGGGATTGCTAGGGGGGTTTGCAGGAAATCCCAGTGACAGAGGCTGCCTCCCCAAGGTCAGGGAAGGTTTTTCTCGGACTTCCCCGAACAGGGAACACCTGTGACTGAAGAGAGCTGCGTGGAGTTGTCTCTCGAGGTCCCCCACACACTGATAATGTTTCCGGAATCCTGAGAGTGGGGAGGTTCCACCAACGGTCGTCAGCGCTTGGGTTCTAACGGGATGCCTGAGCTCGTCTCCCCTGAGGGTTTTCCTAATTTCTCTGTGCCAGGGAATGCTAGGGGGGGTTTGCAGGAAATCCCAGTGACAGAGGCTGCCTCCCCAAAGTCAGGGAAGGTATTTCTCGAACTTCCCCGAACAGGGAACAGCTGTGACTGAAGAGAGCTGCGTGGAGTTGTCTCTAGAGCTCCCCCACGCACTTACAATGGTTCCGGAATCCTGAGAGTGGTGAGGTTCCACCAACGGTCGGCAGCGCGTGGGTTCTTACGGGATGTCTGAGATCTTCTCCCCTGAGTGTTTCCCTAAAGTCTCTGTGCGAGGGAATGCTAGGGGGGGGTTTGCAGGAAATCCCAGTTACAGAGGCTGCCTCCCCACGGTCAGGGAAGGTATTTCTCGGACTTCCCCGAACAGGGAACACCTGTGACTGAAGAGAGATGCGTGGAGTTGTCTCTCGAGCTCTCCCACGCACTGACAATGGTTCCGGAATCCTGAGCGTGGGGAGATTCCAACAACGGTCGGCAGCGCGTGGGTTCTAACGGGATGCCTGAGCTCGTCTCCCCTGAGGGTTTTCCTAATGTCTCTGTGCTAGGGAATGCTAGGGGGGGTTCGCAGGAATTGCCAGTGACAGAGGCTGCCTCCCCAAGTTTAGGCAATGTATTTCTTGGACTTCCCCGAACAGGGAACACCTGTGACTGAAGAGAGCTGCGTGGAGTTGTCTCTCGAGTTCCCCACGCAGTGATATTGTTTCCGGAATCCTGAGCGTGGGGAGGTTCCACCAACGGTCGGCAGCGTGTGGGTTCTAAAGGGATGCCTGAGCTCGTCTCCCCTGAGGGTTTCCCTAATGTCTCTGTGCCAGGTAATGCTAGGGGGTGTTTGCAGGAAATCCCAGTGCAGAGGCTGCCTCCCCAAGGTCAGGGAAGTTATTTCTCGGACTTCCCCGAACAGGGAACACCTGTGACTGAAGAGAGCTGCGTGGAGTTGTCTCTCGAGCTCCCCCACGCAGTGACAATGCTTCCGGAATCCTGAGCGTGGGGAGGTTCCACCAACGGTCGGCGGCGCGTGGGTTCTAACGGGATGCCTGAGCTCGTCTCCCCTGAGGGTTTCCCTAATGTCTCTGTGCCAGGGAATGCTAGGGGGGGTATTACAGGAAATCCCAGTGACAGAGGCTGCCTCCCCAAAGTCAGGGAAGGTATTTCTCGGACTTCCCCGAACAGGGAACACCTGTGACTGAAGAGAGTTTCGTGGAGTTGTCTCTCGAGCCCCCCACGCACTGACAATGGTTCCGGAATCCTGAGCGTGGGGAGGTTCCACCAACGGTCGGCAGCGCGTGGGTTCTAACGGGATGCCTGAGCTCGTCTCCCCTGAGGGTTTTCCTAATATCTCTGTGCCAGGGAATGCTAGGGGGGGTTTGCAGGATATCCCAGTGAAAGAGGCTGCCTCCCCAAGGTCAGGGAATGTATTTCTCGGACTTCCCCGAACAGGGAACACCTGTGACTGAAGAGAGCTGCGTGGAGTTGTCTCTCGAGCTCCCCCACGCACTGACAATGGTTCCGGAATCCTGAGCGTGGGGAGGTTCCACCAACGGTCGGCAGCGCGTGGGTTCTAACGGGATGCCTGAGCTTGTCTCCCCTGAGGGTTTTCCTAATGTCTCTGTGCCAGGGAATTCTAGGGGGGGGGTTGCAGGAAATCCCAGTGACAGAGGCTGCCTCCCCAAGGTCAGGGAAGGTATTTCTCGAACTTCCCCGAACAGGGAACACCTGTGACTGAAGAGAGCTGCGTGGAGTTGTCTCTAGAGCTCCCCCACGCACTGACAATGGTTCCGGAATCCTGAGGGTGGGGAGGTTCCACCAACGGTCGGCAGCGCGTGGGTTCTAACGGGATGTCTGAGATCGTCTCCCCTGAGTGTTTCCCTAATGTCTCTGTGCGAGGGAATGCTCCGGGGGTTTGCAGGAAATCCCAGTGACAGAGGCTGCCTCCCCAAGGTCAGGGAAGGTATTTCTCGGACTTCCCCGAACAGGGAACACCTGTGACTGAAGAGAGCTTCGTGGAGTTGTCTCTCGAGCTCCCCCACGCACTGACAATGTTTCCGGAATCCTGAGCGTGGGGAGATTCCACCAACGGTCAGCAGCGCGTGGGTCCTAACGGGATGCCTGAGCTCGTCTCCCCTGAGGGTTTCCCTAATGTCTCTCTGCCAGGGAATGCTAGGGGGGATTTGCAGGAAATCCCAGTGACAGATGCTGCATCCCCAAGGTAAGGGATGGTATTTCTCGGACTTCCCCGAACAGGGAACACCTGTGACTGAAGAGAGCTGCGTGGAGTTGTCTCTCGAGCTCCCCCACGCACTGACAATGGTTCCGGAATCCTGAGCGTGGGGAGGTTCCACCAACGGTCGGCAGCGCTTGGGTTCTAACGGGATGCCTGTGATCGTCTCCCCTGATGGTTTTCCTAATATCTCTGTGCCAGGGAATGCTAGGGGGTGTTTGCAGGAAATCCCAGTGACAGAGGCTGCCTCCCCAAGTTCAGGGAAGGTATTTCTCGGACTTCCCCGAACAGGGAACACCTGTGACTGAAGAGAGCTGCGTGGAGTTGTCTCTCGAGCTCCGCCACGCACTGACAATTGTTCCGGAATCCTGAGCGTGGGGAGGTTCCACCAACGGTCGGCATCGCGTGGGTTCTAACGGGATGCCTGAGCTCGTCTCACCTGAGGGTTTCTCTAATATCTCTGTGCCAGGGATTGCTAGGGGGGTTTGCAGGAAATCGCAGTGACAGAGGCTGCCTCCCCAAGGTCAGGGAAGGTTTTTCTCGGACTTCCCCGAACAGGGAACACCTGTGACTGAAGAGAGCTGCGTGGAGTTGTCTCTCGAGGTCCCCCACACACTGATAATGTTTCCGGAATCCTGAGAGTGGGGAGGTTCCACCAACGGTCGTCAGCGCTTGGGTTCTAACGGGATGCCTGAGCTCGTCTCCCCTGAGGGTTTTCCTAATTTCTCTGTGCCAGGGAATGCTAGGGGGGGTTTGCAGGAAATCCCAGTGACAGAGGCTGCCTCCCCAAAGTCAGGGAAGGTTTTTCTCGAACTTCCCCGAACAGGGAACAGCTGTGACTGAAGAGAGCAGCGTGGAGTTGTCTCTAGAGCTCCCCCACGCACTTACAATGGTTCCGGAATCCTGAGCGTGGTGAGGTTCCACCAACGGTCGGCAGCGCGTGGGTTCTTACGGGATGTCTGAGATCTTCTCCCCTGAGTGTTTCCCTAAAGTCTCTGTGCGAGGGAATGCTAGGGGGGGGTTTGCAGGAAATCCCAGTTACAGAGGCTGCCTCCCCACGGTCAGGGAAGGTATTTCTCGGACTTCCCCGAACAGGGAACACCTGTGACTGAAGAGAGATGCGTGGAGTTGTCTCTCGAGCTCTCCCACGCACTGACAATGGTTCCGGAATCCTGAGCGTGGGGAGATTCCAACAACGGTCGGCAGCGCGTGGGTTCTAACGGGATGCCTGAGCTCGTCTCCCCTGAGTGTTTTCCTAATGTCTCTGTGCTAGGGAATGCTAGGGGGGGTTCGCAGGAATTGCCAGTGACAGAGGCTGCCTCCCCAAGTTTAGGCAATGTATTTCTTGGACTTCCCCGAACAGGGAACACCTGTGACTGAAGAGAGCTGCGTGGAGTTGTCTCTCGAGTTCCCCACGCAGTGATATTGTTTCCGGGATTCTGAGCGTGGGGAGGTTCCACCAACGGTCGGCAGCGTGTGGGTTCTAAAGGGATGCCTGAGCTCGTCTCCCCTGAGGGTTTCCCTAATGTCTCTGTGCCAGGTAATGCTAGGGGGTGTTTGCAGGAAATCCCAGTGCAGAGGCTGCCTCCCCAAGGTCAGGGAAGGTATTTCTCGGACTTCCCCGAACAGGGAACACCTGTGACTGAAGAGAGCTGCGTGGAGTTGTCTCTCGAGCTCCCCCACGCAGTGACAATGCTTCCGGAATCCTGAGCGTGGGGAGGTTCCACCAAAGGTCGGCAGCGCGTTGGTTCTAACGGGATGCCTGAGCTCGTCTCCCCTGAGGGTTTCCCTAAAGTCTCTGTGCCAGGGAATGCTAGGGGGGGGATTACAGGAAATCCCAGTGACAGAGGCTGCCTCCCCAAAGTCAGGGAAGGTATTTCTCGGACTTCCCCGAACAGGGAACACCTGTGACTGAAGAGAGTTTCGTGGAGTTGTCTCTCGAGCCCCCCACGCACTGACAATGGTTCCGGAATCCTGAGCGTGGGGAGGTTCCACCAACGGTCGGCAGCGCGTGGGTTCTAACGGGATGCCTGAGCTCGTCTCCCCTGAGGGTTTCCCTAATCTCTCTGTGCCAGGGAATGCTAGGGGGGGTTTGCAGGATATCCCAGTGACAGAGGCTGCCTCCCCAAGGTCAGGGAAATTATTTCTAGGACATCCCAGAACAGGGAACACCTGTGACTGAAGAGAGCTGCGTGGAGTTGTCTCTCGAGCTCCCCCACGCACTGACAATGGTTCCGGAATCCTGAGCGTGGGGAGGTTCCACCAACGGTCGACAGCGCGTGGGTTCTAACGGGATGCCTGAGCTCGTCTCCCCTGAGGGTTTTCCTAATGTCTCTGTGCCAGGGAATGCTAGGGGGGGTTTGCAGGAAATCCCAGTGACAGAGGCTGCCTCCCCAAGGTCAGGGAAGGTATTTCTCGGACTTACCCGAACAGGGAACACCTGTGACTGAAGAGAGCTGCGTGGAGTTGTCTCTCGAGCTCCCCCACGCACTGACAATGATTCCGGAATCCTGAGCGTGGGGAGGTTCCACCAACGGTCGGCAGCGCGTGGGTTCTAACGGGATGCCTGAGCTCGTCTCCCCTGAGGGTTTCCCTAATGTCTCTGTGCCAGGGAATGCTAGGGGGGGTTTGCAGGAAATCCCAGTGACAGAGGCTGCCTCCCCAAGGTCACGGAAGGTATTTCTCGGACTTCCCCGAACAGGTAACACCTGTGACTGAAGAGAGCTGCGTGGAGTTGTCTCTAGAGCTCCCCCACGCACTGACAATGGTTCCGGAATCCTGAGCGTAGGGAGGTTCCACCAACGGTCGGGAGCGCGTGGGTTCTAACGGGATGCCTGAGCTCGTCTCCCCTGAGGGTTTTCCTAATGTCTCTGTGCCAGGGAATTCTAGGGGGGGTTTACAGGAAATCCCAGTGACAGAGGCTGCCTCCCCAAGGTCAGGGAAGGTATTTCTCGGACTTCCCCGAACAGGGAACACCTGTGACTGAAGAGAGCTGCGTAGAGTTGTCTGTCGAGCTCCGCCACGCACTGACAATGGTTCCGGAATCCTGATCGTGGGGAGGTTCCACCAACGGTCGGCAGCGCGTGGGTTCTAACGGGATGCCTGAGCTCGTCTCCCCTGAGGGTTTTCCTAATATCTCTGTGCCAGGGAATGCTAGGGGGGGTTTGCAGGATATCCCAGTGAAAGAGGCTGCCTCCCCAAGGTCAGGGAAGGTATTTCTCGGACTTCCCCGAACAGGGAACACCTGTGACTGAAGAGAGCTGCGTGGAGTTGTCTCTCGAGCTCCCCCACGCACTGACAATGGTTCCGGAATCCTGAGCGTGGGGAGGTTCCACCAACGGTCGGCAGCGCGTGGGTTCTAACGGGATGCCTGAGCTCATCTGCCCTGAGGGTTTCCCTAATATCTCTGTGCCAGGGAATGCTAGGGGGGGTTTGCAGGAAATCCTAGTGACAGAGGCTGCATCCCCAAGGTCAGGGAAGGTATATCTCGGACTTCCCCAAACAGGGAACACCTGTGACTGAAGAGAGCTGCGTGGAGTTGTCTCTCGAGCTCCCCCACGCACTGACAATGATTCCGGAATCCTGAGCGTGGGGAGGTTCCACCAACGGTCGGCAGCGCGTGGGTTCTAACGGGATGCCTGAGCTCGTCTCCCCTGAGGGTTTTCCTAATGTCTCTGTGCCAGGGAATGCTAGGGGGGGTTTGCAGGAAATCCCAGTGAGAGAGGCTGCCTCCCCAAGGTTAGGGAAGGTATTTCTCGGACTTCCCCGAACAGGGAACACCTGTGACTGAAGAGAGCTGCGTGGAGTTGTCTCTCGAGCTCCCCCACGCACTGACAATGTTTCCGGATTCCTGAGCGTGGGGAGGTTCCACCAACGGTCGGCAGCGCGTGGGTTCTAACGGGATTCCTGAGCTCGTCTCCACTGATGGTTTCCCTAACGTCTCTGTGCCAGGGAATGCTAGGGGGGATTTGCAGGAAATCCCAGTGACAGAGGCTGCCTCCCAAATGTCAGGGAATATATTTCTCTGACTTCCCCGAACAGGGAACACCTGTGTCTGAAGAGAGCTGCGTGTAGTTGTCTCTCGAGCTCCCCCACGCACTGACAATGGTTCCGGAATCCTGAGCGTGGGGAGGTCCACCAACGGTCGGCAGCGCGTGGGTTCTAACGGGATGCCTGAGCTCATCTCCCCTGAGTGTTTTCCTAATGTCTCTGTGCCAGGGAATGCTAGGGGTTGTTTGCAGGAAATCCCAGTGACAGAGGCTGCATCCCCAAGGTCAGGGAATGTATTTCTCGGACTTCCCCGAACAGGGAACACCTGTGACTGAAGAGAGCTTCGTGGAGATGTCTCTGGAGCTCCCCCACGCACTGACAATGGTTCCGGAATCCTGAGCGTTCGGAGGTTCCATCAACGGTCGGCAGCGCGTGGATTCAAACGGGATGCCTGAGCTCGTCTCCCCTGAGTGTTTTCCTAATGTCTCTGAGCCAGGGATTGCTAGGGGGGGTTTGCAGGAAATCCCAGGGACAGAGGCTGCCTCGCCAAGGTCAGGGAAGGTATTTCTCGGAGTTCCCCGAACAGGGAACACCTGTGACTGAAGAGAGCTGCGTGGAGTTGTCTCTCGAGCTCCCCCACGCACTGAAAATGTTTCAGGAATACTGAGCGTGGGGAGGTTCCACCAACGGTCGGCAGCGCGTGGGTTCTAACGGGATGCTTGAGCTCGTATCCCCTGAGGGTTTTCCTAAAGTCTCTATGCCAGGGAATGCTAGGGGGGGTTTGCAGGAAATCCCAGTGACAGAGGCTGCCTCCCCAAGGTCAGGGAAGGTATTTCTCGGACTTCCCCGAACAGGGAACACCTGTGACTGAAGAGAGCTTCGTGGAGTTGTCTCTCGAGTTCCCCATGCACTGACAATGGTTCCGGAATCCTGGGCGAGGGGAGATTCCACCTACGGTCGGCAGCGCGTGGGTTCTAACGGGATGCCTGAGCTCGTCTCCCCTGAGGGTTTTCCTAATTTCTCTGTGCCAGGGAATGCTAGGGGTGGTTTGCAGGAAATCCCAGTGACAGAGGCGGACTCACCAAGATCAGGGAATGTATTTCTCGGACTTCCCCGAACAGGGAACACCTGTGACTGAAGAGAGCTGCATGGAGTTGTCTCTCGAGCTCCCCCACGCACTGACAATTGTTCCGGAATCCTGAGGGTGGGGAGGTTTCACCAACGGTCGGCAGCGCGTGGGTTCTAACGGGATTCATGATTTCGTCTCCCCTGAGTGTTTTCCTAATTTCTTTGTGCCAAGGAATGCTAGGGGGGGTTTACAGGAAATCCCAGTGACAAAGGCTGCCTCCCCAAGTTCATGGAAGGTATTTCTCGGACTTCCCCGAACAGGGAACACCTGTGACTGAAGAGAGCTTCGTGGAGTTGTCTCTCCAGCTCCCTCACGCACTGACAATTGTTCCGGAATACTGAGCGTGGGGAGGTTCCACCAACGGTCGGCAGGGCGTGGTTTCTAACGGGATGCCTGATCTCGTCTCCCATGAGTTTTTTCCAATGATTCTGTGCCACGGAATGTTAAGGGGGTTTGCAGGAAATCCCAGTGACAGAGGCTGACTCCCCAAGGTCAGGGAATTTATTTCTCGGACTTCCCCGAACAGGGAACACCTGTGACTGAAGAGAGCTGCGTGGAGTTGTCTCTCGAGCTCCCCCACGCACTGACAATGGTTCCGGAATCCTGAGCGTGGGGAGGTTCCACCAACGGTCGGCAGCGCGTGGGTTCTAACGGGATGCCTGAGTTCGTCTCCCCTGAGTGTTTTCCTAATGTCTCTGTGCCAGGGAATTCTAGGGGGGGGTTTGCAGGAAATCCCAGTGAGAGAGGCTGCCTCCCCAAGTTCAGGGAAGGTATTTCTCGGACATCCCTGAACAGGGAACACCTGTGACTGAAGAGAGCTGCGTGGAGTTGTCTCTCGAGCTCCCCCACGCAGTGACAATGGTTCCGGAATCCTGAGCGTGGGGAGGTTCCACCAACGGTCGTCAGCGCTTGGGTTCTAACGGGATGCATGAGCTCGTCTCCCCTGAGGTTTTTCCTAATATCTCTGTGCCAGGGAATGCTAGGGGTGTTTGCAGGAAATCCCAGGGACAGAGGCTGCCTTGCCAAGGTCAGGGAAGGTGTTTCTCGGAGTTCCCCGAACAGGGAACACCTGTGACTGAAGAGAGCTGCGTGGAGTTGTCTCTCGAGCTCCCCCACGCACTGACAATTGTTCCGGAATACTGAGCGTGGGGAGGTTTCACCAACTGTCGGCAGCGCGTGGGTTCAAACGGAATTCATGATTTCTCCTCCCCGGAGGGTTTTCCTAATTTGTCTGTGCCAAGGAATGCTAGGGGGGGTTTGCAGGAAATCCCAATGACAGAGGCTGCCTCCCCAAGGTCATGGAAGTTATTTCTCATACTTCCCCGAACAGGGAACACCTGTGACTGAAGAGAGCTGCGTGGAGTTGTCTCTCGAGCTCCCCCACGCACTGACAATGTTTCTGGATTCCTGAGCGTGGGGAGGATCCACCAACGGTCGTCAGCGCGTGGGATCTAACGGGATGCCTGAGCTCGTCTCCCCTGAGGGTTTTCCTAATATCTCTGTGCCAGGGAATGCTAGGGGGGGTTTGCAGGATATCCCAGTGACAGAGGCTGCCTCCCCAAGATCAGGAAAGGTATTTCATGGACTTCCCCGAACAGGGAACACCTGTGACTGAAGAGAGCTGCGTGGAGTTGTCTCTCGATCTCCTCCACGCACTGACAATGTTTCTGGAATCCTGAGCGTGGAGAAGTTCCACCAACGGTCGGCAGCGCGTGGGTTCTAACGGGATGCCTGAGCTCGTCTCCGCTGAGGGTTTCCCTAATATCTCTGTGCCAGGGAATTCTAGGGGGTATTTGCAGGAAATCCCAGTGAAAGAGGCTGCCTCCCCAAGGTCAGGGAAGGTATTTCTCTGACTTCCCCGATCAGGGAACACCTGTGTCTGAAGAGAGCTGCGTGGGGTTGTCTCTCGAGATCCCCCACGCACTGACAATGGTTCCGGAATCCTGAGCGTGGGGAGGTTCCACCAACGGTCGGCAGCGCGTGCATTCAAACGGGATGCCTGAGCTCGTATCCCCTGAGGGTTTTCCTAATGTTTCTCTGCCAGGGAATGCTAGGGGGGGTTTGCAGGAAATCCCAGTGACAGAGGCTGCCTCCCCAAGTTCAGGGAAGGTATTTCTCGAACTTCGCCAAACAGGGAACACCTGTGACTGAAGAGAGCTGCGTGGAGTTGTCTCTCGAGCTCCCCCACGCACTGACAATGGTTCCGGAATCCTGAGCGTGGGGAGGTTCCACCAACGGTCGGCAGCGCGTGGGTTCTAACGGGATGCCTGAGCTCGTCTCCCCTGAGGGTTTCCCTAATGTCTCTGTGCCAGGGAATGCTAGGGGTCGTTTGCAGGAAATCCCAGTGACAGAGGCTGCCTCCCCAAGGTCAGGGAACGTGTTTCTCAGGCTTCCCCGAAAAGGGAACACCTGTGACTGAAGAGAGCTGCGTGGAGTTGTCTCTCGAGCTCCCCCACGCACTGACAATGGTTCCGGAATCCTGAGCGTTGGGAGGTTCCACCAACGGTCGGCAGCGCCTAGGTTCTAACGGGATGCCTGAGCTCGTCTCCCCTGAGGTTTCCCTAATGTCTCTGTGCCAGGGAATGCTAGGGGGGGTTTGCAGGAAATCCCAGTGACAGAGGCTGCCTCCCCAAGGTCAGGGAAGGTATTTCTCGGACTTCCCCGAACAGGGAACACCTGTGACTGAAGAGAGCTGCGTGGAGTTGTCTCTCGAGCTCCCCCACGCACTGACAATGGTTCCGGAATCCTGAGCATGGGGAGGTTCCAGCAACGGTCGGCAGCGCGTGGGTTCTAACGGGATGCCTGAGCTCGTCTCCCCTGAGGGTTTTCCTAATGTCTCTGTGACAGGGAATGCTAGGGGGGGTTTGCAGGAAATCCTAGTGAAAGAGGCTGCCTCCCCAAAGTCAGGGAAGGTATTTCCCGGACTTCCCCGAACAGGGAACACCTGTGACTGAAGAGAGCTGCGTGGAGTTGTCTCTCGAGCTCCCCCACGCACAGACAGTAGTTCCGGAATCCTAAGCGTGAGGAGGTTCCACCAACGGTCGGCAGCGCGTGGGTTCTAACGGGATGCCTGAGCTCGTCTCCCCTGAGGGTTTTCCTAATGTCTCTGTGCCAGGTAATGCTAGGGGGGGTTTGCAGGAAATCCCAATGACAGAGGCTGCCTCCCCAAGGTCAGGGAAGGTATTTCTCGGACTTCCCTGAACAGGGAACACCTGTGACTGAAGAGAGCTGCGTGGAGTTGTCTCTCGTGCTCCCCCACGCACTGACAATGGTTCCGGAATCCTGAGCGTGGGGAGGTTCCACCAACGGTCGGCAGCGCGTGGGATCTAACGGGATGCCTGAGCTCGTCTCCCCTGAGGGTTTCCCTAATGTCTCTGTGCCAGGGAATGCTAGGGGGGGGTTGCAGGAAATCCCAGTGACAGAGGCTGCCTCCCCAAAGTCAGGGAAGTTATTTCTCGGACTTCCCCGAACAGGGAACACCTGTGACTGAAGAGAGCTGCGTGGAGTTGTCTCTCGAGCTCCCCCACGCACTGACAATGGTTCCGGAATCCTGAGCGTGGGGAGGTTCCACCAACGGTCGGCAGAGCGTGGGTTCTAACGGGATGTCTGAGCTCGTCTCCCCTGAGGGTTTCCCTAATGTCTCTGTGCCAGGGAATGCTAGGGGGGTTTTGCAGGAAATCCCAGTGACAGAGGCTGCCTCCCCAAGGTCAGGGAAGGTATTTCTCGGACTTCCCCGAACAGGGAACACCTGTGACTGAAGAAACTGCGTGGAGTTGTCTCTCGAGATCCCCCACGCACTGACAATGGTTCCGGAATCCTGAGCGTGGGGAGGTTCCACCAACGGTCGGCAGCGCGTGGGTTCTAACGGGATGCCTGAGCTCGTCTCCCCTGAGGGTTTCCCTAATGTCTCTGAGCCAGGGAATGCTAGGGGGGGTTTGCAGGAAATCCCAGTGACAGAGGCTGCCTCCCCAAGGTCAGGGAAGGTATTTCTCGGACTTCCCCGAACAGGGAACACCCGTGACTGAAGAGAGCTGCGTGGAGTTGTCTCTCGAGCTCCCCCACGCACTGACAATGGTTCCGGAATCCTGAGCGTGGGGAGTTTCCACCAACGGTCGGCAGCGCTTGGGTTCTAACAGGATGCCTGAGATCGTCTCCCCTGAGGGTTTTCCTAATATCTCTGTGCCAGGGAATGCTAGGGGGGGTTTGCAGGAAATCTCAGTGACAGAGGCTGCCTTGCCAAGGTCAGGGAAGGTGTTTCTCTGAGTTCCCCGAACAGGGAACACCTGTGACTGAAGAGAGCTGCGTGGAGTTGTCTCTCGAGCTCCCCCACGCACTGACAATGGTTCTGGAATCCTAAGCGTGGGGAGGTTCCACAAACGGTCGGCAGCGCGTGGGTTCTAACGGGATGCCTGAGCTCGTCTCCCCTGAGGGTTTCCATAATGTCTCTGTGCCAGGGAATGCTAGGGGTATTTGCAGGAAATCCCAGTGACAGAGTCTGCCTACCCAAGGTCAGGGAAGGTATTTCTCGGAATTCCCCGTACAGGGAACACCTGTGACTGAAGAGAGAGTCGTGGATTTGTCTCTCGAGCTCCCCCACGCACTGACAATGGTTCCGGATTCCTGAGCGTGGGGAGGTTCCACCAACGGTCGGCAGCGCGTGGGTTCTAACGGGATGCCTGAGTTCGTCTCCCCTGATGGTTTTCCTAATATCTCTGTGCCAGGGAATGCTAGGGGGGTTTTGCAGGAAATCCCAGTGACAGAGGCTGCCTCCCCAAGGTCAGGGAAGGTATTTCTCGGACTTCCCCGAACAGGGAACACCTGTGACTGAAGAGAGCTGCGTGGAGTTGTCTCTCGAGCTCCCCCACGCACTGACAATGGTTCCGGAATCCTGAGCGTGTGGAGGTTCCGCCAACGGTCGGCAGCGCGTGGGTTCTAACGGGATGCCTGAGCTCGTCTCCCCTGAGGGTTTCCCTAATGTCTCTGTGCCAGGGAATGCTAGGGGGGGTTTGCAGGAAATCCCAGTGACAGAGGCTGCCTCCCCAAATTCAGGGAAGGTATTTCTCGGACTTCCCTGAACAGGGAACACCTGTGACTGAAGAGAGATGCGTGGAGTTGTGTCTCGAGCTCCCCCACGCACTGACAATATTTCCGGAATACTGAGCGTTGGGAGGTTCCACCAAATGTCGTCAGCCAAGGGTTCTAATGGGATGCCTGAGCTCGTCTCCCCTGAGGGTTTCCCTAATGTCTCTGTGCCAGGGAATGCTAGGGGGGGTTTGCAGGAAATCCCAGTGACAGAGGCTGCCTCCCCAAGGTCAGGGAAGGTATTTCTCGGACTTCCCCGAACAGGGAACACCTGTGACTGAAGAGAGCTGCGTGGAGTTTTCTCTCGAGATCCCCCACGCACTGAAAATGGTTCCGGAATCCTGAGCGTGGGGAGGTTCCACCAACGGTCGGCAAAGCGTGGGTTCTAACGGGATACATGAGCTCGTCTCCCCTGAGTGTTTCCCTAATATCTCTGTGTCAGGGAATGCTAGGGGGGGTTTGCAGGAAATCCCAGTGACAGAGGCTGCCTCCCCAAGGTCAGGGAAGGTATTTCTCGGACTTCCCCGAACAGGGAACACCTGTGACTGAAGAGAGCTGCGTGGAGTTGTCTCTCGAGCTCCCCCACGCACTGACATTGGTTCCGGAATCCTGAGCGTGGGGAGGTTCCACCAACGGTCGGCAGAGCGTGGGTTCTAACGGGATGCCTGAGCTCGTCTCCCCTGAGGGTTTCCCTAATGTCTCTGTGCCAGGGAATGCTAGGGGGGGTTTGCAGGATATCCCAGTGACAGAGGCTGCCTCCCCAAGGTCAGGGAAGGTATTTCTCGGACTTCCCCGAACAGGGAACACCTGTGACTGAAGAGAGCTGCGTGGAGTTGTCTCTCGAGCTCCCCCACGCACTGACAATGGTTCCGGAATCCTGAGCATGGGGAGGTTCCACCAACGGTCGGCAGCGCGTGGGTTCTAACAGAATGCCGGAGCTCGTCTCCCCTGAGGGTTTCCCTAATGTCTCTGTGCCAGGGAATGCTAGGGGGGGTTTGCAGGAAATCCCAGTGACAGAGGCTGCTTCCCCAAGGTCAGGGAAGGTATTTCTCGGACTTCCCCGAACAGGGAACACCTGTGACTGAAGAGAGCTTCGTGGAGTTTTCTCTCGAGCTCCCCCACGCACTGACAATGGTTCCGGAATCCTGAGCGTGGGGAGGTTCCACCAACGGTCGGTAGCGCGTGGGTTCTAACGGGATGCCTGAGCTCGTCTCCCCTGAGTGTTTTCCTAATTTCTCTGTGCCAGGGAATGCTAGGGGGGTTTTGCAGGAAATCCCAGTGACAGAGGCTGCCTCCCCAAGGTCAAGGAAAGTATTTCTCGGACTTCCCCGAACAGGGAACACCTGTGACTGAAGAGAGCTGCGTGGAGTTGTCTCTCGAGCTCCCCCACGCACTGACAATGTTTCCGGAATCCTGAGCGTGGGGAGGTTCCACCAACGGTCGGCAGCGCGTGGGTTCTAACGGGATGCCTGAGCTCGTCTCCCCTGAGGGTTTCCCTAATGTCTCTGTGCCAGGGAATGCTAGGGGGGGTTTGCAGGAAATCCCAGTGACAGAGGCTGCCTCCCCAAGGTCAGGGAAGGTATTTCTCGGACTTCCCCGAACAGGGAACACCTGTGACTGAAGAGAGCTGCGTGGAGTTGTCTCTCGAGCTCCCCCACGCACTGACAATCGTTCCGGAATCCTGAGCGTGGGGAGGTTCCACCAACGGTCGGCAGCGAGTGGGTTCTAATGGGATGCCTGAGCTCGTCTCCCCTGAGGGTTTCCCTAATTTCTCTGTGCCAGGGAATGCTAGTGGGGGTTTGCAGGATATCCCAGTGACAGAGGCTGCCTCCCCAAGGTCAGGGAAGGTATTTCTCGGACTTCCCCGAACAGGGAACACCTGTGACTGAAGAGAGATGCGTGGAGTTGTCTCTCGAGCTCCCCCACGCACTGACAATATTTCCGGAATACTGAGCGTGGGGAGGTTCCACCAAATGTCGTCAGCCTAGGGTTCTAATGGCATGCCTGAGCTCGTCTCCCCTGAGGGTTTCCCTAATGTCTCTGTGCCAGGGAATGCTAGGGGGGGTTTGAGGAAATCCCAGTGACAGAGGCTGCCTCCCCAAGGTCAGGGAAGGTATTTCTCGGACTTCCCCGAACAGGGAACACCTGTGACTGAAGAGAGCTGCGTGAAGTTGTCTCTCGAGCTCCCCCACGCACTGACAATGGTTCCGGAATCCTGAGCGTGGGGAGGTTCCACCAACGGTCGGCAGCGCGTGAGTTCTAACGGGATACCTGAGCTCGTCTCCCCTGAGGGTTTCCCTAATATCTCTGTGCCAGGGAATGCTAGGGGGGGTTTGCAGGAAATCCCAGTGACAGAGGCTGCCTCCACAAGGTCAGGGAAGGTATTTCTCGGACTTCCCTGAACAGGGAACACCTGTGACTGAAGAGAGCTGCGTGGAGTTGTCTCTCGAGCTCCCCCACGCACTGACAATATTTCCGGAATACTGAGCGTGGGGAGGTTCCACCAACTGTCGTCAGCCTAGGGTTCTAATGGGATGCCTGAGCTCGTCTCCCCTGAGGGTTTCCCTAATGTCTCTGTGCCAGGAAATGCTAGCGGGTGTTTGCAGGAAATCCCAGTTACAGAGGCTGCCTCCCAAAGGTCAGGGAAGGTATTTCTCGGACTTCCCCGAACAGGGAACACCTGTGACTGAAGAGAGCTGCGTGGAGTTGTCTCTCGAGCTCCCCCACGCACTGACAATGGTTCCGGAATCCTGAGCGTGAGGAGGTTCCACCAACGGTCGGCAGCGAGTGGGTTCTAACGGGATGCCTGAGCTCGTCTCCCCTGAGGGTTTTCCTAAGGTCTCTGTGCCAGGGAATGCTAGGGGGGGTTTGCAGGAAATCCCAGTGACAGAGGCTGCCTCCCCAAGGTCAGGGAAGGTATTTCTCGGACTTCCCCGAACAGTGAACACCTGTGACTGAAGAGAGCTGCGTGGAGTTGTCTCTCGAGCTCCCCCACGCACTGACAATGGTTCCAGAATCCTGAGCGTGGGGAGGTTCCACCAACGGTCGGCAGCGCGTGGGTTCTAACGGGATGCCTGAGTTCGTCTCCCCTGAGGGTTTCCCTAATGTCTCTGTACCAGGGAATGCTAGGGGGGGTTTGCAGGAAATCCCAGTGACAGAGGCTGCCTCCCCAAGGTCAGGGAAGGTATTTCTCGGACTTCCCCGAACAGGGAACACCTGTGACTGAAGAGAGCTGCGTGGAGTTGTCTCTCGAGCTCCCCCACGCACTGACAATGTTTCCGGAATTCTGAGCGTGGGGAGGTTCCACCAACGGTCGGCAGCGCGTGGGTTCTAACGGGATGCCTGAGCTCGTCTCCCCTGAGGGTTTCCCTAATGTCTCTGTGCCAGGGAATGCTAGGGGGGGTTTGCAGGAAATCCCAGTGACAGAGGCTGCCTCCCCAAGGTCAGGGAAGGTATTTCTCGGACTTCCCCGAACAGGGAACACCTGTGACTGAAGAGAGCTGCGTGGAGTTGTCTCTCGAGCTCCCCCACGCACTGACAATGGTTCCGGAATCCTGAGCGTGGGGAGGTTCCACCAACGGTCGTCAGCGCGTGGGTTCTAACGGGATGCCTGAGCTCGTCTCCCCTGAGTGTTTCCCTAATATCTCTGTGCCAGGGAATGCTAGGGGGGGTTTGCAGGAAATCCCAGTGACAGAGGCTGCCTACCCAAGGTCAGGGAAGGTATTTCTCGGACTTCCCCGAACAGGGAACACCTGTGACTGAAGAGAGCTGCGTGGAGTTGTCTCTCGAGCTGCCCCACGGACTGACAATTTTTCCGGAATCCTGAGCGTTGGGAGGTTCCACCAACGGTCGGCAGCGAGTGGGTTCTAACGGGATGCCTGAGCTCGTCTTCCCTGAGTGTTTTTCTAATGTTTCTGTGCCAGGGAATGCTAGGGGGGGTTTGCAGGATATCCCAGTGACAGAGGCTGCCTCCCCAAGGTCAGGGAAGGTATTTCTCGGACTTCCCCGAACAGGGAACACCTGTGACTGAAGAGAGCTGCGAGGAGTTGTCTCTCGAGCTCCCCCACGCACTGACAATGGTTCCGGAATCCTGAGCGTGGGGAGGTTCCACCAACGGTCGGCAGCGCGTGGGTTCAAACGGGATGCCTGAGCTCGTCTCCCCTGAGCTTTTCCCTAATATCTCTGTGCCAGGGAATGCTGGAGGGGGGTTTGCAGAAAATCCCAGTGACAGAGGCTGCCTCCCCAAGGTCAGGGAAGGTATTTCTCGGACTTCCCCGAACAGGGAACACCTGTGACTGAAGAGAGCTGCGTGGAGTTGTCTCTCGAGCTCCCCCACGCACTGACAATGGTTCCGGAATCCTGAGCATGGGGAGGTTCCACCAAAGGTCGGCAGCGCGTGGGTTCTAACGGGATGCCTGAGCTCGTCTCCCCTGAGGGTTTCCCTAATGTCTCTGTGCCAGGGAATGCTAGGGGGGGTTTGCAGTCTATCCCAGTCACAGAGGGTGCCTCCCCAAGGTCAGGGAAGGTATTTCTCGGACATCCCCGAACAGGGAACACCTGTGACTGAAGAGAGCTGCGTGGAGTTGTCTCTCGAGCTCCCCCACGCACTGACAATATTTCCGGAATACTGAGCGTGGGGAGGTTCCACCAACTGTCGTCAGCCTAGGGTTCTAATGGGATGCCTGAGCTCGTCTCCCCTGAGGGTTTCCCTAATGTCTCTGTGCCAGGAAATGCTAGCGGGTGTTTGCAGGAAATCCCAGTTACAGAGGCTGCCTCCCAAAGGTCAGGTAAGGTATTTCTCGGACTTCCCCGAACAGGGAACACCTGTGACTGAAGAGAGCTGCGTGGAGTTGTCTCTCGAGCTCCCCCACGCACTGACAATGGTTCCGGAATCCTGAGCGTGAGGAGGTTCCACCAACGGTCGGCAGCGAGTGGGTTCTAACGGGATGCCTGAGCTCGTCTCCCCTGAGGGTTTTCCTAATGTCTCTGTGCCAGGGAATGCTTGGGGGGGTTTGCAGGAAATCCCAGTGACAGAGGCTGCCTCCCCAAGGTCAGGGAATGTATTTCTCGGACTTCCCCGAACAGTGAACACCTGTGACTGAAGAGAGCTGCGTGGAGTTGTCTCTCGAGCTCCCCCACGCACTGACAATGGTTCCAGAATCCTGAGCGTGGGGAGGTTCCACCAACGGTCGGCAGCGCGTGGGTTCTAACGGGATGCCTGAGTTCGTCTCCCCTGAGGGTTTCCCTAATGTCTCTGTACCAGGGAATGCTAGGGGGGGTTTGCAGGAAATCCCAGTGACAGAGGCTGCCTCCCCAAGGTCAGGGAAGGTATTTCTCGGACTTCCCCGAACAGGGAACACCTGTGACTGAAGAGAGCTGCGTGGAGTTGTCTCTCGAGCTCCCCCACGCACTGACAATGTTTCCGGAAATCTGAGCGTGGGGAGGTTCCACCAACGGTCGGCAGCGCGTGGGTTCTAATGGGATGCCTGAGCTCGTCTCCCCTGAGGGTTTCCCTAATGTCTCTGTGCCAGGGAATGCTAGGGGGGGTTTGCAGGAAATCCCAGTGACAGAGGCTGCCTCCCCAAGGTCAGGGAAGGTATTTCTCGGACTTCCCCGAACAGGGAACACCTGTGACTGAAGAGAGCTGAGTGGAGTTGTCTCTCGAGCTCCCCCACGCACTGACAATGGTTCCGGAATCCTGAGCGTGGGGAGGTTCCACCAACGGTCGTCAGCGCGTGGGATCTAACGGGATGCCTGAGCTCGTCTCCCCTGAGTGTTTCCCTAATATCTCTGTGCCAGGGAATGCTAGGGGGTTTTGCAGGAAATCCCAGTGACAGAGGCTGCCTCCCCAAGGTCAGGGAAGGTATTTCTCGGACTTCCCCGAACAGGGAACACCTGTGACTGAAGAGAGCTGCGTGGAGTTGTCTCTCGAGCTCCCCCACGGACTGACAATTTTTCCGGAATCCTGAGCGTTGGGAGGTTCCACCAACGGTCGGCAGCGCGTGGGGTCTAACGGGATGCCTGAGCTCGTCTTCCCTGAGTGTTTTTCTAATGTTTCTGTGCCAGGGAATGCTAGGGGGGATTTGCAGGATATCCCAGTGACAGAGGCTGCCTCCCCAAGGTCAGGGAAGGTATTTCTCGGACTTCCCCGAACAGGGAACACCTGTGACTGAAGAGAGCTGCGTGGAGTTGTCTCTCGAGCTCCCCCACGCAATGACAATGGTTCCGGAATCCTGAGCGTGGGGAGGTTCCACCAACGGTCGGCACCGCGTGGGTTCAAACGGGATGCCTGAGCTCGTCTCCCCTGAGCTTTTCCCTAATATCTCTGTGCCAGGGAATGCTGGAGGGGGGTTTGCAGAAAATCCCAGTGACAGAGGCTGCCTCCCCAAGGTCAGGGAAGGTATTTCTCGGACTTCCCCGAACAGGGAACACCTGTGACTGAAGAGAGCTGCGTGTAGTTGTCTCTCGAGCTCCCCCACGCACTGACAATGGTTCCGGAATCCTGAGCATGGGGAGGTTCCACCAAAGGTCGGCAGCGCGTGGGTTCTAACGGGATGCCTGAGCTCGTCTCCCCTGAGGGTTTCCCTAATGTCTCTGTGCCAGGGAATGCTAGGGGGTTTTGCAGTCTATCCCAGTCACAGAGGGTGCCTCCCCAAGGTCAGGGAAGGTATTTCTCGGACATCCCCGAACAGGGAACACCTGTGACTGAAGAGAGCTGCGTGGAGTTGTCTCTCGAGCTCCCCCACGCACTGACAATGGTTCCGGAATCCTGAGCGTGGGGAGGTTCCACCAACGGTCGGCAGCGCGTGGGTTCTAACGGGATGCCTGAGCTCGTCTCCCCTGAGGGTTTTCCTAATGTCTCTGGGCCAGGGAATGCTAGGGGTGGTTTGCAGGAAATCCCAGTGACAGAGGCTGCCTCCCCAAGGTCAGGGAAGGTATTTCTCGGACTTCCCCGAACAGGGAACACCTGTGACTGAAGAGAGCTGCGTGGAGTTGTCTCTCGAGCTCCCCCACGCACTGACAATGGTTCCGGAATCCTGAGAGTGGGGAGGTTCCACCAACGGTCGGCAGCGCGTGGGTTCTAACGGGATGCCTGAGCTCGTCTCCCCTGAGGGTTTCCCTAATATCTCTGTGCCAGGGAATGCTAGGGGGGGTTTGCAGGAAATCCCAGTGACAGAGGCTGCCTCCCCAAGGTCAGGGAAGGTATTTCTCGGACTTCCCCGAACAGGGAACACCTGTGACTGAAGAGAGCTGCGTGGAGTTGTCTCTCGAGCTCCCCCACGCACTGACAATGGTTCCGGAATCCTGAGCGTGGGGAGGTTCCACCAACGGTCGGCAGCGCGTGGGTTCTAACGGAATGCCGGAGCTCGTTTCCCTGAGGGTTTCCCTAATGTCTCTGTGCCAGGGAATGCTAGGGGTGGTTTGCAGGAAATCCCAGTGACCGAGGCGCCTCGCCAAAGTCAGGGAAGGTATTTCTCGGACTTCCCCGAACAGGGAACACCTGTGACTGAAGAGAGCTGCGTGGAGTTGTCTCTCGAGCTCCCCCACGCACTGACAATGGTTCCGGAATCCTGAGCGTGGGGAGGTTCCACCAACGGTCGGCAGCGCGTGGGTTCAAACGGGATGCCTGAGCTCGACTCCCCTGAGGTTTTCCCTAATATCTCTGTGCCAGGGAATGCTGGAGGGGGGTTTGCAGGAAATCCCAGTGACAGAGGCTGCCTCCCCAAGGTCAGGGAAGGTATTTCTCGGACTTCCCCGAACAGGGAACACCTGTGACTGAAGAGAGCTGCGTGTAGTTGTCTCTCGAGCTCCCCCACGCACTGACAATGGTTCCGGAATCCTGAGCATGGGGAGGTTCCACCAAAGGTCGGCAGCGCGTGGGTTCTAACGGGATGCCTGAGCTCGTCTCCCCTGAGGGTTTCCCTAATGTCTCTGTGCCAGGGAATGCTAGGGGTGGTTTGCAGTCTATCCCAGTCACAGAGGGTGCCTCCCCAAGGTCAGGGAAGGTATTTCTCGGACATCCCCGAACAGGGAACACCTGTGACTGAAGAGAGCTGCGTGGAGTTGTCTCTCGAGCTCCCCCACGCACTGACAATGGTTCCGGAATCCTGAGCGTGGGGAGGTTCCACCAACGGTCGGCAGCGCGTGGGTTCTAACGGGATGCCTGAGCTCGTCTCCCCTGAGGGTTTTCCTAATGTCTCTGGGCCAGGGAATGCTAGGGGTGGTTTGCAGGAAATCCCAGTTACAGAGGCTGCCTCCCCAAGGTCAGGGAAGGTATTTCTCGGACTTCCCCGAACAGGGAACACCTGTGACTGAAGAGAGCTGCGTGGAGTTGTCTCTCGAGCTCCCCCACGCACTGACAATGGTTCCGGAATCCTGAGAGTGGGGAGGTTCCACCAACGGTCGGCAGCGCGTGGGTTCTAACGGGATGCCTGAGCTCGTCTCCCCTGAGTGTTTCCCTAATATCTCTGTGCCAGGGAATGCTAGGGGGGGTTTGCAGGAAATCCCAGTGACAGAGGCTGCCTCCCCAAGGTCAGGGAAGGTATTTCTCGGACTTCCCCGAACAGGGAACACCTGTGACTGAAGAGAGCTGCGTGGAGTTGTCTCTCGAGCTCCCCCACGCACTGACAATGGTTCCGGAATCCTGAGCGTGGGGAGGTTCCACCAACGGTCGGCAGCGCGTGGGTTCTAACGGAATGCCGGAGCTCGTCTCCCCTGAGTGTTTCCCTAATGTCTCTGTGCCAGGGAATGCTAGGGGTGGTTTGCAGGAAATCCCAGTGACCGAGGCTGCCTCGCCAAATTCAGGGAAGGTATTTCTCGGACTTCCCCGAACAGGGAACACCTGTGACTGAAGAGAGCTGCGTGGAGTTGTCTCTCGAGCTCCCCCACGCACTGACAATGTTTCCGGAATCCTGAGCGTGGGGAGGTTCCACCAACGGTCGGCAGCGCGTGGGTTCTAACGGGATGCCTGAGCTCGTCTCCCCTGAGGGTTTTTCTAATTTTTCTGTGCCAGGGAATGCTAGGGGGGGTTTGCAGGATATCCCAGTGACAGAGGCTGCCTCCCCAAGGTCATAGGAGGTATTTCTCGGACTTCCCCGAATAGGGAACACCTGTGACTGAAGAGAGCTGCGTGGAGTTGTCTCTCGAGCTCCCCCACGCACTGACAATGGTTCCGGAATCCTGAGCGTGGGGAGGTTCCACCAACGGTCGGCAGCGCGTGGGTTCAAACGGGATGCCTGAGCTCGTCTCCCCTGAGGGTTTCCCTAATATCTCTGTGCCAGGGAATGCTGGAGGGGGGTTTGCAGGAAATCCCAGTGACAGAGGCTGCCTCCCCAAGGTCAGGGAAGGTATTTCTCGGAATTCCCCGAACAGGGAACACCTGTGACTGAAGAGAGCTGCGTGAAGTTGTCTCTCGAGCTCCCCCACGCACTGACAATGGTTCCGGAATCCTGAGCATGGGGAGGTTCCACCAACGGTAGGCAGCGCGTGGGTTCTAACGGGATGCCTGAGCTCGTCTCCCCTGAGAGTTTCCCTAATATCTCTGTGCCAGGGAATGCTAGGGGGGGTTTGCATGAAATCCCAGTGACAGAGGCTGACTCCCCAAGGTCAGGGAAGGTATTTCTCGGACTTCCCCGAACAGGGAACACCTGTGACTAAAGAGAGCTGCGTGGAGTTTTCTCTCGAGGTCCCCCACGCACTGACAATGGTTCCGGAATCCTGAGCGTGGGGAGGTTCCACCAACGGTCGGCAGCGCGTGGGTTCTAACGGGATGCAAGAGCTCGTCTCCCATGAGGGTTTTCCTAATATCTCTGTGCCAGGGAATGCTAGGGGGGGTTTGCAGGAAATCCCAGTGACAGAGGCTGCCTCCCCAAGGTCAGGGAAGGTATTTCCCGGACTTCTCCGAACAGGGAACACCTGTGACTGAAGACAGCTGCGTGGAGTTGTCTCTCGAGCTCCCCCACGCACTGACAATAGTTCCGGAATCCTGAGCGTGGGGAGGTTCCAACAACGGACGGCAGCGCGTGGGTTCTAACGGGATGCTTGAGCTCGTCTCCCCTGAGGGTTTTCCTAATATCTCTGTGCCAGGGAATGCTAGGTTGGGTTTACAGGAAATCCCAGTGAAAGAGGCTGCCTCCCAAAGGTCAGGGAAGCTATTTTCCGGACTTCCCCGAACAGGGAACACCTGTGACTGAAGAGAGCTGCGTGGAGTTGTCTCTCGAGCTCCCCCACACACTGACAATCGTTCCGGAATCCTGAGCGTGGGGAGGTTCCACCAACGGTCGGCAGCACGTGGGTTCTAACGGGATGCCTGAGCTCGTCTCCCCTGAGTGTTTTCCTAATGTCTCTTTGCCAGGGAATGCTAGGGGGGGTTTGCAGGAAATCCCAGTGACAGAGGCTGCCTCCCCAAGGTCAGGGAAGGTATTTCTCGGACTTCCCCGAACAGGGAACACCTGTGACTGAAGAGAGCTTCGTGGAGTTGTCTCTCGTGCTCCCCCACGCACTGACAATGTTTCCGGAATCCTGAGCGTGGGGAGGTTCCACCAACGGTCGGCAGCGCGTGGGTTCTAACGGGATGCCTGAGCTCGTCTCCCCTGAGGTTTTCCCTAATGTCTCTGTGCCAGGGAATGCTAGGGGTGGTTTGCAGGAAATCCCAGTGACCGAGGCTGCCTCGCCAAATTCAGGGAAGGTATTTCTCGGACTTCCCCGAACAGGGAACACCTGTGACTGAAGAGAGCTGCGTGGAGTTGTCTCTCGAGCTCCTCCACGCACTGACAATGTTTCCGGAATCCTGAGCATGGGGAAGTTCCACCAACGGTCGGCAGCGCGTGGGTTCTAACGGGATGCCTGAGCTCGTCTTCCCTGAGGGTTTTTCTAATGTTTCTGTGCCAGGGAATGCTAGGGGGGGTTTGCAGGATATCCCAGTGACAGAGGCTGCCTCCCCAAGGTCATGGAAGGTATTTCTCGGACTTCCCCGAATAGGGAACACTTGTGACTGAAGAGAGCTGCGTGGAGTTGTCTCTCGATCTCCCCCACGCACTGACAATGGTTCCGGAATCCTGAGCGTGGGGAGGTTCCACCAACGGTCGGCAGCGCGTGGGTTCAAACGGGATGCCTGAGCTCGTCTCCCCTGAGGGTTTCCCTAATATCTCTGTGCCAGGGAATGCTGGAGGGGTGTTTGCAGGAAATCCCAGTGACACAGGCTGCCTCCCCAAGGTCAGGGAAGGTATTTCTCGGAATTCCCCGAACAGGGAACACCTGTGACTGAAGAGAGCTGCGTGAAGTTGTCTCTCGAGCTCCCCCACGCACTGACAATGGTTCCGGAATAATGAGCATGGGGAGGTTCCACCAACGGTAGGCAGCGCGTGGGTTCTAACTGGATGCCTGAGCTCGTCTCCCCTGAGTGTTTCACGAATGTCTCTGTGCCAGGAAATTCTAGGGGGGGTTTGCATGCTATCACAGTCACAGAGGCTGCCTCCCCAATGACACGGAAGGTATTTCTCGGACTTCCCCGAACAGGGAACACCTGTGACTGAAGAGAGCTGCGTGGAGTTGTCTCTCGAGCTCCCCCACGCACTGACAATGGTTCCGGAATACTGAGCGTGGGGAGGTTCCACCAACGGTCGGCAGCGCGTGGGTTCTAACGGGATGCCTGAGCTCGTCTCCCCTGAGTGTTTTCCTAATGTCTCTGTGCCAGGGAATGCTAGGGTGGTTTTGCAGGAAATCCCAGTGACAGAGGCTGCCTCCCCAAGTTCAGGGAAGGTATTTCTCAGACATCCCCGAACAGGGAACACCTGTGACTGAAGAGAGCTGCGTGGAGTTGTCTCTCGAGCTCCCCCACGCACTGACAATGGTTCCGGAATCCTGAGCGTGGGGAGGTTCCACCAACGGTCGGCAGCGCGTGGGTTCTAACGGGATGCCTGATCTCGTCTCCCTTGAGGGTTTTCCTAATGTCTCTGTGCCAGGGAATGCTAGGGGTGGTTTGCAGGAAATCCCAGTGACAGAGGCTGCCTCCCCAAGGTCAGGGAAGGTATTTCTCGGACTTCCCCGAACAGGGAACACCTGTGACTGAAGAGAGCTGCGTGGAGTTGTCTCTCGAGCTCCCCCACGCACTGACAATGGTTCCGGAATCCTGAGCGTGGGGAGGTTCCACCAACGGTCGGCAGCGCGTGGATTCTAACGGGATGCCTGAGCTCGTCTCCCCTGAGTGTTTCCCTAATATCTCTGTGCCAGGGAATGATAGGGGGGGTTTGCATGAAATCCCAGTGACAGAGGCTGACTCCCCAAGGTCAGGGAAGGTATTTCTCGGACTTCCCCGAACAGGGAACACCTGTGACTGAAGAGAGCTGCGTGGAGTTTTCTCTCGAGGTCCCCCACGCACTGACAATGGTTCCGGAATCTTGAGCGTGGGGAGGTTCCACCAACGGTCGGCAGCGCGTGGGTTCTAACGGGATGCATGAGCTCGTCTCCCATGAGGGTTTTCCTAATATCTCTGTGCCAGGGAATGCTAGGGGGGGTTTGCAGGAAATCCCAGTGACAGAGGCTGCCTCCCCAAGGTCAGGGAAGGTATTTCAAGGACTTCCCCGAACAGGAAACACCTGTGACTGAAGACAGCTGCGTGGAGTTGTCTCTCGAGCTCCCCCACGCACTGACAATAGTTCCGGAATCCTGAACGTGGGGAGGTTCCACCAACGGTCGGCAGCGCGTGGGTTCTAAGGGGATGCCTGAGCTCGTCTCCCCTGAGGGTTTCCCTAATGTCTCTGTGCCAGGGAATGCTAGGGGGGGTTTGCAGGAAATCCCAGTGACAGAGGCTGCATCCCCAAAGTCAGGGAAGGTATTTCTCGGACTTCCCCGAACAGGGAACACCTGTGAATGAAGAGAGCTGCGTGGAGTTGTCTCTCGCGCTCCCCCACGCACTGACAATGGTTCCGGAATCCTGAGGGTGGGGAGGTTCCAACAACGGACGGCAGCGCGTGGGTTCTAACGGGATGCTTGAGCTCGTCTCCCCTGAGGGTTTTCCTAATGTCTCTGTGCCAGGGAATGCTAGGTTGGGTTTGCAGGAAATCCCAGTGAAAGAGGCTGCCTCCCAAAGGTCAGGGAAGCTATTTTCCGGACTTCCCCGAACAGGGAACACCTGTGACTGAAGAGAGCTGCGTGGAGTTGTCTCTCGAGCTCCCCCACACACTGACAATCGTTCCGGAATCCTGAGCGTGGGGAGGTTCCACCAACGGTCGGCAGCGCGTGGGTTCTAACGGGATGCCTGAGCTCGTCTCCCCTGAGTGTTTTCCTAATGTCTCTTTGCCAGGGAATGCTAGGGGGGGTTTGCAGGAAATCCCAGTGACAGAGGCTGCCTCCCCAAGGTCAGGGAAGGTATTTCTCGGACTTCCCCGAACAGGGAACACCTGTGACTGAAGAGAGCTTTGTGGAGTTGTCTCTCGTGCTCCCCCACCCACTGACAATTTTTCCGGAATCCTGAGCGTGGGGAGGTTCCACCAACGGTCGGCAGCGCGTGGGTTCTAACGGGATGCCTGAGCTCGTCTCCCCTGAGGGTTTCCCTAATGTCTCTGTGCCAGGGAATGCTAGGGGGGGTTTGCAGGAAATCCCAGTGACAGAGGCTGCCTCCCCAAAGTCAGGGAAGGTATTTCTCGGACTTCCCCGAACAGGGAACACCTGTGACTGAAGAGAGCTGCGTGGAGTTGTCTCTCGAGCTCCCCCACGCACTGACAATGGTTCCGGAATCCTGAGCGTGGGGAGGTTCCACCAACGGTCGGCAGAGCGTGGGTTCTAACGGGATGCCTGAGCTCGTCTCCCCTGAGGGTTTCCCTAATGTCTCTGTGCCAGGGAATGCTAGGGGGGGTTGCAGGAAATCCCAGTGACAGAGGCTGCCTCCCCAAGGTCAGGGAAGTTATTTCTCGGACTTCCCCGAACAGGGAACACCTGTGACTGAAGAGAGCTGCGTGGAGTTGTCTCTCGAGCTCCCCCACGCACTGAGAATGATTCCGGAATCCTGAGCGTGGGGAGGTTCCACCAACGGTCGGCAGCGAGTGGGTTCTAACGGGATGCCTGAGCTCGTCTCCCCTGAGGGTTTCCCTAAGGTCTCTGTGCCAGGGAATGCTAGGGGGTATTGGCAGGTAATCCCAGTGACAGAGGCTGCCTCCCCAAGGTCAGGGAAGGTTTTTCTCGGACTTCCCCGAACAGGGAACACCTGTGACTGAAGAGAGCTGCGTGGAGTTTTCTCTCGAGCTCCCCCACGCACTGACAATGGTTCCGGAATCCTGAGCGTGGGGAGGTTCCACCAACGGTCGGCAGCGCGTGGGTTCTAACGGGATGCCTGAGCTCGTCTCCCCTGAGTTTTTCCCTAATGTCCCTGTGCCAGGGAATGCTAGGGGGGGTTTGCAGGAAATCCCAGTGACAGAGGCTGCCTCCCTAAGGTCAGGGAAGGTATTTCTCGGACTTCCCCGAACAGGGAACACCTGTGAATGAAGAGAGCTGCGTGGAGTTGTCTCTCGAGCTCCCCCACGCACTGACAATGGTTCCGGAATCATGAGCGTGGGGAGGTTCCACCAATGGTCGGCAGCGCGTTGGTTCTAACGGGATGCCTGAGCTCGTCTCCCCTGAGGGTTTTCCTAATGTCTCTGTGCCAGGGAATGCTAGGGGGGGTTTGCAGGAAATCCCAGTGACAGAGGCTGCCTCCCCAAGTCAGGGAAGGTATTTCTCGGACTTCCCCGACCAGGGAACACTTGTGACTGAAGAGAGCTGCGTGGAGTTTTCTCTCGAGCTCCCCCACGCACTGACAATGTTTCCGGAATCCTGAGCGTGGGGAGGTTCCACCAACGGTCGGCAGCTCGTGGGTTCTAACGGGATGCCTGAGCTCGTCTCCCCTGAGGGTTTCCCTAATTTCTCTGTGCCAGGGAATGCTAGGGGGGTTTGCAGGAAATCCCAGTGACAGAGGCTGACTCCCCAAGGTCAGGGAAGGTATTTCTCGGACTTCCCCGAACAGGGAACACCTGTGACTGAAGAGAGCTGCGTGGAGTTGTCTCTCGAGCTCCCCCACGCACTGAGAATGGTTCCGGAATCCTGAGCGTGGGGAGGTTCCATCAACGGTCGGCAGCGAGTGGGTTCTAACGGGATGCCTGAGCTCGTCTCCCCTGAGGGTTTCCCTAAGTTCTCTGTGCCAGGGAAAGCTAGGGGGGGTTTGCAGGAAATCCCAGTGACAGAGGCTGCCTCCCCAAGGTCAGGGAAGGTATTTCTCAGACTTCCCCGAACAGGGAACACCTGTGACTGAAGAGAGCTGCGTGGAGTTGTCTCTCGAGCTCCCCCACGCACTGAGAATGGTTCCGGAATCCTGAGCGTGGGGAGGTTCCACCAACGGTCGGCAGCGCGTGGGTTCTAACGGGATGCCTGAGCTCGTCTCCCCTGAGTGTTTTCCTAATTTCTCTGTGCCAAGGAATGCTAGGGGGGGTTTGCAGGAAATCCCAGTGACAGAGGCTGCCTCCCCAAGGTCATGGAAGGTATTTCTCGGACTTCCCCGAACAGGGAACTCCTGTGACTGAAGAGAGCTGCGTGGAGTTGTCTCTCGAGCTCCCCCACGCACTGAAAATAGTTCCGGAATACTGAGCGTGGGGAGGTTCCACCAACGGTCGGCAGCTCGTGGGTTCTAACGGGATGCCTGAGCTCGTCTCCCCTGAGTGTTTCCCTAATTTCTCTGTGCCAGGGAATGCTAGGGGGGTTTGCAGGAAATCCCAGTGACAGAGGCTGACTCCCCACGGTCAGGGAAGGTATTTCTCGGACTTCCCCGAACAGGGAACACCTGTGACTGAAGAGAGCTGCGTGGAGTTGTCTCTCGAGCTCCCCCACGCACTGAGAATGGTTCCGGAATCCTGAGCGTGGGGAGGTTCCACCAACGGTCGACAGCGAGTGGGTTCTAACGGGATGCCTGAGCTCGTCTCCCCTGAGGGTTTCCCTAAGATCTCTGTGCCAGGGAATGCTAGGGGGGATTTGCAGGAAATCCCAGTGACAGAGGCTGCCTCCCCAAGGTCAGGGAAGGTATTTCTCGGACTTCCCCGAACAGGGAACACCTGTGACTGAAGAGAGCTGCGTGGAGTTGTCTCTCGAGCTCCCCCACGCACTGAGAATGGTTCCGGAATCCTGAGCGTGGGGAGGTTCCACCAACGGTCGGCAGCGCGTGGGTTCTAACGGGATGCCTGAGCTCGTCTCCCCTGAGTGTTTCCCTAATGTCCCTGTGCCAGGGAATGCTAGGGGGGGTTTGCAGGAAATCCCAGTGAAAGAGGCTGCCTCCCCTAGGTCAGGGAAGATATTTCTCGGACTTCCCCGAACAGGGAACACCTGTGACTGAAGAGAGCTGCGTGGAGTTGTCTCTCGAGCTCCCCCACGCACTGACAATGGTTCCGGAATCCTGAGCGTGGGGAGGTTCCACCAACGGTCGGCAGCGCGTGCGTTCTAACGGGATGCCTGAGCTCGTCTCCCCTGAGGGTTTTCCTAATGTCTCTGTGCCAGGGAATGCTAGGGTGTGTTTGCAGGATATCCGAGTGACAGGGGCTGCCTCCCCAAGGTCAGGGAAGGTATTTCTCGGACTTCCCCGAACAGGGAACACCTGTGACTGAAGAGAGCTGCGTGGAGTTGTCTCTCGAGCTCCCCCACGCACTGACAATGGTCCCGGAATCCTGAGCGTGGGGAGATTCCTCCAACGGTCGGCAGTGCGTGGGTTCTAACTGGATGCCTGAGCTCGTCTCCCCTTAGAGTTTTCCTAATGTCTCTGGGCCAGGGAATGATAGGGGGGATTTGCAGGAAATCCCAGTGACAGAGGCTGACTCCCCAAGTTCAGGGAATGTATTTCTCGGACTTCCCCGAACAGGGAACACGTGTGACTGAACAGAGCTACGTGTAGTTGTCTCTCGAGCTCCCCCACGCACTGACAATGGTTCCGGAATCCTGAGCGTGGGGAGGTTCCACCAACGGTCGGCAGCGCGTGGATTCTAACGGGATGCCTGAGCTCGTCTACCCTGAGGGTTTTCCTAATGTCTCTGGGCCAGGGAATGCTAGGGGTGGTTTGCAGGAAATCCCAGTGACAGAGGCTGCCTCCCCAAGGTCAGGGAAGGTATTTCTCGGACTTCCCCCAAAAGGGAACACCTGTGACTGAAGAGAGCTGCGTGGAGTTGTCTCTCGAGCTCCCCCACGCACTGAGAATGGTTCCGGAATCCTGAGCGTGGGGAGGTTCCACCAACGGTCGGCAGCGCGTGGGTTCTAACGGGATGCCTGAGCTCGTCTCCCCTGAGTGTTTCCCTAATGTCCCTGTGCCAGGGAATGCTAGGGGGGGTTTGCAGGAAATCCCAGTGACAGAGGCTGCCTCCCCTAGGTCAGGGAAGATATTTCTCGGACTTCCCCGAACAGGGAACACCTGTGACTGAAGAGAGCTGCGTGGAGTTGTCTCTCGAGCTCCCCCACGCACTGACAATGGTTCCGGAATCCTGAGCGTGGGGAGGTTCCACCAACGGTCGGCAGCGCGTGCGTTCTAACGGGATGCCTGAGCTCGTCTCCCCTCAGGGTTTTCCTAATGTCTCTGTGCCAGGGAATGCTAAGGGGGTGTTTGCAGGAAATCCCAGTGACAGAGGCTGCCTCCCCAAGGTCAGGGAAGGTATTTCTCGGACTTCCCCGAACAGGGAACACCTGTCACTGAAGAGAGCTGCGTGGAGTTGTCTCTCGAGCTCCCCCACGCACTGACAATGGTTCCGGAATCCTGAGCGTGGGGAGGTTCCACCAACGGTCGGCAGCGCGTGGGTTCTAACGGGATGCCTGAGCTCGTCTCCCTTGAGGGTTTTCCTAATATCTCTGTGCCAGGGAATGCTAGGGGGGGTTTGCAGGAAATCCCAGAGACAGAGGCTGCCTCCCCAAGGTCAGGGAAGGTATTTCACGGACTTCCCCGAACAGGGAACACCTGTGACTGAAGACAGCTGCGTGGAGTTGTCTCTCGAGCTCCCCCACGCACTGACAATAGTTCCGGAATCCTGAACGTGGGGAGGTTCCACCAACGGTCGGCAGCGCGTGGGTTCTAACGGGATGCCTGAGCTCGTCTCCCCTGAGTGTTTTCCTAATGTCTCTTTGTCAGAGAATGCTAGGGGGGGTTTGCAGGAAATCCCAGTGACAGAGGCTGCCTCCCCAAGGTCAAGGAAGGTATTTCTCGGACTTCCCCGAACAGGGAACACCTGTGACTGAAGAGAGCTTTGTGGAGTTGTCTCTCGTGCTCCCCCACCCACTGACAATGTTTCCGGAATCCTGAGCGTGGGGAGGTTCCACCAACGGTCGGCAGCGCGTGGGTTCTAACGGGATGCCTGAGCTCGTCTCCCCTGAGGGTTTCCCTAATGTCTCTGTGCCAGGGAATGCTAGGGGGGGTTTGCAGGAAATCCCAGTGACAGAGGCTGCCTCCCCAAAGTCAGGGAAGTTATTTCTCGGACTTCCCCGAACAGGGAACACCTGTGACTGAAGAGAGCTGCGTGGAGTTGTCTCTCGAGCTCCCCCACGCACTGACAATGGTTCCGGAATCCTGAGCGTGGGGAGGTTCCACCAACGGTCGGCAGAGCGTGGGTTCTAACGGGATGCCTGAGCTCGTCTCCCCTGAGGGTTTCCCTAATGTCTCTGTGCCAGGGAATGCTAGGGGGGGTTGCAGGAAATCCCAGTGACAGAGGCTGCCTCCCCAAGGTCAGGGAAGTTATTTCTCGGACTTCCCCGAACAGGGAACACCTGTGACTGAAGAGAGCTGCGTGGAGTTGTCTCTCGAGCTCCCCCACGCACTGAGAATGATTCCGGAATCCTGAGCGTGGGGAGGTTCCACCAACGGTCGGCAGCGAGTGGGTTCTAACGGGATGCCTGAGCTCGTCTCCCCTGAGGGTTTCCCTAAGGTCTCTGTGCCAGGGAATGCTAGGGGGTATTGGCAGGAAATCCCAGTGACAGAGGCTGCCTCCCCAAGGTCAGGGAAGTTATTTCTCGGACTTCCCCGAACAGGGAACACCTGTGACTGAAGAGAGCTGCGTGGAGTTTTCTCTCGAGTTCCCCACGCACTGACAATGGTTCCGGAATCCTGAGCGTGGGGAGGTTCCACCAACGTTCGGCAGCGTGTGGGTTCTAACGGGATGCCTGAGCTCGTCTCCCCTGAGTTTTTCCCTAATGTCCCTGTGCCAGGGAATGCTAGGGGGGGTTTGCAGGAAATCCCAGTGACAGAGGCTGCCTCCCTAAGGTCAGGGAAGGTATTTCTCGGACTTCCCCGAACAGGGAACACCTGTGAATGAAGAGAGCTGCGTGGAGTTGTCTCTCGAGCTCCCCCACGCACTGACAATGGTTCCGGAATCCTGAGCGTGGGGAGGTTCCACCAATGGTCGGCAGCGCGTTGGTTCTAACGGGATGCCTGAGCTCGTCTCCCCTGAGGGTTTTCCTAATGTCTCTGTGCCAGGGAATGCTAGGGGGGGTTTGCAGGAAATCCCAGTGACAGGGGCTGCCTCCCCAAGTCAGGGAAGTTATTTCTCGGACTTCCCCGACCAGGGAACACTTGTGACTGAAGAGAGCTGCGTGGAGTTTTCTATCGAGCTCCCCCACGCACTGACAATGTTTCCGGAATCCTGAGCGTGGGGAGGTTCCACCAACGGTCGGCAGCTCGTGGGTTCTAACGGGATGCCTGAGCTCGTCTCCCCTGAGGGTTTTCCTAATGTCTCTGTACCAGGGAATGCTAGGGGGGGTTTGCAGGAAATCCCAGTGACAGAGGCTGCCTCCCCAAGTCAGGGAAGGTATTTCTCGGACTTCCCCGACCAGGGAATACTTGTGACTGAAGAGAGCTGCGTGGAGTTGTCTCTCGAGCTCCCCCACGCACTGACAATGTTTCCGGAATCCTGAGCGTGGGGAGGTTCCACCAACGGTCGGCAGCTCGTGGCTTCTAACCGGATGCCTGAGCTCGTCTCCCCTGAGGGTTTCCCTAATTTCTCTGTGCCAGGGAATGCTAGGGGGGTTTGCAGGAAATCCCAGTGACAGAGGCTGACTCCCCAAGGTCAGGGAAGGTATTTCTCGGACTTCCCCGAACAGGGAACACCTGTGACTGAAGAGAGCTGCGTGGAGTTGTCTCTCGAGCTCCCCCACGCACTGAGAATGGTTCCGGAATCCTGAGCGTGGGGAGGTTCCATCAACGGTCGGCAGCGAGTGGGTTCTAACGGGATGCCTGAGCTCGTCTCCCCTGAGGGTTTCCCTAAGTTCTCTGTGCCAGGGAAAGCTAGGGGGGGTTTGCAGGAAATCCCAGTGACAGAGGCTGCCTCCCCAAGGTCAGGGAAGGTATTTCTCGGACTTCCCCGAACAGGGAACACCTGTGACTGAAGAGAGCTGCGTGGAGTTGTCTCTCGAGCTCCCCCACGCACTGAGAATGGTTCCGGAATCCTGAGCGTGGGGAGGTTCCACCAACGGTCGGCAGCGCGTGGGTTCTAACGGGATGCCTGAGCTCGTCTCCCCTGAGTGTTTCCCTAATGTCCCTGTGCCAGGGAATGCTAGGGGGGGTTTGCAGGAAATCCCAGGGACAGAGGCTGCCTCCCCTAGGTCAGGGAAGATATTTCTCGGACTTCCCCGAACAGGGAACACCTGTGACTGAAGAGAGCTGCGTGGAGTTGTCTCTCGAGCTCCCCCACGCTCTGACAATGGTTCCGGAATCCTGAGCGTGGGGATGTTCCACCAACGGTCGGCAGCGCGTGGGTTCTAACGGGATGCCTGAGCTCGTCTCCCCTGAGGGTTTCCCTAATATCTCTGTGCCAGGGAATGCTAGGGGGTGTTTGCAGGAAATCCGAGTGACAGGGGCTGCCTCCCCAAGGTCAGGGAAGGTATTTCTCGGACTTCCCCGAACAGGGAACACCTGTGACTGAAGAGAGATGCGTGGAGTTGTCTCTCGAGCTCCCCCACGCACTGACAATGGTTCCGGAATCCTGAGCGTGGGGAGGATCCACCAAAGGTCGGCAGCGCGTGGGTTCTAACGGGATGCCTGAGCTCGTCTCCCCTGAGGGTTTCCCTAATGTCTCTGTGCCAGGGAATGCTAGGGGGGGTTTGCAGGAAATCCCAGTGACAGAGGCTGCCTCCCCAAGGTCAGGGAAGGTATTTCTCGGACTTCCCCGAACAGGGAACACCTGTGACTGAAGAGAGCTGCGTGGAGTTATCTCTCGAGCTCCCCCACGCACTGACAATGGTTCCGGAATCCTGAGCGTGGGGAGGTTCCACCAACGGTCGGCAGCGCGTGGGTTCTAACGGGATGCCTGAGCTCGTCTCCCTTGAGGGTTTTCCTAATATCTCTGTGCCAGGGAATGCTAGGGGGGGTTTGCAGGAAATCCCAGTGACAGAGGCTGCCTCCCCAAAGTCAGGGAAGGTATTTCTCGGACTTCCCCGAACAGGGAACACCTGTGACTGAAGAGAGCTGCGTGGAGTTGTCTCTCGAGCTCCCCCACGCACTGACAATGGTTCCGGAATCCTGAGCGTGGGGAGGTTCCACCAACGGTCGTCAGAGCGTGGGTTCTAACGGGATGCCTGAGCTCGTCTCCCCTGAGGGTTTCCCTAATATCTCTGTGCCAGGGAATGCTAGGGGGGGTTGCAGGAAATCCCAGTGACAGAGGCTGCCTCCCCAAGGTCAGGGAAGTTATTTCTCGGACTTCCCCGAACAGGGAACACCTGTGACTGAAGAGAGCTGCGTGGAGTTGTCTCTCGAGCTCCCCCACGCACTGAGAATGATTCCGGAATCCTGAGCGTGGGGAGGTTCCACCAACGGTCGGCAGCGAGTGGGTTCTAACGGGATGCCTGAGCTCGTCTCCCCTGAGGGTTTCCCTAATGTCTCTGTGCCAGGGAATGCTAGGGGGTATTGGCAGGAAATCCCAGTGACAGAGGCTGCCTCCCCAAGGTCAGGGAAGTTATTTCTCGGACTTCCCCGAACAGGGAACACCTGTGACTGAAGAGAGCTGCGTGGAGTTTTCTCTCGAGCTCCCCCACGCACTGACAATGGTTCCGGAATCCTGAGCGTGGGGAGGTTCCACCAACGGTCGGCAGCGCGTGGGTTCTAACGGGATGCCTGAGCTCGTCTCCCCTGAGTTTTTCCCTAATGTCCCTGTGCCAGGGAATGCTAGGGGGGGTTTGCAGGAAATCCCAGTGACAGAGGCTGCCTCCCTAAGGTCAGGGAAGGTATTTCTCGGACTTCCCCGAACAGGGAACACCTGTGAATGAAGAGAGCTGCGTGGAGTTGTCTCTCGAGCTCCCCCACGCACTGACAATTGTTCCGGAATCCTGAGCGTGGGGAGGTTCCACCAATGGTCGGCAGCGCGTGGGTTCTAACGGGATGCCTGAGCTCGTCTCCCCTGAGGGTTTTCCTAATTTCTCTGTGCCAGGGAATGCTAGGGGGGGTTTGCAGGAAATCCCAGTGACAGTGGCTGCCTCCCCAAGTCAGGGAAGGTATTTCTCGGACTTCCCCGACCAGGGAACACTTGTGACTGAAGAGAGCTGCGTGGAGTTATCTCTCGAGCTCCCCCACGCACTGACAATGTTTCCGGAATCCTGAGCGTGGGGAGGTTCCACCAACGATCGTCAGCTCGTGGGTTCTAACGGGATGCCTGAGCTCGTCTCCCCTGAGGGTTTTCCTAATGTCTCTGTACCAGGGAATGCTAGGGGGGGTTTGCAGGAAATCCCAGTGACAGAGGCTGCCTCCCCAAGTCAGGGAAGGTATTTCTCGGACTTCCCCGACCAGGGAATACTTGTGACTGAAGAGAGCTGCGTGGAGTTGTCTCTCGAGCTCCCCCACGCACTGACAATGTTTCCGGAATCCTGAGCGTGGGGAGGTTCCACCAACGGTCGGCAGCTCGTGGGTTCTAACGGGATGCCTGAGCTCGTCTCCCCTGAGGGTTTCCCTAATTTCTCTGTGCCAGGGAATGCTAGGGGGGTTTGCAGGAAATCCCAGTGACAGAGGCTGACTCCCCAAGGTCAGGGAAGGTATTTCTCGGACTTCCCCGAACAGGGAACACCTGTGACTGAAGAGAGCTGCGTGGAGTTGTCTCTCGAGCTCCCCCACGCACTGAGAATGGTTCCGGAATCCTGAGCGTGGGGAGGTTCCATCAACGGTCGGCAGCGAGTGGGTTCTAACGGGATGCCTGAGCTCGTCTCCCCTGAGGGTTTCCCTAAGTTCTCTGTGCCAGGGAAAGCTAGGGGGGGTTTGCAGGAAATCCCAGTGACAGAGGCTGCCTCCCCAAGGTCAGGGAAGGTATTTCTCGGACTTCCCCGAACAGGGAACACCTGTGACTGAAGAGAGCTGCGTGGAGTTGTCTCTCGAGCTCCCCCACGCACTGACAATGGTTCCGGAATCCTGAGCGTGGGGAGGTTCCACCAACGGTCGGCAGCGCGTGGGTTCTAACGGGATGCCTGAGCTCGTCTCCCCTGAGTGTTTCCCTAATGTCCCTGTGCCAGGGAATGCTAGGGGGGGTTTGCAGGAAATCCCAGGGACAGAGGCTGCCTCCCCTAGGTCAGGGAAGATATTTTTCGGACTTCCCCGAACAGGGAACACCTGTGACTGAAGAGAGCTGCGTGGAGTTGTCTTTCGAGCTCCCCCACGCTCTGACAATGGTTCCGGAATAATGAGCGTGGGGAGGTTCCACCAACGGTCGGCAGCGCGTGGGTTCTAACGGGATGCCTGAGCTCGTCTCCCCTGAGGGTTTCCCTAATGTCTCTGTGCCAGGGAATGCTAGGGGGTGTTTGCAGGAAATCCGAGTGACAGGGGCTGCCTCCCCAAGGTCATGGAAGGTATTTCTCGGACTTCCCCGAACAGGGAACACCTGTGACTGAAGAGAGATGCGTGGAGTTGTCTCTCGAGCTCCCCCACGCACTGACAATGGTTCCGGAATCCTGAGCGTGGGGAGGTTCCACCAAAGGTCGGCAGCGCGTGGGTTCTAACGGGATGCCTGAGCTCGTCTCCCCTGAGTGTTTCCCTAATGTCTCTGTGCCAGGGAATGCTAGGGGGGGTTTGCAGGAAATCCCAGTGACAGAGGCTGCCTCCCCAAGGTCAGGGAAGGTATTTCTCGGACTTCCCCCAAAAGGGAACACCTGTGACTGAAGAGAGCTGCGTGGAGTTGTCTCTCGAGCTCCCCCACGCACTGACAATGGTTCCGGAATCCTGAGCGTGGGGAGGTTCCACCAACGGTCGGCAGCGCGTGGGTTCTAACGGGATGCCTGAGCTCGTCTCCCCTGAGGGTTTTCCTAATGTCTCTGTTCCAGGGAATGCTAGGGGTGGTTTGCAGGAAATCCCAGTGACAGAGGCTGCCTCCCCAAGGTCAGGGAAGTTATTTCTCAGACTTCCCCGAACAGGGAACACCTGTGACTGAAGAGAGCTGCGTGGAGTTGTCTCTCGAGCTCCCCCACGCACTGACAATGGTTCCGGAATCCTGAGCTTGGGGAGGTTCCACCAACGGTCGGCAGCGCGTGGGTTCTAACGGGATGCCTGAGCTCGTCTCCCCTGAGGGTTTCCCTAATGTCTCTGTGCCAGGGAATGCTAGGGGGGGTTTGCAGGACATCCCAGTGACAGCGGCTGCCTCCCCAAGGTCAGGGAAGGTATTTCTCGGACTTCCCCGAACAGGGAACACCTGTGACTGAAGAGAGCTGCGTGGAGTTGTCTCTTGAGCTCCCCCACGCACTGACAATTTTTCCGGAATCCTGAGCGTGGGGAGGTTCCACCAACGGTCGGCAGCGCGTGGGTTCTAACGGGATGCCTGAGCTCGTTTCCCCTGAGGGTTTCCCTAAAATCTCTGTGCCAGGGAATGCTAGGGGGGGGTTTGCAGGAAATCCCAGTGACAGAGGCTGCCTCCCCAAGGTCAGGGAATGTATTTCTCGGACTTCCCCGAACAGGGAACACCTGTGACTGAAGAGAGCTGCGTGGAGTTGTCTCTCCAGCTCCCCCACGCACTGACAATGGTTCCGGAATCCTGAGCGTGGGGAGGTTCCACCAACGGTCGGCAGAGCGTGGTTTCTAACGGGATGCCTGATCTCGTCTCCCTTGAGGGTTTTCCAATGTCTCTGTGCCAGGGAATGCTAGGGGGTGCTTGCAGGAAATCCCAGTGACAGAGTCTGCCTCCCCAAGGTCAGGGAAGGTATTTCTCGGACTTCCCCGAACAGGGAACACCTGTGACTGAAGAGAGCTGCGTGGAGTTGTCTCACGAGTTCCCCATGCACTGACAATGGTTCCGGAATCCTGAGCGAGGGGAGGTTCCACCTACGGTCGGCAGCGCGTGGGTTCTAACGGGATGCCTGAGCTCGTCTCCCCTGAGGTTTTTCCTAATGTCTCTGTGCCAGGGAATGCTTGGGGTGGTTTGCAGGAAATCCCAGTGAAAGAGGCTGACTCACCAAGGTCAGGGAAGGTATTTCTCGGACTTCCCCGAACAGGGAACACCTGTGACTTAAGAGAGCTGCGTGGAGTTGTCTCTCGAGCTCCCCCACGCACTGAGAATGGTTCCGGAATCCTGAGCGTGGGGAGGTTCCACCAACGGTCGGCAGCGCGTGGGTTCTAACGGGATGCCTGAGCTCGTCTCCCCTGAGTGTTTCCCTAATGTCCCTGTGCCAGGGAATGCTAGGGGGGGTTTGCAGGAAATCCCAGTGACAGAGGCTGCCTCCCCTAGGTCAGGGAAGATATTTCTCGGACTTCCCCGAACAGGGAACACCTGTGACTGAAGAGAGCTGCGTGGAGTTGTCTCTCGAGCTCCCCCACGCACTGACAATGGTTCCGGAATCCTGAGCGTGGGGAGGTTCCACCAACGGTCGGCAGCGCGTGCGTTCTAACGGGATGCCTGAGCTCGTCTCCCCTCAGGGTTTTCCTAATATCTCTGTGCCAGGGAATGCTAAGGGGGTGTTTGCAGGAAATGCCAGTGACAGAGGCTGCCTCCCCAAGGTCAGGGAAGTTACTTCTCGGACTTCCCCGAACAGGGAACACCTGTGACTGAAGAGAGTTGCGTGGAGTTGTCTCTCGAGCTCTCCCACGCACTGACAATGGTTCCGGAATCCTGAGCGTTGGGAGGTTCCACCAACGGTCGGCAGCGCGTGGGTTCTAACGGGATGCCTGAGCTCGTCTCCCCTGAGGGTTTTCCTAATGTCTCTGTGCCAGGGAATGCTAGGGTGTGTTTGCAGGAAATCCGAGTGACAGGGGCTGCCTCCCCAAGGTCAGGGAAGGTATTTCTCGGACTTCCCCGAACAGGGAACACCTGTGACTGAAGAGAGTTGCGTGGAGTTGTCTCTCGAGCTCCCCCACGCACTGACAATGGTCCCGGAATCCTGAGCGTGGGGAGATTCCTCCAACGGTCGGCAGTGCGTGGGTTCTAACGGGATGCCTGAGCTCGTCTCCCCTTAGAGTTTTCCTAATGTCTCTGGGCCAGGGAATGATAGGGGGGATTTGCAGGAAATCCCAGTGACAGAGGCTGCCTCCCCAAGTTCAGGGAATGTATTTCTCGGACTTCCCCGAACAGGGAACACGTGTGACTGAAGAGAGCTACGTGTAGTTGTCTCTCGAGCTCCCCCACGCACTGACAATGGTTCCGGAATCCTGAGCGTGGGGAGGTTCCACCAACGGTCGGCAGCGCGTGGATTCTAACGGGATGCCTGATCTCGTCTACCCTGAGGGTTTTCCTAATGTCTCTGGGCCAGGGAATGCTAGGGGTGGTTTGCAGGAAATCCCAGTGACAGAGGCTGCCTCCCCAAGGTCAGGGAAGGTATTTCTCGGACTTCCCCCAAAAGGGAACACCTGTGACTGAAGAGAGCTGCGTGGAGTTGTCTCTCGAGCTCCCCCACGCACTGACAATGGTTCCGGAATCCTGAGCGTGGGGAGGTTCCACCAACGGTCGGCAGCGCGTGGTTTCTAACGGGATGCCTTATCTCGTCTCCCTTGAGGGTTTTCCAATGTCTCTGTGCCAGGGAATGCTAGGGGGTGCTTGCAGGAAATCCCAGTGACAGAGTCTGCCTCCCCAAGGTCAGGGAAGGTATTTCTCGGACTTCCCCGAACAGGGAACACCTGTGACTGAAGAGAGCTACGTGGAGTTGTCTCTCGAGCTCCCCCACGCACTGACAATGGATCCGAAATCCTGAGCGTGGGAAGGTTCCACCAAAGGTCGGCAGCGCGTGGGTTCTAACGGGATGCCTGAGCTCGTCTCCCCTGAGGGTTTTCCTAATGTCTCTGTGCCAGGGAATGCTAGGGGGGGTTTGCAGGAATTCCCAGTGACAGAGGCTGCCTCCCCAAGGTCAGGGAAGGTATTTCTCGGACTTCCCCGAACAGGGAACACCTGTGACTGAAGAGAGCTGCGTGGAGTTTTCTCTCGATCTCCCCCACGCACTGACAATGTTTCCGGAATCCTGAGCGTAGGGAGGTTCCACCAACGGTCGGCAGCGCGTGGGTTCTAACGGGATGCCTGAGCTCGTCTCCCCTGAGTGTTTTCCTAATGTCTCTAAGCCAGGGAATGCTAGGGGTGGTTTGCAGGAAATCCCAGTGACAGAGGCTGCCTCCCCAAGTTCAGGGAAGGTATTTCTTGGACTTCCCCGAACAGGGAACACCTGTGACTGAAGAGAGCTGCGTGGAGTTGTCTCTCGAGCTCCCCCACGCACTGACAATGGTTCCGGAATCCTGAGCGTGGGGAGGTTCCACCAACGGTCGGCAGCTCCTGGGTTCTAACGGGATGCCTGAGCTTGTCTCCCCTGAGTGTTTCCCTAATGTCTCTGTGCCAGGGAATGCTAGGGGGGGGTTGCAGGATATCCCAGTGACAGAGGCTGCCTCCCCAAGGTCAGGGAAGGTATTTCTCGGACTTCCCCGAACAGGGAACACCTGTGACTGAAGAGAGCTCCGTGAAGTTGTCTCTCGAGCTCCCCCACGCACTGACAATGGTTCCGAAATCCTGAGCGTGGGAAGGTTCCACCAAAGGTCGGCAGCGCGTGGGTTCTAACGGGATGCCTGAGCTCGTCTCCCCTGAGGGTTTTCCTAATGTCTCTGTGCCAGGGAATGCTAGGGGGGGTTTGCAGGAATTCCCAGTGACAGAGGCTGCCTCCCCAAGGTCAGGGAAGGTATTTCTCGGACTTCCCCGAACAGGGAACACCTGTGACTGAAGAGAGCTGCGTGGAGTTTTCTCTCGATCTCCCCCACGCACTGACAATGGTTCAGGAATCCTGAGCGTAGGGAGGTTCCACCAACGGTCGGCAGCGCGTGGGTTCTAACGGGATGCCTGAGCTCGTCTCCCCTGAGTGTTTTCCTAATGTCTCTAAGCCAGGGAATGCTAGGGGTGGTTTGCAGGAAATCCCAGTGACAGAGGCTGCCTCCCCAAGTTCAGGGAAGGTATTTCTTGGACTTCCCCGAACAGGGAACACCTGTGACTGAAGAGAGCTGCGTGGAGTTGTCTCTCGAGCTCCCCCACGCACTGACAATGGTTCCGGAATCCTGAGCGTGGGGAGGTTCCACCAACGGTCGGCAGCTCCTGGGTTCTAACGGGATGCCTGAGCTCGTCTCCCCTGAGTGTTTCCCTAATGTCTCTGTGCCAGGGAATGCTAGGGGGGGTTTGCAGGAATTCCCAGTGACAGAGGTTGCCTCCCCAAGGTCAGGGAAGCTATTTCTCAGACTTACCCGGACAGGGAACACCTGTGACTGAAGAGAGCTACGTGGAGTTGTCTCTCGAGCTCCCCCACGCACTGACAATGGTTCCGGAATCCTGAGCGTGGGGAGGTTCCACCAACGTTCGGCAGCGCGTGGGTTCTAACGGGATGCCTGAGCTCGTCTCCCCTGAGGGTTTCCCTAATGTCTCTGTGCCAGGGAATGCTAGGGGGTGTTTGCAGGAAATCCCAGTGACAGAGGCTGCCTCCCCAAGGTCAGGGAAGGTATTTCTCGGACTTCCCCGATCAGGGAACACCTGAGACTGAAGAGAGCTGCGTGGAGTTGTCTCTCGAGCTCCCCCACGCACTGACAATGGTTCCGGAATCCTGAGCGTGGGGAGGTTCCACCAACGGTCGGCAGCGCGTGGGTTCTAACGGGATGCCTGAGCTCGTCTCCCCTGAGTGTTTTCCTAATGTCTCTAAGCCAGGGAATGCTAGGGGTGGTTTGCAGGAAATCCCAGTGACAGAGGCTGCCTCCCCAAGTTCAGGGAAGGTATTTCTTGGACTTCCCCGAACAGGGAACACCTGTGACTGAAGAGAGCTGCGTGGAGTTGTCTCTCGAGCTCCCCCACGCACTGACAATGGTTCCGGAATCCTGAGCGTGGGGAGGTTCCACCAACGGTCGGCAGCTCCTGGGTTCTAACGGGATGCCTGAGCTTGTCTCCCCTGAGTGTTTCCCTAATGTCTCTGTGCCAGGGAATGCTAGGGGGGGGTTGCAGGATATCCCAGTGACAGAGGCTGCCTCCCCAAGGTCAGGGAAGGTATTTCTCGGACTTCCCCGAACAGGGAACACCTGTGACTGAAGAGAGCTCCGTGAAGTTGTCTCTCGAGCTCCCCCACGCACTGACAATGGTTCCGAAATCCTGAGCGTGGGAAGGTTCCACCAAAGGTCGGCAGCGCGTGGGTTCTAACGGGATGCCTGAGCTCGTCTCCCCTGAGGGTTTTCCTAATGTCTCTGTGCCAGGGAATGCTAGGGGGGGTTTGCAGGAATTCCCAGTGACAGAGGCTGCCTCCCCAAGGTCAGGGAAGGTATTTCTCGGACTTCCCCGAACAGGGAACACCTGTGACTGAAGAGAGCTGCGTGGAGTTTTCTCTCGATCTCCCCCACGCACTGACAATGGTTCCGGAATCCTGAGCGTAGGGAGGTTCCACCAACGGTCGGCAGCGCGTGGGTTCTAACGGGATGCCTGAGCTCGTCTCCCCTGAGTGTTTTCCTAATGTCTCTAAGCCAGGGAATGCTAGGGGTGGTTTGCAGGAAATCCCAGTGACAGAGGCTGCCTCCCCAAGTTCAGGGAAGGTATTTCTTGGACTTCCCCGAACAGGGAACACCTGTGAATGAAGAGAGCTGCGTGGAGTTGTCTCTCGAGCTCCCCCACGCACTGACAATGGTTCCGGAATCCTGAGAGTTGGGAGGTTCCACCAACGGTCGGCAGCGCGTGGGTTCTAACGGGATGCCTGAGCTCGTCTCCCCTGAGTGTTTCCCTAATGTCTCTGTGCCAGGGAATGCTAGGGGGGGTTTGCAGGAATTCCCAGTGACAGAGGTTGCCTCCCCAAGGTCAGGGAAGCTATTTCTCAGACTTACCCGGACAGGGAACACCTGTGACTGAAGAGAGCTACGTGGAGTTGTCTCTCGAGCTCCCCCACGCACTGACAATGGTTCCGGAATCCTGAGCGTGGGGAGGTTCCACCAACGTTCGGCAGCGCGTGGGTTCTAACGGGATGCCTGAGCTCGTCTCCCCTGAGGGTTTCCCTAATGTCTCTGTGCCAGGGAATGCTAGGGGGTGTTTGCAGGAAATCCCAGTGACAGAGGCTGCCTCCCCAAGGTCAGGGAAGGTATTTCTCGGACTTCCCCGATCAGGGAACACCTGAGACTGAAGAGAGCTGCGTGGAGTTGTCTCTCGAGCTCCCCCACGCACTGACAATGGTTCCGGAATCCTGAGCGTGGGGAGGTTCCACCAACGGTCGGCAGCGCGTGGGTTCTAACGGGATGCCTGAGCTCGTCTCCCCTGAGGGTTTTCCTAATGTCTGTGTGCCAGGAAATGCTAGGGGGGTTTTGCAGGAAATCCCAGTGACAGAGGCTGCCTCCCCAAGGTCAGGGAAGTTATTTCTCGCACTTCCCCGAACAGGGAACACCTGTGACTGAAGAGAGCTGCGTGGAGTTTTCTCTCGAGTTCCCCATGCACTGACAATGGTTCCGGAATCCTGAGCGAGTGGAGGTTCCACCAACGGTCGGCAGCGCGTGGCTTCTAACGGGATGCCTGAGCTCGTCTCCCCTGAGAGTTTTCCTAATGTCTCTGGGCCAGGGAATGCTAGGGGGGGTTTGAAGGAAATCCCAGTGACAAAGGCTGCCTCCCCAAGGTCAGGGAAGTTATTTCTCAGACTTCCCCGAACAGGGAACACCTGTGACTGAAGAGAGCTGCGTGGAGATGTCTCTCGAGCTCCCCCACGCACTGACAATGGTTCCGGAATCCTGAGCGTGGGGAGGTTCCACCAACGGTCGGCAGCGCGTGGGTTCTAACGGGATGCCTGAGCTCGTCTCCCCTGAGGGTTTTCCTAATGTCTCTGTGCCAGGGAATGCTAGGGGCGGTTTGCAGGAAATCCCAGTGACAGTGGCTGCCTCCCCAAGGTCAGGGAAGGTATTTCTCGGACTTCCCCGAACAGGGAACACCTGTGACTGAAGAGAGCTGCGTGGAGTTGTCTCTCGAGCTCCCCCACGCACTGACAATGGTTCCGGAATCCTGAGCGTGGGGAGTTTCCACCAACGTTCGGCAGCGCGTGCGTTCTAACGGGATGCCTGAGCTCGTATCCCCTGAGTGTCTCCCTAATGTCTCTGGGCCAGGGAATGCTAGGGGGTGTTTGCAGGAAATCCCAGTGACAGAGGCTGCCTCCCCACGGTCAGGGTAGGTATTTCTCGGACTTCCCCGAACAAGGAACACCTGTGACTGAAGAGAGCTGCGTGGAGTTGTCTCTCGAGCTCCCCCACGCACTGACAATGGTTCCGGAATCCTGAGAGTGGGGAGGTTCCACCAACGGTCGGCAGCGCGTGGGTTCTAACGGGATGCCTGAGCTCGTCTCCCCTGATTGTTTCCCTAATTTCTCTGTGCCAGGGAATGCTAGGGGGGGTTTGCAGGAAATCCCAGTGACAGAGGCTGCCTCCCCTAGGTCAGGGAAGGTATTTCTCGGACTTCCCCGAACAGGGAACACCTGTGACTGAAGAGAGCTGCGTGGAGTTGTCTCTCGAGATCCCCCACGCACTGACAATGGTTCCGGAATCCTGAGCGTGGGGAGGTTCCACCAACCGTCGGCAGCGCTTGGGTTCTAACGGGATGCCTGAGCTCGTCTCCCCTGAGGGTTTTCCTAATGTCTCTGTGCCAGGGAATGCTAGGGGGGGTTTGCAGGAAATCCCAGTGACAGAGGCTGCCTCCCCAAGGTCAGGGAAGGTATTTCTCGGACTTCCCCGAACAGGGAACACCTGTGACTGAAGAGAGCTGCGTGGAGTTGTCTCTCGGGCTTCCCCACGCACTGACAATGGTTCCGGAATCCTGAGCGTGGTGAGGTTCCACCAACGGTCGTCAGCGCGTGGGTTCTAACGGGATGCCTGAGCTCGTCTCCCCTGAGTGTTTTCCTAATTTCTCTGTGCCAATGAATACTAGGGGGGGTTTGCAGGAAATCCCAGTGACAGAGGCTGCCTCCCCAAGGTCAGGGAAGTTGTTTCTAGGACTTCCCCGAACAGGGAACAACTGTGAATGAAGAGAGCTGCGTGGAGTTGTCTCTCGAGCTCCCCCACGCACTGACAATGGTTCCGGAATCCTGAGCGTGGGGAGGTTCCACCAACGGTCGGCAGCGCGTGGGTTCTAACGGGATGCCTGAGCTCGTCTCCCCTGAGTGTTTCCCTAATGTCTCTGTGCCAGGGAATGCTAGGGGGGGTTTGCAGGAAATCCCAGTGACAGAGGCTGCCTCCCCAAGGTCAGGGAAAGTATTTCTCGGACTTCCCCGAACAGGGAACACCTGTGACTGAAGAGAGCTGCGTGGAGTGGTCTCTCGAGCTCCCCCATGCACTGACAATGTTTCCGGAATCCTGAGAGTGGGGAGGTTCCACCAACGGTCGTCAGCGCGTGGGTTCTAACGGGATGCCTGAGCTCGTATCCCCTGAGGGTTTCCCTAATACCTCTGTGCCAGGTAATGCTAGGGGTGGTTTGCAGGAAATCCCAGTGGCAGAGGCTGCCTCCCTAAGGTCAGGGAAGGTATTTCTCGGACTTCCCCGAACAGGGAACTCCTGTGACTGAAGAGAGCTGCGTGGAGTTTTCTCTCGACCTCCCCCACGCACTGACAATTGCTCCGGAATCCTGAGCATGGGGAGGTTCCACCAACGGTCGACAGCGCGTGGGTTCTAACGGGGTGCCTGAGCTTGTCTCCCCTGAGGGTTTCCCTAATATCTCTGTGCCAGGGAATGGTAGGGGGGGTTTGCAGGAAATCCCAGTGACACAGGCTGCCTCCCCAAGGTCAGGGAAGGTATTTCTCGGACTTCTCCGAACAGGGAACAACTGTGACTGAAGAGAGCTGCGTGGAGTTGTCTCTCGAGCTCCCCCACGCATTGACAATGGTTCCGGAATACTGAGCGTTCGGAGGTTCCATCAACGGTCGGCAGCGCGTGGGTTCTAACGGGATGCCTGAGCTCGTCTCCCCTGAGGGTTTCCCTAATGTCTCTGTGCCAAGGAATGCTAGGGGGGGTTTGCAGGAAATCCCAGTGACAGAGGCTGCCTCCCCAAGGTCAGGGAGGGTATTTCTCGGACTTCCCCGAACAGGGAACACCTGTGACTGAAGAGAGCTGCGTGGAGTTGTCTCTCGAGCTCCCCCACGCACTGACAATGGTTCCGGAATCCTGAGCGTGGGGAGGTTCCACCAACCGTCGGCAGCGTGTCGGTTCTAACGGGATGCCTGAGCTCGTGTCCCCTGAGGATTTCCCTAATGTCTCTGTGCCAGGGAATGCTAGGGGGGTTTGCAGGAAATCCCAGTGACAGAGACTGCCTCCCTAAGTTCAGGGAAGGTATTTCTCGGACTTCCCTGAACAGGGAACACCTGTGACTGAAGAGAGTTTCGTTGAGTTGTCTCTCGAGCTCCCCCACGCACTGACAATGGTTCCGGAATCCTGAGCGTGGGGAGGTTCCACCAACGGTCGGCAGCGCGTGGGTTCTAACGGGATGCCTGTGCTCGTTCCCCTGAGGGTTTTCCTAATATCTCTGTGCCAGGGAATGCTAGGGGGGGTTTGCAGGAAATCCCAGTGACAGAGGCTGCCTCCCCAAGGTCAGGGAATATATTTCTCGGACTTCCCCGGACAGGGAACACCTGTGACTGAAGAGAGCTGCGTGGAATTGTCTCCCGAGCTCCCCCACGCACTGACAATGGTTCCGGAATCCTGAGCGTGGGGAGGTTCCACCAACGGTCGGCAGCGCGTGGGTTCTAACGGGATGCCTGAGCTCGTCTCCCCTGAGGGTTTCCCTAATATCTCTGTGCCAGGTAATGCTAGGGGGGTTTGCAGGAAATCCCAGTGACAGAGGCTGCCTCCCCAAGGTCAGGGAAGGTATTTCTCGGACTTCCCCGAACAGGGAACACCTGTGACTGAAGAGAGCTGCGTGGAATTTTCTCTCGAGCTCCCCCACGCACTGACAATGGTTCCGGAATCCTGAGCGTGGGGAAGTTCCACCAACGGTCGACAGCGCGTGGGTTCTAACGGGATGCCTGAGCTCGTCTCCCCTGAGGGTTTTCCTAATATCTCTGTGCCAGGGAATGCTAGGGGGTGTTTGCAGGAAATCCCAGTGACAGAGGCTGCCTCCCCAAGGTCAGGGAAGGTGTTTCTCGGACTTCCCTGAACAGGGAACAACTGTGACTGAAGAGAGCTGCGTGGAGTTGTCTCTCGAGCTCCCCCACGCACTGACAATGGTTCCGGAATCTTGAGCGTGGGGAGGTTCCACGAACGGTCGGCAGCGCGTGGGTTGTAACGGGATGCCTGAGCTCGTCTCCCCTGAGGGTTTCCCTAATGTCTCTGTGCCAGGGAATGCTAGGTGGGGTTTGCAGGAAATCCCAGTGACAGAGGCTGCCTCCCCAAGGTCAGGGAAGGTATTTCTCGGACTTCCCCGTACAGGGAACACCTGTGACTGAAGAGAGCTGCGTGGAGTGATCTCTCGAGCTCCCCCACGCACTGACAATGTTTCCGGAATCCGGAGGTTGGGGAGGTTCCACCAACGGTCGGCAGCGCGTGGGTTCTAACGGGATGCCTGAGCTCCTCTCCCCTGAAGGTTTCCCTAATACCTCTGTGCCAGGTAATGCTAGGGGGGGGTTGCAGGAAATCCCAGTGACAGAGGCTGCCTCCCCAAGGTCAGGGAAGGTATTTCTCGGACTTCCCCGAACAGGGAACACCTGTGACTGAAGAGAGCTGCGTGGAGTTTTCTCTCGAGCTCCCCCACGCACTGACAATTGTTCCGGAATCCTGAGCATGGGGAGGTTCCACCAACGGTCGGCAGCGCGTGGGTTCTAACGGGATGCCTGAGCTCGTGTCCCCTGAGGGTTTTCCTAATGTATCTGTGCCAGGGAATGCTTGGGGCGGTTTGCAGGAAATCCCAGTGACAGAGGCTGCCTCCCCACGGTCAGGGAAGGTATTTCACGGACTTCCCCGAACAGGGAACACCTGTGACTGAAGAGAGCTGCGTGGAGTTGTCTCTCGAGATCCCCCACGCACTGACAATGGTTCCGGAATCCTGAGCGTGGGGAGGTTCCACCAACGGTCGGCAGCGCTTGGGTTCTAACGGGATGCCTGAGCTCGTCTCCCCTGAGGGTTTTCCTAATATCTCTGTGCCAGGGAATGCTAGGGGGGGTTTGCAGGAAATCCCAGTGACAGAGGTTGCCTCCCCAAGGTCAGGGAAGGTATTTCTCGGACTTCCCCGAACAGGGAACACCTGTGACTGAAGAGAGCTGCGTGGAGTTGTCTCTCGAGCTCCCCCACGCACTGACAGTGGTTCCGGAATCCTGAGCGTGGGGAGGATCCACCAACGGTCGGCAGCGCGTGGGTTATAACGGGATGCCACAGCTCGTCTCCCCTGAGGGTTTCCCTAATGTCTCTGTGCCAGGGAATGCTAGGGGGGGTTTGCAGGAAATCCCAGTGAGAGAGGCTGCCTCCCCAAGGTCAGGGAAGGTATTTCTCGGACTTCCCCGAACAGGGAACACCTGTGACTGAAGAGAGCTACTTGGAGTTGTCTCTCGAGCTCCCCCACGCACTGACAATGCTTCCGGAATCCTGAGCGTGGGGAGGTTCCACCAACGGTCGGCAGCGCGTGGAATCTAACGGGATGCCTGAGCTAGTGTCCCCTGAGGGTTTTCCTAATGTCTCTGTGCCAGGGAATGCTAGGGGGGGTTTGCAGGAATTCCCAGTGACACAGGCTGCCTCCCCAAGGTCAGGGAAGGTATTTCTCAGACTTCCCCGAACAGGGAATACCTGTGACTGAAGAGAGCTGCGTGGAGTTGTCTCTCGAGCTCCCCCATGCACTGACAATGGTTCCGGAATCCTGAGCGTGGGGAGGTTCCACCAACGGTCGGCAGCGCGTGGGTTCTAACGGGATGCCTGAGCTCGTCTCCCCTGAGTGTTTTCCTAAATTCTCTGTGCCAGGGAATGCTAGGGGGGGTTTGCAGGAAATCCCAGTGACAGAGGCTGCTTCCCCAAGTTCAGGGAAGGTATTTCTCGGACTTCCTCGAACAGGGAACACATGTGAATGAAGAGAGCTGCGTGGAGTTGTCTCTCGAGCTCCCCCACGCACTGACAATGGTTCCGGAATAATGAGCGTGGGGAGGTTCCACCAACGGTCGGCAGCGCGTGGGTTCTAACGGGATGCCTGAGCTCGTCTCCCCTGAGGGTTTCCCTAATTTCTCTCTGCCAGGGAATGCTAGGGGGGGTTTGCAGGAAATCCCAGTGACAGAGGCTGCCTCCCCAAGGTCAGGGAAGGTATTTCTCGGACTTCCCCGAACAGGGAACACCTGTGACTGAAGAGAGCTGCGTGGAGTTGTCTCTCGAGCTCCCCCACGCACTGACAATGGTTCCGGAATCCTGAGCGTGGGGAGGTTCCACCAACGGGCGGCAGCGCGTGGGTTCTAACGGGATGCCTGAGCTTGTCTCCCCTGAGAGTTTCCCAATGTCTCTGTGTCAGGGAATGCTAGGGGGAGTTTGCAGGAAATTCCAGTGACAGAGGCTGCCTCCCCAAGGTCAGGGAAGATATTCCTCGGACTTCCCCGAACAGGGAACACCTGTGACTGAAGAGAGCTGCGTGGAGTTGTCTCTCGAGCTCCCCCACGCACTGACAATGTTTCCGGAATCCTGAGCGTTGGGAGGTTCCACCAACGGTCTGCAGCGCTTGGGTACTAACGGGATGCCTGATCTCGTCTCCCCTGAGGGTTTCCCTAATGTATCTCTGCCAGGGAATGCTAGGGGCGGTTTACAGAAAATCCCAGTAACAGAGGCTGACTCCCCAAGGTCAAGGAAAGTATTTCTAGGACTTCCCCGAACAGGGAACACCTGTGACTGAAGAGAGCTGCGTGGAGTTGTCTCTCGAGCTCCCCCACGCACTGACAATGGTTCCGGAATACTAAGCGTGGGGAGGTTCCACCAACGGTCGGCAGCCCGTGGGTTTTAACGGGATGCCTGAGCTCGTCTCCCCTGAGAGTTTTCCCAATGTCTCTGTGCCAGGGAATGCTAGGGGGCGTTTGCAGGATGTCCCAGTGACAGAGGCTGCCTCCCCAAGGTCAGGGAAGGTATTTCTCGGACTTCCCCGAACAAGGAACACCTGTGACTGAAGAGAGCTGCGTGGAGTTGTCTCTCGAGCTCCCCCACGCACTGACAATGGTTCCGGAATACTAAGCGTGGGGAGGTTCCACCAACGGTCGGCAGCCCGTGGGTTTTAACGGGATGCCTGAGCTCGTCTCCCCTGAGAGTTTTCCCAATGTCTCTGTGCCAGGGAATGCTAGGGGGCGTTTGCAGGATGTCCCAGTGACAGGGGCTGCCTCCCCAAGGTCAGGGAAGGTATTTCTCGGACTTCCCCGAACAAGGAACACCTGTGACTGAAGAGAGCTGCGTGGAGTTGTCTCTCGAGCTCCCCCACGCACTGACAATGGTTCCGGAATCCTGAGCGTGGGGAGGTTCCACCAACGGTCGGCAGCGCGTGGGTTCTAACGGGATGCCTGAGCTCGTCTCCCCTGAGTGTTTTCCTAAATTCTCTGTGCCAGGGAATGCTAGGGGGGGTTTGCAGGAAATCCCAGTGACAGAGGCTGCTTCCCCAAGTTCAGGGAAGGTATTTCTCGGACTTCCTCGAACAGGGAACACATGTGAATGAAGAGAGCTGCGTGGAGTTGTCTCTCGAGCTCCCCCACGCACTGACAATGGTTCCGGAATCCTGAGCGTGGGGAGGTTCCACCAACGGTCGGCAGCGCGTGGGTTCTAACGGGATGCCTGAGCTCGTCTCCCCTGAGGGTTTCCCTAATTTCTCTCTGCCAGGGAATGCTAGGGGGGGTTTGCAGGAAATCCCAGTGACAGAGGCTGCCTCCCCAAGGTCAGGGAAGGTATTTCTCGGACTTCCCCGAACAGGGAACACCTGTGACTGAAGAGAGCTGCGTGGAGTTGTCTCTCGAGCTCCCCCACGCACTGACAATGGTTCCGGAATCCTGAGCGTGGGGAGGTTCCACCAACGGTCGGCAGCGCGTGGGTTCTAACGGGATGCCTGAGCTCGTCTCCCCTGAGAGTTTCCCAATGTCTCTGTGCCAGGGAATGCTAGGGGGAGTTTGCAGGAAATTCCAGTGACAGAGGCTGCCTCCCCAAGGTCAGGGAAGATATTTTCGGCCTTCCCCGAACAGGGAACACCTGTGACTGAAGAGAGCTGCGTGGAGTTGTCTCTCGAGCTCCCCCACGCACTGACAATGTTTCCGGAATCCTGAGCTTTGGGAGGTTCCACCAACGGTCTGCAGCGCTTGGGTACTAACGGGATGCCTGATCTCGTCTCCCCTGAGGGTTTCCCTAATGTATCTCTGCCAGGGAATGCTAGGGGCGGTTTACAGAAAATCCCAGTAACAGAGGCTGACTCCCCAAGGTCAAGGAAAGTATTTCTAGGACTTCCCCGAACAGGGAACACCTGTGACTGAAGAGAGCTGCGTGGAGTTGTCTCTCGAGCTCCCCCACGCACTGACAATGGTTCCGGAATACTAAGCGTGGGGAGGTTCCACCAACGGTCGGCAGCCCGTGGGTTTTAACGGGATGCCTGAGCTCGTCTCCCCTGAGAGTTTTCCCAATGTCTCTGTGCCAGGGAATGCTAGGGGGCGTTTGCAGAATGTCCCAGTGACAGAGGCTGCCTCCCCAAGGTCAGGGAAGGTATTTCTCGGACTTCCCCGAACAAGGAACACCTGTGACTGAAGAGAGCTGCGTGGAGTTGTCTCTCGAGCTCCCCCACGCACTGACAATGGTTCCGGAATCCTGAGCGTGGGGAGGTTCCACCAACGGTCGGCAGCGCGTGGGTTCTACCGGGATGCCTGAGCTGGTCTCCCCTGAGGGTTTCCCTAATGTCTCTGTGCCAGGGAATGCTAGGGGGGGTTTGCAGGAAATCCCAGTGACAGAGGCTGCCTCCCCAAGGTCAGGGAAGTTATTTCTCGGGCTTCCCCGAACAGGGAACACCTGTGACTTAAGAGAGCTGCGTGGAGTTGTCTCTCGAGCTCCCCCACGCACTGACAATGGTTCCGGAATCCTGAGCGTGGGGAGGTTCCACCAACGGTCGGCAGCGCGTGGGTTCTAACGGGATGCCTGAGCTCGTGTCCCCTGAGTGTTTTCCTAAAGTCTCTGTGCCAGGGAATGCTAGGGGGGGTTTGCAGGAAATCCCAGTGACAGAGGCTGCTTCCCCAATTTCAGGGAAGGTATTTCTCGGACTTCCTCGAACAGGGAACACCTGTGACTGAAGAGAGCTGCGCGGAGTTGTCTCTCGAGCTCCCCCACGCACTGACAATGGTTCCGGAATCCTGAGAGTGTGGAGGTTCCACCAACGGTCGGCAGCGCGTGGGTTCTAACGGGATGCCTGAGCTCGTCTCCCCTGAGTGTTTCCCTAATTTCCCTGTGCCAGGGAATGCTAGGGGGGGTTTGCAGGAAATCCCAGTGACAGAGGCTGCCTCCCCTAGGTCAGGGAAGGTATTTCTCGGACTTCCCCGAGCAGGGAACACCTGTGACTGAAGAGAGCTGCGTGGAGTTGTCTCTCGAGCTCCCCCACGCACTGACAATGGTTCCGGAATCCTGAGCGTGGGGAGGTTCCACCAACGGTCGGCAGCGCGTGGGTTCTACCGGGATGCCTGAGCTGGTCTCCCCTTAGGGTTTCCCTAATGTCTCTGTGCCAGGGAATCCTAGGGGGGGTTTGCAGGAAATCCCAGTGACAGAGGCTGCCTCCCCAAGGTCAGGGAAGGTATTTCTCGGACTTCCCCGAACAGGGAACACCTGTGACTGAAGAGAGCTGCGTGGAGTTGTCTCTCGAGCTCCCCCATGCACTGACAATGTTCCGGAATCCTGAGCGTGGGGAGGTTCCACCAATGGTCGGCAGCGCGTGGGTTCTATCGGGATGCCTGAGCTCGTCTCCCCTGAGGGTTTTCCTAAATTCTCTGTGCCAGGGAATGCTAGGGGGGGTTTGCAGGAAATCCCAGTGACAGAGGCTGCTTCCCCAAGTTCAGGGATGGTATTTATCGGACTTCCTCGAACAGGGAACACCTGTGACTGAAGAGAGCTGCGTGGAGTTGTCTCTCGAGCTCCCCCACGCACTGACAATGGTTCCGGAATCCTGAGAGTGGGGAGGTTCCACCAACGGTCGGCAGCGCGTGGGTTCTAACGGGATGCCTGAGCTCGTCTCCCCTGAGGGTTTCCCTAATTTCTCTGTGCCAGGGAATGCTAGGGGGGGTTTTCAGGAAATCCCAGTGACAGAGACTGCCTCCCCAAGGTCAGGGAAGGTATTTCTCGGACTTCCCCAAACAGGGAACACCTGTGACTGAAGAGAGCTGCGTGGAGTTGTCTCTCGAGCTTCCCCACGCACTGACAATGGTTCCGGAATCCTGAGCGTGGGGAGGTTCCACCAACGGTCGGCAGCACGTGGGTTCTAACGGGATGCCTGAGCTCGTCTCCCCTGAGGGTTTTCCTAAAGTCTCTGTGCCAGGGAATGCTAGCGGGGGTTTGCAGGAAATCCCAGTGACAGAGGCTGCCTCCCCAAGGTCAGGGAATGTATTTCTCGGACTTCCCCGAACAGGGAACACCTGTGACTGAAGAGAGCTGCGTGGAGTTGTCTCTCGAGCTCCCCCACGCACTGACAATGGTTCCGGAATCCTGAGCGTGGGGAGGTTCCACCAACGGTCGGCAGCGCGTGGGTTCTAACGGTATGCCTGAGCTCGTCTCCCCTGAGGGTTTCCCTAAAGTCTCTGTGCCAGGGAATGCTAGGGGGGGTTTGCAGGAAATCCCAGTGACAGTGGCTGCATCCCCAAGGTCAGGGAAGGTATTTCTCGGACTTCCCCGAATAGGGAACACCTGTGACTGTAGAGAGCTCTGTGGAGTTGTCTCTCGAGCTCCCCCACGCACTGACAATTGTTCCGGAATACTGAGCGTGGGGAGGTTCCACCAACGGTCGGCAGCGCGTGGGTTCTAACGGGATGCCTGAGCTTGTCTCCCCTGAGGGTTTCCCTAATGTCTCTGTGCCAGGGAATGCTAGGGGGGGTTTGCAGGAAATCCCAGTGACAGAGGCTGCCTCCCCAAGTTCAGGGAAGGTATTTCTCGGACTTCCCCGAACAGGGAACACCTGTGACTGAAGAGAGCTGCGTGGAGTTGTCTCTCGAGCTCCCCCACGCACTGACAATGGTTCCGGAATCCTGAGCGTGGGGAGGTTCCACCAACGGTCGGCAGCGCGTGGGTTCTAACGGGATGCCTGAGCTCGTCTCCCCTGAGGGTTTCCCTAAGGTCTCTGTGCCAGGGAATGCTAGGGGGGGTTTGCAGGAAATCCCAGTGACAGAGGCTGCCTCCCCAAGGTCAGGGAAGGTTTTTCTCGGACTTCCCCGAACAGGGAACTCCTGTGACTGAAGAGAGCTGCGTGGAGTTTTCTCTCGACCTCCCCCACGCACTGACAATTGCTCTGGAATCCTGAGCATGGGGAGGTTCCACCAACGGTCGACAGCGCGTGGGTTCTAACGGGATGCCTGAGATCGTGTCCCCTGAGGGTTTTCCTAATGTCTCTGTGCCAGGGAATGCTAGGGGGGGATTGCAGGAAATCCCAGTGAAAGAGGCTGCCTCCCCAAGGTCAGGGAAGGTTTTTCACTGACTTCCCCGAACAGGGAACACCTGTGACTGAAGAGAGCTGCGTGGATTTGTCTCTCGAGCTCCACCACGCACTGACAATGGTTCCGGAATCCTGAGCGTGGGGAGGTTCCACCAACGGTCGGCAGCGCGTGGGTTCTAACGGGATGCCTGAGCTTGTCTCCCCTGAGGGTTTCCCTAATATCTCTGTGCCAGGGAATGGTAGGGGGGGTTTGCAGTAAATCCCAGTGACACAGGCTGCCTCCCCAAGGTCAGGGAAGGTATTTCTCGGACTTCTCCGAACAGGGAACACCTGTGACTGAAGAGAGCTGCGTGGAGTTGTCTCTCGAGCTCCCCCACGCATTGACAATGTTTCCGGAATACTGAGCGTTCGGAGGTTCCATCAACGGTCGGCAGCGCGTGGGTTCTAACGGGATGCCTGAGCTCGTCTCCCCTGAGGGTTTCCCTAATGTCTCTGTGCCAAGGAATGCTAGGGGGGGTTTGCAGGAAATCCCAGTGACAGAGGCTGCCTCCCCAAGGTCAGGGAAGGTTTTTCTCGGACTTCCCCGAACAGGGAACTCCTGTGACTGAAGAGAGCTGCGTGGAGTTTTCTCTCGACCTCCCCCACGCACTGACAATTGCTCCGGAATCCTGAGCATGGGGAGGTTCCACCAACGGTCGACAGCGCGTGGGTTCTAACGGGATGCCTGAGATCGTGTCCCCTGAGGGTTTTCCTAATGTCTCTGTGCCAGGAAATGCTAGGGGGGGATTGCAGGAAATCCCAGTGAAAGAGGCTGCCTCCCCAAGGTCAGGGAAGGTATTTCACTGACTTCCCCGAACAGGGAACACCTGTGACTGAAGAGAGCTGCGTGGAGTTGTCTCTCGAGCTCCACCACGCACTGACAATGGTTCCGGAATCCTGAGCGTGGGGAGGTTCCACCAACGGTCGGCAGCGCGTGGGTTCTAACGGGATGCCTGAGCTTGTCTCCCCTGAGGGTTTCCCTAATATCTCTGTGCCAGGGAATGGTAGGGGGGGTTTGCAGGAAATCCCAGTGACACAGGCTTCCTCCCCAAGGTCAGGGAAGGTATTTCTCGGACTTCTCCGAACAGGGAACACCTGTGACTGAAGAGAGCTGCGTGGAGTTGTCTCTCGAGCTCCCCCACGCATTGACAATGGTTCCGGAATACTGAGCGTTCGGAGGTTCCATCAACGGTCGGCAGCGCGTGGGTTCTAACGGGATGCCTGGGCTCGTCTCCCCTGAGGGTTTCCCTAATGTCTCTGTGCCAAGGAATGCTAGGGGGGGTTTGCAGGAAATCCCAGTGACAGAGGCTGCCTCCCCAAGGTCAGGGAAGGTATTTCCCGGACTTCCCCGAACAGGGAACACCTGTGACTGAAGAGAGCTGCGTGGAGTGGTCTCTGGAGCTCCCCCACGCACTGACAATGTTTCCGGAATCCTGAGCTTGGGGAGGTTCCACCAACGGTCGGCAGCGCGTGGGTTCTAACGAGATGCCTGAGCTCCTCTCCCCTGAAGGTTTCCCTAATACCTCTGTGCCAGGTAATGCTAGGGGGAGGTTGCAGAAAATCCCAGTGACAGAGGCTGCCTCCCCAAACTCAGGGAAGTTATTTCTCGGACTTCCCCGAACAGGGAACACCTGTGACTGAAGAGAGCTGCGTGGAGTTTTCTCTCGAACTCCCCCACGCACTGACAATTGTTCCGGAATCCTGAGCATGGGGAGGTTCCACCAACGGTCGGCAGCGCGTGGGTTCTTACGGGATGCCTGAACTCGTGTCCCCTGAGGGTTTTCCTAATGTCTCTGTGCCAGGGAATGCTTGGGGGGGTTTGCAGGAAATCCCAGTGTCAGAGGCTGCCTCCCCAAGGTCAGGGAAGGTATTTCACGGACTTCCCCGAACAGGGAACACCTGTGACTGCAGAGAGCTGCGTGGAGTTGTCTCTCGAGATCCCCCACGCACTGACAATGGTTCCGGAATCCTGAGCATGGGGAGGTTCCACCAACGGTCGGCAGCGCGTGGGTTCTAACGGGATGCCTGAGCTAGTGTCCCCTGAGGGTTTTCCTAATATCTCTGTGCCAGGGAATGCTAGGGGGGGTTTGCAGGAAATCCCAGTGACAGAGGCTGCCTCCCGAAGGTCAGGGAAGGTATTTCTCGGAGTTTCCCGAACAGGGAACACCTGTGACTGAAGAGAGCTGCGTGGAGTTGTCTCTCGAGCTCCCCCATGCACTGACAATGGTTCCGGAATCCTGAGCTTGGGGAGATTCCACCAACGGTCGGCAGCGCGTGGGTTCTAACAGGATGCCTGAGCTCGTCTCCCCTGAGGGTTTCCCTAATGTCTCTGTGCCAGGGAATGCTAGGGGGGGTTTGCAGGAAGTCCCAGTGACAGGGGCTGCCTCCCCACGGTCAGGGAAGGTATTTCTCGGACTTCCCCGAACAGGGAACACCTGTGACTGAAGAGAGCTGCGTGGAGTTGTCTCTCGAGCTCCCCCACGCACTGACAATGGTTCCGGAATCCTGAGCGTGGGGAGGTTCCACCAACGGTCGGTAGCGCGTGGGTTCTAACGGGATGCCTGAGCTCGTCTCCCCTGAGGGTTTTCCTAAAGTCTCTGTGCCAGGGAATGCTAGGGGGGGTTTGCAGGAAATCCCAGTGACAGAGGCTGCTTCCCCAAGGTCAGGGAAGGTATTTCTCGGACTTCCCCGAACAGGGAACACCTGTGACTGAAGAGAGCTGCGTGGAGTTGTCTCTCGAGCTCCCCCACGCACTGAAAATGGTTCCGGAATCCTGAGCGTGGGGAGGTTCCACCATCGGTCGGCAGCGCGTGGGTTCTAACGGGATGCCTGAGCTCCTCTCCCCTGAGGGTTTCCCTAATGTCTCTGTGCCAGGGAATGCTAGGGGGGGTTTGCAGGAAATCCCAGTGACAGAGGCTGCCTCCGCATGGTCAGGGAAGGTATTTCTCGGACTTCCCCGAACAGGGAACACCTGAGACTGAAGAGAGCTGCGTGGAGTTGTCTCTCGAGCTCCCACCGCACTGACAATGTTTCCGGAATCCTGAGCGTGGGGAGGTTCCACCAACGGTCGGCAGCGCGTGGGTTCTAACGGAATGCCTGAGCTCGTGTCCCCTGAGGGTTTCCCTAATGTCCCTGTGCCAGGGAATGCTAGGGGGGTTTGCAGGAAATCCCAGTGACAGAGGCTGCATCCCCTAGGTCAGGGAAGGTATTTCTCGGACTTCCCCGAACAGGGAACACCTGTGACTGAAGAGAGCTGCGTGGAGTTTTCTCTCGAGCTCCCCCACACAATGACAATGGTTCCGGAATCCTGAGCGTGGGGAGGTTCCACCAAAAGTCGGCAGCGCGTGGGCTGTAACGGGATGCCTGAGCTCGTCTCCCCTGAGGGTTTTCCTAATGTCTCTGTGCCAGGGAATGCTAGGGGGGGTTTGCAGGAAATCCCAGTGACAGAGGCTGCCTCCCCAAGGTCAGGGAAGGTATTTATCGGACTTCCCCGAACAGGGAACACCTGTGACTGAAGAGAGCTGCGTGGAGTTGTCTCTCGAGGTCCCCCACGCACTGACAATGTTTCCGGAATCCTGAGCGTGGAGAGGTTCCACCAACGGTCGGCAGCGCGTGGGTTCTAACGGAATGCCTGAGCTCGTGTCCCCTGAGGGTTTCCCTAATGTCCCTGTGCCAGGGAATGCTAGAGGGGGTTTGCAGGAAATTCCAGTGACAGAGGCTGCCTCCCCTAGGTCAGGGAAGGTATTTCTCGGACTTCCCCGAACAGGGAACACCTGTGACTGAAGAGAGCTGCGTGGAGTTGTCTCTCGAGCTCCCCCACGCACTGACAATGGTTCCGGAATCCTGAGCGTGGGGAGGTTCCACCAAAGGTCGGCACCGCGTGGGCTGTAACGGGATGCCTGAGCTCGTCTCCCCTGAGGGTTTTCCTAATGTCTCTGTGCCAGGGAATGCTAGGGGGGGTTTGCAGGAAATCCCAGTGACAGAGGCTGCCTCCCCAAGGTCAGGGAAGGTATTTCTCGGACTTCCCGGAACAGGGAACACCTGTGACTGAAGAGAGCTGCGTGGAGTTGTCCCTTGGGCTCCCCCACGCACTGACAATGGTTCCGGAATCCTGAGCGTGGGGAGGTTCCACCAACGGTCGGCAGCGCGTGGGTTCTAACGGGATGCCTGAGCTCGTGTCCCCTGAGGGTTTCCCTAATGTCCCTGTGCCAGGGAATGCTAGAGGGGGTTTGCAGGAAATTCCAGTGACAGAGGCTGCCTCCCCTAGGTCAGGGAAGGTATTTCTCGGACTTCCCCGAACAGGGAACACCTGTGACTGAAGAGAGCTGCGTGGAGTTGTCTCTCGAGCTCCCCCACGCACTGACAATGTTTCCGGAATCCTGAGCGTGGGGAGGTTCCACCAACGGTCGGCAGCGCGTGGGTTCTAACGGAATGCCTGAGCTCGTGTCCCCTGAGGGTTTCCCTAATGTCCCTGTGCCAGGGAATGCTAGGGGGGGTTTGCAGGAAATCCCAGTGACAGAGGCTGCCTCCCCTAAGTCAGGGAAGGTATTTCTCGGACTTCCCCGAACAGGGAACACCTGTGACTGAAGAGAGCTGCGTGGAGTTGTCTCTCGAGCTCCCCCACGCACTGACAATGGTTCCGGAATCCTGAGCGTGGGGAGGTTCCACCAAAGGTCGGCACCGCGTGGGCTGTAACGGGATGCCTGAGCTCGTCTCCCCTGAGGGTTTTCCTAATGTCTCTGTGCCAGGGAATGCTAGGGGGGGTTTGCAGGAAATCCCAGTGACAGAGGCTGCCTCCCCAAGGTCAGGGAAGGTATTTCTCGGACTTCCCGGAACAGGGAACACCTGTGACTGAAGAGAGCTGCGTGGAGTTGTCTCTCGAGCTCCCCCACGCACTGACAATGGTTCCGGAATCTTGAGCGTGGGGAGGTTCCACCAACGGTCGGCAGCGCGTGGGTTCTAACGGGATGCCTGAGCTCGACTCCCCTGAGGGTTTCCCTAATTTCTCTGTGCCAGGGAAAGCTAGGGGGGGTTTGCACGAATTTCCAGTGACAGAGGCTGACTCCCCAAGGTCAGGGAAGGTATTTCTCGGACTTCCCCGAACAGGGAACACCTGTGACTGGAGAGAGCTGCGTGGAGTTGTCTCTCGAGCTTCCCCACGCACTGAAAATGGTTCTGGAATCCTGAGCGTGGGGAGGTTCCACCAACGGTCGGCAGCGCGTGGGTTCTAACGGGATGCCTGAGCTCGTCTCCCCTGAGTGTTTTCCTAAAGTCTCTGTGCCAGGGAATGCTAGGGGGGGTTTGCAGGATATCCCAGTGACAGAGACTGCTTCCCCAAGTTCAGGGATGGTATTTCTCGGACTTCCTCGAACAGGGAACACCTGTGACTGAAGAGAGCTGCGTGGAGTTGTCTCTCGAGCTCCCCCACGCACTGACAATGGTTCCGGAATCCTGAGAGTGGGGAGGTTCCACCAACGGTCGGCAGCGCGTGGGTTCTACCGGGATGCCTGAGCTGGTCTCCCCTGAGGGTTTCCCTAATTTCTCTGTGCCAGGGAATGCTAGGGGGGTTTTGCAGGAAATCCCAGTGACAGAGGCTGCCTCCCCAAGGTCATGGAAAGTATTTCTCGGACTTCCCCGTACAGGGAACACCTGTGACTGAAGAGAGCTGCGTGGAGTTGTCTCTCGAGCTCCCCCACGCACTGACAATGGTTCCGGAATCCTGAGCGTGGGGAGGTTCCACCAACGGTCGGCAGCGCGTGGGTTCTAACGGGATGTCTGAGCTTGTCTCCCCTGAGGGTTTTCCTAAAGTCTCTGTGCCAGGGAATGCTAGGGGGGGTTTGCAGGAAATCCCAGTGACAGTGGCTGCCTCCCCAAGGTCAGGGAAGGTATTTCTCGGACTTCCCCGAACAGGGAACACCTGTGACTGAAGAGAGCTGCGTGGAGTTGTCTTTCGATCTCCCCCACGCACTGACAAAGGTTTCGGAATCCTGAGCGTGGGGAGGTTCCACCAACGGTCGGCAGCGCGTGGGTTCTAACGGGATGCTTGAGCTCGTCTCCCCTGAGGGTTTTCCTAATTTCTCTGTGCCAGGGAATGCTAGGGGGTGTTTGCAGGAAATCCCAGTGACAGAGGCTGCCTCCCCAAGGTCAGGGAAGGTATTTCTCGGACTTCCCCGAACAGGGAACACCTGTGACTGAAGAGAGCTGCGCGGAGTTGTCTCTCGAGCTCCCCCACGCACTGACAATGGTTCCGGAATCCTGAGCGTGGGGAGGTTCCTCCAACGGGCGGCAGCGCGTGGGTTCTAACGGGATGCCTGAGCTCGTCTCCCCTGAGGGTTTTCCTAATGTCTCTGTGCCAGGGAATGCTAGGGGGGGTTTGCAGGAAATCCCAGTGACAGTGGCTGCCTCCCCAAGGTCAGGGAATGTATTTCCTGGACTTCCCCGAACAGGGAACACCTGTGACTGAAGAGAGCTGCTTGGAGTTGTCTCTCGAGCTCCCCCACGCACTGACAATGGTTCCGGAATCCTTAGCGTGGGGAGGTTCCACCAACGGTCGGTAGCGCGTGGGTTCTAACGGGATGCTTGAGCTCGTCTCCCCTGAGGGTTTTCCTAATGTCTCTGGGCCAGGGAATGCTAGGGAGGGTTTGCAGGAAATCACAGTGACAGAGGCTGCCTCCCTAAGGTCAGGGAAGGTATTTCTCGAACTTCCCAGAACAGGGAACACCTGTGACTGAAGAGAGCTGCGTGGAGTTGTCTCTCGAGCTCCCCCACGCACTGACAATGGTTCCGGAATCCTGAGCGTGGGGAGGTTCCACCAAAGGTCGGCAGCGCGTGGGTTTTAACGGGATGCCTGAGCTCGACTCCCCTAAGTGTTTTTCTAAATTCTCTGTGCCAGGGAATGCTAGGGGGGGTGTGCAGGAAATCCCAGTGACAGAGGCTGCTTCCCCAAGTTCAGGGAAGATATTTCTCGGACTTCCTCGAACAGGGAACACCTGTGACTGAAGAGAGCTGCGTGGAGTTGTCTCTCGAGCTCCCCCACGCACTGACAATGGTTCCGGAATCCTGAGCGTGGGGAGGTTCCACCAACGGTCGGCAGCGCGTAGGTTCTACCGGGATGCCTGAGCTGGTCTCCCCTTAGGGTTTCCCTAATGTCTCTGTGCCAGGGAATGCTAGGGGAGGTTTGCAGGAAATCCCAGTGACAGAGGCTGCCTCCCCAAGGTCAGGGAATTTATTTCTCGGTCTTCCCCGAACAGGGAACACCTGTGACTGAAGAGAGCTGCGTGGAGTTGTCTCTCGAGCTCCCCCACGCCCTGACAATGGTTCCGGAATCCTGAGCGTGGGGAGGTTCCAACAATGGTCGGCAGCGCGTGGGTTCTAACGGGATGCCTGAGCTCGTCTCCCCTGAGTGTTTTCCTAAATTCTCTGTGCCAGGGAATGCTAGGGGGGGTTTGCAGGAAATCCCAGTGACAGAGGCTGCTTCCCCAAGTTCAGGGAAGGTATTTATCGGACTTCCTCGAACAGGGAACACCTGTGACTGAAGAGAGCTGCGTGGAGTTGTCTCTCGAGCTCCCCCACGCACTGACAATGGTTCCGGAATCCTGAGAGTGGGGAGGTTCCACCAACGGTCGGCAGCGCGTGGGTTCTAACGGTATGCCTGAGCTCGTCTCCCCTGAGGGTTTCCCTAATTTTCTGTGCCAGGGAATGCTAGGGGGAGTTTTCAGGAAATCCCAATGACAGAGGCTGCCTCCCCAAGGTCAGGGAAGGTATTTCTCGGACTTCCCCAAACAGGGAACACCTGTGACTGAAGAGAGCTGCGTGGAGTTGTCTCTCGAGCTCCCACACGCACTGACAATGGTTCCGGAATACTGAGCGTGGGGAGGTTCCACCAACGGTCGGCAGCGCGTGGGTTCTAACGGGATGCCTGAGCTCGCCTCCCCTGAGGGTTTTCCTAAAGTATCTGTGCCAGGGAATGCTAGGGGGGGTTTGCAGGAAATCCCAGTGACAGAGGCTGCTTCCCCAAGGTCAGGGAAGGTATTTCTCGGACTTCCCCGAACAGGGAACACCTGTGACTGAAGAGAGCTGCGTGGAGTTGTCTCTCGAGCTCCCCCACGCACTGACAATGGTTCCGGAATCCTGAGAGTGGGGAGGTTCCACCAACGGTCGGCAGCGCGTGGGTTCTAACGGGATGCCTGAGCTCGTCTCCCCTGAGGGTTTCCCTTATGTCTCTGTGCCAGGGAATGCTAGGGGGGATTTGCAGGAAATCCCAGTGACAGAGGCTGCCTCCCCACGGTCAGGGAAGGTATTTCTCGGACTTCCCCGAACAGGGAACACCTGTGACTGAAGAGAGCTGCGTGGAGTTGTCTCTCGAGCTCCCCCACGCACTGACAATGGTTCCGGAATCCTGAGCGTGGGGAGGTTCCACCAATGGTCGGCAGCGCGTGGGTTCAACGTGATGCCTGTGCTCGTCTCCCCTGAGTGTTTCCCTAATGTCTCTGTGCCAGGGAATTCTAGGGGGGGTTTGCAGGAAATCCCAGTGACAGAGGCTGCCTCCCCAAGGTCAGGGAAGGTATTTCTCGGACTTCCCCGAACAGGGAACACCTGTGACTGAAGAGAGCTGCTTGGAGTTGTCTCTCGAGCTCCCCCACGCACTGACAATGGTTCCGGAATCCTGAGCGTGGGGAGGTTCCACCAACGGTCGGCAGCGCGTGGGTTCTAACGGGATGCCTGAGCTCGTCTCCCCTGAGGGTTTCCCTAATGTCTCTGTGCCAGGGAATGCTAGGGGGGGTTTGCAGGAATTCCCAATGACAGAGGCTGCCTCCCCAAGGTCAGGGAAGGTATTTCTCGGACTTCCCCGAACAGGGAACACCTGTGACTGAAGAGAGCTGCGTGGAGTTGTCTCTCGAGCTTCCCCACGCACTGAAAATGGTTCTGGAATCCTGAGCCTGGGGAGGTTCCACCAACGGTCGGCAGCGCGTGGGTTCTAACGGGATGCCTGAGCTCGCTTCCCTTAGACTTTTAATAATGTCTCTGTGCCAGGGAATGCTTGGGGGGGTTTGCAGGAATTCCCAGTGAGAGAGGCTGCCTCCCCAAGGTCAGGGAAGCTATTTCTCGGACTTCCACGAACAGGGAACACCTGTGACTGAAGAGAGCTGCGTGGAGTTTTCTCTCGAGCTCCCCCACGCACTGACAATGGTTCCGGAATCCTGAGCGTGGGGAGGTTCCACCAACGGTCGGCAGCGCGTGGGTTCTAACGGGATGCCTGAGCTCGTCTCCCCTGAGTGTTTTCCTAAAGTCTCTGTGCCAGGGAATGCTAGGGGGGGTTTGCAGGATATCCCAGTGACAGAGACTGCTTCCCCAAGTTCAGGGAAGGTATTTCTCGGACTTCCTCGAACAGGGAACACCTGTGACTGAAGAGAGCTGCGTGGAGTTTTCTCTCGAGCTCCCCCACGCACTGACAATGGTTCCGGAATCCTGAGCGTGGGGAGGTTCCACCAACGGTCGGCAGCGCGTGGGTTCTACCGGGATGCCTGAGCTGGTCTCCCCTGAGGGTTTCCCTAATTTCTCTGTGCCAGGGAATGCTAGGGGGGTTTTGCAGGAAATCCCAGTGACAGAGGCTGCCTCCCCAAGGTCATGGAAAGTATTTCTCGGACTTCCCCGAACAGGGAACACCTGTGACTTAAGAGAGCTGCGTGGAGATGTCTCTCGAGCTCCCCCACGCACTGGCAATGGTTCCGGAATCCTGAGCGTGGGGAGGTTCCACCAACGGTCGGCAGCGCGTGGGTTCTAACGGGATGCCTGAGCTCGTCTCCCCTGAGGGTTTTCATAATGTCTCTGGGCCAGGGAATGCTAGGGGGGGTTTGCAGGAAATCCCAGTGACAGAGGCTGCCTCCCTAAGGTCAGGGAAGGTATTTCTCGAACTTCCCAGAACAGGGAACACCTGTGACTGAAGAGAGCTGCGTGGAGTTGTCTCTCGAGCTCCCCCACGCACTGACAATGGTTCCGGAATACTGAGCGTGGGGAGGTTCCACCAACGGTCGGCAGCGAGTGTGTTCTAACGGGATGTCTGAGCTCGTCTCCCCTGAGGGTTTCCCTAATATCTCTCTGCCAGGGAATGCTAGGGGGGGTTTGCAGGAAATCCCAATTACAGAGGCTGCCTCCCCAATGTCAGGGAAGGTATTTCTCGGACTTCCACTAACAGGGAACACCTGTGACTGAAGAGAGCTGCGTGGAGTTGTCTCTCGAGCTCCCCCACGCACTGACAATGTTTCCGGAATCCTGAGCGTGGGGAGGTTCCACCAAAGGTCGGCAGCGCGTGGGTTTTAACGGGATGCCTGAGCTCGACTCCCCTAAGTGTTTTCCTAAATTCTCTGTGCCAGGGAATGCTAGGGGGGGTGTGCAGGAAATCCCAGTGACAGAGGCTGCTTCCCCAAGTTCAGGGAAGGTATTTCTCGGACTTCCTCGAACAGGGAACACCTGTGACTGAAGAGAGCTGCGTGGAGTTGTCTCTCGAGCTCCCACACGCACTGACAATTGTTCCGGAATCCTGAGCGTGGGGAGGTTCCACCAACGGTCGGCAGCGCGTGGGTTCTAACGGGATGCCTGAGCTAGTCTCCCCTGAGGGTTTTCCTAAAGTCTCTGTGCCAGGGAATGCTAGGGGGGGTTTGCAGGAAATCCCAGTGACAGAGGCTGCTTCCCCAAGTTCAGGGAAGGTATTTCTCGGACTTCCCCGAACAGGGAACACCTGTGACTGAAGAGAGCTTCGTGGAGTTGTCTCTCGAGTTCCCCCACGCACTGACAATGGTTCCGGAATCCTGAGAGTGGGGAGGTTCCACCAACGGTCGGCAGCGCGTGGGTTCTAACGGGATGCCTGAGCTCGTCTCCCCTGAGGGTTTCCCTAATGTCTCTGTGCCAGGGAATGCTAGGGGGGATTTGCAGGAAATCCCAGTGACAGAGGCTGCCTCCCCACGGTCAGGGAAGGTATTTCTCGGACTTCCCCGAACAGGGAACACCTGTGACTGAAGAGAGCTGCGTGGAGTTGTCTCTCGAGCTCCCCCACGCACTGACAGTGGTTCCGGAATTCTGAGCGTGGGGAGGTTCCACCAATGGTCGGCAGCGCGTGGGTTCTAACGTGATGCCTGTGCTCGTCTCCCCTGAGTGTTTCCCTAATGTCTCTGTGCCAGGGAATTCTAGGGGGGGTTTGCAGGAAATCCCAGTGACAGAGGCTGCCTCCCCAAGGTCAGGGAAGGTATTTCTCGGACTTCCCCGAACAGGGAACACCTGTGACTGAAGAGAGCTGCGTGGAGTTATCTCTCGAGCTCCCCCACGCACTGACAATGGTTCCGGAATCCTGAGCGTGGGGAGGTTCCACCAAAGGTCGGCAGCGCGTGGGTTCTAACGGGATGCCTGAGCTCGTCTCCCCTGAGGGTTTCCTTAATTTCTCTGTGCCAGGGAATGCTAGGGCGGTTTGCATAAAATCCCAGTGACAGAGGCTGCTTCCCCAAGGTCAGGGAAGTTATTTCTCGGACTTCCACGAACAGGGAACACCTGTGACTGAAGAGAGCTACGTGGAGTTGTCTCTCGAGCTCCCCCACGCACTGACAATGGTTCCGGAATCCTGAGCGTGGGGAGGTTCCACCAACGGTCGGCAGCGCGTGGGTTCTAACGGGATGCCTGAGCTCGTCTCCCCTGAGGGTTTCCCTAATGTCTCTGTGCCAGGGAATGCTAGGGGGGGTTTGCAGGAAATCCCAGTGACAGAGGCTGCCTCCCCAAGGTCAGGGAAGGTATTTCTCGGACTTCCACGAACAGGGAACACCTGTGACTGAAGAGAGAAGCGGGGAGTTGTTCTCGAGCTCCCCCACGCACTGACAATGGTTCCGGAATCCTGAGCGTGTGGAGGTTACACCATCGGTCGGCAGCGCGTGGGTTCTAACGGGATGCCTGAGCTCGTCTCCCCTGAGGGTTTTCCTAATATCTCTGTGCCAGGGAATGCTAGGGGGGGTTTGCAGGAAATCCCAGTGACAGAGGCTGCCTCGCCAAGGTCAGGGAAGTATTTCTCGGACTTCCCCGAACAGGGAACACCTGTGACTGAAGAGAGCTGCGTGGATTTGTCTCTCGAGCTCCCCCACACACTGACAATGGTTCCGGAATCCTGAGCGTGGGGAGGTTCCACCATCGGTCGGCAGCGCGTGGGTTCTAACGGGATGCCTGAGCTCGTCTCCCATGAGTGTTTCCCTAATGTCTCTGTGCCAGGGAATGCTAGGGGGGTTTGCAGGAAATCCCTGTGACAGAGGCTGCCTCCCCAAGGTCAGGGAAGTTATTTCTCGGACTTCCCCGAACAGGGAACACCTGTGACTGAAGAGAGCTGCGTGGAGTTGTCTCTCGAGCTCCCCCACCCACTGAAAATGGTTCCGGAATCCTGAGCGTGGGGAGGTTCCACCAACGGTCGGCAGCGCGTGGGTTTTTCGGGATGCCTGAGCTCGTCTCCCCTGAGGGTTTTCCTAATGTCTTTGTGCCAGGGAATGCTAGGGGGGGTTTGCAGGATATCCCAGTGACAGAGACTGCCTCCCCAAGGTCAGGGAAGGTATTTCTCGAACTTCCCCGAACAGGGAACACCTGTTATTGAAGAGAGCAGCGTGGAGTTATCTCTCGAGCTCCCCCACGCACTGACAATTGTTCCGGAATCCTGAGCGTAGGGAGGTTCCACCAACGGTCGGCAGCGCGTGGGTTCGAACGGGATGCCTGAGCTCGTTCCCCTGAGTGTTTTCCTAATGTCTCTTTGCCAGGGAATGCTAGGGGGGGGTTGCAGGAAATCCCAGTGACAGAGGATGCCTCCCCAAGTTCAGAGAACGTGTTTCTCGGACTTCCCCGAACAGGGAACACATGTGACTGAAGAGAGCTGCGTGGAGTTGTCTCTCGAGCTCCCCCACGCACTGACAATGGTTCCGGAATCCTGAGCGTGGGGAGGTTCCACCAACGGTCGGCAGCGCGTGTTTTCGTACGGGATGCCTGAGCTCGTTCCCCTGAGTGTTTTCCTAATGTCTCTTTGCCAGGGAAAGCTAGGGGGGGGTTGCAGGAAATCCCAATGACAGAGGATGCCTACCCAAGTTCAGAGAACGTGTTTCTTGGACTTCCCCGAACAGGGAACACCTGTGACTGAAGAGAGCTGCGTGGAGTTGTCTCTCGAGCTCCCCCACGTACTGACAATGGTTCCGGAATCCTGAGCGTGGGGAGGTTCCACCAGCCGTCGGCAGCGCGTGGGTTCTAACGGGATGCCAGAGCTCGTATCCCCTGAGGGTTTCCCTAATGTCTCTGTGCCAGGGAATGCTAGGGGGGTTTGTAGGAAATCCCAGTGACAGAGGCTGCCTCCCCAAGGTCAGGGAAGGTATTTCTCGGACTTCCCCGAACAGGGAACACCTGTGACTGAAGAGAGCTGCGTGGAGTTGTCTCTCGAGCTTCCCCACGCACTGACAATGGTTCCGGAATCCTGAGCGTGGGGAGGTTCCACCAAAGGTCGGCAGCGCGTGGGTTCTAACGGGATGCCTGAGCTCGTCTCCCCTGAGTGTTTCCCTAATGTCTCTGTGCCAGGGAATGCTAGGGGGGGTTTGCTGGAAATCCCAGTGACAGAGGCTGCCTCCCCAAGGTCAGGGAAGGTATTTCTCGGACTTCCCCGAACAGGGAACACCTGTGACTGAAGAGAGCTGCGTGGAGTTGTCTCTCGAGCTCCCCCACGCACTGACAATGGTTCCGGAATCCTGAGCGTGGGGAAGTTCCACCAACGGTCGGCAGCGCGTGGGTTCAAACGGGATGCCTGAGCTCGTCTCCCCTGAGGGTTTCTCTAATGTCTCTCTGCCAGGGAATGATAGGGGGGGTTTGCAGTAAATCCCAGTGACAGAGGCTGCCTCCCCAAGGTCAGGGAAGGTATTTCTCGGACTTCCCCGAACAGGTAACACCTGTGACTGAAGAGAACTGCGTGGTGTTTTCTCTCGAGCTCCCGCACGCACTGAAAATGGTTCCGGAATCCTGAGCGTGGGGAGGTTCCACCAACGGTCGGCAGCGCGTGGGTTCTAACGGGATGCCTGAGCTCGTGTCCCCTGAGGGTTTCCCTAATTTCTCTGTGCCAGGGAATGCTAGGGGGGGTTTGCAGGAAATCCCAGTGACAGAGGCTGCCTCCCCAAGTTCAGGGAATGTATTTCTCAGACTTCCCCGAACAGGGAACACCTGTGACTGAAGAGAGATGCGTGGAGTTTTCTCTCGTGCTCCCCCACGCATTGACAATGGTTCCGGAATCCTGAGCGTGGGGAGGTTCCACCAACGGTCGGCAGAGCGTGGGTTCTAACGGGATGCCTGAGCTCGTCTCCCCTGAGGGTTTCCCTAATGTCTCTGTGCCAGGGAATGATAGGGGGTGTTTGCAGGAAATCCCAGTGACAGAGGCTGCCTCCCCAAGGACAGGGAAGGTATTTCTCGGACTTCCCCGAACAGGGAACACCTGTGACTGAAGAGAGCTGCGTGGAGTTGTCTCTCGAGCTCCCCCACGCACTGACAATGCTTCCGGAATCCTGAGCGTGGGGAGGTTCCACCAACGGTCGGCAGCGCGTGGGTTCTAACAGGATGCCTGAGCTCGTCTCCCCTGAGGGTTTCCCTAATGTCTCTGTGCCAGGGAATGTTGGGGGGGTTTGCAGGAAATCCCAGTGACAGAGGCTGCCTCCCCAAGGTCAGGGAAGGTATTTCTCGGACTTCCCCGAACAGGGAACACCTGTGACTGAAGAGAGCTGCGTGGAGTTGTCTCTCGTGCTCCCCCACGCACTGACAATGGTTCCGGAATCCTGAGCGTGGGGAGGTTCCACCAACGGTCGGCAGCGCGTGGGTTCTAACGGGATGCCTGAGCTCGTCTCCCCTGAGGGTTTTCCTAAGGTCTCTGTGCCAGGGAATGCTAGGGGGGGTTTGCAGGAAATCCCAGTGACAGAGGCTGCCTCCCAAAGTTCAGGGAAGGTATTTCTCGGACTTCCCCGAACAGGGAACACCTGTGACTGAAGAGAGCTGCGTGGAGTTTTCTCTCGAGCTCCCCCACGCACTGACAATGGTTCCGGAATCCTGAGCGTGGGGAGGTTCCACCAACGGTCGGCAGCGCGTGGGTTCTAACGGGATGCCTGAGCTCGTCTCCCCTGAGGGTTTCCCTAATGTCTCTGTGCCAGGGAATGCTAGGGGGGTTTGCAGGAAATCCCAGTGACAGAGGCTGCCTCCCCAAGGTCAGGGAAGGTGTTTCTCGGACTTCCCCGAACAGGGAACTCCTGTGACTGAAGAGAGCTGCGTGGAGTTGTCTCTCGAGCTCCCCCACGCACTGACAATGGTTCCGGAATCCTGAGCGTGGGGAGGTTCCACCAACGGTCGGCAGAGCGTGGGTTCTAATGGGATGCCTGAGCTCGTCTCCCCTGAGGGTTTCCCTAATGTCTCTGTGCCATGGAATGTTAGGGGGGGTTTGCAGGAAATCCCAGTGACAGAGGCTGCCTCCCCAAGGTCAGGGAAGGTATTTCTCGGACTTCCCCGAACAGGGAACACCTGTGACTGAAGAGAGCTTCGTGGAGTTGTCTCTCGAGCTCCCCCACGCACTGAAAATGGTTCCGGAATCCTGAGCGTGGGGAGGTTCCACCAACGGTCGGCAGCGCGTGGGTTCTAACGGGATGCCTGAGCTCGTCTCCCCTGAGGGTTTCCCTAATGTCTCTGGGCCAGGGAATGCTAGGGGGGGTTTACAGGAAATCCCAGTGACAGAGGCTGCCTCCCCAAGGTCAGGGAAGGTATTTCTAGGACTTCCCCGAACAGGGAACACCTGTGAGTGATGAGAGCTGCGTGGATTTGTCTCTCGAGCTCCCCCACGCACTGACAATGGTTCCGGATTCCTGAGCGTGGGGAGGTTCCACCAACGGTCGGCAGCGCGTGGGTTCTAACGGGATGCCTGAGCTCGTCTCCCCTGAGGGTTTCCCTAATGTCTCTGTGCCAGGGAATGTTGGGGGGGTTTGCAGGAAATCCCAGTGACAGAGGCTGCCTCCCCAAATTCAGGGAAGGTATTTCTCGGACTTCCCCGAACAGGGAACACCTGTGACTGAAGAGAGCTGCGTGGAGTTGTCTCTCGAACTCCCCCACGCACTGACAATGTTTCCGGAATCCTGAGCGTGGGGAGGTTCCACCAACTGTCGGCAGCGCGTGGGTTCTAACGGGATGCCTGAGCTCGTCTCCCCTGAGGGTTTCCCTAATGCCTCTGTGGAAGTGAATGCTAGGGGGGGTTTGCAGGAAATCCCAGTGACAGTGGCTGCCTCCCCAAGGTCAGGGAAGGTATTTCTAGGACTTCCCCGAACAGGGAACACCTGTGACTGATGAGAGCTGCGTGGAGTTGTCTCTCGAGCTCCCCCACGCACTGACAATGGTTCCGGAATCCTGAGCGTGGGGAGGTTCCACCAACGGTCGGCAGCGCGTGGGTTCTAACGGGATGCCTGGGCTCGTCTCCCCTGAGGGTTTCCCTAATGTCTCTGTGCCAGGGAATGTTGGGGGGGTTTGCAGGAAATCCCAGTGACAGAGGCTGCCTCCCCAAGGTCAGGGAAGGTATTTCTCGGACTTCCCCGAACAGGGAACACCTGTAACTGAAGAGAGCTGCGTGGAGTTGTCTCTCGTGCTCCCCCACGCACTGACAATGGTTCCGGAATCCTGAGCGTGGGGAGGTTCCACCAACGGTCGGCAGCGCGTGGGTTCTAACGGGATGCCTGAGCTCGTCTCCCCTGAGGGTTTTCCTAATGTCTCTGTGCCAGGGAATGCTAGGGGGGGTTTGCAGGAAATCCCAGTGACAGAGGCTGCCTCCCAAAGGTCAGGGAAGGTATTTCTCGGACTTCCCCGAACAGGGAACACCTGTGACTGAAGAGAGCTGCGTGGAGTTGTCTCTCGAGCTCCCCCACGCACTGACAATGGTTCCGGAATACTGAGCGTGGGGAGGTTCCACCAACGGTCGGCAGCGCGTGGGTTCTAACGGGATGCCTGAGCTCGTCTCCCCTGAGGGTTTCCCTAATGTCTCTGTGCCAGGGAATGCTAGGGGGGTTTACAGGAAATCCCAGTGACAGAGGCTGCCTCCCCAAGGTCAGGGAAGGTGTTTCTCGGACTTCCCCGAACAGGGAACTCCTGTGACTGAAGAGAGCTGCGTGGAGTTGTCTCTCGAGCTCCCCCACGCACTGACAATGGTTCCGGAATCCTGAGCGTGGGGAGGTTCCACCAACGGTCGGCAGAGCGTGGGTTCTAACGGGATGCCTGAGCTCGTCTCCCCTGAGGGTTTCCCTAAAATCTCTGTGCCATGGAATGTTAGGGGGGGTTTGCAGGAAATCCCAGTGACATAGGCTGCCTCCCCAAGGTCAGGGAAGGTATTTCTCGGACTTCCCCGAACAGGGAACACCTGTGACTGAAGAGAGCTTCGTGGAGTTGTCTCTCGAGCTCCCCCACGCACTGAAAATGGTTCCGGAATCCTGAGCGTGGGGAGGTTCCACCAACGGTCGGCAGCGCGTGGGTTCTAACGGGATGCCTGAGCTCGTCTCCCCTGAGGGTTTCCCTAATGTCTCTGGGCCAGGGAATGCTAGGGGGGGTTTACAGGAAATCCCAGTGACAGAGGCTGCCTCCCCAAGGTCAGGGAAGGTATTTCTAGGACTTCCCCGAACAGGGAACTCCTGTGACTGATGAGAGCTGCGTGGATTTGTCTCTCGAGCTCCCCCACGCACTGACAATGGTTCCGGATTCCTGAGCGTGGGGAGGTTCCACCAACGGTCGGCAGCGCGTGGGTTCAAATGGGATGCCTGAGCTCGTCTCCCCTGAGGGTTTCCCTAATGTCTCTGTGCCAGGGAATGTTGGGGGGGTTTGCAGGAAATCCCAGTGACAGAGGCTGCCTCCCCAAATTCAGGGAAGGTATTTCTCGGACTTCCCCGAACAGGGAACACCTGTGACTGAAGAGAGCTGCGTGGAGTTGTCTCTCGAACTCCCCCACGCACTGACAATGTTTCCGGAATCCTGAGCGTGGGGAGGTTCCACCAACTGTCGGCAGCGCGTGGGTTCTAACGGGATGCCTGAGCTCGTCTCCCCTGAGGGTTTCCCTAATGCCTCTGTGGAAGTGAATGCTAGGGGGGGTTTGCAGGAAATCCCAGTGACAGTGGCTGCCTCCCCAAGGTCAGGGAAGGTATTTCTCGGACTTCCCCGCAGAGGGAACACCTGTGACTGAAGAGAGTTGCGTGGAGTTGTCTCTCGAGCTCCCCCACGCACTGAAAATGTTTCCGGAATCCTGAGCGTGGGGAGGTTCCACCAACGGTCGGCAGCGCGTGGGTTCTAACGGTATGCCTGAGCTCGTGTCCCCTGAGGGTTTCCCTAATGTCTCTGTGCCAGGGAATGCTAGGGGGGGTTTGCAGGAAATCCCAGTGACAGAGGCTGCCTCCCCAAGTTCAGGGAAGGTATTTCTCAGACTTCCCCGAACAGGGAACACCTGTGATAGAAGAGAGATGCGTGGAGTTTCTCTCGAGCTCCCCCACGCACTGACAATGGTTCCGGATTCCTGAGCGTGGGGAGGTTCCACCAACGGTCGGCAGCGCGTGGGTTCTAACGGGATGCCTGAGCTCGTCTCCCCTGAGGGTTTCCCTAATGTCTCTGTGCCAGGGAATGCTAGGGGGGGTTTACAGGAAATCCCAGTGACAGAGGCTGCCTCCCCAAGGTCAGGGAAGGTATTTCTCGGACTTCCCCGAACAGGGAACATCTGTGACTGAAGAGAGCTGCGTGGAGTTGTCTCTCGAGCTCCCCCACGCACTGACAATGGTTCCGGAATCCTGAGCGTGGGGAGGTTCCACCAAAGGTCGGCAGAGCGTGGGTTCTAACGGGATGCCTGAGCTCGTCACCCCTGAGGGTTTCCCTAAAGTCTCTGTGCCAGGGAATGCTAGGTGGGTTTGAAGGAAATCCCAGTGACAGAGGCTGCCTCCCCAAGGTCAGGGAAGGTATTTCTCGGACTTCCCCGAACAGGGAACACCTGTGACTGAAGAGAGATGCGTGGAGTTGTCTCTCGAGCTCCCCCACGCACTGACAATGGTTCCGGAATCCTGAGCGTGGGGAGGTTCCACCAACGGTCGGCAGCGCGTGGGTTCTAACGGGATGCCTGAGCTCGTCTCCCCTGAGTGTTTCCCTAATGTCTCTGTGCCAGGGAATGCTAGGGGGGGTTTGCAGGAAATCCCAGTGACAGAGGCTGCCTCCCCAAGGTCAGGGAAGGTATTTCTAGGACTTCCCGGAACAGGGAACTCCTGTGACTGAAGAGAGCTGCGTGGAGTTGTCTCTCGAGCTCCCCCACGCACTGACAATGGTTCCGGAATCCTGAGCGTGGGGAGGTTCCACCAACGGTCGGCAGCGCGTGGGTTCTAACGGGATGCGTGAACTCGTCTCCCCTGAGGGTTACCCTAATGTCTCTGTGCCAGGGAATGTTGGGGGGGTTTGCAGGAAATCCCAGTGACTGAGGCTGCCTCCCCATGGTCAGGGAAGGTATTTCTCGGACTTCCCCGAACAGGGAACACCTGTGACTGAAGAGAGCTGCGTGGAGTTGTCTCTCGAACTCCCCCACGCACTGACAATGTTTCCGGAATCCTGAGCGTGGGGAGGTTCCACCAACGGTCGGCAGCGCGTGGGTTCTAATGGGATGCCTGAGCTCGTCTCCCCTGAGGGTTTCCCTAATGCCTCTGTGCCAGGGAATGCTAGGGGGGGTTTGCAGGATATCCCAGTGGGAGTGGCTGCCTCCCCAAGTTCAGGGAAGGTATTTCTGGGACTTCCCCGAACAGGGAACACCTGTGACTGAAGAGAGCTGCGTGGAGTTGTCTCTCGAGCTCCCCCACGCACTGACAATGGTTCCGGAATCCTGAGCGTGGGGAGGTTCCACCAACGGTCGGCAGCGCGTGGGTTCTAACGGGATGCCTGAGCTCGTCTCCCCTGAGGGTTTCCCTAATGTCTCTGTGCCAGGGAATGCTAGGGGGGGTTTACAGGAAATCCCAGTGACAGAGGCTGCCTCCCCAAGTTCAGGGAATGTATTTCTCAGACTTCCCCGAACAGGGAACACCTGTGACTGAAGAGAGATGCGTGGAGTTTTCTCTCGAGCTCCCCCTCGCACTGACAATGGTTCTGGAATCCTGAGCGTGGGGAGGTTCCACCAACGGTCGGCAGAGCGTGGGTTCTAACGGGATGCCTGAGCTCGTCTCCCCTGAGGGTTTCCCTAATTTCTCTGTGCCAGGGAATGATAGGTGGGGTTTGCAGGAAATCCCAGTGACAGAGGCTGCCTCCCCAAGGTCAGGGAAGTTATTTCTCGGACTTCCCCGAACAGGGAACACCTGTGACTGAAGAGAGCTGCGTGGAGTTGTCTCTCGAGCTCCCCCACGCACTGACAATGGTTCCGGAATCCTGAGCGTTGGGAGGTTCCACCAACGGTCGGCAGCGCGTGGGTTCTAACAGGATGCCTGAGCTCGTCTCCCCTGAGGGTTTCCCTAATGTCTCTGTGCCAGGGAATGCTAGGGGGGGTTTGCAGGAAATCCCAGTGACAGAGGCTGCCTCCCCAAGGTCAGGGAAGGTATTTCTCTGTCTTCCCCGAACAGGGAACACCTGTGACTGAAGAGAGCTGCGTGGAGTTGTCTCTCGAGCTCCCCCACGCACTGACAATGGTTCCGGAATCCTGAGCGTGGGGAGGTTCCACCAACGGTCGGCAGCGCGTGGGATCTAACGGGATGCCTGAGCTCGTCTCCCCTGAGGGTTTCCCTAATGTCTCTGTGCCAGGGAATGCTAGGGTCGGTTTGCAGGAAATCCCAGTGACAGAGGCTGCCTCCCCAAGGCAGGGAAGGTATTTCTCGGACTTCCCCGAACAGGGAACTCCTGTGACTGAAGAGAGCTGCGTGGAGTTGTCTCTCGAGCTCCCCCACGCACTGACAATGGTTCCGGAATCCTGAGAGTGGGGAGGTTCCACCAACGGTCGGCAGCGCGTGGGTTCTAACGGGATGCCTGAGCTCGTCTCCCCTGAGTGTTTTCCTAATGTCTCTGTGCCAGGGAATGCTAGGGGTGGTTTGCAGGAAATCCCAGTGACAGAGGCTGCCTCCCCTAGGTCAGGGAAGGTATTTCTCGGACTTCCCCGAACAGGGAACACCTGTGACTGAAGAGAGCTGCGTGGAGTTGTCTCTCGAGCTCCCCCACGCACTGACAATGGTTCCGGAATCCTGAGCGTGGGGAGGTTCCACCAACGGTCGGCAGCGCGTGGGTTCAAACGGGATGCCTGAGCTCGTCTCCCCTGAGGGTTTCCCTAATGTCTCTGTGCCAGGGAATGCTAGGGGGGGGTTTACAGGAAATCCCAGTGACAGAGGCTGCCTCCCCAAGGCAAGGGAAGGTATTTCTAGGACTTCCCCGAACAGGGAACACCTGGGACTGATGAGAGCTGCGTGGAGTTGTCTCTCGAGCTCCCCCACGCACTGACAATGGTTCCGGAATCCTGAGCGTGGGAAGGTTCCACCAACGGTCGGCAGCGCGTGGGTTCTAACGGGATGCCTGAGCTCGTGTCCCCTGAGGGTTTCCCTAATGTCTCTGTGCCAGGGAATGCTAGGGTGGGTTTGCAGGAAATCCCAGTGACAGAGGCTGCCTCCCCAAGGTCAGGGAATGTCTTTCTCGGACTTCCCCGAACAGGGAACTCCTGTGACTGAAGAGAGCTGCGTGGAGTTGTCTCTCGAGCTCCCCCACGCACTGACAATGGTTCCGGAATCCTGAGAGTGGGGAGGTTCCACCAACGGTCGGCAGCGCGTGGGTTCTAACGGGATGCCTGAGCTCGTCTCCCCTGAGGGTTTCCCTAATGTCTCTGTGCCAGGGAATTCTAGGGGGAGTTTGCAGGAAATCCCAGGGACAGAGGCTGCCTCCCCAAGTTCAGGGAAGGTATTTCTCAGACTTCCCCGAACAGGGAACACCTGTGACAGAAGAGAGATGCGTGGAGTTGTCTCTCGAGCTCCCCCACGCACTGACAATGGTTCCGGAATCCTGAGCGTGGGGAGGTTCCACCAACGGTCGGCAGCGCGTGGGTTCTAACGGGATGCCTGAGCTCGTCTCCCCTGAGGGTTTCCCTAATGTCTCTGTGCCAGGGTATGCTAGGGGGGGTTTACAGGAAATCCCAGTGACAGAGGCTGCCTCCCCAAGGTCAGGGAAGGTATTTCTAGGACTTCCCCGAACAGGGAACACCTGTGACTGATGAGAGCTGCGTGGAGTTGTCTCTCGAGCTCCCCCACGCACTGACAATGGTTCCGGAATCCTGAGCGTGGGGAGGTTCCACCATCGGTCGGCAGCGCGTGGGTTCTAACGGGATGCCTGAGCTCGTGTCCCCTGAGGGTTTCCCTTATTTCTCTGTGCCAGGGAATGCTAGGGGGGGTTTGCAGGAAATCCCAGTGACAGAGGCTGCCTCCCCAAGTTCAGGGAATGTATTTCTCAGACTTCCCCGAACAGGGAACACCTGTGACTGAAGAGAGATGCGTGGAGTTTTCTCTCGTGCTCCCCCACGCATTGACAATGGTTCCGGAATCCTGAGCGTGGGGAGGTTCCACCAACGGTCGGCAGAGCGTGGGTTCTAACGGGATGCCTGAGCTCGTCTCCCCTGAGGGTTTCCCTAATGTCTCTGTGCCAGGGAATGATAGGGGGTGTTTGCAGGAAATCCCAGTGACAGAGGCTGCCTCCCCAAGGTCAGGGAAGGTATTTCTCGGACTTCCCCGAACAGGGAACACCTGTGACTGAAGAGAGCTGCGTGGAGTTGTCTCTCGAGCTCCCCCACGCACTGACAATGCTTCCGGAATCCTGAGCGTGGGGAGGTTCCACCAACGGTCGGCAGCGCGTGGGTTCTAACAGGATGCCTGAGCTCGTCTCCCCTGAGGGTTTCCCTAATGTCTCTGTGCCAGGGAATGCTAGGGGGGGTTTGCAGGAAATCCCAGTGACAGAGGCTGCCTCCCCAAGGTCAGGGAAGGTATTTCTCGGACTTCCCAGAACAGGGAACACCTGTGACTGAAGAGAGCTGCGTGGAGTTGTCTCTCGAGCTCCCCCACGCACTGACAATGGTTCCGGAATCCTGAGCGTGGGGAGGTTCCACCAACGGTCGGCAGCGCGTGGGTTCTAACGGGATGCCTGAGCTCGTCTCCCCTGAGGGTTTCCCTAATGTCTCTGTGCCAGGGAATGCTAGGGGGGGTTTGCAGGAAATCCCAGTGACAGAGGCTGCCTCCCGAAGGTCAGGGAAGGTATTTCTCGGACTTCCCCGAACAGGGAACTCCTGTGAATGAAGAGAGCTGCGTGGAGTTGTCTCTCGAGCTCCCCCACGCACTGACAATGGTTCCGGAATCCTGAGCGTGGGGAGGTTCCACCAACGGTCGGCAGCGCGTGGGTTCTAACGGGATGCCTGAGCTCGTCTCCCCTGAGGGTTTCCCTAATGTCTCTGTGCCAGGGAATGCTAGGGGGGGTTTGCAGGAAATCCCAGTGACAGAGGCTGCCTCCCGAAGCTCAGGGAAGGTATTTCTCGGACTTCCCCGAACAGGGAACTCCTGTGAATGAAGAGAGCTGCGTGGAGTTGTCTCTCGAGCTCCCCCACGCACTGACAATGGTTCCGGAATCCTGAGAGTGGGGAGGTTCCACCAACGGTCGGCAGCGCGTGGGTTCTAACGGAATGCCTGAGCTCGTCTCCCCTGAGTGTTTTCCTAATGTCTCTGTGCCAGGGAATGCTAGGGGTGGTTTGCAGGAAATCCCAGTGACAGAGGCTGCCTCCCAAAGGTCAGGGAAAGTATTTCTCGGACTTCCCCGAACAGGGAACACCTGTGACTGAAGAGAGCTGCGTGGAGTTGTCTCTCGAGCTCCCCCACGCACTGACACTGGTTCCGGAATCCTGAGCGTGGGGAGGTTCCACCAACGGTCGGCAGCGCGTGGGTTCTAACGGGATGCCTGAGCTCGTCTCCCCTGTGGGTTTCCCTAAAGTCTCTGTGCCAGGGAATGCTAGGGGGGGTTTACAGGAAATCCCAGTGAAAGAGGCTGCCTCCCCAAGGTCAGGGAAGGTATTTCTAGGACTTCCCCGAACAGGGAACACCTGTGACTGATGAGAGCTGCGTGGAGTTGTCTCTCGAGCTCCCCCACGCACTGACAATGGTTCCGGTATCCTGAGCGTGGGGAGGTTCCACCAACGGTCGGCAGCGCGTGGGTTCTAACGGGAGGCCTGAGCTCGTCTCCCCTGAGGGTTTCCCTAATGTCTCTGTGCCAGGGAATGTTGGGGGGGTTTGCAGGAAATCCCAGTGACAGAGGCTGCCTCCCCAAGGTCAGGGAAGGTATTTCTCGGACTTCCCCGAACAGGGAACACCTGTGACTGAAGAGAGCTGCGTGGAGTTGTCTCTCGAACTCCCCCACGCACTGACAATGTTTCCGGAATCCTGAGCGTGGGGAGGTTCCACCAACGGTCGGCAGCGCGTGGGTTCTAACGGGATGCCTGAGCTCGTCTCCCCTGAGTGTTTCCCTAATGTCTCTGTGCCAGGGAATGCTAGGGGGGGTTTGCAGGAAATCCCAGTGACAGTGGCTGCCTCCCCAAGGTCAGGGAAGGTATTTCTCGGACTTCCCCGAACAGGGAACACCTGTGACTGAAGAGAGCTGCGTGGAGTTGTCTCTCGAGCTTCCCCACGCACTGAAAATTTTTCCGGAATTTTGAGCGTGGGGAGGTTCCAACAACGGTCGGCAGCGCGTGGGTTCTAACGGGATGCCTGAGCTCGTGTCCCCTGAGGGTTTCCCTAATGTCTCTGTGCCAGGGAATGCTAGGGGGGGTTTGCAGGAAATCCCAGTGACAGAGGCTGCCTCCCCAAGTTCAGGGAAGGTATTTCTCAGACTTCCCCGAACAGGGAACACCTGTGACAGAATAGAGATTCGTGGAGTTTTCTTTCGAGCTCCCCCACGCACTGACAATGGTTCCGGAATCCTGAGCGTGGGGAGGTTCCACCAACGGTCGTCAGAGCGTGGGTTCTAACGGGATGACTGAGCTCGTCTCCCCTGAGTGTTTTCCTAATGTCTCTGTGCCAGGGAATGATAGGGGGGGTTTGCAGGAAATCCCAGTGACAGAGGCTGCCTCCCCAAGTTCAGGGAAGGTATTTCTCGGACTTCCCCGAACAGGGAACACCTGTGACTGAAGAGAGCTGATTGGAGTTGTCTCTCGAGCTCCCCCACGCACTGACAATGGTTCCGGAATCCTGAGCTTGGGGAGGTTCCACCAACGGTCGGCAGCGCGTGGGTTCTAACGGGATGCCTGAGCTCGTCTCCCCTGAGGGTTTCCCTAATGTCTCTGTGCCAGGGAATGCTAGGGGGGGTTTACAGGAAATCCCAGTGACACAGGCTGCCTCCCCAAGGTCAGGGAAGTTATTTCTAGGACTTCCCCGAACAGGGAACACCTGTGACTGATGAGAGCTGCGTGGAGTTGTCTCTCGAGCTCCCCCACGCACTGACAATGGTTCCGGAATCCTGAGCGTGGGGAGGTTCCACCAACGGTCGGCAGCGCGTGGGTTCTAACGGGATGCCTGAGCTCGTCTCCCCTGAAGGTTTCCCTAATGTCTCTGTGCCAGGGAATGTTGGGGGGGTTTGCAGGAAATCCCAGTGACAGAGGCTGCCTCCCCAAGGTCAGGGAAGGTATTTCTCGGACTTCCCCGAACAGGGAACACCTGTGACTGAAGAGAGCTGCGTGGAGTTGTCTCTCGTGCTCCCCCACGCACTGACAATGGTTCCGGAATCCTGAGCGTGGGGAGGTTCCACCAACGGTCGGCAGCGCGTGGGTTCTAACGGGATGCCTGAGCTCGTCTCCCCTGAGGGTTTTCCTAATGTCTCTGTGCCAGGGAATGCTAGGGGGGGTTTGCAGGAAATCCCAGTGACAGAGGCTGCCTCCCAAAGGTCAGGGAAGGTATTTCTCGGACTTCCCCGAACAGGGAACACCTGTGACTGAAGAGAGCTGCGTGGAGTTTTCTCTCGAGCTCCCCCACGCACTGACAATGGTTCCGGAATCCTGAGCGTGGGGAGGTTCCACCAACGGTCGGCAGCGCGTGGGTTCTAACGGGATGCCTGAGCTCGTCTCCCCTGAGGGTTTCCCTAATGTCTCTGTGCCAGGGAATGCTAGGGTGGTTTGCAGGAAATCCCAGTGACAGAGGCTGCCTCCCCAAGGTCAGGGAAGGTGTTTCTCGGACTTCCCCGAACAGGGAACTCCTGTGACTGAAGAGAGCTGCGTGGAGTTGTCTCTCGAGCTCCCCCACGCACTGACAATGGTTCCGGAATCCTGAGCGTGGGGAGGTTCCACCAACGGTCGGCAGAGCGTGGGTTCTAATGGGATGCCTGAGCTCGTCTCCCCTGAGGGTTTCCCTAATGTCTCTGTGCCATGGAATGTTAGGGGGGGTTTGCAGGAAATCCCAGTGACAGAGGCTGCCTCCCCAAGGTCAGGGAAGGTATTTCTCGGACTTCCCCGAACAGGGAACACCTGTGACTGAAGAGAGCTTCGTGGAGTTGTCTCTCGAGCTCCCCCACGCACTGAAAATGGTTCCGGAATCCTGAGCGTGGGGAGGTTCCACCAACGGTCGGCAGCGCGTGGGTTCTAACGGGATGCCTGAGCTCGTCTCCCCTGAGGGTTTCCCTAATGTCTCTGGGCCAGGGAATGCTAGGGGGGGTTTACAGGAAATCCCAGTGACAGAGGCTGCCTCCCCAAGGTCAGGGAAGGTATTTCTAGGACTTCCCCGAACAGGGAACACCTGTGACTGATGAGAGCTGCGTGGATTTGTCTCTCGAGCTCCCCCACGCACTGACAATGGTTCCGGATTCCTGAGCGTGGGGAGGTTCCACCAACGGTCGGCAGCGCGTGGGTTCTAACGGGATGCCTGAGCTCGTCTCCCCTGAGGGTTTCCCTAATGTCTCTGTGCCAGGGAATGTTGGGGGGGTTTGCAGGAAATCCCAGTGACAGAGGCTGCCTCCCCAAATTCAGGGAAGGTATTTCTCGGACTTCCCCGAACAGGGAACACCTGTGACTGAAGAGAGCTGCGTGGAGTTGTCTCTCGAACTCCCCCACGCACTGACAATGTTTCCGGAATCCTGAGCGTGGGGAGGTTCCACCAACTGTCGGCAGCGCGTGGGTTCTAACGGGATGCCTGAGCTCGTCTCCCCTGAGTGTTTCCCTAATGCCTCTGTGGAAGTGAATGCTAGGGGGGGTTTGCAGGAAATCCCAGTGACAGTGGCTGCCTCCCCAAGGTCAGGGAAGGTATTTCTCGGACTTCCCCGTAGAGGGAACACCTGTGACTGAAGAGAGTTGCGTGGAGTTGTCTCTCGAGCTCCCCCACGCACTGAAAATGTTTCCGGAATCCTGAGCGTGGGGAGGTTCCACCAACGGTCGGCAGCGCGTGGGTTCTAACGGTATGCCTGAGCTCGTGTCCCCTGAGGGTTTCCCTAATGTCTCTGTGCCAGGGAATGCTAGGGGGGGTTTGCAGGAAATCCCAGTGACAGAGGCTGCCTCCCCAAGTTCAGGGAAGGTATTTCTCAGACTTCCCCGAACAGGGAACACCTGTGACTGAAGAGAGCTGCGTGGAGTTGTCTCTCGAGCTCCCCCACGCACTGACAATGGTTCCGGAATCCTGAGCTTGGGGAGGTTCCACCAACGGTCGGCAGCGCGTGGGTTCTAACGGGATGCCTGAGTTCGTCTCCCCTGAGGGTTTCCCTAATGTCTCTGTGCCAGGGAATGCTAGGGGGGGTTTACAGGAAATCCCAGTGACACAGGCTGCCTCCCCAAGGTCAGGGAAGGTATTTCTAGGACTTCCCCGAACAGGGAACACCTGTGACTGATGAGAGCTGCGTGGAGTTGTCTCTCGAGCTCCCCCACGCACTGACAATGGTTCCGGAATCCTGAGCGTGGGGAGGTTCCACCAACGGTCGGCAGCGCGTGGGTTCTAACGGGATGCCTGAGCTCGTCTCCCCTGAGGGTTTCCCTAATGTCTCTGTGCCAGGGAATGTTGGGGGGGTTTGCAGGAAATCCCAGTGACAGAGGCTGCCTCCCCAAGGTCAGGGAAGGTATTTCTCAGACTTCCCCGAACAGGGAACACCTGTAACTGAAGAGAGCTGCGTGGAGTTGTCTCTCGTGCTCCCCCACGCACTGACAATGGTTCCGGAATCCTGAGCGTGGGGAGGTTCCACCAACGGTCGGCAGCGCGTGGGTTCTAACGGGATGCCTGAGCTCGTCTCCCCTGAGGGTTTTCCTAATGTCTCTGTGCCAGGGAATGCTAGGGGGGGTTTGCAGGAAATCCCAGTGACAGAGGCTGCCTCCCAAAGGTCAGGGAAGGTATTTCTCGGACTTCCCCGAACAGGGAACACCTGTGACTGAAGAGAGCTGCGTGGAGTTGTCTCTCGAGCTCCCCCACGTACTGACAATGGTTCCGGAATACTGAGCGTGGGGAGGTTCCACCAACGGTCGGCAGCGCGTGGGTTCTAACGGGATGCCTGAGCTCGTCTCCCCTGAGGGTTTCCCTAATGTCTCTGTGCCAGGGAATGCCAGGGGGGTTTACAGGAAATCCCAGTGACAGAGGCTGCCTCCCCAAGGTCAGGGAAGGTGTTTCTCGGACTTCCCCGAACAGGGAACTCCTGTGACTGAAGAGAGCTGCGTGGAGTTGTCTCTCGAGCTCCCCCACGCACTGACAATGGTTCCGGAATCCTGAGCGTGGGGAGGTTCCACCAACGGTCGGCAGAGCGTGGGTTCTAACGGGATGCCTGAGCTCGTCTCCCCTGAGGGTTTCCCTAATATCTCTGTGCCATGGAATGTTAGGGGGGGTTTGCAGGAAATCCCAGTGACATAGGCTGCCTCCCCAAGGTCAGGGAAGGTATTTCTCGGACTTCCCCGAACAGGGAACACCTGTGACTGAAGAGAGCTTCGTGGAGTTGTCTCTCGAGCTCCCCCACGCACTGAAAATGGTTCCGGAATCCTGAGCGTGGGGAGGTTCCACCAACGGTCGGCAGCGCGTGGGTTCTAACGGGATGCCTGAGCTCGTCTCCCCTGAGGGTTTCCCTAATGTCTCTGGGCCAGGGAATGCTAGGGGGGGTTTACAGGAAATCCCAGTGACAGAGGCTGCCTCCCCAAGGTCAGGGAAGGTATTTCTAGGACTTCCCCGAACAGGGAACTCCTGTGACTGATGAGAGCTGCGTGGATTTGTCTCTCGAGCTCCCCCACGCACTGACAATGTTTCCGGATTCCTGAGCGTGGGGAGGTTCCACCAACGGTCGGCAGCGCGTGGGTTCAAACGGGATGCCTGAGCTCGTCTCCCCTGAGGGTTTCCCTAATGTCTCTGTGCCAGGGAATGTTGGGGGGGTTTGCAGGAAATCCCAGTGACAGAGGCTGCCTCCCCAAATTCAGGGAAGGTATTTCTCGGACTTCCCCGAACAGGGAACACCTGTGACTGAAGAGAGCTGCGTGGAGTTGTCTCTCGAACTCCCCCACGCACTGACAATGTTTCCGGAATCCTGAGCGTGGGGAGGTTCCACCAACTGTCGGCAGCGCGTGGGTTCTAACGGGATGTCTGAGCTCGTCTCCCCTGAGGGTTTCCCTAATGCCTCTGTGGAAGTGAATGCTAGGGGGGGTTTGCAGGAAATCCCAGTGACAGTGGCTGCCTCCCCAAGTTCAGGGAAGGTATTTCTCGGACTTCCCCGCAGAGGGAACACCTGTGACTGAAGAGAGTTGCGTGGAGTTGTCTCTCGAGCTCCCCCACGCACTGAAAATGTTTCCGGAATCCTGAGCGTGGGGAGGTTCCACCAACGGTCGGCAGCGCGTGGGTTCTAACGGTATGCCTGAGCTCGTGTCCCCTGAGGGTTTCCCTAATGTCTCTGTGCCAGGGAATGCTAGGGGGGGTTTGCAGGAAATCCCAGTGACAGAGGCTGCCTCCCCAAGTTCAGGGAAGGTATTTCTCAGACTTCCCCGAATAGGGAACACCTGTTACAGAAGAGAGATGCGTGGAGTTTCTCTCGAGCTCCCCCACGCACTGACAATGGTTCCGGATTCTTGAGCGTGGGGAGGTTCCACCAACGGTCGGCAGCGCGTGGGTTCTAACGGGATGCCTGAGCTCGTCTCCCCTGAGGGTTTCCCTAATGTCTCTGTGCCAGGGAATGCTAGGGGGGGTTTACAGGAAATCCCAGTGACAGAGGCTGCCTCCCCAAGTTCAGGGAAGGTATTTCTCGGACTTCCCCGAACAGGGAACATCTGTGACTGAAGAGAGCTGCGTGGAGTTGTCTCTCGAGCTCCCCCACGCACTGACAATGGTTCCGGAATCCTGAGCGTGGGGAGGTTCCACCAAAGGTCGGCAGGGCGTGGGTTCTAACGGGATGCCTGAGCTCGTCACCCCTGAGGGTTTCCCTAAAGTCTCTGTGCCAGGGAATGCTAGGTGGGTTTGAAGGAAATCCCAGTGACAGAGGCTGCCTCCCCAAGGTCAGGGAAGGTATTTCTCGGACTTCCCCGAACAGGGAACACCTGTGACTGAAGAGAGATGCGTGGAGTTGTCTCTCGAGCTCCCCCACGCACTGACAATGGTTCCGGAATCCTGAGCGTGGGGAGGTTCCACCAACGGTCGGCAGCGCGTGGGTTCTAACGGGATGCCTGAGCTCGTCTCCCCTGAGTGTTTCCCTAATGTCTCTGTGCCAGGGAATGCTAGGGGGGGTTTGCAGGAAATCCCAGTGACAGAGGCTGCCTCCCCAAGGTCAGGGAAGGTATTTCTAGGACTTCCCGGAACAGGGAACTCCTGTGACTGAAGAGAGCTGCGTGGAGTTGTCTCTCGAGCTCCCCCACGCACTGACAATGGTTCCGGAATCCTGAGCGTGGGGAGGTTCCACCAACGGTCGGCAGCGCGTGGGTTCTAACGGGATGCGTGAACTCGTCTCCCCTGAGGGTTACCCTAATGTCTCTGTGCCAGGGAATGTTGGGGGGGTTTGCAGGAAATCCCAGTGACAGAGGCTGCCTCCCCATGGTCAGGGAAGGTATTTCTCGGACTTCCCCGAACAGGGAACACCTGTGACTGAAGAGAGCTGCGTGGAGTTGTCTCTCGAACTCCCCCACGCACTGACAATGTTTCCGGAATCCTGAGCGTGGGGAGGTTCCACCAACGGTCGGCAGCGCGTGGGTTCTAATGGGATGCCTGAGCTCGTCTCCCCTGAGTGTTTCCCTAATGCCTCTGTGCCAGGGAATGCTAGGGGGGGTTTGCAGGAAATCCCAGTGGGAGTGGCTGCCTCCCCAAGTTCAGGGAAGGTATTTCTGGGACTTCCCCGAACAGGGAACACCTGTGACTGAAGAGAGCTGCGTGGAGTTGTCTCTCGAGCTCCCCCACGCACTGACAATGGTTCCGGAATCCTGAGCGTGGGGAGGTTCCACCAACGGTCGGCAGCGCGTGGGTTCTAACGGGATGCCTGAGCTCGTCTCCCCTGAGGGTTTCCCTAATGTCTCTGTGCCAGGGAATGCTAGGGGGGGTTTACAGGAAATCCCAGTGACAGAGGCTGCCTCCCCAAGTTCAGGGAATGTATTTCTCAGACTTCCCCGAACAGGGAACACCTGTGACTGAAGAGAGATGCGTGGAGTTTTCTCTCGAGCTCCCCCACGCACTGACAATGGTTCCGGAATCCTGAGCGTGGGGAGGTTCCACCAACGGTCGGCAGAGCGTGGGTTCTAACGGGATGCCTGAGCTCGTCTCCCCTGAGGGTTTCCCTAATGTCTCTGTGCCAGGGAATGATAGGTGGGGTTTGCAGGAAATCCCAGTGACAGAGGCTGCCTCCCCAAGGTCAGGGAAGTTATTTCTCGGACTTCCCCGAACAGGGAACACCTGTGACTGAAGAGAGCTGCGTGGAGTTGTCTCTCGAGCTCCCCCACGCACTGACAATGGTTCCGGAATCCTGAGCGTTGGGAGGTTCCACCAACGGTCGGCAGCGCGTGGGTTCTAACAGGATGCCTGAGCTCGTCTCCCCTGAGGGTTTCCCTAATGTCTCTGTGCCAGGGAATGCTAGGGGGGGTTTGCAGGAAATCCCAGTGACAGAGGCTGCCTCCCCAAGGTCAGGGAAGGTATTTCTCTGTCTTCCCCGAACAGGGAACACCTGTGACTGAAGAGAGCTGCGTGGAGTTGTCTCTCGAGCTCCCCCACGCACTGACAATGGTTCCGGAATCCTGAGCGTGGGGAGGTTCCACCAACGGTCGGCAGCGCGTGGGATCTAACGGGATGCCTGAGCTCGTCTCCCCTGAGGGTTTCCCTAATGTCTCTGTGCCAGGGAATGCTAGGGTCGGTTTGCAGGAAATCCCAGTGACAGAGGCTGCCTCCCCAAGGTCAGGGAAGGTATTTCTCGGACTTCCCCGAACAGGGAACTCCTGTGACTGAAGAGAGCTGCGTGGAGTTGTCTCTCGAGCTCCCCCACGCACTGACAATGGTTCCGGAATCCTGAGAGTGGGGAGGTTCCACCAACGGTCGGCAGCGCGTGGGTTCTAACGGGATGCCTGAGCTCGTCTCCCCTGAGTGTTTTCCTAATGTCTCTGTGCCAGGGAATGCTAGGGGTGGTTTGCAGGAAATCCCAGTGACAGAGGCTGCCTCCCCTAGGTCAGGGAAGGTATTTCTCGGACTTCCCCGAACAGGGAACACCTGTGACTGAAGAGAGCTGCGTGGAGTTGTCTCTCGAGCTCCCCCACGCACTGACAATGGTTCCGGAATCCTGAGCGTGGGGAGGTTCCACCAAAGGTCGGCAGCGCGTGGGTTCAAACGGGATGCCTGAGCTCGTCTCCCCTGAGGGTTTCCCTAATGTCTCTGTGCCAGGGAATGCTAGGGGGGGTTTACAGGAAATCCCAGTGACAGAGGCTGCCTCCCCAAGGCAAGGGAAGGTATTTCTAGGACTTCCCCGAACAGGGAACACCTGGGACTGATGAGAGCTGCGTGGAGTTGTCTCTCGAGCTCCCCCACGCACTGACAATGGTTCCGGAATCCTGAGCGTGGGAAGGTTCCACCAACGGTCGGCAGCGCGTGGGTTCTAACGGGATGCCTGAGCTCGTGTCCCCTGAGGGTTTCCCTAATATCTCAGTGCCAGGGAATGCTAGGGGGGGTTTGCAGGAAATCCCAGTGACAGAGGCTGCCTCCCCAAGTTCAGGGAATGTATTTCTCAGACTTCCCCGAACAGGGAACACCTGTGACTGAAGAGAGATGCGTGGAGTTTTCTCTCGAGCTCCCCCACGCACTGACAATGTTTCCGGAATCCTGAGCGTGGGGAGGTTCCACCAACGGTCGGCAGCGCGTGGGTTCTAACAGGATGCCTGAGCTCGTCTCCCCTGAGGGTTTCCCTAATGTCTCTGTGCCAGGGAATGCTAGGGTGGGTTTGCAGGAAATCCCAGTGACAGAGGCTGCCTCCCCAACGTCAGGGAATGTCTTTCTCGGACTTCCCCGAACAGGGAACTCCTGTGACTGAAGAGAGCTGCGTGGAGTTGTCTCTCGAGCTCCCCCACGCACTGACAATGGTTCCGGAATCCTGAGAGTGGGGAGGTTCCACCAACGGTCGGCAGCGCGTGGGTTCTAACGGGATGCCTGAGCTCGTCTCCCCTGAGGGTTTCCCTAATGTCTCTGTGCCAGGGAATTCTAGGGGGAGTTTGCAGGAAATCCCAGGGACAGAGGCTGCCTCCCCAAGTTCAGGGAAGGTATTTCTCAGACTTCCCCGAACAGGGAACACCTGTGACAGAAGAGAGATGCGTGGAGTTGTCTCTCGAGCTCCCCCACGCACTGACAATGGTTCCGGAATCCTGAGCGTGGGGAGGTTCCACCAACGGTCGGCAGCGCGTGGGTTCTAACGGGATGCCTGAGCTCGTCTCCCCTGAGGGTTTCCCTAATGTCTCTGTGCCAGGGTATGCTAGGGGGGGTTTACAGGAAATCCCAGTGACAGAGGCTGCCTCCCCAAGGTCAGGGAAGGTATTTCTAGGACTTCCCCGAACAGGGAACACCTGTGACTGATGAGAGCTGCGTGGAGTTGTCTCTCGAGCTCCCCCACGCACTGACAATGGTTCCGGAATCCTGAGCGTGGGGAGGTTCCACCATCGGTCGGCAGCGCGTGGGTTCTAACGGGATGCCTGAGCTCGTCTCCCCTGAGGGTTTCCCTAATGTCTCTGTGCCAGGGAATGTTGGGGGGGTTTGCAGGAAATCCCAATGGCAGAGGCTGCCTCCCCAAGTTCAGGGAAGGTATTTCTCGGACTTCCCCGAACAGGGAACACCTGGGACTGATGAGAGCTGCGTGGAGTTGTCTCTCGAGCTCCCCCACGCACTGACAATGGTTCCGGAATCCTGAGCGTGGGAAGGTTCCACCAACGGTCGGCAGCGCGTGGGTTCTAACGGGATGCCTGAGCTCGTGTCCCCTGAGGGTTTCCCTAATATCTCAGTGCCAGGGAATGCTAGGGGGGGTTTGCAGGAAATCCCAGTGACAGAGGCTGCCTCCCCAAGTTCAGGGAATGTATTTCTCAGACTTCCCCGAACAGGGAACACCTGTGACTGAAGAGAGATGCGTGGAGTTTTCTCTCGAGCTCCCCCACGCACTGACAATGTTTCCGGAATCCTGAGCGTGGGGAGGTTCCACCAACGGTCGGCAGCGCGTGGGTTCTAACAGGATGCCTGAGCTCGTCTCCCCTGAGGGTTTCCCTAATGTCTCTGTGCCAGGGAATGCTAGGGTGGGTTTGCAGGAAATCCCAGTGACAGAGGCTGCCTCCCCAACGTCAGGGAATGTCTTTCTCGGACTTCCCCGAACAGGGAACTCCTGTGACTGAAGAGAGCTGCGTGGAGTTGTCTCTCGAGCTCCCCCACGCACTGACAATGGTTCCGGAATCCTGAGAGTGGGGAGGTTCCACCAACGGTCGGCAGCGCGTGGGTTCTAACGGGATGCCTGAGCTCGTCTCCCCTGAGGGTTTCCCTAATGTCTCTGTGCCAGGGAATTCTAGGGGGAGTTTGCAGGAAATCCCAGGGACAGAGGCTGCCTCCCAAGTTCAGGGAAGGTATTTCTCAGACTTCCCCGAACAGGGAACACCTGTGACAGAAGAGAGATGCGTGGAGTTGTCTCTCGAGCTCCCCCACGCACTGACAATGGTTCCGGAATCCTGAGCGTGGGGAGGTTCCACCAACGGTCGGCAGCGCGTGGGTTCTAACGGGATGCCTGAGCTCGTCTCCCCTGAGGGTTTCCCTAATGTCTCTGTGCCAGGGTATGCTAGGGGGGGTTTACAGGAAATCCCAGTGACAGAGGCTGCCTCCCCAAGGTCAGGGAAGGTATTTCTAGGACTTCCCCGAACAGGGAACACCTGTGACTGATGAGAGCTGCGTGGAGTTGTCTCTCGAGCTCCCCCACGCACTGACAATGGTTCCGGAATCCTGAGCGTGGGGAGGTTCCACCATCGGTCGGCAGCGCGTGGGTTCTAACGGGATGCCTGAGCTCGTCTCCCCTGAGGGTTTCCCTAATGTCTCTGTGCCAGGGAATGTTGGGGGGGTTTGCAGGAAATCCCAATGGCAGAGGCTGCCTCCCCAAGTTCAGGGAAGGTATTTCTCGGACTTCCCCGAACAGGGAACACCTGTGACTGAAGAGAGCTGCGTGGAGTTGTCTCTCGAACTCCCCCACGCACTGACAATATTTCCGGAATCCTGAGCGTGGGGAGGTTCCACCAACGGTCGGCAGCGCGTGGGTTCTAACGGGATGCCTGAGCTCGTCTCCCCTGAGGGTTTCCCTAATGCCTCTGTGCCAGGGAATGCTAGGGGGGGTTTGCAGGAAATCCCAGTGACAGTGGCTGCCTCCCCAAGGTCAGGGAAGGTATTTCTCGGACTTCCCCGAACAGGGAACACCTGTGACTGAAGAGAGTTGCGTGGAGTTGTCTCTCGAGCTCCCCCACGCACTGAAAATGTTTCCGGAATCCTGAGCGTGGGGAGGTTCCACCAACGGTCGGCAGCGCGTGGGTTCTAACGGGATGCCTGAGCTCGTGTCCACTGAGGGTTTCCCTAATGTCTCTGTGCCAGGGAATGCTAGGGGGGGTTTGCAGGAAATCCCAGTGACAGAGGCTGCCTCCCCAAGTTCAGGGAAGGTATTTCTCAGACTTCCCCGAACAGGGAACACCTGTGACAGAAGAAAGATGCGTGGAGTTTTCTCTCGAGCTCACCCACGCACTGACAATGGTTCAGGAATCCTGAGCGTGGGGAGGTTCCACCAACGGTCGGCAGAGCGTGGGTTCTAACGGGATGCCTGAGCTCGTCTCCCCTGAGGGTTTCCCTAATGTCTCTGTGCCAGGGAATGATAGGGGGGGTTTGCAGGAAATCCCAGTGACAGAGGCTGCCTCCCCAAGGTCAGGGAAGGTATTTCTCGGACTTCCCCGAACAGGGAACACCTGTGACTGAAGAGAGCTGCGTGGAGTTTTCTCTCGAGCTCCCCGACGCACTGACAATGGTTCCGGAATCCTGAGCGTGGGGAGGTTCCACCAACGGTCGTCAGAGCGTGGGTTCTAACGGGATGCCTGAGCTCGTCTCCCCTGAGAGTTTCCCTAATGTCTCTGTGTCAGGGAATGATAGGGGGGGTTTGCAGGAAATCCCAGTGACAGAGGCTGCCTCCCCAAGGTCAGGGAAGGTATTTCTCGGACTTCCCCGAACAGGGAACACCTGTGACTGAAGAGAGCTGCGTGGAGTTGTCTCTCGAGCTCCCCCACGCACTGACAATGTTTCCGGAATCCTGAGCGTGGGGAGGTTCCACCAACGGTCGGCAGCGCGTGGGTTCTAACGGGATGCCTGAGCTGGTCTCCCCTGAGGGTTTCCCTAATGTCTCTGTGCCAGGGAATGCTAGGGGGGGTTTGCAGGAAATCCCAGTGACAGAGGCTGCCCCCAAAGGTAAGGGAAGGTATTTCTCGGACTTCCCCGTACAGGGAACACCTGTGACTGAAGAGAGCTGCGTGGAGTTGTCTCTCGAGCTCCCACACGCACTGACAATGGTTCCGGAATCCTTAGAGTGGGGAGGTTCCACCAACGGTCGGCAGCGCGTGGGTTCTAACGGGATGCCTGAGCTCGTCTCCCCTGAGTGTTTTCCTAATATCTCTGTGCCAGGGAATGCTAGGGGTGGTTTGCAGGAAATCCCAGTGACATAGGCTGCCTCCCCAAGGTCAGGGAAGGTATTTCTCGGACTTCCCCGAACAGGGAACACCAGTGACTGAAGAGAGCTGCGTGGAGTTGTCTCTCGAGCTCCCCCACGCACTGACAATGGTTCCGGAATCCTGAGCGTGGGGAGGTTCCACCAACGGTCGGCAGCGCGTGGGTTCTAACGGGATGCCTGAGCTCGTCTCCCCTGAGGGTTTCCCTAATGTCTCTGTGCCAGGGAATGCTAGGGGGGGTTTACAGGAAATCCCAGTGACAGAGGCTGCCTCCCCAAGGTCAGGGAAAGTATTTCTCGGACTTCCCCGAACAGGGAACACCTGTGACTGAAGAGAGCTGCGTGGAGTTGTCTCTCGAGCTCCCCAACTCACTGACAATCGTTCCGGAATACTGAGCGTGGGGAGGTTCCACCAACGGTCGGCAGCGCGTTGGTTCTAACGGGATGCCTGAACTCGTCTCCTCTGAGTGTTTCCATAATGTCTTTGTGCCAGGGAATGCTAGGGGGGGTTTGCAGGAAATCCCAGTGACAGAGGCTGCCTCCCCAAGGTCAGGGATGGTATTTCTCGGACTTCCCCGAACAGGGAACACCTGTGACTGAAAAGTGCTGCGTGGTGTTGTCTCTCGAGCTCCCCCACGCACTGACAATGGTTCCGGAATCCTGAGCGTGGGGAGGTTCCACCAACGGTCGGCAACGCGTGGGTTCAAACGTAATGCCTGAGCTCGTCTCCCCTGAGGGTTTCCCTAATGTCTCTGTGCCAGGGAATGCTAGGGGGTGTTTGCAGGAAATCCCAGTGACAGAGGCTGCCTCCCCAAGGTCAGGGAAGGTTTTTCTCGGACTACCCGAACAGGGAACACCTGTGACTGAAGAGAGCTTCGTGGAGTTGTCTCTCGAGCTCCCCCACGCACTGACAATAGTTCCGAAATCCTGAGCGTGTGGAGGATCCACCAACGGTCGGCAGCGCGTGGGTACTAACGGGATGCCTGAGCTCGTGTCCCCTGAGGGTTTCCCTAATGTCTCTGTGCCAGGGAATGCTAGGGGGGGTTTGCAGGAAATCCCAGTGACAGAGGCTGCCTCCCCAAGTCTGGGAAGGTATTTCTCGGACTTCCCCGAACAGGGAACACCTGTGACTGAAGAGTGCTGCGTGGAGTTGTCTCTCGAGCTCCCCCACGCACTGACAATGGTTCCGGAATCCTGAGCGTGGGGAGGTTCCACCAACGGTCGGCAGCGCGTGGGTTCTAACGGGATGCATGAGCTCGTCTGCCCTGAGGGTTTCCCTAATATCTCTGTGCCAGGGAATGCTAGGGGGGGTTTGCAAGAATTCCCAGTGACAGAGGCTGCCTCCCCAAGTTCAGGGAAGGTATTTCTCGGACTTCCCCGAACAGGGAACACCTGTGACTGCAGAGAGCTGCGTGGAGTTGTCTCTCGAGGTCCCCCATGCACTGACAATGGTTCCGGAATCCTGAGCGTGGGGAGGTTCCACCAACGGTCGGCAGCGCGTGGGTTCTAACGGGATGCCTGAGCTCGTCTCCCCTGAGGGTTTCCCTAATGTCTCTGTGCCAGGGAATGCTAGGGGGGGTTTGCAGGAAATCCCAGTGAAAGAGGCTGCCTCCCCAAGGTCAGGGAAGGTATTTCTCGGACTTCCCCGAACAGGGAACACCTGTGACTGAAGAGAGCTGCGTGGAGTTGTCTCTCGAGCTCCCCCACGCACTGACAATGTTTCCGGAATCCTGAGCGTGGGGAGGTTCCACCAACGGTCGGCAGCGCGTGGGTTCTAATGGAATGTCTGAGCTCGTGTCCCCTGAGGTTTCCCTAATGTCCCTGTGCAAGGGAATGCTAGGGTGGGTTTGCAGGAAATCCCAGTGACAGAGGCTGCCTCCCCTAGGTCAGGGAAGGTATTTCTCGGACTTCCCCGAACAGGGAACACCTGTGACTGAAGAGAGCTGCGTGGAGTTGTCTCTCGAGCTCCCCCACGCAATGACAATTGTTCCGGAATCCTGAGCGTGGGGAGGTTCCACCAAAGGTCGACAGCGCGTGGGCTGTAACGGGATGCCTGAGCTCGTCTCCCCTGAGGGTTTCCCTAATGTCTCTGTGCCAGGGAATGCTAGGGGGGGTTTGCAGGAAATCCCAGTGACAGAGGCTGCCTCCCCAAGGTCAGGGAAGGTATTTTTCGGACTTCCCCGAACAGGGAACACCTGTGACTGAAGAGAGCTGCGTGGAGTTTTCTCTCGAGCTCCCCCACGCACTGACAATGTTTCCGGAATCCTGAGCGTGGGGAGGTTCCACCAACGGTCGGCAGCGCGTGGGTTCTAACGGAATGCCTGAGCTCGTGTCCCCTGAGGGTTTCCCTAATGTCCCTGTGCCAAGGAATGCTAGGGGGGGATTGCAGGAAATCCCAGTGACAGAGGCTGCCTCCCCTAGGTCAGGGAAGGTATTTCTCGGACTTCCCCGAACAGGGAACACCTGTGAATGAAGAGAGCTGCGTGGAGTTGTCTCTCGAGCTCCCCCATGCAATGACAATGGTTCCGGAATCCTGAGCGTGGGGAGGTTCCACCAAAGGTCGACAGCGCGTGGGCTGTAACGGGATGCCTGAGCTCGTCTCCCCTGAGGGTTTCCCTAATGTCTCTGTGCCAGGGAATGCTAGGGGGGGTTTGCAGGAAATCCCAGTGACAGAGGCTGCCTCCCCAAGGTCAGGGAAAGTATTTCTCGGACTTCCCCGAACAGGGAACACCTGTGACTGAAGAGAGCTGCGTGGAGTTTTCTCTCGAGCTCCCCCACGCACTGACAATGTTTCCGGAATCCTGAGCGTGGAGAGGTTCCACCAACGGTCGGCAGCGCGTGGGTTCTAACGGAATGCCTGAGCTCGTGTCCCCTGAGGGTTTCCCTAATGTCCCTGTGCCAAGGAATGCTAGGGGGGGTTTGCAGGAAATCCCAGTGACAGAGGCTGCCTCCCCTAGGTCAGGGAAGGTATTTCTCGGACTTCCCCGAACAGGGAACACTTGTGACTGAAGAGAGCTGCGTGGAGTTGTCTCTCGAGCTCCCCCACGCAATGACAATGGTTCCGGAATCCTGAGCGTGGGGAGGTTCCACCAAAGGTCGGCAGCGCGTGGGCTGTAACGGGATGCCTGAGCTCGTCTCCCCTGAGGGTTTTCCTAATGTCTCTGTGCCAGGGAATGCTAGGGGGGGTTTGCAGGAAATCCCAGTGACAGAGGCTGCCTCCCCAAGGTCAGGGAAGGTATTTCTCGGAATTCCCGGAACAGGGAACACCTGTGACTGAAGAGAGCTGCGTGGAGTTGTCTCTCGAGCTCCCCCACGCACTGACAATGGTTCCGGAATCCTGAGCGTGGGGAGGTTCCACCAACGGTCGGCAGCGCGTGGGTTCTAACGGGATGCCTGAGCTCGTCTCCCCTGAGGGTTTCCCTAATTTCTCTGTGCCAGGGAAAGCTAGGGGGGGTTTGCAGGAATTTCCAGTGACAGAGGCTGACTTCCCAAAGTCAGGGAATGTATTTCTCGGACTTCCCCGAACAGGGAACACCTGTGACTGAAGAGAGCTGCTTGGAGTGTTCTCTCGAGCTCCCCCACGCACTGACAATGGTTCCGGAATCCTGAGCGTGGGGAGGTTCCACCAACGGTCGGCAGCGCGTGGGTTCTAACGGGATGCCTGAGCTCGTCTCCCCTGAGGGTTTCCCTAATGTCTCTGTGCCAGGGAATGCTAGGGGGGGTTTGCAGGAATTCCCAATGACAGAGGCTGCCTCCCCAAGGTCAGGGAAGGTATTTCTCGGACTTCCCCGAACAGGGAACACCTGTGACTGAAGAGAGCTGCGTGGAGTTGTCTCTCGAGGTCCCCCACGCACTGACAATGGTTCCGGAATCCTGAGCGTGGGGAGTTTCCACCAACGGTCGGCAGCGCGTGGGTTCTAACGGGATGCCTGAGCTCGTCTCCCCTGAGGGTTTCCCTAATGTCTCTGTGCCAGGGAATGCTAGGGGGGATTTGCAGGAAATCCCAGTGAAAGAGGCTGCCTCCCCAAGGTCAGGGAAGGTATTTCTCGGACTTCCCCGAACAGGGAACACCTGTGACTGAAGAGAGCTGCGTGGAGTTGTCTCTCGAGCTCCCCCACGCACTGACAATGGTTCCGGAATCCTGAGCGTGGGGAGGTTTCACCAACGGTCGGAAGCGCGTGGGTTCTAACGGGATGCCTGAGCTCGTCTCCCCTGAGGGTTTCCCTAATATCTCTGTGCCAGGGAATGCTAGGGGGTGTTTGCAGGAAATCCCAGTGACAGAGGCTGCCACCTCAATGTCAGGGAAGGTATTTCTCGGACTTCCCCGAACAGGGAACACCTGTGACTGAAGAGAGCTGCGTGGAGTTGTCTCTCGAGCTCCCCCACGCACTGACAATGGTTCCGGAATCCTGAGCGTGGGGAGGTTCCACCAACGGTCGGCAGCGCGTGGGTTCTAACGGGATGCCTGTGCTCGTCTCCCCTGAGTGTTTCCCTAATGTCTCTGTGAAAGGGAATTCTAGGGGGGGTTTGCAGGAAATCCCAGTGACAGAGGCTGCCTCCCCAAGGTCAGGGAAGGTATTTCTCGGACTTCCCCGAACAGGGAACACCTGTGACTGAAGAGAGCTGCGTGGAGTTATCTCTCGAGCTCCCCCACGCACTGACAATGGTTCCGGAATCCTGAGCGTGGGGAGGTTCCACCAACGGTCGGCAGCGCGTGGGTTCTAACGGGATGCCTGAGCTCGTCTCCCCTGAGGGTTTCCCTAATGTCTCTGTGCCAGGGAATGCTAGGGGGGGTTTGCAGGAAATCCCAGTGACAGAGGCTGCCTCCCCAAGGTCAGGGAAGGTATTTCTAGGACTTCCCCGAACAGGGAACCCCTGTGACTTAAGAGAGCTGCGTGGAGTTGTCTCTCGAGCTCCCCCACGCACTGACAATGTTTCCGGAATCCTGAGCGTGGGGAGGTTCCACCAACGGTCGGCAGCGCGTGGGTTCTAACGGAATGCCTGAGCTCGTGTCCCCTGAGGGTTTCCCTAATGTCCCTGTGCCAGGGAATGCTAGGGTGGGTTTGCAGGAAATCCCAGTGACAGAGGCTGCCTCCCCTAGTTCAGGGAAGGTATTTCTCGGACTTCCCCGAACAGGGAACACCTGTGACTGAAGAGAGCTGCGTGGAGTTGTCTCTCGAGCTCCCCCACGCAATGACAATGGTTCCGGAATCCTGAGCGTGGGGAGGTTCCACCAACGGTCGGCAGCGCGTGGGTTCTAACGGGATGCCTGTGCTCGTCTCCCCTGAGTGTTTCCCTAATGTCTCTGTGAAAGGGAATTCTAGGGGGGGTTTGCAGGAAATCCCAGTGACAGAGGCTGCCTCCCCAAGGTCAGGGAAGGTATTTCTCGGACTTCCCCGAACAGGGAACACCTGTGACTGAAGAGAGCTGCGTGGAGTTATCTCTCGAGCTCCCCCACGCACTGACAATGGTTCCGGAATCCTGAGCGTGGGGAGGTTCCACCAACGGTCGGCAGCGCGTGGGTTCTAACGGGATGCCTGAGCTCGTCTCCCCTGAGGGTTTCCCTAATGTCTCTGTGCCAGGGAATGCTAGGGGGGGTTTGCAGGAAATCCCAGTGACAGAGGCTGCCTCCCCAAGGTCAGGGAAGGTATTTCTAGGACTTCCCCGAACAGGGAACCCCTGTGACTTAAGAGAGCTGCGTGGAGTTGTCTCTCGAGCTCCCCCACGCACTGACAATGTTTCCGGAATCCTGAGCGTGGGGAGGTTCCACCAACGGTCGGCAGCGCGTGGGTTCTAACGGAATGCCTGAGCTCGTGTCCCCTGAGGGTTTCCCTAATGTCCCTGTGCCAGGGAATGCTAGGGTGGGTTTGCAGGAAATCCCAGTGACAGAGGCTGCCTCCCCTAGTTCAGGGAAGGTATTTCTCGGACTTCCCCGAACAGGGAACACCTGTGACTGAAGAGAGCTGCGTGGAGTTGTCTCTCGAGCTCCCCCACGCAATGACAATGGTTCCGGAATCCTGAGCGTGGGGAGGTTCCACCAAAGGTCGGCAGCGCGTGGGCTGTAACGGGATGCCTGAGCTCATCTCCCCTGAGGGTTTTCCTAATGTCTCTGTGCCAGGGAATGCAAGGGGGGGTTTGCAGGAAATCCCAGTGACAGAGGCTGCCTCCCCAAGGTCAGGGAAGGTATTTCTCGGACTTCCCCGAACAGGGAACACCTGTGACTGAAGAGAGCTGCGTGGAGTTGTCTCTCGAGCTCCCCCACGCACTGACAATGTTTCCGGAATCCTGAGCGTGGGGAGGTTCCACCAACGGTCGGCAGCGCGTGGGTTCTAACGGAATGCCTGATCTCGTGTCCCCTGAGGGTTTCCCTAATGTCCCTGTGCCAGGGAATGCTAGGGGGGGTTTGCAGGAAATCCCAGTGACAGAGGCTGCCTCCCCTAGGTCAGGGAAGGTATTTCTCGGACTTCCCCGAACAGGGAACACCTGTGACTGAGGAGAGCTGCGTGGAGTTGTCTCTCGAGCTCCCCCACGCAATGACAATGGTTCCGGAATCCTGAGCGTGGGGAGGTTCCACCAAATGTCGGCAGCGCGTGGGCTGTAACGGGATGCCTGAGCTCGTCTCCCATGAGGGTTTCCCTAATGTCTCTGTGCCAGGGAATGTTGGGGGGGTTTGCAGGAAATCCCAATGGCAGAGGCTGCCTCCCCAAGTTCAGGGAAGGTATTTCTCGGACTTCCCCGAACAGGGAACACCTGTGACTGAAGAGAGCTGCGTGGAGTTGTCTCTCGAACTCCCCCACGCACTGACAATATTTCCGGAATCCTGAGCGTGGGGAGGTTCCACCAACGGTCGGCAGCGCGTGGGTTCTAACGGGATGCCTGAGCTCGTCTCCCCTGAGGTTTTCCCTAATGCCTCTGTGCCAGGGAATGCTAGGGGGGGTTTACAGGAAATCCCAGTGACAGTGGCTGCCTCCCCAAGGTCAGGGAAGGTATTTCTCGGACTTCACCGAACAGGGAACACCTGTGACTGAAGAGAGTTGCGTGGAGTTTTCTCTCGAGCTCCCCAACGCACTGAAAATGTTTCCGGAATCCTGAGCGTGGGGAGGTTCCACCAACGGTCGGCAGCGCGTGGGTTCTAGCGGGATGCCTGAGCTCGTGTCCACTGAGGGTTTCCCTAATGTCTCTGTGCCAGGGAATGCTAGGGGGGGTTTGCAGGAAATCCCAGTGACAGAGGCTGCCTCCCCAAGTTCAGGGAAGGTATTTCTCAGACTTCCCTGAACAGGGAACACCTGTGACAGAAGAAAGATGCGTGGAGTTTTCTCTCGAGCTCCCCCACGCACTGACAATGGTTCAGGAATCCTGAGCGTGGGGAGGTTCCACCAACGGTCGGCAGAGCGTGGGTTCTAACGGGATGCCTGAGCTCGTCTCCCCTGAAGGTTTCCCTAATGTCTCTGTGCCAGGGAATGATAGGGGGGGTTTGCAGGAAATCCCAGTGACAGAGGCTGCCTCCCCAAGGTCAGGGAAGGTATTTCTCGGACTTCCCCGAACAGGGAACACCTGTGACTGAAGAGAGCTGCGTGGAGTTTTCTCTCGAGCTCCCCCACGCACTGACAATGGTTCCGGAATCCTGAGCGTGGGGAGGTTCCACCAACGGTCGTCAGAGCGTGGGTTCTAACGGGATGCCTGAGCTCGTCTCCCCTGAGGGTTTCCCTAATGTCTCTGTGCCAGGGAATGATAGGGGGGGTTTGCAGGAAATCCCAGTGACAGAGGCTGCCTCCCCAAGGTCAGGGAAGGTATTTCTCGGACTTCCCCGAACAGGGAACACCTGTGACTGAAGAGAGCTGCGTGGAGTTGTCTCTCGAGCTCCCGCACGCACTGACAATGTTTCCGGAATCCTGAGCGTGGGGAGGTTCCACCAACGGTCGGCAGCGCGTGGGTTCTAACGGGATGCCTGAGCTGGTCTCCCCTGAGGGTTTCCCTAATGTCTCTGTGCCAGGGAATGCTAGGGGGGGTTTGCAGGAAATCCCAGTGACAGAGGCTGCCTCCCAAAGGTCAGGGAAGGTATTTCTCGGACTTCCCCGTACAGGGAACACCTGTGACTGAAGAGAGCTGCGTGGAGTTGTCTCTCGAGCTCCCCCACGCACTGACAATGGTTCCGGAATCCTGAGAGTGGGGAGGTTCCACCAACGGTCGGCAGCGCGTGGGTTCTAACGGGATGCATGAGCTCGTCTCCCCTGAGTGTTTTCCTAATATCTCTGTGCCAGGGAATGCTAGGGGTGGTTTGCAGGAAATCCCAGTGACAGAGGCTGCCTCCCCAAGGTCAGGGAAGGTATTTCTCGGACTTCCCCGAACAGGGAACACCAGTGACTGAAGAGAGCTGCGTGGAGTTGTCTCTCGAGCTCCCCCACGCACTGACAATGGTTCCGGAATCCTGAGCGTGGGGAGGTTCCACCAACGTTCGGCAGCGCGTGGGTTCTAACGGGATGCCTGAGCTCGTCTCCCCTGAGGGTTTCCCTAATGTCTCTGTGCCAGGGAATGCTAGGGGGGGTTTACAGGAAATCCCAGTGACAGAGGCTGCCTCCCCAAGGTCAGGGAAGGTATTTCTCGGACTTCCCCGAACAGGGAACACCTGTGACTGAAGAGAGCTGCGTGGAGTTGTCTCTCGAGCTCCCCAACTCACTGACAATGGTTCCGGAATACTGAGCGTGGGGAGGTTCCACCAACGGTCGGCAGCGCGTGGGTTCTAGCGGGATGCCTGAGCTCGTCTCCTCTGAGTGTTTCCCTAATGTCTTTGTGCCAGGGAATGCTAGGGGGGGTTTGCAGGAAATCCCAGTGACAGAGGCTGCATCCCCAAGGTCAGGGAAGGTATTTCTCGGACTTCCCCGAACAGGGAACACCTGTGACTGAAAACTGCTGCGTGGTGTTTTCTCTCGAGCTCCCCCACGCACTGACAATGGTTCCGGAATCCTGAGCGTGGGGATGTTCCACCAACGGTCGGCAACGCGTGGGTTCAAACGGGATGCCTGAGCTCATCTCCCCTGAGGGTTTCCCTATTGTCTCTGTGCCAGGGAATGCTAGGGTGTGTTTGCAGGAAATCCCAGTGACAGAGGCTGCCTCCCCAAAGTCAGGGAAGGTATTTCTCGGACTTCCCCGAACAGGGAACACCTGTGACTGAAGAGAGCTGCGTGGAGTTTTCTCTCGAGCTCCCCCACGCACTGACAATGGTTCCGGAATCCTGAGCGTGGGGAGGTTCCACCAACGGTCGTCAGAGCGTGGGTTCTAACGGGATGCCTGAGCTCGTCTCCCCTGAGGGTTTCCCTAATGTCTCTGTGCCAGGGAATGATAGGGGGGGTTTGCAGGAAATCCCAGTGACAGAGGCTGCCTCCCCAAGGTCAGGGAAGGTATTTCTCGGACTTCCCCGAACAGGGAACACCTGTGACTGAAGAGAGCTGCGTGGAGTTTTCTCTCGAGCTCCCCCACGCACTGACAATGGTTCCGGAATCCTGAGCGTGGGGAGGTTCCACCAACGGTCGTCAGAGCGTGGGTTCTAACGGGATGCCTGAGCTCGTCTCCCCTGAGGGTTTCCCTAATGTCTCTGTGCCAGGGAATGATAGGGGGGGTTTGCAGGAAATCCCAGTGACAGAGGCTGCCTCCCCAAGGTCAGGGAAGGTATTTCTCGGACTTCCCCGAACAGGGAACACCTGTGACTGAAGAGAGCTGCGTGGAGTTGTCTCTCGAGCTCCCGCACGCACTGACAATGTTTCCGGAATCCTGAGCGTGGGGAGGTTCCACCAACGGTCGGCAGCGCGTGGGTTCTAACGGGATGCCTGAGCTGGTCTCCCCTGAGGGTTTCCCTAATGTCTCTGTGCCAGGGAATGCTAGGGGGGGTTTGCAGGAAATCCCAGTGACAGAGGCTGCCTCCCAAAGGTCAGGGAAGGTATTTCTCGGACTTCCCCGTACAGGGAACACCTGTGACTGAAGAGAGCTGCGTGGAGTTGTCTCTCGAGCTCCCCCACGCACTGACAATGGTTCCGGAATCCTGAGAGTGGGGAGGTTCCACCAACGGTCGGCAGCGCGTGGGTTCTAACGGGATGCCTGAGCTCGTCTCCCCTGAGTGTTTTCCTAATATCTCTGTGCCAGGGAATGCTAGGGGTGGTTTGCAGGAAATCCCAGTGACAGAGGCTGCCTCCCCAAGGTCAGGGAAGGTATTTCTCGGACTTCCCCGAACAGGGAACACCAGTGACTGAAGAGAGCTGCGTGGAGTTGTCTCTCGAGCTCCCCCACGCACTGACAATGGTTCCGGAATCCTGAGCGTGGGGAGGTTCCACCAACGGTCGGCAGCGCGTGGGTTCTAACGGGATGCCTGAGCTCGTCTCCCCTGAGGGTTTCCCTAATGTCTCTGTGCCAGGGAATGCTAGGGGGGGTTTACAGGAAATCCCAGTGACAGAGGCTGCCTCCCCAAGGTCAGGGAAGGTATTTCTCGGACTTCCCCGAACAGGGAACACCTGTGACTGAAGAGAGCTGCGTGGAGTTGTCTCTCGAGCTCCCCAACTCACTGACAATGGTTCCGGAATACTGAGCGTGGGGAGGTTCCACCAACGGTCGGCAGCGCGTGGGTTCTAGCGGGATGCCTGAGCTCGTCTCCTCTGAGTGTTTCCCTAATGTCTTTGTGCCAGGGAATGCTAGGGGGGGTTTGCAGGAAATCCCAGTGACAGAGGCTGCATCCCCAAGGTCAGGGAAGGTATTTCTCGGACTTCCCCGAACAGGGAACACCTGTGACTGAAAACTGCTGCGTGGTGTTTTCTCTCGAGCTCCCCCACGCACTGACAATGGTTCCGGAATCCTGAGCGTGGGGATGTTCCACCAACGGTCGGCAACGCGTGGGTTCAAACGGGATGCCTGAGCTCATCTCCCCTGAGGGTTTCCCTATTGTCTCTGTGCCAGGGAATGCTAGGGTGTGTTTGCAGGAAATCCCAGTGACAGAGGCTGCCTCCCCAAAGTCAGGGAAGGTATTTCTCGGACTTCCCCGAACAGGGAACACCTGTGACTGAAGAGAGCTGCGTGGAGTTTTCTCTCGAGCTCCCCCACGCACTGACAATGGTTCCGGAATCCTGAGCGTGGGGAGGTTCCACCAACGGTCGTCAGAGCGTGGGTTCTAACGGGATGCCTGAGCTCGTCTCCCCTGAGGGTTTCCCTAATGTCTCTGTGCCAGGGAATGATAGGGGGGGTTTGCAGGAAATCCCAGTGACAGAGGCTGCCTCCCCAAGGTCAGGGAAGGTATTTCTCGGACTTCCCCGAACAGGGAACACCTGTGACTGAAGAGAGCTGCGTGGAGTTGTCTCTCGAGCTCCCCCACGCACTGACAATGTTTCCGGAATCCTGAGCGTGGGGAGGTTCCACCAACGGTCGGCAGCGCGTGGGTTCTAACGGGATGCCTGAGCTGGTCTCCCCTGAGGGTTTCCCTAATGTCTCTGTGCCAGGGAATGCTAGGGGGGGTTTGCAGGAAATCCCAGTGACAGAGGCTGCCTCCCAAAGGTCAGGGAAGGTATTTCTCGGACTTCCCCGTACAGGGAACACCTGTGACTGAAGAGAGCTGCGTGGAGTTGTCTCTCGAGCTCCCCCACGCACTGACAATGGTTCCGGAATCCTGAGAGTGGGGAGGTTCCACCAACGGTCGGCAGCGCGTGGGTTCTAACGGGATGCCTGAGCTCGTCTCCCCTGAGTGTTTTCCTAATATCTCTGTGCCAGGGAATGCTAGGGGTGGTTTGCAGGAAATCCCAGTGACAGAGGCTGACTCCCCAAGGTCAGGGAAGGTATTTCTCGGACTTCCCCGAACAGGGAACACCAGTGACTGAAGAGAGCTGCGTGGAGTTGTCTCTCGAGCTCCCCCACGCACTGACAATGGTTCCGGAATCCTGAGCGTGGGGAGGTTCCACCAACGGTCGGCAGCGCGTGGGTTCTAACGGGATGCCTGAGCTCGTCTCCCCTGAGGTTTTCCCTAATGTCTCTGTGCCAGGGAATGCTAGGGGGGGTTTACAGGAAATCCCAGTGACAGAGGCTGCCTCCCCAAGGTCAGGGAAGTTATTTCTCGGACTTCCCCGAACAGGGAACACCTGTGACTGAAGAGAGCTGCGTGGAGTTGTCTCTCGAGCTCCCCAACTCACTGACAATGGTTCCGGAATACTGAGCGTGGGGAGGTTCCACCAACGGTCGGCAGCGCGTGGGTTCTAACGGGATGCCTGAGCTCGTCTCCTCTGAGTGTTTCCCTAATGTATTTGTGCCAGGGAATGCTAGGGGGGGTTTGCAGGAAATCCCAGTGACAGAGGCTGCCTCCCCAAGGTCAGGGAAGGTATTTCTCGGACTTCACCTAACAGGGAACACCTGTGACTGAAAAGTGCTTCGTGGTGTTTTCTCTCGAGCTCCCCCACGCACTGACAATGGTTCCGGAATCCTGAGCGTGGGGAGGTTCCACCAACGGTCGGCAACGCGTGGGTTCAAACGGGATGCCTGAGCTCATCTCCCCTGAGGGTTTCCCTATTGTCTCTGTGCCAGGGAATGCTAGGGGGTGTTTGCAGGAAATCCCAGTGACAGAGGCTGCCTCCCCAAGGTCAGGGAAGGTTTTTCTCGGACTTCCCCGAACAGGGAACACCTGTGACTGAAGAGAGCTGCGTGGAGTTGTCTCTCGAGCTCCCCCACGCACTGACAATGTTTCCGGAATCCTGAGCGTGTGGAGGATCCACCAACGGTCGGCAGCGCGTGGGTACTAACGGGATGCCTGAGCTCGTGTCCCCTGAGGTTTTCCCTAATGTCTCTGTGCCAGGGAATGCTAGGGGGGGTTTGCAGGTAATCCCAGTGACAGAGGCTGCCTCCCCAAGGTCAGGGAAGGTATTTCTCGGACTTCCCCGAACAGGGAACACCTGTGACTGAAGAGTGCTGCGTGGAGTTGTCTCTCGAGCTCCCCCACGCACTGACAATGGTTCCGGAATCCTGAGCGTGGGGAGGTTCCACCAACGGTCGGCAGCGCGTGGGTTCTAACGGGATGCATGATCTCGTCTGCCCTGAGGGTTTCCCTAATGTCTCTGTGCCAGGGAATGCTAGGGGGGGTTTGCAAGAATTCCCAGTGACAGAGGCTGCCTCCCCAAGTTCAGGGAAGGTATTTCTCGGACTTCCCCGAACAGGGAACACCTGTGACTGCAGAGAGCTGCGTGGAGTTGTCTCTCGAGGTCCCCCACGCACTGACAATGGTTCCGGAATCCTGAGCGTGGGGAGGTTCCACCAACGGTCGGCAGCGCGTGGGTTCTAACGGGATGCCTGAGCTCGTCTCCCCTGAGGGTTTCCCTAATGTCTCTGTGCCAGGGAATGCTAGGGGGGGTTTGCAGGAAATCCCAGTGAAAGAGGCTGCCTCCCCAAGGTCAGGGAAGGTATTTCTCGGACTTCCCCGAACAGGGAACACCTGTGACTGAAGAGAGCTGCGTGGAGTTGTCTCTCGAGCTCCCCCACGCAATGACAATGGTTCCGGAATCCTGAGCGTGGGGAGGTTCCACCAACGGTCGGAAGCGCGTGGGTTCTAACGGGATGCCTGAGCTCGTCTCCCCTGAGGGTTTCCCTAATATCTCTGTGCCAGGGAATGCTAGGGGGTGTTTGCAGGAAATCCCAGTGACAGAGGCTGCCACCTCAATGTCAGGGAAGGTATTTCTCGGACTTCCCCGAACAGGGAACACCTGTGACTGAAGAGAGCTGCGTGGAGTTGTCTCTCGAGCTCCCCCACGCACTGACAATGTTTACGGAATCCTGAGCGTGGGGAGGTTCCACCAACGGTCGGCAGCGCGTGGGTTCTAACGGAATGACTGAGCTCGTGTCCCCTGAGGTTTCCCTAATGTCCCTGTGCAAGGGAATGCTAGGGTGGGTTTGCAGGAAATCCCAGTGACAGAGGCTGCCTCACCTAGGTCAGGGAAGGTATTTCTCGGACTTCCCCGAACAGGGAACACCTGTGACTGAAGAGAGCTGCGTGGAGTTGTCTCTCGAGCTCCCCCACGCAATGACAATTGTTCCGGAATCCTGAGCGTGGGGAGGTTCCACCAAAGGTCGACAGCGCGTGGGCTGAAACGGGATGCCTGAGCTCGTCTCCCCTGAGGGTTTCCCTAATGTCTCTGTGCCAGGGAATGCTAGGGGGGGTTTGCAGGAAATCCCAGTGACAGAGGCTGCCTCCCCAAGGTCAGGGAAGGTTTTTCTCGGACTTCCCCGAACAGGGAACACCTGTGACTGAAGAGAGCTGCGTGGAGTTTTCTCTCGAGCTCCCCCACGCACTGACAATGTTTCCGGAATCCTGAGCGTGGGGAGGTTCCACCAACGGTCGGCAGCGCGTGGGTTCTAACGGAATGCCTGAGCTCGTGTCCCCTGAGGGTTTCCCTAATGTCCCTGTGCCAAGGAATGCTAGGGGGGGTTTGCAGGAAATCCCAGTGACAGAGGCTGCCTCCCCTAGGTCAGGGAAGGTATTTCTCGGACTTCCCCGAACAGGGAACACCTGTGACTGAAGAGAGCTGCGTGGAGTTGTCTCTCGAGCTCCCCCACGCAATGACAATGGTTCCGGAATCCTGAGCGTGGGGAGGTTCCACCAAAGGTCGGCAGCGCGTGGGCTGTAACGGGATGCCTGAGCTCGTCTCCCCTGAGGGTTTTCCTAATGTCTCTGTGCCAGGGAATGCTAGGGGGGGTTTGCAGGAAATCCCAGGGACAGAGGCTGCCTCCCCAAAGTCAGGGAAGGTATTTCTCGGAATTCCCGGAACAGGGAACACCTGTGACTGAAGAGAGCTGCGTGGAGTTGTCTCTCGAGCTCCCCCACGCACTGACAATGGTTCCGGAATCCTGAGCGTGGGGAGGTTCCACCAACGGTCGGCAGCGCGTGGGTTCTAACGGGATGCCTGAGCTCGTCTCCCCTGAGGGTTTCCCTAATTTCTCTGTGCCAGGGAAAGCTAGGGGGGGTTTGCAGGAATTTCCAGTGACAGAGGCTGACTCCCCAAAGTCAGGGAAGGTATTTCTCGGACTTCCCCGAACAGGGAACACCTGTGACTGAAGAGAGCTGCTTGGAGTGTTCTCTCGAGCTCCCCCACGCACTGACAATGGTTCCGGAATCCTGAGCGTGGGGAGGTTCCACCAACGGTCGGCAGCGCGTGGGTTCTAACGGGATGCCTGAGCTCGTCTCCCCTGAGGGTTTCCCTAATGTCTCTGTGCCAGGGAATGCTAGGGGGGGTTTGCAGGAATTCCCAATGACAGAGGCTGCCTCCCCAAGGTCAGGGAAGGTATTTCTCGGACTTCCCCGAACAGGGAACACCTGTGACTGAAGAGAGCTGCGTGGAGTTGTCTCTCGAGGTCCCCCACGCACTGACAATGGTTACGGAATCCTGAGCGTGGGGAGTTTCCACCAACGGTCGGCAGCGCGTGGGTTCTAACGGGATGCCTGAGCTCGTCTCCCCTGAGGGTTTCCCTAATTTCTCTGTGCCAGGGAATGCTAGGGTGGGTTTGCAGGTAATCCCAGTGAAAGAGGCTGCCTCCCCAAGGTCAGGGAAGGTATTTCTCGGACTTCCCCGAACAGGGAACACCTGTGACTGAAGAGAGCTGCGTGGAGTTGTCTCTCGAGCTCCCCCACGCACAGACAATGGTTCCGGAATCCTGAGCGTGGGGAGGTTCCACCAACGGTCGGAAGCGCGTGGGTTCTAACGGGATGCCTGAGCTCGTCTCCCCTGAGGGTTTCCCTAATATCTCTGTGCCAGGGAATGCTAGGGGGTGTTTGCAGTAAATCCCAGTGACAGAGGCTGCCACCTCAATGTCAGGGAAGGTATTTCTCGGACTTCCCCGAACAGGGAACACCTGTGACTGAAGAGAGCTGCGTGGAGTTGTCTCTCGAGCTCCCCCACGCACTGACAATGGTTCCGGAATCCTGAGCGTGGGGAGGTTCCACCAACGGTCGGCAGCGCGTGGGTTCTAACGGGATGCCTGTGCTCGTCTCCCCTGAGAGTTTCCCTAATGTCTCTGTGAAAGGGAATTCTAGGGGGGGTTTGCAGGAAATCCCAGTGACAGAGGCTGCCTCCCCAAGGTCAGGGAAGGTATTTCTCGGACTTCCCCGAACAGGGAACACCTGTGACTGAAGAGAGCTGCGTGGAGTTATCTCTCGAGCTCCCCCACGCACTGACAATGGTTCCGGAATCCTGAGCGTGGGGAGGTTCCACCAACGGTCGGCAGCGCGTGGGTTCTAACGGGATGCCTGAGCTCGTCTCCCCTGAGGGTTTCCCTAATGTCTCTGTGCCAGGGAATGCTAGGGGGGGTTTGCAGGAAATCCCAGTGACAGAGGCTGCCTCCCCAAGGTCAGGGAAGGTATTTCTCGGACTTCCCCGAACAGGGAACCCCTGTGACTGAAGAGAGCTGCGTGGAGTTGTCTCTCGAGCTCCCCCACGCACTGACAATGTTTCCGGAATCCTGAGCGTGGGGAGGTTCCACCAACGGTCGGCAGCGCGTGGGTTCTAACGGAATGCCTGAGCTCGTGTCCCCTGAGGGTTTCCCTAATATCCCTGTGCCAGGGAATGCTAGGGTGGGTTTGCAGGAAATCCCAGTGACAGAGGCTGCCTCCCCTAGTTCAGGGAAGGTATTTCTCGGACTTCCCCGTACAGGGAACACCTGTGACTGAAGAGAGCTGCGTGGAGTTGTCTCTCGAGCTCCCCCACGCAATGACAATGGTTCCGGAATCCTGAGCGTGGGGAGGTTCCACCAACGGTCGGCAGCGCGTGGGCTGTAACGGGATGCCTGAGCTCGTCTCCCCTGAGGGTTTTCCTAATGTCTCTGTGCCAGGGAATGCTAGGGGGGGTTTGCAGGAAATCCCAGTGACAGAGGCTTCCTCCCCAAGGTCAAGGAAGGTATTTCTCGGACTTCCCCGAACAGGGAACACCTGTGACTGAAGAGAGCTGCGTGGAGTTGTCTCTCGAGCTCCCCCACGCACTGACAATGTTTCCGGAATCCTGAGCGTGGGGAGGTTCCACCAACGGTCGGCAGCGCGTGGGTTCTAACGGAATGCCTGAGCTCGTGTCCCCTGAGGGTTTCCCTAATGTCCCTGTGCCAGGGAATGCTAGGGGGGGTTTGCAGGAAATCCCAGTGACAGAGGCTGCCTCCCCTAGGTCAGGGAAGGTATTTCTCGGACTTCCCCGAACAGGGAACACCTGTGACTGAGGAGAGCTGCGTGGAGTTGTCTCTCGAGCTCCCCCACGCAATGACAATGGTTCCGGAATCCTGAGCGTGGGGAGGTTCCACCAAAGGTCGGCAGCGCGTGGGCTGTAACGGGATGCCTGAGCTCGTCTCCCCTGAGGGTTTTCCTAATGTCTCTGTGCCAGGGAATGCTAGGGGGGGTTTGCAGGAAATCCCAGTGACAGAGGCTGCCTCCCCAAGGTCAGGGAAGGTATTTCTCGGAATTCCCGGAACAGGGAACACCTGTGAATGAATAGAGCTGCGTGGAGTTGTCTCTCGAGCTCCCCCACGCACTGACAATGGTTCCGGAATCCTGAGCGTGGGGAGGTTCCACCAACGGTCGGCAGCGCGTGGGTTCTAACGGGATGCCTGAGCTCGTCTCCCCTGAGGGTTTCCCTAATTTCTCTGTGCCAGGGAAAGCTAGGGGGGGTTTGCAGGAATTTCCAGTGACAGAGGCTGACTCCCCAAAGTCAGGGAAGGTCTTTCTCGGACTTCCCCGAACAGGGAACACCTGTGACTGAAGAGAGCTGCTTGGAGTGTTCTCTCGAGCTCCCCCACGCACTGACAATGGTTCCGGAATCCTGAGCGTGGGGAGGTTCCACCAACGGTCGGCAGCGCGTGGGTTCTAACGGGATGCCTGAGCTCGTCTCCCCTGAGGTTTTCCCTAATGTCTCTTTGCCAGGGAATGCTAGGGGGGTTTGCAGGAAATCCCAATGACAGAGGCTGCCTCCCCAAGGTCAGGGAAGGTATTTCTCGGACTTCCCCGAACAGGGAACACCTGTGACTGAAGAGAGCTGCGTGGAGTTGTCTCTCGAGCTCCCCCACGCACTGAAAATGGTTCTAGAATCCTGAGCGTGGGGAGGTTCCACCAACGGTCGGCAGCGCGTGGGTTCTAACGGGATGCCTGAGCTCGCTCCCCTTAGAGTTTTACTAATGTCTCTGTGCCAGGGAATGCTAGGGGGGTTTTGCAGGAATTCCCAGTGAGAGAGGCTGCCTCCCCAAGGTCAGGGAAGGTATTTCTCGGACTTCCACGAACAGGGAACACCTGTGACTGAAGAGAGCTGCGTGGAGTTTTCTCTCGAGCTCCCCCACGAACTGACAATGGTTCCGGAATCCTGAGCGTAGGGAGGTTCCACCAACGGTCGACAGCGCGTGGGTTCTAACGGGATGCCTGAGCTCGTCTCCCCTGAGTGTTTTCCTAAAGTCTCTGTGCCAGGGAATGCTAGGGGGGGTTTGCAGGATATCCCAGTGACAGAGACTGCTTCCCCAAGGTCAGGGAAGGTATTTCTCGGACTTCCTCGAACAGGGAACACCTGTGACTGAAGAGAGCTGCGTGGAGTTGTCTCTCGAGCTCCCCCACGCACTGACAATTGTTCCGGAATCCTGAGAGTGGGGAGGTTCCACCAACGGTCGGCAGCGCGTGGGTTCTAACGGGATGCCTGAACTCGTCTCCCCTGAGATTTTCCCTAATTTCTCTGTGACAGGGAATGCAAGGGGGGGTTTGCAGGAAATCCCAGTGACAGAGGCTGCCTCCCCAAGGTCATGGAAGCTATTTCTCGGACTTCCCCGAACAGGGAACACCTGTGACTGAAGAGAGCTGCGTGGAGTTGTCTCTCGAGCTCCCCCACGCACTGACAATGTTTCCGGAATCCTGAGCGTGGGGAGGTTCCACCAACGGTCGGCAGCGCGTGGGTTGTTACGGGATGTCTGAGCTTGTCTCCCCTGAGGGTTTCCCTAAAGTCTCTGTGCCAGGGAATGCTAGGGGGGGTTTGTAGGAAATCCCAGTGACAGGGGCTGCCTCCCCAAGGTCAGGGAAGGTATTTCTTGGACTTCCCCGAACAGGGAACACCTGTGACTGAAGAAAGCTGCGTGGAGTTGTCTTTCGATCTCCCCCACGCACTGACAATGGTTCCGGAATCCTGAGCGTGGGGAGGTTCCACCAAGGGTCGGCAGCGCGTGGGTTCTAACGGGATGCTTGAGCTCGTCTCCCCTGAGGGTTTTCCTAATGTCTCTCTGCCAGGGAATGCTAGGGGGGGTTTGCAGGAAATCCCAGTGACAGAGGCTGCCTCCCCAAGGTCAGGGAAGGTATTTCTCGAACTTCCCCGAACAGGGAACACCTGTTATTGAAGAGAGCTGCGTGGAGTTGTCTCTCGAGCTCCCCCACGCACTGACAATTGTTCCGGATTCCTGAGCGTAGGGAGGTTCCACCAACGGTCGGCAGCGCGTGGGTTCGAACGGGATGCCTGAGCTCGTTCCCCTGAGTGTTTTCCTAATGTCTCTTTGCCAGGGAATGTTAGGGGGTGGTTGCAGGAAATCCCAGTTACAGAGGATGCCTCCCCAAGTTCAGAGAACTTGTTTCTCGGACTTCCCCGAACAGGGAACACCTGTGACTGAAGAGAGCTGCGTGGAGTTGTCTCTCGAGCTCCCCCACGCACTGACAATGGTTCCGGAATCCTGAGCGTGGGGAGGTTCCACCAACGGTCGGCAGCGCGTGGGTTCTACGGGATGCCTGAGCTCCTCTCCCCTGAGGGTTTTCCTAATGTCTCTGTGCCAGGGAATGCTAAGGGGGGTTTGCAGGATATCCCAGTGACAGAGACTGCCTCCCCAAGGTCAGGGAAGGTATTTCTCGAACTTCCCCGAACAGGGAACACCTGTTATTGAAGAGAGCAGCGTGGAGTTGTCTCTAGGGTTCCCCCACGCACTGACAATTGTTCCGGAATCCTGAGCGTAGGGAGGTTCCACCAACGGTCCGCAGCGCGTGTTTTCGAACGGGATGCCTGAGCTCGTCTCCCCTGAGTGTTTTCCTAATGTCTCTTTGCCAGGGAATGCTAGGGGGGGGTTGCAGGAAATCCCAGTGACAGAGGATGCCTCCCCAAGTTCAGAGAACGTGTTTCTCGGACTTCCCCGAACAGGGAACACCTGTGACTGAAGAGAGCTGCGTGGAGTTGCCTCTCGAGCTCCCCCACGCACTGACAATGGTTCCGGAATCCTGAGCGTGGGGAGGTTCCACCATCGGTCGGCAGCGCGTGGGTTCTAACGGGATGCATGAGCTCGTGTCCCCTGAGTGTTTCCCTAATGTCTCTGTGACAGGGAATGCTAGGGGGGGTTTGCAGGAAATCCCAGTGACAGAGGCTGCCTCCCCAAAGTGAGGGAAGGTATTTCTCGGACTTCCCCGAACAGGGAACACCTGTGACTGAAGAGAGCTGCGTGGAGTTGTCTCTCGAGATCCCCCACGCACTGACAATGGTTCCGGAATCCTGAGCGTGGGGAGGTTCCACCAACGGTCGGCAGCGCGTGGGTTCTTACGGGATGCCTGAGCTCGCCTCCCCTGAGGGTTTTCCTAATTTCTCTATGCCAGGGAAAGCTAGGGGGGGTTTGCAGGAAATCCCAGTGACAGAGTCTGCCTCCCCAAGGTCAGGGAAGGTATTTCTCGTACTTCCCCGAACAGGGAACACCTGTGACTGAAGAGAGCTGCGTGGAGTTGTCTCTCGTGCTCCCCCACGCACTGACAATTTTTCCGGAATCCTGAGCGTGGGGAGGTTCCACCAACGGTCGGCAGCGCGTGGGTTCTAACGGGATGCCTGAGCTCGTCTCCCCTGAGGGTTTTCCTAATGTCTCTGTGCCAGGGAATGCTAGGGGGTGTTTGCAGGAAATCCCAGTGAATGAGGCTGCCTCGCCAAGGTCAGGGAAGTTATTTCTCGGACTTCCCCGAACAGGGAACACCTGTGACTGAAGAGAGCTGCGTGGAGTTGTCTCTCGAGCTCCCCCACGCACTGACAATGGTTCCGGAATCCTGAGCGTGGGGACGTTCCACCAAAGGTCGGCAGCGCGTGGGTTCTAACGGGATGCCTGAGCTCGTCTCCCCTGAGGGTTTTCCTAATATCTCTGTGCCAGGAAATTCTTGGGGGGGTTTGCAGGAAATCCCAGTGACAGAGGCTGCCTCCCGAAGGTCAGGGAATGTATTTCTCGGACTTCCCTGAACAGGGAACACCTGTGACTGAAGAGAGCTGCGTGGAGTTTTCTCTCTTGATCCCCCACGCACTGACAATGGTTCCGGAATCCTGAGCGTGGGGAGGTTCCACCAACTGTCGGCAGCGCGTGGGTTCTAACGGGATGCCTGAGCTCGTCTCCCCTGAGGGTTTCCCTAATGTCTCTGTGCCTGGGAATGCTAGGGGGTGTTTGCAGGACATCTCAGTGACAGAGGCTGCCTCCCCAAGGTCAGGGAATGTATTTCTCGGACTTCCCCGAACAGGGAACACCTGTGACTGAAGAGAGCTGCGTGGAGTTGTCTCTCGAGCTCCCCCACGCACTGACAATGCTTCCGGAATCCTGAGCGTGGGGAGGTTCCACCAACGGTCGGCAGCGCGTGGGTTCAAACGGGATGCCTGAGCTCGTCTCCCCTGAGGGTTTCCCTAATGTCTCTTTGCCAGGGAATGCTAGGGGGTGTTTGCAGGAAATCCGAGTGACAGGGGCTGCCTCCCCAAGGTCAGGGAAGGTATTTCTCGGACTTCCCCGAACAGGGAACACCTGTGACTGAAGAGAGCTGCGTGGAGTTGTCTCTCGAGCTCCCCCACGCACTGACAATGGTTCCGGAATCCTGAGCGTGGGGAGGTTCCACCAAAGGTCGGCAGCGCGTGGGTTCTAACGGGATGCCTGAGCTCGTCTCCCCTGAGGGTTTCCCTAATGTCTCTGTGCCAGGGAATGCTAGGGGGGGTTTGCAGGACATCCCAGTGACAGAGCCTGCCTCCCCAAGGTCAGGGAAGGTATTTCTCGGACTTCCCCGAACAGGGAACACCTGTGACTGAAGAGAGCTGCGTGGAGTTGTCTCTCGAGCTCCCCCACGCACTGACAATTTTTCCGGAATCCTGAGCGTGGGGAGGTTCCACCAACGGTCGGCAGCGCGTGGGTTCTAACGGGATGCCTGAGCTCGTCTCCCCTGAGGGTTTTCCTAATTTCTCTGTGCCAAGGAATGCTAGGGGGGTTTTGCAGGAAATCCCAGTGACAGAGGCTGCCTCCCCAAGGTCATGGAAGGTATTTCTCGTACTTACACGTACAGGGAACACCTGTGACTGAAGAGAGCTGCTTGGAGTTGTCTCTCCAGCTCCCTCACGCACTGACAATGGTTCCGGAATACTGAGCGTGGGGAGGTTCCACCAACGGTCGGCAGCGCGTGGGTTCTAACGGGATGCCTGAGCTCGTCTTCCCTGAGGGTTTCCCTAATGTCTCTGTGCCAGGGAATGCTAGGGGGGGTTTGCAGGTTATCCCAGTGACAGAGGCTGCCTCTCCAAAGTCAGGGTAGGTATTTCTCGGACTTCCCCGAACAGGGAACACCTGTGATTGAAGAGAGCTGCGTGGAGTTCTCTCTCGAGCTCCCCCACGCACTGACAATGATTCCGGAATCCTGAGCGTGGGGAGGTTCCACCAACGGTCGGCAGCGCGTGGGTTCTAACGGGATGCCTGAGCTCGTCTCCCCTGAGTGTTTCCCTAATGTCTCTGTGCCAGGGAATGCTAGGGGGGGTTTGCAGGAAAACCCAGTGACAGAGGCTGCCTCCACAAGGTCAGGGAAAGTATTTCTCGGACTTCCCCGAACAGGGAACTCCTGTGACTGAAGAGAGCTGCGTGGAGTTGTCTCTCGTGCTCCCCCACGCACTGACAATGGTTCCGGAATCCTGAGCGTGGGGAGGTTCCACCAACGGTCGGCAGCGCGTGGGTTCAAACGGGATGCCTGAGCTCGTCTCCCCTGAGGGTTTCCCTAATGTCTCTGTGCCAGGGAATGCTAGGGGGTGTTTGCAGGAAATCCCAGTGACAGAGGCTGCCTCCCCAAGGTAAGGGAAGGTATTTCTCCGACTTCCCTGAACAGGGAACACCTGTGACTGAAGAGAGCTGCGTGGAGTTGTCTCTCGAGCTCCCCCTCGCACTGACAATGGTTCCGGAATCCTGAGCGTGGGGAGGTTCCACCAACGGTCGGCAGCGCGTGGGTTCTAACGGTATGCCTGAGCTCGTCTCCCCTGAGGGTTTTCTAAATGTCTCTGTGCCAGGGAATGCTAGGGGGGGTTTGCAGGAAATCCCAGTGACAGAGGCTGCCACACCAAGTTCAGGGAAGGTATTTCCCGGACTTCCCCGAACAGGGAACACCTGTGACTGAAGAGAGCTGCGTGGAGTTGTCTCTCGAGCTCCCCCACGCACTGAGAATGGTTCCGGAATCCTGAGCGTGGGGAGGTTCCACCAACGGTCGGCAGCGCGTGGGTTCTAACGGGATGCATGAGCTCGTCTCCCCTGAGGGTTTTCCTAATGTCTCTGTGCCAGGGAATGCTAGGGGGGGTTTGCAGGAAATCCCAGTGACAGAGGCTGCCTCCCCAAGTTCAGGGAAGGTATTTCTCGGACTTCCCCGTACAGGGAACATCTGTGACTGAAGAGAGCTGCGTGGAGTTGTCTCTCGAGCTCCCCCACGCACTGACAATGTTTCCGGAATCCTGAGCGTGGGGAGGTTCCACCAACGGTCGGCAGCGCGTGGGTTCTAACGGGATGCCTGAGCTCGTCTCCCCTGAGGGTTTCCCTAATATCTCTGTGCCAGGGAATTCTAGGGGGGGTTTGCAGGAAATCCCAGTGACAGAGGCTGCCTCCCCAAGGTCAGGGAAGGTATTTCTCGGACTTCCCCGAACAGGGAACACCTGTGACTGAAGAGAGCTGCGTGGAGTTGTCTCTCGAGCTCCCCCATGCACTGACAATGGTTCCGGAATCCTGAGCGTGGGGAGGTTCCACCAAAGGTCGGCAGCGCGTGGGTTCGAACGGGATGCCTGAGCTCGTCTCCCCTGAGAGTTTTCCTAATGTCTCTGTGCCAGGGAATGCTAGGGGGGGTTTGCAGGAAATCCCAGTGACAGAGGCTGCCTCCCCAAGTCAGGGAAGGTGTTCTCGGACTTCCCCGACCAGGGAACACTTGTGACTGAAGAGAGCTGCGTGGAGGTGTCTCTCGAGCTCCCCCACGCACTGACAATGGTTCCGGAATCATGAGCGTGGGGAGGTTCCACCAACGGTCGGCAGCGCGTGGGTTCTAACGGGATGCCTGAGCTCGTCTCCCCTGAGTGTTTCCCTAATGTCTCTGTGCCAGGAAATGCTAGGGGTGGTTTGCAGGAAATTCCAGTGACAGAGGCTGCCTCGCCAAGGTCAGGGAATGTATTTCTCGGATTTCCCCGAACAGGGAACACCTGTGAATGAAGAGAGCTGCGTGGAGTTGTCTCTCGAGCTCCCCCACGCACTGACAATGGTTCCGGAATCCTGAGCGTTGGGAGGTTCCACCAACGGTCGGCAGCGCGTGGGTTCTAACGGGATGCCTGAGCTCGTCTCCCCTGAGGGTTTCCCTAATGTCTCTGTGCCAGGGAATGCTAGGGGGGGTTTGCAGGACATCCCAGTGACAGAGGCTGCCTCCCCAAGGTCAGGGAAGGTATTTCTCGGACTTCCCCGAACAGTGAACACCTGTGACTGAAGAGAGCTGCGTGGAGTTGTCTCTCGAGCTCCCCCACGCACTGACAATTTTTCCAGAATCCTGAGCGTGGGGAGGTTCCACCAACGGTCGGCAGCGCGTGGGTTCTAACGGGATGCCTGAGCTCGTCTCCCCTGAGGGTTTTCCTTATGTCTCTGTGCCAGGGAATGCTAGGGGGGGTTTGCAGGAAATCCCAGTGAAAGAGGCTGCCTCGCCAAGGTCAGGGAAGGTATTTCTCGGACTTCCCCGAACAGGGAACACCTGTGACTGAAGAGAGCTGCGTGGAGTTGTCTCTCAAGCTCCCCCACGCACTGACAATGGTTCCGGAATCCTGAGCGTGGGGAGGTTCCACCAACGGTCGGCAGCGCGTGGGTTCTAACGGGATGCCTGAGCTCGTCTCCCCTGAGGGTTTCCCTAATGTCTCTGTGCCAGGGAATGCTAGGGGGGGTTTGCAGGAAATCCCAGTGACAGAGGCTGCCTCCCCAAGGTCAGGCAAGGTATTTCTCGGACTTCCCCGAACAGGGAACACCTGTGACTGAAGAGAGCTGCGTGGAGTTGTTTCACGAGCTCCCCCACGCACTGACAATGGTTCCGGAATCCTGAGCGTGGGGAGGTTCCACCAACGGTCGGCAGCGCGTGGGTTCTAACGGGATGCCTGAGCTCGTCTCCCCTGAGAGTTTTCCTAATGTCTCTGTGCCAGGGAATGCTAGGGGGGGTTTGCAGGAAATCCCAGTGACAGAGGCTGCCTCCCCAAGTCAGGGAAGGTGTTCTCGGACTTCCCCGACCAGGGAACACTTGTGACTGAAGAGAGCTGCGTGAAGTTGTCTCTCGAGCTCCCCCACGCACTGACAATGGTTCCGGAATCCTGAGCGTGGGGAAGTTCCACCAACGGTCGGCAGCGCGTGGGTTCTAATGGGATGCCTGAGCTCGTCTCCCCTGAGGGTTTCCCTAATGTCTCTGTGCCAGGGAATGCTGGGGGGGTTTGCAGGAAATCCCAGTGACAGAGGCTGCCTCCCCAAGGTCAGGGAAGGTATTTCTCGGACTTCCCCGAACAGGGAACACCTGTGACTGAAGAGAGCTGCGTGGAGTTGTCTCTCGAGTTCTCCCACGCACTGACAATTGTTCCGGAATCCTGAGCGTGGGGAGGTTCCACCAACGGTCGGCAGCGCGTGGGTTCGAACGGGATTCATGAGCTCGTCTCCCCTGAGGGTTTCCCTAATGTCTCTTTGCCAGGGAATGCTAGGGGGTGTTTGCAGGAAATCCGAGTGACAGGGGCTGCCTCCCCAAGGTCAGGGAAGGTATTTCTCGGACTTCCCCGAACAGGGAACACCTGTGACTGAAGAGAGCTGCGTGGAGTTGTCTCTCGAGCTCCCCCACGCACTGACAATGGTTCCGGAATCCTGAGCGTGGGGAGGTTCCACCAAAGGTCGGCAGCGCGTGGGTTCTACGGGATGCCTGAGCTCGTCTCCCCTGAGGGTTTCCCTAATGTCTCTGTGCCAGGGAATGCTAGGGGGGGTTTGCAGGACATCCCAGTGACAGAGGCTGCCTCCCCAAGGTCAGGGAAGGTATTTCTCGGACTTCCCCGAACAGTGAACACCTGTGACTGAAGAGAGCTGCGTGGAGTTGTCTCTCGAGCTCCCCCACGCACTGACAATTTTTCCAGAATCCTGAGCGTGGGGAGGTTCCACCAACGGTCGGCAGCGCGTGGGTTCTAACGGGATGCCTGAGCTCGTCTCCCCTGAGGGTTTTCCTAATGTCTCTGTGCCAGGGAATGCTAGGGGGGGTTTTCAGGAAATCCCAGTGAAAGAGGCTGCCTCGCCAAGGTCAGGGAAGGTATTTCTCGGACTTCCCCGAACAGGGAACACCTGTGACTGAAGAGAGCTGCGTGGAGTTGTCTCTCAAGCTCCCCCACGCACTGACAATGGTTCCGGAATCCTGAGCGTGGGGAGGTTCCACCAACGGTCGGCAGCGCGTGGGTTCTTACGGGATGCCTGAGCTCGTCTCCCCTGAGGGTTTCCCTAATGTCTCTGTGCCAGGGAATGCTAGGGGGGGTTTGCAGGAAATCCCAGTGACAGAGGCTGCCTCCCCAAGGTCAGGGAAGGTATTTCTCGGACTTCCCCGAACAGGGAACACCTGTGACTGAAGAGAGCTGCGTGGAGTTGTTTCACGAGCTCCCCCACGCACTGACAATGGTTCCGGAATCCTGAGCGTGGGGAGGTTCCACCAACAGTCGGCAGCGCGTGGGTTCTAACGGGATGCCTGAGCTCGTCTCCCCTGAGAGTTTTCCTAATGTCTCTGTGCCAGGGAATGCTAGGGGGGGTTTGCAGGAAATCCCAGTTACAGAGGCTGCCTCCCCAAGTCAGGGAAGGTGTTCTCGGACTTCCCCGACCAGGGAACACTTGTGACTGAAGAGAGCTGCGTGGAGTTGTCTCTCGAGTTCTCCCACGCACTGACAATTGTTCCGGAATCCTGAGCGTGGGGAGGTTCCACCAACGGTCGGCAGCGCGTGGGTTCGAACGGGATTCATGAGCTCGTCTCCCCTGAGGGTTTCCCTAATGTCTCTTTGCCAGGGAATGCTAGGGGGTGTTTGCAGGAAATCCGAGTGACAGGGGCTGCCTCCCCAAGGTCAGGGAAGGTATTTCTCGGACTTCCCCGAACAGGGAACACCTGTGACTGAAGAGAGCTGCGTGGAGTTGTCTCTCGAGCTCCCCCACGCACTGACAATGTTTCCGGAATCCTGAGCGTGGGGAGGTTCCACCAAAGGTCGGCAGCGCGTGGGTTCTAACGGGATGCCTGAGCTCGTCTCCCCTGAGGGTTTCCCTAATGTCTCTGTGCCAGGGAATGCTAGGGGGGGTTTGCAGGAAATCCCAGTGACATAGGCTGCCTCCCCAATGTCAGGGAAGGTATTTCTCGGACTTCCCCGAACAGGGAACACCTGTGACTGAAGAGAGCTGCGTGGAGTTGTCTCTCGAGCTCCCCCACGCACTGACAATGGTTCCGGAATCCTGAGCGTGGGGAAGTTCCACCAACGGTCGGCAGCGCGTGGGTTCTAACGGGATGCCTGAGCTCGTCTCCCCTGAGGGTTTCCCTAATGTCTCTGTGCCAGGGAATGCTGGGGGGGTTTGCAGGAAATCCCAGTGACAGAGGCTGCCTCCCCAAGATCAGGGAAGGTATTTCTCGGACTTCCCCGAACAGGGAACACCTGTGACTGAAGAGAGCTGCGTGGAGTTGTCTCTCGAGTTCTCCCACGCACTGACAATTGTTCCGGAATCCTGAGCGTGGGGAGGTTCCACCAACGGTCGGCAGCGCGTGGGTTCGAACGGGATTCATGAGCTCGTCTCCCCTGAGGGTTTCCCTAATGTCTCTTTGCCAGGGAATGCTAGGGGGTGTTTGCAGGAAATCCGAGTGACAGGGGCTGCCTCCCCAAGGTCAGGGAAGGTATTTCTCGGACTTCCCCGAACAGGGAACACCTGTGACTGAAGAGAGCTGCGTGGAGTTGTCTCTCGAGCTCCCCCACGCACTGACAATGTTTCCGGAATCCTGAGCGTGGGGAGGTTCCACCAAAGGTCGGCAGCGCGTGGGTTCTAACGGGATGCCTGAGCTCGTCTCCCCTGAGGGTTTCCCTAATGTCTCTGTGCCAGGGAATGCTAGGGGGGGTTTGCAGGAAATCCCAGTGACATAGGCTGCCTCCCCAATGTCAGGGAAGGTATTTCTCGGACTTCCCCGAACAGGGAACACCTGTGACTGAAGAGAGCTGCGTGGAGTTGTCTCTCAAGCTCCCCCACGGACTGACAATGGTTCCGGAATCCTGAGCGTGGGGAGGTTCCACCAACGGTCGGCAGCGCGTGGGTTCTAACGGGATGCCTGAGCTCGTCTCCCCTGAGGTTTTCCCTAATGTCTCTGTGCCAGGGAATGCTAGGGGGGGTTTGCAGGAAATCCCAGTGACAGAGGCTGCCTCCCCAAGGTCAGGCAAGGTATTTCTCGGACTTCCCCGAACAGGGAACACCTGTGACTGAAGAGAGCTTCATGGAGTTGTTTCACGAGCTCCCCCACGCACTGACAATGGTTCCGGAATCCTGAGCGTGGGGAGGTTCCACCAACGGTCGGCAGCGCGTGGGTTCTAACGGGATGCCTGAGCTCGTCTCCCCTGAGAGTTTTCCTAATGTCTCTGTGCCAGGGAATGCTAGGGGGGGTTTGCAGGAAATCCCAGTGACAGAGGCTACCTCCCCAAGTCAGGGAATTTGTTCTCGGACTTCCCCGACCAGCTAACACTTGTGACTGAAGAGAGCTGCGTGAAGTTGTCTCTCGAGCTCCCCCACGCACTGACAATGGTTCCGGAATCCTGAGCGTGGGGAAGTTCCACCAACGGTCGGCAGCGCGTGGGTTCTAATGGGATGCCTGAGCTCGTCTCCCATGAGGGTTTCCCTAATGTCTCTGTGCCAGGGAATGCTGGGGGGGTTTGCAGGAAATCCCAGTGACAGAGGCTGCCTCCCCAAGATCAGGGAAGGTATTTCTCGGACTTCCCCGAACAGGGAACACCTGTGACTGAAGAGAGCTGCGTGGAGTTGTCTCTCGAGTTCTCCCACGCACTGACAATTGTTCCGGAATCCTGAGCGTGGGGAGGTTCCACCAACGGTCGGCAGCGCGTGGGTTCGAACGGGATTCATGAGCTCGTCTCCCCTGAGGGTTTCCCTAATGTCTCTTTGCCAGGGAATGCTAGGGGGTGTTTGCAGGAAATCCGAGTGACAGGGGCTGCCTCCCCAAGGTCAGGGAAGGTATTTCTCGGACTTCCCCGAACAGGGAACACCTGTGACTGAAGAGAGCTGCGTGGAGTTGTCTCTCGAGCTCCCCCACGCACTGACAATGGTTCCGGAATCCTGAGCGTGGGGAGGTTCCACCAAAGGTCGGCAGCGCGTGGGTTTTACGGGATGCCTGAGCTCGTCTCCCCTGAGGGTTTCCCTAATGTCTCTGTGCCAGGGAATGCTAGGGGGGGTTTGCAGGACATCCCAGTGACAGAGGCTGCCTCCCCAAGGTCAGGGAAGGTATTTCTCGGACTTCCCCGAACAGTGAACACCTGTGACTGAAGAGAGCTGCGTGGAGTTGTCTCTCGAGCTCCCCCACGCACTGACAATTTTTCCAGAATCCTGAGCGTGGGGAAGTTCCACCAACGGTCGGCAGCGCGTGGGTTCTAACGGGATGCCTGATCTCGTCTCCCCTGAGGGTTTTCCTAATGTCTCTGTGCCAGGGAATGCTAGGGGGGGTTTGCAGGAAATCCCAGTGAAAGAGGCTGCCTCGCCAAGGTCAGGGAAGGTATTTCTCGGACTTCCCCGAACAGGGAACACCTGTGACTGAAGAGAGCTGCGTGGAGTTGTCTCTCAAGCTCCCCCACGCACTGACAATGGTTCCGGAATCCTGAGCGTGGGGAGGTTCCACCAACAGTCGGCAGCGCGTGGGTTCTTACGGGATGCCTGAGCTCGTCTCCCCTGAGGGTTTCCCTAATGTCTCTGTGCCAGGGAATGCTAGGGGGGGTTTGCAGGAAATCCCAGTGACAGAGGCTGCCTCCCCAAGTTCAGGGAAGGTATTTCTCGGACTTCCCCGAACAGGGAACACCTGTGACTGAAGAGAGCTGCGTGGAGTTGTTTCACGAGCTCCCCCACGCACTGACAATGGTTCCGGAATCCTGAGCGTGGGGAGGTTCCACCAACAGTCGGCAGCGCGTGGGTTCTAACGGGATGCATGAGCTCGTCTCCCCTGAGAGTTTTCCTAATGTCTCTGTGCCAGGGAATGCTAGGGGGGGTTTGCAGGAAATCCCAGTGACAGAGGCTGCCTCCCCAAGTCAGGGAAGGTGTTCTCGAACTTCCCCGACCAGGGAACACTTGTGACTGAAGAGAGCTGCGTGAAGTTGTCTCTCGAGCTCCCCCACGCACTGACAATGGTTCCGGAATCCTGAGCGTGGGGAAGTTCCACCAACGGTCGGCAGCGCGTGGGTTCTAACGGGATGCCTGAGCTCGTCTCCCCTGAGGGTTTCCCTAATGTCTCTGTGCCAGGGAATGCTGGGGGGGTTTGCAGGAAATCCCAGTGACAGAGGCTGCCTCCCCAAGATCAGGGAAGGTATTTCTCGGACTTCCCCGAACAGGGAACACCTGTGACTGAAGAGAGCTGCGTGGAGTTGTCTCTCGAGTTCTCCCACGCACTGACAATTGTTCCGGAATCCTGAGCGTGGGGAGGTTCCACCAACGGTCGGCAGCGCGTGGGTTCGAACGGGATTCATGAGCTCGTCTCCCCTGAGGGTTTCCCTAATATCTCTTTGCCAGGGAATGCTAGGGGGTGTTTGCAGGAAATCCGAGTGACAGGGGCTGCCTCCCCAAGGTCAGGGAAGGTATTTCTCGGACTTCCCCGAACAGGGAACACCTGTGACTGAAGAGAGCTGCGTGGAGTTGTCTCTCGAGCTCCCCCACGCACTGACAATGGTTCCGGAATCCTGAGCGTGGGGAGGTTCCACCAAAGGTCGGCAGCGCGTGGGTTCTAACGGGATGCCTGAGCTCGTCTCCCCTGAGGGTTTCCCTTATGTCTCTGTGCCAGGGAATGCTAGGGGGGGTTTGCAGGAAATCCCAGTGACATAGGCTGCCTCCCCAATGTCAGGGAAGGTATTTCTCGGACTTCCCCGAACAGGGAACATCTGTGACTGAAGAGAGCTGCGTGGAGTTGTCTCTCGAACTCCCCCACGCACTGACAATGCTTCCGGAATCCTGAGCGTGGGGAGGTTCCACCAACGGTCGGCAGCGCGTGGGTTCTAACGAGATGCCTGAGCTCGTCTCCCCTGAGGGTTTCCCTAATTTCTCTTTGCCAGGGAATGCTAGGGGGTGTTTGCAGGAAATCCGAGTGAAAGGGGCTGCCTCCCCAAGGTCAGGGAAGGTATTTCTCGGACTTCCCCGAACAGGGAACACCTGTGACTGAAGAGAGCTGCGTGGAGTTGTCTCTCGAGCTCCCCCACGCACTGACAATGGTTCCGGAATCCTGAGCGTGGGGAGGTTCCACCAAAGGTCGGCAGCGCGTGGGTTCTAACGGGATGCCTGAGCTCGTCTCCCCTGAGGGTTTCCCTAATGTCTCTGTGCCAGGGAATGCTAGGGGGGGTTTGCAGGACATCCCAGTGACAGAGGATGCCTCCCCAAGGTCAGGGAATGTATTTCTCGGACTTCCCCGAACAGGGAACACCTGTGACTGAAGAGAGCTGCGTGGAGTTGTCTCTCGAGCTCCCCCACGCACTGACAATGTTTCCGGAATCCTGAGCGTGGGGAGGTTCCACCAACGGTCGGCAGCGCGTGGGTTCTAACGGGATGCCTGAGCTCGTCTCCCCTGAGGGTTTTCCTAATATCTCTGTGCCAGGGAATTCTTGGGGGGGTTTGAAGGAAATCCCAGTGACAGAGGCTGCCTCCCGAAGATCAGGGAATGTAGTTCTCGGACTTCCCTGAACAGGGAACACCTGTGAGTGAAGAGAGCTGCGTGGAGTTTTCTCTCTTGATCCCCCACGCACTGACAATGTTTCCGGAATCCTGAGCGTGGGGAGGTTCCACCAACGGTCGGCAGCGCGTGGGTTTTCACGGGATGCCTGAGCTCGTCTCCTCTGAGGGTTTTCCTAATGTCTCTGTGCCAGGGAATGCTACGGGGGGTTTGCAGGACATCCCAGTGACAGAGGTTGCCTCCCCAAGGTCAGGGAAGGTATTTCTCGGACTTCCCCGAACAGGGAACACCTGTGACTGAAGAGAGCTGCGTGGAGTTGTCTCTCGAGCTCCCCCACGCACTGACAATGGTTCCGGAATCCTGAGCGTTTGGAGGTTCCACCAACGGTCGGCAGCGCGTGGGTTCTAACGGGATGCCTGAGCTCGTCTCCCCTGAGGGTTTCCCTAATGTCTATGTGCCAGGGAATGCTAGGGGGGGTTTGCAGGACATCTCAGTGACAGAGGCTGCATCCCCAAGGTCAGGGAATGTATTTCTCGGACTTCCCCGAACAGGGAACACCTGTGACTGAAGAGAGCTGCGTGGAGTTGTCTCTTGAGCTTCCCCACGCACTGACAATGTTTCCGGAATCCTGAGCGTGGGGAGGTTCCACCAACGGTCGGCAGCGCGTGGGTTCTAACGGGATGCCTGAGCTCGTCACCCCTGAGCGTTTCCCTAATATCTCTGTGCCAGGGAATGCTAGGGGGGGGTTTGCAGGAAATCCCAGTGACAGAGACTGCCTCCCCAAGGTCAGGGAAGGTATTTCTCGGACTTCCATGAACAGGGAACACCTGTGACTGAAGAGAGCTGCGTGGAGTTGTCTCTCCAGCTCCCCCACGCACTGACAATGGTTCCGGAATCCTGAGCGTGGGGAGGTTCCACCAACGGTCGGCAGCGCGTGGTTTCTAACGGGATGCCTGATCTCGTCTCCCTTGAGGGTTTTCCAATGTCTCTGTGCCAGGGAATGCTAGTGGGTGCTTGCAGAAAATCCCAGTGACAGAGGCTGCCTCCCCAAGGTCAGGGAAGGTATTTCTCGGACTTCCCCGAACAGGGAACACCTGTGACTGAAGAGAGCTGCGTGGAGTTGTCTCTCGAGCTCCCCCACGCACTGACAATGTTTCCGGAATCCTGAGCGTGGGGAGGTTCCACCAACAGTCGGCAGCGCGTGGGTTCAAACGGGATGCCTGAGCTCGTCTCCCCTGAGGGTTTTCCTAATGTCTCTGTGCCAGGGAATGCAAGGGGGTTTTGCAGGAAATCCCAGTGAAAGAGGCTGCCTCGCCAAGGTCAGGGAAGGTATTTCTCGGACTTCCCCGAACAGGGAACACCTGTGATTGAAGAGAGCTGCGTGGAGTTGTCTCTCGAGCTCCCCCACGCACTGAGAATGTTTCCGGAATCCTGAGCGTGGGGAGGTTCCACCAACGGTCGGCAGCGCGTGGGTTCTAACGGGATGCCTGAGCTCGTTTCCCCTGAGGGTTTTCCTAATGTCTCTGTGCCAGGGAATGCTAGGGGGGGTTTGCAGGAAATCCCAGTGACAGAGGCTGCCTCCCCAAGGTCAGGGAAGGTATTTCTCGGACTTCCCCTAACAGGGAACACCTGTGACTGAAGAGAGCTGCGTGGAGTTGTCTCTCGAGCTCCCCCACGCACTGACAATGTTTCCGGAATCCTGAGCGTGGGGAGGTTCCACCAACGGTCGGCAGCGCATGGGTTCTAACGGGATGCCTGAGCTCGTCTCCCCTGAGGGTTTTCCTAATGTCCCTGTGCCAGGGAATGCTAGGGGTGGTTTGCAGGAAATCCCAGTGACAGAGGCTGCCTCCCCAAGGTCAGGGAAGTTATTTATCGGACTTCCCCGAACAGGGAACACCTGTGACTGAAGAGAGCTGCGTGGAGTTGTCTCTCGAGCTCCCCCACGCACTGACAATGGTTCCGGAATCCTGAGCGTGGGGAGGTTCCACCAACGGTCGGCAGCGCGTGGGTTCTAACGGGATACCTGAGCTCGTCTCCCCTGAGTGTTTTCCTAATGTCTCTGTGCCAGGGAATGCTAGGGTGTGTTTGCAGGAAATCCGAGTGACAGGGGCTGCCTCCCCAAGGTCAGGGAATGTATTTCTCGGACTTCCCCGAACAGGGAACACCTGTGACTGAAGAGCTGCGTGGAGTTGTCTCTCGAGCTCCCCCACGCACTGACAATGGTTCCGGAATCCTGAGCGTGGGGAGGTTCCACCAACGGTCGGCAGCGCGTGGGTTCTAACGGGATGCCTGAGCTCGTCTCCCCTTAGAGTTTTCCTAAAGTCTCTGGGCCAGGGAATGCTAGGGGGGGTTTGCAGGAAATCCCAGTGACAGAGGCTGCCTCCGCAAGGTCAGGGAATGTATTTCTCGGACTTCCCCGAACAGGGAACACGTGTGACTGAAGAGAGGTACGTGCAGTTGTCTCTCGAGCTCCCCCACGCACTGACAATGGTTCCGGAATCCTGAGCGTGGGGAGGTTCCACCATCGGTCGGCAGCGCGTGGGTTCTAACGGGATGCCTGAGCTCGTCTCCCCTGAGGGTTTTCCTAATGTCTCTGTGCCAGGGAATGCTAGGGGTGGTTTGCAGGAAATCCCAGTGACAGAGGCTGCCTCCCCAAGGTAAGGGAAGGTATTTCTCGGACTTCCCCGAACAGGGAACACCTGTGACTGAAGAGAGCTGCGTGGAGTTGTCTCTCGAGCTCCCCCACGCACTGACAAAGGTTCCGGAATCCTGAGCGTTTGGAGGTTCCACCAACGGTCCGCAGCGCGTGGGTTCTAACGGGATGCCTGAGCTCGTCTCCCCTGAGGGTTTCCCTAATGTCTCTGTGCCAGGGAATGCTAGGGGGGGTTTGCAGGACATCTCAGTGACAGAGGCTGCCTCCCCAAGGTCAGGGAATGTATTTCTCGGACTACCCCGAACAGGGAACACCTGTGACTGAAGAGAGCTGCGTGGAGTTGTCTCTTGAGCTTCCCCACGCACTGACAATTTTTCCGGAATCCTGAGCGTGGGGAGGTTCCACCAACGGTCGGCAGCGCGTGGGTTCTAACGGGATGCCTGAGCTCGTCACCCCTGAGGGTTTCCCTAATATCTCTGTGCCAGGGAATGCTAGGGGGGGGTTTGCAGGAAATCCCAGTGACAGAGGCTGCCTCCCCAAGGTCAGGGAAGGTATTTCTCGGACTTCCATGAACAGGGAACACCTGTGACTGAAGAGAGCTGCGTGGAGTTGTCTCTCCAGCTCCCCCACGCACTGACAATTGTTCCGGAATCCTGAGCGTGGGGAGGTTCCACCAACGGTCGGCAGCGCGTGGTTTCTAACGGGATGCCTGATCTCGTCTCCCTTGAGGGTTTTCCAATGTCTCTGTGCCAGGGAATGCTAGGGGGTGCTTGCAGGAAATCCCAGTGACAGAGGCTGCCTCCCCAAGGTCAGGGAAGTTATTTCTCGGACTTCCCCGAACAGGGAACACCTGTGACTGAAGAGAGCTGCGTGGAGTTGTCTCACGAGTTCCCCATGCACTGACAATGGTTCCGGAATCCTGAGCGTGGGGAGGTTCCACCTACGGTCGGCAGCGCGTGGGTTCTAACGGGATGCCTGAGCTCGTCTCCCCTGAGGGTTTTCCTAATGTCTCTGTGCCAGGGAATGCTAGGGGTGGTTTGCAGGAAATCCCAGTGAAAGAGGCTGCCTCACCAAGGTCAGGGAAGGTATTTCTCGGACTTCCCCGAACAGGGAACACCTGTGACTGAAGAGAGCTGCATGGAGTTTTCTCTCGAGCTCCCCCTCGCACTGACAATGCTTCCGGAATCCTGAGCGTAGGGAGGTTCCACCAACGGTCGGCAGCGCGTGGGTTCTAACGGGATGCCTGAGCTCGACTCCCCTGAGTGTTTTCCTAATGTCTCTGTGCCAGGGAATGCTAGGGGTGGTTTGCAGGAAATCCCAGTGACAGAGACTGCCTCCCCAAGTTCAGGGAATGTATTTCTTGGACTTCCCCGAACAGGGAACACCTGTGACTGAAGAGAGCTGCGTGGAGTTGTCTCTCGAGCTCCCCCACGCACTGAAAATGGTTCCGGAATCCTGAGCGTGGGGAGGTTCCACCAACGGTCGACAGCACGTGGGTTCTAACGGGATGCATGAGCTAGTCTCCCCTGAGGGTTTCCCTAATGTCTCTGTGCCAGGGAATGCTAGGGGGGGTTTGCAGGAATTCCCAGTAACAGAGGTTGCTTCCCCAAGGTCAGGGAATGTATTTCTCAGGCTTCCCCGAACAGGGAACACCTGTGACTGAAGAGAGCTGCGTGGAGTTGTCTCTCGAGCTCCCCCACGCACTGACAATGGTTCCGGAATCCTGAGCGTGGGGAGGTTCCACCAACGGTCGGCAGCGCGTGGGTTCTAACGGGATGCCTGAGCTCGTCTCCCCTGAGGGTTTCCCTAATGTCTCTGTGCCAGGGAATGCTAGGGGGGGTTTGCAGGAAATCCCAGTGACAGAGGCTGCATCCCCAAGGTCAGGGAAGTTATTTCTCGGACTTCCCCGAACAGGGAACACCTGAGACTGAAGAGAGCTGCGTGGAGTTGTCTCTCGAGCTCCCCCACGCACTGACAATGGTTCCGGAATCCTGAGCGTGGGGAGGTTCCACCAACGGTCGGCAGCGCGTGGGTTCTAACGGGATGCCTGAGCTCGTCTCCCCTGAGGGTTTTCCTAATGTTTCTGTGCCAGGAAATGCTAGGGGGGTTTTGCAGGAAATCCCAGTGACAGAGGCTGCCTCCCCAAGGTCAGGGGAGGTATTTCTCGGACTTCCCCGAACAGGGAACACCTGTGAATGAAGAGAGCTGCGTGGAGTTGTCTCTCGAGCTCCCCCACGCACTGACATTGGTTCCGGAATCCTGAGCGTGGGGAGGTTCCACCAACGGTCGGCAGCGTGTGGGTTCTAACGGGATGCCTGAGCTCGTCTCCCCTTAGAATTTTCCTAATGTCTCTGGGTCAGGGAATGCTAGGGGAGGTTTGCAGGAAATCCCAGTGACAGAGGCTGCCTCCCCAAGTTCAGGGAAGGTATTTCTCGGACTTCCCCGAACAGGGAACACGTGTGACTGAAGAGAGCTACGTGGAGTTGTCTCTCGAGCTCCCCCACGCACTGACAATGGTTCCAGAATCGTGAGCGTGGGGAGGTTCCACCAACGGTCGGCAGCGCGTGGGTTCTAACGGGATGCCTGAGCTCGTCTCCCCTGAGGGTTTTCCTAATATCTCTGTGCCAGGGAATGCTAGGGGTGGTTTGCAGGAAATCCCAGTGACAGAGGCTGCCTCCCCAAGGTCAGGGAAGGTATTTCTCGGACTTCCCCGAACAGGGAACACCTGTGACTGAAGAGAGCTGCGTGGAGTTGTCTCTCGAGATCCCCCACGCAGTAACAATGGTTCCGGAATCCTGAGCGTGGGGAGGTTCCACCAACGGTCGGCAGCGCGTGGGTTCTAACGGGATGCCTGAGCTCGTCTCCCCTGAGGGTTTCCCTAATGTCTCTGTGCCAGGGAATGCTAGGGGGGGTTTGTAGGAAATCCCAGTGACAGAGGCTGCCTCCCCAATATCAGGGAAAGTATTTCTCGGACTTCCCCGAACAGGGAACACCTGTGACTGAAAAGAGCTGCGTGGGGTTGTCTCTCGAGTTCTCCCACGCACTGACAATGGTTCCGGAATCCTGAGCGTGGGGACGTTCCAACATCGGTCGGCAGCGGGTGGGTTCTAACGAGATGCCTGAGCTGGTCTCCCCTGAGAGTTTCCCTAATGTCTCTGTGCCAGGGAGTGCTAGGGGGGGTTTGCAGGAAATCCCGGTGACATAGGCTGCCTCCCCAATATCAGGGAAGGTATTTCTCGGACTTCCCCGAACAGGGAACACCTGTGACTGAAGAGAGCTGCGTGGAGTTTTCTCTCGAGCTCCCCCACGCACTGACAATGGTTCTGGAATCCTGAGCGTGGGGAGGTTCCATCAACGGTCGGCAGCGCGTGGGTTCAAACGGGATGCCTGAGCTCGTCTCCCCTGAGTGTTTCCCTAATGTCCCTGTGCCAGGGAATGCTAGGGGGGGTTTGCAGGAAATCCCAGTGACAGAGGCTGCCTCCCCTATGTCAGGGAAGATATTTCTCGGACTTCCCCGAACAGGGAACACCTGTGACTGAAGAGAGCTGCGTGGAGTTGTCTCTCGAGCTCCCCCACGCACTGACAATGGTTCCGGAATCCTGAGCGTGGGGAGGTCCCACCAACGGTCGGCAGCGCGTGGGTTCTAACGGGATGCCTGAGCTCGTCTCCCCTGAGTGTTTCCCTAATTTTCCTGTGCCAGGGAATGCTAAGGGGGGTTTGCAGGAAATCCCAGTGACAGAGGCTGCCTTCCCAATGTCAGGGAAGGTATTTCTTGGACTTCCCCGAACAGGGAACATCTGTGACTGAAGAGAGCTGCGTGGAGTTGTCTCTCGAGCTCCCCCACGCACTGACAATGCTTCCGGAATCCTGAGCGTGGGGAGGTTCCACCAACGGTCGGCAGCGCGTGGGTTCTAACGGGATGCCTGAGCTCGTCTCCCCTGAGGGTTTGCCTAATGTCTCTTTGCCAGGGAATGCTAGGGGGTGTTTGCAGGAAATCCGAGTGACAGGGGCTGCCTCCCCAAGGTCAGGGAAGGTATTTCTCGGACTTCCCTGAACAGGGAACACCTGTGACTGAAGAGAGCTGCGTGGAGTTGTCTCTCGAGCTCCCCCACGCACTGACAATGTTTCCGGAATCCTGAGCGTGGGGAGGTTCCACCAACGGTCGGCAGTGCGTGGGTTCTAACGGGATGCCTGAGCTCGTCTCCCCTGAGTGTTTTCCTAACGTCTCTGTGCCAGGGAATGCTAGGGGGGGTTTGCAGGAAATCCCAGTGAAAGAGGCTGCCTCGCCAAGGTCAGGGAAGGTATTTCTCGGACTTCCCCGAACAGGGAACACCTGTGACTGAAGAGAGCTGCGTGGAGTTGTTTCTCGAGCTCTCCCACGCACTGACAATGGTTCCGGAATACTGAGCGTGGGGAGGTTCCAACAAAGGTCGGCAGCGCGTGGGTTCTAACAGGATGCCTGAGCTCGTCTCCCCTGAGGGTTTTCCTAATATCTCTGTGCCAGGGAATTCTTGGGGGGGTTTGCAGGAAATCCCAGTGACAGAGGCTGCCTCCCGAAGGTCAGGGAATGTATTTCTCGGACTTCCCTGAACAGGGAACACCTGTGACTGAAGAGAGCTGCGTGGAGTTTTCTCTTTTGATCCCCCACGCACTGACAATGGTTCCGGAATCCTGAGCGTGGGGAGGTTCCACCAACGGTCGGCAACGCGTGGGTTCTAATGGGATGCCTGAGCTCGTCTCCCCTGAGGGTTTTCCTAATATCTCTGTGCCAGGGAATGCTAGGGGGGGTTTGCAGGAAATCCCAGTGACAGAGGCTGCCTCCCCAAGGTCAGGGAAGGTATTTCTCGGACTTCCCCGAACAGGGAACACCTGTGACTGAAGAGAGCTGCGTGGAGTTGTCTCTCGAGCTCCCCCACGCACTGACAATGTTTCCGGAATCCTGAGCGTGGGGAGGTTCCACCAACGGTCGGCAGCGCGTGGGTTCTAACGGGATGCCTGAGCTCGTCTCCCCTGAGTGTTTTCCTAATGTCCCTGTGCCAGGGAATGCTAGGGGTGGTTTGAAGGAAATCCCAGTGACAGAGGCTGCCTCCCCAAGGTCAGGGAATGTATTTCTCGGACTTCCCCCAAAAGGGAACACCTGTGACTGAACAGAGCTACGTGGAATTGTCTCTCGAGCTCCCCCACGCACTGACAATGGTTCCGGAATCCTGAGCGTGGGGAGGTTCCACCAACGGTCGGCAGCGCGTGGGTTCTAACGGGATGCCTGAGCTCGTCTCCCCTGAGGGTTTTCCTAATGTCTCTGTGACAGGGAATGCTAGGGGGTGCTTGCAGGAAATCCCAGTGACAGAGGCTGCCTCCCCAAGGTCAGGGAAGCTATTTCTCGGACTTCCCCGAACAGGGAACACCTGTGACTGAAGAGAGCTGCGTGGAGTTGTCTCACGAGTTCCCCATGCACTGACAATGGTTCCGGAATCCTGAGCGTGGGGAGGTTCCACCTACGGTCGGCAGCGCGTGGGTTCTAACGGGATGCCTGAGCTCGTCTCCCCTGAGGGTTTTCCTAATGTCTCTCTGTCAGGGAATGCTAGGGGTGGTTTGCAGGAAATCCCAGTGACAGAGGCTGACTCACCAAGGTCAGGGAAGGTATTTCTCGGACTTCCCCGAACAGGGAACACCTGTGACTGAAGAGAGCTGCATGGAGTTGTCTCTCGAGCTCCCCCTCGCACTGACAATGCTTCCGGAATCCTGAGCGTAGGGAGGTTCCACCAACGGTCGGCAGCGCGTGGGTTCTAACGGGATGCCTGAGCTCGACTCCCCTGAGTGTTTTCCTAATGTCTCTGTGCCAGGGAATGCTAGGGGTGGTTTGCAGGAAATCCCAGTGACAGAGACTGCCTCCCCAAGTTCAGGGAAGGTATTTCTTGGACTTCCCCGAACAGGGAACACCTGTGACTGAAGAGAGCTGCGTGGAGTTGTCTCTCGAGCTCCCCCACGCACTGAAAATGGTTCCGGAATCCTGAGCGTGGGGAGGTTCCACCAACGGTCGGCAGCACGTGGGTTCTAACGGGATGCATGAGCTAGTCTCCCCTGAGGGTTTCCCTAATGTCTCTGTGCCAGGGAATGCTAGGGGGGGTTTGCAGGAATTCCCAGTGACAGAGGTTGCTTCCCCAAGGTCAGGGAATGTATTTCTCAGGCTTCCCCGAACAGGGAACACCTGTGACTGAAGAGAGCTGCGTGGAGTTGTCTCTCGAGCTCCCCCACGCACTGACAATGGTTCCGGAATCCTGAGCGTGGGGAGGTTCCACCAACGGTCGGCAGCGCGTGGGTTCTAACGGGATGCCTGAGCTCGTCTCCCCTGAGGGTTTCCCTAATGTCTCTGTGCCAGGGAATGCTAGGGGGGGGTTTGCAGGAAATCCCAGTGACAGAGGCTGCATCCCCAAGGTCAGGGAAGTTATTTCTCGGACTTCCCCGAACAGGGAACACCTGAGACTGAAGAGAGCTGCGTGGAGTTGTCTCTCGAGCTCCCCCACGCACTGACAATGGTTCCGGAATCCTGAGCGTGGGGAGGTTCCACCAACGGTCGGCAGCGCGTGGGTTCTAACGGGATGCCTGAGCTCGTCTCCCCTGAGGGTTTTCCTAATGTTTCTGTGCCAGGAAATGCTAGGGGGGTTTTGCAGGAAATCCCAGTGACAGAGGCTGCCTCCCCAAGGTCAGGGGAGGTATTTCTCGGACTTCCCCGAACAGGGAACACCTGTGAATGAAGAGAGCTGCGTGGAGTTGTCTCTCGAGCTCCCCCACGCACTGACATTGGTTCCGGAATCCTGAGCGTGGGGAGGTTCCACCAACGGTCGGCAGCGCGTGGGTTCTAACGGGATGCCTGAGCTCGTCTCCCCTTAGAATTTTCCTAATGTCTCTGGGTCAGGGAATGCTAGGGGAGGTTTGCAGGAAATCCCAGTGACAGAGGCTGCCTCCCCAATATCAGGGAAAGTATTTCTCGGACTTCCCCGAACAGGGAACACCTGTGACTGAAGAGAGCTGCGTGGGGTTGTCTCTCGAGTTCTCCCACGCACTGACAATGGTTCCGGAATCCTGAGCGTGGGGACGTTCCACCATCGGTCGGCAGCGGGTGGGTTCTAACGAGATGCCTGAGCTGGTCTCCCCTGAGAGTTTCCCTAATGTCTCTGTGCCAGGGAGTGCTAGGGGGGGTTTGCAGGAAATCCCGGTGACATAGGCTGCCTCCCCAATGTCAGGGAAGGTATTTCTCGGACTTCCCCGAACAGGGAACACCTGTGACTGAAGAGAGCTGCGTGGAGTTTTCTCTCGAGCTCCCCCACGCACTGACAATGGTTTCGGAATCCTGAGCGTGGGGAGATTCCACCAACGGTCGGCAGCGCGTGGGTTCAAACGGGATGCCTGAGCTCGTCTCCCCTGAGTGTTTCCCTAATGTCCCTGTGCCAGGGAATGCTAGGGGGGGTTTTCAGGAAATCCCAGTGACAGAGGCTGCCTCCCCTATGTCAGGGAAGATATTTCTCGGACTTCCCCGAACAGGGAACACCTGTGACTGAAGAGAGCTGCGTGGAGTTGTCTCTCGAGCTCCTCCACGCACTGACAATGGTTCCGGAATCCTGAGCGTGGGGAGGTCCCACCAACGGTCGGCAGCGCGTGGGTTCTAACGGGATGCCTGAGCTCGTATCCCCTGAGTGTTTCCCTAATGTTCCTGTGCCAGGAAATGCTAAGGGGGGTTTGCAGGAAATCCCAGTGACAGAGGCTGCCTTCCCAATGTCAGGGAAGGTATTTCTTGGACTTCCCCGAACAGGGAACATCTGTGAGTGAAGAGAGCTGCGTGGAGTTGTCTCTCGAGCTCCCCCACGCACTGACAATGCTTCCGGAATCCTGAGTGTGGGGAGGTTCAACCAACGGTCGGCAGCGCGTGGGTTCTAACGGGATGCCTGAGCTCGTCTCCCCTGAGGGTTTGCCTAATGTCTCTTTGCCAGGGAATGCTAGGGGGTGTTTGCAGGAAATCCGAGTGACAGGGGCTGCCTCCCCAAGGTCAGGGAAGGTATTTCTCGGACTTCCCTGAACAGGGAACACCTGTGACTGAAGAGAGCTGCGTGGAGTTGTCTCTCGAGCTCCCCCACGCACTGACAATGTTTCCGGAATCCTGAGCGTGGGGAGGTTCCACCAACGGTCGGCAGTGCGTGGGTTCTAACGGGATGCCTGAGCTCGTCTCCCCTGAGTGTTTTCCTAACGTCTCTGTGCCAGGGAATGCTAGGGGGGGTTTGCAGGAAATCCCAGTGAAAGAGGCTGCCTCGCCAAGGTCAGGGAAGGTATTTCTCGGACTTCCCCGAACAGGGAACACCTGTGACTGAAGAGAGCTGCGTGGAGTTGTCTCTCGAGCTCTCCCACGCACTGACAATGGTTCCGGAATACTGAGCGTGGGGAGGTTCCAACAAAGGTCGGCAGCGCGTGGGTTCTAACAGGATGCCTGAGCTCGTCTCCCCTGAGGGTTTTCCTAATATCTCTGTGCCAGGGAATTCTTGGGGGGGTTTGCAGGAAATCCCAGTGACAGAGGCTGCCTCCCGAAGGTCAGGGAATGTATTTCTCGGACTTCCCTGAACAGGGAACACCTGTGACTGAAGAGAGCTGCGTGGAGTTTTCTCTCTTGATCCCCCACGCACTGACAATGGTTCCGGAATCCTGAGCGTGGGGAGGTTCCACCAACGGTCGGCAACGCGTGGGTTCTAATGGGATGCCTGAGCTCGTTTCCCCTGAGGGTTTTCCTAATGTCTCTGTGCCAGGGAATGCTAGGGGGGGTTTGCAGGAAATCCCAGTGACAGAGGCTGCCTCCCCAAGGTCAGGGAAGGTATTTCTCGGACTTCCCCGAACAGGGAACACCTGTGACTGAAGAGAGCTGCGTGGAGTTGTCTCTCGAGCTCCCCCACGCACTGACAATGTTTCCGGAATCCTGAGCGTGGGGAGGTTCCACCAACGGTCGGCAGCGCGTGGGTTCTAACGGGATGCCTGAGCTCGTCTCCCCTGAGGGTTTCCCTAATGTCTCTGTGCCAGGGAATGCTAGGGGGGGGGTTTGCAGGAAATCCCAGTGACAGAGGCTGCATCCCCAAGGTCAGGGAAGTTATTTCTCGGACTTCCCAGAACAGGGAACACCTGAGACTGAAGAGAGGTGCGTGGAGTTGTCTCTCGAGCTCCCCCACGCACTGACAATGGTTCCGGAATCCTGAGCGTGGGGAGGTTCCACCAACGGTCGGCAGCGCGTGGGTTCTAACGGGATGCCTGAGCTCGTCTCCCCTGAGGGTTTTCCTAATGTTTCTGTGCCAGGAAATGCTAGGGGGGTTTTGCAGGAAATCCCAGTGACAGAGGCTGCCTCCCCAAGGTCAGGGGAGGTATTTCTCGGACTTCCCCGAACAGGGAACACCTGTGAATGAAGAGAGCTGCGTGGAGTTGTCTCTCGAGCTCCCCCACGCACTGACATTGGTTCCGGAATCCTGAGCGTGGGGAGGTTCCACCAACGGTCGGCAGCGTGTGGGTTCTAACGGGATGCCTGAGCTCGTCTCCCCTTAGAATTTTCCTAATGTCTCTGGGTCAGGGAATGCTAGGGGAGGTTTGCAGGAAATCCCAGTGACAGAGGCTGCCTCCCCAAGTTCAGGGAAGGTATTTCTCGGACTTCCCCGAACAGGGAACACGTGTGACTGAAGAGAGCTACGTGGAGTTGTCTCTCGAGCTCCCCCACGCACTGACAATGGTTCCAGAATCCTGAGCGTGGGGAGGTTCCACCAACGGTCGGCAGCGCGTGGGTTCTAACGGGATGCCTGAGCTCGTCTCCCCTGAGGGTTTTCCTAATATCTCTGTGCCAGGGAATGCTAGGGGTGGTTTGCAGGAAATCCCAGTGACAGAGGCTGCCTCCCCAAGGTCAGGGAAGGTATTTCTCGGACTTCCCCGAACAGGGAACACCTGTGACTGAAGAGAGCTGCGTGGAGTTGTCTCTCGAGATCCCCCACGCAGTAAAAATGGTTCCGGAATCCTGAGCGTGGGGAGGTTCCACCATCGGTCGGCAGCGGGTGGGTTCTAACGAGATGCCTGAGCTGGTCTCCCCTGAGAGTTTCCCTAATGTCTCTGTGCCAGGGAGTGCTAGGGGTGGTTTGCAGGAAATCCCGGTGACATAGGCTGCCTCCCCAATGTCAGGGAAGGTATTTCTCGGACTTCCCCGAACAGGGAACACCTGTGACTGAAGAGAGCTGCGTGGAGTTTTCTCTCGAGCTCCCCCACGCACTGACAATGTTTCCGGAATCCTGAGCGTGGGGAGGTTCCACCAACGGTCGGCAGCGCGTGGGTTCAAACGGGATGCCTGAGCTCGTCTCCCCTGAGTGTTTCCCTAATGTCCCTGTGCCAGGGAATGCTAGGGGGGGTTTGCAGGAAATCCCAGTGACAGAGGCTGCCTCCCCTATGTCAGGGAAGATATTTCTCGGACTTCCCCGAACAGGGAACACCTGTGACTGAAGAGAGCTGCGTGGAGTTGTCTCTCGAGCTCCCCCACGCACTGACAATGGTTCCGGAATCCTGAGCGTGGGGAGGTCCCACCAACGGTCGGCAGCGCGTGGGTTCTAACGGGATGCCTGAGCTCGTCTCCCCTGAGTGTTTCCCTAATGTCTCTGTGCCAGGGAATGCTAAGGGGGGTTTGCAGGAAATCCCAGTGACAGAGGCTGCCTTCCCAATGTCAGGGAAGGTATTTCTTGGACTTCCCCGAACAGGGAACATCTGTGACTGAAGAGAGCTGCGTGGAGTTGTCTCTCGAGCTCCCCCACGCACTGACAATGCTTCCGGAATCCTGAGCGTGGGGAGGTTCCACCAACGGTCGGCAGCGCGTGGGTTCTAACGGGATGCCTGAGCTCGTCTCCCCTGAGGGTTTGCCTAATGTCTCTTTGCCAGGGAATGCTAGGGGGTGTTTGCAGGAAATCCGAGTGACAGGGGCTGCCTCCCCAAGGTCAGGGAAGGTATTTCTCGGACTTCCCTGAACAGGGAACACCTGTGACTGAAGAGAGCTGCGTGGAGTTGTCTCTCGAGCTCCCCCACGCACTGACAATGTTTCCGGAATCCTGAGCGTGGGGAGGTTCCACCAACGGTCGGCAGTGCGTGGGTTCTAACGGGATGCCTGAGCTCGTCTCCCCTGAGTGTTTTCCTAATATCTCTGTGCCAGGGAATTCTTGGGGGGGTTTGCAGGAAATCCCAGTGACAGAGGCTGCCTCCCGAAGGTCAGGGAATGTATTTCTCGGACTTCCCTGAACAGGGAACACCTGTGACTGAAGAGAGCTGCGTGGAGTTTTCTCTCTTGATCCCCCACGCACTGACAATGGTTCCGGAATCCTGAGCGTGGGGAGGTTCCACCAACGGTCGGCAGCGCGTGGGTTCTAACGGGATGCCTGAGCTCGTCTCCCCTTAGAGTTTTCCTAATGTCTCTGGGCCAGGGAATGCTAGGGGGTGTTTGCAGGAAATCCCAGTGACAGGGGCTGCCTCCCCAAGGTCAGGGAATGTATTTCTCGGACTTCCCCGAACAGGGAACACGTGTGACTGAAGAGAGCTACGTGCAGTTGTCTCTCGAGCTCCCCCACGCACTGACAATGTTTCCGGAATCTTGAGCGTGGGGAGGTTCCACCAACGGTCGGCAGCGCGTGGATTCTAACGGGATGCCTGAGCTCGTCTCCCCTGAGGGTTTTCCTAATGTCTCTGTGCCAGGGAATGCTAGGGGTGGTTTGAAGGAAATCCCAGTGAAAGAGGCTGCCTCCCCAAGGTCAGGGAATGTATTTCTCGGACTTCCCCCAAAAGGGAACACCTGTGACTGAACAGAGCTACGTGGAGTTGTCTCTCGAGCTCCCCCACGCACTGACAATGGTTCCGGAATCCTGAGCGTGGGGAGGTTCCACCAACGGTCGGCAGCGCGTGGGTTCTAACGGGATGCCTGAGCTCGTCTCCCCTGACGGTTTTCCTAATGTCTCTGTGCCAGGGAATGCTAGGGGGGGTTTGCAGGAAATCCCAGTGACAGAGGCTGCCTCCCCAAGGTCAGGGAAGGTATTTCTCGGACTTCCCCGAACAGGGAACACCTGTGACTGAAGAGAGCTGCGTGGAGTTGTCTCTCGAGCTCCCCCACGCACTGAGAATGTTTCCGGAATCCTGAGCGTGGGGAGGTTCCACCAACGGTCGGCAGCGCGTGGGTTCTAACGGGATGCCTGAGCTCGTCTCCCCTGAGTGTTTTCCTAATGTCCCTGTGCCAGGGAATGCTAGGGGTGGTTTGCAGGAAATCCCAGTGACAGAGGCTGCCTCCCCAAGGTCAGGGAAGTTATTTCTCGGACTTCCCCCAAAAGGGAAAACCTGTGACTGAACAGAGCTACGTGGAGTTGTCTCTCGAGCTCCCCCACGCACTGACAATGTTTCCGGAATCCTGAGCGTGGGGAGGTTCCACCAACGGTCGGCAGCGCGTGGGTTCTAACGGGATGCCTGAGCTCGTCTCCCCTTAGAGTTTTCCTAATGTCTCTGGGCCAGGGAATGCTAGGGGGTGTTTGCAGGAAATCCCAGTGACAGAGGCTGCCTCCCCAAGGTCAGGGAATGTATTTCTCGGACTTCCCCGAACAGGGAACACGTGTGACTGAAGAGAGCTACGTGCAGTTGTCTCTCGAGCTCCCCCACGCACTGACAATGTTTCCGGAATCTTGAGCGTGGGGAGGTTCCACCAACGGTCGGCAGCGCGTGGAATCTAACGGGATGCCTGAGCTCGTCTCCCCTGAGGGTTTTCCTAATGTCTCTGTGCCAGGGAATGCTAGGGGTGGTTTGAAGGAAATCCCAGTGAAAGAGGCTGCCTCCCCAAGGTCAGGGAATGTATTTCTCGGACTTCCCCCAAAAGGGAACACCTGTGACTGAACAGAGCTACGTGGAGTTGTCTCTCGAGCTCCCCCACGCACTGACAATGGTTCCGGAATCCTGAGCGTGGGGAGGTTCCACCAACGGTCGGCAGCGCGTGGGTTCTAACGGGATGCCTGAGCTCGTCTCCCTGAGGGTTTTCCTAATGTCTCTGTGCCAGGGAATGCTAGGGGTGGTTTGCAGGAAATTCCAGTGACAGTGGCTGCCTCCCCAAGGTCAGGGAAGGTATTTCTCGGACTTCCCCGAACAGGGAACACCTGTGACTGAAGAGAGCTGCGTGGAGTTGTCTCTCGAGCTCCCCCACGCACTGACAATGGTTCCGGAATCCTGAGCGTTTGGAGGTTCCACCAACGGTCGGCAGCGCGTGGGTTCTAAAGGGATGCCTGAGCTCGTCTCCCCTGAGGGTTTCCCTAATGTCTCTGTGCCAGGGAATGCTAGGGGGGGTTTGCAGGACATCTCAGTGACAGAGGCTGCCTCCCCAAGGTCACGGAATGTATTTCTCGGACTTCCCCGAACAGGGAACACCTGTGACTGAAGAGAGCTGCGTGGAGTTGTCTCTTGAGCTTCCCCACGCACTGACAATGTTTCCGGAATCCTGAGCGTGGGGAGGTTCCACCAACGGTCGGCAGCGCGTGGTTTCTAACGGGATGCCTGATCTCGTCTCCCTTGAGGGTTTTCCAATGTCTCTGTGCCAGGGAATGCTAGGGGGTGCTAGCAGGAAATCCCAGTGACAGAGGCTGCCTCCCCAAGTTCAGGGAAGGTATTTCTCGTACTTCCCCGAACAGGGAACACCTGTGACTGAAGAGAGCTGCGTGGAGTTGTCTCTCCAGCTCCCTCACGCACTGACAATGGTTCCGGAATCCTGAGCGTGGGGAGGTTTCACCAACGGTCGGTAGCGCGTGAGTTCTAACTGGATTCATGATTTCGTCTCCCCTGAGGGTTTTCCTAATTTCTCTGTGCCAAGGAATGCTAGGGGGGTTTTGCAGGAAATCCCAGTGACAGAGGCTGCCTCCCCAAGGTCATGGAAGGTATTTCTCGTACTTCCCCGAACAGGGAACACCTGTGACTGAAGAGAACTGCATTGAGTTGTCTCTCGAGCTTTCCCACGCACTGACAATGTTTCCGGAATCCTGAGCGTGGGGAGGTTTCACCAACGGTCGGCAGCGCGTGAGTTCTAACTGGATTCATGATTTCGTCTCCCCTGAGGGTTTTCCTAATTTCTCTGTGCCAAGGAATGCTAGGGGGGTTTTGCAGGAAATCCCAGTGACAGAGGCTGCCTCCCCAAGGTCAGGGAAGGTCTTTCTCGGACTTCCCCGAACAGGGAACACCTGTGACTGAAGAGAGCTGGGTGGAGATATCTCTCGAGCTCCCCCACGCACTGGCAATTGTTCCGGAATCCTGAGCGTTGGGAGGTTCCACCAACGGTCGACAGCGCGTGGGTTCTAACGGAAAGCCTAAGCTCGTGTCCCCTGAGGGTTTTCCAAATATCTCTGTGCCAGGGAATGCCAGGGGTGTTTGCAGGACATCCCAGTGACATAGACTGCCTCCCCAAGGTCAGGGAAGGTATTTCTGGGACTTCCCCGAACAGGGAACACCTGTGACTGAAGAGAGCTGCGTGGAGTTGTCTCTCCTGGTCCCCAACGCACTGACAATGGTTCCGGAATCCTGAGCGTGGGGAGGTTCCACCAACGGTCGGCAGCGCGTGGGTTCTAACGGAAAGCCTAAGCTCGTCTCCCCTGAGGTTTTTCCTAATGTCTCTGTGCCAGGGAATGCTAGGGGGGTTTGCAGGATATCCCCGTGTGAGAGGCTGCCTCCCCAAGGTCAGGGAATATATTTCTCGGACTTCCACGAACAGGGAACACCTGTGACTGAAGAGAGCTGCGTGTAGTTTTTTCTCGAGCTCCCCCACGCACTGACAGTGGTTCCGGAATCCTGAGCGTGCGGAGGTTCCACCAACGGTCGGCAGCGCGTGGGTTTTAACGGAAAGCCTAAGCTCGTCTCCCCTGAGGGTTTTCCTAATGTCTCTGTGCCAGGGAATGCAAGGGGTTTGCAGGATATCCCAGTGACAGAGGCTGCCTCCCCAAAATCAGGGAAGGTATTTCTCGGACTTCCCTGAACAGGGAACACCTGTGACTGAAGAGAGCTACGTGGAGTTGTCTCTCGAGCTCCCCCACGCACTGACAATGTTTCCGGAATCCTGAGCGTTGGGAGTTTCCAACAACGGTCGGCAGCGCGTGGGTTCTAACGGAAAGCCTAAGCTCGTGTCCCCGGAGGGTTTTCCTAATGTCTCTGTGCCAGGGAATGCTAGGGTTGTTTGCAGGATATCCCAGTGACATAGGCTGCCTCCCCAAGGTCAGGGAAGGTATTTCTCGGACTTCCCCGAACAGGGAACACCTGTGACTGAAGAGAGCTGCGTGGAGTTGTCTCTCGTGGTCCCCAACGCACTGACAATGGTTCCGGATTCCTGAGCGTGAGGAGGTTCCACCAACGGTCGGCAACGCGTGGGTTCTAACGGAAAGCCTAAGCTCGTCTCCCCTGAGTTTTTTCCTAATGTCTCTGTGCCATGGAATGCTAGGGGGGTTTGCAGGATATCCCAGTGACAGAGGCTGCCTCCCCAAGGTCAGGGAAGGTATTTCTCGGACTTCCCCGTACAGGGAACACCTGTGAATGAAGAGAGCTGCGTGGAGTTGTCTCTCGATCTCCCCCACGCACTGACAATGTTTCCGGAATCCTGAGCGTGGGGAGGTTCCACCAACGGTCGGCAGCGCGTGGGTTCTAACGGAAAGCCTAAGCTCGTCTCCCCTGAGGGTTTTCCTAATGTCTCTGTGCCAGGGAATTCTAGGGGGGTTTACAGGATATCCCAGTGACAGAGGCTGACTCCCCAAGGTCAGGGAAGTTATTTCTCGCACTTCCCCGAACAAGGAACTCCTGTGACTTAAGAGAGCTGCGTGGAGTTGTCTCTCGAGTTACCCACGCACTGACAATGGTTCCGGAATCCTGAGCGTGGGGAGGTTACACCAACGGTCGGCAGCGCGTAGGTTCTAACGGAAAGCCTAAGCTAGTCTCCCCTGAGGATTTTCCTAATGTCTCTGTGCCAGGGAATGCTAGGGGGGTTTGCAGGATATCCCAGTGACAGAGGCTGCCTCCCCAAGGTCAGGGAAGGTATTTCTCGCACTTCCCCGAACAGGGAACTCCTGTGACTGAAGAGAGCTGCGTGGAGTTGTCTCTCGAGTCCCCCACGCACTGAAAATGGTTACGGAATCCTGAGCGTGGGGAGGTTCCACCAACGGTCGGCAGCGCGTGGGTTCTAACGGAAAGCCTAAGCTCGTCTCCCCTGAGGGTTTTCCTAATGTCTCTGTGCCAGGGAATGCTAGGGGTGTTTGCAGGATATCCCAGTGACAGAGGCTGCATCCCCAAGGTCAGGGAAGTTATTTCTCGGACTTCCCCGAACAGGGAACACCTGTGACTGAAGAGAGCTGCGTGGAGTTGTCTCTCGAGCTCCCCCACGCACTGATAATGGTTCCGGAATCCTGAGCGTGGGGAGGTTCCACCAACGGTCGCAGCGCGTGGGTTCTAACGGAAAGCCTAAGCTCGTCTCCCCTGAGTGTTTTCCTAATGTCTCTGTGCCAGGGAATGCTAGGGGAGTTTGCAGGACATCCCAGTGACAGAGGCTGCCTCCCCAAGGTCAGGTAAGGTATTTCTCGGACTTCCCCGAACAGGGAACACATGTGACTGAAGAGAGCTGCGTGGAGTTTTCTCTCGAGCTCCCCCACGCACTGAAAATGGTTCCGGAATCCTGAGCGTGGGGAGGTTCCACCAACTGTCGTCAGCGCGTGATTTCTAACGGAAAGCCTAAGCTCGTCTCCCCTGAGGGTATTCCTAATGTCTGTGTGCCAGGGAATTCTAGGGGGCTTTGAATGATATCCCAGTGACAGACGATGCCTCCCCAAAGTCAGGGAAGTTATTTCTCGGACTTCCCCGAACAGGGAACACCTGTGACTGAAGAGAGCTGCGTGGAGTTTTTTCTCGAGTTCCCCACGCACTGACAATGGTTCCGGAATCCTGAGCGTGGGGAGGTTCCACCAACGGTCGGCAGGGTCTGGGTTCTAACGGAAAGCCTAAGCTCGTCTCCCCTGAGGGTTTTCCTAATGTCTGTGTGCCAGGGAATGCTAGGGTGGTTTGCAGAATATCCCAGTGACAGAGGCTGCCTCCCCAAGGTCAGGGAAGGTATTTCTCGGACTTCCCCGAACAGGGAACACCTGTGACTGAAGAGAGTTGCGTGAAGTTTTTTCTCGAGCTCCCCCACGCACTGACAATGGTTCCGGAATCCTGAGCGTGGGGAGGTTCCACCAACGGTCGGCAGCGCGTGGGTTCTAACGGAAAGCCTAAGCTCGGCTTCCCTGAGTTTTTTCTTAATGTCTTTGTGCCATTGAATGCTAGGGGGTTTGCAGGATATACCAGTGAAAGAGGCTGCCTCCCCAAGGTCAGGGAAGTTATTTCTCGGACTTCCCCGAACAGGGAACACCTGTGACTGAAGAGAGCTGCGTGGAGTTGTCTCTCGAGCTCCCCCACGCACTGACAATGGTTCCGGAATCCTGAGCGTGGGGAGGTTCCACCAACGGTCGGCAGCGCGTGGGTTCTAACAGAAAGCCTAAGATCGTCTCCCCTGAGGGTTTTCCTAATGTTTCTTTGCCAGGGAATGCTAGGGGTGTTTGTAGGATATCCCAGGGACCGAGGCTGCCTCCCCAAAGTCAGGGAAGTTATTTCTCGGACTTGCCCTAAGAGGGAACACCTGTGACTGAAGAGAGCTTCGTGGAGTTGTCTCTCGAGCTCCCCCACGCACTGACAATGTTTCCGGAATCCTGAGCGTGGGGAGGTTCCACCAACGGTCGGCAGCGTGTGGGTTCTAACCGAAAGCATAAGCTCGTCTTCCCTGAGGGTTTTCCTAATGTCTCTGTGCCAGGGAATGCTAGGGGGGTTTGCAGGATATCCCAGTGACCGTGGCTGCCTCCCCAAGTTCAGGGAAGGTATTTCTCGGACTTCCCGGAACAGGGAACACCTGTGACTGAAGAGAGCTGCGTGGAGTTGTCTCTCGAGCTCCCCCACGCACTGACAATTGTTCCGGAATCCTGAGTGTGGAGAGGTTCCACCAACCGTCGGCAGCGCGTGGGTTCAAACGGAAAGCCTAAGCTCATCTCCCCTGAGGTTTTTCCTAATTTCTCTGTCCCAGGGAATGCAAGGGGGGTTTGCAGGATATCCCAGTGACAGAGGCTGCCTCCCCAAGGTCAGGGAAGGTATTTCTCGCACTTCCCCGAACAGGGAACTCCTGTGACTGAAGAGAGCTGCGTGGAGTTGTCTCTCGAGTTCCCCACGCACTGACAATGATTCCGGAATCCTGAGCGTGGGGAGGTTCCACCAACGGTCGGCAGCGCGTGGGTTCTAACGGAAAGCCTAAGCTCGTCTCCCCTGAGGGTTTTCCTAATGTCTCTGTGCCAGGGAATGCTAGGGGTGTTTGCAGGATATCCCAGTGACAGAGGCTGCCTCCCCAAGGTCAGGGAAGGTCTTTCTCGGACTTCCCCGAACAGGGAACACCTGTGACTGAAGAGAGCTGCGTGGAGATGTCTCTCGAGCTCCCCCACGCACTGGCAATGGTTCCGGAATCCTGAGCGTTGGGAGGTTCCACCAACGGTCGACAGCGCGTGGGTTCTAACGGAAAGCCTAATCTCGTGTCCCCTGAGGGTTTTCCAAATGTCTCTGTGCCAGGGAATGCCAGGGGTGTTTGCAGGACATCCCAGTGACATAGACTGCCTCCCCAAAGTCAGGGAAGGTATTTCTGGGACTTCCCCGAACAGGGAACACCTGTGACTGAAGAGAGCTGCGTGGAGTTGTCTCTCCTGGTCCCCAACGCACTGACAATGGTTCCGGAATCCTGAGCGTGGGGAGGTTCCACCAACGGTCGGCAGCGCGTGGGTTCTAACGGAAAGCCTAAGCTCGTCTCCCCTGAGGGTTTTCCTAATGTCTCTGTGCCAGGGAATGCTAGGGGATATTGCAGGCAATCCCAGTGACAGAGACTGCCTCCCCAAAGTCAGGGAATATATTTCTCGGACTTCCACGAACAGGGAACACCTGTGACTGAAGAGAGCTGCGTGTAGTTTTTTCTCGAGCTCCCCCACGCACTGACAGTGGTTCCGGAATCCTGAGCGTGCGGAGGTTCCACCAACGGTCGGCAGCGCGTGGGTTTTAACGGAAAGCCTAAGCTCGTCTCCCCTGAGGGTTTTCCTAATGTCTCTGTGCCAGGGAATGCTAGGGGGTTTGCAGGATATCCCAGTGACAGAGGCTGCCTCCCCAAAATCAGGGAAGTTATTTCTCGGACTTCCCTGAACAGGGAACACCTGTGACTGAAGAGAGCTACGTGGAGTTGTCTCTCGAGCTCCCCCACGCACTGACAATGTTTCCGGAATCCTGAGCGTTGGGAGGTTCCAACAACGGTCGGCAGCGCGTGGGTTCTAACGGAAAGCCTAAACTCGTGTCCCCGGAGGGTTTTCCTAATGTCTCTTTGCCAGGGAATGCTAGGGGTGTTTGCAGGATATCCCAGTGAGAGAGGCTGCCTCCCCAAGGTCAGGGAATGTATTTCTCGGACTTCCCAGAACAGGGAACACCTGTGATTGAAGAGAGCTGCGTGGAATTTTCTCTCTAGCTCCCCCACGCACTGACAATGTTTCCGGAATCCTGAGCGTGGGGAGGTTCCACCAACGGTCGTCAGCGCGTGATTTCTAACGGAAAGCCTAAGCTCGTCTCCCCTGAGGATATTCCTAATGTCTGTGTGCCAGGGAATTCTAGGGGGTTTTGCAGGATATCCCAGTGACAGAGGCTGCCTCCCCAAAGTCAGGGAAGTTATTTCTCGGACTTCCCCGAAAAGGGAACACCTGTGACTGAAGAGAGCTGCGTGGAGTTTTCTCTCGAGTTACCCACGCTCTGACAATGGTTCCGGAATCCTGAGCGTGGGGAGGTTCCACCAACGGTCGGCAGCGTCTGGGTTCTAACGGAAAGCCTAAGCTCGTCTCCCCTGAGGGTTTTCCTAATGTCTCTGTGCCAGGGAATGCTAGGGGTTTTTGCAGGATATCCCAGTGACAGAGGCTGCCTCCACAAATTCAGGGAAGGTATTTCTCGGACTTCCCCGAACAGGGAACACCTGTGACTGAGGAGAGCTGCGTGGAGTTGTCTCTCGAGTTCCCCCACTCACTGACAATGGTTCCGGAATCCTGAGCGTGGGGAGGTTCCACCAACGGTCGGCAGCGCGTGGGTTTTAACGGAAAGCCTAAGCTCGTCTCCCCTGAGTTTTTTCTTAATGTCTTTGTGCCATTGAATGCTAGGGGGTTTGCAGGATATACCAGTGAAAGAGGCTGCCTCCCCAAGGTCAGGGAAGTTATTTCTCGGACTTCACCGAACAGGGAACACCTGTGACTAAAGAGAGCTGCGTGGAGTTGTCTCTCGAGCTCCCCCACGCACTGACAATGGTTCCGGAATCCTGAGCGTGGGGAGGTTACACCAACGGTCGGCAGCGCGTGGGTTCTAACGGGAAGCCTAAGCTCGTCTCCCCTGAGGGTTTTCCTAATGTCTCTGTGCCAGGGAATGCTAGGGGGGTTTGCAGGATATCCCAGTGACAGAGGCTGCCTCCCCAAGGTCAGGGAAGGTATTTCTCGGACTTCCCCGAACAGGGAACACCTGTGAATGAAGAGAGCTGCGTGGAGTTGTCTCTCGAGCTCCCCCACGCACTGACAATGGTTCCGGAATCCTGAGCGTGGGGAGGTTCCACCAACGGTCGGCAGCGCGTGGGTTCTAACAGAAAGCCTAAGATCGTCTCCCCTGAGGGTTTTCCTAATGTCTCTTTGCCAGGGAATGCTTGGGGTGTTTGCAGGATATCCCAGTGAGAGAGGCTGCCTCCCCAAGGTCAGGGAATGTATTTCTCGGACTTCCCAGAACAGGGAACACCTGTGATTGAAGAGAGCTGCGTGGAATTTTCTCTCTAGCTCCCCCACGCACTGACAATGTTTCCGGAATCCTGAGCGTGGGGAGGTTCCACCAACGGTCGTCAGCGCGTGATTTCTAACGGAAAGCCTAAGCTCGTCTCCCCTGAGGATATTCCTAATGTCTGTGTGCCAGGGAATTCTAGGGGGTTTTGCAGGATATCCCAGTGACAGAGGCTGCCTCCCCAAAGTCAGGGAAGTTATTTCTCGGACTTCCCCGAAAAGGGAACACCTGTGACTGAAAAGAGCTGCGTGGAGTTTTCTCTCGAGTTACCCACGCTCTGACAATGGTTCCGGAATCCTGAGCGTGGGGAGGTTCCACAAACGGTCGGCAGCGTCTGGGTTCTAACGGAAAGCCTAAGCTCGTCTCCCCTGAGGGTTTTCCTAATGTCTCTGTGCCAGGGAATGCTAGGGGTGTTTGCAGGATATCCCAGTGACAGAGGCTGCCTCCCCAAATTCAGGGAAGTTATTTCTCGGACTTCCCCGAACAGGGAACACCTGTGACTGAAGAGAGCTGCGTGGAGTTGTCTCTCGAGTTCCCCCACTCACTGACAATGGTTCCGGAATCCTGAGCGTGGGGAGGTTCCACCAACGGTCGGCAGCGCGTGGGTTCTAACGGAAAGCCTAAGCTCGCCTCCCCTGAGGGTTTTCCTAATGTCTCTCTGCCAGGGAATGCTAGGGGGGTTTGCAGGATATCCCAGTGACAGAGGCTGCCTCCCCAAGTTCAGGGAAGGTATTTCTCGGATTTCCCCGAACAGGGTACACCTGTGACTGAAAAGAGCTGCGTGGAGTTGTCTCTCGAGCTCCCCCACGCACTGACAATGGTTCCGGAATCCTGAGCGTTTGGAGGTTCCACCAACGTTCGGCAGCGCGTGGGTTCTAACGGAAAGCATAAGCTCGTCTTCCCTGAGGGTTTTCCAAATGTCTCTGTGCCAGGGAATGCCAGGGGTGTTTGCAGGACATCCCAGTGACTTAGACTGCCTCCCCAATTTCAGGGAAGGTATTTCTCGGACTTCCCCGAACTGGGAACACCTGTGACTGAAGAGAGCTGCGTGGAGTTGTCTCTCGTGGTCCCCAACGCACTGACAATGAATCCGGAATCCTAGCGTGGGGAGGTTCCACCAACGGTCGGCAGCGCGTGGGATCTAACGGAAAGCCTAAGCTCGTCTCCCCTGAGGGTTTTCCTAATGTCTCTGTGCCAGGGAATGCTAGGGGGTTTTGCAGGATATCCCAGTGACAGAGGCTGACTCCCCAAGGTCAGGGAATGTATTTCTCGGACTTCCCCGAACAGGGAACTCCTGTGACTGAAGAGAGCTGCGTGGAGTTGTCTCTCGAGCTCCCCCACGCACTGATAATGGTTCCGGAATCCTGAGCGTGGGGAGGTTCCACCAACGGTCGGCAGCGAGTGGGTTCTAACGGAAAGCCTAAGCTCGTCTCCCCTGAGTGTTTTCCTAATGTCTCTGCGCCAGGGAATGCTAGGGGAGTTTGCAGGACATCCCAGTGACAGAGGCTGCCTCCCCAAGTTCAGGGAAGTTATTTCTCGGACTTCCCCGAACAGGGAACACCTGTGACTGAAGAGAGCTGCGTGGATTTTTCTCTCGAGCTCCCCCACGCACTGAAAATGGTTCCGGAATCCTGAGCGTGGGGAGGTTCCACCAACTGTCGTCAGCGCGTGATTTCTAACGGAAAGCCTAAGCTCGTCTCCCCTGAGGGTATTCCTAATGTCTGTGTGCCAGGGAATTCTAGGGGGTTTTGAATGATATCCCAGTGACAGACGATGCCTCCCCAAAGTCAGGGAAGTTATTTCTCGGACTTCCCCGAACAGGGAACACCTGTGACTGAAGAGAGCTGCGTGGAGTTTTTTCTCGAGTTCCCCACGCACTGACAATGGTTCCGGAATCCTGAGCGTGGGGAGGTTCCACCAACGGTCGGCAGCGTCTGGGTACTAACGGAAAGCCTAAGCTCGTCTCCCCTGAGGTTTTTCCTAATGTCTGTGTGCCAGGGAATGCTAGGGTGGTTTGCAGGATATCCCAGTGACAGAGGCTGCCTCCCCAAGGTCAGGGAAGGTATTTCTCGGACTTCCCCGAACAGGGAACACCTGTGACTGAAGAGAGTTGCGTGGAGTTTTTTCTCGAGCTCCCCCACGCACTGACAATGTTTCCGGAATCCTGAGCGTGGGGAGGTTCCACCAACGGTCGGCAGCGCGTGGGTTCTAACGGAAAGCCTAAGCTCGTCTCCCCTGAGTTTTTTCTTAATGTCTTTGTGCCATTGAATGCTAGGGGGTTTGCAGGATATACCAGTGAAAGAGGCTGCCCCCCAAGGTCAGGGAAGTTATTTCTCGGACTTCACCGAACAGGGAACACCTGTGACTGAAGAGAGCTGCGTGGAGTTGTCTCTCGAGCTCCCCCACGCACTGACAATGGTTCCGGAATCCTGAGCGTGGGGAGGTTCCACCAACGGTCGGCAGCGCGTGGGTTCTAACGGAAAGCCTAAGCTCGTCTCCCCTGAGGGTTTTCCTAATGTCTCTGTGCCAGGGAATGCTAGGGGGGTTTGCAGGATATCCCAGTGACAGAGGCTGCCTCCCCAAGGTCAGGGAAGGTATTTCTCGGACTTCCCCGAACAGGGAACACCTGTGAATGAAGAGAGCTGCGTGGAGTTGTCTCTCGAGCTCCCCCACGCACTGACAATGGTTCCGGAATCCTGAGCGTGGGGAGGTTCCACCAACGGTCGGCAGCGCGTGGGTTCTAACAGAAAGCCTAAGCTCGCCTCCCCTGAGGGTTTTCCTAATGTCTCTTTGCCAGGGAATGCTAGGGGTGTTTGCAGGATATCCCAGTGAGAGAGGCTGCCTCCCCAACGTCAGGGAATGTATTTCTCGGACTTCCCCGAACAGGGAACACCTGTGATTGAAGAGAGCTGCGTGGAATTTTCTCTCTAGGTCCCCCACGCACTGACAATGTTTCCGGAATCCTGAGCGTGGGGAGGTTCCACCAACGGTCGTCAGCGCGTGATTTCTAACGGAAAGCCTAAGCTCGTCTCCCCTGAGGATATTCCTAATGTCTGTGTGCCAGGGAATTCTAGGGGGTTTTGCAGGATATCCCAGTGACAGAGGCTGCCTCCCCAAAGTTAGGGAAGGTATTTCTCGGACTTCTTCGAAAAGGGAACACCTGTGACTGAAGAGAGCTGCGTGGAGTTTTCTCTCGAGTTACCCACGCTCTGACAATGGTTCCGGAATCCTGAGCGTGGGGAGGTTCCACCAACGGTCGGCAGCGTCTGGGTTCTAACGGAAAGCCTAAGCTCGTCTCCCCTGAGGGTTTTCCTAATTTCTCTGTGCCAGGGAATGCTAGGGGTGTTTGCAGGATATCCCAGTGACAGAGGCTGCCTCCCCAAATTCAGGGAAGGTATTTCTCGGACTTCCCCGAACAGGGAACACCTGTGACTGAAGAGAGCTGCGTGGAGTTGTCTCTCGAGCTCCCCCACTCACTGACAATGGTTCCGGAATCCTGACCGTGGGGAGGTTCCACCAACGGTCGGCAGCGCGTGGGTTCTAACGGAAAGCCTAAGCTCGCCTCCCCTGAGGGTTTTCCTAATGTCTCTGTGCCAGGGAATGCTAGGGGGGTTTGCAGGATATTCCAGTGACAGAGGCTGCCTCCCCAAGGTCAGGGAAGATATTTCTCGGACTTCCCCGAAAAGGGAACACCTGTGACAGAAGAGAGCTGCGTGGATTTGTCTCTCGAGCTCCCCCACGCACTGACAATGGTTCCGGAATCCTGAGTGTGTGGAGGTTCCACCAACGGTCGGCAGCGCGTGGGTTCTAACGGAAAGCCTAAGCTCGTCTCCCCTGAGTGTTTTCCTAATGTCTCTGTGCCAGGGAATGCTAGGGGGGTTTGCAGGATATCCCAGTGACAGAGGCTGCCTCCCCAAGGTCAGGGAAGGTATTTCTCGGACTTCCCCGAACAGGGAACACCTGTGACTGAAGAGAGCTGCGTGGAGTTGTCTCTCGATCTCCCCAACGCACTGACAATGGTTCCGGAATCCTGAGCGTGGGGAGGTTCCACCAACGGTCGGCAGCGCGTGGGTTCTAACGGAAAGCCTAAGCTCGTCTCCCCTGAGGGTTTTCCTAATGTCTCTGTGCCAGGGAATGCTAGGGGGTTTGCAGGGTATCCCAGTGACAGAGGCTGCCTCCCCAAAGTCAGGGAAGTTATTTCTCGGACTTCCCCGAACAGGGAACACCTGTGACTGAAGAGAGCTGCGTGGAGTTGTCTCTCGAGCTCCCCCACGCACTGACATTTGTTCTGGAATCCTGAGCGTGGGGAGTTTCCACCAACGGTCGGCAGCGCGTGGGTTCTAACGGAAAGCCTAAGCTCGTCTCCCCTGAGGGTTTACCTAACGTCTCTGTGCCAGGGAATGCTAGGGGGGTTTGCAGGATATCCCAGTGACAGAGGCTGCCTCCCCAAGGTCAGGGAAGTTATTTCTCGGACTTCCCCGAACAGGGAACACCTGTGACTGAAGAGAGCTTCGTGGAGTTGTCTCTCGAGCTCCCCCACGCACTGACAATGGTTCCGGAATCCTGAGCGTGGGGAGGTTCCACCAACGGTCGGCAGCGCGTGGGTTCTAACGGAAAGCCTAAGCTCGTCTCCCCTGAGGGTTTTCCTAATGTCTCTGTGCCAGGGAATGCTAGGGGGGTTTGCAGGATATCCCAGTGACAGAGGCTGCCTCCCCAAGGTCAGGGAAGGTATTTCTCGGACTTCCCCGAACAGGGAACACCTGTGACTGAAGAGAGCTGCGTGGAGTTGTCTCTCGAGCTCCCCCACGCACTGACAATGGTTCCGGAATCCTGAGCGTGGGGAGGTTCCACCAACGGTCGGCAGCGCGTTGGTTCTAACGGAAAGCCTAAGCTCGTCTCCCCTGAGGCTTTTCCTAATGTCTCTGTGCCAGGGAATGTTAGGGGCGTTTGCAGGATATCCCAGTGACAGAGGCTGCCTCCCCAAGGTCAGGGAAGGTATTTCTCGGACTTCCCCGAACAGGGAACACATGTGACTGAAGAGAGCTGCGTGGAGTTTTCTCTCGAGCTCCCCCACGCACTGACAATGGTTCCGGAATCCTGAGCGTGGGGAGGTTCCACCAACGGTCGGCAGCGCGTGGGTTCCAACGGAATGCCTAAGCTCGTCTGCCCTGAGTGTTTTCCTAATGTCTCTGTGCCAGGGAATGCTAGGGGGTTTTGCAGGATATCCCAGTGACAGAGGCTGCCTCCGCAAGGTCAGGGAAGGTATTTCTCGGACTTCCCCGTACAGGGAACACCTGTGACTGAAGAGAGCTGCGTGGAGTTGTCTCTCGAGCTCCCCCACGCACTGACAATGGTTCCGGAATCCTGAGCGTGGGGAGGTTCCACCAACGGTCGGCAGCGCGTGGGTTCTAACGGAAAGCCTAAGCTCGTCTCCCCTGAGGGTTTTCCTAATGTCTCTGTGCCAGGGAATGCTAGGGGGGTTTGCAGGGTATCCCAGTGACAGAGGCTGCCTCCCCAAGGTCAGGGAAGTTATTTCTCGGACTTCCCCGAACAGGGAACACCTGTGACTGAAGAGAGCTGCGTGGAGTTGTCTCTCGAGCTCCCCCACGCACTGACAATGGTTCCGGAATCCTGAGCGTGGGGAGGTTCCACCAACGGTCGGCAGCGCGTGGGTTCTAACGGAAAGCCTAAGCTCGTCTCCCCTGAGGGTTTTCCTAATGTCTCTGTCAGGGAATGCTAGGGGTGTTTGCAGGATATCCCAGTGACAGAGGCTGCCTCCCCAAGGTCAGGGAAGGTTTTTCTCGGACTTCCCCGAACAGGGAACACCTGTGACTGAAGAGAGCTGCGTGGAGTTTTCTCTCGAGCTCCCCCACGCACTGACAATGTTTCCGGAATCCCGAGCGGGGGGAGGTTCCACCAACGGTCATCAGCGCGTGGGTTCTTACGGAAAGCTTAAGCTCGTCTCCCCTGAGTGTATTCCTAATGTCTGTGTGCCAGGGAATGCTAGGGGGTTTTGCAGGATATCCCAGTGACAGAGGCTGCCTCCCCAAGGTCAGGGAAGTTATTTCTCGGACTTCCACGAACAGGGAACACCTGTGACTGAAGAGAGCTGCGTGGAGTTTTCTCTCGAGCTCACCCAAGCACTGACAATGGTTCCAGAATCCTGAGCGTGGGGAGGTTTCACCAACGGTCGGCAGCGCGTGGGTTTTAACGGAAAGCCTAAGCTCGTCTCCCCTGAGGGTTTTCCTAATGTCTCTGTGCCAGGGAATGCTAGGGGGTTTGCAGGGTATCCCAGTGACAGAGGCTGCCTCCCCAAAGTCAGGGAAGGTATTTCTCGGACTTCCCCGAACAGGGAACACCTGTGACTGAAGAGAGCTGCGTGGAGTTGTCTCTCGAGCTCCCCCACGCACTGACAATGGTTCTGGAATCCTGAGCGTGGGGAGTTTCCACCAACGGTCGGCAGCGCGTGGGTTCTAACGGAAAGCCTAAGCTCGTGTCCCCTGAGGGTTTACCTAACGTCTCTGTGCCAGGGAATGCTAGGGGGGTTTGCAGGATATCCAAGTGACAGAGGCTGCCTCCCCAAGGTCAAGGAAGTTATTTCTCGGACTTCCCCGTACAGGGAACACCTGTGACTGAAGAGAGCTGCGTGAAGTTGTCCCTCGAGCTCCCCCACGCACTGACAATGGTTCCGGAATCCTTAGTGTGGGGAGGTTCCCCAACGGTCGGCAGCGTTGGGGTTTTAACGGAAAGCCTAAGCTCGTCTCCCCTGAGGGTTTTACTAATGTCTCTGTGCCACGGAATGCTAGGGGGGTTTGCAGGATATCCCAGTGACAGAGGCTGCCTCCCCAAGTTCAGGGAAGGTTTTTCTCGGACTTCTCCGAACAGGGAACACCTGTGACTGAAGAGAGCTGCGTGGAGTTGTCTCTCGAGCTCCCCCACGCAATGACAATGGTTCCGGAATCCTGAGCGTGGGGAGGTTCCACCAACGGTCGGCAGCGCTTGGGATCTAACGGAAAGACTAAGCTCGTCTCCCCTGAGGGTTTTCCTAATGTGTCTGTGCCAGGGAATGCTAGGGGTGTTTGCAGGTTTTCCCAGTGACAGTGACTGACTCCCCAAGGTCAGTGAAGTTATTTATCGGACTTCCCCGAACAGGGAACACCTGTGACTGAAGAGAGCTGCGTAGAGTTGTCTCTCGAGCTCCCCCACGCACTGACAATGGTTCCGGAATCCTGAGCGTGGGGAGGTTCCACCAACGGTCGGCAGCGCGTGGGTTCTTACGGAAAGCCTAAGCTCGTCTCCCCTGAGGGTTTTCCTAATGTCTCTGTGCCAGGGAATGCTAGGGGGGTTTGCAGGATATCCCAGTGACAGAGGCTGCCTCCCCAAAGTCAGGGAAGGTATTTCTCGGACTTCCCCTAACAGGGAACACCTGTGACTGAAGAGAGCTTCGTGGAGTTGTCTCTCGAGCTCCCCCACGCACTGACAATGGTTACGGAATCCTGAGCGTGTGAAGGTTCCACCAACGTTCGGCAGCACGTGGGTTCTAACGGAAAGCCTAAGCTCGTCTCCCCTGAGGGTTTTCCTAATGTCTCTGTGCCAGGGAATGCTAGGGGGGTTTGCAGGATATCCCAGTGACAGAGGCTGCCTCCCCAAGGTCAGGGAAGGTATTTCTCGGACTTCCCCGAACAGGGAACACCTGTGACTGAAGAGAGCTGCGTGGAGTTGTCTCTCGAGCTCCCCCACGCACTGACAATGGTTCCGGAATCCTGAGCGTGGGGAGGTTCCACCAACGGTCGGCAGCGCGTTGGTTCTAACGGAAAGCCTAAGCTCGTCTCCCCTGAGGGTTTTCCTAATGTCTCTGTGCCAGATAATGCTAGGGTTGTTTGCAGGATATCCCAGAGACAGAGGCTGCCTCCCCAAGGTCAGGGAAGGTATTTCTCGGACTTCCCCGAACAGGGAACACCTGTGACTGAAGAGAGCTGCGTGGAGTTGTCTCTCGAGCTCCCCCACGCACTGACAATGATTCCGGAATCCTGATCGTGCGGATGTTCCACCAACGGTCGGCAGCGCGTGGGTTCTAACGGAAAGCCTAAGCTCGTCTCCCGTTGGGTTTTCCTAATATCTCTGTGCCAGGGAATACCAGGGGGGTTTGCAGGATAAACCAGTGACAGAGGCTGCCTCCCCAAGGTCAGGGAAGTTATTTCTCAGACTTCCCCGATCAGGGAACACCTGTGAATGAAGCGAGCTGCGTGGAGTTTTCTCTCGAGCTCCCACACGCACTGACAATGGTTCCGGAATCCTGAGCGTGGGGAGGTTCCACCAACGGTCGGCAGCGCGTGGGTTCTAACGGAAAGCCTAAGCTCGTCTCCCCTGAGTGTTTTCCTAATATCTCTGTGCCAGATAATGCTAGGGGTGTTTGCAGGATATCCCAGTGACAGAGGCTTCCTCCCCAAGGTAAGGGAAGGTATTTCTCGGACTTCCCCGAACAGGGAACACCTGTGACTGAAGAGAGCTGCGTGGAGTTGTCTCTCAAGCTCCCCCACGCACTGACAATGATTCCGGAATCCTGATCGTGGGGATGTTCCACCAACGGATGGCAGCGCGTGGGTTCTAACGGAAAGCCTAAGCTCGTCTCCCCTGAGGGTTTTCCTATTGTCTCTGTGCCAGGGAATACTAGGGGTGTTTGCAGGATATCCCAGTGACAGAGGCTGCCTCCCCAAGGTCAGGGAAGTTATTTATCGGACTTCCCCAAACAGGGAACACCTGTGACTGAAGAGAGCTGCGTGGAGTTGTCTCTCGAGCTCCCCCACTCACTGACAATGGTTCCGGAATCCTGAGCGTGGGGAGGTTCCACCAACGGTCGTCAGCGCGTGGGTTCTAACGGAAAGCCTAAGCTCGTCTCCCCTGAGTCTTTTCCTAATATCTCTGTGCCAGATAATGCTAGGGGTGTTTGCAGGATATCCCAGGCCCTGAGGCTGCCTCCCCAAGGTGAGGGAAGGTATTTCTCGGACTTCCCCGAACAGGGAACACCTGTGACTGAAGAGAGCTGCGTGGAGTTGTCTCTCGAGCTCCCCCACGCACTGAGAATGATTCCGGAATCCTTATCGTGGGAATGTTCCACCAACGGTCGGCAGCGCGTAGGTTCTAACGGAATGCCTAAGCTCGTCTCCCCTGAGGTTTTTCCTAATGTCTTTGTGCCAGGGAATGCTAGGGGGGTTTGCAGGATATCCCAGTGACAGAAGCTGCCTCCCCAAGGTCAGGGAAGGTATGTCTGGGACTTCCCCGAAGAGGGAACACCTGCGAATGAAGAGAGCTGCGTGGAGTTGTCTCTCGAGCTCCCCTATTCACTGACAATTGTTCCGGAATCCTGAGCGTGGGGAGGTTCCAACAACGGTCGGCAGCGCGTGGGTTCTACCGGAAAGCCTAAGCTCGTCTCCCCTGAGGGTTTTCCTAATATTTCTGTGCCAGGGAATGCTAGGGGTATTTGCAGGATATCCCAGTGACAGAGGCTGCCTCCCCAAGGGCAGGGAAGTTTTTTTCGGACTTCCCCGATCAGGGAACACCTGTGAATGAAGAGAGCTGCGTGGAGTTGTCTCTCGAGCTCCGCCACGCACTGACAATGGTTCCGGAATCCTGAGCGTGGGGAGGTTCCACCAACGGTCGGCAGCGCGTGGGTTCTAACGGAATGCCTAAGCTCGTCTCCCCTGAGTGTTTTCCTAATATCTCTGTGACAGGGAATTCTAGGGGTGTTTGCAGGATATCCCAGTGACAGAGGCGACTTCCCCAATTTAAGGGAAGGTGTTTCTCGGACTTCCCGGAACAGGGAACACCTGTGACTGAAGAGAGCTGCGTGGAGTTGTCTCTCGAGCTCCCCCACGCACTGACAACGGTTCCGGAATCCTGAGCGTGGGGAGGTTCCACCAAAGGTCGGCAGCGCGTGGGTTCTTACGGAATGCCTAATTTCGTCTCCCCTGAGGTTTTTCCTAATGTCTTTGTGCCAGGGAATGCTACGGGTGTCTGCAGGATATCCCAGGGACATAGGCTGCCTCCCCAAGGTCAGGGAAGGTATTTCTCGGACTTCCCCGAACAGGGAACACCTGTGACTGAAGAGAGCTGCGTGGAGTTGTCTCTCGAGCTCCCCCACGCACTGACAATGGTTCCGGAATCCTGAGAGTGGAGAGGTTCCACCAACGGTCGGCAGCGCGTGGGTTCTAACGGAAAGCCTAAGCTCGTCTCCCCTGAGGGTTTTCCTAATGTCTCTGTGCCAGGGAATGCTAGGGGGGTTTGCAGGATATCCCAGTGACAGAGGCTGCCTCCCCAAGGTCATGGAATGGATTTTCGGACTTCCCCGAACAGGGAACACCTGTGACTGAAGAGAGCTTCGCGGAGTTGTCTCTCGAGCTCCCCCACGCACTGACAATGGTTCCGGAATCCTGAGCGTGGGGAAGTTCCACCAACGGTCGGCAGCGCGTGGGTTCTAACGGAAAGCCTAAGCTCGTCTCCCCTGAGTATTTTCCTAATATCTGTGTGCCAGATAATGCTAGGGGTGTTTGCAGGATATCCCAGTGACAGAGGCTGCCTCCCCAAGGTCAGGGAAGTTATTTCTCCGACTTCCCCGAACAGGGAACACCTGTGACTGAAGAGAGCTGCGTGGAGTTGTCTCTCGAGCTCCCCCACGCACTGACAATGATTTCGGATTCCTTATCGTGGGGATGTTCCACCAACGGTCGGCAGCGCGTGGGTTCTAACGGAAAGCCTAAGCTCGTCTCCCCTGAGGATTTTCCTAATTTCTCTTTGCCAGGGAATACTAGGGGGGATTACAGGATATCCCAGTGACAGAGGCTGCCTCCACAAAGTCAGGGAATATATTTCTCGGACTTCCCCGAACAGGGAACACCTGTGACTGAAGAGAGCTGCGTGTAGTTTTCTCTCGAGCTCCCCGACGCACTGACAATGGTTCCGGAATCCTGAGCGTGGGAAGGTTCCACCATCGGTCGGCAGCGCGTGGGTTCTAACGGAATGCCTAAGTTCGTCTCCCCTGAGGTTTTTCCTAATGTGTTTTTGCCAGGGAATTCTACGGGTGTTTGCAGGATATCCCAGGGACAGAGGCTGCCTCCCCAAGTTCAGGGAAGTTTTTTCTCGAACTTCCCCGAACAGGGAACACCTCTGACTTAAGAGAGCTGCGTGGAGTTGTCACTCGAGCTCCCCCACGCACTGACCATGGTTCCGGAATCCTGAGAATGGGGAGGTTCCACCAACGGTCGGCAGCGCGTGGGTTCTAACGGACAGCCTAAGCTCGTCTCCCCTGAGGGTTTTCCTAATGTCTCTGTGCCAGGGAATGCTAGGGGGGTTTGCAGGATATCCCAGTGACAGAGGCTGCCTCCGCAAGGTCAGGGAAGTTATTTTCGGACTTCCCCGAAACAGGGAACACCTGTGTCTGAAGAGAGCTGCGTGGAGTTGTCTTTCGAGCTCCCCCACGCACTGACAATGGTTCCGGAATCCTGAGCGTGGGGAGGTTCCACCAACGGTCGGCAGCGCGTGGGTTCTAACTGAAAGCCTAAGCTCGTCTCCCCTGAGTGTTTTCCTAATATCTCTGTGCCAGATAATGCTAGGGGTGTTTGCAGGATATCCCAGTGCCAGAGGCTGCCTCCCCAACTTCAGGGAAGGTATTTCTCGGAATTCCCCGAACAGGGAACACCTGTGACTGAAGAGAGCTGCGTGGAGTTGTCTCTCGAGCTCCCCCACGCACTGACAATGATTTCGGATTCCTGATCGTGGGGATGTTCCACCAACGGTCGGCAGCGCGTGGGTTCTATCGGAAAGCCTAAGCTCGTCTCCCCTGAGGTTTTTCCTAATTTCTCTTTGCCAGCGAATACTAGGGGGGATTACAGGATATCCCAGTGACAGAGGCTGCCTCCACAAGGTCAGGGAAGATATTTCTCGGACTTCCCCGAACAGGGAACACCTGTGACTGAAGAGAGCTGCGTGTAGTTTTCTCTCGAGCTCCCCGACGCACTGACAATGGTTCCGGAATCCTGAGCGTGGGGAGGTTCCACCATCGGTCGGCAGCGCGTGGGTTCTAACGGAATGCCTAAGTTCGTCTCCCCTGAGGTTTTTCCTAATGTCTTTTTGCCAGGGAATGCTACGGGTGTTTGCAGGATATCCCAGGGACAGAGGCTGCCTCCCCAAGTTCAGGGAAGTTTTTTCTCGAACTTCCCCGAACAGGGAACACCTCTGACTTAAGAGAGCTGCGTGGAGTTGTCACTCGAGCTCCCCCACGCACTGACCATGGTTCCGGAATCCTGAGCGTGGGGAGGTTCCACCAACGGTCGGCATCGCGTGGGTTCTAACGGAAAGGCTAAACTCGTCTCCCCTGAGTGTTTTCCTAATGTCTCTGTGCCAAGAAATGCTAGGGGTGTTTGCAGGTTATCCCAGTGACAGATGCTGCCTCCCCAAGATCAGGGAAGGTATTTCTCGGACTTCCCCGAACAGGGAACACCTGTGACAGAAGAGAGCTGCGTGGAGTTCTCTGTCGAGCTACCCAACGCACTGACAATGGTTCCGGAACCCTGAGCGTGGGGAGGTTCCACCAACGGTCGGCATCGCGTGGGTCTAACGGAAAACCTAAGCTGGTCTCCCCTGAGGGTTTTCCTAATATCTCTGTGCCTGGGAATGGTAGGGGTGTTTGCAGGATATCCCAGTGACAGAGGCTGCCACCCCAAGGTCAGGGAAGTTATTTCTCGGACTTCCCCAAACAGGGAACACCTGTGACTGAAGAGAGCTGCGTGGAGTTGTCTCTCGAGCTCCCCCACGCACTGAGAATGATTCCGGAATCCTGACCGTGGGGAGGTTCCATCAATGGTCGGCAGCGCGTGGGTTCTAATGGAAAACGTAAGCTCGTCTCCCTTGAGGGTTTTCCTAATGTCTCTGTGCCAGGGAATGCTAGGGGGTTTTGCAGGATATCCCAGGTCTGAGGCTGCCTCCCCAAAGTCAGGGAAGGTATTTCTCGGACTTCCCCGCACAGGGAACACCTGTGACTGAAGAGAGCTGCGTGGATTTGTCTCTCGAGCTCCCCCACGCACTGACAATGATTCGGGAATCCTGAGCGTGGGGAGGTTCCACCAACGGTCGGCAGCACGTGGGTTCAAACGGAAAGCCTAAGCTCGTCTCCCCTGAGGGTTTTCCTAATGTCTCTGTGCCAGGGATTGTTAGGGGGTTTGCAGGATATCCCAGTGACAGAGGCTGCCTCCTCAAGGTCAGGGAAGTTATTTCTCGGACGTCCCCCAACAGGGAACATCTGTGACTGAAGAGAGCTGCGTGGAGTTGTCTCTCGAGCTCCCCCACGCACTGACAATGGTTCCGGAATCCTGAACGTGGGGAGGTTCCACCAACGGTCGGCAGCGCGTGGGTTCTAACAGAAATCCTAAGCTCGTCTACCCTGAGGGTTTTCCTAATGTCTCTGTGCCAGGGAATGCTAGGGGGGTTTGCAGGATATCCCAGTGACAGAGGCTGCCTCCCCAAGGTCAGGGAAGGTTTTTCTCGGACTTCCCCGAACAGGGAACACCTGTGACTGAAGAGAGCTGCGTGGAGTTGTCTCTCGAGCTCCCCCACGCACTGACAATGGTTCCGGAATCCTGATCGTGGGGAGGTTCCACCAACGGTCGGCAGCGCGTGGGTTCTAACGGAAAGAATAAGCTCGTCTCCCCTGAGGATTTTCCAAATATCTCTGTGCCAGGGAATGCTAGGGGGGTTTGCAGGATATCCCAGTGACAGAGGCTGCCTCCCCAAGATCAGGGAAGGTTTTTCTCGGACTTCCCCGAACAGGGAACACCTGTGACAGAAGAGAGCTGCGTGGAGTTGTCTCTCGAGCTCCCCCACGCACTGACAATGGTTCCGGAATCCTGAGCGTGGGGAGGTTCCACCAACGTTCGGCAGCGCGTGTGTTTTAACGGAAAGCCTAAGCTGGTCTCCCCTGAGGGTTTTCCTAATGTCTCTGTGCCTGGGAATGGTAGGGGTGTTTGCAGGATATTCCAGTTACAGAGGCTGCCTCCCCAAGGTCAGGGAAGCTTTTTCTCGGACTTCCCTGAACAGGGAACACCTGTGACTGAAGAGAGCTGCGTGGAGTTGTCTCTCGAGCTCCCCCACGCACTGACAATGATTCCGGAATCCTGACCGTGTGGAGGTTCCAACAACGGTCGGTAGCGCGTGGGTTCTAATGGAAAACCTAAGCTCGTCTCCCTTGAGAGTTTTCCTAATGTCTCTGTGCCAGGGAATGCTAGGGGGTTTTGCAGGATATCCCAGGTCTGAGGCTGCCTCCCCAAATCAGGGAAGGTATTTCTCGGACTTCCCCGCACAGGGAACACCTGTGACTGAAGAGAGCTGCGTGGATTTGTCTCTCGAGCTCCCCCACGCACTGACAATGGTTCGGGAATCCTGAGCGTGGGGAGGTTCCACCAACGGTCGGCAGCACGTGGGTTCAAACGGAAAGCCTAAGCTCGTCTCCCCTGGGGGTTTTCCTAATGTCTCTGTGCCAGGGATTGCTAGGGGGGTTTGCAGGATTTCCCAGTGACAGAGGCTGCCTCCTCAAGTTCAGGGAAGTTATTTCTCGGACGTCCCCCAACAGGGAACACCTGTGACTGAAGAGAGCTGCGTGGAGTTGTCTCTCGAGCTCCCCCACGCACTGACAATGGTTCCGGAATCCTGAACGTGGGGAGGTTCCACCAACGGTCGGCAGCGCGTGAGTTCTAACGGAAAGCGTAAGCTCGTCTACCCTGAGGGTTTTCCTAATGTCTCTGTGCCAGGGAATGCTAGGGGGGTTTGCAGGATATCCCAGTGTCAGAGGCTGCATCCCCAAGGTCAGGGAAGGTTTTTCTCGGACTTCCCCGAACAGGGAACACCTGTGATTGAAGAGAGCTGCGTGGAGTTGTCTCTCGAGCTCCCCCACGCACTGACAATGGTTCCGGAATCCTGAGCGTGGGGAGGTTCCACCAACGGTCGGCAGCGCGTGGGTTCTAACGGAAAGCATAAGCTCGTCTCCCCTGAGGATTTTCCAAATATCTCTGTGCCAGGGAATGCTAGGGGGTTTTGCAGGATATCCCAGTGACAGAGGCTGCCTCCCCAAGTTCAGGGAAGATATTTCTCGGACTTCCCCGAACAGGGAACACCTGTGACTGAAGAGAGCTGCGTGGATTTGTCACTCGAGCTCCCCCACACAATGACAATGGTTCCGGAATCCTGAGCGTGGGGAGGTTCCACCAACGGTCGGCAGCGCGTGGGTTCTAACGGAATGCTTAAGCTCGTCTCCCCTGAGTGTTTTCCTAATGTCTCTGTGCCACGGAATGCTAGGGGTGTTTACAGGATATCCCAGTGACAGAGGTTGCCTCCCCAAGTTCAGGGAAGCTATTTCTCGGACTTCCCCGAAAAGTGAACACCTGTGACTGAAGAGAGCTTCGTGGAGTTGTCTCTCGAGCTCCCCCACGCACTGACAATGGTTCCGGAATCCTGAGCGTGGGGAGGTTCCACCAACGGTCGGCAGCGCGTGGGTTCTAACGGAATGCCTAAGCTCGTCTCCCCTGAGGGTTTTTGTAATGTCTCTTTGCCAGGGAATGCTAGGGGGGTTTGCAGGATATCCCAGTGACAGAGGCTGCCTCCCCAAGTTCAGGGAAGGTATTTCTCGGACTTCCCCGAACAGGGAACACCTGTGACTGAAGAGAGCTGCGTGGAGTTGTCTCTCGTGCTCCCCCACGCACTGACAATGGTTCCGGAATCCTGAGCGAGGGGAGGTTCCACCAACTGTAGGCAGCGCGTGGGTTCTTACGGAAAGCTTAAGCTCGTCTCCCCTGAGGGTTTTCCTAATGTCTCTGTGCCAGGGAATGCTAGGGGGGTTTGCAGGCTATCCCAGTGTCAGAGGCTGCCTCCCCAAAGTCAGGGAAGGTATTTCTCGGACTTCCCCGAACAGGGAACACCTGTGACTGAAGAGAGCTGCGTGGAGTTGTCTCTCGAGCTCCCCCACGCACTGCAATGGTTCCGGAATTCTGAGCGTGGGGAGGTTCCACCAAAGGTCGGCAGCGCGTAGGTTCTAACGGAATGCCTAAGCTCGACTCCCCTGAGGGTTTTCCTAATGTGTCTGTGCCAGAGAATGCTAGGGGGGTTTGCAGGATATCCCAGTGACAGAGGCTGCCTCCCCAAGGTCAGGGAAGGTATTTCTCGGACTTCCCCGAACAGGGAACACCTGTGACTGAAGAGAGCTGCGTGGAGTTGTCTCTCGAGCTCCCCCACGCACTGACAATGGTTCCGCAATCCTGAGCGTGGGGAGGTTCCACCAACGGTCGGCAGCGCGTGGGTTCGAACGGAAAGCCTAAGCTCGTCTCCCCTGAGGGTTTTCCTAATGTCTCTGTGCCAGGGAATGCTAGGGGTGTTTACAGGATATCCCAGTGACAGAGGCTGCGTCCCCAAGGTCAGGGAAGTTATTTCTCGGACTTCCCCGAACAGGGAACACCTTTACCTGAAGAGAGCTGCGTGGAGTTGTCTCTCGAGCTCCCCCATGCACTGACAATGGTTCCGGAATCCTGAGCGTGGGGAGGTTCCACCAACGTTCGGCAGCGCGTGTGTTCTAACGGAAAGCCTAAGCTGGTCTCCCCTGAGGGTTTTCATAATGTCTCTGTGTCTGGGAATGGTTGGGGTGTTTGCAGGATATTCCAGTTACAGAGGCTGACTCCCCAAGGTCAGGGAAGCTATTTCTCGGACTTCCCTGAACAGGGAACACCTGTGACGGAAGAGAGCTGCGTGGAGTTGTCTCTCGAGCTCCCCCACGCACTGACAATGATTCCGGAATACTGACCGTGGGGAGGTTCCAACAACGGTCGGTAGCGCGTGGGTTCTAATGGAAAACTTAAGCTCGTCTCCCTTTAGGGTTTTCCTAATGTCTCTGTGCCAGGGAATGCTAGGGGGTTTTGCAGGATATCCCAGGTCTGAGGCTGCCTCCCCAAAGTCAGGGAAGGTATTTCTCGGCCTTCCCCGAACAGGGAACACCTGTGACTGAAGAGAGCTACGTGGAGTTGTCTCTCGAGCTCCCCCACGCACTGACAATGGTTCCGGAATCCTGAGTGTGGTGTGGTTCCACCAACGGTCGGCAGCGCGTGGGTTCTAACGGAAAGCCTAAGCTCGTCTACCCTGATGGTTTTCCTAATGTCTCTGTGCCAGGGAATGCTAGGGGGGTTTGCAGGATATCCCAGTGACAGAGGCTGCCTCCCCAAGGTCAGGGAAGGTTTTTCTCGGACTTCCCCGAACAGGGAACACCTGTGACTGAAGAGAGCTGCGTGGAGTTGTCTCTCGAGCTCCCCCACGCACTGACAATGGTTCCGGAATCCTGAGAGTGGGGAGGTTCCACCAACGGTCGGCAGCGCGTGGGTTCTAACGGAAAGCATAAGCTCGTCTCCCCTGAGGGTTTTCCAAATATCTCTGTGCCAGGGAATGCTAGGGGTGTTTGTAGGATATCCCAGTGACAGAGGCTGCCTCCCCAAGGTCAGGGAAGTTATTTCTCGGACTTCCCCGAACAGGGAACACCTGTGACTGAAGAGAGCTGCGTGGAGTTGTCTCTCGAGCTCCCCCACACAATGACAATGGTTCCGGAATCCTGAGCGTGGGGAGGTTCCACGAACGGTCGGCAGCGCTTGGGTTCTAAAGGAAAGCCTAAGCTCGCCTCCCATGAGGGTTTTCCTAATGTCTCTGTGCCAGGGAATGCAAGGGGAGTTTGCAGGATATCCCAGTGACAGAGGCTGCCTCCCCAAGGTCAGGGAAGGTATTTCTCGGACTTCCCCGAACAGGGAACACCTGTGACTGAAGAGAGCTGCGTGGAGTTGTCTCTCGAGGTCCCCCACGCACTGACAATGGTTCCGGAATCCTGAGCGTGGGGAGGTTCCACCAACGGTCGGCAGCGCGTGGGTTCTAACGGAAAGCCTAAGCTCCTCTCCCCTGAGGGTTTTCCTAATGTCTCTCTGCCAGGGAATGCTAGGGGGGTTTGCAAGATATCCCAGTGGCAGAGGCTGCCTCCCCAAGGTCAGGGAAGGTATTTCTCGGACTTCCCCGAACAAGGAACACCTTTACCTGAAGAGAGCTGCGTGGAGTTGTCTCTCGAGCTCCCCCATGCACTGACAATGGTTCCGGAATCCTGAGCGTGGGGAGGTTCCACCAACGGTCGGCAGCGCGTGGGTTCTAACGGAATGCCTAAGCTCGTCTCCCCTGAGGGTTTTCCTAATATCTCTGTGCCAGGGAATGCTAGGGATTTTTGCAGGATATCCCAGTGACAGAGTCTGCCTCCCCAAGGTCAGGGAAGTTATTTCTCGGACTTTCCCGTACAGGGAACACATGTGACTGAAGAGAGCTGCGTGGAGTTGTCTCTCGTGGTCCCGAACGCACTGACAATGGTTCCGGAATCCTGAGCGTGGGGAGGTTCCACCAACGTTCGGCAGCACGTGGGTTCAAACGGAAAGCCTAAACTCGTCTCCCCTGAGTGTTTTCCTAATGTCTCTGTGCCAGGGAATGCCAGGGGTGTTTGCAGGAAATCCCAGTGACAGAGGCTTCCTCCCCAAGATCAGGGAAGGTATTTCTCGGACTTCCCCGAACTGGGAACACCTGTGACAGAAGAGAGCTGCGTTTAGTTGTCTCTCGAGCTCCCCCACGCACAAACAATGGTTCCGGAATCCTGAGCGTGGGGAGGTTCCACCAACGTTCGGCAGCGCGTGTGTTCTAACGGAAAGCCTAAGCTGGTCTCCCCTGAGGGTTTTCCTAATGTCTCTGTGCCTGGGAATGGTAGGGGTGTTTGCAGGATATTCCAGTTACAGAGGCTGCCTCCCCAAGGTCAGGGAAGCTATTTCTCGGACTTCCCCAAACAGGGAACACCTGTGACTGAAGAGAGCTGCGTGGAGTTGTCTCTCGAGCTCCCCCACGCACTGACAATGATTCCGGAATCCTGACCGTGGGGAGGTTCCAACAACGGTCGGTAGCGCGTGGGTTCTAATGAAAAACCTAAGCTCGTCTCCCTTGAGGGTTTTCCTAATGTCTCTGTGCCAGGGAATGCTAGGGGATTTTGCAGGATATCCCAGGTCTGAGGCTGCCTCCCCAATGTCAGGGAAGGTATTTCTCGGACTTCCCTGCACAGGGAACACCTGTGACTGAAGAGAGCTGCGTGGAGTTGTCTCTCGAGCTCCACCATGCACTGACAATGGTTCGGGAATCCTGAGCGTGGGGAGGTTCCACCAACGGTCGGCAGCACGTGGGTTCAAACAGAAAGCCTAAGCTCATCTACCCTGAGGATTTTCCTAATGTCTCTGTGCCAGGGAATGCTAGGGGGGTTTGCAGGATATCCCAGTGACAGAGGCTGCCTCCCCAAGGTCAGGGAAGATATTTCTCGGAATTCCCCGAACAGGGAACACCTGTGACTGAAGAGAGCTGCGTGGAGTTGTCTCTCGTGCTCCCCCACGCAATGAAAATGTTTCCGGAATCCTGAGCGTGGGGAGGTTCCACCAACGGTCGGGAGCGCGTGGGTTCTAACGGAAAGCCTAAGCTCGTCTCCCCTGAGGGTTTTCCTAATGTCTCTGTGCCAGGGAAGTCTAGGGGGGTTTGCAGGATATCCCAGTGACAGAGGCTGCCTCCCCAAGGTCAGGGAAGGTATTTCTCGGACCTCCAAGAACAGGGAACACCTATGAATGATGAGAGCTGCGTGGAGTTGTCTCTCGAGCTGCCACACGCACTGACAATGTTTCCGGAATCCTGAGCGTGGGGAGGTTCTACCAACGGTCGGCAGCGCGTGGGTTCTAACGGAAAGCCTAAGCTCGTCTCCCCTGAGGGTTTTCCTAATGTCTCTGTGCCAGGGAATGCTAGGGGCGTTTGCAGGATATCCCAGTGACAGCGGCTGCCTCCTCAAGTTCAGGGAAGGTATTTCTCGGACTTCCCCCAACAGGGAACACCTGTGACTGAAGAGAGCTGCGTGGAGTTGTCTCTCGAGCTCCCCCACGCACTGACAAAGTTTCCGGAATTCTGAACGTGGGGAGGTTCCACCAACGGTCGGCGGCGCGTGGGTTCTAACGGAAAGCCTAAGCTCGTCTCCCCTGAGGGTTTTCCTAATGTCTCTGTGCCAGGGAATGCTAGGGGGTTTTTCATTATATCCCAGTGACAGAGGCTGTCTCCCCAAGGTCAGGGAAGCTATTTATGGGATTTCCCCTAACAGGGAAAACCTGTGATTGAAGAGAGCTGCGTGGAGTTGTCTCTCGAGCTCCCCCACGCACTGACAATTTTTCCGGAATCCTGATCGTGTAGAGGTTCCACCAACGGTAGGCAGCGCGTGGGTTCTAACGGAAAGACTAAGCTCATCTCCCCTGAGGCTTTTCCTAATGTCTCTGTGCCAGGGAATGCTAGGGGGGTTTGCAGGATATCCCAGTGACCGAAGCTGCCTCCCCAAAGTCAGGGAAGATTTTTCTCGGACTTTCCCGAACAGGGAACTCCTGTGACTGAAGAGAGCTGCGTGGAATTTTCTCTCGAGCTCCCCCACGCACTGAAAATGGTTCCGGAATCCTGAGCGTGGGGAGGTTCCACCAAAGGTCGGCAGCGCGTGGGTTCTAACGGAAAGCATAAGCTCGTCTCCCCTGAGGATTTTCCAAATATCTTTTTGCCAGGGAATGCTAGGGGGGTTTGCAGGATATCCCAGTGACAGAGGCTGCCTCCCCAATGTCAGGGAAGTTATTTCTCGGACTTCCCCGAACAGGGAACACCTGTGACTTAAGAGATCTGCGTGGAGTTGTCCCTCGATCTCCCCCACACAATGACAATGGTTCCGGAGTCCTGAGCGTGGGGAGGTTCCACGAACAGTCGGCAGCGCATTGGTTCTAACGGAAAGCCTAAGCTCGTCTCCCCTGAGGGTTTTCCTAATGTCTCTGTGCCAGGGAATGCAAGGGGAGTTTGCAGGATATCCCAGTGACAGAGGCTGCCTCCCCAAGGTCAGGGAAGTTATTTCTCGGACTTCCCCGAACAGGGAACACCTGTGACTGAAGAGAGCTGCGTGGAGTCGTCTCTCGAGCTCCCCCACGCACTGACAATGGTTCCGGAATCCTGAGCGTGGGGAGGTTCCACCAACGGTCGGCAGCGTGTGGGTTCTAACGGAAAGCATAAGCTCGTCTTCCCTGAGGGTTTTCCTAATGTCTCTGTGCCAGGGAATGCTAGGGGGGTTTGCAGGATATCCCAGTGACCGTGGCTGCCTCCCCAAGGTCAGGGAAGGTATTTCTCGGACTTCCCGGAACAGGGAACACCTGTGATTGAAAAGAGCTGCGTGGAGTTGTCTCTCGAGCTCCCCCACGCACTGACAATGGTTCGGGAATCCTGAGCGTGGGGAGGTTCCACCAACGGTCGGCAGCACGTGGGTTCAAACGGAAAGCCTAAGCTCGTCTCCCCTGAGGGTTTTCCTAATATCTCTGTGCCAGGGATTGCTAGGGGGTTTTGCAGGATATCCCAGTGACAGAGGCTGCCTCCTCAAGGTCAGGGAAGTTATTTCTCGGACGTCCCCCAACAGGGAACACCTGTGACTGAAGAGAGCTGCGTGGAGTTGTCTCTCGAGCTCCCCCACGCACTGACAATGGTTCCGGAATCCTGAAAGTGGGGAGGTTCCACCAACGGTCGGCAGCGCGTGGGTTCTAACGGAAAGCCTAAGCTCGTCTACCCTGAGGGTTTTCCTAATGTCTCTGTGCCAGGGAATGCTAGGGGTGTTTGCAGGATATCCCAGTGACAGAGTCTGCCTCCCCAAGTTCAGGGAAATTATTTCTCGGACTTCCCCGAACAGGGAACACCTGTGACTGAAGAGAGCAGCGTGGAGTTGTCTCTCGAGCTCCCCCACGCACTGACAATTTTTCCGGAATCCTGAGCGTGTAGAGGTTCCACCAACGGTCGGCAGCGCGTGGGTTCTAACGGAAAGCCTAAGCTCGTCTCCCCTGAGGGTTTTCCTAATGTCTCTGTGCCAGGGAATGCTAGGGGTGTTTGCAGGATATCCCAGTGACAGAGGCTGCCTCCCCAAGGTCAGGGAAGGTTTTTCTCTGACTTCCCCGAACAAGAAACACCTGTGACTGAAGAGAGCTGCGTGGAGTTTTCTCTCGAGCTCCCCCACTCACTGACAATGGTTCCGGAATCCTGAGCGTGGGGAAGTTCCACCAACGGTCGGCAGCGCGTGGGTTCTAACGGAAAGCATAAGCTCGTCTCCCCTGAGGATTTTCCTAATATCTCTTTGCCAGGGAATGCTAGGGGGGTTTGCAGGATATCCCAGTGACAGAGGCTGCCTCCCCAAGGTCAGGGAAGATATTTCTCGAACTTCCCCGAAAAGGGAACACCTGTGACTGAAGAGAGCTGCGTGGAGTCGTCTCTCGAGCTCCCCCACGCACTGACAATGGTTCCGGAATCCTGAGTGTGGTGTGGTACCGCCAACGGTCGGCAGCGCGTGGGTTCGAACGGAAAGCCTAAGCTCGTCTCCCCTGAGGGTTTTCCTTATGTCTCTGTGCCAGGGAATGCTAGGGGGGTTTGCAGGATATCCCAGTGACAGTGGCTGCCTTCCCAAGGTCAGGGAAGGTATTTCTCGGACTTCCCTGAACAGGGAACACCTGTGACTGAAGAGAGCTACGTGGAGTTGCCTCTCGAGCTCCCCCACGCACTGACAATGGTTCCGGAATCCTGAGCGTGGGGAGGTTCCACCAACCGTCGGCAGCGCGTGGGTTCTAACGGAATGCCTAAGCTCGTCTCCCCTGAGTGTTTTCCTAATGTGTCTGTGCCAGGGAATGCTAGGGGGGTTTGCAGGATATCCCAGTGACAGAGGCTGCCTCCCCAAAGTCAGGGAAGGTATTTCTCGGACTTCCCCGATCAGGGAACACCTGTGACTGAAGAGAGCTGCGTGGAGTTGTCTCTCGAGCTCCCCCACACACTGACAATTTTTCCGGAATCCTGAGCGTGGGGAGGTTCCACCAACGGTCGGCAGCGCGTGGGTTCTAACTGAAAGCCTAAGCTCGTCTCCCCTGAGGGTTTTCCTAATGTCTCTCTGCCAGGGAATGCTAGGGGGGTTTGCAGGATATCCCAGTGGCAGAGGCTGCGTCCCCAAGGTCAGGGAAGTTATTTCTCGGACCTCCCGGAACAGGGAACACCTGTGACTGAAGAGAGCTGCGTGGAGTTGTCTCACGAGCTCCCCCACGCACTGACAATGGTTCCGGAATCCTGAGCGTGGGGAGGTTCCACCAACGGTCGGCAGCGCGTGGGTTCTAACGGAATGCCTAAGCTCGACTCCCCTGAGGGTTTTCCTAATGTGTCTGTGCCAGGGAATGCTAGGGGGGTTTGCAGGATATCCCAGTGACAGAGGCTGCCTCCCCAAAGTCAGGGAAGGTATTTCTCGGACTTCCCCGAACAGGGAACACCTGTGACTGAAGAGAGCTGCGTGGAGTTGTCTCTCGAGCTCCCCCACGCACTGACAATTGTTCCGGAATCCTGAGCGTGGGGAGGTTCCACCAACTGTCGGCAGCGTGTGGGTTCAAACGGAAAGCATATGCTGGTCTCCCCTGAGGGTTTTCCTAATGTCTCTGTGCCAGGGAATGCTAGGGGGGTTTGCAGGATATCCCAGTGACCGTGGCTGCCTCCCCAAGGTCAGGGAAGGTATTTCTCGGACTTTCCGGAACAGGGAACACCTGTGACTGAAGAGAGCTGCGTGGAGTTGTCTCTCGAGCTCCCCCACGCACTGACAATGTTTCCGGAATCCTGAGTGTGGTATGGTTCCACCAACGGTCGGCAGCGCGTGGGTTCTAACGGAAAGCCTAAGCTCGTCTCCCCTGAGGGTTTTCCTTATGTCTCTGTGCCAGGGAATGCTAGGGGGTTTTGCATGATATCCCAGTGACAGTGGCTGCCTCCCCAAGGTCAGGGAAGTTATTTCTCGGACTTCCCCGTACAGGGAACACCTGTGACTGAAGAAAGCTGCGTGGAGTTGTCTCTCGAGCTCCCCCACGCACTGACAATGGTTCCGGAATCCTGAGCGTGGGGAGGTTCCACCAACGGTCGGCAGCGCGTGGGTTCTAACGGAATGCCTAAGCTCGTCTCCCCTGAGGGTTTTCCTAATGTGTCTGTGCCAGGGAATGCTAGGGGCGTTTGCAGGATATCCCAGTGACAGAGGCTGCCTCCCCAAGGTCAGGGAAGGTATTTCTCGGACTTCCCCGAACAGGGAACACCTGTGACTGAAGAGAGCTGCGTGGAGTTGTCTCTCGAGGTCCCCCACGCACTGACAATGGTTCCGGAATCCTGAGCGTGGGGAGGTTCCACCAACGGTCGGCAGCGCGTGGGTTCTAACGGAAAGCCTAAGCTCGTCTCCCCTGAGGATTTTCCTAATTTGTCTGTGCCAGGGAATGTTAGGGGGGTTTGCAGGATATCCCAGTGACAGAGGCTGCCTCCACAAGGTCAGGGAAGGTATTTCTCGGACTTCCCCGAACAGGGAACACCTGTGACTGAAGAGAGCTGCGTGGAGTTGTCTCTCGAGCTCCCCCACGCACTGACAATTGTTCCGGAATCCTGAGCGTGGGGAGGTTCCACCAACGGTCGGCAGCGTGTGGGTTCTAACGGAAAGCCTAAGCTCGTCTCCCCTGAGGATTTTCCTAATGTCTCTGTGCCAGGGAATGCTAGGGGTGTTTGCAGGATATCCCAGTGACCGTGGCTGCCTCCCCAAGGTCAGGGAAGGTATTTCTCGGACTTCCCCGAACAGGGAACACCTGTGACTGAAGTGGGCTGCGTGGAGTTGTCTCTCGAGCTCCCCCACGCACTGAAAATGTTTCCGGAATCCTGAGCGTGGGGAGGTTCCACCAACGGTCGGCAGCGCGTGGGTTCTAACGGAAAGCCTAAGCTCGTCTCCCCTGAGGGTTTTCCTAATGTCTCTGTGCCAGGGAATGCTAGGGGGGTTTGCAGGATATCCCAGTGACAGAGGCTGCCTCCCCAAGTTCAGGGAAGGTATTTCTCGGACTTCCCCGAACAGGGAACACCTGTGACTGAAGAGAGCTGCGTGGAGTTGTCTCTCGTGCTCCCCCACGCACTGAAAATTGTTCGGGAATCCTGAGCGTGGGGAGGTTCCACCAACGGTCGGGAGCGCGTGGGTTCTAACGGAAAGCCTAAGCTCGTCTCCCCTGAGGGTTTTCCTCATGTCTCTGTGACAGGGAATGCTAGGGGGGTTTGCAGGTTATCCCAGTGACAGAGGCTGCCTCCCCAAAGTCAGGGAAAGTATTTCTTGGACTTCCACGAACAGGGAACCACTGTGAATGAAGAGAGCTGCGTGGAGTTGTCTCTCGAGCTCCCCACGCACTGACAATTTTTCCGGAATCCTGAGCGTGGGGAGGTTCCACCAACGGTCGGCAGCGCTTGGGATCTAACGGAAAGCCTAAGCTCGTCTCCCCTGAGGGTTTTCCTTATGTCTCTGTGCCAGGGAATGCTAGGGGGGTTTGCAGGATATCCCAGTGACAGTGGCTGCCTTCCCAAGGTCAGGGAAGGTATTTCTCGGACTTCCCTGAACAGGGAACACCTGTGACTGAAGAGAGCTACGTGGAGTTGCCTCTCGAGCTCCTCCACGCACTGACAATGGTTCCGGAATCCTGAGCGTGGGGAGGTTCCACCAACCGTCGGCAGGGCGTGGGTTCTAACGGAATGCCTAAGCTCGTCTCCCCTGAGTGTTTTCCTAATGTGTCTGTGCCAGGGAATGCTAGGGGGGTTTGCAGGATATCCCAGTGACAGAGGCTGCCTCCCCAAAGTCAGGGAAGGTATTTCTCGGACTTCCCCGATCAGGGAACACCTGTGACTGAAGAGAGCTGCGTGGAGTTGTCTCTCGAGCTCCCCCACACACTGACAATTTTTCCGGAATCCTGAGCGTGGGGAGGTTCCACCAACGGTCGGCAGCGCGTGGGTTCTAACTGAAAGCCTAAGCTCGTCTCCCCTGAGGGTTTTCCTAATGTCTCTCTGCCAGGGAATGCTAGGGGGGTTTGCAGGATATTCCAGTGGCAGAGGCTGCGTCCCCAAGGTCAGGGAAGTTATTTCTCGGACCTCCCGGAACAGGGAACACCTGTGACTGAAGAGAGCTGCGTGGAGTTGTCTCACGAGCTCCCCCACGCACTGACAATGGTTCCGGAATCCTGAGCGTGGGGAGGTTCCACCAACGGTCGGCAGCGCGTGGGTTCTAACGGAATGCCTAAGCTCGACTCCCCTGAGGGTTTTCCTAATGTGTCTGTGCCAGGGAATGCTAGGGGGGTTTGCAGGATATCCCAGTGACAGAGGCTGCCTCCCCAAAGTCAGGGAAGGTATTTCTCGGACTTCCCCGAACAGGGAACACCTGTGACTGAAGAGAGCTGCGTGGAGTTGTCTCTCGAGCTCCCCCACGCACTGACAATTGTTCCGGAATCCTGAGCGTGGGGAGGTTCCACCAACTGTCGGCAGCGTGTGGGTTCAAACGGAAAGCATATGCTGGTCTCCCCTGAGGGTTTTCCTAATGTCTCTGTGCCAGGGAATGCTAGGGGGGTTTGCAGGATATCCCAGTGACCGTGGCTGCCTCCCCAAGGTCAGGGAAGGTATTTCTCGGACTTTCCGGAACAGGGAACACCTGTGACTGAAGAGAGCTGCGTGGAGTTGTCTCTCGAGCTCCCCCACGCACTGACAATGTTTCCGGAATCCTGAGTGTGGTATGGTTCCACCAACGGTCGGCAGCGCGTGGGTTCTAACGGAAAGCCTAAGCTCGTCTCCCCTGAGGGTTTTCCTTATGTCTCTGTGCCAGGGAATGCTAGGGGGTTTTGCATGATATCCCAGTGACAGTGGCTGCCTCCCCAAGGTCAGGGAAGTTATTTCTCGGACTTCCCCGTACAGGGAACACCTGTGACTGAAGAAAGCTGCGTGGAGTTGTCTCTCGAGCTCCCCCACGCACTGACAATGGTTCCGGAATCCTGAGCGTGGGGAGGTTCCACCAACGGTCGGCAGCGCGTGGGTTCTAACGGAATGCCTAAGCTCGTCTCCCCTGAGGGTTTTCCTAATGTGTCTGTGCCAGGGAATGCTAGGGGCGTTTGCAGGATATCCCAGTGACAGAGGCTGCCTCCCCAAGGTCAGGGAAGGTATTTCTCGGACTTCCCCGAACAGGGAACACCTGTGACTGAAGAGAGCTGCGTGGAGTTGTCTCTCGAGGTCCCCCACGCACTGACAATGGTTCCGGAATCCTGAGCGTGGGGAGGTTCCACCAACGGTCGGCAGCGCGTGGGTTCTAACGGAAAGCCTAAGCTCGTCTCCCCTGAGGATTTTCCTAATTTGTCTGTGCCAGGGAATGTTAGGGGGGTTTGCAGGATATCCCAGTGACAGAGGCTGCCTCCACAAGGTCAGGGAAGGTATTTCTCGGACTTCCCCGAACAGGGAACACCTGTGACTGAAGAGAGCTGCGTGGAGTTGTCTCTCGAGCTCCCCCACGCACTGACAATTGTTCCGGAATCCTGAGCGTGGGGAGGTTCCACCAACGGTCGGCAGCGTGTGGGTTCTAACGGAAAGCCTAAGCTCGTCTCCCCTGAGGATTTTCCTAATGTCTCTGTGCCAGGGAATGCTAGGGGTGTTTGCAGGATATCCCAGTGACCGTGGCTGCCTCCCCAAGGTCAGGGAAGGTATTTCTCGGACTTCCCCGAACAGGGAACACCTGTGACTGAAGTGGGCTGCGTGGAGTTGTCTCTCGAGCTCCCCCACGCACTGAAAATGTTTCCGGAATCCTGAGCGTGGGGAGGTTCCACCAACGGTCGGCAGCGCGTGGGTTCTAACGGAAAGCCTAAGCTCGTCTCCCCTGAGGGTTTTCCTAATGTCTCTGTGCCAGGGAATGCTAGGGGGGTTTGCAGGATATCCCAGTGACAGAGGCTGCCTCCCCAAGTTCAGGGAAGGTATTTCTCGGACTTCCCCGAACAGGGAACACCTGTGACTGAAGAGAGCTGCGTGGAGTTGTCTCTCGTGCTCCCCCACGCACTGAAAATTGTTCGGGAATCCTGAGCGTGGGGAGGTTCCACCAACGGTCGGGAGCGCGTGGGTTCTAACGGAAAGCCTAAGCTCGTCTCCCCTGAGGGTTTTCCTCATGTCTCTGTGACAGGGAATGCTAGAGGGGTTTGCAGGTTATCCCAGTGACAGAGGCTGCCTCCCCAAAGTCAGGGAAAGTATTTCTTGGACTTCCACGAACAGGGAACCACTGTGAATGAAGAGAGCTGCGTGGAGTTGTCTCTCGAGCTCCCCACGCACTGACAATTTTTCCGGAATCCTGAGCGTGGGGAGGTTCCACCAACGGTCGGCAGCGCTTGGGATCTAACGGAAAGCCTAAGCTCGTCTCCCCTGAGGGTTTTCTTAATTTCTCTGTGCCAGGGAATGCTAGGGGTGTTTGCAGAATATCCCAGGGACAGAGGCTGCCTCCCCAAGGTCAGGGAAGATATTTCTCGGACTTCCCCGAACAGGGAACACCTGTGACTGAAGAGAGCTGCGTGGAGTTGTCTCTCGAGCTCCCCCTCGCACTTAAAATGGTTCCGGAATCCTGAGCGTGGGGAGGTTCCACCAACGGTCGGCAGCACGTGGGTTAAAACGGAAAGCCTAAGCTCGTCTCCCCTGAGGGTTTTCCTAATGTCTCTGTGCCAGGGATTGCTAGGGGGGTTTGCAGGATATCCCAGTGACAGAGGCTGCCTCCACAAGGTCAGGAAAGGTATTTCTCGGACTTCCCCCAACAGGGAACACCTTTGACTGAAGAGAGCTGCGTGGAGTAGTCTCTCGAGCTCCCCCACGCACTGACAATTTTTCCGGAATCCTGAGCGTGTAGAGGTTCCACCAACGGTCGGCAGCGCGTGGGTTCTAACGGAAAGCCTAAGCTCGTCTCCCCTGAGGGTTTTTCTAATGTCTCTGTGCCAGGGAATGCTAGGGGGGTTTGCAGGATATCCCAGGGACAGAGGCTGCCTCCCCAAGGTCAGGGAAGGTTTTTCTCGGACTTCCCCGAGCAGGGAACACCTGTGACTGAAGAGAGCTGCGTGGAGTTGTCTCTCGAGCTCCCCCACGCACTGACAATGGTTCCGGAATCCTGAGCGTGGGGAGGTTCCACCAACGGTCGGCAGCGCGTGGGTTCTAACGGAATGCCTAAGCTCGTCTCCCCTGAGTGTTTTCCTAATGTGTCTGTGCCAGGGAATGCTAGGGGCGTTTGCAGGATATCCCAGTGACAGAGGCTGCCTCCCCAAGGTCATGGAAGTTATTTCTCGGACTTCCCCGAACAGGGAACACCTGTGACTGAAGAGAGCTGCGTGGAGTTGTCTCTCGAGCTCCCCCACGCACTGACAATGGTTCCGGAATCCTGAGCGTGGGGAGGTTCCACCAACGGTCGGCAGCGCGTGGGTTCTAACGGAAAGCCTAAGCTCGTCTCCCCTGAGGATTTTCCTAATTTGTCTGTGCCAGGGAATGCTAGGGGGGTTTGCAGGATATCCCAGTGATAGAGGCTGCCTCCACAAGTTCAGGGAAGGTATTTCTCGGACTTCCCCGAACAGGGAACACCTGTGACTGAAGAGAGCTGCGTGGAGTTGTCTCTCGAGCTCCCCCACGCACTGACAATGGTTCCGGAATCCTGAGCGTGGGGAGGTTCCACCAACGGTCGGCAGCGTGTGGGTTCTAACGGAAAGCCTAAGCTCGTCTCCCCTGAGGATTTTCCTAATGTCTCTGTGCCAGGGAATGCTAGGGGTGTTTGCAGGATATCCTAGTGACCGTGGCTGCCTCCCCAAGGTCAGGGAAGGTATTTCTCGGACTTCCCCGAACAGGGAACAGCTGTGACTGAAGAGGGCTGCGTGGAGTTGTCTCTCGAGCTCCCCCACGCACTGAAAAATGTTCCGGAATCCTGAGCGTGGGGAGGTTCCAACAACGGTCGGCAGCGCGTGGGTTCTAACGGAAAGCCTAAGCTCGTCTCCCCTGAGGGTTTTCCTAATTTCTCTGTGCCAGGGAATGCTAGGGGGGTTTGCAGGATATCCCAGTGACAGTGGCTGCCTCCCCAAGGTCAGGGAAGTTATTTTTCGGACTTCCCCGAAAAGGGAACACCTGTGACTGAAGAGAGCTGCGTGGAGTTGTCTCTCGAGCTCCCCCACACAATGACAATGGTTCCGGAATCCTGAGCGTGGGGAGGTTCCACCAACGGTCGGCAGCGCGTGGGTTCTAACTGAAAGCCTAAGCTCGCCTCCCCTGAGGGTTTTCCTAATGTCTCTCTGCCAGGGAATGCAAGGGGAGTTTGCAGGATATCCCAGTGACAGAGGCTGCCTCCCCAAGGTCAGGGAATGTATTTCTCGGACTTCCCCGAACAGGGAACACCTGTGACTGAAGAGAGCTGCGTGGAGTTGTTTCTCGAGGTCCCCCACGCACTGAAAATGGTTCCGGAATCCTGAGCGTGGGGAGGTTCCACCAACGGTCGGCAGCGCGTGGGTTCTAACGGAAAGCCTAAGCTCCTCTCCCCTGAGGGTTTTCCTAATGTCTCTCTGCCAGGGAATGCTAGGGGGGTTTGCAAGATATCCCAGTGGCAGAGGCTGCCTCCCCAAGGTTAGGGAAGGTATTTCTCGGACTTCCCCGAACAAGGAACACCTTTACCTGAAGAGAGCTGCGTGGAGTTGTCTCTCGAGCTCCCCCATGCACTGACAATGGTTCCGGAATCCTGAGCGTGGGGAGGTTCCACCAACGGTCGGCAGCGCGTGGGTTCTAACGGAAAGCCTAAGCTCGTCTTCCCTGAGGGTTTTCCTAATATCTCTGTGCCAGGGAATGCTAGGGATGTTTGCAGGATATCCCAGTGACAGAGTCTGCCTCCCCAAGGTCAGGGAAGTTATTTCTCGGACTTTCCCGTACAGGGAACACATGTGACTGAAGAGAGCTGCGTGGAGTTGTCTCTCGTGGTCCCGAACGCACTGACAATGGTTCCGGAATCCTGAGCGTGGGGAGGTTCCACCAACGTTCGGCAGCACGTGGGTTCAAACGGAAAGCCTAAGCTCGTCTCCCCTGGGGATTTTCCTAATGTCTCTGTGCCAGGGAATGCCAGGGGTGTTTGCAGGATATCCCAGTGACAGAGGATGCCTCCCCAAGATCAGGGAAGGTATTTCTCGGACTTCCCCGAACAGGGAACACCTGTGACAGAAGAGAGCTGCGTGGAGTTGTCTCTCGAGCTCCCCCACGCACAAACAATTGTTCCGGAATCCTGAGCGTGGGGAGGTTCCACCAACGTTCGGCAGCGCGTGTGTTCTAACGGAAAGCCTAAGCTGGTCTCCCCTGAGGGTTTTCCTAATGTCTCTGTGCCTGGGAATGGTAGGGGTGTTTGCAGGATATTCCAGTTACAGAGGCTGCCTCCACAAGGTCAGGGAAGCTATTTCTCGGACTTCCCCAAACAGGGAACACCTGTGACTGAAGAGAGCTGCGTGGAGTTGTCTCTCGAGCTCCCCCACGCACTGACAATGATTCCGGAATCCTGACCGTGGGGAGGTTCCAACAACGGTCGGTAGGGCGTGGGTTCTAATGAAAAACCTAAGCTCGTCTCCCTTGAGGGTTTTCCTTATGTCTCTGTGCCAGGGAATCCTAGGGGGTTTTGCAGGATATCCCAGGTCTGAGGCTGCCTCCCCAATGTCAGGGAAGTTATTTCTCGGACTTCCCTGCACAGGGAACACCTGTGACTGAAGAGAGCTGCGTGGAGTTGTCTCTCGAGCTCCACCATGCACTGACAATTGTTCGGGAATCCTGAACGTGGGGAGGTTCCACCAACGGTCGGCAGCACGTGGGTTCAAACAGAAAGCCTAAGCTCATCTACCCTGAGGGTTTTCCTAATGTCTCTGTGCCAGGGAATGCTAGGGGGGTTTGCAGGATATCTCAGTGACAGAGGCTGCCTCCCCAAGGTCAGGGAAGTTATTTCTCAGACTTCCCCGAACAGGGAACACCTGTGACTGAAGAGAGCTGCGTGGAGTTGTCCCTCGATCTCCCCCACACAATGACAATGTTTCCGGAGTCCTGAGCGTGGGGAGGTTCCACGAACCGTCGGCAGCGCGTGGGTTCTAACGGAAAGCCTAATCTTGTCTCCCTTGAGGTTTTTCCTAATGTCTCTGTGCCAGGGAATGCTAGGGGAGTATGCAGGATATCCCAGTGACAGAGGCTGCCTCCCCAAGGTCAGGGAAGATATTTCTCGGACTTCCCCGATCAGGGAACACCTGTGACTGAAGAGAGCTGCGTGGAGTCGTCTCTCGAGTTCCCCCACGCACTGACAATGGTTCCGGAATCCTGAGCGTGGGGAGGTTCCACCAACGGTCGGCAGCGTGTGGGTTCTAACGGAAAGCATAAGCTCGTCTTCCCTGAGGGTTTTCCTAATGTCTCTGTGCCAGGGAATGCTAGGGGGGTTTGCAGGATATCCCAGTGACCGTGGCTGCCTCCCCAAGGTCAGGGAAGGTCTTTCTCGGACTTCCCGGAACAGGGAACACCTGTGATTGAAGAGAGCTGCGTGGAGTTGTCTCTCGAGCTCCCCCACGCACTGACAATGTTTCGGGAATCCTGAGCGTGGGGAGGTTCCACCAACGGTCGGCAGCACGTGGGTTCAAACGGAAAGCCTAAGCTCGTCTCCCCTGAGGGTTTTCCTAATGTCTCTGTGCCAGGGATTGCTAGGGGGGTTTGCAGGATATCCCAGAGACAGAGGCTGCCTCCTCAAGGTCAGGGAAGTTATTTCTCGGACGTCCCCCAACAAGGAACACCTGTGACTGAAGAGAGCTGCGTGGAGTTGTCTCTCGAGCTCCCCCACGCACTGACAATGGTTCCGGAATCCTGAACGTGGGGAGGTTCCACCAACGGTCGGCAGCGCGTGGGTTCTAACGGAAAGCCTAAGCTCGTCTACCCTGAGGGTTTTCCTAATGTCTCTGTGCCTGGGAATGCTAGGGGGGTTTGCAGGATATCCCAGTGACATAGGCTGCCTCCCCAAGATCAGGGAAGGTATTTCTGGGACTTCCCCTAACAGGGAACACCTGTGACTGAAGAGAGCTGCGTGGAGTTGTCTCTCGAGCTCCCCCACGCACTGACAATTGTTCCGGAATCCTGAGCGTGGAGAGGTTCCACCAACGGTCGGCAGCGCGTGGGTTCAAACGGAAAGCCTAAGCTCATCTCCCCTGAGGTTTTTCCTAATGTCTCTGTGCCAGGGAATGCAAGGGGGGTTTGCAGGATATCCCAGTGCCAGAGGGTGCCTACCCAAGGTCAGGGAAGATTTTTCTCGGACTTCCCCGAACAGGGAACACCTTTACCTGAAGAGAGCTGCGTGGAGTTGTCTCTCGAGCTCCCCAATGCACTGACAATGGTTCCGGAATCCTGAGCGTGGGGAGGTTCCACCAAAGGTCGGCAGCGCGTGGGTTCTAACGGAATGCCTAAGCTCGTCTCCCCTGAGGGTTTTCCTAATGTCTCTCTGCCAGGGAATGCTAGGATGGTTTGCAGGTTATCCCAGTGACAGAGGCTGCCTCCCCAAGGTCAGGGAAATTATTTCTTGGACTTCCACGAACAGGGAACAACTGTGAATGAAAAGAGCTGCGTGGAGTTGTCTCTCGTGCTCCCCCACGCACTGACAATTGTTCCGGAATCCTGAGCGTGGGGAGGTTCCACCAACGGTCGGCAGCGCTTGGGATCTAACGGAAAGCCTAAGCTCGACTCCCCTGAGGGTTTTCCTAATTTCTCTGTGCCAGGGAATGCTAGGGGTGTTTGCAGGATATCCCAGTGGCAGAGGCTGCCTCCCCAAAGTCAGGGAAGTTATTTCTCGGACTTGCCCTAAGAGGGAACACCTGTGAATGAAGAGAGCTTCGTGGAGTTGTCTCTCGAGCTCCCCCACGCACTGACAATGTTTCCGAAATCCTGAGCGTGGGGAGGTTCTACCAACGGTCGGCAGCGCGTGGGTTCTAACGGAATGCCTAAGCTCGTCTCCCCTGAGGGTTTTCCTAATGTCTCTGTACCAGGGAATGCTAGGGGGGTTTGCAGGATATCCCAGTGACAGCGGCTGCCTCCCCAAGGTCAGGGAAGATATTTCTCGGACTTCCCCGAACAGGGAACACCTTTGACTGAAGAGAGCTGCGTGGAGTTGTCTCTCGAGATCCCCCTCGCACTGAAAATGTTTCCGGAATCCTGAGCGTGGGGAGGTTCCACCAACGGTAGGCAGCGCGTGGGTTCTAACGGAAAGCTTAAGCTCGTCTCCCCTGAGGGTTTTCCTAATTTCTCTGTGCCAGGGAAGTCTAGGGGGGTTTGCAGGATATCCCAGTGACAGAGGCTGCCTCCCCAAGGTCAGGGAAGTTATTTCTCGGACCTCCAAGAACAGGGAACACCTGTGACTGATGAGAGCTGCGTGGAGTTGTCTCTCGAGCTCCCCCAAGCACTGACAATGGTTCCGGAATCCTGAGAGTGGGGAGGTTCCACCAACGTTCGGCAGCACGTGGGTTCTAACGGAAAGCCTAAGCTCGTCTCCCCTGAGGGTTTTCCTAATGTCTCTGTGCCAGGGAATGCTAGTGGCGTTTGCAGGATATCCCAGTTCCAGAGGCTGCCTCCCCAAGGTCAGGGAAGGTATTTCTCGGACTTCCCCGAACAGGGAACACCTGTGACTGAAGAGAGCTGCGTGGAGTTGTCTCTCGAGCTCCCCCACGCACTGAAAATGGTTCCGGAATCCTGAGCGTGGGGAGGTTCCACCAACGGTCGGCAGCACGTGGGTTAAAACGGAAAGCCTAAGCTCGTCTCCCCTGAGGGTTTTCCTAATGTCTCTGTGCCAGGGATTGCTAGGGGGGTTTGCAGGATATCCCAGTGACAGAGGCTGCCTCCTCAAGGTCAGGAAATGTATTTCTCGGACTTCCCCGAACAGGGAACACCTGTGACTGAAGAGAGGTGCGTGGAGTTGTCTCTCGAGCTCCCCCACGCACTGACAATTTTTCCGGAATCCTGAGCGTGTAGAGGTTCCACCAACGGTCGGCAGCGCGTGGGTTCTAACGGAAAGCCTAAGCTCATCTCCCCTGAGTGTTTTCCTAATGTCTCTGTGCCAGCTAATGCTAGGGGGGTTTGCAGGATATCCCAGTGACAGAGGCTGCCTCCCCATGGTCAGGGAAGGTTTTTCTCTGTATTCCCCGAACAGGAAACACCTGTGACTGAAGAGAGCTGCGTGGAGTTGTCCCTCGAGCTCCCCCACACAATGACAATGTTTCCGGAGTCCTGAGCGTGGGGAGGTTCCACGAACCGTCGGCAGCGCGTGGGTTCCAACGGAAAGCCTAATCTTGTCTCCCTTGAGGGTTTTCCTAATGTCTCTGTGCCAGGGAATGCAAGGGGAGTTTGCAGGATATCCCTGTGACAGAGGCTGCCTCCCCAAGGTCAGGGAAGATATTTCTCGGACTTCCCCGAACAGGGAACACCTGTGACTGAAGAGAGCTGCGTGGAGTCGTCTCTCGAGTTCCCCCACGCACTGACAATGGTTCCGGAATCCTGAGCGTGGGGAGGTTCCACCAACGGTCGGCAGCGTGTGGGTTCTAACGGAAAGCATAAGCTCGTCTTCCCTGAGGGTTTTCCTAATGTCTCTGTGCCAGGGAAAGCTAGGGGGGTTTGCAGGATATCCCAGTGACCGTGGCTGCCTCCCCAAGTTCAGGGAAGGTCTTTCTCGGACTTCCCGGAACAGGGAACACCTGTGATTGAAGAGAGCTGCGTGGAGTTGTCTCTCGAGCTCCCCCACGCACTGACAATGGTTCGGGAATCCTGAGCGTGGGGAGGTTCCACCAACGGTCCGCAGCACGTGGGTTCAAACGGAAAGCCTAAGCTCGTCTCCCCTGAGGGTTTTCCTAATGTCTCTGTGCCAGGGATTGCTAGGGGGGTTTGCAGGATATCCCAGTGACAGAGGCTGCCTCCTCAAGGTCAGGTAAGTTATTTCTCGGACGTCCCCCAACAAGGAACACCTGTGACTGAAGAGAGCTGCGTGGAGTTGTCTCTCGAGCTCCCCCACGCACTGACAATGGTTCCGGAATCCTGAGCGTGGGGAGGTTCTACCAACGGTCGGCAGCGCGTGGGTTCTAACGGAATGCCTAAGCTCGTCTCCCCTGAGGGTTTTCCTAATGTCTCTGTACCAGGGAATGCTAGGGGGGTTTGCAGGATATCCCAGTGACAGCGGCTGCCTCCCCAAGGTCAGGGAAGGTATTTCTCGGACTTCCCCGAACAGGGAACACCTGTGACTGAAGAGAGCTGCGTGGAGTTGTCTCTCGAGATCCCCCTCGCACTGACAATGGTTCCGGAATCCTGAGAGTGGGGAGGTTCCACCAACGGTAGGCAGCGCGTGGGTTCTAACGGAAAGCTTAAGCTCGTCTCCCCTGAGGGTTTTCCTAATTTCTCTGTGCCAGGGAAGTCTAGGGGGGTTTGCAGGATATCCCAGTGACAGAGGCTGCCTCCCCAAGGTCAGGGAAGTTATTTCTCGGACCTCCAAGAACAGGGAACACCTGTGACTGATGAGAGCTGCGTGGAGTTGTCTCTCGTGCTCCCCCAAGCACTGACAATGTTTCCGGAATCCTGAGAGTGGGGAGGTTCCACCAACGGTCGGCAGCACGTGGGTTCTAACGGAAAGCCTAAGCTCGTCTCCCCTGAGGGTTTTCCTAATGTCTCTGTGCCAGGGAATGCTAGTGGCGTTTGCAGGATATCCCAGTGACAGAGGCTGCCTCCCCAAGGTCAGGGAAGGTATTTCTCGGACTTCCCCGAACAGGGAACACCTGTGACTGAAGAGAGCTGCGTGGAGTTGTCTCTCGAGCTCCAACACGCACTGACAATGGTTCCGGAATCCTGAGCGTGGGGAGGTTCCACCAACGGTCGGCAGCACGTGGGTTAAAACGGAAAGCCTAAGCTCGTCTCCCCTGAGGGTTTTCCTAATGTCTCTGTGCCAGGGATTGCTAGGGGGGTTTGCAGGATATCCCAGTGACAGAGGCTGCCTCCTCAAGGTCAGGAAATGTATTTCTCGGACTTCCCCGAACAGGGAACACCTGTGACTGAAGAGAGGTGCGTGGAGTTGTCTCTCGAGCTCCCCCACGCACTGACAATTTTTCCGGAATCCTGAGCGTGTAGAGGTTCCACCAACGGTCGGCAGCGCGTGGGTTCTAACGGAAAGCCTAAGCTCATCTCCCCTGAGTGTTTTCCTAATGTCTCTGTGCCAGCTAATGCTAGGGGGGTTTGCAGGATATCCCAGTGACAGAGGCTGCCTCCCCAAGGTCAGGGAAGGTTTTTCTCGGACTTCCCCGAACAGGAAACACCTGTGACTGAAGAGAGCTGCGTGGAGTTTTCTCTCGAGCTCCCCCACGCACTGACAATGGTTCCGGAATCCTGAGCGTGGGGAAGTTCCACCAACGGTCGGCAGCGCGTGGGTTCTAACGGAAAGCATAAGCTCGTCTCCCCTGAGGATTTTCCTAATATCTCTTTGCCAGGGAATGCTAGGGGTGTTTGCAGGATATCCCAGTGACAGAGGCTGCATCCCCAAGGTCAGGGAAGTAATTTCTCGGACTTCCCCGAACAGGGAACACCTGTGACTGAAGAGAGCTGCGTGGAGTCGTCTCTCGAGCTCCCCCACGCACTGACAATGGTTCCCGAATCCTGAGCGTGGGGAGTTTCCACCAACGGTCGGCAGCGTGTGGGTTCTAACGGAAAGCATAAGCTCGTCTCCCCTGAGGATTTTCCTAATGTCTCTGTGCCAGAGAATGCTAGGGGGGTTTGCAGGATATCCCAGTGTCCGTGGCTGCCTCCCCAAGGTCAGGGAAGGTATTTCTCGGACTTCCCGGAACAGGGAACACCTGTGACTGAAGAGAGCTGCGTGGAGTTGTCTCTCGAGCTCCCCCACGCACTGACAATGGTTCCGGAATCCTGAGCGTGGGGAGGTTCCACCAACGGTCGGCAGCGCGTGGGTTCTAACGGAATGCCTAAGCTCGTCACCCCTGAGGGTTTTCCTAATGTGTCTGTGCCAGGGAATGCTAGGGGGGTTTGCAGGATATCCCAGTGACAGAGGCTGCCTCCCCAAAGTCAGGGAAGGTATTTCTCGGACTTCCCCGAACAGGGAACACCTGTGACTGAAGAGAGCTGCGTGGAGTTGTCTCTCGAGCTCCCCCACGCACTGACAATGGTTCCGGAATCCTGAGCGTGGGGAGGTTCCACCAACGGTCGGCAGCGCGTGGGTTCTAACTGAAATCCTAACCTCGTCTCCTCTGAGGGTTTTCCTAATGTCTCTGTGCCAGGGAATGCTAGGGGGGTTTGCAGGATATCCCAGTGGCAGAGGCTGCCTCCCCAAAGTCAGGGAAGGTATTTCTCGGACTTCCCGGAACAGGGAACACCTGTGACTGAAGAGAGCTGCGTGGAGTTGTCTCTCGAGCTCCCCCACGCACTGACAATGGTTCCGGAATCCTGAGCGTGGGGAGGTTCCACCAACGGTCGGCAGCGCGTGGGTTCTAACGGAAAGCCTAAGCTCGTCTCCCCTGAGGGTTTTCCTAATGTCTCTGTGCCAGGGAATGCTAGTGGCGTTTGCAGGATATCCCAGTGACAGAGGCTGCCTCCCCAAGGTCAGGGAAGGTATTTCTCGGACTTCCCCGTACAGGGAACACCTGTGACTGAAGAGAGCTGCGTGGAGTTGTCTCTCGAGCTCCCCCACGCACTGACAATGGTTCCGGAATCCTGAGCGTGGGGAGGTTCCACCAACGGTCGGCAGCACGTGGGTTAAAACGGAAAGCCTAAGCTCGTCTCCCCTGAGGGTTTTCCTAATGTCTCTGTGTCAGGGATTGCTAGGGGGGTTTGCAGGATATCCCAGTGACAGAGGCTGCCTCCTCAAGGTCAGGAAAGGTATTTCTCGGACTTCCCCCAACAGGGAACACCTGTGACTGAAGAGAGCTGCGTGGAGTTGTCTCTCGAGCTCCCCCACGCACTGACAATTTTTCCGGAATCCTGAGCGTGTAGAGGTTCCACCAACGGTCGGCAGCGCGTGGGTTCTAACGGAAAGCCTAAGCTCATCTCCCCTGAGGGTTTTCCTAATGTCTCTGTGCCAGGGAATGCTAGGGGGGTTTGCAGGATATCCCAGTGACAGAGGCTGCATCCCCAAGGTCAGGGAAGGTTTTTCTCGGACTTCCCCGAACAGAAAACACCTGTGACTGAAGAGAGCTGCGTGGAGTTATCTCTCGAGCTCCCCCACGCACTGACAATGGTTCCGGAATCCTGAGCGTGGGGAAGTTCCACCAACGGTCGGCAGCGCGTGGGTTCTAAGGAAAGCATAAGCTCGTCTCCCCTGAGGATTTTCCAAATATCTCTTTGCCAGGGAATGCTAGGGGGGTTTGAAGGATATCCCACTGACAGAGGCTGCCTCCCCAAGGTCAGGGAAGTTATTTCTCGGACTTCCCCGAACAGGGAACACCTGTGACTGAAGAGAGCTGCGTGGAGTTATCTCTCGAGCTCCCCCACGCACTGACAATCGTTCCGGAATCCTGAGCGTGGGGAGGTTCCACCAACGGTCGGCAGCGCGTGGGTTCTAAAGGAATGCCTAAGCTCGTCTCCCCTGAGGGTTTTCCTAATGTGTCTGTGCCAGGGAATGCTAGGGGGGTTTGCAGGATATCCCAGTGACAGAGGCTGCCTCCCCAAGGTCAGGGAATTTATTTCTCGGACTTCCCCGAACAGGGAACACCTGTGACTGAAGAGAGCTGCGTGGAGTTGTCTCTCGAGCTCCCCCAAGCACTGACAATGGTTCCGGAATCCTGAGCGTGGGGAGGTTCCACCAACGGTCGGCAGAGTGTTGGTTCTAACGGAAAGCCTAAGCTCGTCTCCCCTGAGGGTTTTCCTAATATCTCTGTGCCAAGGAATGCTAGGGGGGTTTACAGGATATCCCAGTGACCGTGGCTGCCTCCCCAAGGTCAGGGAAGGTATTTCTCGGACTTCCCCGAACAGGGAACTCCTCTGACTGAAGAGAGCTGCGTGGAGTTGTCTCTCGAGCTCCCCCACGCACTGACAATGATTCCGGAATCCTGAGCGTGGGGAGGTTCCTCCAACGGTCGGCAGCGCGTGGGTTCTAACGGAAAGCCTAAGCTCGTCTCCCCTGAGGGTTTTCCTAATGTGTCTGTGCCAGGGAATGCTAGGGGGGTTTGCAGGATATCCCAGTGACAGAGGCTTCCTCCCCAAGGTCAGGGAAGGTATTTCTCGGAATTCCCCGAACAGGGAACACCTGTGACTGAAGAGAGCTGCGTGGAGTTGTCTCTCGAGCTCCCCCTCGCAATGACAATTGTTCCGGAATCCTGAGCTTGGGGAGGTTCCACCAACGGTCGGCAGCGCGTGGGTTCTAACGGAAAGCCTAAGCTCGTCTCCCCTGAGGGTTTTCCTAATGTCTCTGTGCCAGGGAATGCTAGTGGCGTTTGCAGGATATCCCAGTGACTGAGGTTGCCTCCCCAAGGTCAGGGAAGGTATTTCTCGGACTTCCCCGAACAGGGAACACCTGTGACTGAAGAGAGCTGCGTGGAGTTGTCTCTCGAGCTCCCCCACGCACTGACAATGGTTCCGGAATCCTGAGCGTGGGGAGGTTCCACCAACGGTCGGCAGCACGTGGGTTAAAACGGAAATCTTAAGCTCGTCTCCCCTGAGGGTTTTCCTCATGTCTCTGTGTCAGGGATTGCTAGGGGGGTTTGCAGGATATCCCAGTGACAGAGGCTGCCTCCTCAAGGTCAGGAAAGGTATTTCTCGGACTTCCCCCAACAGGGAACACCTGTGACTGAAGAGAGCTGCGTGGAGTTGTCTCTCGAGCTCCCCCACGCACTGACAATTTTTCCGGAATCCTGAGCGTGTAGAGGTTCCACCAACGGTCGGCAGCGCGTGGGTTCTAACGGAAAGCCTAAGCTCATCTCCCCTGAGGATTTTCCTAATGTCTCTGTGCCAGGGAATGGTAGGGGGGTTTGCAGGATATCCCAGTGACAGAGGCTGCCTCCCCAATGTCAGGGAAGGTTTTTCTCGGACTTCCCCGAACAGGAAACACCTGTGACTGAAGAGAGCTGCGTGGAGTATCTCTCGAGCTCCCCCACGCACTGACAATGGTTCCGGAATCCTGAGCGTGGGGAAGTTCCACCAACGGTCGGCAGCGCGTGGGTTCTAACGGAAAGCATAAGCTCGTCTCCCCTGAGGATTTTCCTAATATCTCTTTGCCAGGGAATGCTAGGGGGGTTTGCAGTATATCCCACTGACAGAGGCTGCCTCCCCAAGGTCAGGGAAGTTATTTCTCGGACTTCCCCGAACAGGGAACACCTGTGACTGAAGAGAGCAGCGTGGAGTTGTCTCTCGGGCTCCCCCACACAATGATAATGGTTCCGGAGTCCTGAGCTTGGGGAGGTTCCACGAACAGTCGGCAGCGCGTGGGTTCTAACGGAAAGCCTAAGCTCGTCTCCCCTGAGGGTTTTCCTAATTTCTCTGTGCCAGGGAATGCAAGGGGAGTTTGCAGGATATCCCAGTGACAGAGGCTGCCTCCCCAAGGTCAGGGAAGATATTTCTCGGACTTCCCCGAACAGGGAACACCTGTGACTGAAGAGAGCTGCGTGGAGTCGTCTCTCGAGCTCCCCCACGCACTGACAATGGTTCCGGAATCCTGAGCGTGGGGAGGTTCCACCAACGGTCGGCAGCGTGTGGGTTCTAACGGAAAGCATAAGCTCGTCTCCCCTGAGGGTTTTCCTAATGTCTCTGTGCCAGGGAATGCTAGGGGGGTTTGCAGGATATCCCAGTGACCGTGGCTGCCTCCCCAAGGTCAAGGAAGGTATTTCTCGGACTTCCCGGAACAGGGAACACCTGTGACTGAAGAGAGCTGCGTGGAGTTGTCTCTCGAGCTCCCCCACGCACTGACAATGGTTCCGGAATCCTGAGCGTGCGGAGGTTCCACCAACGGTCGGCAGCGCGTGGGTTCTAACGGAATGCCTAAGCTCGTCTCCCCTTAGGGTTTTCCTAATGTGTCTGTGCCAGGGAATGCTAGGGGGGTTTGCAGGATATCCCAGTGACAGAGGCTGCCTCCCCAAATTCAGGAAAGTTATTTCTCGGACTTCCCCGAACAGGGAACACCTGTGACTGAAGAGAGCTGCGTGGAGTTGTCTCTCGAGCTCCCCCACGCACTGACAATGGTTCCGGAATCCTGAGCGTGGGGAGGTTCCACCAACGGTCGGCAGCGCGTGGGTTCTAACTGAAAGCCTAACCTCGTCTCCCCTGAGGGTTTTCCTAATGTCTCTGTGCCAGGGAATGCTAGTGGCGTTTGCAGGATATCCCAGTGACTGAGGTTGCCTCCCCAAGGTCAGGGAAGGTATTTCTCGGACTTCCCCGAACAGGGAACACCTGTGACTGAAGAGAGCTGCGTGGAGTTGTCTCTCGAGCTCCCCCACGCACTGACAATGGTTCCGGAATCCTGAGCGTGGGGAGGTTCCACCAACGGTCGGCAGCACGTGGGTTAAAACGGAAATCTTAAGCTCGTCTCCCCTGAGGGTTTTCCTCATGTCTCTGTGTCAGGGATTGCTAGGGGGGTTTGCAGGATATCCCAGTGACAGAGGCTGCCTCCTCAAGGTCAGGAAAGGTATTTCTCGGACTTCCCCCAACAGGGAACACCTGTGACTGAAGAGAGCTGCGTGGAGTTGTCTCTCGAGCTCCCCCACGCACTGACAATTTTTCCGGAATCCTGAGCGTGTAGAGGTTCCACCAACGGTCGGCAGCGCGTGGGTTCTAACGGAAAGCCTAAGCTCATCTCCCCTGAGGATTTTCCTAATGTCTCTGTGCCAGGGAATGGTAGGGGGGTTTGCAGGATATCCCAGTGACAGAGGCTGCCTCCCCAATGTCAGGGAAGGTTTTTCTCGGACTTCCCCGAACAGGAAACACCTGTGACTGAAGAGAGCTGCGTGGAGTTATCTCTCGAGCTCCCCCACGCACTGACAATGGTTCCGGAATCCTGAGCGTGGGGAAGTTCCACCAACGGTCGGCAGCGCGTGGGTTCTAACGGAAAGCATAAGCTCGTCTCCCCTGAGGATTTTCCTAATATCTCTTTGCCAGGGAATGCTAGGGGGGTTTGCAGTATATCCCACTGACAGAGGCTGCCTCCCCAAGGTCAGGGAAGTTATTTCTCGGACTTCCCCGAACAGGGAACACCTGTGACTGAAGAGAGCAGCGTGGAGTTGTCTCTCGGGCTCCCCCACACAATGATAATGGTTCCGGAGTCCTGAGCTTGGGGAGGTTCCACGAACAGTCGGCAGCGCGTGGGTTCTAACGGAAAGCCTAAGCTCGTCTCCCCTGAGGGTTTTCCTAATTTCTCTGTGCCAGGGAATGCAAGGGGAGTTTGCAGGATATCCCAGTGACAGAGGCTGCCTCCCCAAGGTCAGGGAAGATATTTCTCGGACTTCCCCGAACAGGGAACACCTGTGACTGAAGAGAGCTGCGTGGAGTCGTCTCTCGAGCTCCCCCACGCACTGACAATGGTTCCGGAATCCTGAGCGTGGGGAGGTTCCACCAACGGTCGGCAGCGTGTGGGTTCTAACGGAAAGCATAAGCTCGTCTCCCCTGAGGGTTTTCCTAATGTCTCTGTGCCAGGGAATGCTAGGGGGGTTTGCAGGATATCCCAGTGACCGTGGCTGCCTCCCCAAGGTCAGGGAAGGTATTTCTCGGACTTCCCGGAACAGGGAACACCTGTGACTGAAGAGAGCTGCGTGGAGTTGTCTCTCGAGCTCCCCCACGCACTGACAATGGTTCCGGAATCCTGAGCGTGCGGAGGTTCCACCAACGGTCGGCAGCGCGTGGGTTCTAACGGAATGCCTAAGCTCGTCTCCCCTTAGGGTTTTCCTAATGTGTCTGTGCCAGGGAATGCTAGGGGGGTTTGCAGGATATCCCAGTGACAGAGGCTGCCTCCCCAAATTCAGGAAAGTTATTTCTCGGGCTTCCCCGAACAGGGAACACCTGTGACTGAAGAGAGCTGCGTGGAGTTGTCTCTCGAGCTCCCCCACGCACTGACAATGGTTCCGGAATCCTGAGCGTGGGGAGGTTCCACCAACGGTCGGCAGCGCGTGGGTTCTAACTGAAAGCCTAACCTCGTCTCCCCTGAGGGTTTTCCTAATGTCTCTGTGCCAGGGAATGCTAGGGGGGTTTGCAGGATATCCCAGTGACAGAGGCTGCCTCCACAAGGTCAGGGAAGGTGTTTCTCGGACTTCCCCGAACAGGGAACACCTTTGACGGAAGAGAGCTGCGTGGAGTTGTCTCTTGAGCTCCCCCACGCACTGAAAATGGTTCCGGAATCCTGAGCGTGGGGAGGTTCCACCAACGGTCGGCAGCACGTGGGTTCTAACGGAAAGCTTAAGCTCGTCTCCCCTGAGGGTTTTCCTAATGTCTCTGTGCCAGGGAATGCTAGGGGTGTTTGCAGGATATCCCAGTGACAGAGGCTACCTCCCCAAGATCAGGGAAGGTATTTCTCGGACTTCCCCGAACAGAGAACACCTTTACCTGAAGAGAGCTGCGTGGAGTTGTCTCTCGAGCTCCCCCATGCACTGACAATGGTTCCAGAATCCTGAGCGTGGGGAGGTTCCACCAACGTTCGGCAGCACGTGGGTTCAAACGGAAAGCCTAAGCTCGTGTCCCCTGAGGGTTTTCCTAATGTCTCTGTGCCAGGGATTGCTAGGTGTGTTTGCAGGATATCCCAGTGACAGAGGCTGACTCCTCAAGGTCAGGGAAGATATTTCTCGGACTTCCCCGAACAGGGAACACCTGTGACTGAAGAGAGCTGCGTGGAGTTGTCTCTCGAGCTCCCCCACGCACTGACAATGGTTCCGGAATCCTGAGCGTGGGGAGGTTCCACCAACGGTCGGCAGCGCGTGGGTTCTAACGGAAAGCTTAAGCTCGTCTCCCCTGAGGGTTTTCCTAATGTGTCTGTGCCAGGGAATGCTAGGGGGGTTTGCAGGATATCGCAGTGACAGTGGCTGCCTCCCCAAGGTCAGGGAAGGTATTTCTCGGACTTCCCCGAACAGGGAACATCTGTTACTGAAGAGAGCTGCGTAGAGTTGTCTCTCGAGCTCCCCCACGCACTGACAATGGTTCCGGAATCCTGAGAGTGGGGAGGTTCCACCAACGGTCGGCAGCGCGTGGGTTCAAACGGAAAGCCTAAGCTCGTCTCCCCTGAGGGTTTTCCTAATGTCTCTGTGCCAGGGAATGCTAGGGGGGTTTGCAGGATATCCCAGTGACAGAGGCTGCATCCCCAAGGTCAGGGAAGGTATTTTTGGACTTCCCCGAAACAGGGAACACCTGTAACTGAAGAGAGCTGCGTGGAGTTGTCTCTCGAGCTCCCCCACGCACTGACAATGGTTCCGGAATTCTGAGCGTGTGGAGGTTCCACCAACGGTCGGCAGCGCGTGGGTTCTAACGGAAAGCCTAAGCTCGTCTCCCCTGAGTTTTTTCCTAAAATCTCTGTGCAAGATAATGCTAGTTGTGTTTGCAGGATATCCCAGTGCCAGAGGCTGCCTCCCCAAGGTCAGGGAAGGTATTTCTCGGACTTGCCCGAACAGGGAACACCTGTGACTGAAGAGAGCTGCGTGGAGTTGTCTCTCGAGCTCCCCCACGCACTGACAATTGTTCCGGAATCCTGAACGTGGGGAGGTTCCAACAACGGTCGGCAGCACGTGGGTTTTAAATGAATGCCTAATCTCGTCTCCCCTGAGGGTTTTCCTAATATCTCTGTGCCAGGGAATGCTAGGGGGGTTTGCAGGATATCCCAGTAACAGAGGCTGCATCCCCAAGGTCAGGGAAGTTATTTCTCGGACTTCCCCGAACAGGGAACACCTGTGACGTGAAGAGAGCTGCGTGGAGTTGTCTCTCGAGCTCCCCCACGCACTGACAATGGTTCCGGATTCCTGAGCGTGGGGAGGTTCCAAAAACGGTCGGCAGCGCGTGGGTTCTAACGGAAAGCCTAAGCTCGTCTCCCCTGAGGGTTTTCCTAATGTCTCTGTGCCAGGGAATGCTAGGGGGGTTTGCAGGATATCCCAGTGATAGAGGCTGCCTCCCAAAGGTCAGGGAATGTATTTCTCGGACTTCAACGGACAGGAAACACCTGTGACTGAAGAGAGCTGCGTGGAGATGTCTCTCGAGCTCCCCCACGCACTGACAATGGTTCCGGAATCCTGAGCGTGGGGAGGTTCCACCAACGGTCGGCAGCGCGTGGGTTCTAACGGAAAGCCTAAGCTCGTCTCCCCTGAGGGTTTTCCTAATGTCTCTGTGCCAGGGAATGCTAGGGGGGTTTGCAGGATATACCCGTGACAGAGGGTGACTCCCCAAGGTCAGGGAAGGTATTTCTCGGACTTCCCCGAACAGGGAACACCTGTGATTGAAGAGAGCTGCGTGGAGATGTCTATCCAGCCCCCCCACGCACTGACAATGGTTCCGGAATCCTGAGCGTGGGGAGGTTCCACCAACGGTCGGCAGCGCGTCGGTTCTAACGGAATGCCTAAGCTCGTATCCCCTGAGGGTTTTCCTAATTTCTCTGTGCCAGGTAATGCTTGGGGGTTTTGCAGGATATCTCAGTGTCAGAGGCGGCCTACCCAAGGTCAGGGAAGGTATTTCGTGGACTTCCCCGAACAGGGAACAACTGTGACTGAAGAGAGCTGCGTGGAGTTGTCTCTCGAACTCCCCAACGCAATGACAATTTTTCCGGAATCCTGAGCGTGGGGAGGTTCCACCAACGGTCGGCAGCGCGTGTGTTCTAACGGAAAGCCTAAGCTCGTCTCCCCTGAGGGTTTTCCTAATGTCTCTGTGCCATGGAATGCTAGGGGTGTTTGCAGGATATCCCAGTGACAGAGGCTGCCTCCCCAAGGTCAGGGAAACTATTTTACGGACTTCCCCAAACAGGAAACACCTGTGACTGAAGAGAGCTGCGTGTAGTTGTTTCTCGAGCTCCCCCACGCACTGACAATGTTTCCGGAATCCTGAGCGTGGGGAGGTTCCACCAACAGTCGGCAGCCCGTCGGTTCTAACGGAAAGCCTAAGCTCGTCTCCCCTGAGGGTTTTCCTAATGTCTCTGTGCCAGGAAATGCTAGGGGTGTTTGCAGGATATCCCAGTGTCAGCGGCTGCCTCCCCAAGGTCATGGAAGGTATTTCTCGGACTTCCCCGAACAGGGAACACCTGTGACTGAAGAGAGCTGCATGGAGTTGTCTCTCGAGCTCCACCACGCACTGACAATGGTTCCGGATTCCTGAGCGTGGGGAGGTTCCACCAACGGTCGGCAGCGCGTGGGTTCTAATGGAAAGCCTAATCTCGTCTACCCTGAGGGTTTTCCTAATATCTCTGTGCCAGGGAATGCTAGGGGTGTTTGCAGGATATCCCAGTGACAGAGGCTGCCTCCACAAGGTCAGGGAAGGTGTTTCTCGGACTTCCCCGAACAGGGAACACCTGTGACGGAAGAGAGCTGCGTGGAGTTGTCTCTCGAGCTCCCCCACGCACTGACAATGGTTCCGGAATCCTGAGCGTGGGGAGGTTCCACCAACGGTCGGCAGCGCGTGGGTTCTAACGGAAAGCCTAAGCTCGTCTCCCCTGAGGGTTTTCCTAATGTCTCTGTGCCAGGGAATGCTAGGGGGGTTTGCAGGATATCCCAGTGACAGAGGCTGCCTCCCCACGGTCAGGGACGGTGTTTCTCGGACTTTCCAGAAAGGGAACACCTGTGACTGAAGAGAGCTGCGTGGAGTTGTCTCTCGAGCTCCCCCACGCACTGACAATTTTTCCGGAATCCTGAGCGTGGCGAGGTTCCACCAACGTTCGGCAGCGCGTTGGTTCTAATGGAAAGCCTAGGCTCGTCTCCACTGAGGATTTTCCTAATGTCTCTGTGCCAGGGAATGCTAGGGGGGTTTTCAGGATATCCCAGTGACAGAGGCTGTCTCCCCAAGTTCAGGGAAGGTATTTCTCGGACTTCCCCGAACAGGGAACACCTGTGACTGAAGAGAGCTGCGTGGAGTTGTCTCTCCAGGTCCCCAACGCACTGACAATGTTTCCGGAATCCTGAGCGTGGGGAAGTTGCACCAACGGTCGGCAGCGCGTTGGTACTAACGGAAAGCCTAATTTCGTCTCCCCTGAGGTTTTTCCTAATGTCTCTGTGCCAGGGAATGCTAGGGGGGTTTGCAGGATATCCCAGTGACAGAGGCTGCCTCCCCAAGGTAAGGGAAGGTATTTCTCGGAATTCCCCGAACAGGGAACACCTGTGACTGAAAAGAGCTGCGTGTAGTTTTTTCTCGAGCTCCCCCACGCACTGACAATGTTTCCGGAATCCTGAGCGTGGGGAGGTTCCACCAACGGTCGGCAGCGTATGGGTTCTAACGGAAAGCATAAGCTCGTCTCCCCTGAGGTTTTTCCTAATGTCTCTGTGCCAGGGAATGCTAGGGGGCTTTGCAGGATATCCCAGTGACAGAGGATGCCTCCCCAAGGTCAAGGAAGGTATTTCTCGGACTTCCCCGAACAGGGAACACCTGTGACTGAAGAGAGCTGCATGGAGTTGTCTCTCGAGCTCCCCCACGCACTGACAATGGTTCCGGAATCCTGAGCGTGGGGAGGTTCCACCAACGGTCGGCAGCGCGTGGGTTCTAACGGAAAGCCTAAGCTCGTTTCCCCTGAGGGTTTTCCTAGTGTCTCTGTGCCAGGGAATGCTAGGGGGGTTTGCAGGATATCCCAGTGACAGAGGCTGCCTCCCCAAGTTCAGGGAAGTTATTTCTCGGTCTTCCCCGAACAGGGAACACCTGTGACTGAAGAGAGCTGCGTGGAGTTGTCTCTCGTGCCTCCCCACGCACTGACAATGGTTCCGGAATCCTGAGCGTGGGGAGGTTCCACCAACGGTCAGCAGCTCGTGGGTTCTAACGGAAAGCCTAAGCTGGTCTCCCATGAGGATTTTCCTAATGTCTCTGTGCCAAGGATTGCTAGGGGGGTTTGCAGGATAACCCAGTGACAGAGGCTGCCTCCCCAAGGTCAGGGAAGATTTTTCTCGGACTTCCCCGAACAGGGAACACCTGTGACTGAAGAGAGCTGCGTGCAGTTTTTTCTCGAGCTCCCCCACGCACTGACAATGGTTCCGGAATCCTGAGCGTGTGGAGGTTCCACCATAGGTCGGCAGCGTGTGGGTTTTAACGGAAAGCCTAAGCTGGTCTCCCCTGAGGGTTTTCCTAATATCTCTGTGCCAGGGAATGCTAGGGGGGTTTTCAGGATATACCAGTGACAGAGGCTGTCTCCCCAATGTCATGGAAGGTTTATCTCGGACTTCCCCAAACAGGGATCACCTGTACTGAAGAGAGCTGCGTGGAGTTGTCTGCCGGGCCCCCCCACGCACTGACAATGTTTCCGTAATCCTGAGCGTGGGGAGGTTCCACCAACGGTCGGCAGCGCGTGGGTTCTAACGGAATGCTTAAGCTCGTCACCCCTGAGGGTTTTCCTAATGTCTCTGTGCCAGGGAATACTAGGGATGTTTGCAGGATATCCCAGAGTCAGAGGCGTCCTCCCCAAGTTCAGGGAAGTTATTTCTCGGACTTCCCCGAAAAGGGAACACCTGTGACTGAAGAGAGCTGCGTGGAGTTGTCTCACGAGCTCCCCCACACACTGAAAATGGTTCCGTAATCCTGAGCGTGGGGAGGTTCCTCCAACAGTCGGCAGCGCGTGGGTTCTAACGGAAAGCATAAGCTCGTCTCCCCTGAGGGTTTTCCTAATGTCTCTGTGCCAGGGAATGCTAGGGGGGTTTGCAGGATATCACAGTGACAGAGGCTGCCTCCCCAAGGTCAGGGAAGTTATTTCTCGGACTTCCCCGAACAGGGAACACCTGTGACTGAAGAGAGCTGCGTGCAGTTTTTTCTCGAGCTCCCCCACGCACTGACAATGTTTCCGGAATCCTGAGCGTGTGGAGGTTCCACCAAAGGTCGGCAGCGTGTGGGTTCTAACGGAAAGCCTAAGCTGGTCTCCCCTGAGGGTTTTCCTAATGTCTCTGTGCCAGGGAATGCTAGGGGGGTTTGCAGGATATCCCAGTGACAGTGGCGGCCTCCCCAATGTCAGGGAAGGTATATCTCGGACTTCCCCGAACAGGGAACACCTGTGACTGAAGAGAGCTGCGTGGAGTTGTCTATCTGGCCCCCCCACGCACTGACAATGGTTCCGGAATCCTGAGCGTGGGGAGGTTCCACCAACGGTCGGCAGCACGTGGGTTCTAACGGAAAGCCTAAGCTAGTCTCCCCTGAGGGTTTTCCTAATGTCTCTGTGCCATGAAATGCTAGGGGGGTTTGCAGGATATCCCAGTGACAGAGGCTGCCTCCCCAAGTTCAGGGAAGGTATTTCTCGGACTTCCCCGAACAGGGAACACTTGTGACGGAAGAGAGCTGCGTGGAGTTGTCTCTCGAGGTCCCCAACGCACTGACAATTGTTCCGGAATCCTGAGCGTGGGGAGGTTCCACCAACGGTCGGCAGCGCGTTGGTTCTAACGGAAAGCCTAAGCTCGTCTCCCCTGAGGATTTTCCTAATGTCTCATTGACAGGGAATGCTAGGGGGGTTTGCAGGATATCCCAGTGACAGAGGCTGCCTCCCCAAGGTCAGGGAAGTTATTTCTCGGACTTTCCGGAATAGGGAACACCTGTGACTGAAGAGAGCTGCGTGTAGTTTTTTCTCGAGCTCCCCCTCGCACTGACAATGTTTCCGGAATCCTGAGCGTGGGGAGGTTCCACCATCGGTCGGCAGCGCGTGGGTTCTAACGGAAAGCATAAGCTCGTCTCCCCTGAGTGTTTTCCTAATATCTCTGTGCCAGGGAATGCTAGGGGGGTTTGCAGGATATCCCAGTGACAGAGGCTGTCTCCCCAAGGTCAGGGAAGTTATTTCTCGCACTTCCCCGATCAGGGAACACCTGTGAATGAAGAGAGCTGCGTGGAGTTGTCTCTCGAGCTCTCCCACGCCCTGACAATGGTTCCAGAATCCTGAGTTTGCGGAGGTTCCACCAACGGTCGGCAGCACGTGGGTTCTAACGGAAAGCCTAAGCTAGTCTCCCCTGAGGGTTTTCCTAATGTCTCTGTGCCATGAAATGCTAGGGGGGTTTGCAGGATATCCCAGTGACAGAGGCTGCCTCCCCAAGTTCAGGGAAGGTATTTCTCGGACTTCCCCGAACAGGGAACACTTGTGACGGAAGAGAGCTGCGTGGAGTTGTCTCTCGAGGTCCCCAACGCACTGACAATTGTTCCGGAATCCTGAGCGTGGGGAGGTTCCACCAACGGTCGGCAGCGCGTTGGTTCTAACGGAAAGCCTAAGCTCGTCTCCCCTGAGGATTTTCCTAATGTCTCATTGACAGGGAATGCTAGGGGGGTTTGCAGGATATCCCAGTGACAGAGGCTGCCTCCCCAAGTTCAGGGAAGGTATTTCTCGGACTTCCCCGAACAGGGAACACTTGTGACGGAAGAGAGCTGCGTGGAGTTGTCTCTCGAGGTCCCCAACGCACTGACAATTGTTCCGGAATCCTGAGCGTGGGGAGGTTCCACCAACGGTCGGCAGCGCGTGGGTTCTAACGGAAAGCCTAAGCTCGTCTCCCCTGAGGTTTTTCCTAATGTCTCTGTGCCAGGGAATGCTAGGGGGGTTTGCAGGATATCCCAGTGACAGTGGCTGCCTCCCCAAGGTCAGGGAACGTATTTCTCGGTCTTCCCCGAACAGGGAACACCTGTGACTGAAGAGAGGTGCGTGGAGTTGTCTCTCGAGCTCCTCCACGCACTGACAATGGTTCTGGAATCCTGAGCGTGGGGAGGTTCCACCAACGGTCGGCAGCGCGTGGGTTCTAACGGAAATCCTAAGCTCGTCTCCCCTGACGGTTTTGCTAATTTCTCTGTGCCAGGGAATGCTAGGGGGGTTTGCAGGATATCCCAGGGACAGAGGCTGCCTCCCCAAGTTCAGGGAAGTTATTTCTCGGACTTCCCCGAACAGGGAACACCTGTGACTGAAGAGAGCTGCGTGGAGTTGTCTCTCGAGCTCCCCCACGCACTGACAATATTTCCGGAATACTGAGCGTGGGGAGGTTCCACCAACGGTCGGCAGCGCATGGGTTGTAACGGAAAGCCTAAGCTCGTCTCCCCTGAGGGTTTTCCTAATATCTCTGTGCCAGGGAATGCTAGGGGGGTTTGCAGGATATCCCAGTGACAGAGGCTGCCTCCCCAAGGTCAGGGAAGATACTTCTCGAACTTCCCCGAACAGGGAACACCTGTGACTGAAGAGAGCTGCGTGGAGTTGTCTCTCGAGCTCCCCCACGCACTGACAAATGTTCCGGAATCATGAGCGTCGGGAGGTTCCACCAACGGTCGGCAGCACGTGGGTTCTAACGGAAAGCCTAAGCTCGTCTCCCCTGAGGGTTTTCCTAATTTCTCTGTGCCAGGGAATGCTAGGGGGGTTTGCAAGATATCCCAGTGACAGAGGCTGCCTCCCCAAGGTCAGGGAAGGTATTTCGCGGACTTCCCCGAACAGGGAACACCTGTGACTGAAGAGAGCTGCGTGGAATTGTTTCTCGAGCTCCCCCACGCACTGACAATGGTTCCGGAATCCTGAGCGTGGGGAGGTTCCACCAACGGTCGGCAGCGCGTGGGTTCTAACGGAAATCCTAAGCTCGTCTCCCCTGAGGTTTTTCCTAATATCTCTGTGCCAGGGAATGCTAGGGGGGTTTGCAGGATATCCCAGTGACAGAGGCTGCCTCCCCAATGTCAGGGAAGGTATTTCTCGGACTTCCACGAACAGGGAACACCTGTGACTGAAGAGAGCTGCGTGGAGTTGTCTCTCGAGCTCCCCCACGCACTGACAATGGTTCCGGAATCCTGAGCGTGGGGAGGTTCCACCAACGGTCGGCAGCGTGTTGGTTCTAACGGAATGCCTAAGCTCGCCTCCCCTGAGGGTTTTCCTAATGTCTCTGTGCCAGGGAATGCTAGGGGGGTTTGCAGGATATCCCAGTGACAGAGGCTGCCGCCCCAAGGTCAGGGAAGGTATTTCTCGGACTTCCCCGAACAGGGAACACCTGTGACTGAAGAGAGCTGCGTGGAGTTGTCTCTCGAGCTCTCCCACGCACTGACAATGGTTCCGAAATCCTGAGCGTTGGGAGGGTCCACCAACGGTCGGCAGCGCGTGGGTTCTAACGGAAAGCCTAAGCTCGTCTCCCCTGAGGGTTTTCCTAATGTCTCTGTGCCAGGGAATGCTTGGGGGGTTTGCAGGATATCCCAGTGACAGAGGCTGCCTCCCCAAGGTCAGGGAAGTTATTTCTCGGACTTCCCCGAACAGGGAAAACCTGTGACTGAAGAGAACTGCGTGGAGTTGTCTCTCGAGCTCCCCCACGCACTGACAATGTTTCCGGAATCCTGAGCGTGGGGAGGTTCCACCAACGGTCGGCAGCGCGTGGGTTCTAACGGAAAGCCTAAGCTCGTCTCCCCTGAGGATTTTCTTAATGTCTCTGTGCCAGGGAATGCTAGGGGTGTTTGCAGGATATCCCAGTGACAGAGGCTGCCTCCCCAAGTTCAGGGAAGGTATTTCTCGGACTTCCCCGAACAGGGAACACCTGTGACTGAAGAGAGCTGCGTGGAGTTGTCTCTCGAGCTCCCCCACGCACTGACAATGGTTCCGGAATCCTGAGCGTGGGGAGGTTCCACCAACGGTCGGCAGCGCGTTGGTTCTAACGGAAAGCCTAAGCTCGTCTCCCCTGAGTGTTTTCCTAATGTCTCTGTGCCAGGGAATGCTAGGGGGGTTTGCAGGATATCCCTGAGACAGAGGCTGCCTCCCCAAGGTCAGGGAAGGTATATCTCGGACTTCCCCGAACAGGGAACACATGTGACTGAAGAGAGCTGCGTGGAGTTGTCTATCTGGCCCCCCCACGCACTGACAATGGTTCCGGAATCCTGAGCGTGGGGAGGTTCCACCAACGGTCGGCAGCACGTGGGTTCTAACGGAAAGCATAAGCTCGTCTCCCCTGAGTGTTTTCCTAATATCTCTGTGCCAGGGAATGCTAGGGGGATTTGCAGGATATCCCAGTGACAGAGGCTGTCTCCCCAAGGTCAGGGAAGTTATTTCTCGCACTTCCCCGATCAGGGAACACCTGTGAATGAAGAGAGCTGCATGGAGTTGTCTCTCGAGCTCTCCCACGCCATGACAATGGTTCCAGAATCCTGAGTTTGGGGAGGTTCCACCAACGGTCGGCAGATTTTGGGTTCTAACGGAAAGCCTAAGCTCGTCTCCCCTGAGGGTTTTCCTAATGTCTCTGTGCCAGGGAATGCTAGGGGGGTTTGCAGGATATCCCAGTGACAGTGGCTGCCTCCCCAAGGTCAGGGAAGGTATTTCTCGGTCTTCCCCGAACAGGGAACACCTGTGACTGAAGAGAGTTGCGTGGAGTTGTCTCTCGAGCTCCTCCACGCACTGACAATGGTTCTGGAATCCTGAGCGTGGGGAGGTTCCACCAACGGTCGGCAGCGCGTGGGTTCTAACGGAAAGCCTAAGCTCGTCTCCCCTGACGGTTTTGCTAATTTCTCTGTGCCAGGGAATGCTAGGGGGGTTTGCAGGATATCCCAGGGACAGAGGCTGCCTCCCCAAGTTCAGGGAAGTTATTTCTCGGACTTCCCCGAACCGGGAACACCTGTGACTGAAGAGAGCTGCGTGGAGTTGTCTCTCGAGCTCCCCCACGCACTGACAATGTTTCCGGAATACTGAGCGTGTTGAGGTTCCACCAACGGTCGGCAGCGCATGGGTTGTAACGGAAAGCCTAAGCTCGTCTCCCCTGAGGGTTTTCCTAATATTTCTGTGCCAGGGAATGCTAGGGGGGTTTGCAGGATATCCCAGTGACAGAGGCTGCCTCCCCAAGTTCAGGGAAGATACTTCTCGGACTTCCCCGAACAGGGAACACCTGTGACTGAAGAGAGCTGCGTGGAGTTGTCTCTCGAGCTCCCCCACGCACTGACAAAGGTTCCGGAATCATGAGCGTCGGGAGGTTCCACCAACGGTCGGTAGCACGTGGGTTCTAACGGAAAGCCTAAGCTCGTCTCCCCTGAGGGTTTTCCTAATTTCTCTGTGCCAGGGAATGCTAGGGGGGTTTGCAAGATATCCCAGTGACAGAGGCTGCCTCCCCAAGGTCAGGGAAGGTATTTCGCGGACTTCCCCGAACAGGGAACACCTGTGACTGAAGAGAGCTGCGTGGAATTGTTTCTCGAGCTCCCCCACGCACTGACAATGGTTCCGGAATCCTGAGCGTGGGGAGGTTCCACCAACGGTCGGCAGCGCGTGTGTTCTAACGGAAATCCTAAGCTCGTCTCCCCTGAGGGTTTTCCTAATATCTCTGTGCCAGGGAATGCTAGGGGGGTTTGCAGGATATCCCAGTGACAGAGGCTGCCTCCCCAATGTCAGGGAAGGTATTTCTCAGACTTCCACGAACAGGGAACACCTGTGACTGAAGAGAGCTGCGTGGAGTTGTCTCTCGAGCTCTCCCACGCACTGACAATGTTTCCGGATTCCTGAGCGTGGGGAGGTTCCACCAACGGTCGGCAGCGCGTGGGTTCTAACGGAAAGCCTAAGCTCGTCTCCCCTGAGGATTTTCTTAATGTCTCTGTGCCAGGGAATGCTAGGGGGGTTTGCAGGATATCCCAGTGACAGAGGCTGCCTCCCCAAGTTCAGGGAAGGTATTTCTCGGACTTCCCCGAACAGGGAACACCTGTGACTGAAGAGAGCTGCGTGGAGTTGTCTCTCGAGGTCCCCCACGCACTGACAATGGTTCCGGAATCCTGAGCGTGGGGAGGTTCCACCAACGGTCGGCAGCGCGTGGGTTCTAACGGAAAGCCTAAGCTCGTCTCCCCTGAGTGTTTTCCTAATGTCTCTGTGCCAGGGAATGCTAGGGGGGTTTGCAGGATATCCCTGAGACAGAGGCTGCCTCCCCAAGGTCAGGGAAGGTATTTCTCGGACTTCCCCGAAAAGGGAACACCTGTTACTGAAGAGAGCTTCGTGGAGTTGTCTCTCGAGCTCACCCACGCACTGAAAATGGTTCCGGAATCCTGAGCGTGGGGAGGTTCCACCAACGGTCGGCAGCGCGTGGGTTCTAACGGAAAGCCTAAGCTCGTCTCCCCTAAGGGTTTTCCTTATGTCTCTGTGCCAGGGAATGCTAGGGGGGTTTGCAGGATATCCCAGTGACAGAGGCTGCCTCCCCAAGGCCAGGGAAGGTATTTCTCGGACTTCCCCAAACAGGGAACACCTGTGACTGAAGAGAGATGCGTGGAGTTTTCTCTCGAGCTCCCCCACGCACTGACAATGGTTCCGGAATCCTGAGCGTGGGGAGGTTCCACCAACGGTCGTCAGCGCGTGGGTTCTAACGGAAAGCCTAAGCTCGCCTCCCCTGAGGGTTTTCCTAATGTCTCTGTGCCAGGGAATGCTAGGGGGGTTTGCAGGATATCCCAGTGACAGAGGCTGCCTCCCCAAGTTCAGGGAAGGTATTTCTCGGATTTCCCCGAACAGGGTACACCTGTGACTGAAAAGAGCTGCGTGGAGTTGTCTCTCGAGCTCCCCCACGCACTGACAATGGTTCCGGAATCCTGAGCGTTTGGAGGTTCCACCAACGATCGGCAGCGCGTGGGTTCAAACGGAAACCCTAAGCTCGTCTCCCCTGAGTGTTTTCCTCATGTCTCTGTGCCAGGGAATTCTAGGGGGGTTTGCAGGATATCCCAGTGACAGAGGCCGCCTCCCCAAGGTCAGGGAAGGTATTTCTCGGGCTTCCCCGAACAGGGAACACCTGTGACTGAAGAGAGCTACGTGGAGTTGTCTCTCAAGCTCCCCAACGCACTGACAATGGTTCCGGAATCCTGAGAGTGGGGAGGTTCCACCAACGGTCGGCAGCGTGTGGGTTCTAACGGAAAGCCTAAGCTCGTCTCCCCTGAGGTTTTTCCTAATGTCTCTATCCCAGGGAATGCTAGGGTGTTTGCAGGATATCCCAGTGACAGAGGCTGCCTCCCCAAGGTCAGGGAAGGTATTTCTCGGACTTCCCCGAAAAGGGAACACCTGTGACAGAAGTGAGCTGCGTGGAGTTTTCTCTCGAGCTCCCCCACGCACTGACAATGGTTCCGGAATCCTGAGCGTGGGGAGGTTCCACCAACGGTCGGCAGCGCGTGGGTTCTAACGGAAAGCCTAAGCTCGTCTCCCCTGAGGGTTTTCCTAATGTCTCTGTGCCAGGGAATTCTAGGGGGGTTTGCAGGATATCCCAGTGACAGAGGCTGCCTCCCCAAGGCCAGGGAAGGTATTTCTCGGACTTCCCCGAACAGGGAACACCTGTGACTGAAGAGAGATGCGTGGAGTTTTCTCACGAGCTCCCCCACGCCCTGACAATGGTTCCGGAATCCTGAGCGTGGGGAGGTTCCACCAACGGTCGGCAGCGCGTGGGTTCTAACGGAAAGCCTAAGCTCGTCTCCCCTGAGGGTTTTCCTAATGTCTCTGCCAGGGAATGCTAGGGGTGTTTGCAGGATATCCCAGTGACAGAGGCTGCCTCCCCAAGATCAGGGAAGGTATTTCTCGGACTTCCCCGAACAGGGAACACCTGTGACTGAAGAGAGCTGCGTGGAATTGTCTCTGGTGCTCCACCACGCACTGACAATGGTTCCGGAATCCTGAGCGTGGGGAGGTTCCACCAACGGTCGGCAGCGCGTGGGTTCTAACGGAAAGCCTAAGCTCGTCTCCCCTGAGAGTTTTCCTAATGTCTCTGTGCCAGGGAATGCTAGGGGGGTTTGCAGGATATCCCAGTGACAGAGGCTGCCTCCCCAAGGTCAGGGAAGTTATTTCTCGGACTTCCCCGAACAGGGAACACCTTTGACTGAAGAGAGCTGCATGGAGTTGTCTCTCGAGCTCCCCCACGCACTGACAATGGTTCCGGAATCCTGAGCGTGGGGAGGTTCCACCAACGGTCGTCAGCGCGTGGGTTCTAACGGAAAGCCTAAGCTCGTCTCCCCTGAGGGTTTTCCTAATGTCTCTGTGCCAGGGAATTCTAGGGGGGTTTGCAGGATATCCCAGTGACAGAGGCTGTCTCCCCAAGGTCAGGGAAGTTATTTCTCGCACTTCCCCGATCAGGGAACACCTGTGAATGAAGAGAGCTGCATGGAGTTGTCTCTCGAGCTCTCCCACGCCATGACAATGGTTCCAGAATCCTGAGTTTGGGGAGGTTCCACCAACGGTCGGCAGATTTTGGGTTCTAACGGAAAGCCTAAGCTCGTCTCCCCTGAGGGTTTTCCTAATGTCTCTGTGCCAGGGAATGCTAGGGGGGTTTGCAGGATATCCCAGTGACAGTGGCTGCCTCCCCAAGGTCAGGGAAGGTATTTCTCGGTCTTCCCCGAACAGGGAACACCTGTGACTGAAGAGAGTTGCGTGGAGTTGTCTCTCGAGCTCCTCCACGCACTGACAATGGTTCTGGAATCCTGAGCGTGGGGAGGTTCCACCAACGGTCGGCAGCGCGTGGGTTCTAACGGAAAGCCTAAGCTCGTCTCCCCTGACGGTTTTGCTAATTTCTCTGTGCCAGGGAATGCTAGGGGGGTTTGCAGGATATCCCAGGGACAGAGGCTGCCTCCCCAAGTTCAGGGAAGTTATTTCTCGGACTTCCCCGAACCGGGAACACCTGTGACTGAAGAGAGCTGCGTGGAGTTGTCTCTCGAGCTCCCCCACGCACTGACAATGTTTCCGGAATACTGAGCGTGTTGAGGTTCCACCAACGGTCGGCAGCGCATGGGTTGTAACGGAAAGCCTAAGCTCGTCTCCCCTGAGGGTTTTCCTAATATTTCTGTGCCAGGGAATGCTAGGGGGGTTTGCAGGATATCCCAGTGACAGAGGCTGCCTCCCCAAGTTCAGGGAAGATACTTCTCGAATTTCCCCGAACAGGGAACACCTGTGACTGAAGAGAGCTGCGTGGAGTTGTCTCTCGAGCTCCCCCACGCACTGACAAAGGTTCCGGAATCATGAGCGTCGGGAGGTTCCACCAACGGTCGGTAGCACGTGGGTTCTAACGGAAAGCCTAAGCTCGTCTCCCCTGAGGGTTTTCCTAATTTCTCTGTGCCAGGGAATGCTAGGGGGGTTTGCAAGATATCCCAGGGACAGAGGCTGCCTCCCCAAGGTCAGGGAAGGTATTTCGCGGACTTCCCCGAACAGGGAACACCTGTGACTGAAGAGAGCTGCGTGGAATTGTTTCTCGAGCTCCCCCACGCACTGACAATGGTTCCGGAATCCTGAGCGTGGGGAGGTTCCACCAACGGTCGGCAGCGCGTGTGTTCTAACGGAAATCCTAAGCTCGTCTCCCCTGAGGGTTTTCCTAATATCTCTGTGCCAGGGAATGCTAGGGGGGTTTGCAGGATATCCCAGTGACAGAGGCTGCCTCCCCAATGTCAGGGAAGGTATTTCTCAGACTTCCACGAACAGGGAACACCTGTGACTGAAGAGAGCTGCGTGGAGTTGTCTCTCGAGCTCCCCCACGCACTGACAATGTTTCCGGATTCCTGAGCGTGGGGAGGTTCCACCAACGGTCGGCAGCGCGTGGGTTCTAACGGAAAGCCTAAGCTCGTCTCCCCTGAGGATTTTCTTAATGTCTCTGTGCCAGGGAATGCTAGGGGTGTTTGCAGGATATCCCAGTGACAGAGGCTGCCTCCCCAAGTTCAGGGAAGGTATTTCTCGGACTTCCCCGAACAGGGAACACCTGTGACTGAAGAGAGCTGCGTGGAGTTGTCTCTCGAGGTCCCCCACGCACTGACAATGGTTCCGGAATCCTGAGCGTGGGGAGGTTCCACCAACGGTCGGCAGCGCGTTGGTTCTAACGGAAAGCCTAAGCTCGTCTCCCCTGAGTGTTTTCCTAATGTCTCTGTGCCAGGGAATGCTAGGGGGGTTTGCAGGATATCCCTGAGACAGAGGCTGCCTCCCCAAGGTCAGGGAAGGTATTTCTCGGACTTCCCCGAAAAGGGAACACCTGTTACTGAAGAGAGCTTCGTGGAGTTGTCTCTCGAGCTCACCCACGCACTGAAAATGGTTCCGGAATCCTGAGAGTGGGGAGGTTCCACCAACGGTTGGCAGCGCGTGGGTTCTAACGGAAAGCCTAAGCTCGTCTCCCCTAAGGGTTTTCCTTATGTCTCTGTGCCAGGGAATTCTAGGGGGGTTTGCAGGATATCCCAGTGACAGAGGCTGCCTCCCCAAGGCCAGGGAAGGTATTTCTCGGACTTCCCCAAACAGGGAACACCTGTGACTGAAGAGAGATGCGTGGAGTTTTCTCTCGAGCTCCCCCACGCACTGACAATGGTTCCGGAATCCTGAGCGTGGGGAGGTTCCACCAACGGTCGTCAGCGCGTGGGTTCTAACGGAAAGCCTAAGCTCGCCTCCCCTGAGGGTTTTCCTAATGTCTCTGTGCCAGGGAATGCTAGGGGGGTTTGCAGGATATTCCAGTGACAGAGGCTGCCTCCCCAAGTTCAGGGAAGGTATTTCTCGGATTTCCCCGAACAGGGTACACCTGTGACTGAAAAGAGCTGCGTGGAGTTGTCTCTCGAGCTCCCCCACGCACTGACAATGGTTCCGGAATCCTGAGCGTTTGGAGGTTCCACCAACGATCGGCAGCGCGTGGGTTCAAACGGAAACCCTAAGCTCGTCTCCCCTGAGTGTTTTCCTCATGTCTCTGTGCCAGGGAATTCTAGGGGGGTTTGCAGGATATCCCAGTGACAGAGGCCGCCTCCCCAAGGTCAGGGAAGGTATTTCTCGGGCTTCCCCGAACAGGGAACACCTGTGACTGAAGAGAGCTACGTGGAGTTGTCTCTCAAGCTCCCCAACGCACTGACAATGGTTCCGGAATCCTGAGAGTGGGGAGGTTCCACCAACGGTCGGCAGCGTGTGGGTTCTAACGGAAAGCCTAAGCTCGTCTCCCCTGAGGTTTTTCCTAATGTCTCTATCCCAGGGAATGCTAGGGTGTTTGCAGGATATCCCAGTGACAGAGGCTGCCTCCCCAAGGTCAGGGAAGGTATTTCTCGGACTTCCCCGAAAAGGGAACACCTGTGACAGAAGTGAGCTGCGTGGAGTTTTCTCTCGAGCTCCCCCACGCACTGACAATGGTTCCGGAATCCTGAGCGTGGGGAGGTTCCACCAACGGTCGGCAGCGCGTGGGTTCTAACGGAAAGCCTAAGCTCGTCTCCCCTGAGGGTTTTCCTAATGTCTCTGTGCCAGGGAATTCTAGGGGGGTTTGCAGGATATCCCAGTGACAGAGGCTGCCTCCCCAAGGCCAGGGAAGGTATTTCTCGGACTTCCCCGAACAGGGAACACCTGTGACTGAAGAGAGATGCGTGGAGTTTTCTCACGAGCTCCCCCACGCCCTGACAATGGTTCCGGAATCCTGAGCGTGGGGAGGTTCCACCAACGGTCGGCAGCGCGTGGGTTCTAACGGAAAGCCTAAGCTCGTCTCCCCTGAGGGTTTTCCTAATGTCTCTGCCAGGGAATGCTAGGGGTGTTTGCAGGATATCCCAGTGACAGAGGCTGCCTCCCCAAGATCAGGGAAGGTATTTCTCGGACTTCCCCGAACAGGGAACACCTGTGACTGAAGAGAGCTGCGTGGAATTGTCTCTGGTGCTCCACCACGCACTGACAATGGTTCCGGAATCCTGAGCGTGGGGAGGTTCCACCAACGGTCGGCAGCGCGTGGGTTCTAACGGAAAGCCTAAGCTCGTCTCCCCTGAGAGTTTTCCTAATGTCTCTGTGCCAGGGAATGCTAGGGGGGTTTGCAGGATATCCCAGTGACAGAGGCTGCCTCCCCAAGGTCAGGGAAGTTATTTCTCGGACTTCCCCGAACAGGGAACACCTTTGACTGAAGAGAGCTGCATGGAGTTGTCTCTCGAGCTCCCCCACGCACTGACAATGGTTCCGGAATCCTGAGCGTGGGGAGGTTCCACCAACGGTCGTCAGCGCGTGGGTTCTAACGGAAAGCCTAAGCTCGTCTCCCCTGAGGGTTTTCCTAATGTCTCTGTGCCAGGGAATTCTAGGGGGGTTTGCAGGATATCCCAGTGACAGAATCTGCCTCCCCAAGGCCAGGGAAGGTATTTCTCTGACTTCCCCGAACAGGGAACACCTGTGACTGAAGAGAGATGCGTGGAGTTTTCTCTCGAGCTCCCCCACGCACTGACAATGGTTCCGGAATCCTGAGCGTGGGGAGGTTCCACCAACGGTCGGAAGCACGTGGGTTCTAACGGAAAGCCTAAGCTCGTCTCCCCTGAGGGTTTTCCTAATGTCTCTGTGCCAGGGAATGCTAGGGGTGTTTGCAGGATATCCCAGTGACAGAGGCTGCCTCCCCAAATTCAGGGAAGTTATTTCTCGGACTTCCTTGAACAGGGAACACCTGTGACTGAAGAGAGCTTCATGGAGTTGTCTCTCGAGCTCCCCCATGCACTGACAATGATTCCGGAATCCTGAGTGTGGGGAGGTTCCACCAACGGTCGGCAGCGCGTGGGTACTAACGGAAAGCCTAAGCTCGTCTCCCCTGAGCGTTTTCCTAATGTGTCTGTGCCAGGGAATGCTAGGGGGGTTTGCAGGATATCCCAGTGACAGAGGCTGCCTCCCCAAATTCAGGGAAGTTATTTCTCGGACTTCCTTGAACAGGGAACACCTGTGACTGAAGAGAGCTTCATGGAGTTGTCTCTCGATCTCCCCCATGCACTGACAATGATTCCGGAATCCTGAGTGTGGGGAGGTTCCACCAACGGTCGGCAGCGCGTGGGTTCTAACAGAAAGCCTAAGCTCGTCTCCCCTGAGGGTTTTCCTAATGTCTCTTTGCCAGGGAATGCTAGGGGTGTTTGCAGGATATCCCAGTGAGAGAGGCTGCCTCCCCAAGGTCAGGGAATGTATTTCTCGGACTTCCCCGAACAGGGAACTCCTGTGATTGAAGAGAGCTGCGTGGAATTTTCTCTCTAGCTCTCCCACGCACTGACAATGTTTCCGGAATCCTGAGCGTGGGGAGGTTCCACCAACGGTCGTCAGCGCGTGAATTCTAACGGAAAGCCTAAGCTCGTCTCCCCTGAGGATATTCCTAATGTCTGTGTGCCAGGGAATTCTAGGGGGTTTTGCAGGATATCCCAGTGACAGAGGCTGCCTCCCCAAAGTCAGGGAAGTTATTTCTCGGACTTCCCCGAAAAGGGAACACCTGTGACTGAAGAGAGCTGCGTGGAATTTTCTCTCGAGTTACCCACGCTCTGACAATGGTTCCGGAATCCTGAGCGTGGGGAGGTTCCACCAACGGTCGGCAGCGTCTGGGTTCTAACGGAAAGCCTAAGCTCGTCTCCCCTGAGGGTTTTCCTAATGTCTCTGTGCCAGGGAATGCTAGGGGTGTTTGCAGGATATCCCAGTGACAGAGGCTGCCTCCCCAAATTCAGGGAAGGTATTTCTCGGACTTCCCCGAACAGGGAACACCTGTGACTGAAGAGAGCTGCGTGGAGTTGTCTCTCGAGCTCCCCCACGCACTGACAATGGTTCCGGAATCCTGAGCGTGGGGAGGTTCCACCAACGGTCGGCAGCGCGTGGGTTCTAACGGAAAGCCTAAGCTCGCCTCCCCTGAGGGTTTTCCTAATGTCTCTGTGCCAGGGAATGCTAGGGGGGTTTGCAGGATATTCCAGTGACAGAGGCTGCCTCCCCAAGTTCAGGGAAGGTATTTCTCGGATTTCCCCGAACAGGGTACACCTGTGACTGAAAAGAGCTGCGTGAAGTTGTCTCTCGAGCTCCCCCACGCACTGACAATGGTTCCGGAATCCTGAGCGTTTGGAGGTTCCACCAACGATCGGCAGCGCGTGGGTTCAAACGGAAAGCCTAAGCTCGTCTCCCCTGAGTGTTTTCCTCATGTCTCTGTGCCAGGGAATTCTAGGGGGGTTTGCAGGATATGCCAGTGACAGAGGCTCCCTCCCCAAGGTCAGGGAAGTTATTTCTCGGGCTTCCCCGAACAGGGAACACCTGTGACTGAGGAGAGCTACGTGGAGTTGTCTCTCAAGCTCCCCAACGCACTGACAATGGTTCCGGAATCCTGAGCGTGGGGAGGTTCCACCAACGGTCGGCAGCGTGTTGGTTCTAACGGAAAGCCTAAGCTCGTCTCCCCTGAGGGTTTTCCTAATGTCTCTATCCCAGGGAATGCTAGGGTGTTTGCAGGATATCCCAGTGACAGAGGCTGCCTCCCCAAGGTCAGGGAAGTTATTTCTCGGACTTCCCCGAAAAGGGAACACCTGTGACAGAAGAGAGCTGCGTGGAGTTGTCTCTCGAGCTCCCCCACGCACTGACAATGGTTCCGGAATCCTGAGTGTGTGGAGGTTCCACCAACGGTCGGCAGCACGTGGGTTCTAAGGGAAAGCCTAAGCTCGTCTCCCCTGAGAGTTTTCCTAATGTCTCTGTGCCAGGGAATGCTAGGGGGGTTTGCAGGATATCCCAGTGACAGAGGCTGCCTCCCCAAGGTCAGGGAAGGTATTTCTCGGACTTCCCCGAACAGGGAACACCTGTGACTGAAGAGAGCTGCGTGGAGTTGTCTCTCGATCTCCCCAACGCACTGACAATGGTTCCGGAATCCTGAGCGTGGGGAGGTTCCACCAACGGTCGGCAGCGCGTGGGTTCTAACGGAAAGCCTAAGCTCGTCTCCCCTGAGGGTTTTCCTCATGTCTCTGTGCCAGGGAATGCTAGGGGGGTTTGCAGGAAATCCCACTGACAGAGGCTGCCTCTCCAAGGTCAGGGAAGGTCTTTCTCGGACTTCCCCGAACAGGGAACACCTGTGACTGAAGAGAGCTGCGTGGAGTTGTCTCTCGAGCTCCCCCACGCACTGACAATGTTTCCGGAATCCTGAGCGTGGGGAGGTTTCACCAACGGTCGGCAGCGCGTGGGTTCTAACGGAAAGCCTAAGCTCGTCTCCCCTGAAGGTTTCCCTAATGTCTCTGTGCCAGGGAATGCTTGGGGGGTTTGCAGGATATCCCAGTGACAGAGGCTGCCTCCACAAGTTCAGGGAATTTATTTCTCGGACTTCCCCGAACAGGGAACACCTGTTACTTAAGAGAGCTACGTGGAGTTGTCTATCGAGCTCCCCCACGCACTGACACTGGTTCCGGAATCCTGAGGGTGGGGAGGTTCCACCAACGGTCGGCAGCGCGTGGGTTCTAACGGAAAGCCTAAGCTCGTCTCCCCTGAGAGTTTTCCTAATGTCTCTGTGCCAGGGAATGCTAGGGGGGTTTGCAGGATATCCCAGTGACAGAGGCTGCCTCCCCAAAGTCAGGGAAGGTATTTCTCGGACTTCCCCGAACAGGGAACACCTGTGACTGAAGAGAGCTGCGTGGAGTTGTCTCTTGAGCTCCCCCACGCACTGACAATGGTTCCGGAATCCTGAGCTTGGGGAGGTTCCACCAACGGTCGGCAGCGCTTGGGTTCTAACGGAAAGCCTAAGCTCGTCTCCCCTGAGGGTTTTCCTAATGTCTCTGTGCCAGGGAATGCTAGGGGGTTTTGCAGGATATCCCAGTGACAGAGGATGCCTCCCCAAGGTCAGGGAAGTTATTTCTCGGGCTTCCCCGAACAAGGAACACCTGTGACTGAAGAGATGTGCGTGGAGTTGTCTCTCGAGTTCCCCACGCACTGACAATTTTTCCGGAATCCTGAGCATGCGGAGGTTCCACCAACGGTCGGCAGCGCGTGGGTTCTAACGGAATGCCTAAGCTCGTCTCTCCTGAGTGTTTTCCTAATGTCTCTGTGCCAGGGAATGCTAGGGGGGTTTGCAGGATATCCCAGTGAAAGAGGCTGCCTCCCCAAGTTCAGGGAAGGTATTTCTCGGACTTCCCCGAATAGGGAACACCTGTGACTGAAGAGAGCTGCGTGGAATTGTCTCTCGAGTTCCCACAAGCACTGACAATGGATCCGGATTCCTGAGCGTGGGGAGGTTCCACCAACGGTCGGCAGCGCGTGGGTTCTAACGGAAATCCTAAGCTCGTCTCCCCTGAGGGTTTTTCTAATGTCTCTGTGCCAGGGAAAGCTAGGGGGGTTTGCAGGACATCCCAGTGTCAGAGGCTGCCTCCCCAATGTTAGCGAAGGTATTTCTCGGACTTACCCGTACAGGGAACACCTGTGACTGAAGACAGCTACGTGGATTTGTCTCACAAGCTCCCCCACGCACTGACAATGGTTCCGGAATCCTGAGCGTGGGGAGGTTCCACCAACGGTCGGCAGCGCGTGGGTTTTAACGGAAAGCCTAAGCTCGTCTTCCCTGAGGGTTTTCCTAATGTCTCTTTGCCAGGGAATGCTAGGGGGGTTTGCAGGATATCCCAGTGAAAGAGGCTGCCTCCCCAAGGTCAGGGAAGGTATTTTTCGGACTTCCCCTAACAGGGAACACCTGTCACTGAAGAGAGCAGCGTGGAGTTGTCTCTCGAGCTCCCCCACGCACTGACAATGGTTCCGGAATCCTGAGCGTGGGAGGTTCCACCAACGGTCGGCAGCGTGTGGGTTCTGACGGAAAACCTAAGCTCGTCTCCCGGAGGGTTTTCCTAATGTCTCTGTGTCAGGGAATGCTAGTGGGTTTTGCAGGATATCCCAGTGACAGAGGCTGCCTACCCAAAGTCAGGGAAGTTCTTTCTCCGACTTACCAGAACAGGGAACACCTGTGAATGAAGAGACCTGCGTGGAATTGTCTCTCGAGCTCCCCCACGCACTGACAATTTTTCCGGAATCCTGAGTGTGGGGAGGTTCCACCAACGGTCGTCAGGGCGTGGGTTCTAACGGAAAGCCTAAGCTCGACTCCCCTGTGTGTTTTCCTAATGTCTCTGTGCCAGGGAATGCTAGGGGTGTTTGCAGGATATCCCAGTGACAGAGGCTGCCTCCACAAGTTCAGGGAATGTATTTCTCGGACTTCCCAAAACAAGGAACACCTGTGACTGAAGAGAGCTGCGTGGAGTTGTCTCTCGAGCTCCCCCACGCACTGACAATGGTTCCGGAATCCTGAGCGTGGGGAGGTTCCAACAACGGTCGGCAGCGCGTGGGTTCTAACGGAAAGTCTAAGCTCGTCTCCCCTGAGGGTTTTCCTAATGTCTCTGTGCCAGGGAAAGCTAGGGGGGTTTGCAGGTTATCCCAGTGACAGTGGCTGCCTCCCCAAAGACAGGGAAGGTATTTCTCGGACTTCCCCGAACAGGGAACACCTGTGACTGAAGAGAGCTTCGTGGAAATGTCTCTCGAGCTCCCCAACGCACTGACAATGGTTCCGGAATCCTGAGCGTGGGGAGGTTCCACCAACGGTCGGCAGCGTGTGGGTTCTAACGGAAAGCCTAAGCTCGTCTCCCCAAAGGGTTTTCCTAATGTCTCTGTGCCAGGGAATGCTAGGGGGGTTTGCAGGATATCCCAGTGACAGAGGCTGCCTCCCCAAGATCAGGGAAGTTATTTCTCGGACATCCCCGGACATGGAACACCTGTGACTGAAGAGAGCTGCGTGGAGTTGTCTCTCGAGCTCCCCCACGCACTGACAATGGTTCCGGAATCCTGAGCGTGGTAGGTTCCACCAACGGTCCGTAGCGCGTGGGTTCTAACGGAAAGCCTAAGCTCGTCTCCCCTGAGGGTTTTGCTAATGTCTCTGTGCCAGGGAATTCTAGGGGTGTTTGCAGGATATCCCAGTGACAGAGGCTGCTTCCCCAAGGTCAGGGAAGGTATTTCTCGGACTTCCCCGAACAGGAAACACCTGTGACTGAAGAGAGCTGCGTGGAGTTGTCTCTCGATCTCCCCCACGCACTGACAATGATTCAGGAATCCTGAGAGTGGGGAGGATCCACCAACGGTCCGTAGCGCGTTGGTTCTAACGGAAAGCCTAAGCTCTTCTCCCCTGAGGGTTTTCCTAATGTCTCTGTGCCAGGGAATGCTAGAGGGGTTGCAGGATATCCCAGTGACAGAGGCTGCCTCCCTAAGGTCAGGGAAGGTATTTCTCGGACTTCCCCGAACAGGGAACACCTGTGACTGAAGAGAGCTTCCTGGAGTTGTCTCTCGAGCTCCCCCACGCACTGACAATGTTTCCAGAATCCTGAGCGTGGGGAGGTTCTACCAACGGTCGGCAGCGCGTGGGTTCTAACGCAAAGCCTAAGCTCGTCGCCCCTGAGAGTTTTCCTAATGTCTCTGTGCCAGGGAATGCTAGAGGGGGTTTGCAGGTTATCCCAGTGACAGAGGCTGCCTCCCCAAGGTCAGGGAAGATATTTCTCGGACTTCCCCTAACAGGGAACACCTGTGACTGAAGAGAGCTGCGTGGAGTTGTCTCTCGAGCTCCCCCACGCACTGAAAATTGTTCCGGAATCCTGAGCGTGGGGAGGTTCCAAGAACGGTCGGCAGCGCGTGGGTTCTAACGGAAAGCCTAGATCATCTCCCCTGAGGGTTTTCCTAATGTCTCTGTGCCAGGGAATGCTAGGGGGGTTTGCAGGATATCCCAGTGACAGAGGCTGCCTCCCCAAGGTCAGGGAAGGTATTTCTCGGACTTCCCCGAACAGGGAACACCTGTGACTGAAGAGAGCTGCGTGGAGTTGTCTCTCGAGCTCCCCCACGCACTGACAATGGTTCCGGAATCCTGAGCGTGGGGAGGTTCCACCAACGGTCGGCAGCGCGTGGGTTCTAACGGAAAGCCTAAGATCGTCTCCCCTGAGGGTTTTCCTAATGTCTCTGTGTCAGGGAATGCTAGGGGGGTTTGCAGAATATCCCAGTGACAGAGGCTGCCTCCCCAAATTCAGTGAAGATATTTCTCGGACATCCCCGAACAGGGAACACCTGTGACTGAAGAGAGCTGCGTGGAGTTGTCTCTCGAGTTCCCCCACCCAATGACAATGGTTCCGGAATCCTGAGCGTGGGGAGGTTCCACCAACGGCCGGCAGCGCGTGGGTTCTAACGGAAATACTAAGCTCGTCTCCCCTGAGGGTTTTCCTAATGTCTCTGTGCCAGGGAATGCTAGGGGGATTTGCAGGATATCCCAGTGACAGAGGCTGCCTCCCCAAGGTCAGGGAAGGTTTTACACGAACTTCCCCGAACAGGAAACACCTGTGACTGAAGAGAGCTGCGTGGAGTTGTCTCTCGAGCTCCCCCACGCACTGACAATGGTTCCGGAATCCTGAGCGTGGGGAGGCTCCACCAACGGTCGGCAGCGCGTGGGTTCTAACTGAAAGCCTAAGCTCGTCTCCCCTGAGGGTTTTCCTAATTTCTCTGTGCCAGGGAATGCTAGGGGTGTTTGCAGGATATCCCAGTGGCAGAGGCTGCATCCCCAAGGTCAGGGAAGGTATTTCTCGGACTTCCCCGTACAGGGAACACCTGTGACTGAAGAGAGCTGCGTGGAGTTGTCTCTCGAGCTCCCCCACGCACTGACAATGGTTCCAGAATCCTGAGCGTGGGGAGGTTCCACCAACGGTCGGCAGCGCGTGGGTTCTAACGGAATGCCTAAGCTCGTCTCCCCTGAGGGTTTTCCTAATGTCTCTCTGCCAGGGAATGCTAGGGGGGTTTGTAGGATATCCCAGTGACAGAGGCTGCCTCCCCAAGTTCAGGGAAGTTATTTCTCGGACTTCCCCTAACAGGGAACACCTGTGACTGAAGAGAGCTGCGTGGATTTGTCTCTTGAGCTCCCCCACGCACTGAGAATGTTTTCAGAATCCTGAGCGTGTGGAGGTTCCACCAACGGTCGGCAGCGCGTGGGTTATAACGGAAAGCCTAAGCTTGTGTCCCCTGAGGGTTTTCCTAATGTCTCTGTGCCAGGGAATGCTTGCGGGGTTTGCAGGATATCCCAGTGACAGAGGCTGCATCCCCAAGGTAAGGGAAGGTATTTCTCGGACTTCCCCGAACAGGGAACACCTGTGAATGAAGAGAGATGCGTGGAGTTGTCTCTCGAGCTCCCCCACGCACTGACAATTGTTCCGGAATCCTGAGCGTGGGGAGGTTCCACCAACGGTCGGCAGCGCGTGGGTTCTAACGGAAAGCCAAAGCTCGTCTCCCGTGAGTGTTTTCCTAATGTCTCTGTGCCAGGGAATGCTACGGGGGTTTGCAGGATATCCCAGTGACAGAGGATGCCTCCCCAAGTTCAGGGAAATTATTTCTCGGACTTCCCCATACAGGGAACACCAGTGACTGAAGAGAGCTGCGTGGAGTTGTCTCTCGTGCTCCCCCACGCACTGACAATGGTTCCGGATGCCTGAGCGTGGGGAGGTTCCACCAACGGTCGGCAGCGCGTGGGTTCTAACGGAAAGCCTAAGCTCGTCTCCCCTGAGGGTTTTCCTAATGTCTCTGTGCCAGGGAATGCAAGGGGGGTTTGCAGGATATCCCAGGGACAGAGGCTGCAACCCCAAGGTCAGGGAAGGTATTTCTCGGACTTCCCCGTACAGGGAACACCTGTGACTGAAGAGAGCTGCGTGGAGTTGTCTCTCGAGCTCCCCCACGCACTGACATTTGTTCCGGAATCTTGAGCGTGGGGAGGTTCCACCAACGGTCGGCAGCGCGTGGGTTCTAACGGAAAGCCTAAGCTCGTCTCCCCTGAGGGTTTTCCTAATGTCTCTGTGCCAGGGAATGCTAGGGGGGTTTGCAGTATATCCCAGTGACAGAGGCTGCCTCCACAAAGTCAGGGAAGTTACTTCTCGGACTTCCCCGAAAAGGGAACACCTGTGACTGAAGAGAGCTGCGTGGAGTTGTCTCTCGAGCTCCCCCACGCACTGACAATGGTTCCGGACCCTGAGCGTGGGGAGGTTCCACCAACGTTCGGCAGCACTTGGGTTCTAACGGAAAGCCTAAGCTCGTCTACCCTGAGGGTATTCCTAATGTCTCTGTGCCAGGGAATGCTTCGGGGTTTTGCAGGATATCCCAGTGACAGAGGCTGACTCCTCAAAATCAGTGAAGGTACTTCTCGGACTTCCCCGAACAGTGAACACCTGTGACTGAAGAGAGCTGCGTGGAGTAGTCTCTCGAGCTCCCCCACGCACTGACAATGGTTCCGGAATCCTGAGAGTAGGGAGGTTCCACCAACGGTCGGCAGCATGTGGGTTTTAACGGAAAGCCTAAGCTCGTCTCCCCTGAGGGTTTTCCTAATATCTCTGTGCCAGGGAATGCTAGGGGGGTTTGCAGGATATCCCAGTGACAGAGGCTGCCTCCCCAAGGTCAGGGGAGGTACTTCTCGGACTTCCCCGAACAGGGAACACCTGTGACTGAAGAGAGCTGCGTGAAGTTGTCTCTCGAGCTCCCCCATGCACTGAAAATGGTTTCGGAATCCTGAGCGTGGGGAGGTTCCACCAACGGTCGGCAGCGCGTGGGTTCTAACGGAAAGCCTAAGCTCGTCTCCCCTGAGGGTTTCCCTTATGTCTCTGTGTCAGGGAATGCTAGGGGGGTTTGCAGGATATCCCAGTGACAGAGGCTGCCTCCCCAAGGTCAGGGAAGTTACATCTCGGACTTCCCCGAACAGGGAACACCTGTGACTGAAGAGAGCTGTGTGGAGTTGTCTCTCGTGCTCCCCCACGCACTGACAATGGTTCCGGAATCCTGAGCGTGGGGAGGTTCCACCAACGGTCGGCAGCGCGTGGGTTCAAACGGAAAGCCTTAGCTCGTCTCCCCTGAGGGTTCTCCTAATGTCTCTGTGCCACGGAATTCTAGGGGGGTTTGCAGAATATCCCAGTGACAGAGGCTGCCTCCCCAAGGTAAGGGAAGGTACTTCTCGGACTTCCCCGAACAGGGAACACCTGTGACTGAAGAAAACTGCGTGGAGTTGTCTCTCGAGCTCCCCCACGCACTTACAATGTTTCCGGAATACTGAGCGTGGGGAGGTTCCACCAACGGTCGGCAGCGAGTGGGTTCTAACGGAAAGCCTAAGCTCTTCTCCCCTGAGGGTTTTCCTAATTTCTCTGTGCCAGGTAATGCTAGGGTGGTTTGCAGGATATCCCAGTGACAGAGGCTGCCTCCCCAAGGTCAGGGAAGGTGTTTCTCGGACTTCCCCGATCAGGGAACACCTGTGAGTGAAGAGAGCTGCGTGGCGTTGTCTCTCGAGCTCCCCCACGCACTGACAATGGGTCCGGAATCCTGAGCGTGGGGAGGTTCCAACAACGGTCGGCAGCGCGTGGGTTCTAACGGAAAGCCTAAGCTCGTCTCCCCTGAGGGTTTTCCTAATGTCTCTGTGCCAGGGAATGCTAGGGGGGTTTGCAGGATATCCCAGTGACAGATTCTGCCTCCCAAGTTCAGGGAAGTTATTTCTCGGACTTCCCCGAACTGGAAACACCTGTGACTGAAGAGAGCTGCGTGGAGTTGTCTCTCAAGCTCCCCCACGCACTGACAATGTTTCCGGAATCCTGAGACTGGGGAGGTTCCACCAACGGTCGGCAGCGCGTGGGTTCAAACGGAAAGCTTAAGCTCGTCTCCCCTGAGTGTTTTCCTAATGTCTCTGTGCCAGGAAATGCTAGGGGGGTTTGCAGGATATCCCAGTGACAGATGTTGCCTCCCCATGGTCAGGGAAGTTATTTCTCGGACTTCCCCGAACAGGGAACACCTGAGACTGAAGAGACCTGCGTGGAGTTTTCTCTCGAGCTCCCCCACGCACTGACAATTTTTCCGGAATCCTGAGCGTGGGGATGTTCCACCAACGGTCGGCAGCGCTTGGGTTCTAACGGAAAGCCTAAGCTCGTCTCCCCTGAGTGTTTTCCTCATGTCTCTGTGCCAGGGAATGCTAGGGGGCATTGCAGGAAATCCCAGTGACAGAGGCTGACTCCCCAAGATCAGGGAAGTTATTTCACGGACTTCCCCGGACAGGGAACACCTGTGACTGAAGAGAGCTGCGTGGAGTTCTCTCTCGTGCTCCCCCACGCACTGACAATGGTTCTGGAATCCTGAGCGTGGGGAGGTTCCACCAACGGTCGGCAGCGCGTGGGTTCTAACGGAAAGACTAAGCTCGTCTCCCCTGAAGTTATTCCTAATATCTCTGTGCCAGGGAATGCTTCGGGGGTTTGCAGTATATCCCAGTGACAGAGGCTGCTTACCCAAGGTCAGGGAAGGTACTTCTCGGACTTCCCCGAACAGGGAACACCTGTGACTGAAGAGAGCTGCGTGTAGTTGTCTCTCGAGCTCCACCACGCACTGACAATGGTTCCGGAATCCTGAGCGTGGGGAGGTTCCACCAACGGTCGGCAGCGCGTGGGTTCTAACGGAAAGCCGAAGCTCGTCTCCCCTGAGGGTTTTCCTAATTTCTCTCTGCCAGGGAATGCTAGGGGGGTTTGCAGGATATCCCAGTGACAGAGGCTGCCTCCCCAATGTCTGGGAAGTTACTTCTCGGACTTCCCCGAACAGGGAACACCTGTGACTGAATACAGCTGCGTGGAGTTGTCTCTCGTGCTCCCCCACGCACTTACAATGTTTCCGGAATCCTGAGCGTGGGGAGGTTCCATCAACGGTCGGCAGCGCGTGGGTTCTAACGGAAAGCCTAAGCTCGTCTCCCCTGAGGATTTTCCTAATGTCTCTGTGCCAGGGAATGCTAGGGGGGTTTGCAGGATATCCCAGTGACAGAGGCTGCCTCCCCAAGGTCAGGGAAGTTATTTCTTGGACTTCCCCGAACAGGGAACACCTGTGACTGAAGAGAGCTGCATGGAGTTGTCTCTGGAGCTCCCCCACGCACTGACAATGTTTCCGGGATCCTGAGCGTGGGGAGGTTCCACCAACGGTCGGCAGCGCGTGGGTTCTAACGGAAAGCCTAAGCTCGTCTCCCTTGAGGATTTTCCTAATGTCTCTGTGCCAGGGAATGCTAGAGGGGTTTGCAGGATATCCCAGTGACAGCGGCTCCTCCCCAAGATCAGGGAAGTTATTTCTCGGACTTCCCCGAACAGGGATCACCTGTGACTGAAGAGAGCTGCATGGAGTTGTCTCTCGAGCTCCCCCACGCACTGACAATGGTTCCGGATTCCTGAGAGTGGGGAGGTTCCACCAAATGTCGGCAGCACGTTGGTTCTAACGGAAAGCCTAAGCTCTTCTCCCCTGAGGGTTTTCCTAATTTCTCTGTGCCAGGGAATGCTAGGGGGGTTTTCAGGATATCCCACTGACAGAGGCTGCCTCCCCAACGTCAGGGAAGGTAATTCTCGGACTTCCCCGAACAGGGAACACCTGTGACTGAAGAGAGCTGCGTGGAGTTGTCTCTCAAGCTCCCCCACGCACTGACAATGGTTCCGAAATCCTGAGCGTGGGGAGATGCCACCAACGGTGGGCAGCGCGTGGGATCTAACGGAATGCCTATGCTCGTCTCCCCTGAGGCTTTTCCTAATTTCTCTGTGCCAGGGAATGCTACGGGGGTTTGCAGGAATCCCAGTGACAGAGGCTGCCTCCCCAAGGTCAGGGAAGTTATTTCTCGGACTTACCCGAACAGGGAACACCTGTGACTGAAGAGAGCTGCGTGGTGTTGTCTCTCGAGCTCCCACATGCACTGACAATATTTCCGGATTCGTGAGCGTGGGGAGGTTCCCAACGGTCGGCAGCGCGTGAGTTCTAATGGAAAGCCTAAGCTCGTCTCCCCTGAGGGTTTTCCTAATGTCTCTGTGCCAGGGAATGCTAGGGGGGTTTGCAGGATATCCCAGTGTCAGAGGCTGCCTCCCCAAGGTCAGGGAAGGTATTTCTCAGACTTCCCCGAACAGGGACCTCCTGAGACTGAAGAGAGCTGCGTGGAGTTATCTCTCGAGCTCCCCCACGCACTGACAATGGTTCCGGAATCCTGAGCATGGGGAGGTTCCACCAAAGGTCGGCAGCGCTTGGGTTCTAACGGAAAGCCTAAGCTCGTCTCCCCTGAGGCTTTTCCTAATGTCTCTGTGCCAGAGAAGGCTAGGGGGGTTTGCAGGATATCCCAGTGACAGATGCTGCCTCCCCAAGGTCAGGGAAGCTATTTCTCGGACTTCCCCGAACAGGGAACACCTGTGACTGAAGAGAGCTGCGTGGAGTTGTCTCTCGAGCTCCCCCACGCACTGACAATGTTTCCGAAATCCTGAGCGTGGGGAGGTTCCACCAACGGTCGGCAGCGCATGGGTTCTAACGGAAAGCTTAAGATCGTCTCCCCTGAGGGTTTTCCTAATGTCTCTGTGCCAGGGAATGCTAGGGGTGTTTGCAGGATATCCCAGAGACAGATGCTGCCTCCCCAAAGTCAGGGAATGTATTTCTCGGACTTCCCCGAACAGGGAACACCTGTGACTGAAGAGAGCTGCGTGGAGTTGTCTCTCGAGCTCCCCCACGCCCTGACAAATTTTCCGGAATCCTGAGCGTGGGGAGGTTCCACCAACGGTCGACAGCGCGTGGGTCCTAACGGAATGCTTAAGCTCGTCTCCCCTGAGGGTTTTCATAATGTCTCTGTGCCAGGGAATGCTAGGGGGGTTTGCAGGATATCCCAGTGACAGAGGCTGCCTCCCCAAGATCAGGGAAGGTATTTCTCGGACTTCCCCGAACAGGGAACACCTGTGACTGAAGAGAGCTGCGTGGAGTTGTGTCTCGAGCTCCCCCACGCACTGACAATGGTTCCGGAATCCTGAGCGTGGGGAGGTTCCACCAACGGCCGCCAGCGAGTGGGTTCTAACGGAAAGCCTAAGCTCGTCTCCCCTGAGGATTTTCCTAATGTCTCTGTGCCAGGGAATGCTAGGGGTGTTTCCAGGATATCCCAGTGACAGAGGCTGCCTCCCCAAGTTCAGGGAAGGTATTTCTCGGACTTCCCAGAACAGGGAACACCTGTGACTGAAGAGAGCTGCGTGGAGTTGTCTCTCGAGCTCCCCCACGCACTGACAATGGTTCCGGAATCCTGAGCGTGGGGAGGTTCCACCAACGGTCGGCAGCGCGTGGGTTCTAACGGAAAGCCTAAGCTCGTCTCCCCTGAGGGTTTTCCTAATGTCTCTGTGCCAGGGAATGCTAGGGGGCATTGCAGGAAATCCCAGAGACAGAGGCTGCCTCCCCAAGATCAGGGAAGTTATTTCACGGACTTCCCCGTACAGGGAACACCTGTGACTGAAGAGAGCTGCGTGGAGTTCTCTCTCGTGCTCCCCCACGCACTGAGAATGATTCTGGAATCCTGAGAGTGGGGAGGTTCCACCAACGGTCGGCAGCGCGTGGGTTCTAACGGAAAGCCTAAGCTCGTCTCCCCTGAGGTTATTCCTAATATCTCTCTGCCAGGGAATGCTTCGGGGTTTTGCAGTATATGCCAGTGACAGAGGCTGCCTACACAAGGTAAGGGAAGGTACTTCTCGGAATTCCCCGAACAGGGAACACCTGTGACTGAAGAGATCTTCGTGGAGTTGTCTCTCGAGCTCCCCCACGCTCTGACAATGGTTCCGGAATCCTGAGCGTGGGGAGGTCCCATCAACGGTCGGCAGCGCGTGGGTTCTAACGGAAAGCCTAAGCTCGTCTCCCCTGAGGGTTTTCCTAATGTCTCTGTGCCAGGGAATGCTAGGGGGCATTGCAGGATATCCCAGTGACAGAGGCTGCCTCCCCAAGGTCAGGGAAGATATTTCTCGGACTTCCCCGAACAGGGAACACCTGTGACTGAAGAGAGCTGCGTAGAGTTGTCTCTCGAGCTCCCCCACGCACTGACAATGGTTCCGGAATCCTGAGCGTGGGGAGGTTCCACCAACGGTCGGCAGCGCGTGTGTTCTAACGGAATGCCTAAGCTCGTCTCCCCTGAGGTTTTTCTAATGTCTCTGTGCCAGGGAATGCTAGGGGTGTTTGCAGGAAATCCCAGTGACAGAGTCTGCCTCCCCAAGTTCAGGGAAGGTATTTCTCGGACTTCCCCGAACAGGGAACACCTGTGACTGAAGAGAGCTGCGTGGAGTTGTCTCTCGAGCTCCCCCACGCACTGACAATGGTTCCGGAATCCTGAGCGTGGGGAGGTTCCACCAACGGTCGGCAGCGCGTGGGTTCTAACGGGATGCCTGAGCTCGTCTCCCCTGAGGGTTTTCCTAATGTCTCTGTGCCAGAGAATGCTAGGGGGGTTTGCAGGATATCCCAGTGACAGAGGCTGCCTTCCCAAGGTCAGGGAAGTTATTTCTCGGACTTACCCGAACAGGGAACACCTGTGACTGAAGAGAGCTGCGTGGTGTTGTCTCTCGAGCTCCCACATGCACTGACAATATTTCCGGATTCGTGAGCGTGGGGAGGTTCCCAACGGTCGGCAGCGCGTGAGTTCTAATGGAAAGCCTAAGCTCGACTCCCCTGAGGGTTTTCCTAATGTCTCTGTGCCAGGGAATGCTAGGGGGGATTGCAGGATATCCCAGTGACAGAGGCTGCCTCCCCAAGGTCAGGGAAGCTATTTCTCGGACTTCCCCGAACAGGGAACACCTGTGACTGAAGACAGCTGCGTGGAGTTGTCTCTCGAGCTCCCCCACGCACTGACAATGGTTCCGGAATCCTGGGCGTGGGGAGGTTCCACCAACGGTCGGCTGCGCGTGGGTTCTAACGGAAAGACTATGCTCGGGTCCCCTGAAGGTTTTCCTAATGTCTCTGTGCCAGGGAATGCTAGGGGGGTTTGAAGGATATCCCAGTGAATGAGGCTGCCTCCCGAAGGTCAGGGAAGATATTTCTCGGACTTCCACGAACAGGGAACACCTGTGACTTAAGAGAGATGCGTGGAGTTGTTTCTCGAGCTCCCCCACGCACTGACAATGGTTCCGGAATCCTGAGCGTGGGGAAGTTCCACCAACGGTCGGCTGCGCGTGGGTTCTAACGGAAAGCCTAAGCTCGTCTCCCCTGGGGGTTTTCCTAATGTCTCTGTGCCAGGGAATGCTAGGGGTGTTTGCAGGATATCCCAGTGACAGAGGCTGCCTCCCCAAGACAAGGGAAGTTATTTCTCGGACTTCCCCGAACAGGGAACACCTGTGACTGAAGAGAGCTGCGTGGAGTTGTCTCTCGAGCTCCCCCACGCACTGACAATTGTTCCGGAATCCTGAGCGTGGGGAGGTTCCACCAACGGTCGGCAGCGCATGGGTTCTAACGGAAAACCTATGCTCGTCTCCCCTGAGGTTTTTCCTAATTTCTCTGTGCCAGGGAATGCTAGGGGGGTTGGCAGGATATCCCAGTGACAGAGGCTGCCTCCCCAAGGTCAGGGAAGTTATTTCTCGGACTTCCCCGAACAGGGAACACCTGTGACTGAAGAGAGCTCCGTGGAGTTGTCTCTCGAGCTCCCCCACGCACTGACAATGGTTCCGGAATCCTGAGCGTGGGGAGGTTCCACCAACGGTCGGCAGAGCGTGGGTTCTAACGGAAAGCCTAAGCTCGTCTCCCCTGAGGGTTTTCCTAATGTCCCTGTGCCAGGGAATGCTAGGGGGATTTGCAGTATATCCCAGTGTCAGAGGCTGCCTCCCCAAGTCCAGCGAAGGTATTTCTCGGACTTCACCGAACAGGGAACACCTGTGACTGAAGAGAGCTTCGTGGAGTTGTCTCTCGAGCTCCCCCACGCACTGACAATGGTTCCGGGATCCTGAGCGTGTGGAAGTTCCAACAACGGTGGTTAGCGCGTGTGTTCTAACGGAATGCCTAAGCTAGTCTCCCATGAGGGTTTTCCTAATGTCTCTGTGCCAGGGAATGCTAGGGGTTTTTGCAGGAAATACCAGTGACAGAGGCTGCCTCCCCAAGGTCAGGGAAGGTATTTCTCGGACTTCCCAGAACAGGGAACACCTGTGACTGAAGAGAGCTGCGTGGAGTTGTCTCTCGAGCTCCCCCACGCACTGACAATGGTTCCGGAATCCTGAGCGTGGGGAGGTTCCACCAACGGTCGGCAGCGCGTGGGTTCTAACGGAAAGCCTAATCTTGCCTCCCCTGAGGGTTTTCCTAATGTCTCTGTGCCAGGGAATGCTAGGGGGGTTTGCAGGATATCCCAGTGACAGAGGCTGCCTCCCCAAGTTCAGGGAAGCTATTTCTCGGACTTCCCCGAACAGGGAACACCTGTGACTGAAGAGAGCTGCGTGGAGTTTTCTTTCGAGCTCCCCCACGCACTGACAATGTTTCTGGAATCCTGAGCGTGGGGAGGTTCCACCTACGTTCGGCAGCGCGTGGGTTCTAACGGAAAGCCTAAGCTCGTCTCCCCTGAGGGTTTTCCTAATGTCTCTCTGCCAGGGAATGCTAGGGGTGTTTGCAGGATATCCCAGTGACTGAGTTTGCCTCACCAAGGTCAGGGAAGGTATTTCTCGGACCTCCTCGAACAGGGAACACCTGTGACTGAAGAGAGCTCCGTGGAGTTTTCTCTCGAGCTCCCCCACGCACTGACAATGTTTCCGGATTCCTGAGCGTGGGGAGGTTCCACCAACGGTCGGCAGCGCGTGGGTTCTAACGGAAAGCCTAAGCTCGTCTCCCCTGAGGTTTTTCCTAATATCTCTGTGCCAGGGAATGCTAGGGGGGTTTGCAGGATATCCCAGTGACAGAGGCTGCCTCCCCAAGGACAGGGAAGATATTTCTCGGACTTCCCAGAACAGGGAACACCTGTGACTGAAGAGAGCTGCGTAGAGTTGTCTCTCGAGCTCCCCCACGCACTGACAATGGTTCCGGAATCCTGAGCGTGGGGAGGTTCCACCAACGGTCGGCAGCGCGTGTGTTCTAACGGAATGCCTAAGCTCGTCTCCCCTGAGGGTTTTCTAATGTCTCTGTGCCAGGGAATGCTAGGGGTGTTTGCAGGATATCCCAGTGACAGAGACTGCCTCCCCAAGTTCAGGGAAGGTATTTCTCGGACTTCCCAGAACAGGGAACACCTGTGACTGAAGAGAGCTGCGTGGAGTTGTCTCTCTAGCTCCCCCACGCACTGACAATGGTTCCGGAATCCTGAGCGTGGGGAGGTTCCACCAACGGTCGGCAGCGCGTGGGTTCTAACGGAAAGCCTAAGCTCGTCTCCCCTGAGGGTTTTCCTAATGTCTCTGTGCCAGGGAATGCTAGGGGTGTTTGCAGGATATCCCAGTGACAAAGGCTGCCTCCCCAAGGTAAGGGAAGGTATTTCTCGGACTTCCTCGAACAGGGAACACCTGTGACTGAAGAGAGCTGCGTGGAGTTGTCTCTCGAGTTCCCCCACGCACTGACAATGGTTCCGGAATCCTCAGCGTGGGGAGGTTCCACCAACGGTTGGCAGCGAATGGGTTCTAACGGAAAGCCTAAGCTCGTCTCCCCTGAGGTTTTTCCTAATGTTTCTTTGTCAGGGAATGCTAGGGGGGTTTGCAGGTAATCCCAGTGTCAGAGGCTGCCTCCCCAAGTTCAGGGAAGTTATTTCTCGGACTTCCCCGAACAGGGAACACCTGTGACTGAAGAGAGCTGCGTGGATTTGTCTCTCGAGCTTCCCCACGCACTGACAATGGTTCCGGAATCCTGAGCGTGTGGAGGTTCCACCAACGGTCGGCAGCGCGTGGGTTCTAACGGAAAACCTAAGCTTGTCTCCCCTGAGGATTTTCCTAATGTCTCTGTGCCAGGGAATGCTAGGGGGGTTTGAAGGATATCCCAGTGACAGAGGCTTCCTCCTCAAGGTCAGGGAAGGTAGTTCTCGGACTTCCCCGAACAGGGAACACCTGTGACTGAAGAGAGCTGCGTGGAGTTCTCTCTCGAGTTCCCCCACGCACTAACAATGTTTCCGGAATCCTGAGCATGGGGAGGTTCCACCAACTGTCGGCAGCGCGTGGGTTCTAACGGAAAGCCTAAGCTCGTCTCCCCTGAGGGTTTTCCTAATTTCTCTGTGCCAGGGAATTCTAGGGGGGTTTGCACGATATCCCAGTGACAGAATCTGCCTCCCCAAGGTCAGGGAAGGTATTTCTTTGACTTCCCCGAACAGGGAAAACCTGTGACTGAAGAGAGCTGCGTGGAGTTTTCTCTCGAGCTCCCCCACGCACTGACAATGGTTCCGGAATCCTGAGCGTGGTGAGGTTCCACCAACGGTCGGCAGCGCGTGGGTTCTAACGGAAATCCTAAGCTCGTCTCCCCTGAGGGTTTTCCTAATGTCTCTCTTCCAGGGAATGCTAGGGGGGTTTGCAGGATATCCCAGTGACAGAGGCTGCCTCCCCAAGGTCAGGGAAGTTATTCCTCGGACTTCCACGAACAGGGAACACCGGTGACTGAAGAGAGCTGCGTGGAGTTGTCTCTCGAGCTCCCCCACGCACTGACAATGTTTCCGGAATTCTGAGCGTGGGGAGGTTCCACCAACGGTCGGCAGCGCGTGGGTTCTAACGGAAAGCTTAAGCTCGTCTCCCCTGAGGGTTTTCCTAATATCTCTGTGCCAGGGAATGCTAGGGGTGTTTCCAGGATATCCCAGTGACAGAGGCTGCCTCCCCAAGGCCAGGGAAGGTATTTCTCGGACTTCCCTGAACAGGGAACAACTGTGACTGAAGAGAGCTGCGTGGAGTTGTCTCTCGAGCTTCCGCACGCACTGACAATGGTTCCGGAATCCTGGGAGTGGTGAGGTTCCACCAACGGTCGGCAGCGCGTGGGTTCTAACGGAATGCCTAATCTCAACTCCCCTGAGGGTTTTCCTAATGTCTCTGTGCCAGGGAATGCTAGGGGGTTTTCAGGATATCCCAGTGACAGAGGCTGCCTCCCCTATTTCAGGGAAGGTATTTCTCGGACTTCCCCGAACAGGGAACACCTGAGACTGAAGAGAGATGCGTGGAGTTGTCTCTCGAGCTCCCCCACGCACTGACAATGTTTCCGGAATCCTGAGCGTGGGGAGGTTCCACCAACGGTCGGCAGCGCGTGGGTTCTAACGGGATGCCTGAGCTCGTCTCCCCTGAGGGTTTTCCTAATGTCTCTGTGCCAGGGAATGCTGGGGGGGGTTTGCAGGAAATCCCAGAGACAGAGGCTGCCTCCCCAAGGTCAGGGAAGGTATTTCTCGGACTTCCCCGAACAGGGAACACCTGTGACTGAAGAGAGCTGCGTGGAGGTGTCTCTCGAGATCCCACACGCACTGAAAATGGTTCCGGAATCCTGAGCGTGGGGAGGTTCCACCAACGGTCTGCAGCACGTGGGTTCTAACGGGATGCCTGAGCTCGTCTCCCCTGAGGGTTTTCCTAATGTCTCTGTGCCAGAGAATGCTAGGGGGGTTTGCAGGATATCCCAGTGACAGAGGCTGCCTTCCCAAGGTCAGGGAAGTTATTTCTCGGACTAACCAGAACAGGGAACACCTGTGACTGAAGAGAGCTGCGTGGAGTTGTCTCTCGAGCTCCCACATGCACTGACAATATTTCCGGAATCGTGAGCGTGGGGAGGTTCCCAACGGTCGGCAGCGCGTGAGTTCTAATGGAAATCCTAAGCTCGTCTCCCCTGAGGGTTTTCCTAATGTCTCTGTGCCAGGGAATGCTAGGGGGGGTACAGGATATCCCAGTGTCAGAGGCTGCCTCCCCAAGGTCAGGGAAGGTATTTCTCAGACTTCCCCGAACAGGGACCTCCTGAGACTGAAGAGAGCTGCGTGGAATTATCTCTCGAGCTCCCCCACGCACTGAAAATGGTTCCGGAATCCTGAGCATGGGGAGGTTCCACCAAAGGTCGGCAGCGCTTGGGTTCTAACGGAAAGCCTAAGCTCGTCTCCCCTGAGGTTTTTCCTAATGTCTCTGTGCCAGAGAAGGCTAGGGGGGTTTGCAGGATATCCCAGTGACAGATGCTGCCTCCCCAAGGTCAGGGAAGCTATTTCTCGGACTTCCCCGAAAAGGGAACACCTGTGACTGAAGAGAGCTGCGTGGAGTTGTCTCTCGAGCTCCCCCACGCACTGACAATGGTTCCGGAATCCTGAGCGTGGGGAGGTTCCACCAACGGTCGGCAGCGTGTGGGTTCTAACGGAATGCATAATCTCGTCTCCCCTGAGGGTTTTCCTAATGTCTCTCTGCCAGGGAATGCTAGGGGGGTTTGCAGGATATCCCAGTGACAGAGGCTGCCTCCCCAATTCAGGGAATGTATTTCTCGGACTTCCCCGAACAGGGAACACCTGTGACTGAAGAGAGTTGCGTGGAGTTGTCTCTCGAGCTCCCCCACGCACTGACAATGTTTCCGGAATCCTGAGCGTGGGGAGGTTCCACCAACGTTCGGCAGCGCATGGGTTCTAACGGAAAGCCTAAGCTCGTCTCCCCTGAGGGTTTTCCTAATGTCTCTGTGCCAGGGAATGCTAGGGGGGATTGCAGGATATCCCAGTGACAGAGGCTGCCTCCCCAAGTCAGGGAAGCTATTTCTCGGACTTCCCCGAACAGGGAACACCTGTGACTGAAGACAGCTGCGTGGAGTTGTCTCTCGAGCTCCCCCACGCACTGACAATGGTTCCGGAATCCTGGGCGTGGGGAGGTTCCACCAACGGTCGGCAGCGCGTGGGTTCTAACGGAAAGCCTAAGCTCGTATCCCCTAAGGGTTTTCCTAATATCTCTGTGCCAGGGAATGCTAGGGGGGTTTGCAGGATATCCCAGTGACAGAGGCTGCCTCCCCAAGGTAACGGAAGATATTTCTCGTACTTCCCCGAACAGGGAACAGCTGTGACTGAAGAGAGCTGCGTGGAGTTGTCTCTCGAGCTCCCCCACACACTGACAATCGTTCCGGAATCCTGAGCGTGGGGAGGTTCCACCAACGGTCGGCAGGGTGTGCGTTCAAAGGGAAAGCCTAAGCTCGTCTCCCCTGAGTGTTTTCCTAATGTCTCTGTGCCAGGGAATGCTAGGGGTGTTTGCAGGATATCCCAGTGACAGAGGCTGCATCCCCAAGGTCAGGGAATATATTTCTCGGACTTCCCCGAACAGGGAAAACCTGTGACTGAAGTGAGCTGCGTGGAGTTGTCTCTCGAGCTCCCCCACGCACTGACAATGGTTCCGGAATCCTGAGCGTGGGGAGGTTCCACCAACGGTTGGCAGCGCGTGGGTTCTAACGGAAAGCCTAAGCTCGTCTCCCCTGAGTGTTATACTAATATCTCTGTGCCAGGGAATGCTAGGGGGGTTTGCAGGTTATCCCAGTGACAGAGGCTGCCTCCCCAAGTTCAGGGAAGTTATTTACCGGACTTCGCCGAACAGGGAACACCTGTGACTGAAGAGAGCTGCGTGGAGTTGTCTCTCGAGCTCCCCCACGCACTGACAATTGATCCGGAATCCTGAGCGTGGGGAGTTTCCACCAACGGTCGGCAGCGCGTGGGTTCTAACGGAAAGCCTAAGCTCGTCTCCCCTGAGGGTTTTCCTAATGTCTCTGTGCCAGGGAATGCTAGGGGGGTTTGCAGGATATCCCAGGGACAGAGGCTGCCTCCCCAAGATCAGGGAAGGTATTTCTCGGACTTCCCCGAACAGGGAACACCTGTGACTGAAGAGAGCTGCGTAGAGTTGTCTCTCGAGCTCCCCCACGCACTGACAATGGTTCCGGAATCCTGAGCGTGGGGAGGTTCCACCAACGGTCGGTAGCGCGTGGGTTTTAACGGAAAGCCTAAACTCGTCTCCCCTGAGGGTTTTCCTACCTTCTCTGTGCCAGTGAATGCAAGGGGGGTTTGCAGGATATCCCAGTGACAGAGGCTGCTTCCCCAAGGTCAGGGAAGGTATTTCTCGGACTTCCCCGAACAGGGAACACCTGTGACTGAAGAGAGCTGCGTGGAGTTGTCTCTCGAGATCCCCCACGCACTGACAATTGTTCCGGAATCCTGAGCGTGGGGAGGTTCCACCAACGGTCGGCAGCGCGTGGGTTCTAACGGAAAGCCAAAGCTCGTATCCCCTAAGGGTTTTCCTAATATCTCTGTGCCACGGAATGCTAGGGGGGTTTGCAGGATCTCCCAGTGACAGTGGCTGCCTCCCCAAGTTCAGGGAAATTATTTCTCGGACTTCCCAGTAAAGGGATCACCTGTGACTGAAGAGAGCTGCGTGGAGTTGTCTCTCGAGCTCCCCCACGCACTGACAAAGTTTCCGGAATCCTGAGCGTGGGGAGGTTCCACCAACGGTCGGCAGCGCGTGGGTTCTAACGGAAAGCCTAAGCTCGTCTCCCCTGAGGATTTTCCTAATGTCTCTGTGCAAGGGAATGCTAGGGGGGTTTGCAGGATATCCCAGTGACAGAGGATGACTCCCCAAGGTCAGGGAAGGTATTTCTCGGACTTCCCCGAACAGGGAACAGCTGTGACTGAAGAGAGCTGCGTAGAGTTGTCTCTCGAGCTCCCCCACGCACTGACAATGGTTCCGGAATCCTGAGCGTGGGGAGGTTCCACCAACGGTCGGCAGCGCGTGGGTTATAACGGAAAGCCTAAGCTCGTCTCCCCTGAGGGTTTTCCTACTCTCTCTGTGCCAGGGAATGCTAGGGGGGGTTGCAGGATATCCCAGTGGCAGAGGCTGCCTCCCCAAGCTCAGGGAATTTATTTCTCGGACTTCCCCGAACAGGGAACACCTGTGACTGAAGAGAGCTGCGTGGAGTTGTCTCTCGAGCTCCCCAACGCACTGACAATGGTTCCGGAATCCTGAGCGTGGGGAGGTTCCACCAACGGTCGGCAGCGCGTGGGTTCTAACGGAAAGCCTAAGCTCGTCTCCCCTGAGTGTTTTCCTAATGTCTCTGTGCCAGGGAATGCTAGGGGGGTTTGCAGTATATCCCAGTGACAGAGGATGCCTCCCCAATTCAGGGAAGGTATTTCTCGGACTTCCCCGAACAGGGAACACCTGTGACTGAAGAGAGCTGCGTGGAGTTGTCTCTCGAGCTCCCCCACGCACTGAAAATGGTTCCGGAATCCTGAGCGAGGGGAGGTTCCACCAACGGTCGGCAGCGCGTGGGTTCAAAGGGAAAGCCTAAGTTCGTCTCCACTGAGGGTTTTCATAATGTCTCTGTGCCTGGGAATGCTAGGGGAGTTTGCAGGATATCCCAGTGACAGAGGCTGACTCCCCAAGGTCAGGGAAGATATTTCTCGGTCTTCCCCGAACAGGGAACACCTGTGACTGAAGAGAGCTGCGTGGAGTTGTCTCTCGTGCTCCCCAAGGCACTGACAATGGTTCCGGAATCCTGAGCGTGGGGAGGTTCCACCAACGGTCGGCAGCGCGTGGGTTATAACGGAAAGCCTAAGCTCGTCTCCCCTGAGTGTTATACTAATGTCTCTGTGCCAGGGAATGCTAGGGGTGTTTGCAGGATATCCCAGTGACAGAGGCTGCCTCCCCACGTTCAGGGAAGTTATTTCTCAGACTTCCCCGAACAGGGAACACCTGTGAATGAAGAGAGCTGCGTGGAGATGTCTCTCGAGCTCCCCCACGCACTGACAATGGTTCCGGAATCCTGATCGTGGGGAGGTTCCACCAACGGTCGGCAGCGCGTGGGTTCTAACGGAAAGCCTAATCTCGACTCCCCTGAGGGTTATCCTAATGTCTCTGTGCCAGGGAATGATAGGTTGGTTTGCAGGATATCCCAGTGACAGAGGCTGCCTCCCCAAGTTCAGGGAAGGTATTTCTCGGACTTCCCCGAACAGGGAACACCTGTGACTGAAGAGAGCTGCGTGGAGTTTTCTCTCGAGCTCCCCCACGCACTGAAAATGGTTCCGAAATCCTGAGCGTGGGGAGGTTCCACCAACGGTCGGCAGCGCGTGGGTTCTAACGGAAAGCCTAAGCTCGTCTCCCCTGAGGGTTTTCCTAATGTCTCTGTGCCAGGGAATGCTAGGGGGGTTTGCAGGATATCCCAGTGACAGAGGCTGCCTCCCCAAGGTCAGGGAAGGTATTTCTAGGACTTCCCCGAACTGGGAACACCTGTGACTGAAGAGAGCTGCGTGGAGTTGTCTCTCGAGCTCCCCCACGCACTGACAATGGTTCCGGAATCCTGAGCGTGGGGAGGTTCCACCAACGGTCGGCAGCACGTGGGTTCTAACGTAAAGCCTAAGCTCGTCTCCCCTGAGGATTTTCCTAATGTCTCTGTGCCAGGGAATGCTAGGGGGGTTTGCAGGATATCCCAGTGACAGAGGCTGCCTCCCCAAGGTCATGGAAAATATTTCACGGACTTCCCCGAACAGGGAACACCTGTGACTGAAGAGAGCTTCGTGGAGTTGTCTCTCGAGCTCCCCCACGCACTGACAATGGTTCCGGAATCCTGAGCGTGGGGAGGTTCCACCAACGGTCGGCAGCGCGTGGGTTCTAACGGAAAGCTTAAGCTCGTCTCCCCTGAGGGTTTTGCTAATGTCTCTGTGCCAGGGAATGCTAGGGGGGTTTGCAGGATATCCCAGTGTCAGAGGCTGCCTCCCCAAGGTCAGGGAAGGTTTTTCTCGGACTTCCCCGAACAGGGAACACCTGTGACTGAAGAGAGCTGCGTGGAGTTGTCTCTCGAGATCCCCCACGCACTGACAATTGTTCCGGAATCCTGAGCGTGGGGAGGTTCCACCAACGGTCGGCAGCGCGTGGGTTCTAACGGAAAGCTTAAGCTCGTCTCCCCTGAGGGTTTTGCTAATGTCTCTGTGCCAGGGAATGCTAGGGGGGTTTGCAGGATATCCCAGTGTCAGAGGCTGCCTCCCCAAGGTCAGGGAAGGTATTTCTCGGACTTTCCCGAACAGGGAACACCTGTGACTGAAGAGAGCTGCGTGGAGTTGTCTCTCGAGCTCCCCCACGCACTGACAATGGTTCCGGAATCCTGAGCGTGGGGAGGATCCACCAACGGTCGGCAGCGCGTGGGTTCTAACGGAAAGCCTACGCTCGTCTCCCCTGAGGGTTTTCCTACCTTCTCTGTGCCAGGGAATGCTAGGGGGTTTTGCAGGATATCCCAATGACAGAGGCTGCTTCCCCAAGTTCAGGGAAGGTATTTCTCGGACTTCCCCGAACAGGGAACACCTGTGACTGAGGAGAGCTGCGTGGAGTTTTCTATCGAGCTCCCCCACGCACTGACAATGGTTCCGGGATCCTGAGCGTGGGGAGGTTCCACCAACGGTCGGCAGCGCGTGGTATCTAACGGAATGCCTAAGATCGTCTTCCCTGAGGGTTTTCCTAATGTCACTGTGCCAGGGAATGCTAGGGGGGTTTGCAGGTTATCCCAGTGACAGAGGCTGCCTCCCCAAGGTCAGGGAAGTTATTTCTCGGACTTCCCCGAACAGGGAACACCTGTGACTGAAGAGAGTTGCGTGGAGTTTTCTCTCGAGCTCCCCCACGCACTGACAATGGTTCTGGAATCCTGAGCGAAGGGAGGTTCCACCAACGGTCGGCAGCGCGTGGGTTCAAAGGTTAATCCTAAGCGCCCCTCCCCTGAGGGTTTTCATAATGTCTCTGTGCCAGGGAATTCTAAGGGTGTTTGCAGGTTATCCCAGTGACAGAGGCTGCATCCCCAAGGTCAGGGAAGTTATTTCTCGGACTTCCCCGAACAGGGAACACCTGTGACTGAAGAGAGTTGCGTGGAGTTGTCTCTCGAGCTCCCCCACGCACTGACAATGGTTCCGGAATCCTGAGCGAAGGGAGGTTCCACCAACGGTCGGCAGCGCGTGGGTTCAAAGGGTAATCCTAAGCGCCCCTCCCCTGAGGGTTTTCATAATGTCTCTGTGCCAGGGAATTCTAGGGGTGTTTGCAGGATTTCCCAGTGACAGAGGCTGCATCCCCAAGGTCAGGGAAGATTTTTCTTGGACTTCCCCGAACAGGGAACAGCTGTGACTGAAGAGAGCTGCGTGGAGTTGTCTCTCGAGCTCCCCCACGCACTGACAATGGTTCCGGAATCCTGAGCGTAGGGAGGTTCCACCAACGGTCGGCAGGGCCTGGCTTCAAAGGGAAAGCCTAAGCTCGTCTCCCCTGAGGGTTTTCCTAATATCTCTGTGCCAGGGAATGCTAGGGGGGTTTGCAGGATATCCCAGTGACAGAGGCTGCCTCCCCAAATTCAGGGAAGTTAATTCTCGGACTTCCCCGAACAGTGAACACCTGTGACTTAAGAGAGCTGCGTGGAGTTGTCTCTCGTGCTCCCCCACGCACTGACAATGGTTCCGGAATCCTGAGCGTGGGAGTTTCCACCAACCGTCGGCAGCGCGTGGGTTCTACGGAAAGCCTAAGCTCGTCTCCCCTGAGGGTTTTCCTAATATCTCTGTGCCAGGGAATGCTAGGGGGGTTTGCAGGATATCCCAGTGACAAAGGCTGACTCCCCAAGGTCAGGGAAGGTATTTCTCGGACTTCCCAGATCAGGGAACACCTGTGACTGAAGAGAGCTGCGTGGAGTTGTCTCTCGAGCTCCCCCACGCACTGACAATTTTTCCGGAATCCTGAGCGTGGGGAGGTTCCACCAACGTTCGGCATCGCGTGGGTTCTAACGGAAAGCCTAAGCTCGTCTCCCCTGAGTGTTTTCCTAATATCTCTGTGCCAGGGAATGCTAGGCGGGTTTGCAGGATATCTCAGTGACAGAGGCTGCCTCCCCAAGGTCAGGGAAATTATTTCTCGGAATTCCCCGAACAGGGAACACCTGTGACTGAAGAGAGCTGCGTGGAGTTTTCTCTCGAGCTCCCCAACGCACTGACAATGGTTCCGGAATCCTGAGCGTGGGGAGGTTCCACCAACGGTCGGCAGCGCGTGGGTTATAACGGAAAGCCTAAGCTCGTCTCCCATGAGGGTTTTCTTAATGTCTCTGTGCCAGGGAATGCTAGGGGGGTTTGCAGGATATCCCAGAGACAGAGGCTGCCTCCCCAAGTTCAGGGAAGGTATTTCTCGGACTTCCCCGAACAGGGAACACCTGTGACTGAATAGCGCTGCGTGGAGTTGTCTCTCGAGCTGCCCCACGCACTGACAATGGTTCCGGGATCCTGAGCGTGGGGAGGTTCCACCAACGGTCGGCAGAGCTTGGGTTCTAACGGAAAGCCTAAACTCGTCTCCCCTGATGGTTTTCCTACTGTCTCTGTGCCAAGGAATGCTAGGGGGGTTTGCAGTATATCCCAGTGACAGAGGCTGCTTCCCCAAGGCCAGGGAAGATATTTCTCGGAATTCCCCGGAAAGGGAACACCTGTGACTGAAGAGAGATGCGTGGAGTTGTCTCTCGAGCTCCCCCACGCACTGACCATGATTCCGGAATCCTGAGCATGGGGAGGTTACATCAACGGTCGGCAGCGCGTAGGTTCTAACGGAATGCCTAATTCGTCTCCCCTGAGGGTTTTAGTAATATCTCTGTGCCAGGGAATGCTAGGGTTGTTTTCAGGATATCCCACTGACAGAGGCTGCCTCCCCAAGGTCAGGGAAGGTATTTCTCGGACTTCCCCGAACAGGGAACACCTGTGACTGAAGAGAGCTGCGTGGAGTTGTCTCTCGAGCTCCCCCACGCACTGACAATGGTTCCGGAATCCTGAGCGTGGGAAGGTTCCACCAACGGTCGACAGGGCCTGGGTTCAAAGGGAAAGCCTAAGCTCGTATTCCCTGAGGGTTTTCCTAATGTCTCTGTGCCAGGGAATGCTAGCGGGGTTTGCAGGATATCCCACTGACTGAGGCTGCCTCCACAAGGTCAGGGAAGATTTTTCTCGGACTTCCCCGAACAGGGAACACCTGTGACTGAAGAGAGCTGCGTGGAGTTGTCTCTCGAGCTCCCCCACGCACTGACAAACTTTCCGGAATCCTGAGTGTGGGGAGGTTCCACCAGCGGTCGGCAGCGTGTGGGTTCAAACGGAATGCCAAAGCTCGTCTCCACTGAGTTTAATACTAATGTCTCTGTGCCACGGAATGCTAGGGGGGTTTGCAGGATATCCCAGTGACAGAGGCTGCCTCCCCAAGTTCAGGGAAGTTATTTCCCGGACTTCCCCGAACAGGGAACACCTGTGACTGAAGAGAGCTGCGTGGAGTTGTCTCTCGAGTTCCCCACCCACTGACAATGGTTCCGGAATCCAGAGCGTGGGGAGGTTCCACCAACGGTCGGCAGCGCGTGGTATCTAACGGAAAGCCTAAGCTCGTCTCCCCTGAGTGTTATACTAATGTCTCTGTGCCAGGGAATGCTAGGGGGGTTTGCAGGATATCCTAGTGACAGAGGCTGCCTCCCCAAGGTCAGGGAAGTTATTTCTCGTACTTCCCCGAACAGGGAACACCTGTAACTGAAGAGAGTTTCGTGGAGTTGTCTCTCGAGCTCCCACACGCACTGACAATGATTCCGGAATCCTGAGCGTGGGGAGGTTCCACCAACGGTCGGCAGCGCGTGGGTTCTAACGGAAAGCCTAAGCTCGTCTCCCCTGAGTGTTATACTAAAGTCTCTCTGCCAGATAATGTTAGGGGGGTTTGCAGGATATCCCAGGGTCAGAGGCTGCCTCCCCAAGGTCAGGTAAGGTATTTCTCGGACTTCCCCGAACAGGGAACACCTGTGACTGAAGAGAGCTGCGTGGAGTTGTCTCTCGAGCTCCCCCACTCACTGACAATGATTCCGGAATCCTGAGCGTGGGGAGGTTCCACCAACGGTCGGCAGCGCGTGGTATCTAACGGAAAGACTAAGCTCGTCTTCCCTGAAGTTTTTCCAAATGTCTCTGTGCCAGGGAATGCTTGGGGGGTTTGCAGGATATCCCAGTGACAGAGGCTGCCTCCCCAAGGTCAGGGAAGTTATTTCTCGGACTTCCCCGAACAGGGAACAACTGTGACTGAAGAGAGTTGCGTGGAGTTTTCTCTCGAGCTCCCCAACGCACTGAAAATGGTTTCGGAATCCTGAGCGAGGGGAGGTTCCACCAACGGTCGGCAGCGCGTGGGTTCAAAGGGAAAGCCTAAGCTCGTCTCCCCTGAAGTTTTTCCTAATGTCTCTGTGCCAGGGAATTCTAGGGGGGTTTGCAGCATATCCCAGTGACAGAGGCTGCCTCCCCAAAGTCAGGGAAGATATTTCTCGGACTTCCCCGAACACGGAACAGCTGTGACTGAAGAGAGCTGCGTGGAGTTGTCTCTCGAGCTCCACCACGCACTGACAATGGTCCGGAATCCTGAGCGTGGGGAGGTTCCACCAACGGTCGTCAGGGCGTGGGTTCAAAGGGAAAGCCTAAGCTCGTCTCCCCTGAGGGTTTTCCTAATGTCTCTGTGCCTGGGAATGCTAGGGGGGTTTGCAGGATATCCCAGTGTCAGAGGCTGCCTCCCCAAGGTCAGGGAAGATATTTCTCGGACTTCCCCGAACAGGGAACACCTGTGACAGAAGAGAGCTGTGTGGAGTTGTCTCTCGAGCTCCCCCACGCACTGACAATGGTTCCGGAATCCTGAGCGTGGGGAGGTTCCACCAACGGTCGGCAGCGCGTTGGTTCTAACGTAAAGCCTAAGCTCGTCTCCCCTGAGTGTTTTCCTAATGTCTCTGTGCCAGGGAATGCTAGAGGGTGTGCAGGATATCCCAGTGACAGAGGCTGCCTCCCCAAGGTCAGGGAAAGTATTTCACGGACTTCCCCGAACAGGGAACACCTGTGACTGAAGAGAGCTGCGTGGAGTTGTCTCTCGAGCTCCCCCACGCACTGACAATGGTTCCGGAATCCTGAGCGTGGGGAGGTTACACCAACGGTCGGCAGCGCTTGGGTTCTTACGGAAAGCTTAAGCTCGTCTCCCCTGAGGGTTTTCCTAATGTCTCTGTGCCAGGGAATGCTAGGGGGGTTTGCAGGATATCCCAGTGACAGAGGCTGCCTCCACAAGGTCAGGGAAGCTATTTCTCGGACTTCCCCGAACATGGAACACCTGTGACTGAAGAGAGCTGCTTGGAGTTGTCTCTCGAGCTCCCCCACGCACTGACTATGGTTCCGGAATCCTGAGCGTGGGGAGGATCCACCAACGGTCGGCAGCGCGTGGGTTCTAACGGAAAGCATAAGCTCGTCTCCCCTGAGGGTTTTCCTACCTTCTCTGTGCCAGGGAATGCTAGGGGGGTTTGCAGGATATCCCAGTGACAGAGGCTGCTTCCCCAATTTCAGGGAAGCTATTTCTCGGACTTCCCCGAACAGGGAACACCTGTGACTGAAGAGAGCTGCGTGGAGTTGTCTCTCGAGCTCCCCCACGCACTGACAATGGTTCCGGAATCCTGAGCGTGGGGAGGTTCCACCAACCGTCGGCAGCGCGTGGGTTCTAACGGAAAGCATAAACTCGTCTCCCCTGAGGGTTTTCCTAATGTCTCTGTGCCAGGGAATGCTTGGGGTGTTTGCAGGATATCCCAGTGACAGATGCTGCATCCCCAAGACCAGGGAAGGTATTTCTCGGACTTCCCCGAACAGGGAACACCTGTGACTGAAGAGAGCTGCGAGGAGTTGTCTCTCGAGCTCCCCCACGCATTGACAATGGTTCCGGAATCCTGAGCGTGGGGAGGTTCCACCAACGGTCGGCAGCGCGTGGGTTCTAACGGAAAGCCTAACCTCGTCTCCCCTGGGTGTTATACTAATGTCTTTGTTCCAGGGAATGCTAGGGGGGTTTGCAGGATATCCCAGTGACAGAGGCTGCCTCCCCAAGTTCAGGGAAGTTATTTCTCGGACTTCCCCGAACAGGGAACACTTGTGACTGAAGAGAGATTTGTGGAGTTGTCTCTCGAGCTCCCCCACGCACTGAAAATGGTTCCTGAATCCTGAGCGTGGGGAGGTTCCACCAACCGTCGACAGCGCGTGGGTTCTAACGGAAAGCCTAAGCTCGTCTCCCCTGAGGGTTTTCATAATGTCTCTGTGCCAGGGAATGCTAGGGTGGATTGCAGGATTTCCCAGTGACAGAGGCTGCCTCCCCAAAGTCAGGGAATTTATTTCTCGGACTTCCCCGAACTGGGATCACCTGTGACTGAAGAGAGCTGCGTGGAGTTGTCTCTCGAACTCCCCCACGCACTGACAATGGTTCCGGAATCATGAGCATGGGGAGTTTCCACCAACTGTAGGCAGTGCGTGGGTTCTAACGGAAAGCCTATGCTCGTCTCCCCTGAAGGTTTTCCTTATATCTCTGTGCCAGGGAATGCAAGGGAGGTTTGCAGGATATACCAGTGACAGAGGCTGCCTCCCCAAGGTCAGGCAAGTTATTTCTCGGACTTCCCCAAACAGGGAACCCCTGTGACTGAAGAGAGCTCCGGGGAGTTGTCTCTCGAGCTCCCCCACGCACTGACAAACTTTCCGGAATCCTGAGCGTGGGGAGGTTCCACCAGCGGTCGGCAGCGCGTGGTATCTAACGGAAAGCCTAAGCTCGACTCCCCTGAGTGTTATACTAATGTCTCTGTGCCAGGGAATGCTAGGGGCGTTTGCAGGATATCCCAGTGACAGAAGATGCCTCCCCAAGGTCAGGAAAGTTATTTCTCTGACTTCCCCGAACAGGGAACACCTGTGAATGAAGAGAGCTGCGTGGAGTTGTCTCTCGAGCTCCCCCACGCACTGACAATGGTTCCGGAATCCTGAGCGTGGGGAGGTTCCACCAACGGTCGGCAGCGCGTGGGTTCTAACGGAAAGCTTATGCTCGTCTCCCCTGAGTGTTTTCCTAATGTCTCTGTGCCAGGGAATGCTAGGGGGGTTTGCAGGATATCCCAGTGACAGAGGCTGCCACCCCAAGGTCAGGGAAGGTATTTCTCGGACTTCCCCGAACAGGGAACACCTGTGACTGAAGAGAGCTGCGTGGAGTTGTCTCTCGAGCTCCCCCACGCACTGACAATGGTTCCGGAATCCTGAGCGTGGGGAGGATCCACCAACGGTCGGCAGCGCGTGGGTTCAAACGGAAAGCCTAAGCTCGTCTCCCCTGAGGGTTTTCCTAACTTCTCTGTGCCAGGGAATGCTAGGGGGTTTTGCAGGATATCCCAGTGACAGAGGCTGCTTCCCCAATTTCAGGGAAGGAATTTCTCGGACTTCCCCGAACAGGGAACACCTGTGAATGAAGAGAGCTGCGTGGAGTTGTCTCTCGAGCTCCCCCACGCACTGACAATGGTTCCGGAATCCTGAGCGTGGGGAGGTTCCACCAACGGTCGGCAGCGCGTGGGTTCTAACGGAAAGCTTATGCTCGTCTCCCCTGAGGGTTTTCCTAATGTCTCTGTGCCAGGGAATGCTAGGGGGGTTTGCAGGATATCCCAGTGACAGAGGCTGCCACCCCAAGGTCAGGGAAGGTATTTCTCGGACTTCCCCGAACAGGGAACACCTGTGACTGAAGAGAGCTGCGTGGAGTTGTCTCTCGAGCTCCCCCACGCACTGACAATGGTTCCGGAATCCTGAGCGTGGGGAGGATCCACCAACGGTCGGCAGCGCGTGGGTTCAAACGGAAAGCCTAAGCTCGTCTCCCCTGAGGGTTTTCCTAACTTCTCTGTGCCAGGGAATGCTAGGGGGTTTTGCAGGATATCCCAGTGACAGAGGCTGCTTCCCCAATTTCAGGGAAGGAATTTCTCGGACTTCCCCGAACAGGGAACACCTGTGAATGAAGAGAGCTGCGTGGAGTTGTCTCTCGAGCTCCCCCACGCACTGACAATGGTTCCGGAATCCTGAGCGTGGGGAGGTTCCACCAACGGTCGGCAGCGCTTGGGTTCTAACGGAAAGCCTAAGCTCGTCTCCCCTGAGGGTTTTCCTAATGTCTCTGTGCCAGGGAATGCTTGGGGGGTTTGCAGGATATCCCAGTGACAGATGCTGCATCCCCAAGGCCAGGGAAGGTATTTCTCGGACTTCCCCGAACAGGGAACACCTGTGACTGAAGAGAGCTGCGAGGAGTTGTATCCGAGCTCCCCCACGCACTGACAATGTTTCCGGAATCCTGAGTGTGGGGAGGTTCCACCAACTGTCGGCAGCGCATGGAATCTAATGGAAAGCCTAAGCTCCTCTCCCCTGAGGTTTTTCCTAATTTCCCTGTGCCAGGGAATGCTAGGGGTGTTTGCAGGTTATCCCAGTGGCAGAGGCTGCCTCCCCAAGGTCAGGGAAGGTATTTCTCGGACTTCCCCGAACAGGGAACACCTGTGACTGAAGAGAGCTGCGTGGAGTTGTCTCTCGAGCTCCCCCACGCACTGACAATGTTTCCGGAATCCTGAGCGTGGGGAGGTTCCACCAACGGTCGGCAGGGTGTCGGTTCAAAGGGAAAGCCTAAGCTCGTCTCCCCTGAGGGTTTTCCTAATGTCTCTGTGCCAGGGAATGCTAGGGGGGTTTGCAGGATATCCCAGTGACAGAGGCTGCATCCCCAAGGTCAGGGAATATATTTCTCGGACTTCCCCGAACAGGGAACACCTGTGACTGAAGAGAGCTGCGTGGAGTTGTCTCTCGAGCTCCCCCACGCACTGACAACTTTTCCGGAATCCTGAGCGTGGGGAGGTTCCACCAACGTTCGGCAGCGCGTGGGTTCTAACGGAAAGCCTAAGCTCGTCTCCCCTGAGTGTTATACTAATGTCTCTGTGCCACGGAATGCTAGGGGGGTTTGCAGGATATCCCAGTGACAGAGGCTGCCTCCCCAAGTTCAGGGAAGTTATTTCCCGGACTTCCCCGTACAGGGAACACCTGTGACTGAAGAGAGCTGCGTGGAGTTGTCTCTCGAGTTCCCCACCCACTGACAATGGTTCCGGAATCCTGAGCGTGGGGAGGTTCCACCAACGGTCGGCAGCGCTTGGTATCTAACGGAAAGCCTAAGCTCGTCTCCCCTAAGTGTTATACTAATGTCTCTGTGCCAGGGAATGCTAGGGGTGTTTGCAGGATATCCTAGTGGCAAAGGCTGCCTCCCCAAGGTCAGGGAAGTTATTTCTCGGACTTCCCCGAACAGGGAACACCTGTGACTGAAGAGAGTTTCGTGGAGTTGTCTCTCGAGCTCCCCCACGCACTGACAATGTTTCCGGAATCCTGAGCGTGGGGAGGTTCCACCAACGGTCGACAGCGCGTGGGTTCAAATGGAAAGCCTAAGCTCGTCTCCCCTGAGGCTTTTCCTAATTTCTCTGTGCCATGGAATTCTAGGGTGGTTTGCAGGATATCCCAGTGAAAGAGGCTGCCTCCCCAAGGTCAGGGAAGATATTTCTCGGACTTCCCCGAACAGGGAACAGCTGTGACTGAAGAGAGCTGCGTGGAGTTTTCTCTCGAGGTCCCCCACGCACTGACAATGGTTCCAGAATCCTGAGCGTGGGGAGGTTCCACCAACGGTCGGCAGCGCGTGGGTGCTAACGGAAAGCCTAAGCTCGTCTCCCCTGAGGGTTTTCCTAATGTCTCTGTGCCAGGGAATGCTAGGGGTGTTTGCAGGACATCCCAGTGACAGAGGCTGCCTCCCCAAGGTCAGGGAAGGTATTTCTCGGACTTCCCCGCACAGATAAAACCTGTGACTGAAGAGAGCTGCGTGGAGTTGTCTCTCGAGCTCCCCCACGCACTGACAATGGTTCCGGAATCCTGAGCGTGGGGAGGTTCCACCAAAGGTCGGCAGCGCGTGGGTTCTAACGGAAAGCCTAGGCTCGTCTCCCCTGAGGTTTTTCCTAATGTCTCTGTGCCAGGGAATGCTAGGGGTGTTTGCAGGATATCCCAGTGGCAGAGGCTGCCTCCCCAAGGTCAGGGAAGTTATTTCTCGGACTTCCCCGAACAGGGAACACCTGTGACTGAAGAGAGCTGCGTGGAGTTGTCTCTCGAGCTCCCCCACGCACTGACAATGGTTCCGGAATCCTGAGCTTGGGGAGGTTCCACCAACGGTCGGCAGCGCGTGGGTTCTAACGGAAAGCCTAAGCTCGTCTCCCCTGAGTGTTATACTAATGTCTCTGTGCCAGGAAATGCTAGGGGGGTTTGCAGGATATCCCAGTTACAGAGGCTGCCTCCCCAAGTTCAGGGAAGTTATTTCCCGGACTTCCCAGAACAGGGAACACCTGTGACTGAAGAGAGCTGCGTGGAGTTGTCTCTCGAGCTCCCCCACCCACTGACATTGGTTCCGGAATCCTGAGCGTGGGGAGGTTCCACCAACGGTCGGCAGCGCGTGATATCATACGGAAAGCCTAAGCTCGTCTCCCCTGAGTTTTATTCTAATGTCTCTGTGCCAGGGAATGCTACGGGGGTTTGCAGGATATCCCAGTGACAGAGGCGGCCTCCCCAAGGTCAGGGAAGTTATTTCTCGGACTTCCCCGAACAGGGAACAGCTGTGACTGAAGAGAGCTGCGTGGAGTTTTCTCTCGAGCTCCCCCACCCACTGACAATGGTTCCGGAATCCTGAGAGTGGGGAGGTTCCACCAACTGTCGGCAGCGCGTGGGTTCAAAGGGAAAGCCTAAGCTCGTCTCCCCTGAGGTTTTTCCTAATATCTCTGTGCCAGGGAATGCTAGGGGTGTTTGCAGGATATCCCAGTGGCAGAGGCTGCCTCCCCAAGGTTAGGGAAGTTATTTCTCGGACTTCCCCGAACAGGGAACACCTGTGACTGAAGAGAGCTGCGTGGAATTGTCTCTCGAGCTCCCCCACGCACTGACAATCGTTCCGGAATCCTGAGCGTGGGGAGGTTCCACCAACGGTCGGCAGGGTGTGGGTTCAAAGGGAAAGCCTAATCTCGTCTCCCCTGAGGGTTTTCCGAATATCTTTATGCCAGGGAATGCTAGGGGGGTTTGCAGGATATCCCAGTGACAGAGGCTACCTCCCCAAGGTCAGGGAAGTTATTTCTCGGACTTCCCCGTACAGGGAACACCTCTGACTGAAGAGAGCTGCGTGGAGTTGTCTCTCTAGCTCCCACACGCACTGACAATGATTCCGGAATCCTGAGCGTGGGGAGGTTCCACCAACGGTCGGCAGCGCGTGGGTTCTAACGGAAAGCCTAAGCTCGTCTCCCCTGAGTGTTATACTAATGTCCCTGTGCCATTGAATACTAGGGGGGTTTGCAGGATATCCCAGTGACAGAGGCTGCCTCCCCAAGTTCAGGGAAGTTATTTCCCGGACTTCCCGAACAGGGAACACCTGTGACTGAAGAGAGCTGCGTGGAGTTGTCTCTCGAGCTCCCCCACCCACTGACAATGTTTCCGGAATCCTGAGCGTGGGGAGGTTCCACCAACGGTCGGCAGCGCGTGGGTTCTAAAGGAAAGCCTAAGCTCGTCTCCCCTGAGTGTTATACTAATGTTCTTGTGCCAGGGAATGCTAGGGGGGTTTGCAGGATATCCCAGTGTCAGAGGCTGCCTCCCCAATGTCAGGGAAGGTATTTCTCGGACTTCCCCGAATAGGGAACACCTGTGACTGAAGAGAGCTGGGTGGAGTTGTTTCTCGAGCTCCCCCACGCACTGACAATGGTCCAGGAATCCTGAGCGTGGGGAGGTTCCACCAACGGTCGGCAGCGCGTGGGTTCTAACGGAAAGCCTAAGCTCGTCTCCCCTGAGGGTTTTCCTAATGTCTCTGTGCCAGGGAATGCTAGAGGGGTTTGCAGGATATCCCAGTGACAGAGGCTGCCTCCCCAAGGTCAGGGAAGGTATTTCTCGGACTTCCCCGAACAGGGAACACCTGTGACTGAAGAGAGCTGCGTGTAGTTTTCTCTCGAGCTCCCACACGCACTGACAATGGTTCCGGAATCCTGAGCGTGGGGAGGTTCCACCAACGGTCGGCAGCGCGTGGGTTCTAACGGAAAGCCTAAGCTCGTCTCCCCTGAGAGTTTTCCTAATGTCTCTGTGCCAGGGAATGCTAGGGGGGTTTGCAGGATATCCCAGTGACAGAGGCTGCCTCCCCAAGGTCAGGGAAAGCATTTCACAGACTTCCCCGAACAGGGAACACCTGTGACTGAAGAGAGCTGCGTGGAATTGTCTCTCGAGCTCCCCCACGCACTGACAATGGTTCCGGAATCCTGAGCGTGGGGAGGTTCCACCAACGGTCGGCAGCGCATGGTATATATCGGAAAGCCTAAGATCGTCTTCCCTGAGGGTTTTCCTAATGTCACTGTGCCAGGGAATGCTAGGGGGGTTTGCAGGATATCCCAGTGACAGAGGCTGCCTCCCCAAGGTCAGGCAAGTTATTTCTCGGACTTCCCCGAACAGGGATCTCCTGTGACTGAAGAGAGCTGCGTGGAGTTGTCTCTCGAACTACCCCACGCACTGACAATCTTTCCGGAATCCTGAGCCTGGGGAGGTTCCACCAGCGGTCGGCAGCGTGTGGGTTCTAATGGAATGCCTAAGCTCGTCTCCCATGAGGGTTTTCCTAATGTCTCTGTGCCAGGGAATGCTAGGGGTGTTTGCAGGATATCCCAGTGACAGAGGCTGCCTCCCCAAGGTCAGTGAAGGTATTTCTCGGACTTCCCCGAACAGGGAACACCTGTGACTGAAGAAAGCTGCGTGGAGTTGTCTCTCGAGCTCCCCCACGCACTGACAATGTTTCCGTAATTCTGAGCGTGGGGAGGTTCCAACAACGGTCGGCAGCGCGTGGGTTCTAACGGAAAGCCTAACCTCGTCTCCCCTGAGGGTTTTCCTAATGTTTCTGTGCCAGGGAATGCTACGGGGGTTTGCAGGATATCCCAGTGACAGAGGCTGCCTCCCCAAGTTCAGGGAAGGTATTTCTCGGACTTCCCCGAACATGGAACACCTGTGACTGAAGAGAGTTGCGTGGAGTTTTCTCTCGAGCTCCCCCACGCACTGAAATTGGTTCCGGAATCCTGAGCGAGGGGAGGTTCCACCAACGGTCGGCAGCGCGTGGGTTCAAACGGAAAGCCTAAGCTCGTCTCCCCTGAGGATTTTCCTAATGTCTCTTTGCCAGGGAATTCTAGGGAGGTTTGCAGGATATCCCAGTGACAGAGGCTGCCTCCGCAAGGTCAGGGACGATATTTCTCGGACTTTCCCGAACAGGGAACAGCTGTGACTGAAGAGAGCTGCGTGGAGTTTTCTCTCGAGCTCCCCCACGCACTGACAATGGTTCCGGAATCCTGAGCGTGGGGAGGTTCCACCAACGGTCGGCAGCGCGTGGGTACTAACGGAAAGCCTAAGCTCGTCTCCCCTGAGGGTTTTCCTAATGTCTCTGTGCCAGGGAATGCTAGGGGTGTTTGCAGGACTTCCCAGTGTCAGAGGCTGCCTCCCCAAGGTCAGGGAAGTTATTTCTCGGACTTCCCCGCACAGATAACACCTGTGACTGAAGAGAGCTGCATGGAGTTGTCTCTCGAGCTCCCCCACGCACTGACAATCGTTCCGGAATCCTGAGCGTGGGGAGGTTCCACCAACGGTCGGCAGGGTGTGGGTTCTAACGGAAAGCCTAAGCTCGTCTCCCCTGAGGGTTTTCCTAATGTCTCTGTGCCAGGAAATGCTAGGGGGTTTGCAGGATATCCCAGTGACAGAGGCTGCCTCCCCAAAGTCAGGGAGTATATTTCTCGGACTTCCCCGGAAAGGGAACACCTGTGACTGAAGAGAGCTGCGTGGAGTTTTCTATCTAGCTCCCCCACGCACTGACAATGGTTCCGGAATCCTGAGCGTGGGGAGGTTCCACCAACGGTCGGCAGCGCGTGGGTTCTAACGGAAAGCCTAAGCTCGTCTCCCCTGAGTGTTATACTAATGTCTCTGTGCCAGGGAATGCTAGGGGTGTTTGCAGGATATCCCAGTGACAGAGGCTGCCTCCCCAAGTTCAGGGAAGTTATTTCCCGGACTTCCCCGAACAGGGAACACCTGTGACTGAAGAGAGCTGCGTGGAGTTGTCTCTCGAGCTCCCCCAACCACTGACAATGTTTCCGGAATCCTGAGCGTGGGGAGGTTCCACCAGCTGTCGGCAGCGCGTGGGTTCTAACGGAAAGCCTAAGCTCGTCTACCCTGAGTGTTATACTAATGTCTCTGTGCCAGGGAATGCTAGGGGGGTTTGCAGGATATCCCAGTGACAGAGGCTGCCTCCCCAATTTCAGGGAAGTTATTTCCCGGACTTCCCCGAACAGGGAACACCTGTGACTGAAGAGAGCTGCGTGGAGTTGTCTCTCGAGCTCCCCCACCCACTGACAATCTTTCCGGAATCCTGAGCGTGGGGAGGTTCCACCATCGGTCGGCAACGCGTGGGTTCTAACGGAAAGCCTAAGCTCGTCTCCCCTGAGTGTTATACTAATGTCTCTGTGCCAGGGAATGCTAGGGGGGTTTGCAGGATATCCCAGTGACAGAGGCTGCCTCCCCAAGGTCAGGGAAGTTATTTCTCGGACTTCCCCGAACAGGGAACACGTGTGACTGAAGAGAGTTTCGTGGAGTTGTCTCTCGAGCTCCCCCACGCACTGAAAATGTTTCCGGAATCCTGAGCGTGGGGAGGTTCCACCAACGGTCGACAGCGCGTGGGTTCTAACGGAAAGCCTAAGCTCGTCTCCCCTGAGGCTTTTCCTAATGTCTCTGTGCCATGGAATTCTAGGGGGGTTTGCAGGATATCTCAGTGACAGAGGCTGCCTCCCCAAGTTCAGGGAAGATATTTCTCGGACTTCCCCGAACAGGGAACAGCTGTGACTGAAGAGAGCTGCGTGGAGTTGTCTCTCGAGCTCCCCCACGCACTGACAATGTTTCCGGAATCCTGAGCGTGGGGAGGTTCCACTAACGGTCGGCAGGACGTGGGTTCAAAGGGAAAGCCTAAGCTCGTCTCCCCTGAGGGTTTTCCTAATGTCTCTGTGCCAGGGAATGCTAGGGGCGTTTGCAGGATATCCCAGTGACAGAAGCTGCCTCCCCAAGGTTAGGGAAGTTATTTCTCGGACTTCCCCGAACAGGGAACACCTGTGACTGAAGAGAGCTACGTGGAGTTGTCTCTCGAGCTCCCACACGCACTGACAATGTTTCCGGAATCCTGAGCGTGGGGAGGTTCCACCAACGGTCGGCAGCGCATGGATTCTAACGGAAAGCCTAAGCTCTTCTCCCCTGAGATTTTTCCTAATTTCTCTGCGCCAGGGATTGCTAGGGTGTTTTGCAGGTTATCCCAGTGACAGAGGCTGCCTCCCCAAGTTCAGGGAATGTATTTCTCGGACTTCCCCGAACAGGAAACACCTGTGACTGAAGAGAGATGCGTGGAGTTGTCTCTCGAGCTCCCCCACGCACTGACAATTGTTCCGGAATTCTGAGCATGGGGAGGTTACACCAACGGTGGGCAGCGCGTGGGTTCTAACGGAAAGCCTAAGCTCGTCTCCCCTGTGGATTTTCCTAATTTCTCTGTGCCAGGGAATGCTAGGGGGGTTTGCAGGATATCCCAGTGACAGAGGCTGCCTCCCCAAGGTCAGGGAATTTATTTCTCGGACTTCCCCGAACAGGGAACACCTGTGACTGAAGAGAGCTGCGTGGAGTTGTCTCTCGAGCTCCCCCATGCATTGACAATGGTTCCAGAATCCTGAGCGTGGGGAGGTTCCACCAACGGTCGGCAGCGCGTGGGTTCTAACGGAAAGCCTAAGCTCGTCTCCCCTGAGGATTATCCTAATATCTCTGTGCCAGGGAATGCTAGGGGTGTTTGCAGGATATCCCAGTGACAGAGACTGCCTCCCCAAGTTCAGGGAAGTTATTTCTCGGACTTCCCCGAACAGGGAACACCTGTGACTGAAGAGAGCTGCGTGGAGTTGTCTCTCGAGCTCCACCATGCACTGACAATGTTTCCGGAATCCTGAGCGTGTGGAGGTTCCACCAACTGTCGGCAGCGCGTGGGTTCTAACAGAAAGCCTAAGCTCGTCTCCCCTGAGTGTTATACTAATGTCCCTGTGCCATTGAATGCTAGGGGGGTTTGCAGGATATCCCAGTGACAGAGGCTGCCTCCCCAAGTTCAGGGAAGTTATTTCCCGGACTTCCCGAACAGGGAACACCTGTGACTGAAGAGAGCTGCGTGGAGTTGTCTCTCGAGCTCCCCCACCCACTGACAATGTTTCCGGAATCCTGAGCGTGGGGAGGTTCCACCAACGGTCGGCAGCGCGTGGGTTCTAACGGAAAGCCTAAGCTCGTCTCCCCTGAGAGTTTTCCTAATGTCTCTGTGCCAGGGAATGCTAGGGGGGTTTGCAGGATATCCCAGTGACAGAGGCTGCCTCCCCAAGGTCAGGGAAAGTATTTCACAGACTTCCCCGAACAGGGAACACCTGTGACTGAAGAGAGCTGCGTGGAATTGTCTCTCGAGCTCCCCCACGCACTGACAATGGTTCCGGAATCCTGAGCGTGGGGAGGTTCCACCAACGATCGGCAGCGCATGGTATATATCGGAAAGCCTAAGATCGTCTTCCCTGAGGGTTTTCCTAATGTCACTGTGCCAGGGAATGCTAGGGGGGTTTGCAGGATATCCCAGTGACAGAGGCTGCCTCCCCAAGGTCAGGCAAGTTATTTCTCGGACTTCCCCGAACAGGGATCTCCTGTGACTGAAGAGAGCTTCGTGGAATTGTCTCTCGAACTACCCCACGCACTGACAATCTTTCCGGAATCCTGAGCCTGGGGAGGTTCCACCAGCGGTCGGCAGCGTGTGGGTTCTAATGGAATGCCTAAGCTCGTCTCCCATGAGGGTTTTCCTAATGTCTCTGTGCCAGGGAATGCTAGGGGGGTTTGCAGGATATCCCAGTGACAGAGGCTGCCTCCCCAAGGTCAGTGAAGGTATTTCTCGGACTTCCCCGAACAGGGAACACCTGTGACTGAAGAAAGCTGCGTGGAGTTGTCTCTCGAGCTCCCCCACGCACTGACAATGTTTCCGTAATTCTGAGCGTGGTGAGGTTCCACCAACGGTCGGCAGCGCGTGGGTTCTAACGGAAAGCCTAACCTCGTCTCCCCTGAGGGTTTTCCTAATGTTTCTGTGCCAGGGAATGCTACGGGGGTTTGCAGGATATCCCAGTGACAGAGGCTGCCTCCCCAAGTTCAGGGAAGGTATTTCTCGGACTTCCCCGAACATGGAACACCTGTGACTGAAGAGAGTTGCGTGGAGTTTTCTCTCGAGCTCCCCCACGCACTGAAAATGGTTCCGGAATCCTGAGCGAGGGGAGGTTCCACCAACGGTCGGCAGCGCGTGGGTTCAAACGGAAAGCCTAAGCTCGTCTCCCCTGAGGATTTTCCTAATGTCTCTTTGCCAGGGAATTCTAGGGGGGTTTGCAGGATATCCCAGTGACAGAGGCTGCCTCCGCAAGGTCAGGGACGATATTTCTCGGACTTTCCCGAACAGGGAACAGCTGTGACTGAAGAGAGCTGCGTGGAGTTTTCTCTCGAGCTCCCCCACGCACTGACAATGGTTCCGGAATCCTGAGCGTGGGGAGGTTCCACCAACGGTCGGCAGCGCGTGGGTACTAACGGAAAGCCTAAGCTCGTCTCCCCTGAGGGTTTTCCTAATGTCTCTGTGCCAGGGAATGCTAGGGGTGTTTGCAGGACATCCCAGTGTCAGAGGCTGCCTCCCCAAGGTCAGGGAAGTTATTTCTCGGACTTCCCCGCACAGATAACACCTGTGACTGAAGAGAGCTGCGTGGAGTTGTCTCTCGAGCTCCCCCACGCACTGACAATCGTTCCGGAATCCTGAGCGTGGGGAGGTTCCACCAACGGTCGGCAGGTTGTGGGTTCTAACGGAAAGCCTAAGCTCGTCTCCCCTGAGGGTTTTCCTAATGTCTCTGTGCCAGGAAATGCTAGGGGGTTTGCAGGATATCCCAGTGACAGAGGCTGCCTCCCCAAGGTCAGGGAGTATATTTCTCGGACTTCCCCGAAAAGGGAACACCTGTGACTGAAGAGAGCTGCGTGGAGTTTTCTATCTAGCTCCCCCACGCACTGACAATGGTTCCGGAATCCTGAGCGTGGGGAGGTTCCACCAACGGTCGGCAGCGCGTGGGTTCTAACGGAAAGCCTAAGCTCGTCTCCCCTGAGTGTTATACTAATGTCTCTGTGCCAGGGAATGCTAGGGGTGTTTGCAGGATATCCCAGTGACAGAGGCTTCCTCCCCAAGTTCAGGGAAGTTATTTCCCGGACTTCCCCGAACAGGGAACACCTGTGACTGAAGAGAGCTGCGTGGAGTTGTCTCTCGAGCTCCCCCACCCACTGACAATGTTTCCGGAATCCTGAGCGTGGGGAGGTTCCACCAGCTGTCGGCAGCGCGTGGGTTCTAACGGAAAGCCTAAGCTCGTCTCCCCTGAGTGTTATACTAATGTGTCTGTGCCAGGGAATGCTAGGGGGGTTTGCAGGATAGCCCAGTGACAGAGGCTGCCTCCCCAATTTCAGGGAAGTTATTTCCCGGACTTCCCCGAACAGGGAACACCTGTGACTGAAGAGAGCTGCGTGGAGTTGTCTCTCGAGCTCCCCCACCCACTGACAATGTTTCCGGAATCCTGAGCGTGGGGAGGTTCCACCAACGGTCGGCAGCGTGTGGGTTCTAACGGAAAGCCTAAGCTCGTCTCCCCTGAGGATTATCCTAATATCTCTGTGCCAGGGAATGCTAGGGGTGTTTGCAGGATATCCCAGTGACAGAGACTGCCTCCCCAAGTTCAGGGAAGTTATTTCTCGGACTTCCCCGAACAGGGAACACCTGTGAATGAAGAGAGCTGCGTGGAGTTGTCTCTCGAGCTCCACCATGCACTGACAATGTTTCCGGAATCCTGAGCGTGTGGAGGTTCCACCAACTGTCGGCAGCGCGTGGTATCTAGCGGAAAGCCTAAGCTCGTCTTCCCTGAGGGTTTTCCTAATGTCTCTGAGCCAGGGAATGCTAGGGTGGTTTGCAGGATATCCCAGTGGCAGAGGCTGCCTCCCCAAGGTCAGGGAAGTTATTTCTCGGACTTCCCCGAACAGGGAACACCTGTGACTGAAGAGAGCTGCGTGGAGTTTTCTCTCGAGGTCCCCCACGCACTGACAATGGTTCCGGAATCCTGAGCGTGGGGAGGTTCCACCAACGGTCGGCAGGGTGTGGGTTCAAAGGGAAAGCCTAAGCTCGTCTCCCCTGAGGGTTTTCCTTATGTCTCTGTGCCAGGGAATGCTAGGGGGGTTTGCAAGATATCCCAGTGACAGAGACTGCATCCCCAAGGTCAGGGAGTATATTTCTCGGACTTCCCCGTAAAGGGAACACCTGTGACTGAAGAGAGCTGCGTGGAGTTTTCTATCTAGCTCCCCCACGCACTGACAATGGTTCCGGAATCCTGAGCGTGGGGAGGTTCCACCAACGGTCGGCAGCGCGTGGGTTCTAACGGAAAGCCTAAGCTCGTCTCCCCTAGGTGTTATACAAATGTCTCTGTGCCAGGGAATGCTAGGGGGGTTTGCAGGATATCCCAGTGACAGAGGCTGCCTCCCCAAGGTCAGGAAAGTTATTTCTCGGACTTCCCCGAACAGGGAACACGTGTGACTGAAGAGAGCTGCGTGGAGATGTCTCTCGAGCTCCCCCACTCACTGACAATGGTTCCGGAATCCTGAGCGTGGGGAGGTTCCACCAACGGTCGGCAGCGCGTGGGTTCTAACGGAAAGCCTAAGCTCGTCTCCCCTGAGGGTTATCCTAATGTCTCTGTGCCAGGGAATGCTAGGGGGGTTTGCAGGTTATCCCAGTGACAGAGGCTGCCTCCCCAAGGACAGGGAAGGTATTTCTCGGACTTCCCCGAATAGGGAACACCTGTGACTGAAGAGAGCTGCGTGGAGTTGTCTCTCGAACTCCCCCACGCACTGACAATGGTCCAGGAATCCTGAGTGTGGGGAGGTTCCACCAACGGTCGGCAGCGCGTGGGTTCTAACGGAAAGCCTAAGCTCGTCTCCCCTGAGGGTTTTCCTAATGTCTCTGTGCCAGGGAATGCTAGGGGGGTTTGCAGGATATCCCAGTGACAGAGGCTGCCTCCCCAAGGACAGGGAAGATATTTCTCGGACTTCCCCGAACAGGGAACTCCTGTGACTGAAGAGAGCTGCGTGGAGTTGTCTCTCGAGCTCCCCCACGCACTGACAATGGTTCCGGAATCCTGAGCGTGGGGAGGTTCCACCAACGGTCGGCAGCGTGTGGATTCTAACGGAATGCCTAAGCTCGTCTCCCCTGAGGGTTTTCCTAATGTCTCTGTGCCAGGGAATGCTAGGGGGTTTGCAGGATATCCCAGTGTCAGAGGCTGCCACCCCAAGGTCAGGGAAGTTTTTTCTCAGACTTCCCCGAACAGGGAACACCTGTGACTGAAGAGAGCTGCGTGGAGTTGTCTCTCTAGCTCCCCAACGCACTGACAATGGTTCCGGAATCCTGAGCATGGGGAGGTTCCACCAACGGTCGGCAGCGCGTGGTTTCTAACGGAAAGCCTATGCTCGTCTCCCCTGAGGATTTTCCTAATTTCTCTGTGCCAGGGAATGCTAGGGGGGTTTGCAGGATATCCCAGTGACAGAGACTGCATCCCCAAGGTCAGGGAAGGTATTTCTCGGACTTCCCCGAACAGGGAACACATGTGACTGAAGAGAGCTTCGTGGAGTTGTCTCTCGAGCTCCCCCACGCTCTGACAAAGTTTCCGGAATCCTGAGCGTGGGGAGGTTCCACCAACGGTCGGCAGTGCGTGGGTTCTCACGGAAAGCCTATGCTCGTCTCCCCTGAAGGTTTTCCTCTTGTCTCTGGGCCAGGGAATGCTAGGGAGGTTTGCAGGATTTACCAGTGACAGAGGCTGCCTACCCAAGGTCAGGCAAGTTATTTCTCGGACTTCCCCGAACAGGGAACACCTGTGACTGAAGAGAGCTGCGTGGAGTTGTCTCTCGAGCTCCCCCACGCTCTGACAAAGTTTCCGGAATCCTGAGCGTGGGGAGGTTCCACGAACGGTCGGCAGCGTGTGGGTTCTAACGGAATGACTAAGCTCGTCTCCCAGAGGGTTTTCCTAATATCTCTGTGCCAGGGAATGCTAGGGGGGTTTGCAGGATATCCCAGTGACAGAGGCTGCCTCCCCTAGGTCAGGGAAGCTATTTCTTGGACTTCCCCGAACAGGGAACACCTGTGACTGAAGAGAGCTGCGTGGAGTTGTTTCTCGATCTCCCCCACGCAATGACAATGGTTGCGGAATCCTGAGCGTGGGGAGGTTCCACCAACGGTCGGCAGCGCGTGGGTTCTAACGGAGAGCCTAAGCTCGTCTCCCCTGAGGATTTTCCTAATTTCTCTTTGCCAGGGAATGCTAGGGGTGTTTGCAGGATATCCCAGTGACATAGGCTGCATCCCCAAGGTCAGGGAAAGTTTTTCTCGGACTTCCCCGAACAGGGAACACCTGTGACTGAAGAGAGCTGCGTGGAGTGGTCTCTCGAGCTCCCCCAAGCACTGACAATGGTTCCGGAATCCTGAGCGTGGGGAGGTTCCACCAACGGTCGGCAGCGCGTGGGTTCTAACGGAATGCCTAAGTTCGTCTCCCCTGAGGGTTTTCCTAATGTCTCTGTGCCAGGGAATGCTAGGGGTGTTTGCAGGATATCCCAGTGACAGAGGCTGCCTCCCCAAGTTCAGGGAAGTTATTTCTCGGACTTCCCCGAAGATTGAACACCTTTGACTGAAGAGAGCTGCGTGGAGTTGTCTCTCGAGCTCCCCCACGCACTGACTATGGTTCCGGAATCCTGAGCGTGGGGAGGTTCCACCAACGGTCGGCAGCGCGTGGGTTCTAACGGAGAGCCTAAGCTCGTCTCCCCTGAGGGTTTTCCTAATGTCTCTGTGCCAGGGAATGCTAGGGGGTTTGCAGGATATCCCAGTGTCAGAGGCTGCCTCCCCAAGGTCAGGGAAGGTATTTCTCGGACTTCCCCGAACAGGGAACACCTGTGACTGAAGAGAACTGCGTGGAGTTGTCTCTCTAGCTCCCCAACGCACTGACAATGGTTCCGGAATCTTGAGCATGTGGAGGTTCCACCAACGGTCCGCAGCGCGTGGTTTCAAACGGAAAGCCTATGCTCGCCTCCCCTGAGGATTTTCCTAATTTCTCTCTGCCAGGGAATGCTAGGGGTGTTTGTAAGATATCCCAGTGACAGAGGCTGCCTCCCCAAATTCAGGGAAGATATTTCTCGGACTTCCCCGAACAGGGATCACCTGTGACTGAAGAGAGCTGCGTGGATTTGTCTCTCGAGCTCCCCCACGCACTGACAATGTTTCCGGAATCCTGAGCGTGGGGAGGATCCACCAACGGTCGGCAGCGCGTGGGTTCTAACGGAATGCCTAAGCTCGCCTCCCCTGAGTGTTTTCCTAATGTCTCTGTGCCAGGGAATGCTGGGGGGGTTTGCAGGATATCCCAGTGACAGAGGCTGCCTCCCCAAGTTCAGGGAAGGTATTTCTCGTACTTCCCCGAACAGGGAACACCTGTGAATGAAGAGAGCTGCGTGGAGTTGTCTCTCGAGCTCCCCCACGCACTGACAATTGTTCCGGAATCCTGAGCGTAGGGAGGTTCCACCAACGGTCGGCAGCACGTGGGTTCTAACGGAAAGCCTAAGCTCGTCTCCCCTGAGGGTTTTCCTAATTTCTCTGTGCCAGGGAATGCTAGGGGGTTTTGCAGGATATCCCAGTGACAGAGGCTGCCTCCCCAAGTTCAGGGTATGTAGTTCTCGGATTTCCCCGAAGAGGGAACACGTGTGACTGAAGAGAGTTGCGTGGAGTTGTCTCTCGAGCTCTCCCACGCACTGACAGTGGTTCCGGAATCCTGAGGGTGGGGAGGTTCCACCAACGGTCGGCAGCACGTGGGTTCTAACGGAAAGCCTAAGCTCGCCTCCCCTAAGGGTTTTCCTAATGTCTCTGTGCCAGGGAATGCTAGGGGGGTTTGCAGGATATCCCAGTGACAGAGGCTGCCTCCCCAATGTCAGGGAAGGTATTTCTCGGACTTCCCCGTACAGGGAACACCTGTGACTGAAGAGAGCTGCGTGGAGTTGTCTCTCGAGCTCCCCCACGCACTGAAAATGGTTCCGGAATCCTGAGCGTGGAGAGGTTCCACCAACCGTCGGCAGCGCGTGGGTTCTAACGGAAAGCCTAAGCTCGTCTCCCCTGAGGGTTTTCCTATTATCTCTGTGCCAGGGAATGCTAGGGGAGTTTGCAGGATATCCCAGTGACAGAGGCTGCCTCCCCAAGGTCAGGGAAGTTATTTCTCGGACTTCCCCGAACAGGGAACACCTGTGACTGAAGAGAGCTGCGTGGAGTTGTCTCTCGAGATCCCCCACGCTCTGACAATGGTTCCGGAATCCTGAGCGTGGGGAGGTTCCACCAACGGTCGGCAGCGCGTGGGTTCTTACGGAAAGCCTAAGCTCGTCTCCCCTGAGTGTTATACTAATGTCTGGGCCAGGGAATGCTAGGGGGATTTGCAGGGTATCCCAGTGACAGAGGCTTCCACCCCAATTTCAGGGAAGATATTTCTCGGACTTCCCCGAACAGGGAACACCTGTGACTGAAGTGAGCTGCGTGGAGTTGTCTCTCGAGCTCCCCCACGCACTGACAATTGTTCCGGAATCCTGAGCGTGGGGAGGTTCCACCAACGGTCGTCAGCGCGTGGTATCTAACGGAAAGCCTAAGCTCGTCTTCCCTGAGACTTTTCCTAATGTCTCTGTGCCAGGGAATGCTAGGGGGGTTTGCAGGATATCCCAGTGACTGAGGCTGCCTCCCCAAGATCAGGGAAGTTATTTCCCGGACTTCCCCGTACAGGTAACACCTGTGACTGAAGAGAGTTGCGTGGAGTTGTCTCTCGAGCTCCCCCACGCACTGACAATGGTTCCGGAATCCTGAGAGTGGGGAGGTTCCACCAACGGTCGGCAGCGCGTGGGATCTAACGGAATGCCTAAGCTCGTCTCCCCTGAGGATTTTCCTAATGTCTCTGTGCCAGGGAATGCTAGGGGGGTTTGCAGGATATCCCAGTGTCAGAGGCTGCCTCCCCAAGGTCAGGGAAGGTATTTCTCGGACTTCCCCGAACAGGGAACCCCTGTTACTGAAGTGAGCTGCGTGGAGTTGACTCTCGATCTCCCCCACGCACTGAAAATGGTTCCGGAATCCTGAGCGTGGGGAGGTTCCACCAACGGTCGGCAGCGCGTGGTTTCTAATGGAATGCCTAAGCTCGTCTCCCCTGAGGGTTTTCCTAATGTCTCTGTGCCAGGGAATGCTTGGGGGGTTTGCAGGATATCCCAGTGACAGAGGCTGCCTCCCCAAGGTCAGGGAAGGTATTCCTCGGACTTCCCCAAGCAGGGAAAACCTGTGACTGAAGAGAGCTGCGTGGAGTTGTCTCTCGAGCTCCCCCACGCACTGACAATTGTTCCGGAATCCTGAGCGTGGGGAGGTTCCACCAACGGTCGTCAGCGCGTGGTATCTAAACGAAAGCCTAAGCTCGTCTTCCCTGAGACTTTTCCTAATGTCTCTGTGCCAGGGAATGCTAGGGGGGTTTGCAGGATATCCCAGTGACAGAGGCTGCCTCCCCAAGGTCAGGGAAGTTATTTCCCAGACTACCCCGTACAGGTAACACCTGTGACTGAAGAGAGTTGCGTGGAGTTGTCTCTCGAGCTTCCCCACGCACTGACAATGGTTCCGGAATCCTGAGCGTGGGGAGGTTCCACCAACGGTCGGCAGCGCGTGGGATCTAACGGAATGCCTAAGCTCGTCTCCCCTGAGGATTTTCCTAATGTCTCTGTGCCAGGGAATGCTAGGGGGGTTTGCAGGATATCCCAGTGTCAGAGGCTGCCTCCCCAAGGTCAGGGAAGGTATTTCTCGGACTTCCCCGAACAGGGAACCCCTGTTACTGAAGTGAGCTGCGTGGAGTTGACTCTCGATCTCCCCCACGCACTGAAAATGGTTCCGGAATCCTGAGCGTGGGGAGGTTCCACCAACGGTCGGCAGCGCGTGGTTTCTAATGGAATGCCTAAGCTCGTCTCCCCTGAGGGTTTTCCTAATGTCTCTGTGCCAGGGAATGCTTGGGGGGTTTGCAGGATATCCCAGTGACAGAGGCTGCCTCCCCAAGGTCAGGGAAGGTATTCCTCGGACTTCCCCAAGCAGGGAAAACCTGTGACTGAAGAGAGCTGCGTGGAGTTGTCTCTCGAGCTCCCCCACGCACTGACAATTGTTCCGGAATCCTGAGCGTGGGGAGGTTCCACCAACGGTCGTCAGCGCGTGGTATCTAAACGAAAGCCTAAGCTCGTCTTCCCTGAGACTTTTCCTAATGTCTCTGTGCCAGGGAATGCTAGGGGGGTTTGCAGGATATCCCAGTGACAGAGGCTGCCTCCCCAAGGTCAGGGAAGTTATTTCCCAGACTACCCCGTACAGGTAACACCTGTGACTGAAGAGAGTTGCGTGGAGTTGTCTCTCGAGCTTCCCCACGCACTGACAATGGTTCCGGAATCCTGAGCGTGGGGAGGTTCCACCAACGGTCGGCAGCGCGTGGGATCTAACGGAATGCCTAAGCTCGTCTCCCCTGAGGATTTTCCTAATGTCTCTGTGCCAGGGAATGCTAGGTGGGTTTGCAGGATATCCCAGTGTCAGAGGCTGCCTCCCCAAGTTCAGGGAAGTTATTTCTCGGACTTCCCCGAACAGGGAACACCTTTGACTGAAGAGAGCTGCGGGGAGTTGACTCTCGTGCTCCCCCACGCTCTGAAAATTTTTCCGGAATCCTGAGCGTGGGGAGGTTCCACCAACGGTCGGCAGCGCGTGGGTTCTAATGGAATGCCTAAGCTCGTCTCCCCTGAGGGATTTCCTAATGTCTCTCTGCCAGGGAATGCTTGGGGGGTTTGCAGGATATCCCAGTGACAGAGGTTGCCTCCCCAATGTCAGGGAAGGTATTCCTCGGACTTCCCCAAGCAGGGAACACCTGTGACTGAAGAGAGCTGCGTGGAGTTGTCTCTCGAGCTCCCCCTCGCACTGACAATGGTTCCGGAATCCTGAGCGTGGGGAGGTTCCACCAACGGTCGGCAGCGTGTGGGTTCTAACGGAAAGCCTAAGCTCGTCTGCCCTGAGGGTTTTCCTAATTTCTCTGTGCCAGGGAATGCTAGGGGAGTTTGCAGGATATCCCAGTGACAGAGGCTGCCTCCCCAAGTTCAGGGAATGTATTTCTCGGATTTCCCCGAAGAGGGAACACGTGTGACTGAAGAGAGTTGTGTGGAGTTGTCTCTCGAGCTCCCCCACGCACTGACAGTTGTTCCGGGATCCTGAGCGTGGGGAGGTTCCACCAACGGTCGGCAGCGCGTGGGTTCTAACGGAAAGCCTAAGCTTGCTTCCCCTGAGGGTTTTCCTAATGTCTCTGTGCCAGGGAATGCTAGGGGTGTTTGCAGGATATCCCAGTGACAGAGGCTGCCTCCCCAAGGTCAGGGAAGGTATTTCCCAGACTTCCCCGAACAGGGAACACCTGTGACTGAAGAGAGATGCGTGGAAATGTCTCTCGAGCTCCCCCACGCACTGACAATGGTTCCGGAATCCTGAGCGTGGGGAGGTTCCAACAACGGTCGGCAGGGCGTGGGTTCTAACGGAAAGCCTAACCTCGTCTCCCCTGAGTGTTATACTAATGTCTTGGTGCCAGGGAATGCTAGGGTGGTTTACAGGTTATCCCAGTGACAGAGGCTGCCTCCCCAAGTTCAGGTAAGTTATTTGTCGGTCTTCCCCGAACAGGGAACACCTGTGACTGAAGAGAGCTGCGTGGAGTTGTCTCTCGGGCTCCCCCACGCACTGACAATGGTTCCGGCATCCTGAGCGTGGGGAGGTTCCAACAACGGTCGGCAGGGCGTGGGTTCTAACGGAAAGCCTATCCTCGTCTCCCCTGAGGGTTTTCCTAATGTCTCTGTGCCAGGGAATGCTAGGGAGGTTTGCAGGTTATACCAGTGACAGAGGCTGCCTCCCCAAGGTCAGGCAAGATATTTCTCGGACTTCCAAGAACAGGGAACACCTGTGACTGAAGAGAGCTGCGTGGAGTTGTCTCTCGAGCTACCCCACGCACTGACAATGTTTCCGGAATCCTGAGCGTGGGGAGTTTCCACCAACGGTCGGCAGCGCGTGGGTTCTAACGGAATGCCAAAGCTCGTCTCCCCTGAGGATTTTCCTAATGTCTCTGTGCCAGGGAATGCTAGGGGGGTTTGCAGGATATCCCAGTGACAGAGGCTGCCTCCCCAAGGTCAGGGAAGGTATTTCTCGGACTTCCCCGAACAGGGAACACCTGTGACTGAAGAGAGCTGCGTGGAGTTGTCTCTCGAGTTCCCCCACGCACTGACAATGGTTCCGGAATCCTGAGCGTGGGGAGGTTCCACCAACAGTCGGCAGCGCGTGGGTTCTAACGGAAAGCTGAAGCTCGTCTCCCCTGAGGGTTTTCCTAATTTCTCTGTGCCAGGGAATGCTAGGGGGGTTTGCAGGATATCCCAGTGACAGAGGCTGCCTCCCCAAGGTCAGGGAAGGTATTTCCCAGACTTCCCCGAACAGGGAACACCTGTGACTGAAGAGAGCTGCGTGGATTTGTCTCTCGAGCTCCCCCACGCACTGACAATGGTTCCGAAACAATGAGGGTGGGGAGGTTCCACCAACGGTCGGCAGCGCATGGGTTCTAACGGAAAGCCTAAGCTCGACTCCCCTGAGTCTTTTCCTAATGTCTCTGTGCCAGGGAATTCTAGGGGGGTTTGCAGGATATCCCAGTGACACCGGCTGCCTCCCCAAGGTCAGGGAAGATATTTCTCGGACTTCCCCGAACAGGGAACTGCTGTGACTTAAGAGAGCTGCGTGGAGTTGTCTCTCGAGCTCCCCCACGCACTGACAATGGTTCCGGAATCCTGAGAGTGGGGAGGTTCCACCAACGGTCGGCAGGGCATGGGTTCAAAAGGAAAGCCTAAGCTCGTCTCCCCTTAGGGTTTTCCTAATTTCACTGTGCCTTGGAATGCTAGGGGTGTTTGCAGGATATCCCAGTGACAGAGGCTGTATCCCCAAGTTCAGGGAAGATATTTCTCGGACTTCCCCGAACAGGGAACAGCTGTGACTGAAGAGAGCTGCGTGTAGTTGTCTCTCGAGCTCCCCCACTCACTGACAATGGTTCCGGAATCCTGAGCGTGGGGAGGTTCCACCAACGAACGGCAGGGCGTGGGTTCAAAGGGAAAGCCTAAGCTCGTCTCCCCTGAGGGTTTTCCTAATGTCTCTGTGCCAGGGAATGCTGGGGGGGTTTGCAGGATATCCCAGTGACAGAGGCTGCCTCCCCAAGGTCAGGGAAGATATTTCTCGGACTTCCCCGAACAGGGAACACCTGTGACTGAAGAGAGCTGCGTGGAGATGTCTCTCGAGCTCCCCCACGCACTGACAATGGTTCCAAAATCCTGAACGTGGGGAGGTTCCACCAACGGTCGGCAGCGCGTGGGTTCTAACGGAAAGCCTAACCTCGTCTCCCCTGAGTGTTATACTAATGTCATGGTGCCAGGGAATGCTAGGGTGGTTTACAGGTTATCCCAGTGACAGAGGCTGCCTCCCCAAGTTCAGGTAAGTTATTTGTCGGTCTTCCCCGAACAGGGAACACCTGTGACTGAAGAGAGCTGCGTGGAGTTGTCTCTCGAGCTCCCCCACGCACTGACAATGGTTCCGGAATCCTGAGCGTGGGGAGGTTCCAACAACGGTCGGCAGGATGTGGGTTCTAACGGAAAGCCTATCCTCGTCTCCCCTGAGGGTTTTCCTAATGTCTCTGTGCCAGGGAATGCTAGGGAGGTTTGCAGGTTATACCAGTGACAGAGGCTGCCTCCCCAAGGTCAGGCAAGTTATTTCTCGGACTTCCAAGAACAGGGAACACCTGTGACTGAAGAGAGCTGCGTGGAGTTGTCTCTCGAGCTACCCCACGCACTGACAATGTTTCCGGAATCCTGAGCGTGGGGAGTTTCCACCAACGGTCGGCAGCGCGTGGGTTCAAATGGAAAGCCTAAGCTCGTCTCCCCTGAGGGTTTTCCTAATGTCTCTGTGCCAGGGAATGCTAGGGGGAGTTTGCAGGATATCCCAGTGACAGAGGCTGCCTCCCCAAGTTAAGGGAAGTTATTTCTCGGACTTCCCCGAACAGGGAACACCTGTGACTGAAGAGAGCTGCGTGGAGTTTTCTCTCGAGCTCCCCCACGCACTGACAATGGTTCCGGAATCCTGAGCGTGGGGAAGTTCCATCAACCGTCGGCAGCGTGTGGGTTCTAACGAAAAGCCTAAGCTCGTCTCCCCTGAGGGTTTTCATAATGTCTCTGTGCCAGGGAATGCTAGGATGGTTTGCAGGATATCCCAGTGACTGAGGCTGTCTCCCCAAATTCAGGGAAGATATTTCTCGGACTTCCCCGAACAGGGATCACCTGTGACTGAAGAGAGCTGCGTGGATTTGTCTCTCGAGCTCCCCCACGCACTGACAATGGTTCCGGAATCCTGAGCGTGTGGAGGATCCACCAACGGTCGGCAGCGCGTGGGTTCTAACGGAATGCGTAAGCTCGCCTCCCCTGAGTGTTTTCCTAATGTCTCTGTGCCAGGAAATGCTGGGGGGGTTTGCAGGATATCCCAGTGACAGAGGCTGCCTCCCCAAGGTCAGGGAAGGTATTTCTCGTACTTCCCCGAACAGGGAACACCTGTGAATGAAGAGAGCTGCGTGGAGTTGTCTCTCGAGCTCCCCCACGCACTGACAATTGTTCCGGAATCCTGAGCGTGGGGAGGTTCCACCAACGGTCGGCAGCACGTGGGTTCTAACGGAAAGCCTAAGCTCGTCTCCCCTGAGGGTTTTCCTAATTTCTCTGTGCCAGGGAATGCTAGGGGGTTTTGCAGGATATCCCAGTGACAGAGGCTGCCTCCCCAAGTTCAGGGTATGTATTTCTCGGATTTCCCCGAAGAGGGAACACGTGTGACTGAAGAGAGTTGCGTGGATTTGTCTCTCGAGCTCTCCCACGCACTGACAGTGGTTCCGGAATCCTGAGGGTGGGGAGGTTCCACCAACGGTAGGCAGCACGTGGGTTCTAACGGAAAGCCTAAGCTCGCCTCCCCTGAGGGTTTTCCTAATGTCTCTGTGCCAGGGAATGCTAGGGGGGTTTGCAGGATATCCCAGTGACAGAGGCTGCCTCCCCAAGGTCAGGGAAGTTATTTCTCGGACTTCCCCAAACAGGGAACACCTGTGACTGAAGAGAGCTGCGTGGAGTTGTCTCTCGAGCTCCCCCACGCACTGACAATGGTTCCGGAATCCTGAGCGTGGGGAGGTTCCAACAACGGTCGGCAGCGCGTGGGTTCTAACGGAAAGCCTAAGCTCGTCTCCCCTGAGTGTTATACTAATGTCTGGGCCAGGGAATGCTAGGGGGATTTGCAGGATATCCCAGTGACAGAGGCTTCCTCCACAAGTTCAGGGAAGATATTTCTCGGACTTCCCCGAACAGGGAACACCTGTGACTGAAGTGAGCTGCGTGGAGTTGTCTCTCGAGCTCCCCCACGCACTGACAATTGTTCCGGAATCCTGAGCGTGGGGAGGTTCCACCAACGGTCGTCAGCGCATGGTATCTAACGGAAAGCCTAAGCTCGTCTTCCCTGAGACTTTTCCTAATGTCTCTGTGCCAGGGAATGCTAGGGGGGTTTGCAGGATATCCCAGTGACTGAGGCTGCCTCCCCAAGATCAGGGAAGTTATTTCCCGGACTTCCCCGTACAGGTAACACCTGTGACTGTAGAGAGTTGCGTGGAGTTGTCTCTCGAGCTCCCCCACGCACTGACAATGGTTCCGGAATCCTGAGAGTGGGGAGGTTCCACCAACGGTCGGCAGCGCGTGGGATCTAACGGAATGCCTAAGCTCGTCTCCCCTGAGGATTTTCCTAATGTCTCTGTGCCAGGGAATGCTAGGGGGGTTTGCAGGATATCCCAGTGTCAGAGGCTGCCTCCCCAAGGTCAGGGAAGGTATTTCTCGGACTTCCCCGAACAGGGAACCCCTGTTACTGAAGCGAGCTGCGTGGAGTTGACTCTCGATCTCCCCCACGCACTGAAAATGGTTCCGGAATCCTGAGCGTGGGGAGGATCCACCAACGGTCGGCAGCGCGTGGTTTCTAATGGAATGCCTAAGCTCGTCTCCCCTGAGGGTTTCCCTAATGTCTCTGTGCCAGGGAATGCTAGGGGGGTTTGCAGGATATCCCAGTGACAGAGGCTGCCTCCCCAATGTCAGGGAAGGTATTCCTCGGACTTCCCCAAGCAGGGAACACCTGTGACTGAAGAGAGCTGCGTGGAGTTGTCTCTCGAGCTCCCTCTCGCAATGACAATGGTTCCGGAATCCTGAGCGTGGGGAGGTTCCACCAACGGTCGGCAGCGTGTGGGTTCTAACGGAAAGCCTAAGCTCGTCTGCCCTGAGGGTTTTCCTAATTTCTCTGTGCCAGGGAATGCTAGGGGAGTTTGCAGGATATCCCAGTGACAGAGGCTGCCTCCCCAAGTTCAGGGAATGTATTTCTCGAATTTCCCCGAAGAGGGAACACGTGTGACTGAAGAGAGTTGCGTGGAGTTGTCTCTCGAGCTCCCCCACGCACTGACAGTTGTTCCGGGATCCTGAGCGTCGGGAGGTTCCACCAACGGTCGGCAGCGCGTGGGTTCTAACGGAAAGCCTAAGCTTGCTTCCCCTGAGGGTTTTCCTAATGTCTCTGTGCCAGGGAATGCTAGGGGTGTTTGCAGGATATCCCAGTGACAGAGGCTGCCTCCCCAAGGTCAGGGAAGGTATTTCCCAGACTTCCCCGAACAGGGAACACCTGTGACTGAAGAGAGCTACGTGGAGATGTCTCTCGAGCTCCCCCACGCACTGACAATGGTTCCAAAATCCTGAACGTGGGGAGGTTCCACCAACGGTCGGCAGCGCGTGGGTTCTAACGGAAAGCCTAAGCTCGTCTCCCCTGAGGGTTTTCCTAATGTCTCTGTGCCAGGGAATGCTAGGGGAGTTTGCAGGATTTCCCAGGGACAGAGGCTTCCTCCCCAAGGTCAGGGAAGGTATTTCTCGGAATTCCCCGAACAGGGAACACGTGTGACTGAAGAGAGCTGCGTGGAGTTGTCTCTCGAGCTCCCCCACGCACTGACTATGGTTCCGGAATCCTGAGCGTGGGGAGGTTCCACCAACGGACGGCAGCGCGTGGGTTCTAACAGAAAGCCTAAGCTCGTCTCCCCTGAGTGTTTTCCTAATGTCTCTGTGCCAGGGAATGCTAGGGGGGTTTGCAGGATATCCCTGTGACAGAGGCTGACTCCCAAGGTCAGGGAAGGTATTTCTCGGACTTCCCCGAACAGGGAACACCTGTGACTGAAGAGAGCTGCGTGGAGTTGTTTCTCGTGCTCCCCCACGCACTGACAATGTTTCCGGAATCCTGAGCATGGGGAGGTTCCACCAACGGTCGGCAGCGCGTGCGTTCTAACGGAAAGCCTAAGCTCGACTCCCCTGAGGGTTTTCCTAATATCTCTGTGCCAGGGAATGCTAGGGGGGTTTGCAGGATATCCCAGTGACAGAGGCTGCCTCCCAAGGTCATGGAGGTATTTCTCGGACTTCCCCGAACAGGGAACACCTGTGACTGAAGAGAGCTGCGTGGAGTTCTCTCTCGAGCTCCCCCACGCACTGACAATGTTTCCGGAATCCTGAGCTTGGGGAGGTTCCACAAACGGTCGGCAGCGCGTGGGTTCTAACGGAAAGCCTAAGCTCGTCTCCCCTGAGGGTTTTCCTAATGTCTCTGTGCCAGGGAATGCTAGGGGGGTTTGCAGGATATCCCAGTGACAGAGGCTTCCTTCCAAGCTCAGGGAAGTTATTTCTCAGACTTCCCCAAACAGGGAACACCTGTGACTGAAGAGAGCTGCGTGGAGTTGTCTCTCGAGCTCCCTCACGCACTGACAATATTTCCGGAATCCTGAGGGTAGGGAGGTTCCACCAACGGTCGGCAGAGCGTGGGTTCTAACGGAAAGCCTAAGCTCGTTTCCCCTGAGGGTTTTCCTAATATCTCTGTGCAAGGGAATGCTAGGGGGGTTTGAAGGATATCCCAGTGACAGAGGATGCCTCCCCAAATTCAGGGAAGGTATTTCTCGGACTTCCCCGAACAGGGAACACCTGTGACTGAAGAGAGCTGCGTGGAGTTGTCTCTCGTGCTCCCCCATGCACTGACAATGTTTCCGGAATCCTGAGCTTTGGGAGGTTCCACCAACGGTCGGCAGCGCGTGGGTTCTAACGGAAGCCTAAGCTAGTCTCCCCTGAGGTTTTTCCTAATGTTTCTGTGCCTATGAATGCTAGGGGGGTATGCAGGTTATCCCAGTGACAGAGGCTGCAGCCACAAGGTCAGGGAAGATATTTCTCGGACTTCCCCGAACAGGGAACACCTGTGACTGAAGAGAGAAGCGTGCAGTTTTCTCTCGAGCTCCCCCACGCACTGACAATTGTTCCGGATTCCTGAGCATGGGGAAGTTCTACCAACGGTCGGCAGCGCGTGTGTTCAAACGGAAAGCCTAAGCTCGTCTCCCCTGAGGGTTTTCCTAAAGTCTCTGTGCCAGGGAAAGCTAGGGGGGTTTGCAGGAATTCCCAGTGACAGAGGCTGCCTCCCCAAGGTCAGGGAAGTTATTTCTCGGACTTCCCCGAACAGGGAAAACCTGTGACTGAAGAGAGCTGCGTGGAGTTGTCTCTCGAGCTCCCCCATGCACTGACAATGGTTCCGGAATCCTGAGCGTGGGGAGGTTCCACCAACGGTCGGCAGCGCGTGGGTTCTAACGGAAAGCCTAAGCTCGTCTCCGCTGAGGTTTTTCCAAATGTCTCTGTGCCAGGGAATGCTAGGGGGGTTTGCAGGATATCCCAGTGTCAGAGGTTGCTTCCCCAAGTTCAGGGAAGTTATTTCTCAGAATTCCACGAACAGGGAACACCTGTGACTGAAGACAGCTGCGTGGAGTTTTCTCTCGATCTCCCCCACGCACTGACAATGGTTCCGGAATCCTGAGCGTGGGGAGGTTCCACCAACGGTCGGCAGCGCGTGGGTTCTAACGGAAAGCCTAAGCTCGTCTCCCCTGAGTGTTTTCCTAATATCTCTGTGCCAGTGAATGCTAGGGGTGTTTGCACGATATCCCAGTGACAGAGGCTGCCTCCCCAAGGTCAGGGAAGTTATTTCTGGTTCTTCCCAGAACAGGGAACCCCTGTGACTTAAGAGAGCTGCGTGGAGTTGTCTCTCGATTTCCCACACGCACTGACAATGGTTCCGGAATCCTGAGCGTGGGGAGGTTCCACCAAAGGTGGGCAGCGCGTGGGTTCTTACGGAAAGCCTAAGCTAGTCTCCCCTGAGAGTTTTCCTAATGTCTCCGTGCAGGGGAATGCTAGAGGTGTTTGCAGGATATCCCAGTGACAGAGGCTGCCTCCCCAAGGTCAGGGAAGTTATTTCTCGGACTTCCCCGAACAGTGAACACCTGTGACTGAAGAGAGCTTCGTGGAGTTGTCTCTCGAGCTCCCCCCGCACTGACAATTTTTCCGGAATCCTGAGCGTGGGGAGGTTCCACCAACGGTCGGCAGCGCATGGGTTCTAACGGAAAGCCTAAGCTCGCCTCCCCTGAGGGTTTTCCTAATATCTCTGTGCCAGGGAATGCTAGGGGAGTTTGCAGGATATCCCAGTGACAGAGGCTGCCTCCACAAGGTCAGGGAAGGTGTTTCTCGGACTTCCTCGAACAGGGAACACTTGTGACTGAAGAGAGCTGCGTGGAGTTTTCTCTCGAGCTCACCCACGCACTGACAATGGTTCCGGAATCCTGAGCGTGGGGAGGTTCCACCAACGGTCGGCAAAGCGTGGGTTCTAACGGAAAGCCTAAGCTCGTCTCCCCTGAGGGTTTTCCTAATGTCTCTGTGCCAGGGAATGCTAGGGGGGTTTGCAGGATATCCCAGTGACAGAGGCTGCCTCCCAAGGTCAGGGAAGGTGTTTCTCGGAATTCCCCGAACAGGGAACACCTGTGACTGAAGAGAGCTGCGTGGAGTTGTCTCTCGAGCTCCCCCACGCACTGACAATGGTTCCGGAATCCTGAGCGTGGGGAGGTTCCACCAACGGTCGGCAGCGCGTGGGTTCTAACGGAAAGCCTAAGCTCGTCTCCCCTGAGGATTTTCCTAATTTCTCTCTGCCAGGGAATGCTAGGGGGGTTTGCAGGATATCCCAGTGACAGAGGCTGCCTCCCCTAGGTCAGGGAAGGTATTTCTCGGACTTCCCCGAACAGGGAACACCTGTGACTGAAGAGAGCTTCGTGGAGTTGTCTCTCGAGCTCCCCCAGGCACTGACAATGGTTCCGGAATCCTGAGCGTGGGGAGGTTCCACCAACGGTCGGCAGAGCTTGGGTTGTAACGGAAAGCTTAAGCTCGTCTCCCCTGAGGGTTTTCCTAATGTCTCTGTGCCAGGGAATGCTAGGGGAGTTTGCAGGATATCCCAGTAACAGAGGCTGCCTCCCCAAGTACAGGGAAGTTATTTCTCGGACTTCACCGAACAGGGAACACCTGTGACTGAAGAGAGCTGCATGGAGTTGTCTCTCGAGCTCCCCCACGCACTGACAATGTTTCCGGAATCCTGAACGTGTGGAGGTTCCAGCAACGTTCGGCAGCGCTTGGGTTCTAACGGAAAGCCTAAGCCGTCTCCCCTGAGGGTTTTCCTAATTTCTATGTGCCAGGGAATGCTTGGGGGGTTTGTAGGATTTCCCAGTGACAGAGGCTGCCTCCAAAAGGTCAGGGAAGTTATTTCTCGGACTTCCTCGAACAGGGAACACCTGTGACTGAAGAGAGCAGCGTGGAGTTGTCTCTCGAGGTCCCCCACGCACTGACAATTTTTCCGGAATCCTGAGCGTGGGGAGGTTCCACCAACGGTCGGCAGCGCGTGGGTTCTAACGGAATGCCTAAGCGGGTCTCCCCTGAGGGTTTTCCTAATGTCTCTGTGCCAGGGAATGCTTGGGGGCTTTGCACGATATCCCAGTGACAGAGACTGCCTCCCCAAGGTCAGGGAAGGTATTTCTCTGGCTTCCCCGAAAAGGGAACACCTGTGACTGAAGAGAGCTGCGTGAGTTCTCTCTCGACCTCCCCCACCCACTGACAATTGTTCCGGAATCCTGAGCGTGGGGAGGTTCCACCAACGGTCGGCAGCACGTGGGTTTTAACGGAAAGCCTAAGCTCGTCTCCCCTGAGGGTTTTCCTAATGTCTCTGTGCCAGGGAATGCTAGGGGGGTTTGCAGGATATCCCAGTAGCAGAGGCTGCCTCCCCAAGTTTTGGGAAGGTATTTCTCGGACTTCCCCGAACAGGGAACACCTGTGACTGAAGAGAGCTGCGTGGAGTTGTCTCTCGAGCTCCCCCACGCACTAAAAGTGATTCCGGAATCCTGAGCGTTGGGAGGTTCCACCAACGGTCGGCAGCGCATGGGTTCTAACGGAAAGCCTAAGCTCGTCTCCCCTGAGGGTTTTTCTAATGTCTCTGTGCCAGGGAATGCTAGGGGTGTTTGCAGGATATCCCAGTGGCAGAGGCTGCCTCCAAAAGTTCAGGGAAGTTATTTCTCGAACTTCCCCGAACAGGGAAAACCTGTGACTGAAGAGAGCTGCGTGGAGTTGTCTCTCGAGCTCCCCCACGCACAGACAATGGTTCTGGAATCCTGAGCGTGGGGAGGTTCCACCAACGGTCGGCAGCGCGTGGGTTCTAACGGAAAGCCTAAGCTCGTCTCCCCTGAGGGTTTTCCTAATGTTTCCTTCCCGGGAATGCTAGGGGGGTTTGCAGGATATCCCAGTGACAGAGGCTGCCTCCCCAAGGTCAGGGAAGGTATTTCTCGGACTTCCCCGAACAGGGAACACCTGTGACTGAAGAGAGCTGCGTGAGTAGTCTCTCGAGCTCCCCAACGCACTGACAATGGTTCCGGAATCCTGAGCGTGGGGAGGTTCCACCAACGGTCGGCAGCGCGTGGGTTCTAACGGAATGCCTAAGCTCCTCTCCCCTGAGGGTTTTCCTAATAGCTCTGTGCCAGGGAATGCTAGGGGGGTTTGCAGGATATCCCAGTGACAGAGGCTGCCTCCCCAACGTCAGGGATAGTATTTCTCGGACTTCCCCGAACAGGGAACACCTGTGGCTGAAGAGAAATGCGTGGAGTTGTCTCTCGTGCTCCCCCACGCACTGACAATGGTTCCGGAAACCTGAGCGTGGGGAGGTTCCACCAACGGTCGGCAGCGCGTGGGTTCTAACGGAAAGCCTAAGCTCGTCTCCGCTGAGGTTTTTCCAAATGTCTCTGTGCCAGGGAATGCTAGGGGGGTTTGCAGGATATCCCAGTGTCAGAGGTTGCTTCCCCAAGTTCAGGGAAGTTATTTCTCAGAATTCCACGAACAGGGAACACCTGTGACTGAAGACAGCTGCGTGGAGTTTTCTCTCGATCTCCCCCACGCACTGACAATGGTTCCGGAATCCTGAGCGTGGGGAGGTTCCACCAACGGTCGGCAGCGCGTGGGTTCTAACGGAAAGCCTAAGCTCGTCTCCCCTGAGTGTTTTCCTAATATCTCTGTGCCAGTGAATGCTAGGGGTGTTTGCACGATATCCCAGTGACAGAGGCTGCCTCCCCAAGGTCAGGGAAGTTATTTCTGGTTCTTCCCAGAACAGGGAACCCCTGTGACTTAAGAGAGCTGCGTGGAGTTGTCTCTCGATTTCCCACACGCACTGACAATGGTTCCGGAATCCTGAGCGTGGGGAGGTTCCACCAAAGGTGGGCAGCGCGTGGGTTCTTACGGAAAGCCTAAGCTAGTCTCCCCTGAGAGTTTTCCTAATGTCTCCGTGCAGGGGAATGCTAGAGGTGTTTGCAGGATATCCCAGTGACAGAGGCTGCCTCCCCAAGGTTAGGGAAGTTATTTCTCGGACTTCCCCGAACAGTGAACACTTGTGACTGAAGAGAGCTTCGTGGAGTTGTCTCTCGAGCTCCCCCCGCACTGACATTTTTTCCGGAATCCTGAGCGTAGGGAGGTTCCACCAACGGTCGGCAGCGCATGGGTTCTAACGGAAAGCCTAAGCTCGCCTCCCCTGAGGGTTTTCCTAATATCTCTGTGCCAGGGAATGCTAGGGGAGTTTGCAGGATATCCCAGTGACAGAGGCTGCCTCCACAAGGTCAGGGAAGGTGTTTCTCGGACTTCCCCGAACAGGGAACACTTGTGACTGAAGAGAGCTGCGTGGAGTTGTCTCTCGAGCTCACCCACGCACTGACAATGGTTCCGGAATCCTGAGCGTGGGGAGGTTCCACCAACGGTCGGCAAAGCGTGGGTTCTAACGGAAAGCCTAAGCTCGTCTCCCCTGAGGGTTTTCCTAATGTCTCTGTGCCAGGGAATGCTAGGGGGGTTTGCAGGATATCCCAGTGACAGAGGCTGCCTCCCAAGGTCAGGGAAGGTGTTTCTCGGAATTCCCCGAACAGGGAACACCTGTGACTGAAGAGAGCTGCGTGGAGTTGTCTCTCGAGCTCCCCCACGCACTGACAATGGTTCCGGAATCCTGAGCGTGGGGAGGTTCCACCAACGGTCGGCAGCGCGTGGGTTCTAACGGAAAGCCTAAGCTCGTCTCCCCTGAGGATTTTCCTAATTTCTCTCTGCCAGGGAATGCTAGGGGGGTTTGCAGGATATCCCAGTGACAGAGGCTGCCTCCCCAAAGTCAGGGAAGGTATTTCTCGGACTGACCCGAACAGGGAACACCTGTTACTGAAGAGATCTGCGTGGAGTTGTGTTTCGAGCTCCCCCACGCACTGACAATTGTTCCGGAATCCTGAGCGTGGGGAGGTTCCACCAACGGTCGGCAGCGCGTGGGTTCTAACGGAAAGCCTTAGCTCGTATCCCCTAAGGGTTTTCCTAATATCTCTGTGCCACGGAATGCTAGGGGGGTTTGCAGGATCTCCCAGTGACAGTGGCTGCCTCCCCAAGTTCAGGGAAATTATTTCTCGGACTTCCCCGAACAGGGATCACCTGTGACTGAAGAGAGCTGCGTGGATTTGTCTCTCGAGCTCCCCCACGCACTGACAAAGTTTCCGGAATCCTGAGCGTGGGGAGGTTCCACCAACGGTCGGCAGCGCGTGGGTTCTAACGGAAAGCCTAAGCTCTTCTCCCCTGAGGATTTTCCTAATGTCTCTGTGCTAGGGAATGCTAGGGGGGTTTGCAGGATATCCCAGTGACAGAGGATGACTCCCCAAGGTCAGGGAAGTTATGTCTCGGACTTCCCCGAACAGGGAACACCTGTGACTGAAGAGAGCTGCGTGGAGTTGTCTCTCGAGCTCCCCCACGCCCTGACAAATTTTCCGGAATCCTGAGCGTGAGGAGGTTCCACCAAAGGTCAGCAGCGCGTGGGTTCTAACGGAAAGCCTAAGCTCGTCTCCCCTGAGGGTTTTCCTAATGTCTCTGTGCCAGGGAATGCTAGGGGGGTTTGCAGGATATCCCAGTGTCAGAGGCTACCTCCCCAAGATCAGGGAAGGTATTTCTCGGACTTCCCCGAACAGGGAACACCTGTGACTGAAGAGAGCTGCGTGGAGTTGTCTCTCGAGCTCCCACACGCACTGACAATGGTTCCGGAATCCTGAGCGTGGGGAGGTTCCACCAACGGTCGGCAGCGCTTGGGTTCTAACGGAAAGCCTAAGCTCGTCTCCCCTGAGGGTTTTCCTAATGTCTCTGTGCCAGGGAATGCTTGGGGGGTTTGCAGGATATCCCAGTGTCAGATGCTGCATCCCCAAGGCCAGGGAAGGTATTTCTCGGACTTCCCCGAACAGGGAACACCTGTGACTGAAGAGAGCTGCGAGGAGTTGTATCTCGAGCTCCCCCACGCACTGACAATGTTTCCGGAATCCTGAGTGTGGGGAGGTTCCACCAACTGTCGGCAGCGCATGGAATCTAATGGAAAGCCTAAGCTCCTCTCCCCTGAGTTTTTTCCTAATTTCTCTGTGCCAGGGAATGCTAGGGGTGTTTGCAGGTAATCCCAGTGGCAGAGACTGCCTCCCCAAGGTCAGGGAAGATATTTATCGGACTTCCCCGAACAGGGAACACCTGTGACTGAAGAGAGCTGCGTGGAGTTGTCTCTCGAGCTCCCCCACGCACTGACAATGGTTCCGGAATCCTGAGCGTGGGGAGGTTCCACCAACGGTCGGCAGGGTGTCGGTTCAAAGGGAAAGCCTAAGCTCGTCTCCCCTGAGGGTTTTCCTAATGTCTCTGTGCCACGGAATGCTAGGGGGGTTTGCAGGATATCCCAGTGACAGAGGCTGCATCCCCAAGGTCAGGGAATATATTTCTCGGACTTCCCCGAACAGGGAACACCTGTGACTGAAGAGAGCTGCGTGGAGTTGTCTCTCGAGCTCACCCACGCACTGACAACTTTTCCGGAATCCTGAGCGTGGGGAGGTTCCACCAACGGTCGGCAGCGCGTGGGTTCTAACGGAAAGCCTAAGCTCGTCTCCCCTGAGTGTTATACTAATGTCTCTGTGCCACGGAATGCTAGGGGGGTTTGCAGGATATCCCAGTGACAGAGGCTGCCTCCCCAAGTTCAGGGAAGTTATTTCCCGGACTTCCCCGTACAGGGAACACCTGTGACTGAAGAGAGCTGCGTGGAGTTGTCTCTCGAGTTCCCCACCCACTGACAATGGTTCCGGAATCCTGAGCGTGGGGAGGTTCCACCAACGGTCGGCAGCGCTTGGTATCTAACGGAAAGCCTAAGCTCGTCTCCCCTAAGTGTTATACTAATGTCTCTGTGCCAGGGAATGCTAGGGGGGTTTGCAGGATATCCTAGTGACAAAGGCTGCCTCCCCAAGGTCAGGGAAGTTATTTCTCGGACTTCCCCGAACAGGGAACACCTGTGACTGAAGAGAGTTTCGTGGAGTTGTCTCTCGAGCTCCCCCACGCACTGACAATGTTTCCGGAATCCTGAGCGTGGGGAGGTTCCACCAACGGTCGACAGCGCGTGGGTTCAAATGGAAAGCCTAAGCTCGTCTCCCCTGAGGCTTTTCCTAATGTCTCTGTGCCATGGAATTCTAGGGTGGTATGCAGGATATCCCAGTGAAAGAGGCTGCCTCCCCAAGGTCAGGGAAGATATTTCTCGGACTTCCCCGAACAGGGAACAGCTGTGACTGAAGAGAGCTGCGTGGAGTTTTCTCTCGAGGTCCCCCACGCACTGACAATGGTTCCAGAATCCTGAGCGTGGGGAGGTTCCACCAACGGTCGGCAGCGCGTGGGTGCTAACGAAAAGCCTAAGCTCGTCTCCCCTGAGGGTTTTCCTAATGTCTCTGTGCCAGGGAATGCTAGGGGTGTTTGCAGGACATCCCAGTGACAGAGGCTGCCTCCCCAAGGTCAGGGAAGGTATTTCTCGGACTTCCCCGCACAGATAAAACCTGTGACTGAAGAGAGCTGCGTGGAGTTGTCTCTCGAGCTCCCCCACGCACTGACAATGGTTCCGGAATCCTGAGCGTGGGGAGGTTCCACCAACGGTCGGCAGCGCGTGGGTTCTAACGGAAAGCCTAAGCTCGTCTCCCCTGAGGTTTTTCCTAATGTCTCTGTGCCAGGGAATGCTAGGGGTGTTTGCAGGATATCCCAGTGGCAGAGGCTGCCTCCCCAAGGTCAGGGAAGTTATTTCTCAGACTTCCCCGAACAGGGAACACCTGTGACTGAAGAGAGCTGCGTGGAGTTGTCTCTCGAGCTCCCCCACGCACTGACAATGGTTCCGGAATCCTGAGCTTGGGGAGGTTCCACCAACGGTCGGCAGCGCGTGGGTTCTAACGGAAAGCCTAAGCTCGTCTCCCCTGAGTGTTATACTAATGTCTCTGTGCCAGGGAATGCTAGGGGGGTTTGCAGGATATCCCAGTGACAGAGGCTGCCTCCCCAAGTTCAGGAAAGTTATTTACCGGAATTTCCAGAACAGGGAACACCTGTGACTGAAGAGAGCTGCGTGGAGTTGTCTCTCGAGCTCCCCCACCCACTGACATTGGTTCCGGAATCCTGAGCGTGGGGAGGTTCCACCAACGGTCGGCAGCGCGTGGTATCTTACGGAAAGCCTAAGCTCGTCTCCCCTGAGTTTTATTCTAATGTCTCTGTGCCAGGGAATGCTACGGGGGTTTGCAGGATATCCCAGTGACAGAGGCTGCCTCCCCAAGGTCAGGGAAGTTATATCTCGGACTTCCCCGAACAGGGAACAGCTGTGACTGAAGAGAGCTGCGTGGAGTTTTCTCTCGAGCTCCCCAACGTACTGACAATGGTTCCGGAATCCTGAGAGTGGGGAGGTTCCACCAACTGTCGGCAGCGCGTGGGTTCAAAGGGAAAGCCTAAGCTCGTCTCCCCTGAAGTTTTTCCTAATATCTCTGTGCCAGGAAATGCTAGGGGTGTTTGCAGGATATCCCAGTGGCAGAGGCTGCCTCCCCAAGTTCAGGGAAGTTATTTCCCGGACTTCCCCGAACAGGGAACACCTGTGACTGAAGAGAGCTGCGTGGAGTTGTCTCTCGAGCTCCCCCACCCACTGACAATTTTTCCGGAATCCTGAGCGTGGGGAGGTTCCACCAGCTGTCGGCAGCGCGTGGGTTCTAACGGAAAGCCTAAGCTCGTCTCCCCTGAGTGTTATACTAATGTCTCTGTGCCAGGTAATGCTAGGGGGGTTTGCAGGATATCCCAGTGACAGAGGCTGCCTCCCCAATTTCAGGGAAGTTATTTCCCGGACTTCCCCGAACAGGGAACACCTGTGACTGAAGAGAGCTGCGTGGAGTTGTCTCTCGAGCTCCCCCACACACTGACAATGTTTCCGGAATCCTGAGCGTGGGGAGGTTCCACCAACGGTCGGCAACGCGTGGGTTCTAACGGAAAGCCTAAGCTCGTCTCCCCTGAGTGTTATACTAATGTCTCTGTGCCAGGGAATGCTAGGGGGGTTTGCAGGATATCCCAGTGACAGAGGCTGCCTCCCCAAGGTCAGGGAAGTTATTTCTCGGACTTCCCCGAACAGGGAACACGTGTGACTGAAGAGAGTTTCGTGGAGTTGTCTCTCGAGCTCCCCCACGCACTGAAAATGTTTCCGGAATCCTGAGCGTGGGGAGGTTCCACCAACGGTCGACAGCGCGTGGGTTCTAACGGAAAGCCTAAGCTCGTCTCCCCTGAGGCTTTTCCTAATGTCTCTGTGCCATGGAATTCTAGGGGGGTTTGCAGGATATCTCAGTGACAGAGGCTGCCTCCCCAAGTTCAGGGAAGATATTTCTCGGACTTCCCCGAACAGGGAACAGCTGTGACTGAAGAGAGCTTCGTGGAGTTGTCTCTCGAGCTCCCCCACGCACTGACAATGGTTCCGGAATCCTGAGCGTGGGGAGGTTCCACTAACGGTCGGCAGGACTTGGGTTCAAAGTGAAAGCCTAAGCTCGTCTCCCCTGAGGGTTTTCCTAATGTCTCTGTGCCAGGGAATGCTAGGGGCGTTTGCAGGATATCCCAGTGACAGAAGCTGCCTCCCCAAGGTTAGGGAAGTTATTTCTCGGACTTCCCCGAACAGGGAACACCTGTGACTGAAGAGAGCTACGTGGAGTTGTCTCTCCAGCTCCCACACGCACTGACAATGTTTCCGGAATCCTGAGCGTGGGGAGGTTCCACCAACGGTCGGCAGCGCATGGATTCTAACGGAAAGCCTAAGCTCTTCTCCCCTGAGATTTTTCCTAATTTCTCTGCGCCAGGGATTGCTAGGGTGATTTGCAGGATATCCCAGTGGCAGAGGCTGCCTCCCCAAGTTCAGGGAATGTATTTCTCAGACTTCCCAGAACAGGAAACACCTGTGACTGAAGAGAGCTGCGTGGAGTTGTCTCTCGAGCTCCCCCATGCATTGACAATGGTTCCAGAATCCTGAGCGTGGGGAGGTTCCACCAACGGTCGGCAGCGCGTGGGTTCTAACGGAAAGCCTAAGCTCGTCTCCCCTGAGGATTATCCTAATATCTCTGTGCCAGGGAATGCTAGGGGTGTTTGCAGGATATCCCAGTGACAGAGACTGCCTCCCCAAGTTCAGGGAAGTTATTTCTCGGACTTCCCCGAACAGGGAACACCTGTGACTGAAGAGAGCTGCGTGGAGTTGTCTCTCGAGCTCCACCATGCACTGACAATGTTTCCGGAATCCTGAGAGTGTGGAGGTTCCACCAACTGTCGGCAGCGCGTGGTATCTAGCGGAAAGCCTAAGCTCGTCTTCCCTGAGGGTTTTCCTAATGTCTCTGAGCCAGGGAATGCTAGGGTGGTTTGCAGGATATCCCAGTGGCAGAGGCTGCCTCCCCAAGGTCAGGGAAGTTATTTCTCGGACTTCCCCGAACAGGGAACAGCTGTGACTGAAGAGAGCTGCGTGGAGTTTTCTCTCGAGGTCCCCCACGCACTGACAATGGTTCCGGAATCCTGAGCGTGGGGAGGTTCCACCAACGGTCGGCAGGGTGTGGGTTCAAAGGGAAAGCCTAAGCTCGTCTCCCCTGAGGGTTTTCCTAATGTCTCTGTGCCAGGGAATGCTAGGGGGGTTTGCAAGATATCCCAGTGACAGAGACTGCATCCCCAAGGTCAGGGAGTATATTTCTCGGACTTCCCCGTAAAGGGAAAACCTGTGACTGAAGAGAGCTGCGTGGAGTTTTCTATCTAGCTCCCCCACGCACTGACAATGGTTCCGGAATCCTGAGCGTGGGGAGGTTCCACCAACGGTCGGCAGCGCGTGGGTTCTAACGGAAAGCCTAAGCTCGTCTCCCCTGAGTGTTATACTAATGTCTCTGTGCCAGGGAATGCTAGGGGGGTTTGCAGGATATCCCAGTGACAGAGGCTGCCTCCCCAAGGTCAGGAAAGTTATTTCTCGGACTTCCCCGAACAGGGAACACGTGTGACTGAAGAGAGCTGCGTGGAGATGTCTCTCGAGCTCCCCCACGCACTGACAATGGTTCCGGAATCCTGAGCGTGGGGAGGTTCCACCAACGGTCGGCAGCGCGTGGGTTCTATCGGAAAGCCTAAGCTCGTCTCCCCTGAGGGTTATCCTAATGTCTCTGTGCCAGGAAATGCTAGGGGGGTTTGCAGGATATCCCAGTGACAGAGGCTGCCTCCCCAAGGACAGGGAAGGTATTTCTCGGACTTCCCCGAATAGGGAACACCTGTGACTGAAGAGAGCTGCGTGGAGTTGTCTCTCGAACTCCCCCACGCACTGACAATGGTCCAGGAATCCTGAGTGTGGGGAGGTTCCACCAACGGTCGGCAGCGCGTGGGTTCTAACGGAAAGCCTAAGCTCGTCTCCCCTGAGGGTTTTCCTAATGTCTCTGTGCCAGGGAATGCTAGGGGGGTTTGCAGGATCTCCCAGTGACAGAGGCTGCCTCCCCAAGGACAGGGAAGATATTTCTCGGACTTCCCCGAACAGGGAACTCCTGTGACTGAAGAGAGCTGCGTGGAGTTGTCTCTCGAGCTCCCCCACGCACTGACAATGGTTCCGGAATCCTGAGCGTGGGGAGGTTCCACCAACGGTCGGCAGCGCGTGGGTTCTAACGTAAAGCCTAACTCGTCTCCCCTGAGGTTTGTCCTAATGTCTCTGTGCCAGTGAATGCTTGGGGGGGTTTGCAGGATATCCCAGTGACAGAGGCTGCCTCCCCAAGGTCAGGGAAGGCATTTCTCGGACTTCCCCGAACAGGGAACACCTGTGACTGAAGAGAGCTGCGTGGAGTTGTCTCTCGAGCTCCCCCACGCACTGACAGTGTTTCCGGAATCCTGAGCGTGGGGAGGTTCCACCAACGGTCGGCAGCGTGTGGGTTCTAACGGAATGCCTAAGCTCGTCTCCCCTGAGGGTTTTCCTAATGTCTCTGTGCCAGGGAATGCTTGGGGGGTTTGCAGGATATCCCAGTGACAGATGCTGCATCCCCAAGGCCAGGGAAGGTGTTTCTCGGACTTCCCCGAACAGGGAACACCTGTGACTGAAGAGAGCTGCGAGGAGTTGTCTCTCGAGCTCCCCCACGCACTGACAATGTTTCCGGAATCCTGAGCATGGGGAGGTTACACCAACGGTGGGCAGCGCGTGGGTTCTAACGGAAAGCCTAAGCTCGTCTCCCCTGTGGATTTTCCTAATATCTCTGTGCCAGGGAATGCTAGGGGGGTTTGCAGGATATCCCAGTGACAGAGGCTGCCTCCCCAAGATTAGGGAAATTATTTCTCGGACTTCCCCGAACAGGGAACACCTGTGACTGAAGAGAGCTGCTTGGAATTGTCTCTCGAGCTCCACCACGCACTGACAATGGTTCCGGAATCCTGAGCGAGGGGAGGTTCCACCAACGGTCGTCAGCGCGTGGGTTCAAAGGGTAAGCTTAAGCTCGCCTCCACTGAGGGTTTTCATAATGTCTCGGTGCCAGGGAAATCTAGGGGGGTTTGCAGGATTTCCCAGTGACAGAGGCTGCATCCCCAAAGTCAGGGAAGATATTTCTCGGACTTCCCCGAACAGGGAAGAGCTGTGACTAAAGAGAGCTGCGTGGAGTTGTCTCTCGAGCTCCCCCACGCACTGACAATGTTTCCGGAATCCTGAGCGAGGGGAGGTTCCACCAAAGGTCGGCAGCGCGTTGGTTCTAACAGAGAGCCTAAGCTCGTCTCCCCTGAGGGTTTTCCTAATGTCTCTGTGCCAGGGAATGCTAGGGGGTTTGCAGGATATCCCAGTGTCAGAGGCTGCCACCCCAAGGTCAGGGAAGTTTTTTCTCAGACTTCCCCGAACAGGGAACACCTGTGACTGAAGAGAGCTGCGTGGAGTTGTCTCTCTAGCTCCCCAACGCACTGACAATGGTTCCGGAATCCTGAGCATGGGGAGGTTCCACCAACGGTCGGCAGCGCGTGGTTTCCAACGGAAAGCCTATGCTCGTCTCCCCTGAGGATTTTCCTAATTTCTCTGTGCCAGGGAATGCTAGGGGGGTTTGCAGGATATCCCAGTGACAGAGACTGCATCCCCAAGGTCAGGGAAGGTATTTCTCGGACTTCCCCGAACAGGGAACACCTGTGACTGAAGAGAGCTGCGTGGAGTTGTCTCTCGAGCTCCCCCACGCTCTGACAAAGTTTCCGGAATCCTGAGCGTGGGGAGGTTCCACCAACGGTCGGCAGTGCGTGGGGTCTCACGGAAAGCCTATGCTCGTCTCCCCTGAAGGTTTTCCTCTTGTCTCTGTGCCAGGGAATGCTAGGGAGGTTTGCAGGATTTACCAGTGACAGAGGCTGCCTCCCCAAGGTCAGGCAAGTTATTTCTCGGACTTCCCCGAACAGGGAACACCTGTGACTGAAGAGAGCTGCGTGGAGTTGTCTCTCGAGCTCCCCCACGCTCTGACAAAGTTTCCGGAATCCTGAGCGTGGGGAGGTTCCACGAACGGTCGGCAGCGTGTGGGTTCTAACGGAATGACTAAGCTCGTCTCCCAGAGGGTTTTCCTAATGTCTCTGTGCCAGGGAATGCTAGGGGGGTTTGCAGGATATCCCAGTGACAGCAGCTGCCTCCCCTAGGTCAGGGAAGCTATTTCTCGGACTTCCCCGAACAGGGAACACCTGTGACTGAAGAGAGCTGCGTGGAGTTGTTTCTCGATCTCCCCCACGCAATGACAATGGTTGCGGAATCCTGAGCGTGGGGAGGTTCCACCAACGGTCGGCAGCGCGTGGGTTCTAACGGAGAGCCTAAGCTCGTCTCCCCTGAGGTTTTTCCTAATGTCTGTGTGCCAGGGAATGCTAGGGGGTTTGCAGGATATCCCAGTGTCAGAGGCTGCCTCCCCAAAGTCAGGGAAGGTATTTCTCGGACTTCCCCGAACAGGGAACACCTGTGACTGAAGAGAGCTGCGTGGAGTTGTCTCTCTAGCTCCCCAACGCACTGACAATGGTTCCGGAATCCTGAGCATGGGGAGGTTCCACCAACGGTCGGCAGCGCGTGGTTTCTAACGGAAAGCCTATGCTCGTCTCCCCTGAGGATTTTCCTAATTTCTCTTTGCCAGGGAATGCTAGGGGTGTTTGCAGGATATCCCAGTGACATAGGCTGCATCCCCAAGGTCAGGGAAAGTTTTTCTCGGACTTCCCAGAACAGGGAACACCTGTGACTGAAGAGAGCTGCGTGGAGTGGTCTCTCGAGCTCCCCCAAGCACTGACAATGTTTCCGGAATCCTGAGCGTGGGGAGGTTCCACCAACGGTCGGCAGCGCGTGGATTCTAACGGAATGCCTAAGCTCGTCTCCCCTGAGGTTTTCCTAATGTCTCTGTGCCAGGGAATGCTTGGGGGGTTTGCAGGATATCCCAGTGACAGATGCTGCATCCCCAAGGCCAGGGAAGGTGTTTCTCGGACTTCCCCGAACAGGGAACACCTGTGACTGAAGAGAGCTGCGAGGAGTTGTCTCTCGAGCTCCCCCACGCACTGACAATGTTCCCGGAATCCTGAGCATGGGGAGGTTCCACCAACGGTGGGCAGCGCGTGGGTTCAAACGGAAAGCCTAAGCTCGTCTCCCCTGTGGATTTTCCTAATATCTCTGTGCCAGGGAATGCTAGGGGGGTTTGCAGGATATACCAGTGACAGAGGCTGCCTCCCCAAGGTCAGGGAAATTATTTCTCGGACTTCCCCGAACAGGGAACACCTGTGACTGAAGAGAGCTGCGTGGAGTTTTCTATCTAGCTCCCCCACGCACTGACAATGGTTCCGGAATCCTGAGCGTGGGGAGGTTCCACCAACGGTCGGCAGCGCGTGGGTTCTAACGGAAAGCCTAAGCTCGTCTCCCCTGAGTGTTATACTAATGTCTCTGTGCCAGGGAATGCTAGGGGGGTTTGCAGGATATCCCAGTGACAGAGGCTGCCTCCCCAAGGTCAGGGAAGTTATTTCTCGGACTTCCCCGAACAAGGAACACGTGTGACTGAAGAGAGTTTCGTGGAGTTGTCTCTCGAGCTCCCCCACGCACTGAAAATGGTTCCGGAATCCTGAGCGTGGGGAGGTTCCACCAACGGTCGACAGCGCGTGGGTTCAAACGGAAAGCCTAAGCTCGTCTCCCCTGAGGCTTTTCCTAATGTCTCTGTGCCATGGAATTTTAGGGGGGTTTGCAGGATATCTCAGTGACAGAGGCTGCCTCCCCAAGGTCAGGGAAGATATTTCTCAGACTTCCCCGAACAGGGAACAGCTGTGACTGAAGAGAGCTGCGTGGAGTTGTCTCTCGAGCTCCCCCACGCACTGACAATGTTCCCGGAATCCTGAGCATGGGGAGGTTCCACCAACGGTCGGCAGCGCGTGGTATCTAACGGAAAGCCTAAAATCGCCTTCCCTGAGGGTTTTCCTAATGTCACTGTGCCAGGGAATGCTAGGGGGTTTTGCAGGATATCCCAGTGCAGAGGCTGCCTCCCCAAGGTCAGGGAAGTTATTTCTCGGACTTCCCCGGACAGGGAACACCTGTGACTGAAGAGATTTGCGTGGAGTTGTCTCTCGAGCTACCCCACGCACTGACAATGGTTCCGGAATCCTGAGCGAAGGGAGGTTCCACCAACGGTCGGCAGCGCGTGGGTTCAAAGGGTAAGCCTAAGCTCGTTTCCTCTGAGGGTTTTCCTAATGTCTCTGTGCCAGGGAATGCTAGGGGCGTTTGCAGGATATCCCAGTGACAGATGCTGCCTCCCCAAGGTCAGGGAAGTTATTTCTCGGACTTCCCCGAACAGGGAACACCTGTGACTGAAGAGAGGTGCGTGGAGTTGTCTCTCGAGCTCCCACACGCACTGACAATCGTTCCGGAATCCTGAGCGTGGGGAGGTTCCACCAACCGTCGTCAGCGCGTGGGTTCTAACGGAAAGCCTAAGCTCGTCTCCCCTGAGTGTTATACTAATGTCTCTGTGCCAGGGAATGCTAGGGGGGTTTGCAGGATATCCCAGTGACAGAGGCTGCCTCCCCAAGGTCAGGTAAGGTATTTCGCGGACTTCCCCGAAGAGGGAACACCTGTGACTGAAGAGAGCTGCGTGGATTTGTCTCTCGAGCTCCCCCACGCACTGACAATGGTTCGGGAATCCTGAGCGTGGGGAGGTTCCACCAACGGTCGGCAGCGCGTGGTATCTAACGGAAAGCCTAAGCTCGTCTTCCCTGAGGGTTTTCCAAATGTCTCTGTGCCAGGGAATGCTAGGGGGGTTTGCAGGATATCCCAGGGTCAGAGGCTGCCTCCCCAAGGTCAGGGAAGTTATTTCTCGGGCTTCCCCGAACAGGGAACAGCTGTGACTGAAGAGAGCTGCGTGGAGTTGTCTCTCGAGCTCCCCCACGCACTGACAATGGTTCCGGAATCCTGAGCGTGGGGAGGTTCCACCAACGGTCGGCAGGGCGTGGGTTATAACGGAAAGCCTAAGCTCGTCTCCCCTGAGTGTTATACTAATGTCTCTGTGCCAGGGAATGCTAGGGGTGTTTGCAGGATATCCCAGTGACAGAGGCTGCCTCCCCAAGTTCAGGGAAGTTATTTCTCGGACTTCCCTGAACAGGGAACACCTGTGACTGAAGAGAGCTGCGTGGAGATGTCTCTCGAGCTCCCCCACGCACTGACAATGGTTCCGGAATCCTGAGCGTGGGGAGGTTCCACCAACGGTCGGCAGCGCGTGGGTTCTAACGGAAAGCCTAAGCTCGTCTCCCCTGAGGGTTATCCTAATGTCTCTGTGCCAGGGAATGCTAGGGGGGTTTGCAGGATATCCCAGTGACAGAGGCTGCCTCCCCAAGGACAGGGAAGATATTTCTCGGACTTCCCCGAACAGGGATCTCCTTTGACTGAAGAGAGCTGCGTGGAGTTGTCTCTCGAGCTCCCCCACGCACTGACAATGGTTCCGGAATCCTGAGCGTGGGGAGGTTCCACCAACGGTCGGCAGCGTGTGGGTTCTAACGGAATGCCTAAGCTCGTCTCCCCTGAGGGTTTTCCTAATGTCTCTGTGCCAGGGAATGCTTGGGGGGTTTGCAGGATATCCCAGTGACAGATGCTGCATCCCCAAGGCCAGGGAAGGTGTTTCTCGGACTTCCCCGAACAGGGAACACCTGTGACTGAAGAGAGCTGCGAGGAGTTGTCTCTCGAGCTCCCCCACGCACTGACAATGTTTCCGGAATCCTGAGCATGGGGAGGTTACACCAACGGTGGGCAGCGCGTGGGTTCTAACGGAAAGCCTAAGCTCGTCTCCCCTGTGGATTTTCCTAATATCTCTGTGCCAGGGAATGCTAGGGGGGTTTGCAGGATATCCCAGTGACAGAGGCTGCCTCCCCAAGATTAGGGAAATTATTTCTCGGACTTCCCCGAACAGGGAACACCTGTGACTGAAGAGAGCTGCGTGGAGTTGTCTCTCGAGCTCCCCTACGCTCTGACAAAGTTTCCGGAATCCTGAGCGTGGGGAGGTTCCACGAACGGTCGGCAGCGTGTGGGTTCTAACGGAATGACTAAGCTCGTCTCCCAGAGGGTTTTCCTAATGTCTCTGTGCCAGGGAATGCTAGGGGGGTTTGCAGGATATCCCAGTGACAGAGGCTGCCTCCCCTAGGTCAGGGAAGCTATTTCTCGGACTTCCCCGAACAGGGAACACCTGTGACTGAAGAGAGCTGCGTGGAGTTGTTTCTCGATCTCCCCCACGCAATGACAATGGTTGCGGAATCCTGAGCGTGGGGAGGTTCCACCAACGGTCGGCAGCGCGTGGGTTCTAACGGAGAGCCTAAGCTCGTCTCCCCTGAGGTTTTTCCTAATGTCTGTGTGCCAGGGAATGCTAGGGGGTTTGCAGGATATCCCAGTGTCAGAGGCTGCCTCCCCAAAGTCAGGGAAGGTATTTCTCGGACTTCCCCGAACAGGGAACACCTGTGACTGAAGAGAGCTGCGTGGAGTTGTCTCTCTAGCTCCCCAACGCACTGACAATGGTTCCGGAATCCTGAGCATGGGGAGGTTCCACCAACGGTCGGCAGCGTGTGGTTTCTAACGGAAAGCCTATGCTCGTCTCCCCTGAGGATTTTCCTAATTTCTCTTTGCCAGGGAATGCTAGGGGTGTTTGCAGGATATCCCAGTGACATAGGCTGCATCCCCAAGGTCAGGGAAAGTTTTTCTCGGACTTCCCAGAACAGGGAACACCTGTGACTGAAGAGAGCTGCGTGGAGTGGTCTCTCGAGCTCCCCCAAGCACTGACAATGGTTCCGGAATCCTGAGCGTGGGGAGGTTCCACCAACGGTCGGCAGCGCGTGGGTTCTAACGGAATGCCTAAGTTCGTCTCCCCTGAGGGTTTTCCTAATGTCTCTGTGCCAGGGAATGCTAGGGGTGTTTGCAGGATATCCCAGTGACAGAGGCTGCCTCCCCAAGTTCAGGGAAGTTATTTCTCGGACTTCCCCGAAGAGTGAACACCTTTGACTGAAGAGAGCTGCGTGGAGTTGTCTCTCGAGCTCCCCCACGCACTGACTATGGTTCCGGAATCCTGAGCGTGGGGAGGTTCCACCAACGGTCGGCAGCGCGTGGGTTCTAACGGAGAGCCTAAGCTCGTCTCCCCTGAGGGTTTTCCTAATGTCTCTGTGCCAGGGAATGCTAGGGGGTTTGCAGGATATCCCAGTGTCAGAGGCTGCCTCCCCAAGGTCAGGGAAGGTATTTCTCGGACTTCCCCGAACAGGGAACACATGTGACTGAAGAGAGCTGCGTGGAGTTGTCTCTCTAGCTCCCCAACGCACTGACAATGGTTCCGGAATCTTGAGCATGTGGAGGTTCCACCAAAGGTCCGCAGCGCGTGGTTTCAAACGGAAAGCCTATGCTCGCCTCCCCTGAGGATTTTCCTAATTTCTCTGTGCCAGGGAATGCTAGGGGTGTTTGTAAGATATCCCAGTGACAGAGGCTGCCTCCCCAAGTTCAGGGAAGTTATTTCTCGGACTTCCCCGTACAGTGAACACCTGTGACTGAAGAGAGCTGCGTGGAGTTGTCTCTCGAGCTCCCCCACGCACTGACAATGGTTCCGGAATCCTGAGCGTGGGGAGGTTCCACCAACCGTCGGCAGCGCGTGGGTTCTAACGGAAAGCCTAAGCTCGTCTCCCCTGAGCGTTTTCCTAATGTCTCTGTGCCAGGGAATGCTAGGGGTGTTTGCAGGATATCCCAGTGTCAGAAGCTGCCTCCCCAAATTCAGGGAAGTTATTTCTCGGACTTCCCCGTACACGGATCACCTGTGACTGAAGAGAGCTGCGTGGATTTGTTTCTCGAGCTCCCCCACGCACTGACAATGGTTCCGGAATCCTGAGCGTGGGGAGGTTCCACCAACGGTCGGTAGCGCGTGGGTTCTAACGGAAAGCCTAAGCTCGTCTCCCCTGAGTGTTTTCCTACTTTCTCTGTGCCAGGGAATGCTAGGGGGGTTTGCAGGATATCCCAGTGACAGAGACTGCCTCCCCAAGGTCAGGGAAGATATTTCTCGGACTTCCCTGAACAGGGAACACCTGTGACTGAAGAGAGTTGCGTGTAGTTGTCTCTCGAGCTACCCCACGCACTGACAATGGTTCCGGAATCCTGAGCGAGGGGAGGTTCCACCAACGGTCGTCAGCGCGTGGGTTCAAAGGATAAGCTTAAGCTCGACTCCCCTGAGGGTTTTCATAATGTCTCGGTGCCAGGGAAATCTAGGGGGGTTTGCAGAATTTCCCAGTGACAGAGGCTGCATCCCCAAAGTCAGGGAAGATATTTCTCGGACTTCCCCGAACAGGGAAGAGCTGTGACTAAAGAGAGCTGCGTGGAGTTGTCTCTCGAGCTCCCCCACGCACTGACAATGGTTCCGGAATCCTGAGCGAGGGGAGGTTCCACCAAAGGTCGGCAGCGCGTGGGTTCTAACGGAGAGCCTAAGCTCGTCTCCCCTGAGGGTTTTCCTAATGTCTCTGTGCCAGGGAATGCTAGGGGGTTTGCAGGATATCCCAGTGTCAGAGGCTGCCACCCCAAGGTCAGGGAAGGTTTTTCTCGGACTTCCCCGAACAGGAAACACCTGTGACTGAGGAGAGCTGCGTGGAGTTGTCTCTCTAGCTCCCCAACGCAGTGACAATGATTCCGGAATCCTGAGCATGGGGAGGTTCCACCAACGGTCGGCAGCGCGTGGTTTCTAACGGAAAGCCTATGCTCGTCTCCCCTGAGGATTTTCCTAATTTCTCTGTGCCAGGGAATGCTAGGGGGGTTTGCAGGATATCCCAGTGACAGAGACTGCATCCCCAAGGTCAGGGAAGGTATTTCTCGGACTTCCCCGAACAGGGAACACCTGTGACTGAAGAGAGCTGCGTGGAGTTGTCTCTCGAGCTCCCCCACGCTCTGACAAAGTTTCCGGAATCCTGAGCGTGGGGAGGTTCCACCAACGGTCTGCAGTGCGTGGGTTCTCACGGAAAGCCTATGCTCGTCTCCCCTGAAGGTTTTCCTCTTGTCTCTGTGCCAGGGAATGCTAGGGAGGTATGCAGGATTTACCAGTGACAGAGGCTGCCTCCCCAAGGTCAGGCAAGTTATTTCTCGGACTTCCCCGAATAGGGAACACCTGTGACTGAAGAGAGCTGCGTGGAGTTGTCTCTCGAGCTCCCCCACGTTCTGACAAAGTTTCCGGAATCCTGAGCGTGGGGAGGTTCCACGAACGGTCGGCAGCGTGTGGGTTCTAACGGAATGACTAAGCTCGTCTCCCTGAGGGTTTTCCTAATGTCTCTGTGCCAGGGAATGCTAGGGGGGTTTGCAGGATATCCCAGTGACAGAGGCTGCCTCCCCTAGGTCAGGGAAGCTATTTCTCGGACTTCCCCGAACAGGGAACACCTGTGACTGAAGAGAGCTGCGTGGAGTTGTTTCTCGATCTCCCCCACGCACTGACAATGGTTGTGGAATCCTGAGCGTGGGGAGGTTCCACCAACGGTCGGCAGCGCGTGGGTTCTAACGGAGAGCCTAAGCTCGTCTCCCCTGAGGGTTTTCCTAATATCTCTGTGCCAGGGAATGCTAGGGGGTTTGCAGGATATCCCAGTGTCAGAGGCTGCCTCCCCAAGGTCAGGGAAGGTATTTCTCGGACTTCCCCGAACAGGGAACACCTGTGACTGAAGAGAGCTGCGTGGACTTGTCTCTCTAGCTCCCCAACGCACTGACAATGGTTCCGGAATCCTGAGAATGGGGAGGTTCCACCAACGGTCGGCAGCGCGTGGTTTCTAACGGAAAGCCTATGCTCGTCTCCCCTGAGGATTTTCCTAATTTCTCTGTGCCAGGGAATGCTAGGGGTGTTTGCAGGATATCCCAGTGACATAGGCTGCATCCCCAAGGTCAGGGAAAGTTTTTCTCGGACTTCCCCGAACAGGGAACACCTGTGACTGAAGAGAGCTGCGTGGAGTTGTCTCTCGAGCTCCCCCAAGCACTGACAATGGTTCCGGAATCCTGAGCGTGGGGAGGTTCCACCAACGGTCGGCAGCGCGTGGGTTCTAACGGAATGCCTAAGTTCGTCTCCCCTGAGGGTTTTCCTAATGTCTCTGTGCCAGGGAAAGCTAGGGGTGTTTGCAGGATATCCCAGTGAAAGAGGGTGCCTCCCCAAGTTCAGGGAAGTTATTTCTCGGACTTCCCCGAAGAGTGAACACCTTTGACTGAAGAGAGCTGCGTGGAGTTGTCTCTCGAGCTCCCCCACGCACTGACTATGGTTCCGGAATCCTGAGCGTGGGGAGGTTTCACCAACGGTCGGCAGCGCGTGGGTTCTAACGGAAAGCCTAAGCTCGTCTCCCCTGAGGCTTTTCCTAATGTCTCTGTGCCAGGGAATGCTAGGGGGTTTGCAGGATATCCCAGTGTCAGAGGCTGCCTCCCCAAGGTCAGGGAAGGTATTTCTCGGACTTCCCCGAACAGGGAACACCTGTGACTGAAGAGAGCTGCGTGGAGTTGTCTCTCTAGCTCCCCAACGCACTGACAATGGTTCCGGAATCTTGAGCATGTGGAGGTTCCACCAACGGTCCGCAGCGCGTGGTTTCAAACGGAAAGCCTATGCTCGCCTCCCCTGAGGATTTTCCTAATTTCTCTGTGCCAGGGAATGCTAGGGGTGTTTGTAAGATATCCCAGTGACAGAGGCTGCCTCCCCAAGTTCAGGGAAGTTATTTCTCCGACTTCCCCGTACAGTGAACACCTGTGACTGAAGAGAGCTGCGTGGAGTTGTCTCTCGAGCTCCCCCACGCACTGACAATGGTTCGGGAATCCTGAGCGTGGGGAGGTTCCACCAACCGTCGGCAGCGCGTGGGTTCTAACGGAAAGCCTAAGCTCGTCTCCCCTGAGGGTTTTCCTAATGTCTCTGTGCCAGGGAATGCTAGGGGGGTTTTCAGGATATCCCAGTGTCAGAAGCTGCCTCCCCAAAATCAGGGAAGTTATTTCTCGGACTTCCCCGTACACGGATCACCTGTGACTGAAGAGAGCTGCGTGGATTTGTTTCTCGAGCTCCCCCACGCACTGACAATGGTTCCGGAATCCTGAACGTGGGGAGGTTCCACCAACGGTCGGTAGCGCGTGGGTTCTAACGGAAAGCCTAAGCTCGTCTCCCCTGAGTGTTATACTAATGTCTCTGTGCCAGGGAATGCTAGGGAGGTTTGCAGGTTATACCAGTGACAGAGGCTGCCTCCCCAAGGTCAGGCAAGTTATTTCTCGGACTTCCAAGAACAGGGAACACGTGTGACTGAAGAGAGTTGCGTGGAGTTGTCTCTCGAGCTCTCCCACGCACTGACAGTGGTTCCGGAATCCTGAGGGTGGGGAGGTTCCACCAACGATCGGCAGCACGTGGGTTCTAACGGAAAGCCTAAGCTCGCCTCCCCTGAGGGTTTTCCTAATGTCTCTGTGCCAGGGAATGCTAGGGGGGTTTGCAGGATATCCCAGTGACAGTGGCTGCCTCCCCAAGGTCAGGGAAGGTATTTCTCGGACTTCCCCGTACAGGGAACACCTGTGACTGAAGAGAGCTGCGTGGAGTTGTCTCTCGAGGTCCCCCACGCACTGAAAATGGTTCCGGAATCCTGAGCGTGGAGAGGTTCCACCAACCGTCGGCAGCGCGTGGGTTGTAACGGAAAGCCTAAGCTCGTCTCCCCTGAGGGTTTTCCTATTATCTCTGTGCCAGGGAATGCTAGGGGAGTTTGCAGGATATCCCAGTGACAGAGGCTGCCTCCCCAAGGTCAGGGAAGTTATTTCTCGGACTTCCCCGAACAGGGAACATCTGTGACTGAAGAGAGCTGCGTGGAGTTTTCTCTCGAGATCCCCCACGCTCTGACAATGGTTCCGGAATCCTGAGCGTGGGGAGGTTCCACCAACGGTCGGCAGCGCGTGGGTTCTAACGGAAAGCCTAAGCTCGTCTCCCCTGAGTGTTATACTAATGTCTGGGCCAGGGAATGCTAGGGGGATTTGCAGGATATCCCAGTGACAGAGGCTTCCTCCCCAAGTTCAGGGAAGATGTTTCTCGGACTTCCCCGAACAGGGAACACCTGTGAATGAAGTGAGCTGCGTGGAGTTGTCTCTCGAGCTCCCCCACGCACTGACAATTGTTCCGGAATCCTGAGCGTGGGGAGGTTCCACCAACGGTCGTCAGCGCGTGGTATCTAACGGAAAGCCTAAGCTCGTCTTCCCTGAGACTTTTCCTAATGTCTCTGTGCCAGGGAATGCTAGGGGGGTTTGCAGGATATCCCAGTGACAGAGGCTGCCTCCCCAAGTTCAGGGAAGTTATTTCCCGGACTTCCCCGAACAGGTAACACCTGTGACTGAAGAGAGTTGCGTGGAGTTGTCTCTCGAGCTTCCCCACGCACTGACAATGGTTCCGGAATCCTGAGCGTGGGGAGGTTCCACCAACGGTCGGCAGCGCGTGGGATCTAACGGAATGCCTAAGCTCGTCTCCCCTGAGGATTTTCCTAATGTCTCTGTGCCAGGGAATGCTAGGTGGGTTTGCAGGATATCCCAGTGTCAGAGGCTGCCTCCCCAAGTTCAGGGAAGTTATTTCTCGGAGTTCCCCGAACAGGGAACACCTTTGACTGAAGAGAGCTGCGGGGAGTTGACTCTCGTGCTCCCCCACGCTCTGAAAATTTTTCCGGAATCCTGAGCGTGGGGAGGTTCCACCAACGGTCGGCAGCGCGTGGGTTCTAATGGAATGCCTAAGCTCGTCTCCCCTGAGGGATTTCCTAATGTCTCTCTGCCAGGGAATGCTTGGGGGGTTTGCAGGATATCCCAGTGACAGAGGCTGCCTCCCCAATGTCAGGGAAGGTATTCCTCGGACTTCCCCAAGCAGGGAACACCTGTGACTGAAGAGAGCTGCGTGGAGTTGTCTCTCGAGCTCCCCCTCGCACTGACAATGGTTCCGGAATCCTGAGCGTGGGGAGGTTCCACCAACGGTCGGCAGCGTGTGGGTTCTAACGGAAAGCCTAAGCTCGTCTGCCCTGAGGGTTTTCCTAATTTCTCTGTGCCAGGGAATGCTAGGGGAGTTTGCAGGATATCCCAGTGACAGAGGCTGCCTCCCCAAGGTCAGGGAAGGTATTTCCCAGACTTCCCCGAACAGGGAACACCTGTGACTGAAGAGAGCTGCGTGGAGATGTCTCTCGAGCTCCCCCACGCACTGACAATGGTTCCGGAATCCTGAGCGTGGGGAGGTTCCAACAACGGTCGGCAGGGCGTGCGTTCTAACGGAAAGCCTAACCTCGTCTCCCCTGAGTGTTATACTAATGTCTTGGTGCCAGGGAATGCTAGGGTGGTTTACAGGTTATCCAAGTGACAGAGGCTGCCTCCCCAAGTTCAGGTAAGTTATTTGTCGGTCTTCCCCGATCAGGGAACACCTGTGACTGAAGAGAGCTGCGTGGAGTTGTCTCTCGAGCTCCCCCACGCACTGACAATGGTTCCGGAATCCTGAGCGTGGGGAGGTTCCAACAACGGTCGGCAGGGCGTGGGTTCTAACGGAAAGCCTATCCTCGTCTCCCCTGAGGGTTTTCCTAATGTCTCTGTGCCAGGGAATGCTAGGGAGGTTTGCAGGTTATACCAGTGACAGAGGCTGCCTCCCCAAGGTCAGGCAAGATATTTCTCGGACTTCCAAGAACAGGGAACACCTGTGACTGAAGAGAGCTGCGTGGAGTTGTCTCTCGAGCTACCCCACGCACTGACAATGTTTCCGGAATCCTGAGCGTGGGGAGTTTCCACCAACGGTCGGCAGCGCGTGGGTTCTAATGGAATGCCAAAGCTCGTCTCCCCTGAGGATTTTCCTAATGTCTCTGTGCCAGGGAATGCTAGGGGGGTTTGCAGGATATCCCAGTGACAGAGGCTGCCTCCCCAAGGTCAGGGAAGGTATTTCTCGGACTTCCCCGAACAGGGAACACCTGTGACTGAAGAGAGCTGCGTGGAGTTGTCTCTCGAGTTCCCCCACGCACTGACAATGGTTCCGGAATCCTGAGCGTGGGGAGGTTCCACCAACGGTCGGCAGCGCGTGGGTTCTAACGGAAAGCTGAAGCTCGTCTCCCCTGAGGGTTTTCCTAATTTCTCTGTGCCAGGGAATGCTAGGGGGGTTTGCAGGATATCCCAGTGTCAGAGGCGGCCTCCCCAAGGTCAGCGAAGGTATTTCTCGGACTCCCCCGAACAGGGAACACCTGTGACTGAAGAGAGCTGCGTGGAGTTGTCTCTCGAGCTCCCCCACGCACTGACAATGGTTCCGAAACCATGAGGGTGGGGAGGTTCCACCAACGGTCGGCAGCGCATGGGTTCTAACGGAAAGCCTAAGCTCGTCTCCCCTGAGGCTTTTCCTAATGTCTCTGTGCCAGGGAATTCTAGGGGGGTTTGCAGGATATCCCAGTGACACCGGCTGCCTCCCCAAGGTCAGGGAAGATATTTCTCGGACTTCCCCGAACAGGGAACTGCTGTGACTTAAGAGAGCTGCGTGGAGTTGTCTCTCGAGCTCCCCCACGCACTGACAATGGTTCCGGAATCCTGAGCGTGGGGAGGTTCCACCAACGGTCGGCAGGGCATGGGTTCAAAAGGAAAGCCTAAGCTCGTCTCCCCTTAGGGTTTTCCTAATTTCACTGTGCCTTGGAATGCTAGGGGTGTTTGCAGGATATCCCAGTGACAGAGGCTGCATCCCCAAGTTCAGGGAAGATATTTCTCGGACTTCCCCGAACAGGGAACAGCTGTGACTGAAGAGAGCTGCGTGTAGTTGTCTCTCGAGCTCCCCCACTCACTGACAATGGTTCCGGAATCCTGAGCGTGGGGAGGTTCCACCAACGAACGGCAGGGCGTGGGTTCAAAGGGAAAGCCTAAGCTCGTCTCCCCTGAGGGTTTTCCTAATTTCTCTGTGCCAGGGAATGCTGGGGGGGTTTGCAGGATATCCCAGTGACAGAGGCTGCCTCCCCAAGGTCAGGGAAGATATTTCTCGGACTTCCCCGAACAGGGAACACCTGTGACTGAAGAGAGCTGCGTGGAGATGTCTCTCGAGCTCCCCCACGCACTGACAATGGTTCCAAAATCCTGAACGTGGGGAGGTTCCACCAACGGTCGGCAGCGCGTGGGTTCTAACGGAAAGCCTAACCTCGTCTCCCCTGAGTGTTATACTAATGTCTTGGTGCCAGGGAATGCTAGGGTGGTTTACAGGTTATCCCAGTGACAGAGGCTGCCTCCCCAAGTTCAGGTAAGTCATTTGTCGGTCTTCCCCGTACAGGGAACACCTGTGACAGAAGAGAGCTGCGTGGAGTTGTCTCTCGAGCTCCCCCACGCACTGACAATTTTTCCGGAATCCTGAGCGTGGGGAGGTTCCAACAACGGTCGGCAGGGCGTGGGTTCTAACGGAAAGCCTATCCTCGTCTCCCCTGAGGGTTTTCCTAATGTCTCTGTGCCAGGGAATGCTAGGGAGGTTTGCAGGTTATACCAGTGACAGAGGCTGCCTCCCCAAGGTCAGGCAAGTTATTTCTCGGACTTCCAAGAACAGGGAACACCTGTGACTGAAGAGAGCTGCGTGGAGTTGTCTCTCGAGCTACCCCACGCACTGACAATGTTTCCGGAATCCTGAGCGTGGGGAGTTTCCACCAACGGTCGGTAGCGCGTGGGTTCAAATGGAAAGCCTAAGCTCGTCTCCCCTGAGGGTTTTCCTAATGTCTCTGTGCCAGGGAATGCTAGGGGGGGTTTGCAGGATATCCCAGTGACAGAGGCTGCCTCCCCAAGTTAAGGGAAGTTATTTCTCGGACTTCCCCGAACAGGGAACACCTGTGACTGAAGAGAGCTGCGTGGAGTTTTCTCTCGAGCTCCCCCACGCACTGACAATGGTTCCGGAATCCTGAGCGTGGGGAAGTTCCATCAACCGTCGGCAGCGCATGGGTTCTAACGAAAAGCCTAAGCTCGTCTCCCCTGAGGGTTTTCATAATGTCTCTGTGCCAGGGAATGCTAGGATGGTTTGCAGGATATCCCAGTGACTGAGGCTGCCTCCCCAAATTCAGGGAAGATATTTCTCGGACTTCCCCGAACAGGGATCACCTGTGACTGAAGAGAGCTGCGTGGATTTGTCTCTCGAGCTCCCCCACGCACTGACAATGGTTCCGGAATCCTGAGCGTGGGGAGGATCCACCAACGGTCGGCAGCGCGTGGGTTCTAACGGAATGCCTAAGCTCGCCTCCCCTGAGTGTTTTCCTAATGTCTCTGTGCCAGGGAATGCTGGGGGGGTTTGCAGGATATCCCAGTGACAGAGGCAGCCTCCCCAAGGTCAGGGAAGGTATTTCTCGTACTTCCCCGAACAGGGAACACCTGTGAATGAAGAGAGCTGCGTGGAGTTGTCTCTCGAGCTCCCCCACGCACTGACAATTGTTCCGGAATCCTGAGCGTGGGGAGGTTCCACCAACGGTCGGCAGCACGTGGGTTCTAACGGAAAGCCTAAGCTCGTCTCCCCTGAGGGTTTTCCTAATTTCTCTGTGCCAGGGAATGCTAGGGGGTTTTGCAGGATATCCCAGTGACAGAGGCTGCCTCCCCAAGTTCAGGGTATGTATTTCTCGGATTTCCCCGAAGAGGGAACACGTGTGACTGAAGAGAGTTGCGTGGATTTGTCTCTCGAGCTCTCCCACGCACTGACAGTGGTTCCGGAATCCTGAGGGTGGGGAGGTTCCACCAACGGTCGGCAGCACGTGGGTTCTAACGGAAAGCCTAAGCTCGCCTCCCCTGAGGGTTTTCCTAATGTCTCTGTGCCAGGGAATGCTAGGGGGGTTTGCAGGATATCCCAGTGTCAGAGGCTGCCTCCCCAAGGTCAGGGAAGTTATTTCTCGGACTTCCCCGAACAGGGAACACCTGTGACTGAAGAGAGATGCGTGGAGTTGTCTCTCGAGCTCCCCCACGCACTGACAATGGTTCCGGAATCCTGAGCGTGGGGAGGTTCCAACAACGGTCGGCAGCGCGTGGGTTCTAACGGAAAGCCTAAACTCGTCTCCCCTGAGTGTTATACTAATGTCTGGGCCAGGGAATGCTAGGGGGATTTGCAGGATATCCCAGTGACAGAGGCTTCCTCCCCAAGTTCAGGGAAGATATTTCTCGGACTTCCCCGAACAGGGAACACCTGTGATTGAAGTGAGCTGCGTGGAGTTGTCTCTCGAGCTCCCCCACGCACTGACAATTGTTCCGGAATCCTGAGCGTGGGGAGGTTCCACCAACGGTCGTCAGCGCGTGGTATCTAACGGAAAGCCTAAGCTCGTCTTCCCTGAGACTTTTCCTAATGTCTCTGTGCCAGGGAATGCTAGGGGGGTTTGCAGGATATCCCAGTGACTGAGGCTGCCTCCCCAAGATCAGGGAAGTTATTTCCCGGACTTCCCCGTACAGGTAACACCTGTGACTGTAGAGAGTTGCGTGGAGTTGTCTCTCGAGCTCCCCCACGCACTGACAATGGTTCCGGAATCCTGAGAGTGGGGAGGTTCCACCAACGGTCGGCAGCGCGTGGGATCTAACGGAATGCCTAAGCTCGTCTCCCCTGAGGATTTTCCTAATGTCTCTGTGCCAGGGAATGCTAGGGGGGTTTGCAGGATATCCCAGTGTCAGAGGCTGCCTCCCCAAGGTCAGGGAAGGTATTTCTCGGACTTCCCCGAACAGGGAACCCCTGTTACTGAAGCGAGCTGCGTGGAGTTTACTCTCGATCTCCCCCACGCACTGAAAATGGTTCCGGAATCCTGAGCGTGGGGAGGTTGCACCAACGGTCGGCAGCGCGTGGTTTCTAATGGAATGCCTAAGCTCGTCTCCCCTGAGGGTTTTCCTAATGTCTCTGTGCCAGGGAATTCTTGGGGGGTTTGCAGGATATCCCAGTGACAGAGGCTGCCTCCCCAAGGTCAGGGAAGTTATTCCTCGGACTTCCCCAAGCAGGGAAAACCTGTGACTGAAGAGAGCTGCGTGGAGTTGTCTCTCGAGCTCCCCCACGCACTGACAATTGTTCCGGAATCCTGAGCGTGGGGAGGTTCCACCAACGGTCGTCAGCGCGTGGTATCTAACGGAAAGCCTAAGCTCGTCTTCCCTGAGACTTTTCCTAATGTCTCTGTGCCAGGGAATGCTAGGGGGGTTTGCAGGATATCCCAGTGACAGAGGCTGCCTCCCCAAGGTCAGGGAAGTTATTTCCCGGACTTCCCCGTACAGGTAACACCTGTGACTGAAGAGAGTTGCGTGGAGTTGTCTCTCGAGCTTCCCCACGCACTGACAATGGTTCCGGAATCCTGAGCGTGGGGAGGTTCCACCAACGGTCGGCAGCGCGTGGGATCTAACGGAATGCCTAAGCTCGTCTCCCCTGAGGATTTTCCTAATGTCTCTGTGCCAGGGAATGCTAGGTGGGTTTGCAGGATATCCCAGTGTCAGAGGCTGCCTCCCCAAGTTCAGGGAAGTTATTTCTCGGACTTCCCCGAACAGGGAACACCTTTGACTGAAGAGAGCTGCGGGGAGTTGACTCTCGTGCTCCCCCACGCTCTGAAAATTTTTCCGGAATCCTGAGCGTGGGGAGGTTCCACCAACGGTCGGCAGCGCGTGGGTTCTAATGGAATGCCTAAGCTCGTCTCCCCTGAGGGATTTCCTAATGTCTCTCTGCCAGGGAATGCTTGGGGGGTTTGCAGGATATCCCATTGACAGAGGCTGCCTCCCCAATATCAGGGAAGGTATTCCTCGGACTTCCCCAAGCAGGGAACACCTCTGACTGAAGAGAGCTGCGTGGAGTTGTCTCTCGAGCTCCCTCTCGCACTGACAATGGTTCCGGAATCCTGAGCGTGGGGAGGTTCCACCAACGGTCGGCAGCGTGTGGGTTCTAACGGAAAGCCTAAGCTCGTCTGCCCTGAGGGTTTTCCTAATTTCTCTGTGCCAGGGAATGCTAGGGGAGTTTGCAGGATATCCCAGTGACAGAGGCTGCCTCCCCAAGTTCAGGGAATGTATTTCTCGGATTTCCCCGAAGAGGGAACACGTGTGACTGAAGAGAGTTGCGTGGAGTTGTCTCTCGAGCTCCCCCACGCACTGACAGTTGTTCCGGGATCCTGAGCGTCGGGAGGTTCCACCAACGGTCGGCAGCGCGTGGGTTCTAACGGAAAGCCTAAGCTTGCTTCCCCTGAGTGTTTTCCTAATGTCTCTGTGCCAGGGAATGCTAGGGGTGTTTGCAGGATATCCCAGTGACAGAGGCTGCCTCCCCAAGGTCAGGGAAGGTTTTTCCCAGACTTCCCCGAACAGGGAACACCTGTGACTGAAGAGAGCTGCGTGGAGATGTCTCTCGAGCTCCCCCACGCACTGACAATGGTTCCAAAATCCTGAACGTGGGGAGGTTCCACCAACGGTCGGCAGCGCGTGGGTTCTAACGGAAAGCCTAACCTCGTCTCCCCTGAGTGTTATACTAATGTCTTGGTGCCAGGGAATGCTAGGGTGGTTTACAGGTTATCCCAGTGACAGAGGCTGCCTCCCCAAGTTCAGGTAAGTTATTTGTCGGTCTTCCCCGAACAGGGAACACCTGTGACTGAAGAGAGCTGCGTGGAGTTGTCTCTCGAGCTCCCCCACGCACTGACAATGGTTCCGGAATCCTGAGCGTGGGGAGGTTCCAACAACGGTCGGCAGGGCGTGGGTTCTAACGGAAAGCCTATCCTCGTCTCCCCTGAGGGTTTTCCTAATGTCTCTATGCCAGTTAATGCTAGGGAGGTTTGCAGGTTATACCACTGACAGAGGCTGCCTCCCCAAGGTCAGGCAAGTTATTTCTCGGACTTCCAAGAACAGGAAACACCTGTGACTGAAGAGAGCTGCGTGGAGTTGTCTCTCGAGCTACCCCACGCACTGACAATGTTTCCGGAATCCTGAGCGTGGGGAGTTTCCACCAACGGTCGGCAGCGCGTGGGTTCAAATGGAAAGCCTAAGCTCGTCTCCCCTGAGGGTTTTCCTAATGTCTCTGTGCCAGGGAATGCTAGGGGGGGTTTGCAGGATATCCCAGTGACAGAGGCTGCCTCCCCAAATTAAGGGAAGTTATTTCTCGGACTTCCCCGAACAGGGAACACCTGTGACTGAAGAGAGCTGCGTGGAGTTTTCTCTCGAGCTCCCCCACGCACTGACAATGGTTCCGTATCCTGAGCGTGGGGAAGATCCATCAACCGTCGGCAGCGCGTGGGTTCTAACGAAAAGCCTAAGTTCGTCTCCCCTGAGGGTTTTCATAATGTCTCTGTGCCAGGGAATGCTAGGATGGTTTGCATTATATCCCAGTGACAGAGGCTGCCTCCCCAAGGTCAGGGAAGGTATTTCCCAGACTTCCCCGAACAGGGAACACCTGTGACTGAAGAGAGCTGCGTGGAGATGTCTCTCGAGCTCCCCCACGCACTGACAATGGTTCCAAAATCCTGAACGTGGGGAGGTTCTACCAACGGTCGGCAGCGCGTGGGTTCTAACGGAAAGCCTAACCTCGTCTCCCCTGAGTGTTATACTAATGTCTTGGTGCCAGGGAATGCTAGGGTGGTTTACAGGTTATCCCAGTGACAGAGGCTGCCTCCCCAAGTTCAGGTAAGTTATTTGTCGGTCTTCCCCGAACAGGGAACACCTGTGACTGAAGAGAGCTGCGTGGAGTTGTCTCTCGAGCTCCCCCACGCACTGACAATGGTTCCGGAATCCTGAGCGTGGGGAGGTTCCAACAACGGTCGGCAGGGCGTGGGTTCTAACGGAAAGCCTATCCTCGTCTCCCCTGAGGGTTTTCCTAATGTCTCTATGCCAGTTAATGCTAGGGAGGTTTGCAGGATATACCAGTGACAGAGGCTGCCTCCCCAAGTTCAGGCAAGTTATTTCTCGGACTTCCAAGAACAGGGAACACCTGTGACTGAAGAGAGCTGCGTGGAGTTGTCTCTCGAGCTACCCCACGCACTGACAATGTTTCCGGAATCCTGAGCGTGGGGAGTTTCCACCAACGGTCGGCAGCGCGTGGGTTCAAATGGAAAGCCTAAGCTCGTCTCCCCTGAGGGTTTTCCTAATGTCTCTGTGCCAGGGAATGCTAGGGGGGGTTTGCAGGATATCCCAGTGACAGAGGCTGCCTCCCCAAATAAGGGAAGTTATTTCTCGGACTTCCCCGAACAGGGAACACCTGTGACTGAAGAGAGCTGCGTGGAGTTTTCTCTCGAGCTCCCCCACGCACTGACAATGGTTCCGTATCCTGAGCGTGGGGAAGATCCATCAACCGTCGGCAGCGCGTGGGTTCTAACGAAAAGCCTAAGCTCGTCTCCCCTGAGGGTTTTCATAATGTCTCTCTGCCAGGGAATGCTAGGATGGTTTGCAGGATATCCCAGTGACAGAGGCTGCCTCCCCAAGTTCAGGGTATGTATTTCTCGGATTTCCCCGAAGAGGGAACACGTGTGACTGAAGAGAGTTGCGTGGAGTTGTCTCTCGAGCTCTCCCACGCACTGACAGTGTTTCCGGAATCCTGAGGGTGGGGAGGTTCCACCAACGGTCGGCAGCACGTGGGTTCTAACGGAAAGCCTAAGCTCGCCTCCCCTGAGGGTTTTCCTAATGTCTCTGTGCCAGGGAATGCTTGGGGGGTTTGCAGGATATCCCAGTGACAGAGGCTGCCTCCCCAAGGTCAGAGAAGGTATTCCTCGGACTTCCCCAAGCAGGGAAAACCTGTGACTGAAGAGAGTTGCGTGGAGTTGTCTCTCGAGCTCCCCCACGCACTGACAATTGTTCCGGAATCCTGAGCGTGGGGAGGTTCCACCAACGGTCGTCAGCGCGTGGTATCTAACGGAAAGCCTAAGCTCGTCTTCCCTGAGACTTTTCCTAATGTCTCTGTGCCAGGGAATGCTAGGGGGGTTTGCAGGATATCCCAGTGACAGAGGCTGCCTCCCCAAGGTCAGGGAAGTTATTTCCCGGACTTCCCCGTACAGGTAACACCTGTGACTGAAGAGAGTTGCGTGGAGTTGTCTCTCGAGCTTCCCCACGCACTGACAATGGTTCCGGAATCCTGAGCGTGGGGAGGTTCCACCAACGGTCGGCAGCGCGTGGGATCTAACGGAATGCCTAAGCTCGTCTCCCCTGAGGATTTTCCTAATGTCTCTGTGCCAGGGAATGCTAGGTGGGTTTGCAGGATATCCCAGTGTCAGAGGTTGCATCCCCAAGTTCAGGGAAGTTATTTCTCGGACTTCCCCGAACAGGGAACACCTTTGACTGAAGAGAGCTGTGGTGAGTTGACTCTCGTGCTCCCCCAGGCACTGACAATGGTTCCGGAATCCTGAGCGTGGGGAGGTTCCACCAACGGTCGGCAGCGCGTGGGTTCTAATGGAATGCATAAGCTCGTCTCCCCTGAGGGATTTCCTAATGTCTCTCTGCCAGGGAATGCTTGGGGGGTTTGCAGGATATCCCAGTGACAGAGGCTGCCTCCCCAAGTTCAGGTAAGATATTTCTCGGACTTCCCCGAACAGGGAACACCTGTGACTGAAGAGAGCTGCGTGAAGTTGACTCTCGAGCTCCCCCACGCACTGAAAATTGTTCCGGAATCTTGAGCGTGGGGAGGTTCCACCAACGGTCGGCAGCGCGTGCGTTCTAACGGAAAGCCTAAGCTCGACTCCCCTGAGTGTTTTCCTAATATCTCTGTGCCAGGGAATGCTAGGGGGATTTGCAGGATATCCCAGTGACAGAGGCTGCCTCCCAAGGTCATGGAGGTATTTTTCGGACTTCCCCGAACAGGGAACACCTGTGACTGAAGAGAGCTGCGTGGAGTTCTCTCTCGAGCTCCCCCACGTACTGACAATGTTTCCGGAATCCTGAGCTTGGGGAGGTTCCACCAACGGTCGGCAGCGCGTGGGTTCTAACGGAAAGCCTAAGCTCGTCTCCCCTGAGGGTTTTCCTAATGTCTCTGTGCCAGGGAATGCTAGGGGGGTTTGCAGGATATCCCAGTGACAGAGGCTTCCTTCCAAGCTCAGGGAAGTTATTTCTCAGACTTCCCCGAACAGGGAACACCTGTGACTGAAGAGAGCTGCGTGGAGTTGTCTCTCGTGATCCCCCATGCACTGACAATGTTTCCGGAATCCTGAGCTTTGGGAGGTTCCACCAACGGTCGGCAGCGCGTGGGTTCTAACGGAAGCCTAAGCTAGTCTCCCCTGAGGTTTTTCCTAATGTTTCTGTGCCTATGAATGCTAGGGGGGTATGCAGGTTATCCCAGTGACAGAGGCTGCAGCCACAAGGTCAGGGAAGATATTTCTCGGACTTCCCCGAACAGGGAACACCTGTGACTGAAGAGAGAAGCGTGCAGTTTTCTCTCGAGCTCCCCCACGCACTGACAATTGTTCCGGATTCCTGAGCATGGGGAGGTTCTACCAACGGTCGGCAGCGCGTGTGTTCAAACGGAAAGTCTATGCTCGTCTCCGCTGAGGTTTTTCCAAATGTCTCTGTGCCAGGGAATGCTAGGGGGGTTTGCAGGATATCCCAGTGTCAGAGGTTGCTTCCCCAAGTTCAGGGCAGTTATTTCTCAGAATTCCACGAACAGGGAACACCTGTGACTGAAGACAGCTGCGTGGAGTTTTCTCTCGATCTCCCCCACGCACTGACAATGGTTCCGGAATCCTGAGCGTGGGGAGGTTCCACCAACGGTCGGCAGCGCGTGGGTTTTAACGGAAAGCCTAAGCTCGTCTCCCCTGAGTGTTTTCCTAATATCTCTGTGCCAGTGAATGCTAGGGGTGTTTGCAGGATATCCCAGTGACAGTGGCTGCCTCCCCAAGGTCAGGGAAGTTATTTCTGGTTCTTCCCAGAACAGGGAACCCCTGTGACTTAAGAGAACTGCGTGGAGTTGTCTCTCGATTTCCCACACGCACTGACAATGGTTCCGGAATCCTGAGCGTGGGGAGGTTCCACAAAAGGTGGGCAGCGCGTGGGTTCTTACGGAAAGCCTAAGCTAGTCTCCCCTGAGAGTTTTCCTAATGTCTCCGTGCAGGGGAATGCTAGAGGGGTTTGCAGGATATCCCAGTGACAGAGGCTGCCTCCCCAAGGTCAGGGAAGTTATTTCTCGGACTTCCCCGAACAGTGAACACCTGTCACTGAAGAGAGCTTCGTGGAGTTGTCTCTCGAGCTCCCCCCGCACTGACAATTTTTCCGGAATCCTGAGCGTGGGGAGGTTCCACCAACGGTCGGCAGCGCATGGGTTCTAACGGAAAGCCTAAGCTCGCCTCCCCTGAGGGTTTTCCTAATGTCTCTGTGCCAGGGAATGCTAGGGGAGTTTGCAGGATATCCCAGTGACAGAGGCTGCCTCCACAAGGTCAGGGAAGGTGTTTCTCGGACTTCCCCGAACAGGGAACCCTTGTGACTGAAGAGAGCTTCGTGGAGTTGTCTCTCGAGCTCCCCCACGCACTGACAATGGTTCCGGAATCCTGAGCGTGGGGAGGTTCCACCAACGGTCGGCAACGCGTGGGTTCTAACGGAAAGCCTAAGCTCGTCTCCCCTAAGGGTTTTCCTAATGTCTCTGTGCCAGGGAATGCTAGGGGGGTTTGCAGGATATCCCAGTGACAGAGGCTGCCTCCCAAGGTCAGGGAAGTTGTTTCTCGGAATTCCCCGAACAGGGAACACCTGTGACTGAAGAGAGCTGCGTGGAGTTGTCTCTCGAGCTCCCCCACGCACTGACAATGGTTCCGGAATCCTGAGCGTGGGGAGGTTCCACCAACGGTCGGCAGCGCGTGGGTTCTAACGGAAAGCCTAAGCTCGTCTCCCTTGAGGATTTTCCTAATTTCTCTCTGCCAGGGAATGCTAGGGGGGGTTGCAGGATATCCCAGTGACAGAGGCTGCCTCCCCAAGGTCAGGGAAGGTATTTCTCGGACTGACCCGAACAGGGAACACCTGTGACTGAAGAGATCTGCGTGGAGTTGTCTTTCGAGCTCCCCCACGCACTGACAATTTTTCCGGAATCCTGAGCGTGGGGAGGTTCCACCAACGGTCGGCAGCGCGTGGGTTCTAACGGAATGCCTAAGCGGGTCTCCCCTGAGGGTTTTCCTAATTTCTCTGTGCCAGGGAATGCTAGGGGGCTTTGCACGATATCCCAGTGACAGAGACTGCCTCCCCAAGGTCAGGGAAGGTATTTCTCGGACTTCCCCGAAATGGGAACACCTGTGACTGAAGAGAGCTGCGTGAGTTCTCTCTCGACCTCCCCCACCCACTGACAATGGTTCCAGAATCCTGAGCGTGGGGAGGTTCCACCAACGGTCGGCAGCGCGTGGATTCTAACGGAAAGCCTAAGCTCGCCTCACCTGAGGATTTTCCTAATGTCTCTGTGCCAGGGAATGCTAGGGGTTTTTGCAGGATATCCCAGTGACAGAGGCTGCCTCCCCAAGGTCAGGGAAGGTTTTTCTCGGACTTCCCCGAACAGGGAACACCTGTGACTGAAGAGAGCTGCGTGGAGTTGTCTCTCGAGCTCCCCCACGCACTGACAATGGTTCCGGAATCCTGAGCGTGGGGAGGTACCACCAACGGTCGGCAGCGTGTGGGTTCTAACGGAAAGCCTAAGCTCGTCTGCCCTGAGGGTTTTCCTAATTTCTCTGTGCCAGGGAATGCTAGGGGAGTTTGCAGGATATCCCAGTGACAGAGGCTGCCTCCCCAAGTTCAGGGAAAGTATTTCTCGGATTTCCCCGAAGAGGGAACACGTGTGACTGAAGAGAGTTGCGTGGAGTTGTCTCTCGAGCTCCCCCACGCACTGACAGTTGTTCCGGAATCCTGAGCGTGGGGAGGTTCCACCAACGGTCGGCAGCGCGTGGGTTCTAACGGAAAGCCTAAACTTGATTCCCCTGAGGGTTTTCCTAATGTCTCTGTGCCAGGGAATGCTAGGGGTATTTGCAGGATATCCCAGTGACAGAGGCTGCCTCCCCAAGGTCAGGGAAGGTATTTCCCAGACTACCCCGACAGGGAACACCTGTGACTGAAGAGAGCTGCGTGGAGTTGTCTCTCGAGCTCCCCCACGCACTGAAAATGGTTCCTTAATCCTGAACGTGGGGAGGTTCCACCAACCGTCGCCTGCGCGTGGGTTCTAACGGAAAGCCTAAGCTCGTCTCCCCTGAGGGTTTTCCTTTTATCTCTGTGCCAGGGAATGCTAGGGGAGTTTGCAGGATATCCCAGTGACAGAGGCTGCCTCCCCAAGTTCAGGGAAGATATTTCTCGGACTTCCCCAAACAGGGAACACCTGTGACTGAAGAGAGCTGCGTGAAGTTGACTCTCGAGCTCCCCCACGCACTGAAAATGGTTCCGGAATCTTGAGCGTGGGGAGGTTCCACCAACGATCGGCAGCACGTGGGTTCTAATGGAATGCCTAAGCTCGTCTCCCCTGAGGGTTTTCCTAATTTCTCTCTGCCAGGGAATGCTTGGGGGGTTTTCAGGATATCCCAGTGACAGTGGCTGCCCCCCAAGTTCATGGAAGGTATTCCTCGGACTTCCCCAAGCAGGGAACACCTGTGACTGAAGAGAGATGCGTGGAGTTGTCTCTCGAGCTCCCCCTCGCACTGACAATGGTTCCGGAATCCTGAGCGTGGGGAGGTTCCACCAACGGTCGGCAGCGTGTGGGTTCTAACGGAAAGCATAAGCTCGTCTCCCCTGAGGGTTTTCCTAATGTCTCTGTGCCAGGGAATGCTAAGGGTGATTGCAGGATATCCCAGTGACAGAGGCTGCAGCCCCAAGGTCAGGGAAGTTATTTCTCGGACTTCCCCGAACAGGGAACACCTGTGACTGAAGAGAGCTGCGTGGAGTTGTCTCTCGAGCTCCCCCACTCTCTGAAAATGTTTCCGGAATCCTGAGCGTGGGGAGGTTCCACCAATGGTCGGCAACGCGTGGGTTCTAACGGAAAGCCTAAGCTCGTCTCCCCTGAGTATTTTCCTAATGTCTCTGTGCCAGGGAATGCTAGGGGGGTTTGCAGGATATCCCAGTGACAGAGGATTCCTTCCAAGCTCAGGGAAGTTATTTCTCGGACTTCCCCGAACAGGGAACACCTGTGAATGAAGAGAGCTGCGTGGAATTGTCTCTCGAGCTCCCCCACGCACTGACAATGGTTCCGGAATCCTGAGGGTAGGGAGGTTCCACCAACGGTCGGCAGCGCGTGGATTCAAACGGAAAGCCAAAGCTCGTTTCCCCTGAGGGTTTTCCTAATATCTCTGTGCAAGGGAATGCTACTGGGGTTTGCAGGATATCCCAGTGACAGAGGATGCCTCCCCAAAATCAGGGAAGATATTTCCCAGACTACACCGACAGGGAACACCTGTGACTGAAGAGAGCTGCGTGGAGTTGTCTCTCGAGCTCCCCCACGCACTGAAAATGGTTCCGGAATCCTGAACGTGGGAAGGTTCCACCAACCGTCGGCAGAGCGTGGGTTCTAACGGAAAGCCTAAGCTCGTCTCCCCTGAGGGTTTTCCTAATGTCTCTGTGCCAGGGAATGCTAGGGGAGTTTGCAGGATTTCCCAGGGACAGAGGCTTCCTCCCCAAGGTCAGGGAAGGTATTTCTCGGAATTCCCCGAACAGGGAACACGTGTGACTGAAGAGAGCTGCGTGGAGTTGTCTCTCGAGCTCCCCCACGCACTGACTATGGTTCCGGAATCCTGAGCGTGGGGAGGTTCCACCAACGGTCGGCAGCGCGTGGGTTCTAACGGAAAGCCTAAGCTCGTCTCCCCTGAGTGTTTTCCTAATGTCTCTGTGCCAGGGAATGCTAGGGGGGTTTGCAGGATATCCCTGTGACAGAGGCTGACTCCCAAGGTCAGGGAAGGTATTTCTCGGACTTCCCCGAACAGGGAACACCTGTGACTGAAGAGAGCTGCGTGAAGTTGTTTCTCGTGCTCCCCCACGCACTGAGAATGTTTCCGGAATCCTGAGCATGGGGAGGTTCCACCAACGGTCGGCAGCGCGTGCGTTCTAACGGAAAGCCTAAGCTCGACTCCCCTGAGGGTTTTCCTAATATCTCTGTGCCAGGGAATGCTAGGGGGGTTTGCAGGATATCCCAGTGACAGAGGCTGTCTCCCAAGGTCATGGAGGTATTTCTCGGACTTCCCCGAACAGGGAACACCTGTGACTGAAGAGAGCTGCGTGGAGTTCTCTCTCGAGCTCCCCCACGCACTGACAATGTTTCCGGAATCCTGAGCTTGGGGAGGTTCCACAAACGGTCGGCAGCGCGTGGGTTCTAACGGAAAGCCTAAGCTCGTCTCCCCTGAGGGTTTTCCTAATGTCTCTGTGCCAGGGAATGCTAGGGGGGTTTGCAGGATATCCCAGTGACAGAGGCTTCCTTCCAAGCTCAGGGAAGTTATTTCTCAGACTTCCCCAAACAGGGAACACCTGTGACTGAAGAGAGCTGCGTGGAGTTGTCCCTCGAGCTCCCTCACGCACTGACAATATTTCCGGAATCCTGAGGGTAGGGAGGTTCCACCAACGGTCGGCAGAGCGTGGGTTCTAACGGAAAGCCTAAGCTCGTTTCCCCTGAGGGTTTTCCTAATATCTCTGTGCAAGGGAATGCTAGGGGGGTTTGCAGGATATCCCAGTGACAGAGGATGCCTCCCCAAATTCAGGGAAGGTATTTCTCGGACTTCCCCGAACAGGGAACACCTGTGACTGAAGAGAGCTGCGTGGAGTTGTCTCTCGTGATCCCCCATGCACTGACAATGTTTCCGGAATCCTGAGCTTTGGGAGGTTCCACCAACGGTCGTCAGCGCGTGGGTTCTAACGGAAGCCTAAGCTAGTCTCCCCTGAGGTTTTTCCTAATGTTTCTGTGCCTATGAATGCTAGGGGGGTATGCAGGTTATCCCAGTGACAGAGGCTGCAGCCACAAGGTCAGGGAAGATATTTCTCGGACTTCCCCGAACAGGGAACAGCTGTGACTGAAGAGAGAAGCGTGCAGTTTTCTCTCGAGCTCCCCCACGCACTGACAATTGTTCCGGATTCCTGAGCATGGGGAGGTTCTACCAACGGTCGGCAGCGCGTGTGTTCAAACGGAAAGCCTATGCTCGTCTCCGCTGAGGTTTTTCCAAATGTCTCTGTGCCAGGGAATGCTAGGGGGGTTTGCAGGATATCCCAGTGTCAGAGGTTGCTTCCCCAAGTTCAGGGAAGTTATTTCTCAGAATTCCACGAACAGGGAACACCTGTGACTGAAGACAGCTGCGTGGAGTTTTCTCTCGATCTCCCCCACGCACTGACAATGGTTCCGGAATCCTGAGCGTGGGGAGGTTCCACCAACGGTCGGCAGCGCGTGGGTTTTAACGGAAAGCCTAAGCTCATCTCCCCTGAGTGTTTTCCTAATATCTCTGTGCCAGTGAATGCTAGGGGTGTTTGCATGATATCCCAGTGACAGTGGCTGCCTCCCCAAGTTCAGGGAAGTTATTTCTGGTTCTTCCCAGAACAGGGAACCCCTGTGACTTAAGAGAGCTGCGTGGAGTTGTCTCTCGATTTCCCACACGCACTGACAATGGTTCCGGAATCCTGAGCGTGGGGAGGTTCCACCAAAGGTGGGCAGCGCGTGGGTTCTTACGGAAAGCCTAAGCTAGTCTCCCCTGAGAGTTTTCCTAATGTCTCCGTGCAGGGGAATGCTAGAGGGGTTTGCAGGATATCCCAGTGACAGAGGCTGCCTCCCCAAGGTCAGGGAAGTTATTTCTCGGACTTCCCCGAACAGTGAACACCTGTCACTGAAGAGAGCTTCGTGGAGTTGTCTCTCGAACTCCCCCTGCACTGACAATTTTTCCGGAATCCTGAGCGTGGGGAGGTTCCACCAACGGTCGGCAGCGCATGGGTTCTAACGGAAAGCCTAAGCTCGCCTCCCCTGAGGGTTTTCCTAATGTCTCTGTGCCAGGGAATGCTAGGGGGGTTTGCAGGATATCCCAGTGACAGAGGCTGCCTCCACAAGGTCAGGGAAGGTGTTTCTCGGACTTAACCGAACAGGGAACACTTGTGACTGAAGAGAGCTGCGTGGAGTTGTCTCTCGAGCTCCCCCACGCACTGACAATGGTTCCGGAATCCTGAGCGTGGGGAGGTTCCACCAAAGGTCGGCAACGCGTGGGTTCTAACGGAAAGCCTAAGCTCGTCTCCCCTGAGTGTTTTCCTAATGTCTCTGTGCCAGGGAATGCTAGGGGGGTTTGCAGGATATCCCAGTGACAGAGGCTGCCTCCCAAGGTCAGGGAAGGTGTTTCTCGGAATTCCCCGAACAGGGAACACCTGTGACTGAAGAGAGCTGCGTGGAGTTGTCTCTCGAGCTCCCCCACGCACTGACAATTGTTCCGGAATCCTGAGCGTGGGGAGGTTCCACCAACGGTCGGCAGCGCGTGGGTTCTAACGGAATGCCTAAGCGGGTCTCCCCTGAGGGTTTTCCTAATTTCTCTGTGCCAGGGAATGCTAGGGGGCTTTGCACGATATCCCAGTGACAGAGACTGCCTCCCCAAGGTCAGGGAAGGTATTTCTCGGACTTCCCCGAAAAGGGAACACCTGTGACTGAAGAGAGCTGCGTGAGTTCTCTCTCGACCTCCCCCACCCACTGACAATGGTTCCAGAATCCTGAGCGTGGGGAGGTTCCACCAACGGTCGGCAGCGCGTGGATTCAAACGGAAAGCCTAAGCTCGCCTCACCTGAGGATTTTCCTAATGTCTCTGTGCCAGGGAATGCTAGGGCTGTTTGCAGGATATCCCAGTGACAGAGGCTGCCTCCCCAAGGTCAGGGAAGGTTTTTCTCGGACTTCCCCGAACAGGGAACACCTGTGACTGAAGAGAGCTGCGTGGAGTTTTCTCTCGAGCTCCCCCACGCACTGACAATGGTTCCGGAATCCTGAGCGTGGGGAGGTACCACCAACGGTCGGCAGCGCGTTGGATCTATCGGAATGCCTAAACTCGTCTCCCCTGAGGGTTTTCCTAATGTCTCTGGGCCAGGGATTGCTAGGGGATTTTGCAGGATATCCCAGTGACAGAGGCTGCCTCCCCAAGGTCAGGGAAGTTATTTCTCGGACTTCCCCGAACAGGGAACACCTGTGACTGAAGAGAGCTGTGTGGAGTTGTCTCTCGAGCTCCCCCACGCACTGACAATGTTTCCGGAATCCTGAGCGTGGGGAGGTTCCACCAACGGTCGGCAGCACGTGGGTTTTAACGGAAAGCCTAAGCTCGTCTCCCCTGAGGGTTTTCCTAATGTCTCTGTGCCAGGGAATGCTAGGGGTGTTTGCAGGATATCCCAGTAGCAGAGGCTGCCTCCCCAAGTTTTGGGAAGGTATTTCTCGGACTTCCCCGAACAGGGAACACCTGTGACTGAAGAGAGCTGCGTGGAGTTGTCTCTCGAGCTCCCCCACGCACTAACAGTGATTCCGGAATCCTGAGCGTTGGGAGGTTCCACCAACGGTCGGCAGCGCATGGGTTCTAACGGAAAGCCTAAGCTCGTCTCCCCTGAGGGTTTTCCTAATGTCTCTGTGCCAGGGAATGCTAGGGGTGTTTGCAGGATATCCCAGTGGCAGAGGCTGCCTCCAAAAGTTAAGGGAAGGTATTTCTCGAACTTCCCCGAACAGGGAAAACCTGTGACTGAAGAGAGCTGCGTGGAGTTGTCTCTCGAGCTCCCCCACGCACAGACAATGGTTCTGGAATCCTGAGCGTGGGAAGGTTCCACCAACGGTCGGCAGCGCGTGGGTTCTAACGGAAAGCCTAAGCTCGTCTCCCCTGAGGGTTTTCCTAATGTTTCCTTCCCGGGAATGCTAGGGGGGTTTGCAGGATATCCCAGTGACAGAGGCTGCCTCCCCAAGGTCAGGGAAGGTATTTCTCGGACTTCCCCGAACAGGGAACACCTGTGACTGAAGAGAGCTGCGTGGAGTAGTCTCTCGAGCTCCCCAACGCACTGACAATGGTTCCGGAATCCTGAGCGTGGGGAGGTTCCACCAACGGTCGTCAGCGCGTGGGTTCTAACGGAATGCCTAAGCTCCTCTCCCCTGAGGGTTTTCCTAATATCTCTGTGCCAGGGAATGCTAGGGGGGTTTGCAGGATATCCCAGTGACAGAGGCTGCCTCCCCAACGTCAGGGATAGTATTTCTCGGACTTCCCCGAACAGGGAACACCTGTGACTGAAGAGAAATGCGTGGAGTTGTCTCTCGTGCTCCCCCACGCACTGACAATGGTTCCGGAAACCTGAGCGTGGGGAGGTTCCACCAACGGTCGGCAGCGCGTGGGTTCTAACGGAAAGCCTAAGCTCGTCTCCCCTGAGGGTTTTCCTAATGTCTCTGTGCCAGGGAATGCTAGGGGGGTTTGTAGGATATCCCAGTGACAGAGGCTGCCTCCCCAAGTTCATGGAAGGTATTTCTCGGACTTCCCGATCAGGGAACACCTGTGACTGAAGAGAGCTGCGTGGAGTTGTCTCTCGAGCTCCCCCACGCACCGACAATGGTTCCGGAATCCTGAGTGTGGGGAGGTTCCACCAACGGTCGGCAGCGCGTTGGTTCTAACGGAAAGCCTAAGCTCGTCTCCCCTGAGGGTTTTCCTAATGTCTCTGTGCCAGGGAAAGCTAGGGGGGTTTGCAGGAAATCCCAGTGACAGAGGCTGCCTCCCCAAGGTCAGGGAAGTTATTTCTCGGACCTCCCCGAACAGGGAACACCTGTGACTGAAGAGAGCTTCGTGGAGTTGTCTCTCGAGCTCCCCCACGCACTGACAATGGTTCCGGAATCCTGAGAGTGGGGAGGTTCCACCAACGGTCGGCAGCTCGTGGGTTCTAACGGAAAGCCTAAGCTCGTCTCCCCTGAGTTTATTCCTAATTTCTCTGTGCCAGGGAATGCTTCGGGGGTTTGCAGGATATCCCAGTGACAGAGGCTGCCTCCCCAAGGTCAGGGAAGGTATTTCTCGGACTTCCCCGAACAGGGAACACCTGTGACTGAAGAGAGCTGCGTGGAGTTGTCTCTCGAGCTCCCCCACGCACTGACAATTGTTCCGGAATCCTGAGCGTGGGGAGGATCCACCAACGGTCGGCAGCGCTTGGGTTCTAACAGAAAGCATAAGATCGTATCCCGTGAGGGTTTTCCTAATGTCTCTGTGCCAGGGAATGATTTGGGGGTTTGCAAGATATTCCAGGGACAGAGGCTGCCTCCCCAAGGTCAGGGAATGTACTTCTCGGACTTCCCGGGACAGGGAACACCTGTGACTGAAGAGAGATCCGTGGAGTTGTCTCTCGTGCTCCTCAACGCACTGAAAATTGTTCCGAAATCCTGAGCTTGGGGAGGATCCACCAACGGTCGGCAGCGCTTGGGTTCTAACGGAAAGCCTAAGCTCGTCTCCCGTGAGGGTTTTCCTAATGTCTCTGTGCCAGGGAATGCTTCGGGGGTTTGCAGAATATCCCAGGGACAGAGGCTGCCTCCCCAAGGTCAGGGAAGTTACTTCTCGGACTTCCCCGGACAGGGAACACTTGTGACTGAAGAGAGCTCCCTGGAGTTGTCTCGGGTGCTCCCCAACGCACTGACAATGGTTCCGGATTCCTGAGCGTGGGGAGGTTCCACCAACGGTCGGCAGCGCGTGGGTTCTAACGGAAAGCCAAATCTCGTCTCCCCTGAGGGTTTTCCTAATGTCTCTGTGCCAGGGAATGCTAGGGGGGTTTGCAGGATATCCCAGTGACAGCGGCTGCCTCCCCAAGATCAGGGAAGTTAATTGTCGGACTTCCCCGTACAGGGAACACCTGTGACTGAAGAGAGCTGCGTGGAGTTGTCTCTCGAGCTCCCCCACGCACTGACAATGCTTCCGGAATCCTGAGGGTGGGGAGGTTCCACCAATGGTCGGCAGCGCGTGGGTTCTAACGGAATGCCTAAGCTCGTCTCCCCTGAGGGTTTTCCTAATGTCTCTGTGCCAGGGAATGCTAGGGCGGTTTGCAGGATATCCCAGTGACAGAGGCTGCTTCCCCAAGGTCAGGGAAGGTATTTCTCGGACTTCCCCGAACAGGAAACACCTGTGACTGAAGAGAGCTGCGTGGAGTTGTCTCTCGAGCTCCCCCACGCACTGACAATGGTTCCGGAATCCTCAACGTGGGGAGATTCCACCAACGGTGGGCAGCGCGTGGGTTCTAACGGAATGCCTATGCTCGTTTCCCCTGAGGCTTTTCCTAATATCTCTGTGCCAGGGAATGCTAGGGGGGTTTGCAGGATATGCCAGTGACAGAGGCTGCCTCCCCAAGGTCAGGGAAGGTATTTCACGGACTTCCCCGGACAGGGAAAACCTGTGACTGAAGAGAGCTGCGTGGAGTTGTCTCTCGTGCTCCCAAACGCACTGACAATGGTTCCGGAATCCTGAGCGTGGGGAGGTTCCACCAACGGTCGGCAGAGCGTGGGTTCTAACGGAAAGCCTAAGCTCGTCTCCCCTGAGGGTTTTCCTAATTTCTCTGTGCCAGGGAATGCTAGGGGTGTTTGCAGGTTATCCCAGTGAAAGCGGCTGCCTCCCCAAGATTAGGGAAGTTATTTCTCAGACTTCCCCGAACAGGGAACACCTGTGACTGAAGAGAGCTGCGTGGAGTTGTCTCTCGAGCTCCCCCACGCACTGACAATGGTTCCGGAATCCTGAGCGTGGGGAGGTTCCACCAACGGTCGGCAGCGCGTGGGTTCTAACGAAAAGTCTAAGCTCGTCTCCCCTGAGGGTTTTCCTAATGTCTCTGTGCCAGGGAATGCTAGGGGTGTTTGCAGGATATCCCAGTGGCAGAGGCTGCCTCCCAAGGTCAGGGAAGGTATTTCTCGGACTTCCCCGAAACGGGAACACCTGTGACTGAAGAGAGCTTCGTGGATTTGTCTCTCGAGATACCCATGCACTGACAATCGTTCCGGAATCCTGAGCGTGGGGAGGTTCCACCAACGGTCGGCAGCGCGTGGGTTCAAACGGAAAGCCTAAGCTCGTCTCCCCTGAGTGTTTTCCTAATGTCTCAGTGCCAGGGGATGCTAGGGGGGTTTGCAGGATATCCCAGTGACAGAGGCTCCTTCCCCAAGTTCAGGGAAGGTACTTCTCGGACTTCCCCGTACAGGGAACACCTGTGACTGAAGAGATCTGCGTGGAGTTGTCTCTCGAGCTCCCCCACGCACTGACAATGGTTCCGGAATCCTGAGCGTGGGGAGGTTCCACCAACGGTCGGCAGCGCGTGGGTTCAAACGGAAAAATTAATCTCGTCTCCCCTGAGGGTTTTCCTAATGTCTCTGTGCCAGGGAATGCTAGGGGGGTTTGCAGGATATCCCAGTGACAGAGGCTGCCTCCCCAAGTTCAGGGAAGGTAATTCACGGACTTCCCCGAACAGGGAACAACTGTGACTGAAGAGAGCTGCGTGGAGTTGTCTCTCGTGCTCCCCCACGCACTGACAATTGTTCCGGAATCCTTAGCGTGGGGAGGTTCCACCAACTGTCGGCAGCGCGTGGGTTCTAATGGAAAGCCTAAGCTCGTCTCCCCTGAGGGTTTTCCTAATGTCTCTGTGCCAGGGAATGCTAGGGGGGTTTGCAGGGTATCCCAGTGACAACGGCTGCCTCCCCAAGATCAGGGAAGTTATTTCTCGGACTTCCCCGAACACTGAGCACCTGTGACTGAAGAGAGCTGCATGGAATTGTCTCTCGAGCTCCCCCACGCACTGACAATGTTTCCGGAATCCTGAGCGTGGGGAGGTTCCTCCAACGGTCGGCAGCGCTTGGGTTCTAACGGAAAGCCTAAGCTCGTCTCCCCTGAGGGTTTTCCTAATGTCTCTGTGCCAGAGAAAGCTAGGGGTGTTTGCAGGATATCCCAGTGACAGAGGCTGCCTCCCCAACGTCAGGGAAGGTATTTCTCGGACTTCCCCGAACAGGGAACACCTGTGATTGAAGAGAGCTGCATGGAGTTCTCTCTCGAGCTCCCCCACGCACTGACAATGGTTCCGGAATCCTGAGAGTGGGGAGGTTCCACCAACGGTCGGTAGCGCGTGGGTTCTAACGGAAAGCTTAAGCTCGTCTCCCCTGAGTGTTTTCCTAATGTCTCTGTGCCAGGGAATGCTAGGGGGGTTTACAGGATATCCCAGTGACAGAGGCTGCCTCCCCAAGTTCAGGGAATTTATTTCTCGGACTTCCCCAAACAGGGAACACCTGTGACTGAAGAGAGCTGCGTGGAGTTATCTCTCGAGGTCCCCCACGCACTGACAATGGTTCCGGAATCCTGAGCGTGGGGAGGTTCCACCAACAGTCGGCAGAGCGTGGGTTCTAACGGAAAGCCTAAGCTCGTCTCCCCTGAGTGTTTTCCTAATGTCTCTGTGCCAGGGAATGCTAGGGGTGTTTGCAGGATATCCCAGTGACAGAGGCTGCCTCCCCAAATTCAGGGAAGGTATTTCTCGGACTTCCCCGAACAGGGAACACCTGTGACTGAAGAGAGCTGCGTGGAGTTGTCTCTCGAGCTCCCCCACGCACTGACAACGGTTCTGGAATCCTGAGCGTGGGGAGGTTCCACCAACGGTCGGCAGGGATTGGGTTCTAACGGAAAGCCTAAGCTCGTCTCCCCTGAGGGTTTTCCTAATGTCTCTGTGCCAGGGAATGCTAGGGGTGTTTGCAGGATATCTCAGTGACAGAGGCTGCCTCCACAAGGTCTGGGAAGGTACTTCTCGGACTTCCCCGAACAGGGAACACCTGTGACTGAAGAGAGATGCGTGGAGTTGTCTCTCGAGATCCCCCACGCACTGACAATGGTTCCGGAATCCTGAGCGTGGGGAGGTTCCACCAACGGTCGGCAGCGCGTGGGTTCTAACGGAAAGCCTAAGCTCGTCTCCCCTGAGGGTTTTCCTAATATCTCTGTGCCAGGGAATGCTTGGGGGTGTTTGCAGGATATCCCAGTGACAGAGGCTGCTTCCCCAAGGTCAGGGAAGGTACTTCTCGGTCTTCCCCGAACAGGGAACACCTGTGACTGAAGAGAGCTGCGTGGAGTTGTCTCTCGAGCTCCCCCACGCACTGACAATGGTTCCGGAATCCTGAGCGTGGGGAGGTTCCACCAACGGTCGGCAGCGCGTGGGTTCTAACGGAAAGCTTAATCTCGTCTCCCCTGAGGGTTTTCCTAATATCTCTGTGCCAGGGAATGCTAGGGGGGTTTGCAGGATATCCCAGTGACAGAGGCTGCCTCCCCAAGTTCAGGGAAGGTAATTCTCGCACTTCCCCGAACAGGGAACAACTGTGACTGAAGAGAGCTGTGTGGAGTTGTCTCTCGTGCTCCCCCACGCACTGAAAATGGTTCCGGAATCCTGAGCGTGGGGAGGTTCCACCAACGGTCGGCAGCGCGTGGATTCTAATGGAAAGCCTAAGCTCGTCTCCCCTGAGGGTTTTCCTAATGTCTCTGTGCCAGGGAATGCTAGGGGGGTTTGCAGGATATCCCAGTGACAACGGCTGCCTCCCCAAGATCAGGGAAGTTATTTCTCGGACTTCCCCGAACACTGAGCACCTGTGACTGAAGAGAGCTGCATGGAGTTGTCTCTCGAGCTCCCCCACGCACTGACAATGTTTCCGGAATCCTGAGCGTGGGGAGGTTCCACCAACGGTCGTCAGCGCTTGGGTTCTAACGGAAAGCCTAAGCTCGTCTCCCCTGAGTGTTTTCCTAATGTCTCTGTGCCAGAGAATGCTAGGGGTGTTTGCAGGATATCCCAGTGACAGAGGCTGCCTACCCAATGTCAGGGAAGGTATTTCTCGGACTTCCCCGAACAGGGAACACCTGTGACTGAAGAGAGCTGCGTGGAGTTGTCTCTCGTGCTCTCCAACGCACTGACAATTGTTCCGGAATCCTGAGCGTGGGGAGGTTCCACCAACGGTCGGCAGCGCGTGGGTTCTAACGGAAAGCATGAGCTCGTCTCCCCTGAGGCTTTTCCTAATGTCTCTGTGCCAGGGAATGCTAGGGGGGTTTGCAGAATATCCCAGTGACAGAGGCTGCCTCCCCAAGGTCAGGGAAGGTATTTCTCCGACATCCCCGAACAGGGAACACCTGTGACTGAAGAGAGATGCGTGGAGTTGTATCTCGAGATCCCCCACGCACTGACAACGGTTCCGGAATCCTGAGCGTGGGGAGGTTCCACCAACGGTCGGCAGCGCTTGGGTTCTAACGGAAAGCCTAAGCTCGTCTCCCCTGAGGGTTTTCCTAATGTCTCTCTGCCAGAGAATGCTAGGGGTGTTTGCAGGATATCCCAGTGACAGAGGCTGCCTCCCCAACGTCAGGGAAGCTATTTCTCGGACTTCCCCGAACAGGGAACACCTGTGACTGAAGAGAGCTGCGTGGAGTTGTCTCTCGAGCTCCCCCACGCACTGACAATGGTTCGGGAATCCTGATCGTGGGGAGGATCCACCAACGGTCGGCAGCGCTTGGGTTCTAACGGAAAGCCTAAGCTCGTCTCCCCTGAGGTTATTCCTAATGTCTCTGTGCCAGGGAATGCTTTGGGTGTTTGCAGGATATCCCAGTGACAGAGGCTGCCTCCCCAAGGTCGGGGAAGGTACTTCTCGGACTACCCCGAACAGGGAACACCTGTGACTGAAGAGAGCTGCGTGGAGTTGTCTCTCGAGATCCCCCACGCACTGACAATGTTTCCGGAATCCTGAGCGTGGGGAGGTTCCACCCACTGTCGGCAGCGCGTGGGTTCTAACGGAAAGCCTATGCTCGTATCCCCTGAGGGTTTCCCTAATTTCTCTGTGCCAGGGAATGTTAGGGGGGTTTGCAGGATAACCCAGTGACAGAGGATGCCTCCCCAAGTTCAGGGAAGTTATTTCTCGGACTTCCCCGAACAGGGAACACCTGTGAATGAAGAGAGCTTCGTGGAGTTGTCTCTCGGGCTCCCCCACGCACTGACAATAGTTCCGGAATCCTGAGCGTGGGGAGATGCCACCAACGGTGGCAGCGCGTGGGTTTTAACGGAATGCCTATGCTCGCCTCCCCTGAGGCTTTTCCTAATGTCTCTGTGCCAGGGAATGCTAGGGGGGTTTGCAGGATATCCCAGTGACAGAGACTGCCTCCCCAAGGTCAGGGAAGGTATTTCACGGACTTCCCCGGACAGGGAACACCTGTGACTGAAGAGAGCTGTGTGGAGTTGTCTCTCGTGCTCTCCAACGCACTGACAATTGTTCCGGAATCCTGAGCGTGGGGAGGTTCCACCAACGGTCGGCAGCGCGTGGGTTCTAACGGAAAGCATGAGCTCGTCTCCCCTGAGGCTTTTCCTAATGTCTCTGTGCTAGGGAATGCTAGGGGGGTTTGCAGGATATCCCAGTGACAGAGGCTGCCTCCCCAAGATCAGGGAAGGTATTTCTCAGACATCCCCGAACAGGGAACACCTGTGACTGAAGAGAGATGCGTGGAGTTGTCTCTCGAGCTCCCCCACGCACTGACAATGTTTCCGGAATCCTGAGCGTGGGGAGGTTCCACCAACGGTCGGCAGCGCTTGGGTTCTAACGGAAAGCCTAAGCTCGTCTCCCCTGAGGGTTTTCCTAATGTCTCTGTGCCAGAGAATGCTAGGGGTGTTTGCAGGATATCCCAGTGACAGAGGCTGCCTCCCCAACGTCAGGGAAGGTATTTCTCGGACTTCCCCGAACAGGGAACACCTGTGACTGAAGAGAGCTGCGTGGAGTTGTCTCTCGAGCTCCCCCACGCACTGACAATAGTTCCGGAATCCTGAGCGTGGGGAGATGCCACCAACGGTGGCAGCGCGTGGGTTTTAACGGAATGCCTATGCTCGCCTCCCCTGAGGCTTTTCCTAATATCTCTTTGCCAGGGAATGCTAGGGGGGTTTGCAGGATATCCCAGTGACAGAGACTGCCTCCCCAAGGTCAGGGAAGGTCTTTCACGGACTTCCCCGGACAGGGAACACCTGTGACTGAAGAGAGCTGTGTGGAGTTGTCTCTCGTGCTCTCCAACGCACTGACAATTTTTCCGGAATCCTGAGCGTGGGGAGGTTCCACCAACGGTCGGCAGCGCGTGGGTCCTAACGGAAAGCCTAAGCTCGTATCCCCTGAGGGTTTTCCTAATTTCTCTGTGCCATGGAATGCTAGGGGGGTTTGCAGGATATCCCAGTGACAGAGGCTGCCTCCCCAAGATCAGGGAAGTTATTTCTCGGACTTCCCCGAACAGGGAACACCTGTGACTGAAGAGAGCTGCGTGGAGTTGTCTCTCGAGCTCCCCCACGCACTGACAATGGTTCCTGAATCCTGAGCGTGGGGAGATGACACCAACGGTGGGCAGCGCCTGGGTTCTAACGGAATGCCTAAGCTCGTCTCCCCTGAGGCTTTTCCAAATATTTCTGTGCCAGGGAATGCTAGGGGGGTTTGCAGGATATCCCAGTGACAGAGGCTGCCTCCCTAAGGTCAGGGAAGTTATTTCTTGGACTTCCCCGAACATTGAACACCTGTGACTGAAGAGAGCTGCGTGGAGTTGTCTCTCGAGCTTCCCCACGCACTGACAATGGTTCCGGAATCCTGAGCGTGGGGAGGTTCCTCCAACGGTCGGCAGCGCGTGGGTTCTAACGGAAAGCCTAAGCTCGTCTCCCCTGAGGGTTTTTCTAATGTCTCTGTGCCAGGGATTGCTAGGGGGCTTTGCACGATATCCCAGTGACAGATGCTGCCTCCCCAAATTCAGGGAAGGTATTTCTCCGACATCCCCGAACAGGGAACACCTGTGACTGAAGAGAGATGCGTGGAGTTGTCTCTCGAGCTCCCCCACGCACTGACAACGGTTCCGGAATCCTGAGCGTGGGGAGGTTCCCCCAAAGGTCGGCAGCGCGTGGGTTCTAACGGAAAGCCTAACCTCGTCTCCCCTGAGGGTTTTCCTAATGTCTCTGTGCCAGGGAATGCTAGGGGTTTTTGCAGGATATCCCAGTGACAGAGGCTTCCTCCCCAAGGTCAGGGAAGGTATTTCTCGGACTTCCCCGAACAGGGAACACCTGTGACTGAAGAGAGCTGCGTGGAGTTGTCTCTCGAGCTCCCCCACGCACTGACAATGTTTCCGGAATCCTGAGCGTGGGGAGATGACACCAACGGTGGGCAGCGCGAGGGTTCTAACGGAATGCCTTAGCTCGTCTCCCCTGAGGCTTTTCCTAATGTCTCTGTGCCAGGGAATGCTAGGGGGTTTTGCAGGATATCCCAGGAACAGAGGCTGCCTCCCCAAGGTCAGGGATAATATTTCTCGGACTTCCCCGAACATTGAACACCTGTGACTGAAGAGAGCTGCGTGGAGTTGTCTCTCGAGCTTCCCCACGCACTGACAATGGTTCCGGAATCCTGAGCGTGGGGAGGTTCCACAAACGGTCGGCAGCGCGTGGGTTCTAACGGAAAGCCTTAGCTCGTCTCCCCTGAGGGTTTTCCTAATGTCTCTGTGCCAGGGAATATTCGGGGGTTTGCAGGATATCCCAGTGACAGAGGCTGCCTCCCCAAGGTCAGGGAAGTTATTTCTTGGACTTCCCCGAACAGGGAACACCTGTGACTGAAGAGAGCTGCATGGAGTTGTCTCTGGAGCTCCCCCACGCACTGACAATGTTTCCGGGATCCTGAGCGTGGGGAGGTTCCACCAACGGTCGGCAGCGCGTGGGTTCTAACGGAAAGCCTAAGCTCGTCTCCCTTGAGGATTTTCCTAATGTCTCTGTGCCAGGGAATGCTAGAGGGGTTTGCAGGATATCCCAGTGACAGCGGCTCCTCCCCAAGATCAGGGAAGTTATTTCTCGGACTTCCCCGAACAGGGATCACCTGTGACTGAAGAGAGCTGCATGGAGTTGTCTCTCGAGCTCCCCCACGCACTGACAATGGTTCCGGATTCCTGAGAGTGGGGAGGTTCCACCAAATGTCGGCAGCACGTTGGTTCTAACGGAAAGCCTAAGCTCTTCTCCCCTGAGGGTTTTCCTAATTTCTCTGTGCCAGGGAATGCTAGGGGGGTTTTCAGGATATCCCACTGACAGAGGCTGCCTCCCCAACGTCAGGGAAGGTAATTCTCGGACTTCCCCGAACAGGGAACACCTGTGACTGAAGAGAGCTGCGTGGAGTTGTCTCTCAAGCTCCCCCACGCACTGACAATGGTTCCGAAATCCTGAGCGTGGGGAGATGCCACCAACGGTGGGCAGCGCGTGGGATCTAACGGAATGCCTATGCTCGTCTCCCCTGAGGCTTTTCCTAATTTCTCTGTGCCAGGGAATGCTACGGGGGTTTGCAGGAATCCCAGTGACAGAGGCTGCCTCCCCAAGGTCAGGGAAGTTATTTCACGGACTTCCCCGGACAGGGAACACCTGTGATTGAAGAGAGATGCGTGGAGTTGTCTCTCGTGCTCTCCAAAGCACTGACAATTGTTCCGGAATCCTGAGCGTGGGGAGGTTCCACCAACGGTCGGCAGCGCGTGGGTTCTAACGGAAAGCCTAAGCTCGTCTCCCCTGAGGGTTTTCCTAATGTCTCTGTGCCAGGGAATGCTAGGGGGGTTTGCAGGTTATCCCAGTGACAGCGGCTGCCTCCCCAAGCTCAGGGAAGTTATTTCTCGGACTTCCCCGAACAGGGAACACCTGTGACTGAAGAGAGCTGCGTGGAGTTGTCTCTCGAGCTCCCCCACGCACTGACAATGTTTCCGGAATCCTGAGCGTGGGGAGGTTCCACCAACGTTCGGCAGCGCGTGGGTTCTAACGGAAAGCCTAAGCTCGTCTCACCTGAGGTTTTTCCTAATTTCTCTGTGCCAGGGAATGCTAGGGGGATTTGCAGGATATCCCAGTGAGAGAGGCGGTCTCCCCAAGATCAGGGAAGTTATTTCTCGGACTTCCCCGAACAGGGAACACCTGTGAATGAAGAGAGATGCGTGGAGTTGTCTCTCGAGCTTCCCCACGCACTGACAATGCTTCCGGAATCCTGAGCGTGGGGAGGTTCCTCCAACGGTCGGCAGCGCGTGGGTTCTAACAGAAAGCCTAAGCTCGTCTCCCCTGAGGGTTTTTCTAATGTCTCTGTGCCAGGGAATGCTAGGGGGGTTTGCAGGATTTCCCAGTGACAGATGCTGCCTCACCAAGTTCAGGGAAGATATTTCTCCGACATCCCCGAACAGGGAACAACTGTGACTGAAGAGAGCTGCGTGGAGTTGTCTCTCGAGCTCCCCCACGCACTGACAATGGTTCCGGAATCCTGAGCGTGGGGAGGTTCCACCAACGGTCGGCAGCGCGTGGGTTCTAACGGAAAGCCTAAGCTCGTCTCCCCTGAGGATATTCCTAATGTCTCTTTGCCAGGGAATGCTTCGGGGGTTTGCAGGTTATGCCAGTGACAAAGGCTGCCTCCCCAAGGTCAGGGAAGGTATTTCTCGGACTTCACCGAACAGGGAACACCTGTGACTGAAGACAGCTGCGTGGAGTTTTCTCTCGAGCTCCACCACGCACTGACAATGGTTCCGGAATCCTGATCGTGGGGAGGTTCCACCAACGTTCGGCAGCGCGTGGGTTCTAACGGAAAGCCTAAGCTCGTCTCCCCTGAGGGTTTTCCTAATGTCTCTGTGCCAGGGAATATTCGGGGGTTTGCAGGATATCCCAGTGACGGAGGCTGCCTCCCCAAGCTCAGGGAAGGTATTTCTCGGACTTCCCCGAACAGGGAACACCTGTGACTGAAGAGAGCTGCATGGAGTTGTCTCTCGAGCTCCCCCACGCACTGACAATGTTTCCGGGATCCTGAGCGTGGGGAGGTTCCACCAACGGTCGGCAGCGCGTGGGTTCTAACGGAAAGCCTAAGCTCGTCTCCCTTGAGGGTTTTCCTAATGTCTCTGTGCCAGGGAATGCTAGGGGGGTTTGCAGGATATCCCAGTGACAGAGGCTCCTCCCCGAGATCAGGGAAGTTATTTCTCGGACTTCCCCGAACAGGGATCACCTGTGACTGACGAGAGCTGCGTGGAGTTGTCTCTCGAGCTCCTCCACGCACTGACAATGTTTCCGGAATCCTGAGCGTGGGGAGGTTCCACCAACGGTCGGCAGCGCGTGGGATCTAACGGAAAGCCTAAGCTCGTCTCCCCTTAGGGTTTTCCTAATATCTCTGTGCCAGGGAATGCTAGGGGGGTTTGCAGGATATCCCAGTGACAGAGGCTGCCTCCCCAAGTTCAGGGAAGGTACTTCTCGGACTTCCCCGAACAGGAAACACCTGTGACTGAGGAGAGCTGCGTGGAGTTGTCTCTGGAGGTCCCCCACGCACTGACAATTGTTTCGAAATCCTGAGCGTGGGGAGGTTCCAACAACGGTCGGCAGCGCGTGGGTTCAAACGGAAAGCCTAAGCTCATCTCCCCTGAGGGTTTTCCTAATGTCTCTGTGCCAGGGAATGCTAGGGGTGTTTGCAGGATATCCCAGTGAAAGAGACTGAATCCCCAAGGTCAGGGAAGGTATTTCTAGGACTTCCCCGAACAGGGAACACCTGTGACTGAAGAGAGCTGCGTGGAGTTGTCTCTCGTGCTCCCCCACGCACTGACAATGGTTCCGGAATCCTGAGCGTGGGGAGGTTCCACCAACGGTCGGCAGCGCGTGGGTTCTAACGGAAAGCCTAAGCTCATCTCCCATGAGTGTTTTCCTAATGTCTCTGTGACATGGAATGCTAGGGGTGTTTGCAGGATATCCCAGTGACAGAGGCTGCCTCCCCATGTTCAGGTAAGTTACTTCTCGGACTTCCCCGAACAGGGAACACCTGTGACTGAAGAGAGCTGCGTGGAGTTGTCTCTCGAGCTCCCCCACGCACTGACAATGGTTCCGGAATCCTGAGCGTGGGGAGGTTCCACCAACGGTCGGCAGCGCGTGGGTTCTAACGGAAAGCCTAAGCTCGTCTCCCCTGAGTGTTTTCCTAATGTCTCTGTGACATGGAATGCTAGGGGGGTTGGCAGGATATCCCAGTGACAGAAGCTGCCTCCCCAAGTTCAGGGAAGGTATTTCTCGGACTTCCCCGAACATGGAACACCTGTGATTGAAGAGAACTGCGTGGAGTTGTTTCTCGATCTCCCCCACGGACTGACAATGTTTCCGGAATCCTGAGCGTGGGGAGGGACAACCAACGGTCGGCAGCGCGTGGGTTATAACGGAAAGCCTAAGCTCGTCTCCTCTGATGGTTTTCCTAATGTCTCTGTTCCAGGGAATGCTAGGGGGGGTTGCAGTATATCCCAGTGACAGAGGCTGCCTACCCAAGGTCAGGGAAGGTGTTTCTCGGTCTTCCCCGAACAGGGAACACCTGTGACTGAAGAGAGCTGCGTGGAGTTGTCTCTCGAGCTCCCCCACACACTGACAATGCTTCCGGAATCCTGAGCGTGGGGAGGTTCCACCAACGGTCGGCAGCACGTGGGTTCTAACGGAAAATCTAAGCTCGTCTCCTCTGAGGGTTTTCCTACAGTCTCTGTGCCAGGGAATGCTAGGGGTGTTTGCAGGATATCCCAGTGAAAGAGACTGAATCCCCAAGGTCAGGGAAGGTATTTCTAGGACTTCCCCGAACAGGGAACACCTGTGACTGAAGAGAGCTGCGTGGAGTTGTTTCTCGATCTCCCCCACGGACTGACAATGTTTCCGGAATCCTGAGCGTGGGGAGGGACCACCAACGGTCGGCAGTGCGTGGGTTATAACGGAAAGCCTAAGCTCGTCTCCCCTGAGGGTTTTCCTAATGTCTCTGTGACATGGAATGCTAGGGGGGTTTGCAGGATATCCCAGTGACAGAGGCTGCCTCCCCAAGGTCAGGGTAGGTTATTCTCGGACTTCCCCGTACAGGGAACACCGGTGACTGAAGAGAACTGCGTGGAGTTGTCTCTCGAGCTCCCCCACGCACTGACAATGGTTCCGGAATCCTGAGCGTGGGGAGGTTCCACCAACGGTCGGCAGCGCGTGGGTTCTAACGGAAATCCTAAGGTCGTCTCCCCTGAGGGTTTTCCTAATGTCTCTGTGCCAGGGAATGCTAGGGGGGTTTGCATGATATCCCAGTGACAAAGGCTGCCTCCCCAAGATCAGGGAAGCTATTTCTCGGACTTCCCCGAACAGGGAACACCTGTGACTGAAGAGAGCTGCGTGGAGTTTTCTCTCGAGCTTCCCCACGCACTGACAAGGTTCCGGAATCCTGAGCGTGGGGAGGTTCCAGCAACGGTCGGCAGCGCGTGGGATCTAACGGAAAGCCTAAGCTCGTCTCCCCTGAGGGTTTTCCTAATGTCTCTGTACCAGGGAATGCTAGGGGGTTTGCAGGATATCCCAGTGACAGAGGCTGCCTCCCCAAGGTCAGGGAAGTTATTTCACGGACTTCCCCGGCCAGGGAACACCTGTGACTGAGGAGAGCTGCGTGGAGTTTTCTCTCGTGCTCCACAACTCACTGACAAATTTCCGGAATCCTGAGCGTGGGGAAGTTCCACCAACTGTCGGCAGCGCGTGGATTCCAAAGGAAAGCCTATGCTCGTCTCCCCTGAGTGTTTTCCTAATATCTCTGTGCCAGGGAATGCTAGGGGTGATTGCAGGATATCCCAGTGACAGCGGCTGCCTCCCCAAGATCAGGGAATTTATTTCTCGGACTACCCCGAACAGGGAACAACTGTGACTGAAGAGAGCTGCGTGGAGTTGTCTCTCGAGCTCCCCCACGCACTGACAATGTTTCCGGAATCCTGAGCGTGGGGAGGTTCCAACAACGGTCGGCAGCGCGTGGGTTCTAACGGAAAGCCTAAGCTCGTCTCCCCTGAGGGTTTTCCTAATTTCTCTGTGCCAGGAAATGCTAGGGGGGTTTGCAGGATATCCCAGTGACAGAGGCTGCCTCCCCAAGGTCACGGAAGGTTTTTCTCGGACTTCCCCGAACAGGGAACACCTGCGAATGAAGAGAGCTGCGTGGAGTTGTCTCTCGACATCCCCCACGCACTGACAATGTTTCCGGAATCCTGAGCGTGGGGATGTTCCACCAACGGTCGGCAGCGCGTGGGTTCTAACGGAAAGCCTAAGCTCGTCTCCCCTGAGGATTTTCCTAATGTCTCTGTGCCAGGGAATGCTAGGGGTGTTTGGAGGATATCCCAGTGACAGAGGCTGCCTCCCCAAGGTCAGGGAAGGTATTTCTCGGACTTCCCGCAAGAGGGAACACCTGTGACTGAAGAGAGCTGTGTTGAGTTGTCTCTCGAGCTCCCCCACGCACTGACAATGGTTCCGGAATCCTGAGCGTGGGGAGGTTCCACCAACGGTCGGCGGAGGGTGGGTTCTAACGGAAAGCCTAAGCTCGTCTCCCCTGAGTGTTTTCCTATTGTCTCTGTGCCAGGGAATGCTAGGGGTGTTTGCAGGATATCCCAGTGACAGCGGCTGCCTCACCAAGATCAGGGAAGATATTTCTCGGACTTCCCCGAACAGGGAACACCTGTGACTGAAGAGAGCTGTGTGGAGTTGTTTCTCGAGCTTCCCCAAGCACTGACAATGGTTCCGGAATCCTGAGCGTGGGGAGGTTCCACCAACGGTCGGCAGCGCGTGGGTTCTAACGGAAAGCCTAAACTCATCTCCCATGAGTGTTTTCCTAATGTCTCTGTGACATGGAATGCTAGGGGGGTTTGCAGGATATCCCAGTGACAGAGGCTGAATCCCCAAGGTCAGGGAAGGTATTTCAAGGACTTCCCCGAACAGGGAACACCTGTGACTGAAGAGAGCTGCGTGGAGTTGTCTCTCGAGCTCCCCCACGCACTGACAATGGTTCCGGAATCCTGAGCGTGGGGAGGTTCCACCAACGGTCGGCAGCGCGTGGGTTCTAACGGAAAGCCTAAACTCGTCTCCCCTGAGTGTTTTCCTAATATCCCTGTGACATGGAATGCTAGGGGGGATGGCAGGATATCCCAGTGACAGAAGCTGCCTCCCCAAGGTCAGGGAAGGTATTTCTCGGACTTCCCCGAACATGGAACACCTGTGATTGAAGAGAACTGCGTGGAGTTGTTTCTCGATCTCCCCCACGCACTGACAATGGATCCGGAATCCTGAGCGTGGGGAGATGCCACCAACGGTGGGCAGCGCGTCGGTTCTAACGGAATGCCTATGCTCGTCTCCCCTGAGGCTTTTACTAATGTCTCTGTGCCAGGGAATGCTAGGGGGGTTTGCAGGATATCCCAGTGACAGATGCTGCCTCCCCAAGGTCAGGGAAGGTATTTCACGGACTTCCCCGGACAGGGAACACCTGTGACTGAAGAGAGCTGTGTGGATTTGTCTCTCGTGCTCTCCAACGCACTGACAATTGTTCCGGAATCCTGAGCGTGTGGAGGTTCCACCAACGGTCGGCAGCGCGTGGGTTCTAACGGAAAGCCTAAGCTCGTCACCCCTCAGGGTTTTCCTAATTTCTCTGTGCCAGGGAATGCTAGGGGGTTTGCAGGATATCCCAGTGACAGAGGCTGCCTCCCCAAGATCAGGGAAGTTATTTCTCGGACTTCCCCGAACAGGGAACACCTGTGACTGAAGAGAGCTGCGTGGAGTTGTCTCTCGAGCTCCTCCACGCACTGACAATGTTTCCGGAATCCTGAGCGTGGGGAGATGACACCAACGGTGGGCAGCGCGTGGGTTCTAACGGAATGCCTAAGCTCGTCTCCCCTGAGGCTTTTCCTAATGTCTCTGTGCCAGGGAATGCTAGGGGGGTTTGCAGGATATCCCAGGAACAGAGGCTGCCTCCCCAAGGTCAGGGATAATATTTCTCGGACTTCCCCGAACATTGAACACCTGTGACTGAAGAGAGCTGCGTGGAGTTGTCTCTCGAGCTTCCCCACGCACTGACAATGGTTCCGGAATCCTGAGCGTGGGGAGGTTCCACAAACGGTCGGCAGCGCGTGGGTTCTAACGGAAATCCTAAGCTCCTCTCCCCTGAGGGTTTTCCTAATGTCTCTGTGCCAGGGAATATTCGGGGGTTTGCAGGATATCCCAGTGACAGAGGCTGCCTCCCCAAGGTCAGGGAAGGTATTTCTTGGACTTCCCCGAACAGGGAACACCTGTGACTGAAGAGAGCTGCATGGAGTTGTCTCTCGAGCTCCCCCACGCACTGACAATGTTTCCGGGATCCTGAGCGTGGGGAGGTTCCACCAACGGTCGGCAGCGCGTGGGTTCTAACGGAAAGCCTAAGCTCGTCTCCCTTGAGGGTTTTCCTAATGTCTCTGTGCCAGGGAATGCTAGAGGGGTTTGCAGGATATCCCAGTGACAGCGGCTCCTCCCCAAGATCAAGGAAGTTATTTCTCGGACTTCCCCGAACAGGGATCACCTGTGACTGAAGAGAGCTGCATGGAGTTGTCTCTCGAGCTCCCCCACGCACTGACAATGGTTCCGGATTCCTGAGAGTGGGGAGGTTCCACCAAATGTCGGCAGCACGTTGGTTCTAACGGAAAGCCTAAGCTCTTCTCCCCTGAGGGTTTTCCTAATGTCTCTGTGCCAGGGAATGCTAGGGGGGTTTTCAGGATATCCCACTGACAGAGGCTGCCTCCCCAACGTCAGGGAAGGTAATTCTCGGACTTCCCCGAACAGGGAACACCTGTGAGTGAAGAGAGCTGCGTGGAGTTGTCTCTCGAGCTCCCCCACGCACTGACAATGTTTCCGGAATCCTGAGCGTGGGGAGGTTCCACCAACGTTCGGCAGCGCGTGGGTTCTAACGGAAAGCCTAAGCTCGTCTCACCTGAGGTTTTTCCTAATTTCTCTGTGCCAGGGAATGCTAGGGGGGTTTGCAGGATATCCCAGTGAGAGAGGCGGTCTCCCCAAGATCAGGGAAGTTATTTCTCGGACTTCCCCGAACAGGGAACACCTGTGAATGAAGAGAGCTGCATGGAGTTGTCTCTCGAGCTTCCCCACGCACTGACAATGCTTCCGGAATCCTGAGCGTGGGGAGGTTCCTCCAACGGTCGGCAGCGCGTGGGTTCTAACAGAAAGCCTAAGCTCGTCTCCCCTGAGGGTTTTTCTAATGTCTCTGTGCCAGGGAATGCTAGGGGGGTTTGCAGGATTTCCCAGTGACAGATGCTGCCTCCCCAAGTTCAGGGAAGGTATTTCTCCGACATCCCCGAACAGGGAACAACTGTGACTGAAGAGAGCTGCGTGGAGTTGTCTCTCGAGCTCCCCCACGCACTGACAATGGTTCCGGAATCCTGAGCGTGGGGAGGTTCCACCAACGGTCGGGCAGCGCGTGGGTTCTAACGGAAAGCCTAAGCTCGTCTCCCCTGAGGTTATTCCTAATGTCTCTTTGCCAGGGAATGCTTCGGGGGTTTGCAGGTTATGCCAGTGACAAAGGCTGCCTCCCCAAGGTCAGGGAAGGTATTTCTCGGACTTCACCGAACAGGGAACTCCTGTGACTGAAGACAGCTGCGTGGAGTTTTCTCTCGAGCTCCCCCACGCACTGACAATGGTTCCGGAATCCTGATCGTGGGGAGGTTCCACCAACGTTCGGCAGCGCGTGGGTTCTAACGGAAAGCCTAAGCTCGTCTCCCCTGAGGGTTTTCCTAATGTCTCTGTGCCAGGGAATATTCGGGGGTTTGCAGGATATCTCAGTGACGGAGGCTGCCTCCCCAAGCTCAGGGAAGGTATTTCTCGGACTTCCCCGAACAGGGAACACCTGTGACTGAAGAGAGCTGCATGGAGTTGTCTCTCGAGCTCCCCCACGCACTGACAATGTTTCCGGGATCCTGAGCGTGGGGAGGTTCCACCAACGGTCGGCAGCGCGTGGGTTCTAACGGAAAGCCTAAGCTCGTCTCCCTTGAGGGTTTTCCTAATGTCTCTGTGCCAGGGAATGCTAGGGGGGTTTGCAGGATATCCCAGTGACAGAGGCTCCTCCCCAAGTTCAGGGAAGGAACTTCTCGGACTTCCCCGAACAGGAAACACCTGTGACTGAAGAGAGCTGCGTGGAGTTGTCTCTCGAGGTCCCCCACGCACTGACAATGGTTCCGGAATCCTGAGCGTGGGGAGATGCCACCAACTGTGGGCAGCACGTGGGTTCTAACGGAATGCCTATGCTCGTCTCCCCTGAGGCTTTTCCTAATGTCTCTGTGCCAGGGAATGCTAGGGGGGTTTGCAGGATATCCCAGTGACAGAGGCTGCCTCCCCAAGTTCAGGTAAGGTACTTCTCGGACTTCCCCGAACAGGGAACACCTGTGACTGAAGAGAGCTGCGTGGAGTTGTCTCTCGAGCTCCCCCACGCACTGACAATGGTTCCGGAATCCTGAGCGTGGGGAGGTTCCACCAACGGTCGGCAGCGCGTGGGTTCTAACGGAAAGCCTAAGCTCGTCTCCCCTGAGTGTTTTCCTAATGTCTCTGTGACATGGAATGCTAGGGTGGTTGGCAGGATATCCCAGTGACAGAAGCTGCCTCCCCAAGGTCAGGGAAGGTATTTCTCGGACTTCCCCGAACATGGAACAACTGTGATTGAAGAGAACTGCGTGGAGTTGTTTCTCGATCTCCCCCACGGACTGACAATGTTTCCGGAATCCTGAGCGTGGGGAGGGACAACCAACGGTCGGCAGCGCGTGGGTTATAACGGAAAGCCTAAGCTCGTCTCCTCTGATGGTTTTCCTAATGTCTCTGTTCCAGGGAATGCTAGGGGGGGTTGCAGTATATCCCAGTGACAGAGGCTGCCTACCCAAGGTCAGGGAAGGTATTTCTCGGTCTTCCCCGAACAGGGAACACCTGTGACTGAAGAGAGCTGCGTGGAGTTGTCTCTCGAGCTCCCCCACGCACTGACAATGCTTCCGGAATCCTGAGCGTGGGGAGGTTCCACCAACGGTCGGCAGCACGTGGGTTCTAACGGAAAATCTAAGCTCGTCTCCCCTGAGGGTTTTCCTACAGTCTCTGTGCCAGGGAATGCTAGGGGTGTTTGCAGGATATCCCAGTGAAAGAGACTGAATCCCCAAGGTCAGGGAAGGTATTTCTAGGACTTCCCCGAACAGGGAACACCTGTGACTGAAGAGAGCTGCGTGGAGTTGTCTCTCGAGCTCCCCCACGCACTGACAATGGTTCCGGAATCCTGAGCGTGGGGAGGTTCCAACAACGGTTGGCAGCGCGTGGGTTCTAACGGAAAGCCTAAGCTCGTCTCCCCTGAGTGTTTTCCTAATGTCTCTGTGACATGGAATGCTAGGGGGGTTGGCAGGATATCCCAGTGACAGAAGCTGCCTCCCCAAGGTCAGGGAAGGTATTTCTCGGACTTCCCCGAACATGGAACACCTGTGATTGAAGAGAACTGCGTGGAGTTGTTTCTCGATCTCCCCCACGGACTGACAATGTTTCCGGAATCCTGAGCGTGGGGAGGGACCACCAACGGTCGGCAGTGCGTGGGTTATAACGGAAAGCCTAAGCTCGCCTCCCATGAGGGTTTTCCTAATGTCTCTGTGACATGGAATGCTAGGGGGGTTTGCAGGATATCCCAGTGACAGAGGCTGCCTCCCCAAGGTCAGGGTAGGTTATTCTCGGACTTCCCCGTACAGGGAACACCGGTGACTGAAGAGAACAGCGTGGAGTTGTCTCTCGAGCTCCCCCACGCACTGACAATGGTTCCGGAATCCTGAGCGTGGGGAGGTTCCACCAACGGTCGGCAGCGCGTGGGTTCTAACGGGATGCCTGAGCTCGTCTCCCCTGAGGGTTTCCCTAATGTCTCTGTGCCAGGAAATGCTAGGGGGGGTTTACAGGAAATCCCAGTGACAGAGGCTGCCTCCCCAAAGTCAGGGAAGGTATTTCTAGGACTTCCCCGAACAGGGAACACCTGTGACTGATGAGAGCTGCGTGGAGTTGTCTCTCGAGCTCCCCCACGCACTGACAATGGTTCCGGAATCCTGAGCGTGGGAAGGTTCCACCAACGGTCGGCAGCGCGTGGGTTCTAACGGGATGCCTGAGCTCGTGTCCCCTGAGGGTTTCCCTAATGTCTCTGTGCCAGGGAATGCTAGGGGGGGTTTGCAGGAAATCCCAGTGACAGAGGCTGCCTCCCCCAGTTCAGGGAATGTATTTCTCAGACTTCCCCGAACAGGGAACACCTGTGACTGAAGAGAGATGCGTGGAGTTTTCTCTCGAGCTCCCCCACGCACTGACAATGGTTCCGGAATCCTGAGCGTGGGGAGGTTCCACCAACGGTCGGCAGCGCGTGGGTTCTAACAGGATGCCTGAGCTCGTCTCCCCTGAGGGTTTCCCTAATGTCTCTGTGCCAGGGAATGCTACGGGGGGTTTGCAGGAAATCCCAGTGACAGAGGCTGCCTCCCCAAGGTCAGGGAAGGTCTTTCTCGGACTTCCCCGAACAGGGAACACCTGTGACTGAAGAGAGCTGCGTGGAGTTGTCTCTCGAGCTCCCCCACGCACTGACAATGGTTCCGGAATCCTGAGCGTGGGGAGGTTCCACCAACGGTCGGCAGCGCGTGGGTTCTAACGGGATGCCTGAGCTCGTCTCCCCTGAGGGTTTCCCTAATGTCTCTGTGCCAGGGTATGCTAGGGGGGGTTTACAGGAAATGTCAGTGACAGAGGCTGCCTCCCCAAGGTCAGGGAAGGTATTTCTAGGACTTCCCCGAACAGGGAACACCTGTGACTGATGAGAGCTGCGTGGAGTTGTCTCTCGAGCTCCCCCACGCACTGACAATGGTTCCGGAATCCTGAGCGTGGGGAGGTTCCACCAACGGTCGGCAGCGCGTGGGTTCTAACGGGATGCCTGAGCTCGTCTCCCCTGAGGGTTTCCCTAATGTCTCTGTGCCAGGGAATGTTGGGGGGGTTTGCAGGAAATCCCAATGGCAGAGGCTGCCTCCACAAGTTCATGGAAGGTATTTCTCGGACTTCCCCGAACAGGGAACACCTGTGACTGAAGAGAGCTGCGTGGAGTTGTCTCTCGAACTCCCCCACGCACTGACAATGTTTCCGGAATCCTGAGCGTGGGGAGGTTCCACCAACGGTCGGCAGCGCGTGGGTTCTAACGGGATGCCTGAGCTCGTCTCCCCTGAGGGTTTCCCTAATGCCTCTGTGCCAGGGAATGCTAGGGGGGGTTTGCAGGAAATCCCAGTGACAGTGGCTGCCTCCCCAAGGTCAGGGAAGGTATTTCTCGGACTTCCCCGAACAGGGAACACCTGTGACTGAAGAGAGTTGCGTGGAGTTGTCTCTCGAGCTTCCCCACGCACTGAAAATGTTTCCGGAATCCTGAGCGTGGGGAGGTTCCACCAACGGCCGGCAGCGCGTGGGTTCTAACGGGATGCCTGAGCTCGTGTCCCCTGAGGGTTTCCCTAATATCTCTGTGCCAGGGAATGCTAGGGGGGGTTTGCAGGAAATCCCAGTGACAGAGGCTGCCTCCCCAAGTTCAGGGAAGGTATTTCTCAGACTTCCCCGTACAGGGAACACCTGTGACAGAAGAGAGATGCGTGGAGTTTTCTCTCGAGCTCCCCCACGCACTGACAATGGTTCCGGAATCATGAGCGTGGGGAGGTTACACCAACGGTCGGCAGAGCGTGGGTTCTAACGGGATGCCTGAGCTCGTCTCCCCTGAGGGTTTCCCTAATGTCTCTGTGCCAGGGAATGATAGGGGGGGTTTGCAGGAAATCCCAGTGACAGAGGCTGCCTCCCCAAGGTCAGGGAAGGTATTTCTCGGACTTCCCCGAACAGGGAACACCTGTGACTGAAGAGAGCTGCGTGGAGTTGTCTCTCGAGCTCCCCCACGCACTGACAATGTTTCCGGAATCCTGAGCGTGGGGAGGTTCCACCAACGGTCGGCAGCGCGTGGGTTCTAACGGGATGCCTGAGCTGGTCTCCCCTGAGGGTTTCCCTAATGTCTCTGTGCCAGGGAATGCTAGGGGGGGTTTGCAGGAAATCCCAGTGACAGAGGCTGCCTCCCAAATTTCAGGGAAGGTATTTCTCGGACTTCCCCGTACAGGGAACACCTGTGACTGAAGAGAGCTTCGTGGAGTTGTCTCTCGAGCTCCCCCACGCACTGACAATTTTTCCGGAATCCTGAGCGTGGGGAGGTTCCACCAACGGTCGGCAGCGCGTGGGTTCTAACGGGATGCCTGAGCTCGTCTCCCCTGAGGGTTTCCCTAATGTCTCTGTGCCAGGGAATGCTAGGGGGTGTTTGCAGGATATCCCAGTGACAGAGGCTGCCTCCCCAAGGTCAGGGAAGGTATTTCTCGGACTTCCCCGAACAGGGAACTCCTGTGACTGAAGAGAGCTGCGTGGAGTTGTCTCTCGAGCTCCCCCACTCACTGACAATGGTTCCGGAATCCTGAGAGTGGGGAGGTTCCACCAACGGTCGGCAGCGCATGGGTTCTAACGGGATGCCTGAGCTCGTCTCCCCTGAGTGTTTTCCTAATTTCTCTGTGCCAGGGAATGCTAGGGGTGGTTTGCAGGAAATCCCAGTGACAGAGGCTGCCTCCCCAAGGTCAGGGAAGGTATTTCTCGGACTTCCCCGAACAGGGAACACCTGTGACTGAAGAGAGCTGCGTGGAGTTGTCTCCCGAGCTCCCCCACGCACTGACAATGGTTCCGGAATCCTGAGCGTGGGGAGGTTCCACCAAAGGTCGGCAGCGCGTGGGTTCAAACGGGATGCCTGAGCTCGTCTCCCCTGAGGGTTTCCCTTATGTCTCTGTGCCAGGGAATGCTAGGGGGGGTTTGCAGGAAATCCCATTGACAGAGGCTGCCTCACCAAGGTCAGGGAAGGTATTTCTCGGACTTCCCCGAACAGGGAACACCTGTGACTGAAGAGAGCTGCGTGGAGTTGTCTCTCGAGCTCCCCAACGCACTGACAATGGTTCCGAAATCCTGAGCGTGTGGAGGATCCACCAACGGTCGGCAGCGCGTGCGTTATAACGGGATGCCTGAGCTCGTGTCCCCTGAGGGTTTCCCTAATGTCTCTGTGCCAGGGAATGCTAGGGGGGGTTTGCAGGAAATCCCAGTGACAGAGGCTGCCTCCTCAAGGTCAGGGAAGGTATTTCTCGGACTTCCCCGAACAGGGAACACCTGTGACTGAAGAGTGCTGCGTGGAGTTGTCTCTCGAGCTCCCCCACGCACTGACAATGGTTCCGGAATCCTGAGCGTGGGGAGGTTCCACCAACGGTCGGCAGCGCGTGGGTTCTAACGGGATGCCTGAGCTCGTGTCCCCTGAGGGTTTCCCTAATGTCCCTGTGCCAGGGAATGCTAGGGGGGGTTTGCAGGAAATCCCAGTGACAGAGGCTGCCTCCCCTAGGTCAGGGAAGGTATTTCTCGGACTTCCCCGAACAGGGAACACCTGTGACTGAGGAGAGCTGCGTGGAGTTGTCTATCGAGCTCCCCCACGCACTGACAATGTTTCCGGAATCCTGAGCGTGGGGAGGTTCCACCAAAGGTCGGCAGCGCGTGGGCTGTAACGGGATGCTTGAGCTCGTCTCCCCTGAGGGTTTTCCTAATGTCTCTGTGCCAGGGAATGCTAGGGGGGGTTTGCAGGAAATCCCAGTGACAGAGGGTGCCTCCCCAAGGTCAGGGAAGGTATTTCTCGGAATTCGCGGAACAGGGAACACCTGTGACTGAAGAGAGCTGCGTGGGGTTGTCTCTCGAGCTCCCCCACGCACTGACAATGGTTCCGGAATCCTGAGCGTGGGGAGGTTCCAACAACGGTCGGCAGCGCGTGGGTTCTAACGGGATGCCTGAGCTCGTTTCCCCTGAGGGTTTCCATAATTTCTCTGTGCCAGGGAAAGCTAGGGGGGGTTTGCAGGAATTTCCAGTGACAGAGGCTGACTCCCCAAAGTCAGGGAATGTATTTCTCGGACTTCCCCGAACAGGGAACACCTGTGACTGAAGAGAGCTGCTTGGAGTGTTCTCTCGAGCTCCCCCACGCACTGACAATGGTTCCGGAATCCTGAGCGTGGGGAGGTTCCACCAACGGTCGGCAGCGCGTGGGTTCTAACGGGATGCCTGAGCTCGTCTCCCCTGAGGGTTTCCCTAATGTCTCTTTGTCAGGGAATGCTAGGGGGGGTTTGCAGGAAATCCCAATGACAGAGGCTGCCTCCCCAATGTCAGGGAAGGTATTTCCTGGACTTCCCCGAACAGGGAACACCTGTGACTGAAGAGAGCTGCGTGGAGTTGTCTCTCGAGGTCCCCCACGCACTGACAATGGTTCCGGAATCCTGAGCGTGGGGAGGTTCCACCAACGGTCGGCAGCGCGTGGGTTCTAACGGGATGCCTGAGCTCGTCTCCCCTGAGGGTTTCCCTAATGTCTCTGTGCCAGGGAATGCTAGGGGGGGTTTGCAGGAAATCCCAGTGAAAGAGGCTGCCTCCCCAAGGTCAGGGAAGGTATTTCTCGGACTTCCCCGAACAGGGAACACCTGTGACTGAAGAGAGCTGCTTGGAGTGTTCTCTCGAGCTCCCCCACGCACTGACAATGGTTCCGGAATCCTGAGCTTGGGGAGGTTCCACCAACGGTCGGCAGCGCGTGGGTTCTAACGGGATGCCTGAGCTCGTCTCCCCTGAGGGTTTCCCTAATGTCTCTGTGCCAGGGAATCCTAGGGGGGGTTTGCAGGAAATCCCAATGACAGAGGCTGCCTCCCCAAGGTCAGGGAAGGTATTTCTCGGACTTCTCCGAACAGGGAACACCTGTGACTGAAGAGAGCTGCGTGGAGTTGTCTCTCGAGCTCCCCCACGAACTGAAAATGGTTCTGGAATCCTGAGCGTGGGGAGGTTCCACCAACGGTCGGCAGCGCGTGGGTTCTAACGGGATGCCTGAGCTCGCTCCCCTTAGAGTTTTACTAATGTCTCTGTGCCAGGGAATGCTAGGGGGGGTTTGCAGGAATTCCCAGTGAGAGAGGCTGCCTCCCCAAGGTCAGGGAAGGTATTTCTCGGACTTCCACGAACAGGGAACACCTGTGACTGAAGAGAGCTGCGTGGAGTTTTCTCTCGAGGTTCCCCACGCACTGACAATGTTTCCGGAATCCTGAGCGTGGGGAGGTTCCACCAACGGTCGGCAGCGCGTGTTTTCGAACGGGATGCCTGAGCTCGTTCCCCTGAGTGTTTTCCTAATGTCTCTTTGCCAGGGAATGCTGGGGGGGGTTGCAGGAAATCCCAGTGACAGAGGATGCCTCCCCAAGTTCAGAGAACGTGTTTCACGGACTTCCCCGAACAGGGAACACCTGTGACTGAAGAGAGCTGCGTGGAGTTGTCTCTCGAGCTCCCCCACGCACTGACAATGGTTCCGGAATCCTGAGCGTGGGGAGGTTCCACCAACGGTCGGAAGCGCGTGGGTTCTAACGGGATGCCTGAGCTCGTCTCCCCTGAGGGTTTCCCTAATATCTGTGTGCCAGGGAATGCTAGGGGGTGTTTGCAGGAAATCCCAGTGACAGAGGCTGCCACCTCAATGTCAGGGAAGGTTTTTCTCGGACTTCCCCGAACAGGGAACACCTGTGACTGAAGAGAGCTGCGTGGAGTTGTCTCTCGAGCTCCCCCACGCACTGACAATGTTTCCGGAATCCTGAGCGTGGGGAGGTTCCACCAACGGTCGGCAGCGCGTGGGTTCTAACGGGATGCCTGTGCTCGTCTCCCCTGAGTGTTTCCCTAATGTCTCTGTGAAAGGGAATTCTAGGGGGGGTTTGCAGGAAATCCCAGTGACAGAGGCTGCCTCCCCAAGGTCAGGGAAGGTATTTCTCGGACTTCCCCGAACAAGGAACACCTGTGACTGAAGAGAGCTGCGTGGAGTTATCTCTCGAGCTCCCCCACGCACTGACAATGGTTCCGGAATCCTGAGCGTGGGGAGGTTCCACCAAAGGTCGGCAGCGCGTGGGTTCTAACGGGATGCCTGAGCTCGTCTCCCCTGAGGGTTTCCCTAATGTCTCTGTGCCAGGGAATGCTAGGGGGGGTTTGCAGGAAATCCCAGTTACAGAGGCTGGCTCCCCAAGGTCAGGGAAGGTATTTCTCGGACTTCCCCGAACAGGGAACACCTGTGACTGAAGAGAGCTGCGTGAAGTTGTCTCTCGAGCTCCCCCACGCACTGACAATGTTTCCGGAATCCTGAGCGTGGGGAGGTTCCACCAACGGTCGGCAGCGCGTGGGTTCTAACGGAATGCCTGAGCTCGTGTCCCCTGAGGGTTTCCCTAATGTCCCTGTGCCAGGGAATGCTAGGGTGGGTTTGCAGGAAATCCCAGTGACAGAGGCTGCCTCCCCTAGGTCAGGGAATGTATTTCTCGGACTTCCCCGAACAGGGAACACCTGTGACTGAAGAGAGCTGCGTGGAGTTGTCTCTCGAGCTCCCCCACACAATGACAATGGTTCCGGAATCCTGAGCGTGGGGAGGTTCCACCAAAGGTCGGCAGCGCGTGGGCTGTAACGGGATGCCTGAGCTCGTCTCCCCTGAGGGTTTTCCTATTGTCTCTGTGCCAGGGAATGCTAGGGGGGGTTTGCAGGAAATCCCAGTGACAGAGGCTGCCTCCCCAAGATCAGGGAAAGTATTTCTCGGACTTCCCCGAACAGGGAACACCTGTGACTGAAGAGAGCTGCGTGGAGTTGTCTCTCGAGCTCCCCCACGCACTGACAATGTTTCCGGAATCCTGAGCGTGGGGAGGTTCCACCAACGGTCGGCAGCGCGTGGGTTCTAACGGAATGCCTGAGCTCGTCTCCCCTGAGGGTTTCCCTAATGTCCCTGTGCCAGGGAATGCTAGGGGGGGTTTGCAGGAAATCCCAGTGACAGAGGCTGCCTCCCCTAGGTCAGGGAAGGTATTTCTCGGACTTCCCCGAACAGGGAACACCTGTGACTGAGGAGAGCTGCGTGGAGTTGTCTCTCGAGCTCCCCCACGCAATGACAATGGTTCCGGAATCCTGAGCGTGGGGAGGTTCCACCAAAGGTCGGCAGCGCGTGGGCTGTAACGGGATGCCTGAGCTCGTCTCCCCTGAGGGTTTTCCTAATGTCTCTGTGCCAGGGAATGCTAGGGGGGGTTTGCAGGAAATCCCAGTGACAGAGGCTGACTCCCCAAGGTCAGGGAAGGTATTTCTCGGAATTCCCCGAACAGGGAACACCTGTGACTGAAGAGAGCTGCGTGGAGTTGTCTCTCGAGCTCCCCCACGCACTGACAATGGTTCCGGAATCCTGAGCGTGGGGAGGTTCCACCAACGGTCGGCAGCGCATGGGTTCTAACGGGATGCCTGAGCTCGTCTCCCCTGAGGGTTTCCCTAATTTCTCTGTGCCAGGGAAAGCTAGGGGGTGTTTGCAGGAATTTCCAGTGACAGAGGCTGACTCCCCAAAGTCAGGGATGGTATTTCTCGGACTTCCCCGAACAGGGAACACCTGTCACTGAAGAGAGCTGCGTGGAGTTGTCTCTCGAGCTCCCCCACGCACTGAAAATGGTTCTGGAATCCTGAGCGTGGGGAGGTTCCACCAACGGTCGGCAGCGCGTGGGTTCTAACGGGATGCCTGAGCTCGCTCCCCTTAGAGTTTTACTAATGTCTCTGTGCCAGGGAATGCTAGGGGGGGTTTGCAGGAATTCCCAGTGAGAGAGGCTGCCTCCCCAAAGTCAGGGAAGGTATTTCTCGGACTTCCCCGAACAGGGAACACCTTTGACTGAAGAAAGCTGCGTGGAGTTGTCTTTCGATCTCCCCCACGCACTGACAATGGTTCCGGAATCCTGAGCGTGGGGAGGATCCACCAAGGGTCGGCAGCGCGTGGGTTCTAACGGGATGCTTGAGCTCGTCTCCCCTGAGGGTTTTCCTAATGTCTCTCTGCCAGGGAATGCTAGGGGGTGTTTGCAGGAAATCCCAGTGACAGAGGCTGCCTCCCCAAGGTCAGGGAAGGTATTTCTCGAACTTCCCCGAACAGGGAACACCTGTTATTGAAGAGAGCTTCGTGGAGTTGTCTCTCGAGCTCCCCCACGCACTGACAATTTTTCCGGATTCCTGAGCGTAGGGAGGTTCCACCAACGGTCGGCAGCGCGTGGGTTCGAACGGGATGCCTGAGCTCGTTCCCCTGAGGGTTTTCCTAATGTCTCTTTGCCAGGGAATGCTAGGGGGTGGTTGAAGGAAATCCCAGTTACAGAGGATGCCTCCCCAAGTTCAGAGAACTTGTTTCTCGGACTTCCCCGAACAGGGAACACCTGTGACTGAAGAGAGCTTCGTGGAGTTGTCTCTCGAGCTCCCCCACGCACTGACAATGGTTCCGGAATCCTGAGCGTGGGGAGGTTCCACCAACGGTCGGCAGCGCGTGGGTTCTACGGGATGCCTGAGCTCCTCTGCCCTGAGGGTTTTCCTAATGTCTCTGTGCCAGGGAATGCTAGGGGGGGTTTGCAGGATATCCCAGTGACAGAGACTGCCTCCCCAAGTTCAGGGAAGGTGTTTCTCGAACTTCCCCGAACAGGGAACACCTGTTATTGAAGAGAGCTGCGTGGAGTTGTCTCTCGGGCTCCCCCACGCACTGACAATTGTTCCGAAATCCTGAGCGTGGGGAGGTTCCACCAACGGTCGGCAGCGCGTGTTTTCGAACGGGATGCCTGAGCTCGTTCCCCTGAGTGTTTTCCTAATGTCTCTTTGCCAGGGAATGCTAGGGGGGGGTTGCAGGAAATCCCAGTGACAGAGGATGCCTCCCCAAGTTCAGAGAACGTGTTTCACGGACTTCCCCGAACAGGGAACACCTGTGACTGAAGAGAGCTGCGTGGAGTTTTCTCTCGAGCTCCCCCACGCACTGACAATGGTTCCGGAATCCTGAGCGTGGGGAGGTTCCACCAAAGGTCGGCAGCGCGTGGGTTCTAACGGGATGCCTGAGCTCGTGTCCCCTGAGTGTTTCCCTAATGTCTCTGTGACAGGGAATGCTAGGGGGGGTTTGCAGGAAATCCCAGTGAAAGAGGCTGCCTCCCCAAAGTGAGGGAAGGTATTTCTCGGACTTCCCCGAACAGGGAACACCTGTGACTGAAGAGAGCTGCGTGGAGTTGTCTCTCGAGCTCCCCCACGCACTGACAATGGTTCCGGAATCCTGAGCGTGGGGAGGTTCCACCAACGGTCGGCAGCGCGTGGGTTCTAACGGGATGCCTGAGCTCGTCTCCCCTGAGGGTTTTCCTAATTTCTCTATGCCAGGGAAAGCTAGGGGGGGTTTGCAGGAAATCCCAGTGACAGAGTCTGCCTCCCCAAGGTCAGGGAAGGTATTTCTCGGACTTCCCCGAACATGGAACACCTGTGACTGAAGGGAGCTGCGTGGAGTTGTCTCCCGAGCTTCCCCACGCACTGACAATGTTTCCGGAATCCTGAACGTGGGGAGGTTCCACCAAAGGTCGGCAGCGCGTAGGTTCTAACGGGATGCCTGAGCTCGTCTCCCCTGAGTGTTTCCCTAATGTCTCTTTGCCAGGGAATGCTAGGGGGTGGTTGCAGGAAATCCCAGTGACAGAGGATGCCTCCCAAAGTTCAGAGAACTTGTTTCTCGGACTTCCCCGAACAGGGAACACCTGTGACTGAAGAGAGCTGCGTGGAGTTGTCTCTCGAGCTCCCCCACGAACTGACAATGGTTCCGGAATCCTGAGCGTGGGGAGGTACCACCAACGGTCGGCAGCGCGTGGGTTCTACGGGATGCCTGAGCTCCTCTCCCCTGAGGGTTTTCCTAATGTCTCTGTGCCAGGGAATGCTAGGGGGGGTTTGCAGGATATCCCAGTGACAGAGACTGCCTCCCCAAGGTCAGGGAAGTTATTTCTCGAACTTCCCCGAACAGGGAACACCTGTTATTGAAGAGAGCTGCGTGGAGTTGTCTCTCGAGCTCCCCCACGCACTGACAATTTTTCCGGAATCCTGAGCGTAGGGAGGATCCACCAACGGTCGGCAGCGCGTGTTTTCGAACGGGATGCCTGAGCTCGTAACCCCTGAGGGTTTCCCTAAAGTCTCTGTGCCAGGGAATGCTAGGGGGGGGTTGCAGGAAATCCCAATGACAGAGGCTGCCTCCCCAAGGTCAGGGAAGGTATTTCTCGGACTTCCCCGAACAGGGAACACCTGTGACTGATGAGAGCTGCGTGGAGTTGTCTCTCGAGCTCCCCCACGCACTGACAATGGTTCCGGAATCCTGAGAGCGGGGAGGTTCCACCAACGGTCGGTAGCGCGTGGGTTCTAACGGGATGCCTGAGCTCGTCTCCCCTGAGTGTTTTCCTAATGTCTCTGTGCCAGGTAATGCTAGGGGGGTTTGCAGGAAATCCCAGTGACAGAGGCTGCCTCGCCAAGGTCAGGGAATGTATTTTTCGGACTTCCCCGAACAGGCAACACCTGTTATTGAAGAGAGCTGCGTGGAGTTGTCTCTCGAGCTCCCCCACGCACTGACAATTGTTCCGGAATCCTGAGCATGGGGAGGTTCCACCAACGGTCGGCAGCGCGTGGGTTCTAACGGGATGCCTGAGCTCGTCTCCCCTGAGGGTTTCCCTAATGTCTCTGTGCCAGGGAATGCTAGGGGGGGTTTGCAGGAAATCCCAGTGACAGAGGCTGCCTCCCCAAGGTCAGAGAAGGTATTTCTGGAACTTTCCCGAACAGGGAACACCTGTGACTGAAGAGAGCTGTGTGGAGTTGTCTCTCGAGCTCCACCACGCACTGACAATGTTTCCGGAATCCTGAGCGTGGGGAGGTTCCACCAACTGTCGGCAGCACGTGGGTTCTAACGCGATGCCTGAGCTCGTCTCCCCTGAGGGTTTTCCAAATGTCCCTTTGCCAGGGAATGCTAGGGGGGGTTTGCAGGAAGTCCCAGTGAAAGTGGCTGCCTCCCCAAGGTCAGGGAAGGTATTTCTGGGACTTCCCCGAACAGGGAACACCTGTGACTGAAGAGAGCTACGTGGAGTTGTCTCTCGAGCTCCCCCACGCACTGACAATGCTTCCGGAATCCTGAGCGTGGGAAGGATCCACCAACGGTCGGCAGCGCGTGGGTTCTAACGGGATGCCTGAGCTCGTCTCCCCTGAGTGTTTCCCTAATGTCTATGTGCCAGGGAATGCTAGGGGGGGTTTGCAGGAAATCCCAGTGACATAGGCTGCCTCCCCAATGTCAGGGAAGGTATTTCTCGGACTTCCCCGAACAGGGAACACCTGTGACTGAAGAGAGCTGCGTGGAGTTGTCTCTCGAGCTCCCCCACGCACTGACAATGCTTCCGGAATCCTGAGCGTGGGGAGGTTCCACCAACGGTCGGCAGCGCGTGGGTTCTAACGGGATGCTTGAGCTCGACTCCCCTGAGTGTTTCCCTAATGTCTCTCTGCCAGGGAATGCTAGGGGGGGTTTGCAGGAAATCCCAGTGACAGAGGCTGCCTCCCCAAGGTCAGGGAAGGTATTTCTCGGACTTCCCCGAACAGGGAACACCTGTGACTGAAGAGAGCTGCGTGGAGTTGTCTCTCGAGCTCCCCCACGCACTGACAATGGTTCCGGAATCCTGAGGGTGGGGAGGTTCCACAAAAGGTCGACATCGCGTGGGTTCTAACGGGATGCCTGAGCTCGTCATCCCTGAGGGTTTCCCTAAAGTCTCTGTGCCAGGGAATGCTAGGGGGGGTTTGAAGGACATCCCACTGACAGAGGCTGCCTCCCCAAGTTCAGGGAAGTTATTTCTCGGACTTCCCCGAACAGGGAACACCTGTGACTGATGAGAGCTGCGTGGAGTTGTCTCTCGAGCTCCCCCACGCACTGACAATGGTTCCGGAATCCTGAGAGTGGGGAGGTTCCACCAACGGTCGGCAGCGCGTGGGTTCTAACGGGATGCCTGAGCTCGTCTCCCCTGAGTGTTTTCCTAATGTCTCTGTGCCAGGGAATGCTAGGGGGGTTTGCAGGAAATCCCAGTGACAGAGGCTGCCTCGCCAAGGTCAGGGAATGTATTTTTCGGACTTCCCCGAACAGGGAACACCTGTGACTGAAGAGAGCTGCGTGGAGTTGTCTCTCGAGCTCCCCCACGCTCTGACAATTGTTCCGGAATCCTGAGCATGGGGAGGTTCCACCAACGGTCGGCAGCGCGTGGGTTCTAACGGGATGCCTGAGCTCGTCTCCCCTGAGTGTTTCCCTAATGTCTCTCAGCCAGGGAATGCTAGGGGGGGTTTGCAGGAAATCCCAGTGACAGAGGCTGCCTCCCCAAGGTCAGGGAAGGTATTTCTCGGACTTCCCCGAACAGGGAACACCTGTGACTGAAGAGAGCTGCGTGGAGTTGTCTCTCGAGCTCCCCCACGCACTGACAATGGTTCCGGAATCCTGAGCGTGGGGAGGTTCCACCCACGGTCGGCAGCGCGTGGGTTCGAACGGGATGCCTGAGCTCGTCTCCCCTGAGAGTTTTCCTAATGTCTCTGTGCCAGGGAATGCTAGGGGGGGTTTGCAGGAAATCCCAGTGACAGAGGCTGCCTCCCCAAGTCAGAGAAGGTATTTCTCGGACTTCCCCGACCAGGGAACACTTGTGACTGAAGAGAGCTGCGTGGAGTTATCTCTCGAGCTCCCCCACGCACTGAAAATGGTTCCGGAATCCTGAGCGTGGGGAGGTTCCACCAACGGTCGGCAGCGCGTGGGTTCTAACGGGATGCCTGAGCTCGTCTCCCCTGAGTGTTTCCCTAATGTCTCTGTGCCAGGGAATGCTAGGGGTGGTTTGCAGGAAATCCCAGTGACAGAGGCTGCCTCGCCAAGGTCAGGGAAGGTATTTCTCGGATTTCCCCGAATAGGGAACACCTGTGACTGAAGAGAGCTGCGTGGAGTTGTCTCTCGAGCTCCCCCACGCACTGACAATGGTTCCGGAATCCTAAGCGTGGGGAGGTTCCACCATCCGTCATCAGCGCGTGGGTTCTAACGGGATGCCTGAGCTCGTCTCCCCTGAGTGTTTCCCTAATGTCTCTGTGCCTGGGAATGCTAGGGGGGGTTTGCAGGAAATCCCAGTGACAGAGGCTGCCTCCCCAAGGTCAGGGAAGGTATTTCTCGGACTTCCTCGAACAGGGAACACCTGTGACTGAAGAGAGCTTCGTGGAGTTGTCTCTCGAGCTCCCCCACGCACTGACAATGTTTCCGGAATCCTGAGCGTGGGGAGGTTCCACCAACGGTCGGCAGCGCGTGGGTTCTAACGGGATGCCTGAGCTCGTCTCCCCTGAGGGTTTTTCTAATGTTTCTGTACCAGGGAATGCTAGGGGGGGTTTGCAGGACATCCCAGTGACAGAGGCTGCCTCCCCAAGGTCAGGGAAGGTATTTCTCGGACTTCCCCGAATAGGGAACACATGTGACTGAAGAGAGCTTCGTGGAGTTGTCTCTCGAGCTCCCCCACGCACTGACAATGGTTCCGGAATCCTGAGCGTGGGGAGGTTCCACCAACGGTCGGCAGCGCGTGGGTTCAAACGGGATGCCTGAGCTCGTCTCCCCTGAGGGTTTCCCTAATATCTCTGTGCCAGGGAATGCTGGAGGGGGGTTTGCAAGAAATCCCAGTGACAGAGGCTGCCTCCCCAAGGTCAGGGAAGGTATTTCTCGGACTTCCCCGAACAGGGAACACCTGTGACTGAAGAGAGCTGCGTGGAGTTGTCTCTCGAGCTCCCCCACGCACTGACAATTGTTCCAGAATCCTGAGCGTGGGGAGGTTCCACCAACGGTCGGCAGCGCGTGGGTTCTAACGGGATGCCTGAGCTCGTCTCCCCTGAGGGTTTCCCTAATGTCTCTGTGCCAGGGAATGCTAGGGGGGGTTTGCAGGTAATACCAGGGACAGAGGCTGCTTCCCCAAGGTAACAGAAGGTATTTCTCGGACTTCCCCGAACAGGGAACACCTGTGACTGAAGAGAGCTGCGTGGAGTTGTCTCTCGAGCTCCCCCACGCACTGACAATGGTTCCGGAATCCTGAGCGTGGGGAGGTTCCACCAACGGTCGGCAGCGCGTTGGTTCTAACGGGATGCCTGAGCTCGTCTCCCCTGAGGGTTTTCCTAATTTCTCTGTGCCAGGGAATGCTAGGGGGGGTTTGCAGGAAATCCCAGTGACAGAGGCTGCCTCCCCAAGGTCAGGGAATGTATTTCCTGGACTTCCCCGAACAGGGAACTCCTGTGACTCAAGAGAGATGCGTGGAGTTGTCTCTCGAGTTTCCCCACGCACTGACAATGATTCCGGAATCCTGAGCGTTGGGAGGTTCCACCAACGGTCGGCAGTGCGTGGGTTCAAACGGGATGCATGAGCTCGTCTCCCCTGAGGGTTTCCCTAAAGTCTCTGTGCCAGGGAATGCTAGGGGGGTTTTGCAGGAAATCCCAGTGACAGAGGCTGCCTCCCCAAGTTCAGGGAAGGTATTTCTCGGACTTCCCCGAACAGGGAACACCTGTGACTGAAGAGAGCTGCGTGGAGTTGTCTCTCGAGTTCTCCCACGCACTGACAATGGTTCCGGAATCCTGAGCGTGGGGAGGTTCCACCAACGGTCGGCAGCGCGTGGGTTCTAACGGGATGCATGAGCTCGTCTCCCCTGAGGGTTTCCCTAATGTCTCTGTGCCAGGGAATGCTAGGGGGGGTTTGCAGGAAATCCCAGTGACAGAGGCTGCCTCCCCAATATCAGGGAAAGTATTTCTAGGACTTCCCCGAACAGGGAACACCTGTGACTGAAGAGAGCTGCGTGGGGTTGTCTCTCGAGTTCTCCCACGCAATGACAATGGTTCCGGAATCCTGAGCGTGGGGACGTTCCACCATCGGTCGGCAGCGGTTGGGTTCTAACGAGATGCCTGAGCTGGTCTCCCCTGAGGTTTTCCCTAATGTCTCAGTGCCAGGGAGTGCTAGGGGGGGTTTGCAGGAAATCCCAGTGACATAGGCTGCCTCCCCAATGTCAGGGAAGGTATTTCTCGGACTTCCCCAACAGGGAACAACTGTGACTGAAGAGAGCTGCGTGGAGTTGTCTCTCGAGCTCCCCCACGCACTGACAATGGTTCCGGAATCCTGAGCGTGGGGAGGTTCCACCAACGGTCGGCAGCGCGTGGGTTCTAACGGGATGCCTGAGCTCGTCTCCCCTGAAGGTTTTCCTAATGTCTCTGTGCCAGGGAATGCTAGGGGGGGTTTGCAGGAAAACCCAGTGACAGAGGCTGCCTCCCCAAGGTCAGGGAAGATTTTTCTCGGACTTCCCCGTACAGGGAACTCCTGTGATTGAAGAGAGCTGCGTGGAGTTGTCTCTCGAGCTCCCCCACGCACTGACAATGGTTCCGGAATCCTGAGGGTGGGGAGGTTCCACAAAAGGTCGACATCGCGTGGGTTCTAACGGGATGCCTGAGCTCGTCATCCCTGAGGGTTTCCCTAAAGTCTCTGTGCCAGGGAATGCTAGGGGGGGTTTGAAGGAAATCCCACTGACAGAGGCTGCCTCCCCAAGTTCAGGGAAGTTATTTCTCGGACTTCCCCGAACAGGGAACACCTGTGACTGATGAGAGCTGCGTGGAGTTGTCTCTCGAGCTCCCCCACGCACTGACAATGGTTCCGGAATCCTGGGAGTGGGGAGGTTCCACCAACGGTCGGCAGCGCGTGGGTTCTAACGGGATGCCTGAGCTCGTCTCCCCTGAGTGTTTTCCTAATGTCTCTGTGCCAGGGAATGCTAGGGGGGTTTGCAGGAAATCCCAGTGACAGAGGCTGCCTCGCCAAGGTCAGGGAATGTATTTTTCGGACTTCCCCGAACAGGGAACACCTGTGACTGAAGAGAGCTGCGTGGAGTTGTCTCTCGAGCTCCCCCACGCTCTGACAATTGTTCCGGAATCCTGAGCATGGGGAGGTTCCACCAACGGTCGGCAGCGCGTGGGTTCTAACGGGATGCCTGAGCTCGTCTCCCCTGAGTGTTTTCCTAATGTCTCTGTCCCAGGGAATGCTAGGGGGGGTTTGCAGGAAATCCCAGTGACAGCGGCTGCCTCCCCAAGGTCAGAGAAGGTATTTCTGGAACTTTCCCGAACAGGGAACACCTGTGACTGAAGAGAGCTGCGTGGAGTTGTCTCTCGAGCTCCACCACGCACTGACAATGGTTCCGGAATCCTGAGCGTGGGGAGGTTCCACCAACGGTCGGCAGCGCGTGGGTTCTAACGGGATGCCTGAGCTCGTCTCCCCTGAGGGTTTTCCTAATGTCTCTTTGCCAGGGAATGCTAGGGGGGGTTTGCAGGAAATCCCAGTGACAGTGGCTGCCTCCCCAAGGTCAGGGAACGTATTTCTGGGACTTCCCCGAACAGGGAACACCTGTGACTGAAGAGAGCTGCGTGGAGTTGTCTCTCGAGCTCCACCACGCACTGACAATGGTTCCGGAATCCTGAGCGTGGGGAGGTTCCACCAACGGTCGGCAGCGCGTGGGTTCTAACGGGATGCCTGAGCTCGTCTCCCCTGAGTGTTTCCCTAAAGTCTCTGTGCCAGGGAATGCTGGGGGGTTTGCAGGAAATCCCAGTTACAGAGGCTGCCTCCCCTAGGTCAGGGAAGGTATTTCTCGGACTTCCCCGAACAGGGAACACCTGTGACTGAAGAGAGCTGCGTGGAGTTCTCTCTCGAGATCCCCCACGTACTGACAATGGTTCCGGAATCCTGAGCGTGGGGAGGTTCCACCAACGGTCGGCAGCGCGTTGGTTCTAACGGGATGCCTGAGCTCGTCTCCCCTGAGGGTTTTCCTAATTTCTCTGTGCCACGGAATGCTAGGGGGGGTTTGCAGGAAATCCCAGTGACAGAGGCTGCCTCCCCAAGGTCAGGGAATGTATTTCCTGGACTTCCCCGAACAGGGAACACCTGTGACTGAAGAGAGCTGCGTGGAGTTGTCTCTCGAGTTTCCCCACGCACTGACAATGGTTCCGGAATCCTGAGCGTGGGGAGGTTCCACCAACGGTCGGCAGCGCGTGTGTTCAAACGGGATGCATGAGCTCGTCTCCCCTGAGGGTTTCCCTAATGTCTCTGTGCCAGGGAATGCTAGGGGGGGTTTGCAGGAAATCCCAGTTACAGATTCTGCCTCCCCAAGATCAGGGAAGGTATTTCTCGGACTTCCCCGAACAGGGAACACCTGTGACTGAAGAGAGCTGCGTGGAGTTGTCTCTCGAGTTCTCCCACGCACTGACAATGGTTCCGGAATCCTGAGCGTGGGGAGGTTCCACCAACTGTCGGCAGCGCGTGGGTTCTAACGGGATGCATGAGCTCGTCTCCCCTGAGGGTTTCCCTAAAGTCTCTGTGCCAGGGAATGCTAGGGGGGGTTTGCAGGAAATCCCAGTGACAGAGGCTGCCTCCCCAATATCAGGGAATGTATTTCTCGGACTTCCCCGAACAGGGAACACCTGTGACTGAAGAGAGCTGCGTGGGGTTGTCTCTCGAGTTCTCCCACGCACTGACAATGGTTCCGGAATCCTGAGCGTGGGGACGTTCCACCATCGGTCGGCAGCGGTTGGTTTCTAACGAGATGCCTGAGCTGGTCTCCCCTGAGGGTTTCCCAAATGTCTCTGTGCCAGGGAGTGCTAGGGGGGTTTACATGAAATCCCAGTGACATAGGCTGCCTCCCCAATGTCAGGGAAGGTATTTCTCGGACTTCCCCGAACAGGGAACAACTGTGACTGAAGAGAGCTGCGTGGAGTTGTCTCTCGAGCTCCCCCACGCACTGACAATGGTTCCAGAATCCTGAGCGTGGGGAGGTTCCACCAACGGTCGGCAGCGCATGGGTTCTAACGGGATGCATGAGCTCGTCTCCCCTGAGTGTTTCCCTAATGTCCCTGTGCCAGGGAATGCTAGGGGGGGTTTGCAGGAAATCCCAGTGACAGAGTCTGCCTCCCCTAGGTCAGGGAAGATATTTCTCGGACTTCCCCGTACAGGGAACACCTGTGACTGAAGAGAGCTGCGTGGAGTTGTCTCTCGAGCTCCCCCACGCACTGAGAATGGTTCCGGAATCCTGAGCGTGGGAAGGTTCCACCAACGGTCGGCAGCGCGTGGGTTCTAACGGGATGCCTGAGCTCGTCTCCCCTGAGTGTTTCCCTAATGTTCCTGTGCCAGGGAATGCTAGGGGGGGTTTGCAGGAAATCCCAGTGACAGAGGCTGCCTCCCCAATGTCAGGGAAGGTATTTCTCGGACTTCCCCGAACAGGGAACATCTGTGACTGAAGAGAGCTGCGTGGAGTTGTCTCTCGAGATCCCCCACGCACTGACAATGCTTCCGGAATCCTGAGCGTGGGGAGGTTCCACCAACGGTCGGCAGCGCGTGGGTTCTAACGGGATGCCTGAGCTCGTCTCCCCTGAGGGTTTGCCTAATGTCTCTTTGGCAGGGAATGCTAGGGGGTGTTTGCAGGAAATCCAAGTGACAGGGGCTGCCTCCCCAAGGTCAGGGAAGGTATTTCTCGGACTTCCCCCAAAAGGGAACACCTGTGACTGAAGAGAGCTGCGTGGAGTTGTCTCTCGAGCTCCCCCACGCACTGACAATGGTTCCGGAATCCTGAGCGTGGGGAGGTTCCACCAATGGTCGGCAGCGCGTGGGTTCTACGGGATGCCTGAGCTCGTCTCCCCTGAGGGTTTTTCTAATATCTCTGTGCCAGGGAATGCTAGGGGAGGTTTGCAGGACATCCCAGTGACAGAGGCTTCCTCCCCAAGGTCAGGGAAGGTATTTCTCGGACTTCCCCGAACAGGGAACACCTGTGACTGAAGAGAGATGCGTGGAGTTGTCTCTCGAGCTCCCCCACGCACTGACAATTTTTCCGGAATCCTGAGCGTGGGGAGGTTCCACCAACGGTCGGCAGCGCGTGGGTTCTAACGGGATGCCTGAGCTCGTCTCCCCTGAGGGTTTCCCTAATGTCTCTGTGCCAGGGAATGCTAGGGGGGGTTTGCAGGAAATCCCAGTGACAGAGGCTGCCTCCCCAAGGTCAGGGAAGGTATTTCTCGGACTTCTCCGAACAGGGAACACCTGTGACTGAAGAGAGCTGCGTGGAGTTGTTTCACGAGATCCCCCACGCACTGACAATGGTTCCGGAATCCTGAGCGTGGGGAGGTTCCACCAACGGTCGGCAGCGCGTGGGTTCTAACGGGATGCCTGAGCTCGTCTCCCCTGAGAGTTTTCCTAATGTCTCTGTGCCAGGGAATGCTAGGGGGGGTTTGCAGGAAATCCCAGTGAAAGAGGCTGCCTCCCCAAGTCAGGGAAGGTGTTCTCGGACTTCCCCGACCAGGGAACACTTGTGACTGAAGAGAGCTTCGTGAAGTTGTCTCTCGAGCTCCCCCACGCACTGACAATGGTTCCGGAATCCTGAGCGTGGGGAGGTTCCACCAACGGTCGGCAGCGCGTGGGTTCTAACGGGATGCCTGAGCTCGTCTCACCTGAGGGTTTCCCTAATGTCTCTGTGCCAGGGAATGCTGGGGGGGTTTGCAGGAAATCGCAGTGACAGAGGCTGCCTCCCCAAGATCAGGGAAGGTATTTCTCGGACTTCCCCGAACAGGGAACACCTGTGACTGAAGAGAGCTTCGTGGAGTTGTCTCTCGAGCTCCCCCACGCACTGAAAATGGTTCCGGAATCCTGAGCGTGGGGAGGTTCCACCAACGGTCAGCAGCGCGTGGGTTCAAACGGGATGCCTGAGCTCGTCTCCCCTGAGGGTTTCCCTAATATCTCTGTGCCAGGGAATGCTGGAGGGGGGTTTGCAAGAAATCCCAGTGACAGAGGCTGCCTCCCCAAGGTCAGGGAAAGTATTTCTCGGACTTCCCCGAACAGGGAACACCTGTGACTGAAGAGAGCTGCGTGGAGTTGTCTCTCGAGCTCCCCCACGCACTGACAATGGTTCCGGAATCCTGAGCGTGGGGAGGTTCCACCAACGTTCGGCAGCGCGTGGGTTCTAACGGGATGCCTGAGCTCGTCTCCCCTGAGGGTTTCCCTAATGTCTCTGTGCCAGGGAATGCTAGGGGGGGTTTGCAGGTAATCCCAGGGACAGAGGCTGCTTCCCCAAGGTCACAGAAGGTATTTCTCGGACTTCCCCGAACAGGGAACACCTGTGACTGAAGAGAGCTTCGTGGAGTTGTCTCTCGAGCTCCCCCACGCACTGACAATAGTTCCGGAATCCTGAGCGTGGGGAGGTTCCACCAACGGTCGGCAGCGCGTTGGTTCTAACGGGATGCCTGAGCTCGTCTCCCCTGAGGGTTTTCCTAATGTCTCTGTGCCAGGGAATGCTAGGGGGGGTTTGCAGGAAATCATAGTGACAGAGGCGGCCTCCCCAAGGTCAGGGAATGTATTTCCTGGACTTCCCCGAACAGGGAACACCTGTGACTGAAGAGAGCTGCGTGGAGTTGTCTCTCGAGTTTCCCCACGCACTGACAATGGTTCCGGAATCCTGAGCGTGGGGAGGTTCCACCAACGGTCGGCAGCGCGTGGGTTCTAACGGGATGCATGAGCTCGTCTCCCCTGAGTGTTTCCCTAATGTCTCTGTGCCAGGGAATGCTAGGGGGGGTTTGCAGGAAATCCCAGTGACAGAGGCTGCCTCCCCAAGATCAGGGAATGTATTTCTCGGACTTCCCCGAACAGGGAACACCTGTGACTGAAGAGAACTGCGTGGAGTTGTCTCTCGAGTTCTCCCACGCACTGAAAATGGTTCCGGAATCCTGAGCGTGGGGAGGTTCCACCAACGGTCGGCAGCGCGTGGGTTCTAACGGGATGCATGAGCTCGCCTCCCCTGAGGGTTTCCCTAATTTCTCTGTGCCAGGGAATGCTAGGGGGGGTTTGCAGGAAATCCCAGTGACAGAGGCTGCCTCCCCAATATCAGGGAAAGTATTTCTCGGACTTCCCCGAACAGGGAACACCTGTGACTGAAGAGAGCTGCGTGGGGTTGTCTCTCGAGTTCTCCCACGCACTGACAATGGTTCCGGAATCCTGAGCGTGGGGAAGTTCCACCATCGGTCGGCAGCGGGTGGGTTCTAACGAGATGCCTGAGCTGGTCTCCCCTGAGGGTTTCCCTAATGTCTCTGTGCCAGGGAGTGCTAGGGGGGGTTTGCAGGAAATCCCTGTGACATAGGCTGCCTCCAAAATGTCAGGGAAGGTATTTCTCGGACTTCCCCGAACAGGGAACACCTGTGACTGAAGAGAGCTGCGTGGAGTTGTCTCTCGAGCTCCCCCACGCACTGACAATGGTTCCGGAATCCTGAGCGTGGGGAGGTTCCACCAACGGTCGTCAGCGCGTGGGTTCTAACGGGATGCCAGAGCTCGTCTCCCCTGAGTGTTTCCCTAATGTTCCTGTGCCAGGGAATGCTAGGGGGGGTTTGCAGGAAATCCCAGTGACAGAGGCTGCCTCCCCAATGTCAGGGAAGGTATTTCTCGGACTTCTCCGAACAGGGAACATCTGTGACTGAAGAGAGCTGCGTGGAGTTGTCTCTCGAGCTCCCCCACGCACTGACAATGCTTCCGGAATCCTGAGCGTGGGGAGGTTCCACCAACGGTCGGCAGCGCGTGGGTTCTAACGGGATGCTTGAGCTCGTCTCCCCTGAGGGTTTCCCTAATGTCTCTTTGCCAGGGAATGCTAGGGGGTGTTTGCAGGATATCCGAGTGACAGGGGCTGCCTCCCCAAGGTCAGGGAAGGTATTTCTCGGACTTCCCCGAACAGGGAACACCTGTGACTGAAGAGAGCTGCGTGGAGTTGTCTCTCGAGCTCCCCCACGCACTGACAATGGTTCCGGAATCCTGAGCGTGGGGAGGTTCCACCAAAGGTCGGCAGCGCGTGGGTTCTAACGGGATGACTGAGCTCGTCTCCCCTGAGGGTTTCCCTAATGTCTCTGTGCCAGGGAAAGCTAGGGGGGGTTTGCAGGACATCCCAGTGACAGAGGCTGCCTCCCCAAGGTCAGGGAAGGTATTTTTCGGACTTCCCCGAACAGGGAACACCTGTGACTGAAGAGAGCTGCGTGGAGTTGTCTCTCGAGCTCCCCCACGCACTGACAATTTTTCCGGAATCCTGAGCGTGGGGAGGTTCCACCAACGGTCGGCAGCGCGTGGGTTCTAACGGGATGCCTGAGCTCGTCTCCCCTGAGGGTTTTCCTAATGTCTCTGTGCCAGGGAATGCTAGGGGGGGTTTGCAGGAAATCCCAGTGAATGAGGCTGCCTCGCCAAGGTCAGGGAAGGTATTTCTCGGACTTCCCCGAACAGGGAACACCTGTGACTGAAGAGAGCTGCGTGGAGTTGTCTCTCGAGCTCCCCCACGCACTGACAATGGTTCCGGAATCCTGAGCGTTTGGAGGTTCCACCAACGGTCGGCAGCGCGTGGGTTCTAACGGGAAGCCTGAGCTCGTATCCCCTGAGGGTTTCCCTAATGTCTCTGTGCCAGGGAATGCTAGGGGTGGTTTGCAGGAATTCCCAGTGACAGAGGCTGCCTCCCCAAGGTCAGGGAAGGTATTTCTCGGACTTCCCCCAAAAGGGAACACCTGTGACTGAACAGAGCTACGTGGAGTTGTCTCTCGAGCTCCCCCACGCACTGACAATGGTTCCGGAATCCTGAGCGTGGGGAGGTTCCACCAACGGTCGGCAGCGCGTGGGTTCTAACGGGATGCCTGAGCTCGTCTCCCCTGAGGGTTTTCCTAATGTCTCTGTGCCAGGGAATGCTAGGGGAGGTTTGCAGGACATCCCAGTGACAGAGGCTGCCTCCCCAAGATCAGGGAAGGTATTTCTCGGACTTCCCCGAACAGGGAACACCTGTGACTGAAGAGAGCTGCGTGGAGTTGTCTCTCGAGCTCCCCCACGCACTGACAATTTTTCCGGAATCCTGAGCGTGGGGAGGTTCCACCAACGGTCGGCAGCGCGTGGGTTCTAACGGGATGCCTGAGCTCGTCTCCCCTGAGGGTTTCCCTAATGTCTCTGTGCCAGGGAATGCTAGGGGGGGTTTACAGGAAATCCCAGTGACAGAGGCTGCCTCCCCAAGGTCAGGGAAGGTATTTCTCGGACTTCTCCGAACAGGGAACACCTGTGACTGAAGAGAGCTGCGTGGAGTTGTTTCACGAGATCCCCCACGCACTGACAATGGTTCCGGAATCCTGAGCGTGGGGAGGTTCCACCAACGGTCGGCAGCGCGTGGGTTCTAACGGGATGCCTGAGCTCGTCTCCCCTGAGAGTTTTCCTAATGTCTCTGTGCCAGGGAATGCTAGGGGGGGTTTGCAGGAAATCCCAGTGAAAGAGGCTGCCTCCCCAAGTCAGGGAAGGTGTTCTCGGACTTCCCCGACCAGGGAACACTTGTGACTGAAGAGAGCTTCGTGAAGTTGTCTCTCGAGCTCCCCCACGCACTGACAATGGTTCCGGAATCCTGAGCGTGGGGAGGTTCCACCAACGGTCGGCAGCGCGTGGGTTCTAACGGGATGCCTGAGCTCGTCTCCCCTGAGGGTTTCCCTAATGTCTCTGTGCCAGGGAATGCTGGGGGGGTTTGCAGGAAATCGCAGTGACAGAGGCTGCCTCCCCAAGATCAGGGAAGGTATTTCTCGGACTTCCCCGAACAGGGAACACCTGTGACTGAAGAGAGCTTCGTGGAGTTGTCTCTCGAGCTCCCCCACGCACTGACAATGGTTCCGGAATCCTGAGCGTGGGGAGGTTCCACCAACGGTCGGCAGCGCGTGGGTTCAAACGGGATGCCTGAGCTCGTCTCCCCTGAGGGTTTCCCTAATATCTCTGTGCCAGGGAATGCTGGAGGGGGGTTTGCAAGAAATCCCAGTGACAGAGGCTGCCTCCCCAAGGTCAGGGAAAGTATTTCTCGGACTTCCCCGAACAGGGAACACCTGTGACTGAAGAGAGCTGCGTGGAGTTGTCTCTCGAGCTCCCCCACGCACTGACAATGGTTCCGGAATCCTGAGCGTGGGGAGGTTCCACCAACGGTCGGCAGCGCGTGGGTTCTAACGGGATGCCTGAGCTCGTCTCCCCTGAGGGTTTCCCTAATGTCTCTGTGCCAGGGAATGCTAGGGGGGGTTTGCAGGTAATCCCAGGGACAGAGGCTGCTTCCCCAAGGTCACAGAAGGTATTTCTCGGACTTCCCCGAACAGGGAACACCTGTGACTGAAGAGAGCTTCGTGGAGTTGTCTCTCGAGCTCCCCCACGGACTGACAATAGTTCCGGAATCCTGAGCGTGGGGAGGTTCCACCAACGGTCGGCAGCGCGTTGGTTCTAACGGGATGCCTGAGCTCGTCTCCCCTGAGGGTTTTCCTAATGTCTCTGTGCCAGGGAATGCTAGGGGGGGTTTGCAGGAAATCATAGTGACAGAGGCGGCCTCCCCAAGGTCAGGGAATGTATTTCCTGGACTTCCCCGAACAGGGAACACCTGTGACTGAAGAGAGCTGCGTGGAGTTGTCTCTCGAGATTCCCCACGCACTGACAATGGTTCCGGAATCCTGAGCGTGGGGAGGTTCCACCAACGGTCGGCAGCGCGTGGGTTCTAACGGGATGCATGAGCTCGTCTCCCCTGAGTGTTTCCCTAATGTCTCTGTGCCAGGGAATGCTAGGGGGGGTTTGCAGGAAATCCCAGTGACAGAGGCTGCCTCCCCAAGATCAGGGAATGTATTTCTCGGACTTCCCCGAACAGGGAACACCTGTGACTGAAGAGAACTGCGTGGAGTTGTCTCTCGAGTTCTCCCACGCACTGACAATGGTTCCGGAATCCTGAGCGTGGGGAGGTTCCACCAACGGTCGGCAGCGCGTGGGTTCTAACGGGATGCATGAGCTCGCATCCCCTGAGGGTTTCCCTAATTTCTCTGTGCCAGGGAATGCTAGGGGGGGTTTGCAGGAAATCCCAGTGACAGAGGCTGCCTCCCCAATATCAGGGAAAGTATTTCTCGGACTTCCCCGAACAGGGAACACCTGTGACTGAAGAGAGCTGCGTGGGGTTGTCTCTCGAGTTCTCCCACGCACTGACAATGGTTCCGGAATCCTGAGCGTGGGGAAGTTCCACCATCGGTCGGCAGCGGGTGGGTTCTAACGAGATGCCTGAGCTGGTCTCCCCTGAGGGTTTCCCTAATGTCTCTGTGCCAGGGAGTGCTAGGGGGGGTTTGCAGGAAATCCCTGTGACATAGGCTGCCTCCACAATGTCAGGGAAGGTATTTCTCGGACTTCCCCGAACAGGGAACACCTGTGACTGAAGAGAGCTGCGTGGAGTTGTCTCTCGAGCTCCCCCACGCACTGACAATGGTTCCGGAATCCTGAGCGTGGGGAGGTTCCACCAACGGTCGGCAGCGCGTGGGTTCTAACGGGATGCCAGAGCTCGTCTCCCCTGAGTGTTTCCCTAATGTTCCTGTGCCAGGGAATGCTAGGGGGGGTTTGCAGGAAATCCCAGTGACAGAGGCTGCCTCCCCAATGTCAGGGAAGGTATTTCTCGGACTTCTCCGAACAGGGAACATCTGTGACTGAAGAGAGCTGCGTGGAGTTGTCTCTCGAGCTCCCCCACGCACTGACAATGCTTCCGGAATCCTGAGCGTGGGGAGGTTCCACCAACGGTCGGCAGCGCGTGGGTTCTAACGGGATGCCTGAGCTCGTCTCCCCTGAGGGTTTTCCTAATGTCTCTGTGCCAGGGAATGCTAGGGGTGGTTTGCAGGAAATCCCAGTGACAGAGGCTGCCTCCCCAAGGTCAGGGAAGGTATTTCTCGGACTTCCCCGAACAGGGAACACCTGTGACTGAAGAGAGCTGCGTGGAGTTGTCTCTCGAACTCCCCCACGCACTGACAATGGTTCCGGAATCCTGAGCGTTTGGAGGTTCCACCAACGGTCGGCAGCGCGTGGGTTCTAACGGGATGCCTGAGCTCGTCTCCCCTGAGGGTTTCCCTAATATCTCTGTGCCAGGGAATGCTAGGGGGGGTTTGCAGGACATCTCAGTGACAGAGGCTGCCTCCCCAAGGTCAGGGAATGTATTTCTCGGTCTTCCCCGAACAGGGAACACCTGTGACTGCAGAGAGCTGCGTGGAGTTGTCTCTCGAGCTCCCCCACGCACTGACAATGCTTCCGGAATCCTGAGCGTGGGGAGGTTCCACCAACGGTCGGCAGCACGTGGTTTCTAACGGGATGCCTGATCTCGTCTCCCTTGAGGGTTTTCCAATGTCTCTGTGCCAGGGAATGCTAGGGGGTGCTTGCAGGAAATCCCAGTGAAAGAGGCTGCCTCGCCAAGGTCAGGGAAGGTATTTCTGGGACTTCCCCGAACAGGGAACACCTGTGACTGAAGAGAGCTGCGTGGAGTTGTCTCTCGAGCTCTCCCACGCACTGACAATGGTTCCGGAATACTGAGCGTGGGGAGGTTCCACCAAAGGTCGGCAGCGCGTGGGTTCTTACAGGATGCCTGAGCTCGACTCCCCTGAGGGTTTTCCTAATATCTCTGTGCCAGGGAATTCTTGGGGGGGTTTGCAGTAAATCCCAGTGACAGAGGCTGCCTCCCGAAGGTCAGGGAATGTATTTCTCGGACTTCCCTGAACAGGGAACACCTGTGACTGAAGAGAGCTGCGTGGAGTTTTCTCTCTTGATCCCCCACGCACTGACAATGGTTCCGGAATCCTGAGCGTGGGGAGGTTCCACCAACGGTCGGCAGCGCGTGGGTTCTATTTGGATGCCTGAGCTCGTTTACCCTGAGGGTTTTCCTAATGTCTCTGTGCCAGGGAATGCTAGGGGGGGTTTGCAGGAAATCCCAGTGACAGAGGCTGCCTACCCAAGGTCAGGGAAGGTATTTCTCGGACTTCCCCGAACAGGGAACACCTGTGACTGAAGAGAGCTGCGTGGAGTTGTCTCTCGAGCTCCCCCACGCACTGACAATGTTTCCGGAATCCTGAGAGTGGGGAGGTTCCACCAACGGTCGGCAGCGCGTGGGTTCTAACGGGATGCCTGAGCTCGTCTCCCCTGAGTGTTTTCCTAATGTCCCTGTGCCAGGGAATGCTAGGGGTGGTTTGCATGAAATCCCAGTGACAGAGGCTGCCTCCCCAAGGTCAGGGAAGTTATTTCTCGGACTTCCACGAACAGGGAACACCTGTGACTGAAGAGAGCTGCGTGGAGTTGTCTCTCGAGCTCCCCCACGCACTGACAATGGTTCCGGAATCCTGAGCGTGGGGAGGTTCCACCAACGGTCGGCAGCGCGTGGGTTCTAACGGGATGCCTGAGCTCGTCTCCCCTGAGTGTTTTCCTAATGGCTCTGTGCCAGGGAATGCTAGGGTGTGTTTGCAGGAAATCCGAGTGACAGGGGCTGCCTCCCCAAGGTCAGGGAATGTATTTCTCGGACTTCCCCGAACAGGGAACACGTGTGACTGAAGAGAGCTACGTGCAGTTGTCTCTCGAGCTCCCCCACGCACTGACAATGTTTCCGGAATCCTGAGCCTGGGGAGGTTCCACCAACGGTCGGCAGCGCGTGGGTTCAAACGGGATGCCTGAGCTCGTCTCCCCTGAGGGTTTTCCTAATGTCTCTGTGCCAGGGAATGCTAGGGGTGGTTTGCAGGAAATCCCAGTGACAGAGGCTGCCTCCCCAAGGTCAGGGAATGTATTTCTCGGACTTCCCCCAAAAGGGAACACCTGTGACTGAACAGAGCTACGTGGAGTTGTCTCTCGAGCTCCCCCACGCACTGACAATGGTTCCGGAATCCTGAGCGTGAGGAGGTTCCACCAACGGTCGGCAGCGCGTGGGTTCTAACGGGATGCCTGAGCTCGTCTCCCCTGAGGGTTTTCCTAATGTCTCTATGCCAGGGAATGCTAGGGGTGGTTTGCAGGAAATCCCAGTGACAGAGGCTGCCTCCCCAAGGTCAGGGAATGTATTTCTCGGACTTCCCCGAACAGGGAACACCTGTGACTGAAGAGAGCTACGTGGAGTTGTCTCTTGAGCTTCCCCACGCACTGACAATGTTTCCGGAATCCTGAGCGTGGGGAGGTTCCACCAACGGTCGGCAGCGCGTGGGTTCTAACGGGATGCCTGAGCTCGTCACCCCTGAGGGTTTCCCTAATATCTCTGTGCCAGGGAATGCTAGGGGGAGGTTTGCAGGAAATCCCAGTGACAGAGGCTGCCTCCCCAAGGTCAGGGAAGGTATTTCTCGGACTTCCATGAACAGGGAACACCTGTGACTGAAGAGAGCTGCGTGGAGTTGTCTCTCCAGCTACCCCACGCACTGACAATGGTTCCGGAATCCTGAGCGTGGGGAGGTTCCACCAACGGTCGGCAGCGCGTGGGTTATAACGGGATGCCTGAGCTCGTCTCCCTTGAGGGTTTTCCAATGTCTCTGTGCCAGGGAATGCTAGGGGAGGTTTGCAGGAAATCCCAGTGACAGAGGCTGCCTCGCCAAGGTCAGGGAAGGTATTTCTCGGAGTTCCCCGAACAGGGAACACCTGTGACTGAAGAGAGATGCGTGAAGTTTTCTCTCGAGTTCCCCATGCACTGACAATGTTTCCGGAATCCTGAGCGAGTGGAGGTTCCACCAAAGGTCGGCAGCGCGTTGATTCAAACGGGATGCCTGAGCTCGTCTCCCCTGAGTGTTTTCCTAAAGTCTCTGTGCCAGGGATTGCTAGGGGGTGTTTGTAGGAAATCCCAGTGACAGAGGCTGCCTCGCCATGGTCAGGGAAGGTATTTCTCGGAGTTCCCCGAACAGGGAACACCTGTGACTGAAGAGAGCTGCGTGGAGTTGTCTCTCGAGCTCCCCCACGCACTGACAATGGTTCCGGAATCCTGAGCGTGGGGAGGTTCCACCAACGGTCGGCAGCGCGTGGGTTCTAACGGGATGCCTGAGCTCGTCTCCCCTGAGGGTTTTCCTAAAGTCTCTATGCCAGGGAATGCTAGGGGGGGTTTGCAGGAAATCCCAGTGATAGAGGTTGCCTCCCCAAGGACAGGGAAGGTATTTCACGGACTTCCCCGAACAGGGAACACCTGTGACTGAAGAGAGCTGCGTGGAGTTGTCTCTCGAGTTCCCCATGCACTGACAATGCTTCCGGAATCCTGAGCGAGGGGAGGTTCCACCAACGGTCGGCAGCGCGTGGGTTCTAACGGGATGCCTGAGCACGTCTCCCCTGAGTGTTTTCCTAATGTCTCTGTGCCAGGGAATGCTAGGGGGGGTTTGCATTAAATCCCAGTGACAGAGGCTGCCTCCCCAAGGTCAGGGAAGGTATTTCTCGGACTTCCCCGAACAGGGAACACCTGTGATTGAAGAGAGCTGCGTGGAGTTTTCTCTCGATCTCCCCCACGCACTTACAATGGTTCCGGAATCCTGAGCGTGTTGAGGTTCCACCAACGGTCGGCAGCGCGTGGGTTCTAACGGGATGCCTGAGCTCGTCTCAACTGAGGGTTTTCCTAATGTCTCTGTGCCAGGGAATGCTAGGGGTGGTTTGCAGGAAATCCCAGTGACAGAGGCTGCCACCCCAGGATCAGGGAAGTTATTTCCCGGACTTCCCCGAAAAGGGAACACCTGTGAATGAAGAGGGCTGCGTGGAGTTGTCTCTCGAGCTCCCCCACGCACTGACAATGGTTCCGGAAACCTGAGCGTGGGGAGGTTTCACCAACGGTCGGCAACGCGTGGGTTCTAACGGGATGCCTGAGCTCGTCTGGCCTGAGTGTTTCCCTAAAATCTCTGTGCCAGGGAATGCTAGGGGGGGTTTGCAGGAAATCCCAGTGACAGAGGCTGCCTCTCCAAAGCCAGGGTAGGTATTTCTCGGACTTCCCCGAACAGGGAACACCTGTGACTGAAGAGAGCTGCGTGGAGTTCTCTCTCGAGCTCCCCCACGCACTGACAATGATTCCGGAATCCTGAACGTTGGGAGGTTCCACCAACGGTCGGCAGCGCGTGGGTTCAAACGGGATGCCTGATCTCGTCTCCCCTGAGGGTTTCCCTAATATCTCTGTGCCAGGGAATGCTAGGGGGGGTTTGCAGGAAATCCCAGTGACAGAGGCTGCCTCCCCAAGCTCAGGGAAGGTATTTCTCGGACTTCCCCGAACAGGGAACACCTGTGACTGAAGAGAGCTGCGTGGAGTTGTCTCTCGAGCTCCCCCACGCACTGACAATGATTCCGGAATCCTGAGCGTGGGGAGGTACCACCAACGGTCGGCAGCGCGTGGGTTCTAACGGGATGCCTGAGCTCGTCTCCCCTGAGGGTTTCCCTAATGTCTCAGTGCCAGGGAATGCTAGGGGGGGTTTGCAGGAAATCCCAGTGACAGAGGCTGCCTCCCCAAGGTCAGGGAAAGTATTTCTCGGACTTCCCCGAACAGGGAACACCTGTGACTGAAGAGAGCTGCGTGGAGTTGTCTCTCGAGCTCCCCCACGCACTGACAATGGTTCCGGAATCCTGAGCGTGGGGAGGTTCCACCAACGGTCGGCAGCGCGTGGGTTCTAACGGGATGCCTGAGCTCGTCTTCCCTGAGTGTTTCCCTAATGTCTCTGTGCCAGGGAATGCTAGGGGGGGTTTGCAGGAAATCCCAGTGACAGACGCTGCCTCCCCAAGGTCAGGGAAGGTATTTCTCGGACTTCCCCGAACAGGGAACACCTGTGACTGAAGAGAGCTGCGTGGAGTTGTCTCTCGAGCTCCCCCACGCTCTGACAATGGTTCCGGAATCCTGAGCGTGGGGAGGTTCCACCAACGGTCGGCAGCGCGTGGGTTCTAACGGGATGCTTGAGCTCGTCTCCCCTGAGGGTTTTCTAAATGTCTCTGTGCCAGGGAATGCTAGGGGGGGTTTGAGGAAATCCCAGTGACAGAGGCTGCCACCTCAAGATCAGGGAAGGTATTTCCCGGACTTCCCCGAACAGGGAACACCAGTGACTGAAGAGAGCTGCGTGGAGTTGTCTCTCGAGCTCCCCCACGCACTGAGAATGGTTCCGGAATCCTGAGCGTGGGGAGGTTCCACCAACGGTCGGCAGCGCGTGGGTTCTAACGGGATGCCTGAGCTCGTCTCCCCTGAGGGTTTTCCTAATGTCTCTGTGCCAGGGAATGCTAGGGGGGGTTTGAAGGAAATCCCAGTGACAGTGGCTGCCTCCCCAAGTTCAGGGAAGGTATTTCTCGGACTTCCCCGAACAGGGAACACCTGTGAATGAAGAGAGCTGCGTGGAGTTGTCTTTCGAGCTCCCCCACGCACTGACAATGTTTCCGGAATCCTGAGCGTGGGGAGGTTCCACCAACGGTCGGCAGCGCGTGGGTTCTAACGGGATGCCTGAGCTCGTCTCCCCTGAGGGTTTCCCTAATATCACTGTGCCAGGGAATGCTAGGGGGGATTTGCAGGAAATCCCAGTGACAGAGGTTGCCTCCCCAAGGTCAGGGAAGTATTTCTCGGACTTCCCAGAACAGGGAACACCTGTGACTGAAAAAAGCTGCGTGGAGTTGTCTCTCGAGCTCCCCCACGCACTGACAATGTTTCTGGAATCCTGATCGTGGGGAGGTTCCACCAACGGTCGGCAGCGCGTGGGTTCTAACGGGATGCCTGAGCTCGTCTCCCCTGAGGGTTTCCCTAATGTCTCTGTGCCAGGGAATGCTAGGTGGGGTTTGCAGGAAATCCCAGTGACAGAGGCTGCCTCCCCAAGTTCAGGGAATGTATTTCTCGGACTGCCCCGAACAGGGAACACCTGTGACTGAAGAGAGCTGCGTGGAGTTGTCTCTCGTGCTCCCCCACGCACTGACAATGGTTCCGGAATCCTGAGCGTGGGGAGGTTCCACCAACCGTCGGCAGCGCGTGGGTTCTAACGGGATGCCTGAGCTCGTCTCCCCTGAGGGTTTCCATAAAGTCTCTGTGCAAGGGAATGCTAGGGGGGGTTTGCAGGAAATCCCAGTGACAGAGGCTGCCTCCCCAAGGTCAGGGAAGGTATTTCTCGGACTTCCCCGAACAGGGAACACCTGTGACTGAAGAGAGCTGCGTGGAGTTGTCTCTCGAGATCACCCACGCACTGACAATGGTTCCGGAATCCTGAGCGTGGGGAGGTTCCACCAACGGTCGGCAGCGCGTGGGTTCTAACGGGATGCCTGAGCTCGTCTCCCCTGAGGGTTTCCCTAATGTCTCTGTGCCAGGGAATGCTAGGGGGGGTTTGCAGGAAATCCCAGTGACAGAGGCTGCCTCCCCAAGGTCAGGGAAGGTATTTCTCGGACTTCCCCGAACAGGGAACACCTGTGACTGAAGAGAGCTGCGTGGAGTTGTCTCTCGAGCTCCCCCACGCACTGACAATGGTTCCGGAATCCTGAGCGTGGGGAGGTTCCACCAACGGTCGGCAGCGCGTGCGTTTTAACGGGATGCCTGAGCTCGTATCCCCTGAGTGTTTCCCTAATGTCTCTGTGCCAGGGAATTCTAGGGGGGGTTTGCAGGAAATCCCAGTGACAGAGGCTGCCTCCCTACGGTCAGGGTAGGTATTTCTCGGACTTCCCCGAACAGGGAACACCTGTGACTGAAGAGAGCTGCGTGGAGTTGTCTCTCGAGCTCCCCCACGCACTGACAATGGTTCCGGAATCCTGAGAGTGGGGAGGTTCCACCAACGGTCGGCAGCGCGTGGGTTCTAACGGGATGCCTGAGCTCGTCTCCCCTGAGGGTTTCCCTAATATCTCTGTGCCAGGGAATGCTAGGGGGGGTTTGCAGGAAATCCCAGTGACAGAGGCTGCCTCCCCAAGGTCAGGGAAGGTATTTCTCGGACTTCCCGGAAAAGGGAACACCTGTGACTGAAGAGAGCTGCGTGGAGTTGTCTCTCGAGATCCCCCACGCACTGACAATGGTTCCGGAATCCTGAGCGTGGGGAGGTTCCACCAACGGTCGGCAGCGCGTGGGTTCTAACGGGATGCCTGAGCTCGTCTCCCCTGAGGGTTTTCCTAATGTCTCTGTGCCAGGGAATGCTAGGGGGGGTTTGCAGGAAATCCCAGTGACAGAGGCTGCCTCCCCAAAGTCAGGGAAGGTATTTCTCGGACTTCCCTGAACAGGGAACACCTGTGACTGAAGAGAGCTGCGTGGAGTTGTCTCTCGAGCTCCCCCACGCACTGACAATGGTTCCTGAATCCTGAGCGTGGGGAGGTTCCACCAACGGTCGGCAGCGCGTGGGTTCTAACGGGATGCCTGAGCTCGTCTCCCCTGAGGGTTTTCCTAATGTCTCGGTGCCAGGGAATGCTAGGGGGGGTTTGCAGGAAATCCCAGTTACAGAGGTTGCCTCCCCAAGGTCAGGGAAGGTATTTCTCGGACTTCCCCGAAGAGGGAACACCTGTGACTGAAGAGAGCTGCGTGGAGTGGTCTCTCGAGCTCCCCCACGCACTGACAATGTTTCCGGAATCCTGAGCGTGGGGAGGTTCCACCATCGGTCGGCAGCGCGTGGGTTCTAACGGGATGCCTGAGCTCCTCTCCCCTGAAGGTTTCCCTAATACCTCTGTGCCAGGTAATGCTAGGGGGGGTTTTCAGGAAATCCCAGTGACAGAGGCTGCCTCCCCAAGGTCAGGGAAGGTATTTCTCGGACTTCCCCGAACAGGGAACACCTGTGACTGAAGAGAGCTGCGTGGAGTTTTCTCTCGAGCTCCCCCACGCACTGACAATGGTTCCGGAATCCTGAGCATGGGGAGGTTCCCCCAACGGTCGGCAGCGCGTGGGTTCTAACGGGATGCCTGAGCTAGTGTCCCCTGAGGGTTTTCCTAACCTCTCTGTGCCAGGGAATGCTTGGGGGGGTTTGCTGGAAATCCCAGTGACAGAGGCTGCCTCCCTAAGGTCAGGGAAGGTATTTCACGGACTTCCCCGAACAGGGAACACCTGTGACTGAAGAGAGCTGCGTGGAGTTGTCTCTCGAGCTCCCCCACGCACTGACAATGGTTCCGGAATCCTGAGCGTGGGGAGGTTCCACCAACGGTCGGCAGCGCGTGGGTTCTAACGGGATGCCTGAGCTCGTCTCCCCTGAGGGTTTCCCTAATGTCTCTGTGCCAGGGAATGCTAGGGGGGGTTTGCAGGAAATCCCAGTGACAGAGGCTGCCTCCCCAAGGTCAGGGAAGGTATATCTCGGACTTCCCCGAACAGGGAACACCTGTGACTGAAGAGAGCTGCGTGGAGTTGTCTCTCGAGCTCCCCCACGCACTGACAATGGTTCCGGAATCCTGAGCGTGGGGAGGTTCCACCAACGGTCGGCAGCGCGTGGATTCTAACGGGATGCCTGAGCTCGTCTCCCCTGATGGTTTTCCTAATGTCTCTGTGCCATTGAATGCTAGGGGGGGTTTGCAGGATATCCCAGAGACAGAGGCTGCCTCCCCAAGGTCAGGGAAGGTATTTCTCGGACTTCCCCGAACAGGGAACACCTGTGACTGAAGAGAGCTGCGTGGAGTTGTCTCTCCAGCTTCCCCACGCACTGACAATGGTTCCGGAATCCTGAGCGTGGGGAGGTTCCACCAACGGTCGGCAGCGCGTGCGTTCTAACGGGATGCCTGAGCTTGTATCCCCTGAGTGTTTCCCTAATGTCTCTGTGCCAGGGAATGCTAGGGGGGGTTTGAAGGAAATCCCAGTGACAGAGGCTGCCTCCCCCGGTCAGGGTAGGTATTTCTCGGACTTCCCCGAACAGGGAACACCTGTGACTGAAGAGAGCTGCGTGGAGTTGTCTCTCGAGCTCCCCCACGCACTGACAATGGTTCCGGAATCCTGAGAGTGGGGAGGTTCCACCAACGGTCGGCAGCGCGTGGGTTCTAACGGGATGCCTGATCTCGTCTCCCCTGAGGGTTTCCCTAATATCTCTGTGCCAGGGAATGCTAGGGGGGGTTTGCAGGAAATCCCAGTGACAGAGGCTGCCTCCCCAAGGTCAGGGAAGGTATTTCTCGGACTTCCCCGAACAGGGAACACCTGTGACTGAAGAGAGCTGCGTGGAGTTGTCTCTCGAGCTCCCCCACGCACTGACAATGGTTCCTGAATCCTGAGCGTGGGGAGGTTCCACCAACGGTCGGCAGCGCGTGGGTTCTAACGGGATGCCTGAGCTCGTCTCCCCTGAGGGTTTCCCTAATCTCTCTGTGCCAGGGAATGCTAGGGGGGGTTTGCAGGAAATCCCAGTGACAGAGGCTGCTTCCCCAAGGTCAGGGAAGGTATTTCTCGGACTTCCCCGAACAGGGAACACCTGTGACTGAAGAGAGCTGCGTGGAGTGGTCTCTCGAGCTCCCCCACGCATTGACAATGGTTACGGAATCCTGAGCGTGGGGAGGTTCCACCAACGGTCGGCCGCGCGTGGGTTCTAACGGGCTGCCTGAGCTCGTCTCTCTTGAGGGTTTCCCTAATGTCTCTGTGCCATGGAATGCTAGGGGGGTTTGCAGGGAATCCCAGTGACAGAGGATGCCTCCCCAAGGTCAGGGAAGGTATTTCTCGGACTTCCCCGACCAGGGAACACCTGTGACTGAAGAGAGTTTCGTGGAGTTGTCTCTCGAGATCCCCCAAGCACTGACAATGGTTCCGGAATCCTGAGCATGGGGAGGTTCCACCAACGGTCGGCAGCGCGTGGGTTCTAACGGGATGCCTGAGCTCGTCTCCCCTGAGGGTTTCCCTAATGTCTCTGTGCCAGGGAATGCTAGAGGGGGTTTGCAGGAAATCCCAATGACAGAGGCTGCCTCCCCAAGGTCAGGGAATGTATTTCTCGGAATTCACCGAACAGGGAACACCTGTGATTGAAGAGAGTTGCGTGTAGTTGTCTCTCGTGCTCCCCCACGCACTGACAATGGTTACGGAATCCTGTGAGTGGGGAGGTTCCACCAACGGTCGGCAGCGCGTGGGTTCTAACGGGATGCCTGAGCTCGTCTCCCCTGAGTGTTTCCCTAATTTCTCTGTGCCAGGGAATTCTAGGGGGGGTTTGCAGGAATTCCCAATGACAGAGGCTGCCTCCCCAAGGTCAGGGAAGGTATTTCTCGGACTTCCTCGAACAGGGAACACCTGTGACTGAGGAGAGCTGCCTGGAGTTGTCTCTCGAGGTCCCCCACGCACTGACAATGGTTCCGGAATCCTGAGCGTGGGGAGGTTCCACCAACGGTCGGCAGCGCGTGGGTTCTAACGGGATGCCTGAGCTCGTTTCCCCTGAGGGTTTCCCTAATGTCTCTGTGCCAGGGAATGCTAGGAGGGGTTTGCAGGAAATCCCAGTGACAGAGGTTGCCTCCCCAAGGTCAGGGAAGGTTTTTCTCGGACTTCCCCGAACAGGGAACACCTATGACTTAAGAGAGCTGCGTGGAGTTGTCTCTCGAGCTCCCCCACGCACTGACAATGTTTCCGGAATCCTGAGCGTTGGGAGGTTCCACCAAAGGTCGGCAGCGCGTGGGTTCTAACGGGATGCCTGAGCTCGTCTCCCCTGAGAGTTTTCCCATTGTCTCTGTGCCAGGGTATGCTAGGGGGGGTTTGCAGGTTGTCCCAGTGACAGAGGATGCCTCCCCAAGGTCAGGGAAGGTATTTCTCGGACTTCCCCGAACAGGGAACACCTGTGACTGAAGAGAGCTGCGTGGAGTTGTCTCTCGAGCTCCCCCACGCACTGACAATGTTTCCGGAATCCTGAGCGTGGGGAGGTTCCACCAACGGTCGGCAGCGCGTGGGTTCTCCCGGGATGCCTGAGCTGGTCTCCCCTGAGTGTTTCCCTAATGTCTCTGTGCCAGGGAATGCTAGGGGGGGTTTGCAGGAAATCCCAGTGACAGAGGCTGCCTCCCCAAGGTCAGGGAAAGTATTTCTCGGACTTCCCCGAACAGGGAAAACCTGTGACTGAAGAGAGATGCGTGGAGTTGTCTCTCGAGCTCCCCCACGCACTGACAATGGTTCCGGAATCCTGAGCGTGGGGAGGTTCCACCAACGGTCGGCAGCGCGTGGGTTCTAACGGGATTCCTGAGCTCGTCTCCCCTGAGTGTTTTCCTAAAGTCTCTGTGCCAGGGAATGCTAGGGGGGGTTTGCAGGAAATCCCAGTGACAGAGGCTGCTTCCCCAAGTTCAGGGAAGGTATTTCTCGGACTTCCTCGAACAGGGAACACCTGTGAATGAAGAGAGCTGCGTGGAGTTGTCTCTCGAGCTTCCCCACGCACTGACAATGGTTCCGGAATCCTGAGCGTGGGGAGGTTCCACCAACGGTCGGCAGCGCGTGGGTTCTAACGGGATGCCTGAGCTCGTCTCCCCTGAGGGTTTCCCAAATTTCTCTGTGCCAGGGAATGCTAGGGGTGGTTTGCAGGAAATCCCAGTGACAGAGGCTGCCTCCCCAAGGTCAGGGAAGGTATTTCTCGGACTTCCCCGAACAGGGAACACCTGTGACTGAAGAGAGTTGCGTGGAGTTGTCTCTCGAGCTCCCCCACGCACTGACAATGGTTCCGGAATCCTGAGCGTGGGGAGGTTCCACCAACGGTCGGCAGCGCGTGGGTTCTAACGGGATACCTGAGCTCGTCTCCCCTGAGAGTTTTCCAATGTCTCTGTGCCAGGGAATGCTAAGGGGAGTTTGCAGGAAATCCCAGTGACAGAGGCTGCATCCCCAAGGTCAGGGAAGATATTTCTCGGACTTCCCCGAACAGGGAACACCTGTGACTGAAGAGAGCTGCGTAGAGTTGTCTCTCGAGCTCCCCAACGCACTGACAATGTTTCCGGGATCCTGAGCGTGGGGAGGTTCCACCAAAGGTCGGCAGCTCGTGGGTTCTACCGGGATGCCTGAGCTGGTCTCCCCTGAGGGTTTCCCTAATGTCTCTGTGCCAGGGAATGCTAGGGGGGTGTTTCAGGAAATCCCAGTGACAGAGGCTGCCTCCCCAAGGTCAGGGAAGGTATTTCTCGGACTTCCCCGAACAGGGAACACCTGTGACTGAAGAGTGCTGCGTGGAGTTGTGTCTCGAGCTCCCCCACGCACTGACAATGGTTCCGGAATCCTGAGCGTGGGGAGGTTCCACCAACGGTCGGCAGCGCGTGGGTTCTAACGGGATGCCTGAGCTCGTCTCCCCTGAGTGTTTTCCTAAATTCTCTGTGCCAGAAAATGCTAGGGGGGGTTTGCAGAAAATCCCAGTGACCGAGGCTACTTCCCCAAGTTCAGGGAAGGTATTTCTCGGACTTCCTCGAACAGGGAACACCTGTGACTGAAGAGAGCTGCGTGGAGTTGTCTCTCGAGCTCCCCCACGCACTGACAATGGTTCCGGAATCCTGAGCGTGGGGAGGTTCCACCAACGGTCGGCAGCGCGTGGGTTTTAACGGGATGCCTGAGCTCGACTCCCCTGAGTGTTTTCCTAAATTCTCTGTGCCAGGGAATGCTAGGGGGGGTTTGCAGGAAATCCCAGTGACAGAGGCTGCTTCCCCAAGTTCAGGGAAGGTTTTTATCGGACTTCCTTGAACAGGGAACACCTGTGACTGAAGAGAGCTGCGTGGAGTTGTCTCTCGAGCTCCCCCACACACTGACAATGATTCCGGAATCCTGAGAGTGGGGAGGTTCCACCAACGGTCGGCAGCGCGTGGGTTCTAACGGGATGCCTGAGCTCGTCTCCCCTGAGGGTTTCCCTAATGTCTCTGTGCCAGGGAATGCTAGGGCGGGTTTGCAGGAAATCCCAGTGACAGAGGCTGCCCCCCCAAGGTCAGGGAAGGTATTTCTCGGACTTCCCCAAACAGGGAACACCTGTGACTGAAGAGAGCTCCGTGGAGTTGTCTCTCGAGCTCCCCCACGCACTGAGAATGTTTCCGGAATCCTGAGCGTGGGAAGGTTCCACCAAAGGTCGGCAGCGCATGGGTTCTAACGGGATGCCTGAGCTCGTCTCCCCTGAGGGTTTTCCTAAATTCTCTGTGCAAGCGAATGCTAGGGGGGGTTTGCAGGAAATCCCAGTGACAGAGGCTGCTTCCCCAAGTTCAGGGAAGGTATTTCTCGGACTTCCTCGAACAGGGAACACCTGTGACTGAAGAGAGCTGCGTGGAGTTGTCTCTCGAGCTCCCCCACGCACTGACAATGGTTCCGGAATCCTGAGCGTGGGGAGGTTCCACCAACGGTCGGCAGCGCGTGGGTTCTAACGGGATGCATGAGCTCGTCTCCCCTGAGGGTTTCCCTAATGGCTCTATGCCAGGGAAAGCTAGGGGGGGTTTGCAGGGAATCCCAGTTACAGAGGCTGCCTCCCCAAGGTCAGGGAAGGTATTTCTCGGACTTCCCCGAACAGGGAACACCTGTGACTGAAGAGAGCTGCGTGGAGTTGTCTCTCGAGCTCCCCCACGCACTGACAATGGTTCCGGAATCCTGAGCGTGGGGAGGTTCCACCAACGGTCGGCAGCGCGTGCGTTCTAACGGGATGCCTGAGGTCGTCTCCCCTGAGAGTTTTCCCAAAGTCTCTGTGCCAGGGAATGCTAGGGGGAGTTTGCAGGAAATCCCAGTGACAGAGGCTGCCTCCCCAAGGTCAGGGAAGGTATTTCTCGGACTTCCCCGAACAGGGAACACCTGTGACTGAAGAGAGCTGCGTGGAGTTGTCTCTCGAGCTCCCCCACGCACTGACAATGTTTCCGGAATCCTGAGCGTGGGGAGGTTCCACCAACGGTCGGCAGCGCGTTGGATCTACCGGGATGAGAGAGCTGGTCTCCGCTGAGGGTTTCCCTAATATCTCTGTGCCAGGGAATGCTAGGGGGGGTTTGCAGGAAATCCCAGTGACAGAGGCTGCTTCCCCAAGTTCAGGGAAGGTATTTCTCGGACTTCACCGAACAGGGAACACCTGTGACTGAAGAGAGCTGGGTGGAGTTGTCTCTCGAGCCCCCCCACGCACTGACAATGGTTCCGGAATCCTGAGCGTGGGTAGGTTCCACCAACTGTCGTCAGTCTAGGGTTCTAACGGGATGCATGAACTCGTCTCCCCTGAGGGTTTCCCTAATGTCTCTGTGCCATGGAATGCTAGGGGGGGTTTGCAGGAAATCCCAGTGACAGAGGCTGCCTCCTCAAGGTCAGGGAAGGTATTTCTCGGACGTCCCGGAACATGGAACACCTGTGACTGAAGAGAGTTTCGTGGAGTTGTCTCTCGAGATCCCCCACGCACTGACAATGTTTCCGGAATCCTGAGCGTGGGGAGGTTCCACCAACGGTCGGCAGCGCGTGGGTTCTAACGGGATGCCCGAGCTCGTCTCCCCTGAGTGTTTCCCTAATTTCTCTGTGCCAGGGAATTCTAGGGGGGGTTTGCAGGAATTCCCAATGACAGAGGCTGCCTCCCCAAGGTCAGGGAAGGTATTTCTCGGACTTCCCCGAACAGGGAACACCTGTGACTGAAGAGAGTTTCCTGGAGTTGTCTGTCGAGTTCCCCACGCACTGACAATGGTTCCGGAATCTTGAGCGTGGGGAGGTTCCACCAACGGTCGGCAGCGCGTGGGTTCTAACGGGATGCCTGAGCTCGTCTCCCCTGAGGGTTTCCCTAATGTCTCTGTGCCAGGGAATGTTAGGGGGTGTTTGCAGGAAATCCCAGTGACAGAGGCTGCCTCCCCACGGTCAGGGAAGTTATTTCTCGGCCTTACCCGAACAGGGAACACCTGTGACTGAAGAGAGCTGCGTGGAGTTATCTCTCGAGCTCTCCCACGCACTGACAATGGTTCCGGAATCCTGAGCGTGGGGAGGTTCCACTAACGGTCGGCAGCACGTGGGTTTTTACTGGTTGCCTGAGCTCGTCTCCCTTAAGAGTTCCCCTAATGTCTCTGTGCCAGGAAATGCTAGGGGGGTTTGCAGGAATTCCCAGTGACAGAGGCTTCTTCCCCAAGTTCAGGGAATGTATTTCTCGGACTTCCTCGAACAGGGAACACCTGTGACTGAAGAGAGCTGCGTGGAGTTGTCTCTCGAGCTCCCCCACGCACTGACAATTGTTCCGGAATCCTGAGCGTGGGGAGGTTCCACCAACGGTCGGCAGCGCGTGGGATCTACCGGGATGCCTGAGCTGGTCTCCCCTTAGGGTTTCCCTAATGTCTCTCTGCCAGGGAATGCTAGGGGGGGTTTGCAGGAAATCCCAGTGACAGAGGCTGCCTCCCCAAGGTCAGGGAAGGTATTTCTCGGACTTTCCCGAACTGGGAACACCTGTGACTGAAGAGAGCTGCGTGGAGTTGTCTCTCGAGCTCCCCCACGCACTGACAATGTTTCCGGAATCCTGAGCGTGGGGAGGTTCCACCAACGGTCGGCAGCGCGTGGGTTCTAACGGGATACCTGATCTCGTCTCCCCTGAGTGTTTTCCTAAATTCTCTGTGCCTGGGAATGCTAGGGGTGGTTTGCAGGAAATCCCAGTGACAGAGGCTGCTTCCCCAAGTTCAGGGAAGTTATTTCTCGGACTTCCTCGAACAGGGAACACCTGTGACTGAAGAGAGCTGCGTGGAGTTGTCTCTCGAGCTCCCCCACGCACTGACAATGTTTCCGGAATCCTGAGCGTGGGGAGGTTCCACCAACGGTCGGCAGCGCGTGGGTTCAAACGGGATGCCTGAGCTCGTCTCCCCTGAGGGTTTCCCTAATTTCTCTGTGCCAGGGAATGCTAGGGTGGGTTTGCAGAAAATCCCAGTGACAGAGGCTGCCTCCCCAAGGTCAGGGAAGGTATTTCTCGGACTTCCCCGAACAGGGAACACCTGTGACTGAAGAGAGCTGCGTGGAGTTGTCTCTCGAGCTCCCCCACGCACTTACAATGGTTCCGGAATCCTGAGCGTGGGGAGGTTCCACCAACGGTCGGCAGCGCGTGGGTTCTAACGGGATGCCTCAGCTCGTCTCCCCTGAGGGTTTCCCTAATTTCTCTGTGCCAAGGAATGTTAGGGGGTGTTTGCAGGAAATCCCAGTGACAGAGGCTGCCTCCCCAAGGTCATGGAAGGTATTTCTCGGTCTTCCCCGAACAGGGAACACATGTGACTTAAGAGAGGTGCGTGGAATTGTCTCTCGAGCTCTCCCACGCACTGACAATGGTTCCGGAATCCTGAGCGTGGGGAGGTTCCACCAACGGTCGGCAGCGCGTGGGTTCTAACGGGATGCCTGATCTCGTCTCCCCTGAGAGTTTTCCCAATGTCTCTGTGCCAGGGAATGCTAGGGGGGGTTTGCAGGAAATCCCAGTGACAGAGGCTGCCTCCCCAAGGTCAGGGAAGATATTTCTCGGACTTCCCCGAACAGGGAACACCTGTGACTGAAGAGAGCTGCGTGGAATTGTCTCTCGAGCTCCCCCACGCACTGACAATGGTTCCGGAATCCTGAGCGTGGGGAGGTTCCAGCAACTGTCGGCAGCGCGTGTGTTCTACCGGGATGCCTGAGCTGGTCTCCCCTGAGAGTTTCCCTAATGTCTCTGTGCCAGGGAATGCTAGGGGGTGTTTGCAGGAAATCCCAGTGACAGAGGCTGCCTCCCCAAGGTGAGGGAAGGTATTTCTCGGACTTCCCCGAACAGGGAACACCTGTGACTGAAGAGAGCTGCGTGGAGTTGTCTCTCGAGCTCCCCCACGCACTGACAATGTTTCCAGAATCCTGAGAGTGGGGCGGTTCCACCAACGGTCGGCAGCGCGTGGGTTCTAACGGGATGCCTGAGCTCGTCTCCCCTGAGTGTTTTCCTAAAGTCTCTGTGCCAGGGAATGCTAGGGGGGGTTTACAGGAATTCCCAGTGACAGAGGCTGCTTCCCCAAGTTCAGGGAATGTATTTCTCGGACTTCCTCGAAGAGGGAACACCTGTGACTGAAGAGAGCTGCGTGGAGTTGTCTCTCGAGCTCCCCCACGCACTGACAATTGTTCCGGAATCCTGAGCGTGGGGAGGTTCCACCAACGGTCGGCAGCGCGTGGGATCTACCGGGATGCCTGAGCTGGTCTCCCCTTAGGGTTTCCCTAATGTCTCTCTGCCAGGGAATGCTAGGGGGGGTTTGCAGGAAATCCCAGTGACAGAGGCTGCCTCCCCAATGTCAGGGAAGGTATTTCTAGGACTTCCCCGAACTGGGAACACCTGTGACTGAAGAGAGCTGCGTGGAGTTGTCTCTCGAGCTCCCCCACGCACTGACAATGTTTCCGGAATCCTGAGCGTGGGGAGGTTCCACCAACGGTCGGCAGCGCGTGGGTTCTAGCGGGATGCCTGATCTCGTCTCCCCTGAGTGTTTTCCTAAATTCTCTGTGCCTGGGAATGCTAGGGGTGGTTTGCAGGAAATCCCAGTGACAGAGGCTGCTTCCCCAAGTTCAGGGAAGTTATTTCTCGGACTTCCTCGAACAGGGAACACCTGTGACTGAAGAGAGCTGCGTGGAGTTGTCTCTCGGGCTCCCCCACGCACTGACAATGTTTCCGGAATCCTGAGCGTGGGGAGGTTCCACCAACGGTCGGCAGCGCGTGGGTTCAAACGGGATGCCTGAGCTCGTCTCCCCTGAGGGTTTCCCTAATTTCTCTGTGCCAGGGAATGCTAGGGGGGGTTTGCAGAAAATCCCAGTAACAGAGGCTGCCTCCCCAAGGTCAGGGAAGGTATTTCTCGGACTTCCCCAAACAGGGAACACCTGTGACTGAAGAGAGCTGCGTGGAGTTGTCTCTCGAGCTCCCCCACGCACTGACAATGTTTCCGGAATCCTGAGCGTGGGGAGGTTCCACCAACGATCGGCAGCGCGTGGGTTCTAACGGGATGCCTGAGCTCGTCTCCCCTGAGAGTTTTCCTAAAATCTCTGTGCCAGGGAATGCTAGGGGGGGTTTGCAGGAAATCCCAGTGACAGTGGCTGCTTCCCCAAGTTCAGGGAAGGTATTTCTCGGACTTCCTCGAACAGGGAACACCTGTAACTGAAGAGAGCTGCGTGGAGTTGTCTCTCAAGCTCCCCCACGCACTGACAATGGTTCCGGAATCCTGAGCGTGGGGAGGTTCCATCAACGGTCGGCAGCGCGTGGGTTCTAACGGGATGCCTGAGCTCGTCTCCCCTGAGTGTTTCCCTAATGTCTCTGTGCCAGGGAATGCTAGGGGGGGTTTGCAGGAAATCCCAGTGACAGAGGCTGCCTCCCCAAGGTCAGGGAAGGTATTACTCGGACTTCCCCGAGCAGGGAACACCTGTGACTAAAGAGAGCTTCGTGGAGTTGTCTCTCGAGCTCCCCCACGCACTGACAATGTTTCCGGAATCCTGAGCGTGGGGAGGTTCCACCAACGGTCGTCAGCGCGTGGGTTCTAACGGGATGCCTGAGCTCTTCTCCCCTGAGGGTTTCCCTAATGTCTCTTTGCCAGGGAATGCTAGGGGGGGTTTGCAGGAAATCCCAGTGACAGAGGCTGCCTCCCCAAGGTCAGGGAAGTTATTTCTCGGACTTCCCCGAACAGGGAACACCTGTGACTGAAGAGAGCTGCGTGGAGTTGTCTCTCGTGCTCCCCCACGCACTGACAATGGTTCCGGAATCCTGAGCGTGGGGAGGTTCCACCAACGGTCGGCAGCACGTGGGTTCTAACGGGATGCCTGAGCTCGTCTCCCCTGAGAGTTTTCCCAATGTCTCTGTGCCAGGGAATGCTAGGGGGAGTTTGCAGGAAATCCCAGTGACAGAGGCTGCCTCCCCAAGGTCAGGGAAGGTATTTCTCGGACTTCCCCGAACAGGGAACACCTGTGACTGAAGATAGCTGCGTGGAGTTGTCTCTCGAGCTCCCCGACGCACTGACAATGTTTCCGGAATCCTGAGCGTGGGGAGGTTCCACCAACGGTCGGCAGCGCGTGGGTTCTAACGGGATGCCTGAGCTCGTCTCCCCTGAGGGTTTCCCTAATGTCTCTGTGCTAGGGAATGCTAGGGGGGGACTGCAGGAAATCCCAGTGACAGAGGCTGCCTCCCCAAGGTCAGGGAAGGTATTTCTCGGACTTCCCCGAACAGGGAACACCTGTGACTGAAGAGAGCTGCGTGGAGTTGTCTCTCGAGCTCCCCCACGCACTGACAATGGTTCCGGAATCCTGAGCGTCGGGAGGTTCCACCAACGGACGTCAGCGCGTGGGTTCTAACGGGATGCCTGAGCTCGTCTCCCCTGAGTGTTTTCCTAAAGTCTCTGTGCCAGGGAATGCTAGGGGGGGTTTGCAGGATATCCCAGTGACAGAGGCTGCTTCCCCAAGTTCAGGGAAGGTATTTCTCGGACTTCCTCGAACAGGGAACACCTGTGACTGAAGAGAGCTGCGTGGAGTTGTCTCTCGAGCTCCCCCACGCACTGACAATGGTTCCGGAATCCTGAGCGTGGGGAGGTTCCACCAAATTTCGTCAGTCTAGTGTTCTAACGGGATGCCTGAGCTCGTCTCCCCTTAGGGTTTCCCTAATGTCTCTGTGCCAGGGAATGCTAGGGGGGGTTTGAAGGAAATCCCAGTGACAGAGGCTGCCTCCCCAAGGTCAGGGAAGGTATTTCTCGGACTTCCCCGAACAGGGAACACCTGTGACTGAAGAGAGTTTCGTGGAGTTGTCTCTCGAGATCCCCCACGCACTGACAATGGTTCCGGAATCCTGAGCGTGATGAGGTTCCACCAACGGTCGGCAGCGCGTGGGTTCAAACGGGATGCATGAGCTTCTCTCCCCTGAGGGTTTCCCTAATATCTCTGTGCCAGGGAATGCTAGAGGGGGTTTACAGGAAATCCCAGTGACAGAGGCTGCCTCCCCAAGTTCAGGGAAGGTATTTCTCGGACTTCCCCGAACAGGGAACACCCATGACACTAGAGAGCTGCGTGGAGTTGTCTCTCGAGCTCCCCCACGCACTGACAATGGTTCCGGAATCTTGAGCGTGGGGAGGTTCCACCAAAGGTCGGCAGCGCGTGGGTTCTAACGGGATGCCTGAGCTCGTCTCCCCTGAGGGTTTCCTTAATGTCTCTGTGCCAGTGAATGCTAGGGGGGTTTTCAGGAAATCCCAGTGACAGAGGCTGCCTCCCCAATGTCAGAGAAGGTATTTGTCGGACTTCCGCGAACAGGGAACACTTGTGACTGAAGATAGCTTCGTTGAGTTGTCTCTCGAGCTCCCCCACGCACTGACAATGGTTCCGGAATCCTGAGCGTGGGAAGGTTCCACCAACGGTCGGCAGCGCGTGGGTTCTAACGGGATGCCTGAGCTGGTCTCCCCTGAGGGTTTCCCTAATGTCTCTGTGCCAGGGAATGCTAGGGGGGGTTTGCAGGAAATCCCAGTGACAGAGGCTGCCTCCCCAAGGTCAGGGAAGGTATTTCTCGGACTTCCCAGAACAGGGAACACCTGTGACTGAAGAGAGCTACGTGGAGTTGTCTCTCGAGCTCCCCCACGCACTGACAATGGTTCCGGAATCCTGAGCTTTGGGAGGTTCCACCAACGGTCTGCAGCGCTTGGGTTCTAACGGGATGCCTGATCTCGTCTCCCCTGAGGGTTTCCCTAATGTCTCTCTGCCAGGGAATGCTAGGTGGGGTTTACAGGAAATCCCAGTAACAGAGGCTGACTCCCCAAGGTCAGGGAAAGTATTTCTAGGACTTCCCCGAACAGGGAACACCTGTGACTGAAGAGAGCTGCGTGGAGTTGTCTCTCGTTTTCCCCCACGCACTGACAATGGTTCCGGAATCCTGAGCGTGGGGAGGTTCCACCAACGGTCGGCAGCGCATGGGTTCTAACGGGATGCCTGAGCTCGTCTCCCCTGAGAGTTTTCCCAATGTCTCTGTGCCAGGGAATGCTAGGGGGGGTTTGCAGGAAATCCCAGTGACAGAGGCTGCCTCCCCAAGGTCAAGGAAGGTATTTCTCGGACTTCCCCGAACAGGGAACACCTGTGACTGAAGAGAGCTGCGTGGAGTTGTCTCTCGAGCTCCCCCACGCACTGACAATGGTTCCGGAATCCTGAGCGTGGGGAGGTTCCACCAACGGTCGGCAGCGCGTGGGTTCTAACGGGATGCATGAGCTGGTCTCCCCTGAGGGTTTCCCTAATGTCTCTGTGCCAGGGAATGCTTGGGGGGGGTTTGCAGGAAATCCCAGTGACAGAGGCTGCCTCCCCAAGGTCAGGGAAGGTATTTCTCGGACTTCCCCGAACAGGGAACACCTGTGACTGAAGAGAGCTGCGTGGAGTTGTCTCTCGAGCTTCCCCACGCACTGACAATGGTTCCGGAATCCTGAGCGTGGGGAGGTTCCACCAACGGTCGGCAGCGCGTGGGATCTAACGGGATGCCTGAGCTCGTCTCCCCTGAGAGTTTTCCTAAAGTCTCTGTGCCAGGGAATGCTAGGGGGGTTTTGCAGGAAATCCCAGTGACAGAGGTTGCTTCCCCAAGTTCAGGGAAGGTATTTCTCGGACTTCCTCGAACAGGGAACACCTGTGACTGAAGAGAGCTGCGTGGAGTTGTCTCTCGAGCTCCCCCACGCACTGACAATGGTTCCGGAATCCTGAGCGTGGGGAGGTTCCACCAACGGTCGGCAGCGCGTGGCTTCTAACGGGATGCCTGAGCTCGTCTCCCCTGAGGGTTTCCCTAATTTCTCTGTGCCAGGGAATGCTAGGTGGGGTTTGCAGGAAATCCCAGTGACAGAGGCTGCCTCCCCAAGATCATGGAAGTTATTTCTCGGTCTTCCCCGAACAGGGAACACCTGTGACTGAGAGAGCTGCGTGGAGTTGTCTCTCGAGCTCCCCCACGCACTGACAATGGTTCCGGAATCCTGAGCGTGGGGAGGTTCCAACAACGGTCGGCAGCGCGTGGGTTCTAACGGGATGCCTGAGCTCGTCTCCCCTGAGAGTTTTCCCAATGTCTCTGTGCCAGGGAATCCTAGGGGCAGTTTGCAGGAAATCCCAGTGACAGTGGCTGCCTCCCCAAGGTCAGGGAAGGTATTTCTCGGACTTCCCCGAACTGGGAACACCTGTGACTGAAGAGAGCTGCGTGGAGTTGTCTCTCGAGCTCCCCCACGCACTGACAATGGTTCCGGAATCCTGACAGTGGGGAGGTTCCACCAACGGTCGGCAGCGTGTGGGTTCTAACGGGATGCCTGAGCTCGTCTCCCCTGAGGGTTTCCCTAATGTCTCTGTGCTAGGGAATGCTAGGGGGGGTTTGCAGGAAATCCCAGTGACAGAGGCTGCCTCCCCAAGGTCAGGGAAGGTATTTCTCGGACTTCCCCGAACAGGGAACACCTGTGACTGAAGAGAGCTGCGTGGAGTTGTCTCTCGAGCTCCCCCACGCACTGACAATGGTTCCGGAATTCTGAGCGTGGGGAGGTTCCACCAACGTTGGGCAGCGTGTGGGGTCTATCGGGATGCCTGAGCTCGTCTCCCCTGAGGGTTTCCCTAATGTCTCTGTGCCAGGGAATGCTAGGGGTGGTTTGCAGGAAATCCCAGTGACAGAGGCTGCCTCCCCAAGGTCAGGGAAGGTTTTTCTCGGACTTCCCCGAACAGGGAACACCTATGACTGAAGAGAGCTGCGTGGAGTTGTCTCTCGAGCTCCCCCACGCACTGACAATGGTTCCGGAATCTTGAGCGTGGGGAGGTTCCACCAACGGTCGGCAGCGCGTGGGTTCTAACGGGATGCCTGAGCTCGTCTCCCCTGAGGGTTTCCCTAATGTCTCTGTGCCAGGGAATGCTAGGGGGTGTTTGCAGGAAATCCCAGTGACAGAGGCTGCATCCCCACGGTCAGGGAAGGTAGTTCTCGGACTTCCCCGAACAGGGAAAACTTGTGAATGAAGAGAGCTGCGTGGAGTTGTCTCTCGAGCTCCCCCACGCAGTGACAGTGGTTCCGGAATCCTGAGCGTGCGGAGGTTCCACCAACGGTCGGCAGCGCGTGGGTTCTAACGGGATGCCTGAGCTCGACTCCCCTGAGGGTTTCCCTAATGTCTCTGTGCCAGGGAATGCTAGGGGGTGTTTGCAGGAAATCCCAGTGACAGAGGCTGCCTCCCCACGGTCAGGGAAGGTATTTCTCGGACTTCCCCGAACAGGGAACACCTGTGACTGAAGAGAGCTGCGTGGAGTTGTCTCTCGAGCTCCCCCACGCACTGACAATGGTTCCGGAATCCTGAGCGTGGGGAGGTTCCACCAACGGTCAGCAGCACGTTGGTTCTTACGGGATGCCTGAGCTCGTCTCCCTTAAGAGTTTCCCTAATGTCTCTGTGCCAGGAAATGCTAGGGGGGTTTGAAGGAAATCCCAGTGACAGAGGCTGCCTCCCCAAGGTCAGGGAAGGTATTTGTCGGACTTCCCCGAACAGGGAACACTTGTGACTGAAGAGAGCTGCGTGGAGTTGTCTCTCGAGCTCCCCCACGCACTGACAATGGTTCCGGAATCCTGAGCGTGGGGAGGTTCCACCAACGGTCGGCAGCGCGTGGATTCTAAAGGGATGCCTGAGCTCGTCTCCCCTGAGAGTTTCCCTAATGTCTCTGTGCCAGGAAATGCTAGGGGGGGTTTGCAGGAAATCCCAGTGACAGATGCTGCCTCCCCAAGGTCAGGGAAGGTATTTCTCGGACTTCCCCGAACAGGGAACACCTGTGACTGAAGAGAGCTGCGTGGAGTTGTCTCTCCAGCTCCCCCACGCACTGACAATGGTTCCGGAATTCTGAGCGTGGGGAGGTTGGACCAACGGTCGGCAGCGCGTGCTTTCTAACGGGATGCCTGATCTCTTCTCCCCTGAGGGTTTTCCAATGTCTCTGTGCCAGGGAATGCTAGGGGGTGTTTGCAGGAAATCCCAGTGACAGAGGCTGCCTCCCCAAGGTCAGGGAAGGTATTTCTTGGACTTCCCCGAACAGGGAACACGTGTGATTAAAGAGTGCTACGTGCAGTTGTCTCACGTGCTCCCCCACGCACTGACAATGTTTCCGGAATCCTGAGCGTGGGGAGGTTCCACCAACGGTCGGCAGCGCGTGGGTTCTAACGGGATGCCTGCGCTCGTCTGCCCTGAGGGTTTTCCTAATGTCTCTGTGCCAGGGAATGCTAGGGGTGGTTTGCAGGAAATCCCAGTGACAGAGGCTGCCTCCCCAAAGTCAGGGAAGGTATTTTCGGACTTCCCCGAACAGGGAACACCTGTGACTGAAGAGAGCTGCGTGGAGTTGTCTCTCGAGCTCCCCCACGCACTGACAATGGTTCCGGAATCCTGACAGTGGGGAGGTTCCACCAACGGTCGGCAGCGTGTGGGTTCTAACGGGATGCCTGAGCTCGTCTCCCCTGAGGGTTTCCCTAATGTCTCTGTGCTAGGGAATGCTAGGGGGGGTTTGCAGGAAATCCCAGTGACAGAGGCTGCCTCCCCAAGGTCAGGGAAGGTATTTCTCGGACTTCCCCGAACAGGGAACACCTGTGACTGAAGAGAGCTGCGTGGAGTTGTCTCTCGAGCTCCCCCACGCACTGACAATGGTTCCGGAATTCTGAGCGTGGGGAGGTTCCACCAACGTTGGGCAGCGTGTGGGGTCTATCGGGATGCCTGAGCTCGTCTCCCCTGAGGGTTTCCCTAATGTCTCTGTGCCAGGGAATGCTAGGGGTGGTTTGCAGGAAATCCCAGTGACAGAGGCTGCCTCCCCAAGGTCAGGGAAGGTTTTTCTCGGACTTCCCCGAACAGGGAACACCTATGACTGAAGAGAGCTGCGTGGAGTTGTCTCTCGAGCTCCCCCACGCACTGACAATGGTTCCGGAATCTTGAGCGTGGGGAGGTTCCACCAACGGTCGGCAGCGCGTGGGTTCTAACGGGATGCCTGAGCTCGTCTCCCCTGAGGGTTTCCCTAATGTCTCTGTGCCAGGGAATGCTAGGGGGTGTTTGCAGGAAATCCCAGTGACAGAGGCTGCATCCCCACGGTCAGGGAAGGTAGTTCTCGGACTTCCCCGAACAGGGAAAACTTGTGAATGAAGAGAGCTGCGTGGAGTTGTCTCTCGAGCTCCCCCACGCAGTGACAGTGGTTCCGGAATCCTGAGCGTGCGGAGGTTCCACCAACGGTCGGCAGCGCGTGGGTTCTAACGGGATGCCTGAGCTCGACTCCCCTGAGGGTTTCCCTAATGTCTCTGTGCCAGGGAATGCTAGGGGGTGTTTGCAGGAAATCCCAGTGACAGAGGCTGCCTCCCCACGGTCAGGGAAGGTATTTCTCGGACTTCCCCGAACAGGGAACACCTGTGACTGAAGAGAGCTGCGTGGAGTTGTCTCTCGAGCTCCCCCACGCACTGACAATGGTTCCGGAATCCTGAGCGTGGGGAGGTTCCACCAACGGTCAGCAGCACGTTGGTTCTTACGGGATGCCTGAGCTCGTCTCCCTTAAGAGTTTCCCTAATGTCTCTGTGCCAGGAAATGCTAGGGGGGTTTGAAGGAAATCCCAGTGACAGAGGCTGCCTCCCCAAGGTCAGGGAAGGTATTTGTCGGACTTCCCCGAACAGGGAACACTTGTGACTGAAGAGAGCTGCGTGGAGTTGTCTCTCGAGCTCCCCCACGCACTGACAATGGTTCCGGAATCCTGAGCGTGGGGAGGTTCCACCAACGGTCGGCAGCGCGTGGATTCTAAAGGGATGCCTGAGCTCGTCTCCCCTGAGAGTTTCCCTAATGTCTCTGTGCCAGGAAATGCTAGGGGGGGTTTGCAGGAAATCCCAGTGACAGAGGCTGCCTCCCCAAGGTCAGGGAAGGTATTTCTCGGACTTCCCCGAACAGGGAACACCTGTGACTGAAGAGAGCTGCGTGGAGTTGTCTCTCCAGCTCCCCCACGCACTGACAATGGTTCCGGAATTCTGAGCGTGGGGAGGTTGGACCAACGGTCGGCAGCGCGTGCTTTCTAACGGGATGCCTGATCTCTTCTCCCCTGAGGGTTTTCCAATGTCTCTGTGCCAGGGAATGCTAGGGGGTGTTTGCAGGAAATCCCAGTGACAGAGGCTGCCTCCCCAAGGTCAGGGAAGGTATTTCTTGGACTTCCCCGAACAGGGAACACGTGTGATTAAAGAGTGCTACGTGCAGTTGTCTCTCGTGCTCCCCCACGCACTGACAATGTTTCCGGAATCCTGAGCGTGGGGAGGTTCCACCAACGGTCGGCAGCGCGTGGGTTCTAACGGGATGCCTGCGCTCGTCTGCCCTGAGGGTTTTCCTAATGTCTCTGTGCCAGGGAATGCTAGGGGTGGTTTGCAGGAAATCCCAGTGACAGAGGCTGCCTCCCCAAAGTCAGGGAAGGTATTTTCGGACTTCCCCGAACAGGGAACACCTGTGACTGAAGAGAGCTGCGTGGAGTTGTCTCTCGAGTTCCCCATGCACTGACAATGGTTCCGGAATCCTGAGCGAGGGGAGGTTCCACCTACGGTCGGCAGCGCGTGGGTTCTAATGGGATGCCTGAGCTCGTCTCCCCTGAAGGTTTCCCTAATATCTCTCTGCCAGGGAATGCTAGGGGGTGTTTGCAGGAAATCCGAGTGACAGGGGCTGCCTCCCCAATGTTAGGGAAGGTATTTCTCGGACTTCCCAGAACAGGGAACACCTGTGACTGAAGAGAGCTGCGTGGAGTTGTCTCTCGAGCTCCCCCACGCACTGACAATGGTTCCGGAATCCTGAGCGTGGGGAGGTTCCACCAACGGTCGGCAGCGCGTGGGTTCTAACGGGATGCCTGAGCTCGTCTCCCCTGAGGGTTTCCCTAATGTCTCTGGGCCAGGGAATGCTAGGGGGGGTTTGCAGGAAATCCCAGTGACAGAGGCTGCCTCCCCAAGTTCAGGGAAGGTATTTCTCGGACTTCCCCGAACAGGGAACACGTGTGACTGAAGAGTGCTACGTGCAGTTTTCTCTCGTGCTCCCCCACGCACTGACAATGGTTCCGGAATCCTGAGCGTGGGGAGGTTCCACCAACGGTCGGCAGCGCGTGGGTTCTAACGGGATGCCGGAGCTCGTCTCCCCTGAGGGTTTTCCTAATGTCTCTGTGCCAGGGAATGCTAGGGGTGGTTTGCAGGAAATCCCAGTGACAGAGGCTGCCTCCCCAAGGTCAGGGAAGGTATTTCTCGGACTTCCCCCAAAAGGGAACACCTGTGACTGAAGAGAGCTACGTGGAGTTGTCTCTCGAGCTCCCCCATGCACTGACAATGTTTCCGGAATCCTGAGCGCGGGGAGGTTCCACCAACGGTCGGCAGCGCGTGGGTTTTAACGGGATGCCTGAGCTCGTCTCCCCTGAGTGTTTCCCTAATATCTCTGTGTCAGGGAATGCTAGGGGGTGGTTTGCAGGAAATCCCAGTGACAGAGGCTGCCTCCCCAAGGTCAGGGAAGGTATTTCTCGGACTTCCCCGAACAGGGAACACCTGTGACTGAAGAGAGCTGCGTGGAGTTGTCTCTCCAGCTCCCCCACGCACTGACAATGGTTCCGGAATCCTGAGCGTGGGGAGGTTCCACCAACGTTCGGCAGCGCGTGGTTTCTAACGGGATGCATGATCTCGTCTCCCCTGAGTGTTTTCCAATGTCTCTGTGCCAGGGAATGCTAGGGGGTGCTTGCAGGAAATCCCAGTGACTGAGGCTGCCTCGCTAAGGTCAGGTAAGGTATTTCTCGGAGTTCCCCGAACAGGGAACACCTGTGACTGAAGAGAGCTGCGTGGAGTTGTCTCTCGAGTTCCCCATGCACTGACAATGTTTCCGGAATCCTGAGCGAGGGGAGGTTCCACCTACGGTCGGCAGCGCGTGGGTTCTAACGGGATGCCTGAGCTCTTCTCCCCTGAGGGTTTTCCTAATTTCTCTGTGCCAGGGAATGCTAGGGGGTGTTTGCAGCTAATCCGAGTGACAGGGGCTGCCTCCCCAAGGTCAGGGAAGGTATTTCTCGGACTTCCCCGAACAGGGAACACCTGTGACTGAAGAGAGCTGCGTGGAGTTGTCTCTCGAGCTCCCCCACGCACTGACAATGGTTCCGGAAACCTGAGAGTGGGGAGGTTCCACCAACGGTCGGCAGCGCGTTGGTTCTAACGGGTTGCCTGAGCTCGACTCCTCTTAGAGTTTTCCTAATGTCTCCAGGCCAGGGAATGCTAGGGGGGGTTGCAGGAATTTCCAGTGACAGAGGCTGCCTCCCCAAGGTCAGGGAAGGTATTTCTCGGACTTCCCCGTACAGGGAACACCTGTGACTGAAGAGAGCTGCGTGGAGTTGTCTCTCCAGCTCCCTCACGCACTGACAATGGTTCCGGAATATTGAGCGTGTGGAGGTTCCACCAACGGTCGGCAGCGCGTGGTTTCAAACGGGATGCCTGATCTCGTCTCCCCTGAGGGTTTTCCAATGTCTCTGTGCCAGGGAATGTTAAGGGGGTTTGCAGGAAATCCCAGTGACAGAGGCTGACTCCCCAAGTTCAGGGAATTTATTTCTCGGACTTCCCGAAACAGGGAACACCTGTGAATGAAGAGAGCTGCGTGGAGTTGTCTCTCGATCTCCCCCACGCACTGACATGGTTCCGGAATCCTGAGCGTGGGGAGGTTCCACCAACGGTCGGCAGCGCGTGGGTTCTAACGGGATGCCTGAGATAGTCTCCCCTGAGTGTTTCCCTAATGTCTCTGTGCCAGGGAATGCAAGGGGGGGTTTGCAGGAAATCCCAGTGACAGAGGCTGCCTCCCCAATTTCAGGGAAGGTATTTCTCGGACTTCCCCGAACAGGGAACACCTGTGACTGAAGAGAGCTGCGTGGAGTTGTCTCTCGAGATCCCCCACGCACTGACAATGATTCCGGAATCCTGAGCGTGGGGAGGTTCCACCAACGGTCGGCAGCGCGTGGGTTCTAACGGGATTCATGATTTCGTCTCCCCTGAGGGTTTTCCTAATGTCTCTGTGCCAGGGAATGCAAGGGGGGGTTTGCAGGAAATCCCAGTGACAGAGGCTGCCTCCCCAAGGTCAGGGAACGTATTTCTCGGACATCCCCGACCAGGGAACACCTGTGACTGAAGAGAGCTGCTTGGAGTTGTCTCTCGTGCTCCCCCACGCACTGACAATGGTTCCAGAATCCTGAACGTGGGGAGGTTCCTCCAACGTTCGGCAGCGCGTGGGTTCTAACGGGATGCCTGAGCTCGTCTCCCCTGAGTGTTTCCCTAATTTCTCTGTGCTAGGGAATGCTAGGGGGGGTTTGCAGGAAATCCCAGTGACAGAGGCTGCCTCCCCAAGGTCAGGGAAGGTATTTCTCGGACTTCCCCGAACAGGGAACACCTGTGACTGAAGAGAGCTGCGTGGAGTTGTCTCTCGAGATCCCCCACGCACTGACAATGATTCCGGAATCCTGAGCGTGGGGAGGTTCCACCAACGGTCGGCAGCGCGTGGGTTCTAACGGGATTCATGATTTCGTCTCCCCTGAGGGTTTTCCTAATGTCTCTGTGCCAGGGAATGCAAGGGGGGGTTTGCAGGAAATCCCAGTGACAGAGGCTGCCTCCCCAAGGTCAGGGAACGTATTTCTCGGACTTCCCCGAACAGGGAACACCTGTGACTGAAGAGAGCTGCTTGGAGTTGTCTCTCGTGCTCCCCCATGCACTGACAATGGTTCCAGAATCCTGAACGTGGGGAGGTTCCTCCAACGTTCGGCAGCGCGTGGGTTCTAACGGGATGCCTGAGCTCGTCTCCCCTGAGTGTTTCCCTAATTTCTCTGTGCTAGGGAATGCTAGGGGGGGTTTGCAGGAAATCCCAGTGACAGAGGCTGCCTCCCCAAGGTCAGGGAAAGTATTTCTCGGACTTCCCCGAACAGGGAACACCTGTGACTGAAGAGAGCTGCTTGGAGTTGTCTCTCGAGATCCCCCACGCACTGACAATGGTTCCGGAATCCTGTGCGTGGGGAGGTTCCACCAATGGTCGGCAGCGCGTGGGTTCTAACGGGATGACTGAGCTCGTCTCCCCTGAGGGTTTCCCAAATGTCTCTGTGCCAGGGAATGCAAGGGGTGGTTTGCAGGAACTACAAGTGAAAGAGGCTGCCTCCCCAAGGTCAGGGAAGGTATTTCTCGGACTTCCCCGAACAGGGAACACCTGTGACTGAAGAGAGCTGCGTGGAGTTGTCTCTCGAGCTCCCCCACGCACTGACAATGGTTCCGGAATCCTGAGCGTGGGGAGGTTCCACCAACGTTCGGCAGCGCGTGGGTTCTAACGGGATGCCTGAACTCGTCTCCCCTGAGGGTTTTCCTAATGTCTCTGTGCCAGGGAATGCTAGGGGGGGTTTGCAGGAAATCCCAGTGACAGAGGCTGCCTCCCCAAGGTCAGGGAAGGTATTTCCCGGACTTCCCCGAACAGGGAACACCTGTGACTGAAGAGAGCTGCGTGGAGTTGTCTCTCGAGCTCCCCCACACACTGACAATTGTTCCAGAATCCTGAGCGTGGGGAGGTTCCACCAACGGTCGTCAGCGCGTGGGTTCTAACGGGATGCCTGATCTCGTCTCCCCTGAGGGTTTTCCTAATGTCTCTGTACCAGGGAATGCTAGGGGGGGTTTGCAGGAAATCCCAGTGACAGAGGCTGCCTCCGCAAGGTCATGGAACATATTTCTCGGACTTCCCCGAACAGGGAACACCTGTGACTGAAGAGAGCTGCTTGGAGTTGTCTCTCGTGCTCCCCCAGGCACTGACAATGGTTCCAGAATCCTGAGAGTGGGGAAGTTCCACCAACGTTCGGCAGCGCGTGGGTTCTAACGGGATGCCTGAGCTCGTCTCCCCTGAAGGTTTCCCAAATGTCTCTGTGCCAGGGAATGCTAGGGGGGGTTTGCAGGAAATCCCAGTGACAGAGGCTGCCTCCCCAAGGTCAGGGATGGTATTTCTCGGACTTCCCCGAACAGGGAACACCTGTGACTGAAGAGAGCTGCGTGGAGTTGTCTCTCGAGCTCCCCCACGCACTGACAATGGTTCCGGAATCCTGTGCGTGGGGAGGTTCCACCAACGGTCGGCAGCGCTTGGGTTCTAACGGGATGACTGAGCTCGTCTCCCTTGAGGGTTTCCCTAATGTCTCTGTGCCAGGGAATTCAAGGGGGGGTTTGCAGGAAATCCCAGTGACAGAGGCTGCCTCCCCAAGGTCAGGGAAGGTATTTCTCGGACTTCCCCGAACAGGGAACACCTGTGACTGAAGAGAGCTGCGTGGATTTGTCTCTCGAGCTCCCCCACGCACTGACAATGGTTCCGGAATCCTGAACGTGGGGAGGTTCCACCAACGGTCGGCAGCGCGTGGGTTCTAACGGGATGCCTGAGCTCGTCTCCCCTGAGTATTTCCCTAATGTCTATGTGCCAGGGAATGCTAGGGGGGGTTTGCAGGAAATCCCAGTGACAGAGGCTGCCTCTCCAAAGTCTGGGTAGGTATTTCTCGGACTTCCCCGAACAGGGAACACCTGTGACTGAAGAGAGCTGCGTGGAGTTGTCTCTCGAGCTCCCCCACGCACTGACAATGATTCCGGAATCCTGAGCGTGGGGAGGTTCCACCAGCGGTCGGCAGCGCGTGGGTTCTAACGGGATGCCTGTGCTCGTCTCCCCTGAGTGTTTCCCTAATGTCTCTGTGCCAGGGAATGCTAGGGGGGGTTTGCAGGAAATCCCAGTGACAGAGGCTGCCTCCCCAAATTCAGGGAAGGTATTTCTCGGACTTCCCTGAACAGGGAACTCCTGTGACTGAAGAGAGCTACGTGGAGTTGTCTCTCGTGCTCCCCCACGCACTGACAATGGTTCCGGAATCCTGAGCGTGGGGAGGTTCCACCAACGGTCGGCAGCGCGTGGGTTCAAACGGGAAGCCAGAGCTCGTCTCCCCTGAGGGTTTCCCTAATGTCTCTGTGCCAGGGAATGCTAGGGGTGTTTTGCAGGAAATCCCAGTGACAGAGGCTGCCTCCCCAAAGTCAGGGAAGATATTTCTCGGACTTCCGCGAACAGGGAACACCTGTGACTGAATAGAGCTGCGTGGAGTTGTCTCTCGATCTCCCCACGCACTGACAATGGTTCCGGAATCCTGAGCGTGGGGAGGTTCCACCAACGGTCGGCAGCGCGTGTTTTCTAACGGGATGCCTGAGCTCGTCTCCCCTGAAGGTTTCCCTAATGTCTCTGTGCCAGGGAATTCTAGGGGGGGTTTGCAGGAAATCCCAGTGACAGAGGCTGCCTCCCCAAGTTCAGGGAAGTTATTTCACGGAGTTCCCCGAACAGGGAACACCTGTGACTGAAGAGAGCTGCGTGGAGTTGTCTCTCGAGCTCCCCCACGCACTGACAATGGTTCCGGAATCCTGAGCGTCGGGAGGTTCCACCAACGGTCGGCAGCGCGTAGGTTCTAACGGGATGCCTGAGCTCGTCTTCCCTGTGGGTTTCCCTAATGTCTCTGTGCCAGGAAATGCTAGGGTGGGTTTGCAGGAAATCCCAGTGACAGAGACTGCCTCCCCAAGATCAGGGAAGGTATTTCTCGGACTTCCCCGAACAGGGAACACCTGTGACTGAAGAGAGCTGCGTGGAGTTTTCTGTCGAGCTCCTCCACGCACTGACAATGGTTCCGGAATCCTGAGGGTGGGGAGGTTCCACCAACGGTCGGCAGCGCGTGGGTTCTAACGGAATGCCTGAACTGGTCTCCCCTGAGGGTTTTCCTAATGTCTCTGTGCCTGGGAATGCTAGGGGGGGTTTGCAGGAAATCCCAGTGACAGTGGCTGCCTCCCCAAGGTCAGGGAAGGTATTTCCCGGATTTCCCCGAACAGGGAACACCTGTGACTGAAGAGAGCTGCGTGGAGTTGTCTCTGGAGCTCCCCCACGCACTGACAATGTTTCCGGAATACTGAGCGTGGGGAGGTTCCACCAACGGTCGCCAGCGCGTGTGTTCTAACGGGATGCCTGTGCTCGTCTTCCCTGAGGGTTTCCCTAATGTCCCTGTGCCAGGGAATCCTAGGGGGGGTTTGCAGGAAATCCCAGTGACAGAGGCTGGCTCCCCAAATTCAGGGAAGGTATTTCTCGGACTTCCCCGAACAGGGAACACCTGTGACTGAAGAGAGCTGCGTGGAGTTTTCTCTCGTGCTCCCCCACGCACTGACAATCGTTCCGGAATCCTGAGCGTGGGGAAGTTCCACCAACGGTCGGCAGCGCGTGGGTTCTAACGGGATGCCTGAGCTCGTCTCCCCTGAGGGTTTTCCTAATGTCTCTGTGCTAGGGAATGCTAGGGGGGGTTCGCAGAAATTGCCAGTGACAGAGGCTGCCTCCCCAAGTTTAGGGAATGTATTTCTTGGACTTCCCCGAACAGGGAACACCTGTGACTGAAGAGAGCTGCGTGGAGTTGTCTCTCGAGCTCCCCCACGCAGTGACATTGTTTCCGGAATCCTGAGCTTGGGGAGGTTCCACCAACGGTCGGCAGCTCGTGGGTTCTAAAGGGATGCCTGAGCTCGACTCCCCTGAGGGTTTCCCTAATGTCTCTGTGCCAGGGAATGCTAGGGGGGGTTTGCAGGAAATCCCAGTGCAGAGGCTGCCTCCCCAAGGTCAGGGAAGGTATTTCTCGGACTTCCCCGAACAGGGAACACCTGTGACTGAAGAGAGCTGCGTGGAGTTGTCTCTCGAGCTCCCCCACGCAGTGACAATGATTCCGGAATCCTGAGCGTGGGGAGGTTCCACCAACGGGCGGCAGCGCGTGTGTTCTAACGGGATGCCTGAGCTCGTCTCCCCTGAGGGTTTCCCTAATGTCTCTGTGCCAGGGAATGCTAGGGGGGGGTTTACAGGAAATCCCAGTGACAGAGGCTGCCTCCCCAAGGTCAGGGAAGGTATTTCTCGGACTTCCCCGAACAGGGAACACCTGTGACTGAAGAGAGCTTCGTGGAGTTGTCTCTCGAGCCCCCCACGCACTGACAATGGTCCCGGAATCCTGAGAGTGGGGAGGTTCCACCACCGGTCGGCAGCGCGTGGGTTCTAACGGGATGCCTGAGCTCGTCTCCCCTGAGGGTTTTCCTAATGTCTCTGTGCCAGGGAATGCTAGGGGGGGTTTGCAGGAAATCCCAGTGACAGAGGCTGCCTCCCCAAGGTCAGGGAAGGTATTTCTCGGACTTCCCCGAACAGGGAACACCTGTGACTGAAGAGAGCTGCGTGGAGTTGTCTGTCGAGCTCCGCCACGCACTGACAATGGTTCCGGAATCCTGATCGTGTGGAGGTTCCACCAACGGTCGGCAGCGCGTGGGTTCTAACGGGATGCCTGAGCTCGTCTCCCCTGAGTGTTTTCCTAATATCTCTGTGCCAGGGAATGCTAGGGGTGGTTTGCAGGATATCCCACTGAAAGAGGCTGCCTCCCCAAGGTCAGGGAAGGTATTTCTCGGACTTCCCCGAACAGGGAACACCTGTGACTGAAGAGAGCTGCGTGGAGTTGTCTCTCAAGCTCCCCCACGCACTGACAATGGTTCCGGAATCCTGAGCGTGGGGAGGTTCCACCAACGGTCGGCAGCGCGTGGGTTATAACGGGATGCCTGAGCTCATCTCCCCTGAGTGTTTCCCTAATATCTCTGTGCCAAGGAATGCTAGGGGGGGTTTGCAGGAAATCCTAGTGACAGAGGCTGCCTCCCCAAGGTCAGGGAAGATATTTATCGGACTTCCCCGAACAGGGAACACCTCTGACTGAAGAGAGCTGCGTGGAGTTGTCTCTCGAGCTCCCCCACGCACTGACAATGGTTCTGGAATCCTGAGCGTGGGGAGGTTCTACCAACGGTCGGCAGCGCGTGGGATCTAACGGAATGCCTGAGCTCGTCTCCCCTGAGGGTTTTCCTAATGTCTCTGTGCCAGGGAATGCTAGGGGGCGTTTGCAGGAAATCCCAGTGACAGAGGCTGCCTCCCCAAGGTCAGGGAAGGTATTTCTCGGACTTCCCCGAACAGGGAACCCCTGTGACTGAAGAGAGCTGCGTGGAGTTGTCTCTCGAGCTCCCCCACGCACTGACAATGGTTCCGGAATTCTGAGCGTGGGGAGGTTCCACCAACGGTCGGCAGCGCGTGGGTTAAAACGGGATGCCTGAGCTCGTCTCCCCTGAGGGTTTCCCTAATGTCTCTGTGCCAGGGAATGCTAACGGGGGTTTGCAGGAAATCCCAGTGACAGAGGCTGCCTCCCCAAGTTTAGGGAAAGTATTTCTCGGGCTTCCCCGAACAGGGAACACCTGTGACTGAAGAGAGCTGCGTGGAGTTGTCTCTCGAGCTCCCCCACGCACTGACAATGTTTCCGGATTCCTGAGCGTGGGGAGGTTCCACCAACGGTCGGCAGCGCGTGGGTTCTAACGGGATGCCTGAGCTCGTCTCAGCTGAGGGTTTCCCTAATGTCTCTGTGCCAGGGAATGCTAGGGGGGATTTGCAGGAAATCCCAGTGACAGAGGCTGCCTCCCAAAGGTCAGGGAAGATATTTCTCTGACTTCCCCGAACAGGGAACACCTGTGTCTGAAGAGGGCTGCGTGGAGATGTCTCTCGAGCTCCCCCACGCACCGACAATGTTTCCGGAATCCTGAGCGTGTGGAGGTCCCACCAACGGTCGGCAGCGCGTGGGTTCTAACGGGATGCATGAGCTCATCTCCCCTGAGGGTTTTCCTAATATCTCTGTGCCAGGGAATGCTAGGGGTTGTTTGCAGGAAATCCCAGTGACAGAGGCTGCCTCCCCAAGGTCAGGGAATGTATTTCTCGGACTTCTCCGAACAGGGAACACCTGTGACTGAAGAGAGCTGCGTGGAGTTGTCTCTGGAGCTCCCCGACGCACTGACAATGGTTCCGGAATCCTGAGCTTTCGGAGGTTCCATCAACGGTCGCCAGCGCGTGGATTCAAACGGGATGCCTGAGCTCGTCTCCCCTGAGGGTTTTCCTAATGTCTCTGAGCCAGGGATTGCTAGGGGGGGTTTGCAGGAAATCCCAGTAACAGAGGCTGCCTCGCCAAGGTCAGGGAAGGTTTTTCTCGGAGTTCCCCGAGCAGGGAACACCTGTGACTGAAGAGAGCTGCGTGGAGTTGTCTCTCGAGCTCCCCCACGCACTGACAATGTTTCCGGAATACTGAGCGTGGGGAGGTTCCACCAACGGTCGGCAGCGCGTGGGTTCTAACGGGATGCTTGAACTCGTATCCCCTGAGGGTTTTCCTAAAGTCTCTATGCCAGGGAATGCTAGGGGGGGTTTGCAGGAAATCCCAGTGACAGAGGCTGCCTCCCCAAGGTCAGGGAAGGTATTTCTCGGACTTCCCCGAACAGGGAACACCTGTGACTGAAGAGAGCTGCGTGGAGTTGTCTCTCGAGCTCCCCCACGCACTGACAATGGTTCCGGAATCCTGAGCGTGTGGAGGTTCCACCAACGGTCGGCAGCGCGTGGGTTCTAACGGGATGCCTGAGCTCGTCTCCCCTGAGGGTTTCCCTAATGTCTCTGTGCCAGGGAATGCTAGGGGGGGTTTGCAGGAAATCCCAGTGACAGAGGCTGCCTCCCCAAGGTCAGGGAAGGTATTTCTCGGACTTCCCCGAACAGGGAACACCTGTGACTGAAGAGAGCTGCGTGGAGTTGTCTCTCGAGTTCCCCATGCACTGACAATGGTTCCGGAATCCTGAGCGAGGGGAGATTCCACCTACGGTCGGCAGCGCGTGGGTTCTAACCGGATGCCTGAGCTCGTCTCCCCTGAGGGTTTTCCTAATATCTCTGTGCCAGGGAATGCTAGGGGTGGTTTGCAGGAAATCCCAGTGATAGAGGCGGACTCACCAAGGTCAGGGAAGTTATTTCTCGGACTTCCCCGAACAGGGAACACCTGTGACTGAAGAGAGCTGCATGGAGTTGTCTCTCGAGCTCCCCCACGCACTGACAATTGTTCCGGACTCCTGAGGGTGGGGAGGTTTCACCAACGGTCGGCAGCGCTTGGGTTCTAACGTGATTCATGATTTCGTCTCCCCTGAGGGTTTTCCTAATTTCTTTGTGCCAAGGAATGCTAGGGGGGGTTTGCAGGAAATCCCAGTGACAAAGGCTGCCTCCCCAAGGTCATGGAAGGTATTTTTCGGACTTCCCCGATCAGGGAACACCTGTGACTGAAGAGAGCTGCGTGGAATTGTCTCTCGTGCTCCCCCACGCACTGACAATAGTTCCGGAATCCTGAGCGTGGGGAGGTTCCACCAACGGTCGGCAGCGCGTGGGTTCTAACGGGATGCCTGAGCTCGTCTCCCCTGAGGGTTTTCCTAATGTCTCTGTGACAGGGAATGCTAGGGGGGGTTTGCAGGAAATCCCAGTGACAGGGGCTGCCTCCCCTAAGTCAGGGAAGTTATTTCCCGGACTTCCCCGAACAGGGAACACCTGTGACTGAAGAGAGCTGCGTGGAGTTGTCTCTCGAGCTCCCCCACGCACTGACAATGGTTTCGGAATCCTGAGCGTGGGGAGGTTCCACCAACGGTCGGCAGCGCGTGGGTTCTAACGGGATGCCTGAGCTCGTCTCCCCTGAGGGTTTCCCGAATGTCTCTGTGCCAGGGAATGCTAGGGGGGGTTTGCAGGCTATCCCAGTCAAAGAGGCTGCCTCCCCAATGTCACGGAAGGTATTTCTCGGACTTACTCGAACAGGGAACACCTGTGACTGAAGACAGCTGCGTGGAGTTGTCTCTCGAGCTCCCCCACGCACTGACAATGTTTCCGGAATCCTGAGCGTGGGGAGGTTCCACCAACGGTCGGCAGCGCGTGGGTTCTAACGGGATGCCTGAGCTCGACTCCCCTGAGGGTTTCCCTAATGTCTCTGTGCCAGGGAATGCTAGGGGGGGTTTGCAGGAAATCCCAGTGACAGAGGCTGCATCCCCAAAGTCAGGGAAGGTATTTCTCGGACTTCCCCGAACAGGGAACACCTGTGACTGAAGAGAGCTGCGTGGAGTTGTCTCTCGAGCTCCCCCACGCACTGACAATGGTTCCGGAATCCTGAGCGTGGGGAGGTTCCACCAACGGTCGGCAGCGCGTGGGTTCTAACGGGATGCCTGAGCTCGTCTCACCTGAGGGTTTTCCTAATGTCTCTGTGCCAGGGAATGCTAGGGGGGGTTTGCAGGAAATCCCAGTGACAGAGGCTGCCTCCCCAAGGTCAGGGAAGGTATTTCTCGGACTTCCCCGAACAGGGAACACCTGTGACTGAAGAGAGCTGCGTGGAGTTGTCTCTCGTGCTCCCCCACGCACTGACAATGTTTCCGGAATACTGAGCGTGGGGAGGTTCCACCAACGGTCGACAGCACGTGGGTTCTAACGGGATGCCTGAGCTCGTCTCCCCTGAGTGTTTCCCTAATGTCACTGTGCCAGGGAATGCTAGGGGGGGTTTGCAGGAAATCCCAGTGACAGAGGCTGCCTCCCCTAGGTCAAGGAAGATATTTCTCGGACTTCCCCGAACAGGGAACACCTGTGACTGAAGAGAGCTGCGTGGAGTTGTCTCTCGAGCTCCCCCACGCACTGACAATGGTTCCGGAATCCTGAGCGTGGGGAGGTTCCACCAACGGTCGGCAGCGCGTGGGTTCTAACGGGATGCCTGAGCTCGTCTCCCCTGAGGGTTTTCCTAATGTCTCTGTGCCAGGGAATGCTAGGGGGGGTTTGCAGGAAATCCCAGTGACAGAGGCTGACTCCCCAAGTCAGGGAAGGTATTTCTCGGACTTCCCCGACCAGGGAAAACTTGTGACTGAAGAGTGCTGTGTGGAGTTTTCTCTCGAGCTCCCCCACGCACTGACAATGTTTCCGGAATACTGAGCGTGGGGAGGTTCCACCAACGGTTGGCAGCGCGTGGGTTCTAACGGGATGCCTGAGCTCGTCTCCCCTCAGGGATTTCCTAATGTCTCTGTGCCAGGGAATGCTAGGGGGGGTTTGCAGGAAATCCCAGTGACAGAGGCTGCCTCCCCAAGGTCAGGGAAGTTATTTCTCGGACTTCCCCGAACAGGGAACACCTGTGACTGAAGAGAGTTGCGTGGAGTTGTCTCTCGAGCTCCCCCACGCACTGAAAATGGTTCCGGAATCCTGAGCGTGGGGAGGTTCCACCAACGGTCGGCAGCGCGTGGGTTCTAACGGGATGCCTGAGCTCGTCTCCCCTGAGGGTTTTCCTAATATCTCTGTGCCAGGGAATGCTAGGGGTGCTTTGCAGGAAATCCCAGTGACAGAGGCTGCCTCCCCAAGGTCAGGCAAGGTATTTCTCGGACTTCCCCGAACAGGGAACACCTGTGACTGAAGAGAGCTGCGTGGAGTTGTCTCTCGAGATCCCCCACGCACTGACAATGGTTCCGGAATCCTGAGCGTGGGGAGGTTCCACCAAAGGTCGGCAGTGCGTGGGTTCTAACGGGATGCCTGAGCTCGTCTCCCCTGAGGGTTTCCCTAATGTCTCTGTGCCAGGGAATGATAGGGGGGGTTTGCAGGACATCCCAGTGACAGAGGCTGCCTCCCCAAGGTCAGGGAAGGTATTTCTCGGACTTCCCCGAACAGGGAACACCTGTGACTGAAGAGAGCTGCGTGGAGTTGTCTCTCGAGCTCCCCCACGCACTGACAATGGTTCCGGAATCCTGAGCGTGGGGAGGTTCCACCAACGGTCGTCAGCGCCTGGGTTCTAACGGGATGCCTGAGCTTGTCTCCCCTGAGTGTTTCCCTAATGTCTCTGTGCCAGGGAATGCTAGGGGGGGGTTTGCAGGATATCCCAGTGACAGAGGCTGCCTCCCCAAAGACAGGGAAGGTATTTCTCGGACTTCCCCGAACAGGGAACACCTGTGACTGAAGAGAGCTGCGTGGAGTTGTCTCTCGAGATCCCCCACGCACTGACAATGTTTCCGAAATCCTCTGCGTGGGAAGGTTCCACCAACGGTCGGCAGCGCGTGGGTTCTAACGGGATGCCTGAGCTCGTCTCCCCTGAGGGTTTTCCTAATGTCTCTCTGCCAGGGAATGCTAGGGGGGGTTTGCAGGAATTCCCAGTGACAGAGGCTGCCTCCCCAAGGTCAGGGAAGGTATTTCTCGGACTTCCCCGAACAGGGAACACCTGTGACTGAAGAGAGCTGCGTGGAGTTGTCTCTCGATCTCCCCCACGCACTGACAATGGTTCCGGAATCCTCAGCGTGGGGAGGTTCCACCAACGGTCGGCAGCGCGTGGGTTCTAACGGGATGCCTGAGCTCGTCTCCCCTGAGTGTTTCCCTAATGTCTCTGTGCCAGGGAATGCTAGAGGGGGTTTGCAGGAAATCCCAGTGACAGAGGCTGCCTCCCCAAGGTCAGGGAAGGTATTTCTCGGACTTCCCCGAACAGGGAACTCCTGTGACTGAAGAGAGCTGCGTGGAGTTGTCTCTCGTGCTCCCCCACGCACTGACAATTGTTCCGGAATCCTGAGCGTGGGGAGGTTCCACCAACGGTCGGCAGCGCGTGGGTTCAAACGGGATGCCTGAGCTGGTCTCCCCTGAGGGTTTCCCTAATATCTCTGTGCCAGGGAATGCTAGGGGGGGTTTGCAGGAAATCCCAGTGACAGAGGCTGCCTCCCCAAGGTCAGGGAAGGTATTTCTCGGACTTCCCCGAACAGGGAACACCGGTGACTGAAGAGAGCTGCGTGGAGTTGTCTCTCGAGCTCCCCCACGCACTGACAATGGTTCTGGAATCCTGAGCGTGGGGAGGTTCCACCAACGGTCGGCAGCGCGTGGGTTCTAACGGGATGCCTGAGCTCGTCTCCCCTGAGGGTTTCCCTAAATTCTTTGTGCCAGGGAATGCTAGGGGGGGTTTGCAGGAAATCCCAGTGACAGAGGCTGCCTCCCCAAGGTCAGGGAAGGTATTTCTCGGACTTCCCCGAACAGGGAACACCTGTGACTGAAGAGAGCTGCGTGGAGTTGTCTCTCGATCTCCCCCACGCACTGACAATGGTTCCGGAATCCTGAGCGTGGGGAGGTTCCACCAACGGTCGGCAGCGCGTGGGTTCTAACGGGATGCCTGAGCTCGTCTCCCCTGAGGGTTTTCCTAAAGTCTCTATGCCAGGGAATGCTAGGGGGGTTTGCAGGAAATCCCAGTGACAGTGGCTGCCTTCCCAAGGTCAGGGAAGGTATTTCTCGGACTTCCCCGAACAGGGAACACCTGTGACTGAAGAGAGCTGCGTGGAGTTTTCTCTCGAGTTCCCCACGCACTGACAATGGTTCCGGAATCCTGAGCGAGTGGAGGTTCCACCAACGGTCGGCAGCGAGTGGCTTCTAACGGGATGCATGAGCTCGTCTCCCCAGAGGGTTTACCTAATGTCTCTGTGCCAGGGAATGCTAGGGGGGGTTTGCAGGAAATCCCAGTGACAGAGGCTGCCTGCCAAGGTCAGGGAAGGTATTTCCCGGACTTCCCAGAACAGGGAACACCTGTGACTGAAGAGAGCTGCGTGGAGTTGTCTCTCGAGCTCCCCCACACACTGAAAATGGTTCCGGAATCCTGAGCGTGGGGAGGTTCCACCAACGGTCGGCAGCGCGTGGGTTCTAACGGGATGCCTGAGCTCGTCTCCCCTGAGGGTTTTCCTAATATCTCTGTGCCAGGGAATGCTAGGGGTGCTTTGCAGGAAATCCCAGTGACAGAGGCTGCCTCCCCAAGGTCAGGCAAGGTATTTCTCGGACTTCCCCGAACAGGGAACACCTGTGACTGAAGAGAGCTGCGTGGAGTTGTCTCTCGAGATCCCCCACGCACTGACAATGGTTCCGGAATCCTGAGCGTGGGGAGGTTCCACCAACGGTCGGCAGTGCGTGGGTTCTAACGGGATGCCTGAGCTCGTCTCCCCTGAGGGTTTCCCTAATGTCTCTGTGCCAGGGAATGCTAGGGGGGGTTTGCAGGACATCCCAGTGACAGAGGCTGCTTCCCCAAGGTCAGGGAAGGTATTTCTCGGACTTCCCCGAACAGGGAACACCTGTGACTGAAGAGAGCTGCGTGGAGTTGTCTCTCGAGCTCCCCCACGCACTGACAATGGTTCCGGAATCCTGAGCGTGGGGAGGTTCCACCAACGGTCGGCAGCGCCTGGGTTCTAACGGGATGCCTGAGCTTGTCTCCCCTGAGTGTTTCCCTAATGTCTCTGTGCCAGGGAATGCTAGGGGGGGTTTGCAGGATATCCCAGTGACAGAGGCTGCCTCCCCAAAGACAGGGAAGGTATTTCTCGGACTTCCCCGAACAGGGAACACCTGTGACTGAAGAGAGCTGCGTGGAGTTGTCTCTCGAGATCCCCCACGCACTGACAATGTTTCCGAAATCCTGAGCGTGCGAAGGTTCCACCAACGGTCGGCAGCGCGTGGGTTCTAACGGGATGCCTGAGCTCGTCTCCCCTGAGGGTTTTCCTAATGTCTCTCTGCCAGGGAATGCTAGGGGGGGTTTGCAGGAATTCCCAGTGACAGAGGCTGCCTCCCCAAGTTCAGGGAAGGTATTTCTCGGACTTCCCCGAACAGGGAACACCTGTGACTGAAGAGAGCTGCGTGGAGTTGTCTCTCGATCTCCCCCACGCACTTACAATGGTTCCGGAATCCTCAGCGTGGGGAGGTTCCACCAACGGTCGGCAGCGCGTGGGTTCTAACGGGATGCCTGAGCTCGTCTCCCCTGAGTGTTTCCCTAATGTCTCTGTGCCAGGGAATGCTAGAGGGGGTTTGCAGGAAATCCCAGTGACAGAGGCTGCCTCCCCAAAGTCAGGGAAGGTATTTCTCGGACTTCCCCGAACAGGGAACTCCTGTGACTGAAGAGAGCTGCGTGGAGTTGTCTCTCGTGCTCCCCCACGCACTGACAATTGTTCCGGAATCCTGAGCGTGGGGAGGATATACCAACGGTCGGCAGCGCGTGGGTTCAAACGGGATGCCTGAGCTGGTCTCCCCTGAGGGTTTCCCTAATATCTCTGTGCCAGGGAATGCTAGGGGGGGTTTGCAGGAAATCCCAGTGACAGAGGCTGCCTCCCCAAGGTCAGGGAAGGTATTTCTCGGACTTCCCCGAACAGGGAACACCGGTGACTGAAGAGAGCTGCGTGGAGTTGTCTCTCGAGCTCCCCCACGAACTGACAATGGTTCTGGAATCCTGAGCGTGGGGAGGTTCCACCAACGGTCGGCAGCGCGTGGGTTCTAACGGGATGCCTGAGCTCGTCTCCCCTGAGGGTTTCCCTAAATTCTCTGTGCCAGGGAATGCTAGGGGGGGTTTGCAGGAATTCCCAGTGACAGAGGCTGCCTCCCCAAGGTCAGGGAAGGTATTTCTCGGACTTCCCCGAACAGGGAACACCTGTGACTGAAGAGAGCTGCGTGGAGTTGTCTCTCGAGCTCCCCCACGCACTGACAATGGTTCCGGAATCCTGAGCGTGGGGAGGTTCCACCAACGGTCGGCAGCGCGTGGGTTCTAACGGGATGCCTGAGCTCGTCTCCCCTGAGGGTTTTCCTAAAGTCTCTATGCCAGGGAATGCTAGGGGGGTTTGCAGGAAATCCCAGTGACAGTGGCTGCCTTCCCAAGGTCAGGGAAGGTATTTCTCGGAGTTCCCCGAACAGGGAACACCTGTGACTGAAGAGAGCTGCGTGGAGTTTTCTCTCGAGTTCCCCATGCACTGACAATGGTTCCGGAATCCTGAGCGAGTGGAGGTTCCACCAACGGTCGGCAGCGAGTGGCTTCTAACGGGATGCATGAGCTCGTCTCCCCAGAGGGTTTACCTAATGTCTCTGTGCCAGGGAATGCTAGGGGGGGTTTGCAGGAAATCCCAGTGACAGAGGCTGCCTGCCAAGGTCAGGGAAGGTATTTCCCGGACTTCCCAGAACAGGGAACACCTGTGACTGAAGAGAGCTGCGTGGAGTTGTCTCTCGAGCTCCCCCACACACTGACAATGGTTCCGGAATCCTGAGCGTGGGGAGGTTCCACCTACGGTCGGCAGCGCGTGGGTTCTAACGGGATGCCTGAGCTCGTCTCCCCTGAGGGTTTTCTAAATGTCTCTGTGCCAGGGAATGCTAGGGGGGATTTGCAGGAAATCCCAGTGACAGAGGCTGCCACCCCAAGATCAGGGAAGGTATTTCCCGGACTTTCCCGAACGGGGAACACCTGTGACTGAAGAGAGCTGCGTGGAGTTGTCTCTCGAGCTCCCCCACGCACTGAGAATGGTTCCGGAATCCTGAGCGTGGGGAGGTTCCACCAAAGGTCGGCAGCGCATGGGTTCTAACGGGATGCCTGAGCTCGTCTCCCCTGAGGGTTTTCCTAATGTCTCTGTGCCAGGGAATGCTAGGGGGGGTTTGCAGGAAATCCCAGTGACAGAGGCTGCCTCCCCAAGGTCAGGGAAGGTATTTCTCGGACTTCCCCGAACAGGGAACACCTGTGACTGAAGTGAGCTGCGTGGAGTTGTCTCTCGAGCTCCCCCACGCACTGACAATTGTTCCGGAATCCTGAGCGTGGGGAGGTTCCACCAACGGTCGGCAGCGCGTGGGTTCTAACGGGATGCCTGAGCTCGTCTCCCCTGAGGGTTTCCCTAATGTCTCTGTGCCAGGGAATGCTAGGGGTGGTTTGCAGGAAATCCCAGTGAAAGAGGCTGCCTCCCCAAGGTCAGGGAAGTTATTTCTCGGACTTCCCAGAACAGGGAACACCTGTGACTGAAAAGAGCTACGTGGAGTTGTCTCTCGAGCTCCCCCACGAACTGACAATGGTTCTGGAATCCTGAGCGTGGGGAGGTTCCACCAACGGTCGGCAGCGCGTGGGTTCTAACGGGATGCCTGAGCTCGTCTCCCCTGAGGGTTTTCCTAATTTCTCTGTGCCAAGGAATGCAAGGGGGGGGTTTGCAGGAAATCCCAGTGACAGAGGCTGCCTCCCCAAGGTCAGGGAAGGTGTTTCTCGGACTTCCCCGAACAGGGAACAACTGTGAATGAAGAGAGCTGCGTGGAGTTGTCTCTCGAGCTCCCCCACGCACTGACAATGGTTCCGGAATCCTGAGCGTGGGGAGGTTCCACCAACGGTTGGCAGCGCGTGGGTTGTAACGGGATGCCTGAGCTCGTCTCCCCTGAGGGTTTCCCTAATTTCTCTGTGCCAGGGAATGCTAGGTGGGGTTTGCAGGAAATCCCAGTGACAGAGGCTGCCTCCCCAAGGTCAGGGAAGGTATTTCTCGGACTTCCCCGAACAGGGAACACCTGTGACAGAAGAGAGCTGCGTGGAGTGGTCTCTCGAGATCCCCCACTCACTGACAATGGTTCTGGAATCCTGAGCGTGGGGAGGTTCCACCAACGGTCGGTAGCGCGTGGGTTCTAACGGGATGCCTGAGCTCGTCTCCCCTGAGGGTTTCCCTAATGTCTCTGTGCCAGGGAATGCTAGGGGGGGTTTGCAGGAAATCCCAGTGACAGAGGCTGCCTCCCCAAGGTCAGGGAATGTATTTCTCGGACTTCCCCGAACAGGGAACACCTGTGACTGAAGAGAGCTGCGTGGAGTTGTCTCTCGTGCTCCCCCACGCACTGACAATGGTTCCGGAATCCTGAGCGTGGGGAGGTTCCACCAACGGTCGGCAGCGCGTGGGTTCTAACGGGAAGCCTGAGCTCGTCTCCCCTGAGGGTTTCCCTAATGTCTCTGTGCCAGGGAATGCTAGCGGGGGTTTGCAGGAAATCCCAGTTACAGAGGCTGCCTCCCCAAGGTCAGGGAAGGTATTTCTCGGACTTCCCCGAACAGGGAACACCTGTGACTTAAGAGAGCTGCGTGGAGTTGTCTCTCGAGCTCCCCCACGCACTGACAATGGTTCCGGAATCCTGAGCGTGGGGAGGTTCCACCAAAGGTCGGCAGCGCATGCGTTCTAACGGGATGCCTGAGCTCGTCTCCCCTGAGGGTTTCCCTAATTTCTCTGTGCCAGGGAATGCTAGGGGGGGTTTGCAGGAAATCCCAGTGACAGAGGCTGCCTCCCCAAGGTCAGGGAAGGTATTTCTCGGACTTCCCCGAATAGGGAACACCTGTGACTGAAGAGAGCTGCGTGGAGTTGTCTCTCGTGCTACCCCACGCACGGACAATGGTTCCGGAATCCTGAGCGTGGGGAGGTTCCACCAACGGTCGGCAGCGCGTGCGTTCTAACGGGATGCCTGAGCTCGTATCCCCTGAGTGTTTCCCTAATGTCTCTGTGCCAGGGAATGCTAGGGGGGGTTTGCAGGAAATCCCAGTGACAGAGGCTGCCTCCCCACGGTCAGGGTAGGTATTTCTCGGACTTCCCCGAACAGGGAACACCTGTGACTTAAGAGAGCAGCGTGGAGTTGTCTCTCGAGCTCCCCCACGCACTGACAATGGTTCCGGAATCCTGAGAGTGGGGAGGTTCCACCAACGTTCGGCAGCGCGTGGGTTCTAACGGGATGCCTGAGCTCGTCTACCCTGAGGGTTTCCCTAATGTCTCTGTGCCAGGGAATGCTAGGGGGGGTTTGCAGGAAATCCCAGTGACAGAGGCTGCCTCCCCTAGGTCAGGGAAGGTATTTCTCGGACTTCCCCGAACAGGGAACACCTGTGACTGAAGAGAGCTGCGTGGAGTTGTCTCTCGAGATCCCCCACGCACTGACAATGGTTCCGGAATCCTGAGCGTGGGGAGGTTCCACCAACGGTCGGCAGCGCGTGGGTTCTAACGGGATGCCTGAGCTCGTCTCCCCTGAGGGTTTTCCTAATGTCTCTGTGCCAGGGAATGCTAGGGGGGGTTTGCAGGAAATCCCAGTGAAAGAGGCTGCCTCCCCAAGGTCAGGGAAGGTATTTTTCGGACTTCCCCGAACAGGGAACACCTGTGACTGAAGAGAGCTGCGTGGTGTTGTCTCTCGAGCTCCCCCACGCACTGACAATGGTTCCGGAATCCTGAGCGTGGGGAGGTTCCACCAACGGTCGTCAGCGCGTGGGTTCTAACGGGATGCCTGAGCTCGTCTCCCCTGAGGGTTTCCCTAATGTCTCTGTTCCAGGGAATTCTAGGGGGGGTTTGCAGGAAATCCCAGTGACAGAGGCTGCCTCCCCAAGGTCAGGGAAGGTTTTTCTCGGACTTCCCCGAACAGGGAACACCTGTGACTGAAGAGAGCTGCGTGGAGTTATCTTTCGAGCTCCCCCACGCACTGACAATGGTTCCGGAATCCTGAGCGTGGGGAGGTTCCACCAACGGTCGGCAGCGCGTGGGTTCTAACGGGATGCCTGAGCTCGTCTCCTCGGAGGGTTTCCCTAATATCTCTGTGCCAGGGAATGCTAGGGGGGGTTTGCAGGAAATCCCAGTGACAGAGGCTGCCTCCCCAAGGTCAGGGAAGGTATTTCTCGGACTTCCCCGAACAGGGAACACCTGTGACTGAAGAGAGCTGCGTGGAGTTGTCTCTCGAGCTCCCCCACGCACTGACAATGTTTCCGGAATCCTGAGAGTGGGGAGGTTCCACCAACGGTCGGCAGCGCGTGGGTTCTAACGGAATGCCTGAGCTCGTGTCCCCTGAGGGTTTCACTAATGTCCCTGTGCCAGGGAATGCTAGGGGTGGTTTGCAGGAAATCCCAGTGACAGAGGCTGCCTCCCCTAGGTCAGGGAAGGTATTTCTCGGACTTCCCCGAACAGGGAACACCTGTGACTGAAGAGAGCTGCGTGGAGTTGTCTCTCGAGCTCCCCCACGCAATGACAATGGTTCCGGAATCCTGAGCGTGGGGAGGTTCCACCAAAGGTCGGCAGCGCGTGGGCTGTAAAGGGATGCCTGAGCTCGTCTCCCCTGAGGGTTTTCCTAATGTCTCTGTGCCAGGGAATGCTAGGGGGTGTTTGCAGGAAATCCCAGTAACAGAGGCTGCCTCCCCAAGGTCAGGGAAGGTATTTCTCGGACTTCCCCGAACAGGGAACACCTGTGACTGAAGAGAGCTGCGTGGAGTTGTCTCTCGAGCTCCCCCACGCACAGAAAATGGTTCCGGAATCCTGAGCGTGTGGAGGTTCCACCAACGGTCGGCAGCGCGTGGGTTCTAACGGGATGCCTGAGCTCGTCTCCCCTGAGAGTTTCCCAATGTCTCTGTGCCAGGGAATGATAGGGGGAGATTGCAGGATATCCCAGTGACAGAGGCTGCCTACCCAAGGTCAGGGAAGATATTTCTCGGACTTCCCCGAACAGGGAACACCTGTGACTGAAGAGAGCTTCGTGGAGTTGTCTCTCGAGCTCCCCCACGCACTGACAATGTTTCCGGAATACTGAGTGTTGGGAGGTTCCACCAAAGGTCTGCAGCGCTTGGGTTCTAACGGGATGCCTGACCTAGTCTCCCCTGAGGGTTTCCCTAATGTCACTGTGCCAGGGAATTCTAGGGGGGGTTTACAGGAAATCCCAGTAACAGAGGCTGACTCCCCAAGGTCAGGGAAAGTATTTCTCGGACTTCCCCGAACAGGGAACACCTGTGACTGAAGAGAGCTGCGTGGAAATGTCTCTCGAGCTCCCCCACGCACTGACAATGGTTCCGGAATCCTGAGCGTGGGGAGGTTCCACCAATGGTCGGCAGCGCGTGGGTTCTAACGGGATGCCTGTGCTCGTCTCCCCTGAGTGTTTCCCTAATGTCTCTGTGCCAGGGAATTCTAGGGGGGGTTTGCAGGAAATCCCAGTGACAGTGGCTGCCTCCCCAAGGTCAGGGAAGGTATTTCTCGGACTTCCCCGAACAGGGAACACCTGTGACTGAAGAGAGCTGCGTGGAGTTGTCTCTCGAGCTCCCCCACGCAATGACAATGGTTCCGGAATCCTGAGCGTGGGGAGGTTCCACCAAAGGTCTGCAGCGCGTGGGCTGTAACGGGATACCTGAGCTCGTCTCCCCTGAGGGTTTTCCTAATGTCTCTGTGCCAGGGAATGCTAGGGGGGGTTTGCAGGAAATCCCAGTGACAGAGGCTGCCTCCCCAAGGTCAGGGAAGGTATTTCTCGGACTTCCCCGAACAGGGAACACCTGTGACTGAAGAGAGCTGCGTGGAGTTGTCTCTCGAGCTCCCCCACGCACTGACAATGGTTCCGGAATCCTGAGCGTGGGGAGGTTCCACCAACGGTCGGCAGCGCGTGGGTTCTAACGGGATGCCTGAGCTCGTCTCCCCTGAGAGTTTCCCAATGTCTCTGTGCCAGGGAATGATAGGGGGAGTTTGCAGGATATCCCAGTGACAGAGGCTGCCTACCCAAGGTCAGGGAAGATATTTCTCGGACTTCCCCGAACAGGGAACACCTGTGACTGAAGAGAGCTGCGTGGAGTTGTCTCTCGAGCTCCCCCACGCACTGACAATGTTTCCGGAATCCTGAGCGTTGGGAGGTTCCACCAACGGTCTGCAGCGCTTGGGTTCTAACGGGATGCCTGATCTCGTCTCCCCTGAGGGTTTCCCTAATGTCTCTGTGCCAGGGAATTCTAGGGGGGGTTTACAGGAAATCCCAGTAACAGAGGCTGACTCCCCAAAGTCAGGGAAAGTATTTCTAGGACTTCCCCGAAGAGGGAACACCTGTGACTGAAGAGAGCTGCGTGGAGTTGTCTCTCGAGCTCCCCCACGCACTGACAATGGTTCCGGAATACTGAGCGTGGGGAGGTTCCACCAACGGTCGGCAGCGCGTGGGTTCTAACGGGATGCCAGAGCTCGTCTCCCCTGAGAGTTTTCCCAATGTCTCTGTGCCAGGGAATGCTAGGGGGGGTTTGCAGGATGTCCCAGTGACAGAGGCTGCCTCCCCAATGTCAGGGAAGGTATTTCTCGGACTTCCCCGAACAGGGAACACCTGTGACTGAAGAGAGCTGCGTGGAGTTGTCTCTCGTGCTCCCCCACGCACTGACAATGGTTCCGGAATCCTGAGCGTGGGGAGGTTCCACCAACGGTCGGCAGCGCGTGGGTTCTAACGGGATGCCTGAGCTCGTCTCCCCTGAGAGTTTCCCAATGTCTCTGTGCCAGGGAATGCTAGGGGGTGTTTGCAGGAAATCCCAGTGTCAGAGGCTGCCTCCCCAAGTTCAGGGAAGATATTTCTCGGACTTTCCCGAACAGGGAACACCTGTGACTGAAGAGAGCTGCGTGGAGTTGTCTCTCGAGCTCCCCCACGCACTGACAATGGTTCCGGAATCCTGAGCGTGGGGAGGTTCCACCAACGGTCGGCAGCGCGTGGGTTCTAACGGGATGCCTGAGCTCGTCTCCCCTGAGGGTTTCCCTAATGTCTCTATGCCAGGGAATGCTAGGGGGGGTTTGCAGGAAATCCCAGTGACAGAGGCTGCCTCCCCACGGTCAGGGAAGGTATTTCTCGGACTTCCCCGAACAGGGAACACCTGTGACTGAAGAGAGCTGCGTGGAGATGTCTCTCGAGCTCCCCCACGCACTGACAATGGTTCCGGAATCCTGAGCGTGGGGAGGTTCCACCAATGGTCGTCAGCGCGTGGGTTCTAACGGGATGCCTGTGCTCGTCTCCCCTGAGTGTTTCCCTAATGTCTCTGTGCCAGGGAATTCTAGGGGGGGTTTGCAGGAAATCCCAGTGACAGAGGCTGCCTCCCCAAGGTCAGGGAAAGTATTTCTCGGACTTCCCCGAACAGGGAACACCTGTGACTGAAGAGAGCTGCGTGGAGTTATCTTTCGAGCTCCCCCACGCACTGACAATGGTTCCGGAATCCTGAGCGTGGGGAGGTTCCACCAACGGTCGGCAGCGCGTGGGTTCTAACGGGATGCCTGAGCTCGTCTCCCCTGAGTGTTTTCCTAAAGTCTCTGTGCCAGGGAATTCTAGGGGGGGTTTGCAGGAAATCCCAGTGACAGAGGCTGCCTCCCCAAGGTCAGGGAAGGTATTTCTAGGACTTCCCCGAACAGGGAACTCCTGTGACTGAAGAGAGCTGCGTGGAGTTGTCTCTCGAGCTCCCCCACGCACTGACAATGTTTCCGGAATCCTGAGCGTTGGGAGGTTCCACCAACGGTCTGCAGCGCTTGGGTTCTAACGGGATGTCTGATCTCGTCTCCCCTGAGGGTTTCCCTAATGTCTCTGTGCCAGGGAATTCTAGGGGGGGTTTACAGGAAATCCCAGTAACAGTGGCTGACTCCCCAAGGTCAGGGAAGGTATTTCTAGGACTTCCCCGAACAGGGAACTCCTGTGACTGAAGAGAGCTGCGTGGAGTTGTCTCTCGAGCTCCCCCACGCACTGACAATGGTTCCGGAATCCTGAGCGTGTGGAGGTTCCACCAACGGTCGGCAGCGCGTGGGTTCTAACGGGATGCCTGAGCTCGTCTCCCCTGAGAGTTTCCCAATGTCTCTGTGCCAGGGAATGATAGGGGGAGTTTGCAGGATATCCCAGTGACAGAGGCTGCCTACCCAAGGTCAGGGAAGATATTTCTCGGACTTCCCCGAACAGGGAACTCCTGTGACTGAAGAGAGCTTCGTGGAGTTGTCTCTCGAGCTCCCCCACGCACTGACAACGTTTCCGGAATCCTGAGCGTTGGGAGGTTCCACCACCGGTCTGCATCGCTTGGGTTCTAACGGGATGCCTGATCTCGTCTCCCCTGAGGGTTTCCCTAATGTCTCTGTGCCAGGGAATTCTAGGGGGGGTTTACAGGAAATCCCAGTAACAGAGGCTGACTCCCCAAGGTCAGGGAAAGTATTTCTCGGACTTCCCCGAACAGGGAACACCTGTGACTGAAGAGAGCTGCGTGGAGATGTCTCTCGAGCTCAACCACGCACTGACAATGGTTCCGGAATCCTGAGCGTGGGGAGGTTCCACCAATGGTCGGCAGCGCGTGGGTTCTAACGGGATGCCTGTGCTCGTCTCCCCTGAGTGTTTCCCTAATGTCTCTGTGCCAGGGAATTCTAGGGGGGGTTTGCAGGAAATCCCAGTGACAGTGGCTGCCTCCCCAAGGTCAGGGAAGGTATTTCTCGGACTTCCCCGAACAGGGAACACCTGTGACTGAAGAGAGCTGCGTGGAGTTGTCTCTCGAGCTCCCCCACGCAATGACAATGGTTCCGGAATCCTGAGCGTGGGGAGGTTCCACCAAAGGTCGGCAGCGCGTGGGCTGTAACGGGATACCTGAGCTCGTCTCCCCTGAGGGTTTTCCTAATGTCTCTGGGCCAGGGAATGCTAGGGGGGGTTTGCAGGAAATCCCAGTGACAGAGGCTGCCTCCCCAAGGTCAGGGAAGGTATTTCTCGGACTTCCCCGAACAGGGAACACCTGTGACTGAAGAGAGCTGCGTGGAGTTGTCTCTCGAGATCCCCCACGCACTGACAATGATTCCGGAATCCTGAGCGTGGGGAGGTTCCACCAACGGTCGGCAGCGCGTGGGTTCTAACGGGATGCCTGAGCTCGTCTCCCCTGAGAGTTTCCCAATGTCTCTGTGCCAGGGAATGATAGGGGGAGTTTGCAGGATATCCCAGTGACAGAGGCTGCCTACCCAAGGTCAGGGAAGATATTTCTCGGACTTCCCCGAACAGGGAACACCTGTGACTGAAGAGAGCTGCGTGGAGTTGTCTCTCGAGCTCCCCCACGCACTGACAATGTTTCCGGAATCCTGAGCGTTGGGAGGTTCCACCAACGGTCTGCAGCGCTTGGGTTCTAACGGGATGCCTGATCTCGTCTCCCCTGAGGGTTTCCCTAATGTCTCTGTGCCAGGGAATTCTAGGGGGGGTTTACAGGAAATCCCAGTAACAGAGGCTGACTCCCCAAAGTCAGGGAAAGTATTTCTAGGACTTCCCCGAAGAGGGAACACCTGTGACTGAAGAGAGCTGCGTGGAGTTGTCTCTCGAGCTCCCCCACGCACTGACAATGGTTCCGGAATCCTGAGCGTGGGGAGGTCCACCAACGGTCGGCAGCGCGTGGGTTCTAACGGGATGCCAGAGCTCGTCTCCCCTGAGAGTTTTCCCAATGTCTCTGTGCCAGGGAATGCTAGGGGGGGTTTGCAGGATGTCCCAGTGACAGAGGCTGCCTCCCCAAGGTCAGGGAAGGTATTTCTCGGACTTCCCCGAACAGGGAACACCTGTGACTGAAGAGAGCTGCGTGGAGTTGTCTCTCGTGCTATCCCACGCACTGACAATGGTTCCGGAATCCTGAGCGTGGGGAGGTTCCACCAACGGTCGGCAGCGCGTGGGTTCTAACGGGATGCCTGAGCTCGTCTCCCCTGAGAGTTTCCCAATGTCTCTGTGCCAGGGAATGCTAGGGGGAGTTTGCAGGAAATCCCAGTGTCAGAGGCTGCCTCCCCAAGTTCAGGGAAGATATTTCTCGGACTTTCCCGAACAGGGAACACCTGTGACTGAAGAGAGCTGCGTGGAGTTGTCTCTCGAGCTCCCCCACGCACTGACAATGGTTCCGGAATCCTGAGCGTGGGGAGGTTCCACCAACGGTCGGCAGCGCGTGGGTTCAAACGGGATGCCTGAGCTCGTCTCCCCTGAGGGTTTCCCTAATGTCTCTGTGCCAGGGAATGCTACGGGGGTTTGCAGGAAATCCCAGTGACAGAGGCTGCCTCCCCACGGTCAGGGAAGTTATTTCTCGGACTTCCCCGAACAGGGAACACCTGTGACTGAAGAGAGCTGCGTGGAGTTATCTTTCGAGCTCCCCCACGCACTGACAATGGTTCCGGAATCCTGAGCGTGGGGAGGTTCCACCAACGGTCGGCAGCGCGTGGGTTCTACCGGGATGAGTGAGCTGGTCTCCCCTGAGGGTTTCCCTAATATCTCTGAGCCAGGGAATGCTAGGGGGGGTTTGCAGGATATCCCAGTGACAGAGGCTGCCTCCCCAAGGTCAGGGAAGGTATTTTTCGGACTTCCCCGAACAGGGAACACCTGTGACTGAAGAGAGCTGCGTGGAGTTGTCTCTCGAGCTCCCCCACGCACTGACAATGGTTCCGGAATCCTGAGCGTGGGGAGGTTCCACCAACGGTCGGCAGCGCGTGGGTTCTAACGGGATGCCTGAGCTCGTCTCCCCTGAGTGTTTTCCTAAAGTCTCTGTGCCAGGGAATTCTAGGGGGGGTTTGCAGGAAATCCCAGTGACAGAGGCTGCCTCCCCAAGGTCAGGGAAGGTATTTCTCGGACTTCCCCGAACAGGGAACACCTGTGACTGAAGAGAGCTGCGTGGAGTTGTCTCTCGAACTCCCCCATGCACTGACAATGTTTCCGGAATCCTGAGCGTTGGGAGGTTCCACCAACGGTCTGCAGCGCTTGGGTTCTAACGGGATGTCTGATCTCGTCTCCCCTGAGGGTTTCCCTAATGTCTCTGTGCCAGGGAATTCTAGGGGGGGTTTACAGGAAATCCCAGTAACAGAGGCTGACTCCCCAAGGTCAGGGAAGGTATTTCTAGGACTTCCCCAAACAGGAAACACCTGTGACTGAAGAGAGCTGCGTGGAGTTGTCTCTCGAGCTCCCCCACGCACTGACAATGGTTCCGGAATCCTGAGCGTGGGGAGGTTCCACCAACGGTCGGCAGCGCGTGGGTTCTAACGGGATGCCAGAGCTCGTCTCCCCTGAGAGTTTTCCCAATGTCTCTGTGCCAGGGAATGCTAGGGGGGGTTTGCAGGATGTCCCAGTGACAGAGGCTGCCTCCCCAAGGTCAGGGAAGGTATTTCTCGGACTTCCCCGAACAGGGAACACCTGTGACTGAAGAGAGCTGCGTGGAGTTGTCTCTCGTGCTCCCCCACGCACTGACAATGTTTCCGGAATCCTGAGCGTGGGGAGGTTCCACCAACGGTCGGCAGCGCGTGGGTTCTACCGGGATGCCTGAGCTGGTCTCCCTTGAGGGTTTCCCAATGTCTCTGTGCCAGGGAATGCTAGGGGGGGTTTGCAGGAAATCCCAGTGACAGAGGCTGCCTCCCCAAGGTCAGGGAAGGTATTTCTCGGACTTCCCCGAACAGGGAACACCTGTGACTCAAGAGAGCTGCGTGGAGTTGTCTCTCGAGCTCCCCCACGCACTGACAATGGTTCCGGAATCCTGAGCGTGGGGAGGTTCCACCAACGGTCGGCAGCGCGTGGGTTCTAACCGGATGCCTGAGCTCGTCTCCCCTGAGTGTTTTCCTAAAGTCTCTGTGCCAGGGAATGCTAGGGGGGGTTTGCAGGAAATCCCAGTGACAGAGGCTGCTTCCCCAATTTCAGGGAAGGTATTTCTCGGACTTCCTCGAACAGGGAACACCTGTGACTGAAGAGAGCTGCGTGGAGTTGTCTCTCGAGCTCCCCCACGCACTGACAATGGTTCCGGAATCCTGAGCGTGGGGAGGTTCCACCAACGGTCGGCAGCGCGTGGGTTCAAACGGGATGCCTGAGCTCGTCTCCCCTGAGGGTTTCCCTAATTTCTCTGTGCCAGGGAATGCTAGGGGGGGTTTGCAGGAAATCCCAGTGACAGAGGCTGCCTCCCCAAGGTCAGGGAAGGTATTTCTCGGACTTCCCCGAGCAGGGAACACCTGTGACTGAAGAGAGCTGCGTGGAGTTGTCTCTCGAGCTCCCCCACGCACTGACAATGGTTCCGGAATCCTGAGCGTGGGGAGGTTCCACCAACGGTCGGCAGCGCGTGGGATCTACCGGGATGCCTGAGCTGGTCTCCCCTTAGGGTTTCCCTAATGTCTCTGTGCCAGGGAATGCTAGGGGTGGTTTGCAGGAAATCCCAGTGACAGAGGCTGCCTCCCCAAGGTCAGGGAAGGTATTTCTCGGACTTCCCCGAACAGGGAACACCTATGACTGAAGAGAGCTGCGTGGAGTTGTCTCTCGAGCTCCCCCACGCACTGACAATGTTTCCGGAATCCTGAGCGTGGGGAGGTTCCACCAACGGTCGGCAGCGCGTGGGATTTACCGGGATGAGTGAGCTGGTCTCCCCTGAGGGTTTCCCCAATATCTCTGAGCCAGGGAATGCTAGGGGTGGTTTGCAGGATATCCCAGTGACAGAGGCTGCCTCCCCAAGGTCAGGGAAGGTATTTTTCGGACTTCCCCGAACAGGGAACACCTGTGACTGAAGAGAGCTGCGTGGAGTTGTCTCTCGAGCTCCCCCACGCACTGACAATGGTTCCGGAATCCTGAGCGTGGGGAGGTTCCACCAACGGTCGGCAGCGCGTGGGTTCTAACGGGATGCCTGAGCTCGTCTCCCCTGAGTGTTTTCCTAAAGTCTCTGTGCCAGGGAATTCTAGGGGGGGTTTGCAGGAAATCCCAGTGACAGAGGCTGCCTCCCCAAGGTCAGGGAAGGTATTTCTCGGACTTCCCCGAACAGGGAACACCTGTGACTGAAGAGAGCTGCGTGGAGTTGTCTCTCGAGCTCCCCCACGCACTGACAATGGTTCCGGAATCCTGAGCGTCGGGAGGTTCCACCAACGGTCGGCAGCGCGTGGGTTCTAACGGGATGCCTGAGCTCGTCTCCCCTGAGTGTTTTCCTAAATTCTCTGTGCCAGGGAATGCTAGGGGGGGTTTGCAGGAATTCCCAGTGACAGAGGCTGCTTCCCCAAGTTCAGGGAAGGTATTTCTCGGACTTACTCGAACAGGGAACACCTGTGACTGAAGAGAGCTGCGTGGAGTTGTCTCTCGAGCTCACCCACGCACTGACAATGGTTCCGGAATCCTTAGCGTGGGGAGGTTCCACCAACTGTCGTCAGTCTAGTGTTCTAACGGGATGCCTGAGCTCGTCTCCCCTTAGGGTTTCCCTAATGTCTCTGTGCCAGGGAATGCTAGGGGGGGTTTGCAGGAAATCCCAGTGACAGAGGCTGCCTCCCCAAGGTCAGGGAAGGTATTTCTCGGACTTCCCCGAACAGGGAACACCTGTGACTGAAGAGAGTTTCGTGGAGTTGTCTCTCGAGATCCCCCACGCACTGACAATGGTTCCGGAATCCTGAGCGTGGGGAGGTTCCACCAACAGTCGGCAGCGCGTGGGTTCTAACGGGATGCATGAGCTTGTCTCCCCTGAGGGTTTCCCTAATGTCTCTGTGCCAGGGAATGCTAGAGGGGGTTTGCAGGAAATCCCAGTGACAGAGGCTGCCTCCCCAAGGTCAGGGAAGGTATTTCTCGGACTACACCGAACAGGGAACACCTGTGACTGAAGAGAGCTGCGTGGAGTTGTCTCTCGAGCTCCCCCACGCACTGACAATGGTTCCGGAATCCTGAGAGTGGGGAGGTTCCACCAACGGTCGGCAGCGCGTGGGTTCTAACGGGATGCCTGAGCTCGTCTCCCCTGAGTGTTTCCCTAATTTCTCTGTGCCAGGGAATTCTAGGGGTGGTTTGCAGGAATTCCCAATGACAGAGGCTGCCTCCCCAAGGTCAGGGAAGGTATTTCTCGGACTTCCCCGAACAGGGAACACCTGTGACTGAAGAGAGCTGCCTGGAGTTGTCTCTCGAGTTCCCCACGCACTGACAATGGTTCCGGAATCCTGAGCGTGTGGAGGTTCCACCAACGGTGGGCAGCGAGTGGGTTCTATCGGGATGCCTGAGCTCATCTCTCCTGAGGGTTTCCCTAATGTCTCTGTGCCAGGGAATGCTAGGAGGGGTTTGCAGGAATTCCCAGTGACAGAGGCTGCCTCCCCAAGGTCAGGGAATGTATTTCTCGGACTTCCCCGAACAGGGAACACCTGTGACTGAAGAGAGCTGCGTGGAGTTGTCTCTCGAGCTCCCCCACGCACTGACAATGTTTCCGGAATCCTGAGCGTTGGGAGGTTCCACCAACGGTCTGCAGCGCTTGAGTTCTAACGGGATGCCTGATCTGGTCTCCCCTGAGTGTTTCCCTAATGTCTCTGTGCCAGGGAATTCTAGGGGGGGTTTACAGGAAATCCCAGTAACAGAGGCTGACTCCCCAATGTCAGGGAAAGTTTTTCTAGGACTTCCCCGAACAGGGAACACCTGTGACTGAAGAGAGCTGCGTGGAGTTGTCTCTCGTGCTCCCCCACGCACTGACAATGGTTCCGGAATCCTGAGCGTGGGGAGGTTCCACCAACGGTCGGCAGCGCGTGGGTTCTACCGGGATGCCTGAGCTGGTCTCCCCTGAGGGTTTCCCAATGTCTCTGTGCCAGGGAATGCTAGGGGGGGTTTGCAGGAAATCCCAGTGACAGAGGCTGCCTCCCCAAGGTCAGGGAAGGTATTTCTCGGACTTCCCCGAACAGGGAACACCTGTGACTGAAGAGAGCTGCGTGGAGTTGTCTCTCGAGCTCCCCCACGCACTGACAATGGTTCCGGAATCCTGAGCGTGGGGAGGTTCCACCAACGGTCGGCAGCGCGTGGGTTCTAACGGGATGCCTGAGCTCGTCTCCCCTGAGTGTTTTCCTAAAGTCTCTGTGCCAGGGAATGCTAGGGGGGGTTTGCAGGAAATCCCAGTGACAGAGGCTGCTTCCCCAATTTCAGGGAAGGTATTTCTCGGACTTCCTCGAACAGGGAACACCTGTGACTGAAGAGAGCTGCGTGGAGTTGTCTCTCGAGCTCCCCCACGCACTGACAATGGTTCCGGAATCCTGAGCGTGGGGAGGTTTCACCAACGGTCGGCAGCGCGTGGGTTCTAACGGGATGCCTGAGCTCGTCTCCCCTGAGGGTTTCCCTAATTTCTCTGTGCAAGGGAATGCTAGGGGGGGTTTGCAGGAAATCCCAGTGACAGAGGCTGCCTCCCCAAGGTCAGGGAAGGTATTTCTCGGACTTCCCCGAGCAGGGAACACCTGTGACTGAAGAGAGCTGCGTGGAGTTGTCTCTCGAGCTCCCCCACGCAATGACAATGTTTCCGGAATCCTGAGCGTGGGGAGGTTCCACCAAAGGTCGGCAGCGCGTGGGCTGTAACGGGATGTCTGAGCTCGTCTCCCCTGAGGGTTTCCCTAATTTCTCTGTGCCAGGGAATGCTAGGGGGGGTTTGCAGGAAATCCCAGTGACAGAGGCTGCCTCCCCAAGGTCAGGGAAGGTATTTCTCGGACTTCTCCGAGCAGGGAACACCTGTGACTGAAGAGAGCTGCGTGGAGTTGTCTCTCGAGCTCCCCCACGCACTGACAATGGTTCCGGAATCCTGAGCGTGGGGAGGTTCCACCAACGGTCGGCAGCGCGTGGGTTCTAACGGGATGCCTGAGCTCGTCTCCCCTGAGAGTTTCCCAATGTCTCTGTGCCAGGGAATGCTAGGGGGAGTTTGCAGGAAATCCCAGGGTCAGAGGCTGCCTCCCCAAGGTCAGGGAAGATATTTCTCGGACTTTCCCGAACAGGGAACACCTGTGACTGAAGAGAGCTGCGTGGAGTTGTCTCTCGAGCTCCCCCACGCACTGACAATGGTTCCGGAATCCTGAGCGTGGGGAGGTTCCACCAACGGTCGGCAGCGCGTGGGTTCTACCGGGATGCCTGAGCTGGTCTCCCCTTAGGGTTTCCCTAATGTCTCTGTGCCAGGGAATGCTAGGGGGGGTTTGCAGGAAATCCCAGTGACAGAGGCTGCTTCCCCAAGGTCAGGGAAGGTATTTCTCGGACTTCCCCGAACAGGGAACACCTGTGACTTAAGAGAGCTGCGTGGAGTTGTCTCTCGAGCTCCCCCACGCACTGACAATGGTTCCGGAATCCTGAGCGTGGGGAGGATCCAACAACGGTCGGCAGCGCGTGGGTTCTAACGGAATGCCTGAGCTCGTGTCCCCTGAGGGTTTCCCTAATGTCCCTGTGCCAGGGAATGTTAGGGGGGGTTTGCAGGAAATCCCAGTGAAAGAGGCTGCCTCCCCTAGGTCAGGGAAGGTATTTCTCGGACTTCCCCGAACAGGGAACACCTGTGACTGAAGAGAGCTGCGTGGAGTTGTCTCTCGAGCTCCCCCACGCAATGACAATGGTTCCGGAATCCTGAGCGTGGGGAGGTTCCACCAAAGGTCGGCAGCGCGTGGGCTGTAACGGGATGCCTGAGCTCGTCTCCCCTGAGGGTTTTCCTAATGTCTCTGTGCCAGGGAATGCTAGGGGGGGTTTGCAGGAAATCCCAGTGACAGAGGCTGCCTCCCCAAGGTCAGGGAAGGTATTTCTCGGACTTCCCGGAACAGGGAACACCTGTGACTGAAGAGAGCTGCGTGGAGTTTTCTCTCGAGCTCCCCCACGCACTGACAATGGTTCCGGAATCCTGAGCGTGGGGAGGTTCCACCAACGGTCGGCAGCGCGTGGGTTCTAACGGGATGTCTGAGCTTGTCTCCCCTGAGGGTTTCCCTAAAGTCTCTGTGCCAGGGAATGCTAGGGGGGGTTTTGCAGGAAATCCCAGTGACAGTGGCTGCCTCCCCAAGGTCAGGGAAGGTATTTCCGGACTTCCCCGAACAGGGAACACCTGCGACTAAAGAAAGCTGCGTGGAGTTGTCTTTCGATCTCCCCCACGCACTGACAAAGGTTTCGGAATCCTGAGCGTGGGGAGGTTCCACCAACGGTCGGCAGCGCGTGGGTTCTAACGGGATGCTTGAGCTCGTCTCCCCTGACGGTTTTCCTAATGTCTCTGTGCCAGGGAATGCTAGGGGGTGTTTGCAGGAAATCCCAGTGACAGAGGCTGCCTCCCCAAGGTCAGGGAAGGTATTTCCCGGACTTCCCCGAACAGGGAACACCTGTGACTGAAGAGAGCTGCGCGGAGTTTTCTCTCGAGCTCCCCCACGCACTGACAATGCTTCCAGAATCCTGAGCGTGGGGAGGTTCCTCCAACTGGCGGCAGCGCGTGGGTTCTAACGGGATGCATGAGCTCGTCTCCCCTGAGGGTTTCCCTAATGTCTCTGTGCCAGGGAATGCTAGGGGGTTTTGCAGGAAATCCCAGTGACAGAGGCTGCCTCCCCAAGGTCAGGGAAGGTATTTCTCGGACTTCCCCGTACAGGGAACACCTGTGATTGAAGAGAGCTGCGTGGAATTTTCTCTCGAGCTAACCCCACGCTCTGACAATTGTTCCGGAATCCTGAGCGTGGGGAGGTTCCACCAACGGTCGGCAGCGCGTGGGTTCTAACGGGATGCCTGAGCTCATATTCCCTGAGGGTTTTCCAAATGTCTCTGTGCCAGGGAATGCTAGGGGGGGGTTGCAGGAAATCCCAGTGACAGAGGCTGCCTCCCCACGGTCAGGGAAGGTATTTCTCGGACTTCCCCGAACAGGGAACACCTGTGACTGAAGAGAGCTGCGTGGAGTTGTCTCTCGAGCTCCCCCACGCACTGACAATGATTCCGGAATCCTGAGCGTGGGGAGGTTCCACCAACGGTCGGCAGCGCGTGGGTTCTAACGGGATGCCTGAGCTCGTCTCCCCTGAGGGTTTTCCTAATGTCTCTGTGCCAGGGAATGCTAGGGGGGGTTTGCAGGAAATCCCAGTGACAGAGGCTTCCTCCCCAAGGTCAGGGAAGGTATTTCACGAATTTCCCCGAACAGGGATCACCTGTGACAGAAGAGATCTGCGTGGAGTTGTCTCTCGAGCTCCCCCACGCACTGACAATGGTTCCGGAATCCTGAGCGTGGGGAGGTTCCAACAACGGTCGGCAGCGCGTGGGTTATAACGGGATGCCTGAGCTCGTCTCCCCTGAGGGTTTCCCTAATGTCTCTGTGCCAGGGAATGCTAGGGGGTTTTGCAGGAAATCCCAGTGACAGAGGCTGCCTCCCCAAGGTCAGGGAAGTTATTTCTCGGACTTCCCCGAACAGGGAACACCTGTGACTGAAGAGAGCTGCGTGGAGTTGTCTCTCGAGCTCCCCCACGCACTGACAATGTTTCCGGAATCCTGAGCGTTGGGAGGTTCCACCAACGGTCTGCAGCGCTTGAGTTCTAACGGGATGCCTGATCTCGTCTCCCCTGAGGGTTTCCCTAATGTCCCTGTGCCAGGGAATTCTAGGGGGGGTTTACAGGAAATCCCAGTAACAGAGGCTGACTCCCCAAGGTCAGGGAAAGTTTTTCTAGGACTTCCCCGAACAGGGAACACCTGTGACTGAAGAGAGCTGCGTGGAGTTGTCTCTCGTGCTCCCCCACGCACTGACAATGGTTCCGGAATCCTGAGCGTGGGGAGGTTCCACCAACGGTCGGCAGCGCGTGGGTTCTACCGGGATGCCTGAGCTGGTCTCCCCTGAGGGTTTCCCAATGTCTCTGTGCCAGGGAATGCTAGGGGGGGTTTGCAGGAAATCCCAGAGACAGAGGCTGCCTCCCCAAGGTCAGGGAAGGTATTTCTCGGACTTCCCCGAACAGGGAACACCTGTGACTGAAGAGAGCTGCGTGGAGTTGTCTCTCGAGCTCCCCCACGCACTGACAATGGTTCCGGAATCCTGAGCGTGGGGAGGTTCCACCAACGGTCGGCAGCGCGTGGGTTCTAACGGGATGCCTGAGCTCGTCTCCCCTGAGTGTTTTCCTAAAGTCTCTGTGCCAGGGAATGCTAGGGGGGGTTTGCAGGAAATCCCAGTGACAGAGGCTGCTTCCCCAATTTCAGGGAAGGTATTTCTCGGACTTCCTCGAACAGGGAACACCTGTGACTGAAGAGAGCTGCGTGGAGTTGTCTCTCGAGCTCCCCCACGCACTGACAATGGTTTCGGAATCCTGAGCGTGGGGAGGTTCCACCAACGGTCGGCAGCGCGTGGGTTCAAACGGGATGCCTGAGCTCGTCTCCCCTGAGGGTTTCCCTAATTTCTCTGTGCAAGGGAATGCTAGGGGGGGTTTGCAGGAAATCCCAGTGACAGAGGCTGCCTCCCCAAGGTCAGGGAAGGTATTTCTCGGACTTCCCCGAGCAGGGAACACCTGTGACTGAAGAGAGCTGCGTGGAGTTGTCTCTCGAGCTCCCCCACGCAATGACAATGTTTCCGGAATCCTGAGCGTGGGGAGGTTCCACCAAAGGTCGGCAGCGCGTGGGGTGTATCGGGATGTCTGAGCTCGTCTCCCCTGAGGGTTTCCCTAATTTCTCTGTGCCAGGGAATGCTAGGGGGGGTTTGCAGGAAATCCCAGTGACAGAGGCTGCCTCCCCAAGGTCAGGGAATGTATTTCTCGGACTTCTCCGAGCAGGGAACACCTGTGACTGAAGAGAGCTGCGTGGAGTTGTCTCTCGAGCTCCCCCACGCACTGACAATGGTTCCGGAATCCTGAGCGTGGGGAGGTTCCACCAACGGTCGGCAGCGCGTGGGTTCTAACGGGATGCCTGAGCTCGTCTCCCCTGAGAGTTTCCCAATGTCTCTGTGCCAGGGAATGCTAGGGGGAGTTTGCAGGAAATCCCAGGGTCAGAGGCTGCCTCCCCAAGGTCAGGGAAGATATTTCTTGGACTTTCCCGAACAGGGAACACCTGTGACTGAAGAGAGCTGCGTGGAGTTGTCTCTCGAGCTCCCCCACGCACTGACAATGGTTCCGGAATACTGAGCGTGGGGAGGTTCCACCAACGGTTGGCAGCGCGTGGGTTTTACCGGGATGCCTGAGCTGGTCTCCCCTTAGGGTTTCCCTAATGTCTCTGTGCCAGGGAATGCTAGGGGGGGTTTGCAGGAAATCCCAGTGACAGAGGCTGCTTCCCCAAGGTCAGGGAAGGTATTTCTCGGACTTCCCCGAACAGGGAACACCTGTGACTGAAGAGAGCTGCGTGGAGTTGTCTCTCGAGCTCCCCCACGCACTGACAATGGTTCCGGAATCCTGAGCGTGGGGAGGTTCCAACAACGGTCGGCAGCGCGTGGGTTCTAACGGAATGCCTGAACTCGTGTCCCCTGAGGGTTTCCCTAATGTCCCTGTGCCAGGGAATGTTAGGGGGGGTTTGCAGGAAATCCCAGTGAAAGAGGCTGCCTCCCCTAGGTCAGGGAAGGTATTTCTCGGACTTCCCCGAACAGGGAACACCTGTGACTGAAGAGAGCTGCGTGGAGTTGTCTCTCGAGCTCCCCCACGCAATGACAATGGTTCCGGAATCCTGAGCGTGGGGAGGTTCCACCAAAGGTCGGCAGCGCGTGGGCTGTAACGGGATGCCTGAGCTCGTCTCCCCTGAGGGTTTTCCTAATGTCTCTGTGCCAGGGAATGCTAGGGGGGGTTTGCAGGAAATCCCAGTGACAGAGGCTGCCTCCCCAAGGTCAGGGAAGGTATTTCTCGGACTTCCCGGAACAGGGAACACCTGTGACTGAAGAGAGCTGCGTGGAGTTTTCTCTCGAGCTCCCCCACACACTGACAATGGTTCCGGAATCCTGAGCGTGGGGAGGTTCCACCAACGGTCGGCAGCGCGTGGGTTCTAACGGGATGTCTGAGCTTGTCTCCCCTGAGGGTTTCCCTAAAGTCTCTGTGCCAGGGAATGCTAGGGGGGGTTTTGCAGGAAATCCCAGTGACAGTGGCTGCCTCCCCAAGGTCAGGGAAGGTATTTCTCGGACTTCCCCGAACAGGGAACACCTGTGACTTAAGAGAGCTGCGTGGAGTTGTCTCTCGAGCTCCCCCACGCACTGACAATGGTTCCGGAATCCTGAGCGTGGGGAGGTTCCAACAACGGTCGGCAGCGCGTGGGTTCTAACGGAATGCCTGAGCTCGTGTCCCCTGAGGGTTTCCCTAATGTCCCTGTGCCAGGGAATGTTAGGGGGGGTTTGCAGGAAATCCCAGTGAAAGAGGCTGCCTCCCCTAGGTCAGGGAAGGTATTTCTCGGACTTCCCCGAACAGGGAACACCTGTGACTGAAGAGAGCTGCGTGGAGTTGTCTCTCGAGCTCCCCCACGCAATGACAATGGTTCCGGAATCCTGAGCGTGGGGAGGTTCCACCAAAGGTCGGCAGCGCGTGGGCTGTAACGGGATGCCTGAGCTCGTCTCCCCTGAGGGTTTTCCTAATGTCTCTGTGCCAGGGAATGCTAGGGGGGGTTTGCAGGAAATCCCAGTGACAGAGGCTGCCTCCCCAAGGTCAGGGAAGGTATTTCTCGGACTTCCCGGAACAGGGAACACCTGTGACTGAAGAGAGCTGCGTGGAGTTTTCTCTCGAGCTCCCCCACGCACTGACAATGGTTCCGGAATCCTGAGCGTGGGGAGGTTCCACCAACGGTCGGCAGCGCGTGGGTTCTAACGGGATGTCTGAGCTTGTCTCCCCTGAGGGTTTCCCTAAAGTCTCTGTGCCAGGGAATGCTAGGGGGGGTTTTGCAGGAAATCCCAGTGACAGTGGCTGCCTCCCCAAGGTCAGGGAAGGTATTTCCGGACTTCCCCGAACAGGGAACACCTGCGACTAAAGAAAGCTGCGTGGAGTTGTCTTTCGATCTCCCCCACGCACTGACAAAGGTTTCGGAATCCTGAGCGTGGGGAGGTTCCACCAACGGTCGGCAGCGCGTGGGTTCTAACGGGATGCTTGAGCTCGTCTCCCCTGAGGGTTTTCCTAATGTCTCTGTGCCAGGGAATGCTAGGGGGTGTTTGCAGGAAATCCCAGTGACAGAGGCTGCCTCCCCAAGGTCAGGGAAGGTATTTCCCGGACTTCCCCGAACAGGGAACACCTGTGACTGAAGAGAGCTGCGCGGAGATTTCTCTCGAGCTCCCCCACGCACTGACAATGCTTCCAGAATCCTGAGCGTGGGGAGGTTCCTCCAACTGGCGGCAGCGCGTGGGTTCTAACGGGATGCATGAGCTCGTCTCCCCTGAGGGTTTCCCTAATGTCTCTGTGCCAGGGAATGCTAGGGGGTTTTGCAGGAAATCCCAGTGACAGAGGCTGCCTCCCCAAGGTCAGGGAAGGTATTTCTCGGACTTCCCCGTACAGGGAACACCTGTGATTGAAGAGAGCTGCGTGGAATTTTCTCTCGAGCTCCCCCACGCACTGACAATTGTTTCGGAATCCTGAGCGTGGGGAGGTTCCACCAACGGTCGGCAGCGCGTGGGTTCTAACGGGATGCCTGAGCTCATATTCCCTGAGGGTTTTCCAAATGTCTCTGTGCCAGGGAATGCTAGGGGGGGGTTGCAGGAAATCCCAGTGACAGAGGCTGCCTCCCCACGGTCAGGGAAGGTATTTCTCGGACTTCCCCGAACAGGGAACACCTGTGACTGAAGAGAGCTGCGTGGAGTTGTCTCTCGAGCTCCCCCACGCACTGACAATGATTCCGGAATCCTGAGCGTGGGGAGGTTCCACCAACGGTCGGCAGCGCGTGGGTTCTAACGGGATGCCTGAGCTCGTCTCCCTGAGGGTTTTCCTAATGTCTCTGTGCCAGGGAATACTAGGGGGGGGTTGCAGGAAATCCCAGTGACAGAGGCTTCCTCCCCAAGGTCAGGGAAGGTATTTCTCGAATTTCCCCGAACAGGGATCACCTGTGACAGAAGAGATCTGCGTGGAGTTGTCTCTCGAGCTCCCCCACGCACTGACAATGGTTCCGGAATCCTGAGCGTGGGGAGGTTCCAACAACGGTCGGCAGCGCGTGGGTTCTAACGGGATGCCTGAGCTCGTCTCCCCTGAGGGTTTCCCTAATGTCTCTGTGCCAGGGAATGCTAGGGGGTTTTGCAGGAAATCCCAGTGACAGAGGCTGCCTCCCCAAGGTCAGGGAAGTTATTTCTCGGACTTCCCCGAACAGGGAACACCTTTGACTGAAGAGAGCTGCGTGGAGTTGTCTCTCGAGCTCCCCCACGCACTGACAATGGTTCCGGAATCCTGAGCGTGGGGAGGTTCCAACAACGGTCGGCAGCGCGTGGGTTCTAACGGAATGCCTGAGCTCGTGTCCCCTGAGGGTTTCCCTAATGTCCCTGTGCCAGGGAATGTTAGGGGGGGTTTGCAGGAAATCCCAGTGAAAGAGGCTGCCTCCCCTAGGTCAGGGAAGGTATTTCTCGGACTTCCCCGAACAGGGAACACCTGTGACTGAAGAGAGCTGCGTGGAGTTGTCTCTCGAGCTCCCCCACGCAATGACAATGGTTCCGAAATCCTGAGCGTGGGGAGGTTCCACCAAAGGTCGGCAGCGCGTGGGCTGTAACGGGATGCCTGAGCTCGTCTCCCCTGAGGGTTTTTCTAATGTCTCTGTGCAAGGGAATGCTAGGGGGTGTTTGCAGGAATTCCCAGTGACAGAGGCTGCCTCCCCAAGGTCAGGGAAGGTATTTCTCGGACTTCCTGGAACAGGGAACACCTGTGACTGAAGAGAGCTGCGTGGAGTTTTCTCTCGAGCTCCCCCACGCACTGACAATGGTTCCGGAATCCTGAGCGTGGGGAGGTTCCACCAACGGTCGGCAGCGCGTGGATTCTAACGGGATGTCTGAGTTTGTCTCCCCTGAGGGTTTCCCTAAAATCTCTGTGCCAGGGAATGCTAGGGGGGGTTTGCAGGAAATCCCAGTGACAGTGGCTGCCTCCCCAAGGTCAGGGAAGGTATTTCTCGGACTTCCCCGAACAGGGAACACCTGTGACTGAAGAAAGCTGCGTGGAGTTGTCTTTCGATCTCCCCCACGCACTGACAAAGGTTTCGGAATCCTGAGCGTGGGGAGGTTCCACCAACGGTCGGCAGCGCGTGGGTTCTAACGGGATGCTTGAGCTCGTCTCCCCTGAGGGTTTTCCTAATGTCTCTGTGCCAGGGAATGCTAGGGGGTGTTTGCAGGAAATCCCAGTGACAGAGGCTGCCTCCCCAAGGTCAGGGAAGGTATTTCCCGGACTTCCCCGAACAGGGAACACCTGTGACTGAAGAGAGCTGCGCGGAGTTTTCTCTCGAGCTCCCCCACGCACTGACAATGCTTCCAGAATCCTGAGCGTGGGGAGGTTCCTCCAACTGGCGGCAGCGCGTGGGTTCTAACGGGATGCATGAGCTCGTCTCCCCTGAGGGTTTCCCTAATGTCTCTGTGCCAGGGAATGCTAGGGGGTTTTGCAGGAAATCCCAGTGACAGAGGCTGCCTCCCCAAGGTCAGGGAAGGTATTTCTCGGACTTCCCCGTACAGGGAACACCTGTGATTGAAGAGAGCTGCGTGGAATTTTCTCTCGAGCTAACCCCACGCTCTGACAATTGTTTCGGAATCCTGAGCGTGGGGAGGTTCCACCAACGGTCGGCAGCGCGTGGGTTCTAACGGGATGCCTGAGCTCATATTCCCTGAGGGTTTTCCAAATGTCTCTGTGCCAGGGAATGCTAGGGGGGGGTTGCAGGAAATCCCAGTGACAGAGGCTGCCTCCCCACGGTCAGGGAAGGTATTTCTCGGACTTCCCCGAACAGGGAACACCTGTGACTGAAGAGAGCTGCGTGGAGTTGTCTCTCGAGCTCCCCCACGCACTGACAATGATTCCGGAATCCTGAGCGTGGGGAGGTTCCACCAACGGTCGGCAGCGCGTGGGTTCTAACGGGATGCCTGAGCTCGTCTCCCCTGAGGGTTTTCCTAATGTCTCTGTGCCAGGGAATGCTAGGGGGGGTTTGCAGGAAATCCCAGTGACAGAGGCTTCCTCCCCAAGGTCAGGGAAGGTATTTCACGAATTTCCCCGAACAGGGATCACCTGTGACAGAAGAGATCTGCGTGGAGTTGTCTCTCGAGCTCCCCCACGCACTGACAATGGTTCCGGAATCCTGAGCGTGGGGAGGTTCCAACAACGGTCGGCAGCGCGTGGGTTATAACGGGATGCCTGAGCTCGTCTCCCCTGAGGGTTTCCCTAATGTCTCTGTGCCAGGGAATGCTAGGGGGTTTTGCAGGAAATCCCAGTGACTGAGGCTGCCTCCCCAAGGTCAGGGAAGTTATTTCTCGGACTTCCCCGAACAGGGAACACCTGTGACTGAAGAGAGCTGCGTGGAGTTGTCTCTCGAGCTCCCCCACGCACTGACAATGTTTCCGGAATCCTGAGCGTTGGGAGGTTCCACCAACGGTCTGCAGCGCTTGAGTTCTAACGGGATGCCTGATCTCGTCTCCCCTGAGGGTTTCCCTAATGTCCCTGTGCCAGGGAATTCTAGGGGGGGTTTACAGGAAATCCCAGTAACAGAGGCTGACTCCCCAAGGTCAGGGAAAGTTTTTCTAGGACTTCCCCGAACAGGGAACACCTGTGACTGAAGAGAGCTGCGTGGAGTTGTCTCTCGTGCTCCCCCACGCACTGACAATGGTTCCGGAATCCTGAGCGTGGGGAGGTTCCACCAACGGTCGGCAGCGCGTGGGTTCTACCGGGATGCTTGAGCTGGTCTCCCCTGAGGGTTTCCCAATGTCTCTGTGCCAGGGAATGCTAGGGGGGGTTTGCAGGAAATCCCAGTGACAGAGGCTGCCTCCCCAAGGTCAGGGAAGGTATTTCTCGGACTTCCCCGAACAGGGAACACCTGTGACTGAAGAGAGCTGCGTGGAGTTGTCTCTCGAGCTCCCCCACGCACTGACAATGGTTCCGGAATCCTGAGCGTGGGGAGGTTCCACCAACGGTCGGCAGCGCGTGGGTTCTAACGGGATGCCTGAGCTCGTCTCCCCTGAGTGTTTTCCTAAAGTCTCTGTGCCAGGGAATGCTAGGGGGGGTTTGCAGGAAATCCCAGTGACAGAGGCTGCTTCCCCAATTTCAGGGAAGGTATTTCTCGGACTTCCTCGAACAGGGAACACCTGTGACTGAAGAGAGCTGCGTGGAGTTGTCTCTCGAGCTCCCCCACGCACTGACAATGGTTTCGGAATCCTGAGCGTGGGGAGGTTCCACCAAAGGTCGGCAGCGCGTGGGTTCTAACGGGATGCCTGAGCTCGTCTCCCCTGAGGGTTTCCCTAATTTCTCTGTGCAAGGGAATGCTAGGGGGGGTTTGCAGGAAATCCCAGTGACAGAGGCTGCCTCCCCAAGGTCAGGGAAGGTATTTCTCGGACTTCCCCGAGCAGGGAACACCTGTGACTGAAGAGAGCTGCGTGGAGTTGTCTCTCGAGCTCCCCCACGCAATGACAATGTTTCCGGAATCCTGAGCGTGGGGAGGTTCCACCAAAGGTCGGCAGCGCGTGGGGTGTATCGGGATGTCTGAGCTCGTCTCCCCTGAGGGTTTCCCTAATTTCTCTGTGCCAGGGAATGCTAGGGGGGGTTTGCAGGAAATCCCAGTGACAGAGGCTGCCTCCCCAAGTTCAGGGAATGTATTTCTCGGACTTCTCCGAGCAGGGAACACCTGTGACTGAAGAGAGCTGCGTGGAGTTGTCTCTCGAGCTCCCCCACGCACTGACAATGGTTCCGGAATCCTGAGCGTGGGGAGGTTCCACCAACGGTCGGCAGCGCGTGGGTTCTAACGGGATGCCTGAGCTCGTCTCCCCTGAGAGTTTCCCAATGTCTCTGTGCCAGGGAATGCTAGGGGGAGTTTGCAGGAAATCCCAGGGTCAGAGGCTGCCTCCCCAAGGTCAGGGAAGATATTTCTTGGACTTTCCCGAACAGGGAACACCTGTGACTGAAGAGAGCTGCGTGGAGTTGTCTCTCGAGCTCCCCCACGCACTGACAATGGTTCCGGAATACTGAGCGTGGGGAGGTTCCACCAACGGTTGGCAGCGCGTGGGTTTTACCGGGATGCCTGAGCTGGTCTCCCCTTAGGGTTTCCCTAATGTCTCTGTGCCAGGGAATGCTAGGGGGGGTTTGCAGGAAATCCCAGTGACAGAGGCTGCTTCCCCAAGGTCAGGGAAGGTATTTCTCGGACTTCCCCGAACAGGGAACACCTGTGACTGAAGAGAGCTGCGTGGAGTTGTCTCTCGAGCTCCCCCACGCACTGACAATGGTTCCGGAATCCTGAGCGTGGGGAGGTTCCAACAACGGTCGGCAGCGCGTGGGTTCTAACGGAATGCCTGAACTCGTGTCCCCTGAGGGTTTCCCTAATGTCCCTGTGCCAGGGAATGTTAGGGGGGGTTTGCAGGAAATCCCAGTGAAAGAGGCTGCCTCCCCTAGGTCAGGGAAGGTATTTCTCGGACTTCCCCGAACAGGGAACACCTGTGACTGAAGAGAGCTGCGTGGAGTTGTCTCTCGAGCTCCCCCACGCAATGACAATGGTTCCGGAGTCCTGAGCGTGGGGAGGTTCCACCAAAGGTCGACAGCGCGTGGGCTGTAACGGGATGCCTGAGCTCGTCTCCCCTGAGGGTTTTCCTAATGTCTCTGTGCCAGGGAATGCTAGGGGGGGTTTGCAGGAAATCCCAGTGACAGAGGCTGCCTCCCCAAGGTCAGGGAAGGTATTTCTCGGACTTCCCGGAACAGGGAACACCTGTGACTGAAGAGAGCTGCGTGGAGTTTTCTCTCGAGCTCCCCCACACACTGACAATGGTTCCGGAATCCTGAGCGTGGGGAGGTTCCACCAACGGTCGGCAGCGCGTGGGTTCTAACGGGATGTCTGAGCTTGTCTCCCCTGAGGGTTTCCCTAAAGTCTCTGTGCCAGGGAATGCTAGGGGGGGTTTTGCAGGAAATCCCAGTGACAGTGGCTGCCTCCCCAAGGTCAGGGAATGTATTTCTCGGACTTCCCCGAACAGGGAACACCTGTGACTAAAGAAAGCTGCGTGGAATTGTCTTTCGATCTCCCCCACGCACTGACAAAGGTTCCGGAATCCTGAGCGTGGGGAGGTTCCACCAACGGTCGGCAGAGCGTGGGTTCTAACGGGATGCCTGAGCTCGTGTCCCCTGAGGGTTTCCCTAATGTCTCTGTGCCAGGGAATGCTAGGGGGTGTTTGCAGGAAATCCCAGTGACAGAGGCTGCCACCTCAATGTCAGGGAAGGTATTTCTCGGACTTCCCCGAACAGGGAACACCTGTGACTGAAGAGAGCTGCGTGGAGTTGTCTCTCGAGCTCCCCCACGCACTGACAATGGTTCCGGAATCCTGAGCGTGGGGAGGTTCCACCAACGGTCGGCAGCGCGTGGGTTCTAACGGGATGACTGTGCTCGTCTCCCCTGAGTGTTTCCCTAATGTCTCTGTGCCAGGGAATTCTAGGGGGGGTTTGCAGGAAATCCCAGTGACAGAGGCTGCCTCCCCAAGGTCAGGGAAGGTATTTCTCGGACTTCACCGAACAGGGAACACCTGTGACTGAAGAGAGCTGCGTGGAGTTATCTCTCGAGCTCCCCCACGCACTGACAATGGTTCCGGAATCCTGAGATTGGGGAGGTTCCACCAACGGTCGTCAGCGCGTGGGTTCTAACGGGATGCCTGAGCTCGTCTCCCCTGAGGGTTTCCCTAATGTCTCTGTGCCAGGGAATGCTAGGGGGGGTTTGCAGGAAATCCCAGTGACAGAGGCTGCCTCCCCAAGGTCAGGGAAGGTATTTCTCGGACTTCCCCGAACAGGGAACACCTGTGACTGAAGAGAGCTGCGTGGAGTTGTCTCTCGAGCTCCCCCACGCACTGACAATGTTTCCGGAATCCTGAGCGTGGGGAGGTTCCACCAACGGTCGGCAGCGCGTGGGTTCTAACGGAATGCCTGAGCTCGTGTCCCCTGAGGGTTTCCCTAATGTCCATGTGCCAGGGAATGCTAGGGGGGGTTTGCAGGAAATCCCAGTGACAGAGGCTGCCTCCCCTAGGTCAGGGAAGGTATTTCTCGGACTTCCCCGAACAGGGAACACCTGTGACTGAAGAGAGCTCCGTGGAGTTGTCTCTCGAGCTCCCCCACGCAATGAAAATGGTTCCGGAATCCTGAGCGTGGGGAGGTTCCACCAAAGGTCGGCAGCGCGTGGGCTGTAACGGGATGCCTGAGCTCGTCTCCCCTGAGGGTTTTCCTAATGTCTCTGTGCCAGGGAATGCTAGGGGGGGTTTGCAGGAAATCCCAGTGACAGAGGCTGCCTCCCCAAGGTCAGGGAAGGTATTTCTCGGACTTCCCCGAACAGGGAACACCTGTGACTGAAGAGAGCTGCGTGGAGTTGTCTCTCGAGCTCCCCCACGCACTGACAATGTTTCCGGAATCCTGAGCGTGGGGAGGTTCCACCAACGGTCGGCAGCGCGTGGGTTCTAACGGAATGCCTGAGCTCGTGTCCCCTGAGGGTTTCCCTAATGTCCCTGTGCCAGGGAATGCTAGGGGGGGTTTGCAGGAAATCCCAGTGACAGAGGCTGCCTCCCCAAGGTCAGGGAAGGTATTTCTCGGACTTCCCCGAACAGGGAACACCTGTGACTGAAGAGAGCTGCGTGGAGTTGTCTCTCGAGCTCCCCCACGCAATGACATTGGTTCCGGAATCCTGAGCGTGGGGAGGTTCGTCCAAAGGTCGGCAGCGCGTGGGCTGTAACGGGATGCCTGATCTCGTCTCCCCTGAGGGTTTTCCTAATGTCTCTGTGCCAGGGAATGCTAGGGGGGGTTTGAAGGAAATCCCAGTGACAGAGGCTGCCTCCCCAAGGTCAGGGAAGGTATTTCTCGGACTTCCCCGAACAGGTAACACCTGTGACTTAAGAGAACTGCGTGGTGTTTTCTCTCGAGCTCCTGCACGCACTGAAAATTTTTCCGGAATCCTGAGCGTGGGGAGGTTCCACCATCGGTCGGCAGCGCGTGGGTTTTAACGGGATGCCTGAGCTCGTCTCCCATGAGTGTTTCTCTAATGTCTCTGTGCCAGGGAATGCTAGGGGAGTTTGCAGGAAATCCCTGTGACAGAGGCTGCCTCCCCAAGTTCAGGGAAGTTATTTCTCGGACTTCCCCGAACAGGGAACACCTGTGACTGAAGAGAGCTGCGTGTAGTTGTCTCTCGAGCTCCCCCACGCTCTGACAATTCTTCAGGAATACTGAGCGTGGGGAGGTTCCACCAACGGTCGGCAGCGCGTGGGTTCTAACGGGATGGCAGAACTCGTATCCTCTGAGGGTTTCCCTAAGGTCTCTGTGTTAGGGAATGCTAGGGGGGGTTTGCAGGATATCCCAGTGACAGAGGCTGCCTCCCCAAGGTCAGGGAAGGTATTTCTCGGACTTCCCCGAACAGGGAACACCTGTGACTGAAGAGAGCTGCGTGGAGTTGTCTCTCGAGCTCCCCCACGCACTGACAATGTTTCCAGAATCCTGAGCGTGGGGAGGTTCCACCAACGGTCGGCAGCGCGTGGGTTCTAGCGGGATGCCTGAGCTCTTCTTCCCTGAGTGTTTCCCTAATATCTCTGTGCCAGGGAATGCTATGTGGGGTTTGCAGGAAATCCCAGTTACAGAGTCGGCCTCCCCAACGTCAGGGATGGTATTTCTCGGACTTCCCCGAACAGGGAACACCTGTGACTGAAGAGAGCTGCGTGGAGTTCTCTCTCAAGCTCCCCCACGCACTGACAATGGTTCCGGAATCCTGAGCGTGGGGAGGTTCCACCAACGGTCGGCAGCGCGTGGGTTCTAACGGGATGCCTGAGGTCGTCTCCCCTGAGGGTTTCCCTAATATCTCTGTGCCAGGGAATGTTGGGGGGGTTTGCAGGAAATCCCAGTGACAGAGGCTGCCTCCCCAAGTTCAGGGAAGGTATTTCTCGGACTTCCCCGAACAGGGAACACCTGTGACTGAAGAGAGCTGCGTGGAGTTGTCTCTCGAACTCCCCCACGCACTGACAATGTTTCCGGAATCCGGAGCGTGGGGAGGTTCCACCAACGGTCGGCAGCGCGTGGGTTCTAACGGGATGCCTGAGCTCGTCTCCCCTGAGTGTTTCCCTAATGACTCTGTGCCAGGGAATGCTAGGGGGGGTTTGCAGGAAATCCCAGTGACAGAGGCTTCCTCCCCAAGGTCAGGGAAGTTATTTCTCGGACTTCCCCGAACAGTGAACACCTGTAACTGAAGAGAGCTGCGTGGAGTTGTCTCTCGAGCTCCCCCACGCACTGAAAATGGTTCCGGAACCCTGAGCGTGGGGAGGTTCCACCACCGGTCGGCAGCGTGTGGGTTCAAACGGGATGCCTGAGCTCGTGTACCCTGAGGGTTTCCCTAATGTCTCTGTGCCAGGGAATGCTAGGGGGGGTTTGCAGGAAATCCCAGTGACAGAGGCTGCCTCCCCAAGTTCAGGGATGGTATTTCTCAGACTTCCCCTAACAGGGAACACCTGTGACTGAAGAGAGATGCGTGGAGTTGTCTCTCGAGCTCCCCCACGCACTGACAATGGTTCCGGAATCCTGAGCGTGGGGAGGTTCCACCAACGGTCGGCAGAGCGTGGGTTCTAACGGGATGCCTGAGCTCGTCTCCCCTGAGGGTTTCCCTAATGTCTCTGTGCCAGGGAATGATAGGGGGGGTTTGCAGGAAATCCCAGTGACAGAGGCTGCCTCCCCAAGGTCAGGGAAGGTATTTCTCGGACTTCCCCGAACAGGGAACACCTGTGACTGAAGAGAGCTGCGTGGAGTTGTCTCTCGAGCTCCCCCACGCACTGACAATGGTTCCGGAATCCTGAGCGTGGGGAGGTTCCACCAACGGTCGGCAGCGCGTGGGTTCTAACGGGATGCCTGAGCTCGCTCCCCTGAGGGTTTCCCTAATGCCTCTGTGCCAGGGAATGCTAGGGGGGTTTTGCAGAAAATCCCAGTGACAGAGGCTGCCTCACCAAGGTCAGGGAAGCTATTTCCCGGACTTCCCCGAACAGGGAACACCTGTGACTGAAGAGAGCTGCGTGGAGTTTTCTCTCGAGCTCCCCCACGCACTGACAATGGTTCCGGATTCCTGAGCGTGGGGAGGTTCCACCAACGGTCGGAAGCGCGTGGGTTCTAACGGGATGCCTGAGCTCGTCTCCCCTGAGGGTTTCCCTAATGTATCTGTGCCAGGGAATGCTAGGAGGGGTTTGCAGGAAATCCCAGTGAAAGTGGCTGCCTCCCCAAGGTCAGGGAAAGTTTTTCTCGGAGTTCCCCGAACAGGGAACTCCTGTGACTGAAGAGAGCTGCGTGGAGTTTTCTCTCGGGCTCCCCCACGCTCTGACAATGGTTCCGGAATCCTGAGCGTGGGGAGGATCCACCATCGGTCGGCAGCGTATGGGTTCTAACGGGATGCTTGAGCTCGTCTCCCCTGAGTGTTTCCCTAATGCCTCTGGCCAGGGAATTATAGGGGGGGTTTGCAGGAAATCCCAGTGACAGAGGCTGCTCCCCAAGGTCAGGGAAGGTATTTCTCGGACTTCCCCGAACAGGGAACACCTGTGACTGAAGAGAGCTGCGTGGAGTTGTCTCTCGAGCTCCACCACGCACTGACAATGGTTCCGGAATCCTGAGCGTGGGGAGGTTCCACCAACCGTCGGCAGCGCGTGGGTTCTAACGGGATGCCAGAGCTCGTATCCCCTGAGGGTTTCCCTAATGTCTCTGTGCCAGGGAATGCTAGGGGGGTTTGCAGGAAATCCCAGTGACAGAGGCTTCCTCCCCAAGGTCAGGGAAGTTATTTCTCGGACTTCCCCGAACAGGGAACACCTGTGACTGAAGAGAGCTGCGTGGAATTGTCTCTCGAGATTCCCCACGCACTGACAATGGTTCCGGAATCCTGAGCGTGGGGAGGTTCCACCAAAGGTCGGCAGCGCGTGGGTTCTAACGGGATGCATGTGCTCGTCTCCCCTCAGTGTTTCCCTAATGTCTCTGTGCCAGGGAATGCTAGGGGGGGTTTGCTGGAAATCCCAGTGACAGAGGCTGCCTCCCCAAGGTCAGGGAAGGTATTTCTCGGACTTCCCCGAACAGGTAACACCTGTGACTTAAGAGAACTGCGTGGTGTTTTCTCACGAGCTCCCGCACGCACTGAAAATGGTTCCGGAATCCTGAGCGTGGGGAGGTTCCACCATCGGTCGGCAGCGCGTGGGTTTTAACGGGATGCCTGAGCTCATCTCCCATGAGTGTTTCTCTAATGTCTCTGTGCCAGGGAATGCTAGGGGAGTTTGCAGGAAATCCCTGTGACAGAGGCTGCCTCCCCAAGTTCAGGGAAGTTATTTCTCGGACTTCCCCGAACAGGGAACACCTGTGACTGAAGAGAGCTGCGTGGAGTTGTCTCTCGAGCTCCCCCACGCACTGACAATGGTTCCGGAATCCTGAGCGTGGGGAGGTTCCACCAACGGTCGGCAGCGCGTGGGTTCTAACGGGATGCCTGAGCTCGTCTCCCCTGAGTGTTTTCCTAATATCTCTATGCCTGGGAAAGCTAGGGGGAGTTTGCAGGAAATCCCAGTGACAGAGGCTGCCTCGCCAAGGTCAGGGAAGGTATTTCTCAGGCTTCCCCGAACAGGGAACAACTGTGACTGAAGAGAGCTTCGTGGAGTTGTCTCTCGAGCTCCCCCATGCACTGACAATGTTTCCGGAATCCTGAACGTGGGGAGGATACACCAAAGGTCGGTAGCTCGTGGGTTCAAACGGGATGCCTGAGCTCGTTTCCCCTGAGGGTTTTCCTAATTTCTCTGGGCCAGGGAATGCTAGGGGGGGTTTGCAGGAAATCCCAGTGACAGAGTCTGCCTCCCCAAGGTCAGGGAATGTATTTCTCGGACTTCCCCGAACAGGGAACACATGTGACTGAAGAGAGCTGCATGGAGTTGTCTCTCGAGCTCCCCCACGTACTGACAATGGTTCCGGAATCCTGAGCGTGGGGAGGTTCCACCAACGGTCGGCAGCGCGTGGGTTCTAACGGGATGCAAGAACTCGTATCCTCTGAGGGTTTCCCTAAGGTCTCTGTGTTAGGGAATGCTAGGGGGGGTTTGCAGGATATCCCAGTGACAGAGGCTACCTCCCCAAGGACAGGAAGGTATTTCTCGGACTTCCCCGAACAGGGAACTCCTGTGACTGAAGAGAGTTGCGTGGAGTTGTCTCTCGAGCTCCCCCACGCACTGACAATTGTTCCGGAATCCTGAGCGAGGGGAGGTTCCACCAACGTTCGGCAGCGCGTGGGTTCTAGCGGGATGCCTGAGCTCTTCTTCCCTGAGTGTTTCCCTAATGTCTCTGTGCCAGGGAATGCTAGGGGGGGTTTGCAGGAAATCCCAGTGACAGAGGCTGCCTCCCCAAGGTCAGGGAAGGTATTTCTCGGACTTCCCCGAACAGGGAACACCTGTGACTGAAGAGAGCTGCGTGGAGTTGTCTCTCGAGCTCCCCCACGCACTGACAATGGTTCCGGAATCCTGAGCGTGGGGAGGTTCCACCAACGGTCGGCAGCGCGTGGGTTCTAAAGGGATGCCTGAGCTCGTCTCCCCTGAGGGTTTCCCTAATGTCTCTGTGCCAGGGAATGCTAGGGGGGGTTTGCAGGAAATCCCAGTGACAGAGGCTGCCTCCCCAAATCAGGGAAGGTATTTCTCGGACTTCCCCGAACAGGGAACACCTGTGACTGAAGAGAGATGCGTGGAGTTGTCTCTCGAGCTCCCCCACGCACTGACAATGGTTCCGGAATCCTGAGCGTGGGGAGGTTCCACCAACGGTCGGCAGCGCGTGGGTTCTAACGGGATGCCTGAGCTCGTCTCCCCTGAGGGTTTTCCTAATGTCTCTGTGCCAGGGAATGCTGGGGGGGGGTTTGCAGGAAATCCCAGTGACAGAGGCTGCCTCCCCAAGGTCAGGGAAGGTATTTCTCTGACTTCCCCGAACAGGGAACACCTGTGACTAAAGAGAGCTGCGTGGAGTTGTCTCTCGAGCTTCCGCACGCACTGAGAATTTTTCCGCAATCCTGAGCGTGGGGAGGTTCCACCAACGGTCGGCAGCGCGTGGGTTCTAACGGGATGCCTGAGCTCGCCTCCCCTGAGTGTTTCCCTAATGTCTCTTTGCCAGGGAATGCTAGGGGTGGTTTGCAGGAAATCCCAGTGACAGAGGCTGCCTCCCCAACTTCAGGGAAGGTATTTCTCGGACTTCCCCGAATAGGGAACACTTGTGACTGTAGAGAGCTGCGTGGAGTTGTCTCTCGAGCTCCCCCACGCAATGACAATGGTTCCGGAATCCTGAGCGTCGGGAGGTTCCACCAACGGTCGGCAGTTCGTGGGTCCTAATTGGATGCCTGAGCTCGTCTCCCCTGAGGGTTTCCCTAAAGTCTCTGTGCCAGGGAATGCTAGGGGTGTTTGCAGGAAATCAGAGTTACAGAGGCTGCCTCCCCAAGGTCAGGGAAGGTATTTCTCGGACTTCCCCGAACAGGGAACACCTGTGACTGAAGAGAGATGCGTGGAGTTGTCTCTCGAGCTCCCCCACGCACTGAAAATGGTTCCGGAATCCTGAGCGTGGGGAGGTTCCACCAACGTTCGGCAGCGCGTGGGTTCTAACGGGATGCCAGAACTCGTATCCCCTGAGGGTTTTCCTAATGTATCTGTGCCAGGGAATGCTAGGGGAGGGTTTGAAGGAAATCCCAGTGACAGGGGCTGCCTCCCCAAGTTCAGGGAAGGTATTTCTCGGACTTCCCCGAACAGGGAACACCTGTGACTGAAGAGAGCTCCGTGGAGTTTTCTCTCGAGCTCCCCCACGCACTGACAATGGTTCCAGAATCCTGAGCGTGGGGAGGTTCCACCAACGGTCGGCAGCGCATGGGTTCTAACGGGATGCCTGAGCTCGTCTCCCCTGAGGGTTTCCCTAATGTCTCTGTGCCAGGGAATGCTAGGGGGGGTTTGCAGGAAATCCCAGTGACAGAGGCTGCCTCCCCAAGGTCAGGGAAGGTATTTCTCGGACTTCCCCGAACAGGGAGCACATGTGAATGAAGAGAGCTGCGTGGAGTTGTCTCTCGAGCTCCCCCACGCACTGACAATGGTTCCGGAATCCTGAGCGTGGGGAGGTTCCACCAACGGTCGGCAGCGCGTGCGTTTTAACGGGATGCCTGAGCTCGTATCCCCTGAGTGTTTCCCTAATGTCTCTGTGCCAGGGAATGCTAGGGGGGGTTTGCAGGAAATCCCAGTGACAGAGGCTGCCTCCCCAAGGTCAGGGTAGGTATTTCTCAGACTTCTCCGAACAGGGAACACCTGTGACTTAAGAGAGCTGCGTGGAGTTGTCTCTCGAACTCCCCCACGCACTGACAATGGTTCCGGAATCCTGAGAGTGGGGAGGTTCCACCAACGGTCGGCAGCGCGTGGGTTCTAACAGGATGCCTGAGCTCGTCTCCCCTGAGGGTTTCCCTAATGTCTCTATGCCAGGGAATGCTAGGGGGGGTTTGCAGGAAATCCCAGTGACAGAGGCTGCCTCCCCTAGGTCAGGGAAGGTTTTTCTCGGACTTCCCCGAACAGGGAACACCTGTGACTGAAGAGAGCTGCGTGGAGTTGTCTCTCGAGATCCCCCACGCACTGACAATGGTTCCGGAATACTGAGCGTGGGGAGGTTCCACCAACCGTCGGCAGCGCGTGGGTTCTAACGGGATGCCTGAGCTCGTCTCCCCTGAGGGTTTTCCTAATGTCTCTGTGCCAGGGAATGCTAGGGGGGGTTTGCAGGAAATCCCAGTGACAGAGGCTGCCTCCCCAAGGTTAGGGAAGGTATTTCTCGGACTTCCCCGAACAGGGAACACCTGTGAATGAAGAGAGCTGCGTGGAGTTGTCTCTCGAGCTACCCCACGCACTGACAATGGTTCCTGAATCCTGAGCGTGGGGAGGTTCCACCAACGGTCGGCAGCGCGTGGGTTCTAACGGGATGCCTGAGCTCGTCTCCCCTGAGGGTTTTCCTAATGTCTCTGTGCCAGGGAATGCTAGGGGGGGTTTGCAGGAAATCCCAGTGACAGAGGCTGCCTCCCCAAGGTCAGGGAAGGTATTTCTCGGACTTCCCCGAACAGGGAACACCTGTGACTGAAGAGAGCTGCGTGGAGTTGTCTCTCGAGCTCCCCCACGCACTGACAATGGTTCCGGAATCCTGAGCGTGGGGAGGTTCCACCAACGGTCGTCAGCGCGTGGGTTCTAACGGGATGCCTGAGCTCGTCTCCCCTGAGGGTTTCCCTAATATCTCTGTGCCAGGTAATGCTAGGGGGGGTTTGCAGGAAATCCCAGTTACAGAGGCTGCCTCCCCAAGGTCAGGGAAGGTATTTCTCGGACTTCCCCGAACAGGGAACACCTGTGACTGAAGAGAGCTGCGTGGACTTTTATCTCGAGCTCCTCCACGCACTGACAATGGCTCCGGAATCCTGAGCATGGGGAGGTTCCACCAACGGTCGACAGCGCGTGGGTTCTAACGGGATGCCTGATCTCGTGTCCCCTGAGGGTTTTCCTAATGTCTCTGTGCCAGGGAATGCTAGGGGGGGTTTGCAGGAAATCCCAGTGAAAGAGGCTGCCTCCCCAAGTTCAGGGAAGGTATTTCTCGGACTTCCCCGAACAGGGAACACCTGTGACTGAAGAGAGCTGCGTGGAGTTGTCTCTCGAGCTCCACCACGCACTGACAATGGTTCCGGAATCCTGAGCGTGGGCAGGTTCCACCAACGGTGGGCAGCGCGTGGGTTCTAACGGGATGCCTGATCTTGTCTCCCCTGAGGGTTTCCCTAATATCTCTGTGCCAGGGAATGGTAGGGGGGGTTTGCAGGAAATCCCAGTGACACAGGCTTCCTCCCCAAAGTCAGGGAAGGTATTTCTCGGACTTCTCCGAACAGGGAACACCTGTGACTGAAGAGAGCTGCGTGGAGTTGTCTCTCGAGCTCTCCCACGCACTGACAGTGGTTCCGGAATCCTGAGCGTGGGGAGGTTCCACCAACGGTCGGCAGCGAGTGGGTTATAACGGGATGCCACAGCTCGTCTCCCCTGAGTGTTTCCCTAATGTCTCTGTGCCAGGGAATGCTAGGGGGGGTTTGCAGGAAATCCCAGTGAGAGAGGCTGCCTCCCCAAGGTCAGGGAAGGTATTTCTCGGACTTCCCCGAACAGGGAACACCTGTGACAGAAGAGAGATGCGTGGAGTTTTCTCTCGAGCTCCCCCACGCACTGACAATGGTTCCGGAATCCTGAGCGTGGGGAGGTTCCACCAACGGTCGGCAGCGCGTGGGTTCTAACGGGATGCCTGTGCTCGTCTCCCCTGAGGGTTTTCCTAATATCTCTGGGCCAGGGAATGCTAGGGGGGGTTTGCAGGAAATCCCAGTGACAGAGGCTGCCTCCCCAAGGTCAGGGAAGGTATTTCTCGAACTTCCCAGAACAGGGAACACCTGTGACTTAAGAGAGCTGCGTGGAGTTGTCTCTCGAGCTCCCCCACGCACTGACAATGGTTCCGAAATCCTGAGCGTGGGGAGGTTCCACCAACGGTCGGCACCGCGTGGGTTCTAACGGGATGCCAGAGCTCTTCTCCCCTGAGTGTTTCCCTAATGTCTCTGTGCCAGAGAATGCTAGGGGGGGTTTGCAGGAAATCCCAGTGACAGAGGCTGCCTCGCCAAAGTCAGGGAACTATTTCTCGGACTTCCCTGAACAGGGAACACCTGTGACAGAAGAGAGCTACGTGGACTTGTCTCTCGAGCTCCCCCACGCACTGACAATTGTTCCGGAATCCTGAGCGTGGGGAGGTTCCACCAACGGTCGGCAGCGCGTGGGTTCTAACGGGATGCCTGAGCTCGTCTCCCCTGAGGGTTTTCCTAATGTCTCTGTGCCAGGGAATGCTAGGGGGGGTTTGCATTAAATCCCAGTGACAGAGGCTGCCTCGCCAAGGTCAGGGAAATATTTCTCTGACTTCCCTGAACAGGGAACAACTGTGACTGAAGAGAGCTGCGTGGAGTTGTCTCTCGAGCTCCCCCACGCACTGACAATGGTTCCGGAATCCTGAGCGTGGGGAGGTTCCACCAACGGTCGGCAGCGCGTGCGTTTTAACGGGATGCCTGAGCTCGTATCCCCTGAGTGTTTCCCTAATGTCTCTGTGCCAGGGAATGCTAGGGGGGGTTTGCAGGAAATCCCAGTGACAGAGGCTGCCTCCCCAAGGTCAGGGTAGGTATTTCTCAGACTTCTCCGAACAGGGAACACCTGTGACTTAAGAGAGCTGCGTGGAGTTGTCTCTCGAACTCCCCCACGCACTGACAATGGTTCCGGAATCCTGAGAGTGGGGAGGTTCCACCAACGGTCGGCAGCGCGTGGGTTCTAACAGGATGCCTGAGCTCGTCTCCCCTGAGGGTTTCCCTAATGTCTCTATGCCAGGGAATGCTAGGGGGGGTTTGCAGGAAATCCCAGTGACAGAGGCTGCCTCCCCTAGGTCAGGGAAGGTTTTTCTCGGACTTCCCCGAACAGGGAACACCTGTGACTGAAGAGAGCTGCGTGGAGTTGTCTCTCGAGATCCCCCACGCACTGACAATGGTTCCGGAATACTGAGCGTGGGGAGGTTCCACCAACCGTCGGCAGCGCGTGGGTTCTAACGGGATGCCTGAGCTCGTCTCCCCTGAGGGTTTTCCTAATGTCTCTGTGCCAGGGAATGCTAGGGGGGGTTTGCAGGAAATCCCAGTGACAGAGGCTGCCTCCCCAAGGTTAGGGAAGGTATTTCTCGGACTTCCCCGAACAGGGAACACCTGTGAATGAAGAGAGCTGCGTGGAGTTGTCTCTCGAGCTACCCCACGCACTGACAATGGTTCCTGAATCCTGAGCGTGGGGAGGTTCCACCAACGGTCGGCAGCGCGTGGGTTCTAACGGGATGCCTGAGCTCGTCTCCCCTGAGGGTTTTCCTAATGTCTCTGTGCCAGGGAATGCTAGGGGGGGTTTGCAGGAAATCCCAGTGACAGAGGCTGCCTCCCCAAGGTCAGGGAAGGTATTTCTCGGACTTCCCCGAACAGGGAACACCTGTGACTGAAGAGAGCTGCGTGGAGTTGTCTCTCGAGCTCCCCCACGCACTGACAATGGTTCCGGAATCCTGAGCGTGGGGAGGTTCCACCAACGGTCGTCAGCGCGTGGGTTCTAACGGGATGCCTGAGCTCGTCTCCCCTGAGGGTTTCCCTAATATCTCTGTGCCAGGTAATGCTAGGGGGGGTTTGCAGGAAATCCCAGTTACAGAGGCTGCCTCCCCAAGGTCAGGGAAGGTATTTCTCGGACTTCCCCGAACAGGGAACACCTGTGACTGAAGAGAGCTGCGTGGACTTTTATCTCGAGCTCCTCCACGCACTGACAATGGCTCCGGAATCCTGAGCATGGGGAGGTTCCACCAACGGTCGACAGCGCGTGGGTTCTAACGGGATGCCTGATCTCGTGTCCCCTGAGGGTTTTCCTAATGTCTCTGTGCCAGGGAATGCTAGGGGGGGTTTGCAGGAAATCCCAGTGAAAGAGGCTGCCTCCCCAAGTTCAGGGAAGGTATTTCTCGGACTTCCCCGAACAGGGAACACCTGTGACTGAAGAGAGCTGCGTGGAGTTGTCTCTCGAGCTCCACCACGCACTGACAATGGTTCCGGAATCCTGAGCGTGGGCAGGTTCCACCAACGGTGGGCAGCGCGTGGGTTCTAACGGGATGCCTGATCTTGTCTCCCCTGAGGGTTTCCCTAATATCTCTGTGCCAGGGAATGGTAGGGGGGGTTTGCAGGAAATCCCAGTGACACAGGCTTCCTCCCCAAAGTCAGGGAAGGTATTTCTCGGACTTCTCCGAACAGGGAACACCTGTGACTGAAGAGAGCTGCGTGGAGTTGTCTCTCGAGCTCTCCCACGCACTGACAGTGGTTCCGGAATCCTGAGCGTGGGGAGGTTCCACCAACGGTCGGCAGCGAGTGGGTTATAACGGGATGCCACAGCTCGTCTCCCCTGAGTGTTTCCCTAATGTCTCTGTGCCAGGAAATGCTAGGGGGGTTTGCAGGAAATCCCAGTGTCAGAGGCTGCCTCCCCAATGTCAGGGAAGGTATTTCTCGGGCTTCCCCGAACAGGGAACACCTGTGACTGAAGAGAGATTCGTTGAGTTGTCTCTCGAGCTCCCCCACGCACTGACAATGGTTCCGGAATCCTGAGCGTGGGGAGGTTCCACCAACGGTCGGCAGCGCGTGGGTTCTAACGGGATGACTGAGCTGGTCTCCCCTGAGGGTTTCCCTAATGTCTCTGTGCCAGGGAATGCTAGGGGGGGGTTGCAGGAAATCCCAGTGACAGAGGCTGCCTCCCCAAGTTCAGGGAAGGTATTTCAGGGACTTCCCCGAACAGGGAACACCTGTGACTGAAGAGAGCTGCGTGGAGTTCTCTCACGAGCTCCCCCATGCACTGACAATTTTTCCGGAATCCTGAGCGTTGGGAGGTTCCACCAACGGTCTGCAGCGCTTGGGTTCTAACGGGATGCCTGATCTCGTCTCCCCTGAGGGTTTCCCTAATGTCTCTGTTCCAGGGAATGCTAGGGGGGGTTTACAGAAAATCCCAGTAACAGAGGCTGACTCCCCAAGGTCAGGGAAAGTATTTCTAGGACTTCCCCGAACAGGGAACACCTGTGACTGAAGAGAGCTGCGTGGAGTTGTCTCTCGAGCTCCCCCACGCACTGACAATGGTTCCGGAATCCTGAGCGTGGGGAGGTTCCACCAACGGTCGGCAGCGCGTGGGTTCTAACGGGATGCCTGAGCTCGTCTCCCCTGAGAGTTTTCCCAATGTCTCTGTGCCAGGGAATGCTAGGGGGGGTTTGCAGGATGTCCCAGTGACAGAGGCTGCCTCCCCATGATCAGGGAAGGTATTTCTCGGACTTCCCCGAACAGGGAACACCTGTGACTGAAGAGAGCTGCGTGGAGATGTCTCTCGAGCTCCCCCACGCACTGACAATGGTTCCGGAATCCTGAGCGTGGGGAGGTTCCACCAACGGTCGGCAGCGCGTGGGTTCTACCGGGATGCCTGAGCTGGTCTCCCCTGAGGGTTTCCCTAATGTCTCTGTGCCAGGGAATGCTAGGGGGGATTTGCAGGAAATCCCAGTGACAGAGGCTGCCTCCCCAAGGTCAGGGAAGGTATTTCTCGGACTTCCCCGAACAGGGAACACCTGTGACTGAAGAGAGCTGCGTGGAGTTGTCTCTCGAGCTCCCCCACGCACTGACAATGGTTCCGGAATCCTGAGCGTGGGGAGGTTCCACCAACGGTCGGCAGCGCGTGGGTTCTAACAGGATGCCTGAGCTCGTCTCCCCTGAGGGTTTCCCTAATGTCTCTATGCCAGGGAATGCTAGGGGGGGTTTGCAGGAAATCCCAGTGACAGAGGCTGCCTCCCCTAGGTCAGGGAAGGTTTTTCTCGGACTTCCCCGAACAGGGAACACCTGTGACTGAAGAGAGCTGCGTGGAGTTGTCTCTCGAGATCCCCCACGCACTGACAATGGTTCCGGAATACTGAGCGTGGGGAGGTTCCACCAACCGTCGGCAGCGCGTGGGTTCTAACGGGATGCCTGAGCTCGTCTCCCCTGAGGGTTTTCCTAATGTCTCTGTGCCAGGGAATGCTAGGGGGGGTTTGCAGGAAATCCCAGTGACAGAGGCTGCCTCCCCAAGGTTAGGGAAGGTATTTCTCGGACTTCCCCGAACAGGGAACACCTGTGAATGAAGAGAGCTGCGTGGAGTTGTCTCTCGAGCTACCCCACGCACTGACAATGGTTCCTGAATCCTGAGAGTGGGGAGGTTCCACCAACGGTCGGCAGCGCGTGGGTTCTAACGGGATGCCTGAGCTCGTCTCCCCTGAGGGTTTTCCTAATGTCTCTGTGCCAGGGAATGCTAGGGGGGGTTTGCAGGAAATCCCAGTGACAGAGGCTGCCTCCCCAAGGTCAGGGAAGGTATTTCTCGAACTTCCCAGAACAGGGAACACCTGTGACTTAAGAGAGCTGCGTGGAGTTGTCTCTCGAGCTCCCCCACGCACTGACAATGGTTCCGAAATCCTGAGCGTGGGGAGGTTCCACCAACGGTCGGCACCGCGTGGGTTCTAACGGGATGCCAGAGCTCTTCTCCCCTGAGTGTTTCCCTAATGTCTCTGTGCCAGAGAATGCTAGGGGGGGTTTGCAGGAAATCCCAGTGACAGAGGCTGCCTCGCCAAAGTCAGGGAACTATTTCTCGGACTTCCCTGAACAGGGAACACCTGTGACAGAAGAGAGCTACGTGGACTTGTCTCTCGAGCTCCCCCACGCACTGACAATTGTTCCGGAATCCTGAGCGTGGGGAGGTTCCACCAACGGTCGGCAGCGCGTGGGTTCTAACGGGATGCCTGAGCTCGTCTCCCCTGAGGGTTTTCCTAATGTCTCTGTGCCAGGGAATGCTAGGGGGGGTTTGCATTAAATCCCAGTGACAGAGGCTGCCTCGCCAAGGTCAGGGAAATATTTCTCTGACTTCCCTGAACAGGGAACAACTGTGACTGAAGAGAGCTGCGTGGAGTTGTCTCTCGAGCTCCCCCACGCACTGACAATGGTTCCGGAATCCTGAGCGTGGGGAGGTTCCACCAACGGTCGGCAGCGCGTGGGTTCTAACGGGATGCCTGATCTCGTATCCCCTGAGGGTTTCCCTAATGTCTCTGTGCCAGGGAATGCTAGGGTGTGTTTGCAGGAAATCCCAGTGACAGAGGCTGCCTCCCCACGGTCAGGGAGGGTATTTCTCGGACTTCCCCGAACAGGGAACACCTGTGACTGAAGAGAGCTGCGTGGAGTTGTCTCTCGAGCTCCCCCACGCACTGACAATGGTTCCGGAATCCTGAGCGTGGGGAGGTTCCACCAACGGTCGGTAGCGCGTGGGTTCTTACGGGATGCCTGAGCTCGTCTCCCTTAAGATTTTCCCTAATGTCTCTGTGCCAGGAAATGCTAGGGGGGTTTGCAGGAAATCCCAGTGTCAGAGGCTGCCTCCCCAATGTCAGGGAAGGTATTTCTCGGGCTTCCCCGAACAGGGAACACCTGTGACTGAAGAGAGATTCGTTGAGTTGTCTCTCGAGCTCCCCCACGCACTGACAATGGTTCCGGAATCCTGAGCGTGGGGAGGTTCCACCAACGGTCGGCAGCGCGTGGGTTCTAACGGGATGACTGAGCTGGTCTCCCCTGAGGGTTTCCCTAATGTCTCTGTGCCAGGGAATGCTAGGGGGGGGTTGCAGGAAATCCCAGTGACAGAGGCTGCCTCCCCAAGTTCAGGGAAGGTATTTCAGGGACTTCCCCGAACAGGGAACACCTGTGACTGAAGAGAGCTGCGTGGAGTTCTCTCACGAGCTCCCCCATGCACTGACAATTTTTCCGGAATCCTGAGCGTTGGGAGGTTCCACCAACGGTCTGCAGCGCTTGGGTTCTAACGGGATGCCTGATCTCGTCTCCCCTGAGGGTTTCCCTAATGTCTCTGTTCCAGGGAATGCTAGGGGGGGTTTACAGAAAATCCCAGTAACAGAGGCTGACTCCCCAAGGTCAGGGAAAGTATTTCTAGGACTTCCCCGAACAGGGAACACCTGTGACTGAAGAGAGCTGCGTGGAGTTGTCTCTCGAGCTCCCCCACGCACTGACAATGGTTCCGGAATCCTGAGCGTGGGGAGGTTCCACCAACGGTCGGCAGCGCGTGGGTTCTAACGGGATGCCTGAGCTCGTCTCCCCTGAGAGTTTTCCCAATGTCTCTGTGCCAGGGAATGCTAGGGGGGGTTTGCAGGATGTCCCAGTGACAGAGGCTGCCTCCCCATGATCAGGGAAGGTATTTCTCGGACTTCCCCGAACAGGGAACACCTGTGACTGAAGAGAGCTGCGTGGAGATGTCTCTCGAGCTCCCCCACGCACTGACAATGGTTCCGGAATCCTGAGCGTGGGGAGGTTCCACCAACGGTCGGCAGCGCGTGGGTTCTACCGGGATGCCTGAGCTGGTCTCCCCTGAGGGTTTCCCTAATGTCTCTGTGCCAGGGAATGCTAGGGGGGATTTGCAGGAAATCCCAGTGACAGAGGCTGCCTCCCCAAGGTCAGGGAAGGTATTTCTCGGACTTCCCCGAACAGGGAACACCTGTGACTGAAGAGAGCTGCGTGGAGTTGTCTCTCGAGCTCCCCCACGCACTGACAATGGTTCCGGAATCCTGAGCGTGGGGAGGTTCCACCAACGGTCGGCAGCGCGTGGGTTCTAACAGGATGCCTGAGCTCGTCTCCCCTGAGGGTTTCCCTAATGTCTCTATGCCAGGGAATGCTAGGGGGGGTTTGCAGGAAATCCCAGTGACAGAGGCTGCCTCCCCTAGGTCAGGGAAGGTTTTTCTCGGACTTCCCCGAACAGGGAACACCTGTGACTGAAGAGAGCTGCGTGGAGTTGTCTCTCGAGATCCCCCACGCACTGACAATGGTTCCGGAATACTGAGCGTGGGGAGGTTCCACCAACCGTCGGCAGCGCGTGGGTTCTAACGGGATGCCTGAGCTCGTCTCCCCTGAGGGTTTTCCTAATGTCTCTGTGCCAGGGAATGCTAGGGGGGGTTTGCAGGAAATCCCAGTGACAGAGGCTGCCTCCCCAAGGTTAGGGAAGGTATTTCTCGGACTTCCCCGAACAGGGAACACCTGTGAATGAAGAGAGCTGCGTGGAGTTGTCTCTCGAGCTACCCCACGCACTGACAATGGTTCCTGAATCCTGAGAGTGGGGAGGTTCCACCAACGGTCGGCAGCGCGTGGGTTCTAACGGGATGCCTGAGCTCGTCTCCCCTGAGGGTTTTCCTAATGTCTCTGTGCCAGGGAATGCTAGGGGGGGTTTGCAGGAAATCCCAGTGACAGAGGCTGCCTCCCCAAGGTCAGGGAAGGTATTTCTCGGACTTCCCCGAACAGGGAACACCTGTGACTGAAGAGAGCTGCGTGGAGTTGTCTCTCGAGCTCCCCCACGCACTGACAATGGTTCCGGAATCCTGAGCGTGGGGAGGTTCCACCAACGGTCGTCAGCGCGTGGGTTCTAACGGGATGCCTGAGCTCGTCTCCCCTGAGGGTTTCCCTAAAATCTCTGTGCCAGGTAATGCTAGGGGGGGTTTGCAGGAAATCCCAGTTACAGAGGCTGCCTCCCCAAGGTCAGGGAAGGTATTTCTCGGACTTCCCCGAACAGGGAACACCTGTGACTGAAGAGAGCTGCGTGGACTTTTATCTCGAGCTCCCCCACGCAATGACAATTGTTCCGGAATCCTGAGCGTGGGGAGGTTCCACCAACGGTCGAAAGCGCATGGGTTCTAACGGGATGCCTGAGCTCGTCTCCCCTGAGGATTTTCCTAATTTCTCTGTGCCAAGGAATGCTAGGGGATTTTGCAGGAAATCCCAGTGACAGAGGCTGCCTCCCCAAGGCCAGGGAAGGTGTTTCTCGGACTTCCCCGAACAGGGAACAACTGTGAATGAAGAGAGCTGCGTGGAGTTGTCTCTCGAGCTCCCCCACGCACTGACAATGTTTCCGGAATCCTGAGCGTGGGGAGGTTCCACCAACGGTTGGCAGCGCGTGGGTTGTAACGGGATGCCTGAGCTCGTCTCCCCTGAGGGTTTCCCTAATGTCTCTGTGCCTGGGAATGCTAGGTGGGATTTGCAGGATATCCCAGTTACAGAGGCTGCCTCCCCAAGTTCAGGGAAGGTATTTCTCGGACTTCCCCGAACAGGGAACACCTGTGACTGAAGAGAGCTGCGTGGAGTGGTCTCTCGAGCTCCCCCACGCATTGACAATATTTCCGGAATCCTGAGCGTGGGGAGGTTCCACCAACGGTCGTCAGCGCGTGGGTTCAAACGGGATGCCTGAGCTCGTATCCCCTGAGGGTTTCCCTAATACCTCTGTGCCAGGTAATGCTAGGGGGGGTTTGCAGGAAATCCCAGTGGCAGAGGCTGCCTCCCCAAGGTCAGGGAAGGTAATTCTCGGACTTCCCCGAACAGGGAACTCCTGTGACTGAAGAGAGCTGCGTGGAGTTTTCTCTCGACCTCCCCCACGCACTGACAATGGCTCCGGAATCCTGAGCATGGGGAGGTTCCACCAACGGTCGACAGCGCGTGGGTTCTAACGGGATGCCTGATCTCGTGTCCCCTGAGGGTTTTCCTAATGTCTCTGTGCCAGGGAATGCTAGGGGGGGTTTGCAGGAAATCCCAGTGAAAGAGGCTGCCTCCCCAAGTTCAGGGAAGGTATTTCTCGGACTTCCCCTAACAGGGAACACCTGTGACTGAAGAGAGCTGCGTGGAGTTGTCTCTCGAGCTCCACCACGCACTGACAATGGTTCCGGAATCCTGAGCGTGGGCAGGTTCCACCAACGGTGGGCAGCGCGTGGGTTCTAACGGGATGCCTGATCTTGTCTCCCCTGAGGGTTTCCCTAATATCTCTGTGCCAGGGAATGGTAGGGGGGGTTTGCAGGAAATCCCAGTGACACAGGCTTCCTCCCCAAAGTCAGGGAAGGTATTTCTCGGACTTCTCCGAACAGGGAACACCTGTGACTGAAGAGAGCTGCGTGGAGTTGTCTCTCGAGCTCTCCCACGCACTGACAGTGGTTCCGGAATCCTGAGCGTGGGGAGGTTCCACCAACGGTCGGCAGCGAGTGGGTTATAACGGGATGCCACAGCTCGTCTCCCCTGAGTGTTTCCCTAATGTCTCTGTGCCAGGGAATGCTAGGGGGGGTTTGCAGGAAATCCCAGTGAGAGAGGCTGCCTCCCCAAGGTCAGGGAAGGTATTTCTCGGACTTCCCCGAACAGGGAACACCTGTGACAGAAGAGAGATGCGTGGAGTTTTCTCTCGAGCTCCCCCACGCACTGACAATGGTTCCGGAATCCTGAGCGTGGGGAGGTTCCACCAACGGTCGGCAGCGCGTGGGTTCTAACGGGATGCCTGTGCTCGTCTCCCCTGAGGGTTTTCCTAATATCTCTGGGCCAGGGAATGCTAGGGGGGGTTTGCAGGAAATCCCAGTGACAGAGGCTGCCTCCCCAAGGTCAGGGAAGGTATTTCTCAAACTTCCCAGAACAGGGAACACCTGTGACTTAAGAGAGCTGCGTGGAGTTGTCTCTCGAGCTCCCCCACGCACTGACAATGGTTCCGAAATCCTGAGCGTGGGGAGGTTCCACCAACGGTCGGCACCGCGTGGGTTCTAACGGGATGCCAGAGCTCGTCTCCCCTGAGTGTTTCCCTAATGTCTCTGTGCCAGAGAATGCTAGGGGGGGTTTGCAGGAAATCCCAGTGACAGAGGCTGCCTCGCCAAAGTCAGGGAACTATTTCTCGGACTTCCCTGAACAGGGAACACCTGTGACAGAAGAGAGCTACGTGGACTTGTCTCTCGAGCTCCCCCACGCACTGACAATTGTTCCGGAATCCTGAGCGTGGGGAGGTTCCACCAACGGTCGGCAGCGCGTGGGTTCTAACGGGATGCCTGAGCTCGTCTCCCCTGAGGGTTTTCCTAATGTCTCTGTGCCAGGGAATGCTAGGGGGGTTTGCAGGAAATCCCAGTGACAGAGGCTGCCTCCCCAACGTCAGGGAAGTTATTTCTCGGACTTCCCCGAATAGGGAACACTTGTGACCGTAGAGAGCTGCGTGGAGTTGTCTCTCGAGCTCCCCCACGCACTGACAATGGTTCCGGAATCCTGAGCGTGGGGAGGTTCCACCAACGGTCGGCAGCGCGTGGGTTCTAACGGGATGCCTGAGCTCGCCTCCCCTGAGGGTTTCCCTAATGTCTCTGTGCCAGGGAATGTTGGGGGGGTTTGCAGGAAATCCCAGTGACAGAGGCTGCCTCCCCAAGTTCAGTGAAGGTATTTCTCGGAAATCCCTGAACAGGGAACACCTGTGACTGAAGAGAGCTGCGTGGAGTTGTCTCTCGAACTCCCCCACGCACTGAGAATGTTTCCGGAATCCTGAGCGTGGGGAGGTTCCACCAACGGTCGGCAGCGCGTGGGTTCTAACGGGATGCCTGAGCTCGTCTCCCCTGAGGGTTTCCCTAATGTCTCTGTGCCAGGGAATGCTAGGGGGGGTTTGCAGGAAATCCCAGTGGCAGAGGCTGATTACGCAAGGTCAGGGAAGGTATTTCTCGGACTTCCCCGAACAGGGAACTCTTGTGACTGAAGAGAGCTGCGTGGAGTTGTCTCTCGAGTTCCCCACGCACTGACAATTGTTCCGGAATCCTGAGAGTGGGGAGGTTTCATAAACGGTCGGCAGCGCGTGGGTTCTAACGGGATGCCTGAGCTCGTCTCCCCTGAGTGTTTTCCTAATGTCTCTGTGCCAGGGAATGCTAGGGGTGGTTTGCAGGAAATCCCAGTGACAGTGGCTGCCTCCCCAAGGTCAGGGAAGGTGTTTCTCGGACTTCCCCGAACAGGGAACACCTGTGACTAAAGAGAGTTGCGTGGAGTTGTCTCTCGAGCTCCCCCACGCACTGAAAATGTTTCCGGAATCCTGAGCGTGGGGAGGTTCCACCAACGGTCGGCAGCGCGTGGGTTCTAACGGGATGCCTGAGCTCGTGTCCCCTGAGGGTTTCCCAAATGTCTCTGTGCCAGGGAATGCTAGGGGGGGTTTGCAGGAAATCCCAGTGACAGAGGCTGCCTCCCCAAGTTCAGGGAAGGTATTTCTCAGACTTCCCCGAACAGGGAACACCTGTGACAGAAGAGAGATGCGTGGAGTTTTCTCTCGAGCTCCCCCACGCACTGACAATGGTTCCGGAATCCTGAGCGTGGGGAGGTTCAACCAACGGTCGGCAGAGCGTGGGTTCTAACGGGATGCCTGAGCTCGTCTCCCCTGAGGGTTTCCCTAATGTCTCTGTGCCAGGGAATGATAGGGGGGGTTTGCAGGAAATCCCAGTGACAGAGGCTGCCTCCCCAAGTCAGGGAAGGTATTTCTCGGACTTCCCCGAACAGGGAACACCTGTGACTGAAGAGAGCTGCGTGGAATTGTCTCTCGAGCTCCCCCACTCACTGACAATGGTTCCGGAATCCTGAGCGTGGGGAGGTTCCACCAACGGACGGCAGTGCGTGGGTTCTAACGGGATGCCTGAGCTCGTCTCCCCTGAGGGTTTCCCTAATTTCTCTGTGCCAGGGAATGCTAGGGGGGGTTTACAGGAAATCCCAGTGACAGAGGCTGCCTCCCCAAGGTCAGGGAAGGTATTTCTCGGACTTCCCCGAACAGGGAACACCTGTGACTGATGAGAGCTGCGTGGAGTTGTCTCTCGAGCTCCCCCACGCACTGACAATGGTTCCGGAATCCTGAGCGTGGGGAGGTTCCACCATCGGTCGGCAGCGCGTGGGTTCTAACGGGATGCCTGAGCTCGTCTCCCCTGAGGGTTTTCCTAAATTCTCTGTGCCAGGGAATGCTAGGGGGGGTTTGCAGGAAATCCCAGTGACAGAGGCTGCCTCCCCAAGTTCAGGGAAGGTATTTCTCAGACTTCCCCGAACAGGGAACACCTGTGACTGAAGAGAGATGCGTGGAGTTTTCTCTCGAGCTCCCCCACGCACTGACAATGGTTCCGGAATCCTGAGCGTGGGGAGGTTCCACCAACGGTCGGCAGAGCGTGGGTTCTAACGGGATGCCTGAGCTCGTCTCCCCTGAGGGTTTCCCTAATATCTCTGTGCCAGGGGATGATAGGGGGGGTTTGCAGGAAATCCCAGTGACAGAGGCTGCCTCCCCAAGGTCAGGGAAGGTATTTCTCGGACTTCCCCGAACGGGGAACACCTGTGACTGAAGAGAGCTGCGTGGAGTTGTCTCTCGAGCTCCCCCACGCACTGACAATGGTTCCGGAATCCTGAGCGTTGGGAGGTTCCACCAACGGTCTGCAGCGCTTGGGTTCTAACGGGATGCCTGATCTCGTCTCCCCTGAGGGTTTCCCTAATGTCTCTGTGCCAGGGAATGCTAGGGGGGGTTTAAAGAAAATCCCAGTAAAAGAGGCTGACTCCCCAAGGTCAGGGAAAGAATTTCTAGGACTTCCCCGAACAGGGAACACCTGTGACTGAAGAGAGCTGCGTGGAGTTGTCTCTCGAGGTCCCCCACGCACTGAAAATGGTTCCGGAATCCTGAGCTTGGGAAGGTTACACCAACGGTCGGCAGCGCGTGGGTTCTAACGGGATGCCTGAGCTCGTCTCCCCTGAGAGTTTTCCCAATATCTCTGTGCCAGGGAATGCTAGGGGGGGGTTTGCAGGATGTCCCAGTGACAGAGGCTGCCTCCCCAAGGTCAGGGAATGTATTTCTCGGACTTCCCCGAACAGGGAACACCTGTGACTGAAGAGAGCTGCGTGGAGTTGTCTCTCGAGCTCCCCCACGCACTGACAATGGTTCCGGAATCCTGAGCGTGGGGAGGTTCCACCAACGGTCGGCAGCGCGTGGGTTCTACCGGGATGCCTGAGCTGGTCTCCCCTGAGGGTTTCCCTAATGTCTCTGTGCCAGGGAATGCTAGGGGGGGTTTGCAGGAAATCCCAGTGACAGAGGCTGCCTCCCCAAGGTCAGGGAAGGTATTTCTCGGACTTCCCCGAACAGGGAACACCTGTGACTGAAGAGAGCTGTGTGGAGTTGTCTCTCGAGCTCCCCCACGCACTGACAATGGTTCCGGAATCCTGAGCGTGGGGAGGTTCCACCAACGGTCGGCAGCGCGTGGGTTCTAACGGGATGCCTGAGCTCGTCTCCCCTGAGGGTTTTCCTAATGTCTCTGTGCCAGGGAATGCTGGGGGGGGTTTGCAGGAAATCCCAGTGACAGTGGTTGCCTCCCCAAGGTCAGGGAAGGTATTTCTCGGACTTCCCCGAACAGGGAACACCTGTGACTGAAGAGAGCTGCGTGGAGTTGTCTCTCGAGCTCCCCCACGCACTGACAATGATTCTGGAATCCTGAGCGTGGGGAGGTTCCACCAACGGTCGGCAGCGCGTGGGTTCTAACGGGATGCCTGAGCTCGTCTCCCCTGAGTGTTTCCCTAATGTCTCTGTGCCAGGGAATGCTAGGGGGGGTTTGCAGGAAATCCCAGTGACAGAGGCTGCCTCCCCAACGTCAGGGAAGGTATTTCTCGGACTTCCCCGAATAGGGAACACTTGTGACTGTAGAGAGCTGCGTGGAGTTGTCTCTCGAGCTCCCCCACGCACTGACAATGGTTCCGGAATTCTGAGCGTGGGGAGGTTCCACCAACGGTCGGCAGCTCGTGGGTCCTAATGGGATGCCTGAGCTCGTCTCCCCTGAGGGTTTCCCTAAAGTCTCTGTGCCAGGGAATGCTAGGGGGGTTTGCAGGAAATCCCAGTTACAGAGGCTGCATCCCCAAGGTCAGGGAATATATTTCTCGGACTTCCCCGAACAGGGAACACCTGTGACTGAAGAGAGATGCGTGGAGTTGTCTCTCGAGCTCCCCCACGCACTGAAAATGGTTCCGGAATCCTGAGCGTGGGGAGGTTCCACCAACGTTCGGCAGCGCGTTGGTTCTAACGGGATGCCAGAACTCGTATACCCTGAGGGTTTTCCAAATATATCTGTGCCAGGGAATGCTTTGGGAGGGTTTGCAGGAAATCCCAGTGACAGTGGCTGCCTCCCCAAGTTCAGGGAAGGTATTTCTCGGACTTCCCCGAACAGGGAACACCTGTGACTGAAGAGAGCTGCGTGGAGTTGTCTCTCGAGCTCCCCCACGCACTGACAATTGTTCCAGAATCCTGAGCGTGGGGAGGTTCCACCAACGGTCGGCAGCGCGTGGGTTCTAACGGGATGCCTGAGCTCGTCTCCCCTGAGGGTTTCCCTAATGTCTCTGTGCCAGGGAATGCTAGGGGGGGTTTGCAGGAAATCCCAGTGACAGAGGCTGCCTCCCCAAGGTCAGGGAAGGTATTTCTCGGACTTCCCCGAACAGGGAGCACATGTGAATGAAGAGAGCTGCGTGGAGGTTCCTCTCGAGCTCCCCCAAGCACTAACAATGGTTCTGGAATCCTGTGCGTGGGGAGGTTCCACCAACGGTCGGCAGCGCGTGGGTTCTAACGGGATGCCTGAGCTCGTCTCCCCTGAGGGTTTCCCTAATGTCTCTGTGCCAGGAAATGCTAGGGGGGGTTTGCAGGAAATCCCAGTGACAGAGGCTGCCTCCCCAAGGTCACGGAAGGTATTTCTCGGACTTCCCCGAACAGGGAACACCTGTGACTGAAGAGAGCTGCGTGGAGTTGTCTCTCGAGCTCCCCCACGCACTGACAATGGTTCCGGAATCCTGAGCGTGGGGAGGTTCCACCAACGGTCGGCAGCGCGTGGGGTCTAACGGGATGCCTGAGCTCGTCTCCCCTGAGGGTTTCCCTAATATCTCTGTGCCAGGGAATGCTAGGGGGAGTTTGCAGGAAATCCCAGTGACAGAGGCTGCCTCCCCAAGGTCAGGGAAGGTATTTCTCGGACTTCCCCGTACAGGGAACACCTGTGAGTGAAGAGAGCTGCGTGGAGTTGTCTCTCGAGCTCCCCCACGCACTGACAATGGTTCCGGAATCCTGAGCTTGGGGAGGTTCCACCAACGGTCGGCAGCGCGTGGGTTCTAACGGGATGCCTGAGCTCGTCTCCCCTGAGGGTTTTCCTAATGTCTCTGTGCCAGGGAATGCTAGGGGGGGTTTGCAGGAAATCCCAGTGACAGAGGCTGCCTCCCCAAGTTCAGGGAAGGTATTTCTCGGACTTCCCCGAACAGGGAACACCTGTGACTGAAGAGAGCTGCGTGGAGTTGTCTCTCGAGCTCCCCCACGCACTGACAATGGTTCCGGAATCCTGAGCGTGGGGAGGTTCCACCAACGGTCGGCAGCGCGTGGGTTCTAACGGGATGCCTGAGCTCGTCTCCCCTGAGGGTTTTCCTAATGTCTCTGTGCCAGGGAATGCTAGGGGGGGTTTGCAGGAAATCCCAGTGACAGAGGCTGCCTCCCCAAGTTCAGGGAAGGTATTTCTCGGACTTCCCCAAACAGGGAACACCTGTGACTGAAGAGAGCTGCGTGGAGTTGTCTCTCGAGCTCCCCCACGCACTGACAATGGTTCCGGAATTCTGAGCGTGGGGAGGTTCCACCAACGGTCGGCAGCGCGTGGGTTCTAGCGGGATGCCTGAGCTCTTCTTCCCTGAGTTTTTCCCTAATATCTCTGTGCCAGGGAATGCTAGGGGGGGTTTGCAGGTATTCCCTGACAGAGGCTGCCTCCCCAAGGTCAGGGAAAGTATTTCTCGGACTTCCCCGTACAGGGAACACCTGTGACTGAACAGAGCTGCGTGGAGTTGTCTCTCGAGCTCCCCCACGCACTGACAATGGTTCCGGAATCCTGAGCGTGGGGAGGTTCCTCCAACGGTCGGCAGCGCGTGGGTTTTAACGGGATGCTTGAGCTCGTTTACCCTGAGTGTTTCCCTAATGTCTCTGTGCCAGGGAATTCTAGTGGGGGTTTGCAGGAAATCCCAGTGACAGAGGCTGCCTCCCCAAGGTCAGGGAAGGTTTTTCTCGGACTTCCCCGAACAGGGAACACCTGTGACTAAAGAGAGCTCCGTGGAGTTGTCTCTCGAGCTCCCGCACGCACTGAGAATTTTTCCGCAATCCTGAGCGTGGGGAGGTTCCACCAACGGTCGGCAGCGCGTGGGTTCTAACGGGATGCCTGAGCTCGTGTCCCCTGAGGGTTTCCCTAATGTCTCTGTGCCAGGGAATGCTAGGGGGGGTTTGCAGGAAATCCCAGTGACAGAGGCTGCCTCCCCAAGGTCAGGGAAGGTATTTCTCGGACTTCCCCGAACAGGGAACACCTGTGACTGAAGAGAGCTGCGTGGAGTTGTCTCTCGAGCTCCCCCACACACTGACAATGGTTCCGGAATCTTGAGCGTGGGGAGGTTCCTCCAACGGTCGGCAGCGCGTGGGTTCTAACGGGATGCCTGAGCTCGTCTCCCCTGAGGGTTTCCCTAATGTCTCTGTGCCAGGGAATGTTAGGGGGGTTTTGCAGGAAATCCCAGTGACAGAGGCTGCCTCCCTAATGTCAGGGAAGGTATTTCTCGGACTTCCCCGAACAGAGAACACCTGCGACTGAAGAGAGCTGCGTGGAGTTTTCTCTCGAGCTCCCTCACTCACTGACAATGGTTCCGGAATCCTGAGCGTGGGGAGGTTCCACTAACGGTCGGCAGCGCGTGGGTTCTAACGGGATGCCTGAGCTCGTCTCCCCTGAGGGTTTTCCTAATGTCTCTGTGCCAGGGAATGCTAGGGGGGGTTTGCAGGAAATCCCAGTGACAGAGGCTGCCTCCCCAACGTCAGGGAAGTTATTTCTCGGACTTCCCCGAATAGGGAACACTTGTGACTGTAGAGAGCTGCGTGGAGTTGTCTCTCGAGCTCCCCCACGCACTGACAATGGTTCCGGAATCCTGAGCGTGGGGAGGATCCACCAACGGTCGGCAGCGCGTGGGTTCTAACGGGATGCCTGATCTCGTCTCCCCTGAGGGTTTCCCTAATGTTTCTGTGCCAGGGAATGTTGGGGGGGTTTGCAGGAAATCCCAGTGACAGAGGCTGCCTCCCCAAGTTCAGTGAAGGTATTTCTCGGACTTCCCTGAACAGGGAACACCTGTGACTGAAGAGAGCTGCGTGGAGTTGTCTCTCGAACTCCCCCACGCACTGACAATGTTTCCGGAATCCTGAGCGTGGGGAGGTTCCACCAACGGTCGGCAGCGCGTGGGTTCTAACGGGATGCCTGAGCTCGTCTCCCCTGAGTGTTTCCCTAATGTCTCTGTGCCAGGGAATGCTAGGGGGGGTTTGCAGGAAATCCCAGTGACAGAGGCTGCTTACGCAAGGTCAGGGAAGGTATTTCTCGGACTTCCCCGAACAGGGAACTCTTGTGACTGAAGAGAGCTGCGTGGAGTTGTCTCTCGAGCTCCCCCACGCACTGACAATGGTTCTGGAATCCTGAGCGTGGGGAGGTTCCACCAACGGTCGGCAGCGCGTGGGTTCTAACGGGATGCCTGAGCTCGTCTCCCCTGAGGGTTTTCCTAATGTCTCTGTGCCAGGGAATGCTAGGGGGGGTTTGCAGGAAATCCCAGTGACAGAGGCTGCCTCCCCAAGTTCAGGGAAGGTATTTCTCGGACTTCCACGAACAGGGAACACCTGTGACTGAAGAGTGCTGCGTGGAGTTGTCTCTCGAGCTCCCCCACGCACTGACAATGGTTCCGGAATTCTGAGCGTGGGGAGGTTCCACCAACGGTCGGCAGCGCGTGGGTTCTAGCGGGATGCCTGAGCTCTTCTTCCCTGAGTTTTTCCCTAATATCTCTGTGCCAGGGAATGCTAGGGGGGGTTTGCAGGAATTCCCTGACAGAGGCTGCCTCCCCAAGGTCAGGGAAAGTATTTCTCGGACTTCCCCGAACAGGGAACACCTGTGACTGAACAGAGCTGCGTGGAGTTGTCTCTCGAGCTCCCCCACGCACTGACAATGGTTCCGGAATCCTGAGCGTGGGGAGGTTCCTCCAACCGTCGGCAGCGCGTGGGTTTTAACGGGATGCTTGAGCTCGTTTCCCCTGAGTGTTTCCCTAATGTCTCTGTGCCAGGGAATTCTAGTGGGGGTTTGCAGGAAATCCCAGTGACAGAGGCTGCCTCCCCAAGGTCAGGGAAGGTATTTCTCGGACTTCCCCGAACAGGGAACACCTGTGACTGAAGAGAGCTGCGTGGAGTTGTCTCTCGAGCTCCCCCACGCACTGACAATGGTTCCGGAATCTTGAGCGTGGGGAGGTTCCTCCAACGGTCGGCAGCGCGTGGGTTCTAACGGGATGCCTGAGCTCGTCTCCCCTGAGGGTTTCCCTAATGTCTCTGTGCCAGGGAATGTTAGGGGGGGTTTGCAGGAAATCTCAGTGACAGAAGCTGCCTCCCTAATGTCAGGGAAGGTATTTCTCGGACTTCCCCGAACAGAGAACACCTGCGACTGAAGAGAGCTGCGTGGAGTTTTCTCTCGAGCTCCCCCACTCACTGACAATGTTTCCGGAATCCTGAGCGTGGGGAGGTTCCACTAACGGTCGGCAGCGCGTGGGTTCTAACGGGATGCCTGAGCTCGTCTCCCCTGAGGGTTTTCCTAATGTCTCTGTGCCAGGGAATGCTAGGGGGGGTTTGCAGGAAATCCCAGTGACAGAGGCTGCCTCCCCAACGTCAGGGAAGTTATTTCTCGGACTTCCCCGAATAGGGAACACTTGTGACTGTAGAGAGCTGCGTGGAGTTGTCTCTCGAGCTCCCCCACGCACTGACAATGGTTCCGGAATCCTGAGCGTGGGGAGGTTCCACCAACGGTCGGCAGCGCGTGGGTTCTAACGGGATGCCTGAGCTCGTCTCCCCTGAGGGTTTCACTAATGTCTCTGTGCCAGGGAATGTTGGGGGGGTTTGCAGGAAATTCCAGTGACAGAGGCTGCCTCCCCAAGTTCAGTGAAGGTATTTCTCGGACTTCCCTGAACAGGGAACACCTGTGACTGAAGAGAGCTGCGTGGAGTTGTCTCTCGAACTCCCCCACGCACTGACAATGTTTCCGGAATCCTGAGCGTGGGGAGGTTCCACCAACGGTCGGCAGCGCGTGGGTTCTAACGGGATGCCTGAGCTCCTCTCCCCTGAGGGTTTCCCTAATGTCTCTGTGCCAGGGAATGCTAGGGGGGGTTTGCAGGAAATCACAGTGACAGAGGCTGCTTACGCAAGGTCAGGGAAGGTATTTCTCGGACTTCCCCGAACAGGGAACTCTTGTGACTGAAGAGAGCTGCGTGGAGTTGTCTCTCGAGCTCCCCCACGCACTGACAATGGTTCCGGAATCCTGAGAGTGGGGAGGTTCCACCAACGGTCGGCAGCGCGTGGGTCCAACGGGATGCCTGAGCTCGTCTCCCCTGAGTGTTTTCCTAATGTCTCTGTGCCAGGGAATGCTAGGGGTGGTTTGCAGGAAATCCCAGTGACAGTGGCTGCCTCCCCAAGGTCAGGGAAGGTATTTCTCGGACTTCCCCGAACATGGAACACCTGTGACTAAAGAGAGTTGCGTGGAGTTGTCTCTCGAGCTCCCCCACGCACTGAAAATGTTTCCGGAATCCTGAGCGTGGGGAGGTTCCACCAACGGTCGGCAGCGCGTGGGTTCTAACGGGATGCCTGAGCTCGTGTCCCCTGAGGGTTTCCCTAATGTCTCTGTGCCAGGGAATGCTAGGGGGGGTTTGCAGGAAATCCCAGTGACAGAGGCTGCCTCCCCAAGTTCAGGGAAGGTATTTCTCAGACTTCCCCGAACAGGGAACACCAGTGACAGAAGAGAGATGCGTGGAGTTTTCTCTCGAGCTCCCCCACGCACTGACAATGGTTCCGGAATTCTGAGCGTGGGGAGGTTCCACCAACGGTCGGCAGAGCGTGGGTTCTAACGGGATGCCTGAGCTCGTCTCCCCTGAGGGTTTCCCGAATGTCTCTGTGCCAGGGAATGATAGGGGGGGTTTGCAGGAAATCCCAGTGACAGAGGCTGCCTCCCCAAGGTCAGGGAATGTATTTCTCGGACTTCCCCGAACAGGGAACACCTGTGACTGAAGAGAGCTGCGTGGAGTTGTCTCTCGAGCTCCCCCACTCACTGACAATGTTTCCGGAATCCTGAGCGTGGGGAGGTTCCACCAACGGACGGCAGCGCGTGGGTTATAACGGGATGCCTGAGCTCGTCTCCCCTGAGGGTTTCCCTAATGTCTCTGTGCCAGGGAATTCTAGGGGGGGTTTACAGGAAATACCAGTGACAGAGGCTGCCTCCCCAAGGTCAGGGAAGGTATTTCTCGGACTTCCCCGAACAGGGAACACCTGTGACTGATGAGAGCTGCGTGGAGTTGTCTCTCGAGCTCCCCCACGCACTGACAATGGTTCCGGAATCCTGAGCGTGGCGAGGTTCCACCAACGGTCGGCAGCGCGTGGGTTCTAACGGGATGCCTAAGCTCGTCTCCCCTGAGGGTTTTCCTAAAGTCTCTGTGCCAGGGAATGCTAGGGGGGGTTTGCAGGAAATCCCAGTGACAGAGGTTGCCTCCCCAAGGTCAGGGAAGGTATTTCTCGGACTTCCCCGAACAGGGAACACCTGTGACTGAAGAGAGCTGCGCGGAGTTGTCTCTCGAGCTCCCCCACGCACTGACAATGGTTCCGGAATCCTGAGCGTGGGGAGGTTCCACCAACGGTCGGCAGCGCGTGGGTTCTAACGGGATGCCTGAGCTCGTCTCCCCTGAGGGTTTTCCTAATGTCTCTGTGCCAGGGAATGCTAGGGGGGGTTTGCAGGAAATCCCAGTGACAGAGGCTGCCTCCCCAAGTTCAGGGAAGGTATTTCTCGGACTTCCCCGAACAGGGAACACCTGTGACTGAAGAGAGCTGCGTGGAGTTGTCTCTCGAGCTCCCCCACGCACTGACAATGGTTCCGGAATTCTGAGCGTGGGGAGGTTCCACCAACGGTCGGCAGCGCGTGGGTTCTAGCGGGATGCCTGAGTTCTTCTTCCCTGAGTTTTTCCCTAATATCTCTGTGCCAGGGAATGCTAGGGGGGGTTTGCAGGAATTCCCTGACAGAGGCTGCCTCCCCAAGGTCAGGGAAAGTATTTCTCGGACTTCCCCGAACAGGGAACACCTGTGACTGAACAGAGCTGCGTGGAGTTGTCTCTCGAGCTCCCCCACGCACTGACAATGGTTCCGGAATCCTGAGCGTGGGGAGGTTCCTCCAACGGTCGGCAGCGCGTGGGTTTTAACGGGATGCTTGAGCTCGTTTCCCCTGAGTGTTTCCCTAATGTCTCTGTGCCAGGGAATTCTAGTGGGGGTTTGCAGGAAATCCCAGTGACAAAGGCTGCCTCCCCAAGGTCAGGGAAGGTATTTCTCGGACTTCCCCAAACAGGGAACACCTGTGACTAAAGAGAGCTGCGTGGAGTTGTCTCTCGTGCTCCCGCACGCACTGAGAATTTTTCCGCAATCCTGAGCGTGGGGAGGTTCCACCAACGGTCGGCAGCGCGTGGGTTCTAACGGGATGCCTGAGCTCGTCTCCCCTGAGGGTTTCCCTAATTTCTCTGTGCCAGGGAATGCTAGGGGGGGTTTGCAGGAAATCCCAGTGACAGAGGCTGCCTCCCCAAGGTAAGGGAAGGTATTTCTCGGACTTCCCCGAACAGGGAACACCTGTGACTGAAGAGAGCTGCGCGGAGTTGTCTCTCGAGCTCCCCCACGCACTGACAATGGTTCCGGAATCCTGAGCGTGGGGAGGTTCCACCAACGGTCGGCAGCGCGTGGGTTCTAACGGGATGCCTGAGCTCGTCTCCCCTGAGGGTTTTCCTAATGTCTCTGTGCCAGGGAATGCTAGGGGGGGTTTGCAGGAAATCCCAGTGACAGAGGCTGCCTCCCCAAGTTCAGGGAAGGTATTTCTCGGACTTCCCCGAACAGGGAACACCTGTGACTGAAGAGAGCTGCGTGGAGTTGTCTCTCGAGCTCCCCCACGCACTGACAATGGTTCCGGAATTCTGAGCGTGGGGAGGTTCCACCAACGGTCGGCAGCGCGTGGGTTCTAGCGGGATGCCTGAGTTCTTCTTCCCTGAGTTTTTCCCTAATATCTCTGTGCCAGGGAATGCTAGGGGGGGTTTGCAGGAATTCCCTGACAGAGGCTGCCTCCCCAAGGTCAGGGAAAGTATTTCTCGGACTTCCCCGAACAGGGAACACCTGTGACTGAACAGAGCTGCGTGGAGTTGTCTCTCGAGCTCCCCCACGCACTGACAATGGTTCCGGAATCCTGAGCGTGGGGAGGTTCCTCCAACGGTCGGCAGCGCGTGGGTTTTAACGGGATGCTTGAGCTCGTTTCCCCTGAGTGTTTCCCTAATGTCTCTGTGCCAGGGAATTCTAGTGGGGGTTTGCAGGAAATCCCAGTGACAGAGGCTGCCTCCCCAAGGTCAGGGAAGGTATTTCTCGGACTTCCCCAAACAGGGAACACCTGTGACTAAAGAGAGCTGCGTGGAGTTGTCTCTCGAGCTCCCGCACGCACTGAGAATTTTTCCGCAATCCTGAGCGTGGGGAGGTTCCACCAACGGTCGGCAGCGCGTGGGTTCTAACGGGATGCCTGAGCTCATCTCCCCTGAGGGTTTCCCTAATTTCTCTGTGCCAGGGAATGCTAGGGGGGGTTTGCAGGAAATCCCAGTGACAGAGGCTGCCTCCCCAAGGTCAGGGAAGGTATTTCTCGGACTTCCCCGAATAGGGAACACTTGTGACTGTAGAGAGCTGCGTGGAGTTGTCTCTCGAGCTCCCCCACGCACTGACAATGGTTCCGGAATCCTGAGCGTGGGGAGGTTCCACCAACGGTCGGCAGCGCGTGGGTTCTAACGGGATGCCTGAGCTCGTCTCCCCTGAGGGTTTCACTAATGTCTCTGTGCCAGGGAATGTTGGGGGGGTTTGCAGGAAATTCCAGTGACAGAGGCTGCCTCCCCAAGTTCAGTGAAGGTATTTCTCGGACTTCCCTGAACAGGGAACACCTGTGACTGAAGAGAGCTGCGTGGAGTTGTCTCTCGAACTCCCCCACGCACTGACAATGTTTCCGGAATCCTGAGCGTGGGGAGGTTCCACCAACGGTCGGCAGCGCGTGGGTTCTAACGGGATGCCTGAGCTCCTCTCCCCTGAGGGTTTCCCTAATGTCTCTGTGCCAGGGAATGCTAGGGGGGGTTTGCAGGAAATCACAGTGACAGAGGCTGCTTACGCAAGGTCAGGGAAGGTATTTCTCGGACTTCCCCGAACAGGGAACTCTTGTGACTGAAGAGAGCTGCGTGGAGTTGTCTCTCGAGCTCCCCCACGCACTGACAATGGTTCCGGAATCCTGAGAGTGGGGAGGTTCCACCAACGGTCGGCAGCGCGTGGGTCCAACGGGATGCCTGAGCTCGTCTCCCCTGAGTGTTTTCCTAATGTCTCTGTGCCAGGGAATGCTAGGGGTGGTTTGCAGGAAATCCCAGTGACAGTGGCTGCCTCCCCAAGGTCAGGGAAGGTATTTCTCGGACTTCCCCGAACATGGAACACCTGTGACTAAAGAGAGTTGCGTGGAGTTGTCTCTCGAGCTCCCCCACGCACTGAAAATGTTTCCGGAATCCTGAGCGTGGGGAGGTTCCACCAACGGTCGGCAGCGCGTGGGTTCTAACGGGATGCCTGAGCTCGTGTCCCCTGAGGGTTTCCCTAATGTCTCTGTGCCAGGGAATGCTAGGGGGGGTTTGCAGGAAATCCCAGTGACAGAGGCTGCCTCCCCAAGTTCAGGGAAGGTATTTCTCAGACTTCCCCGAACAGGGAACACCAGTGACAGAAGAGAGATGCGTGGAGTTTTCTCTCGAGCTCCCCCACGCACTGACAATGGTTCCGGAATTCTGAGCGTGGGGAAGTTCCACCAACGGTCGGCAGAGCGTGGGTTCTAACGGGATGCCTGAGCTCGTCTCCCCTGAGGGTTTCCCTAATGTCTCTGTGCCAGGGAATGATAGGGGGGGTTTGCAGGAAATCCCAGTGACAGAGGCTGCCTCCCCAAGGTCAGGGAATGTATTTCTCGGACTTCCCCGAACAGGGAACACCTGTGACTGAAGAGAGCTGCGTGGAGTTGTCTCTCGAGCTCCCCCACTCACTGACAATGGTTCCGGAATCCTGAGCGTGGGGAGGTTCCACCAACGGACGGCAGCGCGTGGATTATAACGGGATGCCTGAGCTCGTCTCCCCTGAGGGTTTCCCTAATGTCTCTGTGCCAGGGAATTCTAGGGGGGGTTTACAGGAAATACCAGTGACAGAGGCTGCCTCCCCAAGGTCAGGGAAGGTATTTCTCGGACTTCCCCGAACAGGGAACACCTGTGACTGATGAGAGCTGCGTGGAGTTGTCTCTCGAGCTCCCCCACGCACTGACAATGGTTCCGGAATCCTGAGCGTGGGGAGGTTCCACCAACGGTCGGCAGCGCGTGGGTTCTAACGGGATGCCTAAGCTCGTCTCCCCTGAGGGTTTTCTAAAGTCTCTGTGCCAGGGAATGCGAGGGGGGGTTTGCAGGAAATCCCAGTGACAGAGGCTGCCTCCCCAAGTTCAGGGAAGGTATTTCTCGGACTTCCCCGAACAGGGAACACCTGTGACTGAAGAGAGCTGCGCGGAGTTGTCTCTCGAGCTCCCCCACGCACTGACAATGGTTCCGGAATCCTGAGCGTGGGGAGGTTCCACCAACGGTCGGCAGCGCGTGGGTTCTAACGGGATGCCTGAGCTCGTCTCCCCTGAGGGTTTTCCTAATGTCTCTGTGCCAGGGAATGCTAGGGGGGGTTTGCAGGAAATCCCAGTGACAGAGGCTGCCTCCCCAAGTTCAGGGAAGGTATTTCTCGGACTTCCCCGAACAGGGAACACCTGTGACTGAAGAGAGCTGCGTGGAGTTGTCTCTCGAGCTCCCCCACGCACTGACAATGGTTCCGGAATTCTGAGCGTGGGGAGGTTCCACCAACGGTCGGCAGCGCGTGGGTTCTAGCGGGATGCCTGAGTTCTTCTTCCCTGAGTTTTTCCCTAATATCTCTGTGCCAGGGAATGCTAGGGGGGGGTTGCAGGAATTCCCTGACAGAGGCTGCCTCCCCAAGGTCAGGGAAAGTATTTCTCGGACTTCCCCGAACAGGGAACACCTGTGACTGAACAGAGCTGCGTGGAGTTGTCTCTCGAGCTCCCCCACGCACTGACAATGGTTCCGGAATCCTGAGCGTGGGGAGGTTCCTCCAACGGTCGGCAGCGCGTGGGTTTTAACGGGATGCTTGAGCTCGTTTCCCCTGAGTGTTTCCCTAATGTCTCTGAGCCAGGGAATTCTAGTGGGGGTTTGCAGGAAATCCCAGTGACAGAGGCTGCCTCCCCAAGGTCAGGGAAGGTATTTCTCGGACTTCCCCGAACAGGGAACACCTGTGACTAAAGAGAGCTGCGTGGAGTTGTCTCTCGAGCTCCCGCACGCACTGAGAATTTTTCCGCAATCCTGAGCGTGGGGAGGTTCCACCAACGGTCGGCAGCGCGTGGGTTCTAACGGGATGCCTGAGCTCGTCTCCCCTGAGGGTTTCCCTAATTTCTCTGTGCCAGGGAATGCTAGGGGGGGTTTGCAGGAAATCCCAGTGACAGAGGCTGCCTCCCCAAGTTCAGGGAAGGTATTTCTCGGACTTCCCCGAACAGGGAACACCTGTGACTGAAGAGAGCTGCGCGGAGTTGTCTCTCGAGCTCCCCCACGCACTGACAATGGTTCCGGAATCCTGAGCGTGGGGAGGTTCCACCAACGGTCGGCAGCGCGTGGGTTCTAACGGGATGCCTGAGCTCGTCTCCCCTGAGGGTTTTCCTAATGTCTCTGTGCCAGGGAATGCTAGGGGGGGTTTGCAGGAAATCCCAGTGACAGAGGCTGCCTCCCCAAGTTCAGGGAAGGTATTTCTCGGACTTCCCCGAACAGGGAACACCTGTGACTGAAGAGAGCTGCGTGGAGTTGTCTCTCGAGCTCCCCCACGCACTGACAATGGTTCCGGAATTCTGAGCGTGGGGAGGTTCCACCAACGGTCGGCAGCGCGTGGGTTCTAGCGGGATGCCTGAGTTCTTCTTCCCTGAGTTTTTCCCTAATATCTCTGTGCCAGGGAATGCTAGGGGGGGTTTGCAGGAATTCCCTGACAGAGGCTGCCTCCCCAAGGTCAGGGAATGTATTTCTCGGACTTCCCCGAACAGGGAACACCTGTGACTGAACAGAGCTGCGTGGAGTTGTCTCTCGAGCTCCCCCACGCACTGACAATGGTTCCGGAATCCTGAGCGTGGGGAGGTTCCTCCAACGGTCGGCAGCGCGTGGGTTTTAACGGGATGCTTGAGCTCGTTTCCCCTGAGTGTTTCCCTAATGTCTCTGTGCCAGGGAATTCTAGTGGGGGTTTGCAGGAAATCCCAGTGACAGAGGCTGCCTCCCCAAGGTCAGGGAAGGTATTTCTCGGACTTCCCCAAACAGGGAACACCTGTGACTAAAGAGAGCTGCGTGGAGTTGTCTCTCGAGCTCCCGCACGCACTGAGAATTTTTCCGCAATCCTGAGCGTGGGGAGGTTCCACCAACGGTCGGCAGCGCGTGGGTTCTAACGGGATGCCTGAGCTCATCTCCCCTGAGGGTTTCCCTAATTTCTCTGTGCCAGGGAATGCTAGGGGGGGTTTGCAGGAAATCCCAGTGACAGAGGCTGCCTCCCCAAGGTCAGGGAAGTTATTTCTCGGACTTCCCCGAACAGGGAACCCCTGTGACTGAAGAGAGCTGCGTGGAGTTGTCTCTCGAGCTCCCCCACGCACTGACAATGGTTCCGGAATCCTGAGCGTGGGGAGGTTCCACCAACGGTCGGCAGCGCGTGGGTTCTAACGGGATGCCTGAGCTCGCCTCCCCTGAGAGTTTCCCTAATGTCTCTGTGCCAGGGAATGCTAGGGGGGGTTTGCAGGAAATCCCAGTGACAGAGGCTGCCTCCCCAACGTCAGGGAAGTTATTTCTCGGACTTCCCCGAATAGGGAACACTTGTGACTGTAGAGAGCTGCGTGGAGTTGTCTCTCGAGCTCCCCCACGCACTGACAATGGTTCCGGAATCCTGAGCGTGGGGAGGTTCCACCAACGGTCGGCAGCGCGTGGGTTCTAACGGGATGCCTGAGCTCGTCTCCCCTGAGGGTTTCCCTAATGTCTCTGTGCCAGGGAATGTTGGGGGGGTTTGCAGGAAATCCCAGTGACAGAGGCTGCCTCCCCAAGTTCAGTGAAGGTATTTCTCGGACTTCCCTGAACAGGGAACACCTGTGACTGAAGAGAGCTGCGTGGAGTTGTCTCTCGAACTCCCCCACGCAATGACAATGTTTCCGGAATCCTGAGCGTGGGGAGGTTCCACCAACGGTCGGCAGCGCGTGGGTTCTAACGGGATGCCTGAGCTCGTCTCCCCTGAGGGTTTCCCTAATGTCTCTGTGCCAGGGAATGCTAGGGGGGGTTTGCAGGAAATCCCAGTGACAGAGGCTGCTTACGCAAGGTCAGGAAGGTATTTCTCGGACTTCCCCGAACATGGAACTCCTGTGACTGAAGAGAGCTGCGTGGAGTTGTCTCTCGAGCTCCCCCACGCACTGACAATGGTTCCGGAATCCTGAGCGTGGGGAGGTTCCACCAACGGTCGGCAGCGCGTGGGTTCTAACGGGATGCCTGAGCTCGTCTCCCCTGAGGGTTTCCCTAATGTCTCTGTGCCAGGGAATGCTAGGGGGGGTTTACAGGAAATCCCAGTGAAAGAGGCTGCCTCGCCAAGGTCAGGGAAGGTATTTCTCGGACTTCCCCAAACAGGGAACACCTGTGACTGAAGAGAGCTGCGTGGAGTTGTCTCTCGAGCTCCCCCACGCACTGACAATGGTCCCGGAATCCTGAGCGTGGGGAGGTTCCACCAACAGTCGGCAGCGCGTGGGTTCTAACGGGATGCCTGAGCTCGTCTCCTCTGAGTGTTTCCCTAATGTCTCTGTGCCAGGGAATGCTAGGGGGGGTTTGCAGGAAATCCCAGTGACAGAGGCTGCCTCCCCAAGTTCAGGGAAGGTATTTCTCGGACTTCCCCGAACAGGGAACACCTGTGACTGAAGAGAGCTGCGTGGAGTTGTCTCTCGAGCTCCCCCACGCACTGAAAATGGTTCCGGAATCCTGAGCGTGGGGAGGTTCCACCAACGGTCGGCAGCGCGTGGGTTCTAACGGGATGCCTGAGCTCGTCTCCCCTGAGGGTTTCCCTAATGTCTCTGTGCCAGGGAATGTTGGGGGGGTTTGCAGGAAATCCCAGTGACAGAGGCTGCCTCCCCAAGTTCAGTGAAGTTATTTCTCGGACTTCCCTGAACAGGGAACACCTGTGACTGAAGAGAGCTGCGTGGAGTTGTCTCTCGAACTCCCCCACGCACTGACAATGTTTCCGGAATCCTGAGCGTGGGGAGGTTCCACCAACGGTCGGCAGCGCGTGGGTTCTAGCGGGATGCCTGAGCTCATCTCCCCTGAGGGTTTCCCTAATGTCTCTGTGCCAGGGAATGCTAGGGGGGGTTTGCAGGAAATCCCAGTGACAGAGGCTGCTTACGCAAGGTCAGGGAAGGTATTTCTCGGACTTCCCCGAACAGGGAACTCCTGTGACTGAAGAGAGCTGCGTGGAGTTGTCTCTCGAGCTCCCCCACGCACTGACAATGGTTCCGGAATCCTGAGCGTGGGGAGGTTCCACCAACGGTCGGCAGCGCGTGGGTTCTAACGGGATGCCTGAGCTCGTCTCCCCTGAGGTTTTCCCTAATGTCTCTGTGCCAGGGAATGCTAGGGGGGGTTTACAGGAAATCCCAGTGACAGAGGCTGCCTCCCCAAGGTCAGGGAAGGTATTTCTCGGACTTCCCCAAACAGGGAACACCTGTGACTGAAGAGAGCTGCGTGGAGTTGTCTCTCGAGCTCCCCCACGCACTGAAAATGGTCCCGGAATCCTGAGCGTGGGGAGGTTCCACCAACAGTCGGCAGCGCGTGGGTTCTAACGGGATGCCTGAGCTCGTCTCCTCTGAGTGTTTCCCTAATGTCTCTGTGCCAGGGAATGCTAGGGGGGGTTTGCAGGAAATCCCAGTGACAGAGGCTGCCTCCCCAAGGTCAGGGAAGGTATTTCTCGGACTTCCCCGAACAGGGAACACCTGTGACTGAAGAGTGCTGCGTGGAGTTGTCTCTCGAGCTCCCCCACGCACTGACAATGGTTCCGGAATTCTGAGCGTGGGGAGGTTCCACCAACGGTCGGCAGCGCGTGGGTTCTTACGGGATGCCTGAGCTCGTGTCCCCTGAGGGTTTCCCTAATATCTCTGTGCCAGGGAATGCTAGGGGGGGTTTGCAGGAAATCCCAGTGACAGAGGCTGCCTCCCCAAGGTCAGGGAAGGTATTTCTCGGACTTCCCCGAACAGGGAACACCTGTGACTAAAGAGAGTTGCGTGGAGTTGTCTCTCGAGCTCCCCCACGCACTGACAATGGTTCCGGAATCCTGAGCGTGGGGAGGTTCCACCAACGGTCGGCAGCGCGTGGGTTCTAACGGGATGCCTGAGCTCGTCTCCCCTGAGGGTTTCCCTAATGTCTCTGTACCAGGGAATGATAGGGGGGGTTTGCAGGAAATCCCAGTGACAGAGGCTGCCTCCCCAAGGTCAGGGAAGGTATTTCTCGGACTTCCCCGAACAGGGAACACCTGTGACTGAAGAGAGCTGCGTGGAGTTGTCTCTCGAGCTCCCCCACTCACTGACAATGGTTCCGGAATCCTGAGCGTGGGGAGGTTCCACCAACGGACGGCAGCGCGTGGGTTCTAACGGGATGCCTGAGCTCGTCTCCCCTGAGGGTTTCCCTAATGTCTCTGTGCCAGGGAATGCTAGGGGGGGTTTACAGGAAATCCCAGTGACAGAGGCTGCCTCCCCATGGTCAGGGAAGGTATTTCTCGGACTTCCCCGAACAGGGAACACCTGTGACTGATGAGAGCTGCGTGGAGTTGTCTCTCGAGCTCCCCCACGCACTGACAATGTTTCCGGAATCCTGAGCGTGGGGAGGTTCCACCAACGGTCGGCAGCGCGTGGGTTCTAACGGGATGCCTGAGCTCGTCTCCCCTGAGGGTTTTCCTAATGTCTCTGTGCCAGGGAATGCTAGGGGGGGTTTGCAGGAAATCCCAGTGTCAGAGGCTGCCTCCCCAAGGTAAGGGAAGGTATTTCTCGGACTTCCCCGAACAGGGAAAACCTGTGACTGAAGAGAGCTGCGTGGAGTTGTCTCTCGAGCTCCCCCACGCACTGAAAATGGTTCCGGAATCCTGAGCGTGGGGAGGTTCCACCAATGGTCGGCAGCGTGTGGGTTTTAACGGAATGCCTAAGCTCGTCTCCCCTGAGTGTTTTCCTAATATCTCTGTGCCAGGGAATGCTAGGGGTGTTTGCAGGATATCCCAGTGACAGAGGCTGCCTCCCCAAGGTCAGGGAAGTTATTTCTCGGACTTCCCCGAACAAGGAACCCCTGTGAATGAAGAGAGCAGCGAGGAGTTGTCTCTCGAGTTCCCCACGAACTGACAATGGTTCCGGAATCCTGAGCGTGGGGAGGTTCCACCAACGGTCGTCAGCGCGTGGGTTCTAACGGAAAGCCTTAGCTCGACTCCCCTGAGGGTTTTCCTAATGTCTCTGTGCCAGGGAATGCTAGGGGTGTTTGCAGGATATCCCAGTGACCGAGGCTGCCTCCCCAAGGTCAGGTAAGGTATTTCTCGGACTTCCCCGAACAGGGAACACCTGTGATGAAGAGAGCTGCGTGGAGTTGTCTCTCGAGCTCCCCCACGCACTGAAAATGTTTCCGGAATCCTGAGCGTGGGGAGGTTCCACCAACGGTCGGCAGCGCGTGGGTTCTAACGGGATGCCTGAGCTCGTCTCCCCTGAGGGTTTCCCTAATGTCTCTGTGCCAGGGAATGTTGGGGGGGTTTGCAGGAAATCCCAGTGACAGAGGCTGCCTCCCCAAGTTCAGTGAAGGTATTTCTCGGACTTCCCTGAACAGGGAACACCTGTGACTGAAGAGAGCTGCGTGGAGTTGTCTCTCGAACTCCCCCACGCAATGACAATGTTTCCGGAATCCTGAGCATGGGGAGGTTCCACCAACGGTCGGCAGCGCGTGGGTTCTAACGGGATGCCTGAGCTCGTCTCCCCTGAGGGTTTCCCTAATGTCTCTGTGCCAGGGAATGCTAGGGGGGGTTTGCAGGAAATCCCAGTGACAGAGGCTGCTAACGCAAGGTCAGGAAGGTATTTCTCGGACTTCCCCGAACATGGAACTCCTGTGACTGAAGAGAGCTGCGTGGAATTGTCTCTCGAGCTCCCCCACGCACTGACAATGGTTCCGGAATCCTGAGCGTGGGGAGGTTCCACCAACGGTCGGCAGCGCGTGGGTTCTAACGGGATGCCTGTGCTCGTCTCCCCTGAGGGTTTCCCTAATGTCTCTGTGCCAGGGAATGCTAGGGGGGGTTTACAGGAAATCCCAGTGAAAGAGGCTGCCTCCCCAAGGTCAGGGAAGGTATTTCTCGGACTTCCCCAAACAGGGAACACCTGTGACTGAAGAGAGCTGCGTGGAGTTGTCTCTCGAGCTCCCCCACGCACTGACAATGGTCCCGGAATCCTGAGCGTGGGGAGGTTCCACCAACAGTCGGCAGCGCGTGGGTTCTAACGGGATGCCTGAGCTCGTCTCCTCTGAGTGTTTCCCTAATGTCTCTGTGCCAGGGAATGCTAGGGGGGGTTTGCAGGAAATCCCAGTGACAGAGGCTGCCTCCCCAAGGTCAGGGAAGGTATTTCTCGGACTTCCCCGAACAGGGAACACCTGTGACTGAAGAGTGCTGCGTGGAGTTGTCTCTCGAGCTCCCCCACGCACTGACAATGGTTCCGGAATCCTGAGCGTGGGGAGGTTCCACCAACGGTCGGCAGCGCGTGGGTTCTAACGGGATGCCTGCGCTCGTGTCCCCTGAGGGTTTCCCTAATGTCTCTGTGCCAGGGAATGCTAGGGGGGGTTTGCAGGAAATCCCAGTGACAGAGGCTGCCTCCCCAAGGTCAGGGAAGGTATTTCTCGGACTTCCCCGAACAGGGAACACCTGTGACTAAAGAGAGTTGCGTGGAGTTGTCTCTCGAGCTCCCCCACGCACTGAAAATGTTTCCGGATTCCTGAGCGTGGGGAGGTTCCACCAACGGTCGGCAGCGCGTGGGTTCTAACGGGATGCCTGAGCTCGTGTCCCCTGAGGGTTTCCCTAATGTCTCTGTGCCAGGGAATGCTAGGGGGGGGTTTGCAGGAAATCCCAGTGACAGAGGCTGCCTCCCCAAGGTCAGGGAAGGTATTTCTCGGACTTCCCCGAACAGGGAACACCTGTGACTGAAGAGAGCTGCGTGGAGTTGTCTCTCGAGCTCCCCCACGCACTGACAATGGTTCCGGAATCCTGAGAGTGGGGAGGTTCCACCAACGGTCGGCAGCGCGTGGGTTCTAACGGGATGCCTGAGCTCGTCTCCCCTGAGGGTTTCCCTAATGTCTCTGTACCAGGGAATGATAGGGGGGGTTTGCAGGAAATCCCAGTGACAGAGGCTGCCTCCCCAAGGTCAGGGAAGGTATTTCTCGGACTTCCCCAAACAGGGAACACCTGTGACTGAAGAGAGCTGCGTGGAGTTGTCTCTCGAGCTCCCCCACGCACTGAAAATGGTCCCGGAATCCTGAGCGTGGGGAGGTTCCACCAACAGTCGGCAGCGCGTGGGTTCTAACGGGATGCCTGAGCTCGTCTCCTCTGAGTGTTTCCCTAATGTCTCTGTGCCAGGGAATGCTAGGGGGGGTTTGCAGGAAATCCCAGTGACAGAGGCTGCCTCCCCAAGGTCAGGGAAGGTATTTCTCGGACTTCCCCGAACAGGGAACACCTGTGACTGAAGAGTGCTGCGTGGAGTTGTCTCTCGAGCTCCCCCACGCACTGACAATGGTTCCGGAATTCTGAGCGTGGGGAGGTTCCACCAACGGTCGGCAGCGCGTGGGTTCTTACGGGATGCCTGAGCTCGTGTCCCCTGAGGGTTTCCCTAATATCTCTGTGCCAGGGAATGCTAGGGGGGGTTTGCAGGAAATCCCAGTGACAGAGGCTGCCTCCCCAAGGTCAGGGAAGGTATTTCTCGGACTTCCCCGAACAGGGAACACCTGTGACTAAAGAGAGTTGCGTGGAGTTGTCTCTCGAGCTCCCCCACGCACTGACAATGGTTCCGGAATCCTGAGCGTGGGGAGGTTCCACCAACGGTCGGCAGCGCGTGGGTTCTAACGGGATGCCTGAGCTCGTCTCCCCTGAGGGTTTCCCTAATGTCTCTGTACCAGGGAATGATAGGGGGGGTTTGCAGGAAATCCCAGTGACAGAGGCTGCCTCCCCAAGGTCAGGGAAGGTATTTCTCGGACTTCCCCGAACAGGGAACACCTGTGACTGAAGAGAGCTGCGTGGAGTTGTCTCTCGAGCTCCCCCACTCACTGACAATGGTTCCGGAATCCTGAGCGTGGGGAGGTTCCACCAACGGACGGCAGCGCGTGGGTTCTAACGGGATGCCTGAGCTCGTCTCCCCTGAGGGTTTCCCTAATGTCTCTGTGCCAGGGAATGCTAGGGGGGGTTTACAGGAAATCCCAGTGACAGAGGCTGCCTCCCCATGGTCAGGGAAGGTATTTCTCGGACTTCCCCGAACAGGGAACACCTGTGACTGATGAGAGCTGCGTGGAGTTGTCTCTCGAGCTCCCCCACGCACTGACAATTTTTCCGGAATCCTGAGCGTGGGGAGGTTCCACCAACGGTCGGCAGCGCGTGGGTTCTAACGGGATGCCTGAGCTCGTCTCCCCTGAGGGTTTTCCTAATGTCTCTGTGCCAGGGAATGCTAGGGGGGGTTTGCAGGAAATCCCAGTGTCAGAGGCTGCCTCCCCAAGGTAAGGGAAGGTATTTCTCGGACTTCCCCGAACAGGGAAAACCTGTGACTGAAGAGAGCTGCGTGGAGTTGTCTCTCGAGCTCCCCCACGCACTGAAAATGGTTCCGGAATCCTGAGCGTGGGGAGGTTCCACCAATGGTCGGCAGCGTGTGGGTTTTAACGGAATGCCTAAGCTCGTCTCCCCTGAGTGTTTTCCTAATATCTCTGTGCCAGGGAATGCTAGGGGTGTTTGCAGGATATCCCAGTGACAGAGGCTGCCTCCCCAAGGTCAGGGAAGTTATTTCTCGGACTTCCCCGAACAAGGAACCCCTGTGACTGAAGAGAGCAGCGAGGAGTTGTCTCTCGAGTTCCCCACGAACTGACAATGGTTCCGGAATCCTGAGCGTGGGGAGGTTCCACCAACGGTCGTCAGCGCGTGGGTTCTAACGGAAAGCCTTAGCTCGACTCCCCTGAGGGTTTTCCTAATGTCTCTGTGCCAGGGAATGCTAGGGGTGTTTGCAGGATATCCCAGTGACCGAGGCTGCCTCCCCAAGGTCAGGTAAGGTATTTCTCGGACTTCCCCGAACAGGGAACACCTGTGATGAAGAGAGCTGCGTGGAGTTGTCTCTCGAGCTCCCCCTCGCACTGACAATGGTTCCGGAATCCTGAGCTTGGGGAGGTTCCACCAAAGGTCGGCAGCGCGTGGGTTCTAACGGAATGCCTAAGCTCGTCTCCCCTGAGGTTTTTCCTAATATCTCTGTGCCAGGGAATGCTAGGGGTGATTGCAGGATATCCCAGTGTCAGAGGCTGCCTCCCCAAGGTCAGGGAAGCTTTTTCTCGGACTTCCGCGAACAGGGAACAAATGTGACTGAAGAGAGCTGCGTGGAGTTTTCTCTCGAGCTCAGCCACGCACTGACAATGGTTCCGGAATCCTTAGCGTGGGGAGGTTCCACCAACGGTCGGCAGCGCGTGGGTTCTAACGGAATGCCTAAGCTCGTCTCCCCTGAGGGTTTTCCTAATTTCTCTGTGCCAGGGAATGCTAGGGGTGATTGCAGGATATCCCAGTGTCAGAGGCTGCCTCCCCAAGGTCAGGGAAGGTATTTTTCTGACATCCCCGAACAGGGAACACTTGTGACTGAAGAGAGCTGCGTGGAGTTGTCTCTCGAGGTCCCCCACGCACTGACAATGTTTCCGGAATCCTGAGCGTGGGGAGGTTCCAGCAACGGTCGGCAGCGCGTGGGTTCTAACGGAAAGCCTAAGCTCGTCTCCCCTGAGGGTTTTCCTAATGTCTCTGTGCCAGGGAATGCTTGGGTGGTTTGCAGGATATCCCAATGTCAGAGGCTGCCTCCCCAAGGTCAGGGAAGTTATTTCTCGGACTTCCCCGAACAGGGAACACCTGTGACTGGAGAGAGCTGCGTGGAGTTGTCTCTCGAGCTCCCCCACGCACTGACAATGGTTCCGGAATCCTGAGCGTGGGGAGGTTCCACCAATGGTCGGCAGCGTGTGGGTTTTAACGGAATGCCTAAGCTCGTCTCCCCTGAGTGTTTTCCTAATATCTCTGTGCCAGGGAATGCTAGGGGTGTTTGCAGGATATCCCAGTGACAGAGGCTGCCTCCCCAAGGTCAGGGAAGGTATTTCTCGGACTTCCCCGAACAGGGAACCCCTGTGACTGAAGAGAGCAGCGTGGAGTTGTCTCTCGAGTTCCCCACGCACTGACAATGGTTCCGGAATCCTGAGCGTGGGGAGGTTCCACCAACGGTCGTCAGCGCGTGGGTTCAAACGGAAAGCCTTAGCTCGACTCCCCTGAGGGTTTTCCTAATGTCTCTGTGCCAGGGAATGCTAGGGGTGTTTGCAGGATATCCCAGTGACAGAGGCTGCCTCCCCAAGGTCAGGGAAGTTATTTCTCGGACTTCCCCGAACAGGGAACACCTGTGACTGAAGAGAGCTGCCTGGAGTTTTCTCTCGAGCTCCCCCACGCACTGACAATTTTTCCGGAATCCTGAACGTGTGGAGGTTCCAGCAACGTCGGCAGCGCGTGGGTTCTAACGGAAAGCCTAAGCTCGTCTCCCCTAAGGGTTTCCCTAATGTCTCTGTGCCAGGGAATGCTAGGGGGATTTGCAGGATATCCCAGTGAAAGAGGATGCCTCCCCAAGTTCAGGGAAGTTATTTCTAGGACTTCCCCGAACAGGGAACACCTGTGACTGAAGAGAGGAGCGTGGAGTTGTCTCTCGAGCTCCCCCACGCACTGACAATGGTTCCGGAATCCTGAGCGTGGGGAGGTTCCACCAACGGTAGTCAGCGCGTGGGTTCTAACGGAAAGCCTTAGCTCGACTCCCCTGAGGGTTTTCCTAAAGTCTCTGTGCCAGGGAATGCTAGGGGTGTTTGCAGGATATCTCAGTGACAGAGGCTGCCTCCCCAAGGTCATTGAAGGTATTTCTCGGACTTCCCCGAACAGGGAACTCCTGTGACTGAAGAGAGCTGCGTGGAGTTGTCTCCCGAGCTCCCCCACGCACTGACAATTGTTCCGGAATCCTGAGCGTGGGGAGGTTCCACCAACGGTCGTCAGCGCATGGGTTCTAACGGAAAGCCTTAGCTCGACTCCCCTGAGAGTTTTCCTAATATCTCTGTGCCAGGTAATGCTAGGGGTGTTTGCAGGATATCCCAGTGTCAGAGGCTGCCTCACCAAGGTCAGGGAAGTTATTTCTCGGACTTCCCCGAACAGGGAACACCTGTGACTGAAGAGAGCTGCGTGGAGTTGTCTCTCGAGCTCCCCCACGCACTGACAATGGTTCCGGAATCCTGAACTTGTGGAGGTTCCAGCAACGTCGGCAGCGCGTGGGTTCTAACGGAAAGCCTAAGCTCGTCTCCCCTGAGGGTTTTCCTAATGTCTCTGTGCCAGGGAATGCTTGGGTGGTTTGCAGGATATCCCAGTGTCAGAGGCTGCCTCCCCAAGGTCAGGGAAGTTATTTCTCGGACTTCCCCGAACAGGGAACACCTGTGACTGGAGAGAGCTGCGTGGAGTTGTCTCTCGAGCTCCCCCACGCACTGACAATGGTTCCGGAATCCTGAGCGTGGGGAGGTTCCACCAATGGTCGGCAGCGTGTGGGTTTTAACGGAATGCTTAAGCTCGCCTCCCCTGAGTGTTTTCCTAATGTCTCTGTGCCAGGGAATGCTAGGGGTGTTTGCAGGATATCCCAGTGACCGAGGCTGCCTCCCCAAGGTCAGGTAAGGTATTTCTCGGACTTCCCCGAACAGGGAACACCTGTGACTGAAGAGAGCAGCGTGGAGTTGTCTCTCGAGTTCCCCACGCACTGACAATGGTTCCGGAATCCTGAGCGTGGGAAGGTTCCACCAACGGTCGTCAGCGCGTGGGTTCTAACGGAAAGCCTTAGCTCGACTCCCCTGAGGGTTTTCCTAATGTCTCTGTGCCAGGGAATGCTAGGGGGGTTTGCAGGATATCCCAGTGACAGAGGCTGCCTCCCCAAGGTCAGGGAAGGTATTTCTCGGACTTCCCCGAACAGGGAACACCTGTGACTGAAGAGAGCAGCGTGGAGTTTTCTCCCGAGCTCCCCCACGCACTGACAATGGTTCCGGAATCATGAGCGTGGGGAGGTTCCACCAACGGTCGTCAATGCGTGGGTTCTAACGGAAAGCCTTAGCTCGACTCCCCTGAGGGTTTTCCTAATGTCTCTGTGCCAGGGAATGCTAGGGGTGTTTGCAGGATATCCCAGTGACAGAGGCTGCCTCCCCAAGGTCAGGGAAGTTATTTCTCGGACTTCCCCGAACAGGGAACACCTGTGACTGAAGAGAGCTGCGTGGAGTTGTCTCTCGAGCTCCCCCACGCACTGACAATGGTTCCGGAATCCTGAACGTGTGGAGGTTCCAGCAACGTCGGCAGCGCGTGGGTTCTAACCTAAAGCCTAAGCTCGTCTCCCCTGAGGGTTTCCCTAATGTCTCTGTGCCAGGGAATGCTAGGGGGGTTTGCAGGATATCCCAGTGACAGAGGCTGCCTCTCCAAGTTCAGGGAAGGTATTTCTCGGACTTCCCCGTACAGGGAACACCTGTGACTGGAGAGAGCTGCGTGGAGTTATCTCTCGAGCTCCCCCACGCACTGACAATGGTTCCGGAATCCTGAGCGTGGGGACGTTCCACCAACGGTCGGCAGCGTGTGGGTTCTATCGGAATGCCAAAGCTCGTCTCCCCTGAGTGTTTTCCTAATGTCTCTGTGCCAGGGAATGCTAGGGGTGTTTGCAGGATATCCCAGTGACAGAGGCTGCCTCCCCAAGTTCAGGCAAGGTATTTCTCGGACTTCCCCGTACAGGGAACACCTGTGACTGACGAGAGCTGCGTGGAGTTTTCTCTCGAGCTCCCCCACGCACTGAAAATGGTTCCGGAATCCTGAGCATGGGGAGGTTCCACCAACGGTCGGCAGAGCTTGGGTTCTAACGGAAAGCCTAAGCTCGTCTCCCCTGAGGGTTTTTCTAATATCTCTGTGCCAGAGAATGCTAGGGGGGTTTGCATGATATCCCAGTGACAGAGGTTGCCTCCCCAAGTTCAGGGAAGGTTTTCTCTGACTTCCCCGGACAGGGAACACCTGTGACTGAAGAGAGCTGCGTGGAGTTGTCCCCCAACCCCCCCTCGCACTGACAATGGTTCCGAATCCTGAACGTGGGGAGGTTCCAGCAACGTTCGGCAGCGCGTGGGTTCTAACGGAAAGCCTAATCTCGTCTCCCCTGAGGGTTTTCCTAATGTCTCTGTGCCAGGGAATGCTAGGGGGATTGTAGGATATCCCAGTGTCAAAGGCTGCCTCCCCAAGGTCAGGGAAGGTATTTCTCGGACTTCCCCGTACAGGGAACACCTGTGACTGAAGAGAGCTGCGTGGAGTTGTCTCTCGAGCTCCCCCACGCACTGACAATTGTTCCGGAATCCTGAGCGTGGGGAGGTTCCACCAAGGGTCGGCAGCGCGTGGGTTCTAACGGAATGCCTAAGCTCGTCTCCCCTGCGGTTTTCCTAATGTCTCTGTGCCAGGAAATGCTAGGGGTGATTGCAGGATATCCCAGTGTCAGAGGTTGCCTCCCCAAGTTCAGGGAAGGTATTTCTCGGACTTCCCCGAACAGGGAACACACGTGACTTAAGAGAGCTGCATGGAGTTGTCTCACGAGCTCCCCCACACACTGACAATGGTTCCTGAATCTTGAGCGTGGGGAGGTTCCACCAACGGTCGGCAGCGCGTGGGTTCTAACGGAATGCCTAAGCTCGTCTCCCCTGAGGTTTTTCCTAATATCTCTGTGCCAGGGAATGCTATGTGTGATTGCAGGATATCCCAGTGTCAGAGGCTGCCTCCCCAAGGTCAGGGAAGGTATTTTTCTGACATCCCCGAACAGGGAACACTTGTGACTGAAGAGAGCTGCGTGGAGTTGTCTCTCGAGGTCCCCCACGCACTGACAATGGTTCCGGAATCCTGAGCGTGGGGAGGTTCCACCAACGGTCGTCAGCGCTTGGGTTATAATGGAATGCCTAAGCTCGTCTCCCCTGAGTGTTTTCCTAATGTCTCTGTGCCAGGGAATGCTAGGGGTGATTGCAGGATATCCCAGTGTCAGAGGCTGCCTCCCCAAGGTCAGGGAAGTTCTTTCTCGGACTTCCCCGAACAGGGAACACCTGTGACTGAAGAGAGCTGCATGGAGTTGTCTCTCGAGCTCCCACACGCACTGACAATGGTTCCGGAATCCTGAGCGTGGGGAGGTTCCACCAACGGTCGTCAGCGCGTGGGTTCAAACGGAATGCCTAAGCTCGTCTCCCCTGAGGCTTTTCCTAATATCTCTGTGCCAGGGAATCCTAGGGGTGATTGCAGGATATCCCAGTGTCAGAGGCTGCCTCCCCAAGGTCAGGGAAGTTATTACTCGGACTTCCCTGAACAGGGAACAACTGTGACTGAAGAGAGCTGCGTGGAGTTTTCTCTCGAGCTCCCCCACGTACTGACAATGGTTCCGGAATCCTGAGCGTGGGAAGGTTCCACCAACGGTCGGCAGGGCCTGGGTTCTAACAGAATGATTAAGCTCGTCTCCCCTGAGGCTTTTCCTAATGTCTCTGTGCCAGGGAATGCTAGGGGGGATTGCAAGATATCCCAGTATCAGAGGCTGCCTCCCCAAGGTCAGTGAAGTTATTTCTCGGACTTCCCCGAACATGGAACACCTGTGACTGAAGAGAGCTGCGTGGAGTTGTCTCTCGAGCTCCCCGCACTTACAATGTTTCCGGAATCCTGAGCGTGGGAAGGTCCACCAACGGTCGGCAGTGCGTGGGTTCTAACGCAATGCCTAAGCTCGTCTCCCCTGGGGCTTTTCCTAATGTCCCTGTGCCAGGGAATGCTAGGGGGGATTACAGGTTATCCCAGTGTCAGAGGCTGCCTCCCCAAGGTCAGGGAAAGTATTCCTCGGACTTCCCCGAACAGGGAACACCTGTGACTGAAGAGAGCTGCGTGGAGTTGTCTCTCGAGCTCCCCCACGCATTGACAATGGTTCCGGAATCCTGAGCGTGGGGAGGTTCCACCAACGGTCGGCAGCTCTTGGGTTCTAACGGAATGCCTAAGCTCGTCTCCCCTGAGGGTTTTCCTAATATCTCTGTGCCAGGGAATGCTGCGGGTGATTGCAGGATATTCCAGTGTCAGAGGCTGCCCCCCAAGGTCATGGAAGGTATTTCTCGGACTTCCCAGAACAGGGAACACCTGTGACTGAAGAGAGTTGCGTGGAGTTGTCTCTCGTGCTCCCCCACGCATTGACAATGGTTCCGGAATCCTGAGCGTGGGGAGGTTCCACCAACGTTCGGCAGCGCTTGGGTTCTAACGGAATGCCTAAGCTCGCCTTCCCTGAGTGTTTTCCTAATGTCTCTGTGCTAGGGAATGCTTGGGGTGATTGCAGGATATCCCATTGTCAGAGGCTGCCTCCCCATGTTCAGGGAAGGTATTTTTCTGACTTCCCCGACCAGGGAACACTTGTGACTGAAGAGAGCTGCGTGGAGTTGTCTCTCGAGGTCCCCCACGCACTGACAATTGTTCCGGAATCCTGAGCGTGTGGACGTTCCACCAACGGTCGCAGCGCTTGGGTTCTAATGGAATGCCTAAGCTCGTCTCCCCTGAGGGTTTTCCTAATGTCTTTGTGCCAGGAAATGCTAGGGGTGATTGCAGGATATCCCAGTGTCAGAGGCTGCCTCCCCAAGGTCAGGGAAGGTTTTTCTCGGACTTCCCCGTACAGGGAACACCTGTGACTGAAGAGAGCTGCGTGGAGTTGTCTCTCGAGCTCCCCCACGCACTGACAATGTTTCCGGAATCCTGAGCGTGGGGAAGTTCCTCCAACGGTCGGCAGCGCGTGGGTTCTAACGGAATGCCTAAGCTCGTCTCCCCTGAGGGTTTTCCTAATGTCTCTGTGCCAGGGAATGCTAGGGGTGATTGCAGGATATCCCAGTGTCAGAGGCTGCCTCCCCAAGGTCAGGGAAGTTATTTCTCGGACTTCCCCGAACAGGGAACACCCGTGACTTAAGAGAGCTGCATGGAGTTGTCTCTCGAGCTCCCCCTCGCACTGACAATGGTTCCGGAATCCTGAGCTTGGGGAGGTTCCACCAAAGGTCGGCAGCGCGTGGGTTCTAACGGAATGCCTAAGCTCGTCTCCCCTGAGGTTTTTCCTAATATCTCTGTGCCAGGGAATGCTAGGGGTGATTGCAGGATATCCCAGTGTCAGAGGCTGCCTCCCCAAGGTCAGGGAAGCTTTTTCTCGGACTTCCGCGAACAGGGAACAAATGTGACTGAAGAGAGCTGCGTGGAGTTTTCTCTCGAGCTCAGCCACGCACTGACAATGGTTCCGGAATCCTTAGCGTGGGGAGGTTCCACCAACGGTCGGCAGCGCGTGGGTTCTAACGGAATGCCTAAGCTCGTCTCCCCTGAGGGTTTTCCTAATTTCTCTGTGCCAGGGAATGCTAGGGGTGATTGCAGGATATCCCAGTGTCAGAGGCGGCCTCCCCAAGGTCAGGGAAGGTATTTTTCTGACATCCCCGAACAGGGAACACTTGTGACTGAAGAGAGCTGCGTGGAGTTGTCTCTCGAGGTCCCCCACGCACTGACAATGGTTCCGGAATCCTGAGCGTGGGGAGGTTCCACCAACGGTCGCCGCGCTTGCGTTCTAACGGAATGCTTAAGCTCGTCTCCCCTGAGGGTTTTCCTATTGTCTTTGTGCCAGGGAATGCTAGGGGTGATTGCAGGATATCCCAGTGTCAGGGGCTGCCTCCCCAAAGTCAGGGAAGGTATTTCTCGGACTTCCCCGAACAGGGAACACCTGTGATGAAGAGAGCTGCGTGGAGTTATCTCTCGTCATCCCCCACGCACTGATAATGGTTCCGGAATCCTGAGCGTGTGGAGGTTCCTCCAACGGTTGGTAGCGCGTGGGTTCTAACGGAATGCCTAAGCTCGTCTCCCCTGAGGGTTTTCCTAATTTCTCTGTGCCAGGGAATGCTAGGGGTGATTGCAGGATATCCCAGTGTCAGAGGCTGCCTCCACAAGGTCAGGGAACGTATTTCACGGACTTCCCCAAATAGGGAACACCCGTGACTTAAGAGAGCTGCGTGGAGTTGTCTCTCGAGCTCCCCCACGCACTGACAATTGTTCCGGAATCCTGAGCGTGTGGAGGTTCCTCCAACGGTTGGTAGCGCGTGGGTTCTAACGGAATGCCTAAGCTCGTCTCCCCTGAGTGTTTTCCTAATGTCTCTGTGCCAGGGAATGTTAGGGGTGTTTGCAGGATATCCCAGTGTCAGAGGCTGCCTCCCCAAGGTCAGGGAAGCTTTTTCTCGGACTTCCGCGAACAGGGAACAAATGTGACTGAAGAGAGCTGCGTGGAGTTTTCTCTCGAGCTCAGCCACGCACTGACAATGGTTCCGGAATCCTTAGCGTGGGGAGGTTCCACCAACGGTCGGCAGCGCGTGGGTTCTAACGGAATGCCTAAGCTCGTCTCCCCTGAGGGTTTTCCTAATTTCTCTGTGCCAGGGAATGCTAGGGGTGATTGCAGGATATCCCAGTGTCAGAGGCTGCCTCCCCAAGTACAGGGAAGGTATTTCTCGGACTTCACCGAACAGGGAACACCTGTGACTGAAGAGAGCTGCATGGAGTTGTCTCTCGAGCTCCCCCACGCACTGACAATGTTTCCGGAATCCTGAACGTGTGGAGGTTCCAGCAACGTTCGGCAGCGCTTGGGTTCTAACGGAAAGCCTAAGCCGTCTCCCCTGAGGGTTTTCCTAATTTCTATGTGCCAGGGAATGCTTGGGGGGTTTGTAGGATTTCCCAGTGACAGAGGCTGCCTCCAAAAGGTCAGGGAAGTTATTTCTCGGACTTCCCCGAAGAGGGAACACCTGTGACTGAAGAGAGCAGGGTGGAGTTGTCTCTCGAGGTCCCCCACGCACTGACAATGGTTCCGGAATCCTGAGCGTGGGGAGGTTCCACCAACGGTCGGCAGCGCGTGGGTTCTAACGGAAAGCCTAAGCTCGTCTCCCCTGAGGGTTTTCCTAATGTCTCTGTGCCAGGGAATGCTTGGGTGGTTTGCAGGATATCCCAGTGTCAGAGGCTGCCTCCCCAAGGTCAGGGAAGTTATTTCTCGGACTTCCCCGAACAGGGAACACCTGTGACTGGAGAGAGCTGCGTGGAGTTGTCTCTCGAGCTCCCCCACGCACTGACAATGGTTCCGGAATCCTGAGCGTGGGGAGGTTCCACCAATGGTCGGCAGCGTGTGGGTTTTAACGGAATGCCTAAGCTCGTCTCCCCTGAGTGTTTTCCTAATATCTCTGTGCCAGGGAATGCTAGGGGTGTTTGCAGGATATCCCAGTGACAGAGGCTGCCTCCCCAAGGTCAGGGAAGGTATTTCTCGGACTTCCCCGAACAGGGAACCCCTGTGACTGAAGAGAGCAGCGTGGAGTTGTCTCTCGAGTTCCCCACGCACTGACAATGGTTCCGTAATCCTGAGCTTGGGGAGGTTCCACCAAAGGTCGGCAGCGCGTGGGTTCAAACGGAATGCCTAAGCTCGTCTCCCCTGAGGTTTTTCCTAATATCTCTGTGCCAGGGAATGCTGGGGGTGATTGCAGGATATCCCAGTGTCAGAGGCTGCCTCCCCAAGGTCAGGGAAGCTTTTTCTCGGACTTCCGCGAACAGGGAACAAATGTGACTGAAGAGAGCTGCGTGGAGTTTTCTCTCGAGCTCAGCCACGCACTGACAATGGTTCCGGAATCCTTAGCGTGGGGAGGTTCCACCAACGGTCGGCAGCGCGTGGGTTCTAACGGAATGCCTAAGCTCGTCTCCCCTGAGGGTTTCCCTAATGTCTCTGTGCCAGGGAATGCTAGGGGGGGTTTGCAGGAAATCACAGTGACAGAGGCTGCTTACGCAAGGTCAGGGAAGGTATTTCTCGGACTTCCCCGAACAGGGAACTCTTGTGACTGAAGAGAGCTGCGTGGAGTTGTCTCTCGAGCTCCCCCACGCACTGACAATGGTTCCGGAATCCTGAGAGTGGGGAGGTTCCACCAACGGTCGGCAGCGCGTGGGTTCTAACGGGATGCCTGAGCTCGTCTCCCCTGAGTGTTTTCCTAATGTCTCTGTGCCAGGGAATGCTAGGGGTGGTTTGCAGAAAATCCCAGTGACAGTGGCTGCCTCCCCAAGGTCAGGGAAGGTATTTCTCGGACTTCCCCGAACAGGGAACACCTGTGACTAAAGAGAGTTGCGTGGAGTTGTCTCTCGAGCTCCCCCACGCAATGAAAATGTTTCCGGAATCCTGAGCGTGGGGAGGTTCCACCAACGGTCGGCAGCGCTTGGGTTCTAACGGGATGCCTGAGCTCGTGTCCCCTGAGGGTTTCCCTAATGTCTCTGTGCCAGGGAATGCTAGGGGGGGTTTGCAGGAAATCCCAGTGACAGAGGCTGCCTCCCCAAGTTCAGGGAAGGTATTTCTCAGACTTCCCCGAACAGGGAACACCAGTGACAGAAGAGAGATGCGTGGAGTTTTCTCTCGAGCTCCCCCACGCACTGACAATATTTCCGGAATCCTGAGCGTGGGGAGGTTTAACCAACGGTCGGCAGAGCGTGGGTTCTAACGGGATGCCTGAGCTCGTCTCCCCTGAGGGTTTCCCTAATTTCTCTGTGCCAGGGAATGATAGGGGGGGTTTGCAGGAAATCCCAGTGACAGAGGCTGCCTCCCCAAGGTCAGGGAAGGTATTTCTCGGACTTCCCCGAACAGGGAACACCTGTGACTGAAGAGAGCTGCGTGGAGTTGTCTCTCGAGCTCCCCCACTCACTGACAATGGTTCCGGAATCCTGAGCGTGGGGAGGTTCCACCAACGGACGGCAGCGCGTGGGTTCTAACGGGATGCCTGAGCTCGTCTCCCCTGAGGGTTTCCCTAATGTCTCTGTGCCAGGGAATTCTAGGGGGGGTTTACAGGAAATACCAGTGACAGAGGCTGCCTCCCCAAGGTCAGGGAAGGTATTTCTCGGTCTTCCCCGAACAGGGAACACCTGTGACTGATGAGAGCTGCGTGGAGTTGTCTCTCGAGCTCCCCCACGCACTGACAATGGTTCCGGAATCCTGAGCGTGGGGAGGTTCCACCAACGGTCGGCAGCGCGTGGGTTCTAACGGGATGCCTAAGCTCGTCTCCCCTGAGGGTTTTCCTAAAGTCTCTGTGCCAGGGAATGCTAGGGGGGGTTTGCAGGAAATCCCAGTGACAGAGGCTGCCTCCCCAAGTTCAGGGAAGGTATTTCTCGGACTTCCCCGAACAGGGAACACCTGTGACTGAAGAGAGCTGCGTGGAGTTGTCTCTCGAGCTCCCCCACGCACTGACAATGGTTCCGGAATCCTGAGCGTGGGGAGGTTCCACCAACGGTCGGCAGCGCGTGGGTTCTAACGGGATGCCTGAGCTAGTCTCCCCTGAGGGTTTTCCTAATTTCTCTGTGCCAGGGAATGCTAGGGGGGGTTTGCAGGAAATCCCAGTGACAGAGGCTGCCTCCCCAAGTTCAGGGAAGGTATTTCTCGGACTTCCCCGAACAGGGAACACCTGTGACTGAAGAGAGCTGCGTGGAGTTGTCTCTCGAGCTCCCCCACGCACTGACAATGGTTCCGGAATTCTGAGCGTGGGGAGGTTCCACCAACGGTCGGCAGCGCGTGGGTTCTAGCGGGATGCCTGAGCTCTTCTTCCCTGAGTATTTCCCTAATATCTCTGTGCCAGGGAATGCTAGGGGGGGTTTGCAGGAATTCCCTGACAGAGGCAGCCTCCCCAAGGTCAGGGAAAGTATTTCTCGGACTTCCCCGAACAGGGAACACCTGTGACTGAACAGAGCTGCGTGGAGTTGTCTCTCGAGCTCCCCCACGCACTGACAATATTTCCGGAATCCTGAGCGTGGGGAGGTTCCTCCAACGGTCGGCAGCGCGTGGGTTTTAACGGGATGCTTGAGCTCGTTTCCCCTGAGTGTTTCCCTAATGTCTCTGTGCCAGGGAATTCTAGTGGGGGTTTGCAGGAAATCCCAGTGACAGAGGCTGACTCCCCAAGGTCAGGGAAGGTATTTCTCGGACTTCCCCGAACAGGGAACACCTGTGACTAAAGAGAGCTGCGTGCAGTTGTCTCTCGAGCTCCCGCACGCACTGAGAATTTTTCCGCAATCCTGAGCGTGGGGAGGTTCCACCAACGGTCGGCAGCGCGTGGGTTCTAACGGGATGCCTGAGCTCGTCTCCCCTGAGTGTTTCCCTAATTTCTCTGTGCCAGGGAATGCTAGGGGGGGTTTGCAGGAAATCCCAGTGACAGAGGCTGCCTCCCCAAGGTCAGGGAAGGTATTTCTCGGACTTCCCCGAACAGGGAACACCTGTGACTGAAGAGAGCTGCGTGGAGTTGTCTCTCGAGCACCCCCACGCACTGACAATGGTTCCGGAATCTTGACCGTGGGGAGGTTCCTCCAACGGTCGGCAGCGCGTGGGTTCTAACGGGATGCCTGAGCTCGTCTCCCCTGAGGGTTTCCCTAATGTCTCTGTGCCAGGGAATGTTAGGGGGGGTTTGCAGGAAATCCCAGTGACAGAGGCTGCCTCCCTAATGTCAGGGAAGGTACTTCTCGGACTTCCCCGAACAGAGAACACCTGCGACTGAAGAGAGCTGCGTGGAGTTGTCTCTCAAGCTCCCCCACTCACTGACAATGGTTCCGGAATCCTGAGCGTGGGGAGGTTCCACTAACGGTCGGCAGCGCGTGGGTTCTAACGGGATGCCTGAGCTCGTCTCCCCTGAGGGTTTTCCTAATGTCTCTGTGCCAGGGAATGCTAGGGGGGGTTTGCAGGAAATCCCAGTGACAGAGGCTGCCTCCCCAAGTAAGGGAAGTTATTTCTCGGACTTCCCCGAACAGGGAACACCTGTGACTGAAGAGAGCTGCTTGGAGTTGTCTCTCGAGCTCCCCCACGCACTGACAATGGTTCCGGAATCCTGAGCGTGGGGAGGTTCCACCAACGGTCGGCAGCGCGTGGGTTCTAACGGGATGCCTGAGCTCGTGTCCCCTGAGGGTTTCCCTAATGTCTCTGTGCCAGGGAATGCTAGGGGGGGTTTGCAGGAAATCCCAGTGACAGAGGCTGCCTCCCCAAGTTCAGGGAAGGTATTTCTCAGACTTCCCCGAACAGGGAACACCAGTGACAGAAGAGAGATGCGTGGAGTTTTCTCTCGAGCTCCCCCACGCACTGACAATGGTTCCGGAATCCTGAGCGTGGGGAGGTTCCACCAACGGTCGGCAGAGCGTGGGTTCTAACGGGATGCCTGAGCTCGTCTCCCCTGAGGGTTTCCCTAATGTCTCTGTGCCAGGGAATGATAGGGGGGGTTTGCAGGAAATCCCAGTGACAGAGGCTGCCTCGCCAAGGTCAGGGAAGGTTTTTCTCGGACTTCCCCGAACAGGGAACACCTGTGACTGAAGAGAGCTGCGTGGAGTTGTCTCTCGAGCTCCCCCACGCACTGACAATGGTTCCGGAATTCTGAGCGTGGGGAGGTTCCACCAACGGTCGGCAGCGCGTGGGTTTTAACGGGATGCTTGAGCTCGTTTCCCCTGAGTGTTTCCCTAATGTCTCTGTGCCAGGGAATTCTAGTGGGGGTTTGCAGGAAATCCCAGTAACAGAGGCTGCTTACGCAAGGTCAGGGAAGGTATTTCTCGGACTTCCCCGAACAGGGAACACCTGTGACTAAAGAGAGTTGCGTGGAGTTGTCTCTCGAGCTCCCCCACGCACTGAAAATGTTTCCGGAATCCTGAGCGTGGGGAGGTTCCACCAACGGTCGTCAGCGCGTGGGTTCTAACGGGATGCCTGAGCTCGTCTCCCCTGAGGGTTTCCCTAAAGTCTCTGTGCCAGGGAATGCTAGGGGGGGTTTGCAGGAAATCCCAGTGACAGAGGCTGCCTCCCCAAGTTCAGGGAAGGTATTTCTCAGACTTCCCCGAACAGGGAACACCTGTGACAGAAGAGAGATGCGTGGAGTTTTCTCTCGAGCTCCCCCACGCACTGACAATGGTTCCGGAATCCTGAGCGTGGGGAGGTTCCACCAACGGTCGGCAGAGCGTGGGTTCTAACGGGATGCCTGAGCTCGTCTCCCCTGAGGGTTTCCCTAATGTCTCTGTGCCAGGGAATGATAGGGGGGGTTTGCAGGAAATCCCAGTGACAGAGGCTGCCTCCCCAAGGTCAGGGAAGGTATTTCTCGGACTTCCCCGAACAGGGAACACCTGTGACTGATGAGAGCTGCGTGGAGTTGTCTCTCGAGCTCCCCCACGCACTGACAATGGTTCCGGAATCCTGAGCGTGGGGAGGTTCCACCAACGGTCGGCAGCGCGTGGGTTCTAACGGGATGCCTGAGCTCGTCTCCCCTGAGGGTTTTCCTAATGTCTCTGTGCCAGGGAATGCTAGGGGGGGTTTGCAGGAAATCCCAGTGACAGAGGCTGCCTCCCCAAGTTCAGGGAAGGTATTTCTCGGACTTCCCCGAACAGGGAACACCTGTGACTGAAGAGAGCTGCGTGGAGTTGTCTCTCGAGCTCCCCCACGCACTGACAACGTTTCCGGAATTCTGAGCGTGGGGAGGTTCCACCAACGTTCGGCAGCGCGTGGGTTCTAGCGGGATGCCTGAGCTCTTCTTCCCTGAGTTTTTCCCTAATTTCTCTGTGCCAGGGAATGCTAGGGGGGGTTTGCAGGAATTCCCTGACAGAGGCTGCCTCCCCAAGGTCAGGGAAAGTTTTTCTCGGACTTCCCCGAACAGGGAACACCTGTGACTGAACAGAGCTGCGTGGAGTTGTCTCTCGAGCTCCCCCACGCACTGACAATGGTTCCGGAATCCTGAGCGTGGGGAGGTTCCTCCAACGGTCGGCAGCGCGTGGGTTTTAACGTGATGCTTGAGCTCGTTTCCCCTGAGTGTTTCCCTAAGGTCTCTGTGCCAGGGAATTCTAGTGGGGGTTTGCAGGAAATCCCAGTGACAGAGGCTGCTTACGCAAGGTCAGGGAAGGTATTTCTCGGACTTCCCCGAACAGGGAACACCTGTGACTAAAGAGAGTTGCGTGGAGTTGTCTCTCGAGCTCCCCCACGCACTGAAAATGTTTCCGGAATCCTGAGCGTGGGGAGGTTCCACCAACGGTCGGCAGCGCGTGGGTTCTAACGGGATGCCTGAGCTCGTGTCCCCTGAGGGTTTCCCAAATGTCTCTGTGACAGGGAATGCTAGGGGGGGTTTGCAGGAAATCCCAGTGACAGAGGCTGCCTCCCCAAGTTCAGGGAAGGTATTTCTCAGACTTCCCCGATCAGGGAACACCTGTGACAGAAGAGAGATGCGTGGAGTTTTCTCTCGAGCTCCCCCACGCACTGACAATGGTTCCGGAATCCTGAGCGTGGGGAGGTTCCACCAACGGTCGGCAGAGCGTGGGTTCTAACGGGATGCCTGAGCTCGTCTCCCCTGAGGGTTTCCCTAATGTCTCTGTGCCAGGGAATGATAGGGGGGGTTTGCAGGAAATCCCAGTGACAGAGGCTGCCTCCCCAAGGTCAGGGAAGGTATTTCTCGGACTTCCCCGATCAGGGAACACCTGGGACTGAAGAGAGCTGCGTGGAGTTGTCTCTCGAGCTCCCCCACTCACTGACAATGGTTCCGGAATCCTGAGCGTGGGGAGGTTCCACCAACGGACGGCAGCGCGTGGGTTCTAACGGGATGCCTGAGCTCGTCTCCCCTGAGGGTTTTCCTAATGTCTCTGTGCCAGGGAATGCTAGGGGGGTTTTGCAGGAAATCCCAGTGACAGAGGCTGCCTCCCCAAGTAAGGGAAGGTATTTCTCGGACTTCCCCGAACAGGGAACACCTGTGACTGAAGAGAGCTGCTTGGAGTTGTCTCTCGAGCTCCCCCACGCACTGACAATGGTTCCGGAATCCTGAGCGTGGGGAGGTTCCACCAACGGTCGGCAGCGCGTGGGTTCTAACGGGATGCCTGAGCTCGTGTCCCCTGAGGGTTTCCCTAATGTCTCTGTGCCAGGGAATGCTAGGGGGGGTTTGCAGGAAATCCCAGTGACAGAGGCTGCCTCCCCAAGTTCAGGGAAGGTATTTCTCAGACTTCCCCGAACAGGGAACACCAGTGACAGAAGAGAGATGCGTGGAGTTTTCTCTCGAGCTCCCCCACGCACTGACAATGGTTCCGGAATCCTGAGCGTGGGGAGGTTCCACCAACGGTCGGCAGAGCGTGGGTTCTAACGGGATGCCAGAGCTCGTCTCCCCTGAGGGTTTCCCTAATGTCTCTGTGCCAGGGAATGATAGGGGGGGTTTGCAGGAAATCCCAGTGACAGAGGCTGCCTCGCCAAGGTCAGGGAAGGTATTTCTCGGACTTCCCCGAACAGGGAACACCTGTGACTGAAGAGAGCTGCGTGGAGTTGTCTCTCGAGCTCCCCCACGCACTGACAATGGTTCCGGAATTCTGAGCGTGGGGAGGTTCCACCAACGGTCGGCAGCGCGTGGGTTTTAACGGGATGCTTGAGCTCGTTTCCCCTGAGTGTTTCCCTAATGTCTCTGTGCCAGGGAATTCTAGTGGGGGTTTGCAGGAAATCCCAGTAACAGAGGCTGCTTACGCAAGGTCAGGGAAGGTATTTCTCGGACTTCCCCGAACAGGGAACACCTGTGACTAAAGAGAGTTGCGTGGAGTTGTCTCTCGAGCTCCCCCACGCACTGAAAATGTTTCCGGAATCCTGAGCGTGGGGAGGTTCCACCAACGGTCGGCAGCGCGTGGGTTCTAACGGGATGCCTGAGCTCGTGTCCCCTGAGGGTTTCCCTAAAGTCTCTGTGCCAGGGAATGCTAGGGGGTGTTTGCAGGAAATCCCAGTGACAGAGGCTGCCTCCCCAAGTTCAGGGAAGGTATTTCTCAGACTTCCCCGAACAGGGAACACCTGTGACAGAAGAGAGATGCGTGGAGTTTTCCCTCGAGCTCCCCCACGCACTGACAATGGTTCCGGAATCCTGAGCGTGGGGAGGTTCCACCAACGGTCGGCAGAGCGTGGGTTCTAACGGGATGCCTGAGCTCGTCTCCCCTGAGGGTTTCCCTAATGTCTCTGTGCCAGGGAATGATAGGGGGGGTTTGCAGGAAATCCCAGTGACAGAGGCTGCCTCCCCAAGGTCAGGGAAGGTATTTCTCGGACTTCCCCGAACAGGGAACACCTGTGACTGAAGAGAGCTGCGTGGAGTTGTCTCTCGAGCTCCCCCACTCACTGACAATGGTTCCGGAATCCTGAGCGTGGGGAGGTTCCACCAACGGACGGCAGCGCGTGGGTTCTAACGGGATGCCTGAGCTCGTCTCCCCTGAGGGTTTCCCTAATGTCTCTGTGCCAGGGAATGCTAGGGGGGGTTTACAGGAAATCCCAGTGACAGAGGCTGCCTCCCCAAGGTCAGGGAAGGTATTTCTCGGACTTCCCCGAACAGGGAACACCTGTGACTGATGAGAGCTGCGTGGAGTTGTCTCTCGAGCTCCCCCACGCACTGACAATGGTTCCGGAATCCTGAGCGTGGGGAGGTTCCACCAACGGTCGGCAGCGCGTGGGTTCTAACGGGATGCCTGAGCTCGTCTCCCCTGAGGGTTTTCCTAATGTCTCTGTGCCAGGGAATGCTAGGGGGGGTTTGCAGGAAATCCCAGTGACAGAGGCTGCCTCCCCAAGTTCAGGGAAGGTATTTCTCGGACTTCCCCGAACAGGGAACACCTGTGACTGAAGAGAGCTGCGTGGAGTTGTCTCTCGAGCTCCCCCACGCACTGACAACGTTTCCGGAATTCTGAGCGTGGGGAGGTTCCACCAACGGTCGGCAGCGCGTGGGTTCTAGCGGGATGCCTGAGCTCTTCTTCCCTGAGTTTTTCCCTAATTTCTCTGTGCCAGGGAATGCTAGGGGGGGTTTGCAGGAATTCCCTGACAGAGGCTGCCTCCCCAAGGTCAGGGAAAGTTTTTCTCGGACTTCCCCGAACAGGGAACACCTGTGACTGAACAGAGCTGCGTGGAGTTGTCTCTCGAGCTCCCCCACGCACTGACAATGGTTCCGGAATCCTGAGCGTGGGGAGGTTCCTCCAACGGTCGGCAGCGCGTGGGTTTTAACGTGATGCTTGAGCTCGTTTCCCCTGAGTGTTTCCCTAATGTCTCTGTGCCAGGGAATTCTAGTGGGGGTTTGCAGGAAATCCCAGTGACAGAGGCTGCTTACGCAAGGTCAGGGAAGGTATTTCTCGGACTTCCCCGAACAGGGAACACCTGTGACTAAAGAGAGTTGCGTGGAGTTGTCTCTCGAGCTCCCCCACGCACTGAAAATGTTTCCGGAATCCTGAGCGTGGGGAGGTTCCACCAACGGTCGGCAGCGCGTGGGTTCTAACGGGATGCCTGAGCTCGTGTCCCCTGAGGGTTTCCCTAAAGTCTCTGTGCCAGGGAATGCTAGGGGGGGTTTGCAGGAAATCCCAGTGACAGAGGCTGCCTCCCCAAGTTCAGGGAAGGTATTTCTCAGACTTCCCCGAACAGGGAACACCTGTGACAGAAGAGAGATGCGTGGAGTTTTCTCTCGAGCTCCCCCACGCACTGACAATGGTTCCGGAATCCTGAGCGTGGGGAGGTTCCACCAACGGTCGGCAGAGCGTGGGTTCTAACGGGATGCCTGAGCTCGTCTCCCCTGAGGGTTTCCCTAATGTCTCTGTGCCAGGGAATGATAGGGGGGGTTTGCAGGAAATCCCAGTGACAGAGGCTGCCTCCCCAAGGTCAGGGAAGGTATTTCTCGGACTTCCCCGAACAGGGAACACCTGTGACTGAAGAGAGCTGCGTGGAGTTGTCTCTCGAGCTCCCCCACTCACTGACAATGGTTCCGGAATCCTGAGCGTGGGGAGGTTCCACCAACGGACGGCAGCGCGTGGGTTCTAACGGGATGCCTGAGCTCGTCTCCCCTGAGGGTTTTCCTAATATCTCTGTGCCAGGGAATGCTAGGGGGGGTTTGCAGGAAATCCCAGTGACAGAGGCTGCCTCCCCAAGGTAAGGGAAGGTATTTCTCGGACTTCCCCGAACAGGGAACACCTGTGACTGAAGAGAGCTGCGTGGAGTTGTCTCTCGAGCTCCCCCACGCACTGACAATGGTTCCGGAATCCTGAGAGTGGGGAGGTTACACCAACGGTCGGCAGCGCGTGGGTTCTAACGGGATGCCTGAGCTCGCCTCCCCTGAGAGTTTCCCTAATATCTCTGTGCCAGGGAATGCTAGGGGGGGTTTGCAGGAAATCCCAGTGACAGAGGCTGCCTCCCCAACGTCAGGGAAGTTATTTCTCGGACTTCCCCGAATAGGGAACACTTGTGACTGTAGAGAGCTGCGTGGAGTTGTCTCTCGAGCTCCCCCACGCACTGACAATGGTTCCGGAATCCTGAGCGTGGGGAGGTTCCACCAACGGTCGGCAGCGCGTGGGTTCTAACGGGATGCCTGAGCTCGTCTCCCCTGAGGGTTTCCCTAATGTCTCTGTGCCAGGGAATGTTGGGGGGGTTTGCAGGAAATCCCAGTGACAGAGGCTGCCTCCCCAAGTTCAGTGAAGGTATTTCTCGGACTTCCCTGAACAGGGAACACCTGTGACTGAAGAGAGCTGCGTGGAGTTGTCTCTCGAACTCCCCCACGCACTGACAATGGTTCCGGAATCCTGAGCGTGGGGAGGTTCCACCAACGGTCGGCAGCGCGTGGGTTCTAACGGGATGCCTGAGCTCGTCTCCCCTGAGGGTTTCCCTAATGTCTCTGTGCCAGGGAATCCTAGGGGGGGTTTGCAGGAAATCCCAGTGACAGAGGCTGCTTACGCAAGGTCAGGGAAGGTATTTCTCTGACTTCCCCGAACAGGGAACTCCTGTGACTGAAGAGAGCTGCGTGGAGTTGTCTCTCGAGCTCCCCCACGCACTGACAATGGTTCCGGAATCCTGAGCGTGGGGAGGTTCCACCAACGGTCGGCAGCGCGTGGGTTCTAACGGGATGCCTGAGCTCGTCTCCCCTGAGGTTTTCCCTAATGCCTCTGTGCCAGGGAATGCTAGGGGGGGTTTACAGGAAATCCCAGTGACAGAGGCTGCCTCCCCAAGGTCAGGGAAGGTATTTCTCGGACTTCCCCAAACAGGGAACACCTGTGACTGAAGAGAGCTGCGTGGAGTTGTCTCTCGAGCTCCCCCACGCACTGACAATGGTCCCGGAATCCTGAGCGTGGGGAGGTTCCACCAACAGTCGGCAGCGCGTGGGTTCTAACTGGATGCCTGAGCTCGTCTCCTCTGAGTGTTTCCCTAATGTCTCTGTGCCAGGGAATGCTAGGGGGTGTTTGCAGGAAATCCCAGTGACAGAGGCTGCCTCCCCAAGGTCAGGGAAGGTATTTCTCGGACTTCCCCGAACAGGGAACACCTGTGACTGAAGAGTGCTGCGTGGAGTTGTCTCTCGAGCTCCCCCACGCACTGACAATGGTTCCGGAATTCTGAGCGTGGGGAGGTTCCACCAACGGTCGGCAGCGCGTGGGTTCTAACGGGATGCCTGAGCTCGTGTCCCCTGAGGGTTTCCCTAATGTCTCTGTGCCAGGGAATGCTAGGGGGGGTTTGCAGGAAATCCCAGTGACAGAGGCTGCCTCCCCAAGGTCAGGGAAGGTATTTCTCGGACTTCCCCGAAAAGGGAACACCTGTGACTAAAGAGAGTTGCGTGGAGTTGTCTCTCGAGCTCCCCCACGCACTGAAAATGTTTCCGGAATCCTGAGCGTGGGGAGGTTCCACCAACGGTCGGCAGCGCGTGGGTTCTAACGGGATGCCTGAGCTCGTGTCCCCTGAGTGTTTCCCTAATGTCTCTGTGCCAGGGAATGCTAGGGGGGGTTTGCAGGAAATCCCAGTGACAGAGGCTGCCTCCCCAAGGTCAGGGAAGGTATTTCTCGGACTTCCCCGAACAGGGAACACCTGTGACTGAAGAGAGCTGCGTGGAGTTGTCTCTCGAGCTCCCCCACGCACTGACAATGGTTCCGGAATCCTGAGCGTGGGGAGGTTCCACCAACGGTCGGCAGCGCGTGGGTTCTAACGGGATGCCTGAGCTCGTCTCCCCTGAGTGTTTTCCTAATGTCTCTGTGCCAGGGAATGCTAGGGGTGGTTTGCAGGAAATCCCAGTGACAGTGGCTGCCTCCCCAAGGTCAGGGAAGGTATTTCTCGGACTTCCCCGAACAGGGAACACCTGTGACTAAAGAGAGTTGCGTGGAGTTGTCTCTCGAGCTCCCCCACGCACTGAAAATGTTTCCGGAATCCTGAGCGTGGGGAGGTTCCACCAACGGTCGGCAGAGCGTGGGTTCTAACGGGATGCCTGAGCTCGTCTCCCCTGAGGGTTTCCCTAATGTCTCTGTGCCAGGGAATGATAGGGGGGGTTTGCAGGAAATCCCAGTGACAGAGGCTGCCTCCCCAAGGTCAGGGAAGGTATTTCTCGGACTTCCCCGAACAGGGAACACCTGTGACTGAAGAGAGCTGCGTGGAGTTGTCTCTCGAGCTCCCCCACTCACTGACAATGGTTCCGGAATCCTGAGCGTGGGGAGGTTCCACCAACGGTCGTCAGCGCGTGGGTTCTAACGGAAAGCCTAAGCTCGACTCCCCTGAGGGTTTTCCTAATGTCTCTGTGCCAGGGAATGCTAGGGGTGTTTGCAGGATATCCCAGTGTCAGAGGCTGCCTCCCCAAGGTCAGGGAAGCTTTTTCTCGGACTTCCGCGAACAGGGAACAAATGTGACTGAAGAGAGCTGCGTGGAGTTTTCTCTCGAGCTCAGCCACGCACTGACAATGGTTCCGGAATCCTTAGCGTGGGGAGGTTCCACCAACGGTCGGCAGCGCGTGGGTTCTAACGGAATGCCTAAGCTCGTCTCCCCTGAGGGTTTTCCTAATTTCTCTGTGCCAGGGAATGCTAGGGGTGATTGCAGGATATCCCAGTGTCAGAGGCTGCCTCCCCAAGGTCAGGGAAGGTATTTTTCTGACATCCCCGATCAGGGAACACTTGTGACTGAAGAGAGCTGCGTGGAGTTGTCTCTCGAGGTCCCCCACGCACTGACAATTGTTCCGGAATCCTGAGCGTGGGGAGGTTCCACCAACGGTCGCAGCGCTTGCGTTCTAACGGAATGCTTAAGCTCGTCTCCCCTGAGGGTTTTCCTATTGTCTTTGTGCCAGGGAATGCTTGGGGTGATTGCAGGATATCCCAGTGTCAGGGGCTGCCTCCCCAAAGTCAGGGAAGGTATTTCTCGGACTTCCCCGAACAGGGAACACCTGTGATGAAGAGAGCTGCGTGGAGTTATCTCTCGACATCCCCCACGCACTGATAATGGTTCCGGAATCCTGAGCGTGTGGAGGTTCCTCCAACGGTTGGTAGCGCGTGGGTTCTAACGGAATGCCTTAGCTCGTCTCCCCTGAGGGTTTTCCTAATTTCTCTGTGCCAGGGAATGCTAGGGGTGATTGCAGGATATCCCAGTGTCAGAGGCTGCCTCCACAAGGTCAGGGAACGTATTTCACGGACTTCCCCAAATAGGGAACACCCGTGACTTAAGAGAGCTGCGTGGAGTTGTCTCTCGAGCTCCCCCACGCACTGACAATTGTTCCGGAATTCTGAGCGTGGGGAGGTTCCACCAACGGTCGGCAGCGCGTGGGTTCTAACGGAATGCCTAAGCTCGTCTCCCCTGAGTGTTTTCCTAATGTCTCTGTGCCAGGGAATGCTAGGGGTGTTTGCAGGATATCCCAGTGACCGAGGCTTCCTCCCCAATGTCAGGTAAGGTATTTCTCGGACTTCCCCGAACAGGGAACACCTGTGATGAAGAGAGCTGCGTGGAGTTGTCTCTCGAGCTCCCCCTCGCACTGACAATGGTTCCGGAATCCTGAGCTTGGGAAGGTTCCACCAAAGGTCGGCAGCGCGTGGGTTCTAACGGAATGCCTAAGCTCGTCTCCCCTGAGGTTTTTCCTAATATCTCTGTGCCAGGGAATTCTAGGGGTGATTGCAGGATATCCCAGTGTCAGAGGCTGCCTCCCCAAGGTCAGGGAAGCTTTTTCTCGGACTTCCGCGAACAGGGAACAAATGTGACTGAAGAGAGCTGCGTGGAGTTTTCTCTCGAGCTCAGCCACGCACTGACAATGGTTCCGGAATCCTTAGCGTGGGGAGGTTCCACCAACGGTCGGCAGCGCGTGGGTTCTAACGGAATGCCTAAGCTCGTCTCCCCTGAGGGTTTTCCTAATTTCTCTGTGCCAGGGAATGCTAGGGGTGATTGCAGGATATCCCAGTGTCAGAGGCTGCCTCCCCAAGTTCAGGGAAGGTATTTTTCTGACATCCCCGAACAGGGAACACTTGTGACTGAAGAGAGCTGCGTGGAGTTGTCTCTCGAGGTCCCCCACGCACTGACAATGGTTCCGGAATCCTGAGCGTGGGGAGGTTCCACCAACGGTCGCAGTGCTTGCGTTCTAATGGAATGCTTAAGCTCGTCTCCCCTGAGGGTTTTCCTATTGTCTTTGTGCCAGGGAATGCTAGGGGTGATTGCAGGATATCCCAGTGTCAGGGGCTGCCTCCCCAAAGTCAGGGAAGGTATTTCTCGTACTTCCCCGAACAGGGAACACCTGTGATGAAGAGAGCTGCGTGGAGTTGTCTCTCGAGCACCCCCACGCACTGACAATGGTTCCGGAATCTTGACCGTGGGGAGGTTCCTCCAACGGTCGGCAGCGCGTGGGTTCTAACGGGATGCCTGAGCTCGTCTCCCCTGAGGGTTTCCCTAATGTCTCTGTGCCAGGGAATGTTAGGGGGGGTTTGCAGGAAATCCCAGTGACAGAGGCTGCCTCCCTAATGTCAGGGAAGGTACTTCTCGGACTTCCCCGAACAGAGAACACCTGCGACTGAAGAGAGCTGCGTGGAGTTGTCTCTCAAGCTCCCCCACTCACTGACAATGGTTCCGGAATCCTGAGCGTGGGGAGGTTCCACTAACGGTCGGCAGCGCGTGGGTTCTAACGGGATGCCTGAGCTCGTCTCCCCTGAGGGTTTTCCTAATGTCTCTGTGCCAGGGAATGCTAGGGGGGGTTTGCAGGAAATCCCAGTGACAGAGGCTGCCTCCCCAAGTAAGGGAAGGTATTTCTCGGACTTCCCCGAACAGGGAACACCTGTGACTGAAGAGAGCTGCTTGGAGTTGTCTCTCGAGCTCCCCCACGCACTGACAATGGTTCCGGAATCCTGAGCGTGGGGAGGTTCCACCAACGGTCGGCAGCGCGTGGGTTCTAACGGGATGCCTGAGCTCGTGTCCCCTGAGGGTTTCCCTAATGTCTCTGTGCCAGGGAATGCTAGGGGGGGTTTGCAGGAAATCCCAGTGACAGAGGCTGCCTCCCCAAGTTCAGGGAAGGTATTTCTCAGACTTCCCCGAACAGGGAACACCAGTGACAGAAGAGAGATGCGTGGAGTTTTCTCTCGAGCTCCCCCACGCACTGACAATGGTTCCGGAATCCTGAGCGTGGGGAGGTTCCACCAACGGTCGGCAGAGCGTGGGTTCTAACGGGATGCCTGAGCTCGTCTCCCCTGAGGGTTTCCCTAATGTCTCTGTGCCAGGGAATGATAGGGGGGGTTTGCAGGAAATCCCAGTGACAGAGGCTGCCTCGCCAAGGTCAGGGAAGGTTTTTCTCGGACTTCCCCGAACAGGGAACACCTGTGACTGAAGAGAGCTGCGTGGAGTTGTCTCTCGAGCTCCCCCACGCACTGACAATGGTTCCGGAATTCTGAGCGTGGGGAGGTTCCACCAACGGTCGGCAGCGCGTGGGTTTTAACGGGATGCTTGAGCTCGTTTCCCCTGAGTGTTTCCCTAATGTCTCTGTGCCAGGGAATTCTAGTGGGGGTTTGCAGGAAATCCCAGTAACAGAGGCTGCTTACGCAAGGTCAGGGAAGGTATTTCTCGGACTTCCCCGAACAGGGAACACCTGTGACTAAAGAGAGTTGCGTGGAGTTGTCTCTCGAGCTCCCCCACGCACTGAAAATGTTTCCGGAATCCTGAGCGTGGGGAGGTTCCACCAACGGTCGTCAGCGCGTGGGTTCTAACGGGATGCCTGAGCTCGTCTCCCCTGAGGGTTTCCCTAAAGTCTCTGTGCCAGGGAATGCTAGGGGGGGTTTGCAGGAAATCCCAGTGACAGAGGCTGCCTCCCCAAGTTCAGGGAAGGTATTTCTCAGACTTCCCCGAACAGGGAACACCTGTGACAGAAGAGAGATGCGTGGAGTTTTCTCTCGAGCTCCCCCACGCACTGACAATGGTTCCGGAATCCTGAGCGTGGGGAGGTTCCACCAACGGTCGGCAGAGCGTGGGTTCTAACGGGATGCCTGAGCTCGTCTCCCCTGAGGGTTTCCCTAATGTCTCTGTGCCAGGGAATGATAGGGGGGGTTTGCAGGAAATCCCAGTGACAGAGGCTGCCTCCCCAAGGTCAGGGAAGGTATTTCTCGGACTTCCCCGAACAGGGAACACCTGTGACTGATGAGAGCTGCGTGGAGTTGTCTCTCGAGCTCCCCCACGCACTGACAATGGTTCCGGAATCCTGAGCGTGGGGAGGTTCCACCAACGGTCGGCAGCGCGTGGGTTCTAACGGGATGCCTGAGCTCGTCTCCCCTGAGGGTTTTCCTAATGTCTCTGTGCCAGGGAATGCTAGGGGGGGTTTGCAGGAAATCCCAGTGACAGAGGCTGCCTCCCCAAGTTCAGGGAAGGTATTTCTCGGACTTCCCCGAACAGGGAACACCTGTGACTGAAGAGAGCTGCGTGGAGTTGTCTCTCGAGCTCCCCCACGCACTGACAACGTTTCCGGAATTCTGAGCGTGGGGAGGTTCCACCAACGTTCGGCAGCGCGTGGGTTCTAGCGGGATGCCTGAGCTCTTCTTCCCTGAGTTTTTCCCTAATTTCTCTGTGCCAGGGAATGCTAGGGGGGGTTTGCAGGAATTCCCTGACAGAGGCTGCCTCCCCAAGGTCAGGGAAAGTTTTTCTCGGACTTCCCCGAACAGGGAACACCTGTGACTGAACAGAGCTGCGTGGAGTTGTCTCTCGAGCTCCCCCACGCACTGACAATGGTTCCGGAATCCTGAGCGTGGGGAGGTTCCTCCAACGGTCGGCAGCGCGTGGGTTTTAACGTGATGCTTGAGCTCGTTTCCCCTGAGTGTTTCCCTAATGTCTCTGTGCCAGGGAATTCTAGTGGGGGTTTGCAGGAAATCCCAGTGACAGAGGCTGCTTACGCAAGGTCAGGGAAGGTATTTCTCGGACTTCCCCGAACAGGGAACACCTGTGACTAAAGAGAGTTGCGTGGAGTTGTCTCTCGAGCTCCCCCACGCACTGAAAATGTTTCCGGAATCCTGAGCGTGGGGAGGTTCCACCAACGGTCGGCAGCGCGTGGGTTCTAACGGGATGCCTGAGCTCGTGTCCCCTGAGGGTTTCCCAAATGTCTCTGTGACAGGGAATGCTAGGGGGGGTTTGCAGGAAATCCCAGTGACAGAGGCTGCCTCCCCAAGTTCAGGGAAGGTATTTCTCAGACTTCCCCGATCAGGGAACACCTGTGACAGAAGAGAGATGCGTGGAGTTTTCTCTCGAGCTCCCCCACGCACTGACAATGGTTCCGGAATCCTGAGCGTGGGGAGGTTCCACCAACGGTCGGCAGAGCGTGGGTTCTAACGGGATGCCTGAGCTCGTCTCCCCTGAGGGTTTCCCTAATGTCTCTGTGCCAGGGAATGATAGGGGGGGTTTGCAGGAAATCCCAGTGACAGAGGCTGCCTCCCCAAGGTCAGGGAAGGTATTTCTCGGACTTCCCCGAACAGGGAACACCTGTGACTGAAGAGAGCTGCGTGGAGTTGTCTCTCGAGCTCCCCCACTCACTGACAATGGTTCCGGAATCCTGAGCGTGGGGAGGTTCCACCAACGGACGGCAGCGCGTGGGTTCTAACGGGATGCCTGAGCTCGTCTCCCCTGAGGGTTTTCCTAATGTCTCTGTGCCAGGGAATGCTAGGGGGGGTTTGCAGGAAATCCCAGTGACAGAGGCTGCCTCCCCAAGTAAGGGAAGGTATTTCTCGGACTTCCCCGAACAGGGAACACCTGTGACTGAAGAGAGCTGCTTGGAGTTGTCTCTCGAGCTCCCCCACGCACTGACAATGGTTCCGGAATCCTGAGCGTGGGGAGGTTCCACCAACGGTCGGCAGCGCGTGGGTTCTAACGGGATGCCTGAGCTCGTGTCCCCTGAGGGTTTCCCTAATGTCTCTGTGCCAGGGAATGCTAGGGGGGGTTTGCAGGAAATCCCAGTGACAGAGGCTGCCTCCCCAAGTTCAGGGAAGGTATTTCTCAGACTTCCCCGAACAGGGAACACCAGTGACAGAAGAGAGATGCGTGGAGTTTTCTCTCGAGCTCCCCCACGCACTGACAATGGTTCCGGAATCCTGAGCGTGGGGAGGTTCCACCAACGGTCGGCAGAGCGTGGGTTCTAACGGGATGCCTGAGCTCGTCTCCCCTGAGGGTTTCCCTAATGTCTCTGTGCCAGGGAATGATAGGGGGGGTTTGCAGGAAATCCCAGTGACAGAGGCTGCCTCGCCAAGGTCAGGGAAGGTATTTCTCGGACTTCCCCGAACAGGGAACACCTGTGACTGAAGAGAGCTGCGTGGAGTTGTCTCTCGAGCTCCCCCACGCACTGACAATGGTTCCGGAATTCTGAGCGTGGGGAGGTTCCACCAACGGTCGGCAGCGCGTGGGTTTTAACGGGATGCTTGAGCTCGTTTCCCCTGAGTGTTTCCCTAATGTCTCTGTGCCAGGGAATTCTAGTGGGGATTTGCAGGAAATCCCAGTAACAGAGGCTGCTTACGCAAGGTCAGGGAAGGTATTTCTCGGACTTCCCCGAACAGGGAACACCTGTGACTAAAGAGAGTTGCGTGGAGTTGTCTCTCGAGCTCCCCCACGCACTGAAAATGTTTCCGGAATCCTGAGCGTGGGGAGGTTCCACCAACGGTCGGCAGCGCGTGGGTTCTAACGGGATGCCTGAGCTCGTGTCCCCTGAGGGTTTCCCTAAAGTCTCTGTGCCAGGGAATGCTAGGGGGTGTTTGCAGGAAATCCCAGTGACAGAGGCTGCCTCCCCAAGTTCAGGGAAGGTATTTCTCAGACTTCCCCGAACAGGGAACACCTGTGACAGAAGAGAGATGCGTGGAGTTTTCCCTCGAGCTCCCCCACGCACTGACAATGGTTCCGGAATCCTGAGCGTGGGGAGGTTCCACCAACGGTCGGCAGAGCGTGGGTTCTAACGGGATGCCTGAGCTCGTCTCCCCTGAGGGTTTCCCTAATGTCTCTGTGCCAGGGAATGATAGGGGGGGTTTGCAGGAAATCCCAGTGACAGAGGCTGCCTCCCCAAGGTCAGGGAAGGTATTTCTCGGACTTCCCCGAACAGGGAACACCTGTGACTGAAGAGAGCTGCGTGGAGTTGTCTCTCGAGCTCCCCCACTCACTGACAATGGTTCCGGAATCCTGAGCGTGGGGAGGTTCCACCAACGGACGGCAGCGCGTGGGTTCTAACGGGATGCCTGAGCTCGTCTCCCCTGAGGGTTTCCCTAATGTCTCTGTGCCAGGGAATGCTAGGGGGGGTTTACAGGAAATCCCAGTGACAGAGGCTGCCTCCCCAAGGTCAGGGAAGGTATTTCTCGGACTTCCCCGAACAGGGAACACCTGTGACTGATGAGAGCTGCGTGGAGTTGTCTCTCGAGCTCCCCCACGCACTGACAATGGTTCCGGAATCCTGAGCGTGGGGAGGTTCCACCAACGGTCGGCAGCGCGTGGGTTCTAACGGGATGCCTGAGCTCGTCTCCCCTGAGGGTTTTCCTAATGTCTCTGTGCCAGGGAATGCTAGGGGGGGTTTGCAGGAAATCCCAGTGACAGAGGCTGCCTCCCCAAGTTCAGGGAAGGTATTTCTCGGACTTCCCCGAACAGGGAACACCTGTGACTGAAGAGAGCTGCGTGGAGTTGTCTCTCGAGCTCCCCCACGCACTGACAACGTTTCCGGAATTCTGAGCGTGGGGAGGTTCCACCAACGGTCGGCAGCGCGTGGGTTCTAGCGGGATGCCTGAGCTCTTCTTCCCTGAGTTTTTCCCTAATTTCTCTGTGCCAGGGAATGCTAGGGGGGGTTTGCAGGAATTCCCTGACAGAGGCTGCCTCCCCAAGGTCAGAGAAAGTTTTTCTCGGACTTCCCCGAACAGGGAACACCTGTGACTGAACAGAGCTGCGTGGAGTTGTCTCTCGAGCTCCCCCACGCACTGACAATGGTTCCGGAATCCTGAGCGTGGGGAGGTTCCTCCAACGGTCGGCAGCGCGTGGGTTTTAACGTGATGCTTGAGCTCGTTTCCCCTGAGTGTTTCCCTAATGTCTCTGTGCCAGGGAATTCTAGTGGGGGTTTGCAGGAAATCCCAGTGACAGAGGCTGCTTACGCAAGGTCAGGGAAGGTATTTCTCGGACTTCCCCGAACAGGGAACACCTGTGACTAAAGAGAGTTGCGTGGAGTTGTCTCTCGAGCTCCCCCACGCACTGAAAATGTTTCCGGAATCCTGAGCGTGGGGAGGTTCCACCAACGGTCGGCAGCGCGTGGGTTCTAACGGGATGCCTGAGCTCGTGTCCCCTGAGGGTTTCCCTAAAGTCTCTGTGCCAGGGAATGCTAGGGGGGGTTTGCAGGAAATCCCAGTGACAGAGGCTGCCTCCCCAAGTTCAGGGAAGGTATTTCTCAGACTTCCCCGAACAGGGAACACCTGTGACAGAAGAGAGATGCGTGGAGTTTTCTCTCGAGCTCCCCCACGCACTGACAATGGTTCCGGAATCCTGAGCGTGGGGAGGTTCCACCAACGGTCGGCAGAGCGTGGGTTCTAACGGGATGCCTGAGCTCGTCTCCCCTGAGGGTTTCCCTAATGTCTCTGTGCCAGGGAATGATAGGGGGGGTTTGCAGGAAATCCCAGTGACAGAGGCTGCCTCCCCAAGGTCAGGGAAGGTATTTCTCGGACTTCCCCGAACAGGGAACACCTGTGACTGAAGAGAGCTGCGTGGAGTTGTCTCTCGAGCTCCCCCACTCACTGACAATGGTTCCGGAATCCTGAGCGTGGGGAGGTTCCACCAACGGACGGCAGCGCGTGGGTTCTAACGGGATGCCTGAGCTCGTCTCCCCTGAGGGTTTCCCTAATGTCTCTGTGCCAGGGAATGCTAGGGGGGGTTTACAGGAAATCCCAGTGACAGAGGCTGCCTCCCCAAGGTCAGGGAAGGTATTTCTCGGACTTCCCCGAACAGGGAACACCTGTGACTGATGAGAGCTGCGTGGAGTTGTCTCTCGGGCTCCCCCACGCACTGACAATGGTTCCGGAATCCTGAGCGTGGGGAGGTTCCACCAACGGTCGGCAGCGCGTGGGTTCTAACGGGATGCCTGAGCTCGTCTCCCCTGAGGGTTTTCCTAATATCTCTGTGCCAGGGAATGCTAGGGGGGGTTTGCAGGAAATCCCAGTGACAGAGGCTGCCTCCCCAAGGTAAGGGAAGGTATTTCTCGGACTTCCCCGAACAGGGAACACCTGTGACTGAAGAGAGCTGCGTGGAGTTGTCTCTCGAGCTCCCCCACGCACTGACAATGGTTCCGGAATCCTGAGAGTGGGGAGGTTACACCAACGGTCGGCAGCGCGTGGGTTCTAACGGGATGCCTGAGCTCGCCTCCCCTGAGAGTTTCCCTAATGTCTCTGTGCCAGGGAATGCTAGGGGGGGTTTGCAGGAAATCCCAGTGACAGAGGCTGCCTCCCCAACGTCAGGGAAGTTATTTCTCGGACTTCCCCGAATAGGGAACACTTGTGACTGTAGAGAGCTGCGTGGAGTTGTCTCTCGAGCTCCCCCACGCACTGACAATGGTTCCGGAATCCTGAGCGTGGGGAGGTTCCACCAACGGTCGGCAGCGCGTGGGTTCTAACGGGATGCCTGAGCTCGTCTCCCCTGAGGGTTTCCCTAATGTCTCTGTGCCAGGGAATGTTGGGGGGGTTTGCAGGAAATCCCAGTGACAGAGGCTGCCTCCCCAAGTTCAGTGAAGGTATTTCTCGGACTTCCCTGAACAGGGAACACCTGTGACTGAAGAGAGCTGCGTGGAGTTGTCTCTCGAACTCCCCCACGCACTGACAATGGTTCCGGAATCCTGAGCGTGGGGAGGTTCCACCAACGGTCGGCAGCGCGTGGGTTCTAACGGGATGCCTGAGCTCGTCTCCCCTGAGGGTTTCCCTAATGTCTCTGTGCCAGGGAATCCTAGGGGGGGTTTGCAGGAAATCCCAGTGACAGAGGCTGCTTACGCAAGGTCAGGGAAGGTATTTCTCGGACTTCCCCGAACAGGGAACTCCTGTGACTGAAGAGAGCTGCGTGGAGTTGTCTCTCGAGCTCCCCCACGCACTGACAATGGTTCCGGAATCCTGAGCGTGGGGAGGTTCCACCAACGGTCGGCAGCGCGTGGGTTCTAACGGGATGCCTGAGCTCGTCTCCCCTGAGGTTTTCCCTAATGCCTCTGTGCCAGGGAATGCTAGGGGGGGTTTACAGGAAATCCCAGTGACAGAGGCTGCCTCCCCAAGGTCAGGGAAGGTATTTCTCGGACTTCCCCAAACAGGGAACACCTGTGACTGAAGAGAGCTGCGTGGAGTTGTCTCTCGAGCTCCCCCACGCACTGACAATGGTCCCGGAATCCTGAGCGTGGGGAGGTTCCACCAACAGTCGGCAGCGCGTGGGTTCTAACTGGATGCCTGAGCTCGTCTCCTCTGAGTGTTTCCCTAATGTCTCTGTGCCAGGGAATGCTAGGGGGGGTTTGCAGGAAATCCCAGTGACAGAGGCTGCCTCCCCAAGGTCAGGGAAGGTATTTCTCGGACTTCCCCGAACAGGGAACACCTGTGACTGAAGAGTGCTGCGTGGAGTTGTCTCTCGAGCTCCCCCACGCACTGACAATGGTTCCGGAATTCTGAGCGTGGGGAGGTTCCACCAACGGTCGGCAGCGCGTGGGTTCTAACGGGATGCCTGAGCTCGTGTCCCCTGAGGGTTTCCCTAATGTCTCTGTGCCAGGGAATGCTAGGGGGGGTTTGCAGGAAATCCCAGTGACAGAGGCTGCCTCCCCAAGGTCAGGGAAGGTATTTCTCGGACTTCCCCGAAAAGGGAACACCTGTGACTAAAGAGAGTTGCGTGGAGTTGTCTCTCGAGCTCCCCCACGCACTGAAAATGTTTCCGGAATCCTGAGCGTGGGGAGGTTCCACCAACGGTCGGCAGCGCGTGGGTTCTAACGGGATGCCTGAGCTCGTGTCCCCTGAGTGTTTCCCTAATGTCTCTGTGCCAGGGAATGCTAGGGGGGGTTTGCAGGAAATCCCAGTGACAGAGGCTGCCTCCCCAAGGTCAGGGAAGGTATTTCTCGGACTTCCCCGAACAGGGAACACCTGTGACTGAAGAGAGCTGCGTGGAGTTGTCTCTCGAGCTCCCCCACGCACTGACAATGGTTCCGGAATCCTGAGCGTGGGGAGGTTCCACCAACGGTCGGCAGCGCGTGGGTTCTAATGGGATGCCTGAGCTCGTCTCCCCTGAGTGTTTTCCTAATGTCTCTGTGCCAGGGAATGCTAGGGGTGGTTTGCAGGAAATCCCAGTGACAGTGGCTGCCTCCCCAAGGTCAGGGAAGGTATTTCTCGGACTTCCCCGAACAGGGAACACCTGTGACTAAAGAGAGTTGCGTGGAGTTGTCTCTCGAGCTCCCCCACGCACTGAAAATGTTTCCGGAATCCTGAGCGTGGGGAGGTTCCACCAACGGTCGGCAGCGCGTGGGTTCTAACGGGATGCCTGAGCTCGTGTCCCCTGAGGGTTTCCCTAATGTCTCTGTGCCAGGGAATGCTAGGGGGGGTTTGCAGGAAATCCCAGTGACAGAGGATGCCTCCCCAAGTTCAGGGAAGGTATTTCTCAGACTTCCCCGAACAGGGAACACCTGTGACAGAAGAGAGATGCGTGGTGTTTTCTCTCGAGCTCCCCCACGCACTGACAATGGTTCCGGAATCCTGAGCGTGGGGAGGTTCCACCAACGGTCGGCAGAGCGTGGGTTCTAACGGGATGCCTGAGCTCGTCTCCCCTGAGGGTTTCCCTAATGTCTCTGTGCCAGGGAATGATAGGGGGGGTTTGCAGGAAATCCCAGTGACAGAGGCTGCCTCCCCAAGGTCAGGGAAGGTATTTCTCGGACTTCCCCGAACAGGGAACACCTGTGACTGAAGAGAGCTGCGTGGAGTTGTCTCTCGAGCTCCCCCACTCACTGACAATGGTTCCGGAATCCTGAGCGTGGGGAGGTTCCACCAACGGTCGTCAGCGCGTGGGTTCTAACGGAAAGCCTAAGCTCGACTCCCCTGAGGGTTTTCCTAATGTCTCTGTGCCAGGGAATGCTAGGGGTGTTTGCAGGATATCCCAGTGTCAGAGGCTGCCTCCCCAAGGTCAGGGAAGCTTTTTCTCGGACTTCCGCGAACAGGGAACAAATGTGACTGAAGAGAGCTGCGTGGAGTTTTCTCTCGAGCTCAGCCACGCACTGACAATGGTTCCGGAATCCTTAGCGTGGGGAGGTTCCACCAACGGTCGGCAGCGCGTGGGTTCTAACGGAATGCCTAAGCTCGTCTCCCCTGAGGGTTTTCCTAATTTCTCTGTGCCAGGGAATGCTAGGGGTGATTGCAGGATATCCCAGTGTCAGAGGCTGCCTCCCCAAGGTCAGGGAAGGTATTTTTCTGACATCCCCGATCAGGGAACACTTGTGACTGAAGAGAGCTGCGTGGAGTTGTCTCTCGAGGTCCCCCACGCACTGACAATTGTTCCGGAATCCTGAGCGTGGGGAGGTTCCACCAACGGTCGCAGCGCTTGCGTTCTAACGGAATGCTTAAGCTCGTCTCCCCTGAGGGTTTTCCTATTGTCTTTGTGCCAGGGAATGCTTGGGGTGATTGCAGGATATCCCAGTGTCAGGGGCTGCCTCCCCAAAGTCAGGGAAGGTATTTCTCGGACTTCCCCGAACAGGGAACACCTGTGATGAAGAGAGCTGCGTGGAGTTATCTCTCGACATCCCCCACGCACTGATAATGGTTCCGGAATCCTGAGCGTGTGGAGGTTCCTCCAACGGTTGGTAGCGCGTGGGTTCTAACGGAATGCCTTAGCTCGTCTCCCCTGAGGGTTTTCCTAATTTCTCTGTGCCAGGGAATGCTAGGGGTGATTGCAGGATATCCCAGTGTCAGAGGCTGCCTCCACAAGGTCAGGGAACGTATTTCACGGACTTCCCCAAATAGGGAACACCCGTGACTTAAGAGAGCTGCGTGGAGTTGTCTCTCGAGCTCCCCCACGCACTGACAATTGTTCCGGAATTCTGAGCGTGGGGAGGTTCCACCAACGGTCGGCAGCGCGTGGGTTCTAACGGAATGCCTAAGCTCGTCTCCCCTGAGTGTTTTCCTAATGTCTCTGTGCCAGGGAATGCTAGGGGTGTTTGCAGGATATCCCAGTGACCGAGGCTGCCTCCCCAAGGTCAGGTAAGGTATTTCTCGGACTTCCCCGAACAGGGAACACCTGTGATGAAGAGAGCTGCGTGGAGTTGTCTCTCGAGCTCCCCCTCGCACTGACAATGGTTCCGGAATCCTGAGCTTGGGAAGGTTCCACCAAAGGTCGGCAGCGCGTGGGTTCTAACGGAATGCCTAAGCTCGTCTCCCCTGAGGTTTTTCCTAATATCTCTGTGCCAGGGAATGCTAGGGGTGATTGCAGGATATCCCAGTGTCAGAGGCTGCCTCCCCAAGGTCAGGGAAGCTTTTTCTCGGACTTCCGCGAACAGGGAACAAATGTGACTGAAGAGAGCTGCGTGGAGTTTTCTCTCGAGCTCAGCCACGCACTGACAATGGTTCCGGAATCCTTAGCGTGGGGAGGTTCCACCAACGGTCGGCAGCGCGTGGGTTCTAACGGAATGCCTAAGCTCGTCTCCCCTGAGGGTTTTCCTAATTTCTCTGTGCCAGGGAATGCTAGGGGTGATTGCAGGATATCCCAGTGTCAGAGGCTGCCTCCCCAAGTTCAGGGAAGGTATTTTTCTGACATCCCCGAACAGGGAACACTTGTGACTGAAGAGAGCTGCGTGGAGTTGTCTCTCGAGGTCCCCCACGCACTGACAATGGTTCCGGAATCCTGAGCGTGGGGAGGTTCCACCAACGGTCGCAGTGCATGCGTTCTAACGGAATGCTTAAGCTCGTCTCCCCTGAGGGTTTTCCTATTGTCTTTGTGCCAGGGAATGCTAGGGGTGATTGCAGGATATCCCAGTGTCAGGGGCTGCCTCCCCAAAGTCAGGGAAGGTATTTCTCGGACTTCCCCGAACAGGGAACACCTGTGATGAAGAGAGCTGCGTGGAGTTATCTCTCGACATCCCCCACGCACTGATAATGGTTCCGGAATCCTGAGCGTGTGGAGGTTCCTCCAACGGTTGGTAGCGCGTGGGTTCTAACGGAATGCCTAAGCTCGTCTCCCCTGAGGGTTTTCCTAATTTCTCTGTGCCAGGGAATGCTAGGGGTGATTGTAGGTATCCCAGTGTCAGAGGCTGCCTCCCCAAGGTCAGGGAAGCTTTTTCTCGGACTTCCGCGTACAGGGAACAAATGTGACTGAAGAGAGCTGCGTGGAGTTTTCTCTCGAGCTCAGCAACGCACTTACAATGGTTCCGGAATCCTTAGCGTGGGGAGGTTCCACCAACGGTCGGCAGCGCGTGGGTTCTAACGGAATGCCTAAGCTCGTCTCCCCTGAGGGTTTTCCTAATTTCTCTGTGCCAGGGAATGCTAGGGGTGATTGCAGGATATCCCAGTGTCAGAGGCTGCCTCCACAAGGTCAGGGAACGTATTTCACGGACTTCCCCAAATAGGGAACACCCGTGACTTAAGAGAGCTGCGTGGAGTTGTCTCTCGAGCTCCCCCACGCACTGACAATTGTTCCGGAATTCTGAGCGTGGGGAGGTTCCACCAACGGTCGCCAGCGCGTGGGTCCTAACGGAATGCCTAAGATCGTCTCCCCTGAGGTTTTTCCTAGTATCACTGTGCCAGGGAATTCTAGGGGTGATTGCAGGATATCCCAGTGTCAGAGGCTGCCTCCCCAAGGTCAGGGAAGTTATTTCTCTGACTTCCCCGAACAGGGAACACCTGTGACTGAAGAGAGCTGCGTGGAGTTTTCTCTCGAGGTCCCCCACGCACTGACAATGGTTCCGGAATCCTGAGCGTGGGGAGGTTCCACCAACGGTCGTCAGCGCTTGGGTTATAACGGAATGCCTAAGCTCGTCTCCCCTGAGTATTTTCCTAATGTCTCTGTGCCAGGGAATGCTAGGGGGGATTGCAGGATATCCCAGTGTCAGAGGCTGCCTCCCCAAGGTCAGGGAAGTTCTTTCTCGGACTTCCCCGAACAGGGAACACCTGTGACTGAAGAGAGCTGCGTGGAGTTGTCTCTCGAGCTCCCACACACACTGACAATGGTTCCGGAATCCTGAGCGTGGTGAGGTTCCACCAACGGTCGTCAGCGCGTGGGTTCTAACGGAATGCCTAAGCTCGTCTCCCCTGAGGCTTTTCCTAATGTCTCTGTGCCAGGGAATCCTAGGGGTGATTGCAGGATATCCCAGTGTCAGAGGCTGCATCCCCAAGGTCAGGGAAGTTATTTCTCGGACTTCCCTGAACAGGGAACAACTGTGACTGAAGAGAGCTACGTGGAGTTTTCTCTCGAGCTCCCCCACGTACTGACAATGGTTCCGGAATCCTGAGCGTGGGAAGGTTCCACCAACGGTCGGCAGGGCCTGGGTTCTAACAGAATGATTAAGCTCGTCTCCCCTGAGGCTTTTCCTAATGTCTCTGTGCCAGGGAATGCTAGGGGGGATTGCAAGATATCCCAGTATCAGAGGCTGCCTCCCCAAGGTCAGTGAAGTTATTTCTCGGACTTCCCCGAACATGGAACACCTGTGACTGAAGAGAGCTGCGTGGAGTTGTCTCTCGAGCTCCCCGCACTTACAATGTTTCCGGAATCCTGAGCGTGGGAAGGTCCACCAACGGTCGGCAGTGCGTGGGTTCTAACGCAATGCTTAAGCTCGTCTCCCCTGGGGCTTTTCCTAATGTCCCTGTGCCAGGGAATGCTAGGGGGGATTACAGGTTATCCCAGTGTCAGAGGCTGCCTCCCCAAGGTCAGGGAAAGTATTCCTCGGACTTCCCCGAACAGGGAACACCTGTGACTGAAGAGAGCTGCGTGGAGTTGTCTCTCGAGCTCCCCCACGCATTGACAATGGTTCCGGAATCCTGAGCGTGGGGAGGTTCCACCAACGGTCGGCAGCTCTTGGGTTCTAACGGAATGCCTAAGCTCGTCTCCCCTGAGGGTTTTCCTAACATCTCTGTGCCAGGGAATGCTGCGGGTGATTGCAGGATATTCCAGTGTCAGAGGCTGCCCCCCAAGGTCATGGAAGGTATTTCTCGGACTTCCAAGAACAGGGAACACCTGTGACTGAAGAGAGTTGCGTGGAGTTGTCTCTCGTGCTCCCCCACGCATTGACAATGGTTCCGGAATCCTGAGCGTGGGGAGGTTCCACCAACGGTCGGCAGCGCTTGGGTTCTAACGGAATGCCTAAGCTCGTCTTCCCTGAGTGTTTTCCTAATGTCTCTGTGGTAGGGAATGCTTGGGGTGATTGCAGGATATCCCATTGTCAGAGGCTGCCTCCCCATGTTCAGGGAAGATATTTTTCTGACTTCCCCGACCAGGGAACACTTGTGACTGAAGAGAGCTGCGTGGAGTTGTCTCTCGAGGTCCCCCACGCACTGACAATTGTTCCGGAATCCTGAGCGTGTGGACGTTCCACCAACGGTCGCAGCGCTTGGGTTCTAATGGAATGCCTAAGCTCGTCTCCCCTGAGGGTTTTCCTAATGTCTTTGTGCCAGGGAATGCTAGGGGTGATTGCAGGATATCCCAGTGTTAGAGGCTGCCTCCCCAAGGTCAGGGAAGGTTTTTCTCGGACTTCCCCGTACAGGGAACACCTGTGACTGAAGAGAGCTGCGTGGAGTTGTCTCTCGAGCTCCCCCACGCACTGACAATGTTTCCGGAATCCTGAGCGTGGGGAAGTTCCTCCAACGGTCGGCAGCGCGTGGGTTCTAACGGAATGCCTAAGCTCGTCTCCCCTGAGGGTTTTCCTAATGTCTCTGTGCCAGGGAATGCTAGGGGTGATTGCAGGATATCCCAGTGTCAGAGGCTGCATCCCCAAGGTCAGGGAAGTTATTTCTCGGACTTCCCCGAACAGGGAACACCCGTGACTTAAGAGAGCTGCATGGAGTTGTCTCTCGAGCTCCCCCTCGCACTGACAATGGTTCCGGAATCCTGAGCTTGGGGAGGTTCCACCAAAGGTCGGCAGCGCGTGAGTTCTAACGGAATGCCTAAGCTCGTCTCCCCTGAGGTTTTTCCTAATATCTCTGTGCCAGGGAATGCTAGGGGTGATTGCAGGATATCCCAGTGTCAGAGGCTGCCTCCCCAAGGTCAGGGAAGCTTTTTCTCGGACTTCCGCGAACAGGGAACAAATGTGACTGAAGAGAGCTGCGTGGAGTTTTCTCTCGAGCTCAGCCACGCACTGACAATGGTTCCGGAATCCTTAGCGTGGGGAGGTTCCACCAACGGTCGGCAGCGCGTGGGTTCTAACGGAATGCCTAAGCTCGTCTCCCCTGAGGGTTTTCCTAATTTCTCTGTGCCAGGGAATGCTAGGGGTGATTGCAGGATATCCCAGTGTCAGAGGCTGCCTCCCCAAGGTCAGGGAAGGTATTTTTCTGACATCCCCGAACAGGGAACACTTGTGACTGAAGAGAGCTGCGTGGAGTTGTCTCTCGAGGTCCCCCACGCACTGACAATGGTTCCGGAATCCTGAGCGTGGGGAGGTTCCACCAACGGTCGCAGCGCTTGCGTTCTAACGGAATGCTTAAGCTCGTCTCCCCTGAGGGTTTTCCTATTGTCTTTGTGCCAGGGAATGCTAGGGGTGATTGCAGGATATCCCAGTGTCAGGGGCTGCCTCCCCAAAGTCAGGGAAGGTATTTCTCGGACTTCCCCGAACAGGGAACACCTGTGATGAAGAGAGCTGCGTGGAGTTATCTCTCGACATCCCCCACGCACTGATAATGGTTCCGGAATCCTGAGCGTGTGGAGGTTCCTCCAACGGTTGGTAGCGCGTGGGTTCTAACGGAATGCCTAAGCTCGTCTCCCCTGAGGGTTTTCCTAATTTCTCTGTGCCAGGGAATGCTAGGGGTGATTGCAGGATATCCCAGTGTCAGAGGCTGCCTCCACAAGGTCAGGGAACGTATTTCACGGACTTCCCCAAATAGGGAACACCCGTGACTTAAGAGAGCTGCGTGGAGTTGTCTCTCGAGGTCCCCCACGCACTGACAATTGTTCCGGAATCCTGAGCGTGTGGAGGTTCCTCCAACGGTTGGTAGCGCGTGAGTTCTAACGGAATGCCTAAGCTCGTCTCCCCTGAGTGTTTTCCTAATGTCTCTGTGCCAGGGAATGCTAGGGGTGTTTGCAGGATATCCCAGTGACCGAGGCTGCCTCCCCAAGGTCAGGTAAGTTATTTCTCGGACTTCCCCGAACAGGGAACACCTGTGATGAAGAGAGCTGCGTGGAGATGTCTCTCGAGCTCCCCCTCGCACTGACAATGGTTCCGGAATCCTGAGCTTGGGGAGGTTCCACCAAAGGTCGGCAGCGCGTGGGTTCTAACGGAATGCCTAAGCTCGTCTCCCCTGAGGTTTTTCCTAATATCTCTGTGCCAAGGAATGCTAGGGGTGATTGCAGGATATCCCAGTGTCAGAGGCTGCATCCCCAAGGTCAGGGAAGCTTTTTCTCGGACTTCCGCGAACAGGGAACAAATGTGACTGAAGAGAGCTGCGTGGAGTTTTCTCTCGAGCTCAGCCACGCACTGACAATGGTTCCGGAATCCTTAGCGTGGGGAGGTTCCACCAACGGTCGGCAGCGCGTGGGTTCTAACGGAATGCCTAAGCTCGTCTCCCCTGAGGGTTTTCCTAATTTCTCTGTGCCAGGGAATGCTAGGGGTGATTGCAGGATATCCCAGTGTCAGAGGCTGCCTCCCCAAGTTCAGGGAAGGTATTTTTCTGACATCCCAGAACAGGGAACACTTGTGACTGAAGAGAGCTGCGTGGAGTTGTCTCTCGAGGTCCCCCACGCACTGACAATGGTTCCGGAATCCTGAGCGTGGGGAGGTTCCACCAACGGTCGCAGCGCTTGCGTTCTAACGGAATGCTTAAGCTCGTCTCCCCTGAGGGTTTTCCTATTGTCTTTGTGCCAGGGAATGCTAGGGGTGATTGCAGGATATCCCAGTGTCAGGGGCTGCCTCCCCAAAGTCAGGGAAGGTATTTCTCGGACTTCCCCGAACAGGGAACACCTGTGATGAAGAGAGCTGCGTGGAGTTATCTCTCGACATCCCCCACGCACTGACAATGGTTCCGGAATCCTGAGCGTGGGGAGCTTCCACCAACGGTCGGCAGAGCTTGGGTTGTAACGGAAAGCTTAAGCTCGTCTCCCCTGAGGGTTTTCCTAATGTCTCTGTGCCAGGGAATGCTAGGGGAGTTTGCAGGATATCCCAGTAACAGAGGCTGCCTCCCCAAGTACAGGGAAGTTATTTCCCGGACTTCACCGAACAGGGAACACCTGTGACTGAAGAGAGCTGCATGGAGTTGTCTCTCGAGCTCACCCACGCACTGACAATGTTTCCGGAATCCTGAACGTGTGGAGGTTCCAGCAACGTTCGGCAGCGCTTGGGTTCTAACGGAAAGCCTAAGCCGTCTCCCCTGAGTGTTTTCCTAATTTCTATGTGCCAGGGAATGCTTGGGGGGTTTGTAGGATTTCCCAGTGACAGAGGCTGCCTCCAAAAGGTCAGGGAAGTTATTTCTCGGACTTCCCCGAACAGGGAACACCTGTGACTGAAGAGAGCAGCGTGGAGTTGTCTCTCGAGGTCCCCCACGCACTGACAATGGTTCCGGAATCCTGAGCGGGGGAGGTTCCACCAACGGTCGGCAGCGCGTGGGTTCTAACGGAAAGCCTAAGCTCGTCTCCCCTGAGGGTTTTCCTAATGTCTCTGTGCCAGGGAATGCTTGGGTGGTTTGCCGGATATCCCAGTGTCAGAGGCTGCCTCCCCAAGGTCAGGGAAGTTATTTCTCGGACTTCCCCGAACAGGGAACACCTGTGACTGGAGAGAGCTGCGTGGAGTTGTCTCTCGAGCTCCCCCACGCACTGACAATGGTTCCGGAATCCTGAGCGTGGGGAGGTTCCACCAATGATCGGCAGCGTGTGGGTTTTAACGGAATGCCTAAGCTCGTCTCCCCTGAGTGTTTTCCTAATATCTCTGTGCCAGGGAATGCTAGGGGTGTTTGCAGGATATCCCAGTGACAGAGGCTGCCTCCCCAAGGTCAGGGAAGGTATTTCTCGGACTTCCCCGAACAGGGAACCCCTGTGACTGAAGAGAGCAGCGTGGAGTTGTCTCTCGAGTTCCCCACGCACTGACAATGGTTCCGTAATCCTGAGCTTGGGGAGGTTCCACCAAAGTTCGGCAGCGCGTGGGTTCTAACGGAATGCCTAAGCTCGTCTCCCCTGAGGTTTTTCCTAATATCTCTGTGCCAGGGAATGCTGGGGGTGATTGCAGGATATCCCAGTGTCAGAGGCTGCCTCCCCAAGGTCAGGGAAGCTTTTTCTCGGACTTCCGCGAACAGGGAACAAATGTGACTGAAGAGAGCTGCGTGGAGTTTTCTCTCGAGCTCAGCCACGCACTGACAATGGTTCCGGAATCCTTAGCGTGGGGAGGTTCCACCAACGGTCGGCAGCGCGTGGGTTCTAACGGAATGCCTAAGCTCGTCTCCCCTGAGGGTTTCCCTAATATCACTGTGCCAGGGAATGCTAGGGGGGGTTTGCAGGAAATCACAGTGACAGAGGCTGCTTACGCAAGGTTAGGGAAGGTATTTCTCGGACTTCCCCGAACAGGGAACTCTTGTGACTGAAGAGAGCTGCGTGGAGTTGTCTCTCGAGCTCCCCCACGCACTGACAATGGTTCCGGAATCCTGAGAGTGGGGAGGTTCCACCAACGGTCGGCAGCGCGTGGGTTCTAACGGGATGCCTGAGCTCGTCTCCCCTGAGTGTTTTCCTAATGTCTCTGTGCCAGGGAATGCTAGGGGTGGTTTGCAGAAAATCCCAGTGACAGTGGCTGCCTCCCCAAGGTCAGGGAAGGTATTTCTCGGACTTCCCCGAACAGGGAACACCTGTGACTAAAGAGAGTTGCGTGGAGTTGTCTCTCGAGCTCCCCCACGCACTGAAAATGTTTCCGGAATCCTGAGCGTGGGGAGGTTCCACCAACGGTCGGCAGCGCGTGGGTTCTAATGGGATGCCTGAGCTCGTGTCCCCTGAGGGTTTCCCTAATGTCTCTGTGCCAGGGAATGCTAGGGGGGGTTTGCAGGAAATCCCAGTGACAGAGGCTGCCTCCCCAAGTTCAGGGAAGGTATTTCTCAGACTTCCCCGAACAGGGAACACCAGTGACAGAAGAGAGATGCGTGGAGTTTTCTCTCGAGCTCCCCCACGCACTGACAATGGTTCCGGAATCCTGAGCGTGGGGAGGTTCCACCAACGGTCGGCAGAGCGTGGGTTCTAACGGGATGCCTGAGCTCGTCTCCCCTGAGGGTTTCCCTAATGTCTCTGTGCCAGGGAATGATAGGGGGGGTTTGGAGGAAATCCCAGTGACAGAGGCTGCCTCCCCAAGGTCAGGGAAGGTATTTCTCGGACTTCCCCGAACAGGGAACACCTGTGACTGAAGAGAGCTGCGTGGAGTTTTCTCTCGAGCTCCCCCACTCACTGACAATGGTTCCGGAATCCTGAGCGTGGGGAGGTTCCACCAACGGACGGCAGCGCGTGGGTTCTAACGGGATGCCTGAGCTCGTCTCCCCTGAGGGTTTCCCTAATGTCTCTGTGCCAGGGAATTCTAGGGGGGGTTTACAGGAAATACCAGTGACAGAGGCTGCCTCCCCAAGGTCAGGGAAGGTATTTCTCGGTCTTCCCCGAACAGGGAACACCTGTGACTGATGAGAGCTGCGTGGAGTTGTCTCTCGAGCTCCCCCACGCACTGACAATGGTTCCGGAATCCTGAGCGTGGGGAGGTTCCACCAACGGTCGGCAGCGCGTGGGTTCTAACGGGATGCCTAAGCTCGTCTCCCCTGAGGGTTTTCCTAAAGTCTCTGTGCCAGGGAATGCTAGGGGGGGTTTGCAGGAAATCCCAGTGACAGAGGCTGCCTCCCCAAGTTCAGGGAAGGTATTTCTCGGACTTCCCCGAACAGGGAACACCTGTGACTGAAGAGAGCTGCGTGGAGTTGTCTCTCGAGCTCCCCCACGCACTGACAATGGTTCCGGAATCCTGAGCGTGGGGAGGTTCCACCAACGGTCGGCAGCGCGTGGGTTCTAACGGGATGCCTGAGCTCGTCTCCCCTGAGGGTTTTCCTAATGTCTCTGTGCCAGGGAATGCTAGGGGGGGTTTGCAGGAAATCCCAGTGACAGAGGCTGCCTCCCCAAGGTAAGGGAAGGTATTTCTCGGACTTCCCCGAACAGGGAACACCTGTGACTGAAGAGAGCTGCGTGGAGTTGTCTCTCGAGCTCCCCCACGCACTGACAATGTTTCCGGAATCCTGAACGTGTGGAGGTTCCAGCAACGTTCGGCAGCGCTTGGGTTCTAACGGAAAGCCTAAGCCGTCTCCCCTGAGTGTTTTCCTAATTTCTATGTGCCAGGGAATGCTTGGGGGGTTTGTAGGATTTCCCAGTGACAGAGGCTGCCTCCAAAAGGTCAGGGAAGTTATTTCTCGGACTTCCCCGAACAGGGAACACCTGTGACTGAAGAGAGCAGCGTGGAGTTGTCTCTCGAGGTCCCCCACGCACTGACAATGGTTCCGGAATCCTGAGCGGGGGAGGTTCCACCAACGGTCGGCAGCGCGTGGGTTCTAACGGAAAGCCTAAGCTCGTCTCCCCTGAGGGTTTTCCTAATGTCTCTGTGCCAGGGAATGCTTGGGTGGTTTGCCGGATATCCCAGTGTCAGAGGCTGCCTCCCCAAGGTCAGGGAAGTTATTTCTCGGACTTCCCCGAACAGGGAACACCTGTGACTGGAGAGAGCTGCGTGGAGTTGTCTCTCGAGCTCCCCCACGCACTGACAATGGTTCCGGAATCCTGAGCGTGGGGAGGTTCCACCAATGATCGGCAGCGTGTGGGTTTTAACGGAATGCCTAAGCTCGTCTCCCCTGAGTGTTTTCCTAATATCTCTGTGCCAGGGAATGCTAGGGGTGTTTGCAGGATATCCCAGTGACAGAGGCTGCCTCCCCAAGGTCAGGGAAGGTATTTCTCGGACTTCCCCGAACAGGGAACCCCTGTGACTGAAGAGAGCAGCGTGGAGTTGTCTCTCGAGTTCCCCACGCACTGACAATGGTTCCGTAATCCTGAGCTTGGGGAGGTTCCACCAAAGTTCGGCAGCGCGTGGGTTCTAACGGAATGCCTAAGCTCGTCTCCCCTGAGGTTTTTCCTAATATCTCTGTGCCAGGGAATGCTGGGGGTGATTGCAGGATATCCCAGTGTCAGAGGCTGCCTCCCCAAGGTCAGGGAAGCTTTTTCTCGGACTTCCGCGAACAGGGAACAAATGTGACTGAAGAGAGCTGCGTGGAGTTTTCTCTCGAGCTCAGCCACGCACTGACAATGGTTCCGGAATCCTTAGCGTGGGGAGGTTCCACCAACGGTCGGCAGCGCGTGGGTTCTAACGGAATGCCTAAGCTCGTCTCCCCTGAGGGTTTCCCTAATATCACTGTGCCAGGGAATGCTAGGGGGGGTTTGCAGGAAATCACAGTGACAGAGGCTGCTTACGCAAGGTTAGGGAAGGTATTTCTCGGACTTCCCCGAACAGGGAACTCTTGTGACTGAAGAGAGCTGCGTGGAGTTGTCTCTCGAGCTCCCCCACGCACTGACAATGGTTCCGGAATCCTGAGAGTGGGGAGGTTCCACCAACGGTCGGCAGCGCGTGGGTTCTAACGGGATGCCTGAGCTCGTCTCCCCTGAGTGTTTTCCTAATGTCTCTGTGCCAGGGAATGCTAGGGGTGGTTTGCAGAAAATCCCAGTGACAGTGGCTGCCTCCCCAAGGTCAGGGAAGGTATTTCTCGGACTTCCCCGAACAGGGAACACCTGTGACTAAAGAGAGTTGCGTGGAGTTGTCTCTCGAGCTCCCCCACGCACTGAAAATGTTTCCGGAATCCTGAGCGTGGGGAGGTTCCACCAACGGTCGGCAGCGCGTGGGTTCTAATGGGATGCCTGAGCTCGTGTCCCCTGAGGGTTTCCCTAATGTCTCTGTGCCAGGGAATGCTAGGGGGGGTTTGCAGGAAATCCCAGTGACAGAGGCTGCCTCCCCAAGTTCAGGGAAGGTATTTCTCAGACTTCCCCGAACAGGGAACACCAGTGACAGAAGAGAGATGCGTGGAGTTTTCTCTCGAGCTCCCCCACGCACTGACAATGGTTCCGGAATCCTGAGCGTGGGGAGGTTCCACCAACGGTCGGCAGAGCGTGGGTTCTAACGGGATGCCTGAGCTCGTCTCCCCTGAGGGTTTCCCTAATGTCTCTGTGCCAGGGAATGATAGGGGGGGTTTGGAGGAAATCCCAGTGACAGAGGCTGCCTCCCCAATGTCAGGGAAGGTATTTCTCGGACTTCCCCGAACAGGGAACACCTGTGACTGAAGAGAGCTGCGTGGAGTTTTCTCTCGAGCTCCCCCACTCACTGACAATGGTTCCGGAATCCTGAGCGTGGGGAGGTTCCACCAACGGACGGCAGCGCGTGGGTTCTAACGGGATGCCTGAGCTCGTCTCCCCTGAGGGTTTCCCTAATGTCTCTGTGCCAGGGAATTCTAGGGGGGGTTTACAGGAAATACCAGTGACAGAGGCTGCCTCCCCAAGGTCAGGGAAGGTATTTCTCGGTCTTCCCCGAACAGGGAACACCTGTGACTGATGAGAGCTGCGTGGAGTTGTCTCTCGAGCTCCCCCACGCACTGACAATGGTTCCGGAATCCTGAGCGTGGGGAGGTTCCACCAACGGTCGGCAGCGCGTGGGTTCTAACGGGATGCCTAAGCTCGTCTCCCCTGAGGGTTTTCCTAAAGTCTCTGTGCCAGGGAATGCTAGGGGGGGTTTGCAGGAAATCCCAGTGACAGAGGCTGCCTCCCCAAGTTCAGGGAAGGTATTTCTCGGACTTCCCCGAACAGGGAACACCTGTGACTGAAGAGAGCTGCGTGGAGTTGTCTCTCGAGCTCCCCCACGCACTGACAATGGTTCCGGAATCCTGAGCGTGGGGAGGTTCCACCAACGGTCGGCAGCGCGTGGGTTCTAACGGGATGCCTGAGCTCGTCTCCCCTGAGGGTTTTCCTAATGTCTCTGTGCCAGGGAATGCTAGGGGGGGTTTGCAGGAAATCCCAGTGACAGAGGCTGCCTCCCCAAGGTAAGGGAAGGTATTTCTCGGACTTCCCCGAACAGGGAACACCTGTGACTGAAGAGAGCTGCGTGGAGTTGTCTCTCGAGCTCCCCCACGCACTGACAATGGTTCCGGAATTCTGAGCGTGGGGAGGTTCCACCAACGGTCGGCAGCGCGTGGGTTCTAGCGGGATGCCTGAGCTCATCTTCCCTGAGTTTTTCCCTAATTTCTCTGTGCCAGGGAATGCTAGGGGGGGTTTGCAGGAATTCCCTGACAGAGGCTGCCTCCCCAAGGTCAGGGAAAGTGTTTCTCGGACTTCCCCGAACAGAGAACACCTGTGACTGAACAGAGCTGCGTGGAGTTGTCTCTCGAGCTCCCCCACGCACTGACAATGGTTCCGGAATCCTGAGCGTGGGGAGGTTCCTCCAACGGTCGGCAGCGCGTGGGTTTTAACGGGATGCTTGAGCTCGTTTCCCCTGAGTGTTTCCCTAATGTCTCTGTGCCAGGGAATTCTAGTGGGGGTTTGCAGGAAATCCCAGTGACAGAGGCTGCCTCCCCAAGGTCAGGGAAGGTATTTCTCGGACTTCCCCGAACAGGGAACACCTGTGACTAAAGAGAGCTGCGTGGAGTTGTCTCTCGAGCTCCCGCACGCACTGAGAATTTTTCCGCAATCCTGAGCGTGGGGAGGTTCCACCAACGGTCGGCAGCGCGTGGGTTCTAACGGGATGCCTGAGCTCGTATCCCCTGAGGGTTTCCCTAATTTCTCTGTGCCAGGGAATGCTAGGGGGGGTTTGCAGGAAATCCCAGTGACAGAGGCTGCCTCCCCAAGGTCAGGGAAGGTATTTCTCGGACTTCCCCAAACAGGGAACACCTGTGACTGAAGAGAGCTGCGTGGAGTTGTCTCTCGAGCACCCCCACGCACTGACAATGGTTCCGGAATCTTGAGCGTGGGGAGGTTATTCCAACGGTCGGCAGCGCGTGGGTTCTAACGGGATGCCTGAGCTCGTCTCCCCTGAGGGTTTCCCTAATGTCTCTGTGCCAGGGAATGTTAGGGGGGGTTTGCAGGAAATCCCAGTGACAGAGGCTGCCTCCCTAATGTCAGGGAAAGTACTTCTCGGACTTCCCCGAACAGAGAACACCTGCGACTGAAGAGAGCTGCGTGGAGTTGTCTCTCAAGCTCCCCCACTCACTGACAATGGTTCCGGAATCCTGAGCGTGGGGAGGTTCCACCAACGGTCGGCAGCGCGTGGGTTCTAACGGGATGCCTGAGCTCGTCTCCCCTGAGGGTTTTCCTAATGTCTCTGTGCCAGGGAATGCTAGGGGGGGTTTGCAGGAAATCCCAGTGACAGAGGCTGCCTCCCCAAGTAAGGGAAGGTATTTCTCGGACTTCCCCGAACAGGGAACACCTGTGACTGAAGAGAGCTGCTTGGAGTTGTCTCTCGAGCTCCCCCACGCACTGACAATGGTTCCGGAATCCTGAGCGTGGGGAGGTTCCACCAACGGTCGGCAGCGCGTGGGTTCTAACGGGATGCCTGAGCTCGTGTCCCCTGAGGGTTTCCCTAATGTCTCTGTGCCAGGGAATGCTAGGGGGGGTTTGCAGGAAATCCCAGTGACAGAGGCTGCCTCCCCAAGTTCAGGGAAGGTATTTCTCAGACTTCCCCGAACAGGGAACACCAGTGACAGAAGAGAGATGCGTGGAGTTTTCTCTCGAGCTCCCCCACGCACTGACAATGGTTCCGGAATCCTGAGCGTGGGGAGGTTCCACCAACGGTCGGCAGAGCGTGGGTTCTAACGGGATGCCTGAGCTCGTCTCCCCTGAGGGTTTCCCTAATTTCTCTGTGCCAGGGAATGATAGGGGGGGTTTGCAGGAAATCCCAGTGACAGAGGCTGCCTCCCCAAGGTCAGGGAAGGTATTTCTCGGACTTCCCCGAACAGGGAACACCTGTGACTGAAGAGAGCTGCGTGGAGTTGTCTCTCGAGCTCCCCCACTCACTGACAATGGTTCCGGAATCCTGAGCTTGGGGAGGTTCCACCAACGGACGGCAGCGCGTGGGTTCTAACGGGATGCCTGAGCTCGTCTCCCCTGAGGGTTTCCCTAATGTCTCTGTGCCAGGGAATTCTAGGGGGGGTTTACAGGAAATACCAGTGACAGAGGCTGCCTCCCCAAGGTCAGGGAAGGTATTTCTCGGTCTTCCCCGAACAGGGAACACCTGAGACTGATGAGAGCTGCGTGGAGTTGTCTCTCGAGCTCCCCCACGCACTGACAATGGTTCCGGAATCCTGAGCGTGGGGAGGTTCCACCAACGGTCGGCAGCGCGTGGGTTCTAACGGGATGCCTAAGCTCGTCTCCCCTGAGGGTTTTCCTAAAGTCTCTGTGCCAGGGAATGCTAGGGGGGGTTTGCAGGAAATCCCAGTGACAGAGGCTGCCTCCCCAAGTTCAGGGAAGGTATTTCTCGGACTTCCCCGAACAGGGAACACCTGTGACTGAAGAGAGCTGCGTGGAGTTGTCTCTCGAGCTCCCCCACGCACTGACAATGGTTCCGGAATCCTGAGCGTGGGGAGGTTCCACCAACGGTCGGCAGCGCGTGGGTTCTAACGGGATGCCTGAGCTCGTCTCCCCTGAGGGTTTTCCTAATGTCTCTGTGCCAGGGAATGCTAGGGGGGGTTTGCAGGAAATCCCAGTGACAGAGGCTGCCTCCCCAAGTTCAGGGAAGGTATTTCTCGGACTTCCCCGAACAGGGAACACCTGTGACTGAAGAGAGCTGCGTGGAGTTGTCTCTCGAGCTCCCCCACGCACTGACAATGGTTCCGGAATTCTGAGCGTGGGGAGGTTCCACCAACGGTCGGCAGCGCGTGGGTTCTAGCGGGATGCCTGAGCTCTTCTTCCCTGAGTTTTTCCCTAATTTCTCTGTGCCAGGGAATGCTAGGGGGGGTTTGCAGGAATTCCCTGACAGAGGCTGCCTCCCCAAGGTCAGGGAAAGTTTTTCTCGGACTTCCCCGAACAGGGAACACCTGTGACTGAACAGAGCTGCGTGGAGTTGTCTCTCGAGCTCCCCCACGCACTGACAATGGTTCCGGAATCCTGAGCGTGGGGAAGTTCCTCCAACGGTCGGCAGCGCGTGGGTTTTAACGGGATGCTTGAGCTCGTTTCCCCTGAGTGTTTCCCTAATGTCTCTGTGCCAGGGAATTCTAGTGGGGGTTTGCAGGAAATCCCAGTGACAGAGGCTGCTTACGCAAGGTCAGGGAAGGTATTTCTCGGACTTCCCCGAACAGGGAACACCTGTGACTTAAGAGAGTTGCGTGGAGTTGTCTCTCGAGCTCCCCCACGCACTGAAAATGTTTCCGGAATCCTGAGCGTGGGGAGGTTCCACCAACGGTCGGCAGCGCGTGGGTTCTAACGGGATGCCTGAGCTCGTGTCCCCTGAGGGTTTCACTAAAGTCTCTGTGCCAGGGAATGCTAGGGGGGGTTTACAGGAAATCCCAGTGACAGAGGCTGCCTCCCCAAGTTCAGGGAAGGTATTTCTCAGACTTCCCCGAACAGGGAACACCTGTGACAGAAGAGAGATGCGTGGAGTTTTCTCTCGAGCTCCCCCACGCACTGACAATGGTTCCGGAATCCTGAGCGTGGGGAGGTTCCACCAACGGTCGGCAGAGCGTGGGTTCTAACGGGATGCCTGAGCTCGTCTCCCCTGAGGGTTTCCCTAATGTCTCTGTGCCAGGGAATGATAGGGGGGGTTTGCAGGAAATCCCAGTGACAGAGGCTGCCTCCCCAAGGTCAGGGAAGGTATTTCTCGGACTTCCCCGAACAGGGAACACCTGTGACTGAAGAGAGCTGCGTGGAGTTGTCTCTCGAGCTCCCCCACTCACTGACAATGGTTCCGGAATCCTGAGCGTGGGGAGGTTCCACCAACGGACGGCAGTGCGTGGGTTCTAACGGGATGCCTGAGCTCGTCTCCCCTGAGGGTTTCCCTAATGTCTCTGTGCCAGGGAATGCTAGGGGGGGTTTGCAGGAAATCCCAGTGACAGAGGCTGCCTCCCCAAGGTCAGGGAAGGTATTTCTCGGACTTCCCCGAACAGGGAACACCTGTGACTGATGAGAGCTGCGTGGAGTTGTCTCTCGAGCTCCCCCACGCACTGACAATGGTTCCGGAATCCTGAGCGTGGGGAGGTTCCACCAACGGTCGGCAGCGCGTGGGTTCTAACGGGATGCCTGAGCTCGTCTCCCCTGAGGGTTTTCCTAATGTCTCTGTGCCAGGGAATGCTAGGGGGGGTTTGCAGGAAATCCCAGTGACAGAGGCTGCCTCCCCAAGGTAAGGGAAGGTATTTCTCGGACTTCCCCGAACAGGGAACACCTGTGACTGAAGAGAGCTGCGTGGAGTTGTCTCTCGAGCTCCCCCACGCACTGACAATGGTTCCGGAATCCTAAGCGTGGGGAGGTTCCACCAACGGTCGGCAGCGCGTGGGTTCTAACGTGATGCCTGAGCTCGCCTCCCCTGAGAGTTTCCCTAATGTCTCTGTGCCAGGGAATGCTAGGGGGGGTTTGCAGGAAATCCCAGTGACAGAGGCTGCCTCCCCAACGTCAGGGAAGTTATTTCTCGGACTTCCCCGAATAGGGAACACTTGTGACTGTAGAGAGCTGCGTGGAGTTGTCTCTCGAGCTCCCCCACGCACTGACAAAGGTTCCGGAATCCTGAGCGTGGGGAGGTTCCACCAACGGTCGGCAGCGCGTGGGTTCTAACGGGATGCCTGAGCTCGTCTCCCCTGAGGGTTTCCCTAATGTCTCTGTGCCAGGGAATGTTGGGGGGGTTTGCAGGAAATCCCAGTGACAGAGGCTGCCTCCCCAAGTTCAGTGAAGGTATTTTTCGGACTTCCCTGAACAGGGAACACCTGTCACTGAAGAGAGCTGCGTGGAGTTGTCTCTCGAACTCCCCTACGCACTGACAATGGTTCCGGAATCCTGAGCGTGGGGAGGTTCCACCAACGGTTGGCAGCGGGTGGGTTCTAACGGGATGCCTGAGCTCGTCTCCCCTGAGGGTTTCCCTAATGTCTCTGTGCCAGGGAATCCTAGGGGGGATTTGCAGGAAATCCCAGTGACAGAGGCTGCTTACGCAAGGTCAGGGAAGGTATTTCTCGGACTTCCCCGAACAGGGAACTCCTGTGACTGAAGAGAGCTGCGTGGAGTTGTCTCTCGAGCTCCCCCACGCACTGACAATGGTTCCGGAATCCTGAGCGTGGGGAGGTTCCACCAACGGTCGGCAGCGCGTGGGTTCTAACGGGATGCCTGAGCTCGTCTCCCCTGAGGTTTTCCCTAATGTCTCTGTGCCAGGGAATGCTAGGGGGGGTTTACAGGAAATCCCAGTGACAGAGGCTGCCTCCCCAAGGTCAGGGAAGGTATTTCTCGGACTTCCCCGAACAGGGAACACCTGTGACTGAAGAGAGCTGCGTGGAGTTGTCTCTCGAGCTCCCCCACGCACTGACAATGGTCCCGGAATCCTGAGCTTGGGGAGGTTCCACCAACAGTCGGCAGCGCGTGGGTTCTAACGGGATGCCTGAGCTCGTCTCCTCTGAGTGTTTCCCTAATGTCTCTGTGCCAGGGAATGCTAGGGGGGGTTTGCAGGAAATCCCAGTGACAGAGGCTGCCTCCCCAAGGTCAGGGAAGGTATTTCTCGGACTTCCCCGAACAGGGAACACCTGTGACTGAAGAGTGCTGCATGGAGTTGTCTCTCGAGCTCCCCCACGCACTGACAATGGTTCCGGAATTCTGAGCGTGGGGAGGTTCCACCAACAGTCGGCAGCGCGTGGGTTCTAACGGGATGCCTGAGCTCGTGTCCCCTGAGGGTTTCCCTAATGTCTCTGTGCCAGGGAATGCTAGGGGGGGTTTGCAGGAAATCCCAGTGACAGAGGCTGCCTCCCCAAGGTCAGGGAAGGTATTTCTCGGACTTCCCCGAACAGGGAACACCTGTGACTAAAGAGAGTTGCGTGGAGTTGTCTCTCGAGCTCCCCCACGCACTGACAATGGTTCCGGAATCCTGAGCGTGGGGAGGTTCCACCAACGGTCGGCAGCGCGTGGGTTCTAACGGGATGCCTGAGCTCGTGTCCCCTGAGGGTTTCCCTAATGTCTCTGTGCCAGGGAATGCTAGGGGGGGTCTGCAGGAAATCCCAGTGACAGAGGCTGCCTCCCCAAGGTCACGGAAGGTATTTCTCGGACTTCCCCGAACAGGGAACACCTGTGACTGAAGAGAGCTGCGTGGAGTTGTCTCTCGAGCTCCCCCACGCACTGACAATGGTTCCGGAATCCTGAGAGTGGGGAGGTTCCACCAACGGTCGGCAGCGCGTGGGTTCTAACGGGATGCCTGAGCTCGTCTCCCCTGAGTGTTTTCCTAATGTCTCTGTGCCAGGGAATGCTAGGGGTGGTTTGCAGGAAATCCCAGTGACAGTGGCTGCCTCCCCAAGGTCAGGGAAGGTATTTCTCGGACTTCCCCGAACAGGGAACACCTGTGACTAAAGAGAGTTGCGTGGAGTTGTCTCTCGAGCTCCCCCACGCACTGAAAATGTTTCCGGAATCCTGAGCGTGGGGAGGTTCCACCAACGGTCGGCAGCACGTGGGTTCTAACGGGATGCCTGAGCTCGTGTCCCCTGAGGGTTTCCCTAATGTCTCTGTGCCAGGGAATGCTAGGGGGGGTTTGCAGGAAATCCCAGTGACAGAGGATGCCTCCCCAAGTTCAGGGAAGGTATTTCTCAGACTTCCCCGAACAGGGAACACCTGTGACAGAAGAGAGATGCGTGGAGTTTTCTCTCGAGCTCCCCCACGCACTGACAATGGTTCCGGAATCCTGAGCGTGGGGAGGTTCCACCAACGGTCGGCAGAGCGTGGGTTCTAACGGGATGCCTGAGCTCGTCTCCCCTGAGGGTTTCCCTAATGTCTCTGTGCCAGGGAATGATAGGGGGGGTTTGCAGGAAATCCCAGTGACAGAGGCTGCCTCCCCAAGGTCAGGGAAGGTATTTCTCGGACTTCCCCGAACAGGGAACACCTGTGACTGAAGAGAGCTGCGTGGAGTTGTCTCTCGAGCTCCCCCACTCACTGACAATGGTTCCGGAATCCTGAGCGTGGGGAGGTTCCACCAACGGACGGCAGCGCTTGGGTTCTAACGGGATGCCTGAGCTCGTCTCCCCTGAGGGTTTCCCTAATGTCTCTGTGCCAGGGAATGCTAGGGGGGGTTTACAGGAAATCCCAGTGACAGAGGCTGCCTCCCCAAGGTCAGGGAAGCTTTTTCTCGGACTTCCGCGAACAGGGAACAAATGTGACTGAAGAGAGCTGCGTGGAGTTTTCTCTCGAGCTCAGCCACGCACTGACAATGGTTCCGGAATCCTTAGCGTGGGGAGGTTCCACCAACGGTCGGCAGCGCGTGGGTTCTAACGGAATGCCTAAGCTCGTCTCCCCTGAGGGTTTTCCTAATTTCTCTGTGCCAGGGAATGCTAGGGGTGATTGCAGGATATCCCAGTGTCAGAGGCTGCCTCCCCAAGGTCAGGGAAGGTATTTTTCTGACATCCCCGAACAGGGAACACTTGTGACTGAAGAGAGCTGCGTGGAGTTGTCTCTCGAGGTCCCCCACGCACTGACAATGGTTCCGGAATCCTGAGCGTGTGGAGGTTCCTCCAACGGTTGGTAGCGCGTGGGTTCCAACGGAATGCCTAAGCTCGTCTCCCCTGAGGGTTTTCCTAATTTCTCTGTGCCAGGGAATGCTAGGGGTGATTGCAGGATATCCCAGTGTCAGAGGCTGCCTCCACAAGGTCAGGGAACGTATTTCACGGACTTCCCCAAATAGGGAACACCCGTGACTTAAGAGAGCTGCGTGGAGTTGTCTCTCGAGCTCCCCCACGCACTGACAATTGTTCCGGAATTCTGAGCGTGGGGAGGTTCCACCAACGGTCGGCAGCGCGTGGGTTCTAACGGAATGCCTAAGCTCGTCTCCCCTGAGTGTTTTCCTAATGTCTCTGTGCCAGGGAATGCTAGGGGTGTTTGCAGGATATCCCAGTGACCGAGGCTGCCTCCCCAAGGTCAGGTAAGGTATTTCTCGGACTTCCCCGAACAGGGAACACCTGTGATGAAGAGAGCTGCGTGGAGTTGTCTCTCGAGCTCCCCCTCGCACTGACAATGGTTCCGGAATCCTGAGCTTGGGGAGGTTCCACCAAAGGTCGGCAGCGCGTGGGTTCTAACGGAATGCCTAAGCTCGTCTCCCCTGAGGTTTTTCCTAATATCTCTGTGCCAGGGAATGCTAGGGGTGATTGCAGGATATCCCAGTGTCAGAGGCTGCCTCCCCAAGTTCAGGGAAGCTTTTTCTCGGACTTCCGCGAACAGGGAACAAATGTGACTGAAGAGAGCTGCGTGGAGTTTTCTCTCGAGATCAGCCACGCACTGACAATGGTTCCGGAATCCTTAGCGTGGGGAGGTTCCACCAACGGTCGGCAGCGCGTGGGTTCTAACGGAATGCCTAAGCTCGTCTCCCCTGAGGGTTTTCCTAATTTCTCTGTGCCAGGGAATGCTAGGGGTGATTGCAGGATATCCCAGTGTCAGAGGCTGCCTCCCCAAGGTCAGGGAAGGTATTTTTCTGACATCCCCGAACAGGGAACACTTGTGACTGAAGAGAGCTGCGTGGAGTTGTCTCTCGAGGTCCCCCACGCACTGACAATGGTTCCGGAATCCTGAGCGTGGGGAGGTTCCACCAACGGTCGCAGCGCTTGCGTTCTAACGGAATGCTTAAGCTCGTCTCCCCTGAGGGTTTTCCTATTGTCTTTGTGCCAGGGAATGCTAGGGGTGATTGCAGGATATCCCAGTGTCAGGGGCTGCCTCCCCAAAGTCAGGGAAGGTATTTCTCGGACTTCCCCGAACAGGGAACACCTGTGAAGAAGAGAGCTGCGTGGAGTTATCTCTCGACATCACCCACGCACTGATAATGGTTCCGGAATCCTGAGCGTGTGGAGGTTCCTCCAACGGTTGGTAGCGCGTGGGTTCTAACGGAATGCCTAAGCTCGTCTCCCCTGAGGGTTTTCCTAATTTCTCTGTGCCAGGGAATGCTAGGGGTGATTGCAGGATATCCCAGTGTCAGAGGCTGCCTCCCCAAGGTCAGGGAAGCTTTTTCTCGGACTTCCGCGAACAGGGAACAAATGTGACTGAAGAGAGCTGCGTGGAGTTTTCTCTCGAGCTCAGCCACGCACTTACAATGGTTCCGGAATCCTTAGCGTGGGGAGGTTCCACCAACGGTCGGCAGCGCGTGGGTTCTAACGGAATGCCTAAGCTCGTCTCCCCTGAGGGTTTTCCTAATTTCTCTGTGCCAGGGAATGCTAGGGGTGATTGCAGGATATCCCAGTGTCAGAGGCTGCCTCCCCAAGGTCAGGGAAGGTATTTTTCTGACATCCCCGAACAGGGAACACTTGTGACTGAAGAGAGCTGCGTGGAGTTGTCTCTCGAGGTCCCCCACGCACTGACAATGGTTCCGGAATCCTGAGCGTGGGGAGGTTCCACCAACGGTCGCAGCGCTTGCGTTCTAACGGAATGCTTAAGCTCGTCTCCCCTGAGGGTTTTCCTATTGTCTTTGTGCCAGGGAATGCTAGGGGTGATTGCAGGATATCCCAGTGTCAGGGGCTGCCTCCCCAAAGTCAGGGAAGGTATTTCTCGGACTTCCCCGAACAGGGAACACCTGTGATGAAGAGAGCTGCGTGGAGTTATCTCTCGACATCCCCCACGCACTGACAATGGTTCCGGAATCCTGAGCGTGGGGAGGTTCCACCAACGGTCGGCAGCGCATGGGTTCTAACGGAATGCCTAAGCTCGTCTCCCCTGAGGGTTTTCCTAATTTCTCTGTGCCAGGGAATGCTAGGGGGGTTTGCAGGATATCCCAGTGACAGAGGCTGCCTCCCCTAGGTCAGGGAAGGTATTTCTCGGACTTCCCCGAACAGGGAACACCTGTGACTGAAGAGAGCTTCGTGGAGTTGTCTCTCGAGCTCCCCCAGGCACTGACAATGGTTCCGGAATCCTGAGCGTGGGGAGGTTCCACCAACGGTCGGCAGAGCTTGGGTTGTAACGGAAAGCTTAAGCTCGTCTCCCCTGAGGGTTTTCCTAATGTCTCTGTGCCAGGGAATGCTAGGGGAGTTTGCAGGATATCCCAGTAACAGAGGCTGCCTCCCCAAGTACAGGGAAGTTATTTCTCGGACTTCACCGAACAGGGAACACCTGTGACTGAAGAGAGCTGCATGGAGTTGTCTCTCGAGCTCCCCCACGCACTGACAATGTTTCCGGAATCCTGAACGTGTGGAGGTTCCAGCAACGTTCGGCAGCGCTTGGGTTCTAACGGAAAGCCTAAGCCGTCTCCCCTGAGTGTTTTCCTAATTTCTATGTGCCAGGGAATGCTTGGGGGGTTTGTAGGATTTCCCAGTGACAGAGGCTGCCTCCAAAAGGTCAGGGAAGTTATTTCTCGGACTTCCCCGAACAGGGAACACCTGTGACCGAAGAGAGCAGCGTGGAGTTGTCTCTCGAGGTCCCCCACGCACTGACAATGTTTCCGGAATCCTGAGCGTGGGGAGGTTCCACCAACGGTCGGCAGCGCGTGGGTTCTAACGGAAAGCCTAAGCTCGTCTCCCCTGAGGGTTTTCCTAATGTCTCTGTGCCAGGGAATGCTTGGGTGGTTTGCAGGATATCCCAGTGTCAGAGGCTGCCTCCCCAAGGTCAGGGAAGTTATTTCTCGGACTTCCCCGAACAGGGAACTCCTGTGACTGGAGAGAGCTGCGTGGAGTTGTCTCTCGAGCTCCCCCACGCACTGACAATGGTTCCGGAATCCTGAGCGTGGGGAGGTTCCACCAATGGTCGGCAGCGTGTGGGTTTTAACGGAATGCCTAAGCTCGTCTCCCCTGAGTTTTTTCCTAATATCTCTGAGCCAGGGAATGCTAGGGGTGATTGTAGGATATCCCAGTGTCAAAGGCTGCCTCCCCATGGTCAGGGAAGGTATTTCTCGGACTTCCCCGTACAGGGAACACCTGTGACTGAAGAGAGCTGCGTGGAGTTGTCTCTCGAGCTCCCCCACGCACTGACAATGGTTCCGGAATCCTGAGCGTGGGGAAGTTCCACCAACGGTGGGCAGCGCGTGGGTTCTAACGGAATGCATAAGCTCGTCTCCCCTGAGGGTTTCCTAATGTCTCTGTGCCAGGGAATGCTAGGGGTGATTGCAGGATATCCCAGTGTCAGAGGCTGTCTCCCCAAGGTCAGGGAAGGTATTTCTCGGACTTCCCCGAACAGGGAACATCTGTGACTGAAGAGAGCTGCGTGGAGTTGTCTCTCGAGCTTCCCCACGCACTGAAAATTGTTCCAGAATCCTGAGGGTGGGGAGGTTCCTCCAACGGTCGGCAGCGCGTGGGTTCTAACGGAATGCCTAAGCTCGACTCCCCTGAGGCTTTTCCTAATGTCTCTGTGCCAGGGAATGCTAGGGGTGATTGCAGGATATCCCAGTGTCAGAGGTTGCCTCCCCAAGTTCAGGGAAGGTATTTCTCGGACTTCCCCGAACAGGGAACACACGTGACTTAAGAGAGCTGCATGGAGTTGTCTCACGAGCTCCCCCACACACTGACAATGGTTCCTGAATCTTGAGCGTGGGGAGGTTCCACCAACGGTCGGCAGCGCGTGGGTTCTAACGGAATGCCTAAGCTCGTCTCCCCTGAGGTTTTTCCTAATATCTATGTGCCAGGGAATGCTAGGGGTGATTGCAGGATATCCCAGTGTCAGAGGCTGCCTCCCCAAGGTCAGGGAAGGTATTTTTCTGACATCCCCGAACAGGGAACACTTGTGACTGAAGAGAGCTGCGTGGAGTTGTCTCTCAAGGTCCCCCACGCACTGACAATGGTTCCGGAATCCTGAGCGTGGGGAGGTTCCACCAACGGTCGCAGCGCTTGCGTTCTAACGGAATGCTTAAGCTCGTCTCCCCTGAGGGTTTTCCTATTGTCTTTGTGCCAGGGAATGTTAGGGGTGATTGCAGGATATCCCAGTGTCAGGGGCTGCCTCCCCAAAGTCAGGGAAGGTATTTCTCGGACTTCCCCGAACAGGGAACACCTGTGATGAAGAGAGCTGCGTGGAGTTATCTCTCGACATCCCCCACGCACTGTAATGGTTCCGGAATCCTGAGCGTGTGGAGGTTCCTCCAACGGTTGGTAGCGCGTGGGTTCTAACGGAATGCCTAAGCTCGTCTCCCCAGAGGGTTTTCCTAATTTCTCTGTGCCAGGGAATGCTAGGGGTGATTGCAGGATATCCCAGTGTCAGAGGCTGCCTCCACAAGGTCAGGGAACGTATTTCACGGACTTCCCCAAATAGGGAACACCCGTGACTTAAGAGAGCTGCGTGGAGTTGTCTCTCGAGCTCCCCCACGCACTGACAATTGTTCCGGAATTCTGAGCGTGGGGAGGTTCCACCAACGGTCGCCAGCGCGTGGGTCCTAACGGAATGCCTAAGATCGTCTCCCCTGAGGGTTTTCCTAGTATCTCTGTGCCAGGGAATTCTAGGGGTGATTGCAGGATATCCCAGTGTCAGAGGCTGCCTCCCCAAGGTCAGGGAAGTTATTTCTCGGACTTCCCCGAACAGGGAACACCTGTGACTGAAGAGAGCTGCGTGGAGTTTTCTCTCGAGGTCCCCCACGCACTGACAATGGTTCCGGAATCCTGAGCGTGGGGAGGTTCCACCAACGGTCGTCAGCGCTTGGGTTATAACGGAATGCCTAAGCTCGTCTCCCCTGAGTGTTTTCCTAATGTTCTGTGCCAGGGAATGCTAGGGGGGATTGCAGGATATCCCAGTGTCAGATGCTGCCTCCCCAAGTCAGGGAAGTTCTTTCTCGGACTTCCCCGAACAGGGAACACCTGTGACTGAAGAGAGCTGCGTGGAGTTGTCTCTCGAGCTCCCACACGCACTGACAATGGTTCCGGAATCCTGAGCGTGGGGAGGTTCCACCAACGGTCGTCAGCGCGTGGGTTCTAACGGAATGCCTAAGCTCGTCTCCCCTGAGGCTTTTCCTAATGTCTCTGTGCCAGGGAATCCTAGGGGTGATTGCAGGATATCCCAGTGACAGAGGCTGCCTCCCCAAGGTCAGGGAAGTTATTTCTCGGACTTCCCTGAACAGGGAACAACTGTGACTGAAGAGAGCTGCGTGGAGTTGTCTCTCGAGCTCCCCCACGTACTGACAATGGTTCCGGAATCCTGAGCGTGGGAAGGTTCCACCAACGGTCGGCAGGGCCTGGGTTCTAACAGAATGATTAAGCTCGTCTCCCCTGAGGCTTTTCCTAATGTCTCTGTGCCAGGGAATGCTAGGGGGGATTGCAAGATATCCCAGTATCAGGGGCTGCCTCCCCAAAGTCAGTGAAGTTATTTCTTGGACTTCCCCGAACATGGAACACCTGTGACTGAAGAGAGCTGCGTGGAGTTGTCTCTCGAGCTCCCCGCACTTACAATGTTTCCGGAATCCTGAGCGTGGGAAGGTCCACCAACAGTCGGCAGCGCGTGGGTTCTAACGCAATGCCTAAGCTCGTCTCCCCTGGGGCTTTTCCTAATGTCCCTGTGCCAGGGAATGCTAGGGGGGATTACAGGTTATTCCAGTGTCAGAGGCTGCCTCCCCAAGGTCAGGGAAAGTATTCCTCGGACTTCCCCGAACAGGGAACACCTGTGACTGAAGAGAGTTGCGTGGAGTTGTCTCTCGTGCTCCCCCACGCATTGACAATGGTTCCGGAATCCTGAGCGTGGGGAGGTTCCACCAACGGTCGGCAGCGCTTGGGTTCTAACGGAATGCCTAAGCTCGTCTTCCCTGAGTGTTTTCCTAATATCTCTGTGCTAGGGAATGCTTGGGGTGATTGCAGGATATCCCATTGTCAGAGGCTGCCTCCCCATGTTCAGGGAAGGTATTTTTCTGACTTCCCCGACCAGGGAACACTTGTGACTGAAGAGAGCTGCGTGGAGTTGTCTCTCGAGGTCCCCCACGCACTGACAATTGTTCCGGAATCCTGAGCGTGTGGACGTTCCACCAACGGTCGCAGCGCTTGGGTTCTAATGGAATGCCTAAGCTCGTCTCCCCTGAGGGTTTTCCTAATGTCTTTGTGCCAGGGAATGCTAGGGGTGATTGCAGGATATCCCAGTGTCAGAGGCTGCCTCCCCAAGGTCAGGGAAGATATTTCTCGGACTTCCCCGTACAGGGAACACCTGTGACTGAAGAGAGCTGCGTGGAGTTGTCTCTCGATCTCCCCCACGCACTGACAATGTTTCCGGAATCCTGAGCGTGGGGAAGTTCCTCCAACGGTCGGCAGCGCGTGGGTTCTAACGGAATGCCTAAGCTCGTCTCCCCTGAGGGTTTTCCTAATGTCTCTGTGCCAGGGAATGCTAGGGGTGATTGCAGGATTTCCCAGTGTCAGAGGCTGCCTCCCCAAGGTCAGGGAAGTTATTTCTCGGACTTCCCCGAACAGGGAACACCCGTGACTTAAGAGAGCTGCATGGAGTTGTCTCTCGAGCTCCCCCTCGCACTGACAATGGTTCCGGAATTCTGAGCTTGGGGAGGTTCCACCAAAGGTCGGCAGCGCGTGGGTTCTAACGGAATGCCTAAGCTCGTCTCCCCTGAGGTTTTTCCTAATATCTCTGTGCCAGGGAATGCTAGGGGTGATTGCAGGATATCCCAGTGTCAGAGGCTGCCTCCCCAAGGTCAGGGAAGCTTTTTCTCGGACTTCCGCGAACAGGGAACAAATGTGACTGAAGAGAGCTGCGTGGAGTTTTCTCTCGAGCTCAGCCACGCACTGACAATGGTTCCGGAATCCTTAGCGTGGGGAGGTTCCACCAACGGTCGCAGCGCTTGCGTTCTAACGGAATGCTTAAGCTCGTCTCCCCTGAGGGTTTTCCTATTGTCTTTGTGCCAGGGAATGCTAGGGGTGATTGCAGGATATCCCACTGTCAGGGGCTGCCTCCCCAAAGTCAGGGAAGGTATTTCTCGGACTTCCCCGAACAGGGAACACCTGTGACAGAAGAGAGATGCGTGGAGTTTTCTCTCGAGCTCCCCCACGCACTGACAATGGTTCCGGAATCCTGAGCGTGGGGAGGTTCCACCAACGGTCGGCAGAGCGTGGGTTCTAACGGGATGCCTGAGCTCGTCTCCCCTGAGGGTTTCCCTAATGTCTCTGTGCCAGGGAATGATAGGGGGGGTTTGCAGGAAATCCCAGTGACAGAGGCTGCCTCCCCAAGGTCAGGGAAGGTATTTCTCGGACTTCCCCGAACAGGGAACACCTGTGACTGAAGAGAGCTGCGTGGAGTTATCTCTCGACATCACCCACGCACTGATAATGGTTCCGGAATCCTGAGCGTGTGGAGGTTCCTCCAACGGTTGGTAGCGCGTGGGTTCTAACGGAATGCCTAAGCTCGTCTCCCCTGAGGGTTTTCCTAATTTCTCTGTGCCAGGGAATGCTAGGGGTGATTGCAGGATATCCCAGTGTCAGAGGCTGCCTCCCCAAGGTCAGGGAAGCTTTTTCTCGGACTTCCGCGAACAGGGAACAAATGTGACTGAAGAGAGCTGCGTGGAGTTTTCTCTCGAGCTCAGCCACGCACTTACAATGGTTCCGGAATCCTTAGCGTGGGGAAGTTCCACCAACGGTCGGCAGCGCGTGGGTTCTAACGGAATGCCTAAGCTCGTCTCCCCTGAGGGTTTTCCTAATTTCTCTGTGCCAGGGAATGCTAGGGGTGATTGCAGGATATCCCAGTGTCAGAGGCTGCCTCCCCAAGGTCAGGGAAGGTATTTTTCTGACATCCCCGAACAGGGAACACTTGTGACTGAAGAGAGCTGCGTGGAGTTGTCTCTCGAGGTCCCCCACGCACTGACAATGGTTCCGGAATCCTGAGCGTGGGGAGGTTCCACCAACGGTCGCAGCGCTTGCGTTCTAACGGAATGCTTAAGCTCGTCTCCCCTGAGGGTTTTCCTATTGTCTTTGTGCCAGGGAATGCTAGGGGTGATTGCAGGATATCCCAGTGTCAGGGGCTGCCTCCCCAAAGTCAGGGAAGGTATTTCTCGGACTTCCCCGAACAGGGAACACCTGTGATGAAGAGAGCTGCGTGGAGTTATCTCTCGACATCCCCCACGCACTGACAATGGTTCCGGAATCCTGAGCGTGGGGAGGTTCCACCAACGGTCGGCAGCGCATGGGTTCTAACGGAATGCCTAAGCTCGTCTCCCCTGAGGGTTTTCCTAATTTCTCTGTGCCAGGGAATGCTAGGGGGGTTTGCAGGATATCCCAGTGACAGAGGCTGCCTCCCCTAGGTCAGGGAAGGTATTTCTCGGACTTCCCCGAACAGGGAACACCTGTGACTGAAGAGAGCTTCGTGGAGTTGTCTCTCGAGCTCCCCCAGGCACTGACAATGGTTCCGGAATCCTGAGCGTGGGGAGGTTCCACCAACGGTCGGCAGAGCTTGGGTTGTAACGGAAAGCTTAAGCTCGTCTCCCCTGAGGGTTTTCCTAATGTCTCTGTGCCAGGGAATGCTAGGGGAGTTTGCAGGATATCCCAGTAACAGAGGCTGCCTCCCCAAGTACAGGGAAGTTATTTCTCGGACTTCACCGAACAGGGAACACCTGTGACTGAAGAGAGCTGCATGGAGTTGTCTCTCGAGCTCCCCCACGCACTGACAATGTTTTCGGAATCCTGAACGTGTGGAGGTTCCAGCAACGTTCGGCAGCGCTTGGGTTCTAACGGAAAGCCTAAGCCGTCTCCCCTGAGTGTTTTCCTAATTTCTATGTGCCAGGGAATGCTTGGGGGGTTTGTAGGATTTCCCAGTGACAGAGGCTGCCTCCAAAAGGTCAGGGAAGTTATTTCTCGGACTTCCCCGAACAGGGAACACCTGTGACCGAAGAGAGCAGCGTGGAGTTGTCTCTCGAGGTCCCCCACGCACTGACAATGTTTCCGGAATCCTGAGCGTGGGGAGGTTCCACCAACGGTCGGCAGCGCGTGGGTTCTAACGGAAAGCCTAAGCTCGTCTCCCCTGAGGGTTTTCCTAATGTCTCTGTGCCAGGGAATGCTTGGGTGGTTTGCAGGATATCCCAGTGTCAGAGGCTGCCTCCCCAAGGTCAGGGAAGTTATTTCTCGGACTTCCCCGAAAAGGGAACTCCTGTGACTGGAGAGAGCTGCGTGGAGTTGTCTCTCGAGCTCCCCCACGCACTGACAATGGTTCCGGAATCCTGAGCGTGGGGAGGTTCCACCAATGGTCGGCAGCGTGTGGGTTTTAACGGAATGCCTAAGCTCGTCTCCCCTGAGTTTTTTCCTAATATCTCTGAGCCAGGGAATGCTAGGGGTGATTGTAGGATATCCCAGTGTCAAAGGCTGCCTCCCCAAGGTCAGGGAAGGTATTTCTCGGACTTCCCCGTACAGGGAACACCTGTGACTGAAGAGAGCTGCGTGGAGTTGTCTCTCGAGCTCCCCCACGCACTGACAATGGTTCCGGAATCCTGAGCGTGGGGAAGTTCCACCAACGGTGGGCAGCGCGTGGGTTCTAACGGAATGCATAAGCTCGTCTCCCCTGAGGGTTTCCTAATGTCTCTGTGCCAGGGAATGCTAGGGGTGATTGCAGGATATCCCAGTGTCAGAGGCTGTCTCCCCAAGGTCAGGGAAGGTATTTCTCGGACTTCCCCGAACAGGGAACATCTGTGACTGAAGAGAGCTGCGTGGAGTTGTCTCTCGAGCTTCCCCACGCACTGAAAATGGTTCCAGAATCCTGAGGGTGGGGAGGTTCCTCCAACGGTCGGCAGCGCGTGGGTTCTAACGGAATGCCTAAGCTCGACTCCCCTGAGGCTTTTCCTAATGTCTCTGTGCCAGGGAATGCTAGGGGTGATTGCAGGATATCCCAGTGTCAGAGGTTGCCTCCCCAAGTTCAGGGAAGGTATTTCTCGGACTTCCCCGAACAGGGAACACACGTGACTTAAGAGAGCTGCATGGAGTTGTCTCACGAACTCCCCCACACACTGACAATGGTTCCTGAATCTTGAGCGTGGGGAGGTTCCACCAACGGTCGGCAGCGCGTGGGTTCTAACGGAATGCCTAAGCTCGTCTCCCCTGAGGTTTTTCCTAATATCTATGTGCCAGGGAATGCTAGGGGTGATTGCAGGATATCCCAGTGTCAGAGGCTGCCTCCCCAAGGTCAGGGAAGGTATTTTTCTGACATCCCCGAACAGGGAACACTTGTGACTGAAGAGAGCTGCGTGGAGTTGTCTCTCGAGGTCCCCCACGCACTGACAATGGTTCCGGAATCCTGAGCGTGGGGAGGTTCCACCAACGGTCGCAGCGCTTGCGTTCTAACGGAATGCTTAAGCTCGTCTCCCCTGAGGGTTTTCCTATTGTCTTTGTGCCAGGGAATGTTAGGGGTGATTGCAGGATATCCCAGTGTCAGGGGCTGCCTCCCCAAAGTCAGGGAAGGTATTTCTCGGACTTCCCCGAACAGGGAACACCTGTGATGAAGAGAGCTGCGTGGAGTTATCTCTCGACATCCCCCACGCACTGTAATGGTTCCGGAATCCTGAGCGTGTGGAGGTTCCTCCAACGGTTGGTAGCGCGTGGGTTCTAACGGAATGCCTAAGCTCGTCTCCCCAGAGGGTTTTCCTAATTTCTCTGTGCCAGGGAATGCTAGGGGTGATTGCAGGATATCCCAGTGTCAGAGGCTGCCTCCACAAGGTCAGGGAACGTATTTCACGGACTTCCCCAAATAGGGAACACCCGTGACTTAAGAGAGCTGCGTGGAGTTGTCTCTCGAGCTCCCCCACGCACTGACAATTGTTCCGGAATTCTGAGCGTGGGGAGGTTCCACCAACGGTCGCCAGCGCGTGGGTCCTAACGGAATGCCTAAGATCGTCTCCCCTGAAGGTTTTCCTAGTATCTCTGTGCCAGGGAATTCTAGGGGTGATTGCAGGATATCCCAGTGTCAGAGGCTGCCTCCCCAAGGTCAGGGAAGTTATTTCTCGGACTTCCCCGAACAGGGAACACCTGTGACTGAAGAGAGCTGCGTGGAGTTTTCTCTCGAGGTCCCCCACGCACTGACAATGGTTCCGGAATCCTGAGCGTGGGGAGGTTCCACCAACGGTCGTCAGCGCTTGGGTTATAACGGAATGCCTAAGCTCGTCTCCCCTGAGTGTTTTCCTAATGTTCTGTGCCAGGGAATGCTAGGGGGGATTGCAGGATATCCCAGTGTCAGATGCTGCCTCCCCAAGTCAGGGAAGTTCTTTCTCGGACTTCCCCGAACAGGGAACACCTGTGACTGAAGAGAGCTGCGTGGAGTTGTCTCTCGAGCTCCCACACGCACTGACAATGGTTCCGGAATCCTGAGCGTGGGGAGGTTCCACCAACGGTCGTCAGCGCGTGGGTTCTAACGGAATGCCTAAGCTCGTCTCCCCTGAGGCTTTTCCTAATGTCTCTGTGCCAGGGAATCCTAGGGGTGATTGCAGGATATCCCAGTGACAGAGGCTGCCTCCCCAAGGTCAGGGAAGTTATTTCTCGGACTTCCCTGAACAGGGAACAACTGTGACTGAAGAGAGCTGCGTGGAGTTGTCTCTCGAGCTCCCCCACGTACTGACAATGGTTCCGGAATCCTGAGCGTGGGAAGGTTCCACCAACGGTCGGCAGGGCCTGGGTTCTAACAGAATGATTAAGCTCGTCTCCCCTGAGGCTTTTCCTAATGTCTCTGTGCCAGGGAATGCTAGGGGGGATTGCAAGATATCCCAGTATCAGGGGCTGCCTCCCCAAAGTCAGTGAAGTTATTTCTTGGACTTCCCCGAACATGGAACACCTGTGACTGAAGAGAGCTGCGTGGAGTTGTCTCTCGAGCTCCCCGCACTTACAATGTTTCCGGAATCCTGAGCGTGGGAAGGTCCACCAACAGTCGGCAGCGCGTGGGTTCTAACGCAATGCCTAAGCTCGTCTCCCCTGGGGCTTTTCTTAATGTCCCTGTGCCAGGGAATGCTAGGGGGGATTACAGGTTATTCCAGTGTCAGAGGCTGCCTCCCCAAGGTCAGGGAAAGTATTCCTCGGACTTCCCCGAACAGGGAACACCTGTGACTGAAGAGAGTTGCGTGGAGTTGTCTCTCGTGCTCCCCCACGCATTGACAATGGTTCCGGAATCCTGAGCGTGGGGAGGTTCCACCAACGGTCGGCAGCGCTTGGGTTCTAACGGAATGCCTAAGCTCGTCTTCCCTGAGTGTTTTCCTAATATCTCTGTGCTAGGGAATGCTTGGGGTGATTGCAGGATATCCCATTGTCAGAGGCTGCCTCCCCATGTTCAGGGAAGGTATTTTTCTGACTTCCCCGACCAGGGAACACTTGTGACTGAAGAGAGCTGCGTGGAGTTGTCTCTCGAGGTCCCCCACGCACTGACAATTGTTCCGGAATCCTGAGCGTGTGGACGTTCCACCAACGGTCGCAGCGCTTGGGTTCTAATGGAATGCCTAAGCTCGTCTCCCCTGAGGGTTTTCCTAATGTCTTTGTGCCAGGGAATGCTAGGGGTGATTGCAGGATATCCCAGTGTCAGAGGCTGCCTCCCCAAGGTCAGGGAAGATATTTCTCGGACTTCCCCGTACAGGGAACACCTGTGACTGAAGAGAGCTGCGTGGAGTTGTCTCTCGATCTCCCCCACGCACTGACAATGTTTCCGGAATCCTGAGCGTGGGGAAGTTCCTCCAACGGTCGGCAGCGCGTGGGTTCTAACGGAATGCCTAAGCTCGTCTCCCCTGAGGGTTTTCCTAATGTCTCTGTGCCAGGGAATGCTAGGGGTGATTGCAGGATTTCCCAGTGTCAGAGGCTGCCTCCCCAAGGTCAGGGAAGTTATTTCTCGGACTTCCCCGAACAGGGAACACCCGTGACTTAAGAGAGCTGCATGGAGTTGTCTCTCGAGCTCCCCCTCGCACTGACAATGGTTCCGGAATCCTGAGCTTGGGGAGGTTTCACCAAAGGTCGGCAGCGCGTGGGTTCTAACGGAATGCCTAAGCTCGTCTCCCCTGAGGTTTTTCCTAATATCTCTGTGCCAGGGAATGCTAGGGGTGATTGCAGGATATCCCAGTGTCAGAGGCTGCCTCCCCAAGGTCAGGGAAGCTTTTTCTCGGACTTCCGCGAACAGGGAACAAATGTGACTGAAGAGAGCTGCGTGGAGTTTTCTCTCGAGCTCAGCCACGCACTGACAATGGTTCCGGAATTCTTAGCGTGGGGAGGTTCCACCAACGGTCGCAGCGCTTGCGTTCTAACGGAATGCTTAAGCTCGTCTCCCCTGAGGGTTTTCCTATTGTCTTTGTGCCAGGGAATGCTAGGGGTGATTGCAGGATATCCCAGTGTCAGGGGCTGCCTCCCCAAAGTCAGGGAAGGTATTTCTCGGACTTCCCCGAACAGGGAACACCTGTGATGAAGAGAGCTGCGTGGAGTTATCTCTCGACATCCCCCACGCACTGATAATGGTTCCGGAATCCTGAGCGTGTGGAGGTTCCTCCAACGGTTGGTAGCGCGTGGGTTCTAACGGAATGCCTAAGCTCGTCTCCCCTGAAGGTTTTCCTAATTTCTCTGTGCCAGGGAATGCTAGGGGTGATTGCAGGATATCCCAGTGTCAGAGGCTGCCTCCACAAGGTCAGGGAACGTATTTCACGGACTTCCCCAAATAGGGAACACCCGTGACTTAAGAGAGCTGCGTGGAGTTGTCTCTCGAGCTCCCCCACGCACTGACAATTGTTCCGGAATTCTGAGCGTGGGGAGGTTCCACCAACGGTCGGCAGCGCGTGGGTTCTAACGGAATGCCTAAGCTCGTCTCCCCTGAGTGTTTTCCTAATGTCTCTGTGCCAGGGAATGCTAGGGGTGTTTGCAGGATATCCCAGTGACCGAGGCTGCCTCCCCAAGGTCAGGTAAGGTATTTCTCGGACTTCCCCGAACAGGGAACACCTGTGATGAAGAGAGCTGCGTGGAGTTGTCTCTCGAGCTCCCCCTCGCACTGACAATTGTTCCGGAATCCTGAGCTTGGGGAGGTTCCACCAAAGGTCGGCAGCGCGTGGGTTCTAACGGAATGCCTAAGCTCGTCTCCCCTGAGATTTTTCTTAATATCTCTGTGCCAGGGAATGCTAGGGGTGATTGCAGGATATCCCAGTGTCAGAGGCTGACTCCCCAAGGTCAGGGAAGCTTTTTCTCGGACTTCCGCAAACAGGGAACAAATGTGACTGAAGAGAGCTGCGTGGAGTTTTCTCTCGAGCTCAGCCACGCACTGACAATGGTTCCGGAATCCTTAGCGTGGGGAGGTTCCACCAACGGTCGGCAGCGCGTGGGTTCTAACGGAATGCCTAAGCTCGTCTCCCCTGAGGGTTTTCCTAATTTCTCTGTGCCAGGGAATGCTAGGGGTGATTGCAGGATATCCCAGTGTCAGAGGCTGCCTCCCCAAGTTCAGGGAAGGTATTTTTCTGACATCCCCGAACAGGAAACACTTGTGACTGAAGAGAGCTGCGTGGAGTTGTCTCTCGAGGTCCCCCACGCACTGACAATGGTTCCGGAATCCTGAGCGTGGGGAGGTTCCACCAACGGTCGCAGCGCTTGCGTTCTAACGGAATGCTTAAGCTCGTCTCCCCTGAGGGTTTTCCTATTGTCTTTGTGCTAGGGAATGCTAGGGGTGATTGCAGGATATCCCAGTGTCAGGGGCTGCCTCCCCAAAGCCAGGGAAGGTATTTCTCGGACTTCCCCGAACAGGGAACACCTGTGATGAAGAGAGATGCGTGGAGTTATCTCTCGACATCCCCCACGCACTGACAATGGTTCCGGAATCCTGAGCGTGGGGAGGTTCCACCAACGGTCGGCAGCGCATGGGTTCTAACGGAATGCCTAAACTCGTCTCCCCTGAGGGTTTTCCTAATTTCTCTCTGCCAGGGAATGCTACGGGGGTTTGCAGGATATCCCAGTGACAGAGGCTGCCTCCCCTAGGTCAGGGAAGGTATTTCTCGGACTTCCCCGAACAGGGAACACCTGTGACTGAAGAGAGCTTCGTGGAGATGTCTCTCGAGCTCCCCCAGGCACTGACAATGGTTCCGGAATCCTGAGCGTGGGGAGGTTCCACCAACGGTCGGCAGAGCTTGGGTTGTAACGGAAAGCTTAAGCTCGTCTCCCCTGAGGGTTTTCCTAATATCTCTGTGCCAGGGAATGCTAGGGGAGTTTGCAGGATATCCCAGTAACAGAGGCTGCCTCCCCAAGTACAGGGAAGTTATTTCTCGGACTTCACCGAACAGGGAACACCTGTGACTGAAGAGAGCTGCATGGAGTTGTCTCTCGAGCTCCCCCACGCACTGACAATGTTTCCGGAATCCTGAACGTGTGGAGGTTCCAGCAACGTTCGGCAGCGCTTGGGTTCTAACGGAAAGTCTAAGCCGTCTCCCCTGAGGATTTTCCTAATTTCTATGTGCCAGGGAATGCTTGGGGGGTTTGTAGGATTTCCCAGTGACAGAGGCTGCCTCCAAAAGATCAGGGAAGTTATTTCTCGGACTTCCCCGAACAGGGAACACCTGTGACTGAAGAGAGCAGCGTGGAGTTGTCTCTCGAAGTCCCCCACGCACTGACAATGGTTCCGGAATCCTGAGCGTGGGGAGGTTCCACCAACGGTCGGCAGCGCGTGGGTTCTAACGGAAAGCCTAAGCTCGTCTCCCCTGAGGGTTTTCCTAATGTCTCTGTGCCAGGGAATGCTTGGGTGGTTTGCAGGATATCCCAGTGTCAGAGGCTGCCTCCCCAAGGTCAGGGAAGCTTTTTCTCGGACTTCCGCGAACAGGGAACAAATGTGACTGAAGAGAGCTGCGTGGAGTTTTCTCTCGAGCTCAGCCACGCACTGACAATGGTTCCGGAATCCTTAGCGTGGGGAGGTTCCACCAACGGTCGGCAGCGCGTGGGTTCAAACGGAATGCCTAAGCTCGTCTCCCCTGAGGGTTTTCCTAATTTCTCTGTGCCAGGGAATGCTAGGGGTGATTGCAGGATATCCCAGTGTCAGAGGCTGCCTACCCAAGGTCAGGGAAGGTATTTTTCTGACATCCCCGAACAGGGAACACTTGTGACTGAAGAGAGCTGCGTGGAGTTGTCTCTCGAGGTCCCCCACGCACTGACAATGGTTCCGGAATCCTGAGCGTGGGGAGGTTCCACCAACGGTCGCAGCGCTTGCATTCTAACGGAATGCTTAAGCTCGTCTCCCCTGAGGGTTTTCCTATTGTCTTTGTGCCAGGGAATGCTAGGGGTGATTGCAGGATATCCCAGTGTCAGGGGCTGCCTCCCCAAAGTCAGGGAAGGTATTTCTCGGATTTCCCCGAACAGGGAACACCTGTGATGAAGAGAGCTGCGTGGAGTTATCTCTCGACATCCCCCACGCACTGATAATGGTTCCGGAATCCTGAGCGTGTGGAGGTTCCTCCAACGGTTGGTAGCGCGTGGGTTCTAACGGAATGCCTAAGCTCGTCTCCAATGATGGTTTTCCTAATTTCTCTGTGCCAGGGAATGCTAGGGGTGATTGCAGGATATCCCAGTGTCAGAGGCTGCCTCCACAAGGTCAGGGAACGTATTTCACGGACTTCCCCAAATAGGGAACACCCGTGACTTAAGAGAGCTGCGTGGAGTTGTCTCTCGAGCTCCCCCACGCACTGACAATTGTTCCGGAATTCTGAGCGTGGAGAGGTTCCACCAACGGTCGGCAGCGCGTGGGTTCTAACGGAATGCCTAAGCTCGTCTCCCCTGAGTGTTTTCCTAATGTCTCTGTGCCAGGGAATGCTAGGGGTGTTTGCAGGATATCCCAGTGACCGAGGCTGCCTCCCCAAGGTCAGGTAAGGTATTTCTCGGACTTCCCCGAACAGGGAACACCTGTGATGAAGAGAGCTGCGTGGAGTTGTCTCTCGAGCTCCCCCTCGCACTGACAATGGTTCCGGAATCCTGAGCTTGGGGAGGTTCCACCAAAGGTCGGCAGCGCGTGGGTTCTAACGGAATGCCTAAGCTCGTCTCCCCTGAGGTTTTTCCTAATATCTCTGTGCCAGGGAATGCTAGGGGTGATTGCAGGATATCCCAGTGTCAGAGGCTGCCTCCCCAAGCTCAGGGAAGCTTTTTCTCGGACTTCCGCGAACAGGGAACAAATGTGACTGAAGAGAGCTGCGTGGAGTTTTCTCTCGAGCTCAGCCACGCACTGACAATGGTTCCGGAATCCTTAGCGTGGGGAGGTTCCACCAACGGTCGGCAGCGCGTGGGTTCTAACGGAATGCCTAAGCTCGTCTCCCCTGAGGGTTTTCCTAATTTCTCTGTGCCAGGGAATGCTAGGGGTGATTGCAGGATATCCCAGTGTCAGAGGCTGCGTCCCCAAGTTCAGGGAAGGTATTTTTCTGACATCCCCGAACAGGGAACACTTGTGACTGAAGAGAGCTGCGTGGAGTTGTCTCTCGAGGTCCCCCACGCACTGACAATGGTTCCGGAATCCTGAGCGTGGGGAGGTTCCACCAACGGTCGCAGCGCTTGCGTTCTAACGGAATGCTTAAGCTCGTCTCCCCTGAGGGTTTTCCTATTGTCTTTGTGCCAGGGAATGCTAGGGGTGATTGCAGGATATCCCAGTGTCAGGGGCTGCCTCCCCAAAGCCAGGGAAGGTATTTCTCGGACTTCCCCGAACAGGGAACACCTGTGATGAAGAGAGCTGCGTGGAGTTATCTCTCGACATCCCCCACGCACTGATAATGGTTCCGGAATCCTGAGCGTGTGGAGGTTCCTCCAACGGTTGGTAGCGCGTGGGTTCTAACGGAATGCCTAAGCTCGTCTGCCCTGAGGGTTTTCCTAATTTCTCTGTGCCAGGGAATGCTAGGGGTGATTGCAGGATATCCCAGTGTCAGAGGCTGCCTCCACAAGGTCAGGGAACGTATTTCACGGACTTCCCCAAATAGGGAACACCCGTGACTTAAGAGAGCTGCGTGGAGTTGTCTCTCGAGCTCCCCCACGCACTGACAATTGTTCCGGAATTCTGAGCGTGGGGAGGTTCCACCAACGGTCGGCAGCGCGTGGGTTCTAACGGAATGCCTAAGCTCGTCTCCCCTGAGTGTTTTCCTAATGTCTCTGTGCCAGGGAATGCTAGGGGTGTTTGCAGGATATCCCAGTGACCGAGGCTGCCTCCCCAAGGTCAGGTAAGGTATTTCTCGGACTTCCCCGAACAGGGAACACCTGTGATGAAGAGAGCTGCGTGGAGTTGTCTCTCGAGCTCCCCCTCGCACTGACAATGGTTCCGGAATCCTGAGCTTGGGGAGGTTCCACCAAAGGTCGGCAGCGCGTGGGTTCTAACGGAATGCCTAAGCTCGTCTCCCCTGAGATTTTTCCTAATATCTCTGTGCCAGGGAATGCTAGGGGTGATTGCAGGATATCCCAGTGTCAGAGGCTGCCTCCCCAAGGTCAGGGAAGCTTTTTCTCGGACTTCCGCGAACAGGGAACAAATGTGACTGAAGAGAGCTGCGTGGAGTTTTCTCTCGAGCTCAGCCACGCACTGACAATGGTTCCGGAATCCTTAGCGTGGGGAGGTTCCACCAACGGTCGGCAGCGCGTGGGTTCTAACGGAATGCCTAAGCTCGTCTCCCCTGAGGGTTTTCCTAATTTCTCTGTGCCAGGGAATGCTAGGGGTGATTGCAGGATATCCCAGTGTCAGAGGCTGCCTCCCCAAGGTCAGGGAAGGTATTTTTCTGACATCCCCGAACAGGGAACACTTGTGACTGAAGAGAGCTGCGTGGAGTTGTCTCTCGAGGTCCCCCACGCACTGACAATGGTTCCGGAATCCTGAGCGTGGGGAGGTTCCACCAACGGTCGCAGCGCTTGCGTTCTAACGGAATGCTTAAGCTCGTCTCCCCTGAGGGTTTTCCTATTGTCTTTGTGCCAGGGAATGCTAGGGGTGATTGCAGGATATCCCAGTGTCAGGGGCTGCCTCCCCAAAGTCAGGGAAGGTATTTCTCGGACTTCCCCGAACAGGGAACACCTGTGATGAAGAGAGCTGCGTGGAGTTATCTCTCGACATCCCCCACGCACTGACAATGGTTCCGGAATCCTGAGCGTGGGGAGGTTCCACCAACGGTCGGCAGCGCATGGGTTCTAACGGAATGCCTAAGCTCGTCTCCCCTGAGGGTTTTCCTAATTTCTCTGTGCCAGGGAATGCTAGGGGGGTTTGCAGGATATCCCAGTGACAGAGGCTGCCTCCCCTAGGTCAGGGAAGGTATTTCTCGGACTTCCCCGAACAGGGAACACCTGTGACTGAAGAGAGCTTCGTGGAGTTGTCTCTCGAGCTCCCCCAGGCACTGACAATGGTTCCGGAATCCTGAGCGTGGGGAGGTTCCACCAACGGTCGGCAGAGCTTGGGTTGTAACGGAAAGCTTAAGCTCGTCTCCCCTGAGGGTTTTCCTAATGTCTCTGTGCCAGGGAATGCTAGGGGAGTTTGCAGGATATCCCAGTAACAGAGGCTGCCTCCCCAAGTACAGGGAAGTTATTTCTCGGACTTCACCGAACAGGGAACACCTGTGACTGAAGAGAGCTGCATGGAGTTGTCTCTCGAGCTCCCCCACGCACTGACAATGTTTCCGGAATCCTGAACGTGTGGAGGTTCCAGCAACGTTCGGCAGCGCTTGGGTTCTAACGGAAAGCCTAAGCCGTCTCCCCTGAGGGTTTTCCTAATTTCTATGTGCCAGGGAATGCTTGGGGGGTTTGTAGGATTTCCCAGTGACAGAGGCTGCCTCCAAAAGGTCAGGGAAGTTATTTCTCGGACTTCCCCGAACAGGGAACACCTGTGACTGAAGAGAGCAGCGTGGAGTTGTCTCTGGAGGTCCCCCACGCACTGACAATGGTTCCGGAATCCTGAGCGTGGGGAGGTTCCACCAACGGTCGGCAGCGCGTGGGTTCTAACGGAAAGCCTAAGCTCGTCTCCCCTGAGGGTTTTCCTAATGTCTCTGTGCCAGGGAATGCTTGGGTGGTTTGCAGGATATCCCAGTGTCAGAGGCTGCCTCCCCAAGGTCAGGGAAGCTTTTTCTCGGACTTCCGCGAACAGGGAACAAATGTGACTGAAGAGAGCTGCGTGGAGTTTTCTCTCGAGCTCAGCCACGCACTGACAATGGTTCCGGAATCCTTAGCGTGGGGAGGTTCCACCAACGGTCGGCAGCGCGTGGGTTCTAACGGAATGCCTAAGCTCGTCTCCCCTGAGGGTTTTCCTAATTTCTCTGTGCCAGGGAATGCTAGGGGTGATTGCAGGATATCCCAGTGTCAGAGGCTGCCTCCCCAAGGTCAGGGAAGGTATTTTTCTGACATCCCCGAACAGGGAACACTTGTGACTGAAGAGAGCTGCGTGGAGTTGTCTCTCGAGGTCCCCCACGCACTGACAATGGTTCCGGAATCCTGAGCGTGGGGAGGTTCCACCAACGGTCGCAGCGCTTGCGTTCTAACGGAATGCTTAAGCTCGTCTCCCCTGAGGGTTTTCCTATTGTCTTTGTGCCAGGGAATGCTAGGGGTGATTGCAGGATATCCCAGTGTCAGGGGCTGCCTCCCCAAAGTCAGGGAAGGTATTTCTCGGATTTCCCCAAACAGGGAACACCTGTGATGAAGAGAGCTGCGTGGAGTTATCTCTCGACATCCCCCACGCACTGATAATGGTTCCGGAATCCTGAGCGTGTGGAGGTTCCTCCAACGGTTGGTAGCGCGTGGGTTCTAACGGAATGCCTAAGCTCGTCTCCAATGAGGGTTTTCCTAATTTCTCTGTGCCAGGGAATGCTAGGGGTGATTGCAGGATATCCCAGTGTCAGAGGCTGCCTCCACAAGTTCAGGGAACGTATTTCACGGACTTCCCCAAATAGGGAACACCCGTGACTTAAGAGAGCTGCGTGGAGTTGTCTCTCGAGCTCCCCCACGCACTGACAATTGTTCCGGAATTCTGAGCGTGGGGAGGTTCCACCAACGGTCGGCAGCGCGTGGGTTCTAACTGAATGCCTAAGCTCGTCTCCCCTGAGTGTTTTCCTAATGTCTCTGTGCCAGGGAATGCTAGGGGTGTTTGCAGGATATCCCAGTGACCGAGGCTGCCTCCCCAAGGTCAGGTAAGGTATTTCTCGGACTTCCCCGAACAGGGAACACCTGTGATGAAGAGAGCTGCGTGGAGTTGTCTCTCGAGCTCCCCCTCGCACTGACAATGGTTCCGGAATCCTGAGCTTGGGGAGGTTCCACCAAAGGTCGGCAGCGCGTGGGTTCTAACGGAATGCCTAAGCTCGTCTCCCCTGAGGTTTTTCCTAATATCTCTGTGCCAGGGAATGCTAGGGGTGATTGCAGGATATCCCAGTGTCAGAGGCTGCCTCCCCAAGGTCAGGGAAGCTTTTTCTCGGACTTCCGCGAACAGGGAACAAATGTGACTGAAGAGAGCTGCGTGGAGTTTTCTCTCGAGCTCAGCCACGCACTGACAATGGTTCCGGAATCCTTAGCGTGGGGAGGTTCCACCAACGGTCGGCAGCGCGTGGGTTCTAACGGAATGCCTAAGCTCGACTCCCCTGAGGGTTTTCCTAATTTCTCTGTGCCAGGGAATGCTAGGGGTGATTGCAGGATATCCCAGTGTCAGAGGCTGCCTCCCCAAGGTCAGGGAAGGTATTTTTCTGACATCCCCGAACAGGGAACACTTGTGACTGAAGAGAGCTGCGTGGAGTTGTCTCTCGAGGTCCCCCACGCACTGACAATGGTTCCGGAATCCTGAGCGTGGGGAGGTTCCACCAACGGTCGCAGCGCTTGCGTTCAAACGGAATGCTTAAGCTCGTCTCCCCTGAGGGTTTTCCTATTGTCTTTGTGCCAGGGAATGCTAGGGGTGATTGCAGGATATCCCAGTGTCAGGGGCTGCCTCCCCAAAGTCAGGGAAGGTATTTCTCGGACTTCCCCGAACAGGGAACACCTGTGATGAAGAGAGCTGCGTGGAGTTATCTCTCGACATCCCCCACGCACTGATAATGGTTCCGGAATCGTGAGCGTGTGGAGGTTCCTCCAACGGTTGGTAGCGCGTGGGTTCTAACGGAATGCCTAAGCTCGTCTCCCCTGAGGGTTTTCCTAATGTCTCTGTGCCAGGGAATGCTAGGGGGGTTTGCAGGATATCCCAGTGACAGAGGCTGCCTCCCCTAGGTCAGGGAAGGTATTTCTCGGACTTCCCCGAACAGGGAACACCTGTGACTGAAGAGAGCTTCGTGGAGTTGTCTCTCGAGCTCCCCCACGCACTGACAATGGTTCCGGAATCCTGAGCGTGGGGAGGTTCCACCAACGGTCGGCAGGGCTTGGGTTGTAACGGAAAGCTTAAGCTCGTCTCCCCTGAGGGTTTTCCTAATGTCTCTATGCCAGGGAATGCTAGGGGAGTTTGCAGGATATCCCAGTAACAGAGGCTGCCTCCCCAAGTACAGGGAAGTTATTTCTCGGACTTCAGCGAACAGGGAACACCTGTGACTGAAGAGAGCTGCATGGAGTTGTCTCTCGAGCTCCCCCAAGCACTGACAATGTTTCCGGAATCCTGAACGTGTGGAGGTTCCAGCAACGTTCGGCAGCGCTTGGGTTCTAACGGAAAGCCTAAGCCGTCTCCCCTGAGGTTTTTCCTAATTTCTATGTGCCAGGGAATGCTTGGGGGGTTTGTAGGATTTCCCAGTGACAGAGGCTGCCTCCAAAAGGTCAGGGAAGTTATTTCTCGGACTTCCCCGAACAGGGAACACCTGTGACTGAAGAGAGCAGCGTGGAGTTGTCTCTCGAGTTCCCCCACGCACTGACAATGGTTCCGGAATCCTGAGCGTGGGGAGGTTCCACCAACGGTCGGCAGCGCGTGGGTTCTAACGGAAAGCCTAAGCTCGTCTCCCCTGAGGGTTTTCCTAATGTCTCTGTGCCAGGGAATGCTTGGGTGGTTTGCAGGATATCCCAGTGTCAGAGGCTGCCTCCCCAAGGTCAGGGAAGTTATTTCTCGGACTTCCCCGAACAGGGAACACCTGTGACTGAAGAGAGCTGCGTGGAGTTGTCTCTCGAGCTCCCCCACGCACTGACAATGGTTCCGGAATCCTGAGAGTGGGGAGGTTCCACCAACGGTCGGCAGCGCGTGGGTTCTAACGGGATGCCTGAGCTCGTGTCCCCTGAGGGTTTCCCTAATGTCTCTGTGCCAGGGAATGCTAGGGGGGGTTTGCAGGAAATCCCAGTGACAGAGGCTGCCTCCCCAAGTTCAGGGAAGGTATTTCTCAGACTTCCCCGAACAGGGAACACCTGTGACAGAAGAGAGATGCGTGGAGTTTTCTCTCGAGCTCCCCCACGCACTGACAATGGTTCCGGAATCCTGAGCGTGGCGAGGTTCCACCAACGGTCGGCAGAGCGTGGGTTCTAACGGGATGCCTGAGCTTGTCTCCCCTGAGGGTTTCCCTAATGTCTCTGTGCCAGGGAATGATAGGGGGGATTTGCAGGAATTCCCAGTGACAGAGGCTGCCTCCCCAAGGTCAGGGAAGGTATTTCTCGGACTTCCCCGAACAGGGAACACCTGTGACTGAAGAGAGCTGCGTGGAGTTGTCTCTCGAGCTCCCCCACTCACTGACAATGGTTCCGGAATCTTGAGCGTGGGGAGGTTCCACCAACGGACGGCAGCGCGTGGGTTCTAACGGGATGCCTGAACTCGTCTCCCCTGAGGGTTTTCCTAATGTCTCTGTGCCAGGGAATGCTAGGGGGGGTTTACAGGAAATCTCAGTGACAGAGGCTGCCTCCCCAAGGTCAGGGAAGGTATTTCTCGGACTTCCCCGAACAGGGAACACCTGTGACTGATGAGAGCTGCGTGGAGTTGTCTCTCGAGCTCCCCCACGCACTGACAATGGTTCCGGAATCCTGAGCGTGGGGAGGTTCCACCAACGGTCGGCAGCGCGTGGGTTCTAACGGGATGCCTGAGCTCGCCTCCCCTGAGAGTTTCCCTAATTTCTCTGTGCCAGGGAATGCTAGGGGAGGATTGCAGGAAATCCCAGTGACAGAGGCTGCCTCCCCAACGTCAGGGAAGTTATTTCTCGGACTTCCCCGAATAGGGAACACTTGTGACTGTAGAGAGCTGCGTGGAGTTGTCTCTCGAGCTCCCACACGCACTGACAATGGTTCCGGAATCCTGAGCGTGGGGAGGTTCCACCAACGGTCGGCAGCGCGTGGGTTCTAACGGGATGCCTGAGCTCGTCTCCCCTGAGTGTTTCCCTAATGTCTCTGTGCCAGGGAATGTTGGGGGGGTTTGCAGGAAATCCCAGTGACAGAGGCTGCCTCCCCATGTTCAGTGAAGGTATTTCTCGGACTTCCCTGAACAGGGAACACCTGTGACTGAAGAGAGCTGCGTGGAGTTGTCTCTCGAACTACCCCACGCACTGACAATGTTTCCGGAATCCTGAGCGTGGGGAGGTTCCACCAACGGTCGGCAGCGCGTGGGTTCTAACGGGATGCCTGAGCTCGTCTCCCCTGAGGGTTTCCCTAATGTCTCTGTGCCAGGGAATGCTAGGGGGGGTTTGCAGGAAATCCCAGTGACAGAGGCTGCTTACGCAAGGTCAGGGAAGGTATTTCTCGGACTTCCCCGAACAGGGAACTCCTGTGACTGAAGAGAGCTGCGTGGAGTTGTCTCTCGAGCTCCCCCACGCACTGACAATGGTTCCGGAATCCTGAGCGTGGGGAGGTTCCACCAACGGTCGGCAGCGCGTGGGTTCTAACGGGATGCCTGAGCTCGTCTCCCCTGAGGGTTTCCCTAATGTCTCTGTGCCAGGGAATGCTAGGGGGGGTTTACAGGAAATCCCAGTGACAGAGGCTGCCTCCCCAAGGTCAGGGAAGGTATTTCTCGGACTTCCCCAAACAGGGAACACCTGTGACTGAAGAGAGCTGCGTGGAGTTGTCTCTCGAGCTCCCCCACGCACTGACAATGGTCCCGGAATCCTGAGCGTGGGGAGGTTCCACCAACGGTCGCAGCGCTTGCGTTCTAACGGAATGCTTAAGCTCGTCTCCCCTGAGGGTTTTCCTATTGTCTTTGTGCCAGGGAATGCTAGGGGTGATTGCAGGATATCCCAGTGTCAGGGGCTGCCTCCCCAAAGTCAGGGAAGGTATTTCTCGGACTTCCCCGAACAGGGAACACCTGTGATGAAGAGAGCTGCGTGGAGTTATCTCTCGACATCCCCCACGCACTGATAATGGTTCCGGAATCCTGAGCGTGTGGAGGTTCCACCAACGGTCGGCAGCGCGTGGGTTCTAACGGGATGCCTGAGCTCGTGTCCCCTGAGGGTTTCCCTAATGACTCTGTGCCAGGGAATGCTAGGGGGGGTTTGCAGGAAATCCCAGTGACAGAGGCTGCCTCCCCAAGGTCAGGGAAGGTATTTCTCGGACTTCCCCGAACAGGGAACACCTGTGACTGAACAGAGCTGCGTGGAGTTGTCTCTCGAGCACCCCCACGCACTGACAATGTTTCCGGAATCCTGAGCGTGGGGAGGTTCCACCAACGGTCGGCAGCGCGTGGGTTCTAACGGGATGCCTGAGCTCGTGTCCCCTGAGGGTTTCCCTAATGTCCCTGTGCCAGGGAATGCTAGGGGGGGTTTGCAGGAAATCCCAGTGACAGAGGCTGCCTCCCCTAGGTCAGGGAAGGTATTTCTCGAACTTCCCCGAACAGGGAACACCTGTGACTGAAGAGAGCTTCGTGGAGTTGTCTCTCGAGCTCCCCCACGCAATGACAATGGTTCCGGAATCATGAGCGTGGGGAGGTTCCTCCAAAGGTCGGCAGCGCGTGGACTGTAACGGGTTGCCTGAGCTCGTCTCCCCTGAGGGTTTTCCTAATGTCTCTGTGCCAGGGAATGCTAGGGGGGGTTTGCAGGAAATCCCAGTGACAGAGGCTGCCTCCCCAAGTTCAGGGAAGGTATTTCTCGGACTTCCCGGAACAGGGAACACCTGTGACTGAAGAGAGCTGCGTGGAGTTGTCTCTCGAGCTCCCCCACGCACTGACAATGGTTCCGGAATCCTGAGCTTGGGGAGGTTCCACCAACGGTCGGCAGCGCGTGGGTTCTAACGGGATGCCTGAGCTCGTCTCCCCTGAGGGTTTCCCTAATTTCTCTGTGCCAGGGAAAGCTAGGGGGGGTTTGCAGGAATTTCCAGTGACAGAGGCTGACTCCACAAGGTCAGGGAAGGTATTTCTCGGACTTCCCCGAACAGGGAACACCTGTGACTGAAGAGAGCTGCTTGGAGTTGTCTCTCGAGCTCCCCCACGCACTGACAATGGTTCCGGAATCCTGAGCGTGGGGAGGTTCCACCAACGGTCGGCAGCGCGTGGGTTCTAACGGGATGCCTGAGCTCGTCTCCCCTGAGGGTTTCCCTAATGTCTCTGTGCCAGGGAATGCTAGGGGGGGTTTGCAGGAAATCCCAGTGACAGAGGCCTCCTCCCCAAGGTCAGGGAAGGTATTTCTCGAACTTCCCCGAACAGGGAACACCTGTTATTGAAGAGAGCTGCGTGGAATTGTCTCTCGAGCTCCCCCACGCACTGACAATTGTTCCGGAATCCTGAGCGTAGGGAGGTTCCACCAACGGTCGGCAGCGCGTTGGTTCGAACGGGATGCCTGAGCTCGTTCCCCTGAGTGTTTTCCTAATGTCTCTTTGCCAGGGAATGCTAGGGGGGGGTTGCAGGAAATCCCAGTGACAGAGGATGCCTCCCCAAGTTCAGAGAAATTTTTTCTCGGACTTCCCCGAACAGGGAACACCTGTGACTGAAGAGAGCTGTGTGGAGTTGTCTCTCGAGCTCCCCCACGCACTGAAAATGGTTCCGGAATCCTGAGCGTGGGGAGGTTCCACCAACGGTCGGCAGCGCGTGGGTTGTACGGGATGCCTGAGCTCCTCTCCCCTGAGGGTTTTCCTAATGTCTCTGTGCCAGGGAATGCTAGGGGGGGTTTGCAGGATATCCCAGTGTCAGAGACTGCCTCCCCAAGTACAGGGAAGGTATTTCTCGAACTTCCCCGAACAGGGAACACCTGTTATTGAAGAGAGCTTCGTGGAGTTGTCTCTCGAGCTCCCCCACGCACTGACAATTGTTCCGGAATCCTGAGCATATGGAGGTTCCACCATCGGTCGGCAGCGCGTGTTTTCGAATGGGATGCCTGAGCTCGTTCCCCTGAGTGTTTTCCTAATGTCTCTTTGCCAGGGAATGCTAGGGGGGGTTGCAGGAAATCCCAGTGACAGAGGATGCCTCCCCAAGTTCAGAGAACGTGTTTCTCGGACTTCCCCGAACAGGGAACACCTGTGACTGAAGAGAGCTGCGTGGAGTTGTCTCTCGAGCTCCCCCACGCACTGACAATGGTTCCGGAATCCTGAGCGTGGGGAGGTTCCACCAACGGTCGGCAGAGCGTGGGTTCTAACGGGATGCCTGAGCTCGTCTCCCCTGAGGGTTTCCCTAATATCTCTGTGCCAGGGAATGATAGGGGGGGTTTGCAGGAAATCCCAGTGACAGAGGCTGCCTCCCCAAGGTCAGGGAAGGTATTTCTCGGACTTCCCCGAACAGGGAACACCTGTGACTGAAGAGAGCTGCGTGGAGTTGTCTCTCGAGCTCCCCCACGCACTGACAATGGTTCCGGAATCCTGAGCGTGGGGAGGTTCCACCAACGGTCGGCAGCGCGTGGGTTCTAACGGGATGCCTGAGCTCGTCTCCCCTGAGGGTTTTCCTAATGTCTCTGTGCCAGGGAATGCTAGGGGGGGTTTACAGGAAATCCCAGTTACAGAGGCTGCCTCCCCAATGTCAGGGAAGGTATTTCTCGGACTTCCCCGAACAGGGAACACCTGTGACTGAAGAGTGCTGCGTGGAGTTGTCTCTCGAGCTCCCCCACGCACTGACAATGGTTCCGGAATACTGAGCGTGGGGAGGTTCCACCAACGGTCTTCAGCGCGTGGGTTCTAACGGGATGCATGAACTCGTCTCCCCTGAGTGTTTCCCTAATCTCTCTGTGCCAGGAAATGCTAGGGGGGTTTTGCAGAAAATCCCAGTGACAGAGGCTGCCTCCCCAAGGTCAGGGAAGCTATTTCCCGGACTTCCCCGAACAGGGAACACCTGTGACTGAAGAGAGCTGCGTGGAGTTTTCTCTCGAGCTCCCCCACGCACTGACAATGGTTCCGGATTCCTGAGCGTGGGGAGGTTCCACCAACGGTCGGAAGCGCGTGGGTTCTAACGGGATGCCTGAGCTCGTCTCCCCTGAGGGTTTCCCTAATGTCTCTGTGCCAGGGAATGCTAGGAGGGGTTTGCAGGAAATCCCAGTGAAAGAGGCTGCCTCCCCAAGGTCAGGGAAAGTTTTTCTCGGAGTTCCCCGAACAGGGAACTCCTGTGACTGAAGAGAGCTGCGTGGAGTTTTCTCTCGGGCTCCCCCACGCACTGACAATGGTTCCGGAATCCTGAGCGTGGGGAGGATCCACCAACGGTCGGCAGCGCGTGGGTTCTAACGGGATGCTTGAGCTCGTCTCCCCTGAGTGTTTCCCTAATGTCTCTGTGCCAGGGAATGATAGGGGGGGTTTGCAGGATATCCCATTGACAGAGGCTGCCTCCCCAAGGTCAGGGAAGGTATTTCTCGGACTTCCCCGAACAGGGAACACCTGTGACTGAAGAGAGCTGCGTGGAGTTGTCTCTCGAGCTCCCCCACGCACTGACAATGGTTCCGGAATCATGAGCGTGGGGAGGTTCCACCAACGGTCGGCAGCGCGTGGGTTCTAACGGGATGCCTGAGCTCGTCTCCCCTGAGGGTTTCCCTAATGTCTCTGTGCCAGGGAATGCTAGGGGGGGTTTGCAAGAAATCCCAGTGACAGAGGCTGCCTCCCCAAGGTCAGGGAAGGTATTTCTCGGACTTCCACGAACAGGGAACCCCTGTTACTGAAGAGAGCTGCGTGGAGTTGTCTCTCGAGCTCCCCTACGCACTGACAATGGTTCCGGAATCCTGAGCGTGGGGAGGTTCCTCCAACGGTCGGCAGCGCGTGGGTTCTAACGGGATGCCTGAGCTCGTCTCCCCTGAGGGTTTCCCTAATGTCTCTGTGCCAGGGAATGCTAGGGGGGGTTTGCAGGAAATCCCAGTGACAGAGGCTGCCTCCCCAAGGTCAGGGAAGGTTTTTCTCGGACTTCCCCGAACAGGGAACACCTGTGACTGAAGAGAGCTGCGTGGAGTTGTCTCTCGAGCTCCCCCACGCACTGACAATGGTTCCGGAATCCTGAGCGTGGGGAGGTTCCACCAACGGTCGGCAGCGCGTGGGTTCTAACGGGATGCCTGAGCTCGTGTCCCCTGAGGGTTTCCCTAATGTCTCTGTGCCAGGGAATGCTAGGGGGGGTTTGCAGGAAATCCCAGTGACAGAGGCTGCCTCCCCAAGGTCAGGGAAGGTATTTCTCGGACTTCCCCGAACAGGGAACACCTGTGACTGAAGAGAGCTGCGTGGAGTTGTCTCTCGAGCTCCCACACGCCCTGACAATGGTTCCGGAATCCTGAGCGTGGGGAGGTTCCACCAACGGTCGGAAGCGCGTGGGTTCTAACGGGATGCCTGAGCTCGTCTCCCCTGAGGGTTTCCCTAATATCTCTGTGCCAGGGAATGCTAGGGGGTGTTTGCAGGAAATCCCAGTGAAAGAGGCTGCCACCTCAAGGTCAGGGAAGGTATTTCTCGGACTTCCACGAACAGGGAACACCTGTGACTGAAGAGAGCTGCGTGGAGTTTTCTCTCCAGCTCCCCCACGCACTGACAATGGTTCCGGAATCCTGAGCGTGGGGAGGTTCCACCAACGGTCGGCAGCGCGTGGGTTCTAACGGGATGCCTGAGCTCGTCTGCCCTGAGGGTTTCCCTAATGTCTCTGTGCCAGGGAATGCTAGGGGGGTTTGCAGGAATTCCCAGTGACAGAGGTTGCCTCCCCAAGTTCAGGGAAGGTATTTCTCGGACTTCCCCGAACAGGGAACACCTGTGACTGAAGAGAGCTGCGTGGAGTTGTCTCTCGAGCTCCCCCACGCACTGACAATGGTTCCGGAATCCTGAGCGTGGGGAGGTTCCACCAACGGTCGGCAGCGCGTGGGTTCTACCGGGATGCCTGAGCTCGTCTCCCCTGAGGGTTTCCCTAATGTCTCTGTGCCAGGGAATGCTAGGGGGTGTTTGCAGGAAATCCCAGTGACAGAGGCTGCCACCTCAAGGTCAGGGAAGGTATTTCTCGGACTTCCACGAACAGGGAACCCCTGTGACTGAAGAGAGCTGCGTGGAGTTGTCTCTCGAGCTCCCCCACGCACTGACAATGGTTCCGGAATACTGAGCGTGGGGAGGTACCACCAACGGTCGGCAGCGCTTGGGTTCTACCGGGATGCCTGAGCTCGTCTCCCCTGAGGGTTTCCCTAATGTCTCTGTGCCAGGGAATGCTAGGGGGGGTTTGCAGGAAATCCCAGTGACAGAGGCTGCCTCCCCAAAGTCAGGGAAGGTATTTCTCGGACTTCCCCGAACAGGGAACACCTGTGACTGAAGAGAGCTGCGTGGAGTTGTCTCTCGAGCTCCCCCACTCACTGACAATGGTTCCGGAATCCTGAGCGTGGGGAGGTTCCAACAACGGTCGGCAGCGCGTGGGTTCTAACGGGATGCCTGAGCTCGTCTCCCCTGATTGTTTTCCTAATGTCTCTGTGCCAGGGAATGCTAGGGGGGGTTTGCAGGAAATCCCAGTGACAGAGGCTGCCTCCCCAAGGTCAGGGAAGGTATTTCTCGGACTTCCCCGAACAGGGAACACCTGTGACTGAAGAGAGCTGCGTGGAGTTGTCTCTCGAGCTCCCCCACGCACTGACAATGGTTCCGGAATCCTGAGCGTGGGGAGGTTCCACCAACGGTCGGCAGCGCGTGGGTTCTAACGGGATGCCTGAGCTCGTCTCCCCTGAGGGTTTCCCTAATATCTCTGTGCCAGGGAATGCTAGGGGGTGTTTGCAGGAAATCCCAGTGACAGAGGCTGCCACCTCAAGGTCAGGGAAGGTATTTCTCGGACTTCCACGAACAGGGAACCCCTGTGACTGAAGAGAGCTGCGTGGAGTTGTCTCTCGAGCTCCCCCACGCACTGACAATGGTTCCGGAATACTGAGCGTGGGGAGGTACCACCAACGGTCGGCAGCGCGTGGGTTCTACCGGGATGCCTGAGCTCGTCTCCCCTGAGGGTTTCCCTAATATCTCTGTGCCAGGGAAGGCTAGGGGGGGTTTGCAGGAAATCCCAGTGACAGAGGCTGCCTCCCCAAGGTCAGGGAAGGTATTTCTCGGACTTCCCCGAACAGGGAACACCTGTGACTGAAGAGAGCTGCGTGGAGTTGTCTCTCGAGCTCCCCCACGCACTGACAATGGTTCCGGAATCCTGAGCGTGGGGAGGTTCCACCAACGGTCGGCAGCGCGTGGGTTCTAATGGGATGCCAGAGCTCGTCTCCCCTGAGTGTTTTCCTAATGTCTCTGTGCCAGGGAATGCTAGGGGGGGTTTGCAGGAAATCCCAGTGACAGAGGCTGCCTCCCCAAGGTCAGGGAAGATATTTCTCGGACTTCCCCGAACAGGGAACACCTGTGACTGAAGAGAGCTGCGTGGAGTTGTCTCTCGAGCTCCCCCACGCACTGACAATGGTTCCGGAATCCTGAGCGTGGGGAGGTTCCACCAACGGTCGGCAGCGCGTGGGTTCTACCGGGATGCCTGAGCTCGTCTCCCCTGAGGGTTTCCCTAATGTCTCTGTGCCAGGGAATGCTAGGGGGGGTTTGCAGGAAATCCCAGTGACAGAGGCTGCCTCCCCAAGGTCAGGGAAGGTATTTCTCGGACTTCCCCAAACAGGGAACACCTGTGACTGAAGAGAGCTGCGTGGAGTTGTCTCTCGAGCTCCCCCATGCACTGACAATGTTTCCGGAATCCTGAGCGTGGGGAGGTTCCACCAACGGTCGGCAGCGCGTGGGTACTAACGGGATGCCTGAGCTCGTGTCCCCTGAGGGTTTCCCTAATATCTCTGTGCCAGGGAATGCTAGGGGGGGTTTGCAGGAAATCCCAGTGACAGAGGCTGCCTCCCCAAGGTCAGGGAAGGTATTTCTCGGACTTCCCCGAACAGGGAACACCTGTGACTGAAGAGAGATGCGTGGAGTTTTCTCTCGAGCTCCCCCACGCACTGACAATGGTTCCGGAATCCTGAGCGTGGGGAGGTTCCACCAACGGTCGGCAGCGCGTGGGTTCTAACGGGATGCCAGAGCTCGTCTCCCCTGAGGGTTTTCCTAATGTCTCTGTGCCAGGGAATGCTAGGGGGGGTTTGCATGAAATCCCAGTGACAGAGGCTGCCTCCCCAAGGTCAGGGAAGGTATTTCTCGGACTTCCCCGAACTGGGAACACCTGTGACTGAAGAGAGCTGCGTGGAGTTTTCTCTAGACCTCCCCCACGCCCTGGCAATGGTTCCGGAATCCTGAGCGTGGGGAGGTTCCACCAACGGTCGGCATCGCGTGGGTTATAACGGGATGCCTGAGCTCGTCTCCCCTGAGGGTTTCCCTAATGTATCTGTGCCAGGGAAAGTTAGGGGTGGTTTGCAGGAAATCCCAGTGACAGAGGCTGCCTCCCCATGATCAGGGAAGGTATTTCTCGGACTTCAACGAACAGGGAACACCTGTGACTGAAGAGAGTTGCGTGGAGTTGTCTCTCGAGCTCCCCCACGCACTGACAATGGTTCCGGAATCCTGAGCGTGGGGAGGTTCCACCAACGGTCGGCAGCGCGTGGGTTCTAACGGGATGCCTGAGATCGTCTCCCCTGAGGGTTTCCCTAAAGTCTCTGTGCCAGGGAATTCTAGGGGGGGTTTGCAGGAAATCCCAGTGACAGAGACTGCCTCCCCAAGGTCAGGGAAGGTTTTTCTCGGACTTCCCCGAACAGGGAACACCTGTGACTGAAGAGAGCTGCGTGGAGTTGTCTCTGGAGCTCCCCCACGCACTGAAAATGTTTCCGGAATCCTGAGGGTGGGGAGGTTCCACCAACGGTCGGCAGCGCGTGGGTTCTAACGGGATGCCTGAGCTCGTCTCCCCTGAGGGTTTTCCTAATGTCTCTGTGCCAGGGAATACTGGGGGGGGGTTGCAGGAAATCCCAGTGACAGAGGCTGCCTCCCCAAGGTCAGGGAAGGTATTTCTCGGACTTCCCCGAACAGGGAACACCTGTGACTGAAGAGAGCTGCGTGGAGTTGTCTCTCGAGCTCCCCCACGCACTGACAATTGTTCCGGAATCCTGAGCGTGGGGAGGTTCCACCAACGGTCGGCAGCGCGTGGGTTCTAACGGGATGCGTGAGCTCGTCTCCCCTGAGGGTTTCCCTAATGTCTCTGTGCCAGGGAATGCTAGGGGGGGTTTGCAGGAAATCCCAGTGACAGAGGCTGCCTCCCCAAGGTCAGGGAAGGTATTTCTCGGACTTCCAATAACAGGGAACACCTGTGAATGAAGAGAGCTGCGTGGAGTTGTATCTCGAGCTCCCCCACGCACTGACAATGGTTCCGGAATCCTGAGCTTGGGGAGGTTCCACCAACGGTCGGCAGCGCGTGGGTTCAAACGGGATGCCTGAGCTCGTCTCCCCTGAGTGTTTCCCTAATGTCTCTGTGCCAGGGAATGCAAGGGGGGGTTTGCAGGAAATCCCAGTGACAGAGGCTGCCTCCCCACGGTCAGGGGAGGTATTTCTCGGACTTCCCCGAACAGGGAACACCTGTGATTGAAGAGAGCTGCGTGGAGTTGTCTCTCGAGATCCCCCACGCACTGACAATGGTTCCGGAATCCTGAGCGTGGGGAGGTTCCACCAACGGTCGGCTGCGTGTGGGTTCTAACGGGATGCCTGAGCTCGTCTCCCCTGAGGTTTTCCCTAATGTCTCTGTGCCAGGGAATGCTAGGGGTGGTTTGCAGGAAATCCCAGTGACAGAGGCTTTCTCCGCATGGTCAGGGAAGGTATTTCTCGGACTTCCCCGAACAGGGAACACCTGTGACTGAAGAGAGCTGCGTGGAGTTGTGTCTCGATTTCCCCCACGCACTGACAATTGTTCCGGAATCCTGAGCGTGGGGAGGTTCCACCAACGGTCGGCAGCGCGTGGGTTCTAACGGGATGCCTGAGCTCGTCTCCCCTGAGTGTTTCCCTAATATCTCTGTGCCAGGGAATGCAAGGGGGGGTTTGCAGGAAATCCCAGTGACAGAGGCTGCCTCCCCACGGTCAGGGAAGGTATTTCTCGGACTTCCCCGTACAGGGAACACCTGTGACTGAAGACAGCTGCGTGGATTTGTCTCTCGAGCTCCCCCACGCACTGACAACACTTCCGGAATACTGAGCGTGGGGAGGTTCCACCAACTGTGGGCAGCGCGTGGGTTCTAACGGAATGCTTAAGCTCGTCTCCCCTGAGGGTTTTCCTAATGTCTCTCTTCCAGAGAATGCTAGGGGTGATTGCAGGATATCCCAGTGACCGAGTCTGCCTCCCCAAAGTCAGGGAAGGTATTTCTCGGACTTCCCCTAACAGGGAACACCTGTGACTGAAGAGAGCTGCGTGGAGTTGTCTCTCGAGCTCCCCCAAGCACTGACAATGGTTCCGGAATCCTGAGCGTGGGAAGGTTCCACCAACGGTCGGCAGCGCGTGGGTTCTAACGGGATGCCGGAGCTCGTCTCCCCTGAGGGTTTTCCTAATGTCTCTGTGCCAGGGAATGCTAGGGGGGGTTTGCAGGAAATCCCAGTGACAGAGGCTGCCTCCCCAAGGTCAGGGAAGGTATTTCTCGGACTTCCCCGAACAGGGAACACCTGTGACTGAAGAGAGCTGCGTGGAGTTTTCTCTCGAGCTCCCCCACTCACTGACAATGGTTCCGGAATCCTGAGCGTGGGGAGGTTCCACCAACGGTCGGCAGCGCGTGGGTTCTAACGGGATGCCAGAGCTCGTCTCCCCTGAGGTTTTCCCTAATCTCTCTGTGTCAGGGAATGCTAGGGGGGGTTTGCAGTATATCCCAGTGACAGAGGCTGCCTCCCCAAGGTCAGGGAAGGTATTTCTCGGACTTCCCCGAACAGGGAACACCTGTGACTGAAGAGAGTTGCGTGGAGTTTTCTCTCGAGCTCCCCCACGCACTGACAATGGTTCCGGAATTCTGAGCGTGGGGAGGTTCCACCAAAGGTCGGCAGCGCGTGGGTTCTAACGGGATGCCTGAGCTCGTCTCCCCTGAGGGTTTTCCTAATGTCTCTGTGCCAGGGAATGCTAGGGGGGGTTTGCAGGAAATCCCAGTGACAGAGGCTGCCTCCCCAAGGTCAGGGAATGTATTTCACGGACTTCCCCGAACAGGGAACACCTGTGACTGAAGAGAGCTGCGTGGAGTTGTCTCTCGAGCTCCCCCACGCACTGACAATGGTTCCGGAATCCTGAGCGTGGGGAGGTTCCACGAACGGTCGGCAGCGCGTGGGTTCTAACAGGATGCATGAGCTCGTCTCCCCTGAGGGTTTCCCTAATATCTCTGTGCCAGGAAATGCTAACGGGGTTTTGCAGGAAATCCTAGTGAAAGAGGCTACCTCCCCAAGGTCAGGGAAGGTATTTCTCGGACTTCCCCGAACAGGGAACACCTGTGACTGAAGAGAGCTGCGTGGAGTTGTCTCTCGAGCTCCCCCACGCACTGACAATGTTTCCGGAATCCTGAGCGTGGGGAGATTCCACCAACGGTCGGCAGCGCGTGGGTTCAAACGGGAAGCTGAGCTCGTCTCCCCTGAGGGTTTTCCTAAAGTCTCTGTGCCAGGGAATGCTAGGGGGGGTTTGCAGGAAATCCCAGTGACAGAGGCTGCCTCCCCAAGGTCAGGGAAGGTATTTCTCGGACTTCCCCGAACAGGGAACACCTGTGACTGAAGAGAGCTGCGTGGAGTTTTCTCTCGAGCTCCCCCACGCACTGACAATGGTTCCGGAATTCTGAGCGTGGGGAGGTTCCACCAAAGTCGGCAGCGCGTGGGTTCTAACGGGATGCCTGAGCTCGTCTCCCCTGAGGGTTTTCCTAATGTCTCTGTGCCAGGGAATGCTAGGGGGGGTTTGCAGGAAATCCCAGTGACAGAGGCTGCCTCCCCAAGGTCAGGGAAAGTATTTCACGGACTTCCCCGAACAGGGAACACCTGTGACTGAAGAGAGCTGCGTGGAGTTGTCTCTCGAGCTCCCCCACGCACTGACAATGGTTCCGGAATCCTGAGCGTGGGGAGGTTCCACGAACGGTCGGCAGCGCGTGGGTTCTAACAGGATGCATGAGCTCGTCTCCCCTGAGGGTTTCCCTAATATCTCTGTGCCAGGGAATGCTAACGGGGTTTTGCAGGAAATCCTAGTGAAAGAGGCTGCCTCCCCAAGGTCAGGGAAGGTATTTCTCGGACTTCCCCGAACAGGGAACACCTGTGACTGAAGGGAGCTGCGTGGACTTTTCTCTCGAGCTCCCCCACGCACTGACAATGGTTCCGGAATCCTGAGCGTGGGGAGATTCCACCAACGGTCGGCAGCGCGTGGGTTATAACGGGATGCCAGAGCTCGTCTCCCCTGAGGGTTTCCCTAATGTCTCTGTGCCAGGGAATGCTAGGGGGGGTTTGCAGGATATCCCAGTGACAGAGGCTGCCTCCCCAAGGTCAGGGAATGTATTTACGGACTTCCCCGAACAGGGAACTCTTGTGACTGAAGAGAGATGCGTGGAGATATCTCTCGAGCTGCCCCACGCACTGACAACGGTTCCGGAATCCTGAGCGTGGGGAGGTTCCACGAACGGTCGGCAGCGCGTGGGTTCTAACAGGATGCATGAGCTCGTCTCCCCTGAGGGTTTCCCTAATATCTCTGTGCCAGGAAATGCTAACGGGGTTTTGCAGGAAATCCTAGTGAAAGAGGCTACCTCCCCAAGGTCAGGGAAGGTATTTCTCGGACTTCCCCGAACAGGGAACACCTGTGACTGAAGAGAGCTGCGTGGAGTTGTCTCTCGAGCTCCCCCACGCACTGACAATGTTTCCGGAATCCTGAGCGTGGGGAGATTCCACCAACGGTCGGCAGCGCGTGGGTTCAAAAGGGAAGCTGAGCTCGTCTCCCCTAAGGTTTTCCCTAATGTCTCTGTGCCAGGGAATGCTAGGGGTGATTGCAGGATATCCCAGTGACCGAGGCTGCCTCCCAATGTTCAGGGAAGGTTTTTCTCGGACTTCCCCGAACAGGGAACTCCTGTGACAGAAGAGAGCTGTGTGGAGATATCTCTCGTGCTCCCCCACGCACTGACAACGGTTCCGGATTCCTGAGCGTGGGCACGTTCCACCAACGGTTGGCAGCCCGTGGGTTCTAACGGAATGCCTAAACTCGTCTCCCCTGAGGGTTTTCCTAATGTCTCTGTGCCAGGGAATGCTAGGGGTGATTGCAGGATATCCCAGTGACCGAGGCTGCTTCCACAATGTCAGGGAAGGTATTTCTCGGATTTCCCCGAACAGGGAACTCCTGTGACTGAAGAGAGCTGCGTGGAGTTGTCTCTCGATCTCCCCCACGCACTGACAATGGTTCCGGATTCCTGAGCGTGGTGAGGTTCCACCAACTGTCGGCAGCGCGTGGGTTCTAACGGAATGCCTAAGCTCTTCTCCCCTGAGGGTTTTCCTAATGTCTCTGTGCCAGGGAATGCTAGGGGTGATTGCAGGATATCCCAGTGACCGAGGATGCTTCCCCAAGTTCAGGGAAGTTATTTCTCGGACTTCCCCGAACAGGGAACTCCTGTGACTGAAGAGAGGTGCGTGGAGTTGTCTCTCGAGCTCCCCCACTCAATGACATCGGTTCCGGAATCCTGAGTTTGGGGAGGTTCCACCAACGGTTGGCATCGCGTGGGTTCTAACGGAATGCATAAACTCGTCTCCCCTGAGGTTTGTCCTAATGTCTCTGTGCCGGGGAATGCTAGGGGTGATTGCAGGATATCCCAGTGACTGAGGCTGCCTCCCCAAGATCAGGGAAGGTATTCCTCGGACTTCCCCTAACAGGGAACTCCTGTGACTGAAGAGAGTTGCGTGGAGATGTCTCCCGAGCTCCCCCACGCACTGACAATGGTTCCGGAATCCTGAGCGTGGGGAGGTTCCACCAACGGTCGGCAGCGCGTGGGTTCTAACGGGATGCATGTGCTCGTCTCCGCTGAGGGTTTTCCTAATGTCTCTGTGCCAGGGAATGCTAGGGGTGGTTTGCAGGAAATCCCAGTGACATGGGCTGTCTCCCCAAGGTCAGGGAAGTTATTTCTCGGACTTCCCCGAACAGGGAACACCTGTGACTGAAGAGAGCTGCGTGGAGTTGTCTCTCGAGATCCCCCACGCACTGAAAATGGTTCCGGAATCCTGAGCGTGGGGAGGTTCCACCAACGGTCGGCAGCGCGTGGGTTCTAACGGGATGCCTGAGCTCGTCTCCCCTGAGGATTTTCCTAATGTCTCTGTGCCAGGGAATGCTAGGGGGGGTTTGCAGCTAATCCCAGTGAGAGCGGCTGTCTCGCCAAGTTCAGGGAAGGTATTTCTCGGACTTCCCCGAACAGGGAACAACTGTGAATGAAGAGAGCTGCGTGGAGTTGTCTCTCGAGCTCCCCCAAGCACTGACAATGGTTCCGGAATCCTGAGCGTGGGGAGTTTCCACGAACGGTCGGAAGTGCGTGGGTTCAATCGGGATTCATGAGCTCGTCTCCACTGAGGGTTTTCCTAAAGTATCTGTGCCAGGGAATGCTAGGGGGGGTTTGCAGGAAATCCCAGTGACAGCGGCTGACTCCCCAAGGTCAGGGAAGTTATTTCTCGGACTTCCCCGAACAGGGAACACCTGTGACTGAAGAGAGCTGCGTGGAGTTGTCTCTCGAGCTCCCCCACGCACTGACAATGGTTCCGAAATATTGAGCGTGGGGAGGTTCCACCAACGGTCGGCAGCGCGTGGGTTCTAACGGGATGCCTGAGCTCGTCTCCCCTGAGGGTTTTCCTAATGTCTCTGTGCCAGGGAATGTTAAGGGGGTTTGCAGGAAATCCCAGTGACAGAGGCTGCCTCCCCAAGGTCAGGGAAGTTATTTCTCGGACTTCCCCGAACAGGGAACACCTGTGACTGAAGAGAGCTGCGTGGAGTTGTCTCTCGAGATCCCCCACGCACTGACAATGGTTCCGGAATCCTGAGCTTGGGGAGGTTCCACCAATGGTGGGCAGCCCGTTGGTTCTAACGGGATGCCTGAGCTCGCCTCCCCTGAGGTTTTTCCTAATGTCTCTGTGCCAGGGAATGCTAGGGGTGGTTTGCAGGAAATCCCAGTGACAGAGGCTGCCTCCCCAAGGTCAGGGAAGTTATTTCTCGGACTTCCCCGAACAGGGAACACCTGTGACTGAAGAGAGCTGCGTGGAGTTGTCACTCGAGCTCCCCCACGCACTGACAATGGTTCCGGAATCCTGAGCGTGGGGAGGTTCCACCAGCGGTCGGCAGCGCGTGGGTTCAAACGGGATGCCTGTGCTCGTCTCCCCAGAGGGTTTTCCTAATATCTCTGTGAGAGGGAATGCTAGGGGGGGTTTGCAGGAAATCCCAGTGAAAGAGGCTGCCTCCCCAAGGTCAGGGAAAGAATTTCTCGGACTTCCCCGAACAGGGAACACCTGTGATTGAAGAAAGCTGCGTGGAGTTGTCTCTCGAGCTCCCCCACGCACTGACAATGGTTCCGGAATCCTGAGCGTGGGGAGGTTCCACCAACTGTCGGCAGCGCGTGGGTTCTAACGGGATGCCTGAGCTCGTCTCCCCTGAGGGTTTTCCTAATGTCTCTGTGCCAGGGAATGCTAGGGGGGGTTTGCAGGAAATCCCAGTGACAGAGGCTGCCTCCCCAAGGTCAGTGAAGTTATTTCTCGGACTTCCCCGAACAGGGAACACCTGTGACTGAAGAGAGCTGCGTGGAGTTGTCTCTCGAGCTTCCCCACGCACTGACAATGGTTCCGGAATCCTGAGCGTGGGGAGGTTCCACCAACGGTCCGCAGCGCGTGGGTTCTAACGGGATGCCTGAGCTCGTCTCCCCTGAGGGTTTTCCTAATGTCTCTGTGCCAGGGAATGCTAGGGGGTGTTTGCAGGAAATCCCAGTGACAGAGGCTTCCTCCCCAAGGTCAAGGAAGGTATTTCTCCAACTTCACCGAACAGGGAACACCTGTGACTGAAGAGAGCTGCATGGAGTTGTCTCTCGAGCTCCCCCACACACTGACAATGGTTCCGGAATCCTGAGCGTGGGAAAGTTCCACTAATGATCGGCAGTGCGTGGGTTCTAACGGGATGCCTGAGCTCGTCCCCGCTGAGGGTTTTCCTAATATCTCTGTGCCAGGGAATTTTAGGGCGGGTTTACAGGGAATCCCAGTGACAGAGTCCGCCTCCCCAAGGTCAGGGAAGGTGTTTCTCGGACTTCCCCGAACAGGGAACACCTGTGACTGAAGAGAGTTGCGTGGAGTTGTCTCTCGAGCTCCCCCACGGACTGAAAATGGTTCCGGAATCCTGAGCGTGGGGAGGTTCCACCAATGGTCGTCAGCCTAGGTTTCTAACGGGATGCCAGAGCTCCTCTCCCCTGAGGGTTTCCCTAATGTCTCTGTGCCAGGGAAGGCTAGGGGGGGTTTGCAGGAAATCCCAGTGACAGAGGCTGCCTCCCCATGGTCAGGGAAGGTATTTCTCGGACTTCCCCGAACAGGTAACACCTGTGACTGAAGAGAGCTGCGTGGAGTTGTCTCTCGAGATCCCCCACGCACTGACAATGATTCTGAAATCCTGAGCGTGGGGAGGTTCCACCAACGGTCGGCAGCGCGTGGGTTCTAACGGGATGCCTGAGCTCGTCTCCCCTGAGGGTTTTCCTAATGTCTCTGTGCCAGGGAATGCTAGGGGGGGTTTACAGGAAATCCCAGTGACAGAGGCTGCCTCCCCAAGGTCAGGGAAGGTATTTCTCGGACTTCCCTGAACAGGGAACACCTGTGAATCAAGAGTGCTGTGTGGAGTTGTCTCTCGATCTCCCCCATGCACTGACAATGTTTCCGGAATCCTGAGCGTGGGGAGGTTCCACCAAAGGTCGGCATCGCGTGGGTTCTAACGGGATGCCTGAGCTCGTCTCCGCTAAGGGTTTTCCTAATGTCTCTGTTCCAGGGAATTCTAGGGGGGGTTTGCACGAAATCCCAGTGACAGAAGCTGCCTCTCCAAGGTCAGGGATGGTATTTCTCGGACTTCCCCGAACAGGGAACACCTGTGACTGAAGAGAGCTGCGTGGAGTTGTCTCTCAAGCTCCCCTCGCACTGACAATGGTTCCGGAATCCTGAGCGTGGGGAGGTTCCACCAACGGTCGGCAGCGCGTGGGTTCTAACGGGATGCCTGAGCTCGTCTCCCCTGAGGGTTTTCCTAATGTCTCTCTGCCAGGGAATGCTAGGGGGGGTTTGCAGGAAATCCCAGTGACAGAGGCTGCCTCCCCAAGGTCAGGGAAGGTATTTCTCGGACTTCCCCGAACAGGGAACACCTGTGACTAAAGAGAGCTGCGTGGAGTTGTCTCTCGATCTCCCCCACGCACTGACAATGTTTCCGGAATCTTGAGCGTGGGGAGGTTCCACCAACGGTCGGGAGCGCGTGGGTTCTAACGGGATGCCTGAGCTCGTCTCCACTGAGGGTTTTCCTAATGTCTCTGTGCCAGGGAATGTTAAGGGGGTTTGTAGGAAATCCCAGTGACAGAGGCTGCCTCCCCAAGGTCAGGGAAGTTATTTCTAGGACTTCCCCGAACAGGGAACACCTGTGACTGAATAAAGCTTCGTGGAGTTGTCTCTCGAGATCCCCCACGCACTGACAATGGTTCCGGAATCCGGAGCGTGGGGAGGTTCCACCAACGGTCGGCAGCGCGTGGGTTCTAACGGTATGCCGGAGCTCGTCTCCCCTGAGGGTTTTCCTAATGTCTCTGTGCCAGGGAATGCTAGGGGAGGTTTGCAGGAAATCCCAGTGACAGAGGCTGCCTCCCCAAGTTCAGGGAAGGTATTTCTCGGACTTCCCCGAACAGGGAACACCTGTGACTGAAGAGAGCTGCGTGGAGTTGTCTCTCGAGCTCCCCCACGCACTGACAATGGTTCCGGAATCCTGAGCGTGGGGAGGTTCCACCAACGGTCGGCAGCGCGTGGGTTCTAACGGGATGCCTGAGCTCGTCTCCCCTGAGGGTTTCCCTAATGTCTCTGTGCCAGGGAATGCTAGGGGGGGTTTGCAGGAAATCCCAGTGACAGAGGCTGCCTCCCCAAGGTCAGGGAAGGTATTTCTCGGACTTCCCCGAACAGGGAACACCTGTGACTGAAGAGAGCTGCATGGAGTTGTCTCCCGAGCTCCCCCACGCACTGACAATGGTTCTGGAATCCTGAGCGTGGGGAGGTTCCACCAACGGTCGGCAGCGCTTGGGTTCTAACGGGATGCCTGTGCTCGTCTCCCCTGAGGGTTTCCCTAATGTCTCTGTGCCACGGAATGCTAGGGGTGGTTTGCAGGAAATCCCAGTGACAGAAACTGCCTCCCCAAGGTCAGGGAAGGTATTTCTCGGACTTCCCCGAACAGGGAACACCTGTGACTGAAGAGAGCTGCGTGGAGTTGTCTCTCGAGCTCCCCCACGCACTGACAATGGTTCCGGAATCCTGAGCGTGGGGAGGTTCCACCAACGGTCGGCAGCGCGTGGGTTCTAACGGGATGCCTGAGCTGGTCTCCCCTGAGGGTTTCCCTAATGTCTCTGTGCCAGGGAATGCTAGGGGGGGTTTGCAGGAAATCCCAGTGACAGAGGCTGCCTCCCCAAGGTCAGGGAAGTTATTTCTCGGACTTCCCCGAACAGGGAACACCTGTGACTGAAGAGAGCTGCGTGGAGTTGTCTCTCGAGCTCCCCCACGCACTGACAATGGTTCCGGAATCCTGAGAGTGGGGAGGTTCCACCAACGGTCGGCAGCGCGTGGGTTCTAACGGCATGCCTGAGCTCGTCTCCCCTCAGTGTTTCCCTAATTTCTCTGTGCCAGGGAATGCTAGAGGGGGTTTGCAGGAAATCCCAGTGACAGAGGCTGCCTCCCCAATGTCAGGGAAGGTTTTTCCCGGACTTCCCCGAACAGGGAACACCTGTGACTGAAGAGAGCTGCGTGGAGTTGTCTCTCGAGCTCCCCCACGCACTGACAATGGTTCCGGAATCCTGAGCGTGGGGAGGTTCCACCAACGGTCGGCAGCGCGTGGGTTCTAACGGGATGCCTGAGCTCGTCTCCCCTGAGTGTTTTCCTAATGTCTCTGTGCCAGGGAATGCTAGGGGTAGTTTGCAGGAAATCCCAGTGTCAGAGGCTGCCTCCCCAAGGTCAGGGAAGGTATTTCTCGGACATCACCGAACAGGGAACACCTGTGACTGAAGAGAGCTGCGTGGAGTTGTCTCTCGAGCTCCCCCACGCACTGACAATGGTTCCGGAATCCTGAGCGTGGGGAGGTTCCACCAACGGTCGGCAGCGCGTGGGTTTTAACGGGATGCCTGAGCTCGTCTCCCCTGAGGGTTTCACTAATATCTCTGTGCCAGGGAATGCTAGGGGGGTTTTGCAGGAAATCCCAGTGACAGTGGCTGCCTCCCCAAGGTCAGGGAAGGTATTTCCCGGACTTCCCCGAACAGGGAACACCTGTGAGTGAAGAGAGCTGCGTGGAGTTGTCTCTCGTGCTCCCCCAAGCACTGACAATGGTTCCGGAATCCTGAGCGTGGGGAGGTTCCACCAACGGTCGGCAGCGCGTGGTTTCTAACGGGATGCCTGATCTCGTCTCCCCTGAGGGTTTTCCTAATATCTCTGTGCCAGGGAATGTTAAGGGGGTTTGCAGGAAATCCCAGTGACAGAGGCTGACTCCCCAAGGTCAGGGAAGTTATTTCTCGGACTTCCCCGAACAGGGAACACCTGTGACTGAAGAGAGCTGCGTGGAGTTGTCTCTCGATCTCCCCCACGCACTGACAATGGTTCCGGAATCCTGAGCGTGGGGAGGTTCCAACAACGGTCGGCAGCGCGTGGGTTCTAACGGGATGCCTGAGCTCGTCTCCCCTGAGTGTTTTCCTAATGTCTCTGCGCCAGGGAATGTTATGGGGGGTTTACAGGAAATCCCAGTGAGAGTGGCTGCCTCCCCAAGGTCAGGGAATGTATTTCAAGGACTTCCCCGAACATGGAACACCTGTGACTGAAGAGAGCTGCGTGGAGTTGTCTCTCGATCTCCCCCACGCACTGACAATGTTTCCGGAATCCTGAGCGTGGGGAGGTTCCACCAAAGGTCGGCAGCGCGTGGGTTCTAACGGGATGCCTGAGCTCGTCTCCGCTGATGGTTTTCCTAATGTCTCTGTGCCAGGGAATTCTAGTGGGGGTTTACAGGAAATCCCAGTGACAGAGGCTGCCTCCCCAAGTTCAGGGAAGGTATTTCTCTGACTTCCCCGAACAGGGAACACCTGTGTCTGAAGAGAGCTTCGTGGAGTTGTCTCTCGAGCTCCCCCACGCACTGACAATGGTTCCGGAATCCTGAGCGTGGGGAGGTTCCAACAACGGTCGGCAGCGCGTTGGTTCTAACGGGATTCATGGGCTCATCTCCCCTGAGGTTTTTCCTAATTTCTCTGTGCCAAGGAATGCTAGGGGGGGTTTGCAGGAAATCCCAGTGACAGAGGCTGCCTCCCCAATGTCATGGAAGGTATTTCTCGGACTTCCCCGAACAGGGAACACCTGTGACTGAAGAGAGCTGCGTGGAGTTGTCTCTCCAGGTCCCCCACGCACTGACAATGGTTCCGGAATCCTGAGCGTGGGGAGGTTCCACCAACGGTCGGCAGCGCGTGGTTTCTAACGGGATGCCTGTTGTCGTCTCCCCTGATGGTTTTCCTAATGTCTCTGTGCCAGGGAATGTTAAGGGAGTTTGCAGGTAATCCCAGTGACAGAGGCTGAGTCCCCAAGGTCAGGAAAGTAACTTCTCGGACTTCCCCGAACAGGGAACACCTGTGACTGAAGAGAGCTGCGTGGAGTTGTCTCTCGAGCTCCCCCACGCACTGACAATGGTTCCGGAATCCTGAGCGTGGGGAGGTTCCACCAACGGTCGGCAGCGCGTGGGTTCTAACGGGATGCCTGAGCTCGTCTCCCCTGAGGGTTTTCATAATGTCTCTGTGCCAGGGAATGCTAACGGTGGGGTTTTCAGGAAATCCCAGTTACAGAGGCTGCCTCCCCAAGGTCAGGGAAGTTATTTCTCGGACTTCCCCGAACATGGAACACCTGTGACTGAAGAGAGCTGCGTGGAGTTGTCTCTCGTGCTCCCCCACGCACTGACAATGGTTCTGGAATCCTGAGCTTGGGGAGGTTCCACCAACGGTCGGCAGCGCGTGGGATCTAACGGGATGCTGGAGCTCGTCTCCCCTGAAGGTTTCCCTAATGTCTCTGTGCCAGGGAATGCTAGGGGGGGGTTTGCAGGAAATCCCAGTAACAGAGGCTGCCTCCCCAAGGTCAGGGAAGGTATTTCTCGGACTTCCCCGTGCAGGGAACACCTGTGACTGAAGAGAGCTGCGTGGAGTTGTCTCTCGAGCTCCCCCACGCACTGACAATGGTTCCGGAATCCTGAGCGTGGGGATGTTCCACCAACGGTCGGCAGCGCGTGGGTTCTAACGGGATCCCTGAGCTCATCTCCCCTGAGTGTTTCCCTAATGTCTCTGTGCCAGGGAATGCTAGGGGGGGTTTGCAGGAAATCCCAGTGACAGAGGCTGCTTCCCCAAGTTCAGGGAAGGTTTTTCTCGGACTTCCCCGAACAGGGAACACCTGTGAATGAAGAGAGCTGCGTGGAGTTGTCTCTCGAGCTCCCCCACGCACTGACAATGGTTCCGGAATCCTGAGCGTGGGGAGGTTCCACCAACGGTCGGCAGCGCGTGGGTTCTAACGGGATGCCTGAGCTCGTCTCCCCTGAGGGTTTCCGTAATGTCTCTGTGCCAGGGAATGCTAGGGGGCGTTTGCAGGAAATCCCAGTGAAAGTGGCTGCCTCCCCAAGGTCAGGGAAGGTATTTCTCGGACTTCCCCGAAAAGGGAACACCTGTGACTGAAGAGAGCTGCGTGGAGTTGTCTCTCGAGCTCCCCCACGCACTGACAATGGTTCCGGAATCCTCAGCGTGGGGAGGTTCCTCCAACGGTCGGCAGCGCGTGGGTTCTTACGGGATGCCTGAGCTCGTCTCCCCTGAGGGTTTTCCTAATGTCTCTGTGCCAGGGAATGTTAAGGGAGTTTGCAGGTAATCCCAGTGACAGAGGCTGACTCCCCAAGGTCAGGAAAGTAATTTCTCGGACTTCCCCGAACAGGGAACACCTGTGACTGAAGAGAGCTGCGTGGAGTTGTCTCTCGAGCTCCCCCACGCACTGACAATGGTTCCGGAATCCTGAGCGTGGGGAGTTTCCACCAACGGTCGGCAGCGCGTGGGTTCTAACGGGATGCCTGAGCTCGTCTCCCCTGAGGGTTTCCCTAATGTCTTTGGGCCAGGGATTGCTAGGGGGGGTTTGCAGGAAATCCCAGTGACAGAGGCTACCTCCCCAAGATCAGGGAAGGTATTTCCCGGACTTCCCCGGACAGGGAAAACCTGTGACTGAAGAGAGCTGCGTGGAGTTGTCTCTCAAGCTCCCCCAAGCACTGACAATGTTTCCGGAATCCTGAGCGTGGGGAGGTTCCACCAACGGTCGGCAGCGCGTTGATTCTAACAGGATGCCTGAGCTCGCCTCCGCTGAGGGTTTTCCTAATATTTCTTTGCCAGGGAATGCTAGGGGGGGTTTGCAGGAAATCCCAGTGACAGAGGCTGCCTCCCCAAGGTCAGGGAATGTATTTCTCGGACTTCCCCGAACATGGAACACCTGTGACTGAAGAGAGCTGCGTGGAGTTGTCTCTCGAGCTCCCCCACGCACTGACAATGGTTCCGGAATCCTGAGCTTGGGGAGGTTCCACCAACGGTCGGCAGCGCTTTGGTTCTAACGGGATGCCTGAGCTCATCTTTCCTGAGCGTTTTCCTAATGTCTCTGTGCCAGGGAATGCTTGGGGGTGTTTGCAGGAAATCCCAGTGTCAGAGGCTGCCTCCCCATGGTCAGGGAAGGTATTTCTCGGACTTCCCCGAACAGGGAACACCTGTGACTGAAGAGAGCTGCGTGGAGATGTCTCTCGAGCTCCCCCACGCACTGACAATGGTTCCAGAATCTTGAGCGTGGAGAGGTTCCACCAACGGTCGGCAGCGCCTGGATTCTAACGGGATGCCTGAGCTCGTCTCCCCTGAGGGTTTTCCTAATGTCTCTGTGCCAGGGATTGCTAGGGGGGGTTTGCAGGAAATCCCAGTGACAGAGGCTGCCTCCCCAAGATCAGGGAAGGTATTTCCCGGACTTCCCCGAACAGGGAAAACCTGTGACTGAAGAGAGCTGCGTGGAGTTGTCTCTCAAGCTCCCCCACGCACTGGCAATGTTTCCGGAATCCTGAGCGTGGGGAGGTTCCACCAACGGTCGGCAGCGCGTGGGTTCTAACGGGATGCCTGAGCTCGTCTCCCCTGAGGGTTTTCCTAATGTCTCTGTGCCAGGGAATGCTAACGGGGGGGTTTGCAGTAAATCCCAGTTACAGAGGCTGCCTCCCCAAGGTCAGGGAAGTTATTTCTCGGACTTCCCCGAACATGGAACACCTGTGACTGAAGAGAGCTGCGTGGAGTTGTCTCTCGTGCTCCCCCACGCACTGACAATGATTCCCGAATCCTGAGCGTGGGGAGGTTCCACCAACGGTCGGCAGCGCGTGGGATCTAACGGGATGCTGCAGCTAGTCTCCCCTGAAGTTTTCCCTAATTTCTCTGTGCCAGGGAATGCTAGGGGGGGTTTGCAGGAAATCCCAGTAACAGAGGCTGCCTCCCCAAGGTCAGGGAAGGTATTTCTCGGACTTCCCCGAATAGGGAACACCTGTGACTGAAGAGAGCTGCGTGGAGTTGTCTCTCGAGCTCCCCCACGCAATGACAATGTTTCCGGAATCCTGAGCGTGGGGAGGTTCCCCCAACGGTCGACAGCGCGTGGGTTCTAACGGGATGCCTGAGCTCGTCTTCCCTGAGGGTTTCCCTAATGTCTCTGTGCCAGGGAATGCTAGGGGGGGTTTGCAGGAAATCCCAGTGACAGAGGCTGCCTCCCCAAGGTCAGGGAAAGTATTTCTCGGACTTCCCCGAACAGGGAACACCTGTGACTGAAGAGAGCTGCGTGGAGTTGTCTCTCGAGCTCCCCCACGCACTGACAGTGGTTCCGGAATCCTGAGCGTGGGGAGGTTCCACCAACGGTCGGCAGCGCGTGGGTTCTAACGGGATGCCTGAGCTCGTTTCCCCTGATGGTTTCCCTAATTTCTCTGTGCCAGGGAATGCTAGGGGGGGTTTACAGGAAATCCCAGTGACAGAGGCTGCCTCCCCAAGGTCAGGGAAGGTTTTTCTCGGACTTCCCAGAACAGGGAACACCTGTGACTGAAGAGAGCTCTGTGGAGTTGTCTCTCGAGCTCCCCCACGCACTGACAATGGTTCCGGAATCCTGAGAGTGGGGAGGTTTCACCAACGGTCGGCAGCGCGTGGGTTCTAACGGGAGGCCTGAGCTCGTCTCCCCTGAGGGTTTCCCTAATGTCTCTGTACCAGGGAATGCTAGGGGGGGTTTGCAGGAAATCCCAGTGACAGAGGCTGCCTCCCCAAGGTCAGGGAAGGTATTTCTCGGACTTCCCCGAACAGGGAACAACTGTGACTGAAGAGAGCTGCGTGGAGTTGTCTCTCGAGCTCCCCCACGCACTGACAATGGTTCCGGAATCCTGAGCGTGGGGAGGTTCCACCAACGGTCGGCAGCGCGTGGGTTCTAACGGGATGCCTGAGCTCGTCTCCCCTGAGGGTTTCCCTAATGTCTCTGTGCCAGGGAATGCTAGGGGGGGTTTGCAGGAAATCCCAGTGACAGAGGCTGCCTCCCCAAGGTCAGGGAAAGTATTTCTCGGACTTCCCTTAACAGGGAACACCTGCGACTGAAGAGAGCTGCGTGGAGTTGTCTCTCGAGCTCCCCCACGCACTGACAATGGTTCCGGAATCCTGAGCGTGGGGAGGTTCCACCAACGGTCGGCAGCGCGTGGGTTCTAACGGGATGCCTGAGCTCGTCTCCACTGAGGGTTTCCCTAATGTCTCTGTGCCAAGGAATGCTAGGGGGGGGGTTGCAGGAAATCCCAGTGACAGAGGCTGACTCCCCAAGATCAGGGAAGGTATTTCCCGGACTTCCCCGAACAGGGAAAACCTGTGACTGAAGAGAGCTTCGTGGAGTTGTCTCTCGAGCTCCCCCACGCACTGACAATGGTTCCGGAATCCTGAGCGTGGGGATGTTCCACCAACGGTCGGCAGCGCGTGGGTTCTAACGGGATGCCTGAGCTCGTCTCCCCTGAGGGTTTTCCTAATGTCTCTGTGCCAGGGAATGCTAACGGGGGGGTTTGCAGGAAATCCCAGTGACAGAGGCTGCCTCCCCAAGGTCAGGGAAAGTATTTCTCGGACTTCCCTTAACAGGGAACACCTGCGACTGAAGAGAGCTGCGTGGAGTTGTCTCTCGAGCTCCCCCACGCACTGACAATGGTTCCGGAATCCTGAGCGTGGGGAGGTTCCACCAACGGTCGGCAGTGCGTGGGTTCTAACGGGATGCCTGAGCTCGTCCCCGCTGAGGGTTTTCCTAATATCTCTGTGCCAGGGAATTCTAGGGCGTGTTTGCAGGGAATCCCAGTGACAGAGTCTGCCTCCCCAAGGTCAGGGAAGTTATTTCTCAGACTTCCCCGAACAGGGAACACCTGTGACTGAAGAGAGCTGCGTGGAGTTGTCTCTCGAGCTCCACCACGCACTGACAATGGTTCCGGAATCCTGAGCGTGGGGAGGTTCCACCAACGGTCGGCAGCGCGTGGGTTCTAACGGGATGTTGAGCTCGTCTCCCTAGAGGGTTTTCCTAATATCTCTGTGCCAGGGAATGCAAGGGGGGGTTTCAGGAAATCCCAGTGACACAGGCTGCTTCCCCAAGGTCAGGGAAGGTATTTCAAGGACTTCCCCGAACAGGGAACACCTGTGACTGAAGAGAGCTGCGTGGAGTTGTCTCTCGAGCTCCCCAACGCACTGACAATTGTTCCGGAATCCTAAGCGTAGGGAGGTTCCACCAACGGTCGGCAGCGCGTGGTTTCTAACGAGATGCCAGATCTCGTCTCCCCTGAGCGTTTTCCTAATATCTCTGTGCCAGGGAATGTTAAGGGGGTTTGCAGGAAATCCCAGTGACAGAGGCTGACTCCCCAAGGTCAGGGAAGTTATTTCTCGAACTTCCCCGAACAGGGAACACCTGTGACTGAAGAGAGATGCGTGGAGTTGTCTCTCGAGCTCCCCCACGCACTGACAATGGTTCCGGAATCCTGAGCGTGGGGAGGTTCCACCAACGGTCGGCAGCGCGTGGGTTCTAACGGGATGCCTGAGCTCGTCTCCCCTGAGGGTTTTCCTAATGTCTCTGTGCCAGGGAATGCTAGGGGGGGTTTGCAGGAAATCCCAGTTACAGAGGCTCCCTCCCCAAGGTCAGGGAAGGTATTTCTCGGACTTCCCGGAACAGGGAACACCTGTGACTGAAGAGAGCTGCGTGGAGTTGTCTCACGAGCTCCCCCTCGCACTGACAATGGTTCCGGAATCCTGAGTGTGGGGAGGTTCCACCAACGGTCGGCAGCGCGTGGGTTCTAACGGGATGCCTGAGCTCGTCTCTCCTGAGTGTTTTCCTAATGTCTCTGCGCCAGGGAATGTTAGGGGGGGTTTACAGGAAATCCCAGTGAGAGTGGCTGCCTCCCCAAGGTCAGGGAATGTATTTCACGGACTTCCCCGAACATGGAACACCTGTGACTTAAGAGAGCTGCGTGGAGTTGTCTCTCGATTTCCCCCACGCACTGACAATGTTTCCGGAATCCTGAGCGTGGGGAGGTTCCACCAAAGGTCGGCAGCGCGTGGGTTCTAACGGGATGCCTGAGCTCGTCTCCGCTGATGGTTTTCCTAATGTCTCTGTGCCAGGGAATTCTAGGGGGGGTTTACAGGAAATCCCAGTGACAGAGGCTGCCTCCCCAACGTCAGGGAAGGTATTTCTCTGACTTCCCCGAACAGGGAACACCTGTGTCTGAAGAGAGCTTCGTGGAGTTGTCTCTCGATCTCCCCCACGCACTGACAATGGTTCCGGAATCCTGAGCGTGGGGAGGTTCCAACAAAGGTCGGCAGCGCGTTGGTTCTAACGGGATTCATGGGCTCATCTCCCCTGAGGTTTTTCCTAATTTCTCTGTGCCAAGGAATGCTAGGGGGGGTTTGCAGGAAATCCCAGTGACAGAGGCTGCCTCCCCAAGGTCATGGAAGGTATTTCTCGGACTTCCCCGAACAGGGAACACCTGTGACTGAAGAGAGCTGCGTGGAGTTGTCTCTCCAGCTCCCCCACGCACTTACAATGATTCCGGAATCCTGAGCGTGGGGAGGTTCCACCAACGGTCGACAGCGCGTGGTTTCTAACGGGATGCCTGTTCTCGTCTCCCCTGATGGTTTTCCTAAAGTCTCTGTGCCAGGGAATGTTAAGGGAGTTTGCAGGTAATCCCAGTGACAGAGGCTGACTCCCCAAGGTCAGGAAAGTAACTTCTCGGACTTCCCCGTACAGGGAACACCTGTGACTGAAGAGAGCTGCGTGGAGTTGTCTCTCGAGCTCCCCCACGCACTGACAATGGTTCCGGAATCCTGAGCGTGGGGAGGTTCCACCAACGGTCGGCAGCGCGTGGGTTCTAACGGGATGCCTGAGCTCGTCTCCCCTGAGGGGTTTCCTAATGTCTCTGTGCCAGGGAATGCTAACGTGTGGGTTTGCAGGAAATCCCAGTGACAGAGGCTGCCTCCCCAAGGTCAGGGAAGTTATTTCTCGGACTTCCCCGAACTTGGAACACCTGTGACTGAAGAGAGCTGCGTGGAGTTGTCTCTCGTGCTCCCCCACGCACTGACAATGGTTCCGGAATCCTGAGCGTGGGGAGGTTCCACCAACGGTCGGCAGCGCGTGGGATCTAACGGGATGCTGGAACTCGTCTCCCCTGAAAGTTTCCCTAATGTCTCTGTGCCAGGGAATGCTAGGGGGTGGTTTGCAGGAAATCCCAGTAACAGAGGCTGCCTCCCCAAGTTCAGGGAAGGTATTTCTCGGACTTCCCCGAACAGGGAACACCTGTGACTGAAGAGAGCTGCGTGGAGTTGTCTCTCGAGCTCCCCCACGCACTGAGAATGTTTCCGGAATCCTGAGCGTGGGGAGGTTCCACCAACGGTCGGCAGCGCGTGGGTTCTAACGGGATGCCTGAGCTCGTCTCCCCTGAGGGTTTCCGTAATGTCTCTGTGCCAGGGAATGCTAGGGGGCGTTTGCAGGAAATCCCAGTGACAGAGGCTGCCTCCCCAAGGTCAGGGAAGGTATTTCTCGGACTTCCCCGAACAGGGAACACCTGTGACTGAAGAGAGCTGCGTGGAGTTGTCTCTCGAGCTCCCCCACGCAATGACAATGGTTCCGGAATCCTGAGCGTGGGGAGGTTCCCCCAACGGTCGGCAGCGCGTGGGTTCTAACGGGATGCCTGAGCTCGTCTCCCCTGAGGGTTTCCCTAATGTCTCTGTGCCAGGGAATGCTAGGGGGGGTTTGCAGGAAATCCCAGTGAAAGAGGCTGCCTCCCCAAGGTCAGGGAAGGTATTTCTCGGACTTCCTCGAACAGGGAACACCTGTGACTGAAGAGAGCTGCGTGGAGTTGTCTCTCGAGCTCCCCCACGCACTGACAATGGTTCCGGAATCCTGAGCGTGGGGAGGTTCCACCAACGGTCGGCAGCGCGTGGGTTCTAACGGGATGCCTGAGCTCGTTTCCCCTGAGGGTTTCCCTAATTTCTCTGTGCCAGGGAATGCTAGGGGGGGTTTGCAGGAAATCCCAGTGACAGAGACTGCCTCCCCAAGGTCAGGGAAGGTATTTCTCGGACTTCCCCGAACAGGGAACAACTGTGACTGAAGAGAGCTTCGTGGAGTTGTCTCTCGAGGTCCCCCACGCACTGACAATGGTTCCGGAATCCTGAGCGTGGGGAGGATCCACCAACGGTCGGCAGCGCGTGGGTTCTAACGGGATGCCTGAACTCGTCTCCCCTGAGGGTTTCCCTAATGTCTCTGTGCCAAGGAATGCTAGGGGGGGTTTGCAGGAAATCCCAGTGACAGAGGCTGCCTCCCCAAGATCAGGGAAGGTATTTCCCGGACTTCCCCGAACAGGGAAAACCTGTGACTGAAGAGAGCTGCGTGGAGTTGTCTCTCAAGCTCCCCCACGCACTGGCAATGGTTCCGGAATCCTGAGCGTGGGGAGGTTCCACCAACGGTCGGCAGCGCGTGGGTTCTAACGGGATGCCTGAGCTCGTCTCCCCTGAGGGTTTTCCTAATGTCTCTGTGCCAGGGAATGCTAACGGGGGGGTTTGCAGGAAATCCCAGTTACAGAGGCTGCCTCCCCAAGGTCAGGGAAGTTATTTCTCGGACTTCCCGGAACATGGAACACCTGTGACTGAAGAGAGCTGCGTGGAGTTGTCTCTCGTGCTCCCCCACGCACTGACAATGGTTCCGGAATCCTGAGCGTGGGGAGGTTCCACCAACGGTCGGCAGCGCGTGGGATCTAACGGGATGCTGGAGCTAGTCTCCCATGAAGGTTTCCCTAATGTCTCTGTGCCAGGGAATGCTAGGGGGTTTTGCAGGAAATCCCAGTAACAGAGGCTGCCTCCCCAAGGTCAGGGAAGGTATTTCTCGGACTTGCCCGAACAGGGAACACCTGTGACTGAAGAGAGCTGCGTGGAGTTGTCTCTCGAGCTCCCCCACGCACTGACAATGGTTCCGGAATCCTGAGCGTGGGGAGGTTCCCCCAACGGTCGGCAGCGCGTGGGTTCTAACGGGATGCCTGAGCTCGTCTCCCCTGAGGGTTTCCCTAATGTCTCTGTGCCAGGGAATGCTAGGGGGGGTTTGCAGGAAATCCCAGTGACAGAGGCTGCCTCCCCAAGGTCAGGGATGGTATTTCTCGGACTTCCCCGAACAGGGAACACCTGTGACTGAAGAGAGCTGCGTGGAGTTGTCTCTCGAGCTCCCCAACGCACTGACAATGGTTCCGGAATCCTGAGCGTGGGGAGGTTCCACCAACGGTCGGCAGCGCGTGGGTTCTAACGGGATGCCTGAGCTCGTTTCCCCTGAGGGTTTCCCTAATTTCTCTGTGCCAGGGAATGCTAGGGGGGGTTTACAGGAAATCCCAGTGACAGAGGCTGCCTCCCCAAGGTCAGGGAAGGTACTTCTCTGACTTCCCAGAACAGGGAACACCTGTGACTGAAGAGAGCTGTGTGGAGTTGTCTCTCGAGCTCCCCCACGCACTGACAATGGTTCCGGAATCCTGAGTGTGGGGAGGTTCCACCAACGGTCGGCAGCGCTTGTGTTCTAACGGGATGCCTGAGCTCGTCTCCCCTGAGGGTTTCCCTAATTTCTCTGTGCCAGGGAATGCTAAGGGGGGTTTGCAGGAAATCCCAGTGACAGAGGCTGCCTCCCCAAGGTCAGGGAAGGTATTTCTCGGACTTCCCCGAACAGCGAACACCTGTGACTGAAGAGAGCTGCGTGGAGTTGTCTCTCGAGCTTCCCCATGCAATGACAATGGTTCCGGAATCTTGAGCGTGGGGAGGTTCCACGAACGGTCGGCAATGCGTGGGTTCTAACGGGATGCCTGAGATCGTCTCCCCTGAGGGTTTCCCAAATGTCTCTGTGCCAGGGAATGCTAGGGGGGGTTTGCAGGAAATCCCTGTGACAGAGGCTGCCTCCCCAAGGTCAGGGAAGGTATTTCTCGGACTTCCGCGAACAGGGAACACCTTCGACTGGAGAGAGCTGTGTGGAGTTGTCTCTCGACCTCCCCCACGCACTGACAATGGTTCCGGAATCCTGAGCGTGGGGAGGTTCCACCAACGGTCGGCAGCGCGTGGATTCTAACGGGATGCCTGAGCTCGTCTCCCCTGAGTGTTTTCCTAAAGTCTCTGTGCCAGGGAATGCTAGGGGGGGTTTGCAGGAAATCCCAGTGACAGAGGCTGCCTCCCCAAGATCAGGGAAAGTATTTCTCGGACTTCCCCGAACAGGGAACACCTGTGAATGAAGAGAGCTGCGTGGAGATTTCTCTTGAGCTCCCCCACGCACTGACAATGGTTCCGGAATCCTGAGCATTGGGAGGATCCACCAACGGTCGGCAGCGCGTGGGTTCTAAGGGGATGCCTGAGCTCGTCTCCCCTGAGGGTTTCCTTAATGTCTCTGTGCCAGGAACTCCTAGGTGGTGATTGCAGGAAATCCCAATGACAGTGGCTGCCTCCCCAAGGTCAGGGAAGGTATTTCTCGGACTTCCCCGAACAGGGAACACCTGTGACTGAAGAGAGCTGCGTGGAGTTGTCTCTCGAGCTCCCCCACGCACTGACAATGGTTCCGGAATCCTGAGCGTGGGGAGGTTCCTCCAACGGTCGGCAGCCTAGGGTTCTAACGGGATGCCTGAGTTCGTCTCCCCTGAGGGTTTCCCTAATGTCTCTGTGCCAGGGAATGCTAGGGGGTGTTTGCAGGAAATCCCAGTGACAGAGGCTTCCTCCCCAAGGTCAGGGAAGGTAATTCCCGGACTTCCCCGAACAGGGAACACCTGTGACTGAAGAGAGCTGCGTGGAGTTGTCTCTCGAGCTCCCCCACGCACTGACAATGGTTCCGGAATCCTGAGAGTGGGGAGGTTCCACCAACGGTCGACAGCACGTGGGTTCTAACGGGATGCTTGAGCTCGTCTCCCCTGAGGGTTTCCCTAATGTCTCTGTGCCAGGCAATGCTAGGGGGGTTTTGAAGGAAATCCCAGTGACAGAGGCTGCCTCCCCAAGGTCAGGGAAGGTATTTCCCGGACATCCCCGAACAGGGAACACCTGTGACTGAAGAGAGCTGCGTGGAGTTGTCTCTCGAGCTCCCCCACGCACTGACAATGTTTCCGGAATCCTGAGCGTGGGAAGGTTCCACCAACGGTCGGCAGCGCGTGGGTTTTAACGGGATGCCTGAGCTCGTCTCCCCTGAGGGTTTTCCTAATGTCTCTGTGCCAGGGAATGCTAGGGGGGGTTTGCAGGAGATCCCAGTGACAGAGGCTGCCTCCCCAAGGCCAGGGAAGGTATTTCTCGGACTTCCCCGAACAGGGAACACCTGTGACTAAAGAGAGCTGCGTGGAGTTGTCTCTCGAGCTCCCCCACGCACTGACAATGGTTCCGGAATCCTGAGCGTGGGGAGGTTCCACCAACGGTCGGCAGCGAGTGGGTTCTAACGGGATGCCTGAACTCGTCTCCCCTGAGGGTTTTCCTAATGTCTCTGTGCCAGGGAATGCCAGGGGGGGTTTGCAGGAAATCCCAGTGACAGAGGCTGCCTCCCAAATGTAAGGGAAGGTATTTCTCGGACTTCCCCGAACAGGGAACTCCTGTGACTGAAGAGAGCTGCGTGGAGTTGTTTCTCGAGCTCCCCCACGCACTGACAATGGTTCCGGAATCCTGAGCGTGGGGAGGTTCCACCAACGGTCGGCAGCGCGTGGGTTCTAACGGGATGCCTGAGCTCGACCCCCTGAGGGTTTTCCTAATTTCTCTGTGCCAGGGAATGCTAGGGGGTGTTTGCAGGAAATCCCAGTGACAGAGGCTGCCTCCCCAAGGTCAGGGAATGTATTTCTCGGACTTCCCCGAACAGGGAACACCTGTGACTGAAGAGAGCTGCGTGGAGTTGTCTCCCGTGCTCCTCCACGCACTGACAATGGTTCCGGAATACTGAGCGTGGGGAGGTTCCACCAACGGTCGGCAGCGCGTGGGTTCTAACGGGATGCCGAGCTCGTCTCCCCTGAGGGTTTCCCTAATGTCTCTGTGCCAGGGAATGCTAGGGGGTGTTGGCAGGAAATCCCAGTGACAATGGCTGCCTCCCCAAGGTCAGAGAAGTTATTTCTCGGACTTCCCAAACAGGGAACACCTGTGACTGAAGAGAGCTGCGTGGAGTTGTCTCTCGAGCTCCCCCACGCACTGACAATGTTTCGGGAATCCTGAGCGTGGGGAGGTTCCACCAACGGTCGGCAGCGCGTGGGTTCTAACAGGATGACTGAGCTCGTCTCCCCTGAGGGTTTTCCTAATGTCTCTGTGCCAGGGAATGCAAGGGGGGGTTTGCAGGAAATCCCAGTGACACAGGCTGCTTCCCCAAGGTCAGGGAAGGTATTTCTCGGACTTCCCCGAACAGGGAACACCTGTGACTGAAGAGAGCTGCGTGGAGTTGTCTCTCGAGCTCCCCAACGCACTGACAATGGTTCCGGAATCCTAAGCGTAGGGAGGTTCCACCAACGGTCGGCAGCGCGTGGTTTCTAACGAGATGCCTGATCTCGTCTCCCCTGATGGTTTTCCTAATATCTCTGTGCCAGGGAATGTTAAGGGGGTTTGCAGGAAATCCCAGTGACAGAGGCTGACTCCCCAAGGTCAGGGAAGTTATTTCTCGGACTTCCCCGAACAGGGAACACCTGTGACTGAAGAGAGCTGCGTGGAGTTGTATCTCGAGCTACCCCACGCACTGACAATGGTTCCGGAATCCTGAGCGTGGGGAGGTTCCACCAACGGTCGGCAGCGCGTGGGTTCTAACGGGATGCCTGAGCTCGTCTCCCCTGAGGGTTTCCCTAATGTCTCTGTGCCAGGGAATGCTAGGGGTGGTTTGCAGGAAATCCCAGTGACAGAGGCTCCCTCCCCAAGGTCAGGGAAGGTATTTCTCGGACTTCCCGGAACAGGGAACACCTGTGACTGAAGAGAGCTGCGTGGAGTTGTCTCTCGAGATCCCCCACGCACTGACAATGGTTCCGGAATCCTGAGCGTGGGGAGGTTCCACCAACGGTCGGCAGCACGTGGGTTCTAACGGGATGCCTGAGCTCGTCTCCCCTGAGTGTTTTCCTAATGTCTCTGCGCCATGGAATGTTAGGGGGGGTTTACAGGAAATCCCAGTGAGATTGGCTGCCTCCCCAAGGTCAGGGAATGTGTTTCACGGACTTCCCCGAACATGGAACACCTGTGACTGAAGAGAGCTGCGTGGAGTTGTCTCTCGATTTCCCCCACGCACTGACAATGTTTCCGGAATCCTGAGCGTGGGGAGGTTCCACCAAAGGTCGGCAGCGCGTGGGTTCTAACGGGATGCCTGAGCTCGTCTCCGCTGATGGTTTTCCTAATGTCTCTGTGCCAGGGAATTCTAGGGGGGGTTTACAGGAAATCCCAGTGACAGAGGCTGCCTCCACAACGTCAGGGAAGGTATTTCTCTGACTTCCCCGAACAGGGAACACCTGTGTCTGAAGAGAGCTTCGTGGAGTTGTCTCCCGAGCTCCCCCACGCACTGACAATGGTTCCGGAATCCTGAGCGTGGGGAGGTTCCAACAACGGTCAGCAGCGCGTTGGTTCTAACGGGATTCATGGGCTCATCTCCCCTGAGGTTTTTCCTAATTTCTCTGTGCCAAGGAATGCTAGGGGGGGTTTGCAGGAAATCCCAGTGACAGAGGCTGCCTCCCCAAGGTCATGGAAGGTATTTCTCGGACTTCCCCGAACAGGGAACACCTGTGACTGAAGAGAGCTGCGTGGAGTTGTCTCTCGAGCTCCCCCACGCACTGACAATGGTTCCGGAATCCTGAGCGTGGGGAGGTTCCACCAACGGTCGGCAGCGCGTGGTTTCTAACGGGATGCCTGTTCTCGTCTCCCCTGATGGTTTTCCTAATGTCTCTGTGCCAGGGAATGTTAAGGGAGTTTGCAGGTAATCCCAGTGACAGAGGGTGACTCCCCAAGGTCAGGAAAGTAACTTCTCGGACTTCCCCGAACAGGGAACACCTGTGACTGAAGAGAGCTGCGTGGAGTTGTCTCTCGAGCTCCCCCACGCACTGACAATGGTTCCGGAATCCTGAGCGTGGGGAGGTTCCACCAACGGTCGGCAGCGCGTGGGTTCTAATGGGATGCCTGAGCTCGTCTCCCCTGAGGGTTTTCCTAATGTCTCTGTGCCAGGGAATGCTAACGGGGGGGTTTGCAGGAAATACCAGTTACAGAGGCTGCCTCCCCAAGGTCAGGGAAGTTATTTCTCGGACTTCCCCCAACATGGAACACCTGTGACTGAAGAGAGCTGCGTGGAGTTGTCTCTCGTGCTCCCCCACGCACTGACAATGGTTCCGGAATCCTGAGCGTGGGGAGGTTCCACCAACGGTCGGCAGCGCGTGGGATCAAACGGGATGCTGGAACTCGTCTCCCCTGAAGGTTTCCCTAATGTCTCTGTGCCAGGGAATGCTAGGGGGGGGTTTGCAGGAAATCCCAGTAACAGAGGCTGCCTCCCCAAGGTCAGGGAAGGTATTTCTCGGACTTCCCCGAGCAGGGAACACCTGTGACTGAAGAGAGCTGCGTGGAGTTGTCTCTCGAGCTCCCCCACGCACTGACAATGGTTCCGGAATCCTGAGCGTGGGGAGGTTCCACCAACGGTCGGCAGCGCGTGGGTTCTAACGGGATCCCTGAGCTCATCTCCCCTGAGCGTTTCCCTAATGTCTCTGTGCCAGGGAATGCTAGGGGGGGTTTGCAGGAAATCCCAGTGACAGAGGCTGCTTCACCAAGGTCAGGGAAGGTATTTCTCGGACTTCCCCGAACAGGGAACACCTGTGACTGAAGAGAGCTGCGTGGAGTTGTCTCTCGAGCTCCCCCACGCACTGACAATGGTTCCGGAATCCTGAGCGTGGGGAGGTTCCACCAACGGTCGGCAGCGCGTGGGTTCTAACGGGATGCCTGAGCTCGTCTCCCCTGAGGGTTTCCGTAATGTCTCTGTGCCAGGGAATGCTAGGGGGCGTTTGCAGGAAATCCCAGTGACAGAGGCTGCCTCCCCAAGGTCAGGGAAGGTATTTCTCGGACTTCCCCGAACAGGGAACACCTGTGACTGAAGAGAGCTGCGTGGAGTTGTCTCTCGAGCTCCCCCACGCACTGACAATGGTTCCGGAATTCTGAGCGTGGGGAGGTTCCTCCAACGGTCGGCAGCGCGTGGGTTCTAACGGGATGCCTGAGCTCGTCTCCCCTGAGGGTTTCCCTAATGTCTCTGTGCCAGGGAATGCTAGGGGGGGTTTGCAGGAAATCCCAGTGACAGAGGCTGCCTCCCCAAGGTCAGGGAAGGTATTTCTCGGACTTCCCCGAACAGGGAACACCTGTGACTGAAGAGAGCTGCGTGGAGTTGTCTCTCGAGCTCCCCCACGCACTGACAATGTTTCCGGAATCCTGAGCGTGGGGAGGTTCCACCAAAGGTCGGCAGCGCGTGGATTCTAAAGGGATGCCTGAGCTCGTCTCCGCTGAGGGTTTTCCTAATATCTCTTTGACAGGGAATTCTAGGGGGGGTTTGCAGTTAATCCCAGTGACAGAGGCTGCTTCCCCAAGGTCAGGGAATGTATTTCTCGGACTTCCCCGAACAGGGAACACCTGTGACTGAAGAGAGCTGCGTGGAGTTGTCTCTCGAGCTCCCCCACGCACTGACAATGGTTCCGGAATCCTGAGCGTGGGGAGGTTCCACCAACGGACGGCAGCGCGTGGTTTCTAACGGGATGCCTGATCTCGTCTCCCCTGATGGTTTTCCTAATGTCTCTGTGCCAGGGAATGTTAAGGGAGTTTGCAGGTAATCCCAGTGACAGAGGCTGCCTCCCCAAGGTCAGGGAAGGTATTTCTCGGACTTCCCCGAACAGGGAACACCTGTGACTGAAGAGAGCTGCGTGGAGTTGTCTCTCGAGCTCCCCCACGCACTGGCAATGGTTGCGGAATCCTGAGCGTGGGGAGGTTCCACCAACGGTCGGCAGCGCGTGGGTTCTTACCGGATGCCTGAGCTCGTCTCCCCTGAGGGTTTCCCTAATGTCTCTGTGCCAGGGAATGCTAGGGGGGGTTTTCAGGAAATCCCAGTGTCAGGGGCTGCCTCCCCAATGGTCAGGGAAGGGATTTCTTGGACTTCCCCGAACAGGGAACACATGTGACTGAAGAGAGCTGCGTGGAGTTGTCTCTCGAGCTCCCCCACGCACTGACAATGGTTCCGGAATCCTGAGCGTGGGGAGTTTCCACCAACGGTCGGCAGCGCGTTGGTTCTAACGGGATGCCTGAGCTCGTCTCCCCTGAGGTTTTCCCTAATGTCTTTGTGCCAGGGAATGCTAGGGGGGGTTTGCAGGAAATCCCAGTGACAGAGGCTGCCTCCCCAAGATCAGGGAAGGTATTTCCCGGACTTCCCCGAACAGGGAAAACCTGTGACTGAAGAGAGCTGCGTGGAGTTGTCTCTCGAGCTCCCCCAAGCACTGACAATGGTTCCGGAATCCTGAGCGTGGGGAGGTTCCACCAACGGTCGGCAGCACGTGGATTCTAACGGGATGCCTGAGCTCGTCTCCGCTGAGGGTTTTCCTAATATCTCTTTGCCACGGAATTCTAGTGGGGGTTTGCAGGAAATCCCAGTGACAGAGGCTGCCTCCCCAAGGACAGGGAATGTATTTCTCGGACTTCCCCGAACAGGGAACACCTGTGACTGAAGAGAGCTGCGTGGAGTTGTCTCTCGAGCTCCCCCACGCACTGACAATGGTTCCGGAATCCTGAGCGTGGGGAGGTTCCACCAACGGTCGGCAGCGCGTGGGTTCTAACGGGATGCCTGAGCTCATCTTTCCTGAGGGTTTTCCTAATGTCTCTGTGCCACGGAATGCTTGGGGGTGTTTGCAGGAAATCCCAGTGACAGAGGCTGCCTCCCCATGGTCAGGGAAGGTATTTCTCGGACTTCCCCGAACAGGGAACACCTGTGACTGAAGAGAGCTGCGTGGAGTTGTCTCTCGAGCTCCCCCATGCAATGACAATGGTTCCGGAATCCTGAGCGTGGGGAGGTTCCACCAACGGTCGGCAGTGCGTGGGTTCTAACGGGATGCCTGAGATCGTCTCCCCTGAGGGTTTCCCAAATGTCTCTGTGCCAGGGAATGCTAGGGGGGGTTTGCAGGAAATCCCTGTGACAGAGGCTGCCTCCCCAAGGTCAGGGAAGGTATTTCTCGGACTTCCGCGAACAGGGAACACCTTCGACTGGAGAGAGCTGCGTGGAGTTGTCTCTCGACCTCCCCCACGCACTGACAATGGTTCCGGAATCCTGAGCGTGGGGAGGTTCCACCAACGGTCGGCAGCGCGTGGGTTCTAACGGGATGCCTGAGCTCGTCTCCCCTGAGTGTTTTCCTAATGTCTCTGTGCCAGGGAATGCTAGGGGGGGTTTGCAGGAAATCCCAGTGACAGAGGCTGCCTCCCCAAGATCAGGGAAAGTATTTCTCGGACTTCCCCGAACAGGGAACACCTGTGACTGAAGAGAGCTGCGTGGAGATTTCTCTTGAGCTCCCCCACGCACTGACAATGGTTCCGGAATCCTGAGCATTGGGAGGATCCACCAACGGTCGGCAGCGCGTGGGTTCTAAGGGGATGCCTGAGCTCGTCTCCCCTGAGGGTTTCCCTAATGTCTCTGTGCCAAGGAATGCTAGGGGTGATTTACAGGAAATCCCAGTAACAGAGGCTGACTCACCAAGGTCAGGGAAGGTATTTCTCGGACTTCCCCGAACAGGGAACACCTGTGACTGAAGAGAGCTGCATGGAGTTGTCTCTCGAGCTCCCCCACGCACTGACAATGGTTCCGGAATCCTGAGCGTGGGGAGGTTCCACCAACGGTCGGCAGCGCGTGGGTTCTTACCGGATGACTGAGGTCGTCTCCCCTGAGGGTTTCCCTAATGTCTCTGTGCCAGGGAATGCTAGGGGTGGTTTGCAGGAAATCCCAGTGTCAGGGGCTGCCTCCCCAATGGTCAGGGAAGGGATTTCTCGGACTTCCCCGAACAGGGAACACATGTGACTGAAGAGAGCTGCGTGGAGTTGTCTCTCGAGCTCCCTCACGCACTGACAATGGTTCCGGAATCCTGAGCGTGGGGAGTTTCCACCAACGGTCGGCAGCGCGTGGGTTCTAACGGGATGCCTGAGCTCGTCTCCCCTGAGGGTTTCCCTAATGTCTTTGTGCCAGGGAATGCTAGGTGGGGTTTGCAGTAAATCCCAGTGACAGAGACTGCCTCCCCAAGGTCAGGGAAGGTATTTCTCGGACTTCCCCGAACAGGGAACAACTGTGACTGAAGAGAGCTTCGTGGAGTTGTCTCTCGAGGTCCCCCACGCACTGACAATGGTTCCGGAATCCTGAGTGTGGGGAGGTTCCACCAACGGTCGGCAGCGCGTGGGTTCTAACGGGATGCCTGAACTCGTCTCCCCTGAGGGTTTCCCTAATGTCACTGTGCCAAGGAATGCTAGGGGGGGTTTGCAGGAAATCCCAGTGACAGAGGCTGCCTCCCCAAGATCAGGGAAGGTATTTCCCGGACTTACCCGAACAGGGAAAACCTGTGACTGAAGAGAGCTGCGTGGAGTTGTCTCTCAAGCTCCCCCACGCACTGGCAATGGTTCCGGAATCCTGAGCGTGGGGAGGTTCCACCAACGGTCGGCAGCGCGTGGGTTCTAACGGGATGCCTGAGCTCGTCTCCCCTGAGGGTTTTCCTAATGTCTCTGTGCCAGGGAATGCTAACGGGGGGGTTTGCAGGAAATCCCAGTTACAGAGGCTGCCTCCCCAAGGTCAGGGAAGTTATTTCTCGGACTTCCCCGAACATGGAACACCTGTGACTGAAGAGAGCTGCGTGGAGTTGTCTCTCGTGCTCCCGCACGCACTGACAATGGTTCCGGAATCCTGAGCGTGGGGAGGTTCCACCAACGGTCGGCAGCGCGTGGGATCTAACGGGATGCTGGAGCTAGTCTCCCCTGAAGGTTTCCCTAATGTCTCTGTGCCAGGGAATGCTAGGGGGGGTTTGCAGGATATCCCAGTAACAGAGGCTGCCTCCCCAAGGTCAGGGAAGGTATTTCTCGGACTTCCCCGAACAGGGAACACCTGTGACTGAAGAGAGCTGCGTGGAGTTGTCTCTCGAGCTCCCCCACGCAATGACAATGTTTTCGGAATCCTGAGCGTGGGGAGTTTCCCCCAACGGTCGGCAGCGCGTGGGTTCTAATGGGATGCCTGAGCTCGTCTCCCCTGAGTGTTTCCCTAATGACTCTGTGCCAGGGAATGCTAGGGGGGGTTTGCAGGAAATCCCAGTGACAGAGGCTGCCTCCCCAAGGTCAGGGAAGGTATTTCTCGGACTTCCCCGAACAGGGTACACCTGTGACTGAAGAGAGCTGCGTGGAGTTGTCTCTCGAGCTTCCCCACGCACTGGCAATGGTTCCGGAATCCTGAGCGTGGGGAGGTTCCACCAACGGTCGGCAGCGCGTGGGTTCTAACGGGATGCCTGAGCTCGTCTCCCCTGAGTGTTTTCCTAATGTCTCTGTGCCAGGGAATGCTAGGGGGGGTTTGCAGGAAATCCCAGTGACAGAGGCTGCCTCCCCAAGATCAGGGAAAGTATTTCTCGGACTTCCCCGAACAGGGAACACCTGTGACTGAAGAGAGCTGCGTGGAGATTTCTCTTGAGCTCCCCCACGCACTGACAATGGTTCCGGAATCCTGAGCATTGGGAGGATCCACCAACGGTCGGCAGCGCGTGGGTTCTTACCGGATGCCTGAGCTCGTCTCCCCTGAGGGTTTCCCTAATGTCTCTGTGCCAAGGAATGCTAGGGGTGATTTACAGGAAATCCCAGTAACAGAGGCTGACTCACCAAGGTCAGGGAAGGTATTTCTCGGACTTCCCCGAACAGGGAACACCTGTGACTGAAGAGAGCTGCATGGAGTTGTCTCTCGAGCTCCCCCACGCACTGACAATGGTTCCGGAATCCTGAGCGTGGGGAGGTTCCACCAACGGTCGGCAGCGCGTGGGTTCTTACCGGATGCCTGAGCTCGTCTCCCCTGAGGGTTTCCCTAATGTCTCTGTGCCAGGGAATGCTAGGGGTGGTTTGCAGGAAATCCCAGTGTCAGGGGCTGCCTCCCCAATGGTCAGGGAAGGGATTTCTCGGACTTCCCCGAACAGGGAACACATGTGACTGAAGAGAGCTGCGTGGAGTTGTCTCTCGAGCTCCCTCACGCACTGACAATGGTTCCGGAATCCTGAGCGTGGGGAGTTTCCACCAACGGTCGGCAGCGCGTGGGTTCTAACGGGATGCCTGAGCTCGTCTCCCCTGAGGGTTTCCCTAATGTCTTTGTGCCAGGGAATGCTAGGTGGGGTTTGCAGTAAATCCCAGTGACAGAGACTGCCTCCCCAAGGTCAGGGAAGGTATTTCTCGGACTTCCCCGAACAGGGAACAACTGTGACTGAAGAGAGCTTCGTGGAGTTGTCTCTCGAGGTCCCCCACGCACTGACAATGGTTCCGGAATCCTGAGCGTGGGGAGGTTCCACCAACGGTCGGCAGCGCGTGGGTTCTAACGGGATGCCTGAACTCGTCTCCCCTGAGGGTTTCCCTAATGTCTCTGTGCCAAGGAATGCTAGGGGGGGTTTGCAGGAAATCCCAGTGACAGAGGCTGCCTCCCCAAGATCAGGGAAGGTATTTCCCGGATTTCCCCGAACAGGGAAAACCTGTGACTGAAGAGAGCTGCGTGGAGTTGTCTCTCAAGCTCCCCCACGCACTGGCAATGGTTCCGGAATCCTGAGCGTGGGGAGGTTCCACCAACGGTCGGCAGCGCGTGGGTTCTAACGGGATGCCTGAGCTCGTCTCCCCTGAGGGTTTTCCTAATGTCTCTGTGCCAGGGAATGCTAACGGGGGGGTTTGCAGGAAATCCCAGTTACAGAGGCTGCCTCCCCAAGGTCAGGGAAGTTATTTCTCGGACTTCCCCGAACATGGAACACCTGTGACTGAAGAGAGCTGCGTGGAGTTGTCTCTCGTGCTCCCCCACGCACTGACAATGGTTCCGGAATCCTGAGCGTGGGGAGGTTCCACCAACGGTCGGCAGCGCGTGGGATCTAACGGGATGCTGGAGCTAGTCTCCCCTGAAGGTTTCCCTAATGTCTCTGTGCCAGGGAATGCTAGGGGGGGTTTGCAGGAAATCCCAGTAACAGAGGCTGCCTCCCCAAAGTCAGGGAAGGTATTTCTCGGACTTCCCCGAACAGGGAACACCTGTGACTGAAGAGAGCTGCGTGGAGTTGTCTCTCGAGCTCCCCCACGCAATGACAATGTTTTCGGAATCCTGAGCGTGGGGAGGTTCCCCCAACGGTCGGCAGCGCGTGGGTTCTAACGGGATGCCTGAGCTCGTCTCCCCTGAGTGTTTCCCTAATGTCTCTGTGCCAGGGAATGCTAGGGGGGGTTTGCAGGAAATCCCAGTGACAGAGGCTGCCTCCCCAAGTTCAGGGAAGGTATTTCTCGGACTTCCCCGAACAGGGAACACCTGTGACTGAAGAGAGCTGCGTGGAGTTGTCACTCGAGCTCCCCACGCACTGACAATGGTTCCGGAATCCTGAGCGTGGGGAGGTTCCACCAACGGTCGGCAGCGCGTGGGTTCTAACGGGATGCCTGAGCTCGTTTCCCCTGAGGGTTTCCCTAATTTCTCTGTGCCAGGGAATGCTAGGGGTGGTTTACACGAAATCCCAGTGACAGAGGCTGCCTCCCCAAGGTCAGGGAAGGTTTTTCTCGGACTTCCCAGAACAGGGAACACCTGTGACTTAAGAGAGCTGTGTGGAGTTGTCTCTCGAGTTCCCCCACGCACTGACAATGGTTCCGGAATCCTGAGCGTGGGGAGGTTCCACCAACGGTCGGCAGCGCTTGGGTTCTAACGGGATGCCTGAGCTCGTCTCCCCTGAGGGTTTCCCTAATGTCTCTGTGCCAGGGAATGCTAAGGGGGGTTTGCAGGAAATCCCAGTGACAGAGGCTGCCTCCCCAAGGTCAGGGAAGGTATTTCTCGGACTTCCCCGAACAGCGAACACCTGTGACTGAAGAGAGCTGCGTGGAGTTGTCTCTCGAGCTCCCCCATGCAATGACAATGGTTCCGGAATCCTGAGCGTGGGGAGGTTCCACCAACGGTCGGCAGTGCGTGGGTTCTAACGGGATACCTGAGATCGTCTCCCCTGAGGGTTTCCCAAATGTCTCTGTGCCAGGGAATGCTAGGGGGGGTTTGCAGGAAATCCCTGTGACAGAGGCTGCCTCCCCAAGGTCAGGGAAGGTATTTCTCGGACTTCCGCGAACAGGGAACACCTTCGACTGGAGAGAGCTGCGTGGAGTTGTCTCTCGACCTCCCCCACGCACTGACAATGGTTCCGGAATCCTGAGCGTGGGGAGGTTCCACCAACGGTCGGCAGCGCGTGGGTTCTAACGGGATGCCTGAGCTCGTCTCCCCTGAGTGTTTTCCTAATGTTTCTGTGCCAGGGAATGCTAGGGGGGGTTTGCAGGAAATCCCAGTGACAGAGGCTGCCTCCCCAAGATCAGGGAAAGTATTTCTCGGACTTCCCCGAACAGGGAACACCTGTGACTGAAGAGAGCTGCGTGGAGATTTCTCTTGAGCTCCCCCACGCACTGACAATGGTTCCGGAATCCTGAGCATTGGGAGGATCCACCAACGGTCGGCAGCGCGTGGGTTCTAAGGGGATGCCTGAGCTCGTCTCCCCTGAGGGTTTCCTTAATGTCTCTGTGCCAGGAAATCCTAGGTGGTGATTGCAGGAAATCCCAATGACAGTGGCTGCCTCCCCAAGGTCAGGGAAGGTATTTCTCGGACTTCCCCGAACAGGGAACACCTGTGACTGAAGAGAGCTGCGTGGAGTTGTCTCTCGAGCTCCCCCACGCACTGACATTGGTTCCGGAATCCTGAGCGTGGGGAGGTTCCTCCAACGGTCGGCAGCCTAGGGTTCTAACGGGATGCCTGAGCTCGTCTCCCCTGAGGGTTTCCCTAATGTCTCTGTGCCAGGGAATGCTAAGGGGGGTTTGCAGGATATCCCAGTGACAGAGGCTGGCTCCCCAAGGTCAGGGAAGGTATTTCTCGGACTTCCCCGAACATGGAACACCTGTAACTGAAGAGAGCTGCGTGGAGTTGTCTCTCGAGCTCCCCCACGCACTGACAATGGTTCCGGAATCCTGAGCGTGGGGAGTTTCCACCAACGGTCGGCAGCGCGTGGGTTCTATCGGGATGCATGATCTCGTCTCCCCTGAGGATTTTCCTAATGTCTCTGTGCCAGGGAATGCTAGGTGGGGTTTGCAGGAAATCCCAGTGACAGAGGCTGCCTCCCCAAGGTCAGGGAAGGTATTTCTCGGACTTCCCCGAACAGGGAACACCTGTGACTGAAGAGAGCTGCGTGGAGTTGTCTCTCGAGCTCCCCCACGCAATGACAATGTTTCCGGAATCCTGAGCGTGGGGAGGTTCCCCCAACGGTCGGCAGCGCGTGGGTTCTAACGGGATGCCTGAGCTCGTCTCCCCTGAGGGTTTCCCTAATGTCTCTGTGCCAGGGAATGCTAGGGGGGGTTTGCAGGAAATCCCAGTGACAGAGGCTGCCTCCCCAAGGTCAGGGAAGGTATTTCTCGGACTTCCCCGAACAGGGAACACCTGTGACTGAAGAGAGCTGCGTGGAGTTGTCTCTCGAGCTCCCCCACGCACTGACAATGTTTCCGGAATCCTGAGCGTGGGGAGGTTCCACCAACGGTCGGCAGCGCGTGGGTTCTATCGGGATGCATGATCTCGTCTCCCCTGAGGATTTTCCTAATGTCTCTGTGCCAGGGAATGCTAGGTGGGGTTTGCAGGAAATCCCAGTGACAGAGGCTGCCTCCCCAAGGTCAGGGAAGGTATTTCTCGGACTTCCCCGAACAGGGAACACCTGTGACTGAAGAGAGCTGCGTGGAGTTGTCTCCCGTGCTCCTCCACGCACTGACAATGGTTCCGGAATCCTGAGCGTGGGGAGGTTCCACCATCGGTCGGCAGCGCGTGGGTTCTAACGGGATGCCGAGCTCGTCTCCCCTGAGGGTTTCCCTAATGTCTCTGTGCCAGGGAATGCTAGGGGGTTTTGCAGGAAATCCAGTGACAATGGCTGCCTCCCCAAGGTCAGGGAATTTATTTCTCGGACTTCCCAACAGGGAACACCTGTGACTGAAGAGAGCTGCATGGAGTTGTCTCTCGAGCTTCCCCACGAACTGACAATGGTTCCGGAATCCTGAGCGTGGGGAGGTTCCACCAACGGTCGGCAGCGCGTGGGTTCTAACGGGATGTCTGAGTTCGTCTCCCCTGAGGGTTTCCCTAATGTCTCTGTGCCAGGGAATGCTAGGGGGGGTTTGCAGGAAATCCCAGTGACAGAGGCTGCCTCCCCAAGGTCAGGGAAGGTATTTCCCGGACTTCCCCAAACAGGGAACACCTGTGACTGAAGAGAGCTGCGTGGAGTTGTCTCTCGAGCTCCCCCACGCACTGACAATGGTTCCGGAATCCTGAGCGTGGGGAGGTTCCTCCAACGGTCGGCAGCCTAGGGTTCTAACGGGATGCCTGAGCTCGTCTCCCCTGAGGGTTTCCCTAATGTCTCTGTGCCAGGGAATGCTAGGGGGGGTTTGCAGGATATCCCAGTGACAGAGGCTGCCTCCCCAAGGTCAGGGAAGGTATTTCTCGGACTTCCCCGAACATGGAACACCTGTAACTGAAGAGAGCTGCGTGGAGTTGTCTCTCGAGCTCCCCCACGCACTGACAATGGTTCCGGAATCCTGAGCGTGGGGAGGTTCCACCAACGGTCGGCAGCGCGTGGGTTCTATCGGGATGCATGATCTCGTCTCCCCTGAGGATTTTCCTAATGTCTCTGTGCCAGGGAATGCTAGGTGGGGTTTGCAGGAAATCCCAGTGACAGAGGCTGCCTCCCCAAGGTCAGGGAAGGTATTTCTCGGACTTCCCCGAACAGGGAACACCTGTGACTGAAGAGAGCTGCGTGGAGTTGTCTCTCGAGCTCCCCCACGCAATGACAATTTTTCCGGAATCCTGAGCGTGGGGAGGTTCCCCCAACGGTCGGCAGCGCGTGGGTTCTAACGGGATGCCTGAGCTCGTCTCCCCTGAGGGTTTCCCTAATGTCTCTGTGCCAGGGAATGCTAGGGGGGGTTTGCAGGAAATCCCAGTGACAGAGGCTGCCTCCCCAAGGTCAGGGAAGGTATTTCTCGGACTTCCCCGAACAGGGAACACCTGTGACTGAAGAGAGCTACGTGGAGTTGTCTCTCGAGCTCCCCCACGCACTGACAATGGTTCCGGAATCCTGAGCGTGGGGAGGTTCCACCAACGGTCGGCAGCGCGTGGGTTCTAACGGGATGCCTGAGCTTGTTTCCCCTGAGTGTTTCCCTAATTTCTCTGTGCCAGGGAATGCTAGGGGGGGTTTACAAGAAATCCCAGTGACAGAGGCTGCCTCCCCAAGATCAGGGAATTTTTTTCTCGGACTTCCCAGAACAGGGAACACCTGTGACTGAAGAGAGCTGCGTGGAGTTGTCTCTCGAGCTCCCCCACGCACTGACAATGGTTCCGGAATCCTGAGCGTGGGGAGGTTCCTCCAACGGACGGCAACCTAGGGTTCTAACGGGATGCCTGAGCTCGTCTCCCCTGAGGGTTTCCCTAATGTCTCTGTGCCAGGGAATGCTAGGGGGGGTTTGCAGGATATCCCAGTGACAGAGGCTGCCTCCCCAAGGTCAGGGAAGGTATTTCTCTGACTTCCCCGAACATGGAACACCTGTAACTGAAGAGAGCTGCGTGGAGTTGTCTCTCGAGCTCCCCCACGCACTGACAATGTTTCCGGAATCCTGAGCGTGGGGAGGTTCCACCAACGGTCGGCAGCGCGTGGGTTCTATCGGGATGCATGATCTCGTCTCCCCTGAGGATTTTCCTAATGTCTCTGTGCCAGGGAATGCTAGGTGGGGTTTGCAGGAAATCCCAGTGACAGAGGCTGCCTCCCCAAGGTCAGGGAAGGTATTTCTCGGACTTCCCCGAACAGGGAACACCTGTGACTGAAGAGAGCTGCGTGGAGTTGTCTCTCGAGCTCCCCCACGCACTGACAATGGTTCCGGAATCCTGAGCGTGGGGAGGTTCCTCCAACGGTCGGCAACCTAGGGTTCTAACGGGATGCCTGAGCTCGTCTCCCCTGAGGGTTTCCCTAATGTCTCTGTGCCAGGGAATGCTAGGGGGGGTTTGAAGGATATCCCAGTGACAGAGGCTGCCTCCCCAAGGTCAGGGAAGGTATTTCTCGGACTTCCCCGAACATGGAACACCTGTAACTGAAGAGAGCTGCGTGGAGTTGTCTCTCGAGCTCCCCCACGCACTGACAATGTTTCCGGAATCCTGAGCGTGGGGAGGTTCCACCAACGGTCGGCAGCGCGTGGGTTCAATCGGGATGCATGATCTCGTCTCCCCTGAGGATTTTCCTAATGTCTCTGTGCCAGGGAATGCTAGGTGGGGTTTGCAGGAAATCCCAGTGACAGAGGCTGCCTCCCCAAGGTCAGGGAAGGTATTTCTCGGACTTCCCCGAACAGGGAACACCTGTGACTGAAGAGAGCTGCGTGGAGTTGTCTCCCGTGCTCCTCCACGCACTGACAATGGTTCCGGAATCCTGAGCGTGGGGAGGTTCCACCATCGGTCGGCAGCGCGTGGGTTCTAACGGGATGCCGAGCTCGTCTCCCCTGAGGGTTTCCCTAATGTCTCTGTGCCAGGGAATGCTAGGGGGTTTTGCAGGAAATCCCAGTGACAATGGCTGCCTCCCCAAGGTCAGGGAATTTATTTCTCGGACTTCGCAACAGGGAACACCTGTGACTGAAGAGAGCTGCATGGAGTTGTCTCTCGAGCTCCCCCACGAACTGACAATGGTTCCGGAATCCTGAGCGTGGGGAGGTTCCACCAACGGTCGGCAACGCGTGGGTTCTAACGGGATGCCTGAGTTCGTCTCCCCTGAGGGTTTCCCTAATGTCTCTGTGCCAGGGAATGCTAGGGGGTTTTGCAGGAAATCCCAGTGACAGAGGCTGCCTCCCCAAGGTCAGGGAAGGTATTTCCCGGACTTCCCCGAACAGGGAACACCTGTGACTGAAGAGAGCTGCGTGGAGTTGTCTCTCGAGCTCCCCCACGCACTGACAATGGTTCCGGAATCCTGAGAGTGGGGAGGTTCCACCAACGGTCGGCAGCACGTGGGTTCTAACGGGATGCCTGAGCTCGTCTCCCCTGAGTGTTTCCCTAATGTCTCTGTGCCAGGCAATGCTAGGGGGGTTTTGAAGGAAATCCCAGTGACAGAGGCTGCCTCCCCAAGGTCAGGGAAGGTATTTCCCGGACATCCCCGAACAGGGAACACCTGTGACTGAAGAGAGCTGCGTGGAGTTGTCTCTCGAGCTCCCCCACGCACTGACAATGGTTCCGGAATCCTGAGCGTGGGGAGGTTCCACCAACGGTCGGCAGCGCGTGGGTTCTAACGGGATGCCTGAGCTCGTCTCCCCTGAGGGTTTTCAAAATGTCTCTGTGCCAGGGAATGCTAGGGGGGGTTTGCAGGAGATCCCAGTGACAGAGGCTGCCTCCCCAAGGCCAGGGAAGGTATTTCTCGGACTTCCCCGAACAGGGAACACCTGTGACTAAAGAGAGCTGCGTGGAGTTGTCTCTCGAGCTCCCCCACGCACTGACAATGGTTCCGGAATCCTGAGCGTGGGGAGGTTCCACCAACGGTCGGCAGCGAGTGGGTTCTAACGGGATGCCTGAACTCGTCTCCCCTGAGGGTTTTCCTAATGTCTCTGTGCCAGGGAATGCTAGGGGGGGTTTGCAGGAAATCCCAGTGACAGAGGCTGCCTCCCCAAGGTAAGGGAAGGTATTTCTCGGACTTCCCCGAACAGGGAACACCTGTGACTGAAGAGAGCTGCGTGGAGTTGTCTCCCGTGCTCCTCCACGCACTGACAATGGTTCCGGAATCCTGAGCGTGGGGAGGTTCCACCAACGGTCGGCAGCGCGTGGGTTCTAACTGGATGCCTAGCTCGTCTCCCCTGAGGGTTTCCCTAATGTCTCTGTGCCAGGGAATGCTAGGGGGGGTTGGCAGGAAATCCCAGTGACAATGGCTGCCTCCCCAAGGTCAGAGAATTTATTTCTCGGACTTCCCAAACAGGGAACACCTGTGACTGAAGAGAGCTGCGTGGAGTTGTCTCTCGAGCTCCCCCACGCACTGACAATTTTTCCGGAATCCTGAGCGTGGGGAGGTTCCACCAACGGTCGGCAGCGCGTGGGTTCTAACAGGCTGACTGAGCTCGTCTCCCCTGAGGGTTTTCCTAATGTCTCTGTGCCAGGGAATGCTAGGGGGGGTTTGCAGGAAATCCCAGTGACAGAGGCTGCCTCCCCAAGATCAGTGAAGGTATTTCTCGGACTTCCCCGAACAGGGAACACCTGTGACTGAAGAGAGCTGCATGGAGTTTTCTCTCGAGCTCCTCCACGGACTGACAATGGTTCCGGAATCCTGAGAGTGGGGAGGTTCCTCCAGCGGTCGGCAGCGCGTGGGTTCTAACGGGATGCCTGAGCTCGTCTCCCCTGAGTGTTTCCCTAATGTCCCTGTGACAGGGAATGCTAGGGGGGGTTTGCAGAAAATCCCAGTGACAGAGGCTGCCTCCCCAAGGTCAGGGAAGATATTTATCGGACTTCCCAGAACAGGGAACACCTGTGACTGAAGAGAGCTGCGTGGATTTGTCTCTCGAGCTCCCCCACGCACTGACAATGGTTCCGGAATCCTGAGCGTGGGGAGGTTCCACCAAAGGTCGGCAGCGCGTGGGTTCTAACGGGATGCCTGAGCTCGTCTCCCCTGAGTGTTTTCCTAATGTCTCTTTGCCAGGGAATGCTAGGGGGGGGTTTGCAGGAAATCCCAGTGACAGAGGCTGCCTCCCCAAGGTCAGGGAAGGTATTTCTCGGACTTCCCCGAGCAGGGAACAGCTGAGACTGAAGAGAGCTGCGTGGAGTTGTCTCTCGAGCTCCCCCACGAACTGACAATGGTTCCGGAATCCTGAGCGTGGGGAGGTTCCACCAACGGTCGGCAGCGCGTGGGTTCTAACGGGAGGCCTGAGCTCGTCTCCCCTGAGGGTTTCCCTAATGTCTCTGTACCAGGGAATGCTAGGGGGGGTTTGCAGGAAATCCCAGTGACAGAGGCTGCCTCCCCAAGGTCAGGGAAGGTATTTCTCGGACTTCCCCGAACAGGGAACAACTGTGACTGAAGAGAGCTGCGTGGAGTTGTCTCTCGAGCTCCCCCACGCACTGACAATGGTTCCGGAATCCTGAGCGTGGGGAGGTTCCACCAACGGTCGGCAGCGCGTGGGTTCTAACGGGATGCCTGAGCTCGTCTCCCCTGAGGGTTTCCCTAATATCTCTGTGCCAGGGAATGCTAGGGGGGGTTTGCAGGAAATCCCAGTGACAGAGGCTGCCTCCCCAAGGTCAGGGAAAGTATTTCACGGACTTCCCTTAACAGGGAACACCTTCGACTGAAGAGAGCTGCGTGGAGTTGTCTCTCGAGCTCCCCCACGCACTGACAATGGTTCCGGAATCCTGAGCGTGGGGAGGTTCCACCAACGGTCGGCAGCGCGTGGGTTCTAACGGGATGAATGAGCTCGTCTCCACTGAGGGTTTCCCTAATGTCTCTGTGCCAAGGAATGCTAGGGGGGGTTTGCAGGGAATCCCAGTGACAGAGGCTGCCTCCCCAAGATCAGGGAAGGTATTTCCCGGACTTCCCCGAACAGGGAACACCTGTGACTGAAGAGAGCTGCGTGGAGTTGTCTCTCGAGCTCCCCCACGCACTGACAATGGTTCCGGAATCCTGAGCGTGGGGAGGTTCCACCAACGGTCGGCAGCGCGTGGGTTCTAACGGGATGCCTGAGCTCGTCTCCCCTGAGGGTTTCCCTAATGTCTCTGTGCCAGGGAATGCTAGGGGGGGTTTGCAGGATATCCCAGTGACAGAGGCTGCCTCCCCAAAGTCAGGGAAGGTATTTCTCGGACTTCCCCGAACATGGAACACCTGTAACTGAAGAGAGCTGCGTGGAGTTGTCTCTCGAGCTCCCCCACGCACTGACAATGGTTCCGGAATCCTGAGCGTGGGGAGGTTCCACCAACGGTCGGCAGCGCGTGGGTTCTATCGGGATGCATGAACTCGTCTCCCCTGAGGATTTTCCTAATGTCTCTGTGCCAGGGAATGCTAGGTGGGGTTTGCAGGAAATCCCAGTGACAGAGGCTGCCTCCCCAAGGTCAGGGAAGGTATTTCTCGGACTTCCCCGAACAGGGAACACCTGTGACTGAAGAGAGCTGCGTGGAGTTGTCTCCCGTGCTCCTCCACGCACTGACAATGGTTCCGGAATCCTGAGCGTGGGGAGGTTCCACCATCGGTCGGCAGCGCGTGGGTTCTAACGGGATGCCGAGCTCGTCTCCCCTGTGGGTTTCCCTAATGTCTCTGTGCCAGGGAATGCTAGGGGGTTTTGCAGGAAATCCCAGTGACAATGGCTGCCTCCCCAAGGTCAGGGAATTTATTTCTCGGACTTCCCAACAGGGAACACCTTTGACTGAAGAGAGCTGCGTGGAGTTGTCTCTCGAGCTCCCCCACGAACTGACAATGGTTCCGGAATCCTGAGCGTGGGGAGGTTCCACCAACGGTCGGCAGCGCGTGGGTTCTTACGGGATGCCTGAGTTCGTCTCCCCTGAGGGTTTCCCTAATGTCTCTGTGCCAGGGAATGCTAGGGGGGGTTTGCAGGAAATCCCACTGACAGAGGCTGCCTCCCCAAGGTCAGGGAAGGAATTTCCCGGACTTCCCCGAACAGGGAACACCTGTGACTGAAGAGAGCTGCGTGGAGTTGTCTCTCGAGCTCCCCCACGCACTGACAATGGTTCCGGAATCCTGAGCGTGGGGAGGTTCCACCAACGGTCGGCAGCACGTGGGTTCTAACGGGATGCCTGAGCTCGTCTCCCCTGAGGGTTTCCCTAATTTCTCTGTGCCAGGCAATGCTAGGGGGGTTTTGAAGGAAATCCCAGTGACAGAGGCTGCCTCCCCAAGGTCAGGGAAGGTATTTATCGGACTTACCCGAACAGGGAACACCTGTGACTGAAGAGAGCTGCGTGGAGTTGTCTCTCGAGCTCCCCCACGCACTGAAAATGGTTCCGGATTCCTGAGCGTGGGGAGGTTCCACCAACGTTCGGCAGCGCGTGGGTTCTAACGGGATGCCTGAGCTCGTCTCCCCTGAGGGTTTTCCTAATGTCTCTGTGCCAGGGAATGCTAGGGGGGGTTTGCAGGAGATCCCAGTGACAGAGGCTGCCTCCCCAAGGCCAGGGAAGCTATTTCTCGGACTTCCCCGAACAGGGAAAACCTGTGACTTAAGAGAGCTGCGTGGAGTTGTCTCTCGAGCTCCCCCACGCACTGACAATGGTTCCGGAATCCTGAGCGTGGGGAGGTTCCACCAACGGTCGGCAGCGAGTGGGTTCTAACGGGATGCCTGAACTCGTCTCCCCTGAGGGTTTTCCTAATGTCTCTGTGCCAGGGAATGCCAGGGGGGGTTTGCAGGAAATCCCAGTGACAGAGGCTGCCTCCCCAATGTAAGGGAAGGTATTTCTCGGACTTCCCCGAACAGGGAACACCTGTGACTGAAGAGAGCTGCGTGGAGTTGTCTCTCGAGCTCCCCCACGCACTGACAATGGTTCCGGAATCCTGAGCGTGGGGAGGTTCCACCAACGGTCGGCAGCGCGTGGGTTCGAACGGGATGCCTGAGCTCGACCCCCTGAGGGTTTTTCTAATTTCTCTGTGCCAGGGAATGCTAGGGGGGGTTTGCAGGAAATCCCAGTGACAGAGGCTGCCTCCCCAAGGTCAGGGAAGTTATTTCTCGGACTTCCCCGATCAGGGAACACCTGTGACTGAAGAGAGCTGCGTGGAGTTGTCTCCCGTGCTCCTCCACGCACTGACAATGGTTCCGGATCCTGAGCGTGGGGAGGTTCCACCAACGGTCGGTAGCGCGTGGGTTCTAACGGGATGCCGAGCTCGTCTCCCCTGAGGGTTTCCCTAATGTCTCTGTGCCAGGGAATGCTAGGGGGGGTTTGCAGGAAATCCCAGTGACAATGGCTGCCTCCCCAAAGTCAGAGAAGTTATTTCTCGGACTTCCCAAACAGGGAACACCTGTGACTGAAGAGAGCTGCGTGGAGTTGTCTCTCGAGCTCCCCCACGCACTGACAATGGTTCCGGAATCCTGAGCGTGGGGAGGTTCCACCAACGGTCGGCAGCGCGTGGGTTGTAACAGGATGACTGAGCTCGTCTCCCCTGAGGGTTTTCCTAATTTCTCTGTGCCAGGGAATGCTTGGGGGGGTTTGCAGGAAATCCCAGTGACAGAGGCTGCCTCCCCAAGGTCAGTGAAGGTATTTCTCGGACTTCCCCGAACAGGGAACACCTGTGACTGAAGAGAGCTGCGTGGAGTTTTCTCTCGAGCTCCCCCACGCACTGACAATGATTCCGGAATCCTGAGAGTGGGGAGGTTCCTCCAACGGTCGGCAGCGCGTGGGTTCTAACGGGATGCCTGAGCTCGTCTCCCCTGAGTGTTTCCCTAATGTCCCTGTGACAGGGAATGATAGGGGGGGTTTGCAGAAAATCCCAGTGACAGAGGCTGCCTCCCCAAGGTCAGGGAAGGTATTTCCCGGACTTCCCCGAACAGGGAACACCTGTGACTGAAGAGAGCTGCGTGGAGTTGTCTCCCGTGCTCCTCCACGCACTGACAATGGTTCCGGAATCCTGAGCGTGGGGAGGTTCCACCAACGGTCGGCAGCGCGTGAGATCTAACGGGATGCTGGAGCTCGTCTCCCCTGAAGGTTTCCCTAATGTCTCTGTGCCAGGGAATGCTAGGGGGGGTTGGCAGGAAATCCCAGTGACAGAGGCTGCCTCCCCAAGGTCAGGGAAGGTATTTCTCGGACTTCCCCGAACAGGGAACACCTGTGACTGAAGAGAGCTGCGTGGAGTTGTCTCTCGAGCTCCCCCACGCACTGACAATGGTTCCGGAATCCTGAGGGTGGGGATGTTCCACCAACGGTCGGCAGCGCGTGGGTTCTAACGGGATGCCTGAGCTCATCTCCCCTGAGGGTTTCCCTAATGTCTCTGTGCCAGGGAATGCTAGGGGGGGTTTGCAGGAAATCCCAGTGACAGAGGCTGCCTCCCCAAAGTCAGGGAAGGTATTACACGGACTTCCCCGAACAGGGAACACCTGTGACTGAAGAGAGCTGTGTGGATTTGTCTCTCGAGCTCCCCCACGCACTGACAATGGTTCCGGAATCCTGAGCGTGGGGAGGTTCCACCAACGGTCGGCAGCGCGTGGGTTCTAACGGGATGCCTGAGCTCGTCTCCCCTGAGGGTTTTCCTAATGTCTCTGTGCCAGGGAATGCTAGGGGGGTTTGCAGGAAATCCCAGTGACAGAGGCTGCCTCCCCAAGGTCAGGGAAGGTATTTCTCGGACTTCCGCGAACAGGGAACACCTTCGACTGGAGAGAGCTGCGTGGAGTTGTCTCTCGACCTCCCCCACGCACTGACAATGGTTCCGGAATTCTGAGCGTTGGGAGGTTAAACCAACGGTCGGCAGCGCGTGGGTTCTAACGGGAGGCCTGAGCTCGTCTCCCCTGAGGGTTTCCCTAATGTCTCTGTGCCAGGGAATGCTAGGGGGGGTTTGCAGGAAATCCCAGTGACAGAGGCTGCCTCCCCAAGGTCAGGGAAGGTATTTCTCGGACTTCCGCGAACAGGGAACACCTTCGACTGGAGAGAGCTGCGTGGAGTTGTCTCTCGACCTCCCCCACGCACTGACAATGGTTCCGGAATTCTGAGCGTTGGGAGGTTAAACCAACGGTCGGCAGCGCGTGGGTTCTAACGGGAGGCCTGAGCTCGTCTCCCCTGAGGGTTTCCCTAATGTCTCTGTGCCAGGGAATGCTAGGGGGGGTTTGCAGGAAATCCCAGTGACAGAGGCTGCCTCCCCAAGATCAGGGAAAGTATTTCTCGGACTTCCCCGAACAGGGAACACCTGTGAATGAAGAGAGCTGCGTGGAGATTTCTCTCGAGCTCCCCCACGCACTGACAATGGTTCCGGAATCCTGAGCGTTGGGAGGTTCCACCAACGGTCGGCAGCGCGTGGGTTCTAACGGGATGCCAGAGCTCGTCTCCCCTGAGGGTTTCCTTAATGTCTCTGTGCCAGGAACTGCTAGGTGGTGTTTGCAGGAAATCCCAGTGACAGTGGCTGCCTCCCCAAGGTCAGGGAAGGTATTTCTCGGACTTCCCCGAACAGGGAACACCTGTGACTGAAGAGAGCTGCGTGGAGTTGTCTCTCGAGCTCACCCACGCACTGACAATGGTTCCAGAATCCTGAGCGTGGGGAGGTTCCACCAACGGTCGGCAGCGCGTGGGTTCTAACGGGAGGCCTGAGCTCGTCTCCCCTGAGGGTTTCCCTAATGTCTCTCTGCCAGGGAATGCTAGGGGTGGTTTGCAGGAAATCCCAGTGACAGAGGCTGCCTCCCAAAGGTCAGGGAAGTTATTTCTCGGACTTCCCCAACAGGGAACAACTGTGACTGAAGAGAGCTGCCTGGAGTTGTCTCTCGAGCTCCCCCACGCACTGACAATGGTTCCGGAATGCTGAGCGTGGGGAGGTTCCACCAACGGTCGGCAGCGCGTGGGTTCTAACGGGATGCCTGAGCTCATATCCCCTGAGGGTTTCCCTAATGTCTCTGTGCCAGGGAATGCTAGGGGGGGTTTGCAGGAAATCCCAGTGACAGAGGCTGCTTCCCCAAGGTCAGGGAAGGTATTTCTCGGACTTCCCCGAACAGGGAACACCTGTGACTGAAGAGAGCTGCGTGGAGTTGTCTCTCGAGCTCCCCCACGCACTGACAATGTTTCCGGAATCCTGAGCGTGGGGAGGTTCCACCAACGGTCGGCAGCGCGTGGGTTCTAACGGGATGCCTGAGCTCGTCTCCCCTGAGGGTTTCCGTAATGTCTCTGTGCCAGGGAATGCTAGGGGGGGTTTGCAGGAAATCCCAGTGACAGAGGCTGCCTCCCCAAGGTCAGCGAAGGTATTACTCGGACTTCCCCGAAAAGGGAACACCTGTGACTGAAGAGAGCTGCGTGGATTTGTCTCTCGAGCTCCCCCACGCACTGACAATGGTTCCGGAATCCTGAGCGTGGGGAGGTTCCACCAACGGTCGGCAGCGCGTGGGTTCTAACGGGATGCCTGAGCTCGTCTCCCTGAGGGTTTTCCTAATGTCTCTGTGCCAGGGAATGCTAGGGGGTGTTTGCAGGAAATCCCAGTGACAGAGGCTGTCTCCCCAAGGTCAGGGAAGGTATTTCTCGGACTTCCCCGAACAGGTAACACCTGTGACTGAAGAGAGCTGCGTGGAGTTGTCTCTCGAGCTCCCCCACGCAATGACAATGTTTCCGATATCCTGAGCGTGGGGAGGTTCCCCCAACGGTCGGCAGCGCGTGGGTTCTAACGGGATGCCTGAGCTCGTCTCCCCTGAGGGTTTCCCTAATGTCTCTGTGCCAGGGAATGCTAGGGGGGGTTTGCAGGAAATCCCAGTGACAGAGGCTGCCTCCCCAAGTTCAGGGAAGGTATTTCTCGGACTTCCCCGAACAGGGAACACCTGTGACTGAAGAGAGCTGCGTGGAGATTTCTCTCGAGCTCCCCCACGCACTGACAATGGTTCCGGAATCCTGAGCGTTGGGAGGTTCCACCAACGGTCGGCAGCGCGTGGGTTCTAACGGGATGCCTTAACTCGTCTCCCCTGAGGGTTTTCCTAATGTCTCTGTGCCAGGGAATGCTAGGGGGGGTTTGCAGGAAATCCCAGTGACAGAGGCTGCCTCCCCAAGGTAACGGAATGTATTTCTCGGACTTCCCCGAACAGGGAACACCTGTGACTGAAGAGAGCTGCGTGGAGTTGTCTCTCGAGCTCCCCCACGCACTGACAATGTTTCCGGAATGCTGAGCGTGGGGAGGTTCCACCAACGGTCGGCAGCGCGTGGGTTCTAACGGGATGCCTGTGCTCGTCTCCCCTGAGGGTTTCCCTAATGTCTCTGTGCCAGGGAATTCTAGGGGGGGTTTGCAGGAAATCCCAGTGAAAGAGGCTGCCTCCCCAAGGTCAGGGAAGTTATTTCTCGGACTTCCCCAACAGGGAACACCTGTGACTGAAGAGAGCTGCCTGGAGTTGTCTCTCGAGCTCCCCCACGCACTGACAATGGTTCCGGAATGCTGAGCGTGGGGAGGTTCCACCAACGGTCGGCAGCGCGTGGGTTCTAACGGGATGCCTGAGCTCATATCCCCTGAGGGTTTCCCTAATGTCTCTGTGCCAGGGAATGCTAGGGGGGGTTTGCAGGAAATCCCAGTGACAGAGGCTGCTTCCCCAAGGTCAGGGAAGGTATTTCTCGGACTTCCCCGAACAGGGAACACCTGTGACTGAAGAGAGCTGCGTGGAGTTGTCTCTCGAGCTCCCCCACGCACTGACAATGGTTCCGGAATCCTGAGCGTGGGGAGGTTCCACCAACGGTCGGCAGCGCGTGGGTTCTAACGGGATGCCTGAGCTCGTCTCCCCTGAGGGTTTCCGTAATGTCTCTGTGCCAGGGAATGCTAGGGGGGGTTTGCAGGAAATCCCAGTGACAGAGGCTGCCTCCCCAAGGTCAGGGAAGGTATTACTCGGACTTCCCCGAAAAGGGAACACCTGTGACTGAAGAGAGCTGCGTGGATTTGTCTCTCGAGCTCCCCCACGCACTGACAATGGTTCCGGAATCCTGAGCGTGGGGAGGTTCCACCAACGGTCGGCAGCGCGTGGGTTCTAACGGGATGCCTGAGCTCGTCTCCCTGAGGGTTTTCCTAATGTCTCTGTGCCAGGGAATGCTAGGGGGGGTTTGCAGGAAATCCCAGTGACAGAGGCTGTCTCCCCAAGGTCAGGGAAGGTATTTCTCGGACTTCCCCGAACAGGTAACACCTGTGACTGAAGAGAGCTGCGTGGAGTTGTCTCTCGAGCTCCCCCACGCAATGACAATGTTTCCGATATCCTGAGCGTGGGGAGGTTCCCCCAACGGTCGGCAGCGCGTGGGTTCTAACGGGATGCCTGAGCTCGTCTCCCCTGAGGGTTTCCCTAATGTCTCTGTGCCAGGGAATGCTAGGGGGGGTTTGCAGGAAATCCCAGTGACAGAGGCTGCCTCCCCAAGGTCAGGGAAGGTATTTCTCGGACTTCCCCGAACAGGGAACACCTGTGACTTAAGAGAGCTGCGTGGAGATTTCTCTCGAGCTCCCCCACGCACTGACAATGGTTCCGGAATCCTGAGCGTTGGGAGGTTCCACCAACGGTCGGCAGCGCGTGGGTTCTAACGGGATGCCTTAACTCGTCTCCCCTGAGGGTTTTCCTAATGTCTCTGTGCCAGGGAATGCTAGGGGGGGTTTGCAGGAAATCCCAGTGACAGAGGCTGCCTCCCCAAGGTAAGGGAATGTATTTCTCGGACTTCCCCGAACAGGGAACACCTGTGACTGAAGAGAGCTGCGTGGAGTTGTCTCTCGAGCTCCCCCACGCACTGACAATGTTTCCGGAATCCTGAGCGTGGGGAGGTTCCACCAACGGTCGGCAGCGCGTGGGTTCTAACGGGATGCCTGTGCTCGTCTCCCCTGAGGGTTTCCCTAATGTCTCTGTGCCAGGGAATTCTAGGGGGGGTTTGCAGGAAATCCCAGTGAAAGAGGCTGCCTCCCCAAGGTCAGGGAAGTTATTTCTCGGACTTCCCCAACAGGGAACACCTGTGACTGAAGAGAGCTGCGTGGAGATGTCTCTCGAGCTCCACCACGCACTGACAATGGTTCCGGAATCCTGAGCGTGGGGAGGTTCCACCAACGGTCGGCAGCGCGTGGGTTCTAACGGGATACCTGAGTTCGTCTCCCCTGAGGTTTTCCCTAATGTCTCTGTGCCAGGGAATGCTAGGGGGGGGTTGAAGGAAATCCCAGTGACAGAGGCTGCCTCCCCAAGGTCAGGGAAGGTATTTTCCGGACTTCCCCGAACAGGGAACACCTGTGACTGAAGAGAGCTGCGTGGAGTTGTCTCCCGTGCTCCTCCACGCACTGACAATTGTTTCGGAATCCTGAGCGTGCGGAGGTTCCACCAACGGTCGGCAGCGCGTGGGTTCTAACGGGATGCCTGCGCTCGTCTCCCCTGAGTGTTTCCCTAATGTCTCTGTGCCAGGGAATGCTAGGGGGGGTTTGCAGGAAATCCCAGTGACAGAGGCTGCCTCCCCAAGGTCAGGGAATGTATTTCTCGGACTTCCCCGAACAGGGAACACCTGAGACTGAAGAGAGCTGCGTGGAGTTGTCTCTCGAGCTCCCACACGCACTGACAATGGTTACGGAATCCTGAGCGTGGGGAGGTTCCACCAACGGTCGGCAGCGCGTGGGTTCTAACGGGATGCCTGAGCTCGTCTCCCCTGAGTGTTTCCCTAATGTCTCTGTGCCAGGGAATGCTAGGGGGGGTTTGCAGGAAATCCCAGTGACAGAGGCTGCCTCCCCAAGGTCAGGGAAAGTATTTCTCGGACTTCCCCGAACAGGGAACACCTGTGACTGAAGCGAGCTGCGTGGAATTGTATCTCGAGCTCCCCCGCGCACTGACAATGGTTCCGGAATCCTGAGCGTGGGGAGGTTCCACCAACGGTCGGCAGCGCGTGGGTTCTAACGGGATGCCTGAGCTCGTCTCCCCTAAGGGTTTCCCTAATGTCTCTGTGCCAGGGAATGCTAGGGGTGGTTTGCAGGAAATCCCAGTGACAGAGGCTGCCTCCCCAAGGTCAGGGAAAGTATTTCTCGGACTTCCCCGAACAGGGAACACCTGTGACTGAAGAGAGCTGCGTGGAGTTGTCTCTCGAGCTCCCCCACGCACTGACAATGTTTCCGGAATCCTGAGCGTGGGGAGGTTCCACCAACGGTCGGCAGCGCGTGGGTTCTAACGGGATGCCTGTGCTCGTCTCCCCTGAGGGTTTCCCTAATGTCTCTGTGCCAGGGAATGCTAGGGGGGGTTTGCAGGAAATCCCAGTGACAGAGGTTGCCTCCCCAAGGTCAGGGAAAGTATTTCTCGGACTTCCCTGAACAGGGAACATCTGCGACTGTAGAGAGCTGCGTGGAGTTGTCTCTCGAGCTCCCCCACGCACTGACAATGGTTCCGGAATCCTGAGCGTGGGGAGGTTCCACCAACGGTCGGCAGCGCGTGGGTTCTAACGGGATGCCTGAGCTCGTCTCCCCTGAGGGTTTCCCTAATGTCTCTGTGCCAGGGAATGCTAGGGGGTTTTGCAGGAAATCCCAGTGACAGAGGCTGCCTCCCCAAGGTCAGGGAAGGTATTTCTCGGACTTCCCCGAACAGGGAACACCTGTGACTGAAGAGAGCTGCGTGGAGTTGTCTCTCGGGCTCCCCCACGCACTGACAATGGTTCCGGAATCCTGAGCGTGGGGAGGTTCCACCAACGGTCGGCAGCGCGTGGGTTCTAACGGGATGCCTGAGCTCGTATCCCCTGAGGGTTTTCCTAATGTCTCTGTGCCAGGGAATGCTAGGGGGGGTTTGCAGGATATCCCAGTGGCAGAGGCTTCCTCCCCAAGATCAGGGAAGGTATTTCCCGGACTTCCCCAAACAGGGAAAACCTGTGACTGAAGAGAGCTGCGTGGAGTTGTCTCTCGAGCTCCCACACGCACTGACAATGGTTCGGAAATCCTGAGCGTGGGGAGGTTCCACCAACGGTCGGCAGCGCGTGGGTTCTAACGGGATGCCTGAGCTCGTCTCCCCTGAGGGTTTCCCTAATGTCTCTGTGCCAGGGAATGCTAGGGGTGGTTTGCAGGAAATCCCAGTGACAGAGGCTGCCTCCCCAAGGTCAGGGAAGGTAAGTCTCGGACTTCCCCGAACAGGGAACACCTGTGACTGAAGAGAGCTGCGTGGAGTTTTCTCTCGAGTTCCCCACGCACTGACAATGTTTCCGGAATCCTGAGCGAGGGGAGGTTCCACCAATGGTCGGCACTGCGTGGGTTCTAACGGGATGCCTGAGCTCGTCTCCCCTGAGGGTTTTCCTAATGTCTCTGTGACAGGGAATGCTAACGGGGGGGTTTGCAGGAAATCCCAGTTACAGAGGCTGCCTCCCCAAGGTCAGGGAAGTTATTTCTCGGACTTCCCGGAACATGGAACACCTGTGACTGAAGAGAGCTGCGTGGAGTTGTCTCTCGTGCTCCCCCACGCACTGACAATGGTTCCGGAATCCAGAGCGTGGGGAGGTTCCACCAACGGTCGGCAGCGCGTGGGATCTAACGGGATGCTGGAGCTAGTCTCCCCTGAAGGTTTCCCTAATATCTCTGTGCCAGGGAATGCTAGGGGGTTTTGCAGGAAATCCCAGTAACAGAGGCTGCCTCCCCAAAGTCAGGGAAGGTATTTCTCGGACTTCCCCGAACAGGGAACACCTGTGACTGAAGAGAGCTGCGTGGAGTTGTCTCTCGAGCTCCCCCACGCAATGACAATGTTTCCGGAATCCTGAGGGATGGGAGGTTCCACCAATGGTCGGCAGTGCGTGGGTTCTAACGGGATGCCTGAGCTCGTCTCCCCTGAGGGTTTCCCTAATGTCTCTGTGCCAGGGAATGCTAGGGGGGGTTTGCAGGAAATCCCAGTGACAGAGGCTGCCTCCCCAAGGTCAGGGAAGGTATTTCTCGGACTTCCCCGAACAGGGAACACCTGTGACTGAAGAGAGCTGCGTGGAGTTGTCTCTCGAGCTCCCCCACGCACTGACAATGGTTCCGGAATCCTGAGCGTGGGGAGGTTCCACCAACGGTCGGCAGCGCGTGGGTTCTAACGGGATGCCTGAGCTCGTTTCCCCTGAGGGTTTCCCTAATTTATCTGTGCCAGGGAATGCTAGGGGGGGTTTACAGGAAATCCCAGTGACAGAGGCTGCCTCCCCAAGGTCAGGGAAGGTTTTTCTCGGACTTCCCAGAACAGGGAACACCTGTGACTGAAGACAGCTGTGTGGAGTTGTCTCTCGTGCTCCCCCACGCACTGACAATGGTTCCGGAATCCTGAGCGTGGGGAGGTTCCACCAACGGTCGGCAGCGCTTGGGTTCTAAGGGGATGCCTGAGCTCGTCTCCCCTGAGGGTTTCCTTAATGTCTCTGTGCCAGGAACTCCTAGGTGGTGATTGCAGGAAATCCCAATGACAGTGGCTGCCTCCCCAAGGTCAGGGAAGGTATTTCTCGGACTTCCCCGAACAGGGAACACCTGTGACTGAAGAGAGCTGCGTGGAGTTGTCTCTCGAGCTCCCCCACGCACTGACAATGGATCCGGAATCCTGAGCGTGGGGAGGTTCCTTCAACGGTCGGCAGCCTAGGGTTCTAACGGGATGCCTGAGCTCGTCTGCCCTGAGGGTTTCCCTAATGTCTCTGTGCCAGGGAATGCTAGGGGGGGTTTGCAGGATATCCCAGTGACAGAGGCTGCCTCCCCAAAGTCAGGGAAGGTATTTCTCGGACTTCCCCGAACATGGAACACCTGTAACTGAAGAGAGCTACGTGGAGTTGTCTCTCGAGCTCCCCCACGCACTGACAATGGTTCCGGAATCCTGAGCGTGGGGAGGTTCCACCAACGGTCGGCAGCGCGTGGGTTCTATCGGGATGCATGATCTCGTCTCCCCTGAGGATTTTCCTAATGTCTCTGTGCCAGGGAATGCTAGGGGGGGTTTGCAGGAAATCCCAGTGACAGAGGCTGCCTCCCCAAGGTCAGGGAAGGTATTTCTCGGACTTCCCCGAACAGGGAACACCTGTGACTGAAGAGAGATGCGTGGAGTTGTCTCCCGTGCTCCTCCACGCACTGACAATGGTTCCGGAATCCTGAGAGTGGGGAGGTTCCTCCAACGGTCGGCAGCGCGTGGGTTCTAACGGGATGCCTGAGCTCGTCTCCCCTGAGTGTTTCCCTAATGTCCCTGTGACAGGGAATGCTAGGGGGGGTTTGCAGAAAATCCCAGTGACAGAGGCTGCCTCCCCAAGGTCAGGGAAGGTATTTATCGGACTTCCCCGAACAGGGAACACCTGTGACTGAAGAGAGCTGCGTGGATTTGTCTCTCGAGCTCCCCCACGCACTGACAATGGTTCCGGAATCTTGAGCGTGGGGAGTTTCCACCAACGGTCGGCAGCGCGTGGGTTCTAACGGGATGCCTGAGCTCGTCTCCCCTGAGGGTTTCCCTAATGTCTTTGTGCCAGGGAATGCTAGGGGGGGTTTGCAGAAAATCCCAGTGACAGAGACTGCCTCCCCAAGGTCAGGGAAGGTATTTCTCGGACTTCCCCGAACAGGGAACAACTGTGACTGAAGAGAGCTTCGTGGAGTTGTCTCTCGAGGTCCCCCACGCACTGACAATGGTTCCGGATTCCTGAGCGTGGGGAGGTTCCACCAACGGTCGGCAGCGCGTGGGTTCTAAAGGGATGCCTGAACTCGTCTCCCCTGAGGGTTTCCCTAATGTCTCTGTGCCAAGGAATGCTAGGGGGGGTTTGCAGTAAATCCCAGTGACAGAGGCTGCCTCCCCAAGATCAGGGAAGGTATTTCCCGGACTTCCCCGAACAGGGAAAACCTGTGACTGAAGAGAGCTGCGTGGAGTTGTCTCTCAAGCTCCCCAACGCACTGGCAATAGTTCCGGAATCCTGAGCGTGGGGAGGTTCCACCAACGGTCGGCAGCGCGTGGGTTCTAACGGGATGCCTGAGCTCGTCTCCCCTGAGGGTTTTCCTAATGTCTCTGTGCCAGGGAATGCTAACGGGGGGGTTTGCAGGAAATCCCAGTTACAGAGGCTGCCTCCCCAAGGTCAGGGAAGTTATTTCTCGGACTTCCCCGAACATGGAACACCTGTGACTGAAGAGAGCTGCGTGGAGTTGTCTCTCGTGCTCCCCCACGCACTGACAATGGTTCCGGAATCCTGAGCGTGGGGAGGTTCCACCAACGGTCGGCAGAGCGTGGGATCTAACGGGATGCTGGAGCTAGTCTCCCCTGAAGGTTTCCCTAATGTCTCTGTGCCAGGGAATACTAGGGGGGGTTTGCAGGAAATCCCAGTAACAGAGGCTGCCTCCCCAAGGTCAGGGAAGGTATTTCTCGGACTTCCCCGAACAGGGAACACCTGTGACTGAAGAGAGCTGCGTGGAGTTGTCTCTCGAGCTCCCCCACGCAATGACAATGTTTCCGGAATCCTGAGCGTGGGGAGGTTCCCCCAACGGTCGGCAGCGCGTGGGTTCTAACGGGATGCCTGAGCTCGTCTCCCCTGAGGGTTTCCCAAATTTCTCTGTGCCAGGGAATGCTAGGGGGGGGTTTACAAGAAATCCCAGTGACAGAGGCTGCCTCCCCAAGGTCAGGGAAGTTTTTTATCGGACTTCCCAGAAAAGGGAACACCTGTGACTGAAGAGAGCTGTGTGGAGTTGTCTCTCGAGCTCCCCCACGCACTGACAATGGTTCCGGAATCCTGAGCGTGGGGAGGTTCCACCAACGGTCGGCAGCGCTTGAGTTCTAACGGGATGCCTGAGCTCGTCTCCCCTGAGGGTTTCCCTAATGTCTCTGTGCCAGGGAATGCTAAGGGGGGTTTGCAGGAAATCCCAGTGACAGAGGCTGCCTCCCCAAGGTCAGGGAAGGTATTTCTCGGACTTCCCCGAACAGCGAACACCTGTGACTGAAGAGAGCTACGTGGAGTTGTCTCTCGAGCTCCCCCATGCAATGACAATGGTTCCGGAATCCTGAGCGTGGGGAGGTTCCACCAACGGTCGGCAGTGCGTGGGTTCTAACGGGATGCCTGAGATCGTCTCCCCTGAGGGTTTCCCAAATGTCTCTGTGCCAGGGAATGCTAGGGGGGGTTTGCAGGAAATCCCTGTGACAGAGGCTGCCTCCCCAAGGTCAGGGAGGGTATTTCTCGGACTTCCGCGAACAGGGAACACCTTCGACTGGAGAGAGCTGCGTGGAGTTGTCTCTCGAACTCCCCCACGCACTGACAATGGTTCCGGAATCCTGAGCGTGGGGAGGTTCCACCAACGGTCGGCAGCGCGTGGGTTCTAAGGGGATGCCTGAGCTCGTCTCCCCTGAGGGTTTCCTTAATGTCTCTGTGCCAGGAACTCCTAGGTGGTGATTGCAGGAAATCCCAATGACAGTGGCTGCCTCCCCAAGGTCAGGGAAGGTATTTCTCGGACTTCCCCGAACAGGGAACACCTGTGACTGAAGAGAGCTGCGTGGAGTTGTCTCTCGAGCTCCCCCACGCACTGACAATGGATCCGGAATCCTGAGCGTGGGGAGGTTCCTTCAACGGTCGGCAGCCTAGGGTTCTAACGGGATGCCTGAGCTCGTCTGCCCTGAGGGTTTCCCTAATGTCTCTGTGCCAGGGAATGCTAGGGGGGGTTTGCAGGATATCCCAGTGACAGAGGCTGCCTCCCCAAAGTCAGGGAAGGTATTTCTCGGACTTCCCCGAACATGGAACACCTGTAACTGAAGAGAGCTACGTGGAGTTGTCTCTCGAGCTCCCCCACGCACTGACAATGGTTCCGGAATCCTGAGCGTGGGGAGGTTCCACCAACGGTCGGCAGCGCGTGGGTTCTATCGGGATGCATGATCTCGTCTCCCCTGAGGATTTTCCTAATGTCTCTGTGCCAGGGAATGCTAGGGGGGGTTTGCAGGAAATCCCAGTGACAGAGGCTGCCTCCCCAAGGTCAGGGAAGGTATTTCTCGGACTTCCCCGAACAGGGAACACCTGTGACTGAAGAGAGCTGCGTGGAGTTGTCTCCCGTGCTCCTCCACGCACTGACAATGGTTCCGGAATCCTGAGAGTGGGGAGGTTCCTCCAACGGTCGGCAGCGCGTGGGTTCTAACGGGATGCCTGAGCTCGTCTCCCCTGAGTGTTTCCCTAATGTCCCTGTGACAGGGAATGCTAGGGGGGGTTTGCAGAAAATCCCAGTGACAGAGGCTGCCTCCCCAAGGTCAGGGAAGGTATTTATCGGACTTCCCCGAACAGGGAACACCTGTGACTGAAGAGAGCTGCGTGGATTTGTCTCTCGAGCTCCCCCACGCACTGACAATGGTTCCGGAATCTTGAGCGTGGGGAGTTTCCACCAACGGTCGGCAGCGCGTGGGTTCTAACGGGATGCCTGAGCTCGTCTCCCCTGAGGGTTTCCCTAATGTCTTTGTGCCAGGGAATGCTAGGGGGGGTTTGCAGAAAATCCCAGTGACAGAGACTGCCTCCCCAAGGTCAGGGAAGGTATTTCTCGGACTTCCCCGAACAGGGAACAACTGTGACTGAAGAGAGCTTCGTGGAGTTGTCTCTCGAGGTCCCCCACGCACTGACAATGGTTCCGGAATCCTGAGCGTGGGGAGGTTCCACCAACGGTCGGCAGCGCGTGGGTTCTAAAGGGATGCCTGAACTCGTCTCCCCTGAGGGTTTCCCTAAAGTCTCTGTGCCAAGGAATGCTAGGGGGGGTTTGCAGTAAATCCCAGTGACAGAGGCTGCCTCCCCAAGATCAGGGAAGGTATTTCCCGGACTTCCCCGAACAGGGAAAACCTGTGACTGAAGAGAGCTGCGTGGAGTTGTCTCTCAAGCTCCCCAACGCACTGGCAATAGTTCCGGAATCCTGAGCGTGGGGAGGTTCCACCAACGGTCGGCAGCGCGTGGGTTCTAACGGGATGCCTGAGCTCGTCTCCCCTGAGGGTTTTCCTAATGTCTCTGTGCCAGGGAATGCTAACGGGGGGGTTTGCAGGAAATCCCAGTTACAGAGGCTGCCTCCCCAAGGTCAGGGAAGTTATTTCTCGGACTTCCCCGAACATGGAACACCTGTGACTGAAGAGAGCTGCGTGGAGTTGTCTCTCGTGCTCCCCCACGCACTGACAATGGTTCCGGAATCCTGAGCGTGGGGAGGTTCCACCAACGGTCGGCAGAGCGTGGGATCTAACGGGATGCTGGAGCTAGTCTCCCATGAAGGTTTCCCTAATGTCTCTGTGCCAGGGAATACTAGGGGGGGTTTGCAGGAAATCCCAGTAACAGAGGCTGCCTCCCCAAGGTCAGGGAAGGTATTTCTCGGACTTCCCCGAACAGGGAACACCTGTGACTGAAGAGAGCTGCGTGGAGTTGTCTCTCGAGCTCCCCCACGCAATGACAATGTTTCCGGAATCCTGAGCGTGGGGAGGTTCCCCCAACGGTCGGCAGCGCGTGGGTTCTAAAGGGATGCCTGAGCTCGTCTCCCCTGAGGGTTTCCCAAATTTCTCTGTGCCAGGGAATGCTAGGGGGGGTTTACAAGAAATCCCAGTGACAGAGGCTGCCTCCCCAAGGTCAGGGAGGGTATTTCTCGGACTTCCGCGAACAGGGAACACCTTCGACTGGAGAGAGCTGCGTGGAGTTGTCTCTCGAACTCCCCCACGCACTGACAATGGTTCCGGAATCCTGAGCGTGGGGAGGTTCCACCAACGGTCGGCAGCGCGTGGGTTCTAACGGGATGCCTGAGCTCGTCTCCCCTGAGTGTTTTCCTAATATCTCTGTGCCAGGGAATGCTAGGGGGGGTTTGCAGGAAATCCCAGTGACAGAGGCTGCCTCCCCAAGATCAGGGAAAGTATTTCTCGGACTTCCCCGAACAGGGAACACCTGTGACTGAAGAGAGCTGCGTGGAGATTTCTCTTGAGCTCCCCCACGCACTGACAATGGTTCCGGAATCCTGAGCATTGGGAGGATCCACCAACGGTCGGCAGCGCGTGGGTTCTAAGGGGATGCCTGAGCTCGTCTCCCCTGAGGGTTTCCTTAATGTCTCTGTGCCAGGAACTGCTAGGTGGTGATTGCAGGAAATCCCAATGACAGTGGCTGCCTCCCCAATGTCAGGGAAGGTATTTCTCGGACTTCCCCGAACAGGGAACACCTGTGACTGAAGAGAGCTGCGTGGAGTTGTCTCTCGAGCTCCCCCACGCACTGACAATGGTTCCGGAATCCTGAGCGTGGGGAGGTTCCTCCAACGGTCGGCAACCTAGGGTTCTAACGGGATGCCTGAGCTCGTCTCCCCTGAGGGTTTCCCTAATGTCTCTGTGCCAGGGAATGCTAGGGGGGGTTTGCAGGATATCCCAGTGACAGAGGCTGCCTCCCCAAGGTCAGGGAAGGTATTTCTCGGACTTCCCCGAACATGGAACACCTGTAACTGAAGAGAGCTGCGTGGAGTTGTCTCTCGAGCTCCCCCACGCACTGACAATGTTTCCGGAATCCTGAGCGTGGGGAGGTTCCACCAACGGTCGGCAGCGCGTGGTTTCTAACGGGATGCCTGTTCTCGTCTCCCCTGATGGTTTTCCTAATGTCTCTGTGCCAGGGAATGTTAAGGGAGTTTGCAGGTAATCCCAGTGAAAGAGGGTGACTCCCCAAGGTCAGGAAAGTAACTTCTCGGACTTCCCCGAACAGGGAACACCTGTGACTGAAGAGAGCTTCGTGGAGTTGTCTCTCGAGCTCCCCCACGCACTGACAATGGTTCCGGAATCCTGAGCGTGGGGAGGTTCCACCAACGGTGGGCAGTGCGTGGGTTCTAATGGGATGCCTGAGCTCGTCTCCCCTGAGGGTTTTCCTAATGTCTCTGTGCCAGGGAATGCTAACGGGGGGGTTTGCAGGAAATACCAGTTACAGAGGCTGCCTCCCCAAGGTCAGGGAAGTTATTTCTCGGACTTCCCCGAACATGGAACACCTGTGACTGAAGAGAGCTGCGTGGAGTTGTCTCTCGTGCTCCCCCACGCACTGACAATGGTTCCGGAATCCTGAGCGTGGGGAGGATCCACCAACGGTCGGCAGCGCGTGGGATCTAACAGGATGCTGGAACTCGTCTCCCCTGAAGGTTTCCCTAATGTCTCTGTTCCAGGGAATGCTAGGGGGGGGTTTGCAGGAAATCCCAGTAACAGAGGCTGCCTCCCCAAGATCAGGGAAGGTATTTCTCGGACTTCCCCGAGCAGGGAACACCTGTGACTGAAGAGAGCTGCGTGGAGTTGTCTCTCGAGCTCCCCCACGCACTGACAATGGTTCCGGAATCCTGAGCGTGGGGAGGTTCCTCCAACGGTCGGCAGCGCGTGGGTTCTAACGGGATGCCTGAGCTCGTCTCCCCTGAGGGTTTTCCTAATTTCTCTGTGCCAGGGAATGCTAGGGGGGGTTTGCAGGAAATCCCAGTGACAGAGGCTGCCTCCCCAAGGTCAGGGAAGGTATTTCTCGGACTTCCCCGAACAGGTAACACCTGTGACTGAAGAGAGCTGCGTGGAGTTGTCTCTCGAGCTCCCCCACGCAATGACAATGGTTCCGGAATCCTGAGCGTGGGGAGGTTCCCCCAACGGTCGGCAGCGCGTGGGTTCTAACGGGATGCCTGAGCTCGTCTCCCCTGAGGGTTTCCCTAATGTCTCTGTGCCTGGGAATGCTAGGGGGGGTTTGCAGGAAATCCCAGTGACAGAGGCTGCCTCCCCAAGGTCAGGGAAGGTATTTCTCGGACTTCCTCGAACAGGGAACACCTGTGACTGAAGAGAGCAGCGTGGAGTTGTCTCTCGAGCTCCCCCACGCACTGACAATGGTTCCGGAATCTTGAGCGTGGGGAGTTTCCACCAACGGTCGGCAGCGCGTGGGTTCTAACGGGATGCCTGAGCTCGTCTCCCCTGAGGGTTTCCCTAATGTCTTTGTGCCAGGGAATGCTAGGGGGGGTTTGTAGAATATCCCAGTGACAGAGACTGCCTCCCCAAGGTCAGGGAAGGTATTTCTCGGACTTCCCCGAACAGGGAACAACTGTGACTGAAGAGAGCTTCGTGGAGTTGTCTCTCGAGGTCCCCCACGCACTGACAATGGTTCCGGAATCCTGAGCGTGGGGAGGTTCCACCAACGGTCGGCAGCGCGTGGGTTCTAACGGGATGCCTGAACTCGTCTCCCCTGAGGGTTTCCCTAATGTCTCTGTGCCAAGGAATGCTAGGGGGGGTTTGCAGGAAATCCCAGTGACAGAGGCTGCCTCCCCAAGATCAGGGAAGGTATTTCCCGGACTTCCCCGAACAGGGAAAACCTGTGACTGAAGAGAGCTGCGTGGAGTTGTCTCTCAAGCTCCCCCACGCACTGGCAATATTTCCGGAATCCTGAGCGTGGGGAGGTTCCACCAACGGTCGGCAGCGCGTGGGTTCTAACGGGATGCCTGAGCTCGTCTCCCCTGAGGGTTTTCCTAATGTCTCTGTGCCAGGGAATGCTAACGGGGGGGTTTGCAGGAAATCCCAGTTACAGAGGCTGCCTCCCCAAGGTCAGGGAAGTTATTTCTCGGACTTCCCCGAACATGGAACACCTGTGACTGAAGAGAGCTGCGTGGAGTTGTCTCTCGTGCTCCCCCACGCACTGACAATGGTTCCGGAATCCTGAGCGTGGGGAGGTTCCACCAACGGTCGGCAGCGCGTGGGATCTAACGGGATGCTGGAGCTAGTCTCCCCTGAAGGTTTCCCTAATGTCTCTGTGCCAGGGAATGCTAGGGGGGGGTTTGCAGGAAATCCCAGTAACAGAGGCTGCCTCCCCAAGGTCAGGGAAGGTATTTCTCGGACTTCCCCGAACAGGGAACACCTGTGACTGAAGAGAGCTGCGTGGAGTTGTCTCTCGAGCTCCCCCACGCAATGACAATTTTTCCGGAATCCTGAGCGTGGGGAGGTTCCCCCAACGGTCGGCAGCGCGTGGGTTCTAACGGGATGCCTGAGCTCGTCTCCCCTGAGGGTTTCGTTAATGTCTCTGTGCCAGGGAATGCTAGGGGGGGTTTGCAGGAAATCCCAGTGACAGAGGCTGCCTCCCCAAGGTCAGGGAAGGTATTTCTCGGACTTCCCCTAACAGGGAACACCTGTGACTGAAGAGAGCTGCGTGGAGTTGTCTCTCGAGCTCCCCCACGCACTGACAATGGTTCCGGAATCCTGAGCGTGGGGAGGTTCCACCAACGGTCGGCAGCGCGTGGGTTCTAACGGGATGCCTGAGCTCGTTTCCCCTGAGGGTTTCCCTAATTTCTCTGTGCCAGGGAATGCTAGGGGGGGTTTACAAGAAATCCCAGTGACAGAGGCTGCCTCCCCAAGGTCAGGGAAGTTTTTTATCGGACTTCCCAGAACAGGGAACACCTGTGACTGAAGAGAGCTGTGTGGAGTTGTCTCTCGAGCTCCCCCACGCACTGACAATGGTTCCGGAATCCTGAGCGTGGGGAGGTTCCACCAACGGTCGGCAGCGCTTGAGTTCTAACGGGATGCCTGAGCTCGTCTCCCCTGAGGGTTTCCCTAATGTCTCTGTGCCAGGGAATGCTATGGGGGGTTTGCAGGAAATCCCAGTGACAGAGGCTGCCTCCCCAAGGTCAGGGAAGGTATTTCTCGGACTTCCCCGAACAGCGAACACCTGTGACTGAAGAGAGCTGCGTGGAGTTGTCTCTCGAGCTCCCCCATGCAATGACAATGGTTCCGGAATCCTGAGCGTGGGGAGGTTCCACCAACGGTCGGCAGTGCGTGGGTTCTAACGGGATGCCTGAGATCGTCTCCCCTGAGGGTTTCCCAAATGTCTCTGTGCCAGGGAATGCTAGGGGGGGTTTGCAGGAAATCCCTGTGACAGAGGCTGCCTCCCCAAGGTCAGGGAGGGTATTTCTCGGACTTCCGCGAACAGGGAACACCTTCGACTGGAGAGAGCTGCGTGGAGTTGTCTCTCGAACTCCCCCACGCACTGACAATGGTTCCGGAATCCTGAGCGTGGGGAGGTTCCAACAACGGTCGGCAGCGCGTGGGTTCTAACGGGATGCCTGAGCTCGTCTCCCCTGAGTCTTTTCCTAATATCTCTGTGCCAGGGAATGCTAGGGGGGGTTTGCAGGAAATCCCAGTGACAGAGGCTGCCTCCCCAAGATCAGGGAAAGTATTTCTCGGACTTCCCCGAACAGGGAACACCTGTGACTGAAGAGAGCTGCGTGGAGATTTCTCTTGAGCTCCCCCACGCACTGACAATGGTTCCGGAATCCTGAGCATTGGGAGGATCCACCAACGGTCGGCAGCGCGTGGGTTCTAAGGGGATGCCTGAGCTCGTCTCCCCTGAGGGTTTCCTTAATATCTCTGTGCCAGGAACTGCTAGGTGGTGATTGCAGGAAATCCCAATGACAGTGGCTGCCTCCCCAATGTCAGGGAAGGTATTTCTCGGACTTCCCCGAACAGGGAACACCTGTGACTGAAGAGAGCTGCGTGGAGTTGTCTCTCGAGCTCCCCCACGCACTGACAATGGTTCCGGAATCCTGAGCGTGGGGAGGTTCCTCCAACGGTCGGCAACCTAGGGTTCTAACGGGATGCCTGAGCTCGTCTCCCCTGAGGGTTTCCCTAATGTCTCTGTGCCAGGGAATGCTAGGGGGGGTTTGCAGGATATCCCAGTGACAGAGGCTGCCTCCCCAAGGTCAGGGAAGGTATTTCTCGGACATCCCCGAACATGGAACACCTGTAAATGAAGAGAGCAGCGTGGAGTTGTCTCTCGAGCTCCCCCACGCACTGACAATGTTTCCGGAATCCTGAGCGTGGGGAGGTTCCACCAACGGTCGGCAGCGCGTGGTTTCTAACGGGATGCCTGTTCTCGTCTCCCCTGATGGTTTTCCTAATGTCTCTGTGCCAGGGAATGTTAAGGGAGTTTGCAGGTAATCCCAGTGACAGAGGGTGACTCCCCAAGGTCAGGAAAGTAACTTCTCGGACTTCCCCGAACAGGGAACACCTGTGACTGAAGAGAGCTGCGTGGAGTTGTCTCTCGAGCTCCCCCACGCACTGACAATGGTTCCGGAATCCTGAGCGTGGGGAGGTTCCACCAACGGTCGGCAGCGCGTGGGTTCTAATGGGATGCCTGAGCTCGTCTCCCCTGAGGGTTTTCCTAATGTCTCTGTGCCAGGGAATGCTAACGGGGGGGTTTGCAGGAAATACCAGTTACAGAGGCTGCCTCCCCAAGGTCAGGGAAGTTATTTCTCGGACTTCCCCGAACATGGAACACCTGTGACTGAAGAGAGCTGCGTGGAGTTGTCTCTCGTGCTCCCCCACGCACTGACAATGGTTCCGGAATCCTGAGCGTGGGGAGGTTCCACCAACGGTCGGCAGCGCGTGGGATCTAACAGGATGCTGGAACTCGTCTCCCCTGAAGGTTTCCCTAATGTCTCTGTGCCAGGGAATGCTAGGGGGGGGTTTGCAGGAAATCCCAGTAACAGAGGCTGCCTCCCCAAGATCAGGGAAGGTATTTCTCGGACTTCCCCGAGCAGGGAACACCTGTGACTGAAGAGAGCTGCGTGGAGTTGTCTCTCGAGCTCCCCCACGCACTGACAATGGTTCCGGAATCCTGAGCGTGGGGAGGTTCCTCCAACGGTCGGCAGCGCGTGGGTTCTAACGGGATGCCTGAGCTCGTCTCCCCTGAGGGTTTCCCTAATTTCTCTGTGCCAGGGAATGCTAGGGGGGGTTTGCAGGAAATCCCAGTGACAGAGGCTGCCTCCCCAAGGTCAGGGAAGGTATTTCTCGGACTTCCCCGAACAGGTAACACCTGTGACTGAAGAGAGCTGCGTGGAGTTGTCTCTCGAGCTCCCCCACGCAATGACAATGTTTCCGGAATCCTGAGCGTGGGGAGGTTCCCCCAACGTTCGGCAGCGCGTGGGTTCTAACGGGATGCCTGAGCTCGTCTCCCCTGAGGGTTTCCCTAATGTCTCTGTGCCAGGGAATGCTAGGGGGGGTTTGCAGGAAATCCCAGTGACAGAGGCTGCCTCCCCAAGGTCAGGGAAGGTATTTCTCGGACTTCCTCGAACAGGGAACACCTGTGACTGAAGAGAGCTGCGTGGAGTTGTCTCTCGAGCTCCCCCACGCACTGACAATGGTTCCGGAATTCTGAACGTGGGGAGGTTCCACCAACGGTTGGCAGCGCTTGGATTCTAACGGGATGCCTGAGCTCGTTTCCCCTGAGGGTTTCCCTAATTTCTCTGTGCCAGGGAATGCTAGGGGGGGTTTGCAGGAAATCCCAGTGACAGAGGCTGCCTCCCCAAGGTCAGGAAAGGTATTTCTCGGACTTCCCCGAACAGGTAACACCTGTGACTGAAGAGAGCTGCGTGGAGGTGTCTCTCGAGCTCCCCCACGCACTGACAATGGTTCCGGAATCCTGAGCGTGGGGAGGTTCCACCAAAGGTCGGCAGCGCGTGGGTTCTAACGGGATGCCTGAGCTCGTCTCCCCTGAGGGTTTCCCTAATGTCTCTGTGCCAGGGAATGCTAGGGGGGTTTGCAGGAAATCCCAGTGACAGAGGCTGCCTCCCCAAGGTCAGGGAAGGTATTTCTCGGACTTCCCCGAACAGGGAACACCTGTGACTGAAGAGAGCTGCGTGGAGTTGTCTCTCGTGCTCCCCCACGCACTGACAATGTTTCCGGAATTCTGAGCGTGGGGAGGTTCCACCAAAGGTCGGCAGCGCGTGGATTCTAACGGGATGCCTGAGCTCGTCTCCGCTGAGGGTTTTCCTAATATCTCTTTGACAGGGAATTCTAGGGGGGGTTTGCAGGAAATCCCAGTGACAGAGGCTGCTTCCCCAAGGTCAGGGAATGTATTTCTCGGACTTCCCCGAACAGGGAACACCTGTGACTGAAGAGAGCTGCGTGGAGTTGTCTCTCCAGCTCCCTCACGCACTGACAATGGTTCCGGAATCCTGAGCGTGGGGAGGTTCCACCAACGGACGGCAGCGCGTGGTTTCTAACGGGATGCCTGATCTCGTCTCCCCTGATGGTTTTCCTAATGTCTCTGTGCCAGGGAATGTTAAGGGAGTTTGCAGGTAATCCCAGTGACAGAGGCTGACTCCCCAAGGTCAGGAAAGTAATTTCTCGGACTTCTTCGAACAGGGAACACCTGTGACTGAAGAGAGCTGCGTGGAGTTGTCTCTCCAGCTCCCTCACGCACTGACAATGGTTCCGGAATCCTGAGCGTGGGGAGGTTCCACCAACGGTCGGCAGCACGTGGGTTCTAACGGGATGCCTGAGCTCGTCTCCCCTGACGGTTTCCCTAATGTCTCTGTGCCAGGGAATGCTAGGGGGGGTTTGCAGGAAATCCCAGTGACAGAGGCTGCCTCCCCAAGGTCAGGGAAGGTATTTCTCGGACTTCCCCGAACAGGGAACACCTGTGACTGAAGAGAGCTGCGTGGAGTTGTCTCTCGAGCTCCCCCACGCACTGGCAATGGTTCCGGAATCCTGAGCGTGGGGAGGTTCCACCAACGGTCGGCAGCGCGTGGGTTCTTACCGGATGCCTGAGCTCGTCTCCCCTGAGGGTTTCCCTAATGTCTCTGTGCCAGGGAATGCTAGGGGGGGTTTGCAGGAAATCCCAGTGTCAGGGGCTGCCTCCCCAATGGTCAGGGAAGGGATTTCTTGGACTTCCCCGAACAGGGAACACATGTGACTGAAGAGAGCTGCGTGGAGTTGTCTCTCGAGCTCCCCCACGCACTGACAATGGTTCCGGAATCCTGAGCGTGGGGAGTTTCCACCAACGGTCGGCAGCGCGTTGGTTCTAACGGGATGCCTGAGCTCGTCTCCCCTGAGTGTTTCCCTAATGTCTTTGTGCCAGGGAATGCTAGGGGGGGTTTGCAGGAAATCCCAGTGACAGAGGCTGCCTCCCCAAGATCAGGGAAGGTATTTCCCGGACTTCCCCGAATAGGGAAAACCTGTGACTGAAGAGAGCTGCGTGGAGTTGTCTCTCGAGCTCCCCCAAGCACTGACAATGGTTCCGGAATACTGAGCGTAGGGAGGTTCCACCAACGGTCGGCAGCGCGTGGGTTCTAACGGGATGCCTGAGCTCGTTTCCGCTGAGGGTTTTCCTAATATCTCTTTTCCACGGAATTCTAGGGGGGGTTTGCAGGAAATCCCAGTGACAGAGGCTGCCTCCCCAAGGTCAGGGAATGTTTTTCTCGGACTTCCCCGAACAGGGAACACCTGTGACTGAAGAGAGCTGCGTGGAGTTGTCTCTCGAGCTCCCCCACGCACTGACAATGGTTCCGGAATCCTGAGCGTGGGGAGGTTCCACCAACGGTCGGCAGCGCGTGGGTTCTAACGGGATGCCTGAGCTCATCTTTCCTGAGGGTTTTCCTAATGTCTCTGTGCCAGGGAATGCTTGGGGGTGTTTGCAGGAAATCCCAGTGACAGAGGCTGCCTCCCCATGGTCAGGGAAGGTATTTCTCGGACTTCCCCGAACAGGGAACACCTGTGACTGAAGAGAGCTGCGTGGAGATGTCTCTCGAGCTCCCCCACGCACTGACAATGGTTCCAGAATCTTGAGCTTGGGGAGGTTCCACCAAAGGTCGGCAGCGCGTGGATTCTAACGGGATGCCTGAGCTCTTCTCCCCTGAGCGTTTTCCTAATGTCTCTGTGCCAGGGATTGCTAGGGGGGGGTTGCAGGAAATCCCAGTGACAGAGGCTGCCACCCCAAGGTCAGGGAAGGTATTTCTCGGACTTCCCAGAACAGGAATACCTGTGACTGAAGAGAGCTGCGTGGAGTTTTCTCTCGAGTTCCCCACGCACTGACAATGTTTCCGGAATCCTGAGCGAGGGGAGGTTCCACCAATGGTCGGCAGTGCGTGGGTTCTAACGGGATGCCTGAGCTCGTCTCCCCTGAGGGTTTCCCTAATGTCTCTGTGCCAAGGAATGCTAGGGGTGATTTACAGGAAATCCCAGTAACAGAGGCTGACTCACCAAGGTCAGGGAAGGTATTTCTCGGACTTCCCCGAACAGGGAACACCTGTGACTGAAGAGAGCTGCGTGGAGTTGTCTCTCGAGCTCCCCCACGCACTGACAATGGTTCCGGAATCCTGAGCGTGGGGAGGTTCCACCAACGGTCGGCAGCGCGTGGGTTCTTACCGGATGCCTGAGCTCGTCTCCCCTGAGGGTTTCCCTAATGTCTCTGTGCCAGGGAATGCTAGGGGTGGTTTGCAGGAAATCCCAGTGTCAGGGGCTGCCTCCCCAATGGTCAGGGAAGGGATTTCTCGGACTTCCCCGAACAGGGAACACATGTGACTGAAGAGAGCTGCGTGGAGTTGTCTCTCGAGCTCCCCCACGCACTGACAATGGTTCCGGAATCCTGAGCGTGGGGAGTTTCCACCAACGGTAGGCAGCGCGTGGGTTCTAACGGGATGCCTGAGCTCGTCTCCCCTGAGGGTTTCCCTAATTTCTCTGTGCCAGGGAATGCTAGGGGGGGTTTGCAGGAAATCCCAGTGACAGAGGCTGCCTCCCCAAGGTCAGGGAAGGTATTTCTCGGACTTCCGCGAACAGGGAACACCTTCGACTGGAGAGAGCTGCGTGGAGTTGTCTCTCGACCTCCCCCACGCACTGACAATGGTTCCGGAATTCTGAGCGTTGGGAGGTTAAACCAACGGTCGGCAGCGCGTGGGTTCTAACGGGAGGCCTGAGCTCTTCTCCCCTGAGGGTTTCCCTAATGTCTCTGTGCCAGGTAATGCTAGGGGGGGTTTGCAGGAAATCCCAGTGACAGAGGCTGCCTCCCCAAGATCAGGGAAAGTATTTCTCGGGCTTCCCCGAACAGGGAACACCTGTGACTGAAGAGAGCTGCGTGGAGATGTCTCTCGAGCTCCCCCACGCACTGACAATGGTTCCAGAATCTTGAGCTTGGGGAGGTTCCACCAACGGTCGGCAGCGCGTGGATTCTAACGGGATGCCTGAGCTCTTCTCCCCTGAGCGTTTTCCTAATGTCTCTGTGCCAGGGATTGCTAGGGGGGGGTTGCAGGAAATCCCAGTGACAGAGGCTGCCACCCCAAGGTCAGGGAAGGTATTTCTCGGACTTCCCAGAACAGGAATACCTGTGACTGAAGAGAGCTGCGTGGAGTTTTCTCTCGAGTTCCCCACGCACTGACAATGTTTCCGGAATCCTGAGCGAGGGGAGGTTCCACCAATGGTCGGCAGTGCGTGGGTTCTAACGGGATGCCTGAGCTCGTCTCCCCTGAGGGTTTCCCTAATGTCTCTGTGCCAAGGAATGCTAGGGGTGATTTACAGGATATCCCAGTAACAGAGGCTGACTCACCAAGGTCAGGGAAGGTATTTCTCGGACTTCCCCGAACAGGGAACACCTGTGACTGAAGAGAGCTGCGTGGAGTTGTCTCTCGAGCTCCCCCACGCACTGACAATGGTTCCGGAATCCTGAGCGTGGGGAGGTTCCACCAACGGTCGGCAGCGCGTGGGTTCTTACCGGATGCCTGAGCTCGTCTCCCCTGAGGGTTTCCCTAATGTCTCTGTGCCAGGGAATGCTAGGGGTGTTTTGCAGGAAATCCCAGTGTCAGGGGCAGCCTCCCCAATGGTCAGGGAAGGGATTTCTCGGACTTCCCCGAACAGGGAACACATGTGACTGAAGAGAGCTGCGTGGAGTTGTCTCTCGAGCTCCCCCACGCACTGACAATGGTTCCGGAATTCTGAGCGTGGGGAGTTTCCACCAACGGTCGGCAGCGCGTGGGTTCTAACGGGAGGCCTGAGCTCGTCTCCCCTGAGGGTTTCCCTAATTTCTCTGTGCCAGGGAATGCTAGGGGGGGTTTGCAGGAAATCCCAGTGACAGAGGCTGCCTCCCCAAGGTCAGGGAAGGTATTTCTCGGACTTCCGCGAACAGGGAACACCTTCGACTGGAGAGAGCTGCGTGGAGTTGTCTCTCGACCTCCCCCACGCACTGACAATGGTTCCGGAATTCTGAGCGTTGGGAGGTTAAACCAACGGTCGGCAGCGCGTGGGTTCTAACGGGAGGCCTGAGCTCGTCTCCCCTGAGGGTTTCCCTAATGTCTCTGTGCCAGGTAATGCTAGGGGGGGTTTGCAGGAAATCCCAGTGACAGAGGCTGCCTCCCCAAGATCAGGGAAAGTATTTCTCGGGCTTCCCCGAACACGGAACACCTGTGACTGAAGAGAGCTGCGTGGAGATTTCTCTCGAGCTCCCCCACGCACTGACAATGGTTCCGGAATCCTGAGCGTGGGGAGGTTCCACCAACGGTCGGCAGCCTAGGGTTCTAACGGGATGCCTGAGCTCGTCTCCCCTGAGGGTTTCCCTAATGTCTCTGTGCCAGGGAATGCTAGGGGGGGTTTCCAGGAAATCCCAGTGACAGAGGCTGTCTCCCCAAGGTCAGGGAAGGTATTTCTCGGACTTCCCCGAACAGGGAACACCTGTAACTGAAGAGAGCTGCATGGAGTTGTCTCTCGAGCTCCCCCACGCACTGACAATGGTTCCGGAATACTGAGCTTGGGGAGGTTCCACCAACGGTCGGCAGCGCGTGGGTTCTATCGGGATGCATGATCTCGTCTCCCCTGAAGGTTTTCCTAATGTCTCTGTGCCAGGGAATGCTAGGTGGGGTTTGCAGGAAATCCCAGTGACAGAGGCTGCCTCCCCAAGGTCAGGGAAGGTATTTCTCGGACTTCCCCGAACAGGGAACACCTGTGACTGAAGAGAGCTGCGTGGAGTTGTCTCCCGTGCTCCTCCACGCACTGACAATGGTTCCGGAATCCTGAGCGTGGGGAGGTTCCACCAACGGTCGGCAGCGCGTGGGTTCTAACGGGATGCCGAGCTCGTCTCCCCTGAGGGTTTCCCTAATGTCTCGGTGCCAGGGAATGCTAGGGGGGGTTTGCAGGAAATCCCAGTGACAATGGCTGCCTCCCCAAGGTCAGGGAAGTTATTTCTCGGACTTCCCCAACAGGGAACCCCTGTGGCTGAAGAGAGCTGCGTGGAGTTGTCTCTCGAGCTCCCCCACTCACTGACAATGATTCCGGAATCCTGAGCGTGGGGAGGTTCCACCAACGGTCGGCAGCGCGTGGGTTCTAACGGGATGCCTGCGCTCGTCTTCCCTGAGGGTTTCCCTAATGTCTCTGTGCCAGGGAATGCTAGGGGGGGTTTGCAGGAAATCCCAGTGACAGAGGCTGCCTCCACAAGTTCAGGGAAGGTATTTCCCGGACTTCCCAGAACATGGAACACCTGTGACTGAAGAGAGCTGCGTGGAGTTGTCTCTCGAGCTCCCCCACGCACTGACAATGGTTCCGGAATCCTGAGAGTGGGGAGGTTCCACCAACGGTCGGCAGCGCGTGGGTTCTAACGGGATGCCTGAGCTCGTCTCCCCTGAGTGTTTCCTTAATGTCCCTGTGCCAGGGAATGCTAGGGGGGGTTTGCAGAATATCCCAGTGACAGAGGCTGCCTCCCCAAGTTCAGGGAAGGTATATCTCGGACTTCCCCGAACAGGGAACACCTGTGACTGAAGAGAGCTGCGTGGATTTGTCTCTCGAGCTCCCCCACGCACTGACAATGGTTCCGGAATCCTGAGCGTGGGGAGGTTCCACCAACGGTCGGCAGCGCGTGGGTTCAAACGGGATGCCTGAGCTCGTCTCCCCTGAGTGTTTTCCTAATGTCTCTGTCCCAGGGAATGCTAGGGGGGGGTTTGCAGGAAATCCCAGTGACAGAGGCTGCCTCCCCAAGGTCAGGGAAAGTATTTCTCGGACTTCCCTGAACAGGGAACACCTGCGACTGAAGAGAGCTGCGTGGAGTTGTCTCTCGAGCTCCCCCACGCACTGACAATTGTTCCGGAATCCTGAGCGTGGGGATGTTCCACCAACGGTCGGCAGCGCGTGGGTTCTAACGGGATGCCTGAGCTCGTCTCCCCTGAGTGTTTCCCTAATGTCTCTGTGCCAGGGAATGCTAAGGGGGGTTTGCAGGAAAACCCAGTGACAGAGGCTGCCTCCCCAAGGTCAGGGAAGGTATTTCTCCAACTTCCCTGAACAGGGAACACCTGAGACTGAAGAGAGCTGCGTGGAGTTGTCTCTCGAGCTCCCCCACGCACTGACAATGTTTCCGGAATCATGAGCGTGGGGAGGTTCCACCAACGGTCGGCAGCGCGTGGGTTCTAACGGGAGGCCTGAGCTCGTCTCCCCTGAGGGTTTCCCTAATGTCTCTATGCCAGGGAATGCTAGGGGGGGTTTGCAGGAAATCCCAGTGACAGAGGCTGCCTCCCCAAGGTCAGGGAAACTATTTCTCGGACTTCCCCAACAGGGAACACCTGTGACTGAAGAGAGCTGCCTGGAGTTGTCTCTCGAGCTCCCCCACGCACTGACAATGGTTCCGGAATCCTGAGCGTGGGGAGGTTCCACCAACGGTCGGCAGCGCGTGGGTTCTAACGGGATGCCTGAGCTCATATCCCCTGAGGGTTTCCCTAATGTCTCTGTGCCAGGGAATGCTGGGGGTGGTTTGCAGGAAATCCCAGTGACAGAGGCTGCTTCCCCAAGGTCAGGGAAGGTATTTCTCGGACTTTCCCGAACAGGGAACACCTGTGACTGAAGAGAGCTGCGTGGAGTTGTCTCTCGAGCTCCCCCACGCACTGACAATGGTTCCGGAATCCTGAGCGTGGGGAGGTTCCACCAACGGTCGGCAGCGCGTGGGTTCTAACGGGATGCCTGAGCTCGTCTCCCCTGAGGGTTTCCGTAATGTCTCTGTGCCAGGGAATGCTAGGGGGGGTTTGCAGGAAATCCCAGTGACAGAGGTTGCTTCCCCAAGGTCAGGGAAGGTATTTCTCGGACTTCCGCGAACAGGGAACACCTTCGACTGGAGAGAACTGCGTGGATTTGTCTCTCGACCTCCCCCACACACTGACAATTGTTCCGGAATCCTGAGCGTGGGGATGTTCCACCAACGGTCGGCAGCGCGTGGGTTCTAACGGGATGCCTGAGCTCTTCTCCCCTGAGCGTTTTCCTAATGTCTCTGTGCCAGGGATTGCTAGGGGGGGGTTGCAGGAAATCCCAGTGACAGAGGCTGCCACCCCAAGGTCAGGGAAGGTATTTCTCGGACTTCCCAGAACAGGAATACCTGTGACTGAAGAGAGCTGCGTGGAGTTTTCTCTCGAGTTCCCCACGCACTGACAATGTTTCCGGAATCCTGAGCGAGGGGAGGTTCCACCAATGGTCGGCAGTGCGTGGGTTCTAACGGGATGCCTGAGCTCGTCTCCCCTGAGGGTTTCCCTAATGTCTCTGTGCCAAGGAATGCTAGGGGTGATTTACAGGATATCCCAGTAACAGAGGCTGACTCACCAAGGTCAGGGAAGGTATTTCTCGGACTTCCCCGAACAGGGAACACCTGTGACTGAAGAGAGCTGCGTGGAGTTGTCTCTCGAGCTCCCCCACGCACTGACAATGGTTCCGGAATCCTGAGCGTGGGGAGGTTCCACCAACGGTCGGCAGCGCGTGGGTTCTTACCGGATGCCTGAGCTCGTCTCCCCTGAGGGTTTCCCTAATGTCTCTGTGCCAGGGAATGCTAGGGGTGTTTTGCAGGAAATCCCAGTGTCAGGGGCAGCCTCCCCAATGGTCAGGGAAGGGATTTCTCGGACTTCCCCGAACAGGGAACACATGTGACTGAAGAGAGCTGCGTGGAGTTGTCTCTCGAGCTCCCCCACGCACTGACAATGGTTCCGGAATTCTGAGCGTGGGGAGTTTCCACCAACGGTCGGCAGCGCGTGGGTTCTAACGGGAGGCCTGAGCTCGTCTCCCCTGAGGGTTTCCCTAATTTCTCTGTGCCAGGGAATGCTAGGGGGGGTTTGCAGGAAATCCCAGTGACAGAGGCTGCCTCCCCAAGGTCAGGGAAGGTATTTCTCGGACTTCCGCGAACAGGGAACACCTTCGACTGGAGAGAGCTGCGTGGAGTTGTCTCTCGACCTCCCCCACGCACTGACAATGGTTCCGGAATTCTGAGCGTTGGGAGGTTAAACCAACGGTCGGCAGCGCGTGGGTTCTAACGGGAGGCCTGAGCTCGTCTCCCCTGAGGGTTTCCCTAATGTCTCTGTGCCAGGTAATGCTAGGGGGGGTTTGCAGGAAATCCCAGTGACAGAGGCTGCCTCCCCAAGATCAGGGAAAGTATTTCTCGGGCTTCCCCGAACACGGAACACCTGTGACTGAAGAGAGCTGCGTGGAGATTTCTCTCGAGCTCCCCCACGCACTGACAATGGTTCCGGAATCCTGAGCGTGGGGAGGTTCCACCAACGGTCGGCAGCCTAGGGTTCTAACGGGATGCCTGAGCTCGTCTCCCCTGAGGGTTTCCCTAATGTCTCTGTGCCAGGGAATGCTAGGGGGGGTTTCCAGGAAATCCCAGTGACAGAGGCTGTCTCCCCAAGGTCAGGGAAGGTATTTCTCGGACTTCCCCGAACAGGGAACACCTGTAACTGAAGAGAGCTGCATGGAGTTGTCTCTCGAGCTCCCCCACGCACTGACAATGGTTCCGGAATACTGAGCTTGGGGAGGTTCCACCAACGGTCGGCAGCGCGTGGGTTCTATCGGGATGCATGATCTCGTCTCCCCTGAAGGTTTTCCTAATGTCTCTGTGCCAGGGAATGCTAGGTGGGGTTTGCAGGAAATCCCAGTGACAGAGGCTGCCTCCCCAAGGTCAGGGAAGGTATTTCTCGGACTTCCCCGAACAGGGAACACCTGTGACTGAAGAGAGCTGCGTGGAGTTGTCTCCCGTGCTCCTCCACGCACTGACAATGGTTCCGGAATCCTGAGCGTGGGGAGGTTCCACCAACGGTCGGCAGCGCGTGGGTTCTAACGGGATGCCGAGCTCGTCTCCCCTGAGGGTTTCCCTAATGTCTCGGTGCCAGGGAATGCTAGGGGGGGTTTGCAGGAAATCCCAGTGACAATGGCTGCCTCCCCAAGGTCAGGGAAGTTATTTCTCGGACTTCCCCAACAGGGAACCCCTGTGGCTGAAGAGAGCTGCGTGGAGTTGTCTCTCGAGCTCCCCCACGCACTGACAATGATTCCGGAATCCTGAGCGTGGGGAGGTTCCACCAACGGTCGGCAGCGCGTGGGTTCTAACGGGATGCCTGCGCTCGTCTTCCCTGAGGGTTTCCCTAATGTCTCTGTGCCAGGGAATGCTAGGGGGGGTTTGCAGGAAATCCCAGTGACAGAGGCTGCCTCCACAAGTTCAGGGAAGGTATTTCCCGGACTTCCCAGAACATGGAACACCTGTGACTGAAGAGAGCTGCGTGGAGTTGTCTCTCGAGCTCCCCCACGCACTGACAATGGTTCCGGAATCCTGAGAGTGGGGAGGTTCCACCAACGGTCGGCAGCGCGTGGGTTCTAACGGGATGCCTGAGCTCGTCTCCCCTGAGTGTTTCCTTAATGTCCCTGTGCCAGGGAATGCTAGGGGGGGTTTGCAGAATATCCCAGTGACAGAGGCTGCCTCCCCAAGTTCAGGGAAGGTATATCTCGGACTTCCCCGAACAGGGAACACCTGTGACTGAAGAGAGCTGCGTGGATTTGTCTCTCGAGCTCCCCCACGCACTGACAATGGTTCCGGAATCCTGAGCGTGGGGAGGTTCCACCAACGGTCGGCAGCGCGTGGGTTCAAACGGGATGCCTGAGCTCGTCTCCCCTGAGTGTTTTCCTAATGTCTCTGTCCCAGGGAATGCTAGGGGGGGGTTTGCAGGAAATCCCAGTGACAGAGGCTGCCTCCCCAAGGTCAGGGAAAGTATTTCTCGGACTTCCCTGAACAGGGAACACCTGCGACTGAAGAGAGCTGCGTGGAGTTGTCTCTCGAGCTCCCCCACGCACTGACAATTGTTCCGGAATCCTGAGCGTGGGGATGTTCCACCAACGGTCGGCAGCGCGTGGGTTCTAACGGGATGCCTGAGCTCGTCTCCCCTGAGTGTTTCCCTAATGTCTCTGTGCCAGGGAATGCTAAGGGGGGTTTGCAGGAAAACCCAGTGACAGAGGCTGCCTCCCCAAGGTCAGGGAAGGTATTTCTCCAACTTCCCTGAACAGGGAACACCTGAGACTGAAGAGAGCTGCGTGGAGTTGTCTCTCGAACTCCCCCACGCACTGACAATGTTTCCGGAATCATGAGCGTGGGGAGGTTCCACCAACGGTCGGCAGCGCGTGGGTTCTAACGGGAGGCCTGAGCTCGTCTCCCCTGAGGGTTTCCCTAATGTCTCTATGCCAGGGAATGCTAGGGGGGGTTTGCAGGAAATCCCAGTGACAGAGGCTGCCTCCCCAAGGTCAGGGAAACTATTTCTCGGACTTCCCCAACAGGGAACACCTGTGACTGAAGAGAGCTGCCTGGAGTTGTCTCTCGAGCTCCCCCACGCACTGACAATGGTTCCGGAATCCTGAGCGTGGGGAGGTTCCACCAACGGTCGGCAGCGCGTGGGTTCTAACGGGATGCCTGAGCTCATATCCCCTGAGGGTTTCCCTAATGTCTCTGTGCCAGGGAATGCTGGGGGTGGTTTGCAGGAAATCCCAGTGACAGAGGCTGCTTCCCCAAGGTCAGGGAAGGTATTTCTCGGACTTTCCCGAACAGGGAACACCTGTGACTGAAGAGAGCTGCGTGGAGTTGTCTCTCGAGCTCCCCCACGCACTGACAATGGTTCCGGAATCCTGAGCGTGGGGAGGTTCCACCAACGGTCGGCAGCGCGTGGGTTCTAACGGGATGCCTGAGCTCGTCTCCCCTGAGGGTTTCCGTAATGTCTCTGTGCCAGGGAATGCTAGGGGGGGTTTGCAGGAAATCCCAGTGACAGAGGTTGCTTCCCCAAGGTCAGGGAAGGTATTTCTCGGACTTCCGCGAACAGGGAACACCTTCGACTGGAGAGAACTGCGTGGATTTGTCTCTCGACCTCCCCCACACACTGACAATGGTTCCGGAATCCTGAGCGTGGGGAGGTTCCACCAACGGTCGGCAGCGCGTGGTTTCTAACGGGATGCCTGAGCTCGTCTCCCCTGAGGGTTTTCCTAATGTTTCTGTGCCAGGGAATGCTAGGGGGGGTTTGCAGGAAATCCCAGTGACAGAGGCTGCCTCCCCAAGATCAGGGAAAGTATTTCTCGGACTTCCCCGAATAGGGAACACCTGTGACTGAAGAGAGCTGCGTGGAGATTTCTCTCGAGCTCCCCCACGCACTGACAATGGTTCCGGAATCCTGAGCGTTGGGAGGTTCCACCAACGGTCGGCAGCGCGTGGGTTCTAACGGGATGCCTGAGCTCGTCTCCCCTGAGGGTTTCCCTAATGTCTCTGTGCCAGGGAATGCTAGGGGGGGTTTGCAGGGAATCCCAGTGACAGAGGCTGCCTCCCCAAGGTCAGGGAAAGTATTTCTCGGACTTCCCTGAACAGGGAACACCTGCGACTGAAGAGAGCTGCGTGGAGTTGTCTCTCGAGCTCCCCCACGCACTGACAATTGTTCCGGAATCCTGAGCGTGGGGATGTTCCACCAACGGTCGGCAGCGCGTGGGTTCTAACGGGATGCCTGAGCTCGTCTCCCCTGAGTGTTTCCCTAATGTCTCTGTGCCAGGGAATGCTAAGGGGGGTTTGCAGGAAAACCCAGTGACAGAGGCTGCCTCCCCAAGGTCAGGGAAGGTATTTCTCCAACTTCCCTGAACAGGGAACACCTGAGACTGAAGAGAGCTGCGTGGAGTTGTCTCTCGAGCTCCCCCACGCACTGACAATGTTTCCGGAATCATGAGCGTGGGGAGGTTCCACCAACGGTCGGCAGCGCGTGGGTTCTAACGGGAGGCCTGAGCTCGTCTCCCCTGAGGGTTTCCCTAATGTCTCTATGCCAGGGAATGCTAGGGGGGGTTTGCAGGAAATCCCAGTGACAGAGGCTGCCTCCCCAAGGTCAGGGAAACTATTTCTCGGACTTCCCCAACAGGGAACACCTGTGACTGAAGAGAGCTGCCTGGAGTTGTCTCTCGAGCTCCCCCACGCACTGACAATGGTTCCGGAATCCTGAGCGTGGGGAGGTTCCACCAACGGTCGGCAGCGCGTGGGTTCTAACGGGATGCCTGAGCTCATATCCCCTGAGGGTTTCCCTAATGTCTCTGTGCCAGGGAATGCTAGGGGTGGTTTGCAGGAAATCCCAGTGACAGAGGCTGCCTCCCCAAAGTCAGGGAAGGTATTTCCCGGACTTCCCCGAACAGGGAACACCTGTGACTGAAGAGAGCTGCGTGGAGTTGTCTCTCGAGCTCCCCCACGCACTGACAATGGTTCCGTAATCCTGAGCGTGGGGAGGTTCCACCAACGGTCGACAGCGCGTGGGTTCTAACGGGATGCCTGAGCTCGTTTCCCCTGAGTGTTTCCGTAATGTCTCTGTGCCAGGGAATGCTAGAGGGGTTTTGAAGGAAATCCCAGTGACAGAGGCAGCCTCCCCAAGGACAGTGAAGGTATTTCCCGGACATCCCCGAACAGGGAACACCTGTGACTGAAGAGAGCTCCGTGTAGTTGTCTCTCGAGCTCCCCCACGCACTGACAATGGTTCCGGAATCCTGAGCGTGGGGAGGTTCCACCAACGGTCGGCAGCGCGTGGGTTCTAACGGGATGCCTGAGCTCGTCTCCCCTGAGGGTTTTCCTAATGTCTCTGTGCCAGGGAATGCTAGGGGGGGTTTGCAGGAGATCCCAGAGACAGAGGCTGCATCCCCAAGGCCAGGGAAGGTATTTCTCGGACTTCCCCGAACAGGGAACACCTGTGACTGAAGAGAGCTGCGTGGAGTTGTCTCTCGATCTCCCCCACTCACTGACAATGGTTCCGGAATCCTGAGCGTGGGGAGGTTCCACCAACGGTCGGCAGCGAGTGGGTTCTAACGGGATGCCTGAACTCGTCTCCCCTGAGGGTTTTCCTAATATCTCTGTGCCAGGGAATGCTAGGGGGGGTTTGCAGGAAATCCCAGTGACAGAGGCTGCCTCCCCAAGGTAAGGGAAGGTATTTCTCGGACTTCCCCGAACAGGGAACACCTGTGACTGAAGAGAGCTGCGTGGAGTTGTCTTTCGAGCTCCCCCACGCACTGACAATGGTTCCGGAATCCTGAGCGTGGGGAGGTTCCACCAACGTTCGGCAGCGCGTGGGTTCTAACGGGATGCCTGAGCTCGACCCCCTGAGGGTTTTCCTAATGTCTCTGTGCCAGGGAATGCTAGGGGGGGTTTGCAGGAAATCCCAGTGACAGAGGCTGCCTCCCCAAGGTCAGGGAAGGTATTTCTCTGACTTCCCCGAACAGGGAACACCTGTGACTGAAGAGAGCTGCGTTGAGTTGTCTCCCGTGCTCCTCCACGCACTGACAATGGTTCCGGAATCCTGAGCGTGGGGAGGTTCCACCAAAGGTCGGCAGCGCGTGGGTTCTAACGGGATGCCGAGCTCGTCTCCCCTGAGGGTTTCCCTAATGTCTCTGTGCCAGGGAATGCTAGGGGGGGTTTGCAGGAAATCCCAGTGACAGAGGCTGCTTCCCCAAGGTCAGGGAAGGTATTTCTCGGACTTCCCCGAACAGGGAACACCTGTGACTGAAGAGAGCTGCGTGGAGTTGTCTCTCGAGCTCCCCCACGCCCTGACAATGGTTCCGGAATCCTGAGCGTGGGGAGGTTCCACCAACGGTCGGCAGCGCGTGGGTTCTAACGGGATGCCTGAGCTCGTCTCCCCTGAGGGTTTCCGTAATGTCTCTGTGCCAGGGAATGCTAGGGGGGGTTTGCAGGAAATCCCAGTGACAGAGGCTGCCTCCCCAAGGTCAGGGAAGGTATTACTCGGACTTCCCCGAAAAGGGAACACCTGTGATTGAAGAGAGCTGCGTGGATTTGTCTCTCGAGCTCCCCCACGCACTGACAATGGTTCCGGAATCCTGAGCGTGGGGAGGTTCCACCAACGGTCGGCAGCGCGTGGGTTCTAACGGGATGCCTGAGCTCGTCTCCCTGAGGGTTTTCCTAATGTCTCTGTGCCAGGGAATGCTAGGGGGGGTTTGCAGGAAATCCCAGTGACAGAGGCTGCCTCCCCAAGGTCAGTTAACGTATTTCTCGGACTTCCCGGAACAGGTAACACCTGTGACTGAAGAGAGCTGCGTGGAGTTGTCTCTCGAGCTCCCCCACGCAATGACAATGTTTCCGATATCCTGAGCGTGGGGAGGTTCCCCCAACGGTCGGCAGCGCGTGGGTTCTAACGGGATGCTTGAGCTCGTCTCCCCTGAGGGTTTCCCTAATGTCTCTGTGCCAGGGAATGCTAGGGGGGTTTTCAGGAAATCATAGTGACAGAGGCTGCCTCCCCAAGGTCAGGGAAGGTATTGCTCGGACTTCCCCGAACAGGGAACACCTGTGACTGAAGAGAGCTGCGTGGAGATTTCTCTCGAGCTCCCCCACGCACTGACAATGGTTCCGGAATCCTGAGCGTTGGGAGGTTCCACCAACGGTCGGCAGCGCGTGGGTTCTAACGGGATGCCTGAGCTCGTCTCCCCTGAGGGTTTCCTTAATGTCTCTGTGCCAGGAACTGCTAGGTGGTGTTTACAGGACATCCCAGTGACAGTGGCTGCCTCCCCAAGGTCAGGGAAGGTATTTCTCGGACTTCCCCGAACAGGGAACACCTGTGACTGAAGAGAGCTGCGTGGAGTTGTCTCTCGAGCTCCCCCACGCACTGACAATGGTTCCGGAATTCTGAGCGTGGGGAGGTTCCACCAACGGTCGGCAGCGCTTGGGTTCCAACGGGATGCCTTAACTCGTCTCCCCTGAGGGTTTTCCTAATGTCTCTGTGCCAGGGAATGCTAGGGGGGGTTTGCAGGAAATCCCATTGACAGAGGCTGCCTCCCCAAGTTAAGGGAAGGTATTTCTCGGACTTCCCCGAACAGGGAACACCTGTGACTGAAGAGAGCTGCGTGGAGTTGTCTCTCGAGCTCCCCCACGCACTGACAATGGTTCCGGAATCCTGAGCGTGGGGAGGTTCCACCAACGGTCGGCAGCGCGTGGGTTCTAACGGGATGCATGAGCTCGTCTCCCCTGAGTGTTTCCCTAATGTCTCTGTGCCAGGAAATGCTAGGGGGGGTTTGCAGGAAATCCCAGTGACAGAGGCTGCCTCCCCAAGGTCAGGGAAGGTATTTCTCGGACTTCCCCGAACAGGGAACACCTGTGACTGAAGAGAGCTGCGTGGAGTTGTCTCTCGAGCTCCCCCACGCACTGACAATGTTTCCGGAATCCTGAGCGTGGGGAGGTTCCACCAACGGTCGGCAGCGCGTGGGTTCTAACGGGATGCCTGTGCTCGTCTCCCCTGAGGGTTTCCCTAATGTCTCTGTGCCAGGGAATTCTAGGGGGGGTTTGCAGGAAATCCCAGTGGAAGAGGCTGCCTCCCCAAGGTCAGGGAAGTTATTTCTCGGACTTCCCCAACAGGGAACACCTGTGACTGAAGAGAGCTGCGTGGAAATGTCTCTCGAGCTCCCCCACGCACTGACAATGGTTCCGGAATCCTGAGCGTGGGGAGGTTCCACCAACGGTCGGCAGCGCGTGGGTTCTAACGGGATACCTGAGTTCGTCTCCCCTGAGGTTTTCTCTAATGTCTCTGTGCCAGGGAATGCTAGGGGGGGTTTGAAGGAAATCCCAGTGACAGAGGCTGCCTCCCCAAGGTCAGGGAAGGTATTTCCCGGACTTCCCCGAACAGGGAACACCTGTGACTGAAGAGAGCTGCGTGGAGTTGTCTCCCGTACTCCTCCACGCACTGACAATTGTTTCGGAATCCTGAGCGTGGGGAGGTTCCACCAACGGTCGGCAGCGCGTGGGTTCTAACGGGATGCCTGCGCTCGTCTCCCCTGAGTATTTCCCTAATGTCTCTGTGCCAGGGAATGCTAGGGGGGGTTTGCAGGAAATCCCAGTGACAGAGGCTGCCTCCCCAAGGTCAGGGAATGTATTTCTTGGACTTCCCCGAACAGGGAACACCTGAGACTGAAGAGAGCTGCGTGGAGTTGCCTCTCGAGCTCCCCCACGCACTGACAATGGTTCCGGAATCCTGAGCGTGGGGAGGTTCCACCAACGGTCGGCAGCGCGTGGGTTCTAACGGGAGGCATGAGCTCGTCTCCCCTGAGGGTTTCCCTAATGTCTCTGTGCCAGGGAATGCTAGGGGGGGTTTGCAGGAAATCCCAGTGACAGAGGCTGCCTCCCCAAGGTCAGGGAAGGTATTTCTCGGACTTCCCCTAAGAGGGAACAACTGTGACTGAAGAGAGCTGCGTGGAGTTGTCTCTCGAGCTCCCCCACGCACTGACAATGGTTCCGGAATCCTGAGCGTCGGGAGGTTCCACCAACGGTCGGCAGCGCGTGGGTTCTAACGGGATGCCTGAGCTCGTCTCCCCTGAGTGTTTCCCTAATGTCTCTGTGCCAGGGAATGCTAGGGGGGGTTTGCAGGAAATCCCAGTGACAGAGGCTGCCTCCCCAAGGTCAGGGAAAGTATTTCTCGGACTTCCCCGAACAGGGAACACCTGTGACTGAAGCGAGCTGCGTGGAGTTGTATCTCGAGCTCCCCCGCGCACTGACAATGGTTCCGGAATCCTGAGCGTGGGGAGGTTCCACCAAAGGTCGGCAGCGCGTGGGTTCTAACGGGATGCATGAGCTCGTCTCCCCTGAGGGTTTCCCTAATGTCTCTGTGCCAGGGAATGCTAGGGGTGGTTTGCAGGAAATCCCAGTGAGAGAGGCTGCCTCCCCAAGGTCAGGGAAAGTATTTCTCGGACTTCCCCGAACAGGGAACACCTGTGACGGAAGAGAGCTGCGTGGAGTTGTCTCTCGAGCTCCCCCACGCACTGACAATGGTTCCGGAATCCTGAGCGTGGGGAGGTTCCACCAACGGTAGGCAGCGCGTGGGTTCTAACGGGATGCCTGTGCTCGTCTCCCCTGAGGGTTTCCCTAAAGTCTCTGTGCCAGGGAATGCTAGGGGGGGTTTGCAGGAAATCCCAGTGACAGAGGCTGCCTCCCCAATGTCAGGGAAGTTATTTCTCGGACTTCCCCAACAGGGAACACCTGTGACTGAAGAGAGCTGCGTGGAGTTGTCTCTCGAGCTCCCCCACGCACTGACAATGTTTCCGGAATCCTGAGCGTGGGGAGGTTCCACCAACGGTCGGCAGCGCGTGGGTTCTAACGGGATACCTGAGTTCGTCTCCCCTGAGGTTTTCCCTAATGTCTCTGTGCCAGGGAATGCTAGGGGGGGTTTGAAGGAAATCCCAGTGACAGAGGCTGCCTCCCCAATGTCAGGGAAGGTATTTCCCGGACTTCCCCGAACAGGGAACACCTGTGAATTAAGAGAGCTGCGTGGAGTTGTCTCTCGAGCTCCCCCACGCACTGACAGTGGTTCCGGAATCCTGAGCGTGGGGAGGTTCCACCAAAGGTCGGCAGCGCGTGGGTTCTAACGGGATGCCTGAGCTCGACTCCCCTGAGGGTTTCCCTAATATCTCTGTGCCAGGGAATGCTAGGGGGGGTTTGCAGGAAATCCCAGTGACAGAGGCTGCCTCCCCAATGTCAGGGAAGGTATTTCTCGGACTTACCCGAACAGGGAACACCTGTGACTGAAGAGAGCTGCGTGGTGTTGTCTCTCGAGCTCCCCCACGCAGTGACAATGTTTCCGGAATCCTGAGCGTGGGGAGGTTCCACCAACGGTCGTCAGCGCGTGGGATCTAAGGGGATGCCTGAGCTCGTCTCCCCTGAGGGTTTTCCTAATGTCCTGTGCCAGGGAATGCTAGGGGTGGTTTGCAGGAAATCCCAGTGACAGAGGCTGCCTCCGCAAGGTCAGGGAAGATATTTCTCGGACTTCCCCGAACAGGGAACACCTGTGACTGAAGAGAGCTGCGTGGAGTTGTCTCTCGAGCTCCCCCACGCACTGACAATGGTTCCGGAATCCTGAGCGTGGGGAGGTTCCACCAACGGTCGGCAGCACGTGGGTTCTAACCGGATGCCTGAACTCGTCTCCCTGAGGGTTTTCCTAATGTCTCTGTGCCACGGAATGCTAGGGGGGGTTTGCAGGAAATCCCAGTGACAGAGGCTGCCTCCCCAAGGTCAGGGAAAGTTTTTCCCGGTCTTCCCCGAACAGGGAACACCTGTGACTGAAGAGAGTTGCGTGGAGTTGTCTCTCGAGCTCCCCCACGCACTGACAATGGTTCCGGAATCCTGAGCGTGGGGAGGTTCCACCAACGGTCGGCAGCGCTTGGGTTCTAACGGGATGCCTGAGCTGGTCTCCCCTGAGGGTTTTCCTAATGTCTCTGTGCCAGGGAATGCTATGGGGGGTTTGCAGGAAATCCCAGTGACAGAGGTTGCCTCCCCAAGGTCAGGGAAGGTATTTCTCGGACTTCCCCGAACATGGAACACCTGTGACTGAAGAGAGCTGCGTGGAGATGTCTCTCGTGCTCCCCCACGCACTGACAATGGTTCCGGAATCCTGAGCGTGGGGAGGTTGCACCAACGGTCGGCAGCGCGTGGGTTCTAACGGGATGCCTGAGCTCGTCTCCCCTGAGGGTTTCCCTAATGTCTCTGTGCCAGGGAATGCTAGGGGGGGTTTGCAGGAAATCCCAGTGACAGAGGCTGCCTCCCCAAGGTCAGGGCAGGTATTTCTCGGACTTCCCCGAACATGGAACACCTGTGACTGAAGAGAGCTGCGTGGAGTTGTCTCTCGAGCTCCCCCACGCACTGACAATGGTTCCGGAATCCTGAGCGTGGGGAGGTTCCACCAACGGTCGGCAGCGCGTGGGTTCTAACGGGATGCCTGAGCTCGTCTCCCCTGAGGGTTTCCCTAATGTCTCTGTGCCAGGGAATGCTAGGGGGGGTTTGCAGGAAATCCCAGTGACAGAGGCTGCCTCCCCAAGGTCAGGGAAGGTATTTCTCGGACTTCCCCGAACAGGGAACAACTGTGACTGAAGAGAGCTGCGTGGAGTTGTCTCTCGAGCTCCCCCACCCACTGACAATGGTTCCGGAATCCTGAGCGTGGGGAGGTTCCACCAACGGTCGGCAGCGCGTGGGTTCTAACGGGATGCCTGAGCTCGTCTCCCCTGAGTGTTTCCCTAATGTCTCTGTGCCAGGGAATGCTAGGGGGGGTTTGCAGGAAATCCCAGTGACAGAGGCTGCCTCCCCAATGTCAGGGAAATTATTTCTCTGACTTCCCTGAACAGGGAACACCTGCGACTGAAGAGAGCTGCGTGCAGTTGTCTCTCGAGCTCCCCCACGCACTGACAATGGTTCCGGAATGCTGAGCGTGGGGAGGTTCCACCAACGGTCGGCAGCGCGTGGGTTCTAACGGGATGCCTGAGCTCGTATCCCCTAAGGGTTTTCCTAATGTCTCTGCGCCAGGGAATGTTAGGGGAGGTTTGCAGGAAATCCCAGTGACAGAGGCTGCCTCCCCAAGATCAGGGAAGTATTTCTCGGACTTCCCCGAACAGGGAACACCTGTGACTGAAGAGAGCTGCGTGGAGTTGTCTCTCGAGCTCCCCCACGCACTGACAATGGTTCCGGAATCCTGAGCGTGGGGAGGTTCCACCAACGGTCGGCAGCGCGTGGGTTCTAACGGGATGCCTGAGCTCGTCTCCCCTGAGTGTTTCCCTAATGTCTCTGTGCCAGGGAATGCTAGGGGGGGTTTGCAGGAAATCCCAGTGACAGAGGCTGCCTCCCCAAGGTCAGGGAAGTTATTTCTCGGACTTCCCCGAACAGGGAACACCTGTGACTGAAGAGAGCTGCGTGGAGTTGTCTCACGAGCTCCCCCACGCACTGACAATGGTTCCGGAATCCTGAGCGTGGGGATGTTCCACCAACGGTCGGCAGCGCGTGTGTTCTAACGGGATGCCAGAACTCGTCTCCCCTGAGTGTTTCCCTAATGTCTCTGTGCCAGGTAATGCTAGGGGGAGTTTGCAGGAAATCCCAGTGACAGAGGCTGCCTCCCCAAGGTCAGGGAAGGTATTTCTCGGACTTCCCCGAACAGGGAACACCTGTGACTGAAGAGAGCTGCGTGGAGTTGTCTCTCGAGCTCCCCCACGCCCTGACAATGGTTCCGGAATCCTGAGCGTGGGGAGGATCCACCAACGGTCGGCAGCGCGTGGGTTCTAACGGGATGCCTGATCTCGTCTCCCCTGAGGGTTTCCCTAATGTCTCTGTGCCAGGTAATGCTTGGGGGGGTTTGCAGGAAATCCCAGTGACAGAGGCTGCCTCCCCAAGTCAGGGAAGGTATTTCTCGGACTTCCCCGAACAGGGAACACCTGTGACGGAAGAGAGCTGCGTGGAGTTGTCTCTCGAGCTCCCCCACGCACTGACAATGGTTCCGGAATCCTGAGCGTGGGGAGGTTCCACCAACGGTAGGCAGCGCGTGGGTTCTAACGGGATGCCTGTGCTCGTCTCCCCTGAGGGTTTCCCTAAAGTCTCTGTGCCAGGGAATGCTAGGGGGGGTTTGCAGGAAATCCCAGTGACAGAGGCTGCCTCCCCAATGTCAGGGAAGTTATTTCTCGGACTTCCCCAACAGGGAACACCTGTGACTGAAGAGAGCTGCGTGGAGTTGTCTCTCGAGCTCCCCCACGCACTGACAATGGTTCCGGAATCCTGAGCGTGGGGAGGTTCCACCAACGGTCGGCAGCGCGTGGGTTCTAACGGGATACCTGAGTTCGTCTCCCCTGAGGTTTTCCCTAATGTCTCTGTGCCAGGGAATGCTAGGGGGGGTTTGAAGGAAATCCCAGTGACAGAGGCTGCCTCCCCAATGTCAGGGAAGGTATTTCCCGGACTTCCCCGAACAGGGAACACCTGTGAATTAAGAGAGCTGCGTGGAGTTGTCTCTCGAGCTCCCCCACGCACTGACAGTGGTTCCGGAATCCTGAGCGTGGGGAGGTTCCACCAAAGGTCGGCAGCGCGTGGGTTCTAACGGGATGCCTGAGCTCGACTCCCCTGAGGGTTTCCCTAATATCTCTGTGCCAGGGAATGCTAGGGGGGGTTTGCAGGAAATCCCAGTGACAGAGGCTGCCTCCCCAATGTCAGGGAAGGTATTTCTCGGACTTACCCGAACAGGGAACACCTGTGACTGAAGAGAGCTGCGTGGTGTTGTCTCTCGAGCTCCCCCACGCAGTGACAATGTTTCCGGAATCCTGAGCGTGGGGAGGTTCCACCAACGGTCGTCAGCGCGTGGGATCTAAGGGGATGCCTGAGCTCGTCTCCCCTGAGGGTTTTCCTAATGTCCTGTGCCAGGGAATGCTAGGGGTGGTTTGCAGGAAATCCCAGTGACAGAGGCTGCCTCCGCAAGGTCAGGGAAGATATTTCTCGGACTTCCCCGAACAGGGAACACCTGTGACTGAAGAGAGCTGCGTGGAGTTGTCTCTCGAGCTCCCCCACGCACTGACAATGGTTCCGGAATCCTGAGCGTGGGGAGGTTCCACCAACGGTCGGCAGCACGTGGGTTCTAACCGGATGCCTGAACTCGTCTCCCTGAGGGTTTTCCTAATGTCTCTGTGCCACGGAATGCTAGGGGGGGTTTGCAGGAAATCCCAGTGACAGAGGCTGCCTCCCCAAGGTCAGGGAAAGTTTTTCCCGGTCTTCCCCGAACAGGGAACACCTGTGACTGAAGAGAGTTGCGTGGAGTTGTCTCTCGAGCTCCCCCACGCACTGACAATGGTTCCGGAATCCTGAGCGTGGGGAGGTTCCACCAACGGTCGGCAGCGCTTGGGTTCTAACGGGATGCCTGAGCTGGTCTCCCCTGAGGGTTTTCCTAATGTCTCTGTGCCAGGGAATGCTATGGGGGGTTTGCAGGAAATCCCAGTGACAGAGGTTGCCTCCCCAAGGTCAGGGAAGGTATTTCTCGGACTTCCCCGAACATGGAACACCTGTGACTGAAGAGAGCTGCGTGGAGATGTCTCTCGTGCTCCCCCACGCACTGACAATGGTTCCGGAATCCTGAGCGTGGGGAGGTTCCACCAACGGTCGGCAGCGCGTGGGTTCTAACGGGATGCCTGAGCTCGTCTCCCCTGAGGGTTTCCCTAATGTCTCTGTGCCAGGGAATGCTAGGGGGGGTTTGCAGGAAATCCCAGTGACAGAGGCTGCCTCCCCAAGGTCAGGGCAGGTATTTCTCGGACTTCCCCGAACATGGAACACCTGTGACTGAAGAGAGCTGCGTGGAGTTGTCTCTCGAGCTCCCCCACGCACTGACAATGGTTCCGGAATCCTGAGCGTGGGGAGGTTCCACCAACGGTCGGCAGCGCGTGGGTTCTAACGGGATGCCTGAGCTCGTCTCCCCTGAGGGTTTCCCTAATGTCTCTGTGCCAGGGAATGCTAGGGGGGGTTTGCAGGAAATCCCAGTGACAGAGGCTGCCTCCCCAAGGTCAGGGAAGGTATTTCTCGGACTTCCCCGAACAGGGAACAACTGTGACTGAAGAGAGCTGCGTGGAGTTGTCTCTCGAGCTCCCCCACCCACTGACAATGGTTCCGGAATCCTGAGCGTGGGGAGGTTCCACCAACGGTCGGCAGCGCGTGGGTTCTAACGGGATGCCTGAGCTCGTCTCCCCTGAGTGTTTCCCTAATGTCTCTGTGCCAGGGAATGCTAGGGGGGGTTTGCAGGAAATCCCAGTGACAGAGGCTGCCTCCCCAATGTCAGGGAAATTATTTCTCTGACTTCCCTGAACAGGGAACACCTGCGACTGAAGAGAGCTGCGTGCAGTTGTCTCTCGAGCTCCCCCACGCACTGACAATGGTTCCGGAATGCTGAGCGTGGGGAGGTTCCACCAACGGTCGGCAGCGCGTGGGTTCTAACGGGATGCCTGAGCTCGTATCCCCTAAGGGTTTTCCTAATGTCTCTGCGCCAGGGAATGTTAGGGGAGGTTTGCAGGAAATCCCAGTGACAGAGGCTGCCTCCCCAAGATCAGGGAAGTATTTCTCGGACTTCCCCGAACAGGGAACACCTGTGACTGAAGAGAGCTGCGTGGAGTTGTCTCTCGAGCTCCCCCACGCACTGACAATGGTTCCGGAATCCTGAGCGTGGGGAGGTTCCACCAACGGTCGGCAGCGCGTGGGTTCTAACGGGATGCCTGAGCTCGTCTCCCCTGAGTGTTTCCCTAATGTCTCTGTGCCAGGGAATGCTAGGGGGGGTTTGCAGGAAATCCCAGTGACAGAGGCTGCCTCCCCAAGGTCAGGGAAGTTATTTCTCGGACTTCCCCGAACAGGGAACACCTGTGACTGAAGAGAGCTGCGTGGAGTTGTCTCACGAGCTCCCCCACGCACTGACAATGGTTCCGGAATCCTGAGCGTGGGGATGTTCCACCAACGGTCGGCAGCGCGTGTGTTCTAACGGGATGCCAGAGCTCGTCTCCCCTGAGTGTTTCCCTAATGTCTCTGTGCCAGGTAATGCTAGGGGGAGTTTGCAGGAAATCCCAGTGACAGAGGCTGCCTCCCCAAGGTCAGGGAAGGTATTTCTCGGACTTCCCCGAACAGGGAACACCTGTGACTGAAGAGAGCTGCGTGGAGTTGTCTCTCGAGCTCCCCCACGCCCTGACAATGGTTCCGGAATCCTGAGCGTGGGGAGGATCCACCAACGGTCGGCAGCGCGTGGGTTCTAACGGGATGCCTGATCTCGTCTCCCCTGAGGGTTTCCCTAATGTCTCTGTGCCAGGTAATGCTTGGGGGGGTTTGCAGGAAATCCCAGTGACAGAGGCTGCCTCCCCAAGTCAGGGAAGGTATTTCTCGGACTTCCCCGAACAGGGAACACCTGTGACTGAAGAGAGCTGCGTGGAGTTGTCTCTCGAGCTCCCCCACGCACTGACAATGGTTCCGGAATCCTGAGCGTGGGGAGGTTCCACCAAAGGTCGGCAGCGCGTGGGTTCTAACGGGATGCCTGAGCTCATCTCCGCTGAGGGTTTTCCTAATATCTCTGTGCCAGGGAATTCTAGGGGGGGTTTGCAGGAAATCCCAGTGACAGAGGCTGCCTCCCCAAGGTCAGGGAAGGTATTTCTCGGACTTCCCCGAACAGGGAACACCTGTGACTGAAGAGAGCTGCGTGGAGTTGTCTCTCGAGCTCCCCCACGCACTGACAATGGTTCCGGAATCCTGAGCGTGGGGAGGTTCCACCAACGGTCGGCAGCGCGTGGGTTCTAACGGGATGCCTGAGCTCATCTCCCCTGAGGGTTTTCCTAAAGTCTCTGTGCCAGGGAATGCTAGGGGGTGTTTGCAGGAAATCCCAGTGACAGAGGCTGCCTCCCCATGGTCAGGGAAGGTATTTCTCGGACTTCCCCGAACAGGGAACACCTGTGACTGAAGAGAGCTGCGTGGAGTTGTCTCTCGAGCTCCCCCACGCACTGACAATGGTTCCAGAATCCTGAGCGTGGGGAGGTTCCACCAACGGTCGGCAGCGCCTGGATTCTAACGGGATGCCTGAGCTCGTCTCCCCTGAGGGTTTTCCTAATGTCTCTCTGACAGGGATTGCTAGGGGGGGGGTTGCAGGATATCCCAGTGACAGAGGCTGCCTAACCAAGGTCAGGGAAGGTATTTCTCGGACTTCCCAGAACAGGAAAACCTGTGACTGAAGAGAGCTGCTTGGAGTTTTCTCTCGAGTTCCCCACGCACTGACATTGTTTCCGGAATCTTGAGCGAGGGGAGGTTCCACCAATGGTCGGCAGTGCGTGGGTTCTAACGGGATGCCTGAGCTCGTCTCCCCTGAGAGTTTCCCTAATGTCTCTGTGCCAAGGAATGCTAGGGGTGGTTTGCAGGAAATCCCAGTAACAGAGGCTGACTCACCAAGGTCAGGGAAGGTATTTCTCGGACTTCCCCGAACAGGGAACACCTGTGACTGAAGAGAGCTGCGTGGAGTTGTCTCTCGAGCTCCCCCACGCACTGAAAATGGTTCCGGAATCCTGAGCGTGGGGAGGTTTCACCAACGGTCGGCATCGCGTTGGTTCTAACGGGATTCATGGGCTCGTCTACCCTGAGGTTTTTCCTAATTTCTCTGTGTCAAGGAATGCTTGAGGGGGGGGTTTGCAGGAAATCCCAGTGACAGAGGCTGCCTCCCCAAGGTCATGGAAGGTATTTCTCGGACTTCCCCGAACAGGGAACACCTGTGACTGAAGAGAGCTGCGTGGAGTTGTCTCTCCAGCTCCCCCACGCACTGACAATGGTTCCGGAATCCTGAGCGTGGGGAGGTTCCACCAAGGGTCGGCAGCGCGTGGTTTCTAACGGGATGCCTGATCACGTCTCCCCTGATAGTTTTCCTAATGTCTCTGTGTCAGGGAATGTTAAGGGAGTTTGCAGGTAATCCCAGTGACAGAGGCTGACTCCCCAAGGTCAGGAAATTAATTTCTCGGACTTCCCCGAACAGGGAACACCTGTGAATGAAGAGAGCTGCGTGGAGTTGTCTCTCGAGCTCCCCCACGCACTGACAATGGTTCCGGAATCCTGAGCGTGGGGAGGTTCCACCAACGGTCGGGAGCACGTGGGTTCTAACGGGATGCCTTATCTCGTCTCCCCTGAGGGTTTCCCTAATGTCTCTGTGCCAGGGAATGCTAGGGGGGGTTTGCAGGAAATCCCAGTGAGAGAGGCTGCCTCCCCAAGGTCAGAGAAGGTATTTCTCGGACTTCCCCGAACAGGGAACACCTGTGACTGAAGAGAGCTGCGTGGAGTTGTCTCTCGTGCTCCCCCACGCACTGACAATGGTTCCGGAATCCTGAGCGTGGGGAGGTTCCACCAACGGTCGGCAGCGCGTGGGATCTAACGGGATGCTGGAGCTCGTCTCCCCTGAAGGTTTCCCTAATGTCTCTGTGCCAGGGAATGCTAGGGGGGGTTTGCAGAAAATCCCAGTGACAGAGGCTGCCTCCCCAAGGTCAGGGAAGGTATTTCTCGGACTTCCCCGAACAGGGAACACCTGTGACTGAAGAGAGCTGCGTGGAGTTGTCTCTCGTGCTCCCCCACGCACTGACAATGGTTCCGGAATCATGAGCGTAGGGATGTTCCACCAACGGTCGGCAGCGCGTGGGTTCTAACGGGATGCCTGAGCTCGTATCCCCTGAGGGTTTCCGTAATGTCTCTGTGCCAGGGAATGCTAGGGGGGGTTTGCAGGAAATCCCAGTGACAGAGGCTGCCTCCCCAAGGTCAGGGAAGGTATTTCTCGGACTTCCCCGAACAGGGAACACCTGTGACTGAAGAGAGCTGCGTGGATTTGTCTCTCGAGCTCCCCCACGCACTGACAATGGTTCCGGAATCCTGAGCGTGGGGAGGTTCCACCAACGGTCGGCAGCGCGTGGGTTCTAACGGGATGCCTGAACTCGTCTCCCCTGAGGGTTTTCCTAATGTCTCTGTGCCAGGGAATGCTAGGGGGGGTTTGCAGGAAATCCCAGTGACAGAGGCTGCCACCACAAGGTCAGTGAAGGTATTTCCCGGACTTACCCAAACAGGGAACACTTGTGACTGAAGAGAGCTGCGTGGAGTTTTCTCTCGAGCTCCCCCACGCACTGACAATGGTTCCGGAATCCTGAGCGTGGGGAGGTTCCACCAACGGTCGGCAGCGCGTGGGTTCTAACGGGATGCCTGAGCTCGTCTCCCCTGAGGGTTTTCCTAATATCTCTGTGCCAGGGAATGCTAGGGGGGGTTTGCAGGAAATCCCAGTGACAGAGGCTGCCTCCCCAAGGTCAGGGAAAGTATTTCTCGGACTTCCCCGAACAGGTAAAACCTGTGACTGAAGAGAGCTTCGTGGAGTTGTCTCTCGAACTCCCCCACGCAATGACAATGTTTCCGGAATCCTGAGCGTGGGGAGGTTCCCCCAACGGTCGGCAGCGCGTGGGTTATAACGGGATGCCTGAGCTCGTCTCCCCTGAGGGTTTCCCTAATGTCTCTGTGCCAGGGAATGCTAGGGGGGGTTTGCAGGAAATCCCAGTGACAGAGGCTGCCTCCCCAATGTCAGGGCAGGTATTTCTCGGACTTCCCCGAACAGGGAACACCTGTGACTGAAGGGAGCTGCGTGGAGTTGTCTCTCGATCTCCCCCACGCACTGACAATGTTTCCGGAATCCTGAGCGTGGGGAGGTTCCACCAACGGTGGGCAGCGCGAGGGTTCTAACGGGATGCCTGAGCTCGTTTCCCCTGAGGGTTTCCCTAATGTCTCTGTGCCAGGGAATGCTAGGGGGGGTTTGCAGGAAATCCCAGTGACAGAGGCTGCCTCCCCAAGGTCAGGGAAGGTATTTGTCGGACTTCCCCGAACAGGGAACACCTGTGACTGAAGAGAGCTGCGTGGAGTTGTCTCTCGAGTTCCCCCACGCACTGACAATGGTTCCGGAATCCTGAGCGTGGGGAGGTTCCACCAACGGTCGGCAGCGCTTGGGTTCTAACGGGATGCCTGGGCTCGTCTCCCCTGAGTGTTTCCCTAATGTCTCTGTGCCAGGGAATGCTAAGGGGGGTTTGCAGGAAATCCCAGTGACAGTGGCTGCCTCCCCAAGGTCAGGGAAGGTATTTCTCGGACTTCCCCGAACAGGGAACACCTGTGACTGAAGAGAGCTGCGTGGAGATGTCTCTCGAGCTCCCCCATTCAATGACAATGGTTCCGGAATCCTGAGCGTGGGGAGGTTCCACCAACGGTCGGCAGTGCATGGGTTCTAACGGGATACCTGAGATCGTATCCCCTGAGGGTTTCCCTAATGTCTCTGTGCCAGGGAATGCTAGGGGGGGTTTGCAGGAAATCCCAGTGACAGAGGCTGCCTCCCCAAGGTCAGGGAAGGTGTTTCTCGGACTTCCGCGAACAGGGAACACCTTCGACTGGAGAGTGCTGCGTGGAGTTGTCTCTCTACCTCCCCCACGCACTGACAATTTTTCCGGAATCCTGAGAGTGGGGAGGTTCCACCAACGGTCGGCAGCGCGTGGGTTCTAACGGGATGCCTGAGCTCGTTTCCCCTGAGGGTTTTCCTAATGTCTCTGTGCCAGGGAATGCTAGGGGGGGTTTGCAGGAAATTCCAGTGACAGAGGCTGCCTCCCCAAGGTCAGGGAAAGTATTTCTCGGACTTCCCCGAACAGGGAACACCTGTGACTGAAGAGAGCTGCGTGGAGATTTCTCTCGAGCTCCCCCACGCACTGAAAATGGTTCCGGAATCCTGAGCGTGGGGAGGTTCCACCAACGGTCGGCAGCCTAGGGTTCTAACGGGATGCCTGAGCTCGTCTCCCCTGAGGGTTTCCCTAATGTCTCTGTGCCAGGGAATGCTAGGGGGGTTTTCAGGAAATCCCAGTGACAGAGGCTGCCTCCCCAAGGTCAGGGAAGTTATTTCTCGGACTTCCCCGAACAGGGAACACCTGTAACTGAAGAGAGCTCCGTGGAGTTGTCTCTCGAGATCCCCCACTCACTGACAATGTTTCCGGAATCCTGAGCGTGGGGAGGTTCCACCAACGGTCGGCAGCGCGTGGGTTCTATCGGGATGCATGTTCTCGTCTCCCCTGAGGGTTTTCCTAATGTCTCTGTGCCAGGGAATGCTAGGTGGGGTTTGCAGGAAATCCCAGTGACAGAGGCTGCCTCCCCAAGGCCAGGGAAGATATTTCTCGGACTTCCCCGAACAGGGAACACCTGTGACTGAAGAGAGCTGCGTGGAGTTGTCTCTCCAGCTCCCCCACGCACTGACAATGGTTCCGGAATCCTGAGCGTGGGAAGGTTCCACCAACGGTCGGCAGCGAGTGGGTTCTAACGGGATGCCTGAACTCGTCTCCCCTGAGGGTTTTCCTAATGTCTCTGTGCCAGGGAATGCTAGGGGGGGTTTACAGGAAATCCCAGTGTCAGAGGCTGCCTCCCCAAGGTAAGGGAAGGTATTTCTCGGACTTCCCCGAACAGGGAACACCTGTGACTGAAGAGAGCTGCGTGGAGTTGTCTCTCGAGCTCCCCCATGCAATGACAATGGTTCCGGAATCCTGAGCGTGGGGAGGTTCCACCAACGGTCGGCAGTGCGTGGGTTCTAACGGGATACCTGAGATCGTATCCCCTGAGGGTTTCCCTAATGTCTCTGTGCCAGGGAATGCTAGGGGGGGTTTGCAGGAAATCCCAGTGACAGAGGCTGCCTCCCCAAGGTCAGGGAAGGTATTTCTCGGACTTCCGCGAACAGGGAACACCTTCGACTGGAGAGAGCTGCGTGGAGTTGTCTCTCGACCTCCCCCACGCACTGACAATTTTTCCGGAATCCTGAGAGTGGGGAGGTTCCACCAACGGTCGGCAGCGCGTGGGTTCTAACGGGATGCCTGAGCTCGTCTCCCCTGAGGGTTTTCCTAATGTCTCTGTGCCAGGGAATGCTAGGGGGGGTTTGCAGGAAATCCCAGTGACAGAGGCTGCCTCCCCAAGGTCAGGGAATGTATTTCTCGGACTTCCCCGAACAGGGAACACCTGTGACTGAAGAGAGCTGCGTGGAGATTTCTCTCGAGCTCCCCCACGCACTGAAAATGGTTCCGGAATACTGAGCGTTGGGAGGTTCCACCAACGGTCGGCAGCGCGTGGGTTCTAACGGGATGCCTGAGCTCGTCTCCCCTGAGGGTTTCCTTAATGTCTCTGTGCCAGGAACTGCTAGGTGGTGTTTGCAGGAAATCCCAGTGACAGTGGCTGCCTCCCCAAGGTCAGGGAAGGAATTTCTCGGACTTCCCCGAACAGGGAACACCTGTGACTGAAGAGAGCTGCGTGGAGTTGTCTCTCGAGCTCCCCCACGCACTGACAATGGTTCCGGAATCCTGAGCGTGGGGAGGTTCCACCAACGGTCGGCAGCCTAGGGTTCTAACTGGATGCCTGAGCTCGTCTCCCCTGAGGGTTCCCTTAATGTCTCTGTGCCAGGGAATGCTAGGGGGGTTTTCAGGAAATCCCAGTGACAGAGGCTGCCTCCCCAAGGTCAGGGAAGGTATTTCTCGGACTTCCCCGAACAGGGAACACCTGTAACTGAAGAGAGTTACGTGGAGTTGTCTCTCGATATCCCCCACTCACTGACAATGTTTCCGGAATCCTGAGCGTGGGGAGGTTCCACCAACGGTCGGCAGCGCGTGGGTTCTATCGGGATGCATGTTCTCGTCTCCCCTGAGGGTTTTCCTGATGTCTCTGTGCCAGGGAATGCTAGGTGGGGTTTGCAGGAAATCCCAGTGACAGAGGCTGCCTCCCCAAGGCCAGGGAAGATATTTCTCGGACTTCCCCGAACAGGGAACACCTGTGACTGAAGAGAGCTGCGTGGAGTTGTCTCTCGAGCTCCCCCACGCACTGACAATGGTTCCGGAATCCTGAGCGTGGGGAGGTTCCACCAACGGTCGGCAGCGAGTGCGTTCTAACGGGATGTCTGAACTCGTCTCCCCTGAGGGTTTTCCTAATGTCTCTGTGCCAGGGAATGCTAGGGGGGGTTTACAGGAAATCCCAGTGTCAGAGGCTGCCTCCCCAAGGTAAGGGAAGGTATTTCTCGGACTTCCCCGAACAGGGAACCCCTGTGACTGAAGAGAGCTGCGTGGAGTTGTCTCTCGAGCTCCCCCACGCACTGACAATGGTTCCGGAATCCTGAGCGTGGGGAGGTTCCACCAAAGGTCGGCAGCGCGTGGGTTCTAACGGGATGCCTGAGTTCGACCCCCTGAGGGTTTTCCTAATTTCTCTGTGCCAGGGAATGCTAGGGGGGGTTTGCAGGAAATCCCAGTGTCAGAGGCTGCCTCCCCAAGGTCAGGGAAGGTATTTCTCGGACTTCCCCGAACAGGGAACACCTGTGACTGAAGAGAGCTGCGTGGAGTTGTCTCCCGTGCTCCTCCACGCACTGACAATGGTTCCGGAATCCTGAGCGTGGGGAGGTTCCACCAACGGTCGGCAGCGCGTGGGTTCTAACGGGATGCCTGAGTTCATCTCCCCTGAGGGTTTCCCTAATGTCTCTGTGCCAGGGAATGCTAGGGGGGGTTTGAAGGAAATCCCAGTGACAGAGGCTGCCTCCCCAAGGTCAGGGAAGGTATTTCCCGGACTTCCCCGAACAGGGAACACCTGTGACTGAAGAGAGCTGCGTGGAGTTGTCTCTCGAGCTCCCCCACGCACTGACAATGTTTCCGGAATCCTGAGCGTGGGGACGTTCCACCAACGGTCGGCAGCGCGTGGGTTCTAACGGGATGCCTGAGCTCGTCTCCCCTGAGGGTTTCCCTAATGTCTCTGTGCCAGGGATTGCTAGGGGGTGTTTGTAGGAAATCCCAGTGGCAGGGGCTGCCTCCCCAAGTTCAGGGAAGGTATTTCTCGGACTTCCCCGAACAGGGAACACCTGTGACTGAAGAGAGCTGCGTGGAGTTTTCTCTCGAGCTCCCCCACGCACTGACATTGTTTCCGGAATCCTGAGCGTGGGGAGGTTCCACCAACGGTCGGCAGCGCGTGGGTTCTAACGGGATGCCTGAGTTCGACTCCCTGAGGGTTTTCCTAATGTCTCTGTGCCAGGCAATGCTAGGGGGGGTTTGCAGGAAATCCCAGTGACAGAGGCTTCCTCCCTAAGGTCAGGGAAAGTTTTTCTCGGACTTCCACGAACAGGGAACACCTGTGACTGAAGAGAGCTGCGTGGAGTTGTCTCCCGAACTCCCCCACGCACTGACAATGGTTCCGGAATCCTGAGCGTGGGGAGGTTCCACCAACGGTCGGCAGCGCGTGGGTTCTAACGGGATGCCTGAGCTCGTCTCCCCTGAGTGTTTCCCTAATGTCTCTGTGCCAGGGAATGCTAGGGGGGGTTTGCAGGAAATCCCAGTGACAGAGGCTGCCTCCCCAAGGTCAGGGAAGGTATTTCTCGGACTTCAACGAACAGAGAACACCTGTGACTGAAGAGAGCTGCGTGGAGATTTCTCTCGAGCTCCCCCACGCACTGACATTGTTTCCGGAATCCTGAGCGTGGGGAGGTTCCACCAACGGTCGGCAGCGCGTGTGATATAACGGGATGCCTGAGCTCGTCTCCACTGAGGGTTTTCCTAATGTCTCTGTGCAAGGGAGTGCTAGGGCGGGTGTGCAGGAAATCCCAGTGACAGAGGCTGCCTCCCCAAGATCAGGGAAGGTATTTCCCGGACTTCCCCGAACAGGGAACACCTGTGACTGAAGACAGCTGCGTGGAGTTTTCTCTCGAGCTCCCCCACGCACTGACAATGGTTCCGGAATCCTGAGCGTGGGGAGGTTCCACCAAAGGTCGGCAGCGCGTGGGATCTAACGGGATGCCTGAGCTCGACTCCCTGAGGGTTTTCCTAATGTCTCTGTGCCAGGCAATGCTAGGGGGGGTTTGCAGGAAATCCCAGTGACAGAGGCTGCCTCCCTAAGGTCAGGGAAGGTTTTTCTCGGACTTCCACGAACTGGGAATACCTGTGACTGAAGAGAGCTGCGTGGAGTTGTCTCTCGAGCTCCCCCACGCACTGACAATGTTTCCGGAATCCTGAGCGTGGGGAGGTTCCACCAACGGTCGGCAACGCGTGGGTTCTAACGGGATGCCTGAGCTCGTCTCCCCTGAGTGTTTCCCTAATGTCTCTGTGCCAGGGAATGCTAGGTGGGGTTTGCAGGATATCCCAGTGACAGAGGCTGCGTCCCCACGGTCAGGGAAGGTATTTCTCGGACTTCCCCGAACAAGGAACACCTGTGACTGAAGAGAGCTGCGTGGAGTTGTCTCTCGAGCTCCCCCACGCACTGACAATGGTTCCGGAATCCTGAGCGTGGGGAGGTTCCACCAACGGTCGGCAGCGCGTGGGTTCTAACGGGATGCCTGAGCTCGACTCCCTGAGGATTTTCCTAATGTCTCTGTGCCAGGCAATGCTAGGGGGGGTTTGCAGGAAATCCCAGTGACAGAGGCTGCCTCCTCAAGGTCAGGGAAGGTTTTTCTCGGACTTCCACGAACAGGAAACACCTGTGATTTAAGAGAGCTGCGTGGAGTTGTCTCTCGAGATCCCCCGCGCTCTGACAATTTTTCCGGAATCCTGAGCGTGGGGAGGTTCCACCAACGGTCGGCAACGCGTGGGTTCTAACGGGATGCCTGATCTCGTCTCCTCTGAGGGTTTCCCTAATCTCTCTGTGCCAGGGAATGATAGGGGGGGTTTGCAGGAAATCTCATTGACAGAGGCTGCCTAACCAAGGTCAGGGAAGGTATTTCTCGGACTTCCCCGAACAGGGAACACCTGTGACTGAAGAGAGCTGCGTGGAGTTGTCTCTCGAGCTCCCCCACACAGTGACAATGGTTCCGGAATCCTGATAGTGGGGAGGTTCCACCAACGGTCGGCAGCGCGTGGGTTCTAACGGGATGCCTGAGCTCGTCTCCCCTGAGGGTTTCCCTAATGTCTCTGTGCCAGGGAATGCTAGGGGGGGTTTGCAGGAAATCCCAGTGACAGAGGCTGCCTCCCCAAGGTCAGGGAAGGTATTTCTCGGACTTCCCCGAACAAGGAACACCTGTGACTGAAGAGAGCTTCGTGGAGTTTTCTCTCGAGCTCCCCCACGCACTGACAATATTTTCGGAATCCTGAGCGTGGGGAGGTTCCACCAGCGGTCGGCAGCGCGTGGGTTCTAACGGAATGCCTGAGCTCGTCTCCCCTGAGGGTTTTCCTAATGTCTCTGTACCAGGGAATGCTAGGGGGGTTTTGCAGGAAATCCCAGTGAAAAATGCTGCCTCCCCAAGGTCAGGGAAGGTATTTCCCGGACTTCACAAAAACAGGGAACACCTGTGCCTGAAGAGAGCTGCGTGGAGTTGTCTCTCGAGCTCCCCCACGCACTGACAATGGTTCCGGAATCCTGAGCGTGGGGAGGTTCCACCAACGGTCGGCAGCGCGTGGGTTCTAACGGGATGATTGAGCTCGATTCCCCTGAGGGTTTCCCTAATGTCTCTGTGCCAGGGATTGCTAGGGGGTGTTTGCAGGAAATGCCAGTGACAGAGGCTGCCTCCCCAAGGTCAAGGAAGGTATTTCTCGGACTTCCCCGAACAGGGAACACCTGTGACTGAAGAGAGCTGCGTGGAGTTGTCTCTCGAGCTCCCCCACGCACTGACAATGTTTCCGGAATAGTGAGCGTGGGGAGGTTCCAACAACGGTCGGCAGCGCGTGGGTTCTAACGGGATGCCTGAGCTCGTCTCCCCTGAGGGTTTTCCTAATGTCTCTGTGCCAGGGAATGCTAGGGGTGGTTTGCAGGAAATCCCAGGGACAGAGGCTGTCTCCCCAAGGTCAGGGAAGGTATTTCTCGGACTTCCCCGAACAGGGAACACCTGTGACTGAAGAGAGATGCGTGGAATTGTCTCTCGAGCTCTGCCACGCACTGACAATGGTTCCGGAATCCTGAGCGTGGGGAGGTTCCTCCAACGGTCGGCAGCGCGTGGGTTCTAACGGGATGCCTAAGCTCATCTCCCCTGAGGGTTTTCCTAATGTCTCTGTGCCAGGGAATGCTGGGGGGGGTTTGCAGGAAATCCCAGTGACAGAGGCTGCCTCCCCAAGTTCCGGGAAGGTATTTCTCGGACTTCCCCGAACAGGGAACACCTGTGACTGAAGAGAGCTGCGTGGAGTTGTCTCTCGAGCTCCCCCACGCACTGACAATGGTTCCGGAATTCTGAGCGTGGGGAGGTTCCACCAACGGTCGGCAGCGCGTGGGATCTAACGGGATGCCTGAGCTCGACTCCCCTGAGGGTTTCCCTAATGTCTCTGTGCCAGGGAATGCTAGGGGGGGTTTGCAGGAAATCCCAGTGACAGAGGCTGCCTCCCCAAGGTCAGGGAATGAATTTCTCGGACTTCCCCGAACAGGGAACACCTGTGACTGAAGAGAGCTGCGTGGAGTTGTCTCTCGAGTTCCCCCACGCACTAACAATGGTTATGGAATCCTGAGCGTGGGGAGGTTCCACCAACGGTCGGCAGCGCGTGGGTTCTAACGGGATGCCTGAGCTCGCATCCCCTGAGTGTTTCCCTAATGTCTCTGTGCCAGGGAATGCTAGGGGGGGTTTGCAGGAAATCCCAGTGACAGAGGCTGCCTCCCCAAGGTCAGGGAAGGTATTTCTCGGACTTCCCTGAACAGGGAACACCTGTGTTTGAAGAGAGCTGCGTGGAGTTGTCTCTCGAGCTCCCCCACGCTCTGACAATATTTCCGGAATCCTGAGCGTGGGGAGGTTCCACCAACGGTCGGCAGCGCGTGGGTTCTAACGGGATGCCTGATCTCGTCTCCCCTGAGGGTTTCCCTAATCTCTCTGTGCCAGGGAATGCTAGGGGGGGTTTGCAGGAAATCTCAGTGACAGAGGCTGCCTAACCAAGGTCAGGGAAGGTATTTCTCGGACTTCCCCGAACAGGGAACACCTGTGACTGAAGAGAGCTGCGTGGAGTTGTCTCTCGAGTTCTCCCACGCACTGACAACGGTTCCGGAATCCTGAGCGTGGGGACGTTCCAGCAACGGTCGGCAGCGCGTGGGTTCTAACGGGATGCCTGAGCTCGTCTGCCCTGAGGGTTTCCCTATTTTCTCTGTGCCAGGGAATGCTAGGGGGGGTTTGCAGGAAATCCCAGTGACAGAGGCTGCCTCCCCAAGGTCAGGGAAGGTATTTCTCGGACTTCCCCGAACAGGGAACACCTGTGACTGAAGAGAGCTGCGTGGAGTTGTCTCTCGAGCTCCCCCAAGCACTGACAATGGTTCCGGAATCCTGAGCGTGGGGAGGTTCCACCAACGGTCGGCAGCGCGTGGGTTCTAACGCGATGCATGAGCTCGTCTCCCCTGAGTGTTTCCCTAATGTCTCTGTGCCAGGGAATGCTAGGGGGTGTTTGCAGGAAATCCCAGTGACAGAGGCTGCCTCCCCAAGGTCAGGGAAGGTATTTCTCGGACTTCCCCGAACAGGGAACACCTGTGACTGAAGAGAGCTGCGTGGAGTTGTCTCTCGAGATCCCCCACGCACTGACAATGGTTCCGGAATACTGAGCGTGGGGAGGTTCCACCAACGGTCGGCAGCGCGTGGGTTCTAACGGGATGCCTGAGCTCGTCTCCCCTGAGGGTTTCCCTAATGTCTCTGTGCCAGGGAATGCTAGGGGGGGTTTGCAGGAAATCCCAGTGACAGAGGCTGCCTCGCCAAGGTCAGGGAAGGTATTTCTCGGAGTTCCCCGAACAGGGAACACCTGTGACTGAAGAGAGCTGCGTGGAGTTGTCTCTCGAGCTCCCCCACGCCCTGACAATGGTTCCGGAATCCTGAGCGTGGGGAGGTTCCACCAACGGTCGGCAGCGCGTGGGTTCTAACGGGATGCCTGAGCTCGTCTCCCCTGAGAGTTTACCTAATGTCTATGTGCCAGGGAATGGTAGGGGGGGTTGCAGGAAATCCCAGTGATAGAGGCTGCCTCCCCAAGGTCAGGGAATGTATTTCTCGGACTTCCCCGAACAGGGAACACCTGTGACTGAAGAGAGCTGCGTGGAGTTGTCTCTCGAGATCCGCCACGCACTAACAATGGTTCCGGAATCCTGAGCGTGGGGAGGTTCCACCAACGGTCGGCAGCGCGTGGGTTCTAACGGGACGCCTGAGCTCGTCTCCCCTGAGGGTTTCCCTAATGTCTCTGTGCCAGGGAATGCTAGGGGGTGTTTGCAGGAAATCTCAGTGACAGTGGCTGCCTCCCCAAGGTCAGGGAAGGTATTTCTCGGACTTCCCCCAACAGGGAACACCTGTGACTGAAGAGAGCTGCTTGGAGTTGTCTCTCGAGCTCCCCCACGCACTGACAATGGTTCCGGAATCCTGAGCTTGGGGAGGTTCCACCAAGGGTCGGCAGCGCGTGGGTTCTAACGGGATGCCTGAGCTCGTCTCCCCTGAGAGTTTCCCTAATGTCTCTGTGCCATGGAATGCTATGGGGTTTTTGCAGGAAATCCCAGTGACAGGGGCTTCCTCCCCAAGGTCAGGGAAAGTATTTCTCGGACTTCCCCTAACAGGGAACACCTGCGACTGAAGAGAGATGCGTGCATTTTTCTCTCGAGGTCCCCCACGCACTGACAATGTTTCCGGAATCCTGAGCGTGGGGAGGTTCCACCAACGGTCGGCAGCGCGTGGGTTCTAACGTGATGCCTGAGCTCGTCTTCCCTGAGGGTTTTCCTAATGTCTCTGTGCCAGGGAATGCTGGGGGGGGTTTGCAGGAAATCCCAGTGACAGAGGCTGCTTCCCCAAGGTCAGGGAAGGTATTTCCCGGACTTCCCCAAACAGGGAACACCTGTGAATGAAGAGAGCTGCGTGGAGTTGTCTGTCGAGCTCCCCCACGCACTGACAATGTTTCCGGAATCCTGAGTGTGGGGAGGATCCACCAACGGTCGGCAGCGCGTGGGTTCTAACCGGATGCCTGAGCTCGTCTCCCCTGAGGGTTTCCCTAATGTCTCTGTGCCAGGGAATGCTAGGGGGGGTTTGCAGGAAATCTCAGTGACAGAGGCTGCCTCCCCAAGGTCAGGGAAGGTATTTCTCGGACTTCCCCGAATAGGGAACACCTGTGACTGAAGAGAGCTGCGTGGAGTTGTCTCTCGGGCTCCCCCACACACTGACAATGGTTCCGGAATCCTGAGCGTGGGGAGGTTCCACCAACGGTCGGCAGCGCGTGGGTTCTAACGGGATGCCTGAGCTCGTCTCCCCTGAGGGTTTCCCTAATGTCTCTGTGCCAGGGAATGCTAGGGGGGGTTTGCAGGAAATCCCAGTGACAGAGGCTGCCTCCCCAAGGTCAGGGAAGGTATTTCTCGGACTTCCCCGAACAAGGAACACCTGTGACTTAAGAGAGCTTATTGGAGTTTTCGCTCGAGCTCCCCCACGCACTGACAATATTTCCGGAATCCTGAGCGTGGGGAGGTTCCACCAGCGGTCGGCAGCGCGTGGGTTCTAACGGGATGCCTGAGCTCGTCTCCCCTGAGGGCTTTCCTGATGTCTCTGTGCCAGGGAATGCTAGGGGGGGTTTGCAGGAAATCCCAGTGACAGAGGCTGCCTCCCCAAGGTCAGGGAAGGTATTTCCCGGACTTCACAAAAACAGGGAACACCTGTGACTGAAGAGAGCTGCATGGATTTGTCTCTCGAGCTCCCCCACGCACTGACAATGGTTCCGGAATCCTGAGCGAGGGGAGGTTCCACCAACGGTCGGCAGCGCGTGGGTTCTAACGGGATGCCTGAACTCGTCTCCCCTGAGGGTTTCCCTAATGTCTCTGTGCCAGGGAATGCTAGGGGGGGTTTGCAGGAAATCCCAGTGACAGAGGCTACCTCCCCAAGGTCAGTGAAGTTATTTCTCGGACTTCCCCGAACAGGGAACACCTGTGACTGAAGAGAGCTGCGTGGAGTTGTCTCTCGAGTTCTCCCACGCACTGACAACGGTTCCGGAATCCTGAGCGTGGGGACGTTCCAGCAACGGTCGGCAGCGCGTGGGTTCTAACGGGATGCCTGAGCTCGTCTGCCCTGAGGGTTTCCCTAATGTCTCTGTGCCAGGGAATGCTAGGGGGGGTTTGCAGGAAATCCCAGTGACAGAGGCTGCCTCCCCAAGGTCAGGGAAGGTATTTCTCGGACTTCCCCGAACAGGGAACACCTGTGACTGAAGAGAGCTGCGTGGAGTTGTCTCTCGAGCTCCCCCACGCACTGACAATGGTTCCGGAATCCTGAGCGTGGGGAGGTTCCACCAACGGTCGGCAGCGCGTGGGTTCTAACGCGATGCATGAGCTCGTCTTCCCTGAGTGTTTCCCTAATGTCTCTGTGCCAGGGAATGCTAGGGGGTTTTTGCAGGAAACCCCAGTGACAGAGGCTGCCTCCCCAAAGTCAGGGAAGGTATTTCTCGGACTTCCCCGAACAGGGAACACCTGTGAGTGAAGAGAGCTGCGTGGAGTTGTCTCTCGAGATCCCCCACGCACTGACAATGGTTCCGGAATACTGAGCGTGGGGAGGTTCCACCAACGGTCGGCAGCGCGTGGGTTCTAACGGGATGCCTGAGCTCGTCTCCCCTGAGGGTTTCCCTAATTTCTCTGTGCCAGGGAATGCTTGTGGGGGGTTTGCAGGAAATCCCAGTGACAGAGGCTGCCTCCCCAAGGTCAGGGAAGGTATTTCTCGGACTTCCCCGAACAGGGAACACCTGTGACTGAAGAGAGCTGCGTGGAGTTGTCTCTCGAGCTCCCCCACGCCCTGACAATGGTTCCGGAATCCTGAGCGTGGGGAGGTTCCACCAACGGTCGGCAGCGCGTGGGTTCTAACTTGATGCCTGAGCTCGTCTCCCCTGAGAATTTCCCTAATATCTCTGTGCCAGGGAATGGTAGGGGGGGTTTGCAGGAAATCCCAGTGACAGAGGCTGCCTCCCCAAGGTCAGGGAATGTATTTCTCGGACTTCCCCGAACAGGGAACACCTGTGACTGAAGAGAGCTGCGTGGAGTTGTCTCTCGAGATCCGCCACGCACTAACAATGGTTCCGGAATCCTGAGCGTGGGGAGGTTCCACCAACGGTCGGTAGCGCGTGGGTTCTAACGGGATGCCTGAGCTCGTCTCCCCTGAGTGTTTCCCTAATGTCTCTGTGCCAGGGAATGCTAGGGGTGGTTTGCAGGAAATCCCAGTGACAGAGGCTGCCTCCCCAAGGTCAGGGAAGGTTTTTCTCGGACTTCCCCGAATAGGGAACACCTGTGACTGAAGAGAGCTGCGTGGAGTTGTCTCTCGAGCTCCCCCACGCACTGACAATGGTTCCGGAATCCTGAGCGTGGGGAGGTTCCACCAACGGTCTGCAGCGCGTGGGTTCTAACGGGATGCCTGAGCTCGTCTGCCCTGAGGGTTTCCCTAATTTCTCTGTGCCAGGGAATGCTTGGGGGGGTTTGCAGGATATCCCAGTTACAGAGGCTGCCTCCCCAATGTCAGGGAAGGTATTTCTCGGACTTCCCCGAACAGGGAACACCTGTGACTGTAGAGAGCTGCGTGGAGTTGTCTCTCGAGCTCCCCCACGCACTGACAATGGTTCCGGAATCCTGAGCGTGGGGAGGTTCCACCAACGGTCGGCAGCGCGTGGGTTCTAACCGGATGCCTGAGCTCGTCTCCCCTGAGGGTTTCCCTAATGTCTCTGTGCCAGGGAATGCTAGGGGGGATTTGCAGGAAATCCCAGTGACAGAGGCTGCCTCCCCAAGGTCAGGGAAGGTATTTCTCGGACTTCCCCGAACAGGGAACACCTGTGACTGAAGAGAGCTGCGTGGAATTGTCTCTCGAGCTCCCCCACGCACTGACAATGGTTCCGGAATCCTGAGCGTGGGGAGGTTCCACCAACGGTCGGCAGCGCGTTGGTTCTAACGGGATGCCTGAGCTCGTCTCCCCTGAGGGTTTCCCTAATGTCTCTGTGCCAGGGAATGCTAGGGGGGTTTTGCAGGAAATCCCAGTGACAGAGGCTGCCTCCCCAAGGTCAGGGAAGGTGTTTCTCGGACTTCCCCGAACAGGGAACACCTGTGACTGAAGAGAGCTACGTGGAGTTGTCTCTCGAGCTCCCCCACGCACTGACAATGGTTCCGGAATCCTGAGCGTGGGGAGGTTCCACCAACGGTCGGCAGCGCGTGGGTTCAAACGGGATGCCTGAGCTCGTCTCCCCTGAGGGTTTCCCTAATGTCTCTGTGCCAGGGAATGCTAGAGGTGGATGCAGGAAATCCCAGTGACAGAGGCTGCCTCCCCAAGGTCAGGGAAGGTATTTCTCGGACTTCCCCGAACAGGGAACGCCTGTGACTGAAGAGAGTTTCGTGGAGTTGTCTCTCGAGCTCCCCCACGCACTGACAATGGTTCCGGAATCCTGAGCGTGGGGAGGTTCCACCAACGGTCGGCAGCGCGTGGGTTCTAACGGGATGCCTGAGCTCGTCTCCCCTGAGTGTTTTACTAATGTCTCTGTGCCAGGGAATGCTAGGGGGGTTTGCAGGAAATCCCAGTGACAGAGGCTGCCTCCCCAAGGTCAGGGAAAGTATTTCTCGGACTTCCCCGAACAGGGAACACCTGTGACTGAAGAGAGCTGCGTGGAGTTGTCTCTCGAGCTCCCCCACGCACTGACAATGGTTCCGGAATCCTGAGCGTGGGGAGGTTCCACCAACGGTCGGCAGCGCGTGGGTTCTAACGGGATGCCTGAGCTCGTCTCCCCTGAGGGTTTCCCTAATGTCTCTGTGCCAGGGAATGCTAGGGGGGGTTTGCAGGAAATCCCAGTGACAGAGGCTGCCTCCCCAAGGTCAGGGAAGGTATTTCTCGGACTTCCCCGAACAGGGAACACCTGTGACTGAAGAGAGCTGCGTGGAGTAGTCTCTCGAGCTCCCCCACGCACTGACAATGGTTCCGGAATCCTGAGCGTGGGTAGGTTCCACCAACGGTCGGCAGCGCGTGGGTTCTAACGGGATGACTGAGCTCGTCTGCCCTGAGGGTTTCCATAATGTCTCTGTGCCAGGGAATGCTAGGGGGGTTTTGCAGGAAATCCCAGTGACAGAGGCTGCCTCCCCAAGGTCAGGGAAGGTATTTCTCGGACTTCCCCGAACAGGGAACACCTGTGACTGAAGAGAGCTGCGTGGAGTTGTCTCTCAAGCTCCCCCACGCACTGACAATGGTTCCGGAATCCTGAGCGTGGGGAGGTTCCACCAACGGTCGGCAGCGCGTGGGTTCTAACCGGATGCCTGAGCTCGTCTCCCCTGAGGGTTTCCCTAATGTCTCTGTGCCAGGGAATGCTAGGGGGGTTTTGCAGGAAATCAGAGTGACAGAGGCTGCCTCCCCAAGGTCAGGGAAGGTATTTCTCGGACTTCCCCGAACAGGGAACACCTGTGACTGAAGAGAGCTGCGTGGAGTTGTCTCTCGAGCTCCCCCACGCACTGACAATGGTTCTGGAATCCTGAGCGTGGGGAGGTTCCACCAACGGTCGGCAGCGCGTGGGATCTAACCGGATGCCTGAGCTCGTCTCCCCTGAGGGTTTCCCTAATGTCTCTGTGCCAGGGAATGCTAGGGGGGGTTTGCAGGAAATCCCAGTGACAGAGGCTGCCTCCCCAAGGTCAGGGAAGGTATTTCTCGGACTTCCCCGACCAGGGAACACCTGTGAGTGAAGAGAGCTGCGTGGAGTTGTCTCTCGAGCTCCCCCACGCACTGACAATGGTTCCGGAATCCTGAGCTTGGGGAGGTTCCACCAACGGTCGGCAGCGCGTGGGTTCTAACGGGATGCCTGAGCTCGTCTCCCCTGAGGGTTTCCCTAATGTCTCTGTGCCAGGGAATGCTAGGGGGGGTTTGCAGGAAATCCCAGTGACAGAGGCTGCCTCCCCAAGGTCAGGGAAGGTATTTCTCGGACTTCCCCGAACAGGGAACACCTGTGACTGAAGAGAGCTGCGTGGAGTTGTCTCTAGAGCTCCCCCACGCACTGACAATGGTCCGGAATCCTGAGCGTGTGGACGTTCCTCCAACGGTCGGCAGCGCGTGAGTTCTAACGGGATGCCTGAGCTCGTCTCCCCTGAGTGTTTCCCTAATGCCTCTGTGCCAGGGAATGCTAGGGGGGTTTTGCAGGAAATCCCAGTGACTGAGGCTTCATCCTCACGATCACGGAAGGTATTTCTCGGACTTCCCCGAACAGGGAACACCTGTGACTGAAGAGAGCTGCGTGGAGTTGTCTCTCGAGCTCCCCCACGCACTGACAATGGTTCCGGAATCCTGAGCGTGGGGAGGTTCCACCAACGGTCGGCAGCACGTGGGTTCTAACGGGATGCCTGAACTCGTCTCCCCTGAGTGTTTCCCTAATTTCTCTGTGCCAGGGAATGCTAACGTGGGTTTGCAGGAAATCCCAGTGACAGAGGCTGCCTCCCCAAAGTCAGGGAAGGTATTTCTCGGACTTCCCCGTACAGGGAACACCTGTGACTGAAGAGAGCTGCGTGGAGTTGTCTCTCGAGCTCCCCCACGCACTGACAATGGTTCCGGAATCCTGAGCGTGGGGACGTTCCACCAACGGTCGGCAGCGCGTGGGTTCTAACGGGATGCCTGAGCTCGTCTCCCCTGAGTGTTTTCCTAATATCTCTGTGCCAGGGAATTCTAGGGGGGGTTTGCAGGAAATCCCAGTTACAGAGGTTGCCTCCCCAAGGTAAGGGAAGGTATTTCTCGGACTTCCCCGAACAGGGAACACCTGTGACTGAAGAGAGCTGCGTGGAGTTGTCTCTCGAGCTCCCCCACGCACTGACAATGGTTCCGGAATCCTGAGCGTGGGGAGGTTCCACCAACGGTCGGCAGCGCGTGGGTTCTAACGGGATGCCTGAGCTCGCCTCCCCTGAGTGTTTCCCTAATGTCTCTGTGCCAGGGAATGCTAGGGGGGTTTTGCAGGAAATCCCAGTGACAGAGGCTGCCTCCCCAAGGTCAGGGAATGTATTTCACGGACTTCCCCGAACAAGGAACACCTGTGACTGAAGAGAGCTGCGTGGAGTTGTCTCTCGATCTCCCCCACGCACTGACAATGTTTCCGGAAACCTGAGCTTGGGGAGGTTCCACCAACGGTCGGCAGCGCGTGGGTTCTAACGGGATGCCTGAGCTCGTCTTCCCTGAGGGTTTTCCTAATGTCTCTGTGCCAGGGAATGCTAGGGGGGGTTTGCAGGAAATCCCAGTGACAGTGGCTCCCTCCCCAAGGTCAGGGAAGTTATTTCCCGGACTTCCCCAAACAGGGAACACCTGTGAATGAAGAGAGGTGCGTGGAGTTGTCTCTCGAGCTCCCCCACGCACTGACAATGGTTCTGGAATCCTGAGCGTGGGGAGTTTCCACCAACGGTCGGCAGCGCGTGGGTTCTAACGGGATGCCTGAGCTCGTCTCCCCTGAGGGTTTCCCTAATGTCTCTGTGCCAGGGAATGCTAGGGGTTGTTTGCAGGAAATCTCAGTGACAGAGGCTGCCTCCCCAAGGTCAGGGAAGGTATTTCTCGGACTTCCCCGAACAGGGAACACCTGTGACTGAAGAGAGCTGCGTGGAGTTGTCTCTCGAGCTCCCCCACGCACTGACAATGGTTCCGGAATCCTGAGCGTGGGGAGGTTCCACCAACGGTCGGCAGCGCGTGGGTTCTAACGGGATGCCTGAGCTCGTCTGCCCTGAGGGTTTCCCTAATGTCTCTGTGCCAGGGAATGCTAGGGGGGGTTTGCAGGATATCCCAGTGACAGAGGCTGCCTGCCCAAGGTCAGGGAAGGTATTTCTCGGACTTCCCCGAACAGGGAACACCTGTGACTGAAGAGAGCTGCGTGGAGTTGTCTCTCGAGCTCCCCCACGCATTGACAATGGTTCCGGAATCCTGACCGTGTGGACGTTCCACCAATGGTCGGCAGCGCGTGGGTTCTAACGGGATGCCTGAGCTCGTCTCCCCTGAGGGTTTCCCTAATATCTCTGTGCCAGGGAATGCTAGGGGGGTTTGGCAGGAAATCCCAGTGACTGAGGCTGCATCCTCACGATCAGGGAAGGTATTTCTCGGACTTCCCGAACAGGGAACACCTGTGACTGAAGAGAGCTGCGTGGAGTTGTCTCTCGTGCTCCCCCACGCACTGACAATGGTTCCGGAATCCTGAGCGTGGGGAGGTTCCACCAACGGTCGGCAGCGCGTGGGTTCTAACGGGATGCCTGAGCTCGTCTCCCCTGAGTGTTTCCCAAATGTCTCTTTGCCAGGGAATGCTAACGTGGGTTTGCAGGAAATCCCAGTGACAGAGGCTGCCTCCCCAAGGTCAGGGAAGGTATTTCTCGGACTTCCCCGAACAGGGAACACCTGTGACTGAAGAGAGCTGCGTGGAGTTGTCTCACGAGCTCCCCCACGCACTGACAATGGTTCGGGAATCCTGAGCGTGGGGACGTTCCACCAACGGTCGGCAGCGCGTTGGTTCTAACGGGATGCCTGTTCTCGTCTCCCCTGAGGGTTTTCCTAATTTCTCTGTGCCAGGGAATGCTAGGGGGGGTTTGCAGGAAATCCCAGTGACAGAGGCTGCCTCCCCAAGGTCAGGGAAGGTATTTCTCGGACTTCCCCGAACAGGGAACACCTGTGACTGAAGAGAGCTGCGTGGAGTTGTCTCTCGAGCTCCCCCACGCACTGACAATGTTTCCGGAATCCTGAGCGTGGGGAGGTTCCACCAACGGTCGGCAGCGCGTGGGTTCTAACGGGATGCCTGAGCTCGTCTCCCCTGAGGGTTTCCCTAATGTCTCTGTGCCAGGGAATGCTAGGGGGGGGTTGCAGGAAATCCCAGTGACAGAGGCTGCCTCCCCAAGGTCAGGGAAGTATTTCTCGGACTTCCCCGAACAGGGAACACCTGTGACTGAAGAGAGCTGCGTGGAGTTGTCTCTAGAGCTCCCCCACGCACTGACAATGGTTCCGGAATCCTGAGCGTGTGGACGTTCCACCAACGGCCGGCAGCGCGTGGGTTCTACGGGATGCCTGAGTTGGTCTCCCCTGAGGGTTTCCCTAATATCTCTGTGCCAGGGAATGCTAGGGGGGGTTTGCAGGAAATCCCAGTGGCTGAGGCTGCATCCCCACCATCAGGGAAGGTATTTCTCGGACTTCCCCGAACAGGGAACACCTGTGACTGAAGAGAGCTGCGTGGAGTTGTCTCTCGAGCTCCCCCACGCACTGACAATGGTTCCGGAATACTGAGCGTGGGGAGGTTCCACCAACGGTCGGCAGCGCGTGGGTTCTAACGGGATGCCTGAGCTCGTCTCCCTTAAGAGTTTCCCTAATGTCAGTCTGCCAGGGAATGCTAGGGGTTTGCAGGAAATCCCAGTGACAGAGGCTGCCTCCCCAATGTCATGGAAAGTATTTCTCGGACTTCCCCGAACAGGGAACACCTGTGACTGTGGAGAGCGGCGTTGATTTGTCTCTCGAGCTCCCCCACGCACTGACAATGGTTCCGGAATCCTGAGCGTGGGGAGGTTCCACCAACGGTCGTCAGCGCGTGGGTTTTAACGGGATGCCTGAGCTCGTCTCCCCTGAGGGTTTTCCTAATGTCTCTGTGCCAGGGAATGCTAGGGGGGGTTTGCAGGAAATCCCAGTGACAGAGGCTGCCTCCCCAAGGTCAGGGAAGGTATTTCTCGGACTTCCCCGAACAGGGAACACCTGTGACTGAAGAGAGCTGCGTGGAGTTGTCTCTCGAGCTCCCCCACGCACTGACAATGATTCCGGATCCCTGAGGGTGGGGAGGGTCCACCAACGGTCGGCAGCGCGTGGGTTCTAACGGGATACCTGAGCTCGTCTCCCCTGAGGGTTTCCCTAATGTCTCTGTGCCAGGGAATGCTAGGGGGGGTTTGCAGGAAATCCCAGTGACAGAGGCTGCCTCCCCAAGGTCAGGGAAGGTATTTCTCGGACTTCCCCGAACAGGGAACACCTGTGACTGAAGAGGGCTGCGTGGAGTTGTTTCTCGAGCTCCCCCACGCACTGACAATTGTTCCGGAATCCTGAGCGTGTGGACGTTCCACCAACGGTCGGCAGCGCGTGGGTTCTAACGGGATGCCTGAGCTCGTCTCCCCTGAGGGTTTCCCTAATGTCTCTGTGCCAGGGAATGCTAGGGGGGGTTTGCAGGATATCCCAGTGACACAGGCTGACTCCCCAAGGTCAGGGAATGTTTTTCTCGGACTTCCCCGAACAGGGAACACCTGTGACTGAAGAGAGCTGCGAGGATTTGTCTCTCGAGCTCCCCCACGCACTGACAATGGTTCCGGAATCCTGAGCGTGGGGAGGTTCCACCAACGGTCGGCAGCGCGTGGGTTCTAACGGGATGCCTGAGATCGTCTCCCCTGAGGGTTTCCCTAATGTCTCTGTGCCAGGGAATGCTAGGGGGGGTTTGCAGGAAATCCCAGTGACACAGGCTGCCTCCCCAAGGTCAGGGAAGGTATTTCTCGGACTTCCCCGAACAGGGAACACCTGTGACTGAAGAGAGCTGCGTGGAGTTGTCTCTCGAGCTCCCCCACGCACTGACAATTGTTCCGGAATCCTGAGCGTGGGGAGGTTCCAACAACGGTCGGCAGCGCGTGGGTTCTAACGGGATGCCTGAGCTCGTCTCCCCTGAAGTTTTTCCTAATGTCTCTGTGCAAGGGAATGCTAGGGGGGGTTTGCAGGAAATCCCAGGGACAGAGGCTGCCTCCCCAAGGTCAAGGAAGGTATTTCTCGGACTTCCCCAAACAGGGAACACCTGTGACTGAAGAGAGCTGCGTGGAGTTGTCTCTCGAGCTCCCCCACCGACTGACAATCGTTCCGGAATCCTGAGCGTGGGGAGGTTCCACCAACGGTCGGCAGCGCGTGGGTTCTAACGGGATGCCTGAGCTCGTCTCCCCTGAGGGTTTCCCTAATGTCTCTGTGCCAGGGAATGCTACGGGGGGTTTGCAGGAAATCCCAGTGACAGAGGCTGCCTCCCCACGGTCAGGGAAGGTATTTCTCGGACTTCCCCGAACAGGGAACTCCTGTAACTGAAGAGAGCTGCGTGGAGTTGTCTCTCGGGATCCCCCACGCACTGACAATGGTTCCGGAATCCTGAGCGTGGGGAGGTTCCACCAAAAGTCGGCAGCTCGTGGGTTCTAACGGGATGCCTGAGCTCGTCTCCCCTGAGTGTTTCCCTAATGTCTCTGTGCCAGGGAATGCTAGGGGGGGTTTGCAGGAAATCCCAGTGACAGAGGCTGCCTCCCCAAGCTCAGGGAAGGTATATCTCAGACTTCCTCGAACAGGGAACACCTGTGACTGAAGAGAGCTGCGTGGAGTTGTCTCTCGAGCTCCCCCACGCACTGACAATGGTTCTGGAATCCTGAGAGTGGGGAGGTTCCACCAACGGTCGGCAGCGCGTGGGTTCTAACGGGATGCCTGGGCTCGTCTCCCCTGAGGGTTTTCCTAATATCTCTGTGTCAGGGAATGCTAGGGGGGGTTTGCAGGAAATCCCAGTGAGAGAGGCTGCCTCCCCAAGTTCAGGGAAGGTATTTCTCGGACTTCCCCGAACAGGGAACACCTGTGACTGAAGAGAGTTGCTTGGATTTGTCTCTTGAGTTCCCCCACGCACTGACAATGGTTCCGGAATCCTGAGCGTGGGAAGGTTCCACCAAAGGTCGGCAGCTCGTGGGTTCTAACGGGATGCCTGAGCTCATCTCCCCTGAGGGTTTCCCTAATATCTCTGTGCCAGGGAATGCTAGGGGTGGGTTTGCAGGAAATCCCAGTGACAGAGGCTGCCTCCACAAACTCAGGGAAGGTATATCTCAGACTTCCTCGAACAGGGAACACCTGTGACTGAAGAGAGCTGCGTGGAGTTGTCTCTCGAACTCCCCCACGCACTGACAATGGTTCTGGAATCCTGAGCGTGGGGAGGTTCCACCAACGGTCGGCAGCGCGTCGGTTCTAACGGGATGCCTGGGCTCGTCTCCCCTGAGGGTTTCCCTAATGTCTCTGTGCCAGGGAATGCTAGGGGGGGTTTGCAGAAAATCCCAGTGACAGAGGCTGCCTCCCCAAGGTCAGGGAAGGTATTTCTCGGACTTCCCCGAGCAGGGAACACCTGTGACTGAAGAGAGCTGCGTGGAGTTTTCTCTCGAGCTCCCCCACGCACTGACAATGGTTCCGGAATCCTGAGCGTGGGGAGGTTCCACCAACGGTCGGCAGCGCGTGGGTTCTAACGGGATGCCTGAGCTCGTTCTCCTTAAGAGTTTCCCTAATATCTCTGTGCCAGGGAATGCTAGGGGGGTTTGCAGGAAATCCCAGTGACAGAGGCTGCCTCCCCAATGTCATGGAAGGTATTTCTCGGACTTCCCCGAACAGGGAACACCTGTGACTGTGGAGAGCGGCGTTGAGTTGTCTCTCGAGCTCCCCCACGCACTGACAATGGTTCCGGAATCCTGAGCGTGGGGAGGTTCCACCAACGGTCGGCAGCGCGTGGGTTTTAACGGGATGCCTGAGCTCGTCTCCCCTGAGTGTTTTCCTAATGTCTCTGTGCCAGGGAATGCTAGGGGGGGTTTGCAGGAAATCCCAGTGACAGAGGCTGCCTCCCCACGGTCAGGGAAGGTATTTCTCGGACTTCCCCGAACAGGGAACACCTGTGACTGAAGAGAGCTGCGTGGAGTTGTCTCTCGAGCTCCCCCACGCACTGACAATGATTCCGGATCCCTGAGCGTGGGGAGGTTCCACCAACGGTCGGCAGCGCGTGGGTTCTAACGGGATACCTGAGCTCGTCTCCCCTGAGGGTTTCCCTAATGTCTCTGTTCCAGGGAATGCTAGGGGGGGTTTGCAGGAAATCCCAGTGAAAGAGGCTGCCTCCCCAAGGTCAGGGAAGGTATTTCTCGGACTTCCCCGAACAGGGAACACCTGTGACTGAAGAGAGCTGCGTGGAGTTTTCTCTCGAGCTCCCCCACGCACTGACAATGGTTCCGGAATCCTGAGCGTGGGGAGGTTCCACCAACTGTCGGCAGCGCGTGGGTTCTAACGGGATGCTTGAGCTCGTCTCCCCTGAGGGTTTCCCTAATGTCTCTGTACCAGGGAATGCTAGGGGGGGTTTGCAGGAAATCCCAGTGACAGAGGCTGCCTCCCCAAGGTCATGGAAGGTATTTCTCAGACTTCCCCGAACAGGGAACACCTGTGAATTAAGAGAGCTGTGTGAAGTTGTCTCTCGAGCTCCCCCACGCACTGAAAATGGTTCCGGAATCCTGAGCGTGGGGAGGTTCCACCAACGGTCGGCAGCGCGTGGGTTCTAACGGGATGCCTGAGCTCGTCTCCCCTGAGTGTTTCCCAAATGTCTCTGTGCCAGGGAATGGTATGGGGGGTTTGCAGGAAATCCCAGTGACAGAGGCTGCCTCCCCAAGGTCAGGGAAGGTATTTCTCGGACTTCCCCGAACAGGGAACACCTGTGACTGAAGAGAGCTGCGTGGAGTTGTCTCTCGAGCTCCCCCACGCACTGACAATGGTTCCGGAATCCTGAGCGTGGGGAGGTTCCACCAACGGTCGGCAGCGCATGGGTTCTAACGGGATGCCTGAGCTCGTCTCCCCTGAGGGTTTCCCTAATGTCTCTGTGCCTGGGAATGCTAGGGGGGGTTTGCAGGAAATCCCAGTGACAGAGGCTGCCTCCCCAAGGTCAGGGAAGGTATTTCTCGGACTTCCCCGAACAGGGAACACCTGTGACTGAAGAGAGCTGCGTGGAGTTGTCTCTCGAGCTCCCCCACGCACTGACAATGGTTCCGGAATCATGAGCGTGGGGAGGTTCCACCAACGGTCGGCAGCGCGTGGGTTCTAACGGGATGCCTGAGCTCGTCTCCCCTGAGGGTTTCCCTAATGTCTCTGTGCCAGGGAATGCTAGGGGGGGTTTGCAGGAAATCCCAGTGACAGAGGCTGCCTCCCCAAGGTCATGGAAGGTATTTCTCGGACTTCCCCGAACAGGGAACACCTGTGACTGAAGAGAGCTGCGTGGAGTTTTCTCTCGAGCTCCCCCACGCACTGACAATGTTTCCGGAATCCTGAGCGTGGGGAGGTTCCACCAACGGTCGGCAGCGCGTGGGTTCTAACGGGATGCCTGAGCTCGTTCTCCTTAAGAGTTTCCCTAATATCTCTGTGCCAGGGAATGCTAGGGGGGTTTGCAGGAAATCCCAGTGACAGAGGCTGCCTCCCCAATGTCATGGAAGGTATTTCTCGGACTTCCCCGAACAGGGAACACCTGTGACTGTGGAGAGCGGCGTTGAGTTGTCTCTCGAGCTCCCCCACGCACTGACAATGGTTCCGGAATCCTGAGCGTGGGGAGGTTCCACCAACGGTCGGCAGCGCGTGGGTTTTAACGGGATGCCTGAGCTCGTCTCCCCTGAGTGTTTTCCTAATGTCTCTGTGCCAGGGAATGCTAGGGGGGGTTTGCAGGAAATCCCAGTGACAGAGGCGGCCTCCCCACGGTCAGGGAAGGTATTTCTCGGACTTCCCCGAACAGGGAACACCTGTGACTGAAGAGAGCTGCGTGGAGTTGTCTCTCGAGCTCCCCCACGCACTGACAATGATTCCGGATCCCTGAGCGTGGGGAGGTTCCACCAACGGTCGGCAGCGCGTGGGTTCTAACGGGATACCTGAGCTCGTCTCCCCTGAGGGTTTCCCTAATATCTCTGTTCCAGGGAATGCTAGGGGTGGTTTGCAGGAAATCCCAGTGAAAGAGGCTTCCTCCCCAAGGTCAGGGAAGGTATTTCTCGGACTTCCCCGAACAGGGAACACCTGTGACTGAAGAGGGCTGCGTGGAGTTGTCTCTCGAGCTCCCTCACGCACTGACAATGGTTCCGGAATCCTGAGCGTGTGGACGTTTCACCAACGATCGGCAGCGCGTGGGTTCTAACGGGATGCCTGAGCTCGTCTCCCCTGAGGGTTTCCCTAATGTCTCTGTGCCAGGGAATGCTAGGGGGGGTTTGCAGGATATCCCAGTGACACAGGCTGACTCCCCAAGGTCAGGGAATGTATTTCTCGGACTTCCCCGAACATGGAACACCTGTGACTGAAGAGAGCTGCGTGGAGTTGTCTTTCGAGGTCCCCCACGCACTGACAATGGTTCCGGAATACTGAGCGTGGGGAGGTTCCACCAACGGTCGGCAGCGCGTGGGTTCTAACGGGATGCCTGAGCTCGTCTCCCCTGAGTGTTTCCCTAATATCTCTGTGCCATGGAATGCTAGGGGGGGGTTGCAGGAAATCCCAGTGACAGTGGCTGCCTCCCCAAGGTCAGGGAAGGTATTTCTCGGACTTCCCCGAACAGGGAACACCTGTGACTGAAGAGAGCTGCGAGGAGTTGTCTCTCGAGCTCCCCCACGCACTGACAATGCTTCCGGAATCCTTAGCGTGGGGAGGTTCCACCAACGGTCGGCAGCGCGTGGGTTCTAACGGGATGCCTGAGCTCGTCTCCCCTGAGGGTTTTCCTAATGTCTCTGTGCCAGGGAATGCGAGGGGGGGTTTGCAGGAAGTCCCAGTGACTGAGGCTGCATCCCCACGATCAGGGAAGATATTTCTCGGACTTCCCCGAACAGGGAACACCTGTGACTGAAGAGAGCTGCGTGGAGTTGTCTCTCGAGCTCCCCCACGCACTGACAATGGTTCCGGAATCCTGAGCGTGGGGAGGTTCCACCAACGGTCGGCAGCGCGTGGGTTCTAACGGGATGCCTGAGCTCGTCTCCCCTGAGGGTTTCCCTAATGTCTCTGTGCCAGGGAATGCTGCGGGGGGTTTGCAGGAAATCCCAGTGACAGAGGCTGCCTCCCCACGGTCAGGGAAGGTATTTCTCGGACTTCCCCGAACAGGAAACACCTGTGACTGAAGAGAGCCTCGTGGAGTTGTCTCTCGGGATCCCCCACGCACTGACAATGGTTCCGGAATCCTGAGCGTGGGGAGGTTCCACCAACGGTCGGCAGCGCGTGGGTTCTAACGGGATGCTTGAGCTCGTCTCCCCTGAGGGTTTCCCTAATGTCTCTGTGCCAGGGAATGCTAGGGGGGGTTTGCAGGAAATCCCAGTGACAGAAGCTGCCTCCCAAAGGTCAGGGAAGGTATTTCTCGGACTTCCCCGAACAGGGAACACCTGTGACTGAAGAGAGCTGCGTGGAGTTGTCTCTCGAGGTCCCCCACGCACTGACAATGGTTCCGGAATCCTGAGCGTGGGGAGGTTCCAACAACGGTCTGTAGCGCTTGGGTTCTAACGGGATGCTTGAGTTCGTCTCCCCTGAGGGTTTCCCTAATGTCTCTGTGCCAGGGATTGCTAGGGGGGGTTTGCAGGAAATCCCAGTCACAGAGGCTGCCTCCCCAAGGACAGGGAAGGTATTTCTCGGACTTCCCCTAACAGGGAACACCTGTGAATGAAGAGAGCTGCGTGGAGTTGTCTCTCGAGCTCCCCCACGCACTGACAATGGTTCCGGAATCCTGAGCGTGGGGAGGTTCCACCAACGGTCGGCAGCGCGTGGGTTCTAACGGGATGCCTGAGCTCGTCTCCACTGAGAGTTTTCCTAATGTCTCTGTGCCAGGGAATGCTAGGGGGGGTTTGCAGGAAATCCCAGTGACAGAGGCTGCCTCCCCAAGGTCAGGGAAAGTATTTCTCGGACTTCCCCGAACAGGGAACACCTGTGACTGAAGAGAGCTGCGTGGAGTTGTCTCTCGAGCTCCCCCACGCACTGACAATGGTTCCGGAATCCTGAGCGTGGGGAGGTTCGACCAACGGTCGGCAGCGCGTGGGTTCTAACGGGATGCCTGAGCTCGTCTCCCCTGAGGGTTTTCCTAATGTCTCTGAGCCATGGAATGCTAGGGGGGGTTTGCAGGAAAACCCAGTGACAGAGGCTGCCTCGCCAAGGTCAGGGAATTTATTTCTCGGACTTCCCCGAACAGGGAACACCTGTGACTGAAGAGAGCTGCGTGGAGTTGTCTCTCGAGCTCCCCCACGCACTGACAATGGTTCCGGAATCCTGAGCGTGGGGAGGTTCCACCAACGGTCGGCAGCGCGTGGGTTCTAACGGGATGCCTGAGCTCGTCTCCCCTGAGGGTTTTCCTAATGTCTCTGTGCCATGGAATGCTAGGGGTGGTTTGCAGGAAAACCCAGTGACAGAGGCTGCCTCGCCAAGGTCAGGGAATTTATTTCTCGGACTTCCCCGAACAGGGAACACCTGTGACTGAAGAGAGCTGCGTGGAGTTGTCTCTTGAGCTCCCCCACGCACTGACAATGTTTCCGGAATCCTGAGCGTGGGGAGGTTCCACCAACGGTCAGCAGCTCATGGGTTTTAACGGGATGCCTGAGCTCGTCTCCCCTGAGGATTTTCCTAATGTCTCTGTACCAGGGAAAGCTAGGGGGGGTTTGCAGGAAATCCCAGTGACAGAGGTTGCCTCGCCAAGATCTGGGAAGTATTTCTCGTACTTCCCCGAACAGGGAACACCTGTGACTGAAGAGAGCTGCGTGGAGTTGTCTCTCGAGCTTCCCCACGCACTGACAATGTTTCAGGTATCCTGAGCATGGGGAGGTTCCTCCAACGGTCGGCAGCGCGTGGGTTCTAACGGGATGCCTGTGCTCGGCTCCCCTGAGGGTTTTCCTAATTTCTCTGGGCCAGGGAAAGCTAGGGGGTGTTTGCAGGAAATCCCAGTGACAGAGGATGCCTCCCCAAGGTCAGGGAAGGTATTTTTCGGACTTCCACAAACAGGGAACACCTGTGACTGAAGACAGCTGCGTGGAGTTGTCTCTCGAGCTCCCCCACGCACTGACAATGTTTCCGGAATTCTGAGCGTGGGGAGGCTCCACCAACGGTCGGCAGCGCGTGGGTTCTTACGGGATGCCTGAGCTCGTCTCCCCTGAGGGTTTCCCTAATGTCTCTGTGCCAGGGAATGCTAGGGGGGGTTTGCAGGAAATTCCAGTGACAGAGGCTGCCTCCCCCAGGTCAGGGAAGGTATTTCTCGGACTTACCCGAACAGGGAACACCTGTGAATGAAGAGAGCTGCGAGGAGTTTCTCTCGAGCTCCCCCACGCACTGACAATGGTTCCGGAATCCTGAGCGTGGGGAGGTTCCACCAACGGTCGGAAGCGCGTGGGTTCTAACGGGATGCCTGAGCTCGACTCCCCTGAGGGTTTCCCTAATGTCACTGTGCCAGGGAATTCTAGGGGTGTTTGCAGGAAATCCCAGTGACAGAGGCTGCTTCCCCAAGGTCAGGGAAGGTATTTCTCGGACTTCCCCGAACAGCGAACACCTGTGACTGGTGAGAGCTGCGTGGAGTTGTCTCTCGAGCTCCCCCACGCACTGACAATGGTTCCGGAATCCTGAGAGTGTGGAGGTTCCACCAACTGTCGTCAGCGTGTGGTTCTAACGGGATGCCTGAGCTCGTCTCCCCTGAGGGTTTCCCTAATGTCTCTGTGCCAGGGTATGCTAGGGGGGGGTTGCAGGAAATCCCAGTGACAGAGGCTGCCTCCCCAAGGTCATGGAAGGTATTTCTCGGACTTCCCCGAACAGGGAACACCTGTGACTGAAGAGAGCTGCGTGGAGTTGTCTCTCGAGCTCCCCCACGCACTGACAATGGTTCCGGAATCCTGAGCGTGGGGAGGTTCCACCAACGGTCGGCAGCGCGTGGGTTCTAACGGGATGCCTGATCTCGTCTCCCCTGAGGGTTTCCCTAATGTATCTGTGCCAGGGAATGCTACGGGGGGTTTGCAGGAAATCCCAGTGACAGAGGCTGCCTCCCCAAGGTCAGGGAAGTTATTTCTCGGACTTCCCCGAACAGGGAACACCTGTGACTGAAGAGAGCTGCGTGGAGTGGTCTCTCGAGGTCCCCCACGCACTGACAATGGTTCCGGAATCCTGAGCGTGGGGAGGTTCCACCAACGGTCGACAGCACGTGGGTTCTAACGGGATGCCTGTGCTCGTCTGCCGTGAGGGTTTCCCTAATATCTCTGTGCCAGGGAATGCTAGGGGCGGATTGCAGGAAATACCAGTGACAGAGGCTGCCTCCCCAAGGTCAGGGAAGGTATTTCTCGGACTTCCCCGAACAGGGAACACCTGTGACTGAAGAGAGCTGCGTGGAGTTGTCTCTCGAGCTCCCCCACGCACTGACAATGTTTCCGGAATCCTGAGAGTGGGGAGGTTCCACCAACGGTCGGCAGCGCGTGGGTTTTAACGGGATGCCAGAACTCGTCTCCCCTGAGGGTTTACGAATATCTCTGTGCCATGGTATGCTAGGGGGGGTTTGCAGGGTATCCCAGTGACAGAGGCTGCCTCTCCAAGGTCAGGGAAGGTATTTCTCGGACTTCCCCAAACAGGGAACACCTGTGACTGAAGAGAGCTGCGTGGAGTTGTCTCTCGAGCTCCCCCACGCACTGACAATGCTTCCGGAATACTGAGCGTGGGGAGGTTCCACCAACGGTCGGCAGGGCGTGGGTTCTAACGGGATGCCTGTGCTCGCCTCCCCTGAGGGTTTCCCTAATGTCTCTGTGCCAGGGAATGCTAGGAGGGTTTTGCAGGAAATCCCAGTGACAGAGGCTGCCTCCCCAAAGTCAGGGAAGGTATTTCTCGGACTTCCCCGAACAGGGAACACCTGTGATTGAAGAGAGCTGCGTGGAGTTGTCTCTCGAGCTCCCCCACGCACTGACAATGGTTCCGGAATCCTGAGCGTGGGGAGGTTCCACCAACGGTCGGCAGCGCGTGGGTTCTAACGGGATGCCTGAGCTCATCTCCCCTGAGTGTTTCCCTAATGTCTCTGTGCCAGGGAATGCTAGGGGGGGTTTGCAGGAAATCCCAGTGACAGAGGTTGCCTCGCCAAGATCTGGGAAGTATTTCTCGTACTTCCCCGAACAGGGAACACCTGTGACTGAAGAGAGCTGCGTGGAGTTGTCTCTCGAGCTTCCCCACGCACTGACAATGTTTCAGGTATCCTGAGCATGGGGAGGTTCCTCCAACGGTCGGCAGCGCGTGGGTTCTAACGGGATGCCTGAGCTCGGCTCCCCTGAGGGTTTTCCTAATTTCTCTGGGCCAGGGAAAGCTAGGGGGTGTTTGCAGGAAATCCCAGTGACAGAGGCTGCCTCCCCAAGGTCAGGGAAGGTATTTTTCGGACTTCCACAAACAGGGAACACCTGTGACTGAAGACAGCTGCGTGGAGTTGTCTCTCGAGCTCCCCCACGCACTGAAAATGTTTCCGGAATTCTGAGCGTGGGGAGGCTCCACCAACGGTCGGCAGCGCGTGGGTTCTTATGGGATGCCTGAGCTCGTCTCCCCTGAGGGTTTCCCTAATGTCTCTGTGCCAGGGAATGCTAGGGGGGGGTTGCAGGAAATTCCAGTGACAGAGGCTGCCTCCCCAAGGTCAGGGAAGGTATTTCTCGGACTTACCCGAACAGGGAACACCTGTGAATGAAGAGAGCTGCGAGGAGTTGTCTCTCGAGCTCCCCCACGCACTGACAATGGTTCCGGAATCCTGAGCGTGGGGAGGTTCCACAAACGGTCGGAAGCGCGTGGGTTCTAACGGGATGCCTGAGCTCGACTCCCCTGAGGGTTTCCCTAATGTCACTGTGCCAGGGAATTCTAGGGGGGGTTTGCAGGAAATCCCAGTGACAGAGGCTGCTTCCCCAAGGTCAGGGAAGGTATTTCTCGGACTTCCCCGAACAGCGAACACCTGTGACTGAAGAGAGCTGCGTGGAGTTGTCTCTCGAGCTCCCCCACGCACTGACAATGGTTCCGGAATCCTGAGAGTTTGGAGGTTCCACCAACTGTCGTCAGCGTGTGGTTCTAACGGGATGCCTGAGCTCGTCTCCCCTGAGGGTTTCCCTAATGTCTCTGTGCCAGGGTATGCTAGGGGGGGTTTGCAGGAAATCCCAGTGACAGAGGCTGCCTCCCCAAGGTCATGGAAGGTATTTCTCGGACTTCCCCGAACAGGGAACACCTGTGACTGAAGAGAGCTGCGTGGAGTTGTCTCTCGAGCTCCCCCACGCACTGACAATGGTTCCGGAATCCTGAGCGTGGGGAGGTTCCACCAACGGTCGGCAGCGCGTGGGTTCTAACGGGATGCCTGATCTCATCTCCCCTGAGGGTTTCCCTAATGTATCTGTGCCAGGGAATGCTACGGGGGGTTTGCAGGAAATCCCAGTGACAGAGGCTGCCTCCCCAAGGTCAGGGAAGGTATTTCTCGGACTTCCCCGAACAGGGAACACCTGTGACTGAAGAGAGCTGCGTGGAGTTGTCTCTCGTGCTCCCCCACGCACTGACAATGGTTCCGGAATCCTGAGCGTGGGGAGGTTCCACCAACGGTCGGCAGCGCGTGGGGTATAACGGGATGCCTGAACTCGTCTCCCCTGAGGGTTTCCCTAATGTCTCTGTGCCAGGGAATGCTAGGGTGGGCTTGCAGGAAATCCCAGTTACAGAGGTTGCATCCCCAATGTCATTGAAGGAATTTCTCGGACTTCCCCGAACAGGGAACACCTATGACTGAAGAGAGCTGCGTGAAGTTGTCTCTCGTGCTCCCCCACGCACTGACAATGGTTCCGGAATCCTGAGCGTGGGGATGTTCCACCAACGGTCGGTAGCGCGTGGGTTCTAACGGGATGCCTGAGCTCGTCTCCCCTGAGGGTTTCACTAATTTCTCTGTGCCAGGGAATGCTAGGGGGGGTTTGCAGGAAATCCCAGTGACAGAGGCTGCCTCCCCAAGGTCAGGGAAAGTATTTCTCGCACTTCCCCAAACAGGGAACACCAGTGACAGTAGAGAGCTGAGTGGAGTTGTCTCTCGAACTCCCCCACGCACTGACATTGGTTCCGGAATCCTGAGCGTTTGGAGGTTCCACCAACGGTCGACAGCGCGTGGGTTCTAACCGGATGACTGAGCTCGTCTCCCCTGAGGGTTTTCCAAATATCTCTGTGCCAGGGAATGCTAGGGGGGGTTTACAGGAAATCCCAGTGACAGAGGCTGCCTCTCCAAGGTCAGGGAAGGTATTCCTCGGACTTCTCCGAACAGGGAACACCTGTGAATGAAGAGAGCTGCGTGGAGTTGTCTCTCGAGCTCCCCCACGCACTGACAATGGTTCCGGAATCCTGAGCGTGGGGAGGTTCCTCCAAAGGTCGGCAGCGCGTGGGTTCTAACGGGATGCCTGGGCTCGACTCCCCTGAGTGTTTTCCTAATGTCTCTGTGAAAGGGAATGCTAGGGGGGGTTTGCAGGAAATCCCAGTGACAGAGCCTGCCTCCCCAAGGTCAGGGAAGGTATTTCTCGGACTTCCCCAACAGGGAACACCTGTGACTGTAGAGAGCTGCGTGGAGTTGTCTCTCGAGCTCCTCCATGCACTGACAATTGTTCCGGAATCCTGAGCTTGGGGAGGATCCACCAACGGTCGACAGAGCGTGGGTTCTAATGGGATGAGTGAGCTCGTCTCCCCTGAGGGTTTTCCTAATGTCTCTGTGCCAGAGAATGCTAGGGGGGTTTGCGGGAATTCCCAGTGACAGAGGCTGCCTCCCCAAGGTCAGGGAATTTATTTCTCGGACTTCCCCGAACAGGGAACACCTGTGACTGAAGAGAGCTGCGTGGAGTTGTCTCTCGAGTTCCCCCACGCACTGACAATGGTTCCGGAATCCTGAGCGTTGGGAGGTTCCTCCAAATGTCGGCAGCGCGTGGGTTCTAACGGGATACCTGGGCTCGTCTCCCCTGAGTGTTTTCCTAAAGTCTCTGTGCCAGGGAATGCTAGGGGGTGTTTGCAGGAAATCCCAGTGACAGAGCCTGCCTCCCCAAGGTCAGGGAAGTTATTTCTCGGACTTCCCCAACAGGGAACACCTGTGACTGAAGAGAGCTGCGTGGAGTTGTCTCTCGAGCTCCCCCACGCACTGACAATGGTTCCGGAATCCTGAGCGTGGGGAGGTTCCACCAACGTTCGACAGCGCGTGGGTTCTAACGGGATGACTGAGCTCGTCTCCCCTGAGGGTTTTCCAAATATCTCTGTGCCAGGTAATGCTAGGGGGGGTTTGCAGGAAATCCCAGTTACAGAGGCTGCCTCTCCAAGGTCAGGGAAGGTATTTCTTGGACTTCCCCGAACAGGGAACACCTGTGACTGAAGAGAGCTGCGTGGAGATGTCTCTCGAGCTCCCCCACGCACTGACAATGGTTCCGGAATTCTGAGCGTGGGGAGGTTCCACCAACGGTCGGCAGCGCGTGGGTTCTAACGGGATGCCTGAGCTCGTCTCCCCTGAGGGTTTCCCTAATGTCTCTGTGCCAGGGAATGCTAGGGGGGGTTGCAGGAAATCCCAGTGACAGAGGTTGCCTCCCCAAGGTCAGGGAAGGTATTTCTCGGACATCCCCGAACAGGGAACACCTGAGACTGAAGAGAGCTGCGTGGAGTTGACTCTCGAGCTCCCCCACGCACTGACAATGGTTCCGGAATCCTGAGCATGGGGAGGTTCCTCCAAAGGTCGGCAGAGCGTGGGTTCTAACGGGATGCCTGGGCTCGTCTCCCCTGAGTGTTTTCCTAATGTCTCTGTGCCAGGGAATGCTAGGGGGGGTTTGCAGGAAATCCCAGTGACAGAGCCTGCCTCCCCAAGGTCAGGGAATGTATTTCTCGGACTTCCCCAACAGGGAACACCTGTGACTGTAGAGAGCTGCGTGGAGTTGTCTCTCGAGCTCCTCCACGCACTGACAATTGTTCCGGAATCCTGAGCTTGGGGAGGATACAACAACGGTCGACAGCGCGTGGGTTCTAACGGGATGACTGAGCTCGTCTCCCCTGAGGGTTTTCCAAATGTCTCTGTGCCAGGGAATGCTAGGGGGGGTTTGTAGGAAATCCCAGTGACAGTGGCTGCCTCCCCAAAGTCAGGGAAGGTATTTCTCGGACTTCCCCAAACAGGGAACACCTGTGACTGTAGAGAGCTGCGTGGAGTTGTCTCTCGAGCTCCCCCACGTACTGACAATGGTTCCGAAATCCTGAGAGTGGGGAGGTTCCACCAAAGGTCGGCAGCGCGTGGGTTCTAACGGGATGCCTGAGCTCGTCTCCCCTGAGGCTTTTCCTAATGTCTCTGTGCCAGAGAATGCTAGGGGTGTTTGCAGGATATCCCAGTGACAGAGGCTGCCTCGCCAAGATCAGGGAAGGTATTTCTCGGACTTCTCCGAACAGGGAACACCTGTGACTGAAGAGAGCTGCTTGGATTTGTCTCTCGAGCTCCCCCACGCACTGACAATGGTTCCGGAATCCTGAGAGCGGGGAGGTTCCTCCAAAGGTCGGCAGCGCGTGGGTTCTAACGGGATGCTTGGGCTCGTCTCCCCTGAGAGTTTTCCTAATATCTCTGTGCCAGGGAATGCTAGGGATTGTTTGCAGGAAATCCCAGTGACAGAGGCTGACTCCCCAAGGTCAGGGAAGGTATTTCTCGGACTTCCCCGAACAGGGAACACCTGTGACTGAAGAGAGCTGCGTGGAGTTTTCTCTCGAGCTCCCCCACGCACTGACAATGTTTCCGGAATCCTGAGCGTGGGGAGGTTCCACCAACGGTCGGCAGCGCGTGGGTTCTAACGGGATGCCTGAGCTCGTTTCCCCTGAGGGTTTTCCTAATATCTCTGTGCCAGGGAATGCTAGGGGGGGTTTGCAGGAAATCCCAGTGACAGAGGCTGCCTCGCCAAGGTAAGGGAATGTATTTCTCGGACTTCTCCGAACAGGGAACACCTGTGACTGAAGAGAGCTGCGTGGAGTCGTCTCTCGAGCTCCCCCACGCACTGACAATTGTTCCGGAATCATGAGCGTGGGGAGGTTCCTCCAAAGGTCGGCAGCGCGTGGGTTCTAACGGGATGCCTGGTCTGGTCTCCCCTGAGTGTTTTCCTAAAGTCTCTGTGCCAGGGAAAGCTAGGGGGTGTTTGCAGGAAATCCCAGTGTCAGAGCCTGCCTCCCCAAGGTCAGGGAAGGTATTTCTCGGACTTCCCCAACAGGGAACACCTGTGACTGAAGAGAGTTGCGTGGAGTTGTCTCTCGAGCTCCCCCACGCACTGACAACGGTTCCGGAATCCTGAGCGTGGGGAGGTTCCACCAACGTTCGACAGCGCGTGGGTTCTAACGGGATGACTGAGCTCATCTCCCCTGAGGGTTTTCCAAATATCTCTCTGCCAGGGAATGCTAGGGGGGGTTTGCAGGAAATCCCAGTGACAGTGGCTGCCTCCCCAAAGTCAGGGAAGGTATTTCAAGGACTTCCCCGAACAGGGAACACCTGTGACTGAAGAGAGCTGCGTGGAGTTGTCTCTCGAGCTCCCCCACGCACTGACAGTGGTTCCGGAATCCTGAGCTTGGGGAGGTTCCACCAACGGTCGGCAGCGCGTGGGTTCTAACGGAAAGCCTAAGCTCGTCTCCCCTGAGGGTTTTCCTAATGTCTCTGTGCCAGGGAATGCTAGGGGGTTTTGCAGGATATCCCAGTGACAGTGGCTGCCTCCCCAAGGTCAGGGAAGATATTTCTCGGACATCCCAGAACAGGGAACACATGTGACTCAAGAGAGCTGCGTGGAGTTGTCTCTCGAGCTACCCTACGCACTGAAAATGGTTCCGGAATCCTGAGCGTGGGGAGGTTCCACCAACTGTCGGCAGCGCGTGGGTTCTAACGGAATGCCTAAGCTCGTCTCCCCTGAGGGTTTTCCTAATGTCTCTGTGCCAGGGAATGCTAGGGGGGTTTGCAGGATATCCCAGTGACAGATGCTGTCTCCCTAAGGTCAGGGAAGTATTTCTCGGACTTCCCCGAACAGGGAACACCTGTGACTGAAGAGAGCTGCGTGGAGTTGTCTCTCGAGCTCCCTCACGCACTGACAATGGTTCCTGAATCCTGAGCGTGGGAAGGTTCCACCAACGGTCGGCAGCGCGTGGGTTCTAACGGAAAGCCTAAGCTCGTCTCCCCTGAGGGTTTTCCTAATGTCTCTGTGCCAGGGAATGCTAGGGGGGTTTGCAGGATATCCCAGTGACAGAGGCTGCCTCCCCATGATCAGGGAAATTATTTCTCGGACTTCCCCGAACAGGGAACACCTGTGACTGAAGAGAGCGGCGTGGAGTTGTATCTCGAGCTCCCCCACGCACTGACAATGGTTCCGGAATCCTGAGCGTGGGAAGGTTCCACCTACGATCGGCAGCGCGTGGGTTCTAACAGAATGCATAAGCTCGTCTCCCCTGAGGGTTTTCCTAATTTCTCTGTGCCAGGGAATTCTAAGGGGGTTTGCAGGATATCCCAGTGTCAGAGGCTGCCTTCCCAAGGTCAGGGAAGGTATTTCTCGGACTTCCTAGAACAGGGAACACCTGTGACTCTAGAGAGCTGCGTGGAGTTTTCTCTCGAGCTCCCCCACGCACTGTCAATTTTTCCGGAATCCAGAGCGTGGGGAGGTTCCACCAACGGTCGGCAGCGCGTGGGTTCTAACAGAATGCCTAAGCTCGTCTCCCCTGAGGGTTTTCCTAATGTCTCTGTGCCAGGAAATGCTAGGGGGGTTTGCAGGATATCCCAGTGACAGAGGCTGCCTCCCCAAGATCAGGGAAGCTTTTTCTCGGACTTCCCCGAACAGGGATCACCTGTGACTGAAGAGTGCTGCGTGGAGTTCTCTCTCGAGCTCACCCACGCACAGACAATGGTTCCGGAATCCTGAGCGTGGGAAGGTTCCACCAACGGTCGGCAGCGCGTGGATTTTAACGGAAAGCTTAAGCTCGTCTCCCCTGAGGGTTTTCCTAATGTCTCTGTGCCAGGGAATGCTAGGGGGGTTTGCAGGTTATCCCAGTGACAGAGGCTGCCTCCCCAAGGTCAGGGAAGGTATTTCTCGGACTTCCCCGAATAGGGAACACCTGTGACTGAAGAGAGCTGCGTGGAGTTGTCTCTCGAGCTCCCCCACGCACTGAAAATTGTACCGGAACCCTGAGCGTGGGGAGGTTCCACCAACGGTCGTCAGCGCGTGGGTTCTAACGGGAAGCCTAAGCTCGTCTCCCCTGAGGGTTTTCCTAATGTCTCTGTGCCAGGGAATTCTAGGGGGGTTTGCAGGATATCCCAGTGTCAGAGGCTGCCTCCCCAAGGTCAAGGAATGTTTTTCTCGGACTTCCACGAACAGGGAACACCTGTGACTGAAGAGAGCTGCGTGGAGTTTTCTCTCGAGCTCCCCCACGCACTGACAATTGTTCCGGAATCCTGAGCGAGGGGAGGTTCCACCAACGGTCGGCAGCGCGTGGGTTCTAACGGAAAGCCTAAGCTTGTCTCCCCTGAGCGTGTTCCTAATGTCTCTGTACCAGGGAATGCTAGGGGGGTTTGCAGGATATCCCAGTGACAGAGGCTGCCTCCCCAAGGTCAGGGAAGGTATTTCTCGGACTTCCCCGAACAGGGAACACCTGTGACTGAAGAGAGCTGCGTGGAGTTATCTCTCGATCTCCCCCACGCACTGAAAATGTTACCGGAATCCTGAGCGTGGGGAGGTTCCACCAACGGTCGGCAGCGCGTGGGTTCTAACGGGAAGCCTAAGCTCGACTCCCCTGAGGTTTTTCCTAATGTCTCTGTACCAGGAAATGCTAGGGGGTTTTGCAGGATATCCCAGTGACAGAGGCTGCCTCCCCAATTTCAGGGAAGGTATTTTTCGGACTTCCCCGCACAGGGAACACCTGTGACTGAAGGGAGCTGGGTGGAGTTGTCTCTCGAGCTCCCCCACGCACTGACAATGGTTCCGGAATCCTGAGCGTGGGGAAGTTCCACCAACGGTCGGCAGCACGTGGGTTCTAACGGAATGCCTAAGCTCGTCTCCCCTGAGGGTTTTCCTAATGTCTCTGTGCCAGGGAATGCTAGGGGTGTTTGTAAGATATCCCAGTGACAGAGGCTGCCTCCCCAAGGTCAGGGAAGTTATTTCTCGGACTTCCCCGGACAGGGAACACCTGTGACTGAAGAGAGATGCGTGGAGTTGTCTCTCGAGCTCCCGCACGCAATGACAATTGTTCCAGAATACTGAGCGTGGGGAGGTTCCACCAACGGTCGGCAGCGCGTGGGTTCTAACGGAAATCCTAAGCTCGTCTCCCCTGAGGGTTTTCCTAATGTCTCTGTGCCAGGGAATGCTAGAGGGGTTTGCAGGATATCCCAGTGACAGAGGCTGCCTCCCCAATTACAGGCAAGTTATTTCTCGGACTTCACCGAACAAGGAAAACCTGTGACTGAAGAGAGCTGGGTGGAGTTGTCTCTCGAGCTCCCCCACGCACTGACAATGGTTCCGGAACCCTGAGCGTGGGCAGGTTCCACCAACGATCGGCAGCCCGTGGGTTCTAACGGAAAGCCTAAGCTCGTCTCCCCTGTGTGTTTTCCTAATATCTCTGTGCCAGGGAAAGCTAGGGGGGTTTGCAGGATATCCCAGTGACAGAGACTGACTCCCCAAGGTCAGGGAAGGTATTTCTCGGACTTCCCCGAACAGGGAACACCTGTGACTGAAGAGAGCTGCGTGGAGTTGTCTCTCGAGATCCCCCACGCACTGACAATGGTTCCGGAATCCTGAGCGTGGGGAGGTTCCACCAAAGGTGGGCAGCGCGTGCGTTCTATCAGAATGCCTAAGCTCGTCTCCACTGAGGGTTTTCCTAATGTCTCTGTGCCAGGGAATGCTAGGGGCGTTTTTAGGTTATCCCAGTGACAGAGGCTGCTTCCCCAAGGTCAGGGAAGATATTTCTCGGACTTCCCCGAACAGGGAACACCTGTGGCTGAAGAGAGCTGCGTGGAGTTGTCTCTCGAGCTTCCCCACGCACTGACAATGGTTCCAGAATCCTGAGCTTGGGGAGGATCCACCAACAGTCGGCAGCGCGTGGGTTCTAACGGAAAGTCTAAGCTCGTCTCCCCTGAGGGTTTTCCTAATGTCTCTGTGCCAGGGAATGCTAGGGGGGTTTGCAGGATATCCCAGTGACAGAGGATGCCTCCCCAAATCAGGGAAGGTACTTCTCGGACTTCCCCGAACAGGGAACACCTGTGACTGAAGAGAGCTGCGTGGAGTTGTCTCTCGAGCTCCCCCAGGCACTGACATGGATCCGGAATCCTGAGCGTGGGGAGGTTCCACCAACGGTCGGCAGCGCGTGGGTTCTAACGGAATACCTAAGCTCGTCTCCCCTGAGGGTTTTCCTAATATCTCTGTGCCAGGGAATGCTAGGGGTGTTTGCAGGATATCCCAGTGACAGAGGCTGCTTCCCCAAGGTCAGGGAAGATATTTCTCGGACTTCCCCGTACAGGGAACACCTGTGACTGAAGAGAGCTGCGTGGAGTTGTCTCTCGAGCTTCCCCACGCACTGACAATGGTTCCAGAATCCTGAGCTTAGGGAGGATCCACCAACAGTCGGCAGCGCGTGGGTTCTAACGGAAAGTCTAAGCTTGTCTCCCCTGAGGGTTTTCCTAATGTCTCTGTGCCAGGGAATGCTAGGGGTGTTTGCAGGATATCCCAGTGACAGAGGCTGCTTCCCCAAGGTCAGGGAAGATATTTCTCAGACTTCCCCGTACAGGGAACACCTGTGACTGAAGAGAGCTGCGTGGAGTTGTCTCTCGAGCTTCCCCACGCACTGACAATGGTTCCAGAATCCTGAGCTTGGGGTGGATCCACCAACAGTCGGCAGCGCGTGGGTTCTAACGGAAAGTCTAAGCTCGTCTCCCCTGAGGGTTTTCCTAATATCTCTGTGCCAGGGAATGCTAGGGGGGTTTGCAGGATATCCCAGTGACAGAGGCTGCCTCCCCAAGGTCAGGGAAGGTACTTCTCAGACTTCCCCGAACAGGGAACACCTGTGACTGAAGAGAGCTGCGTGGAGTTGTCTCTCGAGCTCCCCCACGCACTGACAATGGTTCCGGAATCCTGAGCGTGGGGAGGTTCCACCAACGGTCGGCAGCGCGTGGGTTCTAACGGAAAGCCTAAACTCGTCTCCCCTGAGGGTTTTCCTAATATCTCTGTGCCAGGGAATGCTAGGGGTGTTTGCAGGATATCCCAGTGACAGAGGCTGCCTCCCCAAGGTCAGGGAAGTTATTTCTCGGACTTCCCCGAAAAGGGAACACCTGTGACTGAAGAGAGCAGCGTGGAGTTGTCTCTCGAGCTCCCCTACGCAATGACAATGGTTCCGGAATCCTGAGCGTGGGGAGGTTCCACCAACGGTCGGCAGCGTGTGGGTTCTAACGGAAAGCCTAAGCTCGTCTCCCCTGAGGGTTTTCCTAATGTCTCTGTACCAGGGAATGCTAGGGGGGTTTGCAGGATATCCCAGTGACAGAGGCAGATTCCACAAGGTCAGGGAAGGTATTTCTCGGACATCCCCGAACAGGGAACATCTGTGACTGTAGAGAGCTGCGTGGAGTTTTCTCTCAAGCTCCCCCACGCACTGAAAATGGTTCCGGAATTCTGAGCGTGGGGAGGTTCCACCAACGGTCGGCAGCGTGTGGGTTCTAACGGAAAGCTTAAGCTCGCCTCCCCTGAGGGTTTTCCTAATTTCTCTGTTCCAGGGAATGCTAGGGGGGTTTGCAGGATATCCCAGTGACAGAGGCTGCCTCCCCAAGTTCAGGGAAGGTTTTTCTCGGTCTTCCCCGAACAGGGAACTCCTGTGATTGAAGTGAGCTGCGTGGAGTTGTCTCTCGAGCTCCCCCACGCACTGACAATGGTTCCGGAATCCTGAGCGTGGGGAGGATCCACCAACGGTCGGCAGCGCGTTGGTTCTAACGGAATGCCTAAGCTCGTCTCCCCTGAGGGTTTTCCTAATATCTCTGTGCCAGGGATGCTAGGGGGGTTTGCAGGATATCCCAGTGACAGAGGCTGCCTCCCCAATTTCAGGGAAGGTATTTCTCGGACTTCCCCGAACAGGGAACACCTGTGACTGAAGAGAGATACGTGGAGTTTTCTCTCGAGCTCCCGCACGCAATGACAATTGTTCTGGAATCCTGAGCGTGGGGAGGTTCCACCAACGGTCGGCAGCACGTGGGTTCTAACGGAAAGCCTAAGCTCGTCTCCCCTGAGATTTTTCCTAATTTCTCTGTTCCAGGGAAGGGTAGGGGGGTTAACAGGATATCCCAGTGACAGAGGCTGCTTCCCCAAGGTAAGAGAAGGTATTTCTCGGACTTCCCCGATCAGGGAACACCTGTGACTGAAGAGAGCTGCGTGGAGTTGTCTCTCGAGCTCCCCCACGCACTGACAATGGTTCCGGAATCCCGAGCGTGGGGAGGTTCCACGAACGGTCGGCAGCGTGTCGGTTCTAACGGAAAGCCTATGCTCGTCTCCCCTGAGGGTTTTCCTAATGTCTCTGTGCCAGGGAATGCTTGGGGTGTTTGCAGGATATCCCAGTGACAGAGGCTGCCTCCCCAAGGTCAGGGAAGGTATTACTCGGAATTCCCCGAACAGGGAACACCTGTGACTGAAGAGAGCTGCGTGGAGTTCTCTCTCGAGCTCCCCCACGCACTGACAATGGTTCCGGAATCCTGAGCGTGGGGAGGTTCCACCAACGGTCGGCAGCGCGTAGGTTCTAACGAAATGCCTAAGCTCGTCTCCCCTGAGGGTTTTCCTAATGTCTCTGTGCCAGGGAATGCTAGGGGCGTTTGCAGGATATCCCAGTGACAGAGGCTGCCTCCCCAAGGTCAGGGAAGGTTTTTCTCGGACTTCCCCGAACAGGGAACACCTGTGACTGAAGAGAGCTGCGTGGAGTTGTCTCTCGAGCTCCCCCACGCACTGACAATGGCTCCGGAATCCTGAGCGTGGGGAGGTTCCACCAACGGTCGGCAGCTCGTTGGTTCTAACGGAATGCCTAAGCTCGCCTCCCATGAGGGTTTTCCTAATTTCTCTGTGCCAGGGAATGCTAGGGGAGTTTGCAGGATATCCCAGTGACAGAGGCTGCCTCCCCAATTTCAGGGAAGGTATTTCTCGGACTTCCCCAAACAGGGAACACCTGTGACTGAAGAGAGCTGCGTGGAGTTGTCTTTCGAGCTCACCCACGCACTGACAATTGTTCCGGAATCCTGAGCGTGGGGAGGTTCCACCAACGGTCGGCAGCGCGTGGGTTCTAACGGAAAGCCTAAGCTCGTCTCCCCTGAGGGTTTTCCTAATGTCTCTGTACCAGGGAATGCTTGGGGGGTTTGCAGGATATCCCAGTGACAGAGGCTGCCTCCCCAAGGTCAGGGAAGTTATTTCTCGGACTTCCCCGCACAGGAAACACCTGTGACTGAAGAGAGCTGCGTGGAGTTGTCTCTCGAGCTCCCCCACGCACTGACAAAGGTCCCGGAATCCTGAGCGCGGGGAGGTTCCACCAACGGTCATCAGCACGTGGGTTCTAACGGAAAGCCTTAGCTCGTCTCCCCTGAGGGTTTTCCAAATGTCTCTGTGCCAGGGAATGCTAGGGGGGGTTTGCAGGAAATCCCAGTGACAGAGGCTGCCTCCCCAAGGTCAGGGAAGTTATTTCTCGGACTTCCCCGAACAGGGAACACCTGTGACTGAAGAGAGCTGCGTGGAGTTGTCTCTCCAGCTCCCCCACGCACTGACAAAGTTTCCGGAATCCTGAGCGTGGGGAGGTTCCACCAACGGTCGGCAGCGCGTGCGTTCTAACGGGATGCCTGAGCTCGTATCCCCTGAGTGTTTCCCTAATGTCTCTGTGCCAGGGAATGTTAAGGGGGGTTTGCAGGAAATCCCAGTGACAGAGGCTGCCTCCCCACGGTCAGAGTAGGTATTTCTCGGACTTCCCCGAACAGGGAACACCTGTGACTGAAGAGAGCTCCGTGGAGTTGTCTCTCGAGCTCCCCCACGCACTGACAATGGTTCCGGAATCCTGAGAGTGGGGAGGTTCCACCAACGGTCGGCAGCGCGTGGGTTCTAACGGGATGCCTGAGCTCGTCTCCCCTGAGGGTTTCCCTAATGTCTCTGTGCCAGGGAATGCTAGGGGGGGTTTGCAGGAAATCCCAGTGACAGAGGCTGACTCCCCAAGGTCAGGGAAGGTATTTCTCGGACTTCCCCGAACAGGGAACACCTGTGACTGAAGAGAGCGTCGTGGAGTTGTCTCTCGAGATCCCCCACGCACTGACAATGGTTCCTGAATCCTGAGCGTGGGGAGGTTCCACCAACGGTCGGCAGCGCGTGGGTTCTAACGGGATGCCTGAGCTCGTCTCCCCTGAGGGTTTTCCTAATGTCTCTGTGCCAGGGAATGCTAGGGGGGGTTTGCAGGAAATCCCAGTGACAGAGGTTGCCTCCTCAAGGTCAGGGAAGGTATTTCTCGGACTTCCCCGAACAGGGAACACCTGTGACTGAATACAGCTGCGTGGAGTGGTCTCTCGAGCTCCCCCACGCACTGACAATGTTTCCGGAATCCTGAGCGTGGGGAGGTTCCACCATTGGTCGGCAGCGCGTGGGTTCTAACGGGATGCCTGAGCTCCTCTCCCCTGAAGGTTTCCCTAATACCTCTGTGCCAGGTAATGCTAGGGGGGGTTTGCAAGAAATCCCAGTGACAGAGGCTGCCTCCCCAAATTCAGGGAAGGTATTTCTCGGACTTCCCCGAACAGGGAACACCTGTGACTGAAGAGAGCTGCGTGGAGTTTTCTCTCGAGCTCCCCCACGCACTGACAATTGTTCCGGAATCCTGAGCATGGGGAGGTTCCACCAACGGTCGGCAGCGCGTGGGTTCTAACGGGATGACTGAGCTCATGTCCCCTGAGGGTTTTCCTAATCTCTCTGTGCCAGGGAATGCTTGGGGGGGTTTGCAGGAAATCCCAGTGACAGAGGCTGCCTCCCTAAGGTCAGGGAAGGTATTTCACGGACTTCCCTGAACAGGGAACACCTGTGACTGAAGAGAGCTGCGTGGAGTTGTCTCTCGAGCTCCCCCACGCACTGACAATGGTTCCGGAATCCTGAGCGTGGGGAGGTTCCACCAACGGTCGGCAGCGCGTGGGTTCTAACGGGATGCCTGAGCTCATCTCCCCTGAGTGTTTTCCTAAATTCTCTGTGCCAGGGAATGCTAGGGGGTGTTTGCAGGAAATCCCAGTGACAGAGGCTGCTTCCCCAAGGTCAGGGAAGGTATTTATCGGACTTCCTCGAACAGGGAACACCTGTGACTGAAGAGAGCTGCGTGGAGTTGTCTCTCGAGCTCCCCCACGCACTGACAATGGTTCCGGAATCCTGAGCGTGGGGAGGTTCCACCAACGGTCGGCAGCGCGTGGGTTCTAACGGGATGCCTGAGCTCGTCTCCCCTGAGGGTTTCCCTAATGTCTCTTTGCCAGGGAAAGCTAGGGGGGGTTTGCAGGGTATCACAGTGACAGTGGCTGCCTCCCCAAGGTCAGGGAAGGTATTTCTCGGACTTCCCCGAACAGGGAACACCTGTGACTGAAGAGAGCTGCGTGGAGTTGTCTCTCGAGCTCCCCCACGCACTGACAATGGTTCCGGAATCCTGAGCGTGGGGAGGTTCCACCAACGGTCGGCAGCGCGTGGGTTCTAACGGGATGCCTGAGCTCGTCTCCCCTGAGAGTTTTCCCAATGTCTCTGTGCCAGGGAATGCTAGGGGGAGTTTGCAGGAAATCCCAGTCACAGAGGCTGCCTCCCCAAGGTCAGGGAAGGTATTTCTCGGACTTCCCCGAACAGGGAACCCCTGTGACTGAAGAGAGCTGCGTGGAGTTGTTTCTCGAGCTCCCCCACGCACTGACAATGTTTCCGGAATCCTGAGCGTGGGGAGGTTCCACCAACGGACGGCAGCGCGTGGGTTCTACCGGGATGAGTGAGCTGGTCTCCCCTGAGGGTTTCCCTAATATCTCTGAGCCAGGGAATGCTAGGGGGGGTTTGCAGGATATCCCAGTGACAGAGGCTGCCTCCCCAAGGTCAGGGAAGGTATTTTTCGGACTTTCCCGAACAGGGAACACCTGTGAATGAAGAGAGCTGCGTGGAGTTGTCTCTCGAGCTCCCCCACGCACTGACAATGGTTCCGGAATCCTGAGCGTGGGGAGGTTCCACCAACTGTCGTCAGTCTAGGGTTCTAACGGGATGCCTGAGCTCGTCTCCCCTGAGGGTTTCCCTAATGTCTCTGTGCCAGGGAATGCTAGGGGGGTTTTGCAGGATATCCCAGTGACAGAGGCTGCCTCCCCAAGGTCAGGGAAGGTATTTCTCGGACTTCCCCGAACAGGGAACACCTGTGACTGAAGAGAGTTTCGTGGAGTTATCTCTCGAGATCCCCCACGCACTGACAATGATTCCGGAATCCTGAGCGTGGGGAGGTTCCACCAACGGTCGGCAGCGCGTGGGTTCTAACGGGATGCCTGAGCTCGTCTCCCCTGAGGGTTTCCCTAATGTCTCTGTGCCAGGGAATGCTAGGGGGGGTTTGCAGGAAATCCCAGTGACAGAGGCTGCCTCCCCAAGGTCAGGGAAGGTATTTCTCGGACTTCCCCGAACAGGGAACACCTGTGACTGAAGAGAGCTGCGTAGAGTTGTCTCTCGAGCTCCCCCACGCACTGACAATGTTTCCGGAATCCTGAGCGTGGGGAGGTTCGACCAACGGTCGGCAGCGCGTGGGTTCTACCGGGATGCCTGAGCTGGTCTCCCCTGAGGGTTTCCCTAATGTCTCTGTGCCAGGGAATGCTAGGGGGTGTTTGCAGGAAATCCCAGTGACTGAGGCTGCCTCTCCAAGGTCAGGGAAGGTATTTCTCGGACTTCCCCAAACAGGGAACACCTGTGACTGAAGAGAGCTGCGTGGAGTTGTCTCTCGAGCTCCCCCACGCACTGACAATGGTTCCGGAATCCTGAGCGTGGGGAGGTTCCACCAACGGTCGGCAGCGCGTGGGTTCTAACGGGATGCCTGAGCTCGCCTCCCCTGAGTGTTTTCCTAAATTCTCTGTGCCAGGGAATTCTAGGGGGGGTTTGCAGGAAATCCCAGTGACAGAGGCTGCCTCCCCAAGGTCAGGGAAGGTATTTCTCGGACTTCCCCGAACAGGGAACACCTGTGACTGAAGAGAGCTGCGTGGAGTTGTCTCTCGAGCTCCCCCACGCACTGACAATGGTTCCGGAATCCTGAGCGTCGGGAGGTCCACCAACGGTCGGCAGCGCGTGGGTTCTAACGGGATGCCTGAGCTCGTCTCCCCTGAGGGTTTTCCTAAATTCTCTGTGCCAGGGAATGCTAGGGGGGGTTTGCAGGAATTCCCTGTGACAGAGGCTGCTTCCCCAAGTTCAGGGAAGGTATTTCTCGGACTTCCTCGAACAGGGAACACCTGTGACTGAAGAGAGCTGCGTGGAGTTGTCTCTCGAGCTCACCCACGCACTGACAATGGTTCCGGAATCCTGAGCGTGGGGAGGTTCCAACAACTGTCGTCAGTCTAGTGTTCTAACGGGATGCCTGAGCTCGTCTCCCCTTAGGGTTTCCCTAATGTCTCTGTGCCAGGGAATGCTAGGGGGGGTTTGCAGGAAATCCCAGTGACAGAGGCTGCCTCCCCAAGGTCAGGGAAGGTATTTCTCGGACTTCCCCGAACAGGGAACACCTGTGACTGAAGAGAGTTTCGTGGAGTTGTCTCTCGTGATCCCCCACGCACTGACAATGGTTCCGGAATCCTGAGCGTGGGGAGGTTCCACCAACAGTCGGCAGCGCGTGGGTTCTAACGGGATGCATGAGCTTGTCTCCCCTGAGGGTTTCCCTAATGTCTCTGTGCCAGGGAATGCTAGAGGGGGTTTGCAGGAAATCCCAGTGACAGAGGCTGCCTCCCCAAGGTCAGGGAAGGTATTTCTCGGACTACACCGAACAGGGAACACCTGTGACTGAAGAGAGCTGCGTGGAGTTGTCTCTCGAGCTCCCCCACGCACTGACATTGGTTCCGGTATCCTGAGAGTGGGGAGGTTCCACCAACGGTCGGCAGCGCGTGGGTTCTAACGGGATGCCTGAGCTCGTCTCCCCTGAGTGTTTCCCTAATTTCTCTGTGCCAGGGAATTCTAGGGGTGGTTTGCAGGAATTCCCAATGACAGAGGCTGCCTCCCCAAGGTCAGGGAAGGTATTTCTCGGACTTCCCCGAACAGGGAACACCTGTGACTGAAAAGAGCTGCCTGGAGTTGTCTCTCGAGTTCCCCACGCACTGACAATGGTTCCGGAATCCTGAGCGTGGGGAGGTTCCACCAACGGTGGGCAGCGAGTGGGTTCTATCGGGATGCCTGAGCTCATCTCCCCTGAGTGTTTCCCTAATTTCTCTGTGCCAGGGAATGCTAGGAGGGGTTTGCAGGAAATCCCAGTGACAGAGGCTGCCTCCGCAAGGTCAGGGAAGGTTTTTCTCGGACTTCCCCGAACAGGGAACACCTATGACTGAAGAGAGCTGCGTGGAGTTGTCTCTCGAGCTCCCCCACGCACTGACAATGTTTCCGGAATCCTGAGCGTGGGGAGGTTCCACCAACGGTAGGCAGCGCGTGGGTTCTACCGGGATGAGTGAGCTGGTCTCCCCTGAGGGTTTCCCTAATATCTCTGAGCCAGGGAATGCTAGGGGGGGTTTGCAGGATATCCCAGTGACAGAGGCTGCCTCCCCAAGGTCAGGGAAGGTATTTTTCGGACTTCCCCGACCAGGGAACACCTGTGACTGAAGAGAGCTGCGTGGAGTTGTCTCTCGAGCTCCCCCACGCACTGACAATGGTTCCGGAATCCTGAGCGTGGGGAGGTTCCACCAACGGTCGTCAGCGCGTGGGTTCTAACGGGATGCCTGAGTTCGTCTCCCCTGAGTGTTTTCCTAAAGTCTCTGTGCCAGGGAATTCTAGGGGTGGTTTGCAGGAAATCCCAGTGATAGAGGCTGCCTCCCCAAGGTCAGGGAAGGTATTTCTCGGACTTCCCCGAACAGGGAACACCTGTGACTGAAGAGAGTTTCGTGGAGTTGTCTCTCGAGCTCCCCCACGCACTGACAGTGGTTCCGGAATCCTGAGCGTCGGGAGGTTCCACCAACGGTCGGCAGCCCGTGGGTTCTAACGGGATGCCTGAGCTCGTCTCCCCTGAGTGTTTTCCTAAATTCTCTGTGCCAGGGAATGCTAGGGGGGTTTGCAGGAATTCCCAGTGACAGAGGCTGCTTCCCCAAGTTCAGGGAAGGTATTTCTCAGACTTCCTCGAACAGGGAACACCTGTGACTGAAGAGAGCTGCGTGGAGTTGTCTCTCGAGCTCACCCACGCACTGACAATGGTTCCGGACTCCTGAGCGTGGGGAGGTTCCACCAACTGTCGTCAGTCTAGTGTTCTAACGGGATGCCTGAGCTCGTCTCCCCTTAGGGTTTCCCTAATGTCTCTGTGCCAGTGAATGCTAGGGGGGGTTTGCAGGAAATCCCAGTGACAGAGGCTGCCTCCCCAAGGTCAGGGAAGGTATTTCTCGGACTTCCCCGAACAGGGAACACCTGTGACTGAAGAGAGTTTCGTGGAGTTGTCTCTCGAGATCCCCCACGCACTGACAATGGTTCCGGAATCCTGAGCGTGGGGAGGTTCCACCAACAGTCGGCAGCGCGTGGGTTCTAACGGGATGCATGAGCTTGTCTCCCCTGAGGGTTTCCCTAATGTCTCTGTGCCAGGGAATGCTAGAGGGGGTTTGCAGGAAATCCCAGTGACAGAGGCTGCCTCCCCAAGGTCAGGGAATGTATTTCTCGGACTACACCGAACAGGGAAAACCTGTGACTGAAGAGAGCTGCGTGGAGTTGTCTCTCGAGCTCCCCCACGCACTGACAATGGTTCCAGAATCCTGAGCGTGGGGAGGTTCCACCAACGGTCGGCAGCGCGTGGGTTCTAACGGGATGCCTGAGCTCGTCTCCCCTGAGTGTTTCCCTAATTTCTCTGTGCCAGGGAATTCTAGGGGTGGTTTGCAGGAATTCCCAATGACAGAAGCTGCCTCCCCAAGGTCAGGGAAGGTATTTCTCGGACTTCCCCGAACAGGGAACACCTGTGACTGAAGAGAGCTGCCTGGAGTTGTCTCTCGAGTTCCCCACGCACTGACAATGTTTCCGGAATCCTGAGCGTGGGGAGGTTCCACCAACGATGGGCAGCGAGTGGGTTCTATCGGGATGCCTGAGCTCATCTCCCCAGAGGGTTTCCCTAATGTCTCTGTGCCAGGGAATGCTAGGAGGGGTTTGCAGGAAATCCCAGTGACAGAGGCTGCCTCCCCAAGGTCAGGGAAGGTTTTTCTCGGACTTCCCCGAACAGGGAACACCTATGACTGAAGAGAGCTGCGTGGAGTTGTCTCTCGAGCTCCCCCACGCACTGACAATGTTTCCGGAATCCTGAGCGTGGGGAGGTTCCACCAACGGTCGGCAGCGCGTGGGTTCTACCGGGATGAGTGAGCTGGTCTCCCCTGAGTGTTTCCCTAATATCTCTGAGCCAGGGAATGCTAGGGGGGGTTTGCAGGATATCCCAGTGACAGAGGCTGCCTCCCCAAGGTCAGGGAAGGTATTTTTCGGACTTCCCCGAACAGGGAACACCTGTGACTGAAGAGAGCTGCGTGGAGTTGTCTCTCGAGCTCCCCCACGCACTGACAATGGTTCCGGAATCCTGAGCGTGGGGAGGTTCCACCAACGGTCGGCAGCGCGTGGGTTCTAACGGGATGCCTGAGCTCGTCCCCTGAGTGTTTCCCTAATGACTCTGTGCCAGGGAATTCTAGGGGGGGTTTGCAGGAAATCCCAGTGACAGAGGCTGCCTCCCCAAGGTCAGGGAAGGTATTTCTCGGACTACACCGAACAGGGAACACCTGTGACTGAAGAGAGCTGCGTGGAGTTGTCTCTCGAGCTCCCCCACGCACTGACAATGGTTCCGGAATCCTGAGCGTGGGGAGGTTCCACCAACGGTCGGCAGCGCGTGGGTTCTAACGGGATGCCTGATCTCGTCTCCCCTGAGTGTTTTCCTAAAGTCTCTGTGCCAGGGAATTCTAGGGGGGGTTTGCAGGAAATACCAGTGACAGAGGCTGCCTCCCCAAGGTCAGGGAAGGTATTTCTCGGACTTCCCCGAACAGGGAACACCTGTGACTGAAGAGAGCTGCGTGGAGTTGTCTCTCGAGCTCCCCCACGCACTGACAATGGTACCGGAATCCTGAGCGTGGGGAGGTTCCACCAACGGTCGGCAGCGCGTGGGTTCTAACGGGATGCCTGAGCTCGCCTCCCCTGAGTGTTTTCCAAAATTCTCTGTGCCAGGGAATGCTAGGGGGTGTTTGCAGGAAATCCCAGTGACAGAGGCTGCTTCCCCAAGTTCAGGGAAGGTATTTATCGGACTTCCTCGAACAGGGAACACCTGTGACTGAAGAGAGCTGCGTGGAGTTGTCTCTCGAGCTCCCCCACGCACTGACAATGGTTCCGGAATCCTGAGCGTGGGGAGGTTCCACCAACGGTCGGCAGCGCGTGGGTTCTAACGGGATGCCTGAGCTCGTCTCCCCTGAGGGTTTCCCTAATGTCTCTTTGCCAGGGAAAGCTAGGGGGGGTTTGCAGGGAATCCCAGTGACAGAGGCTGCCTCCCCAAGGTCAGGGAAGGTATTTCTCGGACTTCCCCGAACAGGGAACACCTGTGACTGAAGAGAGCTGCGTGGAGTTGTCTCTCGAGCTCCCCCACGCACTGACAATGGTTCCGGAATCCTGAGCGTGGGGAGGTTCCACCAACGGTCGGCAGCGCGTGGGTTCTAACGGGATGCCTGAGCTCGTCTCCCCTGAGAGTTTTCCCAATGTCTCTGTGCCAGGGAATGCTAGGGGGAGTTTGCAGGAAATCCCAGTGACAGAGGCTGCCTCCCCAAGGTCAGGGAAGGTATTTCTCGGACTTCCCCGAACAGGGAACCCCTGTGACTGAAGAGAGCTGCGTGGAGTTGTCTCTCGAGCTCCCCCACGCACTGACAATGTTTCCGGAATCCTGAGCGTGGGGAGGTTCCACCAACGGACGGCAGCGCGTGGGTTCTACCGGGATGAGTGAGTTGGTCTCCCCTGAGGGTTTCCCTAATATCTCTGAGCCAGGGAATGTTAGGGGGGGTTTGCAGGATATCCCAGTGACAGAGGCTGCCTCCCCAAGGTCAGGGAAGGTATTTTTCGGACTTCCCCGAACAGGGAACACCTGTGACTGAAGAGAGCTGCGTGGAGTTGTCTCTCGAGCTCCCCCACGCACTGACAATGGTTCCGGAATCCTGAGCGTGGGGAGGTTCCACCAACTGTCGTCAGTCTAGGGTTCTAACGGGATTCCTGAGCTCGTCTCCCCTGAGGTTTTCCCTAATGTCTCTGTGCCAGGGAATGCTAGGGGGGTTTTGCAGGATATCCCAGTGACAGAGGCTGCCTCCCCAAGCTCAGGGAAGGTATTTCTCGGACTTCCCCGAACAGGGAACACCTGTGACTGAAGAGAGTTTCGTGGAGTTGTCTCTCGAGATCCCCCACGCACTGACAATGATTCCGGAATCCTGAGCGTGGGGAGGTTCGACCAACGGTCGGCAGCGCGTGGGTTCTACCGGGATGCCTGAGCTGGTCTCCCCTGAGGGTTTCCCTAATGTCTCTGTGCCAGGGAATGCTAGGGGGTGTTTGCAGGAAATCCCAGTGACTGAGGCTGCCTCTCCAAGGTCAGGGAAGGTATTTCTCGGACTTCCCCAAACAGGGAACACCTGTGACTGAAGAGAGCTGCGTGGAGTTGTCTCTCGAGCTCCCCCACACACTGACAATGGTTCCGGAATCCTGAGCGTGGGGAGGATCCACCAACGGTGGGCAGCGAGTGGGTTCTATCGGGATGCCTGAGCTCATCTCCCCTGAGTGTTTCCCTAATTTCTCTGTGCCAGGGAATGCTAGGAGGGGTTTGCAGGAAATCCCAGTGACAGAGGCTGCCTCCGCAAGGTCAGGGAAGGTTTTTCTCGGACTTCCCCGAACAGGGAACACCTATGACTGAAGAGAGCTGCGTGGAGTTGTCTCTCGAGCTCCCCCACGCACTGACAATGTTTCCGGAATCCTGAGCGTGGGGAGGTTCCACCAACGGTAGGCAGCGCGTGGGTTCTACCGGGATGAGTGAGCTGGTCTCCCCTGAGGGTTTCCCTAATATCTCTGAGCCAGGGAATGCTAGGGGGGGTTTGCAGGATATCCCAGTGACAGAGGCTGCCTCCCCAAGGTCAGGGAAGGTATTTTTCGGACTTCCCCGAACAGGGAACACCTGTGACTGAAGAGAGCTGCGTGGAGTTGTCTCTCGAGCTCCCCCACGCACTGACAATGGTTCCGGAATCCTGAGCGTGGGGAGGTTCCACCAACGGTCGGCAGCGCGTGGGTTCTAACGGGATGCCTGAGCTCGTCTCCCCTGAGTGTTTTCCTAAAGTCTCTGTGCCAGGGAATTCTAGGGGGGGTTTGCAGGAAATCCCAGTGACAGAGGCTGCCTCCCCAAGGTCAGGGAAGGTATTTCTCGGACTTCCCCGAACAGGGAACACCTGTGACTGAAGAGAGTTTCGTGGAGTTGTCTCTCGAGCTCCCCCACGCACTGACAATGGTTCCGGAATCCTGAGCGTCGGGAGGTTCCACCAACGGTCGGCAGCGCGTGGGTTCTAACGGGATGCCTGAGCTCGTCTCCCCTGAGTGTTTTCCTAAATTCTCTGTGCCAGGGAATGCTAGGGGGGGTTTGCAGGAATTCCCAGTGACAGAGGCTGCTTCCCCAAGTTCAGGGAAGGTATTTCTCGGACTTCCTCGAACAGGGAACACCTGTGACTGAAGAGAGCTGCGTGGAGTTGTCTCTCGAGCTCACCCACGCACTGACAATGGTTCCGGACTCCTGAGCGTGGGGAGGTTCCACCAACTGTCGTCAGTCTAGTGTTCTAACGGGATGCCTGAGCTCGTCTCCCCTTAGGGTTTCCCTAATTTCTCTGTGCCAGTGAATGCTAGGGGGGGTTTGCAGGAAATCCCAGTGACAGAGGCTGCCTCCCCAAGGTCAGGGAAGGTATTTCTCGGACTTCCCCGAACAGGGAACACCTGTGACTGAAGAGAGTTTCGTGGAGTTGTCTCTCGAGATCCCCCACGCACTGACAATGGTTCCGGAATCCTGAGCGTGGGGAGGTTCCACCAACAGTCGGCAGCGCGTGGGTTCTAACGGGATGCATGAGCTTGTCTCCCCTGAGGGTTTCCCTAATGTCTCTGTGCCAGGGAATGCTAGAGGGGGTTTGCAGGAAATCCCAGTGACAGAGGCTGCCTCCCCAAGGTCAGGGAATGTATTTCTCGGACTACACCGAACAGGGAACACCTGTGACTGAAGAGAGCTGCGTGGAGTTGTCTCTCGAGCTCCCCCACGCACTGACAATGGTTCCGGAATCCTGAGCGTGGGGAGGTTCCACCAACGGTCGGCAGCGCGTGGGTTCTAACGGGATGCCTGAGCTCGTCTCCCCTGAGTGTTTCCCTAATTTCTCTGTGCCAGGGAATACTAGGGGTGGTTTGCAGGAATTCCCAATGACAGAAGCTGCCTCCCCAAGGTCAGGGAAGGTATTTCTCGGACTTCCCCGAACAGGGAACACCTGTGACTGAAGAGAGCTGCCTGGAGTTGTCTCTCGAGTTCCCCACGCACTGACAATGGTTCCGGAATCCTGAGCGTGGGGAGGTTCCACCAACGGTGGGCAGCGAGTGGGTTCTATCGGGATGCCTGAGTTCACCTCCCCTGAGGGTTTCCCTAATGTCTCTGTGCCAGGGAATGCTAGGAGGGGTTTGCAGGAAATCCCAGTGACAGAGGCTGCCTCCCCAAGGTCAGGGAAGGTTTTTCTCGGACTTCCCCGAACAGGGAACACCTATGACTGAAGAGAGCTGCGTGGAGTTGTCTCTCGAGCTCCCCCACGCACTGACAATTTTTCCGGAATCCTGAGCGTGGGGAGGTTCCACCAACGGTCGGCAGCGCGTGGGTTCTACCGGGATGAGTGAGCTGGTCTCCCCTGAGGGTTTCCCTAATATCTCTGAGCCAGGGAATGCTAGGGGGGGTTTGCAGGATATCCCAGTGACAGAGGCTGCCTCCCCAAGGTCAGGGAAGGTATTTTTCGGACTTCCCCGAACAGGGAACACCTGTGACTGAAGAGAGCTGCGTAGAGTTGTCTCTCGAGCTCCCCCACGCACTGACAATGGTTCCGGAATCCTGAGCGTGGGGAGGTTCCACCAACGGTCGGCAGTGCGTGGGTTCTAACGGGATGCCTGAGCTCGTCTCCCCTGAGTGTTTTCCTAAATTCTCTGTGCCAGGGAATGCTAGGGGGGGTTTGCAGGAATTCCCAGTGACAGAGGCTGCTTCCCCAAGTTCAGGGAAGGTATTTCTCGGACTTCCTCGAACAGGGAACACCTGTGACTGAAGAGAGCTCCGTGGAGTTGTCTCTCGAGCTCACACACGCACTGACAATGGTTCCGGAATCCTGAGCGTGGGGAGGTTCCACCAACTGTCGTCAGTCTAGTGTTCTAACGGGATGCCTGAGCTCGTCTCCCCTTAGGGTTTCCCTAATGTCTCTGTGCCAGGGAATGCTAGGGGGGGTTTGCAGGAAATCCCAGTGACAGAGGCTGCCTCCCCAAGGTCAGGGAATGTATTTCTCGGACTTCCCCGAACAGGGAACACCTGTGACTGAAGAGAGTTTCGTGGAGTTGTCTCTCGAGATCCCCCACGCACTGACAATGGTTCCGGAATCCTGAGCGTGGGGAGGTTCCACCAACAGTCGGCAGCGCGTGGGTTCTAACGGGATGCATGAGCTTGTCTCCCCTGAGGGTTTCCCTAAAGTCTCTGTGCCAGGGAATGCTAGAGGGGGTTTGCAGGAAATCCCAGTGACAGAGGCTGCCTCCCCAAGGTCAGGGAAGGTATTTCTCGGACTACACCGAACAGGGAACACCTGTGACTGAAGAGAGCTGCGTGGAGTTGTCTCTCGAGCTCCCCCACGCTCTGACAATGGTTCCGGAATCCTGAGAGTGGGGAGGTTCCACCAACGGTCGGCAGCGCGTGGGTTCTAACGGGATGCCTGAGCTCGTCTCCCCTGAGTGTTTCCCTAATTTCTCTGTGTCAGGGAATTCTAGGGGTGGTTTGCAGGAATTCCCAATGACAGAGGCTGCCTCCCCAAGGTCAGGGAAGGTATTTCTCGGACTTCCCCGAACAGGGAACACCTGTGACTGAAGAGAGCTGCCTGGAGTTGTCTCTCGAGTTCCCCACGCACTGACAATGGTTCAGGAATCCTGAGCGTGGGGAGGTTCCACCAACTGTGGGCAGCGAGTGGGTTCTATCGGGATGCCTGAGCTCATCTCCCCTGAGGGTTTCCCTAATGTCTCTGTGCCAGGGAATGCTAGGAGGGGTTTGCAGGAAATCCCAGTGACAGAGGCTGCCTCCCCAAGGTCAGGGAAGGTTTTTCTCGGACTTCCCCGAACAGGGAACACCTATGACTGAAGAGAGCTGCGTGGAGTTGTCTCTCGAGCTCCCCCACGCACTGACAATGTTTCCGGAATCCTGAGCGTGGGGAGGTTCCACCAACGGTCGGCAGCGCGTGGGTTCTACCGGGATGAGTGAGCTGTTCTCCCCTGAGGGTTTCCCTAATATCTCTGAGCCAGGGAAGGCTAGGGGGGGTTTGCAGGATATCCCAGTGACAGAGGCTGCCTCCCCAAGGTCAGGGAAGGTATTTTTCGGACTTCCCCGAACAGGGAACACCTGTGACTGAAGAGAGCTGCGTGGAGTTGTCTCTCGAGCTCCCCCACGCACTGACAATGGTTCCGGAATCCTGAGCGTGGGGAGGTTCCACCAACGGTCGGCAGCGCGTGGGTTCTAACGGGATGCCTGAGCTCGTCTCCCCTGAGAGTTTTCCTAAAGTCTCTGTGCCAGGGAATTCTAGGGGGGGTTTGCAGGAAATCCCAGTGACAGAGGCTGCCTCCCCAAGGTCAGGGAAGGTATTTCTCGGACTTCCCCGAACAGGGAACACCTGTGACTGAAGAGAGCTGCGTGGAGTTGTATCTCGAGCTCCCCCACGCACTGACAATGGTTCCGGAATCCTGAGCGTCGGGAGGTTCCACCAACGGTCGGCAGCGCGTGGGTTCTAACGGGATGCCTGAGCTCGTCTCCCCTGAGTGTTTTCCTAAATTCTCTGTGCCAGGGAATGCTAGGGGGGGTTTGCAGGAATTCCCAGTGACAGAGGCTGCTTCCCCAAGTTCAGGGAAGGTATTTCTCGGACTTCCTCGAACAGGGAACACCTGTGACTGAAGAGAGTTGCGTGGAGTTGTCTCTCGAGCTCCCCCAGGCACTGACAATGGTTCCGGAATCCTGAGCGTGGGGAGGTTCCACCAACTGTTGTCAGTCTAGTGTTCTAACGGGATGCCTGAGCTCGTCTCCCCTTAGGGTTTCCCTAATGTCTCTGTGCCAGGGAATGCTAGGGGGGGGTTGCAGGAAATCCCAGTGACAGAGGCTGCCTCCCCAAGGTCAGGGAAGGTATTTCTCGGACTTCCCCGAACAGGGAACACCTGTGACTGAAGAGAGTTTCGTGGAGTTGTCTCTCGAGATCCCCCACGCACTGACAATGGTTCCGGAATCCTGAGCGTGGGGAGGTTCCACCAACAGTCGGCAGCGCGTGGGTTCTAACGGGATGCATGAGCTTGTCTCCCCTGAGGGTTTCCCTAATGTCTCTGTGCCAGGGAATGCTAGAGGGGGTTTGCAGGAAATCCCAGTGACAGAGGCTGCCTCCCCAAGGTCAGGGAAGGTATTTCTCGGACTACACCGAACAGGGAACACCTGTGACTGAAGAGAGCTGCGTGGAGTTGTCTCTCGAGCTCCCCCACGCACTGACAATGGTTCCGGAATCCTGAGAGTGGGGAGGTTCCACCAACGGTCGGCAGCGCGTGGGTTCTAACGGGATGCCTGAGCTCGTCTCCCCTGAGTGTTTCCCTAATTTCTCTGTGCCAGGGAATTCTAGGGGTGGTTTGCAGGAATTCCCAATGACAGAGGCTGCCTCCCCAAGGTCAGGGAAGGTATTTCTCGGACTTCCCCGAACAGGGAACACCTGTGACTGAAGAGAGCTGCCTGGAGTTGTCTCTCGAGTTCCCCACGCACTGACAATGTTTCCGGAATCCTGAGCGTGGGGAGGTTCCACCAACGGTGGGCAGCGAGTGGGTTCTATCGGGATGCCTGAGCTCATCTCCCCTGAGGGTTTCCCTAATGTCTATGTGCCAGGGAATGCTAGGAGGGGTTTGCAGGAAATCCCAGTGACAGAGGCTGCCTCCCCAAGGTCAGGGAAGTTTTTTCTCGGACTTCCTCGAACAGGGAACACCTATGACTGAAGAGAGCTGTGTGGAGTTGTCTCTCGAGCTCCCCCACGCACTGACAATGTTTCCGGAATCCTGAGCGTGGGGAGGTTCCACCAACGGTCGGCAGCGCGTGGGTTCTACCGGGATGAGTGAGTTGGTCTCCCCTGAGGGTTTCCCTAATATCTCTGAGCCAGGGAATGCTAGGGGGGTTTTGCAGGATATCCCAGTGAAAGAGGCTGCCTCCCCAAGGTCAGGGAAGGTATTTTTCGGACTTCCCCGAACAGGGAACACCTGTGACTGAAGAGAGCTGCGTGGAGTTGTCTCTCGAGCTCCCCCACGCACTGACAATGGTTCCGGAATCCTGAGCGTGGGGAGGTTCCACCAACGGTCGGCTGCGCGTGGGTTCTAACGGGATGCCTGAGCTCGTCTCCCCTGAGGGTTTTCCTAATGTCTCTGTGCCAGGGAATGCTAGGTGGGGTTTGCAGGAAATCCCAGTGACACAGGCTGCCTCCCCAAGGTCATGGAAGGTAGTTCTCGGACTTCCCCGAACAGGGAACACCTGTGACTGAAGAGAGCTGCGTGGAGTTGTCTCTCCAGCTCCCTCACGCACTGACAATGGTTCCGGAATACTGAGCGTGGGGAGGTTCCACCAACGGTCGGCAGTGCGTGGTTTCAAACGGGATGCCTGATCTCGTCTCCCCTGAGGGTTTTCCAATGTCTCTGTGGCAGGGAATGTTAAGGGGGTTTGCAGGAAATCCCAGTGACAGAGGCTGACTCCCCAAGTTCAGGGAAATTTTTTCTCGGACTTCCCGAAACAGGGAACACCTGTGAATGAAGAGAGCTGCGTGGAGTTGTCTCTCGAGCTCCCCCACGCACTGAAAATGGTTTCGGAATCCTGAGCGTGGGGAGGTTCCACCAACGGTCGGCAGCGCGTGGGTTCTAACGGGATGCCTGAGCTCGTCTCCCCTTAGAGTTTTCCTAATGTCTCTGGGATAGGGAATGCTAGGGGGTGTTTGCAGGAAATCCCAGTGACAGAGGCTGTCTCCCCAAGGTCAGGGAAGGTATTTCTTGGACTTCCCCGAACAGGGAACACGTGTGAGTAAAGAGTGCTACGTGCAGTTGTCTCTCGAGCTCCCCCACGCACTGACAATGGTTCTGGAATCCTGAGCGTGGGGAGGTTCCACCAACGGTCGGCAGCGGGTGGGTTCTAACGGGATGCCTGAGCTCGTCTCCCCTGAGGGTTTTCCTAATGTCTCTGTGCCAGGGAATGCTAGGGGCGGTTTGCAGGAAATCCCAGTGACAGAGGCTGCCTCCCCAATATCAGGGAAGGTATTTCTCGGACTTCCCCCAAAAGGGAACACCTGTGACTGAAGAGAGCTTCGTGGAGTTGTCTCTCGAGCTCCCCCACGCACTGACAATGGTTCCGGAATCCTGAGCGTGGGGAGGTTCCACCAACGGTCGGCAGCGCGTGGGTTCTAACGGGATGCCTGAGCTCGTCTCCCCTGAGGGTTTTTCTAATGTCTCTGTGCCAGGAAATGCTAGGGGTGGTTTGTAGGAAATCCCAGTGACAGAGGCTGCCTCCCCAAGATCAGGGAAGGTATTTCTCGGACTTCCCCGAACAGGGAACACCTGTGACTGAAGAGAGCTGCGTGGAGTTGTCTCTCGAGCTCCCCCACGCACTGACAATGGTTCCGGAATCCTGAGCGTGTGGAGGTTCCACCAACGGTCGGCAGCGCGTGGGTTCTAACGGGATGCCTGAGCTCGTCTCCCCTGAGGGTTTCCCTAATGTCTCTGTGCCAGGGAATGCTAGGGGGGGTTTGCAGGAAATCCCAGTTACAGAGGCTGCCTCCCCAAGGTCAGGGAAGGTATTTCTCGGACTTCCCCGAACAGGGAACACCTGTGACTGAAGAGAGCTGCGTGGAGTTGTCTCTCCAGCTCCCCCACGCACTGACAATGGTTCCGGAATCCTGAGCGTGGGGAGGTTCCACCAACGGTCGGCAGCGCGTGGTTTCTAACGGGATGCATGATCTCGTCTCCCCTGAGGTTTTTCAGATGTCTCTGTGCCAGGGAATGCTAGACGGTGTTTGCAGGAAATCCCAGTGACAAAGGCTGACTCCCCAAGTTCAGGGAAATTTTTTCTCGGACTTCCCGAAACAGGGAACACCTGTGAATGAAGAGAGCTGCGTGAAGTTGTCTCTCGAGCTCCCCCACGCACTGAAAATGGTTCCGGAATCCTGAGCGTGGGGAGGTTCCACCAACGGTCGGCAGCGCGTGGGTTCTAACGGGATGCCTGAGCTCGTCTCCCCTTAGAGTTTTCCTAATGTCTCTGGGCCAGGGAATGCTAGGGGGTGTTTGCAGGAAATCCCAGTGACAGAGGCTGTCTCCCCAAGGTCAGGGAAGGTATTTCTTGGACTTCCCCGAACAGGGAACACGTGTGAGTAAAGAGTGCTACGTGCAGTTGTCTCTCGAGCTCCCCCACGCACTGACAATGGTTCTGGAATCCTGAGCGTGGGGAGGTTCCACCAACGGTCGGCAGCGGGTGGGTTCTAACGGGATGCCTGAGCTCGTCTCCCCTGAGGGTTTTCCTAATGTCTCTGTGCCAGGGAATGCTAGGGGTGGTTTGCAGGAAATCCCAGTGACAGAGGCTGCCTCCCCAATGTCAGGGAAGGTATTTCTCGGACTTCCCCCAAAAGGGAACACCTGTGACTGAAGAGAGCTTCGTGGAGTTGTCTCTCGAGTTCCCCCACGCACTGACAATGGTTCCGGAATCCTGAGCGTGGGGAGGTTCCACCAACGGTCGGCAGCGCGTGGGTTCTAACGGGATGCCTGAGCTCGTCTCCCCTGAGGGTTTTTCTAATGTCTCTGTGCCAGGGAATGCTAGGGGTGGTTTGCAGGAAATCCCAGTGACAGAGGCTGCCTCCCCAAGGTCAGGGAAGGTATTTCTCGGACTTCCCCGAACAGGGAACACCTGTGACTGAAGAGAGCTGCTTGGAGTTGTCTCTCGAGTTCCCAATGCACTGACAATTGTTCCGGAATCCTGAGCGAGGGGAGGTTCCACCTACGGTCGGCAGCGCGTTGGTTCTAACGGAATGCCTGAGCTCATCTCCCCTGAAGGTTTCCCTAATGTCTCTGTGCCAGGGAATGCTAGGGGTTGTTTGCAGGAAATCCGAGTGACAGTGGCTGCCTCCCCAAGGTCAGGGAAGGTATTTCTCGGACTTCCCCGAACAGGGCACACCTGTGACTGAAGAGAGCTGCGTGGAGTTGTCTCTCGAGCTCCCCCACGCACTGACAATGGTTCTGAAATCCTGAGCGTGGGGAGGTTCCACCAACGGTCGGCAGCGCGTGGGTTCTAACGGGATGCCTGAGCTCGACTCCCCTGAGGGTTTCCCTAATGTCTCTGGGCCAGGGAATGCTAGGGGGGGTTTGCAGGAAATCCCAGTGACAGAGGCTGCCTCCACAAGGTCAGGGAAGGTATTTCTCGGACTTCCCCGAACAGGGAACACGTGTGACTGAAGAGTGCTACGTGCAGTTGTCTCTCGTGCTCCCCCACGCACTGACAATGGTTCCGGAATCCTGAGCGTGGGGAGGTTCCACCAACGGTCGGCAGCGCGTGGGTTCTAACGGGATGCCTGAGCTCGTCTGCCCTGAGGGTTTTCCTAATGTCTCTGTGCCAGGGAATGCTAGGGGTGGTTTGCAGGAAATCCCAGTGACAGAGGCTGCCTCCCCAATGTCAGGGAAGGTATTTCTCGGACTTCCCCCAAAAGGGAACACCTGTGACTGAAGAGAGCTACGTGGAGTTTTCTCTCGAGCTCCCCCACGCACTGACAATGTTTCCGGAATCCTGAGCGCGGGGAGGTTCCACCAACGGTCGGCAGCGCGTGGGTTCTAACGGGATGCCTGAGCTCGTCTCCCCTGAGGGTTTCCCTAATATCTCTGTGTCAGGGAATGCTATGGGGGGGTTTGCAGGAAATCCCAGTGACAGAGGCTGCCTCCCCAAGGTCAGGGAAGGTATTTCTCGGACTTCCCCGAACAGGGAACACCTGTGACTGAAGAGAGCTGCGTGGATTTGTCTCTCGAGCTCCCCCACGCACTGACAATGGTTCCGGAATCCTGAGCGTGGGGAGGTTCCACCAACGTTCGGCAGCGCGTGGGTTCTAACGGGATGCCTGAGCTCGTCTCCCCTGAGTATTTCCCTAATGTCTATGTGCCAGGGAATGCTAGGGGGGGTTTGCAGGAAATCCGAGTGACAGAGACTGCCTCTCCAAAGTCAGGGTAGGTATTTATCGGACTTCCCCGAACAGGGAACACCTGTGACTGAAGAGAGCTGCGTGGAGTTGTCTCACGAGCTCCCCCACGCACTGACAATGGTTCCGGAATCCTGAGCGTCGGGAGGTTCCACCAACGGTCGGCAGCGCGTGGGTTCTAACGGGATGCCTGAGCTCGTCTCCCCTGAGTGTTTTCCTAAATTCTCTGTGCCAGAGAATTCTAAGGGGGGTTGGTAGGAATTCCCAGTGACAGAGGCTGCTTCCCCAAGTTCAGGGAAGGTATTTCTCGGACTTCCTCGAACAGGGAACACCTGTGACTGAAGAGAGCTGCGTGGCGTTGTCTCTCGAGCTCACCCACGCACTGACAATGGTTCCGGAATCCTGAGCGTGGGGAGGTTCCACCAACTGTCGTCAGTCTAGTGTTCTAACGGGATGCCTGAGCTCGTCTCCCCTTAGGGTTTCCCTAATGTCTCTGTGCCAGGGAATGCTAGGGGGGGTTTGCAGGAAATCCCAGTGACAGAGGCTGGCTCCCCAAGGTCAGGGAAGGTATTTCTCGGACTTCCCCGAACAGGGAACACCTGTGACTGAAGAGAGTTTCGTGGAGTTGTCTCTCGAGATCCCCCACGCACTGACAATGGTTCCGGAATCCTGAGCGTGGGAAGGTTCCACCAACAGTCGGCAGCGCGTGGGTTCAAACGGGATGCATGAGCTTGTCTCCCCTGAGGGTTTCCCTAATGTCTCTGTGCCAGGGAATGCTAGAGGGGGTTTGCAGGAAATCCCAGTGACAGAGGCTGCCTCCCCAAGGTCAGGGAAAGTATTTCTCGGACTACACCGAACAGGGAACACCTGTGACTGAAGAGAGCTGCGTGGAGTTGTCTCTCGAGCTCCCCCACGCACTGACAATGGTTCCGGAATCCTGAGAGTGGGGAGGTTCCACCAACGGTCGACAGCGCGTGGGTTCTAACGGGATGCCTGAGCTCGTCTCCCCTGAGTGTTTCCCTAATTTCTCTGTGCCAGGGAATGCTAGGGGTGGTTTGCAGGAATTCCCAATGAGAGAGGCTGCCTCCCCAAGGTCAGGGAAGGTATTTCTCGGACTTCCCCGAACAGGGAACACCTGTGACTGAAGAGAGCTGCCTGGAGTTGTCTCTCGAGTTCCCCACGCACTGACAATGGTTCCGGAATCCTGAGCGTGGGGAGGATCCACCAACGGTGGGCAGCGAGTGGGTTCTATCGGGATGCCTGAGCTCATCTCCCCTGAGGGTTTCCCTAATGTCTCTGTGCCAGGGAATGCTAGGAGGGGTTTGCAGGAAATCCCAGTGACAGAGGCTGCCTCCCCAAGGTCAGGGAAGGTTTTTCTCGGACTTCCCCGAACAGGGAACACCTATGACTGAAGAGAGCTGCGTGGAGTTGTCTCTCGAGCTCCCCCACGCACTGACAATGTTTCCGGAATCCTGAGCGTGGGGAGGTTCCACCAACGGTCGGCAGCGCGTGGGTTCTACCGGGATGAGTGAGCTGGTCTCCCCTGAGGGTTTCCCTAATATCTCTGAGCCAGGGAATGCTAGGGGGGGTTTGCAGGATATCCCAGTGACAGAGGCTGCCTCCCCAAGGTCAGGGAAGGTATTTCTCGGACTTCCCCGAACAGGGAACACCTGTGACTGAAGAGAGCTGCGTGGAGTTGTCTCTCGAGCTCCCCCACGCACTGACAATGGTTCCGGAATCCTGAGCGTTGGGAGGTTCCACCAACGGTCGGCAGCGCGTGGGTTCTAACGGGATGCCTGAGCTCGTCTCCCCTGAGTGTTTTCCTAAATTCTCTGTGCCAGGGAATGCTAGGGGGGGTTTGCAGGAATTCCCAGTGACAGAGGCTGCTTCCCCAAGTTCAGGGAAGGTATTTCTCGGACTTCCTCGAACAGGGAACACCTGTGACTGAAGAGAGCTGCGTGGAGTTGTCTCTCGTGCTCACCCACGCACTGACAATGGTTCCGGAATCCTGAGCGTGGGGAGGTTCCACCAACTGTCGTCAGTCTAGTGTTCTAACGGGATGCCTGAGCTCGTCTCCCCTTAGGGTTTCCCTAATGTCTCTGTGCCAGGGAATGCTAGGGGGGGTTTGCAGGAAAACCCAGTGACAGAGGCTGCCTCCCCAAGGTCAGGGAAGGTATTTCTCGGACTTCCCCGAACAGGGAACACCTGTGACTGAAGAGAGCTGCGTGGAGTTGTCTCTCGAGCTCCCCCACGCACTGACAATGGTTCCGGAATCCTGAGAGTGGGGAGGTTCCACCAACGGTCGGCAGCGCGTGGGTTCTAACGGGATGCCTGAGCTCGTCTCCCCTGAGTGTTTCCCTAATTTCTCTGTGCCAGGGAATTCTAGGGGTGGTTTGCAGGAATTCCCAATGACAGAGGCTGCCTCCCCAAGGTCAGGGAAGGTATTTCTCGGACTTCCCCGAACAGGGAACACCTGTGACTGAAGAGAGCTGCCTGGAGTTGTCTCTCGAGTTCCCCACGCACTGACAATGGTTCCGGAATCCTGAGCGTGGGGAGGATCCACCAACGGTGGGCAGCGAGTGGGTTCTATCGGGATGCCTGAGCTCATCTCCCCTGAGGGTTTCCCTAATGTCTCTGTGCCAGGGAATGCTAGGAGGGGTTTGCAGGAAATCCCAGTGACAGATGCTGCCTCCCCAAGGTCAGGGAAGGTTTTTCTCGGACTTCCCCGAACAGGGAACACCTATGACTGAAGAGAGCTGCGTGGAGTTGTCTCTCGAGCTCCCCCACGCACTGACAATGTTTCCGGAATCCTGAGCGTGGGGAGGTTCCACCAACGGTCGGCAGCGCGTGGGTTCTACCGGGATGAGTGAGCTGGTCTCCCCTGAGGGTTTCCCTAATATCTCTGAGCCAGGGAATGCTAGGGGGGTTTTGCAGGATATCCCAGTGACAGAGGCTGCCTCCCCAAGGTCAGGGAAGGTATTTTTCGGACTTCCCCGAACAGGGAACACCTGTGACTGAAGAGAGCTGCGTGGAGTTGTCTCTCGAGCTCCCCCACGCACTGACAATGGTTCCGGAATCCTGAGCGTGGGGAGGTTCCACCAACGGTCGGCAGCGCGTGGGTTCTAACGGGATGCCTGAGCTCGTCTCCCCTGAGTGTTTTCCTAAAGTCTCTGTGCCAGGGAATTCTAGGGGGGGTTTGCAGGAAATCCCAGTGACAGAGGCTGCCTCCCCAAGGTCAGGGAAGGTATTTCTCGGACTTCCCCGAACAGGGAACACCTGTGACTGAAGAGAGCTGCGTGGAGTTGTCTCTCGAGCTCCCCCACGCACTGACAATGGTTCCGGAATCCTGAGCGTCGGGAGGTTCCACCAACGGTCGGCAGCGCGTGCGTTCTAACGGGATGCCTGATCTCGTCTCCCATGAGTTTTTTCCAATGTCTCTGTGCCAGGGAATGTTAAGGGGGTTTGCAGGAAATCCCAGTGACAGAGGCTGACTCCCCAAGGTCAGGGAATTTATTTCTCGGACTTCCCCGAACAGGGAACACCTGTGACTGAAGAGAGCTGCGTGGAGTTGTCTCTCGAGCTCCCCCACGCACTGACAATGGTTCCGGAATCCTGAGCGTGGGGAGGTTCCACCAACTGTCGGCAGCGCGTGGGTTCTAACGGGATGCCTGAGCTCGTCTCCCCTGAGTATTTCCCTAATTTCTCTGTGCCAGGGAATTCTAGGGGTGGTTTGCAGGAATTCCCAATGACAGAGGCTGCCTCCCCAAGGTCAGGGAAGGTGTTTCTCGGACTTCCCCGAACAGGGAACACCTGTGACTGAAGAGAGCTGCCTGGAGTTGTCTCTCGAGTTCCCCACGCACTGACAATGGTTCCGGAATCCTGAGCGTGGGGAGGTTCCACCAACGGTGGGCAGCAAGTGGGTTCTATCGGGATGCCTGAGCTCATCTCCACTGAGGGTTACCCTAATGTCTCTGTGCCAGGAAATGCTAGGGGGGTTTGAAGGAAATCCCAGTGACAGAGGCTGCCTCCCCAATGTCAGTGATGGTATTTGTCGGACTTCCCCGAAAAGGGAACACTTGTGACTGAAGAGAGCTTCGTTGAGTTGTCTCTCGAGCTCCCCCACGCACTGACAATGGTTCCGGAATCCTGAGCGTGGGGAGGTTCCACCAACGGTCGGCAGCGCGTGGGTTCTAACGGGATGCCTGAGCTCGTCTCCCCTGAGGGTTTTCCTAATGTCTCTGTGCCAGGGAATGCTAGGTGGGGTTTGCAGGAAATCCCAGTGACAGAGGCTGCCTCCCCAAGGTCATGGAAAGTAGTTCTCGGACTTCCCCGAACAGGGAACACCTGTGACTGAAGAGAGCTGCGTGGAGTTGTCTCTCCAGCTCCCTCACGCACTGACAATGGTTCCGGAATACTGAGCGTGGGGAGGTTCCACCAACGGTCGGCAGTGCGTGGTTTCAAACGGGATGCCTGATCTCGTCTCCCCTGAGGGTTTTCCAATGTCTCTGTGCCAGGGAATGTTAAGGGGGTTTGCAGGAAATCCCAGTGACAGAGGCTGACTCCCCAAGTTCAGGGAAATTTTTTCTCGGACTTCCCGAAACAGGGAACACCTGTGAATGAAGAGAGCTGCGTGGAGTTGTCTCTCGAGCTCCCCCACGCTCTGAAAATGGTTCCGGAATCCTGAGCGTGGGGAGATTCCACCAACGGTCGGCAGCGCGTGGGTTCTAACTTGATGCCTGAGCTCGTCTCCCCTTAGAGTTTTCCTAATGTCTCTGGGCCAGGGAATGCTAGGGGGTGTTTGCAGGAAATCCCAGTGACAGAGGCTGTCTCCCCAAGGTCAGGGAAGGTATTTCTTGGACTTCCCCGAACAGGGAACACGTGTGAGTAAAGAGTGCTACGTGCAGTTGTCTCTCGAGCTCCCCCACGCACTGACAATGGTTCCGGAATCCTGAGCGTGGGGAGGTTCCACCAACGGTCGGCAGCGCGTGGGTTCTAACGGGATGCCTGATCTCGTCTCCCCTGAGGGTTTTCCTAATATCTCTGTGCCAGGGAATGCTAGGGGTGGTTTGCAGGAAATCCCAGTGACAGAGGCTGCCTCCCCAATGTCAGGGAAGGTATTTCTCGGACTTCCCCCAAAAGGGAACACCTGTGACTGAAGAGAGCTTCGTGGAGTTGTCTCTCGAGCTCCCCCACGCACTGACAATGGTTCCGGAATCCTGAGCGTGGGGAGGTTCCACCAACGGTCGGCAGCGCGTGGGTTCTAACGGGATGCCTGAGCTCGTCTCCCCTGAGGGTTTTTCTAATATCTCTGTGCCAGGGAATGCTAGGGGTGGTTTGCAGGAAATCCCAGTGACAGAGGCTGCCTCCCCAAGATCAGGGAAGGTATTTCTCGGACTTCCCCGAACAGGGAACACCTGTGACTGAAGAGAGCTGCGTGGAGTTGTCTCTCGAGCTCCCCCACGCACTGACAATGGTTCCGGAATCCTGAGCGTGTGGAGGTTCCACCAACGGTCGGCAGCGCGTGGGTTCTAACGGGATGCCTGAGCTCGTCTCCCCTGAGGGTTTCCCTAATGTCTCTGTGCCAGGGAATGCTAGGGGGGGTGTGCAGGAAATCCCAGTGACAGAGGCTGCCTCCCCAAGGTCAGGGAAGGTATTTCTCGGACTTCCCCGAAAGGGAACACCTGTGACTGAAGAGAGCTGCGTGGAGTTGTCTCTCCAGCTCCCCCACGCACTGACAATGGTTCCGGAATTCTGAGCGTGGGGAGGTTCCACCAACGGTCGGCAGCGCGTGGTTTCTAACGGGATGCCTGATCTCGTCTCCCCTGAGGGTTTTCCAATGTCTCTGTGCCAGGGAATGCTAGAGGGTGTTTGCAGGAAATCCCAGTGACAGATGCTGCCTCCCCAAGGTCAGGGAAGGTATTTCTTGGACTTCCCCGAACAGGGAACACGTGTGAGTAAATAGTGCTACGTGCAGTTGTCTCTCGAGCTCCCCCACGCACTGACAATGGTTCCGGAATCCTGAGCGTGGGGAGGTTCCACCAACGGTCGGCAGCGCGTGGGTTCTAACGGGATGCCTGAGCTCGTCTCCCCTGAGGGTTTTCCTAATGTCTCTGTGCCAGGGAATGCTAGGGGTGGTTTGCAGGAAATCCCAGTGAAAAAGGCTGCCTCCCCAAGGTCAGGGAAGGTATTTCTTGGACTTCCCCGAACAGGGAACACCTGTGACTGAAGAGAGCTGCGTGGAGTTGTCTCTCGAGTTCCCCACGCAGTGATATTTTTTCCGGAATCCTGAGCGTGGGGAGGTTCCACCAACCGTCGGCAGCGTGTGGGTTCTAAAGGGATGCCTGAGCTCGTCTCCCCTGAGGGTTTCCCTAATGTCTCTGTGCCAGGGAATGCTAGGGGGTGTTTGCAGGAAATCCCAGTGCAGAGGCTGCCTCCCCAAGGTCAGGGAAGGTATTTCTCGGACTTCCCCGAACAGGGAACACCTGTGACTGAAGAGAGCTGCGTGGAGTTGTCTCTCGAGCTCCCCCACGCACTGACAATTGTTCCGGAATCCTGAGCGTGGGGAGGTTCCACCAACGGTCGGCAGCGCGTGGGTTCTAACGGGATGCCTGAGCTCGTCTCCCCTGAGGGTTTTCCTAAAGTCTCTGTGCCAGGGAATGCTAGGGGGGGTTTGCAGGAAATCCCAGTGACAGAGGCTGCCTCCCCAAGGTCAGGGAAGGTATTTCTCGGACTTCCCCGAACAGGGAACTCCTGTGACTGAAGAGAGCTGCGTGGAGTTGTCTCTCGAGCTCCCCCACGCACGGACAATGGTTCCGGAATCCTGAGCGTGGGGAGGTTCCACCAACGGTCGGCAGCGCGTGGGTTCTAACGGGATGCCTGAGCTCGTCTCCCCTGAGGGTTTCCCTAATGTCTCTGTGCCAGGGAATGCTAGGGGGGGTTTGCAGGAAATCCCAGTGACAGAGGCTGCCTCCCCAAGGTCAGGGAAGGTATTTCTCGGACTTCCCCGAACAGGGAACACCTGTGACTGAAGAGAGCTGCGTGGAGATGTCTCTGGAGCTCCCCCACGCACTGACAATGGTTCCGGAATCCTGAGCGTTCGGAGGTTCCATCAACGGTCGGCAGCGCGTGGATTCAAACGGGATGCCTGAGCTCGTCTCCCCTGAGTGTTTTCCTAATGTCTCTGAGCCAGGGATTGCTAGGGGGGGTTTGCAGGAAATCCCAGTGACAGAGGCTGCCTCGCCAAGATCAGAGAAGGTATTTCTCGGAGTTCCCCGAACAGGGAACAACTGTGACTGAAGAGAGCTGCGTGGAGTTGTCTCTCGAGCTCCCCCACGCACTGACAATGTTTCAGGAATACTGAGCGTGGGGAGATTCCACCAACGGTCGGCAGCGCGTGGGTTCTAACGGGATGCTTGAGCTCGTATCCCCTGAGCGTTTTCCTAAAGTCTCTATGCCAGGGAATGCTAGGGGGGGTTTGCAGGAAATCCCAGTGACAGAGGCTGCCTCCCCAAGGTCAGGGAAGGTATTTCTCGGACTTCCCCGAACAGGGAACACCTGTGACTGAAGAGAGCTGCGTGGAGTTGTCTCTCGAGTTCCCCATGCACTGACAATGGTTCCAGAATCCTGGGCGAGGGGAGATTCCACCTACGGTCGGCAGCGCGTGGGTTCTAACGGGATGCCTGAGCTCGTCTCCCCTGAGGGTTTTCCTAATGTCTCTGTGCCAGGGAATGCTAGGGGTGGTTTGCAGGAAATCCCAGTGACAGAGGCGGACTCACCAAGGTCAGGGAATGTATTTCTCGGACTTCCCCGAACAGGGAACACCTGTGACTGAAGAGAGCTGCATGGAGTTGTCTCTCGAGCTCCCCCACGCACTGACAATTGTTCCGGAATCCTGAGGTTGGGGAAGTTTCACCAACGGTCGGCAGCGCGTGGGTTCTAACGGGATTCATGATTTCGTCTCCCCTGAGTGTTTTCCTAATTTCTTTGTGCCAAGGAATGCTAGGGGGGGTTTGCAGGAAATCCCAGTTGCAAAGGCTGCCTCCCCAAGGTCATGGAAGGTATTTCTCGGACTTCCCCGAACAGGGAACACCTGTGACTGAAGAGAGCTGCGTGGAGTTGTCTCTCGAGCTCCCCCACGCACTGACAATGGTTCCGGAATCCTGAGCATGGGGAGGTTCCAGCAACGGTCGGCAGCGCGTGGGTTCTAACGGGATGCCTGAGCTCGTCTCCCCTGAGGGTTTTCCTAATATCTCTGTGACAGGGAATGCTAGGGGGGGTTTGCAGGAAATCCTAGTGAAAGAGGTTGCCTCCCCAAAGTCAGGGAAGGTATTTCCCGGATTTCCCCGAACAGGGAACACCTGTGACTGAAGAGAGCCGCGTGGAGTTGTCTCTCGAGCTCCCCACGCACTGACAGTAGTTCCGGAATCCTAAGCGTGAGGAGGTTCCACCAACGTTCGGCAGCGCGTGGGTTCTAACGGGATGCCTGAGCTCGTCTCCCCTGAGGGTTTCCCTAATGTCTCTGTGCCAGAGAATGCTAGGGGGGGGTTGCAGGAAATCCCAGTGACAGAGGCTGCCTCCCCAAAGTCAGGGAAGTTATTTCTCGGACTTCCCCGAACAGGGAACACCTGTGACTGAAGAGAGCTGCGTGGAGTTGTCTCTCGAGCTCCCCCACGCACTGACAATGGTTCCGGAATCCTGGGCGTGGGGAGGTTCCACCAACGGTCGGCAGCGCGTGGGTTCTAACGGGATGCCTGAGCTCGTCTCCCCTGAGGGTTTCCATAATGTCTCTGTGCCAGGGAATGCTAGGGGTATTTGCAGGAAATCCCAGTGACAGAGGCTGCCTCCCCAAGGTCAGGGAACGTATTTCTCGGAATTCCCCGTACAGGGAACACCTGTGACTGAAGAGAGCTTCGTGGAGTTGTCTCTCGAGCTCCCCCACGCACTGACAATGGTTCCGGAATCCTGAGAGTGGGGAGGTTCCACCAACGGTCGGCAGCGCTTGGGTTCTAACGGGATGCCTGAGCTCGTCAACCCTGATGGTTTTCCTAATGTCTCTGTGCCAGGGAATGCTAGGGGTATTTGCAGGAAATCCCAGTGACAGAGGCTGCCTCCCCAAGGTCAGGGAAGGTATTTCTCAGACTTCCCCGAACAGGGAACACCTGTGACTGAAGAAGCTGCGTGGAGTTGTCTCTCGAGCTCCCCCACGCACTGACAATGGTTCCGGAATCCTGAGAGTGGGGAGGTTCCACCAACGGTCGGCAGCGCGTGGGTTCAAACGGGATGCCTGAGCTCGTTTCCCCTGAGGGTTTCCCTAATGTCTCTGTGCCAGGGAATGCTAGGGGGGGTTTGCAGGAAATCCCAGTGACAGAGGCTGCCTCGCCAAGGTCAGGGAAGGTATTTCTCGGAGTTCCCCGAACAGGGAACACCTGTGACTGAAGAGAGCTGCGTGGAGTTGTCTCTCGAGCTCCCCCACGCACTGACAATGTTTCAGGAATACTGAGCGTGGGGAGGTTCCACCAACGGTCGGCAGCGCGTGGGTTCTAACGGGATGCTTGAGCTCGTATCCCCTGAGGGTTTTCCTAAAGTCTCTATGCCAGGGAATGCTAGGGGGGGTTTGCAGGAAATCCCAGTGACAGAGGCTGCCTCCCCAAGGTCAGGGAAGTTATTTCTCGGACTACCCCGAACAGGGAACACCTGTGACTGAAGAGAGCTGCGTGGAGTTGTCTCTCGAGCTCCCCCACGCACTGACAATGGTTCCGGAATCCTGAGCGTGGGGAGGTTCCACCAACGGTCGGCAGCGCGTGGGTTCTAACGGGATGCCTGAGCTCGTCTCCCCTGAGGGTTTCCATAATGTCTCTGTGCCAGGGAATGCTAGGGGTATTTGCAGGAAATCTCAGTGACAGAGGCTGCCTCCCCAAGGTCAGGGAACGTATTTCTCGGAATTCCCCGTACAGGGAACACCTGTGACTGAAGAGAGCTTCGTGGAGTTGTCTCTCGAGCTCCCCCACGCACTGACAATGGTTCCGGAATCCTGAGAGTGGGGAGGTTCCACCAACGGTCGGCAGCGCTTGGGTTCTAACGGGATGCCTGAGCTCGTCTACCCTGATGGTTTTCCTAATGTCTCTGTGCCAGGGAATGCTAGGGGGGTTTTGCAGGAAATCCCAGTGACAGAGGCTGCCTCCCCAAGGTCAGGGAAGGTATTTCTCAGACATCCCCGAACAGGGAACACCTGTGACTGAAGAAGCTGCGTGGAGTTGTCTCTCGAGCTCCCCCACGCACTGACAATGGTTCCGGAATCCTGAGCGTGGGGAGGTTCCACCAACGGTCGGCAGCGCGTGGGTTCTAACTGGATGCCTGAGCTCGTCTCCCCTGAGGGTTTCCCTAATGTCTCTGTGCCAGGGAATGCTAGGGGGGGTTTGCAGGAAATCCCAGTGACAGAGGCTGCCTCGCCAAGGTCAGGGAAGGTATTTCTCGGAGTTCCCCGAACAGGGAACACCTGTGACTGAAGAGAGCTGCGTGGAGTTGTCTCTCGAGCTCCCCCACGCACTGACATTGTTTCAGGAATACTGAGCGTGGGGAGGTTCCACCAACGGTCGGCAGCGCGTGGGTTCTAACGGGATGCTTGAGCTCGTATCCCCTGAGCGTTTTCCTAAAGTCTCTATGCCAGGGAATGCTAGGGGGGGTTTGCAGGAAATCCCAGTGACAGAGGCTGCCTCCCCAAGGTCAGGGAATGTATTTCTCGGACTTCCCCGAACAGGGAACACCTGTGACTGAAGAGAGCTGCGTGGAGTTGTCTCTCGAGTTCCCCATGCACTGACAATGGTTCCAGAATCCTGGGCGAGGGGAGATTCCACCTACGGTCGGCAGCGCGTGGGTTCTAACGGGATGCCTGAGCTCGTCTCCCCTGAGGGTTTTCCTAATGTCTCTGTGCCAGGGAATGCTAGGGGTGGTTTGCAGGAAATCCCAGTGACAGAGGCGGACTCACCAAGGACAGGGAATGTATTTCTCGGACTTCCCCGAACAGGGAACACCTGTGACTGAAGAGAGCTGCATGGAGTTGTCTCTCGAGCTCCCCCACGCACTGACAATTGTTCCGGAATCCTGAGGGTGGGGAGGTTTCACCAACGGTCGGCAGCGCGTGGGTTCTAACGGGATTCATGATTTCGTCTCCCCTGAGTGTTTTCCTAATTTCTTTGTGCCAAGGAATGCTACGGGGGGTTTGCAGGAAATCCCAGTTGCAAAGGCTGCCTCCCCAAGGTCATGGAAGGTATTTCTCGGACTTCCCCGAACAGGGAACACCTGTGACTGAAGAGAGCTGCGTGGAGTTGTCTCTCGAGCTCCCCCACGCACTGACAATGGTTCCGGAATCCTGAGCATGGGGAGGTTCCAGCAACGGTCGGCAGCGCGTGGGTTCTAACGGGATGCCTGAGCTCGTCTCCCCTGAGGGTTTTCCTAATATCTCTGTGACAGGGAATGCTAGGGGGGGTTTGCAGGAAATCCTAGTGAAAGAGGTTGCCTCCCCAAAGTCAGGGAAGGTATTTCCCGGATTTCCCCGAACAGGGAACACCTGTGACTGAAGAGAGCTGCGTGGAGTTGTCTCTCGTGCTCCCCCACGCAATGACAGTAGTTCCGGAATCCTAAGCGTGAGGAGGTTCCACCAACGGTCGGCAGCGCGTGGGTTCTAACGGGATACCTGAGCTCGTCTCCCCTGAGGGTTTCCCTAATGTCTCTGTGCCAGGGAATGCTAGGGGGGGGTTGCAGGAATTCCCAGTGACAGTGGCTGCCTCCCCAAAGTCAGGGAAGTTATTTCTCGGACTTCCCCGAACAGGGAACACCTGTGACTGAAGAGAGCTGCGTGGAGTTGTCTCTCGAGCTCCCCCACGCACTGACAATGGTTCCGGAATCCTGAGCGTGGGGAGGTTCCACCAACGGTCGGCAGCGCGTGGGTTCTAACGGGATGCCTGAGCTCGTCTCCCCTGAGGGTTTCCATAATGTCTCTGTGCCAGGGAATGCTAGGGGTATTTGCAGGAAATCCCAGTGACAGAGGCTGCCTCCCCAAGGTCAGGGAACGTATTTCTCGGAAATCCCCGTACAGGGAACACCTGTGACTGAAGAGAGCTGCGTGGAGTTGTCTCTCGAGCTCCCCCACGCACTGACAATTGTTCCGGAATCCTGAGCGTGGGGAGGTTTCACCAACGGTCGGCAGCGCGTGGGTTCAACCGGGATTCATGATTTCTTCTCCCCTGAGGGTTTTCCTAATTTCTCTGTGCCAAGGAATGCTAGGGGGTGGTTTGCAGGAAATCCCAATGACAGAGGCTGCCTCCCCAAGGTCATGGAAGGTATTTCTCATACTTCCCCGAACAGGGAACACCTGTGACTGAAGAGAGCTGCGTGGAGTTGTCTCTCGAGCTCCCCCACGCACTGACAATGTTACTGGATTCCTGAGCGTGGGGAGGATCCACCAACGGTCGTCAGCGCGTGGGATCTAACGGGATGCCTGAGCTCGTCTCCCCTGAGTGTTTTCCTAATATCGCTGTGCCAGGGAATGCTAGGGGGGGTTTGCAGGAAATCCCAGTGACAGAGGCTGCCTCCCCAAGGTCAGGAAAGTTATTTCATGGACTTCCCCGAACAGGGAACACCTGTGACTGAAGAGAGCTGCGTGGAGTTGTCTCTCGATCTCCTCCACGCACTGACAATGTTTCTGGAATCCTGAGCGTGGGGAGGTTCCACCAACGGTCGGCAGGGCGTGGGTTCTAACGGGATGCCTGAGCTCGTCTCCGCTGAGGGTTTCCCTAATGTCTCTGTGCCAGGGAATTCTAGGGGGGATTTGCAGGAAATCCCAGTGACAGAGGCTGCCTCCCCAAGGTCAGGGAAGGTATTTCTCTGACTTCCCCGATCAGGGAACACCTGTGTCTGAAGAGAGCTGCGTGGACTTGTCTCTCGAGCTCCCCCACACACTGACAATGGTTCCGGAATCCTGAGCGTGGGGAGGTTCCACCAACGGTCGGCAGTGCGTGCATTCAAACGGGATGCCTGAGCTCGTATCCCCTGAGGGTTTTCCTAATGTTTCTCTGCCAGGGAATGCTAGGGGGGGTTTGCAGGAAATCCCAGTGACAGAGGCTGCCTCCCCAAGTTCAGGGAAGGTATTTCTCGGACTTCGCCAAACAGGGAACACCTGTGACTGAAGAGAGCTGCGTGGAGTTGTCTCTCGAGCTCCCCCACGCACTGACATTGGTTCCGGAATCCTGAGCGTGGGGAGGTTCCACCAACGGTCGGCAGCACGTCGGTTCTAACGGGATGCCTGAGCTCGTCTCCCCTGAGGGTTTCCCTAATATCTCTGTGCCAGGGAATGCTAGGGGGGTTTGCAGGAAATCCCAGTGACAGAGGCTGCCTCCCCAAGGTCAGGGAACGTATTTCTCGGACTTCCCCGAAAAGGGAACACCTGTGACTGAAGAGAGTTGCGTGGAGTTGTCTCTCGAGCTCCCCCACGCACTGACAATGGTTCCGGAATCCTGAGCGTTGGGAGGTTCCACCAACGGTCGGCAGCGCCTAGGTTCTAACGGGATGCCTGATCTCGTCTCCCCTGAGGGTTTCCCTAATGTCTCTGTGCCAGGGAATGCTAGGGGGGGTTTGCAGGAAATCCCAGTGACAGAGGCTGCCTCCCCAAGGTCAGGGAAGGTATTTCTCGGACTTCCCCGAACAGGGAACACCTGTGACTGAAGAGAGCTGCGTGGAGTTGTCTCTCGAGCTCCCCCACGCACTGACAATGGTTCCGGAATCCTGAGCGTGGGGAGGTTCCACCAACGGTCGGCAGAGCGTGGATTCTAACGGGATGTCTGAGCTCGTCTCCCCTGAGGGTTTCCCTAATGTCTCTGTGCCAGGGAATGCTAGGGGGGTTTTGCAGGAAATCCCAGTGACAGAGGCTGCCTCCCCAAGGTCAGGGAAGGTATTTCTCGGACTTCCCCGAACAGGGAACACCTGTGACTGAAGAAGCTGCGTGGAGTTGTCTCTCGAGCTCCCCCACGCACTGACAATGGTTCCGGAATCCTGAGCGTGGGGAGGTTCCACCAACGGTCGGCAGCGCGTGGGATCTAACGGGATGCCTGAGCTCGTCTCCCCTGAGGGTTTCCCTAATGTCTCTGTGCCAGGGAATGCTAGGGGGGGTTTGCAGGAAATCCCAGTGACAGAGGCTGCCTCCCCAAGGTCAGGGAAGTTATTTCTCGGACTTCCCCGAACAGGGAACACCTGTGACTGAAGAGAGCTGCGTGGAGTTGTCTCTCGAGCTCCCCCACGCACTGACAATGGTTCCGGAATCCTGAGCGTGGGGAGTTTCCACCAACGGTCGGCAGCGCTTGGGTTCTAACAGGATGCCTGAGATCGTCTCCCCTGAGGGTTTTCCTAATATCTCTGTGCCAGGGAATGCTAGGGGGGGTTTGCAGGAAATCTCAGTGACAGAGGCTGCCTTGCCAAGGTCAGGGAAGGTGTTTCTCGGAGTTCCCCGAACAGGGAACACCTGTGACTGAAGAGAGCTGCGTGGAGTTGTCTCTCGAGCTCCCCCACGCTCTGACAATTGTTCCGGAATCCTGAGCATGGGGAGGTTTCACCAACGGTCGGCAGCGCGTGGGTTCAAACGGGATTCATGATTTCGTCTCCCCTGAGGGTTTTCCTAAATTCTCTGTGCCAAGGAATGCTAGGGGGGGGTTTGCAGGAAATCCCAATGACAGAGGCTGCCTCCCCAAGGTCATGGAAGGTATTTCTCATACTTCCCCTAACAGGGAACACCTGTGACTGAAGAGAGCTTCGTGGAGTTGTCTCTGCAGCTCCCTCACGCACTGAGAATTGTTCCGGAATACTGAGCGTGGGGAGGTTCCACCAACGGTCGGCAGTGCGTGGTTTCAAACGGGATGCCTGATCTCGTCTCCCCTGAGGGTTTTCCAATGTCTCTGTGCCAGGGAATGTTAAGGGGGTTTGCAGGAAATCCCAGTGACAGAGGCTGACTCCCCAAGTTCAGGGAATTTATTTCTCGGACTTCCCGAAACAGGGAACACCTGTGAATGAAGAGAGCTGCGTGGAGTTGTCTCTCGAGCTCCCCGACGCACTGACAATGGTTCCGGAATCCTGAGCGAGGGGAGGTTCCACCTACGGTCGGCAGCGCGTGGGTTCTAACGGGATGCCTGAGCTCGTCTCCCCTGAGGGTTTTCCTAATTTCTCTGTGCCACGGAATGCTAGGGGGGGTTTGCAGGAAATCCCAGTGACAGAGGCTGCCTCCCCAAGGTCAGGGAAGGTATTTCCCGGACTTCCCCGAACAGGGAACACCTGTGACTGAAGAGAGCTGCGTGGAGTTGTCTCTCGAGCTCCCCCACACACTGACAATTGTTCCGGAATCCTGAGCGTGGGGAGGTTCCTCCAACGGTCCGCAGCGCGTGGGTTCTAACGGGATGCCTGAGCTCGTCTCCCCTGAGGGTTTCCCTAATGTCTCTGTGCCAGGGAATGCTAGGGGGGGTTTGCAGGAAATCCCAGTGACAGAGGCTGCCTCCCCAAGGTCAGGGAACGTATTTCTCGGACTTCCCCGAACAGGGAACACCTGTGACTGAAGAGAGCTGCGTGGTGTTGTCTCTCGAGTTCCCCATGCACTGACAATGGTTCCGGAATCCTGAGCGAGGGGAGGTTCCTCCTACGGTCGGCAGCGCGTGGGTTCTTACGGGATGCCTGAGCTCGTCTTCCCTGAGGGTTTTCCTAATGTCTCTGTGCCAGGGAATGCTAGGGGTGGTTTGCAGGAAATCCCAGTGACAGAGGCTTACTCACCAAGGTCAGGGAAGGTATTTCTCGGACTTCCCCGAACAGGGAACACCTGTGACTGAAGAGAGCTACATGGAGTTGTCTCTCGAGCTCCCCCACGCACTAACAATGGTTCCGGAATCCTGAGCGTGGGGAGGTTCCACCAACGGTCGGCAGCGCGTGGGTTCCTACGGGATGCCTGAACTCGTCTCCCCTGAGGGTTTTCCTAATGTCTCTGTGCCAGGGAATGCTAGGGGGGGTTTGCAGGAAATCCCAGTGACAGAGGCTACCTCCCCAAGGTCAGGGAAGTTATTTCCCGGACTTCCCCGTACAGGGAACACCTGTGACTGAAGAGAGCTGCGTGGAGTTGTCTCTCGAGCTCCCCCACACACTGACAATTGTTCCAGAATCCTGAGCGTGGGGAGGTTCCACCAACGGTCGTCAGCGCGTGGGTTCTAACGGGATGCCTGAGCTCGTCTCCCCTGAGTGTTTTCCTAATGTCTCTGTGCCAGGGAATGCTAGGGGTGGTTTGCAGGAAATCCCAGTGACAGAGGCTTACTCACCAAGGTCAGGGAAGGTATTTCTCGGACTTCCCCGAACAGGGAACACCTGTGACTGAAGAGAGCTACATGGAGTTGTCTCTCGAGCTCCCCCACGCACTAACAATGGTTCCGGAATCCTGAGCGTGGGGAGGTTCCACCAACGGTCGGCAGCGCGTGGGTTCCTACGGGATGCCTGAACTCGTCTCCCCTGAGGGTTTTCCTAATGTCTCTGTGCCAGGGAATGCTAGGGGGGGTTTGCAGGAAATCCCAGTGACAGAGGCTACCTCCCCAAGGTCAGGGAAGTTATTTCCCGGACTTCCCCGTACAGGGAACACCTGTGACTGAAGAGAGCTGCGTGGAGTTGTCTCTCGAGCTCCCCCACACACTGACAATTTTTCCAAAATCCTGAGCGTGGGGAGGTTCCACCAACGGTCGTCAGCGCGTGGGTTCTAACGGGATGCCTGAGCTCGTCTCCCCTGAGTGTTTTCCTAATGTCTCTGTGCCAGGGAATGCTAGGGGTGGTTTGCAGGAAATCCCAGTGACAGAGGCTGCCTCCCCAAGGTCAGGGAAGGTATTTCTCGGACTTCCCCGAACAGGGAACACCTGTGACTGAAGAGAGCTGCGTGGAGTTGTCTCTCGAGCTCCCCCACGCACTGACAATGGTTCCGGAATCCTGTGCGTGGGGAGGTTCCACCAATGGTCGGCAGCGCGTGGGTTCTAACGGGATGACTGAGCTCGTCTCCCCAGAGGGTTTCCCTAATGTCTCTGTGCCAGGGAATTCAAGGGGGGGTTTGCAGGAAATCCCAGTGAAAGAGGCTGCCTCCCCAAGGTCAGGGAAGGTATTTCTCGGACTTCCCCGAACAGGGAACACCTGTGACTGAAGAGAGCTGCGTGGATTTGTCTCTAGAGCTCCCCCACGCACTGACAATGGTTCCGGAATCATGAGCGTGGGGAGGTTCCACCAACGTTCGGCAGCGCGTGGGTTCTAACGGGATGCCTGAGCTCGTCTCCCCTGAGGGTTTCCCTAATGTCTATGTGCCAGGGAATGCTAGGGGGGGTTTGCAGGAAATCCCAGTGACAGAGGCTGCCTCTCCAAAATCAGGGTAGGTATTTCTCGGACTTCCCCGAACAGGGAACACCTGTGACTGAAGAGAGCTGCGTGGAGTTGTCTCTCAAGCTCCCCCACGCACTGACAATGATTCCGGAATCCTGAGCGTGGGGAGGTTCCACCAGCGGTCGGCAGCGCGTGGGTTCTAACGGGATGCCTGAGCTCGTCTCCCCTGAGTGTTTCCCTAATGTCTCTGTGGCAGGAAATGCTAGGGGGGGTTTGCAGGAAATCCCAGTGACAGAGGCTGCCTCCCCAAGGTCAGGGAAGGTATTTCTCGGACTTCCCCGAACAGGGAACACCTGTGACTGAAGAGAGCTGCGTGGAGTTGTCTCTCGTGCTCCCCCACGCACTGACAATGGTTCCGGAATCCTGAGCGTGGGGAGGTTCCAACAACGGTCGGCAGCGCGTGGGTTCTAACGGGATGCCTGAACTCGTCTCCCCTGAGGGTTTTCCTAATGTCTCTGTGCCAGGGAATGCTAGGGGTGGTTTGCAGGAAATCCCAGTGACAGAGGCTGCCTCCCCAAGGTCAGGGAAGGTATTTCTCGCACTTCCCCGAACAGGGAACACCTGTGACTGAAGAGAGTTGCGTGGAGTTGTCTCTCGAGCTCCCCCACGCACTGACAATTTTTCCGGAATCCGGAGCGTGGGGAGGTTCCACCAACGGTCGGCAGCGCGTGGGTTCTAACGGGATGCCTGAGCTTGTCTCCCCTGAGGGTTTTCCTAATGGCTCTGTGCCAGGGAATTTTAGGGGGGGGGTTGCAAGAAATCCCAGTGACAGAGGCTGCCTCCCCAAGGTCATGGAAGGTATTTCTCGAACTTCCCCGAACAGGGAACACCTGTGACTGAAGAGAGCTGCGTGGAGTTGTCTCTAGAGCTCCCCCACGCACTGACAATGGTTCCGGAATCCTGAAGGTGGGGAGGTTCCACCAACGGTCGGCAGCGCGTGGGTTCTAACGGGATGTCTGAGATCGTCTCCCCTGAGTGTTTCCCTAATGTCTCTGTGCGAGGGAATGCTACGGGGGTTTGCAGGAAATCCCAGTGACAGAGGCTGCCTCCCCAAGGTCAGGGAAGGTATTTCTCGGACTTCCCCGAACAGGGAACACCTGTGACTGAAGAGAGCTTCGTGGAGTTGTCTCTCGAGCTCCCCCACGCACTGACAATGTTTCCGGAATCCTGAGCGTGGGGAGATTCCACCAACGGTCGGCAGCGCGTGGGTCCTAACGGGATGCCTGAGCTCGTCTCCCCTGAGGGTTTCCCTAATGTCTATGTGCCAGGGAATGCTAGGGGGGGTTTGCAGGAAATCCCAGTTACAGATGCTGCATCCCCAAGGTAAGGGATGGTATTTCTCGGACTTCCCCGAACAGGGAACACCTGTGACTGAAGAGAGCTGCGTGGAGTTGTCTCTCGAGCTCCCCCACGCACTGACAATGGTTCCGGAATCCTGAGCGTGGGGAGGTTCCACCAACGGTCGGCAGCGCTTGGGTTCTAACTGGATGCCTGAGATCGTCTCCCCTGAGGGTTTTCCTAATGTCTCTGTGCCAGGGAATGCTAGGAGGTGTTTGCAGGAAATCCCAGTGACAGAGGCTGCCTCCCCAAGTTCAGGGAAGGTATTTCTCGGACTTCCCCGAACAGGGAACACCTGTGACTGAAGAGAGCTGCGTGGAGTTGTCTCTCGAACTCCGCCACGCACTGACAATTGTTCCGGAATCCTGAGCGTGGGGAGGTTCCACCTACGGTCGGCATCGCGTGGATTCTAACGGGATGCCTGAGCTCGTCTCACCTGAGTGTTTCTCTAATATCTCTGTGCCAGGGAATGCTAGGGGGGGTTTGCAGGAAATCCCAGTGACAGAGGCTGCCTCCCCAAGGTCAGGGAAGGTTTTTCTCGGACTTCCCCGAACAGGGAACACCTGTGACTGAAGAGAGCTGCGTGGAGTTGTCTCTCGAGGTCCCCCACACACTGATAATGTTTCCGGAATCCTGAGAGTGGGGAGGTTCCACCAACGGTCGTCAGCGCTTGGGTTCTAACGGGATGCCTGAGCTCGTCTCCCCTGAGGGTTTTCCTAATATCTCTGTGCCAGGGAATGCTAGGGGGGGTTTGCAAGAAATCCCAGTGACAGAGGCTGCCTCCCCAAAGTCAGGGAAGGTATTTCTCGAACTTCCCCGAACAGGGAACAGCTGTGACTGAAGAGAGCTGCGTGGAGTTGTCTCTAGAGCTCCCCCACGCACTTACAATGGTTCCGGAATCCTGAGCGTGGTGAGGTTCCACCAACGGTCGGCAGCGCGTGGGTTCTTACGGGATGTCTGAGATCTTCTCCCCTGAGTGTTTCCCTAAAGTCTCTGTGCGAGGGAATGCTAGGGGGGGGGTTGCAGGAAATCCTAGTTACAGAGGCTGCCTCCCCACGGTCAGGGAAGGTATTTCTCGGACTTCCCCGAACAGGGAACACCTGTGACTGAAGAGAGATGCGTGGAGTTGTCTCTCGAGCTCTCCCACGCACTGACAATGGTTCCGGAATCCTGAGCGTGGGGAGATTCCAACAACGGTCGGCAGCGCGTGGGTTCTAACGGGATGCCTGAGCTCGTCTCCCCTGAGGGTTTTCCTAATGTCTCTGTGCTAGGGAATGCTAGGGGGGGTTCGCAGGAATTGCCAGTGACAGAGGCTGCCTCCCCAAGTTTAGGCAATGTATTTCTTGGACTTCCCCGAACAGGGAACACCTGTGACTGAAGAGAGCTGCGTGGAGTTGTCTCTCGAGTTCCCCACGCAGTGATATTGTTTCCGGAATCCTGAGCGTGGGGAGGTTCCACCAACGGTCGGCAGCGTGTGGGTTCTAAAGGGATGCCTGAGCTCGTCTCCCCTGAGGGTTTCCCTAATGTCTCTGTGCCAGGTAATGCTAGGGGGTGTTTGCAGGAAATCCCAGTGCAGAGGCTGCCTCCCCAAGGTCAGGGAAGGTATTTTTCGGACTTCCCCGAACAGGGAACACCTGTAACTGAAGAGAGCTGCGTGGAGTTGTCTCTCGAGCTCCCCCACGCAGTGACAATGCTTCCGGAATCCTGAGCGTGGGGAGGTTCCACCAACGGTCGGCAGCGCGTGGGTTCTAACGGGATGCCTGAGCTCGTCTCCCCTGAGGGTTTCCCAAATGTCTCTGTGCCAGGGAATGCTAGGGGGGGGATTACAGGAAATCCCAGTGACAGAGGCTGCCTCCCCAAAGTCAGGGAAGGTATTTCTCGGACTTCCCCGAACAGGGAACACCTGTGACTGAAGAGAGTTTCGTGGAGTTGTCTCTCGAGCCCCCCACGCACTGACAATGGTTCCGGAATCCTGAGCGTGGGGAGGTTCCACCAACGGTCGGCAGCGCGTGGGTTCTAACGGGATGCCTGAGCTCGTCTCCCCTGAGGGTTTTCCTAATATCTCTGTGCCAGGGAATGCTAGGGAGGGTTTGCAGGATATCCCAGTGAAAGAGGCTGCCTCCCCAAGGTCAGGGAAGGTATTTCTCGGACTTCCCCGAACAGGGAACACCTGTGACTGAAGAGAGCTGCGTGGAGTTGTCTCTCGAGCTCCCCGACGCACTGACAATTGTTCCGGAATCCTGAGCGAGGGGAGGTTCCACCTACGGTCGGCAGCGCGTGGGTTCTAACGGGATGCCTGAGCTCGTCTCCCCTGAGGGTTTTCCTAATTTCTCTGTGCCACGGAATGCTAGGGGGGGTTTGCAGGAAATCCCAGTGACAGAGGCTGCCTCCCCAAGGTCAGGGAAGGTATTTCCCGGACTTCCCCGAACAGGGAACACCTGTGACTGAAGAGAGCTGCGTGGAGTTGTCTCTCGAGCTCCCCCACACACTGACAATTGTTCCGGAATCCTGAGCGTGGGGAGGTTCCACCAACGGTCCGCAGCGCGTGGGTTCTAACGGGATGCCTGAGGTCGTCTCCCCTGAGGGTTTTCCTAATGTCTCTGTGCCAGGGAATGCTAGGGGGGGTTTGCAGGAAATCCCAGTGACAGAGGCTGCCTCCCCAAGGTCAGGGAACGTATTTCTCGGACTTCCCCGAACAGGGAACACCTGTGACTGAAGAGAGCTGCGTGGTGTTGTCTCTCGAGTTCCCCATGCACTGACAATGGTTCCGGAATCCTGAGCGAGGGGAGGTTCCTCCTACGGTCGGCAGCGCGTGTGTTCTTACGGGATGCCTGAGCTCGTCTTCCCTGAGGGTTTTCCTAATGTCTCTGTGCCAGGGAATGCTAGGGGTGGTTTGCAGGAAATCCCAGTGACAGAGGCTTACTCACCAAGGTCAGGGAAGGTATTTCTCGGACTTCCCCGAGCAGGGAACACCTGTGACTGAAGAGAGCTACATGGAGTTGTCTCTCGAGCTCCCCCACGCACTGACAATGGTTCCGGAATCCTGAGCGTGGGGAGGTTCCACCAACGGTCGGCAGCGCGTGGGTTCCTACGGGATGCCTGAACTCGTCTCCCCTGAGGGTTTTCCTAATGTCTCTGTGCCAGGGAATGCTAGGGGGGGTTTGCAGGAAATCCCAGTGACAGAGGCTGCCTCCCCAAGGTCAGGGAAGTTATTTCCCGGACTTCCCCGTACAGGGAACACCTGTGACTGAAGAGAGCTGCGTGGAGTTGTCTCTCGAGCTCCCCCACACACTGACAATGGTTCTGGAATCCTGAGCGTGGGGAGGTTCCACCAACGGTCGTCAGCGCGTGGGTTCTAACGGGATGCCTGAGCTCGTCTCCCCTGAGGGTTTTCCTAATGTCTCTGTGCCAGGGAATGCTTGGGGTGGTTTGCAGGAAATCCCAGTGACAGAGGCTGCCTCCCCAAGGTCAGGGAAGGTATTTCTCGGACTTCCCCGAACAGGGAACACCTGTGACTGAAGAGAGCTGCGTGGAGTTGTCTCTCGAGCTCCCCCACGCACTGACAATGGTTCCGGAATCCTGTGCGTGGGGAGGTTCCACCAATGGTCGGCAGCGCGTGGGTTCTAACGGGATGACTGAGCTCGTCTCCCCAGAGGGTTTCCCTAATGTCTCTGTGCCAGGGAATTCAAGGGGGGGTTTGCAGGAAATCCCAGTGAAAGAGGCTGCCTCCCCAAGGTCAGGGAAGGTATTTCTCGGACTTCCCCGAACAGGGAACACCTGTGACTGAAGAGAGCTGCGTGGATTTGTCTCTAGAGCTCCCCCACGCACTGACAATGATTCCGGAATCATGAGCGTTAGGAGGTTCCACCAACAGTCGGCAGCGCGTGGGTTCTAACGGGATGCCTGAGCTCGTCTCCCCTGAGGGTTTCCCTAATGTCTATGTGCCAGGGAATGCTAGGGGGGGTTTGCAGGAATTCCCAGTGACAGAGGCTGCCTCTCCAAAGTCAGGGTAGGTATTTCTCGGACTTCCCCGAACAGGGAACACCTGTGACTGAAGAGAGCTGCGTGGAGTTGTCTCTCGAGCTCCCCCACGCACTGACAATGATTCCGGAATCCTGAGCGTGGGGAGGTTCCACCAGCGGTCGGCAGCGCGTGGGTTCTAACGGGATGCCTGAGCTCGTCTCCCCTGAGTGTTTCCCTAATGTCTCTGTGGCAGGAAATGCTAGGGGGTGTTTGCAGGAAATCCCAGTGACAGAGGCTGCCTCCCCAAGGTCAGGGAAGGTATTTCTCGGACTTCCCCGAACAGGGAACACCTGTGACTGAAGAGAGCTGCGTGGAGTTGTCTCTCGTGCTCCCCCACGCACTGACAATGGTTCCGGAATCCTGAGCGTGGGGAGGTTCCACCAACGGTCGGCAGCGCGTGGGTTCTAACGGGATGCCTGAACTCGTCTCCCCTGAGGGTTTTCCTAATGTCTCTGTGCCAGGGAATGCTAGGGGTGGTTTGCAGGAAATCCCAGTGACAGAGGCTGCCTCCCCAAGGTCAGGGAAGGTATTTCTCGCACTTCCCCGAACAGGGAACACCTGTGACTGAAGAGAGTTGCGTGGTGTTGTCTCTCGAGCTCCCCCAAGCACTGACAATTGTTCCGGAATCCGGAGCGTGGGGAGGTTCCACCAACGGTCGGCAGCGCGTGGGTTCTAACGGGATGCCTGAGCTTGTCTCCCCTGAGGGTTTTCCTAATGGCTCTGTGCCAGGGAATTCTAGGGGGGGGGTTGCAAGAAATCCCAGTGACAGAGGCTGCCTCCCCAAGGTCAGGGAAGGTATTTCTCGAACTTCCCCGAACAGGGAACACCTGTGACTGAAGAGAGCTGCGTGGAGTTGTCTCTAGAGCTCCCCCACGCACTGACAATGGTTCCGGAATCCTGAGGGTGGGGAGGTTCCACCAACGGTCGGCAGCGCGTGGGTTCTAACGGGATGTCTGAGATCGTCTCCCCTGAGTGTTTCCCTAATGTCTCTGTGCGAGGGAATGCTACGGGGGTTTGCAGGAAATCCCAGTGACAGAGGCTGCCTCCCCAAGGTCAGGGAAGGTATTTCTCAGACTTCCCCGAACAGGGAACACCTGTGACTGAAGAGAGCTGCGTGGAGTTGTCTCTCGTGCTCCCCCACGCACTGACAATGGTTCCGGAATCCTGAGCGTGGGGAGGTTCCACCAACGGTCGGCAGCGCGTGGGTTCTAACGGGATGCCTGAACTCGTCTCCCCTGAGGGTTTTCCTAATGTCTCTGTGCCAGGGAATGCTAGGGGTGGTTTGCAGGAAATCCCAGTGACAGAGGCTGCCTCCCCAAGGTCAGGGAAGGTATTTCTCGCACTTCCCCGAACAGGGAACACCTGTGACTGAAGAGAGTTGCGTGGAGTTGTCTCTCGAGCTCCCCCACGCACTGACAATTGTTCCGGAATCCGGAGCGTGGGGAGGTTCCACCAACGGTCGGCAGCGCGTGGGTTCTAACGGGATGCCTGAGCTTGTCTCCCCTGAGGGTTTTCCTAATGTCTCTGTGCCAAGGAATTCTAGGGGGGGGGTTGCAGGAAATCCCAGTGACAGAGGCTGCCTCCCCAAGGTCAGGGAAGGTATTTCTCGAACTTCCCCGAACAGGGAACACCTGTGACTGAAGAGAGCTGCGTGGAGTTGTCTCTCGAGCTCCCCCACGCACTGACAATGGTTCCGGAATCCTGAGGGTGGGGAGGTTCCACCAACGGTCGGCAGCGCGTGGGTTCTAACGGGATGTCTGAGATCGTCTCCCCTGAGAGTTTCCCTAATGTCTCTGTGCGAGGGAATGCTACGGGGGTTTGCAGGAAATCCCAGTGACAGAGGCTGCCTCTCCAAAGTCAGGGTAGGTATTTCTCGGACTTCCCCGAACAGGGAACACCTGTGACTGAAGAGAGCTGCGTGGAGTTGTCTCTCGAGCTCCCCCACGCACTGACAATGATTCCGGAATCCTGAGCGTGGGGAGGTTCCACCAGCGGTCGGCAGCGCGTGGGTTCTAACGGGATGCCTGAGCTCGTCTCCCCTGAGTGTTTCCCTAATGTCTCTGTGGCAGGAAATGCTAGGGGGTGTTTGCAGGAAATCCCAGTGACAGAGGCTGCCTCCCCAAGGTCAGGGAAGGTATTTCTCGGACTTCCCCGAACAGGGAACACCTGTGACTGAAGAGAGCTGCGTGGAGTTGTCTCTCGTGCTCCCCCACGCACTGACAATGGTTCCGGAATCCTGAGCGTGGGGAGGTTCCACCAACGGTCGGCAGCGCGTGGGTTCTAACGGGATGCCTGAACTCGTCTCCCCTGAGGGTTTTCCTAATGTCTCTGTGCCAGGGAATGCTAGGGGTGGTTTGCAGGAAATCCCAGTGACAGAGGCTGCCTCCCCAAGGTCAGGGAAGGTATTTCTCGCACTTCCCCGAACAGGGAACACCTGTGACTGAAGAGAGTTGCGTGGTGTTGTCTCTCGAGCTCCCCCAAGCACTGACAATTGTTCCGGAATCCGGAGCGTGGGGAGGTTCCACCAACGGTCGGCAGCGCGTGGGTTCTAACGGGATGCCTGAGCTTGTCTCCCCTGAGGGTTTTCCTAATGGCTCTGTGCCAGGGAATTCTAGGGGGGGGGTTGCAAGAAATCCCAGTGACAGAGGCTGCCTCCCCAAGGTCAGGGAAGGTATTTCTCGAACTTCCCCGAACAGGGAACACCTGTGACTGAAGAGAGCTGCGTGGAGTTGTCTCTAGAGCTCCCCCACGCACTGACAATGGTTCCGGAATCCTGAGGGTGGGGAGGTTCCACCAACGGTCGGCAGCGCGTGGGTTCTAACGGGATGTCTGAGATCGTCTCCCCTGAGTGTTTCCCTAATGTCTCTGTGCGAGGGAATGCTACGGGGGTTTGCAGGAAATCCCAGTGACAGAGGCTGCCTCCCCAAGGTCAGGGAAGGTATTTCTCAGACTTCCCCGAACAGGGAACACCTGTGACTGAAGAGAGCTGCGTGGAGTTGTCTCTCGTGCTCCCCCACGCACTGACAATGGTTCCGGAATCCTGAGCGTGGGGAGGTTCCACCAACGGTCGGCAGCGCGTGGGTTCTAACGGGATGCCTGAACTCGTCTCCCCTGAGGGTTTTCCTAATGTCTCTGTGCCAGGGAATGCTAGGGGTGGTTTGCAGGAAATCCCAGTGACAGAGGCTGCCTCCCCAAGGTCAGGGAAGGTATTTCTCGCACTTCCCCGAACAGGGAACACCTGTGACTGAAGAGAGTTGCGTGGAGTTGTCTCTCGAGCTCCCCCACGCACTGACAATTGTTCCGGAATCCGGAGCGTGGGGAGGTTCCACCAACGGTCGGCAGCGCGTGGGTTCTAACGGGATGCCTGAGCTTGTCTCCCCTGAGGGTTTTCCTAATGTCTCTGTGCCAAGGAATTCTAGGGGGGGGGTTGCAGGAAATCCCAGTGACAGAGGCTGCCTCCCCAAGGTCAGGGAAGGTATTTCTCGAACTTCCCCGAACAGGGAACACCTGTGACTGAAGAGAGCTGCGTGGAGTTGTCTCTCGAGCTCCCCCACGCACTGACAATGGTTCCGGAATCCTGAGGGTGGGGAGGTTCCACCAACGGTCGGCAGCGCGTGGGTTCTAACGGGATGTCTGAGATCGTCTCCCCTGAGTGTTTCCCTAATGTCTCTGTGCGAGGGAATGCTACGGGGGTTTGCAGGAAATCCCAGTGACAGAGGCTGCCTCCCCAAGGTCAGGGAAGGTATTTCTCGGACTTCCCCGAACAGGGAACACCTGGGAATGAAGAGAGCTTCGTGGAGTTGTCTCTCGAGCTCCCCCACGCACTGACAATGTTTCCGGAATCCTGAGCGTGGGGAGATTCCACCAACGGTCGGCAGCGCGTGGGTCCTAACTGGATGCCTGAGCTCGTCTCCCCTGAGGGTTTCCCTAATGTCTCTGTGCCAGGGAATGCTAGGGGGGGTTTGCAGGATATCCCAGTGAAAGAGGCTGCCTCCCCAAGGTCAGGGAAGGTATTTCTCGGACTTCCCCGAACAGGGAACACCTGTGACTGAAGAGAGCTGCGTGGAGTTGTCTCTCGAGCTCCCCCACGCACTGACAATGGTTCCGGAATCCTGAGCGTGGGGAGGTTCCACCAACGGTCGGCAGCGCGTGGGTTCTAACGGGATGCCTGGGCTCATCTCCCCTGAGTGTTTCCCTAATATCTCTGTGCCAGGGAATGCTAGGGGGGGTTTGCAGGAAATCCTAGTGACAGAGGCTGCCTCCCCAAGGTCAGGGAAGGTATATCTCGGACTTCCCCAAACAGGGAACACCTGTGACTGAAGAGAGCTGCGTGGAGTTGTCTCTCGAGCTCCCCCACGCACTGACAATGATTCCGGAATCCTGAGCGTGGGGAGGTTCCACCAACGGTCGGCAGCGCGTGGGTTCTAACGGGATGCCTGAGCTCGTCTCCCCTGAGGGTTTTCCTAATGTCTCTGTGCCAGGGAATGCTAGGGGGGGTTTGCAGGAAATCCCAGTGAGAGAGGCTGCCTCCCCAAGGTCAGGGAATGTATTTCTCGGACTTCCCCGAACAGGGAACACCTGTGACTGAAGAGAGCTGCGTGGAGTTGTCTCTCGAGCTCCCCCACGCACTGACAATGTTTCCGGATTCCTGAGCGTGGGGAGGTTCCACCAACGGTCGGCAGCTCGTGGGTTCTAACGGGATTCCTGAGCTCGTCTCCACTGAGGGTTTCCCTAATGTCTCTGTGCCAGGGAATGCTGGGGGGGATTTGCAGGAAATCCCAGTGACAGAGGCTGCCTCCCAAATGTCAGGGAATATATTTCTCTGACTTCCCCGAACAGGGAACACCTGTGTCTGAAGAGAGCTGCGTGGAGTTGTCTCTCGAGCTCCCCCACGCACTGACAATGGTTCCGGAATCCTGAGCGTGGGGAGGTCCACCAACGGTCGGCAGCGCGTGGGTTCTAACGGGATGCCTGAGCTCATCTCCCCTGAGGGTTTTCCTAATGTCTCTGTGCCAGGGAATGCTAGGGGTTGTTTGCAGGAAATCCCAGTGACAGAGGCTGCATCCCCAAGGTCAGGGAAGGTATTTCTCGGACTTCCCCGAACAGGGAACACCTGTGACTGAAGAGAGCTTCGTGGAGATGTCTCTGGAGCTCCCCCACGCACTGACAATGGTTCCGGAATCCTGAGCGTTCGGAGGTTCCATCAACGGTCGGCAGCGCGTGGATTCAAACGGGATGCCTGATCTCGTCTCCCCTGAGTGTTTTCCTAATGTCTCTGAGCCAGGGATTGCTAGGGGGGGTTTGCAGGATATCCCAGTGACAGAGGCTGCCTCGCCAAGGTCAGGGAATGTATTTCTCGGAGTTCCCCGAACAGGGAACACCTGTGACTGAAGAGAGCTGCGTGGAGTTGTCTCTCGAGCTCCCCCACGCACTGAAAATGTTTCAGGAATACTGAGCGTGGGGAGGTTCCACCAACGGTCGGCAGCGCGTGGGTTCTAACGGGATGCTTGAGCTCGTATCCCCTGAGGGTTTTCCTAAAGTCTCTATGCCAGGGAATGCTAGGGGGGGTTTGCAGGAAATCCCAGTGACAGAGGCTGCCTCCCCAAGGTCAGGGAAGGTATTTCTCGGACTTCCCCGAACAGGGAACACCTGTGACTGAAGAGAGCTGCGTGGAGTTGTCTCTCGGGTTCCCCATGCACTGACAATGGTTCCGGAATCCTGGGCGAGGGGAGATTCCACCTACGGTCGGCAGCGCGTGGGTTCTAACGGGATGCCTGAGCTCGTCTCCCCTGAGGGTTTTCCTAATTTCTCTGTGCCAGGGAATGCTAGGGGTGGTTTGCAGGAAATCCCAGTGACAGAGGCGGACTCACCAAGATCAGGGAATGTATTTCTCGGACTTCCCCGAACAGGGAACACCTGTGACTGAAGAGAGCTGCATGGAGTTGTCTCTCGAGCTCCCCCACGCACTGACAATTGTTCCGGAATCCTGAGGGTGGGGAGGTTTCACCAACGGTCGGCAGCGCGTGGGTTCTAACGGGATTCATGATTTCGTCTCCCCTGAGTGTTTTCCTAATTTCTTTGTGCCAAGGAATGCTAGGGGGGGTTTGCAGGAAATCCCAGTGACAAAGGCTGCCTCCCCAAGTTCATGGAAGGTATTTCTCGGACTTCCCCGAACAGGGAACACCTGTGACTGAAGAGAGCTTCGTGGAGTTGTCTCTCCAGCTCCCTCACGCACTGACAATTGTTCCGGAATACTGAGCGTGGGGAGGTTCCACCAACGGTCGGCAGGGCGTGGTTTCTAACGGGATGCCTGATCTCGTCTCCCATGAGTTTTTTCCAATGTCTCTGTGCCAGGGAATGTTAAGGGGGTTTGCAGGAAATCCCAGTGACAAAGGCTGACTCCCCAAGGTCAGGGAATTTATTTCTCGGACTTCCCCGAACAGGGAACACCTGTGACTGAAGAGAGCTGCGTGGAGTTGTCTCTCGAGCTCCCCCACGCACTGACAATGGTTCCGGAATCCTGAGCGTGGGGAGGTTCCACCAACGTTCGGCAGCGCGTGGGTTCTAACGGGATGCCTGAGTTCGTCTCCCCTGAGTGTTTTCCTAATGTCTCTGTGCCAGGGAATTCTAGGGGGGGTTTGCAGGAAATCCCAGTGAGAGAGGCTGCCTCCCCAAGGTCAGGGAAGGTATTTCTCGGACATCCCTGAACAGGGAACACCTGTGACTGAAGAGAGCTGCGTGGAGTTGTCTCTCGAGCTCCCCCACGCAGTGACAATGGTTCCGGAATCCTGAGCGTGGGGAGGTTCCACCAACGGTCGTCAGCGCTTGGGTTCTAACGGGATGCATGAGCTCGTCTCCCCTGAGGGTTTTCCTAATATCTCTGTGCCAGGGAATGCTAGGGGGGGTTTGCAGGAAATCCCAGGGACAGAGGCTGCCTTGCCAAGGTCAGGGAAGGTGTTTCTCGGAGTTCCCCGAATAGGGAACACCTGTGACTGAAGAGAGCTGCGTGGAGTTGTCTCTCGAGCTCCCCCACGCACTGACAATTGTTCCGGAATCCTGAGCGTGGGGAGGTTTCACCAACGGTCGGCAGCGCGTGGGTTCAAACGGGATTTTTGATTTCTTCTCCCCTGATGGTTTTCCTAATTTCTCTGTGCCAAGGAATGCTAGGGGGGGTTTGCAGGAAATCCCAATGACAGAAGCTGCCTCCCCAATGTCATGGAAGGTATTTCTCATACTTCCCCGAACAGGGAACACCTGTGACTGAAGAGAGCTGCGTGGAGTTGTCTCTCGAGCTCCCCCACGCACTGACAATGTTTCTGGATTCCTGAGCGTGGGGAGGATCCACCAACGGTCGTCAGCGCGTGGGATCTAACGGGATGCCTGAGCTCGTCTCCCCTGAGGGTTTTCCTAATATCTCTGTGCCAGGGAATGCTAGGGGGGGTTTGCAGGATATCCCAGTGACAGAGGCTGCCTCCCCAAGGTCAGGAAAGGTATTTCATGGACTTCCCCGAACAGGGAACACCTGTGACTGAAGAGAGCTGCGTGGAGTTGTCTCTCGATCTCCTCCACGCACTGACAATGTTTCTGGAATCCTGAGCGTGGGGAATTTCCACCAACGGTCGGCAGCGCGTGGGTTCTAACGGGATGCCTGAGCTCGTCTCCGCTGAGGGTTTCCCTAATGTCTCTGTGCCAGGGAATTCTAGGGGGTATTTGCAGGAAATCCCAGTGAAAGAGGCTGCCTCCCCAAGGTCAGGGAAGGTATTTCTCTGACTTCCCCGATCAGGGAACACCTGTGTCTGAAGAGAGCTGCGTGGGGTTGTCTCTCGAGATCCCCCACGCACTGACAATGGTTCCGGAATCCTGAGCGTGGGGAGGTTCCACCAACGGTCGGCAGCGCGTGCATTCAAACGGGATGCCTGAGCTCGTATCCCCTGAGGGTTTTCCTAATGTTTCTCTGCCAGGGAATGCTAGGGGGGGTTTGCAGGAAATCCCAGTGACAGAGGCTTCCTCCCCAAGTTCAGGGAAGGTATTTCTCGGACTTCGCCAAACAGGGAACACCTGTGACTGAAGAGAGCTGCGTGGAGTTGTCTCTCGAGCTCCCCCACGCACTGACAATGGTTCCAGAATCCTGAGCGTGGGGAGGTTCCACCAACGGTCGGCAGCGCGTGGGTTCTAACGGGATGCCTGAGCTCGTCTCCCCTGAGGGTTTCCCTAATGTCTCTGTGCCAGGGAATGCTAGGGGTGGTTTGCAGGAAATCCCAGTGACAGAGGCTGCCTCCCCAAGGTCAGGGAACGTATTTCTCGGACTTCCCCGAAAAGGGAACACCTGTGACTGAAGAGAGCTGCGTGGAGTTGTCTCTCGAGCTCCCCCACGCACTGACAATTTTTCCGGAATCCTGAGCGTTGGGAGGTTCCACCAACGGTCGGCAGCGCCTAGGTTCTAACGGGATGCCTGAGCTCGTCTCCCCTGAGGTTTCCCTAATGTCTCTGTACCAGGGAATGCTAGGGGGGGTTTGCAGGAAATCCCAGTGACAGAGGCTGCCTCCCCAAGGTCAGGGAAGGTATTTCTCGGACTTCCCCGAACAGGGAACACCTGTGACTGAAGAGAGCTGCGTGGACTTGTCTCTCGAGCTCCCCCACGCACTGACAATGGTTCCGGAATCCTGAGCATGGGGAGGTTCCAGCAACGGTCGGCAGCGCGTGGGTTCTAACGGGATGCCTGAGCTCGTCTCCCCTGAGGGTTTTCCTAATGTCTCTGTGACAGGGAATGCTAGGGGGGGTTTGCAGGAAATCCTAGTGAAAGAGGCTGCCTCCCCAAAGTCAGGGAAGGTATTTCCCGGACTTCCCCGAACAGGGAACACCTGTGACTGAAGAGAGCTGCGTGGAGTTGTCTCTCGAGCTCCCCCACGCACTGACAGTAGTTCCGGAATCCTAAGCGTGAGGAGGTTCCACCAACGGTCGGCAGCGCGTGGGTTCTAACGGGATGCCTGAGCTCGTCTCCCCTGAGGGTTTTCCTAATGTCTCTGTGCCAGGTAATGCTAGGGGGGGTTTGCAGGAAATCCCAGTGACAGAGGCTGCCTCCCCAAGGTCAGGGAAGGTATTTCTCGGACTTCCCTGAACAGGGAACACCTGTGACTGAAGAGAGCTGCGTGGAGTTGTCTCTCGTGCTCCCCCACGCACTGACAATGGTTCCGGAATCCTGAGCGTGGGGAGGTTCCACCAACGGTCGGCAGCGCGTGGGTTCTAACGGGATGCCTGAGCTCGTCTCCCCTGAGGGTTTCCCTAATGTCTCTGTGCCAGATAATGCTAGGGGGGGGTTGCAGGAAATCCCAGTGACAGAGGCTGTCTCCCCAAAGTCAGGGAAGTTATTTCTCGGACTTCCCCGAACAGGGAACACCTGTGACTGAAGAGAGCTGCGTGGAGTTGTCTCTCGAGCTCCCCCACGCACTGACAATGGTTCCGGAATCCTGAGCGTGGGGAGGTTCCACCAACGGTCGTCAGAGCGTGGGTTCTAACGGGATGTCTGAGCTCGTCTCCCCTGAGGGTTTCCCTAATGTCTCTGTGCCAGGGAATGCTAGGGGGGTTTTGCAGGAAATCCCAGTGACAGAGGCTGCCTCCCCAAGGTCAGGGAAGGTATTTCTCGGACTTCCCCGAACAGGGAACACCTGTGACTGAAGAAACTGCGTGGAGTTGTCTCTCGAGCTCCCCCACGCACTGACAATGTTTCCGGATTCCTGAGCGTGGGGAGGTTCCACCAACGGTCGGCAGCGCGTGGGTTCTAACGGGATTCCTGAGCTCGTCTCCACTGAGGGTTTCCCTAATGTCTCTGTGCCAGGGAATGCTAGGGGGGATTTGCAGGAAATCCCAGTGACAGAGGCTGCCTCCCAAATGTCAGGGAATATATTTCTCTGACTTCCCCGAACAGGGAACACCTGTGTCTGAAGAGAGCTGCGTGGAGTTGTCTCTCGAGCTCCCCCACGCACTGACAATGGTTCCGGAATCCTGAGCGTGGGGAGGTCCACCAACGGTCGGCAGCGCGTGGGTTCTAACGGGATGCCTGAGCTCATCTCCCCTGAGGGTTTTCCTAATGTCTCTGTGCCAGGGAATGCTAGGGGTTGTTTGCAGGAAATCCCAGTGACAGAGGCTGCATCCCCAAGGTCAGGGAAGGTATTTCTCGGACTTCCCCGAACAGGGAACACCTGTGACTGAAGAGAGTTTCGTGGAGATGTCTCTGGAGCTCCCCCACGCACTGACAATTGTTCCGGAATCCTGAGCGTTCGGAGGTTCCATCAACGGTCGGCAGCGCGTGGATTCAAACGGGATGCCTGAGCTCGTCTCCCCTGAGTGTTTTCCTAATGTCTCTGAGCCAGGGATTGCTAGGGGGGGTTTGCAGGAAATCCCAGTGACAGAGGCTGCCTCGCCAGGGTCAGGGAAGGTATTTCTCGGAGTTCCCCGAACAGGGAACACCTGTGACTGAAGAGAGCTGCGTGGAGTTGTCTCTCGAGCTCCCCCACGCACTGAAAATGTTTCAGGAATACTGAGCGTGGGGAGGTTCCACCAACGGTCGGCAGCGCGTGGGTTCTAACGGGATGCTTGAGCTCGTATCCCCTGAGGGTTTTCCTAAAGTCTCTATGCCAGGGAATGCTAGGGGGGGTTTGCAGGAAATCCCAGTGACAGAGGCTGCCTCCCCAAGGTCAGGGAAGGTATTTCTCGGACTTCCCCGAACAGGGAACACCTGTGACTGAAGAGAGCTGCGTGGAATTGTCTCTCGAGTTCCCCATGCACTGACAATGGTTCCGGAATCCTGGGCGAGGGGAGATTCCACCTACGGTCGGCAGCGCGTGGGTTCTAACGGGATGCCTGAGCTCGTCTCCCCTGAGGGTTTTCCTAATTTCTCTGTGCCAGGGAATGCTAGGGGTGGTTTGCAGGAAATCCCAGTGACAGAGGCGGACTCACCAAGGTCAGGGAAGGTATTTCTCGGACTTCCCCGAACAGGGAACACCTGTGACTGAAGAGAGCTGCATGGAGTTGTCTCTCGAGCTCCTCCACGCACTGACAATTGTTCCGGAATCCTGAGGGTGGGGAGGTTTCACCAACGGTCGGCAGCGCGTGGGTTCTAACGGGATTCATGATTTCGTCTCCCCTGAGTGTTTTCCTAATTTCTTTGTGCCAAGGAATGCTAGGGGGGGTTTGCAGGAAATCCCAGTGACAAAGGCTGCCTCCCCAAGGTCAGGGAAGGTATTTCTCGGACTTCCCCGAACAGGGAACACCTGTGACTGAAGAAACTGCGTGGAGTTGTCTCTCGAGCTCCCCCACGCACTGACAATGTTTCCGGATTCCTGAGCGTGGGGAGGTTCCACCAACGGTCGGCAGCGCGTGGGTTCTAACGGGATTCCTGAGCTCGTCTCCACTGAGGGTTTCCCTAATGTCTCTGTGCCAGGGAATGCTAGGGGGGATTTGCAGGAAATCCCAGTGACAGAGGCTGCCTCCCAAATGTCAGGGAATATATTTCTCTGACTTCCCCGAACAGGGAACACCTGTGTCTGAAGAGAGCTGCGTGGAGTTGTCTCTCGAGCTCCCCCACGCACTGACAATGGTTCCGGAATCCTGAGCGTGGGGAGGTCCACCAACGGTCGGCAGCGCGTGGGTTCTAACGGGATGCCTGAGCTCATCTCCCCTGAGGGTTTTCCTAATGTCTCTGTGCCAGGGAATGCTAGGGGTTGTTTGCAGGAAATCCCAGTGACAGAGGCTGCATCCCCAAGGTCAGGGAAGGTATTTCTCGGACTTCCCCGAACAGGGAACACCTGTGACTGAAGAGAGCTTCGTGGAGATGTCTCTGGAGCTCCCCCACGCACTGACAATTGTTCCGGAATCCTGAGCGTTCGGAGGATCCATCAACGGTCGGCAGCGCGTGGATTCAAACGGGATGCCTGAGCTCGTCTCCCCTGAGTGTTTTCCTAATGTCTCTGAGCCAGGGATTGCTAGGGGGGGTTTGCAGGAAATCCCAGTGACAGAGGCTGCCTCGCCAAGGTCAGGGAAGGTATTTCTCGGAGTTCCCCGAACAGGGAACACCTGTGACTGAAGAGAGCTGCGTGGAGTTGTCTCTCGAGCTCCCCCACGCACTGAAAATGTTTCAGGAATACTGAGCGTGGGGAGGTTCCACCAACGGTCGGCAGCGCGTGGGTTCTAACGGGATGCTTGAGCTCGTATCCCCTGAGGGTTTTCCTAAAGTCTCTATGCCAGGGAATGCTAGGGGGGGTTTGCAGGAAATCCCAGTGACAGAGGCTGCCTCCCCAAGGTCAGGGAAGGTATTTCTCGGACTTCCCCGAACAGGGAACACCTGTGACTGAAGAGAGCTGCGTGGAGTTGTCTCTCGAGTTCCCCATGCACTGACAATGGTTCCGGAATCCTGAGGGTGGGGAGGTTTCACCAACGGTCGGCAGCGCGTGGGTTCTAACGGGATTCATGATTTCGTCTCCCCTGAGTGTTTTCCTAATTTCTTTGTGCCAAGGAATGCTAGGGGGGGTTTGCAGGAAATCCCAGTGACAAAGGCTGCCTACCCAAGTTCATGGAAGGTATTTCTCGGACTTCCCCGAACAGGGAACACCTGTGACTGAAGAGAGCTTCGTGGAGTTGTCTCTCCAGCTCCCTCACGCACTGACAATTGTTCCGGAATACTGAGCGTGGGGAGGTTCCACCAACGGTCGGAAGGGCGTGGTTTCTAACGGGATGCCTGATCTCGTCTCCCATGAGTTTTTTCCAATGTCTCTGTGCCAGGGAATGTTAAGGGGGTTTGCAGGAAATCCCAGTGACAAAGGCTGACTCCCCAAGGTCAGGGAATTTATTTCTCGGACTTCCCCGAACAGGGAACACCTGTGACTGAAGAGAGCTGCGTGGAGTTGTCTCTCGAGCTCCCCCACGCACTGACAATGGTTCCGGAATCCTGAGCGTGGGGAGGTTCCACCAACGGTCGGCAGCGCGTGGGTTCTAACGGGATGCCTGAGTTCGTCTCCCCTGAGTGTTTTCCTAATGTCTCTGTGCCAGGGAATTCTAGGGGGGGTTTGCAGGAAATCCCAGTGAGAGAGGCTGCCTCCCCAAGGTCAGGGAAGGTATTTCTCGGACATCCCTGAACAGGGAACACCTGTGACTGAAGAGAGCTGCGTGGAGTTGTCTCTCGAGCTCCCCCACGCAGTGACAATGGTTCCGGAATCCTGAGCGTGGGGAGGTTCCACCAACGGTCGTCAGCGCTTGGGTTCTAACGGGATGCATGAGCTCGTCTCCCCTGAGGGTTTTCCTAATATCTCTGTGCCAGGGAATGCTAGGGGGGGTTTGCAGGAAATCCCAGGGACAGAGGCTGCCTTGCCAAGGTCAGGGAAGGTGTTTCTCGGAGTTCCCCGAACAGGGAACACCTGTGACTGAAGAGAGCTGCGTGGAGTTGTCTCTCGAGCTCCCCCACGCACTGACAATTGTTCCGGAATCCTGAGCGTGGGGAGGTTTCACCAACGGTCGGCAGCGCGTGGGTTCAAACGGGATTCATGATTTCTTCTCCCCTGAGGGTTTTCCTAATTTCTCTGTGCCAAGGAATGCTAGGGGGGGTTTGCAGGAAATCCCAATGACAGAGGCTGCCTCCCTAAGGTCATGGAAGGTATTTCTCATACTTCCCCGAACAGGGAACACCTGTGACTGAAGAGAGCTGCGTGGAGTTGTCTCTCGAGCTCCCCCACGCACTGACAATTTTTCTGGATTCCTGAGCGTGGGGAGGATCCACCAACGGTCGTCAGCGCGTGGGATCTAACGGGATGCCTGAGCTCGTCTCCCCTGAGGGTTTTCCTAATATCTCTATGCCAGGGAATGCTAGGGGGGGTTTGCAGGATATCCCAGTGAAAGAGGCTGCCTCCCCAAGGTCAGGAAAGGTATTTCATGGACTTCCCCGAACAGGGAACACCTGTGACTGAAGAGAGCTGCGTGGAGTTGTCTCTCGATCTCCTCCACGCACTGACAATGTTTCTGGAATTCTGAGCGTGGGGAAGTTCCACCAACGGTCGGCAGCGCGTGGGTTCTAACGGGATGCCTGAGCTCGTCTCCGCTGAGGGTTTCCCTAATGTCTCTGTGCCAGGGAATTCTAGGGGGTATTTGCAGGAAATCCCAGTGAAAGAGGCTGCCTCCCCAAGGTCAGGGAAGGTATTTCTCTGACTTCCCCGATCAGGGAACACCTGTGTCTGAAGAGAGCTGCGTGGGGTTGTCTCTCGAGATCCCCCACGCACTGACAATGTTTCCGGAATCCTGAGCGTGGGGAGGTTCCACCAACGGTCGGCAGCGCGTGGGTTCTAACGGGATGCCTGAGCTCGTCTCCCCTGAGGGTTTCCCTAATGTCTCTGTGCCAGGGAAAGCTAGGGGTGGTTTGCAGGAAATCCCAGTGACAGAGGCTGCCTCCCCAAGGTCAGGGAACGTATTTCTCGGACTTCCCCGAAAAGGGAACACCTGTGACTGAAGAGAGCTGCGTGGAGTTGTCTCTCGAGCTCCCCCACGCACTGACAATTTTTCCGGAATCCTGAGCGTTGGGAGGTTCCACCAACGGTCGGCAGCGCCTAGGTTCTAACGGGATGCCTGAGCTCGTCTCCCCTGAGGTTTCCCTAATGTCTCTGTGCCAGGGAATGCTAGGGGGGGTTTGCAGGAAATCCCAGTGACAGAGGCTGCCTCCCCAAGGTCAGGGAAGGTATTTCTCGGACTTCCCCGAACAGGGAACTCCTGTGACTGAAGAGAGCTGCGTGGAGTTGTCTCTCGAGCTCCCCCACGCACTGACAATGGTTCCGGAATCCTGAGCATGGGGAGGTTCCAGCAACGGTCGGCAGCGCGTGGGTTCTAACGGGATGCCTGAGCTCGTCTCCCCTGAGGGTTTTCCTAATGTCTCTGTGACAGGGAATGCTAGGGGGGGTTTGCAGGAAATCCTAGTGAAAGAGGCTGCCTCCCCAAAGTCAGGGAAGGTATTTCCCGGACTTCCCCGAACAGGGAACACCTGTGACTGAAGAGAGCTGCGTGGAGTTGTCTCTCGAGCTCCCCCACGCACTGACAGTAGTTCCGGAATCCTAAGCGTGAGGAGGTTCCACCAACGGTCGGCAGCGCGTGGGTTCTAACGGGATGCCTGAGCTCGTCTCCCCTGAGGGTTTTCCTAATGTCTCTGTGCCAGGTAATACTAGGGGGGGTTTGCAGGAAATCCCAGTGACAGAGGCTGCCTCCCCAAGGTCAGGGAAGGTATTTCTCGGACTTCCCTGAACAGGGAACACCTGTGACTGAAGAGAGCTGCGTGGAGTTGTCTCTCGTGCTCCCCCACGCACTGACAATGGTTCCGGAATCCTGAGCGTGGGGAGGTTCCACCAACGGTCGGCAGCGCGTGGGTTCTAACGGGATGCCTGAGCTCGTCTCCCCTGAGGGTTTCCCTAATGTCTCTGTGCCAGATAATGCTAGGGGGGGGTTGCAGGAAATCCCAGTGACAGAGGCTGCCTCCCCAAAGTCAGGGAAGTTATTTCTCGGACTTCCCCGAACAGGGAACACCTGTGACTGAAGAGAGCTGCGTGGAGTTTTCTCTCGAGCTCCCCCACGCACTGACAATGGTTCCGGAATCCTGAGCGTGGGGAGGTTCCACCAACGGTCGTCAGAGCGTGGGTTCTAACGGGATGTCTGAGCTCGTCTCCCCTGAGGGTTTCCCTAATGTCTCTGTGCCAGGGAATGCTAGGGGGGTTTTGCAGGAAATCCCAGTGACAGAGGCTGCCTCCCCAAGGTCAGGGAAGGTATTTCTCGGACTTCCCCGAACAGGGAACACCTGTGACTGAAGAAACTGCGTGGAGTTGTCTCTCGAGCTCCCCCACGCACTGACAATGGTTCCGGAATCCTGAGCGTGGGGAGGTTCCACCAACGGTCGGCAGCGCGTGGGTTCTAACGGGATGCCTGAGCTCGTCTCCCCTGAGTGTTTTCCTAAATTCTCTGTGCCAGGGAATGCTAGGGGGGGTTTGCAGGAAATCCCAGTGACAGAGGCTGCCTCCCCAAAGTCAGGGAAGGTATTTCTCGGACTTCCCTGAACAGGGAACACCTGTGACTGAAGAGAGATGCGTGGAGTTGTCTCTCGAGCTCCCCCACGCACTGACAATATTTCCGGAATACTGAGCGTGGGGAGGTTCCACCAAATGTCGTCAGCCTAGGGTTCTAATGGGATGCCTGAGCTCGTCTCCCCTGATGTTTTCCCTAATATCTCTGTGCCAGGGAATGCTAGGGGGGGTTTGCAGGAAATCCCAGTGACAGAGGCTGCCTCCCCAAGGTCAGGGAAGGTATTTCTCGGACTTCCCCGAACAGGGAACACCTGGGACTGAAGAGAGCTGCGTGGAGTTGTCTCTCGAGCTCCCCCACGCACTGAAAATGGTTCTGGAATCCTGAGCGTGGGGAGGTTCCACCAACGGTCGGCAGCGCGTGGGTTCTAACGGGATACCTGAGCTCGTCTCCCATGAGTGTTTCCCTAATATCTCTGTGTCAGGGAATCCTAGGGGGGGTTTTCAGGAAATCCCAGTGACAGAGGCTGCCTCCCCAAGGTCAGGGAATTTATTTCTCGGACTTCCCCGAACAGGGAACACCTGTGACTGAAGAGAGCTGCGTCGAGTTGTCTCTCGAGCTCCCCCACGCACTGACAATGTTTCCGGAATCCTGAGCGTGGGGAGGTTCCACCAACGGTCGGCAGAGCGTGGGTCTAACGGGATGCCTGAGCTCGTCTCGCCTGAGGGTTTCCCTAATGTCTCTGTGCCAGGGAATGCTAGGGGGGGTTTGCAGGAAATCCCAGTGACAGAGGCTGCCTCCCCCAGGTCACTGAAGGTATTTCTCGGACTTCCCCGAACAGGGAACACCTGTGACTGAAGAGAGCGGCGTGGAGTTGTCTCTCGAGCTCCCCCACGCACTGACAATGGTTCCGGAATCCTGAGCGTGGGGAGGTTCCACCAACGGTCGGCAGCGCGTGGGTTCTAACGGGATGCATGAGCTTGTCTCCCCTGAGGGTTTCCCTAAAGTCTCTGTGCCAGGGAATGCTAGGGGTGGTTTGCAGGAAATCCCAGTGACAGAGGCTGCCTCCCCAAGGTCAGGGAAGGTATTTCTCGGACTGCCCCGAACAGGGAACACCTGTGACTGAAGAGAGCTTCGTGGAGTTTTCTCTCGATCTCCCCCACGCACTGACAATGGTTCCGGAATCCTGAGCGTGGGGAGTTTCCAACAACGGTCGGCAGCGCGTGGGTTCTAACGGGATGCCTAAGCTCGTCTCCCTTGAGGGTTTTCCTAATTTCTCTGTGCCAGGGAATGCTATGGGGGTTTTGCAGGAAATCCCAGTGACAGAGGCTGCCTCCCCAAGGTCAAGGAAAGTATTTCTCGGACTTCCCCGAACCGGGAACACCTGTGACTGAAGAGAGCTGCGTGCAGTTGTCTCTCGAGCTCCCCCACGCACTGACAATGGTTCCGGAATCCTGAGCGTGGGGAGGTTCCACCAACGGTCGGCAGCGCGTGGGTTCTAACGGGATGCCTGAGCTCGTCTCCCCTGAGGGTTTCCCTAATGTCTCTGTGCCAGGGAATGCTACGGGGGGTTTGCAGGAAATCCCAGTGACAGAGGCTGCCTTCCCAAGGTCAGGGAAGGTATTTCTCGGACTTCCCCGAACAGGGAACACCTGTGACTGAAGAGAGCTGCGTGGAGTTGTCTCTCGACCTCCCCCACGCACTGACAATGGTTCCGGAATCCTGAGCGTGGGGAGGTTCCACCAACGGTCGGCAGCGAGTGGGTTCTAACAGGATGCCTGAGCTCGTCTCCCCTGAGGGTTTCCCTAATGTCTCTGTGCCAGGGAATGCTAGGGGGGGTTTGCAGGAAATCCCAGTGACATAGGCTGCCTCCCCAAAGTCAGGGAAGGTATTTCTCGAACTTCCCTGAACAGGGAACACCTGTGACTGAAGAGAGATGCGTGGAGTTGTGTCTCGAGCTCCCCCACGCACTGACAATATTTCCGGAATACTGAGCGTGGGGAGGTTCCACCAAATGTCGTCAGCCAAGGGTTCTAATGGGATGCCTGAGCTCGTCTCCCCTGAGGGTTTCCCTAATGTCTCTGTGCCAGGGAATGCTAGGGGGGGTTTGCAGGAAATCCCAGTGACAGAGGCTGCCTCCCCAAGGTCAGGGAAGGTATTTCTCGGACTTCCCCGAACAGGGAACACCTGTGACTGAAGAGAGCTGCGTGGAGTTTTCTCTCGAGCTCCCCCACGCACTGAAAATGGTTCCGGAATCCTGAGCGTGGGGAGGTTCCACCAACGGTCGGCAACGCGTGGGTTCTAACGGGATACATGAGCTCGTCTCCCCTGAGTGTTTCCCTAATATCTCTGTGTCAGGGAATGCTAGGGGGGGTTTGCAGGAAATCCCAGTGACAGAGGCTGCCTCCCCAAGGTCAGGGAAGGTATTTCTCGGACTTCCCCGAACAGGGAACACCTGTGACTGAAGAGAGCTGCGTGGAGTTGTCTCTCGAGCTCCCCCACGCACTGATATTGGTTCCGGAATCCTGAGCGTGGGGAGGTTCCACCAACGGTCGGCAGAGCGTGGGTTCTAACGGGATGCCTGAGCTCGTCTCCCCTGAGTGTTTCCCTAATGTCTCTGTGCCAGGGAATGCTAGGGGGGGTTTGCAGGATATCCCAGTGACAGAGGCTGCCTCCCCAAGGTCAGGGAAGGTATTTCTCGGACTTCCCCGAACAGGGAACACCTGTGACTGAAGAGAGCTGCGTGGAGTTGTCTCTCGAGCTCCCCCACGCACTGACAATGGTTCCGGAATCCTGAGCATGGGGAGGTTCCACCAACGGTCGGCAGCGAGTGGGTTCTAACGGGATGCCTGAGCTCGTCTTCCCTGAGTGTTTCCCTAATGTCTCTGTGCCAGGGAATGCTTGGGGTGTTTTCAGGAATTCCAAGTGACAGAGGCTGCCTCCCCAAGGTCAGGGAAGGTCTTTCTCGGACTTCCCCGAACAGGGAACACCTGTGACTGAAGAGAGCTGCGTGGAGTTGTCTCTCGAGCACCCCCACGCACTGAGAATGTTTCCGGAATCCTGAGCGTGGGGAGGTTCCTCCAACGGTCGGCAGCGAGTGGGTTCTAACGGGATGCCTGAGCTCGTCTCCCCTGAGGGTTTTCCTAGTGTCTATGTGCCAGGGAATGCTAGGGGGGGTTTGCAGGAAATCCCAGTGACCGAGGCTGCCTCCCCAAGGTCAGGGAAGGTATTTCTCGGACTTCCCCGAACAGGGAACACCTGTGACTGAAGAGAGCTGCGTGGAGTTGTCTCTCGAGCTCCCCCACGCACTGACAATGGTTCTGGAATCCTGAGCGTGGGGAGGTTCCACCAACGGTCGGCAGCGCGTGGGTTCTAACGGGATGCCTGAGCTCGTCTCCCCTGAGGGTTTCCATAATGTCTCTGTGCCAGGGAATGCTAGGGGTATTTGCAGGAAATCCCAGTGACAGAGGCTGCCTCCCCAAGGTCAGGGAAGATATTTCTCGGAATTCCCCGTACAGGGAACACCTGTGACTGAAGAGAGAGTCGTGGATTTGTCTCTCGAGCTCCCCCACGCACTGACAATGGTTCCGGATTCCTGAGCGTGGGGAGGTTCCACCAACGGTCGGCAGCGCGTGGGTTCTAACGGGATGCCTGAGTTCATCTCCCCTGATGGTTTTCCTAATGTCTCTGTGCCAGGGAATGCTAGGGGGGTTTTGCAGGAAATCCCAGTGACAGAGGCTGCCTCCCCAAGGTCAGTGAAGGTATTTCTCGGACTTCCCCGAACAGGGAACACCTGTGACTGAAGAGAGTTGCGTGGAGTTGTCTCTCGAGCTCCCCCACGCACTGACAATGGTTCCGGAATCCTGAGCGTGTGGAGGTTCCGCCAACGGTCGGCAGCGCGTGGGTTCTAACGGGATGCCTGAGCTCGTCTCCCCTGAGGGTTTCCCTAATATCTCTGTGCCAGGGAATGCTAGGGGGGGTTTGCAGGAAATCCCAGTGACAGAGGCTGCCTCCCCAAAATCAGGGAAGGTATTTCTCGGACTTCCCTGAACAGGGAACACCTGTGACTGAAGAGAGATGCGTGGAGTTGTGTCTCGAGCTCCCCCACGCACTGATAATATTTCCGGAATACTGAGCGTGGGGAGGTTCCACCAAATGTCGTCAGCCAAGGGTTCTAATGGGATGCCTGAGCTCGTCTCCCCTGAGGGTTTCCCTAATGTCTCTGTGCCAGGGAATGCTAGGGGGGGTTTGCAGGAAATCCCAGTGACAGAGGCTGCCTCCCCAAGGTCAGGGAAGGTATTTCTCGGACTTCCCCGAACAGGGAACACCTGTGACTGAAGAGAGCTGCGTGGAGTTGTCTCTCGAGCTCCCCCACGCACTGACAATGGTTCCGGAATCCTGAGCGTGGGGAGGTTCCACCAACGGTCGGCAGAGCGTGGGTTCTAACGGGATGCCTGAGCTCGTCTCCCCTGAGGGTTTCCCTAATATATCTGTGCCAGGGAATGCTAGGGGGGGTTTGCAGGATATCCCAGTGACAGAGGCTGCATCCCCAAGGTCAGGGAAGGTATTTCTCGGACTTCCCCGAACAGGGAACACCTGTGACTGAAGAGAGCGGCGTGGAGTTGTCTCTCGAGCTCCCCCACGCACTGACAATGGTTCCGGAATCCTGAGCGTGGGGAGGTTCCACCAACGGTCGTCAGCGCGTGGGTTCTAACGGAATGCCGGAGCTCGTCTCCCCTGAGGGTTTCCCTAATGTCTCTGTGCCAGGGAATGCTAGGGGTGGTTTGCAGGAAATCCCAGTGACAGAGGCTGCCTCCCCAAGGTCAGGGAAGGTATTTCTCGGACTTCCCCGAACAGGGAACACCTGTGACTGAAGAGAGCTGCGTGGAGTTTTCTCTCGATCTCCCCCACGCACTGACAATGGTTCCGGAATCCTGAGCGTGGGGAGGTTCCACCAACGGTCGGCAGCGCGTGGGTTCTAACGGGATGCCTGAGCTCGTCTCCCCTGAGTGTTTTCCTAATTTCTCTGTGCCAGGGAATGCTAGGGGGGTTTTGCAGGAAATCCCAGTGACAGAGGCTGCCTCCCCATGGTCAAGGAAAGTATTTCTCGGACTTCCCCGAACCGGGAACACCTGTGACTGAAGAGAGCTGCGTGCAGTTGTCTCTCGAGCTCCCCCACGCACTGACAATGGTTCCGGAATCCTGAGCGTGGGGAGGTTCCACCAACGGTCGGCAGCGCTTGGGTTCTTTCGGGATGCCTGAGCTCGTCTCCCCTGAGGGTTTCCCTAATGTCTCTGTGCCAGGGAATGCTTGGGGTCTTTTCAGGAATTCCAAGTGACAGAGGCTGCCTCCCCAAGGTCAGGGAAGGTCTTTCTCGGACTTCCCCGAACAGGGAACACCTGTGACTGAAGAGAGCTGCGTGGAGTTGTCTCTCGAGCACCCCCACGCACTGAGAATGTTTCCGGAATCCTGAGCGTGGGGAGGTTCTTCCAACGGTCGGCAGCGCGTGGGTTCTAACGGGATGCCTGAGCTCGTCTCCCCTGAGGGTTTTCCTAGTGTCTATGTGCCAGGGAATGCTAGGGGGGGTTTGCAGGAAATCCCAGTGACCGAGGCTGCCTCCCCAAGGTCAGGGAAGGTATTTCTCGGACTTCCCCGAACAGGGAACACCTGTGACTGAAGAGAGCTGCGTGGAGTTGTCTCTCGAGCTCCCCCACGCACTGACAATGGTTCTGGAATCCTGAGCGTGGGGAGGTTCCACCAACGGTCGGCAGCGCGTGGGTTCTAACGGGATGCCTGAGCTCGTCTCCCCTGAGGGTTTCCATAATGTCTCTGTGCCAGGGAATGCTAGGGGTATTTGCAGGAAATCCCAGTGACAGAGGCTGCCTCCCCAAGGTCAGGGAAGTTATTTCTCGGAATTCCCCGTACAGGGAACACCTGTGACTGAAGAGAGAGTCGTGGATTTGTCTCTCGAGCTCCCCCACGCACTGACAATGGTTCCGGATTCCTGAGCGTGGGGAGGCTCCACCAACGGTCGGCAGCGCGTGGGTTCTAACGGGATGCCTGAGTTCATCTCCCCTGATGGTTTTCCTAATTTCTCTGTGCCAGGGAATGCTAGGGGGGTTTTGCAGGAAATCCCAGTGACAGAGGCTGCCTCCCCAAGGTCAGGGAAGGTATTTCTCGGACTTCCCCGAACAGGGAACACCTGTGACTGAAGAGAGTTGCGTGGAGTTGTCTCTCGAGCTCCCCCACGCACTGACAATGGTTCCGGAATCCTGAGCGTGTGGAGGTTCCGCCAACGGTCGGCAGCGCGTGGGTTCTAACGGGATGCCTGAGCTCGTCTCCCCTGAGGGTTTCCCTAATATCTCTGTGCCAGGGAATGCTAGGGGGGGTTTGCAGGAAATCCCAGTGACAGAGGCTGCCTCCCCAAAGTCAGGGAAGGTATTTCTCGGACTTCCCTGAACAGGGAACACCTGTGACTGAAGAGAGATGCGTGGAGTTGTGTCTCGAGCTCCCCCACGCACTGATAATATTTCCGGAATACTGAGCGTGGGGAGGTTCCACCAAATGTCGTCAGCCAAGGGTTCTAATGGGATGCCTGAGCTCGTCTCCCCTGAGGGTTTCCCTAATGTCTCTGTGCCAGGGAATGCTAGGGGGGGTTTGCAGGAAATCCCAGTGACAGAGGCTGCCTCCCCAAGGTCAGGGAAGGTATTTCTCGGACTTCCCCGAACAGGGAACACCTGTGACTGAAGAGAGCTGCGTGGAGTTGTCTCTCGAGCTCCCCCACGCACTGACAATGGTTCCGGAATCCTGAGCGTGGGGAGGTTCCACCAACGGTCGGCAGAGCGTGGGTTCTAACGGGATGCCTGAGCTCGTCTCCCCTGAGGGTTTCCCTAATATATCTGTGCCAGGGAATGCTAGGGGGGGTTTGCAGGATATCCCAGTGACAGAGGCTGCCTCCCCAAGGTCAGGGAAGGTATTTCTCGGACTTCCCCGAACAGGGAACACCTGTGACTGAAGAGAGCGGCGTGGAGTTGTCTCTCGAGCTCCCCCACGCACTGACAATGGTTCCGGAATCCTGAGCGTGGGGAGGTTCCACCAACGGTCGTCAGCGCGTGGGTTCTAACGGAATGCCGGAGCTCGTCTCCCCTGAGGGTTTCCCTAATGTCTCTGTGCCAGGGAATGCTAGGGGTGGTTTGCAGGAAATCCCAGTGACAGAGGCTGCCTCCCCAAGGTCAGGGAAGGTATTTCTCGGACTTCCCCGAACAGGGAACACCTGTGACTGAAGAGAGCTGCGTGGAGTTTTCTCTCGATCTCCCCCACGCACTGACAATGGTTCCGGAATCCTGAGCGTGGGGAGGTTCCACCAACGGTCGGCAGCGCGTGGGTTCTAACGGGATGCCTGAGCTCGTCTCCCCTGAGTGTTTTCCTAATTTCTCTGTGCCAGGGAATGCTAGGGGGGTTTTGCAGGAAATCCCAGTGACAGAGGCTGCCTCCCCAAGGTCAAGGAAAGTATTTCTCGGACTTCCCCGAACCGGGAACACCTGTGACTGAAGAGAGCTGCGTGCAGTTGTCTCTCGAGCTCCCCCACGCACTGACAATGGTTCCGGAATCCTGAGCGTGGGGAGGTTCCACCAACGGTCGGCAGCGCTTGGGTTCTTTCGGGATGCCTGAGCTCGTCTCCCCTGAGGGTTTCCCTAATGTCTCTGTGCCAGGGAATGCTAGGGGGGGTTTGCAGGAAATCCCAGTGACAGAGGCTGCCTCCCCACGGTCAGGGAAGGTATTTCTCGGACTTCCCCGAACAGGGAACACCTGTGACTGAAGAGAGCTGCGTGGAGTTGTCTCTCGAGCTCCCCCACGCACTGACAATGGTTCCGGAATCCTGAGCGTGGGGAGGTTCCACCAACGGTCGGCAGCGAGTGGGTTCTAACGGGATGCCTGAGCTCGTTTCCCCTGAGGGTTTCCCTAATGTCTCTGTGCCAGGGAATGCTAGGGGGAGTTTGCAGGATATCCCAGTGACAGAGGCTGCCTCCCAAGGTCAGGGAAGGTATTTCTCGGACTTCCCCGAACAGGGAACACCTGTGACTGAAGAGAGCTGCGTGGAGTTGTGTCTCGAGCTCCCCCACGCACTGACAATGGTTCCGGAATCCTGAGCATGGGGAGGTTCCACCAACGGTCGGCAGCGCGTGGGTTGTAACGGAAAGCCGGAGCTCGTCTCCCCTGTGGGTTTCCCTAATGTCTCTGTGCCAGGGAATGCTAGGGGTGGTTTGCAGGAAATCCCAGTGACAGAGGCTGCCTCCCCAAGATCAGGGAAGGTATTTCTCGGACTTCCCCGAACAGGGAACACCTGTGACTGAAGAGAGCTTCGTGGAGTTTTCTCTCGAGCTCCCCCACGCACTGACAATGGTTCCGGAATCCTGAGCGTGGGGAGGTTCCACCAACGGTCGGTAGCGCGTGGGTTCTAACGGGATGCCTGAGCTCGTCTCCCCTGAGTGTTTTCCTAATTTCTCTGTGCCAGGGAATGCTAGGGGGGTTTTGCAGGAAATCCCAGTGACAGAGTCTGCCTTCCCAAGGTCAAGGAAAGTATTTCTCGGACTTCCCCGAACAGGGAACACCTGTGACTGAAGAGAGCTGCGTGGAGTAGTCTCTCGAGCTCCCCCACGCACTGACAATGGTTCCGGAATCCTGAGCGTGGGGAGGTTCCACCAACGGTCGGCAGCGCGTGGGTTCTAACGGGATGCCTGAGCTCGTCTCCCCTGAGGGTTTCCCTAATGTCTCTGTGCCAGGGAATGCTAGGGGGGGTTTGCAGGAAATCCCAGTGACAGAGGCTGCCTCCCCAAGGTCAGGGAAGGTATTTCTCGGACTTCCCCGAACAGGGAACACCTGTGACTGAAGAGAGCTGCGTGGAGTTGTCTCTCGAGCTCCCCCACGCACTGACAATGGTTCCGGAATCCTGAGCGTGGGGAGGTTCCACCAACGGTCGGCAGCGAGTGGGTTCTAATGGGATGCCTGAGCTCGTCTCCCCTGAGGGTTTCCCTAATTTCTCTGTGCCAGGGAATGCTAGGGGTGGTTTGCAGGATATCCCAGTGACAGTGGCTGCCTCCCCAAGGTCAGGGAAGGTATTTCTCGGACTTCCCCGAACAGGGAACACCTGTGACTGAAGAGAGATGCGTGGAGTTGTCTCTCGAGCTCCCCCACGCACTGACAATATTTCCGGAATACTCAGCGTGGGGAGGTTCCACCAAATGTCGTCAGCCTAGGGTTCTAATGGGATGCCTGAGCTCGTCTCCCCTGAGGGTTTCCCTAATGTCTCTGTGCCAGGGAATGCTAGGGGGGGTTTGCAGGAAATCCCAGTGACAGAGGCTGCCTCCCCAAGGTCAGGGAAGGTTTTTCTCGGACTTCCCCGAACAGGGAACACCTGTGACTGAAGAGAGCTGCGTGGAGTTGTCTCTCGAGCTCCCCCACGCACTGAAAATGGTTCCGGAATCCTGAGCGTGGGGAGGTTCCACCAACGGTCGGCAGCTCGTGGGTTCTAACGGGATACCTGAGCTCGTCTCCCCTGAGTGTTTCCCTAATATCTCTGTGTCAGGGAATGCTAGGGGGGGTTTGCAGGAAATCCCAGTGACAGAGGCTGCCTCCCCAAGGTCAGGGAAGGTATTTCTCGGACTTCCCCGAACAGGGAACACCTGTGACTGAAGAGAGCTGCGTGGAGTTGTCTCTCGAGCTCCCCCACGCACTGACAATGGTTCCGGAATCCTGAGCGTGGGGAGGTTCCACCAACGGTCGGCAGAGCATGGGTTCTAACGGGATGCCTGAGCTCGTCTCCCCTGAGGGTTTCCCTAATATATCTGTGCCAGGGAATGCTAGGGGGGGTTTGCAGGATATCCCAGTGACAGAGGCTGCCTCCCCAAGGTCAGGGAAGGTATTTCTCGGACTTCCCCGAACAGGGAACACCTGTGACTGAAGAGAGCGGCGTGGAGTTGTCTCTCGAGCTCCCCCACGCACTGACAATGGTTCCGGAATCCTGAGCGTGGGGAGGTTCCACCAACGGTCGTCAGCGCGTGGGTTCTAACGGAATGCCGGAGCTCGTCTCCCCTGAGGGTTTCCCTAATGTCTCTGTGCCAGGGAATGCTAGGGGTGGTTTGCAGGAAATCCCAGTGACAGAGGCTGCCTCCCCAAGGTCAGGGAAGGTATTTCTCGGACTTCCCCGAACAGGGAACACCTGTGACTGAAGAGAGCTTCGTGGAGTTTTCTCTCGAGCTCCCCCACGCACTGACAATGGTTCCGGAATCCTGAGCGTGGGGAGGTTCCAACAACGGTCGGCAGCGCGTGGGTTCTAACGGGATGCCTGAGCTCGTCTCCCCTGAGTGTTTTCCTAATTTCTCTGTGCCAGGGAAGGTAGGGGGGTTTTGCAGGAAATCCCAGTGACAGAGGCTGCCTCCCCAAGGTCAAGGAAAGTATTTCTCGGACTTCCCCGAACCGGGAACACCTGTGACTGAAGAGAGCTGCGTGCAGTTGTCTCTCGAGCTCCCCCACGCACTGACAATGGTTCCGGAATCCTGAGCGTGGGGAGGTTCCACCAACGGTCGGCAGCGCTTGGGTTCTTTCGGGATGCCTGAGTTCGTCTCCCCTGAGGGTTTCCCTAATGTCTCTGTGCCAGGGAATGCTAGGGGGGGTTTGCAGGAAATCCCAGTGACAGAGGCTGCCTCCCCACGTTCAGGGAAGGTATTTCTCGGACTTCCCCGAACAGGGAACACCTGTGACTGAAGAGAGCTGCGTGGAGTTGTCTCTCGAGCTCCCCCACGCACTGACAATGGTTCCGGAATCCTGAGCGTGGGGAGGTTCCACCAACGGTCGGCAGCGAGTGGGTTCTAACGGGATGCCTGAGCTCGTTTCCCGTGAGGGTTTCCCTAATGTCTCTGTGCCAGGGAATGCTAGGGGGAGTTTGCAGGATATCCCAGTGACAGAGGCTGCCTCCCAAGGTCAGGGAAGGTATTTCTCGGACTTCCCCGAACAGGGAACACCTGTGACTGAAGAGAGCTGCGTTGAGTTGTCTCTCGAGCTCCCCCACGCACTGACAATGGTTCCGGAATCCTGAGCATGGGGAGGTTCCACCAACGGTCGGCAGCGCGTGGGTTCTAACGGAATGCCGGAGCTCGTCTCCCCTGTGGGTTTCCCTAATGTCTCTGTGCCAGGGAATGCTAGGGGTGGTTTGCAGGAAATCCCAGTGACAGAGGCTGCCTCCCCAAGGTCAGGGAAGGTATTTCTCGGACTTCCCCGAACAGGGAACACCTGTGACTGAAGAGAGCTTCGTGAAGTTTTCTCTCGAGCTCCCCCACGCACTGACAATGGTTCCGGATTCCTGAGCGTGGGGAGGTTCCACCAACGGTCGGCAGCGCGTGGGTTCTAACGGGATGCCTGAGCTCGTCTCCCCTGAGTGTTTTCCTAATTTCTCTGTGCCAGGGAATGCTAGGGGGGTTTTGCAGGAAATCCCAGTGACAGAGGCTGCCTCCCCAAGGTCAAGGAAAGTATTTCTCGGACTTCCCCGAACAGGGAACACCTGTGACTGAAGAGAGCTGCGTGCAGTTGTCTCTCGAGCTCCCCCACGCACTGACAATGGTTCTGGAATCCTGAGCGTGGGGAGGTTCCACCAACGGTCGGCAGCGCGTGGGTTCTAACGGGATGCCTGAGCTCGTCTCCCCTGAGGGTTTCCCTAATGTCTCTGTGCCAGGGAATGCTAGGGGGGTTTTGCAGGAAATCCCAGTGACAGAGGCTGCCTCCCCAAGGTCAGGGAAGGTATTTCTCGGACTTCCCCGAACAGGGAACACCTGTGACTGAAGAGAGCTGCGTGGAGTTCTCTCTCGAGCTCCCCCACGCACTGACAATGGTTCCGGAATCCTGAGCGTGGGGAGGTTCCACCAACGGTCGGCAGCGAGTGGGTTCTAACGGGATGCCTGAGCTCGTCTCCCCTGATGTTTTCCCTAATGTCTCTGTGCCAGGGAATGCTTGGGGGGTTTTCAGGAATTCCAAGTGACAGAGGCTGCCTCCCCAAGGTCAGGGAAGGTCTTTCTCGGACTTCCCCGAACAGGGAACACCTGTGACTGAAGAGAGATGCGTGGAATTGTCTCTCGAGCTCCCCCACGCACTGACAATTTTTCCGGAATACTGAGCGTGGGGAGGTTCCACCAAATGTCGTCAGCCTAGGGTTCTAATGGGATGCCTGAGCTCGTCTCCCCTGAGGGTTTCCCTAATGTCTCTGTGCCAGGGAATGCTAGGGGGGGTTTGCAGGAAATCCCAGTGACAGAGGCTGCCTCCCCAAGGTCAGGGAAGGTATTTCTCGGACTTCCCCGAACAGGGAACACCTGTGACTGAAGAGAGCTGCGTGGAGTTGTCTCTCGAGCTCCCCCACGCACTGAAAATGGTTCCGGAATCCTGAGCGTGGGGAGGTTCCACCAACGGTCGGCAGCTCGTGGGTTCTAACGGGATACCTGAGCTCGTCTCCCCTGAGAGTTTCCCTAATATCTCTGTGTCAGGGAATGCTAGGGGGGGTTTGCAGGAAATCCCAGTGACAGAGGCTGCCTCCCCAAGGTCAGGGAAGGTATTTCTCGGACTTCCCCGAACAGGGAACACCTGTGACTGAAGAGAGCTGCGTGGAGTTGTCTCTCGAGCTCCCCCACGCACTGACAATGGTTCCGGAATCCTGAGCGTGGGGAGGTTCCACCAACGGTCGGCAGAGCGTGGGTTCTAACGGGATGCCTGAGCTCGTCTCCCCTGAGGGTTTCCCTAATATATCTGTGCCAGGGAATGCTAGGGGGGGTTTGCAGGATATCCCAGTGACAGAGGCTGCCTCCCCAAGGTCAGGGAAGGTATTTCTCGGACTTCCCCGAACAGGGAACACCTGTGACTGAAGAGAGCGGCGTGGAGTTGTCTCTCGAGCTCCCCCACGCACTGACAATGGTTCCGGAATCCTGAGCGTGGGGAGGTTCCACCAACGGTCGTCAGCGCGTGGGTTCTAACGGACTGCCGGAGCTCGTCTCCCCTGAGGGTTTTCCTAATGTCTCTGTGCCAGGGAATGCTAGGGGTGGTTTGCAGGAAATCCCAGTGACAGAGGCTGCCTCCCCAAGGTCAGGGAAGGTATTTCTCGGACTTCCCCGAACAGGGAACACCTGTGACTGAAGAGAGCTTCGTGGAGTTTTCTCTCGATCTCCCCCACGCACTGACAATGGTTCCGGAATCCTGAGCGTGGGGAGGTTCCACCAACGGTCGGCAGCGCGTGGGTTCTAACGGGATGCCTGAGCTCGTCTCCCCTGAGTGTTTTCCTAATTTCTCTGTGCCAGGGAATGCTAGGGGGGTTTTGCAGGAAATCCCAGTGACAGAGGCTGCCTCCCCAAGGTCAAGGAAAGTATTTCTCGGACTTCCCCGAACCGGGAACACCTGTGACTGAAGAGAGCTGCGTGCAGTTGTCTCTCGAGCTCCCCCACGCACTGACAATGGTTCCGGAATCCTGAGCGTGGGGAGGTTCCACCAACGGTCGGCAGCGCTTGGGTTCTTTCGGGATGCCTGAGCTCGTCTCCCCTGAGGGTTTCCCTAATGTCTCTGTGCCAGGGAATGCTAGGGGGGGTTTGCAGGAAATCCCAGTGACAGAGGCTGCCTCCCCACGGTCAGGGAAGGTATTTCTCGGACTTCCCCGAACAGGGAACACCTGTGACTGAAGAGAGCTGCGTGGAGTTGTCTCTCGATCTCCCCCACGCACTGACAATGGTTCCGGAATCCTGAGCGTGGGGAGGTTCCACCAACGGTCGGCAGCGAGTGGGTTCTAACGGGATGCCTGAGCTCGTTTCCCCTGAGGGTTTCCCTAATGTCTCTGTGCCAGGGAATGCTAGGGGGAGTTTGCAGGATATCCCAGTGACAGAGGCTGCCTCCCAAGGTCAGGGAAGGTATTTCTCGGACTTCCCCGAACAGGGAACACCTGTGACTGAAGAGAGCTGCGTGGAGTTGTCTCTCGAGCTCCCCCACGCACTGACAATGGTTCCGGAATCCTGAGCATGGGGAGGTTCCACCAACGGTCGGCAGCGCGTGGGTTCTAACGGAATGCCGGAGCTCGTCTCCCCTGTGGGTTTCCCTAATGTCTCTGTGCCAGGGAATGCTAGGGGTGGTTTGCAGGAAATCCCAGTGAAAGAGGCTGCCTCCCCAAGGTCAGGGAAGGTATTTCTCGGACTTCCCCGAACAGGGAACACCTGTGACTGAAGAGAGCTTCGTGGAGTTTTCTCTCGAGCTCCCCCACGCACTGACAATGGTTCCGGATTCCTGAGCGTGGGGAGGTTCCACCAACGGTCGGCAGCGCGTGGGTTCTAACGGGATGCCTGAGCTCGTCTCCCCTGAGTGTTTTCCTAATTTCTCTGTGCCAGGGAATGCTAGGGGGGTTTTGCAGGAAATCCCAGTGACAGAGGCTGCCTCCCCAAGGTCAAGGAAAGTATTTCTCGGACTTCCCCGAACAGGGAACACCTGTGACTGAAGAGAGCTGCGTGGAGTTCTCTCTCGAGCCCCCCACGCACTGACAATGGTTCCGGAATCCTGAGCGTGGGGAGGTTCCACCAACGGTCGGCAGCGCGTGGGTTCTAACGGGATGCCTGAGCTCGTCTCCCCTGAGGGTTTCCCTAATGTCTCTGTGCCAGGGAATGCTAGGGGGGGTTTGCAGGAAATCCCAGTGACAGAGGCTGCCTCCCCAAGGTCAGGGAAGGTATTTCTCGGACTTCCCCGAACAGGGAACACCTGTGACTGAAGAGAGCTGCGTGGAGTTCTCTCTCGAGCTCCCCCACGCACTGACAATGTTTCCGGAATCCTGAGCGTGGGGAGGTTCCACCAACGGTCGGCAGCGAGTGGGTTCTAACGGGATGCCTGAGCTCGTCTCCCCTGAGGGTTTCCCTAATGTCTCTGTGCCAGGGAATGCTTGGGGGGTTTTCAGGAATTCCAAGTGACAGAGGCTGCCTCCCCAAGGTCAGGGAAGGTCTTTCTCGGACTTCCCCGAACAGGGAACACCTGTGACTGAAGAGAGCTGCGTGGAGTTGTCTCTCGAGCACCCCCACGCACTGAGAATGTTTCCGGAATCATGAACGTGAGGAGGTTCCACCAACGGTCGGCAGCGAGTGGGTTCTAACGGGATGCCTGAGCTCGTCTCCCCTGAGGGTTTTCCTCAGGTCTCTGTGCCAGGGAATGCTAGGGGGGGTTTGCAGGAAATCCCAGTGACAGAGGCTGCCTCCCCAAGGTCAGGGAAGGTATTTCTCGGACTTCCCCGAACAGGGAACACCTGTGACTGAAGAGAGCTGCGTGGAGTTGTCTCTCGAGCTCCCCCACGCACTGACAATGGTTCCAGAATCCTGAGCGTGGGGAGGTTCCACCAACGGTCAGCAGCGCGTGGGCTCTAACGGGATGCCTGAGCCCGTCTCCCCTGAGGGCTTCCCTAATGTCTCTGTGCCAGGGAATTCTAGGGGGTGTTTGCAGGAAATCCCAGTGACAGAGGCTGCCCCCCCAAGGTCAGGGAAGTTATTTCTCGGACTTCCCCGAACAGGGAACACCTGTGACTGAAGAGAGATGCGTGGAGTTGTCTCTCGAGCTCCCCCACGCACTGACAATATTTCCGGAATACTGAGCGTGGGGAGGTTCCACCAACTGTCGTCAGCCTAGGGTTCTAATGGGATGCCTGAGCTCGTCTCCCTTGAGGGTTTCCCTAATTTCTCTGTGCCAGGGAATGCTAGGGGGTTTTGCAGGAAATCTCAGTGACAGAGGCTGCATCCCCAAGGTCAGGGAAGTTATTTCTTGGACTTCCCCGAACAGGGAACACCTGTGACTGAAGAGAGCTGCGTGGAGTTGTCTCTCGAGCTCCCCCACGCACTGACAATGGTTCCGGAATCCTGAGCGTGGGGAGGTTCCACCAACGGTCGGCAGCGCGTGAGTTCTAACGGGATACCTGAGCTCGTCTCCCCTGAGGGTTTCCCTAATATCTCTGTGCCAGGGAATGCTAGGGGGGGTTTGCAGGAAATCCCAGTGACAGAGGCTGCCTCCCCAAGGTCAGGGAAGGTATTTCTCGGCTTCCCTGAACAGGGAACACCTGTGACTGAAGAGAGCTGCGTGGAGTTGTCTCTCGAGCTCCCCCACGCACTGACAATATTTCCGGATTACTGAGCGTGGGGAGGTTCCACCAACTGTCGTCAGCCTAGGGTTCTAATGGGATGCCTGAGCTCGTCTCCCCTGAGGGTTTCCCTAATGTCTCTGTGCCAGGAAATGCTAGCGGGGGTTTGCAGGAAATCCCAGTTACAGAGGCTGCCTCCCAAAGGTCAGGGAAGGTATTTCTCGGACTTCCCCGAACAGGGAACACCTGTGACTGAAGAGAGCTGCGTGGAGTTGTCTCTCGAGCTCCCCCACGCACTGAGAATGGTTCCGGAATCCTGAGCGTGAGGAGGTTCCACCAACGGTCGGCAGCGAGTGGGTTCTAACGGGATGCCTGAGCTCGTCTCCCCTGAGGGTTTTCCTAAGGTCTCTGTGCCAGGGAATGCTAGGGGTGTTTTGCAGGAAATCCCAGTGACAGAGGCTGCCTCCCCAAGGTCAGGGAAGATATTTCTCGGACTTCCCCGAACAGTGAACACCTGTGACTGAAGAGAGCTGCGTGGAGTTGTCTCTCGAGCTCCCCCACGCACTGACAATGGTTCCAGAATCCTGAGCGTGGGGAGGTTCCACCAACGGTCGGCAGCGCGTGGGTTCTAACGGGATGCCTGAGTTCGTCTCCCCTGAGGGTTTCCCTAATGTCTCTGTGCCAGGGAATGCTAGGGGGGGTTTGCAGGAAATCCCAGTGACAGAGGCTGCCTCCCCAAGGTCAGGGAAGGTATTTCTCGGACTTCCCCGAACAGGGAACACCTGTGACTGAAGAGAGCTGCGTGGAGTTGTCTCTCGAGCTCCCCCACGCACTGACAATGTTTCCGGAATTCTGAGCGTGGGGAGGTTCCACCAACGGTCGGCAGCGCGTGGGTTCTAACGGGATGCCTGAGCTCGTCTCCCCTGAGGGTTTCCCTAATGTCTCTGTGCCAGGGAATGCCAGGGGGGGTTTGCAGGAAATCCCAGTGACAGAGGCTGCCTCCCCAAGGTCAGGGAAGGTATTTCTCGGACTTCCCCGAACAGGGAACACCTGTGACTGAAGAGAGCTGCGTGGAGTTGTCTCTCGAGCTCCCCCACGCACTGACAATGGTTCCGGAATCCTGAGCGTGGGGAGGTTCCAGCAACGGTCGTCAGCGCGTGGGTTCTAACGGGATGCCTGAGCTCGTCTCCCCTGAGTGTTTCCCTAATATCTCTGTGCCAGGGAATGCTAGGGGGGGTTTGCAGGAAATCCCAGTGACAGAGGCTGCCTCCCCAAGGTCAGGGAAGGTATTTCTCGGACTTCCCCGAACAGGGAACACCTGTGACTGAAGAGAGCTGCGTGGAGTTGTCTCTCGAGCTCCCCCACGGACTGACAATTTTTCCGGAATCCTGAGCGTTGGGAGGTTCCACCAACGGTCGGCAGCGCGTGGGGTCTAACGGGATGCCTGAGCTCGTCTTCCCTGAGTGTTTTTCTAATGTTTCTGTGCCAGGGAATGCTAGGGGGGGTTTGCAGGATATCCCAGTGACAGAGGCTGCCTCCCCAAGGTCAGGGAAGGTATTTCTCAGACTTCCCCGAACAGGGAACACCTGTGACTGAAGAGAGCTGCGTGGAGTTGTCTCTCGAGCTCCCCCACGCACTGACAATGGTTCCGGAATCCTGAGCGTGGGGAGGTTCCACCAACGGTCGGCAGCGCGTGGGTTCAAACGGGATGCCTGAGCTCGTCTCCCCTGAGCTTTTCCCTAATATCTCTGTGCCAGGGAATGCTGGAGGGGGGTTTGCAGGAAATCCCAGTGACAGAGGCTGCCTCCCCAAGGTCAGGGAAGGTATTTCTCGGACTTCCCCGAACAGGGAACACCTGTGACTGAAGAGAGCTGCGTGTAGTTGTCTCTCGAGCTCCCCCACGCACTGACAATGGTTCCGGAATCCTGAGCATGGGGAGGTTCCACCAAAGGTCGGCAGCGCGTGGGTTCTAACGGGATGCCTGAGCTCGTCTCCCCTGAGGGTTTCCCTAATGTCTCTGTGCCAGGGAATGCTAGGGGGGGTTTGCAGTCTATCCCAGTCACAGAGGGTGCCTCCCCAAGGTCAGGGAATGTATTTCTCGGACATCCCCTAACAGGGAACACCTGTGACTGAAGAGAGCTGCGTGGAGTTGTCTCTCGAGCTCCCCCACGCACTGACAATGGTTCCGGAATCCTGAGCGTGGGGAGGTTCCACCAACGGTCGGCAGCGCGTGGGTTCTAACGGGATGCCTGAGCTCGTCTCCCCTGAATTTTTTCCTAATGTCTCTGGGCCAGGGAATGCTAGGGGTGGTTTGCAGGAAATCCCAGTGACAGAGGCTGCCTCCCCAAGGTCAGGGAAGGTATTTCTCGGACTTCCCCGAACAGGGAACACCTGTGACTGAAGAGAGCTGCGTGGAGTTGTCTCCCGAGCTCCCCCACGCACTGACAATGGTTCCGGAATCCTGAGAGTGGGGAGGTTCCACCAACGGTCGGCAGCGCGTGGGTTCTAACGGGATGCCTGAGCTCGTCTCCCCTGAGTGTTTCCCTAATATCTCTGTGCCAGGGAATGCTAGGGGGGGTTTGCAGGAAATCCCAGTGACAGAGGCTGCCTCCCCAAGGTCAGGGAAGGTATTTCTCGGACTTCCCCGAACAGGGAACACCTGTGACTGAAGAGAGCTGCGTGGAGTTGTCTCTCGAGCTCCCCCACGCACTGACAATGGTTCCGGAATCCTGAGCGTGGGGAGGTTCCACCAACGGTCGGCAGCGCGTGGGTTCTAACGGAATGCAGGAGCTCGTCTCCCCTGAGGGTTTCCCTAATGTCTCTGTGCCAGGGAATGCTAGGGGTGGTTTGCAGGAAATCCCAGTGACCGAGGCTGCCTCGCCAAAGTCAGGGAAGGTATTTCTCGGACTTCCCCGAACAGGGAACACCTGTGACTGAAGAGAGCTGCGTGGAGTTGTCTCTCGAGCTCCCCCACGCACTGACATTGGTTCCAGAATCCTGAGCGTGGGGAGGTTCCACCAACGGTCGGCAGCGCGTGGGTTCAAACGGGATGCCTGAGCTCGTCTCCCCTGAGGTTTTCCCTAATATCTCTGTGCCAGGGAATGCTGGAGGGGGGTTTGCAGAAAATCCCAGTGACAGAGGCTGCCTCCCCAAGGTCAGGGAAGGTATTTCTCGGACTTCCCCGAACAGGGAACACCTGTGACTGAAGAGAGCTGCGTGTAGTTGTCTCTCGAGCTCCCCCACGCACTGACAATGGTTCCGGAATCCTGAGCATGGGGAGGTTCCACCAACGGTCGGCAGCGCGTGGGTTCTAACGGGATGCCTGAGCTCGTCTCCCCTGAGGGTTTCCCTAATGTCTCTGTGCCAGGGAATGCTAGGGGGGGTTTGCAGTCTATCCCAGTCACAGAGGGTGCCTCCCCAAGGTCAGGGAAGGTATTTCTCGGACATCCCCGAACAGGGAACACCTGTGACTGAAGAGAGCTGCGTGTAGTTGTCTCTCGAGCTCCCCCACGCACTGACAATGGTTCCGGAATCCTGAGCGTGGGGAGGTTCCACCAACGGTCGGCAGCGCGTGGGTTCTAACGGGATGCCTGAGCTCGTCTCCCCTGAGGGTTTTCCTAATGTCTCTGGGCCAGGGAATGCTAGGGGTGGTTTGCAGGAAATCCCAGTGACAGAGGCTGCCTCCCCAAGGTCAGGGAAGGTATTTCTCGGACTTCCCCGAACAGGGAACACCTGTGACTGAAGAGAGCTGCGTGGAGTTGTCTCTCGAGCTCCCCCACGCACTGACAATGGTTCCGGAATCCTGAGAGTGGGGAGGTTCCACCAACGGTCGGCAGCGAGTGGGTTCTAACGGGATGCCTGAGCTCGTCTCCCCTGAGTGTTTCCCTAATATCTCTGTGCCAGGGAATGCTAGGGGGGGTTTGCAGGAAATCCCAGTGACAGAGGCTGCCTCCCCAAGGTCAGGGAAGGTATTTCTCGGACTTCCCCGAACAGGGAACACCTGTGACTGAAGAGAGCTGCGTGGAGTTGTCTCTCGAGCTCCCCCACGCACTGACAATGGTTCCGGAATCCTGAGCGTGGGGAGGTTCCACCAACGGTCGGCAGCGCGTGGGTTCTAACGGAATGCCGGAGCTCGTCTCCCCTGAGGGTTTCCCTAATGTCTCTGTGCCAGGGAATGCTAGGGGTGGTTTGCAGGAATTCCCAGTGACCGAGGCTGCCTCGCCAAAGTCAGGGAAGGTATTTCTCGGACTTCCCCGAACAGGGAACACCTGTGACTGAAGAGAGCTGCGTGGAGTTGTCTCTCGAGCTCCCCCACGCACTGACAATGTTTCCGGAATCCTGAGCGTGGGGAGGTTCCACCAACGGTCGGCAGCGCGTGGGTTCTAACGGGATGCCTGAGCTCGTCTCCCCTGAGGATATTTCTAATGTTTCTGTGCCAGGGAATGCTAGGGGGGGTTTGCAGGATATCCCAGTGACAGAGGCTGCCTCCCCAAGGTCATGGAAGGTATTTCTCGGACTTCCCCGAATAGGGAACACCTGTGACTGAAGAGAGCTGCGTGGAGTTGTCTCTCGAGCTCCCCCACGCACTGACAATGGTTCCGGAATCCTGAGCGTGGGGAGGTTCCACCAACGGTCGGCAGCGCGTGGGTTCAAACGGGATGCCTGAGCTCGTCTCCCCTGAGTGTTTCCCTAATATCTCTGTGCCAGGGAATGCTGGAGGGGGGTTTGCAGGAAATCCCAGTGACAGAGGCTGCCTCCCCAAGGTCAGGGAAGGTATTTCTCGGAATTCCCCGAACATGGAACACCTGTGACTGAAGAGAGCTGCGTGAAGTTGTCTCTCGAGCTCCCCCACGCACTGACAATGGTTCCGGAATCCTGAGCATGGGGAGGTTCCACCAACGGTAGGCAGCGCGTGGGTTCTAACGGGATGCCTGAGCTCGTCTCCCCTGAGTGTTTCCCGAATGTCTCTGTGCCAGGAAATTCTAGGGGGGGTTTGCAGGCTATCACAGTCACAGAGGCTGCCTCCCCAAGGACACGGAAGGTATTTCTCGGACTTCCCCGAACAGGGAACACCTGTGACTGAAGAGAGCTGCGTGGAGTTGTCTCTCGAGCTCCCCCACGCACTGACAATGGTTCCGGAATACTGAGCGTGGGGAGGTTCCACCAACGGTCGGCAGCGCGTGGGTTCTAACGGGATGCCTGAGCTCGTCTCCCCTGAGGGTTTTCCTAATGTCTCTGTGCCAGGGAATGCTAGGGGGGGTTTGCAGGAAATCCCAGTGACAGAGGCTGCCTCCATAAAGTTCAGGGAAGGTATTTCTCAGACATCCCCGAACAGGGAACACCTTTGACTGAAGAGAGCTGCGTGGAGTTGTCTCTCGAGCTCCCCCACGCACTGACAATTGTTCCGGAATCCTGAGCGTGGGGAGGTTCCACCAACGGTCGGCAGCGCGTGGGTTCTAACGGGATGCTTGAGCTCGTCTCCCTTGAGGGTTTTCCTAATGTCTCTGTGCCAGGGAATGCTAGGGGTGGTTTGCAGGAAATCCCAGTGACAGAGGCTGCCTCCCCAAGGTCAGGGAAGGTATTTCTCGGACTTCCCCGAACAGGGAACACCTGTGACTGAAGAGAGCTGCGTGGAGTTGTCTCTCGAGCTCCCCCACGCACTGACAATGGTTCCGGAATCCTGAGCGTGGGGAGGTTCCACCAACGGTCGGCAGCGCGTGGGTTCTAACGGGATGACTGAGCTCGTCTCCCCTGAGTGTTTCCCTAATATCTCTGTGCCAGGGAATGCTAGGGGGGGTTTGCATGAAATCCCAGTGACAGAGGCTGACTCCCCAAGGTCAGGGAAGGTATTTCTCGGACTTCCCCGAACAGGGAACACCTGTGAATGAAGAGAGCTGCGTGGAGTTGTCTCTCGCGCTCCCCCACGCACTGACAATGGTTCCGGAATCCTGAGCGTGGGGAGGTTCCAACAACGGACGGCAGCGCGTGGGTTCTAACGGGATGCTTGAGCTCGTCTCCCCTGAGGGTTTTCCTAATGTCTCTGTGCCAGGGAATGCTAGGTTGGGTTTGCAGGAAATCCCAGTGAAAGAGGCTGCCTCCCAAATGTCAGGGAAGCTATTTTCCGGACTTCCCCGAACAGGGAACACCTGTGACTGAAGAGAGCTGCGAGGAGTTGTCTCTCGAGCTCCCCCACACACTGACAATCGTTCCGGAATCCTGAGCGTGGGGAGGTTCCACCAACGGTCGGCAGCACGTGGGTTCTAACGGGATGCCTGAGCTCGTCTCCCCTGAGTGTTTTCCTAATGTCTCTTTGCCAGGGAATGCTAGGGGGGGTTTGCAGGAAATCCCAGTGACAGAAGCTGCCTCCCCAAGGTCAGGGAAGGTATTTCTCGGACTTCCCCGAACAGGGAACACCTGTGACTGAAGAGAGCTTCGTGGAGTTGTCTCTCGTGCTCCCCCACGCACTGACAATGTTTCCGGAATCCTGAGCGTGGGGAGTTTCCACCAACGGTCGGCAGCGCGTGGGTTCTAACGGGATGCCTGAGCTCGTCTCCCCTGAGGTTTTCCCTAATGTCTCTGTGCCAGGGAATGCTAGGGGTGGTTTGCAGGAAATCCCAGTGACCGAGGCTGCCTCGCCAAATTCAGGGAAGGTATTTCTCGGACTTCCCCGAACAGGGAACACCTGTGACTGAAGAGAGCTGCGTGGAGTTGTCTCTCGAGCTCCTCCACGCACTGACAATGTTTCCGGAATCCTGAGCGTGGGGAGGTTCCACCAACGGTCGGCAGCGCGTGGGTTCTAACGGGATGCCTGAGCTCGTCTCCCCTGAGGATTTTTCTAATGTTTCTGTGCCAGGGAATGCTAGGGGGTGTTTGCAGGATATCCCAGTGACAGAGACTGCCTCCCCAAGGTCATGGAAGGTATTTCTCGGACTTCCCCGAATAGGGAACACCTGTGACTGAAGAGAGCTGCGTGGAGTTGTCTCTCGAGCTCCCCCACGCACTGACAATGGTTCCGGAATCCTGAGCGTGGGGAGGTTCCACCAACGGTCGGCAGCGCGTGGGTTCAAACGGGATGCCTGAGCTCGTCTCCCCTGAGGGTTTCCCTAATATCTCTGTGCCAGGGAATGCTGGAGGGGGGTTTGCAGGAAATCCCAGTGACAGAGGCTGCCTCCCCAAGGTCAGGGAAGGTATTTCTCGGAATTCCCCGAACAGGGAACACCTGTGACTGAAGAGAGCTGCGTGAAGTTGTCTCTCGAGCTCCCCCACGCACTGACAATGGTTCCGGAATCCTGAGATGGGGAGGTTCCACCAACGGTAGGCAGCGCGTGGGTTCTAACGGGATGCCTGAGCTCGTCTCCCCTGAGTGTTTCCCGAATGTCTCTGTGCCAGGAAATTCTAGGGGGGGTTTGCAGGCTATCGCAGTCACAGAGGCTGCCTCCCCAATGACACGGAAGGTATTTCTCGGACTTCCCCGAACAGGGAACACCTGTGACTGAAGAGAGCTGCGTGGAGTTGTCTCTCGAGCTCCCCCACGCACTGACAATGGTTCCGGAATACTGAGCGTGGGGAGGTTCCACCAACGGTCGGCAGCGCGTGGGTTCTAACGGGATGCCTGAGCTCGTCTCCCCTGAGGGTTTTCCTAATGTCTCTGTGCCAGGGAATGCTAGGGGGGTTTTGCAGGAAATCCCAGTGACAGAGGCTGCCTCCCCAAGTTCAGGGAAGGTATTTCTCAGACATCCCCGAACAGGGAACACCTGTGACTGAAGAGAGCTGCGTGGAGTTGTCTCTCGAGCTCCCCCACGCACTGAGAATGATTCCGGAATCCTGAGCGTGGGGAGGTTCCACCAACGGTCGGCAGCGAGTGGGTTCTAACGGGATGCCTGAGCTCGTCTCCCCTGAGGGTTTCCCTAAGGTCTCTGTGCCAGGGAATGCTAGGGGGTATTGGCAGGAAATCCCAGTGACAGAGGCTGCCTCCCCAAGGTCAGGGAAGGTATTTCTCGAACTTCCCCGAACAGGGAAAACCTGTGACTGAAGAGAGCTGCGTGGAGTTTTCTCTCGAGCTCCCCCACGCACTGACAATAGTTCCGGAATCCTGAGCGTGGGGAGGTTCCACCAACGGTCGGCAGCGCGTGGGTTCTAACGGGATGCCTGAGCTCGTCTCCCCTGAGTTTTTCCCTAATGTCCCTGTGCCAGGGAATGCTAGGGGGGGTTTGCAGGAAATCCCAGTGGCAGAGGCTGCCTCCCCAAGTCAGGGAAGGTATTTCTCGGACTTCCCCGACCAGGGAACACTTGTGACTGAAGAGAGCTGCGTGGAGTTTTCTCTCGAGCTCCCCCACGCACTGACAATGTTTCCGGAATCCTGAGCGTGGGGAGGTTCCACCAACGTTCGGCAGCTCGTGGGTTCTAACGGGATGCCTGAGCTCGTCTCCCCTGAGGGTTTTCCTAATGTCTCTGTACCAGGGAATGCTAGGGGGGGTTTGCAGGAAATCCCAGTGACAGAGGCTGCCTCCCCAAGTCAGGGAAGGTATTTCTCGGACTTCCCCGACCAGGGAATACTTGTGACTGAAGAGAGCTGCGTGGAGTTGTCTCTCGAGCTCCCCCACGCACTGACAATGTTTCCGGAATCCTGAGCGTGGGGAGGTTCCACCAACGGTCGGCAGCTCGTGGGTTCTAACGGGATGCCTGAGCTCGTATCCCCTGAGGGTTTCCCTAATTTCTCTGTGCCAGGGAATGCTAGGGGGGTTTGCAGGAAATCCCAGTGACAGAGGCTGACTCCCCAAGGTCAGGGAAGGTATTTCTCGGACTTCCCCGAACAGGGAACACCTGTGACTGAAGAGAGCTGCGTGGAGTTGTCTCTCGAGCTCCCCCACGCACTGAGAATGGTTCCGGAATCCTGAGCGTGGGGAGGTTCCATCAACGGTCGGCAGCGAGTGGGTTCTAACGGGATGCCTGAGCTCGTCTCCCCTGAGGGTTTCCCTAAGTTCTCTGTGCCAGGGAAAGCTAGGGGGGGTTTGCAGGAAATCCCAGTGACAGAGGCTGCCTCCCCAAGGTCAGGGAAGGTATTTCTCGGACTTCCCCGAACAGGGAACACCTGTGACTGAAGAGAGCTGCGTGGAGTTGTCTCTCGAGCTCCCCCACGCACTGAGAATGGTTCCGGAATCCTGAGCGTGGGGAGGTTCCACCAACGGTCGGCAGCGCGTGGGTTCTAACGGGATGCCTGAGCTCGTCTCCCCTGAGTGTTTCCCTAATGTCCCTGTGCCAGGGAATGCTAGGGGGGGTTTGCAGGAAATCCCAGGGACAGAGGCTGCCTCCCCTAGGTCAGGGAAGATATTTCTCGGACTTCCCCGAACAGGGAACACCTGTGACTGAAGAGAGCTGCGTGGAGTTGTCTCTCGAGCTCCCCCACGCTCTGACAATGGTTCCGGAATCCTGAGCGTGGGGATGTTCCACCAACGGTCGGCAGCGCGTGGGTTCTAACGGGATGCCTGAGCTCGTCTCCCCTGAGGGTTTCCCTAATGTCTCTGTGCCAGGGAATGCTAGGCGGTGTTTGCAGGAAATCCGAGTGACAGGGGCTGCCTCCCCAAGGTCAGGGAAGGTATTTCTCGGACTTCCCCGAACAGGGAACACCTGTGACTGAAGAGAGATGCGTGGAGTTGTCTCTCGAGCTCCCCCACGCACTGACAATGGTTCCGGAATCCTGAGCGTGGGGAGGTTCCACCAAAGGTCGGCAGCGCGTGGGTTCTAACGGGATGCCTGAGCTCGTCTCCCCTGAGGGTTTCCCTAATGTCTCTGTGCCAGGGAATGCTAGGGGGGGTTTGCAGGAAATCCCAGTGACAGAGGCTGCCTCCCCAAGGTCAGGGAAGGTATTTCTCGGACTTCCCCGAACAGGGAACACCTGTGACTGAAGAGAGCTGCGTGGAGTTGTCTCTCGAGCTCCCCCACGCACTGACAATGGTTCCGGAATCCTGAGCGTGGGGAGGTTCCACCAACGGTCGGCAGCGCGTGGGTTCTAACGGGATGCCTGAGCTCGTCTCCCTTGAGGGTTTTCCTAATATCTCTGTGCCAGGGAATGCTAGGGGGGGTTTGCAGGAAATCCCAGTGACAGAGGCTGCCTCCCCAAGGTCAGTGAATGTATTTCACGGACTTCCCCGAACAGGGAACACCTGTGACTGAAGACAGCTGCGTGGTTTTGTCTCTCGAGCTCCCCCACGCACTGACAATAGTTCCGGAATCCTGAACGTGGGGAGGTTCCACCAACGGTCGGTAGCGCGTGGGTTCTAACGGGATGCCTGAGCTCGTCTCCCCTGAGTGTTTTCCTAATATCTCTGTGCCAGGGAATGCTAGGGGGGATTTGCAGAAAATCCCAGTGACAGAGGCTGCCTCCCCAAGGTCAGGGAAGGTATTTCTCGGACTTCCCCGAACAGGGAACACCTGTGACTGAAGAGAGCTGCATGAAGTTGTCTCTCGAGCTCCCCCACGCACTGACAATGGTTCCGGATTCCTGAGCGTGGGGAGGTTCCACCAACCGTCGGCAGCGCGTGGGTTCTAACGGGATGCCTGAGCTCGTCTCCCCTGAGGGTTTCCCTAATGTCTCTGTGCCAGGGAATGCTAGGGGGGGTTTGCAGGAAATCCCAGTGACAGAGGCTGCCTCCCCAAAGTCAGGGAAGGTATTTCTCGGACTTCCCCGAACAGGGAACACCTGTGACTGAAGAGAGCTGCGTGGAGTTGTCTCTCGAGCTCCCCCACGCACTGACAATGGTTCCGGAATCCTGAGCGTGGGGAGGTTCCACCAACGGTCGGCAGAGCGTGGGTTATAACGGGATGCCTGAGCTCGTCTCCACTGAGGGTTTCCCTAATGTCTCTGTGCCAGGGAATGCTAGGGGGGGTTGCAGGAAATCCCAGTGACAGAGGCTGCCTCCCCAAGGTCAGGGAAGTTATTTCTCGGACTTCCCCGAACAGGGAACACCTGTGAATGAAGAGAGCTGCGTGGAGTTGTCTCTCGAGCTCCCCCACGCACTGAGAATGATTCCGGAATCCTGAGCGTGGGGAGGTTCCACCAACGGTCGGCAGCGAGTGGGTTCTAACGGGATGCCTGAGCTAGTCTCCCCTGAGGGTTTCCCTAAGGTCTCTGTGCCAGGGAATGCTAGGGGGTATTGGCAGGAAATCCCAGTGACAGAGGCTGCCTCCCCAAGGTCAGGGAAGGTATTTCTCGGACTTCCCCGAACAGGGAACACCTGTGACTGAAGAGAGCTGCGTGGAGTTTTCTCTCGAGCTCCCCCACGCACTGACAATGGTTCCGGAATCCTGAGCGTGGGGAGGTTCCACCAACGGTCGGCAGCGCGTGGGTTCTAACGGGATGCCTGAGCTCGTCTCCCCTGAGGGTTTCCCTAATGTCCCTGTGCCAGGGAATGCTAGGGGGGGTTTGCAGGAAATCCCAGTGACAGAGGCTGCCTCCCTAAGGTCAGGGAAGGTATTTCTCGGACTTCCCCGAACAGGGAACACCTGTGAATGAAGAGAGCTGCGTGGAGTTGTCTCTCGAGCTCCCCCACGCACTGACAATGGTTCCGGAATCCTGAGCGTGGGGAGGTTCCACCAATGGTCGGCAGCGCGTTGGTTCTAACGGGATGCCTGAGCTCGTCTCCCCTGATGTTTTTCCTAATATCTCTGTGCCAGGGAATGCTAGGGGGGGTTTGCAGGAAATCCCAGTGACAGAGGCTGCCTCCCCAAGTCAGGGAAGGTATTTCTCGGACTTCCCCGACCAGGGAACACTTGTGACTGAAGAGAGCTGCGTGGAGTTTTCTCTCGAGCTCCCCCACGCACTGACAATATTTCCGGAATCCTGAGCGTGGGGAGGTTCCACCAACGGTCGGCAGCTCGTGGGTTCTAACGGGATGCCTGAGCTCGTCTCCCCTGAGTGTTTTCCTAATGTCTCTGTACCAGGGAATGCTAGGGGGGGTTTGCAGGAAATCCCAGTGACAGAGGCTGCCTCCCCAAGTCAGGGAAGGTATTTCTCGGACTTCCCCGACCAGGGAATACTTGTGACTGAAGAGAGCTGCGTGGAGTTGTCTCTCGAGCTCCCCCACGCACTGACAATTTTTCCGGAATCCTGAGCGTGGGGAGGTTCCACCAACGGTCGGCAGCGAGTGGGTTCTAACGGGATGCCTGAGCTCGTCTCCCCTGAGGGTTTCCCTAATTTCTCTGTGCCAGGGAATGCTAGGGGGGTTTGCAGGAAATCCCAGTGACAGAGGCTGACTCCCCAAGGTCAGGGAAGGTATTTCTCGGACTTCCCCGAACAGGGAACACCTGTGACTGAAGAGAGCTGCGTGGAGTTGTCTCTCGAGATCCCCCACGCACTGAGAATGGTTCCGGAATCCTGAGCGTGGGGAGATTCCATCAACGGTCGGCAGCGAGTGGGTTCTAACGGGATGCCTGAGCTCGTCTCCCCTGAGGGTTTCCCTAAGTTCTCTGTGCCAGGGAAAGCTAGGGGGGGTTTGCAGGAAATCCCAGTGACAGAGGCTGCCTCCCCAAGGTCAGGGAATGTATTTCTCGGACTTCCCCGAACAGGGAACACCTGTGACTGAAGAGAGCTGCGTGGAGTTGTCTCTCGAGCTCCCCCACGCACTGAGAATGGTTCCGGAATCCTGAGCGTGGGGAGGTTCCACCAACGGTCGGCAGCGCGTGGGTTCTAACGGGATGCCTGAGCTCGTCTCCCCTGAGTGTTTCCCTAATGTCCCTGTGCCAGGGAATGCTAGGGGGGGTTTGCAGGAAATCCCAGGGACAGAGGCTGCCTCCCCTAGGTCAGGGAAGATATTTTTCGGACTTCCCCGAACAGGGAACACCTGTGACTGAAGAGAGCTGCGTGGAGTTGTCTCTCGAGCTCCCCCACGCTCTGACAATGGTTCCGGAATAATGAGCGTGGGGAGGTTCCACCAACGGTCGGCAGCGCGTGGGTTCTAACGGGATGCCTGAGCTCGTCTCCCCTGAGGGTTTCCCTAATGTCTCTGTGCCAGGGAATGCTAGGGGGTGTTTGCAGGAAATCCTAGTGACAGGGGCTGCCTCCCCAAGGTCAGGGAAGGTATTTCTCGGACTTCCCCGAACAGGGAACACCTGTGACTGAAGAGAGATGCGTGGAGTTGTCTCTCGAGCTCCCCCACGCACTGACAATGGTCCCGGAATCCTGAGCATGGGGAGATTCCTCCAACGGTCGGCAGCGCGTGGGTTCTAACGGGTTGCCTGAGCTCGTCTCCCCTTAGAGTTTTCCTAATGTCTCTGGGCCAGGGAATGCTAGGGGGGATTTGCAGGAAATCCCAGTGACAGAGGCTGCCTCCCCAAGGTCAGGGAATGTATTTCTCGGACTTCCCCGAACAGGGAACACGTGTGACTGAAGAGAGCTACGTGTAGTTGTCTCTCGAGCTCCCCCACGCACTGACAATGTTTCCGGAATCCTGAGCATGGGGAGGTTCCACCAACGGTCGGCAGCGCGTGGATTCTAACGGGATGCCTGAGCTCGTCTCCCCTGAGGGTTTTCCTAATGTCTCTGGGCCAGGGAATGCTAGGGGTGGTTTGCAGGAAATCCCAGTGACAGAGGCTGCCTCCCCAAGGTCAGGGAAGTTATTTCTCGGACTTCCCCCAAAAGGGAACACCTGTGACTGAAGAGAGCTGCGTGGAGTTGTCTCTCGAGCTCCCCCACGCACTGACAATGGTTCCGGAATCCTGAGCGTGGGGAGGTTCCACCAACGGTCGGCAGCGCGTGGGTTCTAACGGGATGCCTGAGCTAGTCTCCCCTGAGGGTTTTCCTAATGTCTCTGTGCCAGGGAATGCTAGGGGTGGTTTGCAGGAAATCCCAGTGACAAAGGCTGCCTCCCCAAGGTCAGGGAAGGTATTTCTCAGACTTCCCCGAACAGGGAACACCTGTGAATGAAGAGAGCTGCGTGGAGTTGTCTCTCGAGCTCCCCCACGCACTGACAATGGTTCCGGAATCCTGAGCGTGGGGAGGTTCCACCAAAGGTCGGCAGCGCGTGGGTTCTAACGGGATGCCTGAGCTCGTCTCCCCTGAGGGTTTCCCTAATGTCTCTGTGCCAGGGAATGCTAGGGGGGGTTTGCAGGAAATCCCAGTGACAGAGGCTGCCTCCCCAAGGTCAGGGAAGGTATTTCTCGGACTTCCCCGAACAGGGAACACCTGTGACTGAAGAGAGCTGCGTGGAGTTGTCTCTCGAGCTCCCCCACGCACTGACAATGGTTCCGGAATCCTGAGCTTGGGGAGGTTCCACCAACGGTCGGCAGCGCGTGGGTTCTAACGGGATGCCTGAGCTCGTCTCCCCTGAGGGTTTCCCTAATGTCTCTGTGCCAGGGAATGCTAGGGGGTGTTTGCAGGAAATCCGAGTGACAGGGGCTGCCTCCCCAAGGTCAGGGAAGGTATTTCTCGGACTTCCCCGAACAGGGAACACCTGTGACTGAAGAGAGATGCGTGGAGTTGTCTCTCGAGCTCCCCCACGCAATGACAATGGTTCCGGAATCCTGAGCGTGGGGAGGTTCCACCAAAGGTCGGCAGCGCGTGGGTTCTAACGGGATGCCTGAGCTCGTCTCCCCTGAGTGTGTCCCTAATGTCTCTGTGCCAGGGAATGCTAGGGGGGGTTTGCAGGAAATCCCAGTGACAGAGGCTGCCTCCCCAAGGACAGGGAAGGTATTTCTCGGACTTCCCCGAACAGGGAACACCTGTGACTGAAGAGAGCTGCGTGGAGTTGTCTCTCGAGCTCCCCCACGCACTGACAATGGTTCCGGAATCCTGAGCGTGGGGAGGTTCCACCAACGGTCGGCAGCGCGTGGGTTCTAACGGGATGCCTGAGCTCGTCTCCCCTGAGGGTTTCCCTAATGTCTCTGTGCCAGGGAATGCTAGGGGGTGTTTGCAGGAAATCCGAGTGACAGGGGCTGCCTCCCCAAGGTCAGGGAAGGTATTTCTCGGACTTCCCCGAACAGGGAACACCTGTGACTGAAGAGAGCTGCGTGGAGTTGTCTCTCGAGCTCCCACACGCACTGACAATGGTCCCGGAATCCTGAGCGTGGGGAGGTTCCACCAAAGGTCGACAGCGCGTGGGTTCTAACGGGATGCCTGAGCTCGTCTCCCCTGAGTGTTTCCCTAATGTCTCTGTGCCAGGGAATGCTAGGGGGGGTTTGCAGGAAATCCCAGTGACAGAGGCTGCCTCCCCAAGGTCAGGGAAGGTATTTCTCGGACTTCCCCGAACAGGGAACACCTGTGACTGAAGAGAGCTGCGTGGAGTTGTCTCTCGAGCTCCCCCACGCACTGACAATGGTTCCGGAATCCTGAGCGTGGGGAGGTTCCACCAACGGTCGGCAGCGCGTGGATTCTAACGGGATGCCTGAGCTCATCTCCCCTGAGTGTTTTCCTAATGTCTCTGGGCCAGGGAATGCTAGGGGTGGTTTGCAGGAAATCCCAGTGACAGAGGCTGCCTCCCCAAGGTCAGGGAAGGTATTTCTCGGACTTCCCCGAACAGGGAACACCTATGACTGAAGAGAGCTGCGTGGAGTTTTCTCTCGATCTCCCCCACGCACTGACAATGGTTCCGGAATCCTGAGCGTAGGGAGGTTCCACCAACGGTCGGCAGCGCGTGGGTTCTAACGGGATGCCTGAGCTCGTCTCCCCTGAGTGTTTTCCTAATGTCTCTAAGCCAGGGAATGCTAGGGGTGGTTTGCAGGAAATCCCAGTGACAGAGGCTGCCTCCCCAAGTTCAGGGAAGGTATTTCTTGGACTTCCCCGAACAGGGAACACCTGTGACTGAAGAGAGCTGCGTGGAGTTGTCTCACGAGCTCCCCCACGCACTGACAATGGTTCCGGAATCCTGAGAGTTGGGAGGTTCCACCAACGGTCGGCAGCGCGTGGGTTCTAACGGGATGCCTGAGCTCGTCTCCCCTGAGTGTTTCCCTAATTTCTCTGTGCCAGGGAATGCTAGGGGGGGTTTGCAGGAATTCCCAGTGACAGAGGTTGCCTCCCCAAGGTCAGGGAAGTTATTTCTCAGACTTACCCGGACAGGGAACACCTGTGACTGAAAAGAGCTACGTGGAGTTCTCTCTCGAGCTCCCCCACGCACTGACAATGGTTCCGGAATCCTGAGCGTGGGGAGGTTCCACCAACGGTCGGCAGCGCGTGGGTTCTAACGGGATGCCTGAGCTCGTCTCCCCTGAGGGTTTCCCTAATGTCTCTGTGCCAGGGAATGCTAGGGGGGGTTTGCAGGAAATCCCAGTGACAGAGGCTGCCTCCCCACGGTCAGGGTAGGTATTTCTCGGACTTCCCCGAACAGGGAACACCTGTGACTGAAGAGAGCTGCGTGGAGTTGTCTCTCGAGCTCCCCCACGCACTGACAATGGTTCCGGAATCCTGAGCGTGGGGAGGTTCCACCAACGGTCGGCAGCGCGTGGGTTCTAACGGGATGCCTGAGCTCGTCTCCCCTGAGGGTTTCCCTAATGTCTCTGTGCCAGGGAATGCTAGGGGGGGTTTGCAGGAAATCCCAGTGACAGAGGCTGCCTCCCCAAGGTCAGGGAAGGTATTTCTCGGACTTCCCCGAACAGGGAACACCTGTGACTGAAGAGAGCTGCGTGGAGTTGTCTCTCGAGCTCCCCCACGCACTGACAATTTTTCCGGAATCCTGAGCGTGGGGAGGTTCCACCAACGGTCGGCAGCGCGTGGGTTCTAACGGGATCCCTGAGCTCGTCTCCCCTGAGGGTTTTCCTAATGTCTCTGTGCCAGGGAATGCTAGGGGGGGTTTGCAGGAAATCCCAGTGACAGAGGCTGCCTCCCCAATCAGGGAAGGTATTTCTCGGACTTCCCCGACCAGGGAACACTTGTGACTGAAGAGAGCTGCGTGGAGTTTTCTCTCGAGCTCCCCCACGCACTGACAATGTTTCCGGAATACTGAGCGTGGGGAGGTTCCACCAACGGTCGGCAGCGCGTGGGTTCTAACGGGATGCCTGAGCTCGTCTCCCCTCAGGGTTTTCCTAATGTCTCTGTGCCAGGGAATGCTAAGGGGGTGTTTGCAGGAAATCCCAGTGACAGAGGCTGCCTCCCCAAGGTCAGGGAAGTTACTTCTCGGACTTCCCCGAACAGGGAACACCTGTGACTGAAGAGAGTTGCGTGGAGTTGTCTCTCGAGCTCTCCCACGCACTGACAATGGTTCCGGAATCCTGAGCGTGGGGAGGTTCCACCAACGGTCGGCAGCGCGTGGGTTCTAACGGGATGCCTGAGCTCGTCTCCCCTGAGGGTTTTCCTAATGTCTCTGTGCCAGGGAATGCTAGGGTGTGTTTGCAGGAAATTCGAGTGACAGGGGCTGCCTCCCCAAGGTCAGGGAAGGTATTTCTCGGACTTCCCCGAACAGGGAACACCTGTGACTGAAGAGAGCTGCGTGGAGTTGTCTCTCGAGCTCCCCCACGCACTGACAATGGTCCCGGAATCCTGAGCGTGGGGAGATTCCTCCAACGGTCGGCAGCGCGTGGGTTCTAACGGGATGCCTGAGCTCGTCTCCCCTTAGAGTTTTCCTAATGTCTCTGGGCCAGGGAAAGATAGGGGGGATTTGCAGGAAATCCCAGTGACAGAGGCTGCCTCCTCAAGTTCAGGGAATGTATTTCTCGGACTTCCCCGAACAGGGAACACGTGTGACTGAAGAGAGCTACGTGTAGTTGTCTCTCGAGCTCCCCCACGCACTGACAATTGTTCCGGAATCCTGAGCGTGGGGAGGTTCCTCCAACGGTCGGCAGCGCGTGGGTTCTAACGGGATGCCTGAGCTCGTCTCCCCTGAGGGTTTTCCTAATGTCTCTGTGCCAGGGAATGCTAGGGGGGGTTTGCAGGAAATCCCAGTGACAGAGGCTGCCTCCCCAAGTCAGGGAAGGTATTTCTCGGACTTCCCCGAACAGGGAACACCTATGACTGAAGAGAGCTGCGTGGAGTTTTCTCTCGAGCTCCCCCACGCACTGACAATGTTTCCGGAATCCTGAGCGTGGGGAGGTTCCACCAACGGTCGGCAGCGCGTGGGTTCTAACGGGATGCCTGAGCTCGTCTCCCCTCAGGGTTTTCCTAATGTCTCTGTGCCAGGGAATGCTAAGGGGGGGTTTGCAGGAAATCCCAGTGACAGAGGCTGCCTCCCCAAGGTCAGGGAAGTTACTTCTCGGACTTCCCCGAACAGGGAACACCTGTGACTGAAGAGAGTTGCGTGGAGTTGTCTCTCGAGTTCTCCCACGCACTGACAATGGTTCCGGAATCCTGAGCGTGGGGAGGTTCCACCAACGGTCGGCAGCGCGTGGGTTCTAACGGGATGCCTGAGCTCGTCTCCCCTGAGTGTTTTCCTAATGTCTCTGTGCCAGGGAATGCTAGGGTGTGTTTGCAGGAAATCCGAGTGACAGGGGCTGCCTCCCCAAGGTCAGGGAAGGTATTTCTCGGACTTACCCGGACAGGGAACACCTGTGACTGAAGAGAGCTGCGTGGAGTTGTCTCTCGAGCTCCCCCACGCACTGACAATGGTCCCGGAATCCTGAGCATGGGGAGATTCCTCCAACGGTCGGCAGCGCGTGGGTTCTAACGGGATGCCTGAGCTCGTCTCCCCTGAGGGTTTCCCTAATGTCTCTGTGCCAGGGAATGCTAGGGGGGGTTTGCAGGAAATCCCAGTGACAGAGGCTGCCTCCCCACGGTCAGGGTAGGTATTTCTCGGACTTCCCCGAACAGGGAACACGTGTGACTGAAGAGAGCTGCGTGGAGTTGTCTCTCGAGCTCCCCCACGCACTGACAATGGTTCCGGAATCCTGAGAGTGGGGAGGTTCCACCAACGGTCGGCAGCGCGTGGGTTCTAACGGGATGCCTGAGCTCGTCTCCCCTGAGGGTTTCCCTAATTTCTCTGGGCCAGGGAATGCTAGGGGGGGTTTGCAGGAAATCCCAGTGACAGAGGCTGCCTCCCCAAGGTCAGGGAAGGTATTTCTCGGACTTCCCCGAACAGGGAACACCTGTGACTGAAGAGAGCTGCGTGGAGTTGTCTCTCGAGATCCCCCACGCACTGACAATGGTTCCGGAATCCTGAGCGTGGGGAGGTTCCACCAACGGTCGGCAGCGCGTGGGTTATAACGGGATGCCACAGCTCGTCTCCCCTGAGGGTTTTCCTAATGTCTCTGTGCCAGGGAATGCTAGGGGGGGTTTGCAGGAAATCCCAGTGAGAGAGGCTGCCTCCCCAAGGTCAGGGAAGGTATTTCTCGGACTTCCCCGAACAGGGAACACCTGTGACTGAAGAGAGCTACTTGGAGTTGTCTCTCGAGCTCCCCCACGCACTGACAATTTTTCCGGAATCCTGAGCGTGGGGAGGTTCCACCAACGGTCTGCAGCGCGTGGAATCTAACGGGATGCCTGAGCTAGTGTCCCCTGAGGGTTTTCC